>NC_060074.1:24587500-27087500 GCF_922984935.1 Meles meles
GTAATTTACTCAAAAAGGGAACAAAGAAAGAGGGATAGGCCTAGGAAAATAACAGTAAATTTTAGATATGTTAAATTTGTGATTAATATCTATGAGAAATCCAAGTGGAAATATCCAGTAATCAATCATGTGCGTGTGTGGGCGGGTGAAAGAGGCTCAGGAGAGATCTGAGTTGTGGCTATAGATTTGGAAATCATCAGTCTATTGGTGCTAAGAAATGTATGACTACAGATATGGTTATGCAGGACAAATATACATCAGAGAAGAATGCCGAGAATAGCAACCAGATGAATAGAAACTTTAACAGAAGAAAGTGAAGAGGAGGCAATAAAATAGAGAAAATGTAAGTAAGTTGTCAGAGAGGTAAGAAGGGAAACCAGAAAAGTTGTTTCATGAAGTCCAAAGATGATTACAAGAAGCAAGAAGTCAATAGTATTAGAAACAGGTCAGAGGTCAGATAGAAAAAGGATTGGGAAAGAGCCAGTTCACTCAGCATCAGTGTTATTGGTAGCCTTTGCAGGAGAACTTTCAGTAAAATACTGGAACTAAATTGAAGCATCAGTGAATTGAACAAGGAATTAGAGTGAGTAATGTCAACTCTAAAGAAATTAAACTGTGGGGGTGCCTGGGTGGCTCAGTGGGTTAAGCCTCTGCCTTCAGCTCAGGTCATGATCTCAGGGTCCTGGGATCAAGCCTGCATAGACCCTTGCATCAGGCTTTCTGCTCAGCAGGGAGCCTGCTTCCCCCTCTCTACCTGCCTCTCTGCCTACTTGTGATCTCTCTGTCAAATAAATTTAAATAATAATAATAATAATAATAATAAAGAAATTAAACTGTGAAGGGCTTGGGGATTTTTGTCAATTTTGTATGGCTAATTCCGTCTTGAGGAACTCATTCTCCTTTTACATCTTAATAGGCTGTACAAATCTACTTCTATTATAATGAAGGCTTCCATAGAAGCTGAAAGTGTCATATCCTAAGTTCATTTGCAATAGAATGTAGACATGAGATGCTCAAATAGACTGAATTGAGGGCTGTTGATAAAAGAGAGTATCTTTTCTATCTTTGAAAAATCTTTTCTTTTATCTTTTTATCTTTTAAAACTTTGACAGATTTATACAAACAAGTAACCCCTACAAAAACAGAACATTTCTACCAACCTTTAAAGTACACCCTGTTGATCACCACCCCCCACCTCCAACCCTGCCCAAAGCAACTAGCATCTAATTTTCATTACCATAGATTTGCCTATTCTAAAACTTCATATAAATAGAAGCATACAATATTTGTTTTTTTGTGTCTGGCTTCTTTGACTTAGCAAAAAGATTTGAAAATTAATCCATGTTATTGCCTTTATCAGTGCTCTGTGGCTTTTTATTATGAAGTTTTATTTAGATATATGAATGTAGCAGTTATTAATCCAAATACGTATTGGTGGACAACTGAGCTGTTTCCAGTTTGAGGTTATTATGAATGAGACTGCTCTGAACATTCTCATACATGGTTTTTGAATATTTTAGGTTTTTGTTTTTATAGACATGTTGTCATTTCCATTGGATATTTATTGTATTGAAGTGGAATTGCTGAAGGGCATCTGGGTGACCCAGTTGGTGAAGTGCCTGACTCTTTGATTTTGACTCGGGTCATAATCTCAGGGTCATTTTGCGATTGAGCCCTGCCTCTGGCTTGCGCTCCATACTGGGTGTAGAGCCTCCTTAAGATTCTCTTTCTCCCTCCTTTTCCCTTTGCCCCCCCCCCACAGCCCCCCCCCCCTTAAAAAACAAAAAATGGAATTGCTGAACATCAAGATAGATCTATGTTTAGCTTTTAAAGAAACCAAGACGTAGTTTTTCAAACTTGTAAGATTTTTAATTCCCATCAGTAATGGATGAAAGTTTCAGTTGTTTCACATCCTTGAAAACATTTGCAATCCTCAGTTTTGTTAATTTTAGCTTTTGCTGTGAGTATGAAGTGGAATCTCATTGTATTTCCAATTTGCGTTTGAGTGATGGTTAATAATGGTACTTGTTCATGTGCTTATTTGGTATTCATTTATTTTTAATAAAAGATCTGTTCATATCTTTTGCTTTTTTTTAATAAAAACCTGGTTGTCCTTTTATTTTTGAGTTGTAAGAATTTTTGTTTTAACATTTTAGATACAAATGTTTTGTCAGAAATATGCATTTAAATATTTTCTTCCGGTTTTTGAAATGTCTTTTAATATTCTTAACATTGTCATTTGAAGGGCAAATGTTTTTATATTTTATGAAGTCCAATTCATCATTTTTTTCCTCCCATGAAGAAATTTTGTGTCTCATGTAGCCAATAATTCCCCAATCTGACATTACAAAGATTTTCCTTGGAGTTTTTGCATAGAAGTTTTATAATTTTTAGCTTTTATATTTAGGTTTATAGTTCATTTCAAGTTCATTTTGTGTTTCAGATAAGAGGTGAGGTTCATATTTTTTCATATGAAAAATGAAAGTTCAGTTATTCTAGCAATAGGAAAGACTTTCTCTCCTTTATTGAACTGTTTGAATACCCTTGTTGAAAACCATTTGACTATATGCATGGAACTATTTCTGACCCATTTAATGTTAGTTTATCCTTTTACCAAGACACACATTTCTAGTGTGTGTAGCTTTTATAGTAAGTGCTGATGTCTCTCTCATAGATTAAATCCTCCAATTTTAGGATCAACTTGCCAATTTCTATTAAGTAAAAAAAAAAAAATTCTACTGGAGTTTTGATTAGGATTGAGTTGAATCTGTATGCAATTTGAGGAAAGTTGACATTTTAGGATTGAGTTGAATCTGTATGCAATTTGAGGAAAGTTGACATCTTAGAAATATGTCTTCTAACTCATGAGCATGATACGTATTAATGTTTATTTGAGGACTTCTTGAATTCTTCTCAGTAGATTTCCGTATTTCATTATAGTGGTTTTGCACATTTATCACTAAATTTATGCTTACTAATTTTCTGATGCTCTTTTGGGGTTAAATTTTTTATCTTTTCGATTGTTGACAATATATAGAAATACACTGACATTTGTTATTGACTTTGTTTAGAGTTGTGATGAATTTTTATTAATTCTAACTGTTGAATTAATTGAATTAATTAATTAACTGTTGAGGATGATTTCTCAGAATTTCCTATGTATATAATATTGTCATCTGCAAATACAGAGAGCTTTATATCTTCTTTTCCAATATTTTTGATTTTATTTCTTTTTCTTGACTTCCTATTTTGGCTAGAAATTCCAGAACTGTTTTTAAAATAAGAATTATATTGAATTATGTTATATAATATGCTGCTTCATCTTCTGTAGTGATCATATGAAATCGTTTTGTTATTTTAGTTAAATAAATTGCTTTTCATGTGAAAAACTAAACTTGCATTAGTAGATAACTTCACATGGTCATGATGTATTTAGTGTACTTTTTATATTGCTAGATTTAATCTGTTACTATTTTGCTAAAGGTTTTTGTGTCCATGTTCATGAAGATTATTGGTCTATAATTTTCTTTTAATATTATTAGTTTTGATATCAGGGTTATATGACTTCATAAAATGAGTTGGGAATTGTTCCATCATCCTGTTTTTCCTGAAAGATCTTTCATTACATTGGTAATATAATATTTTTGGGTGTATGATATAGTTTATTGCTGAAGTGACCTGGGCCTAGAGTTTTCTTTTGGGATTTTTTATTCTTTTTTAATAAATACAATGAAGTATAAATTTACATACAGTAAAATTCACTTTTTCAATGAATTCAATGAGTTGTGACAACTACAACCAAGATAAGGAACATTTCAACATTTCCAAATGTGTTTTGTAGCCATTGGTAGTCAGTCCCCTCCCACATACCTCTGCTTCTAAAAACTACAGGCCTACTGACTCTCTATATATTTATTTTTCATCTTCCTGAATGTTCTAAAGGAGATCACATAGTATGTAGATTTGTGTCTGGCTTCTTTCACTTGGCGCAATTATTTTTAGGTTCATTTAGAGTGTTGCATATGTAACAGTTTATTCTTTCTTATTGTTGAACAAAAACTCATTGCAAGTTGTTTGTAATCCTAGTAGTTAATGGATATTTGGTTTGTTTCAATATGGGACTATTATGAATAAAGATAATATAAACATTTTTCTAAAATCCCTGTTTGGACATATATTTTAGTTTTATTTATGTATGTACATTGAGTGATTGTTGGGTCATATACTGTGTTTCACTCTATAATAAACTGCCAAATTATCTTTTAGAATCACTATATAAATTTTTATTCCTACCAGCAATATATGAGATTTTTATTTGCTCAATATCCTTATCAGTGAGTACATGATATCTTAAGCTTTAAAAAGAAATCTTGTCATTCTTGAGGGTGTGTAGCAGTATCTTATTTTTGTTTTTATTTGTATTCATTTTTCTTTGACTAATGATGTTGATCTTTTTCTGTGGTTTTTGTTTTCTTTTGTTTGTGTGTGTGTATATATATTTATATATACACATATATATATATAAATATATATACACACGTATATATACACACACACATATATATATTTTTGTGGTGTAAGTCTCTGTTCTAAATTTATGCCTTTTTATTGAGTTGTTTGCCTTTTATTATTAATGTAAAATTATTTCTATGTTTTGAAAATAAGTTTTCTAATATGTCTTTTGTCTTTATATTTTCTTAACAGTATATTTTCTTTAAAAAGTCTTTCATTTTGACAAAATCAAATATTTCTTTTATGGCTTGTGTTTTTGGAATCCAACCTAAAAATAACTTTCCTAACTGTGGTCACAAAGATCTCCTTTAGTTTTTTCAATAACTTTTATAGCTGTAGATTTATATTTAGATCTATGATCCTTTTTACTTTAATTTTTGTGTAGTACTATATAAGGGTAAACGTACATACACATAAGATTTTCGTGTCTTGAATAATGCCCTTTTTTATCATATATAATGTTTCTCTTTGCATTTGATAATATTCTTTCTTCTCAAGTCAATTTAGTATGATATTACAATAGCCACATAGACCTTTTTTTCAATTAGTGTTTTTATGGTATAACTCCTTGTGTTTCAGTTCAGATGATTTCTATGAGTCAGTTTTAAAAATCACTGATTCTTTTCTCTAATGTGTCTAGTCTTATTGTAAGTCTTTCAAAGAAATTCTCTTCTGATGTTGTATTTTTCATTTTTAGCATTTTTGACTCCTTTTTATATTTTCCCTTATTATGCTAAAGTTTCACATCTGTTCAAGCGTGTTCATTTCCTTCAGTTTAGGCCTCTAACATATGAACCACAGTTACCTTAATTCTTTCTGTATGTCATCTGCCCTGAATCTGTGAGAAAACTTCTGTGGGAGAGAGTTTCTATAATCTTCCAGAAGCGGATGTTTTGCTCGTATTCATCTCTTAGCGGCAGTCTACCTTTGCCTGGAAATAGTGTTTCTTTTTGTGTAATTCGAATAATTTCTATTGACTTGTTTCCAGTTTACTGACTCTTTAATCTTTCATTTCTGGTTTACACCAACTAAAAGAATTGTCATTTCCATTATCATATTTTATGTTTTAAATATTTTCTTTTAGCTTGTTTGTTTAGCTAGTTTGTATATTTTCTATTTCTCTATTGAAAGCCTCTACCCATTTGTTCCTGTTGTTCACTTTTTCAACCAGAATATACTGTACATGAAAAACATACACTATGTTTTTCATAGTTATTTATTTGGCACAGAATATAATTCTAACATATGGGGTTGTTTTTTTTTTTTTTTTGGTCTCTTCCTCTTATTTTCTCTTTTGATCATTGGTTACTCTTTAGTTTCCTAATGCTATTGTAACAAGATATGATAAACAGGGTGACTTAAAACAAGAGAAAATTATTTTCTTAAAGTTCTGGAACCTAGAAGGCTGAAATCAAGGTATAAGCAGGGCCATACTCCCCCTGAAACCTGGAAAGGAATCCTCTCTTGCCTTCACTAGCTTCTTGTGGTTTGCCAAAATCTTTGGAGTTCCTTAACTTGCTGATGTATCACTCCAACCCTGTCTTCACATAGCATTTTCCCTGTTTCTCTGTCTTCATATGGGCATCTTCCCAAACAATGGCAGTCACATTGGGCTAGGGGTTTATGCTACTCCAGTATGATTTCATATTAATGAAGACAGTTGCATTTTCTTGCTTCTTCTCCTGTGCCATCATTTTAACATTATATAACAGACATTTTATGTAAAAGAGCAGTAGATACTTAAGTAAATAATACTTATCTCCAGGAAAGGACATAGCCTATCTTACTTGAGGCTACTAGTGTGATAGGCTGAGTCACTCTAGTCTGTATTTGATCTGCAGCTGGCTTCGTTCAAACTTTAGTAGGATTCACTTCTCCTCTGACTTCAAATTATTTAAGAGCAGAATTGCAAGTTTTTCAAGTATGTGCATGAGATACAAATTGCTAGATCTGTTTAGCTCCCCGTGTTCAGTAGGCTCTATACAACTATACCTTGGAGTAGATCTCTGTAATCCCGTCTTTTCCCCAAATACTCTTATGAAGGCCTATGGAAAAGAGTTTCTGAGTGTATTTGGATTCTCTTTGTTCAACTGTTTTCTTCTTGCCCACATCTTAAACTTTTTCTTTGCTACTCTGCTAAGCATGCAAGTGCACAAGTCTTTTCTCTTCTAGATTGGACTCTACATTTTAGACCTTATCATATTACTTTTCTTTGCATCTTCAGTTCTCTAATGGCTTTATAAATTCTGATTTTATACAATTCTGATTTAATACAAGTCATCTTGTATTTTGCTGTTATAGGAATGAGATTGAAGTGTTCTTACCACTTTCTATATCTTTGGATATAGAAGTCATTTTTTAAAGACCTTTTGAAAAGTTCACCTTTGACTTAGATTTATTAAGAGGAATCTGCAATTTTTTGTTCATATCTGGGTATACTATCACAGCTAAGGAACACCAACTACAAATCTTTAGTCAAATTTCCACAGCTGAGGATTTTTAGTAAACCTCCAATAAATTAGTTCAAAACAGCTGTGTTAGCTGCTTTCTTTTTTTATATTACTACACTGGTGTAAGTGTAAGGTTTACAAATTATTAAATAATAATATATACATAAAGCATTATAAGTTATTCTGGGTGTAGTTTTGTATAATGCAAGGACTGAGGCCCAAAGTAATCCCTTCCTCTACCTCAAAGATGTCTACATCCTAATCCCTGGAGCCTATGAGTATGTTACCTTACATAGCAAAAGAATTTTTGTAGATAAGATTCAGTTTAAGGGCCTTCAGTTAGGGGGATTATATTGTGTGATCTAATGGGCCCTTCTAATCATATGAGTCCTTAGAAGTAGAGAAATTTTCCTTGTTGCTGATGAAAGAAGGTGGTATTAAAGAAGAATAATCAGAGGAATGCAATAAGACTGGCTTTAAATATGGAGATCACCAGCCAACAAATTTAGGTGACCACTAGAAGCCAGAAAAAACAAGGAAGTGGATTCTTCCTTAGAGCTTCCAGAAAGAAATGTAGCTCTGTGGCCCCTCAATTTTTGTTCATGACATTCACATCAGATGTGTAGTTTTAAGCCACTACATCATGGCAATTTTCTATAGAAACAATAGAAAATGAATACAAGGCTTAGGACAAAGCAATATTTTTTGCATATCTAATTTTTGAAAATTGTGGAGGTAAAATGATAAAAAAAAACCAACCTTTTATTGTTTTATTCTCCTTTCATTTGCCAGGAGATTAAGACAAGAAAGATATTAGACATTTTTATAAACATTAAGCTTAAAGGCTGGAGTATAGAAATATATATATTTTAAATCTAGAGACTCCCAAAGAAAGGAGATCTCATAGCACTTTCCTTCTCTTTCTAACATTCAGAAGCCCTCAAAATCACAACATAATTCTTATGTGATTTATAAATGTTCCAAATAACATCATTACCATAATCTTAAGGAACATCAGTTTTCCTGGGGTGCCTAGGTGGCTCAGTGAGTTAAAGCCTCTGCCTTCGGCTCAGGTCATGATCCCAGGATTCTGGGATTGAGCCCCGCATCCGGCTCTCTGCTTGGTGGAGAGCCTGCTTCCCCCTCTCTCTCTCTCTGCCTGCCTCTCTGCCTACTTGTGATCTCTCTGTCAAATAAATAAATAAAATCTTAAACAAAAAAAAGAAAGAAACATCAGTTTTCCAGAATGAGGTATTTTTAAATGGATCTATAATAAGTGGAAAAAAGGTAAATTTGGGTTTGTGTAAGATTTAGAAAAAGAGCAAAACAAAAGCAACTGATTTAATTTTAGAAAAATATGAAACTTAGTTAATAAAACTTCATAGTTTTGTTGCTTCACAGTTAAGAACATTATACCATGTTTTATTTTTGTATTTGTACCATTTGAAAAAAAAATCCTAAGGGCAGTGCTATTTTTCCTACTAAAAAACATTTCTAACATTGTGCTAAACCAAATAGTCCCATGGTTCTTAACCAAGTGGCCAGTTTTTAAGCATAATTTAATTGTACTCCAATTGTACCTAATTCAATTTCACTCCAAGTTTTCTACAACGACTCTAATTATACTCTAAAATGCCTTTTTCCTGAAGAACAAAGCATAAGAATCCTTGAAAGTCTAGCTTTTTAGTTTTGCTCTTGAGATTATAATCAATTTCCTGGCAAAGGTGCTGGCTATACCAAAACACTCTAAATATCACGTGTATAATCCTGTTACTGATGAGTAGTGAGAAAAAATTTAAATAGGATGATTGTTACACTGATATTAAAATGTTATACTTTTAAATACCATGATACTGGTTGAGAATTGTATAGATACCTGTATTATCAGCTCACATGATTACTGTCATTTCCAAAAGGTACTTAAAGTCTTCAATCAGAGGCTGATTTTTTAGTTTAAAGTATATAATTAACTACAGTTAAAATAAGAAAGTCGCTGTTAAGACTTTTTTTTTCTTACATTGACTATTTTGAGAAGTGGTACCTGAATTCCTGACAGTGAGGAAAGAAAAATGGGGGGAGGAAGGACTTAAGAAATAGACTCAATAAAGTTAGATGTCCTTCTATTATTTATGATAGAGGCAAACATCTTTATTCCTTTCACTTCCCAAAAGAAGTATGCAACATGCTTTGCAACTAACCATGTCGACCCTAACATTTAGATCTATCTGTATTATCTCTTCATCCATCTGCTCCAATAACTATACCCTAGGTTTTGTCATATGTCTTAGTAACCAATCCTCTGACCACATGATAAGAGCTTGCTACTGATTATTATATATGTTTTCTTTTCCTCGATATGCTTATTTTTTCATACCTTCTCTTTTGTCCCTAAATAAATTAATGTCTCATCACTTCAGCACTTCATCCAGCCTCTGCCACTATCCTCACTCTTTGTCCCCATTGATCCGACTGCATTAATTTAGCTCTCTACCAAGTAGTTTTTCTTTTCTTCTTCCTTTTTTTTTAAGACTTTATTTATTTATTTGACAGAGAGAGAGATAGCGAGAACAGTAACACAAGCAGGGGGAGTGGGAGAGGGAGAAGCAGGCTTCCCAACAAGCAGGGACCCCGATGTAGGACTTGATCCCAGGACTCTGGGATCATGACCTGAGCTGAAGGCAGAAGCTTAACGACTGAGCCACCCAGGCACCCCCTCCCCCCAAGTAATTTTTCTTATGTAATTGGAAAAGTCAAGAATTAATAGTAATTAATGGTCTCCGGTGTCTTGTCCACAGTGTTTCTCAGCAAGCCTTCTCTGTCCCCATAGTCATTTTCCCTCTTCTCTGTCCCATAAATTTCAAAACATGTCTGCTCTCTGTAACTAATTACACAGCCACCATATGTCATTTTACTCTCATCCTGTCAATTTACATACTTCTTTCCAAATAACATAAAACTCATCTTCAGTGAATGTAATCAACTTACCACTCTAACTGCATAAATGTCTCCATCTACTTAAACTTTCCTCCATCCCAACTCTCCTAATTTTTTTTCTCAAATTGAAAAGGTACTCTATTTTTTACTTAATGTTTTTTAGAGAACTTATGTTCTCACCATTTTTCTCTCTCTCTTTTTAAATTTTTTTTAAAAAAGATTTTCTTTATCTGAGAGAGAGAGTGAAAAAGAGCATGAGAGGGGAGAAGATCAGGGGGAGAAGCAGACTCCCCATGGAGCTCAGAGCTTGACATGGGACTTGATCCTGGGACTCCGGGACCATGACCTGAGCTGAAGGCAGTCACTTAACCAACCGAGCCACCCAGGCACCCTTTTTCTCTCTTTTTAAGCTTTCTCCATGCAGTCTTTATTAATTTCTACTATATATATATACTTCTTAAAAGACAAGAGCAATAATAATACACTTAAAGCAAATCTTTCCTCAATTCTACATTTTGTATTCAGGTATATGTCATTTATGATGGTGTTAGCTGCAAATTATAATAAACCTGACTTAAAATAGACTAAACAATAAGAAACTTTTAGCTTTCATAAGATTTTTCAGTCATTCACGACAGCACTTCTATTCTTATGATATGTTCAGTTCTGCCCTCTTTTATATGTTGGCTTTGGTCTTCATGGTTAGAAGATGGCAGTCATCCACAACTAAAGCAACATCTAACTTGTTAATATGACAGGGAGGTTAAGGAGCTATCTCCTCCAATTAGGAAATAAAAATTTTTCCCTGGATGGATCATCTGCCTTACATCAGGAAAACTGAACTAAGCACTACCAAGAAGGATGAATTTGCCATGACCGGCTTAGTCTACTCATGTTTCTTCTCTGGAGTCCAGGGTGGGGTTAACTTCTCCTGAGTCCTGAGGACTAAGTAACACAAGTATAGCTACTTTAAAAAAAAAAAAAAAAGATTGTGTGTGTGTCTGTGTACATGTGTCTATCTCCCCATCATCGCCCAACAGAGAGGAAAGGGGGATGTTTTAAAAACCAACAATGGGGTCTTTATACAAAGAAACAAAGAGAATACAATGAACCCAAACATATAAAAGTGATTGTACAAAAAGGTACAAATCTAGGATCCTATGAATATTAGAATCAAATTTCTAATTTACTACTTAAAACAGCATTCTAGTCATGCTGGCTCCTGCTCCTTTACTCACTCCATCTGAGGGACTTTGCCTGAGGCTTTTGGTTATTTAACCTAGGAGTTACTTGTGAACCTCATGCCTTTTGAGAGTATATTTGACTTAGCATTAGCTGCTATTCAGTTCCTATAGGACCTTTCCTCACCCCACCTCCCACCTACCCAAAACTTTTGCTGAGAGGTTCTTTTACATGTGATGTTATGTCCACAAAATCCAAGTTAGCCTACCTATAGGATATCCTTTGAGGTGTCCAGTTTTTCTGACTCCAAGCCTCTGCCCATTTTTCTCTGTTTAACATATCACACACACACACACACACACACACACACACACACACACACATCCTTGATTTTATATATTAACATTATATATGTATTATGTTAATAATATATATAATATATATTTATAAATTTTCTGGACCTAATATTTATTCAGCCATGTGGCATCTGATGTTGCGTTCAAATAGAGTCTTCTTAAATCTGTTCCTTTGCTAAGATAGATCCAAACTACTCATTTGTTCTTTGAAAAATTTCAGACATCTTGGGAAATGCCCATTAAATTTCGATTTCAGAACGGGGGAAGGCATATACTTCCTTGTACATTTTCAATGGAGAATAATTTATATACTATTACATTTTTTTCTTTTCTAACTCATGTTCTGAAGTCTAATAATTGTATTTAGTTTCCTTAAAGATGACCACCATATTCTGTTCTTTCAGAGAATTAGTCCTATAATACCCTACTAGTTGATAGATAGGCAATCATGGATTCTAATACAAAAGTTAACAATTATATATGTAAGAGTAAAGGGTAGTTTCTCATAATGACTCATTATCAACCAATATATATCATGTACAATATGATACTTATTGTAACCCACATAAAGGCCTTTTTGTTCCTGGCTGAACACCCATCTCAGGACATTGTCATTCTAAAAAGCTCTGAAAATTAATGTAGGGTTCTGCAGAATTGCCCCTTGAAGAGGTGACAACACGAATGAAATCGTATGCATTAGATAACATGCAGCAAAACTTAAGGATCCTCCATTAGTTTGGCTTCCCCTTGATTCCCCCATCAGCTAAGCCTTCTATCCTCAGAGTTAACATTTCCTTTCTTTGGTGAATCCCATTTTCTTATGCGAAGCAATCTGTTGGCCTTTGCCCAAGACTTTTCCCTTATGGGGAGGGAGAAAAAAACATTGAGGAATTCTATATAATATTTTGTCCTTATCACTTACTGAGAAATAATTTTCTTCTGATAAATAGCAGTAATGGATATAAGACACTGCCTTAATTTAATAAATAAAAAAATAGAAGCAAAAACTTGATGCCACTCCTTCTGACTCTAATATTTCACCTGTTTAGAGTTTTTATCCTCCCAACTCCTTTCCTGCCCATACCTTCCATTGAGGAAATGGATGCCTTCCTTTATATCTCATAAATGACTAAAACATCATAATATGACTTGTGTTCACAGCAGTATTTAAATCCAAACAGAAAGCAATATTTTATTTTTTTCCTTTTTATTTTATTTTTAAAAATTTTTATAAATTATTTTTATTAATATGTAATGTATTATTTGCCCCAGGGGTATGGGTCTGTGAATCATTAGTCTTCCACATTTCACAGCACTCACCATAGCACATACACTCCCCAATGTCCATAACCCAACCACCCTCTACCTACCCACCCCACACCACCCAGCAAACCTCAGTTTGTTTTGTGAGATTAAGAGTCTCTTATGGTTTGTCTCCCTCCCCAGTCCCATCATGTTTCATTTTTTCCTTCCCTACCCCCCAAGTCCCCCATCCACCTCTCAAATTCCTCATATCAGAGAGATCATATGATAATTATCATTATCTGATTGACTCATTTCGCTCAGCATAAATACCCTCTAGATTCATCCACACTGTTGAAAATGGCAAGATTTCATTTCTTTTGATTGCTGCATTGTATTCTATTGTATGTATTTACCGAATCTTCTTTATCCATTCATCTGTTGATGGACATCTAGGTTCTTTCCATAGTTTGGCTATTGTGCACAATGCTGCTATACACATTTGGGTGCATGTGTCCCTTCGGATCACTACATTTATATCTTTAGGATAAGTAGCCAGTAGTGCAATTGCTGGGTCACAGGGTAGCTCTGTTTTCAACTTTTTGAGGAATTTCCATGCTGTTTTCCAGAGTGGCTGCACCAGCTTTCATTCCCACCAACAGTGTAGGAGGGTTCCCCTTTCTCTACATCCTCGCCAACATCTCTCATTTCCTGACTTCTTAATTTTAGCCATTCTGACTGGTGTGAGGTGGTATCTCATTGTGGTTTTGATTTGTATTTCCCTGATGTCCAGTGATGTTGAACAATTTTTCATGTGTCTGTGAGCCATCTGGATGTCTTCATTGCAGAAATATCTGTTCATGTCTTTGGCCTATTCCTTGATTGGATTGTTTGTTCTTTGGGGGTTGAGTTTTATGACTTCTTTATAGAGTTTGGATACTAGCCCTTTATCTGATATGTCATTTATGAATATCTTCTCCCATTCTGTCAGTTGGCTTTTGGTTTTGTTGACTGTTTCCTTTGCTGTGCAAAAGATTTTGATCTTCATGAAGTCCCAAAAGTTCATTTTTCCCTTGCATCCCTTGTCTTTGGCAATGTTTCAAGAAGGTGTTGCTGTAGCTGAGGTCAAAGAGGTTTCCGCCTGTGTTCTCCTCAAGGATTTTGATGGATTCCTGTCCCACATTGAGGTCTTTCATCCATTTTGAGTCTATTTTTGTATATGTAAGGAAATGGTCCAGTTTCATTCTTCTGCATGGGGCTGTCCAATTTTTCCAACACCATTTGTTGAAGAGACTGTCTTTTTTCCATTCAACATTCTTTCCTGCTTTGTCGAAGATTAGTTGACAATAGGATTGAGGGTCCTTTTCTGGACTCTAAATCTGTTCCATTGATCTATGTGTCTGTTTTTGTGACAGTACCATGCTGTCTTGATGATGACAGCTTTGTAATAAAGCTTGAAGCCTGGAATTGTGATGCCACCAACTTTGTTTTCTTTTTCAACATTCCTCTGGCTATTTGGGGTCTTTTCTTGTTTCGTATAAATTTTAGGATTATTTCTTCCATTTCCTTGGAAAAAATTGGTGGTATTTTGATAGAGATTGCATTAAATGTGTAGATTACTTTAGGTAGCATAGGCATTTTCACAATATTTAGTCTTCCAATCCATGAGCATGGAACATTTTTCCTTTCATTGTGTCTTCTTCAATTCCTTTCATGAGTACTTTATAGTTTCTTGAGTACAGATTCTTTGCCTCTTTGGTTTGGATTATTCCTAGGTATCTTGTGGTTTGGGGAGCAATTGTAAATGGAATTGACTCCTTAATTCTCTTTCTCCTGTCTTGCTGTTGGTTTATAGAAATGCATCTGATTCCTGTGCATTGATTTTATATCCTGACACTTCACTGAATTCCTGTATGAGTTCCTGTATGAGTTCTAGCAGTTTTGGAGTGGAGTTTTTTTGGTTTTCCACATAAAGTACTATATCATCTGTGAAGAGTGAGAGTTTGACATCTTCTTTGCCTATTCAGATGCATTTTATTTCTTTTCATTGATTGCTGAAGCTAGGACTTCTAGTACTATGTTGAATAATAGTCATGATAGTGGACATCTCTGTAGCATTCCTGACCTTAGGGGAAAAGCTGTCACTTTTTCCCCATAGCGAATGATATTCACTGTGGATTTTTCATAGATGGCTTTGAGGATATTGAGGTATGTACCCTCTATCCCTACACTGGGAAGAATTTGATTAAGAAAGGATGCTTTACTTTGTCAAATACTTTTTCAGCATCTATTGAGAGTATCATATGGTTCTTGTTCTTTCTTTTATTAATGTATTGCATCACATTGATTGATTTGTGGATGTTGAACCAACCTTGCAGCCCAGAAATAAATCCCACTTGTTTGTGGAGAATAATCCTTTTAATGTACTTTTGGATCCTATTGGCTAGTATTTTGGTGAAAATTTTTACATCTGTGTTCATCAAAGATATTGGTCTATAATTCTCCTTTTGGATGGGGTCTTTGTCTGGTTTTGGTATCAAGGTAATACTGGGAGATTTTGAAGACTTCTTCAATCCCCTTCCGGTTTATGGGTCTGTTCAGGTTTTCTATTTCTTCCTGGTTCAGATTTGGTGGTTTATGTGTCTCTAGGAAGGCATCCATTTCTTCCAGATTGTCAAATGTGCTGGCATATAGTTGCTCATCATATGTTCTTATAATTGTTTGTATTTCTTTAGTCTTGGTTGTGATCTCTCCTCTTTCATTCATGATTTTATTAATTTGGGTCCTTTCTTTTTGCTTTTTCATAAGGGTGGCCAGGGGGTTATAAACTTTATTAATTCTTTCAAAGAACCAGTTCTTAGTTCATTGATTTGTTCTACTGTTCTTTTGGTTTCTATTTCATTGATTTCTGCTCTTATCTGTATTATTTCTCTTCTCCTGCTGGGTGTAGGCTTTCTTCGCTGCTCTTTCTCCAGCTCGTTTAGGTGTAGGGTTAGGTTGTGTAGGCGAGACCTTTTGTCTTTCTTGAGAAAGGCTTGTATTGCTATATACTTTATTCTGAGGACCACCTTTGCTGTGTCCCAAAGATTTTAAGCAGTTGCGTTTTCATTTTCATTTGTTTCCTTGAATTTTTTTTAATGCTTCTTTTATTTCCTGGTTGACCCATTCATTCCTTAGTAGGATTCTCTTTACCCTCCATGTATTTGAGTTCTTTCCAGCTTTCCTCTTGTGATTGAGTTCTAGTTTCAGTGCATTGTGGTCTGAAACTATGCAGGGAATGACCCCAATCTTTTGGTACCAGTTGAGACCTGATTTGTGACTCAGGATATGATCTCTTCTGGAGAATGTTCCATGTGCACCAATGAAGAATGTGTATTCTGTTGCTTTGGGATGGAATGTTCTGAATATCTGTGATATCCATCTGGTCCAGTGTGTCATTTAAAACCTTTATTTCCTTGTTGATCTTTTGCTTGGATGATCTGTCCATTTCAGTGAGGGGGTATTAAAGTCCCCTACTATTATTGTCTTATTGTCAATGTGTTTCTTTGATTCTGTTATTAATTGGTTTATATTATTGACTGCTCCCATGTTTGGGGCATAGATATTTAAAATTGTTAGGTCTTCTTGTTGGACAGATCCTTTAAGTATGATACAGTGTCCTTCCTCATCTCTTATTATAGTCTTTGGCTTAAAATCTAATTGATCTGATATAAGTATTGCCAGCTTTCTTTTGATGTCCATGAGCATGGTAAATTGTTTCCCACCCCCTCACTTTAAATCTGGTGGTGTCTTTGGGTCTAAAATGAGTTTCTTGTGGACAGCATATTGATGGGTTTGTTTCTTTTATCCATTCTGATACCTGGTATCTTTTGACTGAAGCATTTAGCCCATTTACATTCAGGGGAACTATTGAAAGATATGAATTTAGTGTCATTGTCTTGCCTGTAAGGTGACTGTTTCTGTATATTGTCTTTATTCCATTCCATTCTATTACTTTTAGGCTCTCTCTTTGCTTAGAAACTCCTTTCAATATTTCCTGTAGGGCTGGTCTGATATTTGCAAATTCTTTTAAGTTTGCTTGTCCTTTAAGCTTTTTATCTCTCCTTCTCTTTTCAATGACAGTCTAGCTGGATATAATATTCTTGGCTGCATATTTTTCTCATTTAGCACTCTGGAAAAATCATGCCAGTCTTTTCTGGCCTGACAGGTCTCTCTGGATAGGTCTGCTGCCTATCTAATATTTCTACCATTGTACAGTATAGATTTTAGCTGCTTTCAGGATTTTCTTTTTGTCACTAAGACTTGTAAATTTTATTATTAGATGATAGGGTTTGGACCTAATTTTATTGATGTTGAGGGGGATTCTCTATGCCTCCTGGATTTTGATGCTTGTTCCCTTTGCCATATTAGGGAAATTCTCTACTAGAATTCCCTCCAATATACCTTCTGGCCCCTTCTCTCTTTCTTCTTCTTCTGGGATCCCAATTATTCAAATACTGTTTCATCTTATGGTATCACTTATCTCTTGAATTCTTCCCTCATGGTCCAGTAGTTGTTTGTCTTTCTTTTGCTCAGCTTCTTTATTCTCTGTCATTTGGTCTTCTAATTCTCTCCTCTGCTTCATTTATCCTAGCAGTAAAAGCCTCCATTTTTTATTGGACCTCATTAATAGCTTTTTAGTTTTCAACTTGGTTAGATTTTAATTCTTTTATTTCTCCAGAAGGCGATTTTATTTCTCCAGAAAGGGATCCTCTAATATCATCCATGTCTTTTTTGTACCCATCTAGCACTTTGATAATCATCGTTCTGAACTCTAATTCTGACATATTGCTGGTGTCCATATTGATTAGTTCCATAGCTATCAGTACTTCCTCTTGTTCTTTTTTTTGTGGTGAGTTTTTCCACCTTGTTATTTATCCAGATATGAATATGTGAATGAGAGAATAAAATAGTAAAAGCGTTGCAAAGGCTAAGTAAATCCGAAAAGACCCAAAACTGGGGGGAGAAGAAAGTGGGAAAAAAGAAAAATAAATAAAAATATATAAAAAATAAAAATAAATATATATGTTAGACTGGTGAATAGAACAGAGCAATCCATTTGATTTGGGGTGTATTCTGGTCTCTTAGAAGAAACTACCTCCCAACATTTTAGGGAAAGAAACACACACACACACACACATATATATATACATACACATATATTATATATACACACATGCAAAAATAAGGGTAAACATGGTGAAGTGGTGGAAATAAGTGTAAACATGATGAAGGGGTAGAGTATGAGTATATAGATAAAAATTTTTTAAAATTCTAAAAAAAGAATTGATACGTTGGTCAAAAAAAGAAAAATAAGAGGAGAAAATGTGGTCAGACTGGAGAATAGAGCAAAGCCTTGAGCTAGATTTAGAGTAAATTTGATCTACTAGAAGAAATTGTATCCCAAAATTTTAAAGGAAAAATATCTACATGTATTAAAACTAAGTTTAAATACAACGAAAGATTAAAATATGACTATAACAATGAAAATTTAAAAAGATTTTTTAAAAAGGTATTGCTAAGATAAAATAGTTTAAAAACGTTAAAAGAGGAAAGTTAAAAAAATAGAATAAGAAAAAAAATAAAATTACAAAAAAAATCACTTTGCAGGACTGAAGAATCATGGGAAAAAGGCCATGGATTCTGTATGTTGCTTTCCCCTCACTCTGGAGTTCGAAATTCTCATTGATTGGAGAAATTGGTCTTGGCTGGATATTCTTGCTGATCTTCTAGGGGAGGGGCCTGTTGCATTGATTCTCAAATGTCTTTGCCTGAGGCAGAATTGTACCACTCTTGCCAGTGACCAGACCAAGTAATCTGTTCCTGTTCACTCTCAGGAGCTTTTGTTCCCTAAGTGCTTTCCGTAGAGTTTTGGAAGAAGGTAGTGAAAATGGCAGCCTCCCAATCTCTGGCCTGGAGGAGCTGAGAGCTCAGGGCCCCTCTCCTCAGTGTGTCCTTAGAGAAAAGCAGTCAATCCCTCCCATTTCCCCGGTCTCTGGCTCCACTCTGTGCTCACCTGGCCTGTGACTGAACATTTCTATCTCTGGTGAATGGCCCCATTTTAAGTCTCCAAACCCAGCAGATTCTTGCCATGTACTCCTTTGCTGTTCCTCCCAGAGGAGGAAGGAGGGGGTCTCTCTGGGTCTGTAACTTGTGGGATCCCTGCTCAAAGAGCAGTGGTCCAACTGTGTGTCGGATCACAGCTTAAGGTTACCCTGAGCTGAGAGCTCACTCATAGGCTCCAGCTCTGTCTCTGTAGCCTGCTTTCCCACTCCGATACCTGGCAGATCTGCCACACTGGGCAATTCTGGTATTTTTGTGACCCTGTGGGTCCTGAGACCACACTGTCCCACGAGGGCTCCATCCCTGCTTAGCCTCTGGAGCGATGTCCCTCAGTGGAGCTGACTTCTAAAAGTTCTGAGTTTGTGCTCTGCTGCTCCACTGCTTGCCAGGAGCCGGCCCCTCCCCCTGCAGTGTATTTTCCCATCACCTTGGAGTCACTTCTCCACACATCCTACCTTCCACAAAGTGGTCAATTTTCTGTTCCTAGAACTGCTGCTCCTCTTCTCTTCTATCTCCTGTTGAGTTTGTAGGTCTTTGAAATGATTTGGTAACTATTTAGCTAAAGTTCTGGGACCTAAAGCTGTTTCAGTCTACTACTCCTCTGGCATCTTGTTAACCAGTCACTGGCAATATTTTTTATTTAAGAAAAGAATATTTAATTTTGGACTTTCAGTCATCAACCCTGTAACTGGGGAAGGGATTCTTTGAGCTGGGTAAAATTTTCAGAACTTCTTATATCATGTCATGTGTTTAACTTTTCATTAGTAGTTTGGTCACAAGGAAAACTATTCTTGAATTTGTTTATTGAAGAGCTTTTTCCTCCTGTGATTGTCTTTTGTAGTATCAAGTTCAAAATAAAAGAATAAAAAAATTAGTAAAAATTAAGGTTATAATACAAAATCTCTAAAATCTTTTCAGTAAGTAATTCCATAGTGTGTTGTATGACTAGAGAAAAAAGAGCTAACAGAGGCATGTTTTCTATAACAATACTACCTCCTCTGTGTTTTTACATCTTCAGAGGCTAATAAGACTGTCAAATTGATGGAAAGCTTCCTGCTTACTAAATTATAGCACCTCAATTTACATTAATGTAATATGTGCCAAAAGTGAAATACTATCTCATTTTGAAATCTGTAAATTTATTTTATTACTGATAGTTGATTTTCCTAGTTGATTATAGTTGATTTTCCTAGTACTCTCAGCTGTAATAGTTCCTCTTTAGGGTTTTTTGTTTGTTTGTTTGTTTGTTTGTTTGTTTAGAAAAGAAAGAAAAGAAAGCAGAGTGGGAAGGAGGGAAGAGGAAGAGAAAGAGGAGAGAGAGAGAGAGAGAGAGAAATGTAAGGAGGAAAACAACTCGTGATCATTAGTGTTCTTCCTCCCAATATGTTACATAACTAGTAAAATAGGATTTTTTAAATCTTCTCTTAATTTAGTTTGAGTTAACCTGTTTTCTTTTATTTCTCTTTGTTTGCAATGTCCTAGCAAGTTATCTTGACAAAAACACATTAATATTGAAGAGTAAAATGAGAGATCATAAAGGGACTTCTCCTATATCACCTTCAATGTGATCTCATTTATGTGAGATGATCTAGTGTGTGCTGAGATTTTATTTTGAAAGTGTAAAAAAAGTCTGAGTAATGAACAAAATTTTCTGGAGATGGCAAAGTAGAAATATGGAGAGACCTTACTCAAAAGAGAGACTGCCCTTTATGTTCCTACAGGAGGATAGGGAAATCTCAAGGTGAAACCAAGCATTTAATACTATGTCATATGGTACATGATCAGAATGCATCAAAGAAGAATTATAAAATCCCAGTGTGACTACTCAAAAGAAATTCTTCATTATCTTTAAAAGGACACTTAGGGGTGCCTGGGTGGCTCAGTTGGTTAAGTGTCCAACTCATTATTTTGGTTCACTTCATGATCTCAGGGTTGTGAGATGGAGTCCCATGTCAGGCTCTGCATTCTCCAGGGAGTTTGCTTGAGACTCTCCCTCTCCCTCTTCCTCTGCTCCACCCTTCCTCTAAAATAAATAAATAAATAAATCTTTTAAAAAATAATAAAAAATGAAACAGATAATAGAACACTTTGTCTTCTGCTGATCCATGATCGCTGTCAAAAGAAAACCCAAAACCATTAATTAATAAAAAGATACTGAAGGTAAGTGGACTTGAAGAGTGAAATTATGAATATCTATATTGTCTGTAACACAGAGCTTTTGTAAGTGTCATAACAACTTTAAAAAAATAGGTAGAGTAGATTTTAACCTATTTTACAGATGAGGACGCTGAAGCTTGGGGGAGATTCAGTGATAAAAAATAAGTACTGGAAAGCTGGCAGTGGCACATTGATGTTAGCATTCTAAGTTTAGCGAAATTCTTACCACACCAAACTTTTTTTTTTCCAGTCATTAGATACTCTCAAAGTAAGAATTAAATTTTTTCATGCTTGTGATTTTCTAAAGAAGACTATTATTTTCTCATTCAGCACTGGGGTGGCTTTGCCTTAAAGGATAGAGTACTAAGAAAAGGAGTTCCATGGTAAAATTTTGTGGTCCTTTCTCTCAAAGAGGTTCTAACCTAACACTATGGGAAGAGAAGCAAATATGCTAAAATGTCTTACACTTCCTTCTCATTGGAAGCTTAGGCCTGTAAATTTTGAACAACTCTTTAATCTTTCAGAACGAATTTTTATACTTCTGTGGTTCCATATAATTCTGTGTATAACACCATCCTTAGTTTCCATATATGTTGTAGTTTTTTGTGATTATACTTCATAATTATATCTAATCAGTCTTGGACTTGTTGAGTGTGAAGGTTTGTACCCACTAATCCTATTTATACAAGGTCAAGCCCAGTGCTTGGCATGCAGCAAGTGCTCAATACATGTGTTGGTTTATCATATATTTATTATTAGAAAGGTACACACATCTTGTATAAAATTCAAGTACTACAGAGGTGTATAATGTAAGAAATAAAACTTTCATCTCTCTCACCCACTTCTAGCATGTAGCATGATTCTGTCCTGCATGATGTTAACTGTCAAACTTTACATTAATTTTTTTAAATTGAATTAGAGATTAAAATTTATCATTTTTATTTAATTTGAAGTTTGACAGTTCACATATATCAGCCACATAGGTCATCAAACTTTTGCTGCTTAACTGGATTTTCACTTTGGTCTGGGTTAGCATGTATGTAATCATTTTCTGTCAGCTTCCTAAAGAATGTTTATAAAAGTTGCCTTTCTTTTACAAGTAACATAAAATTCTTGATCACCATGCCAGGTATAAATACTATTGACTTTGTAGATGAATTGCTATTAATACCAAGAGAACAGCTCTCAAATCATTTCTCAATTTCCATAGGTAAAATCTATCCTTTTATATATCTAGGTAATCTGATTTCTTCTCTCTCCTCCTTTAGTATCATGTCTGTTTTATAAACATTGATGAAAAACAGAAGTCTGAATATTTTTTCTATTTTCTCTGTCACAGAAAGAAAAATATTGGTATACTTAAAGATAAGAAATTGAATGCTAATACTTTGGAAGGGCCATTTTAATCACTATGATTGTAGTAGAGCACTTAAAATGCATATAGCGGAATCTAAAATAGATTTAAAAATTGTTCAATAAGTCTGCTCACTCATTTGATTACTTTGTAGTTGGAAATAAAACCATCCTTTCTTTAGGCTATAGTATTTCATTTGGGTTAATCATTGAATAAGATGCACTCAGTTCTTGACATTTTAGTGTGAATCTTGGTATTTTAGCAAGCATCTTAATAAATTTGACTTGGATGATTTATATGGTTTCTCACTGAGAATTTCCCATAATAACACTCAACAATAGAGTGATTAATCAGTAGCTATGTTGTTTAATAAGTAAAACCTCAATTCTGAGAATCATCATCGCCTCTTTGTTACGGTGTGTCTGACACTATGTTTGCCATCTCTCTTCATAAATACACAAGAGATTATTGGTTGATATTGTGTTAGAGATGCTGTTTGCAGAACTTAAATTTGCTCATCAGTCTAATCTTTTGGTTCACTAGCAATTTAAAAAAGAGCACCATTTCAGTAAACTGGTTTCAACATTGACAGTTCTGCTCAGTAGTAGCCATATTTATTCCTATGACATAATGATTCCTGTTGTTTCAAAGATTCTCCTTGCTTTTCTCATGTTTCCACCATACTTTATCCATGGATTCTATGACTCTTGCTGTTCCACATAGAGTCATTTCCCAACTAAAATTGAAATTATTGTATCTACCTATTCATTTTTCTTTTTTTTTTAAATTTTTATTTGTTTATTTACAGCATAACAGTGTTCATTGTTTTGGCATCACACCCAGTGCTCCATGCAGTATGTGCCCTCCCTATTACCCACCACCTGGTTCCTCAACCTCCCACCCCCCCCCACCCCCCTGCCCCCCCTTCATAACCCTCTGGTTGTTTTTCAGAGTCCATAGTCTCTCATGGTTCATCTCCCTTCCAGTTTCCCTCAACTCCCTCTCCTCTCCATCTCCCCATGTCCTCCATGTTATTTGTTATGCTCCACAAATAAGTGAGACCATATGATACTTGACTCTCTCTGCTTGACTTATTTCGCTCAGCATAATTTCTTCCAGTCCCGTCCATGTTGCTACAAAAGTTGGGTATTCGTCCTTTCTGATGGAGGCATAATACTCCATTGTGTATATGGACCACATCTTCCTTATCCATTCATCCGTTGAAGGGCATCTTGGTTCTTTCCACAGTTTGGCGACCGTAGCCATTGCTGCAATAAACATTGGGGTACAAATGGCCCTTCTTTTCACTACATCTGTATCTTTGGGGTAAATACCCAGCAGTGCAATTGCAGGGTCATAGGGAAGCTCTATTTTTAATTTCTTCAGGAATCTCCACACTGTTCTCCAAAGTGGCTGCACTAACTTGCATTCCCACCAACAGTGTAAGAGGGTTCCCCTTTCTCCACATCCTCTCCAACACACGTTGTTTCCTGTCTTGCTAATTTTGGCCATTCTAACTGGTGTTAGGTGGTATCTCAATGTTGTTTTAATTTGAATCTCCCTGATGGCTAGTGATGATGAACATTTTTTCATGTGTCTGATAGCCATTTGTATGTCTTCGTTGGAGAAGTGTCTGTTCATATCTTCTGCCCATTTTTTGATATGATTATCTGTTTTGTGTGTGTTGAGTTTGAGAAGTTCTTTATAGATCCTGGATATCAACCTTTTGTCTGTACTGTCATTTGCAAATATCTTCTCCCATTCCGTGGGTTGCCTCTTTGTTTTGTTGACTGTTTCCTTTGCTGTGCAGAAGATTTTGATCTTGATGAAGTCCCAAAAGTTCATTTTTGCTTTTGTTTCCTTGGCCTTTGGAGACATATCTTGAAAGAAGTTGCTGTGGCTGATATCGAAGAGGTTACTGCCTATGTTCTCCTCTAGGATTCTGATAGATTCCTGTCTCATGTTGAGGTCTTTTATCGATTTTGAGTTTATCTTTGTGTACGGTGTAAGAGAATGGTCGAGTTTCATTCTACATATCGCTGTCCAGTTTTCCCAGCACCATTTATTGAAGAGACTGTCTTTTTTCCATTGAATATTTTTTCCTGTTTTGTCGAAGATTATTTGACCATAGAGTTGAGGGTCCATATCTGGGCTCTCCACTCTGTTCCACTGGTCTATGTATCTGTTTTTATGCCAGTACCACACTGTCTTGGTGATCACAGCTTTGTAGTAAAGCTTGAAATCGGGTAACGTGATGCCGCCAGTTTTGTTTTTGTTTTTCAACATTTCCTTAGCAATTCGGGGTCTCTTCTGGCTCCATACAAATTTTAGGATTATTTGCCCCAGCTCTTTGAAAAATATCGGTGGAATTTTGATCAGAATGGCATTAAAAGTATAGATTGCTCTAGGCAGTATAGACATTTTAACAATGTTTATTCTTCCAATCCAAGAGCATGGAACAGTCTTCCATCTTTTTGTGTCTTCTTCAATTTCTTTCATGAGTGTTCTGAAGTTCCTCGAGTATAGGTCCTTTACTTCTTTGGTTAGGTTTATGCCCAGGTATCTTATGGTTCTTGGTGCTATAGTAAATGGAATCGATTCTCTAATTTCCCTTTCTGTATTTTCATTGTTGGTGTATAAGAAAGCCACTGATTTCTGTACATTGACTTTGTATCCTGCCACGTTACTGAATTGCTGTATGAGTTCTAGTAGTTTGGGGGTGGAGTCTTTGGGGTTTTCCATATAAAGAATCATGTCATCTGTGAAGAGAGAGAGTTTGACTTCTTCCTTGCCAATTTGGATACCTTTTATTTCTCTTTGTTGTCTGATTGCCGTTGCTAGAACTTCTAATACTATGTTGAACAAGAGTGATGAGAGTTGGCATCCTTGTCGTGTTCCTGATCTCAACGGGAAGGCTGCAAGCTTTTTCCCATTGAAGATGATATTTGCTGTGGGTCTTTCATAGATAGATTTTATGAAGTTCAGGAATGTTCCCTCTATCCCTATACTTTGAAGCGTTTTCATCAGGAACGGATGCTGGATTTTGTCAAATGCTTTTTCTGCATCAATTGAGAGGACTATGTGGTTCTTCTCTCTTCTCTTATTGATGTGTTCTATCACACTGATTGATTTGCGAATGTTGAACCAACCTTGAAACCCAGGGATGAATCCCACCTGGTCATGGTGGATAATCTTTTTAATGTGCTGCTGGATCCTGTTTGCTAGGATCTTGTTGAGAATCTTTGCATCCATATTCATCAGTGATATTGGTCTGAAATTCTCCTTTTTGGTAGGGTCTTTGCCTGGTTTGGGGATCAGGGTAATGCTGGCTTCATAAAAAGAGTCTGGAAGTTTTCCTTCTGCTTCAATTTTTTGGAACAGCTTCAGGAGAATTGGTGTTATTTCTTCTTTGAAAGTTTGGTAGAATTCCCCAGGGAATCCGTCAGGTCCTGGGCTCTTGTTTTTTGGGAGGTTTTTGATCACTGCTTCAATCTCCTCGCTGGATATCAGTCTATTCAGGTTGTCAATTTCTTCCTGGTTCAATTTTGGGAGTTTGTAGCTTTCCAGGAATGCATCCATTTCATCTAGGTTGCTTAGCTTATTGGCATATAACTGTTGGTAATAATTTCTGATGATTGTTTCTATTTCCTTGGTGTTCGTTGTGATCTCTCCCTTTTCATTCATAATTTTATTAATTTGGGCTTTCTCTCTTTTCTTTTGGATTAGTGTGGCCAGTGGTTTATCGATCTTATTGATTCTTTCAAAAAACCAGCTTCTAGTTTCATTGATACGTTCTACTGTATCTCTCGTTTCTACCTCATTGATCTCTGCTCTAATCTTGATTATTTCCCTTCTTGCATGTGGAGTTGGTTTGATTTGTTGTTGATTCTCCCGTTCTTTAAGGTGTAGAGAGAGCTGGTGTATTCTGGATTTTTCAAATTTTTTGAGGGAGGCTTGGATGGCTATGTATTTCCCCCTTAGAACCGCCTTTGCTGTATCCCATAGGTTTTGGACCGAGGTGTCTTCATTCTCATTGGTTTCCATGAATTGTTTAAGTTCGTCTTTGATCTCCTGGTTGATCCAAGCATTCTTAAGCAAGGTGGTCTTTAGCTTCCAGGTGTTTGAGTTCCTTCTGAACTTTTCCTTGTGATTGAGCTCCAGTTTCAAAGCATTGTGATCGGAGAATATGCAGGGAATAATGTCAGTCTTTTGGTATCGGTTGAGTCCTGCTTTGTGACCCAGTATGTGGTCTATTCTGGAGAAGGTTCCATGTGCACTTGAGAAGAATGAATATTCTGTTGTTTTAGGGTGGAATGTTCTGTATATGTCTATGAGGTCCATCTGGTCCAATGTTTCATTCAATGCTCTTATTTCTTTATTAATTTTCTGCTTCGATGATCTGTCTATTTCTGAGAGAGGCGTATTAAGATCTCCTACTATTATTGTATTCGTATCAATATGACTCTTTATCTTGATTAATAGTTTTCTTATGTAATTGGGTGCTCCCATATTGGGGGCATAGATATTCACAATTGTTAGATCGTCTTGGCGGATAGTCCCTTTAAGAATTATGTAGTGTCCTTCTGTATCTCTGACTACAGTCTTTAGTTTAAAATCTAATTTATCTGATATGAGAATCGCTACTCCGGCCTTCTTTTGAGGCCCATTGGCATGAAAGATGCTTCTCCATCCCTTCACTTTCAGTCTGGGTGTATCCTTAGGTTCAAAATGGGTCTCTTGTAGACAACATATGGATGGGTCCTGTGTCGTTTTATGGGCACATTTAGGCCATTCACATTGAGAGTGATTATTGAGAGATAGGTTTTTATTGACATCGTGTTACCTTTGAAGTCTTTCTGTCTATAGATTGTTTCTGTATTTCTGTTCAATGATATTCTTAGGATTTTTCCTCTCTTATAGGACCCCCCTTAATATTTCCTGCAGTGTCGGCTTGGTGATTGCATAGTCTTTTAAGCCTTGCCGGTCTTGGAAACTCTTTATCTCTCCATCCATTTTAAATGTCAGTCTTGCTGGATAGAGTATCCTTGGTTGCATGTTCTTCTCATTTAGTACTCTGAATATATTTTGCCAGCCCTTCCTGGCTTGCCAGGTCTCTGTGGAAAGGTCTGACGTTATTCTAATGGGCTTTCCTCTGTATGTAAGAAGCTTCTTTGTCCTAGCTGCTTTTAAGAGGGTCTCTCTTGAAACAAAATTCCCCATTCTAACGATAAGGTGCCGTGAGGACTTTCGAGAATCTAAAATCTTGGGAGGAAATCTTTCTGCCTCTAGTACATGAACGTTGTTTCCATTCGTGAGATTGGGAAAATTTTCATAGACAACTTCTTCCACTATATCTTCTAGACTTCTTTCTTTTTCTTCCCCTTCAGGGATTCCAATAATTCTGATGTTGGAACGTTTCATGGCATCATTTATTTCCCTGATTCTGTTTTCGTGGCTTCTGAGCTGTTTGTTCCAGGCTTCCTCCTGATCCTTTCTCTCTGTCTGTTTGTCCTCCAGATCACTAATTCTATCTTCTGTCTCAGTTACCCTAGCTTTTAGAGAATTTAGATTGGTTTGGAACTCATTGAGAGCATTTTGGACATCATCCCTGGTGGCTTTCAGTTCTGCCCTAACATTGTGAACATCATCCCTGGTGGCTTTCAGTTCTGCCCTAATCAATTCTGTTTGGTCATCCATGGCTTTCTCCAACCTAGCTATTGCCTGGATAATTGTTAGTCTGAATTCCTTTTCTGACATATTGTCTATGTCGATAGCCATTAGCTCTGTTGCAGAAGGCTCATCCTCTGTATTTTTCTTCTGTTGGGTATTCCTCCTCCTAGTCATTTTGGTAAGAGATGACTAAACAGATGCAGCTGGACTTATCGATTGTGGTGCAGTCAATGTGCACCCTGGAACGCTTCTGTGCAATCAGGATTCCCCACCCAAATGAGAGAAAAACGAGAAGAAAAAGAAATAGAGAAGAAGAAAGAAAAAAAAAGGGGGGAAAGAAAAAAGGAAAAAAAAAGAGAGAGAGAGATAGGAAAAAAAGGGAAGATAAAAGAGAAGGCTCAGCCCAAATGGGCCACAAGGTAAGATTTATGGAGTATACAAACAAAAACAGACAGACAAAAAGAGTGATAAAAGTATATGACAAGAGAAAAAAATATGTATATATAAGCAAAAAAAAAAAAGGGAAGAACCTCATCAGAAAGAACCCCAAGTATAAGGTTTATATATTATCAGGACAAACACAAATTCACAGAAACACTGACAGAAGGAAAAATTGGGAGAATGGTTATAGATTCTCAGTGTGGGTGAGGAAGGTTATTTTGATTCTTCCTGAAGGTATCTTGATGTTTTTATTAAGGGACTCAACTTTCCTAAGTTACAGGGGGATTAGAAACTGGTTTGCCTATAGGGGTAGCATTGATTGGGGAAAGGGAATTACCTTGAAGTTTAACTCTATATGTATAGTAGAAAATAAAAATTAAAAAAGAATAAACTAGACTAAACTAAGTTAAAATTAAAAAAGAATTAAAAAAATAGAAAAACAAAAGAAAAACACGGGTGTATGTATCAAAAAGTTCAGGTTAGAAGGTTATTAACGAATTTGATGTACTGGACATCTCGGTGTGATGGTAAATAGGTTAAAAAATTATCTGTATGTATAAAAAAAAAAAAGAACCAGAATATTGGTAAAGAGTTAAAAATAAAAGTTGTATTTATGAAGTAGTGGTGATTTTTCTCTTGTAGTCTTTTTTTTTTTTTTTTTCTTCCTTCCTGGTTGGTTTTCTGGGGGAGGGGCCTGCCACGTGGGTTTTCAGACAATGATGTTCCCTGAGTTAGGTCCTCCCGCTCCCCTCAAGGGGGTGAGCTCTTTTTTTTTTTCAGGAAACTGTTTTTTTCAGCCTTTTGTTCTCTGGGGGTTTTTATGTTCTTTCATCTGCTTTCTCTCGCCTTGACAGCTTTTGATGGTTTTTGGTTTAGAGGAGAGCAAACAGCACCCCGACCTCCCTCTCAGAGAGAAGCCTCAGACTGTTTTGCAAAAGCTGCTGGCAGAGTTGGTTCTGAGTCACTGTCCCTGGGGATGCAGGAGCTCCTCATTGTACCCAAAACCAGGGCAGCAGTGGCTGTCTAGGCAGCTCCAGACCGCCAGAGAGGTTCGGAGCAGAGATCGCACACTGAGATTTTCCCGCTGTCCCGGGCTGGGAGTGTCTGGTTTTTCCTGCTGCCAGAGCTCCAGGCTAGCGCCTATGAGCACCTATCCCAAGGGAGGGTGTGGGACGCGCGCGTTTCAGGATTGCCATCTGGCCAGGCTCCCAGCCCCTCACGGGAGCCAGACCCCACTCATTCTCGGGCGCGCTGGCGTTCAGGTGCACTGGCCGCTCAGGGACGGAGACCTGATTTCTCCGCCGCACTCTCTCTGGCTCCGCGCCAGGGGAGGCTGTCCTGGGTCTGGGGACTTAGGTCCCTGACCCTAACTGCCCAGGTTCCCACTATTACCCCCCCCCCCCCCCCCCCGCGATCCTTTGCTGTTTGTTTTTTGAGTGCTTTCAACCAGACTCCAAGTTAATGCTGGTCCCCAGACGCAGAGCACTCTCATGTTGGGGTGTTACTTTCCAATTGGTCACCTCTGGTGGCTCCCTCCCCCTTTTGTTTATCTTCCGATATCAGTCGGACGTTCCCAGTCTGTTTTACCTGCCACTGGCGTCTTCTGCTCCTGTAGAGATCCAGACGTGTATAATTCTGATCTCAGGCTGATTTCATGGGTGGTCGGAGTTCTTTGGTAGGTAATCAGCTCACTTTAGGGTACAGGTTGAAAAGGTGCCTCCTCCTACTTCCCCGCCATCTTGACTCCCCCTCCTACCTATTCATTTTTAACCCAAATATACTAACCTATTTTTCCTGGAGGTTAAAAATAACATGTGAAGCCTTTGTGTTTCCAATTTTTGATAATGACATTTTTTTCACTCAGTCCATTTTGCATCAAAATCTTGATATGATTTTTACTCTTTGTCTAGATTTTTCTTAAGCATTCATATTAAAATCTGTCCCCCCAAATGACCTTTAGCACTGCCCCTCTCATTTGTTTTACCCTTTCTTTCCACTTGTTATTGCCTCCCAGTATCATTTAACTTGGTGATTACTATTGTAATCACCTTTTAATCCTATGACCACATCCACTCCCTTATCCTTTCCCAACACAAAACTCCTCTTATAGCCAAAATTACCCATAAATCCTGGATTTCAGTATTTTAATTTTTAAGCATCATTGGTAACTCATTACTGCCTATAAAATAAGATGCACTGTTTTCTTTTGGTGTGCAGGACTTCCAGCAATAATTCCCCACACTAACTTTTGAGTTCTAGTGTTCACTTCTATATTTTTTTAACTCCCACCCCCTAACTCTCAGCTCTCAATATATCAATATTGGGTTTGTTTTGTTTTCTGTGCTCAATGTAGGGCCTGACCTCAGGACCCTGAGATAAAGAGTCCTATGCTCTACTGATTGAGCAAGCCAGGCACCCCTCTACATCTTGGTTTGAGCCCAGTGGATCATTTACCATTTCCTGAACATTTTTTCCTAAAGCACTGTTCTCATCAGCTTTATACAACTCAGACAATTATAATCAAGGGTAAATTTTTTTGGTTTAATTTTAATACCATATTTTCCATGAAGGTTTGTTGGGTTACTTCAAAAATTTTTGTCAATTTACACGTCTTCTGCACTTGTGTTTTTATTAATTTATTCAAAATATCGATATTCTCTATTTATTTAATATGTCTATTCATATAATTCTGTTTTGTATTATGGGTGAAAAAACACCTGATCATAAGCAACATATGCATAACTAGGAGTGTGAGTGTATGCGTTCGTGTGTGTGTGTGTGTGTGTGTGTGTGTGTGTGTGTGTGTGTGTGTATAGATAGAGGTAGAAGAATAAAGGTAGCCTAGGAAGAGGTAACCTTTACTCATTTCACAATTTTGTCATGGTCCAACTTCTGAATACTTCTCATCAGCTGAAGTTACACATCCAGATGTCTTACATAATTTCTCTCCCCTGTTCTGACCTTTGTTATCTCACTTTAACTCATTATATAGCAGGTGTATGAGTGTTTTGCTCTAATCTATTCTCTACTCAGCTAATTTAGAAATACTATTTTAGATGAAAGTATCATATAACTTTGCACTGAGAAATCCCTGATGGTTTAATTATCAACGATATTTTTTCTTAGAAGTGATTTGAAATGGTTTCCAATGGCAGTTAAATTAGCAATAAGTTTTCAATGGCATGGACATAGCATTAAATGTTAAAAAATTAAGCCTTTATGAGCTTGGGGTAGTTTTGATTGCCGTTATTTTATTTGTATTTATTTGAAATTTTATTAACATATACTGTATTATTAACATAAAATATTATCAACATATAATGTATTATTTGCTTCAGGGTACAGCTCTGTGAATCATCAGTCTTACACAATTCACAGCACTCACCATAGCACATACCTTCCCCAGTGTCCATCACACAGTCACCCTATGCCTATGCTTCCCCTGACTCCCCCAGCAACCCTCAGTTTGTTTCCCAAGATTAAGAGTCTCTTATGGTTTGTCTCCCTCCCCAGTCCCATCATGTTTCATTTTTTTCCCTCCCTTTTCCCCACAACCACCCACCCAGCCTCTCAAATTCCTCATATCAGAGAGATCATATGATAATTGACTTTCTCAGATTAACTTATTTTGCTTAGCATAATATCCTCTAGTTCCATCCATGTCATGGCAAATGGCACGATTTCATTTTTTGATGGCTGCATAGTATTCTATATATATATATATATATACGACTTCTTCTTTATCCATTCATCTGTTGATGGGTATCTAGGTTCTTTCAATAGTTCAGTTGTTGTGGACATGACATAATCATGCAGGTTCACGTGCCCCTTTGGATCACTACATTTGTTTCATTTTGGTAAATACCCAGGACTGTGATTGCTGAGTCATAGTGTAGCTCTATTTTCAACTCTTCAGGGAATTTCCATACTATTTTCCAGAGTGGTTGCACCAGCTTGCCTTCCCACCAACAGTGTAGGAGGATACCCCTTTCTCTGCATCGTCCTTGCCAACATCTGTCCTTTTCTGACTTGTCTATTTTAGCCCTTGTGACTGGTGTGAGGTGGTATCTCATTGTGGTTGTTTTTTTTTAATTATTTATTTTTATTTTTATTTATTTGACAGAGAGAAATCACAACTAGGCAGAGAGGCAGGCAGAGAGAGAGAGGAGGAAGCAGGCTCCCTGCAGAGCAGAGAGCCCGATGTGGGGCTCGATCCCAGGACCCTGGGATCATGACCTGAGCGGAAGGCAGAGGCTTATAACCCACTGAGCCACCCAGGCACCCTCTCATTGTGGTTTTGATTTGTATTTCCCTGATGCCCAGTGATGTTGAACAATTTTTCATGTGTCTGTTGGCCATCTGGATGTCTTCTTTGCAGAAATTTCTATTCATGTCTTCTGCTTATTCCTCAATTGCATTATTTTTTCTTTGGGTATTGAGTTTGATGAGTTCTTTATAGAGTTTGTATACTAACCCTTTATCTGATATGTCACCTGTGAATATCTTCTCCCATTCTGTCAGTTGTCTTTTGGTTTTGTTGACTGTTTCCTTTGCTGTGCAAAAGCTTTTGATCTTCATGAAGTCCCATTGTTCATTTTTGCCCTTGCTTCCCTTTCTTTAGGCAATGTTTCTAGGAAGAAGTTGTGCTGAGGTCAGAGGTTGCTGCCTGTGTTCTCCTCAAGGATTTTGATGGATTCCTGTCTCACATTGAGGTCTTTCATCCATTTTGAGTCTATTTTTGTGTGTGGTGTAAGGAAATGGTCCAGTTTCATTCTTCTGCACGGGGCTGTCCAATTTTCCCAACACCATTTGTTGAAGAGACTGTCTTTTTTCCATTGGACATTCTTTCCTCCTTTGTAAAAGATTAGTGGGCGATAGAGTTGAGAGTCCATTTCTGGGCTCTCTATTCTCTTCCATTGATCTGTGTGTCTGCTTTTGTGCCAGTACAATATTGTCTTGATGATGACAGCTTTGTAATAGAGCTTGAAGTCTGGAATTGTGATGTGACCAACTTTGGTTTTCTTTTTCAACTATTCTGTGTCTTTTCTGTTTCCATATAAATTTTAGGATTATTTGCTATATTTCTTTGAAAAAAATGGAATATTGAAGAACAAAGTCAAAGTTGGTGGCATCACAATTCCGGACTTCAAGCTCTATTACAAAGCTGTCATCATCAAGACAGCATGGTACTGGCACAAAAACAGACACATAGACCAGTGGAACAGAATAGAGAGCCCAGAAATCGACCCTCAACTCTATGGTCAACTAATCTTCGACAAAGCAGGAAAGAATGTCCAATGGAAAAAAGACAGCCTCTTCAATAAATGGTGCTGGGAAAATTGGACAGCCACATGCAGAAAAATGAAATTGGACCACTTCCTTACACCACACACGAAAATAGACTCCAAATGGATGAAGGACCTCAATGTGAGAAAGGAATCCATCAAAATCCTTGAGGAGAACGCAGGCAGCAACCTCTTCGACCTCAGCCGCAGCAACATCTTCCTAGGAACAACGGCAAAGGCAAGGGAAGCAAGGGCGAAAATGAACTATTGGGATTTCATCAAGATCAAAAGCTTTTGCACAGCAAAGGAAACAGTTAACAAAACCAAAAGACAGCTGACAGAATGGGAGAAGATATTTGCAAACGACATATCAGATAAAGGGCTAGTATCCAAAATCTATAAGGAACTTAGCAAACTCAACACCCAAAGAACAAACAATCCAATCAAGAAATGGGCAGAGGACATGAACAGACATTTCTGCAAAGAAGACATCCAGATGGCCAACAGACACATGAAAAAGTGCTCCACGTCACTCGGCATCAGGGAAATACAAATCAAAACCACAATGAGATATCACCTCACACCAGTCAGAATGGCTAAAATTAACAAGTCAGGAAATGACAGATGCTGGAGAGGATGTGGAGAAAGGGGAACCCTCCTCCACTGTTGGTGGGAATGCAAGCTGGTCCAACCACTCTGGAAAACAGCATGGAGGTTCCTCAAAATGTTGAAAATAGAACTACCCTATGACCCAGCAATTGCACTACTGGGTATTTACCCTAAAGATACAAACATAGTGATCCGAAGGGGCACGTGTACCCGAATGTTTATAGCAGCAATGTCTACAATAGCCAGACTATGGAAAGAACCTAGATGTCCATCAACAGATGAATGGATCAAGAAGATGTGGTATATATACACAATGGAATACTATGCAGCCATCAAAAGAAATGAAATCTTGCCATTTGCAACGACGTGGATGGAACTAGAGCGTATCATGCTTAGTGAAATAAGTCAATCGGAGAAAGACAACTATCATATGATCTCCCTGATATGAGGACATGGAGAAGCAACATGGGGGGGTAGGGGGATAGGAGAAGAATAAATGAAACAAGATGGGATTGGGAGGGAGACAAACCATAAATGACTCTTAATCTCACAAAACAAACTGGGGGTTGCTGGGGGGAGGTGGGATTGGGAGAGGGGGAGCGGGCTATGGACATTGGGGAGGGGAGGCGAACCATAAGAGACTATGGACTCTGAAAAACAACCTGAGGGTTTTGAAGGGTCAGGGGTGGGAGGTTGGGGGAACAGGTGGTGGGTGATGGGGAGGGCACGTTTTGCATGGAGCACTGGGTGTTGTGCAAAAAGAATGAATACTGTTACGCTGAAAAAATAAATAAATAAAAAGGGAAAAAAAAAAAAGAAAAAAATGGTGGTATTTTGATAGGGATTGCATTAAATGTGTAGATTGCTTTAGGTAGCATAGACTTTTTAAAAATTTTTAAAAATTTTTATAAACATATAATGTATTTTTAGCCCTAGGGGTACAGGTCTGTGAATTGTCAGGTTTACACACTTCACAGCACTCACCATAGCACATACCCTCCCCAATGTCCATAACCCTACCCCCCTCTCCCGACCCCTCTCCCCCCAGCAACCCTCAGTTTGTTTTGTGAGATTAAGAGTCTCTTATGGTTTGTCTCCCTCCTGATCCCATCTTGTTTCATTTATTCTTTTCCTACTCCCCAACCCCCCCATTGCATCTCCATTTCCTCATATCAGGGAGATCATATGATAGTTGTCTTTCTCTGATTGACTTATTTCACTAAGCATAATACCCTCTAGTTCCATCCACGTCATCACAAATGGCAAGATTTCATTTCTTTTGATGGCTGCCTAGTATTGCATTGTATATATATACCACTTCTTCTTTATCCATTCATCTGTTGATGGACATCTAGGTCCTTTCCATAGTTTGGCTATTGTGCACAATGCTGCTATACATATTCGGATGCATGTGTCCCTTCGTATCACTACATTTGTATCTTTAGGATAAGTAGCCAGTAGTGCAGTTGCTGGGTCACACGGTAGCTCTGTTTTCAACTTTTTGAGGAACCTCCATGCTGTTTTCCAGAGTGGCTGCACCAGCTTGCATTCCCACCACCAGTCTGGGAAGGTTCTCCTTTCTCCACATCCTCACCAGCATCTGTCATTTCCTGAGCTGTTACTTTTAGCCATTATGACTGGTGTGAGGTGGTATCTCATTGTGGTTTTGATTTGTACTTCCCTGATGCCAAGTGATGTGGAACATTTTTTCATGTGTCTGTTGGCCATCTGGATGTCTTCTTTGCAGAAATGTCTGTTCATTAGCATAGACATTTTCACAATATTTGTTCTTCTAATCCATGAGCATGGAACATTTTTCCATTTCATTGTGTCTTTTTCAATTCCTTTCATGAGTACTTTATAGTTTCCTGAGTACAGATTCTTTGCCTCTTTGGTTTGGATTATTCCTAGGTATCTTGTCGTTTGGGGAGCAATTGTAAATGGAATCAGCACTTTAATTTCTCTTTCTCCTGTCTTGCTGTTGGTTTATAGAAATACATCTGATTCCTGTGCATTGATTTTATATCCTGACACTTTGCTGAATTCCTGTATGAGTTCCTGTATGAGTTCTAGCAGTTTTGGAGTGGAGTCTTTTGGGTTTTCCACATAAAGTATCACATCATCTGCAAAGAGTAAGAGTTTGACATCTTCTTTGCCAATCCGGATGACTTTTGTTTCTTTTGTTGTGTGATTGCTGAGACTAGGACCTCTAATATTATGTTAAATAGCAGTAGTGATAGTGGACATCCCTGCAGTGTTCCTGACCTTAGGGAAAAAGCTCTCAGTTTTTCCCCATTAGGAATGATACTTGCTGTGGGTTTTCATAGATGGCTTTAATGATAATGAGGTATGTACCCTCTATCCCTATACTGTGAAGCATTTTGATCAGGAAAGCATGCTGTACTTTGTCAAATGCTTTTTAAGCATCTATTGAGAGTATCATATGATTCTTGTTCTTTCTTTTATTAATGTATTGTATCACATTGATTGATTTGCAGATGTTGAACCAACCTTGCAGCCCCGGAATAAATCACACTTGGTCATGGTGAATAATCCTTTTAATATACTGTTGGATCCTATTTGCTAGTATTTTTGTGAGAATTTTTGCATTTATTCATCAAAGATACTGGTCTGGTTCTCCTTTTTGATGGGGTCTTTGGTTTTGGGATCAAGGTAATGCTGGCCTCATAAAATGAGTTTGGAAGTTATCCTTCCATTTCTACTTTTTGGAATAGTTTCAGGAGAATAGGTATTATTAATTCTTCTTTAAATGTTTGGTAGAATTCCCCTGGGAAGCTGTCTGGCCCTGGGATCTTGTTTGTTGGGGGATTTTTTTTATTACTGCTTCTGTGTCCTTACTGCTTTCATGTCTGTTCAGGTTTTCCATTTCTTCCTGGTTCAGTTTGGTAGTTTATATGTCTGTAGAATGCATCCATTTCTTCCATGTTGTCAAATTTGCTGGCATACAGTTGCTCATACTACTTTCTTATAGTTGTTTGTATTTCTATGATGTTGGTTGTGATCGCTCCTCTATCATTCATGATTTTAATTATTTGGGTTCTTTCTCTTTTCTCTTTGAAAACTCTGGCCAGTTGTTTTATGAATCTTATTAATTCTTTCAGAGAATCAGCTCCTAGTTTTGTTGATTTGTTCTACTATTTTTTTGGTTTCTATTTCATTGATTTCTGCTCAGATCTTTATTATTTCTCTTATCCTGCTGGGTTTAGGTTTTCTTTGCTGCTCTTTTTCCTGCTCCTATCGTTGTAGGTAGGGTTAGGTTGTATACTCGTTCCTTGAGAAAGCCTTATATAGATATATAATTTCCTCTCAAGACCACCTTTCCTTGTCCCAAATTTTGAACATTTGTCTTTTCATTTCATTTGTTTCCATGTATTTTTTAAATTCTTCTTTAATTTCCTGGTTGACCCTTTTATTCTTTAGTAGGATGCCCTTTAGCCTCCACGTATTTGAATTCTTTCCAACTTTCTTCTTTTGGTTGAGTTGTAGTTTCAGAGCATTGTGGTCTGAAAATATTCAGGCAATGATCCCAATGTTTTGGTATTGGTTGAGACCTGCTTTGTGACACAGGATGTGATCTATTCTGGAGAATGTTCCATGTGCACTAGAGAAGAATGTGTATTCTGTTGCTTTGGGATGGAATGTTCTGAATATATCTGTGATGTCCAACTGGTCCAGTATGTCATTTAAGGCCTTTATTCCCTTGTTGATCTTTTGCTTGCATGATCTGTCCATTTCAGTAAGGGGGTGTTAAAGTCCCCTACTATTATTGTATTATTGTCCATGTGTTTCTTTGACTTTGTTATTAATTGGTTTATATAATTGGTTGCTCTGATATTAGGGACATAGATATTTAACATTCTTAGATCTTCTTGTTGGAAAGACCGTTTAATTAAGATACAATGTCCTTCCTCATTCCTTATTATAATCTTTGGCTAAATCTAATTGATCTGATATAAGGATTGTCACACCAGCTTTCTTTTGATGTCCATGAGCATGGTAAATTGTTTTCCACCCCCTCACTTTAAATCTGGTGGTATCTTTGGGTCTAAAATGAGTTTCTTGTGGACAGCATATTGATGGGTCTTTTTTTTTTTTTTTATCCATTCTGATACCTGGTGTCTTTTGATTGGGGCATTTAGCCCATTTACATTCAGGGTAACTATTGAGAGATATGAATTTAGTGCCATTGTATTGCCTGAAAGTTTTCTGTTACTATATATTGTCTCTGTTCCTTTCTGGTCTATTACTTTTAGGTTCTCACTTTGCTTAGAAGACTTCTTTTAATATTTCCTATAGGGCTGGTTTGGTGCTTGCAAATGCTTTTAGTTTTTGTTTGTCCTGAAAACTTTTATTTCTTCTTATATTTTCAGTGACAGCCTAGATGGATCTAGTATTCTTGGCTGCATATTTTTGTTATTTAGTGCTCTGGATATATCATGCCAGTCCTTTCTGGCCTGACAGGTCTCTGTGAATAGGTCTGCTGCCAATCTAATATTTCTACCATTGTAGGTACAGAATTGTTGTCCTCACCTGTTTTCAGGATTTTCTCTTTGTCACTGAGACTTCTAAGTTGTACTATTAGATGACAGTGTGTTAACCTTTTCCTGTTGATTTTGGGTGGGGTTCTCTGTGCCTCCTGAATTTTGATGCCTGTTCCTTTCACCAAATTGGGGAAATTTTCTGCTATAACTTGTGTCACTATACCTTCTGCCCCTCTCTCTCTTTCTTCTTCTTTTGTGATTCCAATTATTCTAATATTGTTTCTATAGTATCACCTTCTCTTGAATTATCCCTCATGGTCCAGTAGTCGTGTATCTCTCTTTTACTGAGCTTCTTTATTCTCCATCCTTTGGTCTTCTATGTCACTAACTTTCTCTTCTGCCTTATTTATCCTAGCATTAGGAGGCTCTGTTTTTTATTGGACCTCAGTTATAGCTTTTTTTATTTCAACGTGGTTAGATTTTAGTTCTTTTATTTCTCCAGAAAGGGATTCTCTAGTATCATCTATGCTTTTTTCAAGCCCAGGTAGCACCTTGATAATCATCATTCTGAACTCTAGTTCTGACATCTTACTAATGTCCATATTGATTACACCTCTAGCTGTCAGTACTGCTTCTTCTTCTTCTTCTTCTTTTTTTTTGACCTGAGTTTTTCTGCCTTGTCATTTTTTTTTTAAAGATTTTACTTATTTATTTAACAGACAGAGATCACAAGTAGGCAGAGAGGCAGGCAGAGAGAGGGGAAGGGAAGCAGGCCCGATGCGGGGCTCGATCCCAGGACCCTGAGATCATGACCCGAGCCGAAGGCAGAGGCTTTAACCCACTGAGCCACACAGGCGCCCCTGCCTTGTCATTTTATCCAGATAAGAACAGATAAATGAGATAACAAGATAATAAATGGGCCGCAATGACTTGAGGAAAATATACACTAACCAAATTGGAAGAGACCCAAAACTGTGGGGGGAAAGAAAGGGGGAAATAGTCCGGTGAATAGAAGAGAGCCACACATTTGATTTTGGTTGTATTTTTGTCTGTTAGAAGAAACTGCCTCCCAAAATTTCAAAGAAATAAACTCATATATATATATATGTGTGTGTGTGTGTATATATATATATATATATATATATATATATATATACACAAAAATAAGTGTAAACATGAAGGGATGAAATATGACTGTAAAGATGAAAATGAAAAAGATTCTAAAAAAGGAATTGCTAATGTAAGAATTTCATTGAAAAAAAAAAAGAAAGTTGGTTAAAAAAAATAGGAAGAATGAATGTGATCAGACTGGAGACTAGAACAAAGACTCGAGACTAAAATAAAACTAGCACTTCAAAGTGCTAGTTTTAGGGTATATTTTGATCTGTTAGAAAAAACTGTATCCCAAAATTTTGAAGAAAGAAAAACATATATGTATATAAAAATTAAGGTTAAATATAATGAAGGGATAGATTATAACAATGAAAATTATAAAAAGATTTTTTTTAAAAGGTATTGATAAGATAAAATATTTTAAAAAGGTTAAATAGGAAAGAGGAAGAATAAAAAATAGATAAGAAAAAAATCAAAATTTAAATAATTTAACTTTGAAAGACTAAAGAATCATGGGGAAAAAGGCCTGGAGTCTATGTGTTGCATTCCCCTAGCTCTGGAGTTCTGCAGTTCTTATTGATCATTCAACTTTGTCTCAGCTGTCTGTTCTTGCTGATCTTCTGGTGGGGCCTGTTGCAGTGATTCTCAAATGTCTTTGGTGAGGGCAGAATTGCATCACCCTTGCCAGGGTCCAGGCTAAGTAACCTGCTTGGGTTCACTCTTGGTAGCTTTTATTCCCTGAATGCTTTCTGTAGACCTTTGGAAGATGAGAATGAAAATGGTGACCTCCCAATCTCCAGCCTCATAGGAGTCAGGAGCTCTGGGCCCCACTCCTCAGTGCTCCCTCAGAGGAATGCAGTCAATCACTCCTGTCTCCCTGGTCTCTGGCCACAATCTATGCTCACCCAGCCTGTAATCCAGTGTTTCTATCTCTGGTTGATGGCCGCCTTTAGAGTCTCCAAACCCAGCAGATCCTGCAGAATGCTCCACTCTGCTTTTCTCTTCAGCCAGCTTCCTTAGTCCAATACCTGGAAGCTCTGCCATATTCAGATAGCTCTGGTCTTTTTGTGACCTCATGGGTCCTAAGACTACACTGTCCCCACAAGGGCTCCATCCCCCACTTAGCTTCTGGAGCAATGTCCCTCAGTGGAACCGACTTCTAAAAGTTCTGATTTTGTGCTCCAATGCTCTACTGCTTGCTGGGACCTGGACCTTCCCCCTTTGATTTATCTTCCCTTTTGTCACCTGGGATTCACTTCTCCACAGGTCCTACCTTCCAATAAGTGGTCGCTTTTTTTGTTCCCAGGATTTCTGCTCTTCTTCTCTTTGATCTCCTGTTGAGTTTTAAGTGTTCAAAATTGTTTGGTAACTATCTAGCTGAACTCCTGGGACCCAACAATATTTAGGTCTCCTACTTCTCTGCTGTCTTGCTCCTCCCCCCCCCAATTGCCAAGTTGTTTTAAAGCAAAACTAATATAGGAATCCTTATACTCTAGCTTCTTTATGAATCCAGAACTTTATTGAGTGTGTATGTGTGTGTTTGTTTTTAAGATTATGGTGAAAAATAAAATTCTCTTTGGAGAAGACCAATGTTTGAAAACAATTTAAATCCTTCTATATACCTCTTATTTTTGAATCATGAGATATGTTCAGTAAAAGTAGAAAGCAAATACTAACACTGATCTTTAATACATCTCTTGTTTATATGAAGAGAGCAGATTTGAGGAATAAATTGGTACATTGGGTTCAACTAGTGAGTAGATAATCATAATTTTTAGGGAAGACTATTTTACAAAAGCTTAAGGGATACACAAAACAAGAGCCTTAAACCATGTAAAAGGATTAAACTAGTGCTATCTCAGTAACCGGATGAATTGTGTAAATCTCGAACTTCAGTGGAAGAGGAAATGTATTCATCCTAATCCCAAACATGAAAACCTTGTTCATCCTTAAGTATACATTTAATATTTTAAATAGTAAATATGTTTTAATAATATCCATAAAGATTTTCTAGAATCTATTATTTTAAAATGTAAGTAAAACATGATTAAACAGGGGTGCCTGGGTGGCTCAGTGGGTTAAAGCCTCTGCCTTTGGCTCAGGTCATGATCTCAGAGTCCTGGGATCGAGTCCTACAGCAGGCTCCCTGCTCAGTGGGGAGCCTGCTTCTTCCTCTCTCTCTGCCTGCCTGCTTGTGATCTCTCTCTGTCAAATAAATACATTAAAAAAAATCTTAAAAGAAAAAAAGAAAGAAACTTAAAAAAAAACATGATTAGACAAGTCCTTATCATTTAAAGGAGGGATTAAGTGAGAATATAAAAATATTTTAAGTCATATTTTCTGAAATTTGTTTTATGGGAAATAAATCATACAAGATATTTAATGAAAAATATTCATAAATAAATGCTTTAAAAATATTTCACATGTAATTCTCTATTGAAGTCGTCACTCATTACCATACTAAAGACTCAGCACTTTTTGAGACATTAGAAGCCAACTTACCTCAAAATTATTTTAAGTCATCTTCCTAAAACAAATACATTTTTTTCCCCTCAAACCATCAAACTAGTATTTGTCATGAAAAATGCTCTGGAATACTCTTAAAATGTCACTAATTAAAAAAAAATCTGTATGGGTAGATATCAAATTGGGATTGGAAGATTTTGCAATGGCCTGCAGCCTTTAGCACATAAGATAAAACTTCAGAGAATTCCCATGACTAGTAGTATGTGGAGGCAAATTTTACATAGGTGTAACATTCACTGAAATAACCATACTAGATTCCATTTGATTTCACTGAAATTTTGCTTTTCATATATAAAGGAGCAATAATTTTGCATTCTTCAATGTGTTGTTGTGCAGATTGTATGTGAAAATTTATTTTATCAGCCTCTAAGTGCTACAAATTTCCCATGCTTTCCAACTTAATTTTGCCCCACACTGTTGGCCAATATCAATTTTTCAAATCAGGTGGTTTTCCCCAATGTAAATTATTGTTTTGAACATGTTCTATTTTCCTCCCATCCCTGAAGATACTCCTCCAGTTTTGACATTGCTTCCTACTTCTCAGGGAAAATATAAAAGTTATGGGAACTCCTTCTCATCAATATTTAAAAACAGGTTATTTTACCTATCAAACTAAGACAAACAGCACCAAAAACATGATATAAAATGAAACAGCTAAACATGTAAACTTTTATTCATGTGTGTTTATATAATCTGTATATTTCAGTATATAGTACTTATATATACATATGTATGCATATATGTGTGTGTGTGTGTGTGTGTGTGTGTATTATATATGCTGCTATCATCATGTCACTTAGGTTTGAAGTAAAACATTTCTTTAAGAATTGTCTGTACTTGGTCTCCCTTGTCACCATCCAGTCATTCTGAATAAATAAATCATCAGTCTGACTCCTGCACATGTACTTTACCCTCAAATTTATTTTCAAATAGCTAGAAACTAGTTGTTTGTTTTTATGGAATAACTTTTATATCCTTTGAGAAACACTTAAAGAGAACTGATTTCAAATGTCTCTTTCTGTGATTTATTTAAGACTTATAGTTTACCTATATGTGATACCATAAGCACTAATAACCATTACAAAAGAAATTCTCTAAAATATATTAAGTAGATAAGATTTTATTTCCCAGATCAGAAATAGACAGATAATATTCATGTTGCCTTTTAAAATGCTCATTTCTTCCCCCTGTAGTCCCTATTCAATGTCCTAGAAGTCGTTAAGTACCGCATTAACACCTCTATGGATGTCTTCTATACCTATATAATTTATTGATGGACTATGCATAAATTAGACATTTCTCAGTGGATTATGAATGTGCATTGCTTCTCCAGTGGCTTAGGTTGATTTCTCTTTTAAATAACAAATACCTGTGAATTTAACCAGATCTTTTGTTCACTAACATCATCCATTAAATTCTTAACCCTTACATCAGATCAAAATTTAAGAAAGTCTTCAAGCTTTTACAATGTATTATAAAGACTTCTGACTGCATCAATGTGGTGTGTTTAAAGGGCTAGAGTGTTTTGAATTAAAGTTCAAACTTTGTCCTTAGCTGTTCATTTTATTCCTATTCAGAACATTCTTAATATCAGGAAATTACTTTGATAATTTTCCTATTGTATTCTAAAAGGACTAGCTGAATTTGAAATGAAAATTATTTTAATTACAGCAACAGAAAAGTCAATATGATATTTCTTTCTGGAAATTTGTTCCATAGGAGTTCATTCAAGAAGTAAAGTTGTACTGAATATAACTTATATGCACATTATCCAGTTTTAGTATGTAAATGGTAGCTCAAATTATAGTGGTAGCCCAATTTTATAAGCAGTATTTTAAAACATAGTATCAGGCACCTGGGTGACTCAGTTGGTTGAGTGACTGCCTTTGGCTCAGGTCATGATCCTGGGGTCCCAGGATCAAGTCCCACATCGGGCTCCCAGCTCCATGGGGAGTTTGCTTCTCCCTCTGACCTTCTCCCCTCTCATGCTGTCTCTCTCAAAAAAATAAATAAAATCTAAAAAAAATAAATAAATAAGACAGAATATCTAGAAAGGATACTATGCAAATAGAAAGGACTACTAAAAAAAATGATTCTTGGTTTTTCTGCATGTTTCTTTTCCTAGTCTTGTTGCTATTTTGCTTTGTCTCCTTCCATTTCCTTATGTTGATTGTATCATTTTCTTTTAAACTCTTCTTTCCACTATACTTATCTCCAAAGGCAGTTATTGAGATGAGATCAGTAAAATTGTTGAACTGGTTGCATGAACAAACTGTCTTTTAGAAAATATACTTGATCTCTCACAGGTTAAATGGATGTTTTATTAGTGCCTTTCAAAGCATTATCTCATTTAATCCTACCAGCATCTATTTGAAACAGACAATAAAATTATGCCTTGCATCTTATAAAGGAAGAAACAGATTCAGACTTCTATGGTAACTATCTCCTAAGATTACAGTTGATAAAGGACCTAGAACTGGAACACAAATCTGTCTTAAAGTAAATTTCATGCTTTGATTTCTCTGAAATTACTAAAAGACATGAACTTAAGCTTTTTAGATTCTCCAAAATTCATTTAAATTTGGTTTTAGAATGTTAATTTTCTCTATATTTGACCACTATTAAAATGTATGTATAGTTTCTATATACCACTTTCTATGCAGCAAGTTATGATAAAAGACCGTTGTAGTAATGTAAGTTGATGGGAATAAATCAATGTAAGTTCTTTTGAAAATGCTGGTAAGCCCCGTTTAAGTATTTTGTTGTAGATAATTGAGAATTAATTTCAAAGTCTAAGGAGGTTCTCTCCAATGTGGTAGCTATGTGATAAGTTCTTCAAATATTACAAGTAGTGAGATTTTGTGTTTAGCAATGATTAAGGATTCATATTGGCAAATTCTAGAGAAGAAATTATTTTCATGATATGTTTGTACCCTTAGATTAATGTTAGATATAATCTATTTGTATAGTAATCGGTATGTAAAATTCCATTGTGATTGATCAGTATATAAAATTGATACTAATACTATTGATCATTTTCACACACTTATGTTGTTACATAGAAGAGAACTATAAATCCTTGTGTTTTTAAGATTTTTCTATTTAGCATCAACATATCTCTCAAATAAGAAAGCCTAATGTCTGCCTTCAAAAAATAAAATTTTATTAGAAATTATTGGCAATTTTTATCTGCTCACTCTTGTTCATATTTCTAACACTGAAATTCACAGAATGCATATCATGTTTTTTAAGAAAAATTGTCTGTTGACTATTTTGTAGTACATGATACCTATTACGAAACCATTTAGTGTTTTATTCAACTCCCTCAAAATATGGTTAAAATTTTATTAGAAATCTTTCTTTGGATTATCAATTTTTTAACCAGTTTATTGAGATTTTATGGCAATTTTCTTTCCATGAAATTTGATTATTTTAATTCTACAACTTAATGAATTTTTGTAAATTCGGAGTTATGCAGTCTTCAATACTGTCTAAATTTAGAATATTGCCATCACCCTCCAAAAAAAGCCTGTAATCACTATCACTGATCACCATTCTCACCCCACCTCTAGGCAACAACTAAACTGTATATATTTGTATATATTTATCTACAGTAGACATTTTTTAAAAAGTAAAATATAGTCACGTATGTTCTTTTGTGTCTAGCTTCTTTCATGGAGCATGATGTTTTTATTTTCAGTATTGTAATAAATATAGATGCCTTGTTTCTTTTTGTGGCTAAATATTCTATACACATACACACATACCACATTTTGTTTATCCATTTATTAGGTGATGGGCCTCTTTGACTTTTTTGGCTGTTATGAAGAAAGGTTCTGTGCATATTCATTGCACAGATCTTTGTGTGTACATTTACCTTTATTTCTCCTAGGTGGAGAGCTAAGGAGTAGAGTTGCTAGCTCATATGATAATTTGTGTTTCACTTTTTGAGGAACTGGCAAGCTGTTGGCAGCAGTGCATTACTGCCAGCAGTGCTTGAGTGTTTCAGCTTCTTCCACCCCTGCTATCTCTTGTTATTTTCAGCCTGTTGATTATATTCCAGTGGGTATAAAATGGTGTATCATTGTGGTCCTTATTTGTGTTTCCCTAATGATTAATACTCTTGAGAAATTTTTCATGTACTTATTGGTCGTTTTAGATCTTCTTTGGAAGAATGTCAATTTAATTACTTTGCCCATTTTTTCCAGTTAATTTTATTACTTTTTTTTAATATATTCTGAATACCAATCTCCATCAGATATATAACTAACAAATACTTTCTTCCATTATGTGATATCTCTTGAAGCAGATTTTTAAAAATTTTGATGAATTTTTTTTTGGCAAGGTACAATTTATCAGTTTTTTTAATTTTAATTTTAAATTTTTAATGAAGTTTTTAATTTTGATGAAGTACAATTTATATATATATATTTTAATCACTTGCACTTTTGGTACAATCTAAGAAATCACCAACTAATCCAAGTCCTACAGGTTTACCCCTATGTTTTCTTCTAAGAGTTTTTTTTTTAATATTTTATTTATTTGACAGAAATCACAACTAGCGAGAGGCAGGCAGAGAGAGAGGAGGAAGCAGGCTCCCTGTGGAGCAGAGAACCCGATGCGGGGCTCGATCCCAGGACCCTGAGATCATGACCCGAGCCGAAGGCAGAGGCTTTAACCCACTGAGCCACCCAGGCGCCCCTCTTCTAAGAGTTTTATAGTTTTAAGTCTTACAATTAGGTCTGCGATCCATTATTGGTTAATTTTTGTGTGTGATATAGGGATCCAAATTTGTACATTTTATACATGGATGTCTATTTGCACCATTTGTTGAAAAGAATTATTCTCTTTAATTTTCTTGGCACCTTTGTCAGAAATCATATGACCATAAATGTAAGAATTTATTTCTGGGTTCTCAATGTATTACCTTCAGAAAAAGTATACAGCCCATGGCACTTTATTTATATGGATTCAGTGATACTCTTCTGAATACTTTAGCGGGGACTCTCTAGATAGATTTTCTTTCTTCTACTAGTTTGGGAGTCAGAAAACTTTTCCTCAAAGAGCCAGGTGAAAAATAGTTTGGTTCACTCAACTCTGATAATGTGACCTTAAAGCATTCATTGACAATATATAAATGAATAAGCATACTGTTTCAATACTGTCATGACACTGGTCCGTGACTTATAGGTGCTGTTCACTTTACTAGATTCAGTCTTCCAAGTAACCATAGTTACTTAATTTTTATTGAATGAATTAAAAAAATGTTTTCATATCCTTCACTATTCATGTTACCCTCTTTTAGAAGTCTTTAGTTTATCTATGGCTCAAGGCATAAATTATGATTTTGATAGACCACTTTGACATGTCTAATGTATAGTGGGACTATTGATAGTCCTTGTTTTGAATAACCATTACTTTAATGCAACCTTAGTTTTTATGCATCAATATTACAGTTTGGGATTATAGTAATTTTGTGATCACCTAATCTCTCAACTCTTTTTCCTTTGTTAAATTTTGTTGAATTTTGTATTCCTCCCACTTTCCTTCTATACTTTTCATTTATCTTTCTGGGTGTCACTATGCTGATTTCATCCCATAGTAGGTAGTCTGAAACATGCTTTCCTTACTTTATCTACAAGTAGAATTAAATTAAAAAGATTGTTCTGTAACCAAACCAGCCTTCCAGGTATGCCCCATCCATATAATTCAAAACCTCTTACCAAATTTGCAAAGGGGCTTTATAAAAATGTAACATCCCAGTCCTGCTTGAACTAACTCTACACTTCCATAAATACAGTAGTCAGCTGGGCCAACATTCATCTATACTTTCTACCAAGTATCATATGTTTTCAACAGAAAAAAAATTAATCAATTCAGAAAACAGTGAGACTCAAAAATTTCTAATCCTTGTCTTCCACTGACTCTATTGTTGGAATTTAGATCTGGCCTAGCATACTTAGAAAATAGTTATTGTCAAGGAAACCATAAAAGAATATTGAATCTGAAACAGAGGAGTGAGGAAGAATCTATACTTGTTTTTGTTTTGTTTTGTGGAGTAAAGATTTTCTTTATTTCCTAATTTCTAATTCTAGGAATCACCTGTCTTCAAGATGATAGTGTGTTCTTTGGCAATATAAATCTGAAAGCTGTTAATAAATTCTGTCATTTATTCCCATTGTTTTCATCATGCATTAAAAGATAAGAAATACAAAGCTATGTATTAGAAGATTGACAGATTTTCCAGGCATCTGCCATATTAGCTCCCAGTCAAATATATTTTTGTAGAACACAATGTATATAATCTTTCAGACTACAAAATAAGGAACAAATCCTTCCACAGTGTCCAAACAACCTTCCTGCAAGTCAAGAAGACAGATGGACTAAGGGTAAATTCCAAAGAGAGTAAGGTAAAGAAAACAAGGCCATGTTCTGAGATACTGGGAGAAAATCGGAGTTGAAAGATAGAGCTAGATTAGATGGTGAGGACAGAGGATTTGACTTGAAAACTTGAGAACACTGAGTTGCCGATCTCAGACTCATTTACTTATAGCCACTGTCCCTGAATTTGGGAGCAAATTTGGACGGGGATGACAGTATTGAAGCTTGGGAATAATTGAGCTCCAAACAATAGTGTAGGAACAAAATATTTAATGTGAATAATTAACTTACTTGATAAGATTTGAGTTTCTCTATTCATTTAACAATTCTATTTCACTTTTCAGAATGAAACATTTTGTAAATGCCAAGTCATACTGTTAAATATTCTGTGTAAAACTTAAGCATTTACTTAAATGTATCATTTGTATCAAATTACTTCTAACTTTCTCAGGTTATCAATACATAAATAATGACTAAAAAGAACATGAGAAAAGGCCACAGTTTTGGTTTGCATTTTTATGTCAAAAGGAAAAGCTTGAGATATGTCTTCACTCCTCTTCTCATACAGTTGCTTTTATTCTACCTGCAGTGGTTTTGAGGAAATGGACTTATTGATGAGAGGTGATAAGAGAGGAATGTTTTCACCTTGTTTCCTTAGTAGTGAGTTGACAAAGATGAGAAAAGGAAGACAAAAGGGGAGGGTACAATTGTATTAGAGCTTCACTGACCTTCTTAACCATTTTGCCTATGATGAGCTGTCATCTGAGTTCCAGAAATTTCTAAGAAGTCAAAATTTCTACTAGAAAATACCCTAAATGATTCATGTCTTCTTACATATGTGACCTTGGAGTTCAATTTCCTACCATGATCTGATTGTAGAACTCAGTAATTTTTAGAGATAGCCAGCAATTATAGTTTTCCAGGCAAAGTGTGGAAAAAGGACAGTTTCTTCTCAGAAAAGTTAAAACAAGTATCTACTTTGATTTTAGAGACAAAGACAATAATAAATACTTTTAATGCTGAAATAAAAAAGCCAACATCTGATTCTCTAAGAGGAATACTATTAAGAACAGTCATGATTTTACAAAAGAAGCAAAGGTGTTAAGAGGAATAAAATATATAAACTCTGTGATTATTCAGAGTTTAATTTGTACATTTTTTTCATTTGATAAATTATTCAGACTTTTTGTTTCTCTTTCTCTCTATTTTTAGAATCTTAATGCTTTTCTTTCACCACTTTTATCACTTCCAGGGGAAAAAAAGGGGACTAAAATTGCAGAAACAGAAGGAAACCTCCAAATGATAGCAATGCCTATTTTCTCTCTACTATTCAGAAAAACCATTTTTAGAACAGAAAGTTAAAAAAGAAAAAACTAGTATAATAGAAGCTGAAGCTACTATACAAGAAGGTGAGAGTTCTGGGCTGCTGTTTTAAGTGACTTGGTAGTCTTTTGTCTCAAATGGATTATAATCCAGTGTAATAATATGTAGGAATCTATTGTTTACTATTTTAAACCTACATCCATAAAGCATATATATTCCTGTAATATCTGTATAAATAGAAAAAGGTAAATAACAGAAAATTTGAGTAAGCCAGATAATTCCAGAAAAGGGAGGTACTCTACAAGTGAGAAAATGAACATATTATCTTTAATGATTGCCTGTAACAATTATATAGAAATAAGATCTGTTGGAATATTTAAGGATGATAGATTAGACAGGAATTACAGATCCCAGGCAGAGCAGACCCCTCATCTCCTGAGAATCAATACTTTAAGATGATTCTACAGTCATGTAGTTAGATGATATGAGACAAATAGAAAAGGGAGACAAGATCTGACAAAGATTTGACAGTCCTCTGTGTTAAGGGGGAAAGTGCAAAGGTGACTGAGGAGCAGAGAGAGAGTTTATGTTTGAATTGTATTATAAACCAGGCTTCCCACTATTTCAGTCTCCTCTAAGAAACTGCACATAGCCTCAAGGGGCAAAACGTCAAGAGAGGAAAAAATCCTAAATAGCTCCAGAGGCCCAACTGAGAGCCTGAGGTGCTTGCTAGGTTCCTACCTTCACTTTCTCCCAACACCACAAGATTTACTAAAAATTCTAGTCTGTTTTTCCATTGCCCTCAGGAAATTTTGTGAGGGGGAAACACTGCCATATATTGTCCTTGCATCCCTGTATCTTTCTTCTTTCCAGAAACTCCACCTCTCAACTTTTGGTTTCTTTGGCAGCCTTGAACTCTAATTTATTGTGCATAAGGGTTTGCTGATTACCTATATGAACCAAGTACTGGGTTAGGTATTAAGGAAAAATGAGAACAAAACCAGACGTAGTTTGCCCTTATACAATTTAAAATCTACTCAAGTTCTTAGACATAAAGTAATTACATAAACACAAGTAAAACTGAGGTTGAGACACATATAGGGTGCTGCACAAAGATGTATTAGGTGAATTTGACTTTGCTAGGGGTGAGATGATTCTTCTTATATCACAGACGATACTTCATCTGTGTTTAGGGCTAGATAATGGGTAAAGGGAGGAGGAGTGTGAAGAGCATTCCTGAAAGGAAGAACACAGATGCAAAAGCCTCATGCAGCATAATGAGACTAGATGGAACGAAGACCGACCACCCTACTAATCTATAAAGCCAATCAATATATTTCAAAGAATGGGTGTTATATGAAATATATTATCAGGCCATAGCACAATTTGGTTAAAAACTTAAAAGAGGTGATTGCTAAAATGTCATGTTTTAAAGTTTAAAAACACACTTCTAAATTATGTATAAGACAGAAAATTATTCCTAACTGATGTTAGAAAATATTTAGGACTCAATGATAATAAAGATGTTATGCATTGATTTTCATATGTAGCTAGAGCAGTGTCAAAAAAAAAAAAAAAATCCAGGACTCACCTCCCCTCTCCAGATGTCATCTGACAATGAAACTAAACCACCACTCAATGTTTAACTTTATGTCCTTTCTATTTGTGCTCTTCCTCTTTCATATAAAATAACTTGGGTTAAAGAGGGGAGCACCAGGCCAGGAAATATCATTGTGAATCTATGTCCCAAATCCATCATCACTTACTAGCTCTATGGTCATGAATATGTCTGATAATATTTTTAAGTTTTAGACTCTTCAACAGCAAAATTGGTATGATAATATTTAATGAAATACAGGCCATTAGCCACATTGCAGCCCGCTAACATTTCTTTTTTTTTTATTAAGATTATTTATTTATTTATTTGACAGACAGAGATCACAAGTAGACAGAGAGGCAGGCAGAGAGAGAGAGAGGAGGAAGCAGGTTCCCCGCTGAGCAGAGAGCCTGACGTGGGGCTCGATCCCAGGAACGTGGGATCATGACCCCAGCCGAAGGCAGAGGTTTTAACCCACTGAGCCACCCAGCCCTCCCCCCCGCTAACATTTCTAATAAGCATTTCTCATTGTTAAATGCCCTCACTTAAAATCTTTTAATGACCTCCCATTCCTCTGAGGATGAAGATAAAACTTAGCTTGGCTTAAAAGGAAATACACAAACTGGCCTTGAGCATCATATATGGCCTTATCACATGTCATAGTTTCCAAAGTTCTCTGGGTAGGTGTTGTCAAAACTGTAGTGGGGTTTTCCTGTTATAGAAAGCATATAGGCAGAGCTGGATGATTACATGTTAATGGTATTATGAAAAACATTTATCCTTTGGGCAGATAAAGGAAACTCATGATGTCTGAGAATTCTTCCAGCTCTTCAATTCTGTGATACTCTGGCATATAATTACATTAATGCCTCCAATTTATTAAATAATAGAAAAACCCAAGTATAAAAATATGGTAAAATGCAAATGAACTTGCTCATTGCTCAAAGTATTTTTTTATTTTAAAAATATCTTCATACAACAATGGTTATTACAATGCCTAAGGCACAATTCAAAGTCAGGTTCTAGGCAGTGTGGCAAGTTAGAAACGCCGGATTATATAATACATTAATTACTTTAAAAGCTTTCTTGAAATATATTGATCATTAATTTTAAAAAATCTAGACATGCTAGACATTGCTGTATATATGATATATATGAAGAATCATTATTGATTGTTGGTATAAAATTGATGGTCTCTTTATTAGCATGAGGCATTATTAATGTGCTCAGCATGTAACCAGCAGTATTCCAAACAACCACAGTGAGAATTGTTCTACTAAAAAACAAAGTAAAACTGTAAATGTTGGAGTTTTCAAGTGAAGGGATGATACCTGCAATCTGAGAGATTAATTTGTGATTGCTCAAAGAGGTCTGTTTTATAACCTTGGTACAGATACTGAATATACCTTTTGTTCTGCCACCAGATGGCAGAAGTAGGCATTACGTGAGAGTTTACAGTTAAAGTGCTTTTAGTATTTTTTTATATAATTAGATTAAATCAAAACAGGCAGCTTGAATATTTTTTAATAGCTCTTATAACAAGTTTGGTAATGGTAGAGATGGAAAATATTAGCTAAAATGAGATTTTGTAATTAAATCCATTACAATATATTTTAAAGTATTCCCTCAGAATCGTATTTTTCTTTATTAAAAAAAAGTCTCACAAGGAATTCCCACTGACATGTCTTAATGTATGAAATAAATATTTTCATCCTTGATGTATTATTAATTGCTGTCTCATCTCATCCTAAAGGTGGTCAGTGGACACATAAATAGGGGTAAATTTAAAAGCATTAGACAGGGGTGCCTGGGTGGCTCAGTGGGTTAAGCCGCTGCCTTCGGCTCAGGTCATGATCTCAGGGTCCTGGGATCGAGTCCCGCATCGGGCTCTCTGCTCAGCGGAGGGCCTGCTTCCCTTCCTCTCTCTCTGCCTGCCTCTCTTGTGATTTCTCTCTGTCAAATAAATAAATCTTTAAAAAAAAAAAAAAAAGCATTAGACACATATAAAGTACAAACCACAGAAGAAATGTCTGATGTAGCTATTAAATTAAGACATGTATTACTTAAAAAAAGAATTACTAGTATTAAAATGGGATGTAAACAATCACAGATACATTAATATAAAATTATCTGACTGGTGTAATAAGTTTGAAAAAGTAATGAAATTCATTCATATAAACACTAGGAGTTTAAAAAAAGTCATTCCAAAGGGATACACGTTCCTTTTTTTTAAGAGTTATTTTTCAAAGATTTTATTTATTTATTTATTTGTCAGAGAGAGAGGGAGAGAAAGAGAGAGCACAAGCAGGGGGAACGGCAGGCAGAGAGAGAAGCAGGCTCCCCATTGAGCAGGGAGCCTGATGCAGGACTGGATCCCAGGACCCTGGGATCATGACTTGAGCCAAAGCCAGGCATTTAACTGACTGAGCCAGCCAGGCATCCCAGGGATACATGTTTCTTTACTCAATAGAAAATGTTATGGCTATTCAAAAAATGCTTTTAAAGATCGTGGATAAATTAGCTGTTTTCCGTACAAATTCACATTTTTTGTTCTGGCATTTTTTTGTTCAGTCCTTTAAAAATTCCACGTCTTGTATCTCATTGATTCTTCAACCCTGTACAGTTGACATATGATGAAGGAAACAGTCATATCTAGTAAGTGTGTCTAGTTAGAGTCATTTGTATGAACAAACTCTTCTTTGTCAACCCAACAGACTATTTGTATCTTAAACTCTGAGTGGCACATGACAAAGCTGACTGTGGTTTCCTTCTTAAAACATGATTTGCCCCTGACTTCTGTGATACTACGTTCCTGTATGTTCTACTGTGCACTTCCTTTAAAGTTTATTTTTGGGGAGGGATTTCTGGTTCTCTAACATGCTTGCAGATATTAGGGATCATAGCATCATTTGATTTCTCTCTTACCAACATTTCTCCACATGATGCCATTCATTCTCTCACCTCCAAATGTTACCTATATGATGAAGTCCCCCAAATGTCTATGCCCCACCCACCACTTTTCTTCATTGACCTCCAGACTCTTAGATACAACTGCCTCCTTGAATTAAGTCTCTTTAATTCTAATACATTCCCTCATTGATGGCATTGGTTTCATGAAGGGGCTGGGCTGCATAATGTTCTACCTTCTGGTAAAAATGTCAAAAACATGCTCAAATAAAATGACATGAGCCACATGCTTATCACACATAAGAAAAAATAACCGTGTAATAGAGGGGCCAAACTATCATCACTGTCCTCCAGGAGTATGGTATTTATAGAGTTTTGAAAATTTATTTCTGCTCAGGGAAGTAATAGCTATGCAAGTGAGGTATGATTTAATTTATAGAAGTGCCCTCTTGGTACTAAATATAATCTTGAGCCGGGGTATATTAATGCATAAATGTATTAATTTTTAAGCTTGTTTGAAAATGAGGATTCTTGGTTTATACTGTTTTCTATTAAAATACCTGTCAACTTGAATATGCCTATAACATATATTTTATATTTATTGTTTAGCCTGGCTTGGAGTGGGAAACTTCCCAACAGCCATCTCCCTATAAGACTAGCTGCTGGTCTGTGACATGTCTTGGTGTCAAATATTCTGCCCAGATAAAAACAAGCTATATAGAACAGTCTCACTTTGAATGTGAATCAAGAAACATAGGAAGAATGAAACATTAGGTGGTGGGATCTGCAGTTGTAAAGTCATGGAGTAATTTGATAAAAGGGCCATGACTGAAGCTAGTTATGATTGAGGCTGTCCTTTTGAGGAAGAACAGTGTTAAAATGAGCACCTGATATGTGCCATGTATTGTTCCGAGTACTTAAAATACAGCAGTAAACAAAAAGTCTTTGCAGTCATGGAGTATGCAAACTGAAGGGGACATAGAGACAAGTAAACAACATGCACCATAATTTCAAATGAGTGTAAGTGTTATAAAGCTATAGAGTTCATGGAACAGGTGTTGTTCTGGGATGGAGTGGATTGGGAGGTCCTGGAAAGCCACTTTGAGATGATAGCAACTAAGCTGAGATGGTGTGTGCCAAAAAGGTGTCAGTCTGACAATGATTTCAGGGAAAAACATTTTAGGCATCATGAAAAACAAATGAAAAAGGCCCAAGGCAGAAACCAGAAAGGGAAGGACAGTGCAGTTAGAGGATTGTGAGCGAGAGGTATTCAGAGATGTGGTAAGAGAATAAGTGGAACTGGGCGTAAGTTTAAATTCCAAAGAAAAGCAGGTAAGAACTCTTAAGAAGTAACATGATGTGATATATGATTATTCTGGCTATTGTATGACACATATAAGGAGGAAAACCTAGTGAGGAACAAGAGAGACTAATAGGTTGTTGTTTCTTTGTTTTTTTTCTTTTGTTTTGTTTTGTTTTTAAGTTTCTAAAAGGGGAAAGTAAGATGGTTTAGGAGTAACCAGAGGGGATGACGTAGACTTTTGCTTTAGTTTTTATATTTTCAGTACTGGGAAATCTTAAGCATGTACGTAGGCTTGATAAAGGAGAAAGAAGAAGAGAAGAGATTAAAGAAATATGTAGAGAAAAGTGATCAGTGGTGAAAAATCCTAGCTGAGGTATTGGGAGTTGTGTTAAATAGTTGGCTCTTGTCATGTCAGATGAATCCCATCATAACTGCTTCAAGTAATGCAAGAAATCAGGAAAAATTTCACAGCACCAAGGTTTCATGGTAGAAGTTTTTTTTTTTTTTTAAGATTTTATTTATTTATTTATTTGACAGAGAGAGATCACAAGTAGGCAGAGAGGCAGGCAGAGAGAGAGAGAGGAGGAAGCAGGCTCCCAGCTGAGCAGAGAGCCCGATGTGGGACTCAATCCCAGGACCCTGGGATCATGACCTGAGCCGAAGGCAGCAGCTTAAACCACTGAGCCACCCAGGAGCCCTAGAAGTTTTATTGGAAAAGGGGAAATCTCGCAGGGCTGAACTTAGCAAGATGAAGATGTCAAAGGCCTTGTTCTCATTATCATTCTGCAGAGAGGTATAGAAGGAGCAAAGCATGGGCTGGACATGACATATTTTCATTTTAGGGGAAGAACCCCTCAATTTCTTGTCTCCCTTTTCATATAGCAAGCAAGATAAGTGGCCTTGTCAGTAGGAGAATACATTGGCTTTTGACATCTGGTAATGCGGATTTGGTGTGCCAGCCAATGAGGAATTTGCTAGGAAAGCCAGATGCTCTACACCTGGATGGAAGGGATTGAGGTGGCCTAAGCAATCTTCAGTCCACCTGGAGAGAAAGCCATTGATTCGTTCTATGGAAAGCTGGATTTGGTGTGTACTTTTAGTGGGGAGGGGCGGGGGGAAGCTCACTGTCTGTCCAACACAGAGTAAGCATCTAGGTCATTTTGGATATTTCCTCCAATAGTATAACATCTTTAGACAAGAGAACAAATACTCCATCCAAGACTAGAGTGATTATATAAAAGTTAAGATATTTGAGATAGAAGGGAATAGGGAAACCATAATTTAAGCAGGTAATGTTCCCAATTTTCTCAGTGAATAGACGGCAGTATCTCTGGCTGAGAATAGAAGGAGTTGTGTAAGGAAACTTGAGGGACATAATGAAAGTTTAAAATTATCAATATGGAAACAAGAGAAATTAAGAAAAAAATGAAAAGACTGATAAACAATGCTAAGGGCCCAGGTGACAGATTTTTAATTGTGGAGGGGTTATGAATTTTAATGCTACTGACATGAATATGTTTATATGTGCATACTTATGCTTTCCTTGAATAACATTCAGCCTCTGTTTATAGCGATCAGGTAGGTGGCTATAGAAATGATCTATAATTGGCATTTTTCTAGGTGTATGTCCCAGAAGTACGGCATTCATTATAACTGAAGAAGCCAGGGACAGATTATTTGTATGATAAACCATATACCATGGTATCCACATGTAGTGAGAAAAGGATAGAAGCCATCAAGGAGCCTATAGGTCAATAGAATAGTATTCATCAAGCAGTCAATATTTCATTTCAGAAATCCCATGAATTATGAGTGAGAACATGAAGAACCAGGATGGTTAGAGTCTTTTATCAGACTGTGGAGTGATGGTGTTTCCATAGCTTTAGATAAAGTCATTTAAAGTAGAGTTAGAATATAACATTAGGATTTTGTTGACAAAGTGGACTGAGAATAGGATTGGAACAAAGAAACTCCAGGGGCACCTGGCTAGCTCAGTCAGTAGAGCATGTGACTTTTGATCTCCAGGTCATAAAAAAGAACTCCATAATTCTCTTGAATGCTGAAGACTTCTGATTTTATAATGGGAATTCAGGTGGGAAGAAAGAACATGAGATGTCCCAGTTTTGGGTAAATTAAAGGAATTTATTGGAAATTTAGTTCATGGAAGTAACAAGGAAAAAGTAGAGTCCATATGATATTAGGACATGAATCTTCAGAGAAGGCAAAATATGAGATGAGAGTTTTCAGAGATTATCATTACCTCGCCCAATACTGTACTCAAAGTGGTGCAGATGTGGGATCAGATGCCACCTCTTCAAAGAAGGGAAAATCTCAGTTTGGCCAGAAGGTGAGGAGAGAGTTTGAAGATAAAAGGTCACATCAGAAGAGCTTGTGAGAAGGAAGCCAATGTAGCAGGAAGAACACCGGGCAAAATTTATCAAAAGAATGAAAATTTTAGAAAAATGTTCACTTCTAGCTTGACAGTAGAGGATTGCCGGGACCGGAGCATAGCTAAGTGTATTTAGCTTCAAATATTCTAATGTTGGCTTAAGATGTTTTGGTTAAGGAACTGACTGACTGTCCTAGGCAATGTCTGGCTTGGTATTAGAAATGTGGAGGTGATAATATTTCAGAGTTGTGGCCAGAGTCTTATTTTGCAAAAGGATGGTTCTGCTCTGGAAGAGTGAGTAGGGCCTGGGGAAGCAAGGGTTGGTCCTCCTTCTTGGTCTGGTTTGCATGTAACATGGGGAAGAAGAGAGAAGTAGAAAGGAACCTAGACCATTTGAAAATCTTGTTTTCATACTGACTTTTATTTGATATGAAAACTAAGCAACAGTTAATGCATACACTTCATGCATACAAGTGATGCATATGCTTCTAAGAATCATTCAAACATGGATTAATATTCAATTTTTATACTTCTGCTCATTTTAAAACAAAGACTTATCTCCTGGTTTAATAGTGTACGTGTTAAATCTTGTCACTCAGTTTACATCTTGGAAATGTATAATCTCTTCCATTTACTAATTACTATAATTAAGACACATTTTCTAAAAGACCAGTAATTAATTTCCAAAATAAACATACCATAGTAATCATTACCTGTGAGAGATAAACCATGACGAAATAAGGGTTTGCTTCCTTTTTTTTCCCCTCCAGTGTGTGTGTGTGTGCATGTTCGCATGTGTGTGTTTTACACGCAATAGTCATGGCAGCAAGACAGTGGCAGGCTTTCAGGATAGTGGGGAGTGCCAATGGTTTCATTTGATGACAAGCTGGGTGTTTTCCTCTTCTGTCGTTTCTCTTCACCATTCCGTCTTATCCTTCTGTGCTCTTGCACACTTCACTGCCAACAGGCAAGGGGGTGAGATAAAATGTGAGAAAGAAAGCAGCCAGAAAAAAGAACAAGGGGCAGATGTCCCACTGTTTGATGCAAAGGAAATGCATTCTCCCCAGCTGTGGCATTTTGTCAGGCAGGTGGTTGAGATCTGAGATGATTTTGCACTGATAATTTGTGTATTTTCTTTACTATCCTAACATAAAATCAGCTGCAACTACCAATCAGGAGGTTAAGCACTAGCTTTAACATGGTAGGGCATGGGGAAAGTCAAGCAGCGAGAGGCCAGTTCTGGAAACTGCACTAGGGTGACTGGCCAACATGGGTTACCACAGCTGAAGGCTACTAGAAGTTCAGGCAGGAAGAGGGTATGGAAAGAGGTAATAAATCATGCTTGCAGAGTTAGGGGAAGGTCAACAAGAGCTAAGAAATGGGCATGACAGTGGGATAGAGGTGTCTGTCTGTCAGTATATATATATTTATATTGACTGACATCATTTGGGGGCAGTCAAGTTCAAAATTTGCCTTCCAGGCTGGCAGCTTGGAAATTTGAGAAAGAGTTGATGTCCTAGTCTTAAATCCACACTGCAGGCTGGAAACTCAGGTTTAGTTTCTATGTTGCAGGCTGGGGGCAGAATTTCTTTCTCTTTTGAAAACTTCAGGGTTTGCTCTTAAGGCCTTCAATTGATCTGAAGAAGCCCACCCTCATTTTGAAGGGTAATCTGTTTTAATCCTTACCTACTATTTTAAATGTTAATCATATCTAAAAAAACATAGCTTCACAGAAACATCTAGAGTGGTGTTTGAGCAGATAGCTGAGCACCATAACCTAGCCAAGCCAACATATAAAATTAATCATCAAAATTAGGATCAGAAAAGTATATATCAGAAATAGAATCATTAACAGTGAGAGACACTACATGGAGATAATGGGCATATTTTGGGGGAGAGTATACATCTAGGAATGCAATGACTAGATCATAAGACTTGCGAATATTTAGTATTCCCCCAAACACAGATTATTCTCAAATGGAATTTATTTTTCTAAGTATGATATTTATATTACTTTGAAGTATTAAATTGTGATTATTAAAAATTTATAAATTATTACTAATGATTAGTACTACCACCTATCTGCTTGGCATCCTAAGAGATACCTATGCCAATATCCAGAATGCATTACATCTTTTTGTAATGGAAATATAGCCTTCATACACATCTCTTAGGTACATAACTAGTAATACATATTGTTTTCTAGGCCTCCAGTGACACTTTGACAATACATAACAGCAGTGCTATGTGTACAGATTAAAAACCTGCATATTTTTGTATTTAATCACTCTAGAAGATGTTATCACTGACTTTATAGTGAATGCAATAGTCAGCATTTCACTTGCAAGCTCCAATATTACTGTGATAAATGTGTTAGAAATGTGATGTGCCAAGAAGAATCAGTAGTCAAACAATGGCATGAAAGGGCTAGCTCCCCTTAGGGAAATTTGCATAGGTCTTGGGTGAAGGATTTCCTCACAAAACCAGATATTTATAAAGGCAAACTTAAAAACAGAGAAAAGAGGTAATTTTTGTGTATGCAACGTATAAATATGCTCTAATTATATTTATATTATTTCCAAAAATAACTTAGGAAAACATTTCTAATAATTTTTATACATCACTCAATAATGCAATTAATACCTTTCTTTGTATATACATACATATATATAACATATTTATACACACATATATATTATAACATATATGTTATATACGTTATATATACATATATATTAGAAACTGATTCCTATAATTAAAAATTATTTTTACAAGAAATAAAAGGCATTAAAATTGGCAAAGAGGAAGTTAAACTCTTTTCATAGTTGACATGATACTTTATGTGGAAAACCCAAAAGACTACTCTCCCGAGTTACTATAACGCATACAGCAATTCAGCAACATGGCAAGATACAAAATCAGTGCACAGAAATCAGTTGCATTTCTATACACTAACAATGTAACTGAAGAAAGAGAAATTAAGGGATCAATTACATTTACAATAGCACCAAAAACCATGAGATACCTAGGAATAAATGTAACCAAAGAGATAAAACATCAATACTTTAGAAACTACAGAACACTTATGAAAGAAATTGGGGAAGACTCTATGCTCATGGCTTGGAAGAATAATTATTGTAAAAATGTCTATGCTGCCCAGAGGAATCTACACTTTCAAAGCAGTCTCTGTCAAAATACCATTGACATCTTTCAGAGCTGGAACAAACAATCCTAAAATACAAGGAAACAGAAAAGACCCTGAATCACCAGGGAAATGTAGAAAAAGAAAACCAAAGCTGGGGGCATCACAATGCCTGACTTCAAGCTATATCATAAAGCTGTGATGATCAAGACATTGTGGATTGGCATTAAAACAGTCACATAGGTCAGTGGAACAGAATAGAGACCCCAGAAATGGACCCTCAACTCTATGGTCAACTAATCTTTCACAAAGCAGGAGAGAACATCCAGTGGGAAAAAGACAGTCTCTTCAATGAATGGTGCTGGGATAACAGGACAGCCACATTCAGAAGAATGAAACTGGACCATTCTATTACACCATACATGAAGATAAACTCAAAATGGATGAAAGACATCAATGTGAGACAGAAATCCATGAAAATCCTAGAGGAGAACATATGCAGTAACCTCTTCAACATTGGCCATAGCAACATCTTTCAAGACACGTCTCTAAAGGCAAGGGAAACAAAAACAAAAATGAACTTTTGGGACTTCATCAAGATAAAAAGCTTTTGCACAGCAATGAAAACAGTCAACAAAACTAAGAGACAACCCACAGAATGGGAGAAGATATTTGCAAATGACCTATCAGATAAAGGACTGATATCCAAGATCTATAAAGAAGGAGAGGAGAAGTGAGTTGGGGGAAATTGGTGTGGAAGACAAACCAGAGACTGTGGACTCTGAGAAATAAACAGGGTTTTGGAGGGGAGAGGGGTGAGAAGTTGGGTGAGCCTGTTGGTGGGTATTAAGGAGGGTGCATATTGCATGGAGCACTGGATGTGGTGCATAAACAATGAATCTTGGAACACTGAAAAAAAAAAAAAAAAAAAAAAGAACTTCTCAAACAACACTCAAAGAGCAAATAATCCAGTCAAGAAATGGGAAGAAGGCATGAGGAGACACTTCTCCAAAGAAGACATACAAATGGCTAACAGGCATATAAAAAATGTTCAACATCATTAGCTATCAGGGAAATACAAATAAAAATCACAATAAGATACCACCTTATATCACTTAAAATGGCAAAAATTAATAAGACAGGAAACAACAAATGTTGATAAGGATGTAGAGAAGAGGGAAGCCTCTTATACTGTTGGTGGAATGCAAGCTGGTGCAGCCATTCTGGAAAACAGAATGGAGATTCCTCAAGATGTTAAAAATAGAGCTACCCTATGACCTAGCAATTGCACTACTGTTTAGTATTTATCAAAAAGATACAGATGTAGTGGAAAAAAGGGGCATATGCACCCCAAAGTTCATAGTAGCAAAGTCCACAATAGCCATACTGTGGAAGGAGCCAAGATGCTCTTCAATAGAGAAATGGATAAAGAAACTGTGATCCTTATATACAATGCAATATTACTCAGCTGTCATAAAGGATGATTACCTACCGTTTGCATTGACATGGAGGGGATTATGCTAAATGAAATAAATCAAGCAGAGAAAGATAATTATTATATGGTTTCACTCATATGTGGAATATATTGGATAGTGCAGAGGACCACAGGGGAAGGGAGGGAAAACAGAATAGGAAGAAATCAGAGAGGGAGACAAACCATGAGAGACTCTGGATTTTGGGAAACAAACAGAGTTACAGAAAGAAGGGGGTTGGAGGATGGAGTAACTGGGTGATGGGTGTTAAGGAGGGCATGTATTGTGATGAGCACTGGGTGCAATATGCAACTAATGGATTGCAGAACGCTACATCAAAAACTAATGATGTACTATATGTTGGCTAACTGAACAAAATAAAAATAATTAAAGTTTCTTTTTTTTAAAAGATTTTATTTATTTATATGACAGAGGGAGAGAGAGATCACAAGTAGGCAGAGAGGCAGGCAGAGAGAAAGGGGGAAGCAGGCTCCCTGCTGAGCAGGGAGCCCAATGTGGGGCTCAATCCCAGGACCCTGAGACCATGACCTGAGCCAAAGGCAGAGGCTTAACCTACTGAGCCACCCAGGCACCCCTAAAGTTTCTTTTTTTTTTTTTTAAAGATTTATTTATTTGACAGAGAGAAATCACAAGAGAGGCAGGCAGAGAGAGAGGAAGGGAAGCAGGCTCTCCGCTGAGCAGAGAGCCCGATGTGGGACTCGATCCCAGGACCCCGAGATCATGACCTGAACCGAAGGCAGCGGCTTAACCCACTGAGCCACCCAGGCGCCCCTAAAGTTTCTTTTTACAAAAGAACAAAACAGGACATATATAAGGAACAGACTATGCAGTAAAAATAACCATGCACATATGATGGTATAACATACAAGTAATCAGGAAAGCTCAAGATATGTGAGGGCATCCACAAATGAGCACATATGAATGAATGTGTACATTCATCCCTTTGAGTATTTATGACTTTAAAAAAATACTGAATTTGTCTTGTTTAAGTGAATTGTTTTTGTTTGTTTGTTTGTTTCTTTTCAGCGTAACAGTATTCATTGTTTTTGCACCACACCCGGTGCTCCATGCAGTACGTGCCCTCCCTATTACCCACCACCTGGTTCCTCAACCTCCCACACCCCTGCCCCTTCAAAACCCTCTGGTTGTTTTTCAGAGTCCATAGTCTCTCATGGTTCATCTCCCCTTCCAATTTCCCTCAACTCCCTTCTCCTCTCCATCTCCCCATGTCCTCCATGTTCTTTGTTATGCTCCACAAATAAGTGAGACCATATAATACTTGACTCTCTCTGCTTGACTTATTTCGCTCAGCATAATCTCTTCCAGTCCCATCCATGTTGCTACAAAAGTTGGGTATTCATCCTTTCTGATGGAGGCATAATACTCCATCGTGTATATGGACCACATCTTCCTTATCCATTCGTCCATTGAAGGGCATCTTGGTTCTTTCCACAGTTTGGCGACCATGGCCATTGCTGCAATAAACATTGGGGTACAGATGGCCCTTCTTTTCACTACATCTGTATCTTTGGGGTAAATACCCAGCAGTGTAATTGCAGGGTCATAGGGAAGCTCTATTTTTAATTTCTTGAGGAATCTCCACACTGTTCTCCAAAGTGGCTGCACCAACTTGCATTCCCACCAACAGTGTAAGAGGGTTCCCCTTTCTCCACATCCTCTCCAACACAGGTTGTTTCCTGTCTTGCTAATTTTGGCCATTCTAACTGGTGTGAGGTGGTATCTCAATGTGGTTTTAATTTGAATCTCCCTGATGGCTAGTGATGATGAACATTTTTTCATGTGTCTGATAGCCGTAAGAAAACTATTAATCAAGACAAAGAGTCATACTGATATGAATACATTAATAGTAGGAGATCTTAATATGCCTCTCTCAGTAATAGATCATCAAAGCAGAAAATTAATAAAGAAATAAGAGCATTGAATGAAACATTGGACCAGATGGACCTCATAGACATATACAGAACAGCCCACCCTAAAACAACAGAATACTCATTCTTCTCAAGTGCACATGGAACCTTCTCCAGAATAGACCACATACTGGGTCACAAAGCAGGACTCAACCGATACCAAAAGACTGACATTATTCCCTGCATATTCTCAGATCGCAATGCTTTGAAACTGGAACTCAATCACAAGGAAAAGTTCAGAAGGAACTCAAACACCTGGAAGCTAAAGACCACCTTGCTTAAGAATGCTTGGATCAACCAGGAGATCAGAGATGAACTTGAACAATTCATGGAAACCAATGAGAATGAAGACACTTTGGTCCAAAACCAATGGGATACAGCAAAGGTGGTTCTAAGGGGAAAATACATAGCCATCCAAGCCTCCCTCAAAAAATTTGAAAAATCCAGAATACACCAGCTGTCTCTACACCTTAATGAACTGGAGAATCAACAACAAATCAAACCAACTCCACACGCAAGAAGGGAAATAATCAAGATTAGAGCAGAGATCAATGAGGTAGAAACAAGAGATACAGTAGAACGTATCAATGAAACTAGAAGCTGGTTTTTTGAAAGAATCAATAAGATCGATAAACCATTGGCCACACTAATCCAAAAGAAAAGAGAGAAAGCCCAAATTAATAAAATTAGAATGAAAAGGGAGAGATCACAACTAACACCAAGGAAATAGAAACAATCATCAGAAATTATTTTCAACAGTTATATGCCAATAAGCTAAGCAACCTAGGTGAAATGGATGCATTCCTGGAAAACTATAAACTCCCAAAATCGATCCCAAAAGATCGATAAACCATTGGTCACACTAATCGAAAAGAAAAGAGAGAAAGCCTAAATTAATAAAATTATTAATGAAAAGGGAGAGATCACAACTAACACCAAGGAAATAGAAACAATCATCAGAAATTATTACCAATAGTTATATGCCAATAAGCTAAGCAACCTAGATGAAATGGATGCATTCCTGGAAAACTATAAACTCCCATATAAAAACCAGGAAGAAATTGACAACCTGAATAGACCGAATTCCAGCAACGAGATTGAAGCAGTGATCAAAAACCTCCCAAAAAACAAGAGCCCGGGACCTGACAGATTCCCTGGGGAATTCTACCAAACTTTCAAAGAAGAAATAACACCAATTCTCCTGAAGCTGTTCCAAAAAATTGAAGCAGAAGGAAAACTTCCATACTCTTTTTATGAAGCCAGCATTACCCTGATTCCCAAACCAGGCAAAGACCCTACCAATAAGTGAATTTTTTTAAGTAAATGTGGTGAAATTTTTATAAAATTGAGCTCCAAGATGTGTAGAGACATTGATTAACATTGCTTCTTTAGTCCCATGGTCCTTTATTAAATAAAGCAGGCTCTACAAGAGTAGAGTATCTGAACACTCAGTTCCAACCAGGTAGTTTTGTTTTTCTTTCTATTTTCTGAAAAAGGCTATTTAGTGTCTGATATGGAAAATGTTTGGAAGTTTGAAAGGCCTCCCTGATTAAATTGTATTGACTCTAAGGCCTAATGTGGAACTAATCACTAGCCAACATTTTATTACAGATCTGTGTGCTAATCTGTTTAGTGTCTGTTTTACTTCTCAGAAGGTAGATTGGGGGGGATATTTCTTGTTCACCCTTATATTCTCAATTAATAGCACATAAGTTCAATTAATATTTATAAATGGATGAGTGGACAGATGAATAAGAAACCTCTTTTTTAAGAATAATTTTGAAGATAGAAACATCTATTTATATTTCTACTTCTTTGTTGATTTTTGGTGGCATATTTTTTGCAGGAAACTTTATTTCACCAAACTTTACAAATTCCTTTGGTGCCAAGCCCCAGAAATCTGAATTAGCACCTGGGTGATTTGTTGGAAGCCTTCATAAGAATGGATGCATGAGGGGGTGCCTGGGTGGCTCAGTGGGTTAAAGCCTCTGCCTTAGGCTCAGGTCATGATCCTAGGGTCCTGGGATAGAGCCCCGCATCAGTAGGGAGCCTGCTTCCCTTCCTCTTTCTCTGCCTGCCTCTCTGCCTGCATGTGATCTCTGTCAAATAAATAAATAAATAAATAAATAAATAAATAAATAAATAATAATCTTTAAAAAAGAAAAAAAAAGTTGGATGCATGAGAAGTCCTCATTTCAGTTTCCATAGGCTCTTGGAAAAAGTATAATCTTGGTTTACGAAGCAGAAAGTATGAGAAACTCTCTGAGAACATTATGTTATTTAGATTATTGTAAGTCTATATTTATTTTTTATCTAATCCTGAGAAGAGGTATAATAATGCCTGAAAGAGGTATAATAAAGACTCCTAAATTGTTTAGCTTTACTATATATACCTTGATACTATCCTATCAGATATATATAGATTTATGACATTATATAACCTTTGTGGATTATATCTTTCATCAGTATTAAATGAATCCATGTTACCTATTTTATCTTCTTAAGGTAATTGCTAACCATATGAAATTAGCCCTATCCACCTTATTCTGTTTACTTTTCATATGTATAATGCCTTTGTGTATATTTCAAATATAAATAACTATCAAATGTATCCTAAGTTTGCCTGCTGTGCAAGGATCGGGGCATAGAGCAGTATATGGATAGAAGGAATTACTTTCTGAATTCTGATAAATATTTACCCATTATTTCCTTAACATTTTTGTATTGTGCTTCTCATAAATAGAATACAGATAAATTTTGTTGTATATTGGCTTTCTTTTATCGTCTTTATCTTCTTATTTTTTAATAGACTATTTAAATCCTTTTGACAGAAGTTCATACTGTTTCCATGCATTCATGCAAAGTATTAACTTTATTTTCTAACTTCAAACTTAAATGTTTTCCTGCCTGTTTTATTAAGTAAATTGAGAAGGTTGTAGCCTCCTAATTCTACCTGGGAGTTACCTTTACATTTTTAAAACATTCTTTAATCAATATTTTTTATCAAATAAAAAGAATTACAACATATAAATTTCATTTTTTCATTATATAAAGGTATTGGACTTAGATTGTCTTTAGCAAATTATTCTTTTATTAGTAAATTATTGCTTATTGTAAAATGCATACTCATTTTCAAAAATTATGATTTAATTTTTGTGTTATATTGCTTATTGTAAAATGCATACTCATTTTCAAAAATTATGATTTAATTTTTGTGTTACATTTTGGATCCACATTTACAATAATTATTTGACTTTATCTTATATTTGCTTTTATTTAGTACTTACTGTTATATGTTTTACTTCTTTCAAGGGTTACTGCTCTGAGTTCTCCAAACCTCAGTTCTTAATTTTGATTGATATTTTGTTGACTGACAAATATATTTAAGTATTTTTTCAAGATATTTATTATAAGTGCCATATTTTCTGAAATGCTGAATAGTTTCCACTGGTTTTGCCTCACATTTACATATAAGTGATAACTGGTGGAATAAGGGTCTGATTTACAATTCTTTCCTCTCAAAAGTCTTTAGTCATTATTTCATTTTCTTCTAATTTATTGTTGAAAAGTGAAGCATGACTTCTTGCCTTTGATAGCAGCTGATATTTTCCCTTGCCAAATGCTTTGAGGTTTTTGGTTTAGTTTAGCATTCTTTTGTTGAGAAATATTTTCAGAGTATTCCTTTGTTACCTTTGTGTTGAATTAGATAAATACTGTTAGCTGACATTCACAGTTTTTCGTGGTTGTCTTTGTTGTCGTAGGTAGTTTTGTTTTGATTTATACTTGTTTGCTTGTTTGTTTTCAGCTCAGGAAATTTTTCATTTGTGTCCTTGATTTTCATTTCACTTCAATTATACAAGTTCTTTCCTTTTAAGGAGATTGTAACCTTTAAATCTGATAACTCCTACCCACCAGCTCCATGAACTTTTTCTATATTCTAGTAAAGGGTATGAATAACACATGCCATGTCACTGATTTGTTATTATTAATAATAGCTAACTTTTATTGTTTTACAACTTTATGAGTATTAATTCATTTAATCATCTTAATAATTCTATGTTGAAGATGTTATTATCATTTCCCCATTTTGTGGGTGAGGGAAGAGAGACAGAAACAGTTTTATAATTTGTCCAATAATTGCAGAACTACTAAGAAGTAACAATTTTGATCCAAATTGCATGTTCTTGACAACTGGTCTGCATTGCTTCTGAAGGGCAAATTTTCCTTTTAACTACTTATAATACAAATTGTAATTCTTCTATAAAAATTATATGTATATTTATATAATCCTTTTTTAAATCTAAGTCCTCTTTGAATTTCAGTTTTAAGTTATTATGCTGCCTTTCCTTCTTCCCCTCCATCTTGATGTATTCTATCTTCAAGTCATTTTAATCCTCCTTCCTGGAAACCACATCTTTAATATCTTAAGGTATCCTATACATTAATTCCTTTAATATATGCTACCCTCGCTGTTCCCCAGATACTCTTCCTCACCTCAAATGCTGTTTCCATTGCACTATATTTCTCAGAAGTCTTAAGCTTGTTGTTTTTATTGTGTCTGGTGTTTTCCCTTTATCCATTTTTTTATGTGGGGAGATCAACCAAACTATTTTCTTTTTTTAAAAGATTTTGTTTATTTATTTGACAGAGAGAGAGAGATCACAAGTAGGCAGAGAGGCAGGCAGAGAGTGGTGGAAGCAGGCTCCCTGCAGAGCAGAGAACCTGATGCGGGACTCGATCTCAGCACCCTGAGATCATGACCTGAACCTAAGGCAGAGACTCAACCTGCTGAGCCACCAGGCTCCCCAACCAAACTATTTTCTAACAGATACCTGAATTGTATTAACCAAATTCTCTGCCTCCCTTTGTCCTGTATAACTCCATTTTTTTCACTTATTTCTGGAGGACGGGTATGCACACATAGGCATGTGTGAGTATGTATGTGAGTGACAGATCCTGGTCCTAGCTTGTTCAGATGTCATTGTCATGTCATGACAGATGCTGAACTAACATGGGATCATTTACCCACACAGCTTGCTTCTGAGAAATTTAAGCTAACAGACCATGTGAAAACTTAGACTTTTTTCCTTGTCTTCCAATCTAAAACTCGTTGCTTCTATATACATCTCCCATGGTGAGCCTTCTGCAGATACCTTGCCTTTCCCTTCCTTGTAGTAAATCAGACTTATTAAAGAAAATCTGAAATAATATAGAAAAGAGTAGTATTTATGTGCTCATCAGTGCTTTTTTAAGGGAAGGAGGACTGATAGGTTTTATAGTTCATTGATATTTTTGAGTCTGATTTAGGGGGTAGATGGTTGGGTAGATTGAAATATTTTTTTTCTGGCTTCTTTTTGTCCTAGGTTATTTCATTAGATATTATTTAAAGTTGCAGAACATATTTGAACCCCTCACCCCCACCCCAGACATTCCTGGTCTCTGGTTATACATTGTTGCTAGATTTACAATAGAATATTTTGGGGAGTTTTTCTCTGATTTTATAAGCCAAATTTTAGTGGGAACTTTAGAAAACCCAACCCAAAGACATTTTATCAATACATAGAAACACAAAACTTAGACATATTAAAAACTTGCCACAGGTCCTAGTCTTGAGCCAGGGTTGGAAGTGCCATGTTATTTCCACTCTTGTGTCTGTGCCTGTTTTTACATTTATAAACTGAATTTTTTTTTCTGTTTTATAATGCAAAAACATTAAGCCACAGTCCAAAAATATCACTTGTCTTGTAATTGTTGTTTTTGAGCAGAATAGATCTTAGAGAACCCCATGAACTATTGTAAACCCAAAGCTCACTGAACTTTGCCTCTTAGATGAGTTTTTCTAAAATCTATGCTAACATATTATGGTCTCTCCTGTTTGAATGACTATTACCTTTTTTTTTTTTCTCCAAAGATTTTCTTGTACACTGCAATCTTTCCCCTATCTTTTTTATAACTGTAAGTGATTGTATAATAAGAATCATCCCAATGGGAGATTTATGCACTAAAATTTTAGCCTCCATACATTATAAAATGTACAATTTGGCATGTAAATATTTATATTCTTGTTGGAAAAAAATACCAATTTGAAATTTATAGACTAACAAACCAAAGCCATTTGAATTTACACATTTATTCCTTATTTTAATATGAAAAGGTTATTTCTCACATGAAGCAGAGTAACGAATGGGTGGCTGGGAGTATTAACAGAATTTGTCAAAAGCCATCATTTATTCTGTGGTTTAAGTAAAGCAAAGTTGAACCTATAGCCCTACATGTTTTGAAACTAACTATGTTTGTGTATGATTTCGTTATGAGGAACAGATTCAGTGGGAATTAGACTACCGAAGGATAACATTATCTGTTACTTATCTGAGACTAGCAGTATCTAAAAGCGTGAGTGAATAAGTAGTACTCATTATGTTATCTCTGAGAGCAAATTCAAACTGAATACTTAAGTTTTTTTTAGTATTTTTTTCTTTTTCTATGTTTGAGAGAATAAAAACAGCTCTGAAGCTATCAGATGTATAATTACTCCTTGCATTTTTTTTTCTCTTTAGTGGCACAACCAAGGAATATATTAACCAAAAGGAGAGTAATTTTTCCAAAAATTTTTAGCTAAATATGTGAGAAATATGCTTTAGTGGAAATTCTTGGCCTGTCTAAATTAGAGAAGTATTGCTAATTTTTTAATTTGAAAACATTTTATATTTATATGATGAAGTTCCATATAAATGTGAGACATTATCATTATATTGACCCTGAAGACCATGATTATGCCTAAAATATATGAATATAGTTGTATCTTTGTTTAAATTACCCCAGTAGATATACAGAGGATTTTCTAAAGTCAGGGTTCATATCTTATCCTTTATCTTCTTTTTTTTTCTTTTTTTTAAAGATTTTATTTATTTGACAGACAGAGATCACAAGTAGGCAGAGAGGCAGGCAGAGAGAGAGGAGAGTGGAGGAAGCAGGCTCCCTGCTGAGCAGAGAGCCCGATGCGGGGCTCGATCCCAGGACCCTGGGATCATGACCTGAGCTGAAGGCAGAGGCTTTAACCCACTGAGCCACCCAGGTGCCCCTTATCCTTTATCTTCTTAACATCAACAGTGCCAGGCACATAGGAGATGCTTAATAAATGCTTTCTAAATTAATAGATAATAATCATTTTATAAACAGATTAACTTTAGGAATCTTTTTTGAAAAGCCCCTATCACAATTTAAAAAAAAAAAAACAAAACAAGATTCAATTTTCTAAATCTGTCTACATGGTTTTCATTTAAGGAAGGATTATACATTAACAGATGGAAAAACAAGAATGAAAGACTGCTGGAGTTTGATGCCCAAATCCACCACATATTAGCCAATGTGTGTTACTTAACCTTTTCCCCCTTTTGTAATATAGAGGTAATAATAGCATCAACCTCAGTTTTTGACCTTAGCAGTAACGTTGGGGTCCGTTATCAAAAGAATGAGACTGAGACAAAGTGAAAGTTATGCAAAGCTTTATTCTATGCCAAGCATTAGAAGTCAGACTGACTGGCCAGGGCCGCCTCCGAAGAGAGCGACCCCATCCCGATCTCACAGGCTGGTTTTATAGGGCATAACTGTGGACCCAAGGTACGTGGCTTCTATTGTTAAGGTGTTTACTCCCGGAATCGATACCCGGAACTGATACCAGGAACTACTGGGGCGTTTATTCCTGGAATGAAGTCCGTGGACGTAAACAACAATATGGCTACCTAGGCAATATGGAGTCTCTCTGGCTAGGCAGGCCCTAATAGTTAAACAGGTTTTAACATTAAATTGGCCCTAACAGTAAAAGAGATCATCCACTTAAAGGTTCTAACATATTGCCTAGGTCATGTTAGATTCTTAAATAAAAGTTGTGATTGATTTTTTAACTGCAGTCATTGTCCTTCTTGTTGCTATTGTCATTCAATTCATCATAAAATGTGGATTTCAGCAGAGGGAGTTTCTCAGACCATTCCATGAATAAGTGGACCAAACGTGATGTTTGGTGTCATCCTGACACTCATGCTCTCGGAACAAGAACCTGGCTTTAATTGCTGTCCCTACGCTTTTTCTTAGGATGGACAAGAGCCAATGAACAATTGTCAGGCCTCTAAACAATTCTGTTTTCATTTCTTTTCTTTCTTCACTCTCAAATCCATGCCATGTTGGTGACTACCAGATGCAAACTGGAAGACATGTTGTTGCCATATGTTTTCACTCATATGTGGAATTTAAGAAACAAAACATAAGCAAAGCAGGAAAAAAGAGAGAGAGAAGCAAACTAAGAAATAGGGTCTCAACTAAAGACCAAACTGATGGTTACCTCTATTGCTAAAGTTTTAACAAATATGTTTTTATCTGATTTAACAATTATATTGGAGACTATAAAACATTGCTGTTATTGTTTTGCATTTACATTAGGTGTTGTATTTCTCCAGAATTATTTTTATCAGTCCTTCATGATGGTAAATAGCTGTCTTCTCTTTTAAAAATTTCTTGCCTTCTAGCAGCTATGGTTTCTAGAATGGGAACTTTGTCCAAAATTAATATTTTTATTTCCCCAACAATGCCTTCCCTCTGTGAAATGCAGTTGATATTAACCTTCTTATTTTCTCTGGATCAGATCCAGAATCTCCCCAATTCTGACTTTGCCAAAGACTCCTCTTTTTAATTCTCTTTGCTCTTGTTGCCCCCATCAATTATTTTCTTTTATCATCCTGCGGATTTTTAATGGCTTCCCTTTTTTGTATCATATTATAGGAAGGAACCTATAAATAATGATTTAAACAAAATTTATTTATGTGCCCATACAATATTCCTATCTACCTGCAGGATCACAATAGTAGATAATAGTCCTTTTTTTAGGGAACTAAAATACAGACATTTTTAATCAATTTACTATATAGTCCTTCAATCAAGTACAAAAAGAGTTCTTTTTGTTATTTCCTAATACATGTTAAAGCAAATATCATTTAGAGCCTGGCAACTTCTATGTTCTTCCTAAATAAAAAAAAAAAATCACAAATGATCCCAGTTGTGGCAAGTTATATCTGTTTTATGCAAGGGTTGCTTTTAAACATGCAAAAGTGACTTCTACTTTTCAGAATGTCTTGTAGATTTTTAAAATGTACTTTTCCTCACAGCACCAGCATAGTGTTGTAATTTTGCAGCTAAGGACATTGGGTTATTTTCATGGCAATGCTTAAATCACCAGCATTCTAATCTTTATTTTTGCTGAAGGTAAAAAAGTAATATTGTGGTAGGTAGAATAATGCCCTCTCCAAAGACATCTGCATCCTAGTACCCCAAACCTGGGGATATGTTACATTATAAGGCAAAGGGGATTTGGGGGATCTTTAGATGGGGAAATTATTTTGGATTATCTGAATGAGCCCAAAGTAATTATAAGGGTTCATATAAAAGAAAGCAGGAAGTATGAGAGTCAGAAGAGATGTGGTGATAGAAAGAAGGGTCAGAGTCAGAAATTTGAAGATGCTATACTGCCGGCTTTAAAGATGGAGAAAGGGACTATGAACCAAGAAATGCCAGTGGCCTCCAAAAACTGGAAAGGCAAGGGACTAGAATCTCCCCAACAGTCTTCAGAAGGAACTAGCCCTGGTGATACTCTGATTTTAATCCAGTGAAACCTTTTTCAAACTTCTAACATTCAGAACTATAAAATGATAAACTCGTGTTGTTTTAAGCCACCGAGTTTGTGGGAATTTGTTACAATAGCAGTAGGATATATTACAAGGGTTAACAACCCTTGAACAATTTAGGTAATCTCGGGCCCCATTAGTGATTCACTTTGAGTGGTTTACGCTTCCCTGAAAAGAGCTCTGTCCAAGGATTCTGAAGAAGCAGCAGCTTTGTACACAAGGAAGACCACCAGTGGCCAGAAAGCTAGGTCCATTTAATTAGCTGTTACTAGTTTGAGAATAATGGCAATCCTAGGAGCAGTATCTTCCATCTTCTCAGTGGTGTTGCTCAGTTGTGTGTACATGGAGGTATTAGAAATGTGGATATTGAATATCCAGCTAGCCCAGGCTAAAAGTAATTTTAAAAAGTATAACAGGGATACAAGGATGTACCCATTGATTCATCCTGTTGATAACCGTATGGTCTGCATATAGCATAGGTAGGCTTAAGCAAATATTTCACCAGCATATTATCAGCGTTACTAACTCTAAAAGTCTTGGGCCCTTAACCTGTGTCTTCTCTACTGCAGCATCTCCACATTTTAGGTTCAGATGCTACAGAAATGTATTTTTTAGGTGCCAAACTGAGTAGCAGTTAGAATGCATCCTGCTGACAAGAGGCAACAAAGACTAACAGCCATTTTAACACAGGGATTTCTTTATCTCAGCAAAGCTATTATGGCATCTGACTCCTTTTTCCTTCCAGACTGTAATCCTTAGTGTGTTGCATTATCCTCATGGTTACAAAACTTGTTGCTGTGCTTTTAGGTCTTGTATCCATGAATGGTAGAGGGGTGGGAAAAGTAAAGGCCAAAGAGCTTTGTCCTTGCCCCAGCAGGAAAGAATGGCCTGTGTCTCACTGAGTAAAAGATCCATGCCACACAGTTACTGTTACTGTTAAGGTAGTGTGGGAAGGTATATTAGCTTTCCAAGCTCTGAATTAAAAAGAAAAAGAAAAGAAACAAACAAACAAAAAACAAGAAAAAGAAGGGAAAATGACATTGTGGATAATTGGGGGAGCTAATCCTCAGAGACTACTGCAAAGTACACATTTAAATGACTGATTTCTGTAAGATGGATTGGTTTACTACTCTAGATTTCACAATTTTTCAGCTGCTGTTCCTATTTAAAACACTGAACTGCACAGAACTACCACAGAAAGACATGGAGAACTGCCACCGGATTTACTATTACCTGAATCTTTGGTTGTTCATACTGATCTTTGATTCAAAAGGAAAATACTTGTAATATGGAATTTTAATGATGTTATTAAAAATGTATTCTTTTTTTCTCTGTATATATGAGGAAACATTTTTTCATGATCGCTTTCCTACTTTTGCCCCGCCCCCCCAAAAAAGTATTGGAGTCACAAATAAGCCCTAAGGAAGTATCTAATATCTCAATAGACTTTCCCTATCAGGATCTTAGACAAAACAGTGATTTAAAAGAAATGATTCTTACATTCTGAAGGCTAATCAAGTTGCAAAATTCTAAAACATTTTGCAAGCTCTCTCACATATAGCATCTAGCCAAAACCAACAATTCTAAAACGAGTTCTTTTTTATTATGTATTGCAAATTTCCTTAAAAGAGAACATATTTCACAACCTAGAATGTGACATTATTGTTGCACAGCAATAAAGTTGATGTGTACAGTGTGTGGCATGCATCCAACTGTGTCATCCATCAATGAAATTTCAGAGGTTGATTATACTGCAGAACAATCCTATAGTGGAAAATTACCCACTTTCTCAGGAGCTACCATTTAAAACATCTTTTTTGAAATGAAATTTGCTACTGCCTGCTAACAGCTATAGAAGGGAGATGGGGAGGGGGAAATGAAGGGGAAGGCTCTTCCTATAATGACAAGGAAGAGAGAAACATAGAAAAGGTAGGAAAAGAACGTTTAAATTGGCAATATCACTAAAGAGAAAGCCATATGCTCAGCAAACTTTCCATATTCTAGTTTTGTAATTACTCTTGAGGTTCCTGAGGGCTCCTAAATCAGGCCATTTCTGAAAGAAGATGTATTCTTCTTGTTGTTTCAAACTTAATCTTTTCACATTTGGAAATTAGGAATGCACATTAAAATGTTGATAGGAAATTGAGTAGATAGAGAAATAATTTATATTTTTAATCATCTGACTTTAATAACAATCACATTTAGTCCAGGTCTCTATTACCTGGTGAAGAAAAGAATGGAGGCAATTACCTCTACAATTGAGACAAAACTGTCTAGACGATATTGTACTGTTTAGTTAGCTGGATAATGAATAAGATGCCCACAATGGAACAGAAACATACATTTATTTATTTATTTATTTATTTATTTATTTATTTATTTATTTTTCCAGTCGGTGGCAAGCTCTTGCATTGTTTTCCTTTGTGATAAGAAGTTATTTAAAAGATGAATGAGAGATAAAATACTTGTTGCTTGACTTTGGAAATCATCTAGAATTTTAGACAATTTGATCACTGTTCATTAATTTGGGAGGGTAAAATATTCCATTCAAGACAGAGTAAAGTAAATTCCATAAATGTACATAATAAATACCCAGGTATCTCAAGCATGGAAGAGGACAACCAGTTAGAGAAAACCAGGGAAGCCTTTTTGGAAGAAGTAATCTCCCCCCACCCAATGATTTTATTTATTTATTTTTTTCTCACCATAGTGCACATACCCTCCCCAATGTCCATTGCCCCACCACCCCATCCCTCCCACTCCAGCAACCCTCAGGTTTTTTCCTGAGATTAAGGGTCTCTTATGGTTTATCTCCCTCTCTGGTTTCATCTTGTTTTATTTTTTCCTCTCTTCCCTATGATCTTCTGTCTTGTTTCTCAGATTCCTCATATCAGTGAGATCATATGATTGACTTATTTGGCTTAGCACAATACCCTCTAGTTCCATCCACGTCATTGCAAATGGCAAGATTTGGGTTTTTTTTTTTTTTATGGCTGCATAGAATTCCATTGTATATACGTACCACATCTTCTTTATTTGGAAGACATAATCTTAAAGATAGGATTTCTATGTTTAAATAGGGCAAGGATTGGGGAATGGGGAGAGGGGTAGTGTGTGGGTTATGGAGAAACAAGAAAAACATTCCTAGATAGCCCTAGTGAGAACAGAAACAAAACAGAAAACCTGAAAAGTACATTGTATGTGTTATTGTGTTTGTTTTTGGATCAGAGAGTAGTGTAATTTTATAGGAAAATACTGGAAACTATGACCAGAAACTATAATAATTATCATTACAAATGAATAAAGATGTGCTTAGGGGTGTGCACCTGACTGATTCACGTAAGCATCTGCCTTTGGCTCAGCTCATGATCCCAGTTCAATCCTCAGATTGAGCCCCAAGATAGGGCGCCCTATTCATTGGAGAGTCTGCTCCCTCTCTTCCTCTGTACCTCCCGCCATTTGCTCACTCTCTCTATCTCTATCTCTCTCTCTCAAATAAATAAATAAAATCTTAAAAAAAATGTGCTGATCCTTAGTAAATAGTAGGTCCTGAAAGGTTTCTCAGTCTGAAAACATAACCTTGGCTAAAGTCTCAAATAGGTTTTATGGCTCTGATGAAGTTCATTTACTGTCAACTAATTTACCTAGGTATATAATATTTCCATTAATTATTGCAGTGGAAAAGAGAGCTTTGTTATTATTATTATGCTTTGTTTTTGTTTTCTAATAGATTGTACTTAAATGGGAGGGAAAAAGACTTTTTGTGATGCCCCTCTCACTCCTAAAAAAAAAAAAATACTCATAAGCATGTCAGTTATGCATAAGAGCAATTGACAGGTAAAGACAGACTTACGTTGGCAAGATTGTTTCTTCATTTGGCTTGAAGCTGATTGAGCACAAGAGAAGTTTGGTGTTACACATGGTAGTGTTAGAAGAGGAAGGGATTCTAGCATCCCCCTCCCCTGCCCTGGAGAAATCTTTCCCTTAATAAAGTGAGTGAAATAATTACTTTAATGGAAATTGACTTAAAATTTGAAAATCATTTAACTGTAACAATAATTTGCATGGGCTTAGTATTACTCTTTTCATGCTTGCATTTTTTTACTTAAATGTTGATGTATTTTTAAGATTTCATTACTTTTCAGGTTTGAAGTAGAATTACATTATAAAGTTATAAAGTTAATGAAATATAATACATATTATTTGGTAATTGTGTTATTTTTTTAAGTGTAGGGATTGCTCTTTCTTATAGACTGTAACTGTAACTACATTCATTGTGCCAAATTATTCATGCATTATTAGATCTTTAAACCCCATAATAAATTATGTATGTTACTGTTTAGGGGCTTTTACTTTGTGTCACAAATATTTATATAACCAATATCTAAGTTATATTTATAAGAAAAAAAATTCTCTGAAATATCTACTTTTTTTAGGATCTAACTTGTCTTAATGGTAAGAAACAATATTTTAATGGCCAAAATGGGATGGAATATAATTCCTAAACAATTTCTAAATTTACAGTGAAAAATTTACATTCATTTCTATAGTCTTATAAAATAGGCGTTTGTCATAAAACCATTTTTTAAAGCTAACAAAATTTGGAATTACTGTAACACTTCATATAATATGTGTTAAAAATTGTGGATTTTGAATAATTTTGTTCTAAAGATTTTAATTTTCTTTCCTGAATTCACAAAGCTTCAGAATCTTACCAAATGTAATTCTTTAATATGGAGAAGTATATACTGGATTAATAATGCAAGTAAGGGACTAAGAATTTTTTTTAAATTTTTTATTTTTTTATAAATATATAATGTATTTTTATCTCCAGGGGTACAGGTCTGTGAATCGCCAGATTTACACACTTCACAGCACTCACCATATCACATACCCTCCCCAATGTCCATAACCCCACTCTCCCTTGCCCAATCCCCCTTCCCCCAGCAACCCTCAGTTTGTTTTGTGAGATTAAGAGTCACTATGGTTTGTCTCCCTCCCAATCCCATCTTGTTTCATTTATTCTTCTCCTATCCCCCTTTCCCCCATGTTGCATCTCCACTTCCTCATATCAGGGAGATCATATGATAATTGTCTTTCTCTGATTGGCTTATTTCACTAAGCATGATACCCTCTAGTTCCATCCACGTCACCGCAAATGGCAAGATTTCATTTCTTTTGATGGCTGCATAGTATTCCATTGTATATATATACCACACCTTCTTTATCCATTCATCTGTTGATGGGCATCTAGGTTCTTTCCATAGTTTGGCTATTGTAGACATTGCTACTATAAACATTTGGTTGCACATGCCCCTTCCGATCACTACGTTTGTATCTTTAGGGTAAATATCCAGTAGTGCAATTGCTGGGTCATAGGGTAGTTCTATTTTCAACATTTTGAGGAACCTCCATGCTGTTTTCCAGAGTGGTTGCACCAGCATGCATTCCCACCAGCAGTGTAGGAGGGTTCCCCTTTCTCTGCATCCTTGCCAGCATCTGTCATTTCCTGACTTGTTAATTTCAGCTGTTGGTTTCACTGGTGTTAAGTGGTATCTTTTTGTGTCTTTGTTCTGTACTTCCCTGATGCCGAGTGATGTGAGGCAATTTTTCATGTGTTTGTTGGCCATCTGGATGTCTTCTTTGCAGAAATGTCTGTTCATGTCCTCTGCCCATTTCTTGATTGGATTATTTGTTCTTTGGGTGTTGAGTTTGCTTATAGATTTTGGACACTAGCCCTTTATCTGATATGTCGTTTGCAAATATCTTCTCCCATTCTGTCAGTTGTCTTTGGTTTTGTTAACTGTTTCCTTTGCTGTGGAAAAGCTTTTGATCTTGATGAAATCCCAATAGTTCACTTTTACCCTTGCTTCCCTTGCCTTTGGCGATGTTCCTAGGAAGATGTTGCTGCGGCTGAGGTCAAAGAGGTTGCTACCTGCATTCTCCTCAAGGATTTCGATGGATTCCTTTCTCACATTGAGGTCCTTCATCCATTTTGAGTCTATTTTCGTGTGTGGTGTAAGGAAGTGGTCCAATTTCATTTTTCTGCTTGTGGCTGAGGGACTAAGAATTTAATCTGAATAGCATGTTATTATTGTGGTACATATATTATACACTTGTTTTTTGTATATTTTGAAAGTAGATTTATTCTCTTGTCATTTTCCACAGAACTATTTGGCATTTTATTTCTTACTTTTGTTTTCTTTAGTTTTTGTTTTTATGATTTGTTTAATGGTAAGAAATTATATGTCTATATTTTTTACCAAAAAATTTATATATACAATCAGTATTTAGATGTCTGATTGCATTGCATATATCTTAGTACTTAGATAAGTTTAGTAAGGAAGTGAATTGTTAGAAAAACTTGTTTTTTGTATATTTTGAAAGTAGATTTATTCTCTTGTCATTTTCCACAGAACTATTTGGCATTTTATTTCTTACTTTTGTTTTCTTTAGTTTTTGTTTTTATGATTTGTTTAATGGTAAGAAATTATATGTCTATATTTTTTAACCAAAAAATTTATATATACAATCAGTATTTAGATGTCTGATTGCATTGCATATATCTTAGTACTTAGATAAGTTTAGTAAGGAAGTGAATTGTTAGAAATAGGAGATCGATATATTAGGTTTAATATCTTGTTTGCCAAAGTATCATTTTGTTAAAATACAAACTGGATATTGTGGAATATCATCATATGGAAAAAGGAGTCATTACTGTAGTATTCTTATCTCTTTCTGCATTTGAATGGCTATTGAATGGGGAGGTAAACATTCCCCTGATGTTAACATGTAAGTTTTCTGTATTTCCAGAGAAAGCTGAGAGGCAAAACTAATGTACCTGAAAAAAAAAAAAATCCTTACGTGACTTCAAGATTATTACAGATGCTTATACAAAATAGCACTCATTCCTACCCTTGACCATTGTATTCTGTTAAAGCTAGTAATTTTCATGATTAGCTATGACAAAGATAGGGAAAAGATATATTATTGTTGCTATAAGAGGGAATAGAAAACCAACAATTATGTGTTACATTCAGGCAGCAAAGTGCTGATCAATAATTTTGGATCTTTTCTAGCCTTTGCCTAAAAACTAACTTAGAAGAAGATCCACAGTGATGGTTCTTTGGGTTGGTTCACATAAAGCAAAAATCCATCAGTCACTTTTTTCCATTAGAGTCTACATTTCCAGTGAGCATTAAAACATCAGCTGGTAACCATCTGACATTTCCCCCGTCCCACATTAAACACGATGTGTAAGTTTGAAGAATTCAGATATTTTTAAAGAAATTGAAAAGATGTTTAAAATTCAATTATTATTTGGTTTAAAATTAAGAAATTAATTTGCTGAGAAATTTGAAAGAGAATTATAAGTGTGGATATAATGAATGAAATAATAACTAACATATAATTGAACACCTAATATGCAACAGATACTTTCTTTAATGTTTTCTATGTATTTTAATTTAAATTTTATTTAATGCCTCAACATTCACATTCTATAAATGAGGGAATAAACATATAGACAGGTAACCCAGGTTATTCATTTAAAGTATGGGGAAAATTATTTTAGAAGTCTTAAGAAAATTCTAGAAAGTCTTATTTTTTATATAGCTCAAGAAAACTTATTTTTAAAGAGTAATTTCTTTAAAAAAAGCTTATTTTTAGAGTTTGATATTTCATATTGTTTGAGAAATTATTTTGTGAAGCTTGTCATGGAGAACCACATATGTCAGTGGTTACTAATCCCTGTACTTGACCCACATTAGAACCATTTACAAGTCTGTAAAAGCAGCAGCAAACCTAAAAGCACAAGGCACATTAGAAACTACCTAGGTAGATACTACTACTAGGATCAAACTCATTATGCCCAAGATTATGAAAAACAAGACATTTTAGTCTTCCAAATGTTAATGGCGTGTCTTTTTCTTAAGATCTGGAATTTAGAAAACATCAATACATATCCTTTTTTCTTGATCAAGTCAAGAACTCATTGAGACCCAAGCAGGACTCTGAAAGATGGACAAAAAAAATACTAGCTTTTACTGATAAAAGTTAAATTAGATGGGCATTTTGATATGTGGCAATACTGAGCTTTCTACAATTCCACTCTTGTATATGGGCTAACCTTTTGGGGCACTGGTAATGCTGACCTATCCTAACAACATACAACACGTAAGAGCTGAAAAACTGTGTTCAGTACAGGCAGAAAAGAGAACAGACAGAAGCTAAAGGAACTGAGCACTGTAAAGCTACCTCTTTACTCCAAACTTGTCGTGTGGCTGTACAGATTAAGTTTTTCCTGCATCTCAGGAGTGAATGATGGTGTGGAGAGAGGCCAGAAGTATAAGCCTTAAAGGAAATTGCTCATTAAAACACAAGGCCTGCTGACAGCCTTCCTTCTAACAATATTTTATTACTATATTAATAATTATTATTTGATAATTATAAGAATATTAATTATTTAGAGCCATTTATAAAAGTTGTAAATTTTTCATAGTTCAGACCAGCAGGTTTGGGTAGCAGCAACATTAGGAATAAGAAAGCTGAAATCTGAAGGTTAAGCATCTAGTTGCTTCCTAATTCCTGTCCTCAAAACTGCAGACTGGCAGAGTATAGAGGATTAGAATAAAGAACACTCATGTTGCATAGGGATTTTCTACTTCTCTTGGCATTTCCAACACCTCAGTAGCATGACCAAATGAAACCTGAAATAATGGATGGGACAAGTTAGGTGGGAAGACTATCCAATGCAAGAATTCCATCTCAGCCTAATTAAGATTCAAAAACCAGATGGAAAAGATGAAGTCAAATAAGTACAAAAATAACAAGGAAATTGTGGTAATTGATAAAGAGGGACTATAATTGATAGAAAGGAATGAAGGTGGTGATTTCAGTTATCTCTGATTTCTAACAAGACTATAGGGAGTTACAGCAAAATATTTTGGAATTTCTAACAGGTAAAAGATTATTTGATCAAAAAATTAATTCACATGAAATTTGAAAATCATTTTATACAGTATTCACAGTATTTACCAGTTTTTGGAAACCTAAATTAAATGCTTTAGATTACAAATCCAGTAGCACAGGAATGATATCTTATATTCTCCTTGTTCTATTGATTAGTGAAATCTTGAACTCATACTAAATAGTCAGTAAATTGCTGATTATAGGTAAGTTGTAGGCTCTAAGAAGGAGATTATTTTTAAAATTAGTTTTAAATATTCAAAGCTATAATCAAGTTTTTGGTATTTTACCAATGAAGGGGAAACAATACAATAAATAGGAAATATTTTTTAAAAAACAATTTTTATTCATGTAGATGTTATATAACTCTTCTTGAAATTGATTCTATTTCCAAATTAATGGTTGTCAGAGTATAATAATAAAATAATTTTGCATATGTGGCAACACAGATAAGCTGAAAATACAGGGCAACTTCCCCAAATATTACTAAGTGGCAGTAAGGTATGATGCTGGAATTCAGTGTTTTTCACAACGCATATATAACATGGTATATATCCAAATAGGAAATCCTCTTGGCTATGTTCAATGACTATGACTCTAAATGCTATAATTTATACAATAACTTAAACTCTTTTTTGTGTTCAAACTGTCACAGAAAACAAATACATATGATAGTAAGTGGGAAAAATGTTTAAGTTGTTACTATTTTATTCTTAGTCATAAAGAACACAAAATTTAATAATAAATTCAGTTATTTATGCAAGAAGTGTTTTCATTATTTCAATAGCAGTAAGTAATGGAAAATGGGGAAAATGTAAAAAGAAGCTTTTTTTTAATTTCATAAAAAGAATGTTTCGAACAGTATAAAGTATAAAATAATGCATCTGTATTAGTAGTTTTTTTTTTTTTTTTCACCTTAATTTGAGTGGAGGGAAAACCATAAGCCCTCGCTGATATGCAGCAATAAGTATTTAATGCTCAGGCACCTGAGGTAGTCATCTAGGCAATTCTATTGTTCGTAATTAGTTGTTGGTTTTTCTGGTCTTGACTGTACTCACATGTCTGTGAAGCAGGTAATCTGGTATGGGATGAAAATCAGGACATCTTACCTCTGCTCCATGGATCTCTCATCCCCCAATAGGCTAGGGATGATATGTCCTTCTCATGATGATGATGAGAGGGGAAAAGAGAGAGCAAGCCTAACATGTAAACACTCTTCAGACCCCTTGAGTGTGCCACATTTACTAATATATCATTGGTTAGTGCAAGCCACAGGGTCAAGCCTAGATTCACAGTTGGAAGAGATACTACAAAGTTATGTTTCCAAGGGATTGAATTCACAAGAATGAATGGTAGAGAAAACAGCAATCATCTCAAGAGCTGATGTCTATCTATGTTACACGGAACTGAACACATTTCAGAAGAATGTAAAATTTGAATGAAACTATTTTTTAAATTTATTTATTCTTATTTAAGTTCAATTAATTAACATATAGTATATTATTATTTTCAGAGGTAGAGTTCAGTGATTCATCAGTTGTATATAACACCCAGTGCTCATTACATCCTGTGCCCTCCTTAATGTCCATAACCCAGGTATCCCATCCCCCACTCTCTTCTCCACCAGCAACCCTCAGTTGGTTTTCTGTAGTTAAGAGTCTCTTATAGTTTGTCTTCCTCTCTGATTTCATCTTGTTTTATTTTTCCCTCCCTTCACCTATGCTCCTGTTTTGTTTCTTATGTTCCACATGTGAGTGAAATCATGATAATTGTCTTTCTCTGATTAACTGATTTCACTTAGCATAATACCCTCTAGTTCATCCAGGTCACTGTAAATGGCAAAATTTCATTTTTGATGGCTGAGTAATATTCCCTTGTATATAAATGTTTATGTATATATAACACATTTTCTTTTCAGAGACAAAGTGAATGAAACTATTACTGTGAAGTTGCAACTATATGAAAAGACCCAGTTTATTCTTATATTTTTACTTTTATTGATGTTGCTAAACAAAAGTAAAAGAAAAAAAAGTTTTATGAGTAGTTTCTTAATTTTTAATTTTTTAATTTAAATTAATTTAATTAATTTAAATTTTTAATTTAATTTAATTTAGTTTTTTAATTTAATTTAATTTTTAATTTATTTTCATCATAATAAGCAAAGATTATTTGGGGAAAAAAGCTATTCATCACAAAACATAGTCATTAGATGATTTAAGTATGGTAAATTAATGTGTCTGAATTATTTTTCACAAGTTAAAATATATAACTATCACAAATATAAAAAAATTCTCGGTGTGGTCATAAACAATGAATGCTGGAATACTGAAAAGAAATAAAATAAAATAAAATGAAAAAAAATATTAAAAAATTGTTATGATTCTTCAAAAGGTTGAGAGTTATTAAAAATCATACCTATTTTTTAGGAAAAGAGAGCCTACTACTGACAATCAAATATTTTTCCAATCTGATAAAACCAGTTGAAGCTGCGAGAAGATTTGGTACATACAAACTTATGGAACAGTATAAAATAATGTAATATTATATATCTATATATATACCTACTAAAATTGCCAGAAGGGCCTAAGAAACTTCTCTTAGAACAAGATGGACTTTAACATTGCATTGGGGAGGAAATTAAGGTAGCTTATTTTACATACTTTTCTTTGCCTACAGTTTTTCTGACTTAATTACAATGTTCTTGTAAGCCTCAAGAAAATCAGTCCCTGCAAAAACAAACAAACAAAAAACCTGTGTTCCGTCTAGAATTTTGATTCATTTTATCCAAAATGATATAATTATAAAATATTAATGGGTTTGTTTTTGTTGGAAACAAATGCTCTAAATCAGTGAGACCCCTTTATATTAAATTTAAAATATTAGAAACTATAATTTCATATTCCATGAAATAGACCAATAATGTTTTGAATTAAATTTAATTTCCTTTGTTATTCACTGTAAGACTTCTTGTTTTCTATTGCTGCTATCACACATTACCACAGAATTTAGTGACTTTAATCAATATACATTTCTGATGTCTGGGCAGGCTCATTGGGTCCTCTGCCTAGCATCTCACTAGGCTAAAATCAAAATATCAGTAGGATTGTGTTCTTGTCTGGTGGTTCTGACATGGAACATGCTTTGAGGCCCATTCAGATGGTGGGCAAAATTCAGTTCTAGGTACTTGTAGAACTGAGGTTCCTTTTTCCTTGCCGGCTGCCAGGGTGAGAAGAGTTCTCATCTCTAGAGGTTGTCCACATTCTTTGACTCATTTTCCCCTTCCTTCAAGTTCAAAGCAGGTAAAGTGAGTCAGATCTCGTGCTTTGATTCTCTGACTTAACGCTTCTGTCTCAAATTTTTTTTTCCTGTTTTTAAGGGCTTCTGTAGTTAGATTAGACCCACCGTCCAGGATTCTTTTCTTATTGTAAGCATACTCACAGATTCCAGGGGTTTGGACATTGTTGTTCATAACCTCCTCTAAAGTTTTCCGGGTGTAATCTGAAATTGGTCCCCATACTCAGAGGACAGAAATAGTCTGAAGAAAGAGGCAGCCCACCCAGGGTAGTAGGTGTTTTAATAAGCAAGGGAACTTATATAACAAGGCTTGTCTTGAGTGGCATCGATACAAGTGGATCCCCGAGTCCACCTGCCAAATCTTAAAAGTTTATATAGAGGATTTACCTGGTTCAGTCAAGTATACCATGCAGATGTTCTCAACTTCACATTACTGTCTCAAGGCCATGTCCTTGGAGCAGCTCTGGGAATGGGAAAGAAAAACAGAACCCAATTCCAAGGACTGGAAAAAGGATAAGGAAGTTGTGATTGCTTTATCCAGCTCATGAATCAACCAATCAAAAGTGCATGTCTTTTAAGTGACCCCCCTCTAGACATGGACATTTGGGGGAGACAATTGTGTCAACCACAATAACTCACTAAATACCTACTATGTGAGAAGGAGCTCTCAAAGCTATTTAAAATAATAATTGGAACAGTTAATTTTATTGAACATCAGGAATTACACTAAGTACTATTTATGAATTATTTAATCTAATCTCCTATATGAGCTAAAGACACTTATTCCTATTTTACTAAAGAGGAATCCAAGGCTTAGGTATCTTTCAAATGCTAAGTCCAGTTATACAGATCCCAGAACGTTTAGAGTAATTGCTATATAGAGCTGCTTTGCTTAAACTTACTGCTGTGATTGTTATAACCGAAAAAGAAAATAATCATGACATATAAAATTCCTTCTATTTCTGTCAAACTTACAACATGCTATAGCAAAATAATTTCCTCTTGGCAAAATGTTCTAGAATAAGAGTCTTTTTATTAATACGTATGTGACTTTGTGTTCAGAATTGTCAGTGCCTAAGTTTACCCAAAATAAAGTATTTCCCATGATTGTCCACATCATTCTTTTCTCCCCTTCAGTTTGAATTTTGCTTTAATGCATTAACAATATTGATAAAGGTGTGAGGGGAGGGGTGTGGAAGCAACTGATCTGTTGGATAAGAGGATGAGAAGATTCAAATAGAATTGTAATAAATTAAGTGAAGCTATTAAATCAGATGAAGTTCTACAGGTCACTGGAACCTTAAATTGAGGAGAGAGAAAGCAGAGTGCATAAGCACATAGAATCTTAAACTCTTAGGCATTCTTATACCTACATGAGTGAGGTAAAGAAAGGACAACAAGACACAGGGGAAGCTTGAATAAGCAAGATGAAGGGTTTGATAAACACTATGGCAAGCACTTATTACTGCCCACCCCTGGTTGCTCTTATAGTGAGTTTCTTTTCCTTGCCAAGGACAATATAAAGAAAACAAAGTGTTAAAACATAACACATAAGTGTTTAAACACACATGCACATATAATGCCAAAAGTAGGTGGAGGCAGAGCCACATTGCACAGGGAAGCTTTGAATAATTTTTTTAAAAGATTTTATTTATTTATTTGACAGAGATCACAAGTAGGCAGAGGCAGGCAGAGAGAGAGAGAGGAGGAAGCAGGCTCCCTGCTGAGCAGAGATCCTGATGCAGGGCTCTATCCCAGGACCCTGAGATCATGACCTGAGCCTAAGGCAGAGGCTTAACCCACTGAGCCACCAAGACAACCCAACTTTGAATAATTTTGAGAGAGTCTCTGCTGCAGACATTGAATGTCACATAAAGAAAGCAATTTGAGTTATTTAAAAAAGAAGAGTTGATGAAACTGTGTGCTTCAGAGAACTGAGAATGGTACATACCTTTTATTTCTTTCACTGAATTGGTCAAAGTCAAGGGAGATAATAAATCATGGAATTGAGTGTCTGCAGTTGCTCTGATTGCAGTATTGGGCTGGTAAAAACAAGGGCCAGCGCCTCCCTGAGATTGCAGCATGTTGCTGCTGGGATTGCTCTCCCTGTCGCCTTTTCTTACCCAAAGTGGGTAGTTGGATATAGAAGTAGCCAGTATATCATACTTCTTCATTTTTGTTTCTTTCACACGGAAAGGAAGATGTCAGCAGCATTTACGATGCAGAGACAAAATCATGGGAATAAATGATACAACAGCACCCTACTGTATGGCAAATTATCAGGACCCTTTTCCTGCCTGTTCCTTGTTTTCTTAACCTGTCATTGTTCGGACCTATTTCTGTCTACCTCATTCCCTCTTCAGGGTTTAAGCCCCACCATTTTATGTATTGATCATTTCTCACTTGGGCCCAATTGGCCACCGAATTCCACCCCGTGAACTTATAGTTTTCATTGTATTCATCACTCCTGGCTCTATACATCTGGTTGCCAACCCTGAATTGAACTTGTTTGTGCTTTCTCCGTAGCTTTATTGAGATGTTTTTATAACTGAGTTTTACTCTTATTCCTTCATCATCCCCTACTCACTGAAAACTGATCAGGAGCTAACTCACTACAGCTCCTCAGTTTCCCTCTAATATCCTCAGCTACATACGGCGAGTACCGAACTGAGAGATGGTGCCCTCTCTTGTCCCCATCACTCTTGCCACATGATCTCTGATGTAAATGAGACCTTAGCACGCGTTTTGATCTAGAAATCAGATGTCTGAATGATCTATACAACCTATGATAATTTCAAAATGTTCCTTAAATTCCAAAATATATTTGTAAAAAAGTACTAAATTTTACTTTTTCTTCAATAATAAATCAACCATAAATAACTGCTTTTGACTTTCTAATGTATTTATCAAATAGGTACCAAAAAATGTGTCGGTAGTTAAATATCATAATCTTTACACTGGCTTGGTGGTTTCTAACAAATTTGGCTATGTTCAGAACAGAATTCTGTACTGTAGTATGTAAATTTACCTTAATTCCTTGTCTTAAGTAGTAATACTTCCAATTACTCCTTGATTATATATCTAGGTTATATTTTTAAATTTCCTCCTGGAAAAGAGATTTTGTGATAGAGCTCTTACCATGGGGATGTTTGACTGTAGCTTAAAAAAGCATCTACTCTGTGTCACTAATATACTAAGATGTGAAATGGAAAATTTTTATATTCATAGCTACACAGAGTTCTTGTAAATTGCTGAAACATGAAATAACCAAATAAACTTTATTATTGAAATGGGTTTCTTAAGAACATAAATGTGTAATGTAACTTTCAAACCTGTTAAACCATAAAGAACTACAGCGATTTCATAACAGGAAGCACAGTGTGTATAAAACTATGTAGCATAAAATGTTCAGCTGCTGAAGTAACAGGAAAGTTCCAGGAGGTATTTCCATAAATCTGGAAACAGTTAACCTGTTTTAATGATCTCCCGCATTCCATTTACCTGACTAGCAGGGCCTGGCTTCCTTTGTCTTTGGAGTTTATAAATTTAATTTAGTTAAGTATGTATCTTGAAATGGTCTTTCATATATTCGAAAGCTCAACAACTTTTGGAGAAAATGGAATGGTATTATTCAGATTGAAAGTATCCGTTCCTAAGATATGTTTTATTTGGTAAGTAAAACAAGAATAAAGTGAAGGAGACAGAATAAATGACATCACATTTTTTTATGTGAAGCAGAGACATAATAAATTTAAATGACTTTTATTCAAGGCTACTGGTCCCCATGCCTTAAGAATTTTCTTCTTGAAAGATACTTGGGAAATGGTCTCCCTTATGTACTCACCAGAGTGGGCACAATCTCCACCCTGTGAAATACAGACATCCAACTGTCCAACTGGTTTTTAAAGCTTATTAGGCTGCATATTTGCATATATGTTGACTTTTCATAAATGACCTTTGAGTTGAATATCAGAGGAAAATTTTACCTTTGCATATGTATTTGGATAATTTTTTTCATATTAAAACAAATCTACAAATCTCAGTGGAACACATATTAGTTTATAGACATTAGTGTAACAAAAATAGTATTATGCTTATTTATAAGTAGCTGATTTAGTTTAATTAAGATTATTAGTTTAATTAAGATTAGCTAAGGTTGGACTTTAAACTGAAATCTTTCCCTAGAAAACTGATTATATTTGAAATTAAACTAATACTTTAGTTTAAAAATATACATTTGTGGGCACCTGGGTGGCTCAGTGGGTTAAGCCTCTGCCTTCGGCTCACGTCATGGTCTCAGAGTCCTGGGATCGAGCACCGCATCAAGCTCTCTGCTCAGCAGGGAGCCTGCTTTCCCCCCTCTCTTTCTGCCTGCTTCTCTGCCTACTTACGATCTCTGTCAAATAAATAAATAAAATCTTAAAAAAATAAAAATATACATTTATGCCATGTAATTCAAAGAAGACAAAGATTTTGGGAAAGTTTTATTGAACTGCTTCTTCACACGGGATGAGAAAAGCCAGACAATTTACATCTTGTTAAAAAGGATTTGTGTTTAGTCTATGAACTCCTTATATGTGTGATGTTACAAAAAGTGTATTTGAATTTGTTCTTTTGGTGTATGGCCTTTTGAATATCTATTGAGCAATGAAAGTCCCTGGTGAAGGCCTTTCACCACTGATGACCCAGAACACATACCCAGCCCTCCCGGCCTCTTACCTGTTGATGGTTGGATTAGCACTACCAGCCAGGCAGGGAGCAGGACAAAGGAAAGACTATTTGGTATGCCACCATACTCCAAATTTATTGTACCTATAAAGTTGAAAGAACATTGAAGAAGAAAAATAAAAAAAGAATTTAGCTTTTCTGGCTACCTCCCAGGGCATTATTAATAAATCCATAAACTCTGAAAATGCCCCACCTATTTAGTAAAAATGAAAGGAAGATGCTACTTTCCAGACCTTGACAATATAAATCTGACTTAGCTTTGAATAAACTCTATGATATCAAAGTTTTTAAACTTAAAGCGACTGGGAAGTATTAAGATTTTTTATTTTCACATTTTCTTAGCTGACTTCTGAAAGTGAATGTGACTCGATATTGTGTTTTGACAGATTTCTAATTGTTTTGTGCACATATTTGTTTTGTGACTTTTGTTCCATTTTACTTTGGCATTTTTAAAGGTACATTTAATTACTTAATATCCTTTGTTGATGAGAATAACTATGGGCTGGCTTTCTAAAGATAATGATGAAACTGTTAATATAGTAAAGTGATATCTGTCATAATAATGAGGAGCTATCTGTTAACTGGATCTAAGGCCATTGTTCTTAGGTTACCGCTGTATACTTCTAGCTAAATATCCTGGTTTCTTCTGCTCTTTCCTTTCTTATTTTCCACAGAACAGCTAGAGAGAGCTTTTGAATACTTCCCAACCACATACCACTCTCCTACTTAAAGCCATTCAGTGATCTTAGGATAAACTTTCCTCTTCTTTTCTCAGCCTGTATTCTTGTCTTTCTACTGTTCCCCACGCACCTTCAACACAGTCCTCCTTGCTGTTCTCTGCAGTCACTCTGACCTTCCTTCTGTCCATTGAATACATCAACTCCTTTCAGCAAAGTGCTTTTACACATGCAGTCACCTGTACCTGCTCCTAAATCATCCTAAAGATGTCTCTTCCTTCTTGCCGTTCTGATTTCGGCTTCTTGCCATTCTGATGTCACATCTTGATCAAACGGACTCCCCTAACCACCTCATCAAAAATAACATTCACTCCCCAAATCATTGCCATATCACTTTGCTATGTTTTTCTCATAGCCAAATTATTTTGTTCAGTTATTTTATTGTTACTGTTTCCCTCCATTCACATGTAAATGAGTGAAGTAATGTGGGTGATGCCCCTGTCTGTTTTGCATACTGCATCATAGGCTCTTGATACATACTTGTCAAAATAATGAAAAAAAGTTGCACATTAGAGTGCTTTGTAAATCCTGAAGCATATCCAATTATAAGATGCAATTATTGGCTGAGTAACAGTGAGACAAGTCTTTTATATATATTTGTCCTGGTAGCTGGTACAAACATGTGTGAGTGTGTGCTGTCCTTAAGAATAAGTAAATAAGCGGTCACCCAAAGTTTATGGGGCACACATTTTGATATCGATTCCTTTTCAAACTACGGTGCATCTTCTGTGTTGGAAATAATTAGAGCCTGTGAACTGAAGTGAAGGAAACGTTTACAATACTGAATAACCTAAAGTGAAGACAGGGATATCTAATTAGTCTTTCCTGTGACAATCTTTTTTTTTTGGATTAATATTCTTCTCTTTGAAAAGTCTAACAGTGGTGCTTATGTCACCGACTCTACGGATAATTAATAGTGTTCTCCATACACCTACACATATTCCTTCCAAAATATTCTTGTGTAATGCCACTACTGGAAAGAACAATTTCAATTAGAGAGGAGAGCTTTTGAAGTATATATCATGTGGTCCATTATAAGGATATGTCCTATTATAAAAGAAAAATCTCCTACAGAACATAATACTTTATGTAACTTGCCTGGGATATTGTTTAACAAAACATTTTATGGATATTTCATCAGAACATGACTTAATGAAGAAGCAGGACTAGGATTCATCCACATTTTTTTCTTTTTTTTATATCCCTAAGATGTTTTCCTGTACTATTTCCACCCTAGTCACAAGCTTATTAACTTGGGAATGAGGTGACAGGGGCTTTGTCTTCGAATCTTGTAATTATAATTAATAGTAAGTTAAAGAGAGGCAGAAAGCTTATATTCAAAGTTTAAAGTAAAATGACTTTGTGGCACTTAGGGTAGGTGCCAGGAAGATATTAAGTAAGAGCTCATTATTCTTATTAATTAGAACTTCAGGAAGACAACTTTGAGAAGCAAAGTCATTTTATGGTTAGGAGAGGGACACCTGTTTGTGGCCAGAGCTTGGGGAGAGGAACTGTACTGTTCTTATCTGAGGATGCCTAGGGTCTAGCAGAGGCTTTCCCAGATGACCTACAACTACTTTGTGCCGGTTATATATGTGAAGACAGAGATAAGGAGTCAGTGTACACATACTATCTACTGTTTCCCTCAATGCATTTTTAAAGTCATGTCATGAAGTAAACAACCACAAAAACTTCATTGTTTACTTGTGAGAGTATTATGTGTGGGGGCTACACTTTCACCAAATGACTTAACATCAAATAAACCCCAGCAATGGCCAATGTCTGTCAAAGCCATCTGGAAACATCATTTCTAAATATCTACAACTTTAAGTACTACTTCTACTACCCATGTTCTTTAAAATAAGCATTATGGTTTATAGAAGTTAACTACATGAAGGGGTGGGTTATAACAATGTACAATAGTTTTGAATAATAATAATAGTTAACTTCAGTGGAGAGACCATGTTCAGATATTGTTTCAACCACTTTACATATATCAACTTATTTTATCCTCACAACACCTCTATGAATGAAATTTATAATTCCCTCCTTTTCACAAAAATGAAAACTGAGACTGAGAGGTTATACAATGTAATTAGCTACTAAGGAATTTGTAGGTCCATATTCAAATCTAGGCATGCTGGCCTCAGGGATTCTGTCTATGCTGTGATAGTATTCACAGAGTTCATTACTTGCCTGACACTACCCTAAGTCCCATAACATGCATTTACTTATTTAATTCTCAAAACAAATCTATGAGGTCAATACTATATTCTTCCCATTTTTCAGATTAGGAAACCGAGGAAAAGGCTAGTGAAGTGACTGAACCTGGGGATGCCTAGCAAGTAAACCCTGGAGCAGGAGTTCCAACTCACATCTTACTCTGCAGTCTACTCGCTTAAACACTAGGCTAGTTCATGCCATGCAAATGCTTTACATCAGGACCAGGCAACTAGACAAACTAGGGCCCAAAAGTAGGTTTTGTTGAATAAAGTTTCGTTGAAACACAGCCTTGCTTATTCATTTATGTTTTGTTTATTGCTACTTTCATTCTACAATGGCAGAGTGGAGTGGTTAGAGCAGAGACCATACGGTTCATGAGCCTAAAATATTTACTATCTGGACCTTTAGAGTAAAAGTTATCCAACATCTGCTTTAGATCACAAGTACTTTTTTCTCAATCATCATTCATTCATTCCCCACCACTCTGAACCTAGCCAGTGTCCAATTTCCAGGAAATAACAAGCAACAGTAACTAAAGCCTTTCAAACATCATTAGAAAATGACAAAAAAAAAAAAAAAAAAAAAGTTCTATAGAAACTTCAAGGTGCATCTCCATAAATTCTTTAGATAGAAATAGGGCAACATTTAGGGTTGGATTCTGCCCCATTGTCATCTAAAAAAAGAAAAGGCAGTTGAGGTTCTCAGCTCACTCTACTGAGAGACGTGGCTTCTGGAGACTGTCTGCTTATATTCATGTCCTCACTGCCAGTTCCTGGCTTCATGACCTTAAGCAGATCACTTAACCTGATCTACAAGATGGATATAATAGTAGACTCACCTAGTTCCTCAGGGCATTATGAGCATAAATGAGTTAATGTTTGTAATTTCGTTATCAGAAACTGACTCATTATTTCTCCTATTTCTCCTGTTCTTCAACTTCTTCAAAAGACTGATTCAGAGGTAACCAGAATGATAAAAGTTGAATATTCTGGGGAAATTCTCAATGAATTTAAAGCCTATGGAATTAATGCTTACTGAAATATCCTTCTACATTTTTCTTTATGGAATGTTACAGGAAAATAGGTAGATAAAATCTCAATGTCCTCTGACAGCTTGAAGCACAATACAGGACTCATAATAGTAGCACAAGAGAAGATATTTAATAAAGATCTTAGTAAGTGCAACATATAATACATTAGGACAGAAGCCTAATGCGGACAGGACTATTAGAGAATGCTACTCCCCTGGTTTCCCTTACAGCACAAGAGCATTTTAATTGTAAATGATAGGGTCCACTAAAGCCTTCAAGACACTCACAATCAAGTGGTACCCAGCTTTGAGATATACACTGACAGTTCCTAGATGTGTTCTTTAACTCGGTGTTAAAGAATTTTTTTTTTTAAGAGATTATAAGTAGGCAGAGAGGAAGGCAGAAAGAGAGAGAGAGAGAGAGAGAGAGAGAAAGGAGGAAGCAGGCTCCCCGCTGAGCAGAGAGCCCAACATGGGGCTCAATCCCAGGACCCTGGGATCATGACCTGAGCCATAAGGCAGAGCTTTAACCCACCGAACCACCCAGGCACCCCTAACTTGGTGTTAATAGTGACTAAATGACTTAAGCATTTATGGGAAATGATAATATCACCAATTTCTGTAATAGGGATTGTTGATGTTTAAAATACACACATATAAATAATAAACTATGAAAGACTAAATACTAAGTAGAAGTTGTGAAAATCATGAACCCTAGAATCAAGAGACTATCATAAGTTCAAAGTCAGCATCCATCCATTACTGAATGTGAACTTGAACAACTTATATAATATCTCATCCTCTAGTTCACTTAGTTGTAAAATAACAAAACTTACAGCACTGGCATCAGTCACTCAGACAAGCGTTTATGGAAGAGCTCCTATGCATGTGCCAGCCACTGTTGGGGACGCGTGTATAGCGGGTGCACTAACCTACCGCCCTCCTGAGTTTTTAGTCCACCTGTGAGAAGTAAACATTTAGTACAAATTCTGGTGCATATTCGGTTTTCAAGTAGTGCTAGATGTCATTACTGTTAACTAGTGAGGAAGAGGAGGAAGATTTAAGACACCGCTGCCTCACGGTGGAGTTGGTAATAATACTGGACTCATGCATCTTGGAAATATTTCCGGTCCATGGCCCTTACCTTGTGTTCCCAATCTTGATCTTCCACACAGAGGGATCTGAGTTGGGATTTGCTACTCTTGACTGGGGGTCTTTATCACTATGACCTCATCTTTGCAGATATACTTACTGACTGACTAATTCAATAACAAGTATTGATTGATTGATTGTTATGAAACATTCTCATCTGTGTATTCTGGGAATATTTCTGTTCACTTAAAGATGGGAGTTCCTAGGTGGTTCAGTTGGTTAAGTGATCGACTCTTGTTTTTGGCTCAGGTCATGTTTTAACAGTCCTGGGATCTAGCCCTATGTCTGGCTCCCTGCTCAGCAGGGAGTCTGCTTCTCCTCTCCCTCTACATCTGCCCCTCCCTCTGCTCATGTACTCTCTTTCGCTCTCTCTCAAATAAGTAAATATTTTTAAGAAGACCAATGCATGGATGAAGTAACATATATTCTTTAAAATATAGGATATCTGTGTTTGATTGAAATTTGTCCAGAATAATTAGAAGAAAACTCATTTATAGATGAGATATATTTAAAAAGAAAAAAAAAGAATTATTATTAGGAAAGGTTTATATGAGCAAAGAAACCAGAGATGGTGATAATAGGATCAGACCATACAAAATAGAAGTAGACACTACAGGTGGTTTGGAGGAGGCCCCAAAGTAGAAGGGATCAGAAAAGTCTGGAAAAACACTTTCAAAACTGATTAACTACCAATGAGTTTGTGTTTATATTTTCTCTTTAACTTCTACAAATAGCTCCCCTCACAAAAGTCATTTTGGAAACTTATCTTTCAAAGTCCGTAAAGACATCAATGATTTTAGTTATCTTACTTAAAGAGGGTAATTTATCATCTAGCCAAGTGTACACGTGTCTGCCAAGAAAGCTTCGAGCCAACATATATCATACTCAGTAGCTTCAAGGATTTGGTTTGCCTTCTTATATGTGTTTGAATATAGAATTCATTTCAATCTGACATTTTTTACCTCTCATCATATTTTTCTTCTAATTAAGTTCTATAAATGTATCCTCTACCACATTTGAGCTGTAATAAATTCCTTTCCTGAATTGGTCTTCTGAAAGTCACAAACCAACATTGTGATGAATTGCAAAATGACTAATTTCCCTCTTGTGTTTATTTTGAGCAGCAGAATGCTGGAGAAAAAAATGAGGCAGTGTTTCACTAGAAAGAAGGTCCTGCTTGTCGTGATTACATGCCTGTAAATTGAATATTTCCAACAGTGACTGACCCCAGCAGATTTCCCAAAACTGTATAGGTCTAATGCAAGGACATAATTTTGCAGTCCCAAATTTTGGGATTTAATGGTATTGCTGGAAGGGATCCATAATGAGGAAAGTTTTGGTCTCAAATAAGCCTTGGAGTTAATGATGGAGGTGTGGACTGAGACCATGATGTCATAGAGAAATTGATTTCCTGAATTCTGTATCGCAGAAGAAAAGAACAAGGACATTCATAGAATGGACTGCAGGAGAAACGAATGTGTAATTTTTATTTTTTAAGTCATTATTTGTTTTACTTCACTATATAGGCAAGTAGATGCATTATGTCTTTGATATGAGATGGCTGTGTTGAAATTGAACAATTTGTTTATAATAAATAGGCTGGTATTTTAATAGGTGCTTAACATTGGGCACATTTGTTCCTATTACATTGTAAAGCATAGATGAAACTCTATATAAATAAGATTAAAGCATTGCCATAGGTAAAATATCAGGCATTAACCTTGTAGACTCTTGATTTTAGAATGGTTTAACTCCAATATTTAAATAGCCACAATGATCATAGCCCAGTTCAAATAATACTGCTTAATGTGCTAATCATTAATTTTACATACTTCTTTTTCATTTCCCTCTATGCCTTTATAGAGTGGGAATTGCCTTATGCATCCTGAATTCATTACCGTAATTTGTGTACTGTGCATTGACTGAAGCCAATTTAAGTGTCATATTAGCTTAGAATTTGAGCTTCTTCACTTTGTATAGATAGTGGGCCATGGAGTTAATGTTTCATTTATAGTATTTGTTATAGAGCTATGATAATGTGGTTATGATTCATGATCTTTTCCTGGATAATGCCTGATTTAAGATACACTGTAGTCTGAAAAGAATCTTGATTTTCTATAATAAGCATGGCTACTGGTCCAAATATCCTAACATTAAATTATCACTGGCATAACTTTTCCTCTGTAAAAGGAAAATCAGAATTATGGTTTTCAAGTCAGGATTAAGATATTTGCCTAACCAATCATCTTATTTTTCAAATGAGGAATCTGAGATCCAGCGAAGTTGGTTAGATTGATGGCTATCAGAAAAATGTAAGCATTAGAGCTATGGCCATGTTCTACATCCTGACTCTGACTCCTGAGCCAACACTCTGCCAGTGGTCCTGCCTTGCTGAAATGGGATAACCACTGTCATTTCACTTATTCAAAATGTGGAACTGTTTGCTCTTATCTCCCCATAACACTGTTTTCTTGTCTCTTCCTGTACAGCATCATCATGCACCCCCGCAAAGACATCCTGGTCACCTGTGGGGAGGACCGCCTCTGGAAGTTGGTGGGGCTCCCCAAAGGCAACGTGCTTCTTACAGGATTCGGCCACACCGACTGGCTTTCCAACTGCTGCTTCCATCCCAGGTCAGTACACACAATTCTCTGAACCTGCCTACTCTCTCCAGGAACACACTTATTTACTCTGTTTTGTCACACTACTGGCTTTTGTTTAAAACCACTTTATTGGGGGCGCCTGGGTGGCTCAGTGGGTTAAAGCCTCTGCCTTGAGCTCGGGTCATGATCCCAGGGTCCTGGGATGTAACCCCACATCGGGCTCTCTACTCAGCGGAGAGCCTGCTTCCCCCTCTCTCTGCCTGCTCTCTGCCTACTTGTGACCTCTGTCTGTCAAGTAAATAAATAAAATCTTAAAAAAAAAAGAAAAAAAACACACTTTCTTGAAGTATGAATGACATGCAAAAAATTGTGCGGAGGTACTGCATGAAACTTGGTAAGTTTGAAGTATTCGTCTTTGAAATCAACACCACAATCTATGCCATAAATATACCTATCATCCCCAAAAGTTTCCTCCCACCCACATTATTGTTAATATTTATTATAAAATACTTAATGTAACATCTGCCCTCTTAGAAATTTTCATGTATACAATACAATATTATTGACTCTATGTTATACAATAGATCTCTAGGATTTAGTCTTCTTGCATAAATGAAAATTTATACTTTGCTGACTTTGATGCTACTTTTCTCTCTGGAACCCCAACCCCTCCACTGAATTTTGAGACATGTAGATAAATGCTTTTTTGGCTTTTATTATATTGACTTTAGATTGACTGCTTTTGATATTTGGAGGATGTAAATGTTAGTCCACATGCTGGCACATTTAACAAAAGTAATAAGTATCCCAGAACACGCACTATTAATGCTCCTGGTGGACACAGCTCTGACAAGGCACTGGATTTCTACTCAAGAGTACCTGCCAGTGTTTACTTTGCTTCTGTTAACTTGCAGGTTTTCCTCTTAGAATTAAGTTATCTACCAAAAAGGATCAGAAGGCAGTGATCAATTTCTTTAAAAATTTAATGACACTCAAGATATTAAAGAGAACAAAGCAAAAGTGAAAGCATCGAACCCTATAATTGCAGACTTCACTGTATTTTGATATTCAGAGGCCAAGGGCACAGAAGTAAAGACATTGTTAAACACATAGATACGTTTTTTTTCCGAGTGGCAGAAAGCTCTGCCCACACTTGTTCCTGGGGGCAACTCCTACCCCCAATTCTGACTGTAGTCTCTTGTTTATCGTATTTAACATTTGTAAGTATGCTTGCATCTGGTTCTAACACTCTCTGGTCTAGGTACTCTTGGAGACTCATAGTTCTTGGTACAATTTCTAAACTATTCCATGGAAAATTTTGTTCTTAGGAGGACTCTATAGATTTATTTTCATGTTTTAACAAAATTCCCTTTCTTTTTAAACTCTTTGTCTTATTGAATGTCAATGAATTTAGATTGAATAAAAATAAATTGTTCAGAAATTTGTGAGCTAATGAGAAAAGTGAGCCGATGTATTTTAATTTTTGAAAAGCTCTTCATAGTGTAATTTATTTATGGTACTAGGTGTCTGAACTTAATTTTTAAACATGTAGTGCATTTCATATCTGGTATATAGATAAACAGATTCATGCCACTCCTCACCCCTTAGGAACATAAAGTCCATCTTGCTAGCAGAGACAAGGCAATTAGTAGTATAGTCTATCTCTTCTGTAGCTGCTGGGCATGCTAATCAGATTTACATAATGCCCTGTTACCATGGCAGCCAGTGACTCAGAGATTTTTCTCATTAGTGCTTGACCAGCACAAGGTCCTTTTAATAGCTCTTCCTGTTTTCCCACTCAATTACTGAAATTAAAATGAGGTGAAATACATCATTATTCACTCATAATATGAATTTACATTCAGTATGTTCCTTGGCAGAATTGTAGTAAAATGCAGCTACACTCTTTTTTTTTTCCTAATGCATAGGATAAAAATAATGAGAAACAAATACATTTAACCTTAAATGTTTTTAAGTGAGAGATACTGAATAGCAACTGTTCTTTTTGTGGAATTAATGAAAAATGATAAATGATTATTAGAAACAAGAAAAAGTCTTTTATATTTGAGATAGAAATTAATTCAGAAAGAGTTTATATTTGAAACCTCAAAATTTTATAATGTAAATCAACACTGAAGGCCATATGCACATAATATATATATAATATGTGTATATTACATATACACATATATAATGTTTATGTTTTAAAATTTGTTGAAATTTATACTTTCTGAAATTTAAATTTGTGACATTTGATTTTTATTATGGTTGGGTAATTTGGTCAGTAAAAAAATAGCGTATTGTTGAAGATAGTATTTTTTTCTGCTTCTCTATATACTTATCTATAATTAAAGAATTAAACACAAAATAAATTTGATTCAAAAATTGTACTTCAATATGTAATTGGATCTTTGGCTGGTGAATGCAATTATAGTCTTCTCAGAGTCCATATGTGGGATCTACTTGATTCTGCTCCCTTGGAAGAGGCTCAGAGTGGATACACTATATACTGACACATACCTGATCCCTGTGCTCTTCATAAAAGAAAAGAAACTTGTACATTTTCTTTATTTAACTTGTAATTGCAGTTGTTCCCAAGTGTAACTAGGAACCATAACTTATGTAAATTCCAGCTGATGTCTTCCTGATTACTATGACATTCAGTGCAGTGTCTCTTCGTCCACAATGACATAACCAAAATTTCTTTTGGAGGTCAATCCTATGTGATATGAGAGTGGTATACCCTGACTTACCCAAATTAGTCTTTGTTGTCCTATTTCCCTTGCCGTAGTAGACCTCTTCAATGCATATGCAACAAATACAACAGTCATAGTAATATTACTATTAGGCAAAGAAGGATTGACAGATGAAAAAATGCATATGCAACAAATACAACAGTCATAGTAATATTACTATTAGGCAAAGAAGGATTGACAGATGAAAAAAATAAAACGAGAAGGTGACTTCTCATTTGAGGATTCAGATAATACAATAAAGCAAAAGATCTGGTAAGTACAGGAAGATTCTGACAAAACCATAGTCATCAGAGTCAAAGATTATCTCAGTTTTTAACCAAGTAAACAAAATTACAGTGGAACCAGAGGAATTAATAAACTAGTAAGTGTATTTAATAGTATATGTTGAACTTCATCCTTTGTGAAGAGAAAATATAGATTCCTTGAAATCATTTATTTTTACATTTTTTAAAACATATAAATCTTACTCCAAAATTTAATGTAAATGAGTTCTTCAGAATAGAAGTTATACAATCTGTAATTTGTAAACAAGATTTAATAATAAAAGAAAATTAATCAATAGCTAAAATAAAATAAAACCTGCATTATTAAAAAGTGAATAAGTGAATATTGAGTCATAGAGGAAGTGTAAACTGTCACTACCTAGCTGGTAAAAATCACTACCACAATACTGACCAAATGTATGAGATGTAACCAAAGCTGTAGTCAGAGTAAAATTCATAGCTTTCAATGCTTTATTATTAAACACACACAAAAGAAATGAAAATAAGTGAATTATAAATTCAAATGAAAAACCACAGCTGGTCAGCAAACTATAGAAAAACAAAAGAATGAATAAATGAAAAATAGAAATTAAATTAGAATTTTAAAGGTGAATATGTATTGATCTAAAAGGCTTTTTGAGAAAAGTAGTAAAATAAGAAACCATAATAATATAAGTAGATACCTCCAAAAACTGGTGGAAAAATAAAAGTGAGGAAACAAATAGAAACCTTTGTGATTTGGGAGGAGTTAAAGCCACAGAGGTTCTCACACACACACACACACACACACATACACACACACACACACACATGTTTGGATCTTTTGTTAAAATAATAGATTTCTATAAAAATAAACATTACCAACACTGAACCAATGGAATGGAAACTCAGAGTAGATTAATAGAAATGGAAAGAAAAACGTTCTGGAAGTTTTACCTTGCATTCCCATGTTGAGCAGTTCTATTGGCTAAGTTTTTAAAAATTTTTTTTAAAAAAATTAACTTTTAGATTCAAGGAATTCTTTGAGAACAAGGAAAGTAAGGAAATTTTATTACAGTTTTAAAAATATAGCAAAAACATAACTCTAAACTGAACAAATGTAGTCCCCCCCCAACTATAGGCCCATTTTACAATTATGCAAAATTTTTTAAAAAGAGAAAGTAGAAACTGGAATTCAGTCATATGTTTTAAGAAATCAGGATACAATAACCAAATAAGATTTGTATTTGAGAAGTGTGGAAAACATAAGTCATTCAACTATGAGGACATTATAGTATGTTATAATAGTAGATAAATATTGAAAATTACTTTAAAACAGTTGGATAAAAATATAGCGTCTGTACTTAAGACACATATGTTTGCAAATAATGTTTAGCCTCTTGTGTTGGAATTGACAAGGAGATTGGATTTTGGAACAGTGGGGAAATTAAGAAAATCTGGTAGGTGAAGGTAGAATCTGGATGTCATGGAGTTATATAGATCAAAAGAGGAATGGGTGCTTACAGGTAATAGGGCAAAGGGGGGAAATAAATCTAGAATACTTAAAATACCTAAAATACCTAAAATCATAGGAGTAAGTCCTGTCCAGGCTCTCATATATCTGTGCAAGCTTACTTATTTGTTGGTGTTTATTCTCAATAAATGTTAGGCACATATTTTTCTTCCCTTTAATGATAATGATTATTTTTTATTAAAACAGCTTGAACACTGGCATTTTCTAACATATTTGTAACTTACAAAAGAAAACGTAGGTGGAAAACTTTTAATTATAAGCATTGGGCCAATATTATACAGCCTATCCAACCGATGGTATTTAAAAACTTTTGTCACAAAGGGTCAGTCTCCCAAAGGCTATATTGTTTCAAAGTAATACTATACGCACACTGATCATTACCATCAGTTGTCTACAGTGGACTTGATTTTGTTTGTATCTAAGTTCCTTAGCAGGATTTGTGTATCAAGACAATTTTTAGGAATGACATGGGTAACTTATCACAGTAGAACTGGCTATTAGTACATATTTACCACTAGATGGCAATCATACATTGGTAAGGTAAGCACCCTCTGCATTTACAGGGTAGACTAAGGCACTACCTGCGAAAGAGACTCGTCAATCACTGAAAATGGTGAATGAGTGGAGCAATGCAGATGTGCCTTGATGTTGCCTTTGCCCTGTTGAAAGAGTGAAATGTATGATGCCACAAAGTAGAAACCAAGCATACTTGGGTGCAAGTCAGACATCCTACTCTAAACCACTGACACATAGAATAAGCTTCAGTTGCTCATGTTAGATCTTAGCTTCACCTTTGTGAGCCCTGTCAGTTTTCTCATCTGTGAAGTGGGCATAATGATGATACCTACTTTGCAGGCTGATGGTGAAGGCTAAATGCTGTAGTATATTAAAAACACAAATACTATTGTTCGATACAGATATGCTCAATAATTGTTACCTAATGTTATTTGTTATCTATTGATAGGTATTTTGAGAACTTCGAGATAACTCAAAACTTTTTATAAAGCTGGTAGCCTTAAACACAGTGGGATAAGAAAGGAAGAGTATCCTGCGATGTCTGGGGCTCACCAAGCCCCATTAGAAAAGCACTGTCAGGGGCGCCTGAGTGGCTCAGTGGGTTAAAGCCTCTGCCTTCGGCTCAGGTCATGGTCTCAGGGTCCTGGGATCGAGCCCCACATCGGGCTCTCTGCTCAGCAGGGAGCTTGCTCCCCCCTCTCCCTCTGCCTGAAAAACACTGTCAAACCATATTTCATCATGTCTGAAGTTCTTACCAAGTTAAACACCAAAACAGGTATAAATTGAAAAATAAACCTAATTAGTGTGAATAGATGTATGAATATCTACTCTTAGTTCTTAAAAAACATAAATGGTTTTTAAAACTTATACCATTAAAGTTACCATATTTTGCTTTTAAAGAAGAAAGAAAGAATTTTGCATATTTCCTATGTTTTTTAGGTTTCAGATTGTGTTTTAGGATGAAAATTTCTTTTAGCCAGAAACACCAAAAACAAAAGCTTTTTAAATTTTTTTTTTTAAGTTTTGTTTTTGAGGAATGTAAAGCATATGGTGTTTGACCTATAGCCACAGGCATGTTTTATTGTTCTTGGTCTATTTAGACCAGCTTTGGGCAACTGAAACATAGAGTTGCATATCAGTCTCCAGGTTAATATTGATAGATCAATGAAACACATACCTTATGCTACTTTAATAATATACTATGCTACCTTAATAATATACTATTTACTCTTTTCCTATACCAGGGAACTATACCAATGACAGTGAGGTAGTTTTGAGGTAAATACAATGTCCAGCATTGGGAGATGCAGAGGAGAAGGGAGTTGGGGGAAACTGGAAGGGGAGGCGAACCATGAGAGACTATGGACTCTGAGAAACAACCTGGGGGTTTTGAAGGGGCGGGGGTGGGAGGATGGGGGAACCAGGTGGTGGGAGATAGGGAGGGCACGTGTTGCATGGAGCACTGGGTGTTGTGCAAAAACAATGAATACTGTTACGCTGAAAAAATAAATTAATTATTTAAAAAAAATACAATGTCCAGTACTCTGATGCTTGGGGTTGCATTTTCTTTTGTATGCTCAGAGCTTATTACATGAAACAGCATGTATCTTCCCAAATATCTCTATAAAATTAAAGTATTTGGGATTAGTGGTTTAAACAATTTCAGAATGCTGCATTTTTTCCCTGAGTTCATTGCCTGAGGCAGAAATAGACCTGACAGTATCCTGTTATACATAACTTCTACCCTTATAAGCTGATTTATGAATTGTGAATAAGCAGGACTCTACAAAATCCCTCATACTCTCTCTTCCCTGTACAAACTATCTGTTTATGTATTTATATGATGCCCAAAACCATAGTGTGAAAGCTCCTTGACAAGTATATCATTTAGTTTTTTTTTTAAAGTATGAATAACCTTTTTATTTACTGGAAACATGGAGTCAAGAGTTCAGATTTCAAAGCATAATGAAGATGTCGATGTACAATTTCCTTAAGATTGTAATGTCCTGCTTCTTCCTGGGCTTTAAATGTAGATACTTTGATTTTTACCAAGTAGATTTTTACCAAGATAATTTTAAGATACACCTGTTAAATGATAATAGTCTACTCTATATTCTTTGAAGAGATATATATTATGCTTTCCTTCTTAATACAGTAAGTCATCTTTGTGTGAAGGAGATAAGCTTTGGAAGTAATAGCACACTTATTTAATTCTTTTGTTCAATTTTAAAGTAGTATGTGATCATCCTAGAGAAAAGTGTTAAGAAAATATATATTTGGGGCACCTGGGTGGCTCAGTTGGTTAAGAATCCAGCTCTTGATTCTGACACAGAGCATGGTCTCAGGGTTATGAGATCGAGCACTGCATCAGGCTCTGTGCTTTGTGGGGAGCCTGCTTGAGATTCTTTACCTCTCCCTCTGACCTTTCCATCTGCTTGTGTGCTCTCTGTGTCAAATAAATAAATACATCTGAAAGAAAGAAAGTAAGAAAGGAAGGAAGGAAGGAAGGAGAAAGAAAGAGGGAGGAAGGAAGGAACGAACGAACGAAGGAACGAAGGAAGGAATTTATTTCCCACAGTGTCACAGCTCAGTGAAAAGTTGAAGACACCGCTCATGGTTCTCCTCAGGTAAATGTCAGGATGTGGTTCTACATAGGAAGAACTTCCTAAAGTCACACTTGTTTTCAAGTTGGGTATGAAAAACAAAACAAAACAAAACAGTTGTATCATTTTATCTAATCTCTGATAGCCTAGTTGCTCATTTGAAAAAGGGGTTAACCTACTTTCTTAGTTTTACATGAAGGCTGCATGAGAACATTTATATAGAACATTTTGCTGTCTTGGGCTTAGAATAAGCATTTGGTAACAGTAGTATTGTTGGTATTGCTGGGCAGATTTTTGCCTAGAGCTGTTTTTTTGTTTTATTTTGTTTTGCTTTTTTTTTTCTTAAAACAATATTCTCTCTAGGTCTGTTGGCTTCTCTACCTTGTTTTAGCAAGAAAAAAAAATCTGAGGAATACTATAGGTTCATTAAGATCAGGGTCTGTATCATACCTTTATCTTTGTATCCCAGGGGTAGAACATATCAATTGAAACTTTATAGGGAATCAATTAATATTTACTTAATTAAAACAAACAGAATTGAAGTTGCTGCACCAGGAATGTGGCCACTGTTTTTCAGACTCCTAATAGTATCATGTGATTATAGGGCTATACTCACAAACCTTCACATATACACTCACATACATACCCCTCATTATAAATGAGATCACTTTATCAAAAGAACCTCAAGCCTAATCATCTTCACTTGCCATCAAACCCCTAAAATATCAAATCTTCTCTGAATAATATTACCATGAGAATAAATTTTACTCAAAGACCCAGTCATAAGGGGAAGCACTCCTAGAATGGCAGAATAAGAACCTTCAAAAATTGCCTCCTCCATAAAAGCAGAGAGAACACTGGCAAAAATTGCTATGATCAGTCTGTCTGTCTGTCTTTCTTTCTTCCTTTCTTTCTTTTTTTAAGAACTTAACCAAAGGTCTGTACCCTCTGAGGAACATTTATTGGAGAAAAATTGCCCTATTCCCATTCCTTTCTCCCCAGCTCTGCCATAGCTTTGAAAATCAACTGCCTCATAATCATGGTAGCTGTGCAACCAGCCATGGTTCTAGCAACTAGAGGTGCAGAACAAGTTTGGAGATCACAAAACCCCATTCTCAGATAAATGTCACGACTTGTACGTTCTGGAAGCCCCCTGGAAATGCCTATATGCAGAGCTTGTTTCTATTTGACCTGAGTTAGAACTTACTCTGTATGCATAGGTTATTTGACAGGGCATTTGTAGCAAACAATTAACAGTATGTGTTTAATATTGCAACTGCCAGAGGAGCAGTAACAGTGAAACAAAAGGTTGACTAAAAATGACACTTTGAAAACCTGCCATATTCCTAGGAATATCAAAGGACACATGCATTTGGAGAGGTGTGTGAGAGCCTAGAAAAGACTTGGAGAGAATTTAATCTCTCACCTCTGGCTGATCTCTAGGACTTCTGCAGGGGGGAAGCAAAGGCTAAGGCACTCTGGAAACTTCCATAGTGTTGAGGATGTGCCCCAACATGCATAAAGAACCCCTTGCCAAAGATTGGATGACTTATTGTCAAGGCATTTAACCAGGACCTGTCCAATCATCATTTAAATAAGCAGACTTCTGTGGCCACACACAACAAAGAATATACACTTCATTTTGATGCTATTGTAAATAAAATTCCTTTCTTAATTTTCAGATTGTTCAGTACTCAGTTCTAAAAATGCAGTTGATTTTAGTGTATTCATCTTACATCAATATGCAACTTCATTTATTAATTTTAAGATTTTGCTAGAATTCTTTGAGTTTTCCATACATGTTATTTTCACATATTATTGGCAAAGATAATTTTCCTTTCCAACAGATGCCTTTTATTTATTTATTTTTTTCTTATCTAATTATTCAGCTAAAACCTCCAGAAATATGTTGAGTAGACTTGGCAAGAGCAGAGATCCTTGCTTTATTGTGATCTTGGGGGGAAATTGTTCTGTCCTTTACCATTAAATATGATGTTAACTGTGGATCTTTTGTGGATGCATTTATCAGATTTAGAGCAATCCCTTTTATTCTCAGTACTGTGTGTGTGTTTATCATGAGAGGGTATTGGGTTTTATTTAATAACTTTTCTTCAACTATTGAAATGGTCATGTAGTCTTTAACCTACAATGTTTCCTATCAACTGATTTTTGTTTGCTGAAACACTTTGCAGTCCTTGAAAAAATGCTATTTGGTCATGATATATAACCCTTTTCACATGTTGCTGGATTCAGTTTGCTAGTATTTTGTTGAAGATATTTGCATCTACATTCCTAAGAGATATACAGGTTATAGTTTTCTTGTGATGCTTTTGTCCGATTTGGAAGTCCTTCTCTTATATTGTTTCGGAAGAGTTTGTGAGAGATTGGTATTTATTCTTTTGTAAAGAATGGGCCAAATTTGCCAGCGAAGCCAGCTGAGCTTTTCTTTGCGGAAAGGTTTTGACTAATTCAATTTGAGGAATTTGTCCATTTCATCTAAGTTATTGAATTTGTGCCACATTGTTGCCGTATTTATTGCCATGTTATTCATAGTTTCCCAAATAATTCTTTAACTCTGTAAATTTGATAGTAACGCCCTTTCTTTCATTCTTGATTTTAATATTTGGAGTCTTCTCTTTTTTGTTGTTGATCAATGTAGCTAAAGATTTATCAATTTTGTTGCTCTTCTCAAAGAACCAACTTTTACTGCCGATTTTCTGTATGTTTTTCTCTATTTCGTTTATTTCCACTCCAATATTTATTCTTTCCTTCTACTCTCTTTGGATTTCTTTTGTTCCTTTTCAGTTTCTTAATGCAGAAGTGTAGGTATCATTCGATATCTGTTTTCTTTTACAATGTACTATTTATATTTATGAATTACTGCCTAAGCAATGCTATAGGGAACATTCTATAAGTTTTAGTACATTGTGTTTTTGTTTTCATTCACAGAAAAGTATTTTCTGATTTTTCTTATAAAATTTCTTCTTTGAGCCATTGGCCCAGTAAGAGTATGCTATTTGATTTCCACCTATTTGTGAATTTCCCAAATTTCCTTCTGTCACTGTTTTCTATTTTAATTCCATCATAGTTAAAGAACATACTTTGTATGATTTAATGCCTTTAAGGTTACTGAGGCTTTTTAAATTCACTAACATGTTATCCTGAAGAATGTTTGATGTACACATGGGAAGTATGTATCTGATTTTGCTGAGTAGTGTCTTTGATAGAGGTCTGTTAGGTCTAATTGGCTTATACTATTAAGTTTTATATTCCTCTCTTGCTCTTCTAATTATTCTATCATTAAAATTAAGGAATCGAAGTCCCCAAATGTTATTGTTGAATTGTCTATTTCTTCCATTAATTCTGTCACTTTTGCTTCTTGTATTTTGGGTCTTGTATTAGTTTTTTTTTTGTTTGTTTGTTTGTTTTTTTTTAATCGTTGCTACAACAAATTACCACAAATTCAACAAACATAGCAAAAACAACACAAGTTTATCACCTTATAGCTCTGGAGATCAGAAATCATAAAGGGTCTCCCTGGGCTTACCTGAGTTGTAAAATGCTTCAGCCACATTGGAAAAACAGTGTCTCACTTCTTCAAAGTATTAAACATACAATTACCATGTGACTGAGCAATTCTACTCATAGGTTTATACCCAAGAAAATTAAAGGCATACGTCCACACAAAAGCTTCTATGCAAATGTTTATAGCAGCATTATTCATGATAACCAAAAAATGAAATAATCCAAATGTCTATCAACTGATGAACAAATAAAGACATTGTGTTATATCCAGACAGTGGAATATTTTTTTTAGCAATAAAAGGCTATGAAGTACTGATACATGCTGCAATATGAATGAATGTAGAAAACACTATGGTAAATGCTTACCAGGGACACAGAAGAGGAAAGAATGAGGAATAACTAATGAATATGGGTTTCCCGTGATGTGTGATAGAAATATTCTCAGATGAGGGCGCTTGGGTGGCACAGATGGTTAAACGCCTGCTTCCAGCTCAGGTCATGACCCTTGGATCCTAGGATTGAGCCCCACATGGGGCTCCCTGTTCTGTGGAGAACCTGCTTCTTCCTCTGCCTCTGCCCCTCCCTGCCGCCTGTGCTCTCTCGCTTGCTCTTTCTTGAATAAATAAATAAGATCTTAAGAAAAATTCTCAGATAAAATAGTGGTGGTTATACAACTCTGTAAATATACTTCAAACCATTGAATTTACCCTGTAAGTTAGGAATTTTATGATATATTAATTATATCTCAATAAAGGTCTATTTTAAGAAACAATTGTATGGTTTGTCTCCCTCCCAATCCCATCTTGTCTCATTTATTCTTCTCCTATCCCCCTACCCCCCCATGTTGCTTCTCCATGTCCTCATATCAGGGAGATCATATGATAGTTGTCTTTCTCCGATTGACTTATTTCACTAAGCATAAATGACTCTTAATCTCACAAAACAAACTGGGGGTTGCTGGGGGGAGGTGGGATTGGGAGAGGGGGAGCGGGCTATGGACATTGGGGAGGGGAGGCGAACCATAAGAGACTATGGACTCTGAAAAACAACCTGAGGGTTTTGAAGGGTCAGGGGTGGGAGGTTGGGGGAACAGGTGGTGGGTGATGGGGAGGGCACGTTTTGCATGGAGCACTGGGTGTTGTGCAAAAAGAATGAATACTGTTACGCTGAAAAAAATTAATAAAAAGGGAAAAAAAAAAAAAAAAGAAACAATTGTAGATATATGTACAAATGAGATCAAAACCCTGACCTGGTGGTATGACAGGCAGATATAGTCACTTTTATAAAAATTTAAAGAGCTTAACATATATCCTTCTTATAAAAGTTAATCATTTCTGTTTAAAATATTCTAATAAAAGTAATGGTACACAGTTGTTAATTTTAAGTTGATACTTAATAGTTCGAGCATCATTCCAGACATACAAGAAAAATGAAAAAATTTTTGTGGACAGTCGTCACCCAAACAGATGTCTAGTTTAATCTCTCTAATAAATACACACACAAACATCCTGCTTTATGTATAAACTACAGTAGATATAGAACTACAGGTATATTAAGTTAGAACACATATGTAATACTCTATTTGTACCAATTTATACTCCCTTCCATAGTATATGAATGCTTATTCTTGCCAAGTCTGGATTTTAATTTTTTTTTCAAACTCTTGGATATATAATGGGTATGATATTGTCACTAAAACCTGAAATTATTACTGAAACTAATCTTTTCTTTTCTTCTTTTGTGAATAACTTTCTTTTTTATTTTTAAAAATTCTGTTTCTTTATAAGAACCCTTTATTTGTTAAATACAACCATTTTAAATTATGTAATACATAAAGATCTCCCAGACTTAATCTTCAAATAAGTTTTTGCTTATGGAATTTTTTTGTTTGATAAATATCTTTCTCTATGGCTTGTTGTTGTTCTTGTTTGAAATTAAATCTTTCCAAAAGTTTATGTAGCATTATTTACCAATCAGTTATTCTTATGACTCTCTCTTTGCCCTAATGCATGTAAAAGCCTTCACCTCACCATTTATTCTCTTGTTTAATGGTTCTTGTGGTTTTTTTAATTTTACATTTTAATTATTTATTTTATTCTTAGTGTAACAAGAAAATATAACTATTTTTCTTTCCCTTAAGAAACAACATGAACTGTAGGTTTGAATCAAGCTTCTTTTTTATTATTTATCTTTATGACAAAGAATTATTTTGATATCAGATGCTTAAGCAACTCCATGGTCAGTTGATGATATTTTTTACTGGTGGTATCATTATACCAACATTTTCAAGATACTCTCTTTTTTTTTTACATATATGTGATTATTGGATTTTCTTCAAGCATCGAAGCATAGTACTTCTTTTTTTTTTTAAGATTTTATTTATTTATTTGACAGACAGAGATTTCAAGTAGGCAGAGAGGCAGGCAGAGAGAGAGAGAGGAGGAAGCAGGCTCCCTGCTGAGCAGAGAACCGGATGCGGGGCTCGATCCCAGGACTCTGGGATCATGACCTGAGCCAAAGGCAGAGGCTTTAACTCACTGAGCCACCCAGGCGCCCCCGCGTAGTACTTCTTAATTCAATGACTCATTTTGTTTTATTTTTTGTTGTTATTTTTGAAGTAGGCTCCATGTCAGTGGAGCTCCACCACGGGGCTTGAACTCACAACCCTGAGATCAAGACCTGAGCTGAGATCAAGAATTGGATGTTTAACTGACTGAGCGACCCAGGTGCCCCAATTCAACGACTCCTAATAAACAAATTTTTTTTCATTTTTAATGAAAAGTGTTGACTCTAATCTTTGTGTCTAATTCAAGGCATTTTAATTCATATTATTATTTTTTAATTTTTTAAAGGATTTTATTTATTTATTTGACAGACAGAGATCACATGCAGGCAGAGAGGCAAGCAGAGAGAGAGAGAGAGGAGGAGGAAGCAGGCTCCCCGCTGAGCAGAGACCCCCCCCCCCCAATGCAGGACTCAATCCCAGGACCCTGGGATCATGACCTGAGCCGAAGGCAGAGGCTTTAACCCACTGAGCCACGCAGGTGCCCTATTCATATTATTTTAATAATATTTCTTATGATTCATCTTTTTGTTCTTTCTTTCTTACACTGCTCCTGTATTCTATTTGTCTCAAATCTTTCATCTGTTTTTATCAACTTCATCTAATTTTATCCCTTCACCTTTATCTCAAGGCTGAAGTTAAATATATATATATAATTTTTTACCTTGAACTTATTTTTTTTGTAGCTCCCTTGCAGATTTTAACTTGATAATTATATTTTTCATTGGTCTATCTATGCAAGAGACCTGGAATTATGGTTCTTCTACTTGTCTGCATATAATTAAGTACCAAACATGTAAGCCAGTTTAGGGTTGATATTCATATTTTCCTGAAGGGCTGGGAAGTGGCCTCTGCTACCTTCTTCTTTCTTCAGGTCTCTAATTTACATCCACATCTGTCACCTGCTACTGCCAGTGTTGGGACCCACCCTTAAAGAACTTAAATTGGGCCAAAATTTTTACTGCCATAGAGCTGTCTATTGCATGCAATCCTGTTGTTTCTACCACATATCAAGGTTTGATTCCAGTCCCACTTGTTGCATGGCAGGTAAATATTCACTTTCATGTATAATAAACTTGGGTCACGGATTCGTACTCAACAGGCTTGACAGAATACAGCAGTTTACATTCACCTTCCCCACCACTGACTTGGGATATGTGTGAGATAGCTCAAAAAGCATGTTCTTGGTGCAGCCACTCTGAGATGCACCTTGAGTCTTCAACTAGTTGCTGATGCATATTCAGGAAACTGACACTTGCCTTATCTGACCATCCTCAGAAGCTGCCATAGTCTTTCTCTTATAAAACACTCTGGATAGGTGAGCCACAGTTACTTAATCAATTAACAGAAAACATTTGAATACATGGAACTGATACATTCAAGGTAACAAAATACATATTCAACATATATAGAAATTATCTCTAGTTTCTAATTCCTTCTTTCAGTGGGGTTTATCATCCCCTGTATCTCATCTTTATAAATGTCTCATCCCCTAATACATTGCCTGATCCTCATTTTGGATTTTTCCTTTCTCACTTTCTCTAAGTTGTTTGATGCTGAGTTGTCTTGAACATTTGGCAAATAGGATTCAGTAGTTTTCTAATTTTTTCTTTTTTTGTTAGTGAATAGATTTTAGAGAGAGTTATTTTCTCTCATTCTTTACCATTGTCCCATTCTTCTGGCATCATTTCAAAGATCTTATGGTTTAAAGAAAAAAAATAAAACAAGATGAGAAATAACTCAAAGGGAAACCAGTCTAAGTATGCTGACTATCCACTTATTTTTATATGCCCCTTCCAGAAAGAAGCCTTAAGGCTTCATGCGTTTTCTGTTTTTCTCTTAGACCTTTGCTAAAAAGGAATGCCTACTTCTGAGATTTTATGGCCCACTGAGATCTAGATGGAGCTCCCACCGGGTGTTCTGTTTATAATTTAGACACTTGTTCCAGAAAAACATCCCTTGCTGCAATGACCTTCAGTGTATTATGACAACTAGTCCCATAAATTCCTCCGAAGAGTTACTAGGTTTTCTAGACTTTTTAAAAAAGTAGTTATTAATGCTGTTGTTCTTTTATGGATGGGAAACTGAGAAACAGACCATTTTGTGTTCTTCCAACTAATTTGGTGTGCAGTATATTTAGCCAATATTTTTTGAAATCTTGGGCATTTGATGACATTACCAAGTCTTCAGACTTAGAGCATGTTGTTCTTTATTTTCATCCTTTCCTGATCATTCTTATAAACTCAGGGTGGGGAAAGTTAGAAACCTGATTGTCATCATCTTAACTCAGAAGCCCATATTTATTTTTAATAGATGATTAAAATTGACCTTTGAGGTCATTTTTATTCCTGAGTTTTTATATAAGCAAATTTTGCCCTAAGACTATTTTTGTAAGCAAGAAGTTTCTCAGGTCAAATAGATGCTGTCAAAATAATGACTCCAAGAACTGTTAAATGTCATGAGAAACTAACATTTTGCCTCTAGTTAAACCAAAAATCATTCAACCATATCTAAGCTGTAAAGAAATATTAGCTTGTATGACCTAACCTTGCTGATTGATGGCCTGATTAAATTACAGAGGAAACCTTGGCAGTTCACTGCAGTGTTTAGAAAATTTCGTTCCTTCACAAATATCAATAAAGCTCACAGTTCTTACCTCAGAAAGGCATTATACTATATATGAAAGCATTCTAATTGAGAGGATGTAACACCTTGAAAGACAACATAAGCCCTCAGGTCAAGAGTTGTCATTCTGCATCTACAATGTGCTTTGATGTAAATGTGCATGGGGGCCACGTCAATATGGGCAAACTGGCTCCTGGCATGGCTATTCTATTTATTTTCAACTCTCTTTAAAACTATGTCAAATGCTCAACACAATCATAGAATAAACGTAGCCATTATAAAGGCAATGACATGACCATAGCAGGTTTTCATCCTTAAGTAAGTGTTACTGATAAAGTGCAAGGTAAGCAATATAAAAGTCTTAGTGATATATTAAATATATTCCTGTTTTGGGGCACCTGGGTTGTTTAGTGGGTTAAGCCTCTGCTTTCAGCTCAGGTCATGATCTTAGGGTCCTGGGATCGAGTCCCACATTGGGCTCTCTGCTCGGCAGGGAGGCTGCTTCCTCCTCTCTCTCTCTCTGCTTGCCTCTCTGCCTACTTGTGATCTTTCTTTGTCAAATAAATAAATAAAATCTTTAAAAAATATATATATACTCCTTTTTTAATTTGGCTGGCATCCTTGTTAGTGAGGGTCTATTTTTTTTTTAATACCATTAGTGCTTAATTCTCTTACAAGAGCCCTGAGAGTCAAGGCCCAGTGAGTGGTGATAGAAGAAAACAGTGACTTATATAAAGATATATAAAAGGTAGACTCCATAAGAATAGCCCCACTTATTGAAATCAGAAAAGAGTGAGAATGTAATACGGTCCCAGAGTTTTAACTTGGAAAACTTGATTTATGAGCTGAAGAATATAGGTAAAGTGATATACTTGTGGAAATTTTTATAATTTTATTTGTGATTTATTGAGTTTGAAATATCTGTGGGATATTCAGGTAGATATTTAGTGTATGAATCTGGAATCCCGGAGACTTTTGAGCTAGTCTGTGAGTTATCTACTGCTACAGTAATGTCGCATAATAAACCACCTCAAATATTTTTAGCTTACTATAAGAATTACTCATTCAATTCAAAATTTTGTAGGTCAGCAGTATTGCTCTTATCTGGGAATATCTTTTCTCTCATCTGGGTTTCTTCACATATCCGTTTTTAGGTCAAGTCAGCCAGATGATTCAGCTTCTGATGGTGTCAGCTGGAGTGCCTTCAAAATCTCCCACCTATTTCACCCTATACATGCTTCTCACATTACTACCACAGGCTAGGCTGGGTGTGTTCTCACACAGAGGCTCAGGTGCAAGGATAAGAAAGCTTAGCTTTGCCAGAAAACCAAGAGATGTGTTTGCATTCTCTTGAAGATTAAGCTTGAACTGACACGATATTATTTCCTTCTTATTCTACTGAACAGAGCCCAGAGTGGGAGAAGGTGGACTCTAATAGAGTTACAGGGTCAAGTCTTGGATATGGGAAGAGGTAGAGAATTGAAACCATTTTTGTCTTCCATCATTTTAGATGGTTGAGATGACCATGGATCCTGGTTTGTTCAGAAAAGTTCCAGTTTATTCCTATTTTCCTTTTAGAACATTTTCCTTATAGAATTTACCATAATGGTACCCCCCTCTTACTGCAAATATTGTTCCAATTTGAGTCATAAATTATATGACACCCCCATATTTGGGAGGGGGAGGGGCTGAACAGGGTTAGATGAACTAATTGAATCAGAATGTGTGAAGTGAGCAGAAGAGATAAGATAGAGTCCATGAAGAAGGTACAAAAAAGCAGGACATAAGCAAGAACAGCATGGATCTGAGGAAGCCAGGCAAGAAGAGATACATGAAAGAGGGCTAAATTACAAGGTCAACACCACTAATTCATGAAATAAGATATGCAATGAATATGTCTCTTGTATTTAACAACAATGTCATTGTTGAACATAGAGGTTTCAGTGAATTAGAGTCAACCTTAGTTATTCCTCTTACCAATTTAACAGTGAAACTTTTTATTTGATACTTCTGGAACTTATATTTAAAACAAAAGGGACTGGACTCTGAAGAATGGGGTACTTCGAGTGCTGACTTTTCTAGGGGTCTGATACTAAATACCACCTCCAGAATAAAACCAAATGTGTAAGAACCAAGACCTATACCTTAAATTTCTTCCATACCCATCATTTTTGACACTAAATAAAAACAGTCTGATGTGTATTCATTAGAAATTATTCTAATTTTATTTTGACTATAAATTCATTTTTCTCCATGTATTTGATGTCTTTGATTGACACAAAATTCAATAAGACCTACTGTAATTACATTAAATATTAACCAGGATATTATTTTGAAACATTTGGGAAGCTGTGATATCTGAGCCTGATCTGAAATCTTATTGAGAATATTAAGCAAGACAGCTTTAAGTCTTGTCAAGATATTTTTGACAATTGTCCTAACGTTGATGAACCGACTAAGAAAATACCACAGTAGAGTTTACTTTAAAAAGCTTTGCAGATTTGACATTGTGCAAAAGTATCCAACTACAAGCAGGTGCAGACTTAATGGCAGTAAATGACACCAAATTTTTTCAAAGAACAAAGCTCTCACTTGAAATGTAGAAACATAGCTTTTCATAATTTGAAACTTCAAGGATAACAGAATTGGCTAGCACATGAAAGGACAGAAAATCTGACTAGTATTGACTGTGCACCAAAAACATAAATGAATAAATAAAGAAAGAAAGAAAGAAGAAGAAGAAAAAAGAAAAAAGAAAGAAAAAGAAAAAAGGAAAGAAGAGAAACCCATGATCTTCATGTTGTTGAGTCCTTTACTTGGCTGCTACCCGCACTTTTCAAACCTATTTTGTGTAAGTGGACATCAGATTCGCTTTGGGATTCAACTTTACTTATGTTTTTCAATAATAAGAGTCTTCTTGTGGGTAGAGGAATAAATCACATATAAATGAAATATAAGAGATTACACCAGGAACTGAGCTTTTTACCTTGATGAATCCGATAGCTTTGGTCAGATATCTCAAAGTCAAAAGCATTATAAGTATTCTACAAGGTATGTCTGGCAAAGAGAAATCAATAACAAAGTATTGGATTTGATTAAAATGTTTACTTTTTCCCTCTCCCCCTCCCTTTCTCCAGCTAAATAGCTCTTTCCCATACTAATCTGATCTTCATTATTGTTATTGGCTGGTTTTGTTTGTTGTCAAAATGCCACTGCCTTAGAATGCATTTGTAAATGATATAGTTTTTTTGCCTCTCCATAATTTCAGTGTTGGGTTCATGCTCTGTTGTCATGCCATGTGTCATTTAACTTGTTAATAGACTTCAAAGAGATTTTAAATTCCCCATTTATAAAAATTATTTTTATTGTGATAACTTTATAATGCATTTAATTCTTACAGAAGAGAAAACATGCTTAGCAAGATAATTCTGCCCAAGTTGCCCAGCTCAACCATAGTTTAGTCTTTTCAGTCATTTTGCTCATCAAAGGCTCTTGGACATTATAAAAAAATTCTAGAAAACTGGTATTTATCAAGCACATCAGGGTCTTTACATGGTTTATTCTTTCTGCTTGGATTGTTCTCCAAATTCTTCCTTCCCTTTGTTCTTTATATGGCTCTCAATCTTCTTTCAGGGCTAAGGGTCTTAGTCATTTTGGTTCTGCTATAACAAATTACCACAGATTCGGTCGTTTAAACATTTCTCACAGTTTTGGAAGCTTGGAAGTCCAAGATCAATATTCTGGTAAATCAGGTGTCTGGTGAGAGCCCACTTTCTGGTTTGCAGATGACTGTCTTCTCGTTGTATTCTCACATGGTAGAGCAAAGAGAGGAAACCAGCTCTTTAGTGTTTCTTCTTAAAAAGGCTCTAATCTCATCTTGGTAACTACTTCCTAAAAGCCACATCTCCAAATACTATCACACTGGAGATGAGGACTCAACATATGAATTTTGGGGGTGGAAAGAACACAAACATTCAAAACCATTCCAACCTTAGCACTGAGTTTTCAAAGTCACTTTTAAGGGCTTCTTTCTCTGATCCTCCCAGATTGTGATAGTATCCCAGATACATTTTCACCTAACATTTACTTATGGATTAGCAAGACTGGTAACCATAAGGTTTACTTCTGTATTTCCAACAACTTGTGGCACTGAGAAATAGTTGTCATCATACTAATGGTCTAGTTGCTACTTTTGGATTTGATGATCTCATTTATGGATCATATCACAAATTGCCTTATTTTTCTGCCTGCCTCTCTCAAACCCATATTGTCTAGCCATGACTGATTTGATTATTTTTTTTTTTAAGATTTATTCATTTATTTGAGAGGTGGGGCAGAGGGAGAGAAACTTTAAGCAGACTCCCCATGAAGCATGGAGCAGGACGTGGGGCTCAATCTCACAACCCATGTGATCATGACCTAAGCCAAACCAAGAGTCAGGTACTTACCTGACTGAGCCATCCAGGCACCCTTGATTTGTTATTTTAAAACATTGTTTTTTTATCATGTTATATTCCAGTGCAACCACTTGGTTACAGTCTTGTTATTTATGATTAAAAAAAAAAAAAAAAAAGAGAGTATCATATGGTTCTTGTTCTTTCTTTTATTAATGTGTTCTATCACATTGATTGATTTGCGGATGTTGAACCAACCCTGCAGCCCTGGAATAAATCCCACTTGATCGTGGTGAATAATCCTTTTAATGTACTGTTGAATCCTATTGGCTAGTATTTTGGCGAGAATTTTTGCATCTGTGTTCATCAAGGATATTGGTCTGTAGTTCTCTTTTTTGGTGGGATCCTTGTCTGGTTTTGGGATCAAGGTGATGCTGGCCTCATAAAATGAGTTTGGAAGTTTTCCTTCCATTTCTGTTTTTTGGAACAGTTTCAGGAGAATAGGAATGAGTTCTTCTTTAAATGTTTGGTAGAATTCCCCTGGGAAGCCGTCTGGCCCTGGGCTTTTGTTTGTTTGGAGATTTTTGATGACTGTTTCAATCTCCTTACTGGTTATGGGCCTGTTCAGGTTTTCTATTTCTTCCTGGTTCAGTTGTGGTAGTTTATATGTCTCTAGGAATGCATCCATTTCTTCCAGATTGTCCAATTTGTTGGCGTAGAGTTGCTCATAGTATGTTCTTATAATTGTCTGTATTTCTTTGGTGTTAGTTGTGATCTCTCCTCTTTCATTCATGATTTTATTTATTTGGGTCCTTTCTCTTTTCTTTTTGATGAGTCTGGCCAGGGGTTTATCAATCTTATTGATTCTTTCAAAGAACCAGCTCCTAGTTTCATTGATTTTAAATGACTCTTAATCTCACAAAACAAACTGGGGGTTGCTGGGGGGAGGTGGGATTGGGAGAGGGGGAGGGGGCTATGGACATTGGGGAGGGTAAGTGCTATCGTGAGTGCTGTGAAGTGTGTAAACCTGGCGATTCACAGACCTGTACCCCTGGGGATAAAAATACATTATATGTTTATTTAAAAAAAAAAATTTGGAAGGGGAGGCGAACCATAAGAGACTATGGACTCTGAAAAACAACCTGAGGGTTTTGAAGAGTCAGGGGTGGGAGGTTGGGGGAACAGGTGGTGGGTAATGGGGAGGGCACGTTTTGCATGGAGCACTGGGTGTTGTGCAAAAAGAATGAATACTGTTACGCTGAAAAAATAAATAAAATGGGGAAAAAAAAAAAAGATGTTCCTTAGAATAACATTTGAAGCCCTCTATAATTTGATCTAGATCAATTTTCTGGACTGCCTGGGAGTCTCAGTCGGTTAAGAGTCTGCCTTCAGTTCAGGTCATGATCCCAGGATCCTGGGATCAAACATAATGTGGGACTCCCTGCTCGGGGGAGTCTGTTTCTCCCTCTGCCCTTCCCCTGTTTGTGCACACATTCTCTCTCGCTAATAAATAAATATTAAAAATTTTTTTTTTCTGGGGCGCCTGGGTGGCTCAGTGGGTTAAGCCGCTGCCTTCGGCTCAGGTCATGATCTCGGGGTCCTGGGATCGAGTCCCGCATCGGGCTCTCTGCTCAGCAGGGAGCCTGCTTCCCTCTCTCTCTCTCTCTGCCTGCCTCTCTGCCTAATTGTGATCTCTCTCTGTCAAATAAATAAATAAAATCTTTAAAAAAAATTTTTTTTTTCTGGTCTTGGTATACTCCCTTTCTCCAACACAAGCACCTTTTAAACTTAATACCTATTTCCTCACTCACTTTGAATGCTCTCCACCTTCTTATTTGTCCATCCAGAGCCTTCCCCATTTTGAGGTTGAGGCATATGTCATGCTTTTTATGAAGTGTTCTCTGATGGGTTTAGTCTTCAGTGATTTTTCCTTCTGTTCAATGTCCAATAAATACTATTTTAGTTATGGGTCTATCACATACTACCAATTTACCATAAAGGAACATTTTATTTTTTCTCTATCATTGTCATATTTTAAATCTTTGAAAAAGAAACAATAAACAAATGCAGAAAATGTATATATTATCAATGAATAATTCTTATAAGATTAATTGATAACTCATGACTCTAAATGCATACTTTCTTTTTTTATAAAGATTTTATTTATTTATTTGAGAGAGTGTGAGAGAGAGAACATGAGCAGGGTGAGGGGCAGAGGAAGAACAGACTCGCTGCTGAGAAGGGAGCTTGATGTGAGGCTCAATCCTAGGACTCCAGGATCATGACCTGAGCCAAAGGTAAACACTTATCTGACTGAGCCACCCAGTCGCCCCTAAATACATACTTTCTATCAACGTGGTGCTAACATGGCATCAACATGTTGTAACAATTAATATGATTTAGAGAAAGAGAAGACATTGCAGAACCACTCAGGGATATTGTAGATAAAGGTGGATCAAATAACATTTTTCTTCTTTTGCTGGTTAAAAATGAAAGCAACAATACAGGTCCCTCAGCAGGTATTGAAAAATGAAATGCATATAACTTTATGACATAAATTAAAAAAAAAAGAGTAGCTAAAGATATTCTGTTATATTTTATCTCTACAATACATTCTTCAATCCTAACCACAATATTAGGAAAAGTATGTTAGAGTGTTTTAGGATTTTTCCACAATAATGCACAATTTGGGGATATGTAAATAAAAGGAGACTTTAGGCATCTAGGGGAAAATAAAGGAAAATCTCAGCAGAAATAATTTTCTACCATCACAGGTTGTCTTTAAATATTGGAGAAACAAACTAGAGGTGTCTCATCTTTTAGGGCCCACATGAATTGGTAGGAAGTGTCCAAGTGCTGCTATCCTTAGGGAAACAATAATACTCTAAATTAAAAATGAATACTTACAAGAAATTTTTTTAAAAATCAGAAAAGAAGGGCATTTTCCAGGACATCTCAGCTCTCTAACTCGTCAAACAAAAATTTACATGATCCATAGAAGTTGCTCCCCCTACACCCAAACTCCCACCCTCCCAGCACAGATATCAGTGGAATAAAAGTGAGAAATATAAAATTGTTGGCTCTTAGACTCTAGATTGTTCTTTTTGTCTTTTAAGATTTTATTTATTTATTTGACAGACACAGCAAGAGAGGGAACACAAGCAGGGGGAGAAGGAGAGGAAGACGCAGGCTTCCAGCCGACCAGGGATCCCAGTGTGGAGCTCAATGCAGTACTCAGTGTGGGGCTCAAACCCAGGATTCTGGGATCTTGACCTGAGCCAAAAGCGGATACTTAACAACTGAGCCACCCAGGCGCCCCTTAGACCTTAGATTGTAAGGGAATATGAAGAGATTGCAGATAAACAGGGAAGAGAGTTAAGGAAAATTCTCCTCCACCATATAAAAGCAAAATTTTGTAATTATAGAACTAGAAATAAACATTAATCTTTCAAGGGAGAGATGAATAAAATATATGTACATTCCAAGAAAGTTTGCAGTAATCACTATAAATACAGAGAAAATAGGAAAATAATTGGGAAAAAATGGGGAAAAGTTAACATATGTGGAGGACATAAACAACTATTCCAGTGTAAGAAAAGCTGATGTCATTGACATGAAACAGAAAGCATATTTATAGATATAAAAAATATTTCTTTGAAATGAGAAAGGACTAAATCTATACAACACAGAAATTATTCTGGAATACACTGATGCCAAGATATATTCTTGCTAATTATTGAATATCAAGGATAAATAAAGTAATACTCAAACAAGCAGGTAGGAAAAATATCAAAACAAAGCAAAAACAAAAAAACAAACAAAAAAAAACCAACAAACAACAACCATAAATTAAAAAAAAACAAGGTGATTTCAGACTTTTCCATAGCAACCATCAATACCAGAATAATCAAGCAATATCTACAAAGGTGCTGAATGAGAGAAAGCTATAATCCATGTATATTATGTCTACTTAAACATTGTAAATTATTCCAAATATTAAAGAACTCAGAAAGTACAGAATCCATGATCCTGGCCTTGTTGAATAAAACAAGTAACAATCACAGCAGCAGTAAAATCATGAGAATGATATTCACCCAACACCTGAATGAAGATGAAGTGACAGAAGACCAGCATAATAATCAATGCCAGGAAATACTGGAGCAGTGCTGACAAACTTCTGAGGAAAAGCAAGCAGGGCTACTACAGTGGTAAATAGATCTTTTTAAATATAGTAGAACTTCAAGCCTTTGGACTTGTAAACTCTTCCTGAAGAAAGATACTGGGCAATGAAAATTATCTAAGCAAAAAAAAAAAAGAATCAAAGAACACAATAAAAAAGGTGTGACTTAAAAACTAGGGATCATTGAATCCATTTAAAATTAGAACTGTAAACAATATTATATTCTGAAGCTTGGAAAGAATATTACAACTATCAGAATCTGGTGATCACCAGGACTAGAATTTTAACAATTCTAATTTTCATGAGTTTCCAAGCTGGGAGTTGGCAGAAATGGTCTAAAAATGAAATAGAATATTTTTTCTATTTTTAGAAACTTTTAAATTCTGATATAATTTTAGAACTCCAGAAGAGTTGTAAGTACAGAGGGTTCCCTGATGGCCTACACCAGACTTACCCTAACAAATGTTAAGGCCTTGCATAACAATGGTACAATGAGCAGAACTAAGGAATTGCCATTGACACAGTACTCTTAATTAAGCTATAGACCGTAATCAGTTGTCTTCAATTTTGCCACTGTTAATCCTTTTTCTCTTCTAGAATTCAGTCTAGGATCCACTGTTGCAATTAGTTTACCTTTCATTTCCAATCTATGGCAGTTCCTCCTTTATTCTTTGTCTTTCATGATCTTGACATTTTTGTAGGGCACTGGTTATGTATTTTGTAGAATGACCCTCAAATTGTGCTTGGTTGATGTTTTCTGTGAAGACAGATGATTTCTGTGAAGAATAGCACATAGGTAATATGTCCTCAACACATCACAACAAGGGATGAAACATGTAATCTTAAAAATATTAACTACTTACATTTTTCATCTGTTTTTCCGTAAACTGGGGTAGAAGAAAAATGTACTTGAAGCTCAGAAATTCCTACAGTTCAATTCCTTTTTTCTTTGGGTAAATTCAGTTAACAGTGATTTTAGCAAAACTTTATGGTAATATATAGAGTATGAGTCTAATTTTAATAAATTATATATTTGTTCTATTTACCTCTATTTTTAGCTGTAAACATGTAAAGATAGAAGTCTGAAATTAATTTTGGGAAATATTGACTATAGGTATTTCTGGACAGTGAAATTTTTGTATGTATTGTTAAATTATGCTCTTTTTTCCCACATACTCTGTATTTTTCTGTTTTCTTTTTAATTTCCTTTTATAATGAGATTATATCACTTTGATTAAAGAAGTTACATGCTTTTGAGCTTAGGCTTTATTTTGTATTTTTTAGCTGTCTCAGAAAAATAATTCTGGAAAAATATAACTAAATGCATTGCTTATCTTGAGGGTACAAGGTTTGTGAATGCTTTGGATAGATGTTTATTTTCTTATCTGTAGCTCTAAATTTTCTACAAGGATCTTGTATTACTTTGGCAGTAAATTACATATATTACTATTCTCATAGACTAAGAACTGATAATTTCTGAATGGGAGCCAACATTCTCAAGTGACAGGCTTCAGTTAGAGTATTAGTTTCTTCTCTATATGGTGACATTCTTGAGAGAAAGGACAGTTGGTATTTTACTTATATTAAAACTTTGGTATCTAGCAAGTTAGCTTAGCACTGTAAAAGTGTTCTTTAATATTGGTGAAGTTGGTTGATAGCCTTTGAAAAACCCCATACTTTAAGGATCCATCATGAAGTGGCACTCCTCATTTAAAGGATCATATAAATACCCTACTTTATTTTGGAAAATTTTAATATTTTGGTATATTAGCCAAGGCTTAACAAACTTCTTACTACAGTTAGTCCCATATTTGAGAATTTCATGAAATTTCCTGAGGTATGAACAGGCTTATCCTGTTAAAGAACAGCCACCAACTGAGCTAAAAGAAATCCTGTAAGTCATTTTGGACTTAAATTTAAGTCCCTTAATTTAAAGAAATCAAGTAGTTTGAGTCTCCTTCTCTTATACTGCTGATGGATGTTGGAGAAAGTGATTGCTGGAGAGTGACTAATGTAAAAGAGTGTAAATTGAAGAGCCATATCAAGTTCATTATAACTTGTCTGGATAGAATGTATGATAAGAGAAGAAAAGTGCTCTTCATGGAAATAATTGAGCCAAAAATTGAAATGTTTCAATTTATCAAGCTTCTTCTAGAAGAGATGGCATGTGATAGGAACCTTTGCATAGTAGTGATGAGTGTATCCATATATCCTAGATATTAAAACAACCCAACACTTTGCATCTAATTTCATGATCACCAAGAAGTATTCTACCCACATCTATGTGGGTATCTATTTCAGACTTTTAATATTGGGAGAGAATGTGAGGATTTATTATTCTGCTTGCCAAACAGCTCTAATTTGTGCTAAAATTGTCGGGATGCTTTATTTTTATCCATGTCCTGCAAGTTAATTTAGAACAAGTTAGTCTTGGGACGCCGGGGTGGCTCAGTTGGTTAAGCGGCTGCCTTCGGCTCAGGTCATGATCCTAGCGTCCTGGGATCGAGTCCTATATCGGGCTCCTTGCTCGGCAGGGAGCCTGCTTCTCCCTCTGCCTCTGCCTACTTGTGATCTTTCTCTCTCTGTCTCTCTCTCTGACAAATAAATAAATAAAATCTTTAAAAAAAAAAAAGAACAAGTTAGTCTTGACTGCCTAAACTTCCCATTGTCCCCATAGAGTCTTCCCCACGTAATCCCTAGCCCCAACAAATGCTACATTGACAGGCTCATGAGTAGCCTATCAGGTTCTCACATGGACCTATTTCCTTTAAACAGACACCACAAAACTGTGTATGTCTGAGTTAGCAAGATTCTGAAGTTGAAATCTTTAATCTTTCAATCAACCATTCCCTTTTAATTTTTAATTTTTCAAGCATTTTTCTGGTCAATATAAAGTCTTCTGGTTAATTAATACCACAGCTAGAAGCAAGGTTCTCTGCCCTATCCTGAAGTGTGCTTCTCCAAACCACGAATGAAACATGGGTTTTTTTAGTCATTTTAAGTTCTGTGAAATGCAAAGTTCCTTGAGAAGATGATCATGTACTTCTTAATGACCTACCATATTGTTTTTGTATCTGCCTATAACCTTTCCACTAAGGAAACATGATCTTCTGTAACCTTGGTATATTTCCCATGGCACTTAACAATGCTTTCACTTTTTGTCAAAGCTTCTACTGAGAGGTACCTGGGTGGCTCAGTGACTCTTGGTTTCAGCTCAGGTCATGATCTCAGGGTCATCAGATAGAGCCCCACATCCAGCTCCTGCTCAGTGTGGAGTCTGCTAGAGATTCTCTCCCTCTCCCTCTCTCCCTCCCCTTTGGAACCTCCCTACACTCATGTGTTCATGTGCTCTCTCTCTCTCTCAAATAAATAAATAAATAAATAAAACCTTTTTAAAAACCTCCTTTTGAAAATGCTGCTTTAAAATTAATTATTTCCCATGTATTCAGATGTCTTCAGCACAGTCATTCAAATTTTAATATTGCTACTATATGTTTGTGTGATATCAATGGAAATATTTTATTCTTTTGTTTTAAGAATTGTATTTGTTACTACATTATTAATTTGTCCTCAGTTATATGTTAGAGCTTTCAGATATTTAATTAGAACTATCACCAGCTTGGCCATTTCTGCAAGCTTTTGAGAGGAGTTATGTAAGTGATCATCATAATAAGAAAATCAGATTACAACTAGATCTGAAAACTATACTCAATTGAAACTAATTTTTGATGACTAACATTACAAGAAAATTATCTTAATTTTAGTTGTTAGTTCTTTAGATAAATATTTAATGCATATTACATACTATATATTATGTAAGACATATTTTCATATCCTCTGAATATAAGAATATTAAAAAGTTCCCTATAGTATTTGAAAAAAGAAATGCTCAGGGAATAATTTTATAGTTCCTATCTATACAGATAGAATAATTGTAATATGTATACATCAATAACATTAAATAATTTGCCTTGCAATTATCTTCATGAAAGATATATAATTTGAGTTTAATTTCAGTAGACCAACATCAGTCATAAAACTGGTATCCTTCAAACACGTAAGCAATTTCAAGTCTTATAAATATTGGCAAGTTTGTTGAGAGGCACACTTATCAGAAGATTTTTAAGCCAATGACTTCACTGGCAGTGTTAAATACACATGGGTTGTGTGAGGGAAAACCCTGAATACAGAAATGTGAGATCAAATAGAAAAGCTATCATGTTAAATCCAAAAGATTTTATAAGTAAATGATACTTTACTTTCAGTAATCTAACTGTATTTCTCAAAGACTTTCAATTATTTGTACCAAGGAAGTATTGTTCAGGATTTGAAAAGTGTGCAATTGTGCATAAGCTAGGCAATTAGTTATTAGTAAATAGTCTATTGTACAACCAAGAAGTCTCAAAAGTAGTTAATAGAAGCAAAATTATTTCCATTGTTCTCTCTCCAGTTTCCAGTATCATCACAAAAATCAACAATTTAATCATAAATAACAGTAATTTAAAATGACGTTTATTTGTTATTTTGGTAGAACAGACGGTTTTACTTCTATTTATATTTCTTCAGTTATTTTCTTGACCATTATTCTGTGTGTAGGTCAATTGCATTTTCTTGCTTGTTAATTACCTGTTTATTAATTTATCTATGGAATTACTTTCAATTTGAATAGACCATTTATAATTCAGATATGTATCTCTTTTTATGAATATTAGTATTTTTATTTTACTTTTAGCTTAATATTGATATACTGAATTTTGGAGCTTATAGTTTTTGTCAACGGTTTTGGAAAAAATAGTGATTTTTTTTTTCCATGAGTGTAGGGCTTAGAAAGTCATCCCTCATACCTACAATTTGATTGATGTTCAATGACATCTCTTCTAGTTTTCTAGTGTATTTTTAAGACTTTATTTTTTACAGCAGTTTTAAGCTTATAGTAAAATTGAGAAGGAGGTATAGAGATTTTTATTATACCTCTTGATGCATTAGCAACATCGCTTAACAGAATGGTGTGTGTGTGTATAAGTGTGTGTGTGTGTGTATGTATATGTATATATGTATATGTATGTTTTGTTGCTGTTACCAAGGATTAACCTACACTGATCCATTATAATTAACCAAAGCCTAAGGTTTATGTTAGGACTCACTCTTGTATGTTCTGTAAGTTTGGACAAAAGTTTAGTGCATGTATTCACAATTATATATCATACAGAGTATTTTCACTGCCCTAAACATTTGTGCTCCTTCTATTCATCTTTCCTTACCCCTAAACTCCTTAGCAACCATTGATGGTTTTATTCTCTCAATAGTTTACCTTTTCCAGAATGTCGTATAGTTGGAATCATGCAGTATGAGGCCTTTACAGACTGTTTTGCATTTAAGTTTCCTCCATGCTTTTCCATGGCTTGATATACATCATTTCTCCTCTGCACTGAATAATAGTCCATTGTCTAGATGTACAAAATTTATTTTGTCTAGTCACTACTAAAGGACATCTTGGTTGCTTCCACATTTTTACAATTATGAATAAAGCTGCTGTAAGGATTCATATGAAGATTTTTATGTGGATATAAATTTTCAACTCCTGGTAAATACCACAGAATGCAATTGCTGGATTGTATGGTAAGAGTACGTTTAGTTTTGCAAGAAAGTGCGTCTTTCAAAGTGACTTTACCATTTTGCATTCTACTAGCAATGTATGAGAGTTCCTGCTGCTGTCATCCCTGTCAGAATTTGCTGTCGTCATTGCTCCAGATTTTAACCATTAATTCGGTGTGTAGTGATAGCTCACTGTTGTTTTAATTTGTATTCTGCTGATGACATAAGACATAAAACATCTTTTCATATGCTTTTTACGTATCTATATTTCTTTGGTGAGGTGTCTCTTAAGATCTTTGTCCTATATTTTAAATGAATTATTTTCTTATAGTTGAGTTTTAGTAATTCCTTGTATATTTTGAATAGCAGTCCTTTATTACATGTGTTTTTTGCAAATATTTTTCCCGTCTGTGGCTTCCCTTGACATTATCTTTTGCAGGCAGCAGTTTTTAATTTTAATGAAATCTAGCTCATTTATCATTTCTTTTATGGATTATAAATTTGGCATTGTATCTAAAATGTCACCATACCCAAGATCATCCAAGTTTTCTCCTATGTTATCCTCTAGGAGTTTTACAATTTTGTATTTTACATTTAGAACTACAATCCATTTTGACTTAATTTTGTGAAGGGTGTAAGATCTGTGTCCAGATTCGTTTTTTGGTATTTGGATAATGTTCCAGTATCATTTGTTGAAGAAACTATCTTTGCTCTATCATATTGTCCTTCCTCCTTTGTGAAAGATCATTTGGCTATAATTCTAGGAGTCTGTTTCTGGGCTCTTTATTCTATCAATCTTTCTATTCTTTCACCAATACTGTAAGTCTTGATTACAATAGCTTTAGTGTAAGTCTGCAAGTCAGGTGGTATCAGTCCTGCAATGGTGTTTTTCTTCTTTCAATACTGTGAGGTATTTTTATGCTTAATTCTTTTTTTCTTATTTTTTTAAAGTTTTTATTTAAATTCCAGGTAGTTGATATTAGTTTCAAGTGTACAATTTAGGGATTCAATACTTCCATACAACACTCATCCCAAGTGCCCTCCTTAATCCCCATCACCTATTTCACCCACCCTCCCACTGACCTCTTCTATAGTGAAGAGTATTTCTTGGTTTCCCTATATCTCTTTTTTTCCCCTATGCTCATTTATCTTATTTCTTCAATTCCACATAAAAATGAAAATATATGGTATTTCTCTTCCTCTGACTTACTTCACTTAGCATAATACTCTCTAGCTCAATCCATGTCTTTGCAAATGACAAAATTTTGCTCTTTTTATGACTAATATTCCATTGCATATACACATACCACTTCTTTATTCATCAATGGACTCTTGGGCTGTGCCCATAATTTGGCTATTGTAGATATGCAGCTATAAACATTGGGGTACATCTGTCCCTTTGAATTAGGGTTGTCTCTTCTGGGACTTTTACATCTTCATATAAACCTTAGAATAAGTTTGCTAATATGCACAAAATAATTCACAAGGATATTGATTGGGATTGCATTGAGTCTCTCGATAAGCTGGAAAGAACTGACATCTTGGTAATATTAAGTCATTCTATCCATGAACATAGAATATCTCTTCATCTATTTAGTTCTTTGAGTTCATTCATGAGAATTTTATGGTTTTCCTCATATATATCTTGTACATATTTTGTTAGATTTATACCTTAGTATTTTGTTTTTGGGGTTATCCTATGTGTTTTTAAATCCTGTAAGTTTTTTTTCAGAGTATTTCTGAATTTTAACATGTTGTGTTTAATCTTTAGGTTGTTGATATTTGTCTTTCTAGTTTATTTTTTATCTTTTTAAATATAATTTTATACACACAAAAATATAAATTACAAAGGATACTAACATAATTTAACTTACACCTATTTACAATATTAATGGGCCACCATTAAGAGTTTGAAATAGTGTTTACATAAATAAATTTTTAGAATATATCTATGGGAACTTTGAATAGAGATGAAAATGAAGAAGCTTGTCATTTGTGTGTATGTAAGTCCCCAAATGTGTCAATACTCTTGTTAGCCAGAGATGAGTATAATATTTAAGTAATGTTTTACAGTTTTCAAAGTGCTTTTGTCATTGTTACATTTGGAGACACCATTCACATTAACCAGGTAGATAGATCTGTAGGTAAAACAAATCTGAGATGATCCAAGACAAAACCATACAAGTCCAACATGCAATTGATCAGTAGAGGTCACCAAGATCCATATTCTTATACTCTAGATGAAACATGTTTAGAATTCCCTAGTTTGTATTAAAAAAAGTGATAATTATGCATAATGTAATAAAATAGTAGATTAACAAGGACACATATATGACTACAGTTTGCAGCTAATTTTAACACCATTATTCTCTCGATAAATGTATAATAATAATAAACAAGTAGTATTTGGTTCTCCTGCTGTTTCTGTTTCTTATGCCCACTGTGTTTCTTCAGTCTTTACTCTGAATCTTGCAGTGGTATTTCAAATTTCCTCATGAGTTTCTCCATACCCAATCATTTTATACCTATGAGTCTGTTGGTTTTTTTTTTCAATATCTCTAAAGATATTAATTCCTTTTCTTTTTGTTCATACATCCACGTATATTTCCTTAACCATTCAACATCATACTATTTTATTTTTTAGAGATTTCACTCTCCGAGTTTCATGCTGTTTGTTATTAGTCTCAGGCTAAAACTTGTGCATTGCTCTAGTGGACCACTTCCAGACACTGAGCTCATTGCACACAGGGTTAATCCATATCTTCAAATGATATACATATAATTTCTTATTCCAGCTTCTGCTGTAGCTAACTATTCTATAGCTAGTAATTTAGTCCTTACATGGAATGATTGCACAGTAGGGGTTCAAATTTATTCTGCTTACAAAATTCCATCTTAAAGAAAGAGCTGACTTCCTGGAAGATGGCAATAAGAGAGCAACCATCCTTCTAAAAAACAATGCATTTCTTACCCCTGAGTTACCTTTTTTTTTTTTAAATTTCTTTAAAGCTGTGTGCTCCATGCAAGTGATAATTCCTCAGAGCCTATTATATGGAGATCCATAAATTTTACTACCTAGTGTTTACAACTGCTTTGTGCCTCATATTTTAGCAAACATTCTTAGTTTGATCTGCATTAGGAGTCACAATAGAAAGGTATCTTTTCTTTCTTTTCCAGATGAGAATACAAAGATTGAGAATACTGTTTCACAAAAACAAGGCTTTTAAATGGCAAAGATATAACTGAGACATAAGAGTTCTAACTTCTGCCAAAACTATAGTTTTCCTTATTTTCAGGACAATTAAGAGCTATTATTGAATAAATTTTGTACTTACTCACTTATACTTGTGAGGCTTGAGATGTAGAATTCACACAGTTAGAAGATAAACTAATATATACTGTGATATTTACTAATTCCTTGATGAATGGTACACCGCTGGTGAAGGAGATATAATCTATGAAGATGTGGCAAATTCGAGAGAAATTTGTGCTATTTTCCAGAGTTTTTTAAAAATGTGATTGAGAATCTGCCAAAATACTATCATTTCCCTATCCACTTCACATTTTATGGTGGAACAGATGACACACCTAGAAAGACCAGTAAAACATTTTAGTGATTATGAAACCAGAAGAAATTAGAGGACTTGGGGATATATGCGTTGTTACCACTACTTTTTTCTCTTACCTACATTTGCAGGGATGGAGGGAAAGGAAAGGTAAACAGCTGACTTTAAACGTGATTGAAACTAATGAAGTTTGGATTTCTGAAAAGCAGATTCATAAACTGAAATGTTCATTCATTAGGTTCCCAGGCAGAAATACAATATAGCTCAGAATATTAGAAACAGCTTTGTCCTGAAACAAACTGATCTTATCAAGAGAACTTCACTCTGAATGTGAGGCTGGTCATCATAAAAAATAGATCTGTTGTGGAAAAGAAAATAACCAATTGAAAATGAAACATGAAAAGTAATTAGTGAAAGGATAAGAAAGAATACCTCATGCCTCAGAGAATGAAATAAGACACTGTAGTCTCACATTTCAATGTGTGGAAATACAGATAATCTTATATTTATTACCAATATTTGAAGTGATAGAATATGAGATTGGATTTGAATAATGCAAATATATGCCCTATTTAATAGAAATAGACCAGTTATGAGTCAAGTTTGAGTGGATGTATAGCTTCTAAGAACGTTGTGTACCTCTAAAGTGGAAGTAGCATGGAAAAAAATTGGGGTGACAAGGAAAGGAAATGGACTGTTTTTCTAGGATATGTTGGTTTTCTTTCTCCACTCTGAAAGCTACTGAGTGAGTGAAAGAGGGATTATTTGAATTTGGAATGATGCCAACAATTATACTGACTTGAGGAGGGGAAGTTTTTTATACAGAAGAAAATAAGCTCAATAAAAGGAAGACTATAACAGAACCTACTTAAAACCCAATGAACTGAGTTTCCTGTTATTAGAAATTTTAAATAGAGACTGGGCATTAAAATCATAGAATAGCTGTAGAAATAATTAAAACAAGGGACATGTGATCAGATTGTATGGATTTAAGGGCTCTCCTAGATTTGAGATTATGGAATTCTGTGATGCATGAGCTTCACTTTTACCAAGCTAATTTTAAATGTATCTTAATTGCCAATATGATACTTCCAATTATAGAAAATCTCTCATTTTATACCAGAAACAGAGGCAATGCTTCTTCTGCAACCATAGAAATATATTGTTCTATTTCCTATAAGGCTTTTAGACAGTACATTGGCTTTGGGTGGTGAAGTATATATACTGTTTCTGCTAACCTTAAATATTTTGTCAAAGCAATCCTCCCAAGACTTGAACTCAGCATCACACCCATGTGTTTTGGTTACCATGTACTCCTGAAAATCAGGAAAGAGTACAATGAAAAATTCTGTAATCCAGGACTAAGTTAGATCAGCAGTCAAAACAAGGTAAACATCATTAGAGGGGAATTTTCTGCTAGAAAATTGGCATGCCTGCATTCAATACTACTTAGACTTGGAAAAATCCATTAGCTAAGTAGAACAGATAGGTGTGAGGTTGACACTTGTTTTGAAAATCATTTGCCAAAACCTGGGAATTATTGTAATTGTAAAAGCATAGATTTCAAAATAACTGAATTCAATAATTAAGTGCCAGCCTATAACAGAAATCATTATTGGGGCATCTGAGTGGCTCAGCTGGCTAAGTGTCTGCCTTCAGCTCAGATCATGATCTTAGGGTCCTGGGATCAAGCCCCACATTGGGCTCCCTGCTCAGTAGGGAACCTGCTTCTCCCTCTGCCTGCCTCTTCTCCTGCTTGTGCTCTCTCTCTCTGGCAAATAAATAAATAAAGTCTTTTAAAAAATAGAAATCACTATTAATTCTTAAATGTATTTTCTGCTCTTCCTAAAAAAAAATCTGGTCTTGTTATGTTTCCAGTGTTAACATCCTAAAATTAATATTTGATCATTTCCTAACTCCTTTTAAAACCCTTTAATTTCTCCTCATAGCCTACAAATTAATACATTTTAGGACTGTAGCAAAGGTCTTTTATTTTTAGGCTGTTGTTTATCTATTTATCTTTGTTTTTCCGTTATCCTTTTCTTCTTGAATGCAAAATACTTAAAAATTTGTTTATGCCACAATTTCCACATGCTGAACACTCATCCTTTTTCCTTTCCTGCTTTTACATTGTGAACACCTGCTTTTATAAACAGATTTTGTTCAGATGTGTTGACCTTTTCAAAGCCTTCATGTCCACCCAAGCCTAGAAAATGTTTTATATCTTTCTCTGCCCTATCACTATCATCTGTATGTCATCTAATAAAATGCTTATGAAAATATTGTAATTGTTACATATTTGCATGACTTATTAGACCATGAGGTCCTTAAGGGCAGAGTTTGTTTCAGTTATCTTTTTATGGGGATCTTTACATGGGGATCCAGCACATGACATTTTGAGAGTTGTAAGTTATAATTTGGTTTATTCATTTTCAAAGGAATTTAAAGAACTAACAAATATAAGAAGATAATTTTTTGAGAAATAATTAGGGTGAAAGGTAACTTAGAATAGGTAAAATATAATGAAGCCAGGAGTAAAGTTAATACATAAAATGCATGCAATCTACTTTAAATTTTTTGTATTAAAGTTTGGCTCTATGGGCCTTCATTAATTGATAAAAACCAAAACATAATATTATTTTTAATTTCTAGAAGAGGGCTTTAACTCTGTACTAAGTGTTCCAACAATCAACAGGAAGAAGTAGACCTAGATAGCTATGTGATTTTCATTGTCAATGAAAGAAATCACCTCACACTGTTCAGCAGGAGCAATGACTCCTGTTGCTAAGACCTGAATGGCATTTCACCACTGGGTATTAAAAATATTTGATTTTCTTATGTAATGTATAATCTAGTGAATAATAGCCTCAACAACAACCTTTCAATAATACAGATTTTCATAGTGTTGTGACTTAACTTTATTATAGCACAGTGGCATAACAACACAGGCAACTCAGTAGACGCAGTTTTACAGTGACAAAGGGGAGGTGAAAAAAGTGATCTCGAATATACAGACTCCTAACTCTCACAATTTAAGCCAAAGAAAAAAATGTAAATAATTTGAGTCATATGTGTATATCATATCCTTCATATCTTTTGTATCTCTGGTAAATAGTGGGCACTTAGGAAGAATTGGATAGGTTAATGAACTTTAAAAAACTCAATAATTAATTATAGCATAAAACTATTTGGGGGAGACCCAATCACTAGAGAAGAAATTCAGTTGTGCAAATTCTTTCAGTGTAAGCAGACTCTGTGATGTGGCAGCCGAGTTTGACTATAGACAAGGTCTGCTGCACATGGCAAAAATTTCATTCTTAATAAAGAGTGGGTTGCCTGTCCCATGGACCATGTTAAGCAAGGGCCAGAAACACACAGGAGGGCTACAAATTGAGAGCTCTTGCCTTTGGTGTTATGAGAAAGAGGGCTGGGTCCTGGTCTGAATGAAAATGAGGAATATTTTAGAACTTTGTGTAAAAAGGGGCAGTACCTGGGTCTTCACATTTTAGGCCTAGAGAGATGGTAATTTGAAACTCCGCAAGGTGATAGGACTGACACTCCCTCTCCCTCTCCCTCTGCCTGCCACTCTGCCTGCTTATGCCCTCTCTCTCACTTTGTCAGATGAATAAATAAAATCTTAAAATAAATAAATAAAAAAAGAAAGACTTTAGGGACTTTGAACATATACATAATTGTGTTTCATGCATTAATTCATTGATTCAATAGCTATTTAATGAGATTCCCTATGCACTAGGTATGAAGCTGGCTTTGGAGATATAGCAGTGAATTAAAAAAGAGTTCCTGCTGTCATATATGCTACAGTCCATTGGCAGAGAGAAAGGCAATAAATAAGTGATATGTAGTTTAATAAATGGTGATAAGTGCTATAGAGAAAAGTAACACAGTAAAGAGTAACAAAGAGGCAAAAAGTTGTGATGATATAGTATTTTTCGTGGGATTATCAGAGATGCACTCCATGATAAGGTAAAGTTGAAGAGAAGGTCTTGAATGAAGTCATGGAGGAAGCCATGGAATATCCAGGGGAGATAGCCTCTTAATGCTGGGGGAAGAGTGTGGAGATATCTTGAGGTAAAAATGCTTGGTATATTTGAGAAACACAGAATGATGATGAATGGAGTTGTCTAGTATAGCGTCTGGAGCATGTGACTAACTGTGAAATGAATAAATGAATCGTCTGTGTCTGTGTCTTTTAGAACATTGGGTCAAAAGAAAGAAAGGAAAAGAAAGTGTCAAATATAGAAATTTTGAGATAGCTGAAAAAAATAGATTTAATATTCTGAAAATAACTTTTTCCAGACAAAGTCATAGGTATGCATAGAAACAATTTGAAGAAGGATGAGAGCAACTATATTTTAGTACCTATAGATATATATCAAAATATAATAACCCAGGTTATGGTTTTCAAGAGTATTCCATTTTAATGTGTCACATGCATGCATATGAATGACAACTAGAGAATGCTCAGAAGCCTGTTGGATACAATAAGAGAATTAAATAATAAAATAATTCCCAAGATTAAAATTGATACCTAAAAGTTTAAAGACATTCCTAGGCATCTCTATCTTATTTTCAGGATGACACCATTATTAATGATCTCCATATAAACTTTCATAAACTAACTTACCAATTTCTGCCTTTTTGCATCTACAACCTAAACAATAACATAAATGCACAGGATTAAACAAAAAGAATTAGTAACATGATAGTAGTTTTAGAATTCCAACATTTTTCTGTCCTCTGTACCAAGATGTCTTGCTACATAAACTTGTACATATAAATAAACCCTAAATTCTGTGGTTATTCCATTCTATTAACCCAGTTCTATGCATAAGTGAAATCTCTCTTTCCTTATTACATACATCATTCACATACTCACACAATAAATAGTATGTCTTATGAAGCTGTATACCAGGCACTGGAGAGTCCATTTGCCAGCATCTTGCCATTCCTGTGTAAAAGTGGAAAGACTGAGCTGAAAACCCAGTTGAAGTTTCTCAAACAACTGACGAAGGTACACCTGCAGCTCCAAGCAATATACCCAACCAAGTAAGAGCAGTGTTTTGCCACCAAGCAGGGACAGCCTATTCTTTCCTGAACACTGAATATTGCCTCTCTGCTTTAGCTAGAATCTTAGCCAAAATCTGCACAGAATGCTGTCTCTGAATCCACTTCACTTATGGTTCTTTGCTGATTCTAGAGTTCTACACAAAAGAAGGATATATCATTTGAGAACAAAGGGAACAACACTTGGCTGTGGGCACTATTTACTTCAAAAAAGACCATTCTCTGTGTGGACTGGTATGCTTTACTCTGCCACAGTGCCCTCACTTAGCAACTGAATGCAGCCAGCAGCCCTGTATCAAAGACAAAGGATTTAGAAGAACTTGGATGAAAGCAGTCTTAGCCCTTTTTGATTCAACATTTAACTTAAAGTTTGGAGGACCCACACAAACTGGGCACATTAAATGTAAATCAAATGTGTCTTAATGTTTCTCAAGTAATATAAATTCTAAGTTTAGAGCTTTCCAGATATAATCATTTTATGAGCTCATTGCAACCAAAATTTTTATTGCTTACCTATAAAAAGTATGAGAAGATATTTTAATATAATTTGGTTATATATTTTTCTGCTACATAATACATACCTATTCTATGGTAACTGAGAATATTGTGACTGATAGTCCTTTTACAAATTCAAATAATCCTGTTGAGTATATAGACACAACTATATGAAACTACAGTATAATGGCAGTAATTGGATACCATCCTACTGTTTATGGACATATGGATAAACAATTCCACATAAAAACTGAACTGGAGATCACAGGAGAATCTGTTCAAAAGCAGTATCAATTTTGGAGATTACCCAGAATTAAAAATGTGCTTTCATAAGAATTCTGTTTGATTTTTTTTGAAGATTTTATTTAATTTTTTTTTAATTTGTTAATTTTCAGCGTAACAGTGTTCATTGTTTTTGCACCACACCCAGTGCTCCATGCAGTATGTGCCCTCCCTATTACCCACCACCTGGTTCCTCAATCTCCCACCCCCCTCCCCCGTCCCTTCAAAACCCTCTGGTTATTTTTCAGAGTCCATAGTTTCTCATGGTTCATCTCCCCTTCCAGTTTCCCTCAACTCCCTCTCCTCTCCATCTCCCTATGTCCTCCATGTTATTTGTTATGCTCCACAAATAAGTGAGACCATATGATACTTGACTCTCTCTGCTTGACTTATTTTGCTCAGGATAATCTCTTCAAGTCCCGTCCATGTTGCTACAAAAGTTGGGTATTCATCCTTTCTGATGGAGGCATAATACTCCATTGTGTATATGTACCACATCTTCCTTATCCATTCATCCGTTGAAGGGCATCTTGGTTCTTTCCACAGTTTGGCGACCGTGGCCATTGCTGCAATAAACATTGGGGTACAGATGGCCCTTCTTTTCACTACATCTGTATCTTTGGGGTAAATACCCAGCAGTGCAATTGCAGGGTCATAGGGAAACTCTATTCTTAATTTCTTCAGGAATCTCCACACTGTTCTCCAAAGTGGCTGCACTAACTTGCATTCCCACCAACAGTGTAAGAGGGTTCCCCTTTCTCCACATCCTCTCCAACACACGTTGTTTCCTGTCTTGCTAATTTTGGCCATTCTAACTGGTGTCAGGTGGTATCTCAATGTAGTTTTAATTTGAATCTCCCTGATGGCTAGTGATGATGAACATTTTTTCATGTGTCTGATAGCCATTTGTATGTCTTCATTGGAGAAGTGTCTGTTCATATCTTCTGCCCATTTTTTGATATGATTATCTGTTTTATGTGTGTTGACTTTGAGAAGTTCTTTGTAGATCCTGGATATCAACCTTTTGTCTGTACTGTCATTTGCAAATATCTTCTCCCATTCCGTGGGTTGCCTCTTTGTTTTGTTGACTGTTTCCTTTGCTGTGCAGAAGCTTTTGATCTTGATGAAGTCCCAAAAGTTCATTTTCGCTTTTCTTTCTTTTGCCTTTGGAAACATATCTTGAAAGAAGTTTCTGTGGCTGATATCGAAGAGGTTACTGCCTATGTTCTCCTCTAGGATTCTGATGGTTCCTATCTCATGTTGAGGTCTTTTATCCATTTCGAGTTTATCTTTGTGTACAGTGTAAGAGAATGGTTGAGTTTCATTCTTCCACATATTGCTGTCCAGTTTTCCCAGCACCATTTATTGAAGAGACTGTCTTTTTTCCATTGCATATTTTTTCCTGTTTTGTCAAAGATTATTTGACCATAGAGTTGAGGGTCCATATCTGGGCTCTCCACTCTGTTCCACTGGTCAATGTGTCTGTTTTTATGCCAGTACCACACTGTCTTGGTGATCACAACTTTGTAGTAAAGCTTAAAATCGGGTAACGTGATGCCACCATTTTTTTGTTTTTCAACATTTCCTTAGCAATTTGGGGTCTCTTCTGATTCCATACAAATTTTAGGATTATTTGCTCCAGCTCTTTGAAAAATACCGGTGGAATTTTGATTGGAATGGCATTAAAAGTATAGATTGCTCTAGGCAGTATAGACATTTTAACAATGTTTATTCTTCCGATCCAAGAGCATGGAACATTCTTCCATCTTTTTGTGTCTTCTTCAGTTTCTTTCATGAGTGTTCTGTAGTTCCTCGAGTATAGATCCTTTACCTCTTTGGTTAGGTTTATTCCCAGGTATCTTATGGTTCTTATTGCTATAGTAAATGGAATCAATTCTCTAATTTCCCTTTCTGTATTTTCATTGTTAGTGTATAAGAAAATTAGATTTTAAACTAAAGACTGTAGTCAGAGATACAGAAGGACACTACATAATTCTTAAAGGGACTATCCACCAAGATGATCTAACAATTGTAAATATCTATGCCCCCAATATGGGAGCACCCAATTACATAAGAAAACTATTAATAAAGATAAAAAGTCATATTGATATGAATACAATAATAGTAGGAGATCTTAATATGCCTCTCTCCGAAATAGACAGATCATCGAAGCAGAAAATTAATAAAGAAATAAGAGCATTGAATGAAACATTGGACCAGATGGACCTCATAGACATATACAGAACATTCCACCCTAAAACAACAGAATACTCATTCTTCTCGAGTGCACATGGAACCTTCTCCAGAATAGACCACATACTGGGTCACAAAGCAGGACTCAACCGATACCAAAAGACTGACATTATTCCCTGCATATTCTCAGATCACAATGCTTTGAAACTGGAACTCAATCACAAGGAAAAGTTCAGAAGGAACTCAAATACCTGGAAGCTAAAGACCACCTTGCTTAAGAATGCTTGGATCAACCAGGAGATCAAAGATGAACTTAAACAATTCATGGAAACCAATGAGAATGAAGACACTTTGGTCCAAAACCTATGGGATACAGCAAAGGCGGTTCTAAGGGGGAAATACATAGCCATCCAAGCCTCCCTCAAAAAAATTGAAAAATCCAGAATACACCAGCTGTCTCTACACCTTAAAGAACTGGAGATTCAACAACAAATCAAACCAACTCCATACGCAAGAAGGGAAATAATCAATATTAGAGCAGAGATCAATGAGGTAGAAATCAGAGATACATTAGAACGTATCAATGAAACTAGAAGCTGGTTTTTTGAAAGAATCAATAAGATCGATAAACCATTGGCCACACTAATCCAAAAGAAAAGAGAGAAAGCCCAAATTAATAAAATTATGAATGAAAAGGGAGAGATCACAACTAACACCAAGGAAATGAAACAATCATCAGAAATTATTATCAACAGTTATATGCCAATAAGCTAAGCAACCTAGATGAAATGGATGCATTCCTGGAAAACTATAAACTCCCAAAATTGAACCAGGAAGTAATTGACAACCTGAATAGACCAATATCTAGTAATGAGATTGAAGCAGTGATCAAAAACCTCCCAAAAAACAAGAGCCCAGGACCTGACGGATTCCCTGGGGAATTTACCAAACTTTCAAAGAGAAATAACACCAATTCTCCTGAAGCTGTTCCAAAAAATTGAAGCAGAAGCAAAACTTCCCGACTCTTTTTATGAAGCCAGCCTTACCCTGATCCCCAAGCCAGGCAAAGACCCTACCAAAAAACAGAATTTCAGACCAATATCACTGATGAATATGGATACTAAGATTCTCAACAAGATCCTAGCAACAGTACATTAAAAAGATTATCACCATGACCAGGTGGGATTCATCCCTGGGTTTCAAGGTTGGTTCAACATTCTCAAACCAATCAATGTGATAGAACAAATCAATAAGAGAAGAGAGAAGAACCACATGGTCCTTTCAATTGATGCAGAAAAAGCATTTGACAAAATCCAGCATCCGTTCCTGATGAAAACGCTTCAAACTACAGGGATAGAGGGAACATTCCTGAACTTCATAAAATCTATCTATGAAAGACCCACAGCAAATATCATTCTCAATGGGAAAAAGCTTGCAGCCTTCCCGTTGAGATCAGGAACATGACAAGGATGCCCACTCTCACCACTCTTGTTCAACATAGTATTAGAAGTCCTAGCAACGGCAATCAGACAACAAAGAGAAATAAAAGGTATCCAAATTGGCAAGGAAGAAGTCAAACTCTCTCTCTTCGCAGATGACATGATTCTTTATATGGAAAACCCCAAAGACTCCACCCCCAAACTACTAGAACTCATACAGCAATTCAGTAATGTGGCAGGATACAAAGCCTGTTTGATTTTTGAAACAATGCTTTAAGCTATATTGAGCTTTATTTTTAAATGAAGACAATGACTTTCAGAAATGTTAACTGTTAATGTTAAATGGCCTGCCCAAGGTTACGTGGGCTATCCAGGAGAGCCAGAATCTAGCCAAATGTAAATTAGAATGATTTTGTGTACTTGCTAACAATCTGGATCTATTTTTCTCTTTTCTGAGTATTTTGACTTCTTTTATTTGTGGGGAGCTGAGGGAAACCCTGAATTTTGCATGACTTAGTGCACCTTTTAAATTTTCGTTCATCATTCTTTCTTGCTCCCTCTCAGTCCTTAAGTGTCTTATTTTCTCATGAGCCCAAAGCATACAGTTTCACATATTTCAAACCATGTCTTTTGAAAAGCCAAAACATTTCAAAGAAATTCAGAAATTTATATTCTATATATTTTGGTTTTGGTTGGATTCATACACCCAAACAACCTCAATTTATTAAAAGCTTATGAGAATATTGTTTATTCTTGACAAAATATCAGTTGATGGCATGTATAAAGATGATTACAAGTGTTTCATTCCAGTTGTAATTATTACTATTGTGATTTTTGTTTCTCTTCTCACATAGTTTAAAGCAAGGGAGAAAAATGTAAAACTTACATGAGTTTTCAGCCAGATTGAAATACATTACAGTAGTTCTTATCCTAGATGAAGACTTATACCCATAATGGTGTGCTAGTCTATCAGAAGGACAGGTTTGAGAAACAGGAATGGTTAAATTATTTCTGATTTTTAGGTTTGCTTGGATATTTTTTTTAAGTAAGCTCTAGGCCCACCATGGGGCTTGAACTCATGACCCCAAGATCAAAAGTTTCATGCTCTGTGGACTGATCCAGGCAGGCACTCCTTTTTGGATATTTTTAGACAAATGTATTTTTAGGTCTTCAGTATTGAAAAGTAAAACTTCGGATGGTAAATATGTGTACAAATTATAGCTACAAGGGGCGCCTGGGTAGCTCAGTGGGTTAAAGCCTCTGCCTTCAGCTCAGGTCTTGATCTCAGGGTCCTGGGATCGAGCCCCACATTGGGCTCTCTGCCTGGAGGGAGCTTTCTTCCCCCTCTCTCTCTGCCTGCTTCTCTGCCTGCTTGTGATCTCTCTTTCTGTCAAATAAATAAATAAAATCTTTAAAAGAAAAGCTGCAAAATAAAAGCTTTAAATATCTCTCTGTTAGTGAAGGACTACCTGTCATAGAGTAACTTCATTTTAATTCTGCTAATCTGAAAAGTAAAATGGATATCCTTTTATAGCTTTAATGAGAACTTCTTCACTCTGTAATCCACCTTTCCTTCACCACCTTTAAGCTCTCCCTCTCCACTGATTGTTTCCCCCTGCACTTAAAAACGTTATTTCTCCGGCCCCTGGGTGGCTCAGTGGATTAAGCCTCTGCCTTCGGCTCAGGTCATGATCTCAGGATCCTGGGATTGAGTCCCACATCGGGCTCTCTGCTCAGCAGAGAGTCTGCTTCTCCCCCTTCTCTCTCTGCCTGCCTCTCTGCCTACTTGTGATCTCTTTGTGTCAAATAAATAAAATATTTTAAAAAATGTTATTTCTCTCAGAAAAAAAGAGAAAAAAAAAAAGAAAGCAAGTAAGCAAACTCTCATCTGGATCTTGCCATTCCTCTCTTGGAAGTACTGAGTACCTTTCCTTCTTCTTTTATGGCACAACTTCATTCATTCATATGTTTATTCATTCTGGAAGCATTTGCTGAGTACTTCAATTAGTCAATCCTAGTGCTTGATGCCATTGAAACAGAGGAAACAGTTCCCAGTCAAAATCACAGGGAAAAAGCACAAATAAGCAATTCATTATATTCAGGGAGAAAAGTTACTAAGAGAACACATAGAAGGAGCATGCAATAAGGAAGGATCTGAAGAAACTGATGGAATTATAATTTTCTTGGAATTAATATTTTACCAAAAAGCCCTAGATGTTTCTGCTCATGTCATTAACACCCATTCATTTCTTAAACTAGCATTCATGTCCATGACTCAAAAATCATTGCTTTTTAAACATTTAAAGTGACCTAAACAGAAAATCCAATGACTCACCCTCAACCACTCAACTCTTCAAAATCTTTCCTCTCTCAAGATCTAGCTCAAAATCTCATTCCTGGTTTACTTCTTTCAGCATCAAAGCTGCATTCCTGGAGCATTTAGTTAATCCACACATAAACAGTTGCTGACCTATTGTTTTGTATTATATAATGTTTTTGAAATTATCTCAGCCAGTGTCTAAAATTTCATCATTCTGAGGCTACATTATCCACAGAACCTAACATATAGCCCTCAAACAAATACATACTAAAAAAGAATACTGATTTAGTGAATTAATCCAGAAGAATATTGAAGAATTAATCTAGAGAGTGTGCAACAGCAGTTTGTCTCATCAACTTGAATTGTTGAACAATACAAATAAGTACCTAATTATATGGAGTCAAATAAGAGAGTAAGATTCAAGCATTTAGTATGGCATTAGAAGCAAAAGCAACACAGGTACACACACAAATTAATGATAGCATATAACCACTCATAAAAAATAATCAGAAATTGACTTTTTAACAAATTACCTTTTTCTATTCTTGCAAACAGTGGCAACAAATTGGCTACTTCGAGCGGTGACACTACAGTTAAATTATGGGACCTGTCTAAAGGCAATTGCATTTTGACCTTTGAAGGACACAGCCATGCAGTATGGTCCTGCACGTGGCATTCCTGTGGTGATTTTGTGGCTTCTTCCTCCCTGGATACAACTAGCAAAATTTGGGATGTTAATAGGTAAGAAGTACTTTAAACATCATTAACCCTCTACACTAATAAATATACGTGGGTAATGCTTTTTTCCCTCAGTGCTATGACCAGGAAACATTAAAAAAATAACTTGTTGGTTGATAAAATTATAGAAAGCTACTGAAATAATCTCTGTGAAATCCATTTCTAATTCTATTAATCATTGTTGATGTAATAATCTTTTCTAAATTTAAGTATAAAGATCAAGCCTATGTAATAGGATTAGAATTGTTTCATTGGAAAGCTGTTTGTTTTAAGCAGGAGAGAAACAAATACTTATTTTAAAGGGTTAGAATTTTAGTTCTCTCTTCCACAGGATTTCTTTATATTCAAACCAACAATTTAATAGACATGAATATGACAGAGATAATAACTTGCTCTATGCTTAATTTTGGTATAATACACCCAAACTAAATGCTTCTTGTCAATTCATAAATTGCAAGAATTAATGTAATTTGATTTATGCAAAGTCCTGTATAAATACTGTATGGTTATAGAAGTTTTATATATTTTTTTCTCAATATCTTCCCATTTTATTTATTTTTTTCAGCATAACAGTATTCATTGTTTTTGCACAACACCCAGTGCTCCATGCAAAACCTGCCCTCCCTATTACCCACCACCTGTTCCCCCAACCTCCCACCCCTGACCCTTCAAAACCCTCAGGTTGTTTTTCAGAGTCCATAGTCTCTTATGGTTCGCCTCCCCTCCGCAATGTCCATAGCCCCCTCCCCCTCTCCCAATCCCACCTCCCCCCAGCAACCCCCAGTTTGTTTTGCGAGATTAAGAGTCATTTATGGTTTGTCTCCCTCCCAATCCCATCTTGTTTCATTTATTCTTCTCCTATCCCCCTAACCCCCCATGTTGCTAGAAGTTTTATATTTTTAAGACAGTCAAATGTATTATTTTGCAGTGTCAAATGCCTCTCATCCATTTATTTAGTATGATTATTCTATCCTGTTAGGTATAAAAATAGGATACAAAAAGCTACTATCAAATATCCTGACTGCTTCAGCTACCTAAGGGACTATAAATCAACAGTCGGACTCCTTATCACTATAATTATTAAAATAGTGCCCAGATTCTAAATATAAGTGATAATGACTTTTAAAAGTTTAGGTAAACAATTGCCACTGAGCTATTGTAGTTTATTTGTAGGAGAAAAATTGACTCACTGTGACGGTAAACACTGTTGATTTGGGGTTACAGGGAAAGCAATACCTTGAACAAATTCTACCAATTCTTTCTTGAATTCTGGTTAACATTTAGGAGAGAGGTCAAGTAAGATGCTTACAAAATGTCTGGTTTTCTGGAAGAATTCATTGAAAGGCTTTACTCTGTCCTGTGCATAAGTTGACTGTCTCCTAAGTCCTTGTAGCAGTTATTATGCTGTTTCTTCTCAGTACCAAACTTATCCTCCTATGCCTGGTTTTGTGATGCTGCAACTGGAATTTTACAGACTACATTTTTGCTTTGTCAGCAGACTCTCTGTTAGACTTTGGCAATAGAGGGTGCTTGTAGGAAACTGCAGGTTTGGGGGAGGAGAAGGGGACTTGATTTTCATCTCCTTCCTGTGGGGTTCTTCTGGACTTGTAGTTCTAGTGAGCATCACCCTGGCAACACTTCACTTCAGCAATAGCAATTTGTTTTTATCACAGCAGATAAATCCAGATAAATTGGCAGTTTTTCTAATGCTTGCAGGAAAAGCTGCATCATGCTGTCTTCAAAGATGTTAACTCCAGCAAACAGGCACCCTTTTCTCAGAGGTCTGTGTTCCAGCTCATCATGGTCCCGTTTCTGAGCTGAGGAACACCAATACCAGTAGACAAGTGTCCCCTCCTCCAAGAGCTAAGTTTCAGTTCTACAGGCACCCCTCTTCAAGTTCCTAGGTTTCAACAATCCACCCTATTTCTTTCTGGCAGTGGCAGTTCTTTTTTTCTCTACTTAGTCATCCAACAACTTTATACATAGGTAACAATCCCATAAATTAAATTCTTACTGTTAAAATGATGTTAGAAGTTTTGTCTCCTGACTTGGCAGATATAGGACATTAATGAATAAATAACGTAACCCTCCTGAGTTATACAGATTCAGTTAAATAATGTTTGGCATAGACTGCATCAGAAAACATCGCTCCTAATAATATAATTTAGACTCATTTCTATCTAAAATAGTGACAACTTAGATGTGTTTTGATTCTCAAATGTATACCATTTGCTTATGTGCAGTAATCAATCATATGCAATTCTTAATTTTATTATGTTTCTATATTATGTGATCAGATTTAATAAATATTTATTATAACAGCATATTGGAATTAAAAAACACTTTATTGAGGTAAGATTGACATACAAAAGGCTGTGCATATTTAATGTATACAACTTGATGAGTTTGATGATAAGTATACACCCATGAATAAAAATATACACTGTCACCAGTCTATGACATAAACCTAATATCACCTCCAAAAACTTTTTTCCTGTCTTCTTGCATTACTATTATTATTACTAACAAGAGCTCTTAATATTAAATCTAGCAAAAATTTAACTATACATTTTTGTTAACTGTGTATACTGTGTTATATAGTAGATCTGTAAGACTTATTTATTTTCTATAACTGAAATTTTTTTTTAAGATTTTATTTATTTATTTGACAGAGAGAGAGAGATCACAAGTAGGCAGAGAGAGAGGAGGAAGCAGGCTCCCTGCGGAGCAGAGAACCCGACGCGGGGTTCGATCCCAGGACCCTGAGATCATGACCTGAGCCGAAGGCAGCGGCTTAATCCACTGAGCCACCCAGGCGCCCCTATAACTAAAATTTTAACACTAGTGTCAAATTTTAATTTTTATCACTTTTGGCTTAGATGAGAATCCCAATAGAATATTGTGGTACATTCTATAATATAACATATTTTCCTAAGTTTTAATCATTCAGTGTTTAAAAAAAAACTATAGTTAAAAAACTGGTTCCCACTAGACTCAGCCCTACTTGGAATGATTTCAAACATTTTGATTTAATGACTTTTTTCTGTGACTCCGATACCCAGATACTGTCTCTTCCAGTTGATGCCCTGTAGATATTGATATAACAGATCAAAATTGCTCCTAATTGATGTCAAAAATTCTTTATATTTCAAATTTCCTGTCAATGTCAAGGGCTTACTTTCATCGCCAAAGAGAAACATATATACCAATTTTGAAGCTGAGATTGTGGACAAATAATGGCAAGTAAGGGAGAAGTTAATTTTTTCTATAGTAGCTATTGATATATGAGTCACATTCAAAACACTGGGTTGCAACTTAAAGTTACTCATGGATCAGTACTTTGTAGATATGTCTAAAACTGGTATCTTTATAATTTCATACATTAATGGAACCTATGTGATTTAAGGGGAGAGGTCTTTTGCCTTTGTAAGATGTTGGTGGCAGAAGCTGTGCTGTGCTGAATCATATACTCTTATCCTGATGCCATATACTTTTAATAAAAAAAATTGATAGATTCTGCTGTTCACCAGAGAAGGAGGAGATTAAAATATATTCTTCTCTTTTACAATTTGTTTTTATCTTTGAGCTCCTAGTTTAGTCTTGAGCATCCGTTAGTTGATGTCAGGTCCCTAGGTACTTGCAACTGCTCCTCAATTGGACATTTCTTGCCAAAAGAACCCAATTAGCTCCTTATCAGAAAGTTGGATAACTGAGAATCACAATTAACATAAAAAATCCCAGATCAAGTTTACTAAGTGCTAAGAAGAATCTCTGAACAGTATCTGTGGTATGATTAGTGTGGACGTGTCGACACTCTACGAAGTTTCTATGAATAATTAACCGGAGTATTTCAATGATCTTCTGATATGATTATTTATATAAAATGGAAATTTATATGTATTTAAACTAGCAATCATTGATTTCTACCTTAATTTTCAAGTATATTTATTAAAAGTCAATCTTAAAGCACACATGCACACTTAAACATACACACACATACACACATACTCGCACCATTGTATCCTAAGTAGGCAGTGCTTGACACATAGTAGTTCGGTTGCATGAATGATAAAAAAATCAAGTATACATATGGAGAAAGTATTCTCCCTGTTCCCATCTACATTCAAGCTAAAATTTAATTGTTCTGTCTTATCCTACATAAATCTAAAAAGGGATTAAAATGGGATAGGAAAATCAGAAAAGATCTCAGTCAGCTGTAAAATATAGCTAGTGTTTCTTCAAAGAATACAATTATCAATAAATATTCATAAAATGAATAGTGTTACACTGTGTTATAGATATTGGAAAAATCTAAGGCTCCATAACTACCTTCAATGAGATTACAAGTAATTTTAAAATGCAGCAATATTGAAGCAATCAGAGAATATACAATGCATCTGCAATTTATAATGTCAGGTAAGGTATTCTAGGTGACTCCTAGTTGCTTTTCTTCCATGGTAGCTTGGTATTTGGCTGAGGGGTTCTACCAGACTATCACTCTGATATATTTGGTAGGCAGACCATGTACCTGCTTAGCTCCTAGCTTGAGAGGAAGGGATTGGAAATAGCCAAAATGTTACCGACTGTAACTGCCCCCACCACTGTCAACAAGATATTGGCAAGAACAGAGTGGTTTAAGACAAGGATGGAAGGACACAGAGTTACTTGTAACATTCAACAGCTTCTGGACCCCAGAGAGTGAGATATAAATCCACCATCCTTATATCCAGGAGTGTTGTTTCAGATGCCCTTAAGATTAAGTTGAGTGGGAAAAATAAAGCAGGTTTAAGAACTATGTTTAGATAAATAATTTGTGATTACTGCTGCATTACATTGACTGGAAGAAATATGTTGGAAACCTTGGGAGTTTAGAAAATTTTATCTTATTCTTAATAACCCTGACTCTTCAGACTCTTCAGACTTCAAAACCATCCTCAGGGCCCTGAACTTGCATCCAAAGGAAGTTCACTTCTACTATTTTACAGTGTATAATTAAGGCACAGGCCATAGCACCCACTTTAGTTCTGGTCATAGAATATAATGAACAAGAACAAAACCTCCCCAAAGACAGACACCAGAGAGAACCATGAGCTCAGGAGATCCTTTTAGGAAGAAAGACATGATTCAATCACTTTTCTTTAGTGCCATGGCAAAGTTCCTCATGATACCTGCCCAGGATTCTATCACTATTTAGACTAGCAACTCTTGTGTATTCCCCATTTTTCTACTTTTGTATTGGAGTTTGTGTTGCAGTTATTCTGTCCTTGCTTCAAGGTACATTTTTTGTGGTGACAGAAAAGACAAAAACTTGTCTGTTATTTGGTCACCAGAACATGAGATGCCTCTGACTCCAGTGGAGCAGACTGAGCATCATGCAGAGACCATGCATTATGAGATATCTGCAATAAAGGAGTAGCACTTTGTGTTGTCTCCTTTGGTGCACAGGGTGCGAGGTCAGTGAGAACATGCAGAAAGAAGAATGGCACAGATGTTTGGTGGGCAAAAGGCCACAGTGTGGCAGAGACTACTAGCTGTTCACCAGAAGCCACTCTCTCCTTCTTCCATATTATTAGCCTGGCTGACTACCTTATTTTTTTTTTCTTGGCCTCCTTTAAGTGTGGTTATGTTATTAAGTTCTCTATAACAGTATTATTTGAAGTGATATGTGCCATTTCTATGTTCTTTTCCCCTTGTGGTAAGATGGGATATCAATGACAAGGAATAGAGTAATCTTTGAAGCCAATTACTGAAAATGACAGAGCAATTGTCAGTCTGCTTGAAGTAAAGCCACCCCCATTTTCTACCTCCAGTTGTCTTATAACATGCTCTGGACTCTTAAGCAATAAGAAAATAAACTTCTCTTTTGTTTGAGACACTATATTTCCAGTCTATTTGTTATAGCATTTTAGCCCGCCCAGTCCAAAATTAGGTACCCATGAATATTTGTTCAGAGATATGTTTTTCCCCTCATGACATAATATTTTTTAATATGTTATTTATTTATTTGACAGAGAGATCACAAGTAGATAGAGAGGCAGGCAGAGAGAGAGAGAGAGGGAAGCAGGTCCCCTGCCGAGCAGAGAGCCCGATGCGGGACTCGATCCCAGGACCCTGAGATCACGACCTGAGCCGAAGGCAGCGGCTTAACCCACTGAGCCACCCAGGCGCCCCCTCATGACATAATATTAAGGCATTTAAGACAAACCCTGTCACTGTTCTCAAAATTATTTAGATGGAGTAGTAATAGAGATTTGGTACTGGTAATAAATATCTATTCAACTCCCTCTACTTTTTCTCCCCTTGCTCTTTCTATTTCCCATTCTTAATTCTGTGGCAGTACTGTTGGAGGCTTTAAAATCCTCCATGCCAATAGCAATACCTGTAAGTTGAGTAATTAGTTTGCATGGAAGTTAATGCCTGTAAAAATAGTAAATTATAAGACAAAATATTAGTGTCTCCATTAGTGAGAAACTAATTCAATAATAATGATTTCATTTAAACAATAAAGAAATACTGAGAATCTCAATTTTATAGTAGCACTGACTGTATTTACCAAGAACCAGTTTTTCTGACTGCAGTCAAGCTCATAGAATACAGATAATTACCTTTCATGTAGTTGACCTTACAAGTTTGTTTTTCAAAATTTATTTTGAAGCAAATATGCACTGAGCACTCTGTTATGTGCATTGTTCTAGTCACTAAGCTACATCAATGAACAAAACTGACAAAAAGCTCCTGTCTTCATGTAGATGGCATTCTATTGGAAGGGAGAAAATACATCAAATAAAAAAAAATTATGTATAGTCTTTAAAAGTCTTAAGTATGGTAGAGAAAAAGTAAAATATGAGCGTTGGAAAGGAATGGTGGGAATTAGGAAGAATTGCAATTTTAAACAGGATGATCAGGAAAATTCTCACCATAAAGTTGATATTTGGATAATCTAGAGTAGGTAAGAAAGCAAGTCAAAAAGATATCTAGGAGAGCATTTCAAGCTTTCATTAGTAGTGAACTCCCCTTGTCTTGGTAGCAGGACAAGACAGGCCCAGTGTGTCTGGGGTAGGGTGAGCAGATGTGCAAAAGATAGAGGTAAGGCGGTTAGTTATATGGGGAGCACATATGAAACAGGATCTTGTAGCTTATTTGAGTGACTTGATGTTTATTCTCAGTAGGATAGAAAAGCACTGGAGGATTTTGAACAGAACAGTCACATAATCCGTTTTACACTACTGTGCTGAGAAGGTGCTGTAGTAGAAGAGGTGTGGGGGAACAAAGATAAGGCAGGAAGATCACCTAGGAAGCTATTGCCACAGTTTAGGCCAAAGACAGTAAAGATTTGCACTATAAAGAGAATAGTGAGGATAATAAGAACTTTTGTGTTCTGTACAGATTTGGAAGAAAAAGCCAAAAAGAATTGCTGAGGAATTGTGTCTTGAAAGAGAAAGAGAAAACAAATCACCCTGTTAAATTTTGAGACACCTAAAAATCAAAAGATTCATTCTCTTTATGCTGGAACACTATCATGAACTTTATAAAACATTTTTCCAAGCAGATTCATCAACTGGCATTCCAGAAAAGGCTGTAGAATGAAGAATGCCTTCTCATTTTTCATGTAACAGGTGATTTCAATTGGAGAGATTTGAATGTTTCTTCCTGCCCACTAGCATTGCTTCCTTCTTAATTTAATAATTCATTTCCAATCATAACCCCTGGGCTGGGTGAGATGAGAGAAACAGAAGGCCATGGATGAAGGGAATAGCTAAAATTAAGAAAAAAGAAATGTAAAATATTAAGATTTTCTTATGGTGAGTTATCTTCTTTTAATAATAATATACTATTAGTTTCTTTTGCATAAATGCACCCATGTAGACTCTAAAAATGGAAAAAATTATTTTTTATTATAAATTAGTAATAAGATAGCACCAAATAAATTATAAAAATGGAGTTTAGTATTTATAACATAAAGTATTTATTTAATAATATATTTCATGTTCTTTATGATTCTTCGCAAAGTTGGGTATATTAGAGGTGAAGGACATATTATACAATATTAATGGTTTTAAAACATAATGTAAGAAGTATTAAGACTCAAGGGTATAAATTATTGGTATAGTAATACCTGTCTGGCATTGTAAAGCCCCCCAGTTTGCCTCCTTTTACTTGAAAAGACACCCAAGGTGTATGTATTAATAGGCTGCTAAAGCAATCCTTGAAACGTAATTATGTTACATTAAAAGGAATGGTAACATACTTAAATTGACCTCTTGTGATCAATTTATCCTGTTCCATGGATAATAAATCAATTATCACATGTTCTTGGATTTTTGTTTATATTTAAATGAATTTTCCCCTTGAAATATAGGCTTTAAATTATACCTTTCATATTATTGAACATAAATATATAGAGATAATCATAAAAAATGAAAAAAATAAAGTATATTTTTTTCACTCTCATCTTCACTCCAAAACAGTACATAATTACTAGGTAAATAGGATAGATATTTCATGAAGAAAAATCATGTTAAAGCTAAAGTTCAGATGTCATTTAGTAAATTATAAAATGCTTAAAAAATCATGAAGCTCTAACAACTAATATGGCTTTCTGTGTATGTGTGAAGAATGCTTCAAGCAACGGTGTTCACTGCAGTAAATTTGATGTTAATGTACTTTTACATTAGTGTACTTGATAGATCAATAAAAGAGGTAGATGTCATTAAGATTTCAAAATTTGACCTTATACTTTTATAAAACAAATACTATCTCACATAAAAGGAGTCTCTAATTTGTATTTAACTTGTGCTAAATAAGGTGCATTCTCTGTTATCATGGAAACCATCTAAACTGTATATTAGAAATAATTAGGGGGTTCCTGGATGGCTCAGTTGGTTAAGAGTCCAACTCTTGGTTTCAGTTCAGGTCATGATCTCAGGATCTGAGATCCAACCCCAAGCTGGGCTCCATCCTCAACATAGAATCTGCCTGAGCTCCTATGCCCCCCATCTTCCCTCACATCTGCTCTTCCCCCTGCTTATACTCCCTCTTTAAAATAAACAAAATCATGGGTCACGTGGGTGGCTCAGTGGGTTAAGCCCCTGCCTTCGGCTCAGGTCATGATCTCAGGGTCCAGGGATCAAGTCCCGCATGGGGCTCCCTGCTCAGCGGGGAGCCTGTTTGCCCCTCTCTCTCTGCCTGCCTCTCTGCCTACTTGTGATCTCTCTCTGTGTGTCAAATAAATAAATAAAATCTTTAAAAAAAATAAACAAAATCTTAAAAAAAAGGGGGGAAATGATTTGGATGAGTATAGGTGAAACTAAGGATATTTACTGGATATATGTATGTTAAAACATGGTATTTTATTACTTTATTGCCACCAATCAAACAATTTAATGTATAAAAAATGGAACACTCCTTTTCCACCTCCACCAAAAAAGATCTGATTAATAGATGAGTCTTAATTCTCCTCCATGCTAATGACTAAAAAGATGTAGTATATTTCCTCATTAATATATATTAAAATAAAAATATATATTAAAATAAAACGATCTATAGCCATAATATATATGAGGTAAAAAATTAGAATCACATGTGTTTTTATAGCTTAAGTTTGGTTATATATGTGTGTGTGTGTGTATGTATGTACGTGTCTACCCACATTGTGTGTGTACATATTTTAGTATTAATGCAGTGAGTTTAAACATTTAGCTCAAAATTAATTTTAGAGTTACATAAGTGACTATCATAAATATTTATGTACCTAATCAAAATGATATTTATTTATTTACCTATGCTTTATCAGTGACTATAGAACCAACTTGTTTAAAACCCATTTATTTGGAACAGGAAAAACTAAGTATTATCATGGCCCTGAAACATTGTTTTGAAATTACTGAAATGGTTGTCATTTAAAGTAAACTCTAAGATTTGATTCAGTTGTTATTGAAATGAAGTTAATGTCCAAATGCATCAAATCAAAGTAAAAACAGTAAACTAGGTGATGTAAAAATAGCAAGCAATATAGGTGGGATTAATCTACTTTCTTATATGAAACCATGTTATTAGATGGGAAATACTTCCTGTTTAGTTAATAATGAATTTTTCTTAAATAAAACACTAGAGAATATAATTTTCATAGAAATTTCAAATAATTTAATGTGTGTCCTGCATTGAAAGTGAACCATCCTTGTCATGTTCCTGATCTCAACGAGAAGGCTGCAAGCTTTTTCCCATTGAGAATGATATTTGCTATGGGTCTTTCATAGATAGATTTTGTGAAATTCAGGCATGTTCTCTCTATCCCTATACTTTGAAGCATTTTAATCAGGCACAGATGCTGGATTTTGTCAAATGCTTTTTCTGCATCAATTGAGAGGACCATGTGTTTTTTCCCTCTTATCTTATTGATTTGTTCTATCACATTGATTGATCTGTGAATGTTGAACCATCCTTGTAACCCAGGGATGAATCCCCCCTGGTCATGGTAGATAATCTTCTTAATGTACTGTTGGATCCTGTTTGCTAGGATCTTGTTGAGAATCTTAGCATCCATATTCATCAGTGATATTGGTCTGAAATTCTGCTTTTTGGTAGGGTCTTTGCCTGGTTTGGGGATCAGGGTAATGCTGGCTTCATAAAAAGAGTCTGGAAATTTTGCTTCTGCTTCAATTTTTTGAAACAGCTTCAGGAGAATAGGTGTTATTTCTTCTTTGAAAGTTTGGTAGAATTCTCCAGGGAATCCATTAGGTCCTGAGCTCTTGTCTTTTGGGAGGTTTTTGATCACTGCTTCAATCTCATTACTAGATATCGGTCTATTCACGTTGTCAGTTTCTTCCTGGTTCAATTTTGGGAGTTTATAGTTTTCCAGGAATGCATCCATTTCATCTATGTTGCTTAGCTTATTGGCATATAACTGTTGATAATAATTTCTGATGATTGTTTCTATTTCCTTGGTGTTAGTTGTGATCTCTCCCTTTTCATTCATAATTTTATTAATTTGGGCTTTCTCTCTTTTCTTTTGGATTAGTGTGGCCAGTGGTTTATCGATCTTATTGATTCTTTCAAAAAACCAGCTTCTAGTTTCATTGATATATTCTACCGTATCTCTGGTTTCTACCTCATTGATCTCTGCTCTAATCTTGATTATTTCCCTTCTTATGTGTGGAGTTGGTTTGATTTTTTTTGTTGGTTCTCCAGTTCTTTAAGGTGTAGAGACAGCTGGTGTATTCTGGATTTTTCAATTTTTTTGAAGGAGGCTTGGATGGCTATTTCCCCCTTAGTACCACCTTTGCAGCCTTCCCGTTGAGATCAGGAACACAACAAGGATGCCCATTCTCACCACCTTGTTCAACATAGTACTAGAAGTCCTAGCAACAGCAATCAGACAACAAAGAGAAATAAAAGGTATCCAAATTGGCAATGAAGAAGTCACACTCTCTCTATTCGCAGATGACATGATTCTTTATAAGGAAAACCCAAAAAACTCCACCCCCAAACTACTAGAACTCATACAGAAATTCAGTAACATGGCAGGACACAAAGTCAATGTACAGAAATCAGTGGCTTTCTTATACACTAACAATGAAAATACAGAAAGGGAAATTAGAGAATCGATTCCATTTACTATAACACCAAGAACCATAAGATACCTGGGAATAAACTTAACCAAAGAGGTAAAGGATCTGTACTCGAGGAACTACAGAACACTCATGAAAGAAATTGAAGTAGACACAAAAAGATGGAAGACCATTCCATGCTCTTGGATTGGAAGAATAAACATTGTTAAAATGTCTATACTGCCTAGGGCAATCTATACTTTTAATGCCATTCTGATCAAAATTCCACTGATATTTTTCAAAGAGCTGGATCAAATACTCCTAAAATTTGTATGGAATCAGAAGAAACCCCAAATTGCTAAGGAAATGTTGAAAAACAAAAATAAAACTGGCAGCATCATGTTACCTGATTTCAAGCTTTACTACAAAGCTGTGATCACCAAGACAGTGTGGTACTGGCATAAAAACAGACACATAGACTAGTGGAACAGAGTATAGAGCCCATATATGGACCCTAACTCTATGGTCAAATAATCTTCGACAAAACAGGAAAAAATATATAGTGGAAAAAAGACAGTCTCTTCAGTAAATGGTGCTGGGAAAACTGGACAGCTATATGTAGAAGAATGAAACTCGACCATTTTCTTACACCGTACACAAAGATAAACTTGAAATGGATAAAAGACCTCAATGTGAGATAGGAATCCATCAGAATCCTAGAGGAGAACATAGGCAGTAACCTCTTCGGTTTCAGCCACAGCAACTTCTTCCAAGATATGTCTCCAAAAACAAAGGAAACAAAAGCAAAAATAAACTTTTGGGACTTCATCAAGATCAAAAGCTTCTGCACAGCAAAGGAAACAGTCAACAAAACAAAGAGGCAACCCACGGAATGGGAGAAGATATTTGCAAATGACAGTATAGACAAAAGGTTGATATCCAGGATCTAAAATGAACTTCTCAAACTCAACACACACAAAACAGATAATCATATCAATTGGGAGGGAGACAAACCATAAATGACTCTTAATCTCACAAAACAAACTGGGGGTTGCTGGGGGGAGGTGGGATTGGGAGAGGGGGAGCGGGCTATGGACATTGGGTAGGGGAGGCGAACCATAAGAGACTATGTACTCTGAAAACAACCTGAGGGTTTTGAAGGGTCAGGGGTGGGAGGTTGGGGCAACCTGAGGGTTTTGAAGGGTCAGGGGTGGGAGGTTGGGGGAACAGGTGGTGGGTAATGGGGAGGGCACGTTTTGCATGGAGCACTGGGTGTTGTGCAAAAAGAATGAATACTGTTACACTGAAAAAATAAATAAAATGAAAAGAAAAAATAAATAAAATGAAAAAAAAAATGGGCAGAAGATATGAACAGACACTTCTCCAATGAAGACATACAAATGGCTATCAGACACATGGAAAAATGTTCATCATCACTGGCCATCAGGGAGATTCAAATTAAAACCACATTGAGATACCACCTCACACCAGTTAGAATGGCCAAAATTAGCAAGACAGGAAACAATGTGTTGGAGAGGATGTGTAGAAAGCGGAACCCTCTTACACTGTTGGTGGGGATGCAAGTTGGTACAGCCGCTTTGGAGAACAGTGTGGAGATTCCTCAAGAAATTAAAAATAGAGCTTCTCTATGACCCTGCAATTGCACTGCTGGGTATTTACCCCAAAGATACAGATGTAGTGAAAAGAAAGGCCATCTGTACCCCAATGTTTATAGCAGCAATGGCCACGGTCGCCAAACTGTGGAAAGAACCAAGATGCCCTTCAACAGACGAATGGATAAGGAAGATGTGGTCCATATACACTACGGAGTATTATGCCTCTATCAGAAAAGATGAATACCCAATTTTTGTAGCAACATGGATAGGACTGGAAGAGATTATGCTGAGTGAAATAAGTCAAGCAGAGAGAGTAAATTATCATATGGTTTCACTTATTTGTGGAGCATAACAAATAACTTGGAGGGCATGGGGAGACGGAGAGGAGAAGGGAGTTGAGGGAAACTGGAAGGGGAGATGAACCATGAGAGACTATGGACTCTGAAAAACAACCTGAGGGTCTAGAAGGGGCGGGGGGTGGGATGTTGGGGGAACAAGGTGGTGGGTATTAGTGAGGGCACGTGTTGCATGGAGCACTGGGTGTGGTGCAAAAACAATGAGCACTGTTATGCTGAAAAGAAATTTAAAAAAAGGGGGGGGGGGGAGAAAGTGAACCAGACCATCTTCCATCAAAGAACATGGAAGATTATCACCTTGTCTGGCCTTTGGTTACCTCACAACCTGGAATGGGTCCTGTAGGAAGCAATACCACTAGGAGTAATTTCACTTTGTAGAAAAGTCATTGCTTTTCATTTGGCCTACAACTTCTTAATTCATTTACTAGATTAGATTGATTATTTATTCTTTTATTCAATATTTACCAACTATGTACCAAGTCATATGGCAAACAAAGTTTTAGTCCCAGGGGAGTTTATGTTATGGAAGGTGCCACTGATATAATCCACACCTTATAAGTTATTAGAGGGGCTCTCTACTTGGCCATTGATCTAAAGATTAATTCCTTAGCTCTAGAGAGGCAAAACAACTATCATTGGGAATGACTGGCTTTTTGAGGTATATGTGTCCTACCTCTCTATTATTGGAAAAAACTATAGTCTTACAAGTAATAGTCCCCAATGAGGTGGACATTTACAATGGTGCAGTCTTCTCATCTTTATAACCTGTAGGTTCCCATAACACATAAACAATCCTGTTTAAGATAGTTTAAAGCTGGGGTGGGAGGATGGGGGAACAGGTGGTGGGTAATAGGGAGGGCACGTATTGCATGGAGCACTGGGTGTTCTGCAAAAACAATGAATACTGTTACACTGAAAAAATAAATAAAATGGGGGAAAAAAGATAGTTTAAAGCAGTTTTCATTTGAAGAATGAACTTTTCTGTGACGATTCTATTCCATTTTGGGGGGTTATTATGTCAGTTTGTTTTTGAGATAGCACCAAATAAATTATAAAAATTGAGTTTAGTATTTATAATATATAATATTTCACTAACAATGTATCTCATACTCTTTATGATTCATTTGCAAAGTTGGATGTATTAGAGATGAAGGACATATTACACACTATTAATGGTATTAAAATGTAACCTAAAAAGTATTAATACTCAAGGGCATAGATTATTGCTATACTAATACATGCCTGGTGTTGGAAGATAGAGTTTTGAGTAAGAAAGAATATGGTGAATTTTAGAATAATATTCATTAGCAAGAAACAATCTAAAATGCTATTCAGCAATAACAACTAGAAATAATTATAAAATGTATTTTGTTTGTTTTTACTTCGGGCTAGTAAGACTACCTAGATTATATAATTTCTTGAGTATATTGGCAGACTTAGAGGGATCCAAAAATTGTTTTTCCTTACTCCTGCTAAGTAATGCAATCACTTAAAAATTAAGCTTGAAAGTGTTGAATGAGTTATATAGAGTTATTTTATGTATTATTCTCTAAATATATGTCCCAGTAAAACTTCTTACTTATATATTTAAGATTTAAAGTCACTGCTGGAGGGACACCTTGGTGGCTTAGTCAGCTGTGCATCTAACTTTTAGTTTTAACTCAGGTCATAGTTGCAGGGTTATGAGATAGAGCCCCAAGTTGGGCTCTGCACCAGCATGGAGTCTGCTTGAGATTTTCTCTCCCTCTGCCTCTCTCTCTCTCTCTAATAAATAAATAAATCTTTAAGGGAAAAAGGTAAAGCTACTATTGGAAATTCATGGTGGTTATCTAAATATGCATTTTAAAAGGTGCAACATTTTAGCCTGGAAACACAAAATATATCTTTGTATGAAAGCCCTAACTACTGTAAAATAATGAGCATTTGACATTTGTTTTCTTGATTAGCTTTCCCAGATTTCTGACAAGTTTATAAAAATATCTGATGCTTACCATTTTAGAAATGAGTATAACTTATTTTGTTGTCTATTCCTATAACTATCATGTGACAAATTAAATTTGCTTTTTAGAGAATATTAATGTCAGCATTTCCAGAATAAATTTAACTTAATTATTTTACATATATGAATTAATGTATCATAGGTGTATGCAAAATTACAATAAACTGTATGTGCACCAACGATGCTACCTGCAGCATGCTTAATATTCATTATGAATTGTAAATTTCTTACACATTAACACTAATAAACACATGTGAATTATGTATGCAGTCATCTTTACTCTCTGCTCTCTTTTTTTCTTATTAATTTCTAGTCAGGTTACAAAATCCTAGACTTAAGGCTTTCAGCAACATCTCCAAAAATAAATTAACTCTTTATTATGTGAATTACCATGGCTTTTATTGTTTATCTTCATATTCTTATCACTATAGTTTACCTAAGGATCCAATCTCCAAATAGGAATGTATTGTTCAGTGTTCATTTAGAAGCTATTGGGATTAATTCCATTAGACTAACAGCCCTTGTTTATTTGGATCACCACAAGAAACTGGCCATTATATTCTAGATATTGTCCATATATCCAACAATCAGACTTGATCTCTCATTTACCTATGATCTCCCACTGTATGCTTTGAAATTCAATACCTGTTATCAGCAAAATATTCTATATCCTCAATATCGTCAATGTATTCTTTCATCTTCTTCCTTAAACTAATCTCTCTTGAGCAGTTTGAGCCCCCTTTTTAATGGAGCCCCTACCTCCTTCCTCTTAAAATCTTTCTCCAAAGATTTATATCTCCTCATGAATATTAAGCATGTAAAGCATGTAGATCCTACCTCTGAAGTGGATAAATAAAATGTACTTTAGAGTTTTGCACACAGCATCATATATTAACTCATCTATATAAAATAGTTAAAGTTAAAATTGTTTGGAGTACTAACACAAATGTCACCTACCAGAGGACCTCATGGTTTATTCACTAATGTGTTCTTAGAGTTCTTAGAGTTTGGGTCATATGGGAAAGTAATAAAGATTTGTTTAATTAATATGTAAACTAATGGTTTATGTTCCCACCATGCTCTTCACAGACAATTCTAGACCACTTTTCCTTCCTCCCACCTTCCCCAAACCACAGCTTTGTAGAAGCACACAGTTGACTGTAAAATTAGCCATTTCTCCATTTTATAGTCAGATACATAAATGCCTGGTCATCCCTTTGTATTTTGAATAATTTACTGTCTTCATTGAATGCAACTTTAATATCCAAGGAGAAAATTCATCTAACACCTTGCCTTTCCAGTTTCTTCACCCCCTTACTTCTAATAACAAAATTTTGATTTTAAATTTTCTACTCTGTAAGCACCATCTTCCCTCTCTCTAGCTTGTAGACTCCAATATTATCACTCCAACAATTCTTTCCAGTGATATTGGTAATTCAACACCTCCACTGTTTTGCTTTATTTTGTTTTTTTTTCCCTGTGATAATTGTCCTGTAGGCTCTCTTCTTACCCAGAGTGGACTCCAATGTCCATCATAATGACCTCTCCTTTCCACCCAGCTTCAATTCTATTGGTCCTCCCTTGTTCCATAGTTCTTGCCTGTCAAAACCCCAATTCTGATCAAGCCAAATTCTCTACCTACTCTATGTCTGTACCTGATAAGCTTAGCATGACTAGAAAAAAGACAAAAAGAAAAACAAAAATGAACCATGGTGACTGGTTTCAATTTATAACATCAACTCACAAGGTGAATGCTACTGCATCTACTCTGTTGATTAACTTTCTACCATATGAGATAAATATTTCATACCTTCCTCCTCTATCTTCAAATCCCTAACAGTTTTCTTATTCCTCTGAGATCATGATCTGGATATTTTATTTCACTAAGCAAGTAGAAACATTCAGAAGAAAACTTTCTAATATTTCCACAACCAAGTTCATCAGTGATTTAGAGATTTAGATAGATAGATAGATGATAGATAGGTAGATAGATAGATAGATAGATAGATTATATATATATATATATATATATATATATATATATTTTTTTTTTTTTTTTTTTTTTTTTTTTACCCTCTCTCTTTCTCTCCAGGTGTTGACAGGGTAGTTGTATTCTGGACTGGCTTGCCTAGACAGGGTGGTTTAAGATGGCCTTGTTCACATGTCTAAAGCTTCACCTGGGGGACGCCTGGGTGGCTCAGTGGGTTAAGCCGCTGCCTTTGGCTCAGGTCATGGTCTCGAGGTCCTAGGATCAAGTTCCGCATCGGGCTCTCTGCTCAGCAGGGAGCCTGCTTCCCTCTCCCTCTCTCTCTCTGCCTGCCTCTCTATCTACTTGTGATCTCTCTCTGTCATATAAATAAATAAAAATCTTTAAAAAAAAAAAGCTTCACCTGGGACATCTGGGGAACCTCTCTCTGTGGTCAGCCCTTCATCCTCCATCTTTCTTGCCTGAGCTTCTCCACATTATGGCAAAAAGAGTCCAACAAAAAGAGAAATACCTAGTGAACAAGAACTTGTTCATATCTCTTCATTCTAGTGTCCCATTGACCAAAAAAAAAAAAAAAATCACATAGCCAAAACCAGGGTCAATGTCAAAGGAGACTACCCAAGAGTGTGCATATAAGGATAGAAATAATGGCAACCATTCCATAGACAATCCACCCTCTTTCTAAGCCTTTATTGCTCCCATAATCATCCCCTTGCAAATATAAATGTAATATCTATCAGACTAATATTTTAGCTATATTTTATGTCACAAAATTCAGTTCTTCAGTTGACCTAAGTAGTTCAATAGAATTTTATGATCAGTCTAGGGAAAATGGAGTCTGACGTTTTGCTCCAATTCTTACACACAAATTGTCGGAGAAATTCTTACAAATACAATTTGAGATAATACCAGCCTTCCCTGTTCAGTAAATTTAAAAAAAAATAAATTTTATTTATTTCTTTATTTAACAGAGAGGGAGAGCACAAGCAAGGAGAACAGCAGAGGGAGAGGGAGTAACAAGCTCTCCACTGAGCAGGGAGCCCTTTACAAGGCTCAGTCCCAAGACCCAGGGATCGTGAACAGAGCCAAAGGCAGATACTTAACCAACTGAGCCACCCAGGGGCCCCAGTTAATTTTAGGTGATTCCCTATTACTTTTTTGTAATTTTTATTTTGAGTTAAATACTCACAATAAGTTGGGAAATAGTAGTGTCCATGTACTCTTCACCCAAATTTCTCCAGTGGTAATATCTGACCATTGTATATTATCAAAACTTGGAAACTAACATTTGTACAATATTTTTAACTCAAGCACAGTTGGATTTCACTAGTTTCTACATGCAGTTTTATGTGTGTGGGTATATAATTGTATGAAATTTTATTATATATGTAGATTAGAGTAATATAATGAACAACATAATTAAGATACAGTTTTTCCATCACCATAACGAAACTCCCTCCTGTTACCCCTTAATGATCATACCCTTTCCTAAATTCTAACCCTTGGCAACTACTGATCTGTTATCTATTATGATAATTGTTGATTCAAAATTATTATATAAATTGAATCATACCATAAGTGTCCATCTGAGTTTGGCTCTTTTTCAATCAGCAAGATGCCCCTGAGATTTATTGAACTGTTTTGTGTATTGATAGTTCATTCCATTTTATTGCTAAATAATAGTCCATTATATGGATATATCACAGTTTGTTTACCTCTTTGTTCTTTGAAAAACATTTTGTTTATTTCCAGTTTGGGGATAGTACAAATAAAGCTACAGTGAAGATTATGTGTACAGACTTTTCTGAACATAAGCTTCAGTTTTCAAGGATGAACAAGATGGTGGAGGAGTAGGAGACCTAAATTTCATCTGGTCCCAGGAATTCAGCTAGATAGTTATCAAATAATTTTGAACACCTACAAACTCTACAGAAGATCGAAGAAAAGAATAGCAGCAACTCTATGAAAAGAAAAATGGCCACTTTCTGGAAGGACATGCAGAGAAGTGACTCCAAGGTGATATACAAGAAGATAGACCATTGCGGGGGAGGGAGCCTCCAGTAGCCAGCTACTGGCAAGTAATATAGCAGTGGAGCACAAAACTGAAACTTTTAGAGGTCTGTAATCTACACTGATGGAAACATCAGATAGGCAGAAGACCTATCCACAGAAATGTGGCAGGCCAGAAAGGACTGACTTGATATATTCAGAGCTCTTCAAGCAGGGCCTCAACAAGCAGCAGATTCAGGGAAACATCCCCCCCTCCTTCTTCCAATGGGAAGAGCAGTGTGGGAGCATGCTTCAGGAATCTGCTGGGTTTGGAGACTCCAAATGTGGTTATGTGCCAAGGATAGAAATGCTCAGTCTGGGTGAGCATAGAGTACGGCCAGAGACCAGGGAGACAGGAGTTATTAACTGCTTTTCTCTGAGGGTGCACTGAGGAGTGGGGCCCTGAACTCTTGGTACCTCTGGGGTATTCATTCTCACCCTTTAAAGCATTGTAGAAAGCCTTCAAGGAACAAAGTTTGCTCTACTGAGAGCAAACCCAAGATTACTTAGCCTGGCCCCTGGCAAGTACAGTGCAATTCTTTCCTGGGCAAAGACATTTGAGAATCAATGCAACAGGACTCTCCCCCAGAAGATCAGCAAGAACATCCCACCAAGAGCAAACTTACTGATCAATGAGAACTGTAAAACTCCAGTCCCAAGGGAATATAGTACATAGAATTCACAAGTTTTCCTCCATGATTCTTTAGTTTTAAAAAGTTAATTTTTAAAATTTTCTTTTTTTTCTTTCCCTATTTTTAAAAAAATTTTCTTCTTTCCTTTTTGAACCAACTTCTTATCAATTCCTTTTTAAATATCTTTTTTAATTTTCATTTTTAGTCATATTCCATCCCTTCATTGTATTTATCCTTATGTGTGTGTGTGTGTGTGCATTTCTTTCTTTAAAATTTTGGAGGCAGTTTCTTCTAACAGACCGAAACATACCCAAAATCTAGTGTATAGCTCTGTTCTATTCACCAGCCTGATCAAATTCTTTTTTATTTCTTTTATCCCTGGTTTTGGGTCTCTTCTGATTTATTTAGTGTATATTTTTCTGGGGTTGTTATTACCCTTTTAGCATTTTGTTCTCTCATTCATCTATTCTTCTTTGGACAAAATGACAGAATGCAAAAACTCACCTCAAAAAAAAAAAAAAAAAAAAAAAAAAAGAACAGGAGGCAATACTGACTGCCAGGGACCTAATCAACATAGACATTAGTAAGATGTCAGAACTAGAGTTCAGAATGATGATTATAAAGATACTAACTGGGCTTGAAAAAAGCATAGAATATATTAGAGAATCCCTTTCTGGAGAAATAAAATCTAACCAAGTCAAAATCAAAAAGGTTATTAATGAGGTACAATAAAACATAGAGACTCTAATTGCTAGGATAAATGAGGCAGGAGAAAAAACTAGTGATATAGAAGACCAAATGATGGAGAATAAAGAAGATGGAAAAGAGAGAGAAGCAACTACTGGATCACAAGGGGAGAGTTTGAGGGATAAGTCATACCATAAAGCAAAACAATATCAGAATAATTGGGATACCAGAAGAAGACAGGGAGGAGCAAAAAGTATACTGGAGCAAATTATAGTGAAGAACTTCCCTAATTTGGGGAAGGAAAAAAGCATCAAAATCCAGGAGGCACAGAGAATCCCCCTCAAAAATCAATAAAAATAAAATAAGTCAACACCCCCAAGATCTAGAAGTAAAACTTACAAATTTCAGACAAAAAGAAAATCCTGAAAGCAGCTTGGGGAAAAGAGGTCTGTAATCTACAATGATGGAAACATTAGATAGGCAGAAGACCTATTCACAGAGATGAGGTAGGCCAGAAAGGACTGATGTGATATATTCAGAGTTCGTCAAGCAAGGGCCTCAACAAGCAGCAGATTCAGGGAGATATCACCCCTCCTTCATCCAATGGGAGGAGCAGTGTGGGATATATTCAGAGCACTAAATGAGAAAAATATTCAACCAAGAATCCTACGTCTAGCTAGGCTTTCATTGAAAATAGATCACATCTTGGGTCACAAATCAGGTCTCTACCAGTACCAAAAGATTGAGATCATTCCCTGCATCTTTTCACCACAATGCTTTGAAACTTGAACTCAATCACAAGAGGAAAGTTGGAAAGAACTCAAATACATGGCAGCTAAAGAACATCCTCCTAAAGAATAAATGGGTCGACCAGGAAATTTAAAAAGAATTTTTAAAAAATAATGGAAGCAAATGAAAATGAAAACACAACTGTTCAAAATCTTTGGGATACACCAAAGACAGTCCTAAGAGGAAAGTATATAGCAATACAAACCTTTCTCAAGAAACAAGAAAGGTCTCTAACCTTTTGCTAATACATAAGAAAGGTCTTTAACCTAACCCTACACCTAAAGAAGCTGGAAAAAGAATAGCAAATAAAGCCTAAACCCAGCATGAGAAGAGAAATAATAAAGATCAAAGCAGAAATCAATGAAATAGAAAGCAAAAGAACAGTAGAACAGATCAATGAAACTAATAGATGCTTCTTTGAAAGAATTAATATGATTGATAAACCCTGGTCCAGACTTATCCAAAAGAAAGGAAAAAGGACCCAGATAAATAAAATTATGAATGAAAGAGGAGAGATCACAACCAATACCAAAGAAATACAAATACAATTATAAGAATGTATTACAAACAAATATATGCCAACAAATTAGACAATGTGGAAGAAATGGATGCATTCCTAGAGATATATAAACTACCAAAACTGAACCAGGAAGAAATGGAAACTTTAACAGACCATAACCAACAAGGAAATTGAAGCAGTAATAAAAAACCTCCCAACAAACAAGAGCCCAGGGCTAGATGGCTTCCCAGGGGAATTCTACCAAACATTTAAAGAATAATTAATATCAATTCTTCTGAAACTGTTCCAAAAAATAGAAAAGGAAGGAAAACTTCCAAACTCTTTCTATGAGGCCAGCCTTACCTTGATCCCCAAAGCAGACAAAGACCCCATCAAAAAAGAAAATTATAGACCAATATCCTTCATGAACACAGATGCAAAAATTCTTATCAGAAGACCAGCCAATAGGATCCAGCAGTACATTAAAAAGGATTATTCACCATGACCAAGTGGGATTTATTCCTGGGCTGCAAGGTTGGTTCAACATCTGCAAATCAATCAATGTGATAAAATACATTAATAAAAGAACAAGAACCATATGGTACTCTCAATAGAAGCTGAAAAAACATTTGACAAAGTGAGAGAAGAATCCATCAAAATCCTAGAGGAGAACACAGGCAGCAATGTCTTCGACATCAGCTCTAGGAACTTCTTAGACACATTGCCAAAGGCAAGGGAAGCAAGGGTAAAAATGAACTATTGGGACTTCATCAAGATCAAAAGCTTTTGCACAGCAAAGGAAACAGTCAACAAAACCGAAAGACAACTGACAGAATGGGAGAAGATATTTGCAAATGACATATAAGATAAAGGACTAACATCCAAAATCTATAAAGAACTAATCAAACTCACACCCAAAGAATAGATAATCCAGTCTAGAAATGGACAGAAGACATGAACAGACATTTCTGCAAAGAAGACATCCAGATGGCCAACAGACACATGAAAAAGTGCTCAACATCACTTAACATCAGGGAAGTACAGATCAAAGCCACAAAAAGATACCACTTAACACCAGGCAGAATGGCTAAAATGAGCAACTGAGGAAATGACAGATGTTAATGAGGATGTAGAGAAAAGGGAAACTTCCAGCATTGTTTGTGGGAATGCACGCTGGTGCAGCCACTCTGGAAAACAGTATGGAGGTTCCTCAAAAGTTGAAAATAGAGCTACCCTATGACCAGCAACTGCACTATCCCAAAAATACAAATGTAGTGATCCAAAGGGTCCTGTGCACCCAAATGTTTATAGCACCAATGTCCACAATAGCCAAATTGTGGTAATAGCCTAGATGTCCATTGACAGATGAATGGTGATAAAGAAGATGTGGTACACCACATCTTATATGGTATATATGGTGTGTGTGTGTGTGTATATATATATATATAGTATATAGTATACCATATATGCAATGGAATATTATGCAGCCATCAAAAATGAAATCTTGCCACTTGCAATGACATGGATGGCACTACAGGGTATTATGTTAAGCAAAATAAGGTAATCAGAGCAGGACAATTACTATATGATCTCACTGAAATGTGGAATTGAGAAACAAAACAGAGGATCATAAAGGAAGAGAGGAAAAATGAAACAAGATGAAACAGAGAGGGAGACAAACCATAAGAGACTCTTGATCTCAAGAAACAAACTGAGGGCTACTAGAGTGGAAGTGGAGTGGAAGTGGGTGGGAGGGATGGGGTGGCTGGGTGACAGACACTGGGGAGGGTACATGCTTTGGTGAGCACTGTGAATTGTGTAAGACTGATGAATCACAGACCTGTATCACTGAAACAAATAATATATTATATGCTAATAAAGTGTATAGTTCAGCAAAAACAAACAAACAAACAAAAACAGACTTCAGTTTTCTAGGATATATGACTAAGAGTGCAATTGCTAAGTTGCATGGTAAATAGATATTTAACTTTATAAAAATCTGCCCCACTGTTTTCCAATGTAACTATGCTATTTTACATTCCTACTCACAATATATGAAAAGTTCCCCTGCATTTTCATCAGTTTGGTAAAACCAGTATTTTTTTAATTATTATTTTAACCATTCTAATAGTTGTGTAATAGTATCTCATCATGGTTTTAATTTGGTTTCTTCTAATGGCTAACGTTGTTGAACATGTTTTCATGTACTTATTTTCCATCTATATATCTTTTTTAGTGAAATATCTGTCCATATTCTGGCTCATTTTCTAATTAGATTATTCATTTTCTTGCTGTTGAGTTTCTGTTGAAAGTTCTTTAAATATTCTAAGTTCATATCCTTTGTCTGAAATTTGTGTGTGTTTTAGGTTGAGGGTGCTTTTGTCTGTTTTGTTTTGTTTTGTTTTCATATATATTACTGATTATTCCAATACCATTTGATGAAAATTCAGAAGCAAACACACGAGGGGGAGGAGTCAAGATGGCGGAGAAGTAGCAGGCTGAGACTGCATCAGGTAGCAGGAGATCAGAAGCAAACACACACACACAAAATCCCATGCCATTTATTCCTCTACTAATTCCATACAATCTTGATTACTACTGCCACATGGTAAGTCTTAAACTCAGTGTGATTGCTTCAGTGTTCTTTTCTCTTTCTTTCTTTCTTTCTCTCTCTCTCTCTTTCTTTCTCTCTTTCTTTCTTTCTTTCTTTCTTTCTTTCTTTCTTTCTTTCTTTCTTTCTTTCCTTCTTTTTCTTTCCCCTCCCTCTCTCCCTACCTTCCTTCCTTTGCTTTTGTTTTTACTTTGATTTGCTTTCTTTTCCCAAAATTTTTTGGCAATTTGAGTTCCTTTGTCTTACTAACTCTATTTTTCTTTCCCAACATCTAAAATCACTTTAGCTAGTTTTCCTGGTCAATAAGTTGCCATATTCCTCATCTTGTTAATATCTGTAGGCTTCTCCCCTCTTCTGACCCTCACTAGTGTCTTATTTATCCCTAGTTGTTTTTTCATGCTTCTCCTAAATTAAATTCCTTATAGACACTTCTCTAATAATCCATCCTATGTTTTTTTTTTCCTCAAAATTTCAGATGAAGATGATTCCCTTCTAAGAAGCCTCCTGGCCTAGCCTCTGAAGGCCACACTCTTCTTTCCTATTTCCTTTTCCTTATTAGAGTCAGACTGTGAGTTTTTAAGGCATTAAGCACACACACAAAAAAATCGCTGCTCCCACATATAATTAAAAATGAAAACAATCAAAGATGTGTGTAAAAGTCCATCAAAATTTGATGTATCCCTTGAAAACCTCTTCAATCTATTCTATTTATATTCAGAATAAAAAACTCTTAAAAATTCTCTCTTTCTCATTTTTTTTCCTTTTTCTCTTTCCCCTATATCCTCCTTCCCATTTTGTCACAGCTGCTTTGCTGGTGCCTTAGGCACATGCTTTGTCTTTCTATTGGGTAATCTACCACTGACTTTTATGAATAATTTGTTCTATGTCATAAAGCATTCATATTTCTGCTCTAGTTGTCTTTATCTTTGTTGTCCTTTTGCCACATCATAATCTCCTGTTTTCTGTACATTTTAAAATACCCTCTGTGGCCCCTACTAGTTAGCTAATGCCATGTTACCTCATCTTCCATCTAACATTTTCCCTCATAATATACTCTTAAATCTGCCCCTTTTCAAAGTAAACAGTTGCTTTCTATATTCTCCCATATATATTTGTTACAGTTGTTGCATGGATTCAAATAGTTAAAGTCCCCCTTTGTAACTTCCCCTTCCTTAGAAAGATATATATCCTGCAGTGCCTGAATTTAAATAAACAGTTCCATACAATTTCCTTCCATTCATTACCTTCTGCTATAGGATATCTTTGGCCTTGTCTTGACATAGCTATATTAAATGGGAACTAAAGAAATCTGAGCACTTTTTGAAACTTTCTTTCTTTGGATAGTTTATTAGCATCTATAAGATAGAGTGATGAGAAAATTGAACTTAGATGGAAATACTGCTTACAAATATAAACGTTTCTGTAGGTGGTAACACACTCAACTGTAATACTCCATTTAATTGTACAATTTTTACTCGCTAACATAAGATGAACAAATTCTCTAATCAATAAAACATTTTGCCAAAATAATTATAACTCTTCACTTTCAAATACATATTTGTTTGTATATGAGGTCTTTGGTACTCAACCTTTCTCAACAAAGCAAATAAATTTTACTGTAGGATTGAAATAATATTTTCATTGAATTCTTAATACCAGATATTTACCATGCCTACATGTGCACCTCATTTTGATCACATAATGAGGTGTATGGAGGCAAGTTTTATTCTGACAAAATTAAAGACCCATGTCCATAAACATCTATGTACCAAGATGCCTCTGCTTCTATATGCAGGTGAGGAAATTCTAATCAGCAGACCCATGTTATTTTCTAAAACTAACATTAATTAAGATGACTTCTTTCTTTCTGCCCCTTTTGTCAAATCTTTGCTGTATAACTCTACTTCACTGAGTACAAGCCTAACATGTGTGAACAAAATGTAGCCTTTATTCAGATGACACAGAAATATATAATGTTGGATCAGAAGTAACTGAATCTCCTTTCACTGCATATATCTGTAGTTAGGTGACATGAACTGGCACATATTTCTTATTCATGAGTTCTACTGCATGAGAAGGAGGATTCACCTGAATTTTAAACTGTTATAAACCATTAATGTATTCTAGCTTGGAATTAGGTAAGCTGATCATATTATATCAAAGAAAAAGTTCATGCAAGTCACATCAAGACTTCTCATTTGGATTCCCTCTCCTGTGGCCTGAAGCAATCTTTGCAAATGATCTTTATTTCCCTTTATTCTTCTATGAATTAAGAAAAAATGAGATTTTGAAAAAAAAATTATACTATCAAACGACTTTTTTCCTCTTCATATAGTCATAGTTTTTTTGTTTTTTTTTTTTGTCCTAACATCTGTATGCTATTGGAAGGGTCTGTAAGCAGAGACACACTCCTCTCATGGTTAAACCCTTCCCCTTCATCTTTGGTCTGTTTCAGAAGGAAGAACACAGGACCTGTAGCCCTGAACAATGTCTTCTGTACGGAAGGTCTCCAGGGCATTGCACTGAAGTCAGTAGCTTCTAAAGTGTATTTGTGCCTTCTCAAGGCATTTAAAAAACACTGTGTAGGATAGCATCTTGTTGCTTTAGAAATAAGTTGTTTTTCTTTTAACCTATGACAGTTTTCTTCATAATACCTTTGTCATAAGTTGATTAATATTTATTCTTATTTATTTATTCTTATTTATTTATTTATTCTTACTTTATTTTAATGGCCAAAACTTTTTTTAAATTTTTATCTTTTATTTTTTATTTAAATTTTAATTAACATACAGTGCAATGTTGGTTACAGGAGTAGAATTCAGTGATTCATCACTTACACACAAACACCCAGTGCTCATCACAAGTACTTCCTTAAATACCTAAATCCCCATCTGGCCCATCCCCTATCCACCTCTCTCCAACAACCCTCAGTTTCTTTTCTGTAGTTAAGAGTCTTTTATGCTTTGTTTCCCCTCTAACTTCTCCCCCCTTCCTGTATCTTCATCTGTTTTCTTTATCTTAAATTCCACATATGAGTGAGTTCATAGGTATTTGTCTTTCTCTGGCTAACTGATTTTGCTTAGCACAATACATTCTAGCTCCATCCATGTGATTGCAAATAGCAAGATTTCATTCTTTTTGATAACTAATATCCCATTATTGATACATATTATACATATATTTAAAGTACCTCACTATAATACATTATATTTTAAGTATATGTAATATATATGTATATACCACATCTTTATCCATTCCTTAGTTAGTGAACATCCAGGCTCTCTCCATAGTTGGCTGTTGTTGATAATGCTGCCATAAACATCAGGGTGCATGTACTCCTTCGAATATGTATTTTTGTATACTTTAGGTAAAAGCTAGTAGTACAATTGCTGGCTTGTAGGCTAGCTCTATTTTCAAATTTTAGAGAAGCCTTCAAATTGTTCTCCAGAGTGGCTTCAAACCAATAGTACAAGGGTTCCCCTTTCTCCACTTCCTTGCCTAAGCCTGTTTTCTTTTTCTTTGTTGTTAAGTATAGCCATTCCAACAAGTGTGAAGTGATATCTCATTGTGGTTTTGATTTGTATTTCCCTGATGATAAGATATATTGACCATCTTTTCATATGTCTGTTAGCCATCTGGATGTCTTCTTTGGAAAAGTGTCTATACATGTCTTCTGCTCATTTCTCAACTGTGTTATTTGTTTTTTGGTGTTGAGTTTGGTAAGTTCTTTATAGATTTTGGATACTAGCCCTTTATCAGAAATATCATTTGCAAACATCTTCTCCCATTCTGAAGGTTGCCTTTTAGTTGGTTGCTTGTTTCCTTGACTGTGCAGAAGTTTTTCATCTTGATAAAATCCCAATAGTCCATTTTTGCTTTTGTTTTACTTGCCTTTGGAAACCTGTCTGGTAAGAAGTTGCTAAGGCCAAGGTCAAAGAGGTTGCTGTCTGTGTTCTTCTCTAGGGTTTTGATGGTTTCCTGTCTCACATTTAGGTCTTTCATCCATTTTGAATTTATTTTTGTGTATGAGGTAAGAAAATGGTCTACTTTCATTCTTCTGCATGTGACTGTACAGTTTTCCCAACACGAATTATTGAAGAGACTGTCTTTTTCCATTGGATATTCTTTCCTGCTTTGTTGAAGATAGTTGACCATATAGTTGGGGGTCAATTTCTGGGTTCTTTGTTACATTCCATTAATCTATGTGGCTGTTTTTGTGCCAGTACCGTACTGCCCTGATCACTACAACCTTGTTATGTACCTTGAAAATTGGAATTGTGACACCTTCATCTTTGCTTTTCTTTTTCAAGATTACTTTGGCTAGTCAGGTTCTTTTGTGGTCCCATACAAATTTCCGTATAAACTTTAGGATTGTTTATTCTAGCTCTGTGAAAGATGCTGGTAGTATTTTGATAGGAATTGCATTAAATGTATAGATTGCTTTGGGTAGTATAGGCACTTTAACAATGTTTGATCTTCCAATTCATGAACATGGAATCCTTTTCCATTGCTTTGTGTCTTCTTGAATTTCAGTGTTTTTGAATTTTGAGAGTATAGATCTTTTACATGTTTAGGTTTATTCTTAGATGTCTTATGGTTTTTGATGCAATTGCAAATAGGATTGACTCCATGATTTCTTTTTCAGCTACTTCATTATTTGTGTGTAGAAGTGCAACAGATTTCTGCACATTGTTTTGATTTCCTGTGATTTTGTTGAATTCAAAACTTTGAATTCAACTTTGTTGAACTTTTTGGTGGAGTCTTTCAGAATTTCTACCTAGAGTACCATGTCATCTTCAAAGAGTGAGTTTGACTCCTTCTTGCTGATTTGGCTGCTTATTTATTTATTTTTGTTATCTGATTGCCGAGGCTAAGATTTCTAGTATTATGTTAAATACTAATAATGAGAATGGACATCCTTGTCTGATCCCTAACCATAGGAGAAGAATTCTCAGGCTTCATTTGCTCTTCTTTTCCTAGATCCTTTAGGTGTAAGATTAGGTTGTGTATTTGAGATTTTTCTTATTTCTTAAGGAAGGCCTGTATTGCTGTATAATTCCCTGTTATGATAGCCTTTGTGCCTTTGCTGCATCCTAAAGACTTTGGACTTCCATGTTTTCATTTTCATTTGTTTCCATGTATTTTTCATTTATTTTCCTTTAATTTCTGGTTAACCCAGTTATTTTAATAGGATGTCCATGTACATGTGGTCTTTCCAAATTTTTTCTTGTGGTTAACTTCAAGTTTTATAGTGTTAGGGTCAGAAAATACGCATGATATATTCTCAGTCTTTTTGTATTTGTTGAGGTCTGATTTGTGACACAGTATATTATTTATTCTGGAGAATGTTCCATGTGTACTCAAAAAGAATGTATATTCTGCTTTAGGATGAAATGTTCTGAGTGTGTGTGTGTGTGTGTGTGTGTGTGTGTGTGTATATATATAATCATTTTTTTAGTTCTAGTTCAGGCATCTTACTTATATCTGCATTGATTAAATCCCTAGCTATCAGTTCTACTTCCTGTTTTTTTCTTTTGGGGTGAATTTCCTTATCCCTTTTTTGTCCATTTTGGTCATTTTGTCCTTTGGTCATTTTGCCCAAAAAAGAAAAGAAAAGAAAACAACAACACAAAATAAGAACACTAGATCCTGGGTGTGTTTTGTTCTGCTTATGAAAAGAATCTCCATCAAAAAATTTTAAAAATAAGATAAAATAAAATGAAAATAAATAAAAAATTAAGAACTATATAATATATATAAATAAAAATTAAAATGTTAATAAATTTTAAAAAATAATTGAAAAAATAAGAAAATAAATGAAAAAAAATTAACCCCCAAAAATAAAAGAAAAAAGGTAGTTAGGTTTTGCTTCTTCTAGAGCTGAAGCTTTGCAGTATTCTGATCGGTACTTTTGGGGGGTAAGGCTCCTCATGATTTATTCAAAAACAAAAACAAAAGATCTTGTGGGGAAACAAATTCACCTTCCTATTCATCACCTCACAAAACAAACCAAGACTGAGACCTAACCAGGACAGATGATTCAAACACTTAAAACATAACATATTTGATTACTTTTCATGATGGACTCTATTGCATGACAACTTTTTAAAAACATATTTGCTCCCCTCACACCTGAATGAGTGCATAAGATCATGGTTAAGGGGCGCCTGGGTGGCTCAGTTGGTTGAGTCTGGGTCTTGATTTTGGTTCAGGTCACAATCTCCAGTTGTGAGGGATTATGATATTGAGCCCCACGTGGATCTGTACTTGGTACAAGGAGTTGTTTGTGCTAGTCTTGTGGAAGAGTGATCTGTTGCACTGATTCTCAGGTGGACTGGCCTTAGGGAAAATGCACCCCCAGGGCAGAGTGGGGTGCTTGGTGCAAGGGGTTCCGTCCTCCACTAGGTGGCACTGTTTTGCTCCCTGAAGGCTTTTGATGCTGATGGGTGTGATGAATAGCCCTGCAGCTGAAAGTTCGCACCCCCAGCTCAGCAGAAAGTTGGCACCAAAACTTACTGCTCTCAACTGGTGTCCCTGCTCCTATACTTGGGAACTGCATAGCATGTTGGTGCCGCCCATTCTTCTTGTGAGCCAGGGAATCTTCAGACCATTGGTCACTCCTAGGACTCTCTCCCATTTTGCCACCTTAGCACTCTTTTTTTTTTTTTTTTTTTCCCCCTTTTATTAATTTTTTCAGCGTAACAGTATTCAGCCAGGCTTGTCCCCCACCATAGCAGACTTCTAAATGTTCAGATTTTGTCCTCTTCTACTTATAATAATTTGCTGTAGTCTCCTTGGCAGGGTTCCCTTCCTGCCACAGTAGCCAAAATTACATCTTCCGCAAGTCAAATTTGTCACCATTTACCTTCCAAAAGTGGTCACTTTTCTACTTGTAGGTTTGCAGTTTTAGCTCTTTCAGACATCCAGTTGATTTCTTGGGTGTTGAGAATGTTTTGATAACTATCTAGCTCTGTTAAGGGATGAGACATGCTTAGGGTCCCCCTACTCTGGTGTCATCTTAACTTCTCCTTGTTAATGGCTGAGATTTTTCAAATGCAGTACACATATTCAAACATACAAAGCAATGGGGCTCAATTTCTTCCACTTAAAAGTCAAGATTATTTCATGTAAACTCTGAATAAGTAAGAAAATTGAGGAACATTTTGATTTTTTGGTTATTCAGTAACATGTTGTTTAATCTCCACATAGTTGTGAATTTTCCAGTTTTCTTTGTATAATTAATTTATAGTTTCAACTCATTATGGTCAGAAAAGATGCTTGACAAGATTTCAGTGCTTTTCAATTTATTAAGGCTTATTTTGTGGGGTGCCTGGGTGGCTCAGTGGGTTAAAACCTCTGCCTTCAGCTCAGGTCATGATCCCATTGTCCTGGGATGGAGCCCCACATTGGGCTCTCTGCTCAGCAGGGAGCCTGCTTCCCTCTCTCTCTGCCTGCCTCTCTGCCTACTTGTGATCTCTGTCAAATAAATAAATAAAATCTAAAAAAAAAAAAAAAGACTTATTTTGTGGCCTATCATATGATCTATCCTGCAAATGTTTCATGTGCACTTGGGAAAAGTGTGTATTCTGTTAGATGGCTATATACACTTTGTGTGTGTGTGTGTGTGTGTGTGTGTGTGTGTGTGTATTCATTATGCATTATTTATATAAACATTTCTTTAGTAAGGGAGATTATATATATATATATCTATATATATATATATATCTCCTACTGACTTAACATGTCATTTAAAGACATTTTTTTTAGTTGATTTTCTTACTGATTTTTTGTTTGGATGATCTATCCAACCTACTATATTTGTGTTGCTGTGTAATTCACCCTTTAGGTCTGTTAATATTTACTTTATATATTTAGTGTCTCTTATGTTGGGTGCATAAATATTAAAAATGTATTTGTTGTTGTATATCTTCTTTAGCCATATCCCATAAATATCAATATGTTGTATTTTCATTTTTGTTCATCTCAAAATATTTTCTTTTTTTTAAGGTTTTATTTATTTATTTGACACAGAGAGAAAGATCACAAGTAGACAGTGAGGCAGGCAGAGAGAGAAGGAAAGAGACAGGCTCCCTGCTGAGCAGAGAGCCCTATGCGGGGCTCAGTCCCAGAACCCTGAGACCATGACTTAACCCACTGAGCCACCCAGGCACCCCTCAAAATATTTTCTGATACATCTTGTGATTTATTACTTGATCATTTAAATACTTAAGAGGATACCGTTCAATTTCCACATATTTTAAATTTCTCAAATTTTATTTTGTTGTTGATTTTTCATTTAATTCCATTGTGGTTAGAGAACATAACTTATAGGTATTAGCTACTCATAAATACTTTACATTTATTAATTCATTAAAATCTCACAAGAACTACATGAGGTAGTATTTTCAGTATTCACATTTTACTCATAAGGAAACAGAGATACAAAGCATGAAGGTATTGTGCAAACTCCTACATCTTGTCACCATCTAAGGGCAGCTGTGGTAGAATCTAGGTAACTTCCCAAGAGCCTATTCTCAGTCTTCTTTATTTAGATAATTTATTAATAAGGGGCGATTGGGTTAATTTTAGTTTTTTTCACTATTATAATGAAGATGCCATCAGCAATAATTATATTGATTAGCAGTAAATAAAATAGCAATAATAGATATTGCTAATTATTTATAGTAGAAAATCTTCTGAACTAGCTTCATTGGTTCATAAATAGCTGATCTTCATGTCACTTAAAAATATTCATGAAAAAAGTGCCTGAATAGTCAAGAGAATATTTTAAATAGAACACATACATACACATATGCACAAACATAGATTTACTATTACAAAAATATAGTAATCAAAATATTGTGTAATTGGCAAACACAGACCTAGAGCCCAACAGAATAGAAAAGAGAGCCCACAAATAAATTCTTATGTATATGGTCAATTTTTTTTCTTAAACTAGGGTGCCAAGATTATTCAATGGGAAAAGTCCAGTCTTTTCAACAAATTTTGTTGAGAAAAGTGGATATCCACAGGCAGAAGAATGAAATTAGACCTCAGGTTACACTGTATGCAAAAGTGAACTAAAAATGGATCAGAGACCTAAACATAAGACGTAAAACTATAAAAATCTTAGAAGAAAACATAGGAGAAAAAATCATGATATTAGATTTAACAATGATTTCTTGGATATGACCCTAACAGCATAGGCAACAAAACTAAAAATAGATAAATTAGACCTCATTAAAATGAAAAATTCCTGTACATCAAAGGACACAACCAGCAGAGTTAAAAGGCAGCCTATGTAAATGGGAGAAGATATTTAGAAATAATATATCTGATAAGGGGTTATATCCAGATTATATAAAGAGCTCCTACAATGCAACAGCAAATAAAATTAAATGACCCAATCAGGAAATGGGCAGAGGACTTGTATAGGCATTTCTCTAAAGAAATTCTACAGAAACACATGAAAAATGCTTACATCTCTAAAACATCAGAACCATAGTGAAATATTACCTTTCACCCATTGGGATAACTACTATTAAATAAGTCAATCGGAGAAAGACAACTATCATATGATCTCCCTGATATGAGGACATGGAGAAGCAACATGGGGGGGTAGGGGGATAGGAGAAGAATAAATGAAACAAGATGGGATTGGGAGGGAGACAAACCATAAATGACTCTTAATCTCACAAAACAAACTGGGGGTTGCTGGGGGGAGGTGGGATTGGGAGAGGGGGAGGGGGCTATGGACATTGGGGAGGGGAGGCGAACCATAAGAGACTATGGACTCTGAAAAACAACCTGAGGGTTTTGAAGGGTCAGGGGTGGGAGGTTGGGGGAACAGGTGGTGGGTGATGGGGAGGGCACGTTTTGCATGGAGCACTGGGTGTTGTGCAAAAAGAATGAATACTGTTACGCTGAAAAAAAAATAAATAAATAGAAAACATAAACTAAAAAAAAAAAAAAAAAGAAGAAGAAAGAAAAAAGAAAAGAAAGAAAGGAAAGAAAGAAAGAAAGAGAGGAAGGAAGAGAGGAAGGAAGAAGAGAAAAAGAAAAAAAGTGTCAGTGAGGATGTGGAGAAATTGGAACCCTTGTATATTGTTAATGGGAATGTGAATTGTGCAGCCACTATGGAAAATAGTAAGATGGTTCTTCCAAAAATTAAAAATAAAACTACCACATGATCCATCAATTCTGTAACTGGTACATACCTAAAAGATTTAAGAGCAGAGTTTTAAAGAGTTTTATTGTAGAATTATTCGCAATAGCCATAAAGTAGAAGCCACACATGTCCACTGACAGATGAATAGATAAACAACATGTGGTATATACATACAATGGAATATTATTTAGTCTTTAAAATGAAGGAAATTCTGACACATGCTACAACAATGATTTAGCCTTGAGGTCATTAGGCTAAGTAAAACAAGCCAGTCACAAATAGATAAGTGCTGTAGGATTCTACTTACGTGAGGTGCCTAAGGTAGTCAAATTCATAATGACACAAAGTAAAATGGTGTTTTTCAGGGGCTGAGGGGAGTGTGAAAAGAATTATTTAATGGATACAGAGTTTTAGTGTTGAAAGATGAAAAGAGTTCTGGAGATATGACTGCTTAACCATGTGAATGTACACTATTGAAATATAAATCCAAAAATGGCTAATGTGGTAAATTTTGTGTTATACATATTTGCCACAGTTAAAAATATGCATACTTTTATGCACAATTATTGGCTAGGCAAGACTCAGGATAATTTAACAAAAGAATTGTTTTTTGAAGGAAAAAATAGTAAATGAAAGGAACCATGTATTTATCTTCAGACTTGCCAGAAACAATGAATAAAATACAACATATTTTTTTCTGATTTTAAAATTCTTCTCAAAAAAGTAATAGAAAAAAATGTGGCTTGACTAAAATAAAATTATCTTTTTCAAACTCATGAAGTAACTTTCTTAATGCTAAAACTTTAAATATATAGCTCATAAAATCAGATGTAATATAAAGAATCTACTGTAATACTTATTACTGGAAGTTTTAACCCATTAACTATTTTTGCTTAATAAAACAATATTGATTTTAATTTTTTCAGGCAAAGAAAACATAATAAAATTGAAAAAGGATTCCATAGTGGAAAACAGTAGAGTAGAAACTGATCCATTATCTATTAAATATACAGTGTGATGAGTAATAAAAAGTGTATCTAAAGCTGTTATAGGGACGCCTGGGTGGCTCAGTCAGTTAAGTGTCTGACTTTGGCTCCAGTCATGATCTCAAGGTCCTGGGATGGAACCCTCATTGAACTCCTTGCTCACTGGGGAGTCTGCTTCTCTCTCTGCCTATTGCTCCCTCTGCTTGTGCTCGCTCTAACAAATAAATAAACAAAATCGCTAAGAAAATCCTATTATAATTAAAGTGGGAGCTTGGATAGTTAATGAATGTTTGGAAAAGAGTAAGTTTAAATCCTAATTTTAAGGACATCTGGGTGGCTTTGTCAGTTAAACATCTGCCTTCAGTCAGGTCATGATCCCGGGGTCCTTGGATCAAGTCCTGCATCAGGCTCCTTGCTCAGCAGGGAGCTTGCTTCTCCCTCTGCCTGCCACTCCCCCTGCAGGTGCTCTCTCTCACTCTCTCTCTGAGAAAGAGACAAAAGATTTTATATTTAAAAAAATCTTTACATTTAAAAAAAATCTTTAAAAATCTTTAAAATCTTAAAAAAAATTTTACTGTATAAACCAAAAATGTCAATGAATTAAATATAAAAGTATATGTATATATTTTAATTGAAATAAGCATTAACTTCCTTCATAACAAGAAAAATGTCTCTAATATAGATTAGATATAAAACAGAAACAAAATTTTACATACCATATAATCTGTTTGAAAGACATACAGTAATACAAACATAACTGAGGGAGAGAGAATATTTTTACATAGAAAATGTACATACCAAAACATACTTCTGAGCTAGGTAATTAAGGGTGATTTTTATTTGTTTTGACATACCTTTACCAGCTTTCCAAGTCTTCTACATTATACATTTATTTCTTTAATAATTAGAGAAATAAGCATTATTAAAAATAATAATGCCTTTTTAAAACCCTGTACAATGTTTTAATGAATTCATTAAGTGCTTCTTGAATGCTTGCTTGATCATTTTTCTCATCTTCTAACTCTACCTTTACTTACTCTGTCTTGGTATTTCATCTTGATTGATACGGTATGTGATTTACTAAGGCTTCCTCTCTTCCTCTCTTCACTAAGGGAAGCATGAAGGGAAGATGAAATTCACACCTGAGAAGTTATTTCCTTCTGCTTCCTTCTGACTCTAAGCTGCTTACAGCTTGTGCAGGTCACAGAAGCTCTGGGAGATTCTGTCAAATCTCACCTTTTGAGCAAAAAGTTTAACTAAACTCAGCAGGAGGTTCTCAGACTGTTTCAACTTTTGAATAACTTCGTTCAATCTGGTTCTATTTTTTCTGCCTGGAAATTCAAGTGATCTTCATTATTTTTGTGACTTTTACATTAGAGCCTATTATTCAACATATCTAATGCAGCTATTCTTAACTTGCACTTCACTATAGGAACATAAATACTATAATACATTCTCCCACTATTTCACATCAAACTGTACTCTGACAAAATCTCCAATCAGCATCTTCTTCATTTTTAACTCATAAAATATGGCAATCAGCAAAGCTATTTATTTCTCCTGAGGTATCCACTAGGGAATTGATTTTCTATCACTTTGAATTTTACCCAGTAAAATTCCCCAAATCCAACAAATCCAACAAAGCCAAATCTCAAGGTAAATAAACAGATCAAATAGACCAAAAGAGAGACATTTTGAACTCATAGATGAAACGATTTATAAGATTTTAAAATATTCAGATACTGCTGTAGCTATTTGGAGGGAAAAAAAGACCCTCTTTATTTGTGATTCTAATATCAATTTTTTATTAATTAATTTATTTTTTCAGCATAACAGTATTCATTGTTTTTGCACAACACCCAGTGCTCCATGCAATACGTGCCCTCCCTATTACCCACCACCTGGTTCCCCCAACCTCCCACCCCCGCCCCTTCAAAACCCTCAGGTTGTCTTTCAGAGTCCATAGTCTCTTATGGTTCGCCTCCCCTTCCAATTTCCCTCAATTTCCTTCTCCTCTCCATCTCCCAATGTCCTCCATGTCATTTGTTATGCTCCACAAATAAGTGAAACTATATGATACTTGACTCTCTCTGCTTGACTTATTTCACTCAGCATAATCACTTCCAGTCCTGTCCATGTTGCTACAAAAGTTGGGTATTCATCCTTTCTTTTTTTTTTTTTTATAAACATATAATGTATTTTTATCCCCAGGAGTACAGGTCTGTGAATCACCAGGTTAACACACTTCACAGCCCTCACGATAACACATACCCTCCCCAATGTCCAAAACCCCCTCCCCAAACCCACCTCCCCCCAACAACCCCCAGTTTGTGTTGTGAGATTAAGAGTCATTTATGGTTTGTCTCCCTCCCAATCCCATCTTGTTTCATTTATTCTTCTCCTATCCCCCTAACCCCCCATGTTGCATCTCCACATCCCCATATCAGGGAGATCATATGATAGTTGTCTTTCTCCGATTGACTTATTTCACTAAGCATGATACCCTCTAGTTCCATCCACGTCATTGCAAATGGCAAGATTTCATTTCTTTTGATGGCTGCATAGTATTCCATTGTGTATATATACCACATCTTCTTTATCCATTCATCTGTTGATGGATATCAAGGTTCTTTCCATAGTCTGGCTATTGTAGACATTGCTGCAATAAAATTCGGGTACACATGCCCCTTTGGATCACTATGTTTGTATCTTTAGGGTAAATACCTAGTAGTGCAATTGCTGGGTCATAGGGTAGTTCTATTTTCAACATTTTGAGGAACATCCATGCTGTTTTCCAGAGTGGTTGCACCAGCTTGCTTTCCCACCAACAGTGGAGGAGGGTTCCCCTTTCTCCGCATCCTCGCCAGCATCTGTCATTTCCTGACTTGTTAATTTTAGCCATTCTGACTGGTGTGAGGTGATATCTCATTGAAAACAGACACATAGATCAATGGAACAGAATAGAGAGCCCAGAAATAGACCCTCAACTCGATGGTCAACTAATCTTTGACAAAGCAGGAAAGAATGTCCAATGGAAAAAAGACAGCCTCTTCAATAAATGGTGCTGGGAAAATTGGACAGCCACATGCAGAAAAATGAAATTGGACCACTTCCTTACACCACACACGGAAATAGACTCAAAATGGATGAAGGACCTCAATGTGAGAAAGGAATCCATCAAAATCCTTGAGGAGAACGCAGGCAGCAACCTCTTCGACCTCAGCCGCAGCAACATCTTCCTAGGAACATCGGCAAAGGCAAGGGAAGCAAGGGTAAAAATGAACTATTGGGACTTCATCAAGATCAAAAGCTTTTGCACAGCAAAGGAAACAGTTAACAAAACCAAAAGACAACTGACAGAATGGGAGAAGATATTTGCAAACGACATATCAGATAAAGGGCTAGTATCCAAAATCTATAAGGAACTTAGCAAACTCAACACCCAAAGAACAAACACTCCAATCAAGAAATGGGCAGAGGACATGAACAGACATTTCTGCAAAGAAGACATCCAGATGGCCAACAGACACATGAAAAAGTGCTCCACATCACTCGGCATCAGGGAAATACAAATCTAATATCAATTTTAAATTATTTTCTTAATACAGAAAAATGTAGACACAATAAAATTTATAATTAAATATAAGCCTTTGTGAAAAGAACCAGGATAAAAATTCTACCTTAACTTCTGTTATGATTACTAAAAATGTGAAGTAAGATAACTTTAAATTGTCAGAATTTTTTATGTATATTAGAGCTAGCATCTTAATTTTAGGTTAAATATACATTGTAGGAGTATAGTACTTTATGGGCTTTATGAGTATTTTATTATACATTGAGGCTCTTTGCATAATCCCTGTGGAACGTGAAGGACAATAGCGTTATTTCAAACGATAACAGAAGTTTATAATGGTTGTACTTCCTTTGATGGCATATCAATGATTAAATTAATAACCAATTATTAATCTATTTCAATGTATAAAGCGAGTCTACAGCTCAATGTCCAAAGTGTTATATGAAGCTGTCTGCAAAGCTGTTTTAATTCTTTGATTTATGTAACAATTTCAAAATATCAACTACTTTCATTTAAGCCTGTAGTATTAGGCTTCTATTGATAGAATAATAAATTTACTGAGTAGATTCAGACATGAATTCAAATTCTATACCTTTGGGCAATGATTTCAAAAACTTTTTACTAAATTTCTCTACTAAGTTATATAAAACAATGCATTTAATATTGAAAGACTTATATTTAAATCTTAGCTCCAACCAGTGCTACTAAATGTTTTGATATTGGACTATTTCCTGATTTCTATGAATATCAGCTCTACTTTGTGAAATTAAAATTGTAATATCTATTGCCTTAAGAAAACCAAATGAAATAATGAATATAGAATTGTTTTATAAATTGCAGAACTTCACTTTAAACTTTGTGCATAATACATATAACATTTAGTGCCTATTTTTATGCTGAGTTACTTTTCCCTTAAAGTACTCCTGTCTTAGTTGAGGAGGCAAATATAAGCAAGGTTCATTCAAAGTGTCAGATTATATGGAAGCATAGGAAGAATTATAGGAGGCCTGTAGAGGATCAAATCTCTAAGTAACCATGGGAGACTTGGCAAAGGCATGACATTTGTGGTGGGGTTTAAAAGAGAAAAAAAAGAGCTCGCGATAGAAGTAAGATCATGAGCTTTGAATGGGACCAAGAACTACTGCAGCTGTAGAGTGGTGCAAAATGAACTTTAACTACAGTGTAAGATATACAATGAAACATGGTGGGAACTGAGGTTTGTAAAGTATTTCAACAGAATGGTAAAGAGCCATGAGGCCAAGTTAGAGACTTGGACTTTTTCCTTGGTTGATAAGGAGCCACTGGAGATTTTTAATGGTGCTTCCTCCAGATTATGCCCCATATTGTACACACATTTTTTTCTTAAAATTTGGTGGCAGTAGAGGATGCCAGGTAGTTAACTTCTAAGACCCGAAACCCTGAACACAAGGTTTACAGTTTAGTGAACTGACCTGGGTAAAATGTGGACCAAAAAAAAAAAAAAAAAAACCAAAACAAAAAAAAACCCCAACATACTTTAACCAATCTGATTATGGTTATTTAGCAGTGAAAAATTGCACAGTAGTAAAATGTTGACAATCAAATAATGTTAAAAGTTTCTAGCAGGACACTACTGATGAAAATGGCTGGATAACCTCTTAATTAATATGATATGCAGGCACACTGCTTTAGGAAAATGTACATCCTGGCTTCATTGAAATATTGGTAGATGTCCTTCCCAGTATAGACATGAATCCAGACAATTCACTTAATATGTACATGCACATGTTTATCTTGCAGAGTAAATGCTTAAAAAATATGCTGAATAAATATATGGTAGAGAGGATATTTACCCATTAAGCTTTCATAATTACTGCTTTTGCTCGTAAAACTGACAGAACTGGCCTAATTTTTGTTAAGCATGACTACAGTTTTCCTACACCAATCATATTAATGCCATACTTGTTTTGATATCCTAGTAAGTAATTAGGTTGTTTTTGATGATAGTGAATATAATACATATATTAACAAATTAGTATATGTTTCATCTTTTATTTTAATTTAAATGTGATCAACTGAGTGATCCTATTCAGCTAGTTAACAATTAAGACAAGCACACGTTAAGTTTATTTTGTTTATTATTTGAAAACATGATTTTAATACATTTTAAAAGACATTAATAAGAAATTAGGTTTAACTAGGTTGTTAATAGTCTAAATCTAAGTATATTGAGTACCTTTACCATCATAACTATTCCATCATTAGTGCAAAACTGCATATAGCTAAATGGATTAAGGACTTTTTTTTAACTTTCATTGAATTATATATGTTAATGCCTTTAAAAAATTAGTGACTTATGGAATGTCTGCGTGGTGCAGTCATTTAAGCATTTGCCTTCATTTCCGGTCCTGATACCAAGTCCCACGTTTCTTGCCAGGGAGCCTGCTTTTCCCTCTGCCTCCTGCTCCCCCTGCTTATTCTCTCTCTCTCTCTGACAAATGAATGAGTGAAATCTTAAAAAAAAAACATAAAAAACTAATGACTTATGGAATATTTATGTATCTGAAACTGAACTGTACAAATTCTTAGAAAGTATGTCTCCCATCTTCTGCTTATAGAACTACTACATATACATGAATTAAAATTAACGTACTAGAGTTTTTTATTATGCTAAAATATATATACCATAAACTTTGCTATGTTAACCCTTTTTACCTATAAAATTTTCAGTGACACTAATTATAATTACAATGTTGTACAACCATAACAAAAATCTATTTCAAATTTTTCAGTCATCTCAAAGAGAAACTGTACCACAAATGGTTGAAATTTAGGATTACCATATGATCCAACAATCCCACTTCTAGATATGGACCCAAAAGATTTGAAAGCAGGGATCCAGATATTAGTACACACATATATTTTGAATTTCTTTTTTTTTTAAAGATTTTATTTATTTACTTGACAGAGATCACAAGTAGGCAGAGAGGCAGGCAGAGAGAGGAGGAAGCAGGCTCCCCGCTAAGCAGAGAGCTCAATGCGGGGCTCAATCCCAGGACCCTGGGATCACAATCTGAGCCAAAGGCAGAGGCTTTAACCCACTGAGCCACCCAGGCACCCTTATTTTTAACTTCTTGAGAAACTACCAAACTTTTACACAACGGCTATACGCTTTCACATCCCTGCCAATAATGTGCAAGGATTCTTCTAATTTCTGTACAACCTTGCCAACATATATGATTTTCTTGTTTCTTAATTCCAGCCATTCTAGTAGGTGTGAAGTGGTATCTTGGGGTTTTGATTTGCACTTTCCTAATGACTATTGAGGCTAAGCCTCTTTTTGTGCTTACTGGCTGCTTGTATATCTTTGGAGAAGTGTCCACTTAAGAATTTTTCCCCATTTTTAAATTTTGTTGTCTTTTTGTTGTTGAATAATAATAGTTCTTTACATGCTCTGGATATTAATCTTTTATGTCAACCCTTTAGTTATCCCTCAGAAAAGTTAGAAAAAACAAAATAAGGTGTTAATAGGGTTGTTCTGGTCTCTCCACATCCAGGAGTCAGGGTTTCACACTGGGAACAGAGGCTCCCATCTTCAGTACCATAGCCGAACCAAGCAAGAATGAATGCCACAGCTTTTGCCTACTCTTTTCCTGCTTCAGCATTCTCTTGTTGCTTTATACCTTTGACATTTTTAGAATTCTGACAAAGTTAAATCTAACAGTTTCTGCTTGTCGTTTAATGTGTTCATGAAGAGATGGGTGTTTGGAGCGGCCTGCTCTGCCATTTTGCTGATGTCAAGCACTGTTCTATATAATTTTATATTTAACTGAAGTCACTGGAATTAATAAGTAACCTTGAATTAGAAGACATTGTACTAAGTACTATAAGAGATAGACAGGTGGAAAACTGGCCCTTAGGGAATTTAGAGACTGATAGGACATGGGTATAAATTCCTGTTGTACAAGGTAGTTTATGACCTACATTAAACCAAGGGATTTGGGAAAGGATTAGTAATGATAATTTTTAAGGTGGACTTTGGAGTTAAGTAGGATCTTTATAGTTGGTGATAATGAGAAAAAGTTCAGATGGAAGTGATAGCATAAGTATAAAACAAGGAATGAGAAGTAGGACAGAGAAGAGTCCTGTTTTATGGGTATGTAGCCTATTTGTAGGGTTTGGAGGATAGAGACAGATGATAATTACCTTTATATTTTATTCAGAAAGCAATGAAAATAAAATTTTTAAGCAAAGGAGTGCTGTGATTAAAGCTATTGCTTCAGAAGTTTAGTTTGACAATGATGTGTAAAGTGATTTGAGAATACTAATGCATGTGTTGGATTAAGGTGGGTGTATTTTTCTTAGTAGCTAAATCCTTGTATGTTATGTATGAGTATTTAAGAATTACTTCTAATTTGAAAATTTCAAGTAAATAGCTTAAAAAATTAGCAAATTTACAAATATAAAACAAATGAAAGCCATTCTCTAGTGTTCATTAGTTAGCAATCTATCACACACTTTACATATACAACATCCAACACAATATAATATATAAAGATTGTGCTTTGCAATAAAAATTTAGATTTTCTTTAATGAATTAAGATTTTCTTTAGTGAATAAAAATAACAATAGCAGGTGTATTTTTTCCTATTTTTCCTTTAAGAAGTGTCTGCTCCACTGACTTTAAAGGCCAGTACTGAAATGTGTAGATAATTCAGTACCTTCTAATTACATTATTTTGACTGCCTATTTAGAAATAGCTAATATTTTCTATTTTATAAAATTCCAAAATAATAATTAAGTCTGTTACATAGATCTATGTCGGCTAATAGTGTGCTTTGTTTGTAGCATGACTTTTAATTTCTTTTTAATACTCTACCATATTTTACCTATATTGGATACTTAAATATGTTCTTTCTGACAGTCAAATATTAAGCAACCTTTTTACTAAAAAAATTTGTCATAGGTATAGTGAAAATAATTCTCTGTGTTTGATCCGTAAATCTTAATTAATCCAAACTACTCTCCCAAACCAGTCCTATTCCAGCCCTTCTAGGTGCTAAGCAACATAGTACAACTACAACAAAAGTGCCAAGTATCTCTTCAGTGACCAAGTGTTTTTGTTTGTTTGTTTGTGTTTTGCCTATACTTTGTGGCTGCCTCCCATCTCCAACAGTTTGTTGCAATATGTAATGAAGACTAAAATAGATGAATCTGTCTCCGAACAGAATGAAATGGAAAATAATTTCAAACTTGTATTGAGTGACAGATAAACCCTCATTCTGGAAAGCCATTCAAAACTAGTAGAAGGCACATTTGCTATTGCTTATCACTAATAGTTAACACAGCTGAAACACCATTTACAGAATGACATTTAGACCTGACCAGGGATAAGATGTATCAGTGTGTAAAAAACATTTATCAGGACCTTATCTAGTGGAACCTCAGAAATCACATGTAAGTTACTTACAATTTCAAGATACTGATCAGGCCTGTGAATTTTACTCTCTGCTTAGAATTTGTCTTTACAATGTAAAGGGATAAGGAAAAGAGAAAATATATACTCCCAAAAAATCTAGGAGAATGCATCATCCAAGTGCTAGAAACCATGAGAGGTTTTGTAAAATATAGCTCATCTAAAATCAGAGTAGAAGAGGAGCAACAAGGTGAGCTTGTACAACCTTAAATACAGAAGAATGAGCATATGTACATACATACAGTAATAACAAAAGAGTTTGGGACTCAGGAAATCCATATCCAGTCTGCTGTTGGCTAAGTTACCTTTCCTTCCTGCAAACATCTCTAAAATATTTCATCTAGTAATTAAAATTAATAAGTCAATAAACATATCACACATTCAGGTCTTTAATCCATTTTGAATTTATTTTTGTGTGTGGTATCAGAAGGTCATCCAATTTCATTCTTTTGCCTGTTGCTGTCCAACTTTCCCAACATCATTTGTTGAAGAGACTGTTTTGTTCCATTGGACATTCTTTCCTGTTTTGTTGAAGATTAATTGACTATATAGTTGTGAATTCATTTCTGAGTTCTCTATTCTGTTCCATTGATCTGTGTCTATTTTTGTGCCAATACCATCCTTTTTTGATCACTATAGCTTTGTAACATAACTTGAAGTCCAGAATCATGATCCCTCCAGCTTTGGTCTTTTTTTTTTTTTTTTTTTTTTTTAAACAGTATTTGTTCTTCCAAGTCACGAGAATGGAATGTTTTTCTGTTTCTTTGTGTCATCTTTCATTTCCTTCATCTGTGTTTTTTAGTTTTCAGAGTACATATCTTTCATCTCTTTGGTTAGGTTTATTCCTAGGTTTCTTATTGTTTTGGGTACAAATGGAATTGATTCCTTAATTGCTCTTTCTGTTGCTTCATTATTGGTGTGTAGGAATACAACAGATTTCTGTATGTTGACTTTTTATCCTGTGACTGACTTTACTGAAATGGTAAAGATGTGATATATACATATAAGAATACTACTCAGCCATAAAAAATGAAATCTTGCCCTTTGCAATGATATGAATAGAGCAAGAGAGTATTATGCTAAGTCAGTCAGTCAGAGAAAGACAAATACCATATGATTTTGCTTATATGTGGAACTTAAGAAACAAAACAAATGAACAAAGGGGGGAAAAGAGAGAAAGAGGCAAAGCAATAAAGAAACTCTTAACTATAGTGAAGAAATGGCTGGTTACCAGAGGGAAGGTGGGGGGGAGGATGGGTTAAATAGGTAATGGGGATGAAGGAGTACACTTGTGATGAGCATTGGGTGCTCTATGGAAGTATTGTATACCCGTTGTACACCTGAAACTAATATTACACTATATGTTAACTAACTGGAATTTAAATAAAAACTGTTAAAAAACCTTAAAAAAGAAGTCAATAAACATGTTAATGAAACAGAGACTGATAGAAACAAAAGATAATACTAAGTTCATATGTGTTATTAATATGAATAGTCAATTCCAAGAAGATGATTTTTACTATGAGCCAAGGATTACTGACTGTTTCCTATATGCCAGGCATTATTCCAGATACTTAAAAGTGGGCTTCTCAGCTAATTCTCACAGTAGCCTATCACTTAGGGATCATTATTGCTGCCATACCCATTTTATGAATGAGGAACCTGAGAAAGAAAAATTAAGGAATTTGCTTTGCCATGTAATCAGCAATTGGTGGAGCTGTGGTTTGAATCCATTGACTTGGGCTCTAGAAACTTTGATCTTAGTAGTTACATGACATTGTCTAAGCCATTAAGCATCAAATGCCAGAGTAAGATAACATTAAAACAAAAAAGCAATATTTGTATAAAGTTGAATAATGATGTTCATATAATACTGTTTTATCTCTATTACAAAGCTGTCATCATCAAGACAGCATGGTACTGGCACAAAAACAGACACATAGATCAGTGGAACAGAATAGAGAGCCCAGAAATTGACCCTCAACTCTATGGCCAACTCATCTTCGACAAAGCAGGAAAGAATGTCCAATGGAAAAAAGACAGCCTCTTCAATAAATGGTGCTGGGAAAATTGGACAGCCACATGCAGAAAAATGAAATTGGACCACTTCCTTACACCACACACAAAAATAGACTCCAAATGGATGAAGGACCTCAATGTGAGAAAGGAATCCATCAAAATCCTTGAGGAGAATGCAGGCAGCAACCTCTTCGACCTCAGCCGCAGCAACATCTTCCTAGGAACAACGGCAAAGGCAAGGGAAGCAAGGGCAAAAATGAACTATTGAGATTTCATCAAGATCAAAAGCTTTTGCACAGCAAAGGAAACAGTTAACAAAACCAAAAGACAGCTGACAGAATGGGAGAAGATATTTGCAAACGACATATCAGATAAAGGGCTAGTATCCAAAATCTATAAGGAACTTAGCAAACTCAACACCCAAAGAACAAACAATCCAATCAAGAAATGGGCAGAGGACATGAACAGACATTTCTGCAAAGAAGACATCCAGATGGCCAACAGACACATGAAAAAGTGCTCCACGTCACTCAGCATCAGGGAAATACAAATCAAAACCACAATGAGATATCACCTCACACCAGTCAGAATGGCTAAAATTAACAAGTCAGGAAATGACAGATGCTGGAGAGGATGTGGAGAAAGGGGAACCCTCCTCCACTGTTGGTGGGAATGCAAGCTGGTCCAACCACTCTGGAAAACAGCATGGAGGTTCCTCAAAATGTTGAAAATAGAACTACCCTATGACCCAGCAATTGCACTACTGGGTATTTACCCTAAAGATACAAACATAGTGATCCGAAGGGGCACGTGTACCCGAATGTTTATAGCAGCAATGTCTACAATAGCCAGACTATGGAAAGAACCTAGATGTCCATCAACAGATGAATGGATAAAGAAGATGTGGTATATATACACAATGGAATACTATGCAGCCATCAAAAGAAATGAAATCTTGCCATTTGCGACGACGTGGATGGAACTAGAGCGTATCATGCTTAGTGAAATAAGTCAATCGGAGAAAGACAACTATCATATGATCTCCCTGATATGAGGACATGGAGAAGCAACATGGGGGGGTAGGGGGATAGGAGAAGAATAAATGAAACAAGATGGGATTGGGAGGGAGACAAACCATAAATGACTCTTAATCTCACAAAACAAACTGGGGGTTGCTGGGGGGAGGTGGGATTGGGAGAGGGGGAGCGGGCTATGGACATTGGGGAGGGGAGGCGAACCATAAGAGACTATGGACTCTGAAAAACAACCTGAGGGTTTTGAAGGGTCAGGGGTGGGAGGTTGGGGGAACAGGTGGTGGGTAATGGGGAGGGCACGTTTTGCATGGAGCACTGGGTGTTGTGCAAAAAGAATGAATACTGTTACGCTGAAAAAATAAATAAAATGGAAAAAAAAATAATGTTTTATCTTCTAAGTCCTCAGCAGATCAAAAAGATAAAAATTCAGACTTTAAATGTAATACATAATGACAGATATCAAACTTTCTACCCAAAAAACAAATTTAATATAGAATTTTCAAATACCTATAGAATAAGGGTGATAAAGTGAATAGTGTCTTAGGGCAAAAAATTAATATTAAAAATTTTCAGATATTAGAAATATGCATGTCAGATTCTCAGGATGCTGATACAAAATAAGAATTTTTTGAACAGTAATTTTATTTTATTTTTTTAAATTTTTATTTAAATTCAGTTACCTAACTTATAGTACACCATTGGTTTCAGATGTAGTGTTCAGTAATATATCAGTTGCATATAACACCCAGTGCTCATCACATCATGTGCTCTCCTTAATGCCCATCACCCAATTACCCCATCCTCCCACCTGCCTCTCCTCCAGCAACCCTCAGTTTGTTTCCTATAGTTAAAGGTCTCTCATGGTTTTTCTCCCTCTCTGATGACTTCCCATTCAGTTTTTTCTCCCTCCTCCAATGGTCCTTTGCCCTGTTTCTTATATCCGCATATGAGTGAAGCCATAAATAATTGTCTTTCTCTTAAGCATAATACCCTCCAGTTCTATCCACATCAGTATAAATGGTAAGTATTCATACTTTCTGATGGGTGAGTAATATTCCTTGTTTATATATGCCACATCTTTATCCATTCATCTGTCAATGGACATCTTGGCGCTTTCCATAGTTTGGCTACTATGGACATTGCTGCTATGAACATTGAGGTGCAGGTGCCCCTTAGGACCACTACATTTGTATCTTTGAGGTAAATACCTAGTAGCGCAATTGCTCAACTTCTTGAGGAACCTCCATACTATTTTCCAGAGTTGCTGTAACAGCTTGCATTCCCACCAACAGTGAGAAGGTGGGAACCTTTCTGCACATCCTCCCCCAAATTTGTTACAAAACAAGAAACTGATAACAAATGTTAACTAAAATATTTAATCACATTCCCATTTAATTATACACTCATAAAATAGATCTAAGAGAATTTTAAAGCTTAATTATAGAATTTTGATTAATGAAGGTAAGTGACAATATTACATACTCAACTGTAAATGATAATAAGAAAAGAATTCTCACAGAACTACCTTATGGGCTTTTATAATTAAGTGAGATAGAATATAAATAAACATACATAAATTTATAAGTTATATATTCAATGTAGAGGAGAAAACAACAAAATTAACTTTTTAACATATTAGAAAAAAAACTTGGAATGTCTAATAGAGAAAGAGAGAAAGAAACAGAAAGAGAGAACTAGAAATGATAATTTCTGTCTTTTATAAATTAATTTCAGAAGTGACATGCCACCACTTCTGATGTGTCCTATTGGTCACATACACTAACTCTGGTCCAGCATGAGAAGGGAATATCAGAAGATCACTGGGGGCCTCTTAGAGGTTGGCTACCATAGTATACCCTCCTGCACCCAATGGTCATATCACTCTTTCATCTTTTTGTAAGGGATTATATTTTATAATGTTGGAAAGTATCCATGTAGCTAAAAATATTTTCCAGGATACTACTATTAAGACAACTAGATTCAACCCAGGTCTTCTGTTATAAGACCTCAGGAAAATAGTATACCCTGGAGGTCTACTAGTGTGTGTAGTACTATTTTCCAGAACACAAAATATTCTAATACTGCTGAGCTTTTGAAGTCATTAGGATTTTGCTTTCCAGTTTCATTTTATACTGTAAACTTCAGTTTAGACTAAGCAGAGTAGTCTACCCTCTGCCATAGTTCACTAGTTATAAATGTTCCAGATTGACAAATTCTCTCTCTGCTTTTCTGGATTACTATGTTTTTGTAATTGTGTATACTATAGAGACAGATTTGTTAGAATCACGTGGAAAGTAAGAGTACTACATTCCCAGTGATACATAGCCTTAAACAACAGAAATTTATTTCTCACAGTTCTGGAGGTGGGAAGTCCAAAACCCTGGTTCCAACTGATTTGGTTCCTGGGGAGAGCTATCTTGCTAGCTTGCAGATGGCTACATTCTCTCTGTGTTCACACATGGTGGAGAGGGGGAGGAAGCTCCATGGTGCTCTTGTAAGAAAATTAATCCAATTAGGTCATAGCCTCACCCTTTTGACTTCATTTAACCTTTATTATGCCTTGACTCCAAATAGTCACTTTGAAGGTTAGGGCTTCAACACATGAATTATAGGGGTAGGGGGACACATAATTCATCAAATCCTTAATACTTTCTGTGAAGAGAAAATGTAGTGCTTGGATTTGGGAATATTATTGCTTCCAAAGGGGCTTGATTTATTTATATTATATATTTTTCTCAACATTAGTCCAGACAATGAGCGTTTCACATATTTGTGTTCCCAATAAGTAAGTTGCTCACAATATATAGAGTTACAACATTGCTGTTACTTTTAAAATGCATATTTCCTTAGTTTCAGATTCTAAAAGAAATTCTTAAGTTTAATATTACACATTGCAATTTCAAACATTTTTCTTTTAAAGGAAAATTAACAAAAATCACCTGTAGAAGACTGGTAGCAGTGAAGTAAAAATAATGAAAATAGTACTTCTTAAAGGTAGATGTAGATTTTATTCACTTAAGTAGCTCCTTATTAGAGAGACAGATTGATTTCATATTAATATAAAGAGTACAGCTCTATGATATTATATATTTCACTATTATATGAGGCCATTGATATGATATAGTAGATTGAATTAAGCAGTTCTCAACATTCCCCTTCCACATATATATGTGCATGATTTCAATAATCAAATGGGCTATTTGACATTTTTAAAGTAAACCACTTAAACTCATAAAAATTGTTTTCTTGAATTAATATGGGTTTATGATTTGATTACATTTCAGAAATACTGTATATCTTTACTATTTTTAAGGAAAATGTAGCTTACAATAGAGGTATGAATAAGCTGTTGAGTATATTGAATTTAGTAAATAATATAGTCAAAGTGTAAGAAATATTCTTAATAAAATATAAAATGTCATTACTGTAATGTCTTTAGAGTTCTAGCTAGTATTATATTCAGGTTTTACCAATTTGTATTGTTAATCAGCCTATCTTCTGAAGCAAGTAAAAGAAAGAATTACTTTAAAAGAGTAATTTTTAAAATAAAGGATATAATGTACCCATATGTTTTGATCCATTTTTCTGCAATCATTTTTTATTATAATTAAAAACCTGACAAAATCTTTGCAATTCTATCTGTCAAAATAACTCTGAGAAGTCAATTGTAGGAATCTTAATTATATTCCCCATTTTATTTCTTACTAATGAATCACAATATCTTGATATTATTGTCTTAGGAATTGAAATCAATTTGGAAGATGCTTTTGTATTATGCTTATTAACAAAGTTTTAAAGCATTTTTAGCTCTGAGAATGAGATATAACAATGACTGTTATATATCTATATAATATCTATATCTATTACATAGATACAGATATATCTTCCATTATGTAAATAGAAAACAGATAAAACCTTTCCCCAAGGTATAGTTCCTCTGTGTGTGCTTTTTCATGTTAGGGAGAGAGAGAGACAGGCAGAGATGAAGGAAGAGAGGGAAGTCTGTTCATGGAGTAGTCCATTTGACATTACAAAATAACAAAGTATTTGACTCAAACACTTGAAAATATGAGAGCATAAGATGGTTAGACAAAATATGACAGTCGAAAGTTAACCTAATGGAGTTTTAAGACCTCACAAATTCTTTAATTTGTTAATTGAAACCAATAATTTTTTTCTAGGTAAGTCATGGAAAGGTTGTAAAAATATATTTTAATAGTATTATTTTAACAATTTTTTTCATTATTACTATACTTTTATAGTATCTGAAATTCTTACAGTTCAAAATATAGCTCCTAAAAAATATGCAATCTTGAACATTTTACTTTAAGTCACATTATCTTCTATAAATTCTAAGTTTTTGTGAGCAATGCCATGGAATGTATAATAGATACTAGTTGCTTCTATTGAAAATTTTGAACACAAGAAATTAATTTTTTAATAAAAGTTTGAGTTTATAACTTTTTGCTGTGATTTAAAAGAAAGAACTCGGATACCCTGTTTTGCAGATTTAGGGCTGGGAAAATTAGTTGGAAATGCTAAATCTATCAATCATTTAAAGGTCATTTAAAAGTTTGATATTTTGCCTTGAAGATCAGGTAACGAGTTTAGAATGCACCAGTTCAGTCTTCATTAAGACAAAGATTGGGGTAGTTTGTTTTATAGTAAATAATAATAATAATAATAACAACAATAGTGATAATAATAACTCATTACAGTCTCAAGTGCTACTTTATGCCATATTTTGTTAATGTTGTCCCTGGTTTCTTGATAACTTCTTACCTGTGACTGAGGTGGCCTATATCACCTGCTTAACAACCCAGAAATGTTATAAAGCCTTTTGTAGTTTGTAGATTAAGATCAAGTTTAGCATAATATTGAAAATACTTTGAAAAATTTATGATATTCTATAAGAGAAGAATCTGTGATACCAATTACTCTACCATCTACAGACAATGAGTTTTTGAATCATTTTCAAACTTTTCTGAAATCAAATATGTTTTTCATATCAATAGAGCTTGGTTATGTTTAAGTCAATCGGAGAAAGACAACTATCATATGATCTCCCTGATATGAGGACATGGAGAAGCAACATGGGGGGTTAGGGGGATAGGAGAAGAATAAATGAAACAAGATGGGATTGGGAGGGAGACAAACCATAAATGACTCTTAATCTCACAAAACAAACTGGGGGTTGCTGGGGGGAGGTGGGATTGGGAGAGGGGGAGGGGGCTATGGACATTGGGGAGGGGAGGCGAACCATAAGAGACTATGGACTCTGAAAAACAACCTGAGGGTTTTGAAGGGTCAGGGGTGGGAGGTTGGGGGAAACAGGTGGTGGGTAATAGGGAGGGCACGTTTTGCATGGAGCACTGGGTGTTGTGCAAAAACAATGAATACTGTTATGCTGAAAAAAATAAATAAAATGGGAAAAAAGTAAAAAAAAAAATAGAAGAGATAATGAAGTAAAAGGAATAAGTGAAACTCAGACCAACTTTAGGGCTGGGAGATTCTATGACTGTTTTAACACTTTCTCCATCTCCTAGCTGGAATTCCCAATGAAAAAGTGAATACTGCTTGTACCATTATATGCTTGAATGAATATGATTGAAATAATCAATATGTTATTCTATCAAATCCAGTTACATGAATATTATCAACTGACTAAGAAATCTAGTTGCTGATTACAGAACTTATTACTGAGGTTCTTCCTAGTATGTTTCAAATTGGCATTGCATGTATGACTACACCTCATTTACGATTTATGGGAACAAAATGCTTGGGAGTATTTATATATATGCATGCATATGTACACATGTATGTGCATATACATACAAAAATATAACCCAATATATGTAAATAATTTATGAAAAAGGTATGCAGTATATCAAAACCTTCTTTGTATCCTTTAAATTTGGGTGACTAGACGCCATAACTCTCCAGCACCACTTTCAGTATTTCCTTTAGTTTAGTAAAACAACTCCAACAGCGGGCCTTGTCTCTCCTGTACAATGATGTTTTTTCAAAACACAGCACATCGCGTGGTACATGGGAATTACTTAGTGGATCACCCTCATCTGAGCATCTTCTACTTTGAATATCACTGTCAGCCATTTAAAAATTCTGTTCCATGGTGTCAGAAATGGTTAGAGAAGGTGACTTCAGTATAGATTTGTTGAAGCAAATAGAGGGAGAAAGATACCCACATCCTTCCCATGGTTCTAAGGCCTCGGACTACATCTGTTGCTATTGTCCCAGACCCTCTTCAGTCTAGATGCCACTGACCTCTCTGCTTCTCCAAATAAGGCTATGGCTTAGCAACCTTATCCCATCTGGAAATTACTTCCTCAGATATGCAGATGGCCTATAGCCTCATTTCCATTCAAGTCTCTGCTTATGAATCACCTTATCAGAGAGAACTTCCTGACGACCTACTTAAATAGTATATTGTGCTACTTTTATTTTTCTTTATTGTACTTATGACAGTAAGATATCTTAAATACTTTCTTTTTGTCTCATGCACACAAACACAAGAATGAGAGCTTTATGAGAAGAGTTATCAGACTTACTGATTGTCCCACTGCTTAAATTATTGTGTAGAAAATAGGAGATTTTCAAAAAAGCATTTGGTGAACGAATACATGAAGTGAGTTCTTCAAATCCATGTCAACCAGTTATTGTTTTGTATTTTTCTATTTAATACAATGAACTTTTAAAAATTATTAACATAATCTATTATTTGCTTCGGGGGTACAGGTCTGTGAATCATCAGCCTTACACAATTCACAGCACTACCATAGCACATAGCCACCCAATCTCCAGAACTCAGCCACCCTATCCCCCTCCTACCCCTCAGCAACCCTGTTTGTTTCCTGAGATTAAGATTCTCTTATGGTTTGTCTTCCTCCCAATCCCATCTTGTTTCAGTTTTTCTCTCCTTACACCCCACAGCTCCCCGCCATGACTCTCAAATTCCTCATATCAGAGAGATCATAAATTCCTGGTATCAGAGAGATCATTGCCTTTCTCTGATTGATTTATTTTTCTTAGCATAATACCCTCTAGTTCCATCCACATCATTGCAAATGGCAATGAGGAACCTCCATACTGTTTTCCAGAGTGGCTGCACCAGCTTGCATTCCTACCAAGAATGTAGGAGGTTCAGCTTTCTCTGCATCCTTCCCAACATTTGTCATTTCCTGACTTGTTAATTATACCTATTTGGCTGGTGTGAGGTGGTATCTCACTGTGGTTTTGATTTGTATTTCCCTGATGTCAAGTGATGCTAAGCACTTTTTCATGTGTTTGTTGGACATTTGGATGTCTTCTTTACAGAAATGTCTGTTCATGTCTCCTGCCCATTTCTTGATTGGATTGTTTGTTCTTTGGATGTTTAGTTTCCTAAGTTCTTTATAGATTTTTGATACTAACCCTTTCTCTGATATGTCATTTGTTAATATCTTCTCCCATTCTCTCAGTTGTCTTTTGGTTTTATTGACTGTTTCCTTTGCTGTAACACAATGGACGTTTCTGTATACTATTTTTGTAATTAAATCTCTGTGTATGAACAAATTTTGAACAAGAACAACTTTGACTTATTAAAACCTGTGATAATAAGTAGTACAAGTTCTCAGTATATTTTGATGCTACTGAAAATAATTTCATAAATTATTAAATTGTCTTACAAAAATAAAATTTAAGTAATTTATAAAACCACCCATGTATCCAAAGATTGTCTAATCTATTTGAGAGGATAAACACAATGTTTTGTAGTGTCAGAAGACTTTGATAATAATTTGTATTATTTATTTTGCTAGAAGATTCATATAAACCTGAATTTTGCATTGTGAATCACTTTCTCCAAATTAAATGCCCTCACAGAGCTATGCACAAAAGCACCAAATCAAGTGGACAGAATCTAGGAGTTAGGATGATGCAAAGTTCTGACTGGAGGCAAACTGGAACAATAACCAGCCCTCTGGGGTGTGTGAGAAAAGAGGAAATAAAAGAGAGGTTATTAAAAAGGTACTCTCATTAGTAGAAAATCATTCTAGTAATCAACTTTAACATGTAAAGGAGAAAAGAGAGGCAGACAGGGAAATGGCAGAGGCTGCTGAAAGTAGTCCATATCTTCATGTTTTCATGAGCTCAGGACTTAAGGAAACAGTGAAGTTGTACATGGCTTTGACCCTCCCATGCGTTTTGGCCTACATGCTAGTGAAACTGCTGTCTTTATTGTCCTGGATGTTGATAAATCAAATTAGTAACGTCTCTTTCTGTAGGGAGAAATGAAAAGGAGGTGTCTTTCTGCACTAAAAGGTAATATGGACACATTATTCAATAAACTATAATGATAAATATAAAGCAGGAAGTAGTAAGCACTAAGAGAAAATAGTGAGGCTTTGTAGTCCTGTAGGAATATAGAGAACAGGTCCTTACTCTTTCTGGAGTGACAAGGGGGAAGACATAACAAAGAAGGTAAGGCTAGAGATGGGCCTTTACTTTTGAGTAGAATTTTGATTGCCCAGGGTCCAGGAAGGCATTCATTCTTAGATGAGCACATATGAGCCCTGGAGCAGAAATATGCAAAGGACCAATGAGTAGACAAGTTTAGTTAAACTACATTGTTCTCACTATTTATTTTTTCTCTGATATATTTTATATTAATTTAGTTAATAATAAGCTATTCAATTCTAGCTCATATATTTGTAAATAGAAAACTATATTTAACATTTATTTATTTATTTTTAAAGATTTCATTTATTTATTTGACAGAGATCACAAGTAGGCAGAGAGGCAGGCAGAGAGAGAGTGGGGGAAAGAGGCTCCCTGCTGAGCAGAGAGCCAAATGCAGGGCTCCATCCCAGGACCCTGGGATCATGACCTGAGCTGAAGGCAGAGGCTTTAAGCCACTGAGCCACCCAGGCACCCGTATCTTTAACATACTTTAAAAAGTTTTTGAATAATTATATACACACATTACAGAATTCAGGAGAAATAAAATGCTAACAGTAAAATATAGTTTTTCCCTCTTTCCTCTCCCCCAACTATGCTGTTGTTTTATTTCTGGAAATATCACAGAATGCTTTAAGTTTCCAAAAATAGCCGTATAATTCTTTGATGATTCTATAGCAACAATGAACATATACAAGAAATATACGGGCTAGATATATTTCCATCTCCTAGGGTTATCTTATAGAAACCATTGCCAGACAGCATTATCTTGGTCTTATTATTTCTTTCTTTTAATTTATTTTTATTTTTTTCAGTTTCAAGTTTTTCTATAATTTCCAGTTAGTTAACATACAGCATAATATTAGCTTCAGGTATAGGATTTAGTGATTCATCACTTAAATACAACACCCAGTGCTCATCACAATGAATGTACTCCTTAATACCATCACCCATTTAGCACATCTCCCGCCCATTTCACCTCCAGCAACCCTCATTCTCTATACTTAAGTGTCTGTTTTATACTTTGCTCCTCTCTCTTTTTTATTCCCCCTCTGTTCATTGGTTCTGTTTCTTAAATTCCACATAAGTGAAATCATATGGTATTTGTCTTTTTCTGACTGATTTGCTTTGCTTAGCACAATACTCTCTTGTTCCATTTACATTGTTGCAAATGGTAAGATTTCATTCTTTCTTATGGCTGATTAATATTCCATTGTGTGTATATATATGATATATATGATATATCTATATCTATCTATATCTATATATCATACATATCATATATGCCACATCTTCTTTATCCATTCACCACTGGATTGACATTTGGGCTCTTTCTGTAATTTGGATATTATTGATAATGCCACCATAAACATCTGGATGAATATATCTCTTCGAATAAGTATTTTTTTATACTTTGGGTATGTACCTAGTAGTGCAATAACTAGATAATAGTGTAGTTCTTTTTCTTATCTTTCTGAGGAACCTCCATACTATTTTCCAGAGTGGCTGTACCAGTTTGTATTCCCATCAAGAGTGTAAGAGGGTCCCCTTTCCCTGCTTCCCCTCCAGCATCTGTTATCCTTAGTTGTTAATTTTAGCTATTCCAACATTCCAAGTGTGAGGTAATATCTCATTGTGGTTTTGATTTGTATTTCCCTGATGATGAGTGATGTTGAGCATCTTTTCATATGCCTGCCATCTGTTTATCTTCCTTGGAAAAATGTCTATTCATGTATTTTGCCCATTTTAACTGGATTATTTGTTTTTTTCGGTGTTGAGTTTATTAAGTTCTTTGTAGATTTTGGATTCAACCTTTTATCAGATGTGTCATTTATAAATATCTTTCCCCTTTCCAAATGTTGTCTTTTTGTTTTGTTGATTGTTTTTTTCATTGTGCAAAAGATTTTCACCTTGATGAAATCCCAGTAGTCCATTTGTTTCTTTTGTTTCCCTTGCCTTCAGGGACATGTCTAGTAAGAAGTTACTACGGCCAAGTTGAAGAGGTTCCTGCCTGTGTTCTTCTCTAGGGTTTAATGGTTTCTGGTCTCATATTTAGGTATTTTATCCCCTTTGAATTTATTTTTGTGTGTGGTATAAGAAAGTTCTGCATGTGGCTGTCCAGTTTTCCCAAAACCAATTGTTGAAGAGACTGTCTTTTGTCCATTGGCTATTCTTTCCTGCTTTGTTGAAAATTAGTTGACCATACAGTTGGAGTCAATTTCTGGGTTCTCTATTCTGTTCTTTTGATCTATGTGTCTGTTTTTGTGCCAGTACCCTATTGTCTTGATCACTACAGCTTTGTAATATAGTTTGAAAATTGGAATCGTGATGTCAAAGATATCCATCTTTGCTTTTCTTTTTCAAGATTGCTGTGACTATTCAGGGTCTTTTGGCATACAAATTTTAGAATTCTTCTAGCTCTGTGAAAAATGCTGGTAGTATTTTGATAGGAATTGCATTACATGTGTAGATTGCTTTGGGTAGTATAATCATTTTGACAATGTTTGATCCTCCAGTCCATGAGCATGGATCCTTTCTTTTTTCTTTTCATTAAGTCTAGCAAGGCATTTATCAATTTTATTAATTCTTCCAAAAACCAGGTCCTAATTTAATTGATATCTTCTATTGGTTTTTGTTTGTTTGTTTCTGTACCAGTTATTTCTCTCCTAATCTTTATTATTTCCCTTCTTCTGTTGGCTTTAGGCTACATTTGCTTTTTTTCTTCTAGCTCCTTTAGGTGTAAGGTTAGGTTGTGTATTTGAGAATTTTCTTGTTTCTTAAGGAAAGCCTGCATTGCTATATACTTTCCTGATATGATGGCTTTTGTGCCTTTGCTGCGTCTCAAAGGCTTTGGACTGCTGTGTTTTCATTTTCATTTGTTTCTGTGTATTTTTCATTTATTTTTCTTTAATTTCTGATTCACCCATTCATTTTTAGTAGGATATTCTTTAACCTTTATGTATGTGTGGTCTTTACAATTTTTTTCTTGTTGTTGACTTCAAGTTTCATACTGTTATCAGATAATATGCATGGTATATCCCCAACCTTTTCGTATTTGATGAGTCCTGATTTATGACACAGTATATGATCTACTCTGGAGAATATTCCTTGTGCACTCAAAAAGAATGTGTATTCTGCTGCCTGAGAATGAAATGTTTGGAATATATCTGTTAAGTCTATATGATCCAATGTGTCATTCAAAGCCATTGTTTCCTTGTTGATTTTTTGCTTAGATGATCTGTCCACTGTTGTAAGTAAGATGTTAAAGTTCCCTACTGTTATTATATTATTATCAATGTGTTTCTTTACGTTTGTTATCAATTGTTTTATATATCTGGATGCTCCCAAGCCAGAGGCATAAATATTTACAATTATTATATCTTCTTGTGGGATAAAGCCCTTTATTATGATATAGTGCCTTTCCTCATCTCCTGTTACACTCCTTGGTTTAAAATTTAGTTTGTCTGATGTAAGTATGGCTATTCTGGCTTTCTTTTGAAATCTATTAGCATGATAGATGGTTCTCCATCCCCTAGCTTTCAATATGCAGTTGTCTTTAGGCCTAAAATGAGTCTCTTGTAGGCAGCATATAGATGGGTCTTGTTTTTTTATTCATTCTGATACCCTATCTTTCTTTTGGAGCATTTAGTCCATTTACATTCAGAGTGATTATTGATGGATATGTATTTAGTGCCATTGTTTTACCTGTAAAGTTATTGTTTGGGGGGATTTTCTCCATTCCTTTCTTTGCCATTTGGTCTTTCTTTCCCATTCATGAGTCGCTTTTAATATTTCTTGCAGTGCTCTTTTAGTGGTCATATATTCCTTTAGTTTTTGTTTATCTGGGAAATGCTTTATCTCTCCTATTCTTAATGATAGTCTTGCTGGATAGGATATTATTGCCTGCATTTTTTTCACATTCAGCACATTGAATATATCATGTCACACTTCTGAATTGAATTGAATATATCATGTCACACTATCATGTCAAATTTCTATGGAGAGATCTGCTGCTAATCTTATTTGTCTTCCCTTGTAAGTTAGGGACATCTTTTTTCTTGCTGTTTTTGGGATTTTTTTCTTTATTTATATTTTTCCAAATTTAACTATAATATGTTTTGGTGTTGATCTGCTTTTGTTGATTTTAATGGTAGTTCTCTGTGCCTCTTGAATTGGGTATCTGTTTCCTTCCCCAGATTAGAGAAGTTTTTAGCTATAGTTTCCTCAATTAAACCTATACTCCCATTTACCTCTCTACTTCTTCTAGGACTCCTGTGATGTGGAAGTTACTGTGTTTATGGCGTCATTGAGTTCCCTAAGTCTACTTTTGTGACCCAAGATTTTTCTTTCCCTCTTTTGTTCATCCTTATTATTTTCCATATATATATATTCGATATCACTTATTCATTCCTCTGCTTCTTCCATTCTTGTGATCATTACATCTAATTGGTTTTGAATCTCAGTTATCATATTTTTCCTTTCAGCATGTCTAGTTTTGAGGCTCTTATCTATGTAGTAAGGGTTTCCCTGATGTCTTTTGTGCTTTTCTCAAGCCCAGCTAGTATCCTTATGATTGTTAACTTTAAATTCTGAGTCAGACATATTACTTATATATATTTTGATTAGATCCCCAATCATGACCTTTTCTTGATTTTTCTTTTAGGATAAAGTCCTCTGTCTTGGCATTTCATCTAGGTCTCTGTCTTCTTTAATGTTTTAGGAAAGTCTGTTATGTTTCCTGTCCTGAGAGGAATGGTTTTATGGAGAAAATATCGTATACTTTCCAGGGCCTTGTGCGTTAGGAAGTATCTCTTCTGTATGCTGCATGCAGTCTGCAGCTGTATTTTGACTGCTCAGTCCTCAAGTCAGTCCTTTGCAGGGTTCCTCCTTGCCTTCAGTGGGGAGTGTTTGGACCTTGGCCAGACTGTATGAGTTTTAACAAGGCATATTTTTTGATTTGCTTGCTAAAAGAGACCTGATACTATTTATGCTATAATTGAAGTTTTGTAGAATGTTATGGTCAATAGACATGGTGGGTGCACAGTTTTATGCTGGTTTTCTGGGGGAGGGACCCATTGCACTGGTTCTTAGGCATGCTTACCAGTGAAAATGAGTATAAGCCAAGTGTGGGGGATATGGGAGTGTGGGACTTGATGTAAGAAGATTTAGCAGCCAGTGTTGGTGCTGTGTTATTTACTGTACTTTATGCCGAGGTGCGAGGGAGAGAAATGGCACTAACCAGCTCTTTTGTCTCAGGAGAGGCAATGCCATCACTCTCAGATGAGCTCCAAAACGTGAGAACTGTCTCTCCCGTCTCTCCCATGGTATTCCAAGCAATCCTCCATCCACAGGTTACCTGCTTGCCTTTTCTATAGGAACACTGCAGAACATTTAGGTCTCTATACCAGCCACACCACAGACCTCTAAAACTCTAGTTTTTGAGTGATGATGGTTACAAAATCTCATGAAAATCAGCTCCTCTCATTTTCCCAGTCAATGGTTTGGGAAAGTGTTTTCCTTGTGAAATACTCTTGGTGCTCCTCTCTTTTTTGTCCCTCTCCTCTCTCCTCAACCAGGGCTCCCTCCCTTCCATAGCACCTACAGTCCATTTCTCACCGAAACTGCATCTCTGCATCTCTTACCTTACATGATGTAGCCTCTTCTCTCCCTTGTTGTGCAGTTTGTTCTGTCAGTTCTCAGATTGATTTATTGGGTATTCATACTGATTTAATGTTTATCTAGCTGTGTTTGAGGTATGAAGCAAGCCTAGTGTTCTCCTAGTACTCTGACATCTTAGCTCCTCCTCCTTATTTAACATCCATTTTAATATAATGATTTAAAAAGACTATTTTATAATATGTATATTTATATCTTAACTTAGAAATACACTGAAATCCTTGGAAAAAAACCTATGGTATATGTTAGGTAAATGGTAAAATCAAAACTTCACAAAATGCCTTAATTTTAAACCTTTAAGATACTAGTGGTTACAAAAGAAGCCAAATAGTTTGTTAGAATACTTCTAAGACAGAAATATCTTTCTCTTTGAGAGACATGTCACACAGTTTGGGAAAAATCTTGCCTCCAAACAATTGTTTTCAAAATCTTCTTAAATTGAGAAAGGCTCAAATTTTCATATTTCTTTAGGAGATATAACATGTTTTAAACTATGCCATATTATAACTTGTGAAATTGGGAAAAATAATTTTAGAATATGTATATAATTACAGCAGATTAATAAGACATAGTATAAGAACTTGTCTTCTTAATAACATCAGTTAAATAAAGACAGTTTCTAGTAATTTTTTCTGCCCCTACATATAATTATACTGTAAGTATAATTCATACAGACACACAAATCTAAGAATATATCAAAAAATAATTTAAGTTTATTTTATGATAAAGAGAAACAAAACATAAAGCATTTTTATAATTGATTTTGAGATCTATGCATACTTATTTTGCATGGGAATCCCAGTGGTAGGAAATGAAACATCTAAAGTTCATCTGTTCAAGGTCATGATAGCCTTGTTAATTGGTCATGCATTATATTCACTCACTCATTCATCACCCATTCATTCATTTAGTGTAGTCTAAACTGCCATCATATGCTAGACATTGTAGCTTGATATCCAAACCCCTTTTAACCTAGCCCTGAACTTTGTCATTATTTCTACTAAGACATTGATAGTACCAAATCTTTCTGCACACTCACTGCCTGATTACCTCATTCTCAACTGAATTGGATATCCTGCAAGAGAGAGGCAGGCTGAATTTTGAATCCAGTACCTTGTTTAGTGGCCCATGCTACCTATGCTTTCAGTCTTGGACTAATACTCTAATAAATCAAGTTAACTTTAAAGCAAACAGGTTTGATAAGTCAAGTTAAATTGTGCCTCATATATCTGGATTGAGATTTCTGACTGCTCACTCTAACATGCCACTATTCACTTTCCCACCATTAGCTCTCTCTTTTGCCTGACTCTAGGATCATAATCCTGGACAATTCTGGTTTTGCTACTCGACCTATATTTAATGGCTCAATTAAGTATATTTTTGACACTGTGAAGAAGGCATAATATTAAGATCTTCAAAGGTTTTTAAAAAAGCTATGCACAGGGGCACCTGGGTGGCTCAGATAGTTAAGTGTCTGCCTGTGGCTCAGGCCATGATCGCAGGGTCCTGAGATTGAGCCCTACATAGGGGTCCTGACTCAGTGAGCAGCCTGATTCTCCTCCTCCCTCTGCCTCTTTCCCTGCTCATGCTCTCTTTCTGTATCTCTCTGTCTCAAATGAATAAATAAAATATGTTTTAAAAGATATGCATAAAAAGTATGGACATTCCTTAACCACAGAGTCTTTAAATTCTAATCAATGGTATTAACAGCAGTATGTAAATAAGTAAAACTCTGCTAAATGCCATAATAGTAGAACTATATATAATTTGAGCAGATTGTAAAAAATATTCCAGTGAGAGGGGAAACTATTTTAAATACAGACATTTCACAAGCTAAGAATTAGCTGACTGAAATGGTAGAAGGAAGGGGTCATAAACCTAGGAAGTTGAGATGATTGTACTATAATATACAAATAGATTAGTGGGATAAGTGCCTAAGTTGTTTCAAAGGGTTCTTCCAACCCCTTTATATAATACAAAGTCATCCATGCAAATAATTCCTATGAGTACTTAATAGAAAAAATATACATAAAATCAGTAAAGATGTAGAAAGCTTGAATAATACTATCAAGAAAATTCCCTAATTGAGATTTATAGACACTATACCCAACAGCGCAGAATACGCATTCTTTTTATATACATGGAATATCACCAAGTTAGACTGTATATTGGGCCATAAAACAAGATCAATAAATTTTGATGATTTAAGTCATACAGAGTGTTTCCTGTATACAACTGAATTAAAGAGAAATCAATAACAGAAAAATATCTGGAATATCTCCAAATATTTTGAAATTGAAAAAAAAACACATTTCAAATAATTCAAAGGTCAAAGAAGGAATCAGAAGTAAATTAGAAATAATTTAATTGAATAAAGGGAGAACAGATCAAACCTTGTGGGATAAAGTACGATAAGGTTGCAGAGTACGAGGTCAGTATGCAAAAACAATCTTATTTCTATATACTAACAAATTTACACTAACAAATTCTATATACTAACAAATTTAGTTATAGCAAATTTTTAAAACAAAATCAATTGGGGGGTGACTGAGTGGCTCAAATCTTTAAGTGTCTACCTTCAGCGTGGTCATGACCTCAGGTTCCTGGGATTAAGCCCCACTCCCTGCGTCCGGGCCTCCTGCTCAATGGGAGCCTGTTTCTCCTCTTCCTCTGCCCTAACCCTACTCGTGCTTTTTCTCTGTCTGGCTCACTCTCTCAAATAAATGAATAAATACAATCTTAAAAAATAAATAAAAATAAAGCTATCCATAATATCTCCAAAAAATGGAAGTTTTAGGTATAAATTAAACAAAAAAAATGTGTAGAATCTATATACTTTAACTATAAAATACCAAAAAAAAAAAAATCCAAGAAGACTTCAATAATTGAAAGACAGACCATGTTCATGGTTTAGGAGATTCAATAAAATGAACTGCGAATTCTTCACAAATCAAAATATAATTTTAATGTAATTCCTATCAAATCCTCAGAAATATTTTTTTTGTTAATGTAGGTAAATAATTCAGTTGTATAAAATGGTGGTGGGAATGGGTGGGAGGTCTTAGTGTTAGTTATTGAAATAACCAGAGTAAGGTTGCACAACTAACATGCCAATAATTGCAAAGATTTAGATGCTGCATCTAAATTTATGCTGGGTACAAGGGTGGTTCTGGGTTCTATCATGGGCTGATACTATTGGGACAGTAAGAGAATGACTCCCTTATCAATGCTTGTTTTGTGGGCCAAATCTTCACAGATTGGGCATGGAGAAACTGAGGATAAAATATCCCTCCTTGTTTTCTCATTTCCCAAGAGAGAGTTCCCTCATGTATACTTCGCTATCCTCAGTCTTTTCTCTACATCGACCATACAAAAGATAAGACCTATATGGAGTGCAGTCTGCAAGAAGCAAAAACAAATGCCAATTGCATTACATCTACATTTGCTTTATCACATGGTGTATTATCATGAGGATTTCAATTTTTGTTTAATCTCTTGTTTTAAAGCTCCAATTTAAGAAATTCATTTAAGCATACCCTTGATAGAAATTCCTACTGCACATGACCCAATTAATTCTCACCTCTTCATAGTTGATCGACCAGAAAGAATAACATCTTGACTATTATATCCAAGTAAGATGTGACTAATAGCAAAAATTATTCTTTTTTAAAAGAAAAAAGATTTATTTATTTTTTGATTTGAGAGAGTGTGTGTGTGAGCACTCAGAGGGGAGGGGCAGGAGAGTCTTATGCAGACTCTGTGCTGAACACAGAGCCAGTTGCAGGGGTTGATGTCATGACCCAGAGATAATGACCTGAGCAGAAACTGAGTCAGATGCTTAACCAACTGTGCCACCCATGTGCGCCATAGCAAAAATTATTATTGATGAGAATAATCAAACTCCTACCACCCTGATATACAGATAAAGAGTTTTAATTATATATATATATATATATATATTTTTTTTTTTTTTTAAGATTTTACTTATTTATTTTGACAGAGATTACAAGTAGGCAGAGAGGCAGTCAGAGAGAGAGAGAGAGGGAAGCAGGCTCCCTGCCGAGCAGAGAGCCCGATGTGGGACTCGATCCCAGGACCCTGAGATCATGACCTGAGCTGAAGGCAGTGGCTTAAACCACTGAGCCACCCAGGCGCCCAAGAGTTTTAATTATATTAATATGTAGCCGCCTTTATAATTTTCAAATTGCTTCCAGACTTTTTTTTTATTTTATCCTGATTATGTATAAATTGGAGTATATACAATTTACTTATGGTCATGTAAATGGCAAAATTGGTTCATAAACCAACTTTAACACTCTTCCTATATAACCTTAGGAAGTAAAGTATTATTAAACAGTTCTTTAAGCAATATCTAGCATCAGAAAATAAAAATTACCCAGGATGTTAGAAGAGCCATTTATATTGAATAGTTTTTTCCTTGATTCCCATGACTAATGAGTTGTTATTTTTGGGGCCTTATTTGAAAAAGGATTTGATATGGTATGTTCTTTTTGTTTATTAGAAATATATCAAATCTAAACTCAGTACTTTCACTTTTACATTTCTGTATCCTCATCTCTTTTCTTGACATAAGTCATTAGAAATATATATGGTCCCAAATTGCAGATTATATAAAAATAATATGCCTAGAAATGTGATTTATATTTACACTTGAATATTACTGTATTTGAATATAGGTGATAAATTTTCTTTAGTTAAAATACTAGATTTAACGAGGAGAAACACCATGTTAAAGGCTGAGAGGTTAATAGCTTTTTTTGCAATTTATCTATTCATAATTTCTCAGAGAAGCCACTCCAGAGGATATTCTATATGGGATTTCTAAAACAGCTGTATAGTTTTGTCATGTGAGGTACTTTTTTGTGATTGATGGAAACAATAAAACTAGTACCATAATAAGGATGGCAGCAGATGGAAATTTTGCTCAGCTTCTTCCTTCTCTAAATTCCCCTGCTCCCACCACGTGTTTGACCTCCTCCCATTTCTTCATCTGACTCCATATATGTCCCACATCTTGGTCCTCCTGTTTCTCCTCACATGTCTCATGCTGCTCTGCCAATTTCTTCTCCCAACACTCCAACTACTGGAGCTGGGACAGTCATGAACCATACACCCAACGGCGACTAGTTTATACTTTAGAGGGATTTAAAGTAGAGCAATAATAAATATAAAATTGGCCTTCTTTGGACCTTCAATGGATAGGTTTTAAAGTTTCCTCTTCTGGGTAAGGCATTAAGCAATGAGAATAAATGGTAAAGTAGATGTAATCATTAAGTCAGTGGTTCACCAGAGTGGTGGGTAGTACTACTCCCAAATGAACATTTCCATAATTCAGAGTGCCTTTTCTTGTTTCATTTATTCATGGGCACAGTTGACATGAAGTACGCAGGGACAGGCATGCCATATATCTTGCTGAGTAGGGCGGTCCTGCACAATGAGAAAACTTTTGTGTACCACATAACTTCCAAATGTCCCTATGTAGATTGATGAAGTTGAAAGAAAAAAAAAACTGTTAATATCCTTTTTACATTTTATTTTTCACTAGAAATCCAACTCTATATTGAAAATAAACACAAAGCATTACTTACAAAGTTTTGGTACATACTGTTTTTCAGGAATGCGACTACTTTGTAAATCAAGGGAATATTTAACTAAATTGTTATCAACACTTTACCAAAAGTTGTTCACCATTGCAGAAAATTACTTTAGTGGCAATAAGACCACGAGAACTTGAGTCTCCTAGATAGTACAATTTAATAATGGGCATTCATAGCAGTGACAACCATGTAATTCTATATCTACGTGTGAGCTTCCTTGGCTCCATCATTATGTATCCTAATGTGTTTGGGCCTGAGCATTTATTTTTGAAAAACACATTATTTTGCTACAAATTACATACTTTCTATTTCTTTTTCCATTGCTTTTAGGCCAGTATATTGATTTTTAAAGATTATTATTATATTTAAGTTTATTTCATTATAGTAGATATTTGTTTTTCAAAGGGACTACCAGATCTCAGAATTAAGAATTATGATGTAATCAAGTGGACTAATACCAATCAGTAGGTATAAAAATTACATAGTAAGTTATTTAGCTGAACATGAGTAGTACCAATTGTATAAGCCTGAAATCAAGATTTGTTGGGAATAATTGATAGACAAATATGCATCAACTGATATTTATATCATGTATAAATGGTGCTTTATGTAAATGATAAAACAAAGTTTTATTAAAGTTGGCCTTATAATACGGATTCTAATAGGCATATGAATCCCACTTATCAACTTTCAGCGGTGCTGACCAGTCATGTAATGAAAATGGATGGCACCTGAATGAGAAAACAATTATGTGGCTATCTGAAGGAGGGTGGCCATACCCAAAGGATGAACAAAATACTTCAAGCAAAACTAACAGCAACATAATGAGCTAAGAAGTGACAGGCACAAGCACAAGCAGATCATGTTGGCTTGAAGCAAGCAGAGTTTGAGCTGCTTCACTGCCTCATTTAAACAGAAGAGTGTGCTCAGCATGAAACTAAGAGAGCGCTTACAGAGAATGACACCCTGCAGGTAACAGCTGCTGCTAACACCCAAAGGACAGAATATATAGAAGGCATATTTATTTATTTTTGCAATTTGTGAGGAAGTGATTGCCTGACATGAATCAACCTTTTCTGACCCACTCTTGTGGAGAAGAAACACCAAGGTCGATAGCCCAATCATACAGTGCAGAAAATAATGCCATATTTATATAATTTTGTGGAATAGCTGGAAGTAATTTTAACAAGACTATTGTGAATGTATCATTTGCATAAGTATAAATAATTTGCTGATTATGGTTGTTCTTAAGAAAAACAGACATTCAGGTGTGCCTGGGTGGCTCAGTTGGTTAAGCATCTGCCTTCAGCTCAGGTCATGATCTCAGAGTCCTGGGATGGAGCCCTGCTTTGGGTTTCCTGCTCCACAGGGAACCTGCTGCTCCTTCTCCCACTGCCTACTGCTCCACATGCTTGTGCCCTCCCTCTCTGTCTCTCTCTGACAAATAAATAAATTAAAACAAAATGAAAAATAGACATTCAAAGCTAAACAACCGAAAGCATAAGTTTAATGGCATTTCCCTAGAGCCTATACTGTATTCAATCCCAATTTTTATTCTGAAAATTGTACCAGTATAGAGTTCAGGCCAGGACAAAGCCAAAAAGCAGAGGACATCCAACTTTGAGTGAGAGAAATATTGACTCCATAAACATCTATATCACTATTTTAAAAAGATATGTTTAATAGAAAAACCATGATTTCTCATATAAAATCTAGGTTTTATTTAAGATCACTATTTTAAAAAGATATGCTTCTTTATTGAAATGCTGGTAGTTTTAAATTTTTGACATGAATAATTGGATATGTCATATGTGAATCTACCAAGGAGTAAAATAGAGGTCATAAAATGTAAAGACATGCTAGAACTTATTTATAACCTCATAAAACAAACTGGCAGTTTTAATATCTTAAGCTGGCCCCTTTACTGTATTTGTATATGGGTCCTCACTAAAAAGTCCTGTCCCTTATTTGAACATATCACATATGAGAGGCAAAAAACACAAGGTAGATGATGGACACAAATGTCATTCTGTTTATAACTCTCATTTTAAGTTGGCGACATTCTGTCATACAACCAAGGTGATGATATATCTTTATAGTAATTTGTAGGGTGCTGCAGAACTCTTCCAACAACATTTAGATCTAAACAAATTAGTTTTTGATGCAATATCGCCAGATGGAGTTTAAGAAAAGTTACTGCAATCTGGTGTTTTAAAATAAACACGTGTGTCCTTTTTTCAAACTTGGTTTGATATATGTTTTACAGACAATAGTTTTATTTAAAAGCATTAATATAGTTCAGTGTTTGTGAGGTGTTCTGGGAGGAGGTGTGTGTAGCCGTTGTGGTGGTGGTAAAATGCAGTGAGACCTAATATAGAATATAGCGTATAATTGTAATAAAGGTAAAGAACATACTGGGTGACATATTTAATGGCCTAGTAAGTGAACACCAAGAAAAGAAGAACTTAGGGGCACCTGTTGACTCAGTCACTTAAGTGTCTGCCTTCAGCTCAGGTTATGATCCCACTATCCTGGGATCCAGCTGTGCGTGGGCTCCCCGCTCAATGGGGAGCCTGCTTTCACTCTCCCTCTGTCCCTTCCTGCTGCTTGTGCTCTCTCTCTCTCTCTCTCAAATACATAAATAAAACCTTTTTTAAAAAAAAGAGAGAGAAAACTTAAAGGTAGAGGACATTGAATAAATGAAGTGGAGGTAAGAAAACAGATTCTTAAAATGTTTTTCAAAATCTGCTACATCAAATCATTACCATGATATTTAATCCTTTCTGATCAACAGGATGATCACAGTTTCATTAACCTGTTAGTTACAGGTCAAACATGAGATTTTTTTTTTTTTTGTAAATTATGTCTCTCTTAATCCAGCTATTATTTTAGATATTTCAGAGAGAGACAATAAATTACCTTAAGTTGTTTAGAAAACAAGGTACAAATAGAAAATATTTACTATTATTACTATTAAAACATCTGCTTTCTTTCACCCAATCTGAGACAGACCTTACTGATTTGCTTACACGTTCATGGCTACTTTTATTAAGTGCCCTGTAGTCTAAATCTTGCTTTTCATATTATAGTTACAATACAAAAGAAATTAAAATGGATACACTTTGTTTAAAGATATCAGTGGAGCTCAGTTATTTCCGTAAGAAAGAACAGACCCAAACACAATTACTTAATCATGCAATTTAAAGGTTATTGCAAGGTCCTGCAAACCTTGAATATTTATTTTCCCAGCAGTTTACTGTTTTATATATTTCTTATATGAAATAAAACTCCTGCAATTAGAATAACATTTTTAGGATATAGAATAAAGGGCTTTTTGTGTGGTTTTTATACAGTATTTTTATGATATTTAGAAGATAGCTATTAAAACTGTGCTCTGGTGGAATGGACCCAAGAGAAAAGGAAGGGAGGATGTTTGTTTAAAGGTAATCTTCTCATGCATCCTTCTCATTTCATTAGCATGTATTAATTTATTAAATTAGCCAGTTGCTCACCAAAGCCTTGCCTAAGAATTATGAGGTTAAAAAGTCCTAAATATAAATGTGGCTTTACAAGTGTGTCAGAAACAAAGGCAAAACCCTTAGGGGCATAGACTTTTGTTAGGTGGGTTTCCATCCAGAGCCCAGGGAAGCCTCGAAGAAGCATAAAGGTGTCAGGGAAAACAGATCCAGAGTTTGCGAGGGCCATAGTAATTAATTCATGTTATAGTGTATAAAAGACTGATTTCACGCCTTCAGCTTCTCTCTTTCTCTGCCATGAATAACATATATGAAATTACTTTTAACCATATGACAAATATATTTATAAATACTGTATGTGAATCCCTGCCCACAAGACAGGTGTGGAAGAATTATTTCATTTGCTTGTTTTCTAGAAGTCAAGATAATTTGGACTTGATCTCTTTCTCATGAGTCTACCTAGAAATTCTACCTTAGTCATTTTTAATACATCCCTTCCCTTGAATTGTGCTAAGGTTCCAAGACCTTACTCAGCAGTAGTAATAAGGAGCCTTTCCTAGTCACAGGTTTTCAGACTACTGCTGAGATGCTCAATGCCCCAGTTCAATGGTGATGTATGTTACTCTGGTGTCATGCATGGAATAGTTTTGGACATAGAGTGAATCCTGAGCCTGGGACCCAATCTCTCACATGAGCCGTGGGACCATGTATGAGATCTGGCCACCTTCTCTAGGCAGTGCAATGGAGTGATACAGAATTCTTTCCTTCTCACAGAGCCTCACAAGCATCTAAACTCCCTTCCCAATTCAAGGGAATCCCTGTCACTCCTTTTTTTGTTTTTCCTTAGAAGTTTTCCAACAGCTTCTTCTTCCCTTCAGACATACTAGCTTGGGCTTAAAGTTTTACAAATGATAAGAAATACCTTTAATTCCAATTAGTTCCTGCTCTCTGTCCATGCAACATTTTAAAGGCAAGGAATTACAAAAGTTGTATTTTATATGTAGTGAGGGATAAGAGGGGAAATACCAGTAATATAAGTGTGACTTAATATTTCAATAAATTATACTGATATAGAGAAATAGCTTCATGCATTGATATCACCAGACACACTGATAATAAAGAAATTCATTCCAAAATACAATTTTAAGCAAATATCTAATTGCTAAATTCTGACCAAAAAAATTTAGTCTGATTTATACATCATTCGTGTAACTATTTTATAGACACGGGAAGTAAATCATATTTATGACATTATAATTGATATATTTTATTTATTGAAAGTATAAAATTATACAAAATCAAGGCTGTTAGGAAAATCTGGAATGTATAGTCACTGTACTCAGTATAAAGAGATACTGAATAAAGACAGCCATATTTTAGCCATTAAATCAGAGGTACTTAAGATGAGAGTAATGAGGAAGCTCTCCTACCAGTTATTCCCAAGCTCTTTGCCCTTTCTAGTTTTGCTTTTTTTTTTTTTTTTTTAGTTTTTATATATTTTATATTTTTGTTTAGTGGGTAGAAAGCTCTGGGGTCTGGAAAACTGGAAAAAGAGAACATCCTTTAGGCCTTTAGGTAAACAAAAATTGGACTGTCTGAGAAAAAGAAGAACTCTATTTAAATTGTGTTTACCATTTCCAGTATTTTCATTTCTAGGGAGGATATTAATAAAGAAATGAATCCTGACTTAGGAAGTTCAAGTTGGGTTTAATTATTTTCCTTTTAGAGTTTCATACAACCTCTGCCAATAATCCCCATCTTTTACTCTTGCTTTCACTTGTTATAGGATTTATTAGAGTAAGAAGAGAATAGTAAGACACGTCAGGGACAGGAATGAGAGAGCACAGATATCCATTCACCTTCAGATAATAAAAATGACTCTGAGAAGTATCACCATAAGAGAACTGGGTTTTTGTTTGTTTGTTTACCTGTGTGTGTGTGTGTGTGTGTGTTTTAAACTCAGAAAGGTTAGGCATACACAGCATAAAGAAAGAGACTAATGGGGAACTGGAGTTCCCAAAATAAACTCATTTCATCCTTTCATACCAAGCCACTCTGGACAGAAGATGGTAGCAACAACAGGATATATAAAGTTTTGAGAAACATTGTGTACTAGACATTTTGTAACACAACTGAAGGTCCCCTATCAGGGGTTTTTTACCTATGGTTCTAGCCTCATTCAAACATTTAAAAATGATTATTTTTTACTGGCAATTTAAAGTAGAACAGTGGGAAAATGGGGCCCTCAGATTGATACCATTGACGATGGTGCCATAAGATTTATCAATTTCATACTTTTAAGAAGTTTTCATTCCTAAGGGTAAGCTTGTGATTTAAAATCAGAAGTTTAAGCCTAACTAAATTCTACTTTTACATGACAAAATAAAAACTAAAATACTGGCAGTTTCTATAGTTTTTTTTCAGGGGGAATTAATTCTTAGATCATTTGTGTTGGTCATACAATTCTTTCTCTTCTAAGGTAATTGAAATCCACAAAAACTCAGTAAGTTTATTTTTAAATAACTTAATGAGTATTTTTATGTGAAAGGAAGGATCTTAGACTAAGGGTTAAGTATGGAGAAGTAATGGTATCTCTTTACAGATGATGAAGATCTGAAATTTCATTAATAATAATAAATATTTATTGAGTACCTACTCTGGTATTCATTAAACATGACAGATAAGGCCAGAGACTTTATGGAGTGTATAACTCTAGGCACGGTTGATGGGAGGGAGAGGGTACGATAACGTAAATAAGTAATCGAGCTATTTTCACCTAGCGATTGGTGCAATGAAGAAAATAAACAGGATGTTATGACAGATGGGTGTCCATTCAGCTTTCAGCTGTTTATGGTCAGAGGACACTGAGCTTTGAATGAAAGCTCTGAGCATAAGGAAACAGCTGGATTGAAATCTCTTTTCTCCAACAATCCAATCCCTGGATAATCTAAGGGTTTTTTCCTCTCATTTCAGCCCTTCTTTATCTACTTTCTGCTCTCACTGGGATCCCTACTCTCCTAGAACCAAGCTTCTGTGTCTAGAAGTCTTGTCTTTTCCCATTAACTTTTCCCAGTCCTGATATCTGGTTTCTGGCATAGATATCTTCCAGGAGGTTGACATGGGAAGGAACAGTGGTGTAAGATTCAAATGTGTCAGAGTGGTTACTTGTGATTGTATTATATTAAAATATTTTGTATCCATTCATCTATTCATGGACAGCTGGGTTTCTTCCATATCTTGGTGACTGTAGATAATGCTGTAATAAGAAGTGCATATATATTTTTTAATTAGTATTTTTGTTTTGTTTTGTTTTTGGAGGGTAAATACTCAGGAGTGGGATTATTGGATGATATAGTACCTCTATCTTTAATATTTTGAGGAACCTCTATACTGTTTCCCACAGTGGTTTTGCCAATTTACATTCCCACTAATAGTACACTAGGGTTCTCTTTTCTCCACATTCTCTCCAACACTTTTTATTTATTTATTATCTTTTTGGTACTCTCCATTCTGATTGATGTGAGGTGATATCTCATTGTGGTTTTGATTTTCATATCCCTGATGATTAGTGAGGTTGAATTTTTTTTTCATGTGTCTGTTGGCCATCTGTATGTTTTCTTTGGAAAAATGCCTGTTCAGTCCTCTGCCCATTTTTTTATCAAATTATTTGTTTTTTGGTGTTGATTTGTATAGACTCTTTATTTATTTTGGATATCAGCTCTTTATCGTACATACCATTCACAAATTATCTTTTCCCATTTAGTAGGTTGCTTTTTCTTTTATTGATAGTTTCCTTTGTTATGTAAAAGCTTTTTAGTTTGGTGTTGTCCCAATAGTTTATTTTTGCTTTTATTTTATCCATAATTATGTTGCTAAGGTTGATGTCCTAGATATGCCGTATATCTTTATCTATCTACCGATATCTATCTACTGATATTTATCTATTGGTAGATAGATATAGATATATGGCAGATTATTATTTAACTGTAAAAAAAAAATGGATGTGGGACCTAGAGGGTATTATGCTAAGTGAAATAATTCAGCCAGAGAAAGACAAATACCATATGATTTTACTTGTGTGGAATCTAAAATACAAAACAAAAGAACCAAAAATTAGAAATTGACTCCTAAATACAGTGAACAAACTTGTGGTTGCTAGAGGGGAAGGGGTCAGGGATCCATGAGATACGTGGAGGGGGATTAAGAGGTACAGACTTTCAGCAATGCCTGGATAGCTCAGTTGGTTAAGTGCTGTCTGTGGCTCAGGTCATGATCTCAGGATCCTGGAATTGAGTCCTACATCCGGCTCCCTGCTCAGTGGGAAGCCTGCTTCTCCCTCTGCCTGCCACTTCCCCTGCTTGTTCTTTCTCTCTCTCTCTCTCTTTTTCTGACAAATAAATAAATAAAATCTTACGAAAAAAAAGATGTATAGGCTTTGTTATAAAACACGTAAGTTGCAAGGATGAAAAGTATGGTACAGGGAATATAATCAATAATATTGTAAAAATGTTGCATGATGACAGATAGTGACCATACTTCCTGTGCTGAACACTGAGTAATGCGCAGAACTGGAAAATCATTGTGTTGTACACCTGAAACAAATATAACATTTTATGTCAACTACACTTTGATAAAAATATACATTGACTAACTGAATATAATAAATAAAAATAAATAAATAATAAACCCACTCATATTAGAATATAATTTTAAAATAAAAAGTTCAACATGGTAAATTAAAAAAAATAAAAAATAAAAATATATATTTTTTGTAGAGACAAGTTAAATAGATGATTTCAGAAGTGGTTTTTAGACTTAAAGCATTTAATGTTGCATATTTTTGATAAGCTTGCATTTAATAGTCACAATCATCTTTTTTTTTAATTTTTTTAAAAGATTTTATTTATTTATTTGACAGAGCGATCACAAGTAGGCAGAGAGGCAGGCAGACAGAGAGAGAGAGGGAAGCAGGCTCCCTGCTGAGCAGAGAGCCCAATGCAGGACTCGATCCCAGGATCCTGAGATCATGACCTGAGCCGAAGGCAGTGGCTTAACCCATTGAGCCACCCAGTATTTCCTTCTTTATTTTTGTTTATTTTTTATTTTATTTTATTCATTTTTTTATTTATTCAGTTGAGAGAGAAAGTGAGAGAGAGAGAGCATGAGCAGGGTGAAGAGCAGAGGGAGAAGAAAACTCCCCTCTGAGCAGGGATCTGATGCAGGGCTCGATGCCAGGACTCTGGGATCCTGACCTGAGCCAAAGGCATAGATGTTTGACCAACTGAGCCACCCAGGCACCACTTTTTATTTTTTTTAAGAAAGATATGCTTCAAAATGACCCTGTAGACCCTGTGTATACACATACACACCCATACATACACATAAATATATATGACATTTGTGCATAATATGTACATACATACGAATTTAATACTTTTAAGTAATAGAATTTTTTAGAAGCAAAAAATCTTTAAAAAACTGACCTAACTACAGAAAATGCAAAAATAACACCATATAATTGAAATTATGAGCATTCACTCTTCCTTGTTCAGATCTAATTCTCAGGCACATGAAGTATTGGCTTCCCTCATTCCACGTTATAAGAGATAGGTCCTAAAGTATAAGTAGCTATTTGCTTTAGTCTGTTGGTTTTCAGAATCCCAGACCATTAGAGTCAATTCAATAATGTGACATTTCTAGCTTTTTCTGTCTTTTATAATAATACTCAGAGGAAATAATATATCAGTCACTTTAGACTGGGTGGTAGGTACCAAATGACCTAGAAGGTATGGATGGCAGGCAACAAACCTATGCTCTGAACATAAAGAGTTCAGGTATTTATTAAAGAAATGGTTTATTACTACATCCTTAAGAACGGTAACATTACGTTCATTTTCACATTCATCCTTACTGTCATGATTCGCCATACCATATGTGCTGGGTTGAAACCCCCAATGTTTATAGCAGCAATGGCCACAGTCGCCAAACTGTAGAAAGAACCAAGATGCCCTTCAACGGACGAATGGATAAGGAAGAGAAGGATAAGGATATGTGGTACATATACATGATGGAGTATTATGCCTCCATCAGAAAGGATGAATACCCAACTTTTGTAGCAACATGGATGGGACTGGAAGAGATTATGCTGAGTGAAATAAGTCAAGCAGAGAAAGTCAAGTATCATATGGTTTCACTTATTTGTGGAGCATAACAAAAAACATGGAGGACTTGGGGAGATGGAGAGGAGAAGGGAGTTGAGAGAAATTGGAAGGGGAGATGAACCATGAGAGACTATGGACTCTGAAAAACAACCTGAGGGTTTTGAAGGGGCGGGGGGTGGGAGGTTGGGGAAGCAGGTGGTGGGTAATAGGGCACGTATTGCATGGAGCACTGGGTGTGGTGCAAAAACAATGAGTACTGTTATGCTGAAGATAAACAAATAAAAAAACATAAACAAAAAATTAAAAAAATAAAATATATGTAGAGGAAACTCAACACATGCATTCTGATTGTTGTTGATGTTGTTTTAATATTTTATTTGTTTGACAGCGTGCACTCCAGCCTCTTAACCGTCTCCCTGCACCTTTGCCCTTTGCAAAAACAATTCAGTTGACTACTTAGAAAATCTGAGTGAGGACTTAAGAGTACTCGGAGTACTCTTAAGGTACTTAAAGTACTCTTAAGTACTCTGAGGACCAGCTCTATTATGGTCCTTTTATTTATTCATGTTTTGTTTGTATTCCCTAGATCTTGCCTGTATTGCAAGTATTTGAGCTTGCCAGGAATCTGCCCTATGTTTACATACATAGAGTGGAGTTTTATTGCTATTTGAGGCTAAGGCTCAGATTGTATGTTTATAATCAAGGGTTTTGGCGAAGAAATTTCCTAGTCTAGGAGCTATGACCTATGTATGATCCTTCCTGGATGTGACACTCAGACCACATGATAGATTATTATGTCATGATAGGTTATGGTGAACTTCAAGATAGAGCTAATGGTAGTCTCCCTGGTAGATTTTATTTAAGTATCACTCCCTCTACTAAATATTCAACTGAATTCCATGGTCACAAGGAAACTATTGCATGATTATAAATAATATAAAACAAATGAAAGGCTCTTGTTATTAAGATGCTGTTAACTTTTGAGATCAAATTATGGACGCTTGAGGATTTTGCCTTGCTGAGATGCTAATTCTGGTGGGTCCCTGAGTGAGCTTAGTTAGATGTTATGTTATGAATAGCAGTATAAGGATTTAAATAGGTTTCACTTATGTTCATGTTGTTTTCTTAGATTTAGGTATTTCATAAAGAACTTTTCAGCTAAGCCCTGTGATAAATTTTATTATTGCATGTTGGCTCAATTACATAAACACTATTTAAAATCTAGGTATTATATAGGGGCGCCTGGGTGGCTCAGTGGATTAAGCTGCTGCCTTCGGCTCAGGTCATGATCTCAGGGTCCTGGGATTGAGCCCCGCATCGGGCTCTCTGCTCCGCAGGGAGCCTGCTTCCTCCTCTCTCTCTGCCTGCCTCTCTGCCTACTTGTGATCTCTCTCTCTGTCAAATAAATAAATAAAATCTTAAAAAAAAAATAAATAAAATCTAGGTATTATTAAGGGTTGAATAAGATAATGAATTCTGGTACTCTTTTTCAAAGCAAGGATAGTTTTTTTTACTTTTTATCTTCATATTCCTTTAGATATATATTGCTGTTCCTTTTTGTAAATGTTCTATAATTCCATTAACATTTTGTTGATCTGTAAATTCCTATAAAGCTTGAAGTTTTAAAGGTGTAATTTCATATCCAATATTAATAGTGCTAAAACAAACACAACAAAGGAAATAAAACCCCTAAAATTTAATGCCTCACAAAGGAAAATTGTGTTAAAATGTTGTCCTCTTTTGAGTTAGCATAAGTATGGGAAATGCACTTTAAATGAAAATGTATGGGCTCTAGAAGAGTAGATAACTTTGTTTCACACTGAGCTGAAAGTTCAGAGAAATATCCATCACTCAGTTACCAGAATAGTAAACTAAATCAAGGGGCCAAGGAAAGAGAAAAGAGGAAATAAACGAAAAGCAGGAGGTGAGTTAATAAAGAGCTATTGCTCGTGAACTACTTCTTACAAAAAATTATAGGAAAACAGCAGACAGGGCAACAGAGAGAAAAGTGCATCAGGCTTCAGTGTTTATGTTTTTGATGGAAATGTACAATCATTTCCATCCCTTGTGGTGCTGTCATGCTCCATCACTTTAGTCCATTTTCACCTTGCAGAGAAATTCTGAATGGGACTCCCTGCTCTGGCAGCTAATTAATCTCTCACAAGCCGGCTCTTGCAGCCTGTCTGCCTGGAATGCCCCACACCTTAAACCAGTGACTCATGAGTAGATTTCTTTCTCCTTTGAGTGGTTCTTTCTTCCTTTAAGCGACGTGAAGACCCAGCTTTTCCTTTTCATCTAGGAAACTATGTGAGCTACATCACTGAAGAATTCCTCCTTCTATCCCACCACCATAAATGAATATATTCTTAAATAACTGAATTGAGTTTTAATGAACAACAAAGCCTAAATATAAACTGTGAATGTGCACAGTATTTTACCAGTAATACATATATGCAAGGACACACATTGCTAGAACAATACATTTTCCATGTATATATGTGTTTGTTAGATCTTTACGGTAATGAAATACATATAATCACATTTGTAATACTGTTGCATCTGCCTTTAAAAATACTACCAAACTTTGCAACAGATGTTTTAGTGTAATGACAAATTATATATATTAAAAAAAAAACTTTTAAGTTAAAAGCATAATCCTATAAAGTTGAAATACTTCAATTAAAAATAATATCATATTCAGATGTTTTCTATTTAATAAATAGTCTTCTAAAAAATTACAACTAATGAACTACCTATAAGTAGTAATGCTTAATTTTGCACAGATAGAACTCTATTTCAATAGCAATGTATAGAACGTTAAAAATATTAATCACACTTTTATTCCTTGTTTTTCCTGTTTCCAGATCATCATTCTTTTTTATGAAATCATCTGTGTTATTGTATTTTCTCTCACTTTTTAATTTAATCTTTTATGGGTTTTTATTTTTTGTTTTCTTTTTAATTCCCTTTTAATTAAACATAAAAGACTCTCAGCAGCTATGTAAACACATGCCTTTAGAAATGAGATGTATATGTTAATAGTACAGTTATTTTAAATTTTGAAGATTCTCTGTCCATCTATGAAGGTGTGTATGTACTCTATCCATGGGAGGCATACTTGATAAGAGAATAGGATCACTATAAATATTCAGTTATTCACAGAAATATATATTCTAAAGTATTTACAATGTACTAAATATCAAGAAAATGGAGGTATAAAGAAAAAGTATTCTAGTGAGCCATATTTGTTTTTAGTTGTTCAGCTGAGGTAAAATGTGCATTCAGTAAAATGGAAAGTTATTAAGTGTTCAATTAGATGAGTTTTGGCAAGTGTATATACCTTTGAATTTAATGAAGACATAGACTATTTCTATGACCACAGAAATTTTCCCTAACTTGAAGGAGGGGGGGTGGGGAAAGAACCTACTCCCTATAGCAAACACTTCTGATTTCTGTGACTATACATTATCTGTTCTTGAACTTCATATGAAGGGAATTGTATAATGTGTATACTTATTTGTCTGGATTCTTTCATTCAGTGTTCTAGAAATTAAAGCATATTGTTTCAGTAATCAATAGCTTATTATGTTTCATCATAATCTAGTAAGTTAATACTGAACCACTTCATCTAAAAGGTAAGGACCTTAAAACAATCTGATTCCATGTTTATCTTTATCCTTATGATACTGCTATCTTGCATTTTATATCTGCATATTTAATACACACTCCAACATAATGGTGCTGTCTTTCGTCAGTTTGTCTTTTAAGAATTAGGGGAAAAAGGGTATTTTATATTTACCCACATATTTTTCACTTCAAATGACTGCATTCTTTTCTCTATACAAATGTTTCCATCAGGTATCATTTCCATTCAGTCTGAATAACTTCTTTTCAGCATTTCTTGTTGGAAAGATTAGCTAGTGTTAAATTTTCTCAGCTTTCATTTATCTGAAAATTTATTTCATTCTCATTACGGAAAGTATTTTTAACTGATTATTGAATTTTCAGCCCTTAAACATGTCCTGTTATATTCTGTCTCCTTTTTTTGTTGAGAAGTAAGTTGCTATGTGTCCCATCGTTTCCTATGTGTTATGTTTCTTTTATCTATAGCCACTTAAAGATTTTTGTATTATACTTACGTATATTTTGTCTGTTATTAATCATGCTTGGATTTTGCTGAGCTTCTTGGATCTGTATATTGATATTTTTCACCAAACTGGGTAATGCTGAAAACATTATTTCTTCAGAAATGTGCTACCCCATCTTTCTCTCTTTCCTACTATTCACCTACCTGGAAACCCATTATTTATACATTAGACCAAGTGATATTTCTCTACTGATGACTAATGTATGACCTATGTTTCTTAATATTTTTCTCTGCTTTTCTAATTAGATAATTTCTATTGATCCATATTCAGGTCCACAAATTCTTTTTTCTGCAATTTCTAATCTGCTATTTTGCTCACTCAATAATCTATTTCACATATTGTACTTATTAATTCATCCATGTGCTTCTTTTTTATAGTTTCCATTTATTTTTTGAGATTCTTTATTCACACACCCATTATAACTATCTGTATTTTTTATTCTTATACATATTTCTTTCCTTCTGCCATTTATATTTAACAAGTAACTAGCCCAATAAAATATAAATCATAATAAAAAGAAACCAACCCCAAACTTATGAAGAATTGCAAAAATGGAAGAATAAATTAATATAAACTAAATTCAACTAAAACAGTGCATAAGGAATTACCTAAACACAGTTATCAATAATTCATAGACAGCATTCTATATTTTCAAAGAAATTACAGAAATGCCATTTTTAAGTTTATTTTATATAATAAAACATCAAAAGTGCTAAAGCATTCCATTATCTTTTTATAAGACAGTACATACATATGAAAAGTAAATTAAGAAATATCAGGAAATAAATGAAATAGAAAACATAAAAGCTTTTGATGGCTCACACACACACAAAGAAAAATAAGCACAATTGATAATTATAAAGAACAGGTGTGAAAAATTAAAACTTTATATATAGGGATAGAAGTGTCATAGACAAAATGTTAAATGTAGAGACAGAGACAAAATAAAAATAAAACATAGTTGGAAATTAAACATAGTTGGTATTTCCAAAGAAAAAAATTGGAATAAATGGAACAATCAAAGTTTAAGAATAATAGATGGAAATTTCTATCAAGTCAGGCAATGATAAAATTTCTGAACTGCAGTGTTTGTGAAAGATCTATGAGAGTTATTGCACATAGAAAACAAATCATCCACAAAGGTAGTTGGGCAGAAATGGGAAGAGAGATTAGGTTGTCCTCAGACTTTGCCTGTGGCATGAACAGGGGAGCATTTCTTTACAGAAATTTGAGAACTGATGATGTCAGATATTATAGCCAGTCAAAATTGCTCATGAGGTACTAAATGATCAAGAAAATGTAAAAAGTATGTGTGCAGAGGAGTCATTTAAATATATATTTAATAAAAACTGGGAGGATGGGGTGGGAGGCACTAAACAACTATGAGATTTGTGATTATTGATCAAATATGTGTTATGATTTTTGATGTAATATTAACAATATGATTTCAAAGAATTGGAAGGTGGGTAAAAGAAAAGTGGGAGGAATTATACATTTGTTCATTTCCTTTTTTAATTATACTTTTCTGCAAGTGAAAAAATAATTTAACATAATTTTAATATTTTTTTAATGCTAGGCTGTCTTTTAGAGAATGATATCTCATAATAATAAAATATTTACTTGACTGGGCAATGCCTTTAATTCTGCTTGTTTTGTTTTATGGTTAAATTCTATATAACTTAATGTAATAATTCACTATTTTTTTTTCTTGAGAGAGAGAAAGAGTATGTGCACAAGTGGGGGAAGGGACAAAGAGAAAATCTTAAACAGGCACCACGCTCAGTGTGGAGCCTGATGCAGAGCTCCTCTCACCACCTTGAGATCATGACCTGAGCCTAAATCAAAAGTCACACACTTAACCAAGTGAGCTACCCAGCTGCCTGAATAATTTACACCTTTAACAAAATAATATATATTCTTATTTTTCTGTAAAATCTCTCTCTATCTCTCCATGAGCTATGGAGAACAATTACTGTTCTGGAACAATTGCCCTAATAGTTAAAGATGATTATTTCAATAAAATGGGCTTTCGAGTACAAACCTTTAAAGAAATGTGTTGTACTTGTATTTTGGGAATTGTTAGAAAATAGCAGGTAAATTTTCTAAGTGAAATTGGATTTCATTATTTTCTTTTCTTTGCATATTCCTTTATTAGATGGGGAAAATTTTTATGTAGTCATTTCATGAGAAGGAGTAAATGACACAGTATAAAGATGGCTTTACCAAATGACTTTAAATTAAAGTTAACTTAAATTTAGTCAGTTTTATGCAACTAATTCTATAAAGTGCTTAAGATACAAGGTGACTATAGAATTTTCCTTTAAAATGTGGTTCTTGGACGCCTGGGTGGCTCAGAGGTTTAAGCTGCTGCCTTCGGCTCAGGTCATGATCTCAGGGGCCTGGGATCGAGTCCCGCATCGGGCTCTCTGCTCAGCAGGGAGCCTGCTTCCCTCTCTCTCTCTCTCTCTGCCTGCCTCTCTGCCTGCTTGTGATCTCTCTCTGTCAAATAAATAAATAAAATCTTAAAAAAAAAATAAAATAAAATGTGGTTCTTGTACATTTTTGCCATTTATAAAACTACCTTGTGCCTCAGATACTTGAGTTATCTTCATTAGCACTGTGTAGACAGCACAGGAAACATTTAGGTGCTAACTCCTGAAATGTGAACTCTTCATTTCTCTCTATACAGCGAAAGATGCAGATACACTTTGTACGGACATACAGATTCTGTGAACAGCATTGAGTTTTTTCCTTGCTCCAACACTCTTCTCACTGGTTCTGCAGATAAGTCCCTGTCTATATGGGATGCAAGAACAGTAAGTAAATTACTAGCCCTTTTTCTAAGTTTTGATAAGTCAAATCACTCTTGGTCATTCTTTAGGTATGAGGTACAACTTATAAAGTGTGTCCAAGAATGGTAGTAAGTTCCTATTTACAAGATCTTAATGTATTCCTCTCTACCCTGCCTCCTAACTGTAAGGCTTATAAAAATAACGCAACTACTTCATTAAACATTAATTCAACAATTACTGAGATAGAATTTCTGCTGGTGCAGGGAATGTGAAAGGGGAACGCATATTGCTTTCCCTTAAGGATCCTGTAGCAAAGAGAAACAAGAGATTATCTTAATGCAGTGAGATATGTTTTTAAATGGAAGAACATATAAGGTACAGGAGGAAAGCAAGAACTGTTATTTGCCTAAAAGAGTATGGATGGTTTCCAAGAGGAGTTTGTGCTTGAGCTGAGATGTGGACATACCAGGTAGTTTTGAGAAGGGTGGATTCCGGGAATGGTTAGTACAAAGCAATGGAAATATGAGGCTACAATAGCATGTTCTAGGAATAATGGTATGCATGAATAGAGTTTACGGAAGAAGAAAGAAATGGCAGGGAAGAATATACAGATAGACAAGGACAAGATCATGAAATATCTGACTCAGGTTTTATAGTGTTTCAGAGGGAAACTGTTAGAATGTGAAGGAAGCAGGGTAGTATAATCAAATTTGCCTTTAAGTAAGACTAATATAATATGGTAGTTGAGTAAACGAGTTAGTTTTATTGAGGAAGCTGGTACAACAGGCTGTGAACGGATAGGAATTTGAGCTGGGAGACTTACAAAAACTGGGGGGAATAGATTAAAGTCAGGAGGTTTAACTCTCGGAATTTTTTTAAAAAGTATTTTATTTATTTATTTGAGAGAGAGAGAACACACGCTATGGGGAGGGGCAGAGGAAGAGGAAAAAGCAGACTCCTCACTGAGCAGGGAGCAAGACACAGGGCTCAATCCCAGGAGCCTGAGATCTTAACCTGAGCCAGAGGCAGATGATTAACTGACTAAGCCACCCAGATGCCCCAACTCTCAGAATTTGAAGAGTGATTGGAGGTAGAGATTATGGGAGGAGAACGTGTGTAAGGTGACAAGCTGTGTCAGTTTGTCCAAGACTGAAAAATCTCTTGGGTCATGAGACTTTCAGTGGTAAAACCAGACAGTCCTAACTCACTGTTGCTTCAACAGAGAAACAGATGTAAAGAAATGTTGGGTATTTTTTTTTTAAGATTTTATCTATTTATTTGACAGACAGAGATCACAAGTAGGCAGAGAGGCAGGCAGAGAGAGAGGAGGAAGCAGGCTCACCGCTGAGCAGAGAGCCCAATGCGGGGCTCGATCCCAGGACCCGGGATCATGACCTGAGCCGAAGGCAGAGGCTTTAACCCACTGAGCCACCCAGGCACCCCAAGAAATGATGGGTATTAAAGAGGGCATGTGCTGTGATAAGCACTGCGTGTTATATGCAACTAATGAATCATTGAACAGTACATCAATAAAACTAATGGTGTACTATATGTTAGCTAACTGAACATAATAAAAAAAAATTAAATGGAGACAGAAGGTGGGAACTCATTTTCAAACACTTTGGATGTGAAGATGAAGAGAAGAAAAGGCTATATAGCTCTAGGGTCAAAATAAAAACAAAGGGTCCTTCTTTGTTCAGATAGCAAACAGCAGGCTTATTTGTGTAGGGAAAGAGCAGGGGAGGAGAAAGGGATTGAAGACAGAGGAAAGAGAAAATGTAGCTTAGAGGCTGATTGAGCACAGATTTTAGTAATTTGAGAAATGCCAAGATATGCAAAACAAGGTCTCCATATCCTTTCTTAGCAACCTTTGATGAGGATAACAAAGAAAAAAGGACTCCAGGAGACTATACAAAAAAGAAGAAATATGCGTAGTTTCTGATTTCTAGGTCAGTAAAGAAATACAACTTAAAATTTCTCCCATTTATCTTCACATAGAAGACACATGACTAACATCAATAAAGGAATATGATGATGAACATACAAATGGTGGGACTAGCAATCCATTTCAATATGGAAGGCCCAGTTTAGTGTTTTGAGACAAATTAATTTGGGATGAATAGAGAACAAGAAGTCCTCAGGTTCACATATTACAGAAAAAGACTAGAAATGTCTTAGGCACCAACTTTTCATGTTGCAGAAATTCAGACTTCCAACGAAGCAGAAGTCAAAAGGCACTAGGGGAAAAGTGTGTCAGGCATGACTTAATAGAATCAGAATGACTCTTGTTGAGTACATAGGTCCCGCAGCCTCCTCGTTGCTTTAAAGTAGCTTAGATCCTGATGCAGCAGAGTTCACTCCTGCTAATGGAGCATCGAAGGAAAAGAAAGATTTTCAAATGCATTTAGCCTAAATGCTTAGATGTGAAGTGCATATAAAAGCAATTGGTAAAGGAAAACCCATAGAGAAAATATTAATTTAGCAGTGACCTAAATTTTGTGTTCATTTTCTCTTGATTTCAGGGTTCCCCCCCAAAAAAGTGCTATAACTGAATATTCTCAGAAAACATGTCTCTTATTTATTTCCACTCATATGAAAAACTGAAGCACTAATGCTTAGGAGTAAAATTGTTCTTGTTGGGAGGGGGGCAAACCATAAATGACTCTTAATCTCACAAAACAAACTGGGGGTTGCTGGGGGGAGGTGGGATTGGGAGAGGGGGAGGGGGCTATGGACATTGGGGAGGGTAAGTGCTATGGTGAGTGCTGTGAAGTGTGTAAACTTGGCGATTCACAGACCTGTACCCCTGGGGATAAAAATACATTATGTGTTTATTAAAAAAAAAAAAAATTTGGAAGGGGAGGCGAACCATAAGAGACTATGGACTCTGAAAAACAACCTGAGGGTTTTGAAGGGTCAGGGGTGGGAGGTTGGGGGAACAGGTGGTGGGTAATGGGGAGGGCACGTTTTGCATGGAGCACTGGGTGTTGTGCAAAAAGAATGAATACTGTTACGCTGAAAAAATAAATAAAATGGAAAAAAGTAAAAAAAAAAAAAAAAGAGAGAAGCTGCCTCTACATATATGCCTTAAATGCACAGAGCTGTGTACTGATGGTAGCCTTCCTACCTGATGTTGCAAGCTCTGTTTGTATTGTTCTTATTCCCCATGGTATCTCTGAGAGCAGAAAAAAGAAATTCGCCACAGAACAGGGCCTTTAGTATACATGAGCATAGCACTGGATTAAATGTATGTTCATAGAAAGGTTGTGAATCTCAAAAGTATCTCATAGTTCATATAAATATAATTACATGTATTAAGTTGGTTTTATTGGCAAATTAAAATTTATATTACTATGCTTGCTGGTATGAAATTAATTAATACTAGGGAGCTTCTGGGGGACTCGGTCGTTTAAGCATCTGACTCTTGATTTTGGCTCAGGTCATATTTCAGGGTTGAAATGAGATCAAGCCCCGCCTTGGAATCCGTGCTCAGTGGGGAGTCCATTGGAGATTCTCTCCTTCTCCCTCTACTCTTACCCTTGCTCATGTGCTCATGTACTCACTCTCTCTGTCACATAAATAAATAAATCTTAAATAAATAAATAAATAAATAAATGTAAGTTAATACTAGGAAAAGGACTCTAAAATATTTTGATGTGAATGAAATGTTGTTCATAAATGATAGTAAATGCATCATTGATTAGAAATAAAACCATTTAATGAGTGTATTTTCTGAAAACATTTTCAAAACAGATAGTAAAAATATTTAAATTTGCATTATGTAATTTAGAATTAGCATGTAAAACAAAGAGAAATTCACTTATTTTATTAATAATTAAACAATGAACTTATGAACTAAAATATTAATATAAAATTCTACAAATAATATACTTTAGAATTTTTTAAATTAAATTTAATTTTTTTTCAGTGTTCCAGAATTCACTGTTTATGCACCACACCCAGTGCTCCATGCAATACGTGCCCTCCTTAATACCCACCACCAGGCTCACCCAACCCCCCATCCCCCTCCCCTCCAAAACTCTCAGTTTGTTTCTCAGAGTCCACAGTCTCTCATGGTTTGTTTCCCCCTCCAATTTCTCCCAACATCTTTAGAATTAACATTTAGAATTAAATTGTTTAGAAATAAACAATCTTTAGAATTAAACAACAAAGTCACAACTTTAGAATTAAACAAAATTGTTTTACTAAATTTCCATTAGGCAGTCCTAGTGATTTTGCTTCATATCCACCTCATTTATTTAAAACATAAAATAAAGAAAACCTTGAAAAAACTAATTTTAATTATATATATGTATAAACATATATATATATTTTTAAAAATACATGTTATATGTTGTGGATATCATATGAAATTATTCGCTGTCTGAACCATCCCAATGGTTTATGAAAGAGTTAAAAGGGAAATTTATATTTGTAGTTGAATATTAAGAGCTATTGAAAGAGAAAAGCAGGATAGCTATAGTTTCTACCGAGAGTAAAAACTATATGACGTTATTGATATGGATGGCACTGTTTGGTCTTGTAACATGAACTGCATCTGTAGTATGCCAGTATTCTTCTTCTTTATAAGTTTTAGATTATGTTAATTCTTTGGTAAGGATAAATTGTCTGGTTACACTGAAAGTCTGAACCTAAAAGGAGATGAATGGCTTCCCTCTCTTCTTAGTAAAGCAAGGACAGCCCATTTTGTCACCTCAGTGTGATCAATTACTACTGAGACATCCTCTAAAATATTTTTTGATGAAACATGAAAATGACAAGTGGATTATATTCCTATAAATTAATTTTAAACCTTTTTCTCCCATTTCCAAACATATACTAGTCTTAAATCATTAACCTAATCTAACAGCTTATTGTCAAAGATAATGAATGTAGAGACCTCTAAGTCAGTCTCTAAGTCAACTGGACAGTTCAGCTCTGAATTCTGTGGGAGATGAGGATAAGGATATAAATCTCTATAATTACCAAATGGAGGCTATTAAATAGCTTGCAGTTTGAAAACTCATGAACTTGTTCTGTTTTAAAGAATGACATGCAGAAAGAGTATTTTTCCCCTCGAAGTTATGAAACAGTGAAATTATTTTATTAAAATTGAAAAATAAGATTGTTACAGTGCCAGAAAATGATGTATAATATAGGACATTTAATGAATACTTACAAGGACCTCTCAAAAAGGGACATAAAAAAATCCCAACATATATCAGTGATTTGAAAGCTCATTCAAAATAAATGCAATGAGATTTTTAATCATTCACAAGTCCAATGAAAATATTAAGCTTTAAATTTTTTTTTTCTTAAGAATGCATTCACTATATAGTAAAACATAGAATGGGATAAATAATACATCTCTGAGTTGTTCAGACCTGGGATGGCAACAGTCAGAACTGCTGACATTTTGTCTCTTGTGAAGAATTGGACAGAGAGAGTTCATGGCCAGGACTGCCTTTGGTGGCTGTGCCTTGCCCCCTAGACTAACCTCAGGCTTTTATCCAACATACAATGTTGTCTTGACTTAGCTTTAGCCAGAATATCCAGTAACTGATCACTGTGAATTCCTGTAAAGTGGAAAAACTAAGAACTCACCAAAAAGTTATACTGTTAGGTCCTATCTGGTGCCTGGCCCTGTGTTAACTCCATAGTTCAACCTGCACCCTGCATACACCTCTTGGTTTCCCTTGATGGGATCTCATGAACTCTCAGAGGAGCCTATCATTTGTTGGAAGCTGAAACTGTGGAAGTAAATGCAGAGCTTGCACCTTCTCTCTCTAGGTTTTATTCCTCAGGCACATTCAATTTAGCAACCCGTATTGAAGATCTTTTTGCCGCATAACATCTTTGGTTCAGGATTCTTGATTGTGACAGAGTCCCTGCCATCAGTGAACACATAGTCTATTAATTACTGTGCAGTGCTAATAAGGATAAAAAGATACACACACACACACATAAAGAAAAGTTATTTTAAAATACTGTAGTAATTGCTATATATAACTATGCCTTTCGCTTTTTGTATCAAAGCTCACTATTCCAAGAGGTGATATGATGACTCACACTGATTGGATACCTCCTATGTGCCATCACTGCACCTATACCATCTATGTAATGCTTACTGGAATTACCATTCTTGTCTATATTAAACATTGAAAAAAACAAAGGCTCAGAAGGGTAAAACATATTGCCTGAGATGAGCCAACTGGCAGTGGCAGCATGAGGAAGTAGGCTGGTTCTCCAGCCTCAGCTCTCTATTGTATTTTTGTTGGGTCTCACTGAAAATCAGTATAGTGTTAAAATGACATTTCAGTGGGAAAAGATGATTTCCTCTGCCTGTATTTCCCAAAATATTGGCTTACCACAGTAATTCAGTAATTCACAAGTCAGATCTATTGCTTAGACTTAGCAACCATCAGAGCTGCAAATGATGCCTTACAGATACAAAACTCCAAGGGAAAAAGTGCATTATGGTCTGTAGCTATCAGTTTGGATACTGGATTTTCAAATTCATCCACCAATTATGCAAAGACATTTTTGTTAAGATTTTCCTAGGCATTTTTCTCATTCTGAGGTTGATTGATTGGTCTTATAAACTAATCAGAAGTTGTCAAATACAAACAATGTGGTACCAACAGATATGTCTGAGAAAATAAATGTACTTAATTGTGTTTCTATAGAATCCTGGGTTTATGTCCTAAATTATCTCTTTGGTTATATCAGATAGTGCAGGACAGTGGTAGCAAACAGACATTCTGAGTATTCAAATCCAAGTTCGGCTCCTTATCAGCATTGTGGCTTTTGCCATAATTGCCTAAAATCTTTGTGCCTCAATGTCCTCATTTGTGAAAGGTGGAAGGTAGTAGTACCTATAACATTAAAGTGTGATGGAGATTAAATAAGGAATCATATAAAATGCTTAGTAGTTTGACTGATATAAGAACTTAATATATTTCAGAGATTCTTATATTAGCTGATATATATCATATTATAGTTGTTTGCTTACTCATATTTGTCTGTCATGTAACTCTGAGCTTTCTTCTCTACTTTTGCAATTTTTGGCATAATAGGTGCTCAGTAGATGTTGGAAGGAAGGGAGGGAAGGGGAAAAAACCATTAATCAGATGTTTTTCTTTTCAGGCCAGAAAAGCATTTTACCTGAAAAATCAACTGTTTTCTAAAAATAAAAAATAAAAAATAAGTATTTTGATACACAATAAAACAATCATATATTAAATAAGTTAATTTAGTGTAATGTTATTTCAAAAGATTGTGATTTAACTCATAAAGTGCTGCATTTCTTTTTCTCTGTACAGCTCATAAAATTTGACTCATAAAATCTGACATTGCCTCATGTATATCACAAATATATCATTCGTTTTCTCTTATCTTTTTTTAATTAACAAAAATAGTGTTGCAGTGGCCATCAATGGAAAAACCAGACTTTTGTTTGTGGGTGCCAGGCTTTGAAAAAAATGTCATATTTCAATGGAAACAATGATTAATCACTATGTGTTTCTAATTGAAACAGATAGAGTAGTTTTATGCAATTATTTCAGTTCTGTAAGAGTTAGAAATAACTCTTTCATAATTCATGTAGTTCATTTAAATTTAATTCAATAAAGATGTATAAAGTTGTGGTGTAAGTGGGCATAACAGTAAGTAAAATCTCTAACCAGTTGTTTAGGAAAAAAATATTTTCAATAACACTTCACTCTTGTCATAGCTAAGGCATCCTTTGCATTGTCTTTTCTATTGAATTGTCTGGATTGAATTGCATTCTACAATTGGAGGGATCAATACAAAAGAAAAATACCAGGTATTATAAACTTGTCCTTTGAATAAAAATAACAGGAGCTAAATCTCAAAAACTTGTCCCTATATGATTACTCAATTTTTTAAAATATTTTATTTATTTGACAGACAGAGATCACAAGTAGGCAGAGAGGCAGACAATGAGAGAGGGAACCAGTCTCCTTGCTGAGCAGAGAGCCTGATGCAGGACTCAATCCCAGGACCCTGGGACCATGACCTGAGCCGAAAGCAGAGGCTTTAACCCACTGAGCCACCCAGGTGCCCCTGATTACTCAATTTTTATTTCATTGCTGAAATGGGTCATTTGTATCACTTTAAAGGTATATTATTAACAGAGATATTATCATCTAGGAAGGTATGAAATTTTGATATAGATAGGTCATTTCCTCTTGTATTCCTTAGTAATAGCTGTCGTAAAAATAACTAGTGTTTATTCTGGCAGGTAGTTTAGACACATGACTTGAACATTACAAACAATATCTCATATTAGAGAATATGTTCACCATGTTATAGATGAAGACAATGATGTTCAGAGGTGTTAAAAAAGTTTTTCAAAGGTCCACAGCTAAATGGTGGTCTTAAGATTGCAATCCTGGGGGCACTTGGGTGGCGCAGCTTGTTAAGGGTCAGACCCGTGGTTCTGGCTCTGGTCATGAATTCAGTGTCATGAGATAGAGCCCTGCGGTAGGCTCTGCATTCAGTACAGTTGGCTTGAGATTCTCTCCCCTCTTTATCTACCCCTCCTGCTTGCGCTCTCTCTTCCTCTTTCTCTTCCTCTCTCTCTCTTTCTCTTTCTTTCTCAAACAAATAAAGCTTTAAAAAAAAAATAAAAGATTGCAACCCTGTTCCTTCTGACATGAAAGGCCATGTCCCTTTACTGCTACTTGTTATCTCTATGTTATTTGATGACATTAATTTAACCTGATTATTAAAAGGCATTTGTAAATATCTGTCTATGACACTGAGTTGGGTAGTGTCCCAAATAAAATGAAAACCCTCCAAATCTAATTTAGCTTCATTACCTTGTCTCCTTTATCATAATGTACATTCTTAGGGAAGAGTAAGGGTAAATGCAAGGTAAAGCATAATTAGTTATCCTCGTGTGTATCCTTGTAGAAATCCTACAATGCATGCCAAAGTTAAAAGGAGATTTGTTATATTCCACTTTTGAATAAATTAAATGACTGTTTCTTACTTTTACTCAGATTTCCAGTGAAATTATATGGATAGATGATTGTTGGAAAGTTAAAGCCAAAGGAGGCACAGATATCATCTTTTAGATGTGATAGAACCTAGGTGTGGTCTCTTGGAAAAAAATAAATTTTTGGACCTATTTGAATTGAATAAAATGTGGGGTTATCCTGTAAGACTATTGAGGGCACCTTACTTATAGACTGTGTTTGACCAGAAGGAAATCCCAGTGGATTGCTTCTACCCTTTCTGCCTTGAGTACACTGTAGAGAAAACATAGAATCCTAAACCAGATAGACTGGACTTGTTTTTGTTTTTTTTTGTTTGTTTGTTTTGTTTTTGTTTTTTCTATCAAATTTTTTATTTATTTCTTATTTTTTATAAACATATAATGTGTTTTTATCCCCAGGGGTACAGGTCTGTGAATCGCCAGGTTTATACACTTCACAGTACTCACCATAGCACATACCCTCCCCAATGTCCATAACCCCCCTTCCCCTCTCCCAACCCCACCTCCCCCCAGCAACCCCCAGTTTGTTTTGTGAGATTAAGAGTCACTTATGGTATGGGGGGTTAGGGGGATAGGAGTAGACTGGAGTTTTAATCCAGATTCTGTCACTTTCTAGTTGTATGTAATAAAACATGATGTTTAATACCTGTGAAGTTTAACATTTTCTTTTTAATAGAACTAATAATTAAATCACAGTGTTAACACTAGGAATATGTATTTTGAAGTTAAAAAATGAAGTCATCTTTCCCTTGATTGGTAGCTGAGAATGCTACTAGCAAGTCTTCTCATGATTTGTAGTTCTGTCTCTTTGGTTGATGAGTTAAATGGTGCTTAATGAAATTGAACAAGTCCATTGCAGATTGCTTTACCCAGTGTTTTGTCTGTTGATGTCACTTTCAGTAACTCAGTGACTGTAATTCATTGCATCAATTTGTAATTCCACCATCCCTATGATGTTTATTTGACCTATCTTGCTTGCAGTCCCCTAATTTCAGTTTAACATATAGAAATTACTTAGGAATAAGCTTGTCACTTGTTATTTATTCTTTTATACATTCAACCCATTAAAGCTTCAGTAATGATGACTTGGCTGTGTTTCAAGATAGTCTTAACTTAGAATTCATTGTAGCACTACATGTTAATTATCATTTTTAGGTACCATTGATGAAATTAGAAATTAAAAGCAGCATTTTTTGGCAAGAGTTTCTGGCATCCTACTGTGGTTGTGATCAGTGTAAGGTAAAACTACACCTCTTGTTATATAGATCTACAGAACCAGAAAATTAACAGTTAATTAAAATGCATTTCTAATGGATAATCATGAACACTCCATATAATCATTTATTTGACCATTAATTATACTCAAGCCTTTCATTCAATGAAGAAAATACTAGAAAAAAAAGACAACCCACCTTGTGCGCCCTCCCCTTTCTTCATCACATACAGAGATTACCTGGATTCTTAGTACACTTATATAAATTCAGATACTTTATTTTGTGGCATTTATATATTCCATACTTAAAAGCAAAACCATTTCAAATTTAGTCATACAACAAAATTAAATTATAAGATTCTGTAAAAGATACAATAAAATGGTCATTTGTTGTTTATTTGACTGCCTAGCAGCCAAGACATACTCTCCTCTGGGGAAAAACTAGCAGTATATGAAATTTATCATGAGGCAGGACTGAAATGTCTGTTGTTGTTTGTTGTTGTTCTTTTTTGTTAGTTTGTTTTTGTGGTTTCTAGGAAGTTAGCAAATGGGCGTGCCCATCTAGAACTTTGAATTTGGAGAGAATAATGCTGTGACAGAGGACCAAGGAGGAAATTGTTTGTGGTTGAAATATTACTGAGAGTTCATACTTAGAGGAAGTGTCTTAGCCAGATGTTAGGAATTTGACAGTGTTTACTGCAACTTAGTTTCCTTTAGTTCTTTTTTTTTTTAAATAACAAATTATTTTTTTTCTCTTTTTGGGGAATTGAGGGAGTTAGCAAAATAAATTTCTGTTGCTTACATTCATGAATCCTAAAGAATACACACCTAAAACCCAAATAATATCAAACGGTTAAAGATGTATTAATACTGAATGAGAGTAATAAGGAAGCATAAATCAACAATAAAAAGGAACCTATGAACTATGGTACTTATGAAGGCCTATAAACCAAAGAAAAATATTTAATACTTAAACATGCATATATGTGTATGTTTCTCCTAATTTATTTATGGGTCAATGAGTAACAGCATCTTAAAATTACAATAGGGAGTTCACTTTATGATAAAATTTATGAGCAACAACTGAAAACATACTTAGGAGAAAGTCATAGTGTTAAATGATTTTATTACTATTTCAGAAAGCCTACAAATAAATAGTCACTTACAATAATAGGAATAATACAATGAAATTAACCACAATATCAGTTAAAAAATAATAAAGACTAAAGAATAATTTAATGGGGGATGAAAAAACAGAATTTGTTGATCTAAAACCTGCTTCTTTGGAAAGTCATTAACAAACCATACTAAGACCTGTTTTGCCTTTACCTCACTATTATTTATTTATTATTATTATTATTAATTTATCATTTTACTATTTCAGTAATGTAGAAAAAATCTAGAGAGAGAGAGATTAAAAGATAATTATTTCCAATAACCTGTTTAGAAAATCCTGAAGAACCAAGAACCAACTCAGAGTTTTAGAACTCATTAAAATGTCATAAAGGTAGCCCAACACAATTAAATAAAAAAGTCAGTAGGTGTCCTTTCTGCTGGCAATACAAAAACAAAAGTTAAAAATACAAATTCACCACATAAACAAAAAATGTACTCTATAAACAAAAATTTTGTGGGGCGCCTGGGTGGCTCAGTGGGTTAAGCCTCTGCCTTCGGCTCAGGTCATCATCTCAGGATCCTGGGATCGAGTCCCACATCGGGCTCTCTGCTCGGCAGGGAGCCTGCTTCCCCTTTCTCTCTGCTCTGCCTCTCTGTCTGCTTGTGATCTCTCTCTGTGTCAAATAAATAAATAAAATCTTAAAAAAAAAAATTTTTGTGTAATATGTAAGAATAAAACTTCATAATAATGAGAAGTAAATAAATGTTGACATACATGTAAGGACATGCCAAGTTCTTTGTTCAAAAGAGACAAATATACCATTTAACTTCTTTATAAGCTAATATATAGGTTTAATGAAATTCTAAGGAAGATCCTGATAACATTTTTGCTTTGGGTCCTTAGGGAAACTGACAAGGTGATTCTAACCTTTATATCTGGAGGAGCAATTGATAAAACTGAGAAAACAACAACAAAGATTGATAAGAAAAACTAGCTTACTAGGTATTAAACTAAAATTAAAAATTACTATGAAATATAAAACTGGGGGCGCCTGGGTGGCTCAGCGGGTTAAAGCCTCTGCCTTCAGCTCAGGTCATGATCCCGGGGTGCTGGGATCGAGCCCCGCGTCGGGCTCTCTGCTTAGCTGGGAGCCTGCTTCCTCCTCTCTCTCTGCCTGCCTCTCTGCCTACTTGTAATCTCTATCTGTCAAATAAATAAATCTTTAAAAAAAAAAAAAGAAATATAAAACTGAAGAAAGATTGACAATTCAATCAATAAAAGAGAAAATAGAGCTATGAAACAGATCCTAACTATGTAGTATATAACAAAAATGCCTGATTCCAAAAGGGAAATCTCTTTGAGTCTTGTAAAAGGAATCAGCTTCGTTCTCATTTTTTTCCTTTCAGCCTTTCCCCCATTTTGGTCTGTTGTTGCTGATTTCCAAATCCCTATCTATCTAAAGACTGGATATCTTTGGACTTTGGGTCTCTGGTTAAAGTTCCATCTACTTCAAGGAGGGGTCATGCCACTGTTCAATCAGTTCTTTTTTTATTATTAACTTAATTTAAGTTAATTTTTATTATTATGTTCAGTTAGTCAACATATAGTACATCATTAGTTTTTGATGTAGTGTTCAATGATTCATGAGTTGCTTATAGAACCCAGTGCTCATCACCACACATCCCCTCCTTAATACGCATCACCCAGTTCTTGCTTTTTAATCTTTTTTCTTTGTTACACAAGTAAAATGTTGCTCAATGTAGAAAATGTGGACTTTTAAAAATACTAAAAACAACCCTAAAGATAACTAATGATAAAGTTTTACTATTATAACCTTTTAGATTTTTAAATTCCTCAGATATTGCTTAAATTAATTCCTAAGTCATCATCGTAGCATTGTGCCATACCTAATAATACATAAGTTAATTAGTCTTCACTCAGTAATAGATCTTGAATATTTTAAATATAAATACATATATATACTCATTCTCATGGATGCATTATAATTAATTAAATAGATACATCACTGTTTGCTTGGACATTCTCTTACTAAAAGATGATTGGATTGTTTCTTAAGTATTTTGTACTCTGAACAAAACTTCAGAAAACATGCTTGCAGGTGCCTTTTTTCACAGTCATCATCTCATCTCCTTGATATGTATTTATAGGTTTTGTAATCTACATTTTAAGAAAGGATTTAAATCATTTCGACAAAGACTCTATAAAAAGTCAACCATAACTACTTATGTATTCCCTCTAGCACTCCATAAGTGTGCCTACTTTTCCACACTCTTGTCACTTTGATTTTACAAATTAGGTAGGCTAGAATTCTCTTGTCAGTGTTTTATTATATAAATATGAGGACCATTGAAATGTCTTATATATTTATTAAACATGTTTGATATGCAGGTTACCACTGACATTTATTTCTACATATTCTGTAATTGATGTTTAAATTATCTGACATAGAATTTTGGACAATTTTTAAAAATTTAGTTTGGTTAACTGGGTTCTTTGTTTTAAATTCAAAGTAGTCAATTATTTTGGCTAAATTTCAGTTATTTAAATTTTTCTTCCTTTGTCTTTGGAAATTAGTGCTTCTTGGAATTTATTATGATACTCTTAATGGTACAATTAGTAATTAAGTGTGTTCTTTAAGTGAACTAAGTATTATATATAGCATATGTAATTGTACATTATATTGTATATAATTATGCATTTTATGTTATAAATATATGTATTATATTATATGTGTATATTTATTATTATACATATATTAGTTGCATATATTATACATAATTAATTCTAATATCACCTTCAAGTTTCCTACTTTCCTCCCAGCTGTTTTCTGGGATGTGTAACATCTGCCTATAGTTGGATGATGGTGTGAGATCAAGGGAACTAGCACACTATTGTACTTCAATTCTCAGATTACACTGAACCAGGCATGTCTTCCCATTATTTTCAGCAGTTATTCTGTGGAGTTTATAGTATCTGACTGTAGAAAATGATGGTGAGTTAGTGAGGAATATGGCATGCAATGCCAAGACAGAAGTCACATATTGTACATCTTGTGTTGGCTTATGGGGTTTGACTCACATTTTTTTTTAAAGATTTTATCTATTTATTTGACAGAGATCACAAGTAGGCAGAGAAGCAGGCAGAGAGAGAAGGGGAAGCAGGCTCCCTGTGGAGCAGAGAGCCAGATGCGGGGCTCGATCCCAGGACCCTGGGATCATGACCTGAGCTGAAGGCAGAGGCTTAACCCACTGAGCCACCCAGGCACCCCTTGACTCACATTTCTATCAAATGTCTTAGTTTATAAAGACCATAGGACTAGGGGTCAGTGGGCAAATGGTGAGAAATGCAGGAAATATCTTCTTTGCCTTTTCAGTCACTCACTATACATCCTGATGTGCAAAGCCTGAACAGGATTCTCAGCTTAGCAAATAAGCATTAGGTTATCCATTAATATTTTTTAAAGTGTTTGCATGCTTTAGTCTCTTTCTGCATCTTTTTATCTTGATATCCAATTATAATTTCATATCAAGTGTCTCAAACCAAGATTTTAATTTAATGTACATTTGATAAAGTTAGAATATATTAAAGGATATTCTTCAATAAGAATTTTCTATATCTCTGATGCAGTGAAACTGAAATTTCTTTTTCTGGTATCCTGTATAATTTTATTATTTCTATTTTGTATGTGAAAGAAATTTTGTTACTCAAAAAAAAGTCATGTATATAGATAAAAACACCCAAAAATCTACTTGTAATATGCTCAATAAACACATAAGTATTAAATGCCTATTATGCAGCAAACACTATTCTAAGTTCTATAGATGTAGTAATTAAAATATAAAAATAAAACAGATAAAAATCTCTGCTGTGGGGAAGATTTTTGGAGAGAGGCAGATAAAAAAATAAATGAGAAGGAAAACTAGTATGTTAGATGATGATACATGTTGTAGAGGGAAAAAATCAGAGAAATAAGAAATATTTGACTGGTGGGGAAGAGGGTTATTGCAATAGCAATTAAGATACAATTTGAACAAAAGCCTAAAGAAGATAGGGAGGGAGCCCTGTAGATATCTGGAGGAAAAGTATTCCAGAGGAAAAAACGTAAGTACAAAACCCTGGGGTGAGAGCATGTCCAGTGTGGCTTTGAGGAACACGCAGGGAGTAACTTGGGTGGGTGAGTAATAGGAACAGCAATTTTGAAAATATGAAATGAAGCCAGAGAAATGTTGGTGGGCAGGAAGTGGGGGCAGGTTACATAATCTTGTAAGTCATTTTGATGTGTTCAGTCTTTACTCAGGGTGATATGGGAAGATATTAGGGAGTTTTGAGGAAAAAAAAGAAAAAAAAAAAGAAAAGGTTTTACCTTTTGTTAGTCTAAAGGTTATGGAGAGGAAAAAGCAGTGGTAGATGCAAAAACATCATGTGTGGTAATTGTACTCCACCTATGCAAAAGATGGCAGCAGCTTGGACTAGACTGAAAGCAGAAAGGACAACATAGCTTAAAAAAAGGAAAAACACGTATATATGAACACACAAAAAGGAAAAGAATAAAAAGAGAAAATGAACAGGAGCTTGGAAAATGTGGAAATGCCCCACAAACAAGACTCACTCTCACCTCATTCTAGCCTTTCCCTCCTTATCCAAACTCTTCAAAGAGGAAACAAATTAGTCACTCAAAAAAGGAAAAATAAGAGAAAAACATATAGTATATTAATAACACATTTATTTTTATTATTTTAGAACTATAGATTGACCTTGCAAATAAGCTTTGTCAATTTGTATATTATTTTACATGTATTACATAAGGAAGTGCTGTGGTTATGAATTTGAAGTCTGAAATCAGTACTAAAAATGCAAAGATTTCAATCAATGACTTATACTTTGCAAGTGAATTTGATTTTGCCAGTATTTTTGGCTCTGCATTCAGAATTGATGCATCTATTCTGGGTCAGCTGGTAAAATAAAGCTAGGGGACTGTAGCAGATGCCATTGATCCCATAACCTCATGGTCACCTGCAGCCTTGCTGGACATTGTCAACTTCCTATCTCAAGGGCTCCATCTTCATCTCTCTGAGGTTTCCATCTCTAGGGGTTTTTCTTAGATGCCACAGTTTCCTGGGCTCAAGTCCATACCTCTGGGAGACAAATGGAAGTCAGTGGATAAATAGTTTAATATACCTGTCCCCCAGTGGGACAATTGTGAGGCATATTTTATATGGTTCCTCATAGGGTCCTCAGTGGGACCTCAGGGTCCTAGTCCTAACTGCTCACAGTGTATCCATAGCATGCCCTTTACTGTTTTCTCCCTTCTTTGTTTCACTTTTCCCATTCCCTTGTGTGTGCCTTCTGAATTCACATCCCTAGTAAATGACCTTCAAAGTATTTGTCTCAGGGTGTGCTGAGTGGGAAGACCCATACCAAGCCAAGCAGAAACCCTTGAAACAAGTTGCTCATGACTGATAGAGCAAAAGATCCAGGAATATTCCACAGAAATTAAGCAAGTGTGATTAGTGGCCTTTTGGCTTTAATCTACCCTTCTGGGCCCATATGTGCCTCATTTTGTCCAGCATCATAGAAACAGAATCTTCAAGAGTTAGCTCTTTATGTTCCCCTCCCAAATACACTGTTAGTGTTAGCATATATTTTACAAATGGTGAATCTTTCGCTACTTCCATAATTAACCATTTTTGTCAATAGTTACAAGTGAACACAGCCATGAAATACAGAATGAATAATAGGGAGCTGAAAATTTATGGGCATATTGAGGAGATTTAACAATCACTTGTGTCAGTAACAGAGAAGCAGGAATACAGCTGCTTGGAGCCTGGGCCAGTTTAGAGAAAAAAGGGAGACTTTGCCAGAGAATGATGTGTTTCTACCATCTAGAGCAAAGCTAGGGAGAATTTAAAGTGCCACAGTCATCAGGAAAGCACAACTAGATTCACAGTTTGATGAAGTCCAGGGATATTACATGTTGTAAGCCCTTAGTAAAAATCAAATTCTAAAGTTATAAGAAAATGAGGAATTTAGAAAAGACAAAAATAAAATAACATCCATAAGTCTATATTAATTTTTTATGTTAATGTACTTCGAAGGTATAACAAGGGTTTCTGGTTTGGCAAAGTTGAGATATAAAGACAATGAATGAGCAAATATTTGATGGTCCCTTACTTTCCTTCTTCTGGCATAATCTAAGGCTTAGGTATAGAAATATCCATGACACAGGACAACTTTTTTCTTTTATACAAAGGATCAGAATGCTACTGCGCACTTAGAGATCAGAGATAATATCAACAGGGAGCACATTCTGTGCCATGAAAAGAGTTTTGGATAGATAAACATTATGGAGTGTCAGTGCTCTGGTGGGTGTGGAGGCATGGGCAAGGGAATATGGGCAAGCATAGTAAAATGCAATATTTTACATTTACAGTTTATGAAATTTACAGTTTAGTGATTGAAAAAGATACATGAACGCATTATTTCAGTACAGTCAAAAGGGCCAGCGTCCTCAGTATACCTATCTGCAGAACAGTGACATGATCTGATTTATACTTTCAAAGGATTACGTGGACTATCCTTCTGAGAATAGACTGAAAGGGGACAGAGAGACAACTATCCAGGCAGAATACTTTGGTAGACTTTGAACAAGATGGTAGCAGGGGAAATGATGAAAGCTTTTATTTATTCTTTCATTCATGTATTCATTCATTCATTCATTTAGACATAGTTTCAGTCCTCCTGAAAAGTTAAAATAATAATAAAATATACACTTCATCCAAGTTCCCCATCTGTTAACATCGTACTGTAGCTACGTTATCCCTTCCCTCTTTCTGAATATACATATGCATATTTGTTTTTAAAAACATTTGAGAGGTAATAGTAGGCATAATATCCCTTAACCCACAAATGCTTTATTGTGTAATACCTAAAAGCACAGATATTCTTTTACATAACCATAGAGAAATTATCCACATGGGTAGTTGGTATTGATGCAGAATCTAATCTATAAAGGTTATTCAGATTTGTCCAACTGCACCAATGCCTTTATAACAAAAGAAAATTTAGGATCATGTGTTCTCATTCCATTGTGTTTTTAGTTCCTTTTCATCTGGAATAGTTTCTCATTCTTTCTTTGTGTTTCATAACATTGACATTTTGGAACAGTACAACCCAGTTATTCATAGAGTGTCCCTCAATTTGGGTTTGTCTTACATTTCTTCTTGATTAGATTCAGCTTATGAAACTTGAACAGGAATACCTCAGACATACGATCTTTTCAGGAAATTATATCAGGAGGCACATATTGTTGATCTGTATCATTACTGGTGATGTTAATTTTGATCATTTGGACTCTGTTAAGTCTTTTGACCATGGAGCTGATTATTTCACTTTGTAATGAATAATTATCTTGTTACTTTGAGACTGTAAATATTCCATGTCTTCTAAAAAATTCACTTACTCATTTTAGCATCCACTGTTAATTCTCACTTTCATTATTATTATGATGGTTGTTGATGGTGATTTCCTAACGCCATCATTTCTTCATTTATCAGTGGGTTTTCTACTGAAAGGAAGAATTTTCCCTTCCTCCCTCATTTTTTGAAAATTTATATCAATGTGAATTCAAATATTCTCTTTCATTCAGTGAGTTATATTTTTATGCCATTATTTTAACACTCAAATTGTTCCATTCTTGGCTAATGAAAGTTCCTCTGTGGTGGCTAAAGTGTCCTTTTGACATGTCCATATTATTCTCTGAGCACCTCCCTCAGTTTTAACACAAGAGATTTCAGGCTCATCTTATACTTTTCTTGCTGTAACACTGGAATCAGCCTTTTCTTCTAGAAGCCCTGGTTCCTTTTTTTTTTTTTTTTTGCAGGCTTTTTTTTTTTAAATAAACTTATTTATTTATTTTTCAGTATAACAGTATTCATTGTTTTTACACAACACCCAGTGCTCCATGCAATACGTGCCCTCCCTATTACCCACCACCTGTTTCCCCCAACCTCCCACCCCCACCCCTTCAAAACCCTCAGGTTGTTTTTCAGAGTCCATAGTCTCTTATGGTTCGCCTCCCCTTCCAATTTTTTTTTTATAAAGATATAATGTATTTTTATCCCCAGGGGTACAGGTCTGTGAATCGCCAGGTTTACATACTTCACAGCACTCACGATAGCACATACCCTCCCCAATGTCCATAACCCCCTCCCCCTCTCCCAACCCCACCTCCCCCCAGCAACCCCGTTTGTTTTGTGAGATTAAGAGTCATTTATGGTTTGTCTCCCTCCCAATCCTGAGAGTGCTATTAGAGATCAAGATTTGGGTTCTACTTGTTGTTATGACTATGAGGGGGGGTGGGGTCATTGCACCTAGTCCCTCTCAGTAAACCAAGCTAGAAATAGATACAAAGATGAATATATGCACACACAAACACATACACACATTAAGCTAGATATATTAAAAATTATGGATTCATACTGACACCTCTAATTCCATTCCCATGACAGAATTCATTCTATTTTCCTCCTTTTCCATGTCTAAAACTCTCCTGCTTGCCAATGACAAACACAGCCCCAGTTATCCATAATATATTTACTTATATGTTCAATCTTATAATGCAGAAAAAACAGTTTCACTATTACTAACCCAGGTGTCTATGAAAGGAAGCCTACTAATAACGTTCAATATTTGTTTAGAGCTCTATCTTTAGCCTGAAGGCATATAGTCCAACTACTACCCTACCATGTTTAAGTTATTTGAGTTAGATGTTTCCCATCTCACAATAGTTGGTATTACTTATTCAAATGTTATTTATTTGAAATATGCAGAGTCATTTCTTTCTGCTCAATAGTAGGATTTTCTGCCCTTCCTTATTTGTTTTATTAATTTCTTTTCTTCTTTTACTTTTGAGTCTGTAAAACATTAACATTCTTAGAGTCAGAACTGCATTAAATTCTATTTACCTTCTTTGTGTTTTCTGTTGGTTTAGTTTCTTTTTTTATATTTCTAGATTTTTAAGCAGAAAATTTAACTTATTAATTTAAGCATATTCTTTGATAGTGTTTAAGGCTATATAGTTTATTTTATTGCTTCTTTGTGTCTCGCACATTATTTTATATATATATATATACACACATATACACACACATTCATACATGTGTCTTACTGTTTTCATTTTTATTCTTTTTAATATATTCTTTAATTTTGTAGATATTGTAATTGTAATATGTAAATTTCCATATTCACTCAAGAATTGTTTAGCAAACATTATTTCTAGTTAAAATAATCTTTAATATCTTTTAATCTTTAATATTTTAAAAAATTTCTACTTTTTTATGCACTAAAATTTTACTTACAGCATTTTTAATTATGAAATTCATTTTTTGTGGCTTAATATATTATCAGATTTTATGATTGTCCCATGAGTGCCTGAGAAGGTATAATCACAATTTGTTAGGGTGTAAATTTCTACTTTACTGGTTAGGTTCTGTAGGACTTTTGTATCCTGTCCTTGTGTCACTTATTCTGATGTATTAACATTACTTAAGGCTAATATGTTTTTTTCTATGTCTTTTTACATCTCCTGTAGCTTTTGCTTACAAAGGTATTACTGTATTATTTTGATGCATAGATATTCACAATTGTTAGGTATTTGCTGTGAACTGAGTTTTTTTAGCATTAAAAACAATAATTCTGTCATATTTAACACAGTTTAGTTTGAAGTTTATTTTATTTGATATTATTATTGGTTTGCTTTATTATTATTTCTAGAGGCCTGGTCTGTCTTTGCCCATCTCTTTATATTCAGCTTTTCCAAAGTATTTTAAGCATGTGTCTTTCATACAGAATACATTTGGGTTTTGCTTTGCCAAATTGAAAATCGTTTCCTTTTAATAGATGAGTTAAGTCATTCATTCACATTTATTGAAATGTGAAATGTTTAATTGCAAATCTCATTTTATTTTATGTAATAATTACTATGTATATTGTATTTGCTATATTACTCTATGTGAAGTGGTTTGGGGGGCTCTTTTTAAAAAAAAATTCTTTTAGTGTTTAAGAAGGACTATATTTCGTTCTGTGGGCTAACTTTTTACTTATTTTTAAAATTCTTTTGTTTCCCTGCTTGCTTGCTTTCTTCTTCTTCTTCTTCTTTTTTTTTTTTTTTTACCATATTACTACATTGCGGTTTTAATGACATACTTTAAACTCCATACTATTGCCTACACAACAATAACTTCCCTCTACATATTCCCTTCTCCTGTCATTTTTTTAAAGATTTTATTTACTTATTTGACAGAGAGAGGTCACAAGTAGGCAGAGAGGCAGGCAAAGGGACAGGGGGAAGCAGGCTCCCTGCTGAGCAGAGAGCCCAATGTGGGGCTCAATCCTAGGACTCTGAGACCATGACCTGTGCTGAAGTCATAGGCTTAACCCACTGAGCCACCCAAGCACCCCTCTCCTGTCATTTTTAGTTACAATTTTTCTACTCTGTCAGAACATACAATACGTACTGTGTATGCATATGATAAAACATTATTATTTCACCATCCACCTCACCTTTCAGTGTTAAACCTTACAGTATATTAAAAACTCACTAGTAATCCTATTGCTGAAATGTTCCAATTCATCTCTTAGTTGGATTCTGTATTTAAAACTGTTTTTTACTATTGATCCTTGAATGAAAACTTAGCTGATTATAAAATCCATGATTTACGTTTTCTTTCCTTGGATTATTTAAAATGCTGCTCTACTGGGGCGCCTGAGTGGCTCAGTGGGTTAAAGCCTCTGCCTTCGGCTCAGGTCATGGTCCTAGGGTCCTGGGATCGAGCCCCACATCGGGCTCTCTGCCTGGCGGGGAGCCTGCTTCCTCCTCTCTCTCTGCCTGCCTCTCTGCCTACTTGTAATCTCTGTCTGTCAAATAAATAAATAAAATCTTTAAAAAAAAAATACTGCTCTACTGGTACATTATTTTGTAAACAGTTTTTTAGAAGTCTGATGCCAACTAATTATCTTGCTTTTGCTATCTATTTACCTATCTGTCTATTAATTATTGCTTGGAGCCCCCCCAAAACATTAACCCTTACTAAATTTTTTATTTAGTAAGATTATAAAACTTAATATGTTTACCATGATATCACTTTGAATTGATCATTACCAATCAATGTTCACTGTTATGCAGTGAGTATGTAGATTCAGGACTTCTAAGTTTCTCCTCTAAATTGATCTATCCCAGTCCATCAAAGTGCTCAGCAGTAAAACAGACCTTCATATCCACTTTTGTTAGAGGGCAGTTATGAAGAAATGCAGCCTCTTTTTACTTTGTTAATATAGTGAGTTTTTTTTTAAAAAGTCTTAAAATCTATACTTGTTAACAGAAAAATCTCTTGAGGGCAGTCAGCTAACATAAAAGAATGGATTTTCTAATCAGACTTAACAAGAATCAGAGATCTTACCTGGTATGAAGCTTTACTAAACAACATTTAAAAAAAAAAAAAGCTCCAAGTAGAGCAGTCTGGTACACCAAAGGCAGCCTAATCTGTGGTGCTTTGTTATAGCAGCCCAAACTGACTAAGACAGGACTTAATGTGTTGTAGAGCAGGTGCTTTCATTTCTTCCTTTCAGCAATTTGATGTGACTTTCCTTTTTGTGTTTTTCTATTTTCTAAAATATTAAGGATTGAATGGGTAATAGCTGGAGGAAAAAATAGTGTAATAGAAGTGGGAGGAATAGCCTGATCATTTAGAGCATGGGGATAGAACCATTCATTTACCTGGTTGTAGCACTGGTCTGTGTTCGGATAAATTACAGGCTTCATACCAGGAGTTTCATTCATCTGAAGAAACAATGCAGTGGCCTAGTTGCTTAGGTAATGGATATTATCCATGCTATCAGAGACAGAATTGAGATTTTTATTAAGTCCATTTGAAAATTAGAAAACAATGGAGATTGTTTATATATGTATAATACTGAGATAGATTATCGCCATGTGATAGACATATTCGTATACCCATAAGGATCTCTTATTTTTATTACAGTAAATCAAAGTTCTAGATGTATGTACTCCTTATCTGAATGTAGCAACCATTATACTTCTCTGATTTTTAGTCCCTAACTCCATGTAGATAAGAATTATGACATATTCTTGTCCTATTTTCTGAGTAGAAGATATATTGACTTACTCCTTGGAGTCTTGTCTTCCGTGTCTTCTATTCATGTCAACATTTTTTTTTTCTGATGTTTTCTAATTTCTTTCAAAAAAAGGTACCATCAAGTAAATAATAACAATCCTTACATTTGTATAAGTTTTATTTTATACAGCACTAAAAACTCTAGAAATTGCTCTAAATACAATCTTCTAAGTAATAAAATAATTTTGAGAAATTCTGTAAATGCCCCTTTAGTCACTGTGGTTCATAAGACACAATTTGTCTTTTCTTTCTGCTGCCAAGGTATAGTTTCTCCATCAATATGAGCTGCTTACTGAGGTTCCCTAAGTCACTACCAACCTTGGACAACTTGATACATGGCTTTTTTTTTTTTTGTTTTAAGACTTATTAACAGGTGCTTGCCATTTGTTGATTTTTTGGAAAAAAGTCAAGTTGTAAATATTTTTATTAAAAATTAAAAATGGTGTTCTTAAAAATCTCAACTTGAGCATGTATGAAGCAATTTAAAAACCTTTAAAGGTGTATGGAGAAAAACCAGGCTTTAAAAAAATTTTTTTTTGTAGCTGCCAAAAGATGTCTAGGTAAAAATAATTAAAACCCATGCTGCATAGATAATGAGGATAGTTCTTTTTATCTGGTCAATGGGCAAAACGCAAGTACTTAAGGTCTTCAGCTCGAATCTTTTGTTCATTTCTTACTGCTAGAATTTCATTTCTTTTTGCTCTATGACTAAAGCAGATGATAGTACAGATGGTAAGCCTCAGGAGGGGATGAAGTCTCAGCTGGTGGATTGGCTGCTTTGTCTCTTTGCCATCTTGTGGTTTAGGGTTTTCTTGGTGTCTATGTTGGTAATTGAATTTCAATGTCAATACTGACATTGAGGTAACTGCTAACCTTGGATCTTGTCTTGATTTTCCTTACCCTCCTCATTCCTGTACTCCCTAGGCTGTCTTTGGCGGGAAGGATGCTTGTGGAGTATGGTCTACAATCCCAATGCGTATTCTGTCTCACTGGTCTACCTTGTTCTCTTGAACCCTGGTTGTCAGCAACTCCCATCAACTCTCCCTGCACAGCAAACTGGAAGACTGGTCCAAGCCCACAGGGTCTCTGCATACAGTAAGGTGGAAAGCGACCCTGCTGTAGGGCCAGTGCTGTTAGGCCTGGCTTTCTGGAGCACTTTCCAATCCCACTTTCTTCCCCACTCTCACTATTCTGGCAATTCTGCTGGGAATTTTGTGGACCCCTGCCTTGAGAGTATCTGTAATTGTTACAGTGTGCTGTGTATTCACTGCCTTGGACTAGAACGCTACCAGGGCCCGTCACATTTGTTGCCTTCACACCCTTTTCTCCTTCAACAACATCAAACGCCACAGTCTCTGCATCTCCTACACTGTGAAGTTTTGGCAGTCAGATGCATGAATACATCTTCCTTGGTATCACCATATTAATGAAACCATATCTATGTCTTACATTGAACTATTTTACTGTTACCAAAACCTTTATTATGATGACCTTCCGTACTATGGTAGGTGTCGCCTATGTGGGGCTGCCCTGGCCTCTCTTCCCTGCTTGGCTATGGGTGGTGACGGGCTTGCTGTGGGCAGTACTGAGGGTACAATTGGCTGCTGAGTCCCAGCCCTGCTGTTCACGGTTGTGGTGATGGTGACAGGCTGGCAGCTGCAGCTCCTCTTGGGGTGCGATGGTAACTCGGCTGGCGGTGGGGCTGCTCAGGGTTCCTAGATGGCTTTGAAGAAAGAAACAAACTACTTATCCATTATTCCCCATTGGTAACATCTAAGGAGAATTTAGCAGTTTGGGCATTTTCTAAAGTGAAAACACAGCAATGTGAAAAAGCTTGTCTCGATGACTAGAGAGGAACAGTTAAGAAATTAGATGAAAATTTGTTGTATTAAAGGTAGTCTTGATCTTGATCATTTGAGCAGAAACATCTCTTCTTATCCTTCAATATTTATTTGCCTTTTTGGATATGGGTTATATGAATGATAGCCTTACCTCCTTAACCGGATTATTTAAGCTAAAGCTGTTTCTTATTTTTTAACCTCTCTTATGCTCTCTGGTTTGTGACATTCTCTCTAGTTTTGTTTCAGAAATAACAATGCCATTCTATGGAAAATCATACATATAAATTAATCATCCTGGTAGAAATATCTATATCCATTTATAAATATAAATCATTATAGATGTATTCCTATTCCTAGTTGATGATGTTTATACTGATGTAAATTATGACCTTTAAAATGCATGAGTATAAGTATTTTCCATTCACATAGTATCATTTTTCTAAGATGTCTCAAAACCAGATTCTGCAGTTGTACATTCTGTGGGCTCCATGCCAGGTAGTTGGGGACTGGCAGGCTGCCCCACAGCCATTGCGAGTTTACTGCGAGAAATCTGGAGACAGCCATGGGGAGTCCTGAGGGCCAAAATCCCATGAGGACAAGACTGGACAGACATAGAGTTAATTTTTTAAGAGAAATTATATAACATACCTCAAATTACAAGGAAAAAGAAAAAAAGAATCTTTTTTAATACTTTGAAAATGTACATTTTGTAGAAACACCATTTGAAAAATATATAAAACAACTTTAAGATATGTTCTATATTAAAGAATAGAATTGATAGAAAAAGAAATATGTAAAAGTTAGATTTTATTTATATACATTTCAGATAGAATTTTTTATTCTTGAAGGGCATCAGCAAACTGACCTTTCTTCATACTTCAATTCTGTGTTATCAAAACTTGTATGAATTGCATTACAGTATTTTGTTCCTTTTAGTAAGAGAGAAAGGGCTGTCTTAAAAACAATATGACTGTCTCTGTCACCAAGAAGAGGCCTGAAGAAAAATTCTAATCAAATTTACTTTAGCTTCATGTATTTAAGAGTCATTTGATGAGGATGGGTTTAGATGCAGACTCCTGGGCCCCATATCAAGAAATTCTAATTAAGTTTATCTTGATCCTAGGAATGTTTATTGTTTAACAAGTGTCCCAAGTAGTTCTGGTTAATGCAGTTTTTCTAAATACACTTTGAGAAGCACTGTCCTGGTTCTTTCTATGTCAGAATCAATGTCCAAATGGTCTGATTTGAGTAATTTGAGTAAAATATAGCAGTGAAGCTTCAAGCTACCACATTCTTATCTAACACTCGATATAATTTGTATTAAGTAATTGATATCTATGAAATTAGAGAAAAAGATAGGGTCTCTTATTAAATCTCCCAAACACTATAGGTATTCTCTATATGTGGTGTGTGTATGTGTGTGTGTGTATATGTAAAACATTTATAAACTTATAAATTTATTATTATAAATTTATTGACATTAAAATTATATATTATAAATTATAATTATATTATAATTATAAAAATTATAAATTTATAAATGTTTACATACACTCATACACATAGTTTACCTCATTCTTATTATAATAAATCAGAATTTCTGATGTATGTATTAGATATCTGAATATAATACCTGACAGCAATTGATACAGGAGTGTCAGAGGTAGAGTTCATTTGTGCAATAAAAGGACTGATGGGATCAGGGAAAATGAAGAGGGCACCAGCCTAACAGTGAGTATCCTAGTAAGGAACTATGGAGTTAAGCAGAAGCATGGGAAGGGGCCTATTATGGGCTGGATTGTGATCCTCCAAATTCACATTTTGAAGCCCTAACCCCGTACCTCAGAATATGACTGTGTTTAGAGACAGAGCCTGTAAAGAGGTAGTTAAGGTTAAATCAGGTCTTATGGGTAGGCCCTTAACCCAATGTAACTGGTGTTCTTATAAAAGAAGAAATTTGGACAGAGACACCAGGGATGCATACCCACGGAAGAAAGGCCATGTGAGAACAGAATGAGAACATCTGCAAACCAAGGAGAGAGGCCTCAGAAAAAAGTAATCCCGTAGCACCTTGATCTTGAACTTACAGCTTTTTGAACTGTAAGAAAATAAATTTCCATTGCTTAAGCCACCTAATCTGTGACATTTTGTTAGGGCAAACCTAGCATACTAATTCAAGTTTTGGTACCAAGAAGAGGATGATGCTACAATAAATACCTAAAATATGGAAGTGGCTTTGGAACTGGGTGAAGTGCAGAGACCAGAAGAATTATGAGGTACATGAGAGAAAGAGCCTATATTGCCTTGAAGAGACTGTCGGTAGAAATATGGATGGTAAAGGTGCTTCTGATGAGGTCTCAAACAAAAATGAGAAATACTGTCTGGAAATTGAAGGAAAGAAAATCATTGTTATATAGCAGCACATAAGTTGGTCCAAATGTGTTCTAATGTTTTGTGGAAAGCATTAAGTGACGAACTTGGATATTTAGTTGTGGAGATTTCTAAGCAAAGTGTTGGTAGTGTGGCCTGGTTTCTCCTTGCTGCTTATAGTAAAACATGAAATGAGACAGATTAATTGAAGAGGTTGTTAAGCCAAAAGAAACAGAACTTGAAGAGCTGGAAAATTCTGTCTATCGGTACTGCAAAAAATGAGAAAGTGTGTTTTAGAGAAAACACCAAGGATGGCATGGACAGTAATTCCATAAAGCGGTTGTGGGTGTGACTCATGGATCTAATCAACCTCTCTGCAGAAGCCAGGGAGAGACATGGTATTAGAACAGCAGAAACACCACCAGCTTAGATTAAAGGGGACAGGGATGGAACAAAATGAAGAAAGGCCTTTGAAGTTCTGGGATTTTATGGGTCAGGACAGTACACTGTCAGGTGATAAAACATATGTGATCCTCCAGGAAAAGGGAGGAATGACCCAGAAGGCAGGCTGGATTCCTCCTCAGTTCCAGAATGGGGCTACCTCTTTGGTTATTATGCAACAATGTGTTAATCTATTCATATACAGTGTGCCTGATACCCATCTGTTTTCATTTTGTAGCCCTAGTGATTTTTCCAAAGTCCCTTCTGATTTCATATATTCATATGACCTTCCAATCCCATCGACTCCCGTTTCTGAACCATAAATTGCTTCACTTTTCTCTTAGAAAAAAATTTTAAATGTCTTAATATAATCTATGAGACCCCAAATGACCTGGTCTTTACTTGCCTCCAACGTCATCTTATATTATCCTCTTTCTTGGTCTGTCTGGCCGAATCCAGTTGATTTTCCCATAGTTCCCACAGTCACCATGTACATCCTCTGCAGGGTTTTCGTTACGTCTTGTTCTCTCTATTTACAAAGGACCTCCTACCTTTCTTGGCCTACTTAACACCTACCAATTCTATAGTTCTCACCATTGAAACCACTTTCCGAGGGAAGATTGACTATGTAAAATTTCACTGTTTTGGTCATTCATAAAACTGCAAATTCTTCACACAATACTGTAAGCTCCACAAGGCAGGGACCATGCATGCGTGTGCTCATATTTGTATCTTTATATATGGGCACTTCACTCCTAACAGGTATTTTTGAATAAATGCATGCACATGTAAATGAATGAATTAATATATAATTTCAAAGCGAATGTGGTTTTGAACTATTATTACTGTCTGCTTTAGTTCTATCTTGCTTTGTTTAATACTAATCTGAAAAGCTCATATAAACATTTTATGAGTTAATTGGTTAATTTTAACCCTGTTTCACATTCACAATGAATCTGCAAAAAGCACATTTATTCCCATAAATAAAGGAATTAATGTAAAAGTCATTTCTTGAAAATGGTAAGAGGCACTTGAAGTTTGGTAGTCTATACTACTAAACAGCTTTCCCCTCTTCTCTCATCTGTTTTCTCCTCTCTCTGTCACCAGATTGTTTCTTCTCCAGGGTTACTAAAGCAAATTTGTTCTCCACCAAAGTCATTATGGGCTTCAGGAAAAAGAAAAAAAGAAAAAAAAAGTTCACTTCTGCAAAAGTGATTACAGGTTTCAAGCCAAATCGTGACAGTCACCAGAACATTATTACTCATTTTTACTCTAAAACATAATTGTTAAATGCTCAGAATACAGAAGGATGAGCCATGCTAAAAAAGTGAGGTTGCTTATTTCCTTGAGGACACGTTTTGACTGTACATTCTGAAACATACAATCACAGCAGTGTCTTACCCTTTAATATTGATGGCACAATAGTTTGTTATGTTTTAATTTAGCTCCAAGAATATCTCTGGCAATTTCACGTTACCTCTCCTGTGGCCTCCACCCTTCCAAGGACGACAGGCAGTACTATTTTGCTAATGCTAGTGTTTTACAAGCCAGTCTCTTACTCAGCTCATTGTTTTTTTTTCTCTCTGAAAATATTTTATAGCAGAGGAATAATAGCTCAAAAGGAAAAGACATTTATCAAACTAAGAGTAGAAAAAGGAAGACCAAGAAGAATTGCCAAGAAAAGCTTTTACTAATGCTCCACATGAAGAAGAGTTGCAGAAGCACATTCAGTGCATGATGAAATGGCCAGGTTCAGAGAGCCTTCAGAGAGAAAAGTTGTATTAAACTCATTTGCTTGTTTATTTGCTATTTCCTTCCCCATCTCGTTCACTTCAAAGTTTGTGCTTCTCTTCCTTTGTGGGTGCTGACTTTCATTTTGCTTTTCTAAGTGATGTAGTGTATCTGCTATAACATTCTAATTAGGCCTCTTCCAGTTATACTTAGAATAGTGTAAAATCACAAGATATAACATTTCTTGCACCTAAAGAGTTGATGACCCATGATGGGGAAGTTCACATAGTTGCAATTTAATAGAGTCAGCAAGAATACTGACTTAGCCGCAGGGGATCTGCCTTCCAGAGTCTTACAGATGACATTGCTGAGGATGATCAGCCTTAAGGGCTGATGCACATTACTATCACTTTCCTTGGGAGTAGTTGTCAGGCTCCAAGCAGCTGCATATCATGGGGGTTTTATCCTACGTTGTTAGATGTAGTTGATAAATTTTGCCCTAGAGGCAGACTTAATTTTTAACACATTCCTTTCCTATGTGAGTTGTCATATGGTATATTGTTATTAAATGGAACATATCTGTATATTGCTTTCAAACATGAATATGCTATATAATAAGCTCTATTCATGTTCATTAAAACAATGATTTTCTTTACTTTTTTTTTTCTATTGCAAAATCATTATTATTAGTGGAACTATTTTTACATGGAGTAGAGAAGGTCAGCCAATTTAAAAAACACCTTAAAATATGGACATTCTCCACCTCAAGAACTTCCCATAGTCCTTCATAAGTACTGGGTAAAGTAAACTGAATTAACTGGTCCAAAGTGCTAGACTGCACAAGGAACTTAGTGGCAGGTGGTCAGCCATTGGGTGACTGCCTTTGAAGCAGAAGTTGACTTTCTAGAAGTCTAATGACCTTTGATGTAGTCACATTGCTTTTGACTTTTTCTGGTATAACTCAGAATGTGGCAAAAAGGGAAGGAGATACTTTGTCCCTGAGGCACAACTAATTCATTCTGAGATCATTCATATCTGCTAAATTCTGACTTTCTTGTATCAGCCACAACTCCAATGTTAACTGCAGTGTTACTCATAGATTATGTGGAGTCAAGGTCTAGGCCATTTCTTGCAGCCTTAGTTTTGGAGAATTTTTTCCTCTTTGTATCATATATCATAATAACAAGAGTATGAATTCAATTCAAAAGAGGTATTACTTTTTTAATAGTAAACTAAAAAATCCTTTCTGCCAATTTTAATTATACTTTGGTTTCACCAAAGTGTCTGTTGATATTCTGTCCCAAGCAAAACTGATTGTTTTCTCATACTTCCCCTCTGCTTGCTTTGTACAACAAAGTTCCATTTAAAACAACAATAAACAAAATGAACTAAAAATGTAATAAAAAGGGGAAACTTTATAACTTAATTTTCTATATAATTTCTTTCATACTCTAGCAGTAAAGTCAAGGTGTGCTTCAGAAGGACAAACATAGGCAAAAACTGAGAGCCTCTTTTGTGAAAATGACAAGAAAATCTTCTGCCCACACTCAACATTGCATAGGCTTTAACTCCATTTCCCGTTTGAGACTGCAACCCAAGTGTTCCAGAGATTTAATGAATGGGAAAAAAAAATGATTTAAGACATGAAAACTAGAACTTCTGAAGAAAAGCAAAAGAAAACCAGATCATTTTACCTGAAGGAGAAAGACTAAGGGGAGATATAATTCAAATATGAATGGAGATACTGCATAAAATATGGAAGATAGCTATTCCAATTGAATCAGGGTTTCAAATTTAGTTCCATTTGAGCTAAAATTAAATTTAGCTTTAATTTATACAAGAAGGAATTTGCAATTCATATTAAATCTTCTTAACCAGACCATAACAAAGGAAAATGAACACTAGATATTTGTTTTGTGCTGGTCTCAGCCTATCACTAACCATTGCTGTGGTTGGACCAGCTGTTGTTGTCCTTATTGTGATTGAAAGATTCCTTTTAGCAACAACCATCAGAAAACTCTGAAAAAATAAAAGTTTACTACCAACAAGACCTGGAAATTGCAGAGCATATGCCAGGCCACACAACAAGTTGGCAGGTAGAAAAAGAGCGAAACCGCTGGGAGGATTCTGCTTTTACTGGAGTCAAGGGTAGCATCCAGGGGTTTCCAGCTCACTGTTTATTGGTGCATTTAAAGCCTAAAAGTAGGAATTTAAAGCACAGAAAGAGAAAAGGGAAGTGATCCAAAGCGTCAGTTATGGAAATCAACCAGCATCTCTAAAACAAAGGAGCTTCAAAATGGGGGAGTGGCCTGGTTTTTATGTAGTTGTGTGGCTGGCAATGTGTTCATTTGTTTTTAAAGTGGATTCTTCAGCAATTGAAGCTCAAGTCAGGCACTTACATTACAATACAAAACAAAACAAATAACAACAACAACAACAATAACAACAATAAAACAATTGTCAGGGCTTTATGCTGTTATTCCTTAGTTATAATTAAGAACTGACCAAAATGTCTGATTAATGCTGCCTGAAAGCAAAGATGCGCTGTGGATGAGGACAGATACGAATGTGTTTGTACTTACTGCATGTCAGACCTTCTGAAGCAGGAGTGGGTTTGCCCTCTAGAAGTATGACCTCCCTGTAGTCACACTGCCTTTGACTTCCCCTTAAGAGAAACCTGTCCCTTGGGGACAACCAGCTCATTTTCAGATAATTCATTCCTAGAAAACTGACCTAGGGCACCAGTCACAAACCCTAATGCTGAAAGCACTATTGTACACAGATGATCAGGAGACAAGATCCAGGCTGACTCAGGTTTGCTCGTGCAATGATCACAATAGTACAACTGTTCAAACAGAAACCCCAAGAAGTCACATGACCAGACTCACATAGTGAGGAAATGGCAAGCAGAGATGAGAATTCCAATCTATTGATGCCTAAGGTTATGATCCTTCCATCATCCCACGCTATATACCTACATGAAGCTTAGAACTGCATTTCAAACTCTGTGTTTTATTAATACATGTCACTAGTGATAGCGATAAATGTTTTAGTATTGACTGAGGTGTTAAGGGAAACTTAAAGGTTAATAATGAAACAATGAAATAGCTTCTCTTTTTTTTTTTCTTTTTCTAAAACCCTTTATCTCTTTATCGCTAAATACAAACTGATAATTAGAAAATCCATAGGAAATCCTTGGTTCAAGGATTTATTTATATAATTGCCCCTATCAGAGGCTTTTCAAGTGTTTCATAGAGCACAGAAGAGCATAAAAGAGAAAACATGAGAATAGTGTTTCCTTTGCAAAGTGTAACATATTTCTGAGGTCTAATGGACCCTCTTATTGACTAATTAATTACTAACGAAACCCATGGAAATGAGAACATCCGGCTTACTATTTCTGCCAACTTTTTGCTGAACATGGATGGCTTGCTTTGATGACCGGTGGCCTTGGGCTCCTCACAAAGAATCCATGTCTCTAAATCAGGATGTATTCATTTTCCACTTTGCTTATATAGCTACATATATTATTTCAGTCCAAAGAGATTTTTCTGTTGTTGCAAATTTAAGGTGATTAAAATGGTTTTTAATGGCAGTAATTTTGCAGTTATAATTACAGTGTTTATTATCTTGAAGAATTTAATATAAATATATGGCAATTAGCCGTGCTCTGTTGGGGAAGGCTGAAAATAATTTGTCCTAATCTAGAGATTTTTTGGAGATCCATAATATGCCTATACTAATTCTTTTTCCCTAACAATACCATTGTATGAAGTAGCTCTAGGGATTTTTAAAGGTTAAAGAGATGTTCACAGCAGGGGAGTGACAGAACATGTATGGGAAACCTAAATTCTGCAGCCATTTAGCAGGATTTTTTTCCCCACTGAATCACAGTACTATAAAATTAGGTATGTAAAATCTCTTCATTACATTTATTTTTTTGCTAGTTTATGTATTTTTAAAGTTCTAAGAAAAACTCCCCAAATTCCTCTTCCTGTACCATACTATGTTTGAATTCCTATGGAATTTCCAATTACATGTCAATGATTTCTACTTTTGATGAGTAATTTGCATATAATATTTCAAAAGCATCAATCCTACAAAATAATCCTACTGCATGAGAAGAGTTACTTTATCCATTAGCCCATGCTGCATTACTAAATGAATTACTTTTCTTAATTAACTTGGCACTTATCAGTATATAAAAAAGCAAACAATAATGATTTTTTAAAGTATTTCTGATTTTTAAGACTTTATTCCACTTCCTTAATTCTAACCTGCCAAAAATGAAACAAATGCCTCTGGAAAAGTAATTATTTTTCTCCTTCTTTAACTTCTTTTTAATTAACTTTTAATCTATGCTGTTAAACAGGGAGCATCTCTTAATACTAAATGTGTCTAAAATGTAGAAGACAGAGATTTGAATGATTTAGATAAACATCTGCCTAGCACAGAGGCCTAAAAATTACAAAATTAGGATATGGGTGGCTGAGTGCCAATAGTAGCTGCCAGCAAAAGAAAGATACTGTCTTCATCTTTTTTTCATCTTTTGTTTACTAATGAAGCAACTTAAATGCCTTCTAACCATATGTCCTTGTTTTGGAGCATGTTTCTTGGTCTATCCTACATAAAATTATAAAAACTTTTGAATTAGGGGTGCCAGGGTGGCTCAGTGGTTAAGCATCTGCCTTTAGTTTAGCTCATGATCTCCAGGTCCTGGGATTAAGCCCTGCATTAGGCTTCCTGCTCAGCAGGGAGCCTGCTTCTCTCTCCTTCTTTCCCTCTCCACTGCTTATTTTCTCTTTCTCTCAAATAATTATAATAAATCTTAAAAAAATTAAAAATAAAAACTTTGAATGAGAAACGGCAGAAAAAATCTATGTAATAATTTATGAAAGACATGTTTTGTTAGAGAAAAATCAATAAATTGGAAAACTTCAGTATGAAAGGAAGGACTATTGTTTTGTTTAGTTGGAGTGGATTCTGTCAACAGTAATTTAAAATAATCAGTTCAATGATATGATCCCTGGTTGGTATTTAGATAATTACTATACTTATGTCTAGTAATTTTCATCTATTAAATGGAGCAGAGTGGCAAGTAAAGACAGGAAGCTTTGACTCTTAACACCTCCTCTACAGAATTTGTGTAATTTGTCTTTTAATAACTGAAAGAACATGACAATAAAATCCTTACATACAAAATGGAACAAATCCTACATTCTGTATGCATGCCCAGTTAACCAAAATATCTTGAAAAAAAAAAATTTTTTTTTTCACGAAATACAGTAGAATTGTGTGTGTACTCGCATGCCTTAGCTTCTCAATTACTGTAGAGAGTTAGGAGAATAGGGAACCAGAGAATAGAGCTGCAGTTCACATTTCTTATTTTGAAAAGAAAGAGGCAAAAATATTCTTAATTATGGAAAATATAACTGTTTATCTCCAAAACCCAAGAGAATAAACTGAAATAATTTTTGAAAATCATAAGATAATTCAATATGATGATGGGTTAATAAATGTTCAAATATCAAACAGAAAACAAACCGAAAAAAAAAAAAAAAACAAACAAACAAAAGAAAAGGGACTATTTATACTAGCAATAAAACCATAAAACCTTTGGAATAAAATTAGTAAGCAATGTGTGTAATACTTATAATAATAAAACTATAAAATGTTATTGTGATAAAAAGACTTGTGGGGTGCCTGGGTGGCTCAGTGGTTTAAGCCTCTGCCTTCAGCTCAGGTCATGATCTCAGGGTCCTGGGATGGAGCCCCACATCGGGCTCTCCACTCAGCGGGGAGCCTGCTTCCCCCTCTCTCTCTCTGCCTGCCTCTCTGCCTACTTGTGATCTCCCTCTGTCAAATAAATAAGTTAAAAAAAAAAAGACGTGTAAATGCAAAGGTTTTCTTTGTCTTGGATTGGAATATTTAGCATTGTAAAGAGGTTAAATCTCCCAAAATGTTTTGTTTTGTTTCAGTTTTTTTTTTTTTTTTTTTAATGAAATTGGAACAACTGCTCAAAATTGCAACAGGTTTTTTTGGGGGGGGGGCAGAGAGAGACAGAGAGTTAGAGAGTTAAAGTGATAGAATACAAAATAAATCTCAATATCTGATATACTACATATGAGAAAGGCAGAAAATTCTTTCCCAAAATAAAACATACTGTTAAACTATGACAATTAAAGTGTGGCATAGTGAAGGAATACAAGGTAGATGTATTGGTTTTCAAGTCACTGTATATCAGGCATTAAAGAACTATGACACCTGGGAAACCTGGGTGGCTCAGTTGGTTGAGCATCTGCCTTCAGCTCTGGTCATGATGCCAGGGTCCTGGGATTGAGTCCCATGTAGGGCTCCTTGCTCAGCAGGGCGCTTACTTCTCCTGCCTGCCCCTCCCCCTGCTTGTGCTCTCTCTCTTTCTCTGATGAATGAATAAATAAAATATCTGAAACAACAAACAACAATAAAACAACTGTGATACATGAATAACAGGAGACAAATGACTGGAAGCCCTGTGAGGAGTGCCTCATCTTACTGCTTCCAGAGAGTTTTTAGCCAATGGCAAATGACAGGCTCCCAGACTTGAGAAGAAGTTCAAAGTCCAGGGAAAACAAAATGGCTAGAGTTTTCAGGAGAGAGTACTGGAGACATGAGTGCTGCACAAAGAACTTTAAGGATCTTCAGCAGTTTCCCCATGAGCATTTAGCAGAGTACTGAGCAGTTCATGTGTGTGAGGAAAGTGCCTGAATCTGGGGAAAGAACCATATGACAAGGTTGGAGAAGCAGTTTCTAAAGCTTGTACGGTGTTGGGAATTGTGCCTATTCCAATCAGACTGGAAAAACTCACAAGGTGTGGGGTCTTGGGTTTAGTACTCAGGAAGGTCTTAGTGTATTACTCAGTATATTAGGCAGAGCTCTCCAAAGAAATACAGCCAATAGAATATTTACAGAAAGACTGGGTCCAGGGGGGCCAGGGGATGAATTAGCAAGTGCAAAATCTTCAGAGAACCTGGCAGGTTGGAGACCAGAGAAGAGTTGTTGTAGCTTGAGTCCAAAGGTGGTCGTAGCTTGAGTCCAAAGGTGGTCGGTCTGCACAGGAAAAAGAATTGTAGAAATTCTTAAGAGTCTCACTGAGCTCTGGGACAATCTTCAGTGACTTATTATATGTGTAACTGGAATTCTTTTTTTTTTTTCTTCTTGTGACTTGAGAGCTAAATTTTTCATTTTTTTTAAAATTCCAGCTAGTTAACACACAGTGCAATATTAGTTCCAGGTGTACAATATAGTGATTCAACACTTCCATGCAACACCCAGTGCTCATCACAAGGGCACCCCTTCATCCCCATCACCTATTTCACCCATCCCCCTGCCCACCTCCTGGGTAGGAGGAACTAGCAGTTGGTTCCTTCTAATTAAGAGTCTGTTTCTTGGTTTGTCTCTCTTTTTTTATTTTTTCCTTTGCTTGTTTGTTTTGTTTTTTAAATTCCACATGAGTGAAATCATACGGTGCCTATCTTTCTCTGACTTATTTCATTTAGCATAATACTCTATAGTTCCATCCATGTCATTGCACAGGGCAAGATTTCATTCTTTTTATGACTGAATAATATTCTGTGTGTGTGTGTGTACATATGTACCACATCTTCTTTATCTGTTTCATCAATCAATGGACACTTGGGCTGCTTCCGTAATTTGGCTATTGTAGATAATGCATAATGCTGCTTTAAACATCAGGCTGATGTATCTCTTTGAATCTGTATTTTTGTATCCTTTGCGTAAATACTTACTAGTGCAATTGCTAGATTGCAGGGTACTTCTATGTTTAATTGTTTGAGGCATCTTCATACTGTTTTCCAGAGTGGCTGTACCAGTTTGCACTGCCACCAACAATGCAAGACAGTTCCCCTTTCTCTGCATCTTCGCCAGCACCTGTTGTGGCTTGTATTGTTGATGTTAGCCATTCTGACAGGTGTGAGATTGTATGTGTGACTGGAGTTCTTGAAAGAGGTTGGGATAGAAAAAAAAAATACTTAAAGAAAAAATTTCAAGGTTTTCTGAAAATGGCAATCACACAGAAGGGAAAACTTTAATGAACTCCAAGAAATAATTACACATGCTTTATACTCAAATTTCTCAAAACCAGTTATAAATGAAAATATTAACAACAGAAGAAAGAGAAAAAGAAAGATACATTCAGAGGAATAAAAATATGTATTACAGCGCATTTCTAGTCAAAAACTATGTGGACGAAAATGGGGCAGTATCTTTAAGTAGTGAAGCAAAATTCTGCTGCTGTTGAATTTGTATCCAGTGAAAATATCTTTCAAAAGCAAAGTTGTTGTTAAACATACAAAAGCTGATAGAATACACTACCAGAGAGCATCACTTAAAAAAAGAAATGTTAGCAAAAGTTCTTCTGATGGAAGGAAAATAATAATATTTTGCATAAAACCAAATCTGGTTTTATGCAAAAGAATGAAAAGCAATGGTGATGGTAACTGCATGGGTAAATAATTTTTAATCTCAAAAAAATCTTTAAAAGATAATTGACTATTAAACAAAAACAATGACTATATTGTGAAGTCTGTGACATGAGCGAAGGCTCCAGGTATGACGACAGTAGCAGAGAGGTGAGGAGAGAAATGCAAGTATACTTTTATAAAGTTCTTAAAGTATATGGGAAGTATATAATATCACTAGATGATTATTGTGAAAAGATATACACTATGAAGCCCAAAGCAAACACTAGAATTAAAAAGAAACGGTTACAGATAATTGAACAATAAAGTAAATAAAATGAAAGAATAAAATCTACTTAATCTAAATAAAGAACAAAAAGAGGGAAAACCTGAAACAAGCGTAGATTGGATAAGTAGAAAACAAATAGCAAGATGACAGATATAAGGTAACCATGTCAATAATCATATTTCATGTAAACAGTTTAAGTGCTCCTATTAAAAAGCAGGAATGGTCAGATTGTATAGAAATCAAGACCCGACTCTATCCTGTCTTCATAAACCCCAATTTAAATATAAAGGCACAAATCTCTCAAAAGTAAAAGAATGAAAACTGAAATACAATTTGAAGATAACCCAAAGAAAGCTGGGGCTATTATATTAATATCAAAATCGATTTCACAGAAAAGAATATTATTAAAGAAAAAAGTTAGTTCATAATGATAAAGAGGTCAATTAATCAAGAGGACATAATAACTCCAAATATGAGCACCTGATTAAAAAAAAAAGCTTCAAAGTCATAAAGTAAATACTGATAGAACTGCAACTAAAAATGACAATCCATAAATATAGGTAGAGATGTCAATATCACTATTTCAATAGTAGATAAAACAGAGAGAAAATCAGCAAGAATATAGTAGACTTAGCAGTTTTATCCACCAAAATGACTGAATTGACATTTATAGAACATTCTACCTAAAAACAGCAGAATACACATTCTTTTCAAAGGCGAATCAATTATTTACAAAGAGAGACCATATTCTGGGCCTTAAACAAGTCTCAAAAACTTTAAATGGATTCGATTTATACAGCATATATTCTCTGATGACACGGTAATTGAACTAGAAATCAGCGACAGAAAAATCTCTTTGGAAAACAGTTTGGCAGTTTCTTAAGATAAGCACTTACCTACCATATTATCCAACTATTCCATTCTGAGGTTTTTTTCAAGTGAAAGGAATATTTATCCTTTTTAAGAGATTTTATTTATTTCATTGAGAAAGAGAGGGAGAGAGTGAGGGAGACAGAGAGAGAGAGAAGGAACAGGGGAAGGGGCAGAGGGAGGGGGAGAAGCAGAATCTCCACTGAGCCGGGAGCGGGACTGAGGACCAATCCCAGGACTCTGGAATTATGACTTGAGCTGCAGGCAGATGCTTAACCTCACTGACAGAGCCACCCAGGCACCCCAGAAATATTTATATTTATACAAACACTTACACTTATATATGCATAACAGCCTTTTTGTTATAGCCAAAAACTACAAATAATACAAATGTTCATCAACAATTGAACAGATAAATTGTGGTGTATCCATATAATACAATCCAATTCAGCAATAATTTTTTTAATTTAAAAAATGAATTTTCAATACATGATAATCAATACATGACAATACATGGTTAATCTGTAGATAATTATTTTGAATAAAAGAAGTAAGACACAAAAGAGTACCTTCCATTTTTATAAAACACTAAGAAAGTCAAACTTACCAGAGAGAAAACAGATCACTGGTTTCCTGAACAAAATGGGGGTAGGAGGAACAAGAGGTAGAGTTTACTAAGGGGTATGTAGAAATTTTGCAGGTTCTGGATATATTCATTACCTTGAATGTAGCGATCATTTCATAGCAGTATTGTCAAATTTGTCAAAATTTTACAAATTTTTTCTTTAAGCATGTCTAGTTTATGTCAATTATATTCAATGAACCTATTACATAAGAGGCAACAGACACCAACAGGAATACTTAGAAGTATAAATATGAAAATATGACCAACATCAACAACAAAAAATATAATAAAAAAACAATGAGAAATTTTTTTTTTTTTTTGCTTGTCATATGAACAAAGATTGAAAAGTTTGATAATAGTGCCTATTCCAAGTGGGTTAGGAAACTGGCTTTCATATTTATCATTGCTTACAGTATAAATTGATACACTACTTGATAATACTATTAAAATTTATTTAGGCACATTTAAACCCAGCAGTTCCATTTGCCAAGGGCCTTTACCTTAACGTTATTGGTAAAAGTAAAAACAAATTGGGAACATTCCAGTTGTTCTTGAGTGGGGAGAAAGCACAATTAAGGATGGTATATCCATGTAGTTCTCTTCTCTCACACTTGTAAAATTCCTAAACTCCCATCTGCTGTAACATCTGGAACTCACCATTCAGCATTGGCAAAATCTACTATAACTTTATTTTTTTTTAAAGATTTTATTTATTTGAGAATTTGAGACAGACAGAGAGAGAGCACACATGAAGGAGGGGGGTGGAGTGAGAGGGAGAAGCAGGCTCCCCACTGAGCAGGGAGTCTGACAGACACAGGGCTTGATCCCAGGACACTGGGATCCTGACCTGCTATGAAGGCAGATGCTTAACTGACTGAGCCACCCAGGTGCCCCATCTATTTATTTTTGGGAAGTCTTTTATCTTCTTACTTTTCACAAACTCAGGTATGCCCTTAAGACACCAACTCCCCTGTAGACCTCTCAGTTGGTGGCTGCTTTTCCTTTCAGTCTTTCTCCACTGAGACTGGAGGTGTGGCAGGTTTCCTTATTCTTTATTGCCACATCTATGGACTGTACCACCCATCAACACCTCACCCTGAAATTTCCTTAGTTCCTGAATGAACTAGCTTTTGGCCTAGAGTCACTTTCTGTAATTCTACTCATATAGAACTTGTGATTTGCATATAGATAGATGATAGATAAAAGGATAGATGATAGATAGATGTTAGATAGAAGATAGATAGATAGATAGATGATAGATATAGGTAGATGGATAGGTAGACAGATGATGATAAATAGATAATCCATCTAGCACCATGACCTCTCAGTTTCTGGCCCTCTTCCCACCAGTGATTTATCATATACCCTACCTCAGTCACTCACCTCATGAATATAGTCTAATATATTGGAATTACCACCACCACCACCATCTCCACAGAATCAGTTTCATGTATCCCCTTTGATTCTGGAGACTATCCTGACAACACTCCTTTCACTGATGCAGGGCCTAAAATTCACTGAACCATCACTTTTACGGTAACTTGCCTGATAACCCCTCTGTTCTCCTATTCAGCTTTCTTAAATTATATCCAAAGTTCTACAAACTCTGCCTATTCCTATGCAATTAATATAGCTGGGGAAGAAACACATAACCATGTTGAATGATCTTACTTTAAACCTCAGTGGGTCCTTAATGAAATCCAGTAAGTATTCACTCTCCTACATTCCCTAAAAAAATCTCCAACATTCTTCTCTTTTATCTCACTTTCGTCTGATGTCTCTACTTTTATTTCACCAAGAAAATCAAAGCAGCCACATGACAACTTTAATAATCCTCACCCATCACATCCATCTACTTGCAAAAATGTGTGTGTGTGGCAGGGGGTGCCTGAGTGACTCAGTCAGTTAAGCATCTGCTTTCCGCTTAGGTCATGACCCTAGGAGGGATCGAGCCCCATGTGGGGCTCCTTGCTCAGCTGGGAGTCTGCTTCTCCTTCTCCCTCTGCCTGCTGCTGGCCCTGCTTGTGCTCTCTCTCTCACTATCTCTCTCTCTCTCTCCCTCTGTGCCAAATAAATAAATGAAATCTTAAAAAAATATATACCCATATACTCAGCCTTTTATTCTGTCTTATTTGTTGTCTTTTTCTTTTAAACATAAGAGTCCTACAAAAGTCATCCTTAGACCTCTTCTTTTTTTTTTTTTTTAAGATTTTATTTATTTATTTGACAGAGAGATCACAAGTAGACAGAGAGGCAGGCAGAGAGAGAGAGAGGGAAGCAGGCTCCCCGCTGAGAGGAGAGCCTGATGCGGGACTCGATCCCAGGACCCTGAGATCATGACCTGAGCCGAAGGCAGCGGCTTAACCCACTGAGCCACCCAGGCGCCCCTAGACCTCTTCTTTTACACTTACACCTTTGGTGATTTCATCAAGTCTATGTCTTTCTTTTTTTTTTTTTTTTTCTTTCTTTTTTTTTTTTTTTAAAGATTTATTTATGTATTTGACAGACAGAGATCACAAGTAGGCAGAGAGGCAGGCAGAGAGAGAGGAAGGGAAGCAGGCTGTCCGCAGAGCAGAGAGCCCGATGCGGGGCTCGATCCCAGGACTCTGGGATCTTGACCTGAGCCGAAGGCAGAGGCTTTAACCCACTGAGCCACCCAGGCGCCCCAAGTCTATGTCTTTCAATACCAAGATCTATATGTGGACGACTCTGAATTTACACACACCCACACACACACAGTGTAGCATTCAGAGGAAAGACTGACATATATACCTTTTCTCTGATTTCTACACTGATATAACCAAGTGCTTTCTCAACATTTTCATTTTAATAGCTAGTAGGCTATTAAAATCTAAAGCTTAAAATTAAGCTTAAAATCTAAAACTAATCTCCTGATCTTCACTACCGCTTCCTCAAACCTGCATTTCCCACCATATTGCCCGTATCAACTTATAGTAATACTATCCTTCCAGGTGGTCAGACCAAGAACCTTGACGTTGTTGTTGTTGTTGGTTTTATTTTGTTTGTTTTGTTTTTACTTCTCTCTTCCTCTGATTCTACATCCAGTTCATCACAAAATATGGTTGGTATCACCTCTTCTATCGCAACAGCCTTCTAACCGTCTTTCCTCTTTCAGTCCCTATTCTCTTAAAGTTTGTTCTGGACATGGCCACCAAAGTGATTCCTGCAAAACATAAGTCTAATCTGTTTCTCCTATGTCCAACTTCACCAAAGGCTCTTCATTTTATAAAATGGAAACCAGTATCTGTCCAATGAGGTGCATGATCTACCCTTTCCCTCTCTCTCTGAGTACACTTCTTACCATTCGTCTAGCTCAGCACTGTCCAGTAACAATATAATGTGAGTCACATATACAATTTTAAAGTTGTTAGTAACATATTAAAAAGGTCAAAAATAGGCAACATTGATTTGATAGCATATTGTATTTAACCCAGTATATCATATGTGTTATCATTTCAACACATAAGCAATATAAATTTTTTAATGAGATAGTTTTTGATAGTTCACACTACATATCAAATTACATTAGCTCAGTAGCCACATGTGATTAGTGGGTACCACATTGGACAACACAATTCTAACTGGTTTCCCTCGAACCACACTGGTTTCTCTTATATTTCTAGAACACGCCAGTCTATACATTTGCCTCATAGCCTTTGCATCAGTTTTTTTTCTTTTTCTGAAACCACCTCCCATAAATAAGTACATGGCTTGTTCTCTCTTTCTAGTCCTTTTTCACATGTCATCATCTCAATGCGTCCATGCCAGACCACTGTATTTAAGATACCTACTATCTCACTCACTCTTGCATTTCCTATTTTTCTTACCTGCTGTAGTTTTAAAATATGATTTTTCACTTTTTAATAATATATAAATTACTTATTTATTATGTTTATTATCTGTCTCTCCCCACTAGAATTTCTCCCACGATGGAGGAATTTTGGATTGCTTTGTTCATTTATGTATCCCCAACTTCTCAAATAATGCCTAATATGTAGTGGTTGGTCAATAAGTACTTGTTAAGTGAATGAAAAGAATGTAGTGGAATACGATGTAGTCATTTAATAATATAGAGTCATGTGTATTGACTTTAAGAGAAATATTCAAGATATATTGGTAAAACAAAAAGAACATGTTGAAGAACTGTATAAACATATATCCTTTAAGTTTCAAAATATGTCTGTAGATATAAGTATAGCTCTGTATAAAATAGCTTATCATATAAAATTAGTGTAGGTTTAAAGACTGGCAATAGCTATAAAATATTATGAGCACTTATTACCTTGCTCTGAAAATTAATTCTTTAGGGTGCTAAGAATTTCTTAGGGGTCATCATTGCATAACTCTGTAGGTATTCTTTGAGAAATACTCCAAGGCCTTAGCAATTTATGTATTATTCTGACATCTTCTTGATTGTATATGTAGGACCATCTGGATTTCATCATTTTAATTCCTGAAAGTTATTTGATAAACTGTTCCTCAGTTCACAGTCTTTGCAATTAAATTGTAAGCTGACCTACTAACTGAATTACAGAAACAAATGAAAAAAATTCAGCTGTCCATTTGATTTAGTGATTTGAATTAGTTTTAATGGGCCCCCTGGCAATTTTCTAGCCTGTAACTGCTATTAAACAGAATTCTGTAAATTCACTGAAGATGTTTAAATACTCTGAGCAGTAATACAACTGATTTGTGTTTTATACAAGTAATAACTATGGCTGGAATTAAAAAGAAAATATGCCCTAAAGAAAAGAAGGACTATTTAATGCACTTTTTATTTTATTACTTTAGAAGGTGCACCTTTTAACTCAATTTTTCTTTTGAAAAATGAAAACTTAATAGTATTCTCACAGTACCTAGAATTGTCACTATACTAAGAGCTTTAAATATTCATCCCACGTGATTCTTATAGTAAGCCTACAAGTTTGTGGTACCAGTATTATCCTGATATTTACAGATGAGAAAGTTGAAATTTAAAGAGTTAAGGTGATTTGTCCATGTCCATGAAGCTAGTAAGATTAGAATCAGTACTTAAATATCATATTTGTTTACTCCAAAATCGTGTTCTTAAGCACTATGTCACTAACATATTTACCATACTTAAACCAATTACTTTTGATTATCCTTAAAAACAGTCCTAATATTACAAAGGGATTTTGACCTCAAATCTATTGTAAGTCACTTATATAAAATGACAGATGTCATTATATTACATATGTCTTATATCATGGCACTTAGATTAACAACTGGAACATAGTACACAACGAATAATTTTAGGTTAATGAAATCAGGAAAGTTTTTGTCTATCGTAACATTTAAATCTTTACAGTGAAGGGGAAAATGAAACCTTATAAAGAGGAAAGGGCAGAAGCAAGCGGCCTGGAGAATTGTTAGCATTTGAGAATGGAATGGACAATACAGCTAATTAAAATTTACTTGACTGGAATCACGTAGAAACAATAGATAAAGAGAAAGCTGGAAAGTGTCAGGATATTCCACAATATGCCTATCAGAGATGTCGGTGCATAGAGATGTATTTTTGAATGCTTCAAGTAGATAATCATACAGTTAATAATACAGTTCTACTGTATTATTATAATATTATATAATAATATATAATTATATATTATATTATATTATACTAATATATAATAATAATAATACAGTTCTGATTTTTTTAAAGAATGGGAGATCTCGTGATATTTTCTTTGAAAATATTATACACTTGAAATAATTAAGGGCCTTGTTAAAACTCAAAACACTCTCTGAAGGTCAGATATAGTGAATCATTCATTCTTCTTCATTAAATCAGGAGACTTTGTCTTAGTCTTTGAAGTATCACTCTGGCCTAGTCAAGAAAACCAATAATGCATCATTTTCTGTTTGACCTATCCTCCCTCCAAACTTTGTCAACCACTTTCAACATATCTTGTGATGTTGGTTTGCACATATATAATAATTCTCAAGTTCCCCTCATCTTTTCATTCTTCCTACCCTTTACTGGGTGCAGATCATTTGTTGCTAGAACTAATGAAATAGTTTTCAAAACATTATCCGTGCTTTGGAAGTCCACTTTACCTATCTTCCCTTCCTATGGTCACCAGATTTATCTTCCTAGAACATGGATCTGTTCTTAAATCCTGTAAATTCCATGTCATCTATAAAACTAAGGTCTAAAACTTCCTCATAAAATTAAAAGATCCCAGAATCTTGATCCAGCCACCTTTCCTGGCTCACCTTCACACAACCCTCTAATACACCTGAATTATAATCATAAAAATCACCTAATGACTGCCCCAAATAGTCAAGCACCATCTCACACTAACTCCTGTTCCTAAAATATCATGAGCCTCCCTTTGTCATTCCTCCTCAAGCATCACTGCTTAGGGAAAAAAAATGCCACCTCTTTCATGATGCTTTTCCTTGTCTCCCCTATTTCACTCCCAACTTATAATTAAGTATTGCATCAAATTTTATTCATGCCTCTATTTATTGCCTATCCTCCATTTCTATTTTCACGTCAGCTCCCATCATGTATTTCCCTATTGAGCTTGAATTCTTGGTGAACACATACAATGCGTCAAGTTTTTTTCCTTCAGTGCCTAGAAGAGGGCAATATTTACAGGGAAAAAAAATCCGCCACCATAAATATATGCTGTTTCCTGAAATATCAAATAAATCCAAAAACTGCTATAAAATATTTTTTAAATATGCAGAATAAGGATAGCACAAGGGTGAGAGCATAATCTCTATATTATAGAAGTAGAATATGATAAACCCATTTTGGTAACAGGGTGAATTTAGATGGATGTCTTATTGAAAATGAGAAATAGAAAAGCAGAAAGGAAAATAAATCAAAATTATTCTTTGATGTCAAGTTTTCAGGGAAAAATTATTTTCAGGTACTAAGTTTGTCTGCATTGGGAAGGAGTAGATTTTGTAATTTTCAGAACTGTCATCCTTTGTTACACTGTTGTCCTTCACCTGCCCTGCTCTCTGGGGGTTTTCTGTAGATTGCACACCAGGAGCTTTGGGCACAATGGCACAGAAGTCTTGTGGCACAGGAAAACTCCATATTCAATTCCCACTATCCAGGTGGTGCTATTTGGCTCCATTCACATTAACTTTCAGCATTCTTTGTGAAGAAAACCTCCAGATAGTACAGAGGGAGGGAGAGCAATAAGACCAGTGATTACAGATCAATCACTTTTATTGCTACCTGAGCCAGTAGCAGAACACAGATGACAGACAAAGCAATGTTTTTGTTCAATAATTGAGTTGCTTCTTGGTGGGGGCAGAGGGAAATGAAGTCTTTTCAATATTCCATTCTTATAGAAAATATGTATATTGGTTTAAACATCAGGTGGCACACAATAGAAATGTTAGTTTAATAGTGGACTTTCTGTGAACATCAAATTTTATAAGGCAGATTTGATTAGAATTGGGGGAGGCTCAGTTCTATACCAGGATTACAGCCAAAATACCTGTGACACCTCTCCATGTGAAAAACAGAAGGTGCACATTCCCTAGATTAAGGGTGAATCAGGGACAGTACTGCCATTAAGTAAATTTACAAAATATACTCAAAACTTGGGCAAAGATAAGGAAAAGTTGTTATGTGTATATTTCTTTCTGGAAAAAAAGTTATGATCATCCTATTATAATGATATACAAGTGAAATATCTGTCTGGATTCAAATACATTAGAGTCTCTTCAAAATGGGTCTTGCCAGTACTTTGTTGAAATACTTTTTGTGCTGTCAAATTTGTAAGTAAGTGCCATTTTGATGTTTCTGTTTGTTTGTCTTGGGTCCCTACTCGTTCTTTCATTCTTGCACACCATTATCACCAAATGTAACACCCACATTAGCCACAATGAGACAAAGAGATAGCATAAAACATTCTTCAGTGATTTTGGAAAGATAGTATTTACTTGGACAAGAGGATGCAAAACTATACTGTGTACATTTGTTAATAGAATTCAAATTAAAGCATATGTCTCCATTATGTTATTTTTTTTTTTCTCTTTTGGAAAGGTATGAGAGAATATCCAATCTGTATAGAAGCCATGCAGTATAACAGAGTATGTCCTGTGGTACAAGGATGGAGTTTAGAATTTATTCACACAACCATCACTGGCTTCTATAACAATAAAGCTGGTCACTTAATTTCTGAACTCTTCCAATCTTATCATTAGAAATGGAAACAATGACACAGATTCTGAACAAGAGATCATGAAACTATTGGGATGACAAATAAGATATGACTATATTTTAGTGGCTCAACATGCCATTTCTGCTATTATTTTCCTGAAAAGTTCAACTCCCAAAAGGAAATTATAGAAAATAAGTACGACTGGCATCAGTGCGCTATTAGATATTTTCACACAAACCATTATGCTGAACTCAGAAATAGCATATTTTAACGGGACATGAGGCCTTTATTTTTCTAATAAAACTCTAATTTCCCCAAATTCTATAAGTAACCATGGTTTCCACATGGTACTCATGGAAGTGGTCATAGTTTTAATTTTCGGGTAAGACTCACAAAGTCTGACTCAGAGCTTTTCCTAGGAATACAAAAGGGATAAATAAAAATGTAAAAGAAAAATTACTAAACTGTCCCTTGATAACTAAATGGTTGATCATAAATTGGAGTGTCTATGCAAATGAAGTAAATAATTAAAAACTCCAAGAACAGCAATGACTAGGTGGTTGATGACTGGCAATTATAAAAGCTGAATTTTTAATACGCATACATCTAAGGAGCCAGTAAAAATTAGCTCCCAGACTAATGGACTTGCCTTTCTTCTGAGGCAGAATTTTAATGAGAGCATTATTTATAACAGAGAGCCCAAGAACCAGAGTATTCTTGCTTAGTCTCATTTTTTTATTCCCTGACACCTTATCCATTAAACTATGAACTTCTTTACAGAAGAATAATACTTTGTGTGCTAGGAAGTAAAGGTCAAAATGACCTCGGAAATTAGTCACAGCATGTATAAAGATGCACCACTAAGGAAAAAAGGAATTATAAAGCCTGCATTTCTAAATACTCCAGTAGTATGCACTTTTCTTATACATCTCACCTGATTAAATTACATTTCATATAGTTTCACTCTTAATGCTACATAAATTGTTACTCTTTACAACTTTCCATGTGATACAATTGTTCCTTATATAAGATTAAAAAATCTTGAGGATATTTAAATCACTTTGTATATACCTTTTTAATGCTTAAGAATGGTTTTAATCATTCTGATACCAGTATATTTCTTACTTGCTGATTTCTTTAACGCTGTTTAAAGAGTTGCATTTTTCCCTTGGCAGGCCATTTTATTACTGGCAGTCCATAAAATAAGCATCACAGAGTTCTTCAATGCTAACATTAAGGTTAGAATACTACTTTCCAGTCTGAAGATTTCATTCAGAGAGATTTCTGGTCTTGCTTCCATAACCCCTTCCCTTGTAGTTGCAACTAAGCAAGGACTGTGTGGCAGATAGCATCTCAGGAAATTTTATAGGCTCTGTGACTTCATAAACTCTGAGTCAGGCAAAAGCTTGATCCAAGGATGAGTCAGAAGAGTGGTTTACTCAGGATTGCTCTACACAGAAATTTACCAGTCCCCTTCCAATTCCGTCCCCTCAGCCTTGCCCCAGAACCAACCTAAAATCATAGGACCAAGGGACAGGAGTAAAAAAAGCATGATACGTGGACTCTAATTTGTCCTGACATGTCCCTTTCTATTTTCTTCTTCTTCTATTCTCCTTCTTCTTCTCCTTCTCCTTCTTCTTCTCCTTCTCCTTCTTCTCCTCCTCCTCCTCCTCCTCCTCCTCCTCCTCCTCCTCCTCCTCCTCCTCCTCCTCCTCCTCCTTCTTCTTCTTCTTCTTCTTCTTCTTCTTCTTCTTCTTCTTCTTCTTCTTCTTCTTCTTCTTCTTCTTCTTCTTCTTCTTCACGCCCTCAGTATTTTGTAGACTTCTGCATTTAATCAAAGATACTGAAGAATTTGGATTTCCTAAGAAATCTCAGGTTTTATTAAAATTCTCAGGATGTAGATTCTTCTGCAGTGGTCAGCATGAGACAGACAACGGGCAAATACACAAGACAGGATAACCTAGATGCTGTATATCAACCAGAGCAAAGCCAGAATATTCTTCCTGGGAATCTATTTAATAAGATGGTGACTATAAAAATGCTTAACGACATTGGATTTTGAGTACAGCTAAGTTCTTTTTATATATGTTTTGGCAGTTTTGTGTTTTCCTCTCTTTTTAATTGCCTGTTTTTTGTCCTTTGCACATGTTCCTAATGGGATTTGTTTTTTCTGATTAATTTGAAAGAACTCATACATTAAGACTATTATTTCTTTCCTTGCTGTAATTATTTTTTCCAGCTTATCATTTGGATTTAAATTTTTATATTCCTAATGCATAGACATGTTTCCTCTTCTCTATAATCAAATATGTCTATATTTTCTTTAATGGTTTGTTCCATATTTTTGTGTTTAGAAAATCTGTCCCTACTCTGATATCATTTAAATATTTATATTTTTCTGAATTTTTTAAACAACAAATGTAATATATTTTGGCATATTGAATGGGGTAGATCTTTATTATTATTTTCTAAATACTTAGCCATTGTCCAAAGATTATTTATCAAATGAAATTCTTTCTCTGGTGTTTTGAAATATCTTATTTATAACCTAATAAATAACTACATACACTGTCTATGCATCTACATGTAAGATCCTTATTCTGTTCCAGTCTATTCATTTATTTTTACCCCAATATTAGGAAATGTTCTAGTTTCAGAATACTACATTTATCAGATAAGTATTCAGTTTTCCCCATTTTCAAGCATCATTTGAGCTGATTGTATTATTTCTCTCTTTTGACATGCTAACATTTCTAACATTTAACCATTCTTGCTTTTCTAGAATAAGTCCTACTTGGTTATGGTTTTATTAACACATTACTAATATTGGGATTTCTGAACATAAAATATAACTGAGAATGTTCTGTGATTTTCTTTTTAATTTATCATTGCCCAGAGTTTTGTAAGATTTTCTTTCTTGATTCATAAAATGAATTGGAAACACTAGTTCCAAGAATATGGCTGAGTGAACTAAGACATCCAATGCTTCCCTTTCATCTGCCCTTCCTATAAACTACAGAAACAACTAAAGCATTATAAAGATAGTCAAAAACCAAAAGCCCATACCAATACTTGAAATTAGGAAAGAAGTCTGTTCACACAGCAGCAGTATTGAGTAATTTCTGCTGTATGTGGTACATATAGGAACAAATGAAAGAATTTTGTGATAGGTAACTCACAATTCTATGTCCCAAGAAAACAGTAGGATATCTTAGGGCAAAAGTAAAGAAAATCTAGGCATATCTACAATAAGATCCCCTCATTTTAAGGGTTGATGCCTGAAAACAAGGACAGGGCTGTGGATATATGACATTTGAAATTTCTACCACCACCACAGTAGAGTGACTGTGCCTAGTACCTTCAATGGAAATGCAGCCTTCAGGCAGCTGGATTTGTCCCAAGAGTGACACTAAAAGCTATAAAGAATAAAAAAACCTAGTAAATCATATAAAGGATGTAGAAAAGCTTGAGATGATCATCCAAAATTTAGAGAGAAAAGGAAATGTAATGAAAAAAAAAAAAAAAAAAAAAACAGAAGAGAACAGCCTACTTAAATAACTAACCATAGAAAGTAAGGTATTTGTTTTCTATAGGAACCTGATACGAACTGCAACAAGAAGTTGGGCATTGTTAATAGATGTCTCCATGTTTATGCCACTAATTATACAGGAGGGGCAACTGCCAGGCAGCCTTTCCTATTTCTCTTCAACTGCTGTTAGTGGATGGCTAAAATCCCATAAGATTTTTTTTTTTTTTTTTTTTTTTTGGTAAGTAAATGGAATCTTCCCTCATTTTCAACTCCCATCTTTGATATGGATGCCTTTGCTTATTGAAGTCAGGATCTAAGCTAAAGAGTGCAACTGTGCCTTTGCTCACCATAACATTTTATTTCTGCCTTATTTTTAAGGTAGAGACACAATCATTCAGTTAGAAATTTAACTTAAAAACTCAAAAAAACTATTTTTGAAATCTCTTAGGTTTTAATAATTAACATTCTTTCCTTTGGTTTGAAAGTTAATTCATCCTAAATATGTGTAAACTTTTTTTTTTTTTTTAGAAATGACCTTTTCTTTCTTAATTCCTCTATTTCACCCATCCCCCACACTAACCCCACCTCCTCTTTGGCAACTATCAGTTTATCTTCTCTATTTAAAAATCTATTTCTTTGTTTGTCTCCTTGTTTCTTCATTTGTTTTGTTCTTGAATTCCACATGTGAGTGAAACAATATGATATTTCTCTGGCTGACTTATTTCACGTAGCATAATCCTAAATCTGTCCATGTTGTCACATATAGAAAGAGCTCATTGTTTTTTATGGCTGGGTAATATTCCACTATATATATATATATATACCTCTTCTTTATCCATTCATCTATAGATGGACACTTGGGAAGCTTCCATATCTTTCTATTATAAATAATGCTGCAATAAAAATAGGGGTTCATATCAAATTAGTGTTTTCATTTTGGGGGGAGGGTGAATGAATACCCAATAGCATAATTACTGGATCATATGGTAATTCTGTTTTTAATTTGTTGAGGAAACTCATATTGTTTTCCAGTATGGCTGCACCAATTTGCATTCCTATCAACAGTGCACAAAGTTTCCTTTTTCTCAATATCCTTGCCAACAGTTATTTCTTGACTTTTTGATTTCAGCCATTCTGACAGATATGAGGTAACATCTCTTTGTGGTTTTAATTTGCATTTCCCTGAAAAGTGATGTCAAGCATCTTTCATTTGTCTATTGGCCATCTGTATATGTCTTCTTTGGAAAAATGTCTATTCATGTTCTCTGCCTATTTTAATCAGGTTATTTGTTTTTCAGTGTTGAGTTGTAGAAGTTCTTAATGTATTTGGGTAATTAATCCCTTATCAGTGATATATCATTTACATGTCTTCTCCCATTCAGTAAATTGCCTTTTTGTTTTGTTGATCATTTCCTTCATTGTACAAAAGCTTTTTTTTTTTTTAAATTTTATTTATTTATTTGACAGAGAGAGATCACAAGTAGGCAGAGAGACAGGCAGAGAGAGGAAGGGAAGCAGGCTCCCTGCTGAGCAGAGAGCCCGATGTGGGACTCGATCCCAGGACCCTGAGATCATGACCTGAGCCGAAGGCAGCGGCTTAACCCACTGAGCCACCCAGGCGCCCTGTACAAAAGCTTTTATTTTGGTTTAATTTTACTTTTGTTTCCCTTACCTGAGGAGATACATCTGGAAGAATGTTTCTACAGCCAAAGTCAAAGAAATCACTCCTATGGTTTCTTCAAGAAGTTTTGTGGTTTCAGGGCTTTCATTTAGGTCCTTAATCCATTTTGAGTTCATTTTTACTACATGTGTAAGAAAATGATCCAGGTTCATTTTTTTACATGTAGCCATCTAGTTTCCTTAACACCATTTGTTGAAAAGACTTTCTTTACCCCATTATATATTCTTACCTCCTTTGTTATAAATTAATTGATCACATAATGGGTTTATTTCTGGCTTTCTATTCTGTTCTTTTGATCGATGTGTCTATTTTATGCCAGTACCATATGGTTCTTGTTACCACAACATTGTAGTCTATCTTGAAATCTGGGGTTGTGATACCTCCATCTTTGTTCTTCTTTCTCAAGATTACTTTGGTTGTTCAGGGTCTTTTGTGGTTTTCATACACATTTTAGGATTATTTGTTCTATTTCTATGAAAAATGATACTGGTATTTTGATAGGGATTGCATTAGTGTGTAGATTGATTTGGGTAATATGGACATTATAACAACTTTGCTTCATCCAGTCCATAAGCATGGATATCTTTCCATTTGTTTGTGTCTTCTTCAGTTTTTGATCAGTATTTTATAGTTTTCTGACTTTTTCCACTTCTTGAGTAACTTATTCCTTATTTTATTATTTTTAGTGCAATTGTAAATGAAACTGTTTCCTTAATTTCTCATTCTGCTACTTCATTATTAATGTATAGAAATACAACAGATTTATGTATGTTAATTTTTATATCTTGCAGCTTTACTGAATTCACTTATCAGTTCTAGTAGTCTTTTAGGATTTTCTCTAGTAGTATCATGCAATCAGCAAACAGTGGAATTTTTACTACTTCCTTACCAGTTTGGTTGGCTTTTATTACTTTTTCTCTTCTGATTCCTATGGCCAGGACATCAAGTACAACATTGAAATTAAAGTAGTGAGAATGGACATCCTTGTCTTATTTCTGATCTTAGGGGAAAACTCTGTTTTTCACCATTGAGTATGAGGTTAGCTGTGAGTTTTTCATATATGGCCTTTATGATTTTGAGGTATATTTCCTCTAGACCTAGTCTGTCAACAGTTTTTAATCATAAATGGATGTTGGACTTTATCAAATGCTCTTTCTTCGTCTATTGAGATGAACATGTTTTTTGTCCTTTATCTTGTTACTGTGATGTATCACATTGATTGGTTTGCAAATATTAAACCATCCTTGCATCCCTGGAATAAATCCCACTTGACTGTGATGATTTTTTAAAAATGTAGTATTGGATTCAGTTTGCTAATATTCTGTTGAGGATTTTTGCATCTGTGTTCATTGGGAATTTTGGTTTTTAGGTGGTTTTTTTTTTTTCTTTTTTTCCAGTGTTTTTGTTTTTAGGATTAGGGTAACTGGCATCATAGAATGAATCTGTAAGCTCGCCTCCATTTTTTTTTTTTTTTTCCCGAATAGTTTAAGATGGCTAGATATTAACTCTTCTTTAAATGTGTGGTAGAGGGCGCCTGGGTGGCTCAGTGGGTTAAGCTGCTGCCTTCCGCTCAGGTCATGATCTCAGGGTCCTGGGATCAAGTCCCACATCGGGCTCTCTGCTTGGCAGGGAGCCTGCTTCCTCCTCTCTCTCTGTCTGCCTCTCTGCCTGCTTGTGATCTTTCTCTGTCAAATAAATAAATAAAATCTTTAAAAAATAAATAAATAAATAAATGTGTGGTGGAATTTACCTGTGACACCATCTGGTCCTATATTTTTGTTTGTTGGGGTTTTTTTGATTACTGATTTAATTTTTTTGCTAGTAATTAGTTTGTTCAAATTTTCTATTTCTTCCTTTCAGTTCTGAAAGGTTATATATTTCTAGGAATTTATCAATTTCTTCTAATTTGTCCAACCTGATGGCATACAATTTTTATATTTTCTTAAAATCCTTTGTGTTTCTCTGGTCTCACTTGTTATTTCTCCTCCATTGTTTCTGATTTTATTTATTTGGGCTTTCTCTCTTTTTTCTTGGTGAATCTGGCAACAGGTTTATCAATTTTGTTGATTTTTTCAAAGAATCAGCTCCTGTTTTCATTATTCTGTTGTATGTTTTTTTGTTTGCATTTTTTTTATTCTTTAATTTATTTTTACTTTTTATTGTTTCCTTCCTTTTACTGGGTTCTTTTTTTAGAATTGGTTCAAACTTAAGCAGACATCAACTTAATATAGACTGCTATATGCATAAGATGTTATAAATGTAAGGGTAACCACAAATCAAAAATGTGTTAATAGATACTTAAAAAATTAAGAGAAAGGAATCCAAAACCATCACTAAAGGAGGGCATCAAACTACAGGGGAACAGAGCAAGAGAAGAAGGGAACAGAAAAGAACTACAAAAACAGCCATAAAACAAGTAACAAAATGGCAGTAAGTATATGCCTATCAGTAATCACTTTGAATGTAAATGGACTAAATGCCCCAATCAAAAGGCATAGGGTGACTAAATGAATAAGAAAACAAGACCCATCTAAATGCAGCTTACTGGAGACTCCCTTCAGACCTAAAGATACATGAAGATAGAAAGTGAAGGGATGGTAAAGGATTTACCATTGCAAATGGAAGTGAAAAGAAAACTGAGGTAGCAATACTTACATCAGACAAAGTTGACTTTAAAACAAAGACTACAACAAGAGACAAAGAAGACTACATAATGATAAAGGGAACAATCCAGCAATTTAAATTGTAAATATAATTTACATTTCCATGTAAAAAATTACATGTAAATTTAATTTACATAATTTATAACAATTTAAATTGTAAATCCAACAATTTACAATAATTGTAAAGATCTATACAACCAATATGGGAACATCTAAAAAAAGATAAAGCAATTATTAACAGACCTAAAGGAAAAAAAAATTGACAAGAATACAATAATGGTAGAGGGACTATAACACCCCAGTTACATCATTGTAACAAAAATCATTGAAACAAAAATCCATAAGGAAATAGTGGCTTTAAATGATACATTGTATCAGAGAAAGCTAATGGAGAAAATCAGAACATTTCATCCAAAAACTGTGAAATACACATGTTTTTATCTAGTTCACATGGAACACTCTCCGGAATAGATCACGTGTTAGGTCACAAAACAAGTCTCAGTAAATTTGAAAAGATTGAGATAATATCTTTCATCTTTTGCAGCCATAACATATGAAACTACAAATCAATTACAAGGAAAAGTCTGGAAAGAACACACATACATAGAGGCGAAAGAACATTCTACTAAATGAAGCATGGGTCAAACAAGAAATTGAAGAGGATGGAGACATATGAAAAGAAAAATGGTGATACAAAATCTTTGGGAAGATTATTGCAATACAGGTCTACCTCAAGAAACAAGAAAAATCTCAATCTAAACTTAGACCCAAAGAAGCTAAAAAAAGAAACAACTTTTTTTTTTTTTTTTAAATATTTTATTTATTTGACAGACAGAGATCACAAGCAAGCAGAGAGGCAGGCAGAGAGAGAGGGAGCAGGCTTCCTGCTGAGCAGAGAGCCCGATGCGGGGCTCGATCCCAGGACCCTGAGATCATGACCTGAGCCGAAGGCAGAGGCTTTAACCCACTGAGCCACCCAGGTGCCCCAAGAAACAACCTTTTAACCACAAAAGTCACAAAATCTGTTTTTAGAAAAGCATTATATAGGAAAAGTTACTTTTTATCTTTGCTGTACTTTTCTAAAGATAAATACGTGACTTAACATTTCATTTTCCAGTTGTCGCACACTCTTAAAATGGCAAGCACAAAATTTACACCTTTTATTTGAGAGAAGCAGATGGACCTTAAGATACTCTAACAGATAGATTATAGCAAAAAAACGAAAAGCAAAATTTTCATCTTACACAAAAAGAAAATAGAAATATCTAATAAAGGATATGAGGAAAGTTGTCACTATTTCTAGTCTGTCTTTCTAATTCTTGAAATAATGTTCCATTGTCTCAAAGTCTCAAATTTTACTAAAGAAAACTGTTGGAAGATGTGTTCTTGTTAAACATATCACCTCACACCATACCTACACCCACAACAATTCCACTCCCCTCACATACAAATCTGTTTAAAAATATTATTTCTCAAGAATTTTTCCTTAAGTTACTAAGACTGGCATTAAAGGGAAATGCTGCAATAGGGAATCTGCTTAATGAAATCTGCTATGGAATTAAATTGCTACAAATTTAATAACATAGGTGTCTGATGATAGAAATGTGGGTGTTGGAAATGGAAATTTAGGTGATGGAGATGGAGATTTCAGTGACTAAAATAAAAGTATTTGAAGATAGATATCTAAGATATTTAATAATTGAATCCAAAGTGATGTAAAAACTATCATTTTTGGGAAAAAAATAGAATAAAATGTATTTTAATTAGGAAGCCTAGGATTTTTCTTAAAATTTAAAAAAAATTCAAATGTAATACATTTCAACAATGCATTATGTTACCTTGTTGAATGCAAATGTGAAATTTAATGCATTTCCCCACTTGAGGGAACCCAATTTTAGTGATAACCAAATTTGGATTTAGTTCCCATAACATATTGATATTTGCATTTCTAATATAGTCATATATGTATAACCACTCAGCATATGTGTGACTATGAACAGAAATATATTAGGCCATTCTTAGCTTTTTATCATTAAGGTAAAAATTTTAATGATAAAGCCTAGCCCTTTATCCTTTTTAAAAAATTTGCTCAAGTAGCCAATAGCAAAAACAAATAATAATCCTATGTACTTTCAACAAACTATTGTAGAATTAAATTTAGATATTAAAGTAGAATTTTAAAAATCCCTAAATGCCTAGCAATTCATTTAATAAAGCATGTAGAATTACATGCTACATAGACAACAATATATTCCTGGGGAAATTTTAAAAGACCTAAATATCTACAGGAATATTCCACATATATACATTGCAAGAATTCAATATCATGTCATTTCCTCTCAAACTGACTTATAGACTCAGTGAAAAAGCCATAAAAATCACTTTCTTTTATAGAGAGACAAGCTGATTCTAAAATTCATACAAAATTCAAAGGATAAAAGGGTACATACTTTCAGTTGTACAATGAAGTTCTGGGGATCTAACATAAAGCATGGTGACTATAGTTAGGTATGCTGTATTGTAACTTGAAGTTTGCTAAGAGAATAGATCTTAATATTATTACCCTCAACCCCCCCAAAAAAGGTAACAAGTGAGGTGGTAGATATGTTCATTGGCTTGATTGTCATAATCATTTCATAACATATGTAACGTATATTATATAACATATATAATATATAACATATATATGTAATATATATATTTCAAATCATCACATTGTGCATCTTAAATACATACAATTTTTGTTTGTTGATTATATCTTTGGAAACAGTGACATGGAAAAACAGTAGGAGAAATGGAATTTTTACAAATGGTACAGGATCAATTTTATATCTATATTGAAAATAAGATAATAAAATATAATGAATTATTATATAATATACATGAAGTACTTATACAATAATGTTTATACAAAAATCTAAACATATATAATGTGCATAAATAATTTCCAGATAAACCCTGAGCTAAAAAATAAAATTTCTAAAAGATTAAAGAAAAAGCATATTCTAATCATGTTCGACCTTTAGGTAGGTGAGGATTTATAAACATGCCACAAAATGTATTGCTACTAAAAGAAAAGATTGATAAATAAGGGTTTTGAAGGGTCAGGGGTGGGAGGTTGGGGCAACCTGAGGGTTTTGAAGGGTCAGGGGTGGGAGGTTGGGGGAACAGGTGGTGGGTAATGGGGAGGGCACATTTTGCATGGAGCACTGGGTGTTGTGCAAAAAGAATGAATACTGTTACGCTGAAAAAATAAATAAAATGAAAAAAAAGAAATTATAAAAATTAAAAATATATATATGTTCCTTAAAAACACCATTATGAAAAAAAACAATCAGAATGGGAGAATGTATTGGAAGGGAGAGGCAAAACTAGGAAATGGGGGGGGAAGTACTTCAAAAAATGATAAGAAAAATGCAGACAATTCCCGATTTAAAAAAAAAAGTGGATAAGAGATTTGAGCAGGATATTTGCAAAGGGAGATACTCAAGGAGCTAATAAATATATAAAAGGTATTCAACAGCATTAGTCATCGGGAAATGCAATTTTGAATGCAATGAGAGACGCACCTGGGTGGCTGTTTATTAAGCAGTGGACCCTTGATTTCAGATCAAGATGGTGGGTTCAAACCCTGTGTGGGTTTCCATGGCCAGAGCAGAGAGTCTGTCCCTCTCCCTCTGTTCCTTCCCCTGCTTGTGCTCTCTGTCTTTCTCAAATAAATAAATAAATAAGGGGCACCTGTGTGGCTCAGTTGTTAAGCATCTACCTCCAGCTCAGGTCATGATCCCAGAGTCCTAGGTCCCAGCCCCTCATTGGGCTCCCTGTGTGGAGGCAAGCCTGCTTCTCTCTCTCCCACTCCCCCTGTCTGTGTTCCCTCTCTCACTGTGTGTCTCTCTGTCAAATAAATAAAAATCATTAAATAAATAAATAAATAAAATAAACATAATGAGAGTACCATGCAACCACTACAATGAATAAAACTAAAAAGATGGGAAATACTGTTGACAAGAGTGTTGAGTACCTGGAAAAAGAATAATAACATTATTCATAATAACTGTTACCTAGAATAACTTCAAATGTCTATCAATAGTGGAATCAATAAATACGATAGCTTCGGGGTGCCTGGGTGGCTCAGTGGGTTAAAGCCTCTGCCTTCGGCTCAGGTCATGATCTCAGGGTCCTGGGATCGAGCCCCGCATCGGGATCTCTGCTCAGCAGGGAGCCTGCTTCCCTCTCTCTCTCTGCCTGCCTCTCTGCCTACTCGTGATCTCTGTCTGTCAAATAAGTAAATAAAATCTTTAAAAAAAAATAATAAATAATAAATACGATAGCTTCATACATTGGAATACCACAAAAAATGAAAAATAATATAATAAAATAATGAAATACTGGTACATACAACACAAATGAATCTTGCAAACAAAAATTTAAAAATACAAGAATACATAATTGATAATTTTATTTATATTAAATGTAAAACTAGAAAAAAGTCTAATCTAGGTGGATAAAAATCAAAACCGGGATTACATTAAGGGGAGACAGTGATTGGGAGGGGCATGAGGAAGGCTTCTGGGTGCTAGTAACGATCTGTAAGTTCACCTAGGTGTTTTCACTTGGCATAAGCTCATCCATTTAAACACTTGTGATTTCAACACTTTGATATATACATGTTATATACTTCAATAAAAATGTTTTCTTAAAAAATAAAATAGAAATGTACAGAGAGAAACTGCACACCCTCAGGGGAAAACTAAACATCCATTCTTAAAACAGGCAAACTTCAAATATAGCCCTACTCATTAAGTCCAAGACGAGGAAATACGAATATGATGATAACTAAGTGAAAATGATTTATTCTTATCTCAATATACATCATCATAGCTCTTTCTGTCTTTATATGTTGTGCTTAAGGAAAAATGCATTCTGATGTCTGTAGTAGAACAGATTGTAAATTCAAGAACTGCTTGCGTTTAGACTTTTCAAAAGTATGTAATTGTTGATTTTCTTAAGCAAAGATTTCTTCCTTGATTACAACTGATTAGCAAAAGAAAATATCTCTCAGTCATATTCCTCTATATGGAATCAAAAACTTATTAAGATAAGTATATGTCTACATTTGAATGCATTTTTATGTATTTAAATATGTATTTTATATAGCAGAGCATATATTTAAATACAGAGTTACACAAAAACATATATATTCAATCTTAAATGAATGGAAAATAATGGTAGGTATAATCCAAGAATCATTTTCACTTCTGTTTGAATTTAGAATGCCTTGCATGATTTAAGGCATATTTATCTTCTTGATTAAAGTTTGTTTAGCCCAATATTAAAATTAGTCTGCAGTACTTGAAGACACAACACCTGATCTTGAAGAATTATATCTACAATATATCGATTAACAGAAAGAAACTATCTGGGGGTTAAGAATTTTATACGAATTTTCCTCCCAAAAGTTCAGCAACATACTGATAAATGAGAATTGGCTGTAAATTAAAACCAATTCCTAAAATAAGGACATGACTTAAAGTAAAATGAAATTAAGAGAATGGTCTAAAGTAAAAATTAGAATATCTCAATTGTTTTATTTTTCTTAGTTCTATTCTTATATGTGTATGCACATGTATGTGTGTGCATGTGTGTTTTGAGAAAGAGCCTTTGCCAAAATAAAAAGATCACAGTCTTTAGATTCTGACAAACAAGTTTTCAAATACCAAGTCTGTTAATTATAAGATGCCTTAGCAAGTTACTTGGTCTTTTGTAGTTCTTATAATAACATATACTTTGAACTATGATTGCAGTATATAAGTTAATTGTTTTTTGTGGGACAAACTTAATAAGGAAGCAGGGGTCAGAGCACGAGTTAAATTTGTGCACAAGGTAATAAATTCAGTTTGTGATATAGTCAGTGTCATGGGACCATCCAATTGTACCGTGATCAATAGAAGTTGAATGTAGAGATCTGGGCTGGAGATATAAGTTTCAGAGGCATCATACCTATGTGCATAGAAGCTGTGGACATGAACCAAGTTGCCTTAGATGAGGGTGTAGGAAGAGAAGAGGGAAGAACCTAGGTCTAGAAACCCAAGAACAACATTTAGGGGTGACCAAGAAGATATTTCATTTATGAATTACAATCTGATGCTGTGAATATATCATCCATTGCATTAGATTCCATATACAAAGAAACAAATTTGAGCAAATAGAGAAAAACTATTTTTTTAAAAGATATTGTTTATTTATTTGATAGAGGGAGAGAGAGAGAGAGAGTGCACAAACTGGCAGAGCCACAGGCAGAGAGAGAGGGAGAAGCAGATTCCCAGCTGAGCAAGGAGCCCCACGTGTGGCTTGATCCCAGGACCCTGGGATCATGACCTGGGCTAAAGGCAGACATGTGACCAACTGAGTCACCCAGGTGCCCCAAGAAAAACTATTCAATATGAGCAACAGGACACAAATGTTTCTGGGTACCTAGGGGCAAGAATAGAACTGTACCTTGTAAAGGACTGGAACCAGGAATAAGAACCTCAGGGATCCTGAGATTGGGCTCTCTCTCTTGCTTCTGCTTCTACCTGAATGTCTTCTTTATTCTTCTTCACATAGAAGACTTCATTTTTTTCCTCTGTACATGTGTTGGAAAGAATTTATACACATATTTGGGGTTTTAGGTCTCATCCATCCTACTAATCAACTCAACATGAAAGTACAATTTAAGTCCCTAATCTGAGTTTTAGAAACAGGTACTATTTCAGAAATAAATCTTGCACATTTTTGCTGGAGCCCTTTAGTCACTTCTATGGGCAGTGCTGAGTTCTTCCCTCTCCCTGGCTCCCTTGGCTGCACCCTGAACGCAAGCCGACTAGCCGTGTTCCAAGAATACTGACTCCACTGATCACTTTCAGACACCACCCTGGAAGGTGTGGAATAAGGCATATTACATGGCTACCAAAGTACCTAAGTGGTAAGACCCCAGAAATACAGGGGACTTGGATTTCTAAGAACCAAAGTTGAACTGAATCCTATTCCTTCCTCCCATGGATTATTCAATCATGTTTTTTTTTGTTTGTTTGTTTGTTTGTTTTGGTTTGGTTTTTTGACAACTGAAACATATTTTTAATGGAAAACACAAACCACATAGTTTACATGAAATATTATAAATATACTAATTGTTCTTAACATATATACAATAGAGATGGTGTTTACACTGCTATTCTGTATCCCCAAAAGTGCTCTGCATCACTCCCAAGATTATCAGTTCACATTTTTGAATTTCACTAATTCATCCCAATATAAAATTTCTAGATAGCATCTTTGTTTGTTTTTTGTTTTTTTCCCCTACATCCTATCCGCAGAAATCCTGTATGCCAGGGAGTACAACCTGCTTGTCCTTCTTTGAAGCCAATATAGGAATGCCTCATATCCTCCCTACCGCTCAATTACTCTGTTTTCTCATCTTAGCTACTCTGGGTATGCACCTCCCAAATAAAGCATTAGCACATTAGTGCTTGTATCAGGTTCCATTTTCTAGAGAACTCGGGCTAAGAGACACAGCTTTGTTTAGATGGACTCTACCTACGTGAGGCAGGAAGGCAAAGGAATCCCAGCATGTCTGCAAGGGCCCATCTGTGTGATTCTGCAGCTTAGTGGACACAGGGGAGCTTATTTTCCAGAAGAGGAAAAAAAAAAACTACCAGCAAATCAGACACCCCAAAAAAATGTCTGACAGGAATTAAAAGTATAGTGATCAGAGGTTATTCTGCTAGTTATTTCATGTCTTCTGTGGGTCTGATAATTGCAAGAGTTTTCATTTTACATTTTCCCCTCTTTAAACAGTTGAACGAATCTGATCATTTCAGGTATCACTATAAATATGATATAATCCTGTGAGAAAATAATGTTACTGGGAAATTTACTCTAACTTAAATTTTTTACAGATTGAGATAATGACACGATATACATAGATACATAGACATATAATACAGACTTTTCTCTATAAAATTAAGTATGTAATTAGGAGGTGCTTGGCAATCTCAGTTGATATACCAGGCAATTCTTGGTCTCAGGGTTATAAATTTAAGCTCTGCATTGGGTGTAGAGATTACTTAAAAATTAATCTTAAAAAAAGAATATAATTAGTTTGAGTGTACCTTCCATATACATACAATTATTTTCAAATATAACTGTATGCTCTTGTCAAAATAATTTCCTTATATGGCATATCTTTCAGATATCCAGAAACCATACATTCACTTATTCAATTCAATTTGCCCAGGTAAAGTAGGGAGGATATTGGCTCAGTTGCCTTCTTTTCCATAGTGGAAGACAGCTGCAACCGGTGAGAAGAGTGGTTAGGGCTTGAGGATCCATCTTTGTTCTACCTGTGGAGTCTGTGTTTAGATCTTTCAGGGCACCTCAAATCTCTGCCTTTTCAGTGTTTCTTTTAAGCCTAATACACATACATAGTTAAAAGCAAAGATAATCTCAGCAAAATAGAAAGTAATATAGAAAAACATAAAATACTTCAAGATTAGCTCTTCTAACTCCCGAGAAAAAAAAGTCACTAACTTTTTTATTTCCCACCTCACCATCAGAAGGCAGTATTTAGCTTTCTTTTTCTTTAATGCATTCAGCAAATTGTATTAGACATATGATATATAGAGCACCATAGAAAAGCTATAAATACTAACCAAATCATATATCACTGCCCATGGCAATAATAACCTCACAATCTGATAGGAAAATCACTTTGTTTAAATAATTTGTTATGTTCCGAATTCATGGTGTTTAAAATGCTAAACATTATTACAGTTATCATGTTCCCTTACTCATAGCAATTCTTAAATGAACCAAGTTAAAAAGTTAGAATTCCCGGGGAGGCCGTAATGCAAAAACTTATTGTGTTTAAATTCTCAGTAAATTTCAGTCAATACCTAGAATCTGGCAATCCTTGTTGAAATGGCAATGCTTAAGAAAAATTAAGAAAATAGTGAAGACATTTTATATTGACTAGATGAAAGACAATGTAGGGACTCTTATAAGTCATAGTCTTTGTTACTTATTTTTTTTCTAATCATATTCTGTTTATTTGCTTTAGGCAATCATGTTATCATTATAATTTAATTATTAATAGTAACTCTTCAGTTAAAAATGTGGTTTGGTGTTCATTATGTAATTTATTTTAAAGTGTATCTTCTAAACTTCAATTTCTATTTTCATTCTTGAATTTAACTTTCACATTCTTTTCTTTTTTAAAAATTCACATATAATGTATTATTTGCTTCAGGGGTACAGGTCTGTGAATTCACAGCTTTCACCATCGCACATATCCTCCCCAATTTCCATAACCCAACCACCTTATCCCACCCTACCTGCCCCCCCACCCCCGCAACCCTCAGTTTGTTTCCTGAGATTAAGAGTCTCTTATGGTTTGTCTCCCTCCTTGGTCCCATCTTGTTAGATTTATTCCCTCTCTACCCATCCCCCCACGAACCCCTGACTTACCTCTCAAATACCTCATATCAGAGAGATCATATGATAATTGTCTTTCTCTAATTGACTTATTTCACTTAACATGATACCCTCTAGTTCCATCCACGTTGTTGCAAATGGCAAGATTTTGGGTTTTAGGGCTGCATAGTGTTCCATTGTGTGTGTGTGTGTGTGTGTGTGTGTGTGTGTGTGTGTGTGTGTGTGTGTAAACACACACACATACATATACACCACTTCTTTTTTTTTTTAAGATTTTATTTATTTATTTGACAGAGAGAGATATCACAAATAGGTGGAGAGGCAGGCAGAGAGAGAGAGGAGGAAGCAGGCTCCCCACTGAGCAAAGAGCCCAATGTGGGGCTCCATACCAGGACCCTGGGATCACGACCTGAGTAGAAGGCAGACGCTTTAACCCACTGAGCCACCCAGGCACCCCGTACACCACTTCTTTATCCCTTCATCTGTTGATGTCTAGGCTCTTTCCATTGTTTGGCTATTGTGGACATTGCTGCTATAAATATCCAGGTGCATATGAGCCTTCAGGTCACTACATTTGTATCTTTAGGGTAAATACCCAGTAGTGCAATTTCTGGGTCATAGAGTAGCTCTATTTTCATCTTTCTGAGGAACCTCCATACTGTTTTCCAGAGTGGCTGCACCAACTTGTATTCCCATCAATGGTCTAGGAGGGTTCCCCTTTCTCCACATCCTCACCAGCATCTGTCATTTCCTGACTTGTTAATTTTAGCCATTCTGACTGATGTGAGGTGGTATCTCATTGTGGATGATTGCCAGTGCATTGATGCCCAGCGATGTTGAGCATTTTTTCATGTGTCTTTTGGCCATTTGGATGTCTTCTTTGCAGACTTGTCTGTTCACACCTTCTGCCCATTTCTTGATTGGATTATTTGTTCTTTGGGTGTTGAGTTTGATAAGTACTTTACAGATTATGGATACTAGCCCTTTATCTGATATGTCACTTGCAAAAATCTTCTCCCATTCTCTCAGTTGTCTTTTGGTATTGTTGACTCTTTCCTTTGCTGTGAAAAGCTTTTGATCTTGATGAAGTCCTAGTAGTTCATTTTTGCCCTTGCTTCCCTTGTCTTTGGCAGTGTTCCTAAGAAGAAGTTGCTGCAGCTGACGTTGAAGAGGGTGCTGTCTGTGTTCTCCTCAAGGATTTTGATGAATTCCTCTCTCACATCAAGGACTTTCATTCATTTTGAGTTTACTTTTGTGTGTGATGTAAGGAAATGGTCCAGTTTCATTTTTCTCCATGTGCCTTTCAAATTTCCCAACACCATTTGTTGAAGAGACTGTCTTTTTTCCACTGAACATTCTTTCCTGCTTTGTCAAAGATTAGTTGACCATAGAGTCAAGGGTCCTTTCTGGGCTCTCTATTCGGTTCCATTGATCGGTGTGTCTGTTTTGTGCCAGTATCATACAGTCTTGATGATTACAGCTTTGTAATAGAGCTTGAAGTCTGGAACTGTGATGCCACCAACTTTGGCTTTCTTTTTCAACATTCCTCTGGCTGTTCGGGGTCTTCTCTGGTTCCATATAAATTTTAGGATTATTTGTTCCATTTCTTTGAAAAAATTGATGGTATTTTGATAGGGATCGTATTAAATGTGTAGATTGCTTTAGGTAGCATAGACATTTTACAATATTTGTTCTTCCAATCCATGAGCATGGAATTTTTTCCATTTCTTTGTGCCCTCCTCAATTTCTTTCATGAGTACTTTATAGTTTTCTGAGTATAGAATCTTTGCCTCTTTGGCTAGGTTTATTTCTAGGAATCTTATGGTTTGGGTGCAATTATAAGTGGTATAGAATCCTTAATTTCTTTCTTTTTTTTTTTTTTAAGATTTTATTTATTTATTTGACAGAGAGAAATCACAAGAGAGGCAGGCAGAGAGAGAGGAAGGGAAGCAGGCTCTCCGCTGGGCAGAGAGCCTGATGTGGGACTCGATCCCAGGACCCTGAGATCATGACCTGAGCTGAAGGCAGCAGCTTAACCCACTGAGCCACCCAGGCGCCCCTTTAATTTCTTTCTTTTGTCTTGCTGTTGGTCTATAGAAATGCAACTGATTTTTAAGCATTGATTTTATACCCTGACACTTTATTGACATCCTGTATGAGTTCTAGCAGTTTTGGAGTGGAGTCTTTTAGGTTTTCCACATAAAGTATCATATCATCTGCAAAGAGTTAGAGTTTGACTTCTTCTTTGCCAAATTGGATGCCTTTTATTTCTTTTTGTTGTCTGATTGTCGAGGCTAGGAGTTCTAGTACTATGTTGAATAGCAGTGGTGATAGTGGACATCCCTGCCATGTTACTGACCTTAGAGGAGCTAAAGGTCTCAGTTTTTCCCCTTTGAGAATATTTGCTGTGGGATTTTCATAGATGGCTTTGATGATATTGAGGTATGTACCCTCTATGCCTACACTGTGAAGTGTTTTGATCAAGAAAGGATGCTGTAGGGGTAGCTAAGTGGCTCAGTTGGTTAAGTGTCTGCCTTTGGCTCAGTTCATGATCCCAGGGTCCTGGAATCAAGCCCCACATCAGGCACTCTGCTCAGGGGGGAGCCTGCTTCTCTTTTTCTCCCTCTGCCTGCTGCTCTGCATACCTGTGCACTCTCTCTCTGTGTCAAATAAATAAATAATATATTAAAACAAAAAAAAAGGATGCTGTACTTGTCAATTTTTTTCAGCATCTATTGAGAGTATCTTATGATTATTGTTTCTTCTTTTATTAATGTATTGTATCACATTGATTGTTTTGTGGTTATTGAACCAGCCTTGTAATCCAAGAATAAATCCTACTTGGTTGTGGTGAATAATCCTTTTAATGTACTGTTGGAGCCTATCAGCTAGTATTTTGGTGAGAATTTTCACATTGGTTTTCATCAAAGATATTGTTCTGTAATTCCCCTTTTTGATAGGGTTTTTGTCTGGTTTGGGGATCAAGGTAATGCTGGCCTCATAAAATGAGTTTGGAAGTTTTACTTCCATTTCTATTTTTTAGAACAGTTTCAGGAGAATAGGTTTAATTCTTCTTTAAATGTTTGGTAGAATTCCCCTGGGAAGCCATCTGGCCCTGGGCTCTTGTTTGTTGGGAGATTTTTGATGACTGCTTCAATATCTTGACTGGTTATGGGTCTGTTCAGATTTTTTCATTTCTTCCTGGTTCAGTTTTGGTAGTTTATACATCTCTAGGAATGCATCCATTTCTTTTAGGTTGTCAAATTTGCTGCTGTATAGCTGCTCATAATATGTTATTATAATTGTTTGTATTGCTTTGGTGTTGGTTGTGATCTCTCCTCTTTCATTCATGATTTTATTAATTTGGGTCCTTTCTCTTTTCTTTTTGATAAGTGTGGCCAGGGGTCTATCAGTCTTATTAATTCTTTCAAAGAACCAGTTCCTAGTTTCATTGATTTTTTTCCTACTATTCTTTTGGTTTCTATTTCATTGATTTCTGCACTGATCTTTACTATTTCTCTTTTCCTGCTGGATTTAGGCTTTCTTTGTTGTTCATATTCCAGGTCCTTGAGGTGTAGGGTTAGGTTGTGTACTTGAGATCTTTCTTGTTTCTTGAGAAAGGTTTATATCAGTATATATTTTCCTCTTGGAACTGACTTTGCTGTGTCCTAAAGATTTGAACAGTTATGTTTTCATTTTCATTTGTTTCCATGAATTTTTTTCAATTCTTCTTTAATTTCCTGATTGACCCATTCATTCTTTAGTAGGATGCTCTTTAGCCTCCATGTATTTGAGTTCTTTCCAACTTTCCTCTTGTGATTGAGTTCTAGCTTCAGAGCATTGTGATCTGAAAATATGCAGTGAATGATCCCATGCTCTTGGTGCTGGTTAAGACTTGATTTTGACCCAGGATGTGATCTATTCTGGAGAATGTTCCATGCGCACTAGAGAAGAATGTGTATTCTGTTGCTTTGGAATGGAATGTTCTGAATATATCTGTGATGTCCATCTGGTCCAGTGTGTCATTTAAGGCTTTTATTTCCTTGTTGATATTTTGCTTAGCTGACCTGTCCATTTCAGTGAGGGGGTGTTAATGTCCCCTACTATTATTGTATTACTGTCGATGTGTTTCTTTGATTTTTGTTATTAATTGGTGTATATATTTGGCTGTTCTCATGTTAGGGACATTAGCTATTTAAAATTATTAGATCTTCTTGTTGGACAGACCCTTTAAGTATGATATACTGTCCTTCCTAATCTCTAATTATTGTCTTTGGCTTAAAATCTAATTGATCTGATATAAGGATTGCCACCCCAGCTTTCTTTTGATGTCCATGAGCATGGTAAATTCTTTTCCACACCCTCACTTTAAACCTGGAGGTATCTTTTGGGTCTAAAATGAGTTTCCTGTAGACAGAATATTTATAGGTTTTGTTTTTTTATCCATTCTGATACCCGGTGTCTTTTGATTGGGGCATTTAGCCCATTTACATTCAGGGTAACTATCGAGAGATATGAATTCAGTGCTATTGTATTGCCTGTAAGGTGACTGTTACTGTATATTATCTCTGTTCCTTTCTGGTCTATTACATTTAGGCTCTCTCTTTGGTTGGAGGCCCCTTTCAATATTTTCTGTGGGGCTGGTTTGGTGTTTGCAAATGCTTTTAGTTTTTGTTTTTCCTGGAAGCTTTTTATCTCTCCTATTTTCAATGACAGCCTAGCTGGATATAGTATTCTTGGTTGCTTGTTTTTCTCATTTAGTGCTCTGAATATATCACGCCAGCCCTTCCTGCCAGGTCTCTGTGCATAGGTCTGCTGCCATTATAATATTTCTACCATTGTATGTTACAGAGCTCTTGTCCCAAGCCACTTTTAGGATTTTCTCTTTCTTACTAAGACCTGTAACTTTTACTGTTAGATGATGAGGGTTGGGGGTGGTGTTGAACTACTTTTTTTTATTTTTGAGGGAGGTTCTCTGTGCCTCCTGGATTTTGATGCTTGTTCCCTTTGCCATATTAGAGAAATTCTCTACTGTAATTTCATCCAATATACCTTCTGCCCCCCCTTCTTCTTCTTCTCAGATCTCAATTATTCTAATATTGTTTCATTTTATAGTATCACTTATCTCTCGAATTCTCCCCTCATGGTCCAGTAGTTGCTTAGTCTCTCTTTTGCTTAGCTTCTTTACTCTCCATCATTTGGCCTTCTGTATCACTAATTTTCTCTTCTGCCTCATTTATCCTAGCAGTAAGAGCCTCCATTTTTTATTGGACCTCATTAATAGCTTTTTGGATTTTCATTGGTTAAATTTTAGTTCTTTTATTTCTCCAGAAAGGGATTTTATTTCTCCAGAAAGAGATTCTTTAGTATCTTCCATTTTTTTTCTTTGAGCTAGAACCTTGATAATCATCATTCTGAACTCTAGATCTGATGTCTTACTAATGTACATATTGATTAGGTCCTTAGCCATCATTATTGCCTCTTGTTCTTTTTTTTCAGGTGAGATTTTCCTCCTTGTCATTTTATCTAGATAAGAATAAATGAATGAGAGAACAAAATACTGAAAGGCTAGCAACAACCTCAGGACAATATACACAAACCAAATTGAAAGAGACCCGAAACCAGGAGAAGAAAGCAAGTGGGGGGAATATATATAGATAGATAGATAGATAGATAGATAGATATAGATATAGATATAGATATAGATATAGATATAGATATATGACTGGTGAATAGGACAGAGCCACACACTTGATTCTGGGTGTATTTTGGTCTGTTAGAAGAAGCTGCTTCCCAAAATTTTAAAGAAAGAAAAACATATACATACAAAAATAAGGGTAAGCATGATGAAGGGATGGAATATGATTGTAAAGATGAAAATTAAAAATGATTCTAAAAAAGGAATTGATAAGAAGTTGGTTTAAAAAAAAGAAAAAAGGAGAGAATGTGATCAGGCTGGAGACCAGGACAAAGCCACATGCTAGATTTAGGGTATATTTTGATCTGTTAGAAGAAACTGTATCCCAAAATTTTAAAGAAAAAAAAAACTTATATGTATACAAAAAATAATGCTAAATACAATGGAGGGATAGAATATAAGTGTAACATTGAAAATTTAAAAATATTTTTAAAAAGGTATTGGTAAGATAAAATGGTTAAAAAATGTTAAAATAGGAAAGAGGAAAAATAAAAGAAATAGAATAAGAAAGCAAATGAAATTTTTAAAAATTAACTTTGAATGAATGAAGAATCATGGGGAAAATGCCATGAATTCCATATGCTGTATTCCTGTATATCTGAAGTTTTGTAGTCTCATTGACTGGTGAACTTGGTCTTGGCTGGATGTTCTTGTTGAACTTCTGGGGAGGGGACTGTTGCATTGAACCTTGTATGTCTTTGCCTAAGGCAGAATTGCACCACCCTTGCCAGGGGCCAGGCTAAGCAATCTGCTTGGGTTTGCTCTCCATAGCTTTTGTTCCCTGAATGCTTTTCGTACAGCTTTGGAGGACAGGAATGAAAATGGCAGCTTCCCAATCTCTGGTGCTGGAGGAGCTGAGAGCTTGGGGTCCCACTTCTCAGTGTGTCTTCAGAGAAAAGCAGTCAGTCATGCCCATCTCCCTGGTCTCTGGCTGCACTCCATGCTAACCCAGCCTGTGACTGAACTTTTCTACCTCTGGCACATGGCCCCATTTGGAGCCTCTAAACCCAGGAGATTCCTGCAGCATGCTCCTGCACTACTCTGGGAGGAGGTAGGAGGAGGGTCTTTGGATCTGCCACTTGTGGAGTCCTTGCTCAAAGAGCAGTGGCCTGACTGTGCTTGGATCATAGTTTAAGGTAACCCTGAGCTGAGAGCCCACTCCTCAGCTCCATCTCTGCAGCCAGCCTCCCTGCTCTGATACCTGGAAGCTTGGCCACACACAGACACCCCTGGTCTTTCTTTGACCCTGAGGGTCCTGAGACTACTGTCCCCAGGAGGGCTCCACCCCCTGCTTAGCCTCTGGAGCAATGTCCTTCAGTGAAGCAGAATTCTAAAAGTTCCAATTTTGTGCTCTGCTGCTCTCCCCTTGCTGGGAGCTGTCCCCTCCCCCCACAGTTTATATTCCCGTGTGTCTCCTGGGACTCACTTTTCTGCATGTCCTACCTTCCAGACAGTGGTCACTTTTCTGTTCCTAGAATTGCTGCCCTTCTCTTAGATCTCCTGTTTTGATAATGTAGGAGTTCAGAATTGTTGATGATATTAGGTCTCCTACTCCTCCACCATCTTGCTCTTCCTCTCTCTGTTACTTATTTTTATTAATTACATTCTTTTAGCAGTCAGACTTCAGACTCAGAAAATCTAGGAGCTGGAGATCAGAGTGATGATACTGCCTTTTTTTTTTTTTTTAACCCAAACCCTGAACCAACACCTTTTGTGTGTGGTTTAGATGAGAAAAGAGAATTTAGAAAAACAAATTAATTCTGACTAGTTTAAGTGGCTATTTAGGTCTCTAAATTACACAAAATAGTGTATGTAGTTGGAGGAATATGGGCTTTGCAATCATTCAAATTGGATTTGAATCTATGTTTGTCACTCCTTGCTGCATAAATGTGGGCAATTTACTTAACTTCTTGATGTCTCTGTCTCTTCATTCTTAAAAAGGTGATAATAGTATTTATGATAATATTTTTGTAATAAATAAATTACATCACTTAATATATGATACTCATGGGGCACCTGGCATGTGGTAAACAAAAGTGAAGGAGACCAAGGAATATTGGCAGCAGAATGATCAGAAGATCTGAAGCTTTAAAACCACCACCAAGACTCCAGTAGGAGATCTTGGTCCCAGAAATGTCTCAAATAAGTCTTATAGAGCAAACAAGCCTTTTTAAAGAATGTTAACCACAGGAAAGATACTCTAATTTTTTTTTTTTAATGAATGACTTAAGGTAACAGTGTTATAATGGCCCTTTTTGTTAATAAAATTCTTCAAGACACAAATTATTTAGGTCAAAGTACCCCAACCCTCACCTAACAGCTGCTTCCCTAATCATAGGCAAATTTCTCTAAGCAGAATCACTTGGCACTCAAACCAAACTCACCAAGAAGGCTTGGGGAAAAACAAACAAGCAAACAAACAAACAAAAAGAGGTGACTAGGCACATCCATGGAGCTCTGTTATTGTGGGTCTGAAGTGCATTTCCAACCATTTCCCAGGTGATGTTGGACCAGGACCACACTTTGAGAACTATTATATAAGGAAAGTTTTCTTAGATGATTTCAAATGTAATGTAAAATATAAAGTAATATAAAATGAATGGAAACATTTATTTACATAAAAAAATTAAATGATAAAAGGGCATGTATAGGAGCACCTGAGTGGTTTAGTGGGTTAAAGCCTCTGCCTTCAGCTCAGGTCATGATCCCAGGGTCCTGGGATTGAGCCCCGCATTGGGCTCTCTGCTCAGTGGGAAGCCTGCTTCCTCCTCTCTCTGTCTCTCTGCCTAATTGTGATCTCTGTCTGTCAAATAAATAAACAAAATCTTAAAAAAAAAAAAGGCATGTATATATTTAAGGTAATCACTGTCTCTTTCCTCTATCCCCTCACTGAAAAACCACAATTCAACTGAGACCTCTTCAGAAGTTGGATCCTTCCAGAAGTAGGATCACACCAAGACTCTAATCTGCATACTGCATTAAATCCTTCAATTAACTTTTATGTAACAGAAAGTCGCTTGTTGGTGGTTAAATTGTGTCCCCCCAAAAAGATATGTTTGAGTCCTCACCTGCGGAACTCGGGAATGGTACTGGATTGTAAGTAGAGTCTTTGCAGATGTAAGTGTTTAAAATAAGATGATACTGAAGTAGGGAGGGGGTGTCCTTATAATAAATGGAAGCACAGATGGCAATGCCATGTGAACATGGATGCAGAGGTTGGAACACTGCATCTGCAAGCCAAGAACTCTCAAGGATTTCCAGCCATCACCATAAACTGCGAGGGAGGCATAGATAGAATGTGTTCTTCATCAAAGTCCTCAAAAGGAGCCAGTGCTGCTGACATTTGTCTCAGACCTCTAGCCTCTAGAACTGTGAGAGAATAAATTCCCTTCATTTTATGCTACCCCATGTAGTACTTTGTTATGGCAGCTCTAGGAAACTAATGCAGACTTTCTACACCAGGACCTACAGGATTTTCAGCCTACCTCTTAAATTTGCTACAGATCTCAATATTTTTGTATTGTGCTTTTCTCTCCTGCTCATTTTATTTGTTCATCCTCAGGAGGGCAGCACTAAGGGAAGGATGGTAGAAGAATGTAGGGCAAGTGTCATCATCTCAGCCTGAAGTTATTAAAACTCAAGAAAGCTGTACCACTATAGAAGTCCTCTTCTGACCATTTCCCTCTGGCTCTGCATCAGATTTCTCCAGGTCAGGGTCCTCTTTTAATTATCCTGCACCCTTAGTTTCAACATCCTGGCTAGATTCCTTATTTCTGGCTCTGATTTTTGGCTTTCCTCCTGGCTTCCCTTTCCCCTTGCTCTGGGCTCTGACACCCTTTGCAGTGTCTGGCAGCTGGACCTGCTAAAACTTTCCACTTGCCCTTCCATTTTGGCTCTTGCTGCTTGGATTTATCCAGTTCATCCCGGTCTATTCCTGAGTCCACTCTTAACAATTAAACAATCTCCTCCTTGTGTTTTCATTGCCAAGTCCCCTCCCCTTTGTGTTTTCAATCCAAGATCTTTCACATCATTCTCCACTATTTTTCTCCCCTTCTCCATATACCTGACTTCCAAGGCCCTGCTAGATTGACTCTTCCTATTACTTCAGTTTTTCTATTTTCAGGCTGTGGTTCCACTGCCTCCACTTAGTAATCTCCGTACATTTGCCCTTTCCTCTTTCTTGTCATGTCTTCTGTCTTCAGAACATCATCCCATATTCATCATTGTCTTTAATACTTGTTCCACTTTGTTGTTCCTTTCACTGTTGCCTGCCACAGTGGGTCTCAACACTGTCTTGTTTACAGTAACTAGGTTTCCTGTAAATGCCCAACTTAAATGTTTTCCACACAAACTACACGAGGCTGGTGGTTTTACATGCAGAGGTTTGTTTTATTAATGCAGGAAAATTTAGATAGTTTGTCAAGGAAAAGGTATTTCTACAGACAACTTTGGTTCATTTGATGCTTCCTGTTCTACCTGGTCTCTGTTCAACTTAATCACTGTGATGGACATATTGTGACAAAAGTTCATTTTCATCAAAAGAAATTCCCAGAGGGTTTGCTGCTTTGATGAAATGGAATAATTAAATGCAGTCTAAAGGAGGGTGGTTAGAAATATATATAATAAAAATTTAGTCAGTTTTCATGCTACTGGGAACATTTTTCAAACCCTCACTTCTAAATGGCGCTGAGACAGAACTCCATGTGAAAGCTTTTTCTCCTTCTAGAAAAAAAAGCTGGTTTCTTCAGCAATTCAATCTAGACAAAGAAATAAAAAATACTATGTACTAAAAAAAAAATCCACAGCAGAAATTATGTAGACGCAAAGCAAACTAACATTAATAAATGAAGCTAATTAGACTTGATTTGCATATTTAACTCATCTTAATTACACATAGATTCAGCAAACATTTTAAAAGCTTCAATCAATCTTTCACAGACATGGTTAGTTATTTATATGAAATAACAAAAACCAGGATCCTTGTTAATGATTATTCTGTTTCCAATTTTTATGCCAGTGAGATTGTTTCAGTAATAATAATGGAGTATGCTTTTCTTTAACAATTTGTAAACCTATAAGGTTAAATTTCTTTGGTTTCACAAAATTATTAAAAAAAGATTCGTAGCAAATTTGACTGTTATATGAATTATTATATTAAATATTTGGCCCTGTTCAATTAAGAAAAGGACTTTTATAAAATTCTTGGACATTAATTTTTACACTTGATAATTAAGGTAGTAGCTATAATAGAAACATCTACATCTAGCTGGTAATGAGTAGGATATTTTTCTCACAGATGGTATAAACTTAAATTCTGCTCATCTTTGGACACAGTTTGCTTTGTCTTTGATAGCAATTTTCTTTGCTCATAAAATTTGAAATAAAAAATTCAGAGAATAGAATTATACCATATAGTTCTCTTTAACTTCAGTAAGCTTTATTTAGGTAAATTTTTAAAAATATTTTAGGTATTTTACTTTAAGTAATTATTTTCTAGAAATATATACAAGAATACAGCTATGAAGAGACAGTGCTTCTGTATTGTGACAAGAGGGTCTAGCAGGGCTGATGAGGTCCCTAAGTGGAGACAGTGCTATGGTCAGGAAACAATGTACATAAAACCTTTTTCTATGCAACTGTCAAATGGGGGTGAAATTCAATGATTAGGGAGGACTCCACTTCCTCGAGTTCTTCTCCATGAGGATTCTTTCATAAAATAAAAAATGGTGAAAGGTTAACCCTTTCATCTTGAAAAGGTGGAGATCAAGTGGTGAAGGAAAGAAAAGTTGGTGAAAGGCAAACTTACCAAACTTGCGTAGTAACTTGCCAGAAAATGGCCCACGTGTGTGCGCGTATACTATTTTAAAAATATTTATTGCATAGCTCTTACAAGCCAACTCATCTCTGCAGTTAACATTATGAAATGATGATTATAATCGATGTCATCTCTGCTATAACAGAACTCGTAATCTGCATATTGTTATTATGTAATAATTATCATTTACTGAGCAGTTGGCTATGTCCCAGGCAGCAATATAAACATTTTACATGAATTAACTTCAATCCTCACAATGGCACCCTCATGTAGATACTCATATTATTTCTATTTTACATATGAAAAACTGAGGCTCACAGTGTTCCAAAGACGTATTAAGTGATAAGGCCCAAATTCACATCCAAGCAGTGTCACTCCAAACCCTGTGCTATTAACCATTACAATATATATATTTGCATAATATTCATTTGTTTAGATATATGCTCAAATACGGCATAAAATTCAACTTTTCATTTTGAAATTGTATATTAGCCCAAAGTACATTGATACAATATATGTAAATTCTATATACAAAATAATAAATACTATGAAATAATGTCACGGCAACCAGCTAATGCCCCAATATCTATTATACTCCTAGGATATTCTATGAATATTGGAATAAAGATATCTCTGGCCCTTTGGTTGGACTGAATTGTGTCCTTTCAAATTTATATGTTGAAGTCCTAACTCTAGTACTTCAAAATGTGACTGTATTGGGAAATGGGGTCTTAAAAGAGATGACTAAGGTTAAATGAGGTCATTGGGATGGGCCCTATTCCAATCTGTCTGATGGTCTTAGAAGAAGAGCAGATTAGATCACAGATACATGCAGAGGTAAGACCATGTGAAGATACAGGGAGATGGCCTTCTACAAGTCGAGGCAAGGCCTTAGAAAGAAACTAATCCTGCCAATACCTTGATCTTGTATTCTAGCCTCCAAAACAGTGAGATATCATTTTTTGTATCATTTTTTGTTGTTTAAGGCACCAGTCTGTGGTACTTTGTTATGGTGGCCCTAGCCAACTAAAACACCCTTAGTCCTCTCTATAGTGTCAACAGATGAGAATACCAGTCAATATCTGAAACCAAAAAAACCAAATTTATCATATACTTCTATGAAGAAGAGTTATACTAATCGAGCAGACCCAATTGCTGATTTTATATCCAGTTTTTGTGGAGAGTTTATTTTGGAAAGTTGATTATAGAGGTAGGAGTGGATTAGGTCAGTCTTAGAAGAGTTGTTTGTGTTGATTATTAAGACTTAATTTTTGTCTGTTATTGAGGTGGAAGAAGGTTAATATGAGCTTTAGGAACATGTGCACTATAGTGAATCTTTGGCCAGTTGGCTGAGTTTCAAATCATGAATCTGATGCTATTTGGCTTTTCGAGAAGTGTTCACAGAAGTTAGTTGTCATTGATTAATTAGATAGTTTTAAAACCAGTTCTGGTTGTTTACTTGTAAGCAGGGCTATGAACTGTTACTAATTGATTGGAACAAGATTGCAACTAGTTCTAGAGTTTGTTACCATGACAATGAGTCTTTTCCTGGGCAAGTGGTGATTTTCTTTTTCATTCTCAGTGGCCAACAAAATATAAATAGAACAAGAAATAGAAAAGACTACAAATTAATTTACAATTAGTAATATCTCTTATTTGTGTAGGCATTATGCTACTCCGTTACACAAATGTCTCCAACTATAAATGGGAATTTAAATATTGCCAGTTTCATAGGGTACAGATGAAAAGAGTTACTGTATATAAAATACTAAGTGTTGTATTCATATAAATGAGAAATATGACAATCACTTTCCAAAGAGCTGAATTTTAAACCCTGCAATTTTATTCTAGTATCACATTTTTTATCACTACATATGCATCCTCTCTTATAAAATGCTCAATAGTGTGATTTCTTTTACCCAAGAATTGAGGTAGATAACATGAGACAGTAAAGAAAAGTGAATGCATGTGCACAAACTATCCCAGGAGATACACAAAAGACTAAACTATTACAGTGGTTGCATTTGGGATGGCCTGAAATAAGAGACTAACTTTTCATTATATAGTCTCCTATACTATTTAAGTTTTCAACCTATATTCCTATATTTCTTTTCTCCAATAAAATAATGTTAATTTAAAAAGTTGGGATATTTTTAGTAAGAAGGGCATGAGGGAACTTTCTGAAGTGATAGGAATGATCTGTATCTTAATCTAAATAGCAGTTACACAGATACATACACAGATAAAAATTCTATGTATGATAAAAATTCATTGAGTTAAGCCCGCAAGATTTGTGCATTTTCCTGTGCATAAGTTATATGTTGTATGCCACTAAAGATATTTTAACACTTTAAACAGACATTTTAAAAGATAGCATTATTAAAAACAAGAGCAAAAACTATGAGTTGGGGAGGCTTACTGTATATTTTTTATTCTGTTTTTTTTGTTGTTGTTGTTGTTGTTTTGTTTTTTCCCAAAGGAATATTGAATCCATTGGTCAAATAATTAAGTTCTTACAAGGAGAAAATAAGTTAGTGAATATAGTTATTTAATGATTTTAGTGATGGTATTTTTGGCTGCTTAGTTTATGACTATTTGTGATTTTATGTTTTATGATTATTTTATGATTTTATAGTAGAACTAATTTTTAAGCGTTTTTAAGCTCTTCTTTTGTCTTGACTGTTAGGCTTCTAACAAGTATTATTTTAATATTTTTTTCAGCTTTTCACATGGCACTATTAATAGTAGAAAGTTTTTAATAAGATTAATCTTCCTGCATAGGGTTTATGTCAGTCAAGTAAGGCTAGGTTGTGTTATAGTAACATACAACCTCCAAAACACAGCACTATTTATATCTCACTCTGGGTCAGTGTCCTCCATGGGTTGGAAGGGAGGTTCTGCTCACTGACTCACCTAGGATCCAGAGTGATCTAGCAGGCACTTTAAATGTTCTGGTGCTAGACAGGTAGAGTTGGAGAGAACAGGAGAGGAGTATTACATGTCATTTCCACTCACTACTCTTGGGCCAGACATCATTATGTGGCACCACACAACCACGGGGGGCGGCGGGGTTGTGGGGAGCAAAATGTACACATCTAAAGAAAGGAAAAACATTGAGAAAATTTGGCAAATGGCATTTAAATCTGCCTCTACCTTTCTCCCTTCAAATTCTTGCACATTGAGGGACAGATGGTTTTGTAATTGCAGCAAAAAGGAATTACTGTCTTGCCTTTGGCACTCTTTCCATGATGGATTAGTGCTTCTGTTTTCTCATATCTAGAATAGGTTACAATAGTACCCATGTCATTGAATTGTTGTGAGGATTAAATGTAATAATAAATAAAGCACTTTGCACAAGTCTTTAGTTACGTAATAAACACTGAGTAAGTGTAAAGCTGCCTCCTTCCCCTGGAGTCATCAACTATCTCCATGTACTTGTTTAGAGACAATGACAGAGTCAATGGGTAAATATGCTACTGGGTTAGAACCATGTTGTGAAAAAGGAGTTGAGAGGAATAAGACTGTGCACGTTACATGACATGACTAATCAAAACGAAAGTAAATATTGTGAATAAGAGCCAGCTGTTTATCAAAATGAGATATCTGGTGAGGGTAGATTTTTTTTTTCCAATTTTCAGTTGTAACTGTTTGCTTTTTTACTCAACAACTGTTTATTCAATCCTACCACAGCTGTCTTGGGCCTTGGGGATAATAAGACTGGTGGGCAAGATAAGTTTCAAACAAGTTTCTTTTGTGGAACTATATTCTAGTAGGAAGAAACTAATAATAAACAAGGAAATAAATTCTTAAATGATTTTAGTTCATGATGAATGATATGAAAAAAATAAAACAGGGTGTTGTATTTGCTGGGTACCAACACTTACAAGAAGCCCAGGTAAGCCCCAGAGTTCAGGAGCTTAACACATTGGAAGCTTAGTTCTCACTGATGGAATGTCCAGTTGGAAAGTCCTGATTGGTGGCTTTTCTCTTTATGGTAGTTCAGAAACTCAGACTAGTTTCATTTGTGTTTTTGCATCTTCCAGAACATTTCTGTGTACAGTCTGCAAGCAGACAAAAATAAAAAGCTTAAAGGATTGTGTGGGTTTTTTTTTTTTTTTTTTTTTTTTTTATATATATGTGACAGAGAGAGAGATCACAAGTAGGCAGAGAGGCAGGCAGAGAGAGAGGAGGAAGCAGGCTCTCTGCGGAGCAGAGAGCCCGACGCGGGGCTCGATCTCAGGACCCCGAGATCATGACCTGAGCCGAAGGCAGTGGCTTAATCCACTGAGCCACCCAGGCGCCCCTTGTGTGGGGTATTTTAAGGGCCAGGCCTAAATGCAACTTTTTTCATGGTTGCACACATCACACTGCACAGAACTCAGTCACATGGTAACACCTGACCTCAAGTCTGGCTGAGTGCCCAAGAGGATAAGGAAAGGAATTTTATACAAGTTTCTGTCACTATAGGAGAGGACTCAGGAGAGGAGGCAGGAATATTAGATATCAGACATCACTGAAAATGTTTTTGAGTTGAAAGCAGAATGGGAAGAAGGACAAGGGCGTGCATTTAGCTACATGAGAACATCCAAGGTAGAGAAAACAGGTTGTTCAAAGGTAGGAACATCCTAGGCCTATTAGAGGAAGGCTAATGGGACAGTGTTGTTTTTGTGTTTATATTTAGTTATTTATTTATCCTGACAGGAAACAGGAGATTTCTGGATCAGTGATCAGACTGTTTATTTACTCACTGAGCAGCTTATGTTGATTTGCCATTTCTGCATTCCCTATGGAGAGACGCTGCGAGAGCCAGGTGTACCCCACAAGTACAGTGGGGTCATATATCATAGAAAGGAACCCCCAAATTATGAAAGTCAGAGCCCTGTGCCCCCTCCAAGGAAACAAGGTGACAGGGAGAGAGGAGGGGGAGAACCCCCTCCTCTGTAAGCAGATCTGTAAACAGATCCTCTCTGGGAAGAGAAAAGCCTCTAAGCTTGCAACACCTGAAATGTAAAGGAATACCTCAGAGGGAGATGCACCTAAATCTCTTCACAGATCTCTGTCTTTAGGTTTAGATTGCTATTCAATCATCCTTTAAACCAGGTGTGGTGCTTTTTGCTCAGAAAGCCCTGATCATGCAGAAACATGAAAATATTCATGAAGCACAATGTATGAGAAGCAAGAATGGTAAAGGATGAGGTGAGTTAGGCAGACAGGAGCCAAATAATATGGAGTCTTTGGAACAAAGTAAAGAGTTCGGAATTTATTCTGAGTATGATGGTAATTGTTCAGGTGACTCTTACCAGGAGCATGGTGTGATCTGATCCAGGTTTTACTGATCACTCCACTGTGAGCAGGAGATGAGGAGTTGGCGGAGAGTAGAAGCAAGGAGACCAGTAAGGATGCTCCTGCTGTCTTTGGGCTCAGTATGATAGCTGAATTCCTGCACAGAGTAGTAATGGTAAAAAGGGACAGAGGAGGGCAGAGTAGGGCTTTATGTTGAAGAAAAGGCTGATGTGCTGGATGAGGGATGTGTGGGGATAGGGGTAGAAGGAGAAGTATTCTAATTCTCATGTTTGTGATTGCCTAAGTTTTTTGTTTGTTTATTTCTTTGAGCAAGTGGTAGTGCCATTTACTTAGAGGAAAATACCCAGCAAGAGTGAAGACAGGCATTTGAGAAGCAGTAAGTCAAAATGTCTGCATCAGAAAGGGTGAATACCCAACTTTTGTAACAACATTGATGGGACTGGAAGAGATTATGCTGAGTGAAATAAATCAAGCAGAGAGAGTCAATTACCATATGGTTTCACTTGTTTGTGGAGCATAAGAAATAACATGGAGGACATGGGGAGATGGAGAGGAGAAGGGAGTTGAGGGAAATTTGGGGGGGGGAGATGAACCATAAGAGACTATGGACTCTGAAAACCAACCTGAGGGTTTTGAAGGGGCGGGGGTTGGAGGTTGGGGGAACCAGGTGGTGGGTATCATGCAAGGCATGTATTGCATGGAGGACTGGGTGTGGTGCATAAACAATAAATTCTGGTACACTGAATAGAAATTTGAAAAATTTTTTAAGTCTGCTTTTGCATATTATATCTCATATTCAGTATCACCAGCAGGAAACAGATGACACGTGAAGTAAACTCAAGTTGAATGTTTACAGAAGTGTGAATGAGGTTAAGGGAACAAAGACAACCCCCAACGGCTAGCAACAACAGGAAGCCTGAAGGGTCAGGGGAAGGAGAACATTACTGGACAAGGTGGAGCTGTAGCCATGGGAGAGGGCCCACATAACATGAGCAGTGGAATTATACCTAATTCCAGGACCACTGACAAAATCACAGCTGAACAGGAAGGGAGCTAAAGTGGCCATTTTTCTGCCCTCTATATCTTTCTGCTCTTTCATATCCTGCTGGTGCTTCCCTCTGGCTGGAAGTCATCAGCATTTCCATGGTTATGTTGCAAGTTAAGAGCTGATATTTGTTAAACTCTCACTTTGTGCTAGGCAGTCCACCAACATAATGTCCAATGAGGTAATGATATTTAACCTCTAGGTTTGTTTTGAGAATTAAAGAAGGCAACCGAAGCACAGTGAAGGGAAGCAATTCGTTTAAGGTCTTACAGCTATCAGATAGCAGATCCAAGAATTAAGTCCCAGGCATGTCTATCCCCAGGGCCAATGATAGCTATCATCACTGCCCATAGCTTTACTGAGAGAATTGAATACTGGAGCAATGACACATTGCATCACATGGGTTTTTTTTCCTTATAAGACTCTTCCCTCTTTTACATCTCTTTTTTCCACTTCTTTGAAAGAAAACAATTCTGACAAGAATTCATCAAAGAAGATATTCCAAATTTTAACATACCGGTTTGGGTATTGCTTTTGATTAAGGCTGTTTGCAGACTAGAATATTAGTAACCCACATATTCCCTATACCACAAAAAGAGTAGATTCACTTTTATCTTGGGAACAAAGCTGGATAGAAAAGCTTTTTTTTTTTAACTTTTCTTAATTCATGAAACATTTATCTTCAAGTCAGGTTTTGTTATAGCAGTACAAATGTGGTCCGTCAGCATTTCCATTATAACCCCATATTTCCAGGGCTTTTCAAGAGTGCCTTAGAGATTCCACTTTGAATTAAAACTTGGCATTCAGGATTTGAATCAGAAAACTCCATTTTCCTTAACAATTAATCAAAGAGTTTAGAGATTTCTCACTTTAGAAGAGCACCAAGGGTAAAACTTTTATAATGCAAAAAACATTTTGCTAATTTAAATATTTATCTTTTAAATATTAGCCCTCACTATGCAGGTATAATATTATATAACTATATATGATATTAATTCTCAAGGAAAATTTACTATAAAAATTCCTAGGATAATATATGAAAGCTAATTATGGCATCTTATGCTGTACTTTTTTGGCTTTGTAAGTACTTTATTTCTACTGTGTAAATTTAGAGGATTTGAAGTTCTCAGCATAATTGCATTAAAGTTATAGCAGTATCAAGATAGTGAACCAGAATAACATGAGCAGGGGAGAGGGATCCTGAAAGAGTGCCATAGTATTTCAACATATTTTTGTGAAATTTAAATTCCTGTGGGGAAATTTTGCATTCAGTGAAAAGGGATAAAGAGCATGTATTAATTATGTGAATAAATGTCTGAAATTTAACTTGCTGAACGTAATGGCAATAGTGAGGACTAAATAGAGCTTAGTTATAAAATAAGCCTTTCCAGCTTTGCTTAGTTCCAAACAATCCCATGAATGTCCTATAACAGTGATGAGACATGATGATGATACTCTTTCATATCTCGTTTTGTAATCTTTGCTGTACTTCTTCCATCCATAAAGGTTTAGGACTAAGTAAATACCAGGTAATGAATCAGAGTAGATGAAGCCTTTTAGTAACAGTACTCTCCTGATTTACGTCTCTCCATCCACATTGACTTCCTTACTACTGCAGAAACACACAAGATAAACTCCCATCTTTGAGACACTAGCTCTACCTATTCTTTCTTCCTGGAATGCTTTTTCTCCAGATGTCTCCTTGGCTTGCTTCAATCCTTGTTCAAACCTTACTTTCTGAATTATTCAAACCATATCATTCCACTTGATAATGTGGTTTGCCCTTAGCCCCTTAATCTCAGAACTCATGATACTCCTTACCCTGTTTGACTTTCCTTCTTTTCACAAGAACTTGTGATCATTTAACACACTTTATACCTTTTAAAAATATTTTTATTTTAATAGATATTTTTATTTAATAGATATTTAATAGATATTTTTACAATATCTATTCCCAACTTCTCTCCTTATAAAGTAAGGTTGATGAAGACACAGTTCTTTGTTTTATTCACTGACGGATCCTAAGCACCTAGAATTGTGCCTGACATAGATTAATTGCTCAAAATTATTTGTTGAATGAATACATTGTTGAATTTTAAATCTGAATTTTAGCCCATAACAAGAATCTACAAACAATATTCCAGATATAACTCTCTACTTTGGTTCTTCAATAAAATTTGTATTATTTCCCTAAGATAATTAAGAATGCCCTTTGAAAATTGGTGTTAAAATGAAAACTCCCCACATTTAAATTCCCTTGTGTAATGTGTTATGGGCCAAATTTGCTTGAAATAATTTAAACTGATGTTTTGAAATTTTTATAGTTAATTTTTAGTTATTATTTGAAAAAAATGACCTAAATGAGTAGATGTGAAATAGTTTTCATAAAACAAATGTTTAGTTTGTGTTAAAAATACTACTGTACATGATTTATAACATTTTTATACATATAATGATAATGCCAAACTGAAAACTCAGGGATTATAACATGATCTCGTAATCTAAAACAAATTAACAACAACAACCAAAAAACCCCTACATCCCAGCAGTGATGGAAATAATGTGCTGAAAACAAGTATCCTTTAAGGGGCTTCACTACTTGTCCCCATGGCTTGAAAACTGCTAATTGCAAGATGGAGTCATTTAGTGAAACTTCACCACCAGCTCAATAGAGTAAGAGTGAGGATACTAGAATTTGAATGCCAGACAAGCACTGAAGACACACTCACCAGCACAGCCTTAACTGATTCTGAAAGGTAGCTGATAGCAAAAGCTAGCATTTTTTAATAATGAGAATGTATTAACTTTATTATGGACTAAAACAATACCTTTTGGGGGGAGGGGTGATAATAAGCAGTTTATTTGGTTGCTATTCCAGGAAGTAGAAGTGAAAAAGCAAGGAGTGAGCTAAAGAAGAGAGCAAAACCAATAGAGGATACATTCTTGATCCAGTTACCCTGTGGGCAACTGAGACTAAATACTTCAGAGGACCCTCTGACGAATAATTGTAGAACACACTGCCTTAGAAGCATTCCTTTAAACAGCACCGTCCAATAGGATTTTCTGATGATGGAAATGTTCTATATCCACATTGTCTGCTATAATAGCCACTTGGAAGATGGCTAGTATGACTGAGGAATTGAGCTTTTAATTTTATTTAATCTTAATTAATTTAAGTGTAGATAGTCATATATACGGCTGGCTAGTGACTACTTGATTGGACAACTCAGCTCTAAGGGATCAAAGTTTCAGGCATTAATCATTAATTCCCATCCCCCATTTGTCAGTATATGGGGGAATGGGTATTAACTCTGTTATACTTCCAACCTAGCCTGCATGGAGGCTAAGACATCTGCCAGGGCTGGGGAGAAATCCCTGAAGAAGAAAAGTTGAGAGGAATATACTGCCCCAGTATAAGGAAACTTAGCATTATACTTTAAAACAAATAAAATTAATTACCTTTTATTTCTTTTATATACTGGGTGAAATTGACTTGATTTTATTTCTGCTGTGTCTTCCTAGGGTAACTGTGAGCAGTCACTTTATGGTCACATGCATTCTATCAACGATGCCACCTTCACTCCTAGGGTGAGTTCAGTTCTCCCAATAAATTCTTCTAATATTTCATATACACAAGTTAAATTTATTAAAACAGAGTCCCAGGGTAAAATGGTAAGTTAACAGGATGAGAAGAACAAATTTAGGAATCAATTATGACAATGAAAAAATATATAGATAGTTTGGAATGTAAAAGTTTAAAAAACACACACAATATACAGTGGTAGGAACAACCACATTTTTAAAAGCTTCTTGTCTAATGTGGGCTTTGAGAAAGTGAGTGGGATATAAACTTGTAAATATTAATGTAGAACCATAAAAATAATGAAAATGCTTGAAAGGAAACCCAAGAATAAAAAAGGCATCAAAGAAAAATAGACTTTCTTCAGGTTAAAACAGAGCAACCTTGATTTGGCAGCTTTTCAATTACTCACTGAAATGTTTCAAATCTATCTTTCTTCAAATAAACTTGATGACATAGCAGAAGTGTTTGTCCACAGCTTGAGGTATTCAGATATCAGGATGATTTCACCAACTATGAAGATTATTAAACACTGCTTTGAGCTGCTAAGCTAATTGAGGTTGTCTTTAAAAGGGTACAGATAGTACTCATGGAAGGATGATTTAAGTTTGTTCTTTCTCAGATGAAAGCTATTTGACTGATAGATGACCTCTCAAGTCCTTTCAAACTCTATGATTTAATTATAGCTAACATTTTAATTTGTCTCTAAATGCCCAGGAGATTGTGAATCTTAATTCCATACCCTCTTCTTTCCCAATTAGCTAAAAAATTTAATCTGATAGATTACCTACCTCTAACTTCAAAATGACAGCATCGTCAAAATTCTGATACTATCATGCTGTTATTATTCTTTTAGAGAGAAGAAAAATGTTCACTAAAAATTATTTCTTCTAGGGGCGCCTGGGTGGCTCAGTGGGTTAAAGCCTCTGCCTTCAGTTCAGGTCATGATCCCGGGGTCCTGGGATCGAGCCCCGCATCGGGCTCTCTGCTCCACAGGGAGCCTGCTTCCTCCTCTTTCTCTCTGCCTGCCTCTCTGCCTACTCGTGATCTCTATCTGTCAAATAAATAAATAAAATCTTTAAAAAAAAAATTATTTCTTCTAAAGGAATGTTATTTGCTCCAACTAAAATTGTGCTGGTGGCATTGTGAATGACACCTTGAACATTAGTGATGGGCTTGACTACAATTATATTTTAGCAAATTCATCTTATTAAGGAATTTCCATTTAATTAACACTATTGAGCCAATATATTATGGATTAGTACTAGGTACTAAGTGAAATTTTATTTTTAGCAGAACATAGAGCCATTTAAGCATTGTGAACCCATATGATATAGGATATTTATGCTAAAAATCTATTAAATGGCTTATAGCTTCACGTACCCTAAGAAAATTAAATGGAAGCTAAAATGAAATAAATTATTTTGTGAGTCAAGCATTTTATTTTGGTAAGCCATAGCATAGCTAAAAAAGACATACCATTTAACATCCCAATAATAAAATTAACAAATATAAAATTAACCAAATTAAATCTATTCATTTAACAATCAAGAGACACATACATTAAGTACACATAATTAAAAGGCAAGATGATGAATATGAGGTCCTTGTGTCTAATATCAACATGGCTAACCTGTTTTTGTTTATACATTTTGTCCATACTAAAGGACTTATCCACACTATTCCAAATCAATATCCCCAGGCCTCATTAAATGCTTCCATTAACTCTTCTTTGCTGTAAATGTTTGATAACTATTAAGGAAATGATATTTTATAATGATGACTGATACTCATGGGTGAAATTTTTGGTTATATATATGTCAGTTGTTTTGAAAACTTTTATTTCACATACTTGCCAAGGAATGTCAAGAGATTAGGAGGTAACAGTGACTGAAAGAACACAAAGACTTTTACTCAAGGACATGGCATTGGGACAGAGTTTACATTCAAACAAACTATCAAACAAAGCTGCTCTAATAAATGCATTATAAAGTGCATATATAGCAGGCAGAAACTTGAATTATTTAGAACTAGACTTGCTAATTTTTGATACCTTTAGGGATATGACTTCAAGTTGCACCACTAGGTAAAAATGCATTTAGGTATTTATATAAACACAATTTTAGGAAAATTCTACAATCTTAGATTTGTAAGCAGAAATCACAAACGTAAAATTCAGTGCTATCTAGCTAGCAATCAAGAATCACAGAAACAAATATACAGCATATAATAATTATATATGGTCCTAAAATGCTATGTAAATTGAATTGTACTCTATGTTATATTATTAGGGTTCGATGTCTTTATTCCTAACCAATCTTCCTATTGGAAATAGATATTTATTTAAAACTTCTTTTTAAAGTAATCTATTAATGAAACATTTTAAGGAATTATGAAAGTGTTATTACTCAGTCCATTTTGTAATGCAAAAACAAAAATGAAAGAAAATTGACAGTAATTGCTAGGCACAGAAAATTAAATGTAAGTTAAAAAGAAAACAAAACAAAACCAACAGCTATGTAAAAACACATAGCAAGAAAATGAGCAGGGTAGCCCTATCAGAGTGTCTTCCACCTTCAATTTTCCAGGAAGTTGTCTGATCTGAGTGGAGATTCCATGAGGCCTTCTAGTAGGTCCTGTTGCATCCCCCGAGAGGGATTTGAGAGATGGGAAAGGTAATGAGATCAGATTAAGGAACAAATATAACTGTCTGGGAATGAAAGTCTATATAATAAGAGAAAACCTGTTGACTTAGGATGTCTATCAATAACGGAAATAAATACAACATTCTGTATGTCAAAGTGGCCATAAAATCAAAAAGAAAAGGTCAAAAAGCCAAGTACTAATGAAACATAAAGGTATGGAAAAAGGTTGAGGCCAGTCTGCATTTTATATCCCTAGGTATCTTACCCTGCACTTTCTACCCTTAGGTATCAGAGGTTATGATTCCAGGTTGTTTGATAAGGACTGCCCCAGGAAGTATGGTCTAAGTCAGTTTCAGTTTAAAGGTCATTAAGGAAAAATATGACTGTCAGAATTAAGTGAGGGATCATGGATCAAATGAGATATATTAAACTCAAAATACACCAGCATTCCACTGAAATCCTAAAACAGATTCACTGCTGGGAACAGATTTTACTGCCCAGAACCTCCCAGCCACTTTCCCTCATTCTTTGAAGACTAGAGTTCCTAAATTACTGTCTTTCCATACGTATGTGGCCAATGCACCACTCTGACCACTACCTTCACTCCATTTTCTCCAATGCCCCTTTTCTCCTCAGCTACGTATTCCTAAAGTCAGACTCTGAACACCTTGTCATTAACTGTAAACACATCATGTTCAAAATCTCAATTCCAAGCATGCTTTCCTGAACATATCTGTTTGTCTTAAGTAAATCCAGTATAATTTTTCTCCCTCACTGAGAGATTTAATCAGTTAAAATCTTACTCACCATCTTATCACCCCCTCTGCCTTCACTTAGCATTTTACCCCAGCTTAGTTTCTCAGTTGTCATTCTATCAATTCCATTGCAAAGGACTTCAGTTCAATTTGACTTTATTTCCTCTCCATAGCATACCTGGCAAATTTACATTCTTTATAGAAAAGATATAAAAATCCCAGAGATTTTAAAATACTGTACCTTCAGACTGGTTGTTCTCTGTTTTTTGTTTTATTCGAATATAACTGGCACAAAATGTTACATTAATTTCAGGTGAACAGTTTAGTGATTTGAGAAGTTTATACATTATGCTATTTTCATCACAAATATAGCTACCATCTGTCCTATAACATTGCTATTAAAATATCATTGACTGGATTCCCGATGCTCTGCTTTTTATTTCTATGACTTACTTATTCCATAACTGGAGGCCTCTATCTCCCTCTCCCCTTCACTCATTTTGCCCAACCCTCCACCCACCTCCCCATGGCAACCATTAGTTTATTCTCTGCCTTTATAATTCCGCTTATTTTGTTTACTCATTTTTTTAGGTTCCATTTATAAGTGGAATGATATGGCATTTGACTTTCCCAGTCTAACTTATTTCACTTAGCAAAATCTCCTCCAGGTCCATCCATGTTGTCTCAAATGACATAATCTCATCCTTTTCATCCATTTGTCTGTTGATGGACACTTAGGTTGCTTCCATGTCTTGGCTATTTTAAATAATGCCACAATAAACATAGAGGTGTATATATCTTTTTGAGTTAGTGTTTTGATTTTGCTTGGGTAAATAAATGCACAATGTTGGAATTATTGGATCATATAGAATTTCTAAACATTGCACAACGGTTCTTTTTCTCATCCATGCCAACACTTACTGTCACTTGTCTTATTTTATTTTAGGCATTCTAATAGGTATAAGGTGTTATCTCACTGTGGTCTTGATTTGCATTTCCATAACGATTAGTGATGTTGAGAATCTTTTCATGTATCTGTTGGCCGTCTGTATGTCCTCCTTGGAGAAATGTGTATTCAAGTGTTCTGCCCATTTTAAAACCAGATTGTTTGGGGGTTTTTTTAGTGTTGAATTGCAAGCATTCTTTATATGTTTTGGATAACCCTTATTGGATATATCATTTGCAAATACTTTCTCAGATTCAGTAGGTTATCGTTTTTGTTTTGTTGATAGTTTCCTTTGCTGTGCAAAAGCTTTTTATTTTCATATAGTCCTCATAGTTTATTTTTGCTTTTGTTTCCCTTGCCATTTGTCTACTGATGGGCACTTAGGTTGTTTCCATGTCTATTTTAAATAATGCCACAATAAACATAGAGGTGTGTATGTCTTTTGAGTTAGTGTTTTGATTTTGCTTGGGTAAATACACAGCTGTGGAATTATTGGGTCATATAGAATTTGTAAGCATTGCACAAGCGTGCAATGAAAAATGTTTATAGCTGATGTCAGAGAAATTCCTGCTGTGCTCTCATCTAGCATTTTTATTGTTTCAGGTCTCTCGTTTAGGTCTTTAATCCATTTTGAATTTATTTTTGTGTATGGTATGAGAAAGTAGTCAAGTTTCCTTCTTTCACATGTAGCTGTCCAGTTTTCCCAGAACCATTTATTGAAAAGACTGTCTTTTCCCCATTGTGTATTCTTATCTCCATTGTCTTAGATTAATTGACCATATAAATATCAGTGTATTTCTGGGGTCTCTATTCTATTCATCCAAGTGTTAGTACCATACTGTTTGGATTACTATAGGTTTGTAGTATATTTTGAAATCTGGGATGTGATAGCTCCAGTTTTTTTCTTCTTTCTTGCAATTGCTGTGGCTATTCAGTCTTTGGTGGATCCATACAACTTTTAGTATTATTTATTCTAGTCCTGTGAAAAATACTGTTGGAACCTTGATAGGGATTACATTGAATCTGTAGATTGCCTTGGGTATTATGGGCATCTTATTAATATTCTTCCAATCCATGAGCATGAAATATCTTTCCATTTGCTTGTGTCATCTTCAGTTTGTTTCATCAGTGTTTTATAGTTTTAAGAATACAGGTCTTTTATCTCTTTATTAAGTTTATGCCTAGGTATTTTATTCTTTTTGGTGCAATTATAAATGGTGTTTTGTTTTGTTTTAAATTTCTCTTTCTGTGACTTTCCTGTTAATGTATAAAAACACTATGGTTTTCTGCATATTAATTTTGTATCCTGACACTTTACTGAATTCGTTTATTATTTCTAGTAGTTTTGGGTATCATCTTTAGGATTTTCTATGAATAGTATCATGTTATCTCCAAATAGTGACAGTTTAACTTCTTTACCAATACAGTTGCTTCTTACTTCATTTTTCTTGTCTGTTTGCTGTGGTTAGGACTTCTAATACTATGTTGAATAAAAGTGATGACAGTAGACATCTTTGTCTTGTTCCTGAGCTTAAAGGGTAAACTCTCAGTTATTCACCATTAAGGATCATGTTATCTGTGGGTTTTTTTTTATATATATGGTCTTTATTATATTGAGGTGTATTGCCTCAAATCTCATTTTGCTAAGAGTTTTTAATGATGAGTGAATGTTGAATTTTGTCAAATGCTTTTTCTGCATCTATTGAGATGATCATATGATTTTTATTCTTCATTTTGTTCATGTTGTATATGACATTGATTGATTTGCCAATACTTTTTTAAAAGACTATTTATTTATTTATTTGACAGAGAGAGAGAGAGAGCACAAGCAAAAAGAGAATGGCAGGCAGAGGGGTAGGGAGAAGCAAACTCCCCAATGAACAGGGAGCCCAATGCAGGGCTTAATTCCAGGACCCAGGGATCATGACCTGAGCCAAAGGCAGATACTTAACTGACTGAGCCATCGAGGCATCCCTGATTTGCCAATTTTCAACCATCCTTTCATCCCAGGAATATATCCCACCTAATCATTTGCAAATATTTTGTTAAGGATTTTTGTGTGTTTGCTCATCGGGTTTATCGGCTTGTACTTTTCTTTGAGATGTCTTTTTCTAATTTTGGAGGGTAATACCTCATAGAACGAATTTGAAAGCTATCCTTCCTGTTCTATTTTTTTTTTTAATAGCTTGGGGATAATAGATATTAACTCTTCTAATGTCTGGTAGTTCGCACTTATAAATTCATCTGGTCCTGGACTTTAATTTTTTGGTAATTTTTTTTAAAATTTCTTTTCAGCATTACAGAATTCATTGTTTTTGCACCACATCCAGTGCTCCATGCAATGCGTGCCCTCCAAAATACCTACCACCTGGCTCCTCCAAACTCCCACTCCCTGCCCCTTCAAAACCCTCAGGTTGTTTTTCAGAGTCCATAGTCTCTCATGGTTCATCTCCTCCTCCAATTTCCCTCAACTCCCTTCTCCTCTCCATCTCCCCATGCCCTCTGTGTTATTTCTTATGATCTGCAAATAAGTGAAACCACATGGTAATTGACTCTCTCTGCTTGACTTATTTCACTCAGCATAATCTCTTCCAGTCCTGTCCATGTTGATACAAAAGATGGGTGTTCATCCTTTCTGATGGAGGCATAATACTCCATAGTATATATGGACCACATCTTCCTTATCCATTTGTCTGTTGAAGGGCATCTTGGTTCTTTCCACAGTTTGGTGACCGTGGCCATTGCTGCTATGAACATTGGGGTACAGATGGCCCTTCTTTTCACTACATCTGTATCTTTGGGGTAAATACCTAGCGGTGTAATTGCAGGGTCATAGGGAAGCTCTATTTTTAATTTCTTAAGGAATCTCCACACCGTTCTCCAAAGCGGCTGTACCAACTTGCATTCCCACCAACAGTGTAAGAGGGTTCCCCTTTCTGCACATCCTCTCCAACACATGTTGTTTCCTGTCTTGCTAATTTTGGCCATTCTAACTGGTGTAAGGTGATATCTCAATGTGGTTTTAATTTGAATCTCCCTGATGGCCAGTGATGATGAACATTTTTTCATGTGTCTGATAGCCATTTGTATGTCTTCATTGGAAAAGTGTCTGTTCATATCTTCTGCCCATTTTTTGATATGATTATCTGTTTTGTGCGTGTTGAGTTTGACAAGTTCTTTATAGATCCTGGATATCAATCTTTTGTCTGTACTGTCATTTGCAAATATCTTCTCCCATTCCATGGGTTGCCTCTTTGTTTTGTTGACTGTTTCTTTTGCTGTGCAATTTTTTGGTTACCAATTCAATTTTGTTACTTGCAATTAGTCTCTTCAAATTTTCTATTTCTTCCTGGTTCCATTTTAGAAGATTATATGTTTCTAAGAATTTATCCAGTTTTTTCTAGGTTGTCAAGTTTGTTGGCAAATAATTTTCCATTGTATTCTCATAATTCCTTGTATTTCTGTGATATCAGCTGGTATTTCTCCTTGTTTTGATTTTGCTTTTTAGTGCTTTCTCTTTTTTTCTTGAGTCTGGCTAAGTTTTTGTCAGTTTTATTTTTTTTTTTTAATCTTTTCAAAGAACTGCTTTTGGTGCAACTGATTTTTATCTATCCATTTATCTATCTATCAATCTATCTATCATCTATCTATCTAGACTTTATTTATTTCTACTTTGATCTTTATTATTTCCATTCAACTTGGGCTTTGTTCTTCTTTTTCTACTTTCTTCATGCATAACATTAGAATGTTTATTAGAGTTTTTCTGGTTTTTGAAGTAGGCCTGTATTGCTATGTACTTTCCTCTTAGAACTGCTTTCACTGTGTCCTAGAGATTTTAGACTGCTGTGTTTTCATTTTCATATGTCTCCATGTATTTTTTGATTCCTCCTTTATTGCTTTATGAACTCATTGGTTATTAGTATCATGTTGTTTAGTCTCCACATTTTTGTGTTTTTTCAATTTGTTTTGTTGTGATGTATTTCTAGTTTTATATCATTGTGGTTGGGAAAGTTGCATGGTGTTTCAGTCTTCTTAAATGTATTGAGGCTTGTTTTATAGCCCGATATGTGATCTATTCTGGAGAATGTTTCATGTGCACTTGAAATGAATATATATTCTGTTATTTTTGGACAGAATGTTTTATGTGTATTTGTTATGTCCATTCAGAGACCTGTTTTCTTATTGATTTTCTGTCTGGGTGATCTATCCATTGATTTAGGTGGAGTGTTCACGTCTCCTACTATTATTGTATTACCATCTAGTTCTCTCTTTATGTCTGTTAATATTTGTTTTATGTATTTAGGTGCTCCAATGTTGGGCATGTAAATATTTGCAATTGTTATATACTCCTGTTGGATTGATCCTTTTATCTTTATGTAATGCCCTTTTTCGTCTCTTATTACAGTCTTTTTTTTTTTTTAAGTCTATTTCGTCTGATATAAGTATTGCTACCCAGCTTTTTTGTTCCTCCATACTTCCATTTGCTTGGTGAATGTTTTTCCATCCCTTCACTTTCAATCTGGATGCATCTTCAGGTCTGAGGTGACTGTCCAGTAGACAAGATGAGCCTTGTTTTTATATCCATTCTGCCACTCTATTTTGATTGGAGCATTTAGGCCATTTATAATTACTTTTAAAAAATATTTTACTTATTTATTTGTCAGAGACAGAGCACAGCAGGGGAAGCGGTAGGCAGACCAGGCAGAGGGAGATGCATTCCCTGCTGAGCAAGGGGCCAGAAGTGGGACTTGATCCCAGGAACATGAGATTGTGACCTGGGCCAAAGGCAGCTGCTTAAAGGAGTGAGCCACCCAGGTGTCCCTGGGCCATTTATATTTAAAATAATTAATGGGTATGTACTTATTGCCATTTAAAATTTGTTTCCTGGTTGTTTTTGTAGTTTTTGTTTCTTTCTTCTTGTTGTGTTCTTTTCTTTTTAAGCAATGAGTATGTATAGTGTTTTATTTGACTTTCTTTCTCTATTTTTCGGGGTTTGTGGTTACCATGAGGTTTGTATATAACATTCTAAATAAATAGCAGTTCATATTAATTTGGAAATCATGTAAGCTCAAATACATCTTAAAAGAAACTCCCTTCCCCATTTTATGTATATGTTGTCATATTTTACATCTTTTTATTCATAATTTTCTTATGTCTCTAAATATCATCATTTATTTTCCATTTAAAGATGTCCCTTTAACATTTTGTATAAGGCTGGTTTAGTGGTGATAAACTACTTTATCTTTTGTTTGTCTCAGAAATTCTATATCTTTCTTTCAAATCTGAATAATAACATTACTGGGTAAAGTATTCTTGTTTGTCCCTTCAATACTTTGAATATATCACGGCACTTCTCTTTGGCTTGCGAGGTTTCTGCTAAAAAATCAACTGATAGCCTTATAAGATTTTCCCTTTCAGATAATTTTTTGTTTCTCTCTTGATGCTTTTAGGATTGTCTATCTTTAACCTCTGACATTTAAATCATTATGTGCTATGGTTTTGACCTACTGGAGTTCATCTTGTTTGGAACTCTCTGTACTTCTCAGACTTGGATGCCTATTTCCCTCCTTAGATTAAGGAAGTTTTCATTTATTATTTCTTCAAATAAATTTTTCACACCTTTCTTTCTCTCTTCTTCTGGGACCCCCTATAATATGTATGCTTGTTCGCTTGATGTTGTCTAAGAGATCTCTTAATTTACCCTCATTTTTAAAAAATTCTTTTCTTTTATTGCTGTTCTCAGCTTCTGTGCTTTTCATTACCCTGCCTTCCAGATCACTGAGACTTCTTCTGTATCCTCTAATCTACGATTGATTCCCTCTACTGTGTTTTTTATTTCAGTTATTATATTCTTTAACTCTAACTGATTCTTTTTAATATTTTCTAACTCTTTATTGAAGGTCTCACTGAGTTCTTCCATTCTTTCCTCCAGCCCAGTGAGTATCTTTATGATCATTACTTTAAATTCATTTTTTCCATTTTATTTTATTTTATTTTATATCTTTCCAAAATTCATTGTTTATGCATCACACCCAGTGCTCCATGCAATATGTGCCCTCCTTAATAGCCACCACCAGGCTCACCCAACCCCCTGCCCCTTTCCCCTCCAAAACCCTCAGTTTATTTCTCAAGAGTTCAGAGTCTCTCATGGTTTGTCCCCTCTGATTTCCCCCAACCCACTTCTCCTCTCCATCTCTCAATGTCCTTCATGTTATACTTTAGGCTCCACAAGTAAGTGAAACCATATTATACTTGACTTTCTCTGCTTGACTTATTTCACTCAGCATAATCTCTTCCAGTCCCATCCATGTTGATACAAAAGATGGGTATTCATCCTTTCTGATGGAGGCATAATACTCCATAGTGCATATGGACGTATCTTCTTTATCTATTCCGTTGAAGGGCATTTTGGTTCTTTCCACAGTTTGGTGACTGTGGCCATTGCTGCTAGGAACATTGGGGTATAGATGGCCCTTCTTTTCATTACATCAGTATCTTTGGGGTAAATGCCCAGTAGTACAATTGCAGGGTCATAGGGTTGCTCTATATTTAGTTTCTTAAGGAATCTCCACAATGTTTTCCAAAGTGGCTGCACCAACTTGCATTCCCACCAACAGTATAAGAGGATTCTCCTTTCTCCACATCCTTTCCAACACTTGTTGTTTACTGTCTTGTTAATTTTGGCCATTCTAACTGGTGTAAGGTTGTATCTCAATGTGGTTTTGATTTGAATCTCCCTGATGGCTAATGATGATGAACATTTTTTCATGTAATGTTTTGTGCGTGTTGAGTTTGAGGAGTTCCTTATAGATCTTGGATATCAGCCCTTTGTCTGTAGTGTCATTTGTGAATATCTTCTCCCATTCCATTGGTTGCATCTTTGTTTTGTTGACTATTTCCTTTGCTTTGCAGAAGATGATCTTGATGAAGTCCCAAAATTTCATTTTCACTTTTGTTTCCTTTTCCTTTGGAGATATATCTTGAAAGAAGTTGCTGTGGCCAGTGTCGAAGAGGTTACTACCTATGATCTCCTCTAGGATTTTGATAGATTCTTGCCTGACGTTGAGGTTTTTTATCCATTTCGAGTTTATCTTTATGTATCATGTAAGAGAATGGTCGAGTTTCATTCCTCTATACATAGCTGTCCAATTTTCCCAGCACCATTTATTGAAGAGACTGTCTTTTTCCCACTGTATATTTTTTCCTGCTTTGTCAAAGATTATTTGACCATAGAGTTAGGGTCCATATCTGGGCTCTCTCCTCTGTCCCACTGGTCTATGTGTCTGTTTTTGTGCCAGTACCTTGCTGTCTTGGTGATCACAGCTTTGTAGTAAAGCTTGAAATCAGGCAACATGAGACCCTCAGTTTTGTTTTTCCTTTTCAACATGTACTTAACAATTTGGGGTCCCTTCTGATTCCATACAAATTTTAGGACTGTTTGCTCCAGCTCTTTGAAAGATGCCAGTGGAATTTTGATCGGAATGGCATTGAAAGTATAGATTGCTCTAGCAATATAGACATTCTAAAATGTTTATTCTTCTGATCCATGAGCATGGAATGACTTTCCATCTTATGGTTCTTGGTGCTATAGTAAATGGAATTGATTCTCTAATTTCCCTTTCTATATTTTCATTGTTAGTGTATAAGAAAGCAACTGATCTGTGCATTGATTTTGTGTCCTGCCACGTTACTAAATTGCTGTATGAGTTCCAGTAGTTTGGAGGTGCAGTCTTTTGGGTTTTCCATATAAAGTATCATGTCATCTGTGAAGAGAGAGAGTTTGACTTCTTCATTACTAATTTGATTACCTTTTATTTCTTTTTGTTGTATGACTTCTGTTGCTAGACTTCTAGTACTGTGTTGAATAAGAGTGGTGAGATTGGGCATCCTTGTCCTGTTCCTGATCTCAAAGGAAAGGCTGTCAGCTTTTCCCCAGTGAGGGGAATTGATGCGGGTTTTTCATAGATAGATTTCATGAAGTTGAGGAATGTTCCCTCTATTCCTAGAGGAACTTTGAAGCATTTTAATTCTTTGTCAGGCATATTGCTTATTCTGTTTCATTTAATTCTTTAATTGAGGGTTTTTTTTTCCTTTTTATTTCTTTTGGAGCATATTTCTCTGTCTCCCATATTTTGCTTGACTTTCTGTGTTTGTTTCCATGGTTTAGGTAAAACAGCTACTTCTCCTAAAGTTGAAGCAATTGTCTTATTTATGATGACTCCTATGCAGATTGTATGTGCTTGGTGACTATTGCTGGCTGGCTAGAGCTGTGGCTATAAATGATAGTTACTCTTCTAATTTTTTTAAAATGCTACTAATTAATTAATTAATTTATTTTTGAGAAAGAGAGAGAGAGACCACATGCAGGGGGAAAGGCAGAGGGAGAAGCAGGCTCTATCCCAGGAAGCTGGATCATGACCTGAGCTAAATGCAGATGCTTAACCAACTGAGCCATAGAGGTGCCCACTATTTATTCTTTTAAACTGTGACATGTCTCCATCTCTCCTTATATTCTCTTGACATTCATTCTCTGTCTTTGGTTGCTCAGTAACTGTTCAGTCAGTACTCAGTTGTTCTTCAGGAGAAGCTGTTACAATAATAGGTTTAATTTGGTCTTCCCTGTGGAGGAGGAGACTTCAGAATCTGCCTATGTTGTCATTTTAAACCAATGGTCTTTTTTTCTTCAAATTAAATTTATTACTCCCAAGTACTAATAACCACTCACTATTATTTAACATTTGTATTATTTATTTATTTATTTATTTAGTGAGAGACAGAAGAAGGTGGGAAGAGGCAGAGGGGGAGAGAGAGAATCTTAAGCAGGCTCCATGCCCAGGACAGAGCCCAGTGCAGGGCTCAATCTCACAAACCTGTGATCATGACCTGAGCCAAAATCAAGAGTAGATGATTAACCAACTGAACCACCCAGGCGCCCCACTATTACTTAACATTTAGATTATATTTCTCTAGTGTGTTCACTTTTCTATTCACTTAGATTGCTGTTAAACCTCTTTCTTAAATATCCTCAAACTTCCACTTCCCTCTCTTCCACAAACTCTTCTTATAGCCCTTTGACTCATTCTTTAGTGATAAAATAAAAGCCTTCAGAGAAGAAATTTCCTGTTCCTACTTATGCATCTCTAAATATATAGGCATCTCCACTCATTGTTAGTGCCTCACCTTCAGTAATCTTAGAAGGAATTTTTTAGCTTCTGAGAAATTTTAATATTTTAGATTGCACAATAAATTTAATTTTCCATTCCTATTTCACTCTCTTCATAAGTTTACATTACAATTATTCCTTTCTCCCCCTTTCTATAGTACTATTTTTATCTATATATAAACATGTTCCAAAATTGTCTATTTTTTAAGTTTGAATTTTATCTCTCAATCACTTGCTGTCTTACTTTTCCTACTTTCATATAATCTTGATTTTATGAAAAATCAATTGTAAGTTTGGACTTATTTAAAATTGCTTTTAGTACCAAATCTATGAAAGATACATGAAAAATTTGAGTGCTGTCTTTCAATTGTTGATTTATAGTTGGATTACATAATCGTCCAAAAAATATCTGTATGATTTCAGTTTTGGAGATTTGGTAGGACTTGTTTGTGGCCTTGTGCACGATCATTTTTAAAATGTCCTATGGAGGGCGCCTAGGTGGCTCAGTGGGTTAAAGCCTTTGCCTTCAGCTCAGGTCATGATCCCAGGGTCCTGGGATCAAGCCCCCCACATCGGGCTCTCTGCTCAGCAGGGAGCCTGCTTCCCCCTCTCTCTGTCTGCCTCTCTGCCTACTTGTGATCTCTGTCGAATAAATAAATAAGATCTTTTAAAAAAAAATGTCCTATGGAGGCTTAGAAAGAATGTATGTTCTGGTTTGGGACATCTAGTTGTATTTGTTAGATAAAGATTGCTATAGCTGTAATTGTGCAAATCATATAAAAACATGATTTTTGTCTGTTTAAAATTTTATATTATGAGAAATATTAAAATCTCCCGGGATTCTTATGGATTTTTAATTTCAAATTAAAAAGAAATCATTTATAGATTTTTATATATTTTATTTTCAAATGTCATTTTGCTTTACATTTTGTTGAGACTTAATTGGTAGATACATGTAAAATTATGAGTCATATCTGCTTCATGAAGACTTCCTTAAAGACTTATGTAAAATTGCCCTGTTTGATAAAATTAAAACATTTTGCTTTATATTACTTATTTTGATCATATTTACACAATGTATCTTTTACCATCCCCCAATTTCCTTCCTTTCTTATGTTTTCATTGGATTTATTTCTCTTATAAGTGGCATATACTGTTTACTTCATGCTTTTAATAAAACCTGAGTCATTAATAGCTGACTTTAATTGGTCTATATTTGTTATTAATATATTTGATTTACCTTTACCATCTTATTTTGTTTATTCAATTCTCTAATTTCCTTGTTTTTTTTTTCCTTTTTATCTGTTTTTGTTACTCTTCCATTTTTAATATGCAGATTTTATTTCACTAACATGTCTACAGTTAAATAATACTGCTATTCTCTCCAGAATAACACAAAGAAATTAAAACAGACTGTTTTCTAGACATCAATTTGCAATATTCCATGTTATTTTTATTTTATATTTTGATCCCACCTTTAAAGAGTTGATATTTATTAGCGTTACCAATATAGTTTATTATTTCTTTGTTTACAATTAACTTATTTATTTTTTTCTCCTTCTTTGAAAGTTCATTTTCTTCTTGCTAAAGAATACTCTCTAGTTGCTCTTTCACTGAGAGTCAGTAGGTAGTAAGTGTCTTGGTCTTTGCATATTTTATTTTCATTGTGATATTCCATTTTCTCTTGGATTTATTTTTGCCATTAAAATCTGCTCTCAATCTAGTAGCTGATCCTATGTCGGTAACCTGTTTGCTTTTTCTCTCTGGTACTTTTTAGTACATTTACTATTTTATTTTCAATATTTTTGTGATGTGTGTACATGTGGTCTTGTCTCCTTTTTTCCTTCAAAACTTGTTATGCTTTCTGAATATGAGCACCATTGTATCCTGTAATCCCCCAAAATCTTCAGCCATTATTTCTTTAAATATTGTTTCTTGTCAGTTCCCTCTAGTCCATCCTTTAGACTCCTTTTATCCTTAGATTGAAACCTTTTGTTTAGTTCCCCAAGTTTCTTAACTTGTCTTTGTATTTCCTATGCTGTAGTTCACTATGCTGACTTCTGATGGACTTCTTCAGATCTCTCTTATAATTCACTAAATTTAATTTGGTTGAATCTAGTTTACTATGAATTTTTCTACTGAACTTTTGTATTTCTGTTACTACATTTATCATCTATAGAATTTCTTTTGGGTTCTTTTCAAATTTGCCTGTCCCTGTTTCATTGTTATGTTTTGTTTTTACTTTAGATATACATTAATTTATTTTTTTTAACTTTTTAATCCATAATTTCTTTGAAGTTTGAGTGGCAGTGTTATTTTTTCATTGTCTTATTTCTCCATGTTGCCCTGAAATCTCCAATATCATCTTACCCTCAGCCATTCAGGTATAAACTCTAAGTCAAAAACTCCACTGAAACTGCTCTTAGTTTTCATATTGTTACATGTCACATGATTATTTCTCTGTTATTATCAGACTTTATTTTTTACATCACTTAAAATATTCTTTAATCCTGAGAAATAAAATCTCCATGGTTATTGCTTCTCAGTCTTCTAAGCTGGATCCTGCTTCAGCACTTGACTGACAAATATTAAATAGTGTCAAGACTCAATCTTAAATCTTGTTTTTTAGCAAATTTTCTCCTTATATCATTTCATTCAAACCTATAACTTAATTTTTCCTACATGTAATGATTTCCAAGTAATTCTCATTCTGCTCATTATCATTAGATTCATCATTAGCTATTTTGCTTATTGGCCTAAATATGTATAGGATGTCATATTTTTAACACGATAAAAATGAAACTCTTGCTTTCCCTTCATCCCAACCTTTACCCATCTCCTAGCATCTTTGCTTGTGTCACACTATTCTCCCAATGCAGAAGCTAGAGGATCAGTCATTGTACACCATTGTCTTGGCAATTTTTGTCTCTTCATTAAAAAAAAAAAAAAAAAGCTTTCTAGAGACACCTGGGTGGCTCAGTTGATGAAGAGTCTGCCTTTGGCTCAGGTCATGATCCCAGGGTCCTGTGATTGAGTCCCACATCGGGCTCTTTGCTCAGTAGGGAGCCTGCTCTGTCTCCACCTGCTGTTCTCCCTGCTTGTGTTTGCTCTCTCTCTCTCTGACAAATAAATAAATAAAGTTTAAAAAATAAACAAATAAATAAATAAATAAAGACTTCCTAAATTGGAATACAGTGAAAGGAAATAAAAAATATTAAATCTTATTTGACTTAATATCTCTAACATCTAGTATAGTTTACTTTATACACTGAATGTTCAAAAATTATGATGAATGAATGCAGAGTTCTGAACAAATGAAAGGACAATTATTTCATTACAGTCTTGTATCATTGCATCTTATATTTATTTCAATTTTATTGGTCTTCCAAATTCTGTGGATATTAAATAACAAGCCATAAATACAAAGCTAAACTTTTTGAATTATCAGGATAGACCAGTTGCTCCTTAGGAAGCTTCTATAGAATCATAGTGTCTTGTCACTTTGGAGCACTAGAAAATTATCAAATTTCAGCTCTGCAGTCAGGCTTCCTCCTCAGTAGGAGGAGTCTGCTTCTCTCTCTCTCTCTCTCTCTCTACCTCTGCTCCTCCCCCAGCTTGTTCTCTCTCTCTCTCTTTCAACTTTTTTTTAAAAGCATTTAGTAATTAGGCAGTTAAGAATTTTAAATTTGATCTGATATAGATGAATTCCTTTTCCATAAGATCCCAGTATGTGGACATAAATGCATTAATTCACATTATTTTTTCTTTAAATCAGGAAAAAAAACCCAATACCTGCAATTGGCTATTTAAAAATATATATATATATGTTCTCACTTCATTTTAGTAAAAGAAGCTCAATTTCTTATATTCTGACTTTTGTTATCAAAGCTCAAAGAAAAAGTACTTTGTATCAGTCTCTGGCTATTTTGTATAAAGAAATACAAACAACATTTAGGTCATGCAGCCATTGATCCTTTGAAGGACAAATGATGTCAGGCAGTACTTACACGCCAAAAAAATTTCAATTTTGTTTACTTCTTTAGCAATCCAACTTGATGTCAATTACCATTTAGCTGGGCCAATAATATTGATATTTGATGTCAGTTCTTATTCATTACTGCACCTAGATGAGGCATAAGTCAAAACTTTTAGATGTGTGGTAAAAAACACTAAAGCACATTCTTGCCACCTGGGAAAATTGGAAACAACAGCAGAATAGAAAATTAAGGGACATGTAACATACCATTTTTATTTTATATGGTATTTGAATTATTTCACTGCTCCTAATATTCAAAAATTAACAATATTTTTAAACTAACCTAACACTGTATCTTATTCTTAAACTAAATCTTAACATTTTAAAAAGAAAATTACTTCTGATAGAAAAATATGACACTTAAAAATAAAGGGGAAAAAGGAGTTGTATAAGCAGACATTCAAAATTAATTAGAAAATTATTTTTTAAATGTAATAAATTTATATCAGTCTTCTCCCTGCGTTTTTGCTTTGTTTTATCCTTAGAAATTTAACACTGCAAATAACAAAGAAATAGTACATTTAATATTATATCATTTTCCCCTCAAATGTGACCTTCAATAACTTCTACAGTTGAATAGTGATGATTTCACACATTTGTAACTTTCTTGATAGTTCCATGAAAATTCAAAACATTGTTATTATGTCATAGTTCTTGATATTTCCTCTTTGACTATAAGACTAATAACTTGTTTTTCAATATACACATCTTTTGGATGGCTTAAAAATTTGGGACATGCATGAAAAATTCAGTAATGAAATTTCTACTTAACAATTCTGCAAAGCATCTCCTATATCCTGAGCACTGTTCCAAATATTTAATGTTCAGGATGCCTGGGTGACTCAGTCATTAAGTGTCTGCCTTCATCTCAGGTCATGATCCCAGGGTCTTGGGATATAGCCCTGCATCGGACTCCCTGTTCAGCAAGAAGCCTGCTTCTTCTTCTCCCACTCCCACTGCTTGTGTTCCCTCTCTTGCTGTCTCTCTCTCTCTGTCAAATAAATAAATAAACAAATACTGAATGTTCAGTAATGAACGATGTCAAGTCCTATTCTTATGGACTTTATATTCTGGTAAGTACCACAAACAATAAACATGTAAATTAATAGTCTTGAGAATAATACATGTTATCTAACCATAATCAATTAGAATAAAAAGAGTAATGAGGTGAGAGCTGGGTTTTAATAATGGAATTGGTGAGGGAGGACTCGAGAGAATGACATTTAAGAAAACCATGCAATGAGGGGTGCCTGGATGACTCAGTCTGTTAAGCTGCCTTCAGCTCAGGTCCTGATCCCAGGATGCTGGGATCAAGCCCCATGTAGGGCTCCCTGCTCAGTGGGGAACTTCTTCCTCTCCCTCTGCCCCTCCCCCTACCTGTGAATGCTGTCTCTTTCTCTCTCTCTCTCAAATAAATAAATAAAATCTTAAAGAAAAGAAAACCATGAAATGAACTTACGGAAGAGAACTCAAGTAGAGGTAACAGCTATGATTAGTTGTAGTCAGTCTAACTTGTGTGTGATTTAAAAATTTTGAAAAATTGCATGTATAGTAAACAGCAAGAGTTTTCTAGAGACTGTTTTACATATAGGGATAACGTCTAGTGCATCATATATTATCCCTGAATCACATAATTAGAGCAAAAAGAATTGTCACACCAATTTACTCATAAGCATAATTACAAGAAAACTTGATTATTCCCTTTAATGTAATTTTCCCCACTTGATTGTGTGTTCGTGGGTGAATGTGACCCCGTGAATTCGTACTTCAATAAGTGACTACTAGTTAACATGCAAAACTATAGGCAGAGCAGGAGCATCTGCCCTTCCTCTTCTGAAGATTTAATTTGAATACCCAGAGTGGCACTGCAGGTAAAATGTTTTAAAAGTCAACATCTCCTAGCAGATGATCTGGAATTCCCTGAGGCCTGTTTCAGCAGTCTTGGGCCCAGCAGGTCAATCACCACCATGCTCAGCCTTTCATCCCACCCCATTTCAACAGCTGTATCAAAAAATTCAACAGTTTTTTAACTAAAGGAATTTAAGCTCCTCTATTTAAATTACCCTCAAGCCTAAATTTATGGTATTCTTCCTAAAATATTAATTTGTATACTCATTTAATTAAGAATTTAATTAATTAAGAATTTGCAAACATCCCTTGATGGATACTAGTGAAGCAAAAGAAACATTTGTTTCTAATGTAAATGCTGGTTATATCTAGAATTTTTTACTTCACCTGAGCTAGAGAAAGTAAGACCACAAAGAATCTTAAATATAGACTTTGTTTTGTTTGTTGGTTTGGATTTTATTGTTTTTTTGTTTTGTTTAGTTAGGAGAACCAGGCGCCCTGCTGAGCAAGGTGCCCCAAAAGGGCTCCATTTCATGACCCTGGGATCGTGACCCAAGCCAAAGGCAGACCCTTAACCAGCTGAGCCACCCAGGCACCCCAAATATGAACTTTAATAATGTAAACATTATGGTGACAAACCTATCCATAAAGTATCGTTTTTATGTATATAGTGCTACTACCCTGAATTTATGTGACTGTAGTTATGTACAAGTTAAGAGAAAATAAATTCATTGCAAGTTTACCTGACAGTGCTATTGCAGTGAACTCTGTATTAATCAGTAGTAATTGGCCACTTTAAAAGAGACTTGTGCCAAATACAGTAACAACTTCAGTTGTTTCACAACAGATGAAACAGGTTTAACAGAATTTGTGTGGATCTAAATGTAATAACATCTTCAATGATTAAAGAGCAAAAGGGCAAAGAGAAGAAGAATTATTACTAAGAACCGTATTAACATGTTGCTACCGTCTTTGCTAGGTGATTTGCTTTATTTCACCAGGAAGTGTTAAAAATATATACTTCTAAAAAGCTGGATCTAAGCACTTATGAAAGGATTATTTTGAAATTAGTAGAAATATGAAGTTGTCCCTTACTCATAGTAAGTAAGTCATAACTGACAGGTAAAATTAAAAAAAAAAAAATGTCTTTTTCCAGGAAAGAAACAGATTTGACTGGAAATTTTACAGTCTGGATCTAAGTCAGCTCCTAATGTAGACATCTGGGTCCCAAGGCCCCTCTCTGACCTCCAATCACTGCAGCAGAAAACTAGAGCTTCTGTAATTTTCATTCCCTGCCCTGCCTCCTCCATCACTCTGGGAATGTAGAAGGGCTGACTTTCTTCCTTGATAAAGGACAACAAATTAATGAATTTAAGTGCTTGCATCATTAAAATTGTCATCCTTGCATACTACTTCAAATGCAATTTCAACTGTGGCTAGCTTTTATTCTTCATGGGGTCTTGTTATCTCTAGTTTCTCTTGTAAATTAATGCAAAACCTGCTCCAACAGTATCACATGCTGTTTATTTAAAACTCCAAGTAGATTGTTCGGTTTCTTGACTTGGTAAATGAAAAGACCAGAGTCACAGCGTGCTAAGTTACAGGTTAGCAAACAGAATATTGGTCCAAGCAAGGGTGAAAGGCTTTGGGAGAAAAACACACAGTTTGTATTTTCAAGTATACTCACCTCTATCTATTTTGTTCTTATGTATAAATGTCTCAAAAATACAAAGCTACCAGACAATACATTTCATTTCACTTAGGAGATTTACAAATTAGTTTGAACAACATGACTCCATGGCTTAGTAAGTTCTATTATCTTGTAGTCCCCACTTCTCACGTCCTTTCCCCACCTCTCACCACACTCTATCACCTGGCATGAGGGCATTCTAACAGGGAATGCTTGTCTGGTAAGTATGTAATGAATGACTAATAATTTTTTTAGACAGGTCCTTTAAAAAAGGAAATTGTATTATTTTAAAAAATGATGTACAAATTTCTTTGTTTAGCTCATCATACAAAAGAAAGTAGAGAAGTGGAGAGACAGAACTGTATTATTTTAGGACAAGGATGGGTTAGAGCAGCTTGATTAAATGGATCAGAGAGTCGTAGAGGTTTAGCAGTTGAGAAATGGGCTTTTAAAAGAATTTGGATGTTCTTTAATTCTCAAATTGGGTTACCCATCATTGTGAGTTGTGTTAGGAAGTTGGATTATCAGTGTGGGTTTCATTCAAATGTAAGTAAATATGATATACATGCTTTATTTAAGGGTGGCTATTTAGAAGGAAATAAGTTGGTGGGCAGGGGCAAAGATCTTTCAAGTTATAATCACTTCAGGAAAATATATGCTCTGTGTGTGTGAATTACTCAGTTGGGTGATCACATTAATTCCATAAATGTGCCATATTATAATTGCTTAAAGATTGGATGGAAGTCTATCGGCATGTTTTAGTTAAATCTTCTATTTCCCAGTTTAACAGGAAAAGTGACAAGAAAAATTTTAAAACTCTAAGCTCTACTGAGGCTTTTCATTGTCTGGTCACGTTCACTAATGGACACATCACCCTTCCTTTCCCCCTACATCTCTTCTTTTCACTCTCAGCTTCTTGTACCAAAATCACTATTCCAAAATCAAGAAATAATGTATATTAAAATTAAATTAAAGTGTTGTGAATAAAGACCTTTTATTTGATTTATATATGAATTTATTTCTGACTTTCTTCTAGTTTGTCTAGTAGATTTGAACTTAATTGGATTGAGTTTCAGATCCCAGTTACCACTTACCAGGTATATGATTCTCATGCATTAAATGACAATATTACTATGTACATTATAAATTCATCAAGGTAATCAGTTACATGATGGATATTTTTGTATTCCTGTAAATATTCTTAAGCTTTATTCTGGGATGCTTTTATTTTACTTAGAAACTGGCTCTTCCAGATCTGCTTTTAAGATTTGTCAGGTGGAACTGAAGACATGCTCAATCTAGAAATAATTATGTCCCCCTTACTGAAGCAAGACCATTTTTTTGTGCTCTAATCTGCCCAGCATCTCAGAATCTTGAAATGTTTCAGTCTTGCTGCTAGAAAAGGCACAGTTTCTAGCTTTGTGTGAAGGCCTTTCCCACTTACCTCTAATCATTTCAGCTGGTTCTTTCTAGGACTGTATTGCTTTCCTCATATGCATATACTAGTCAATACTCTGCTAAATACTGGAGGAAGTCGTCCTACAACAAACCTCCAGGTTTCTCTCTGTGCAACTCTCTCCTCTCCTGTGCCCCACCCGGCAAACTTGAGCTGGGTTAGTCTCCCTAGACTGTCAGCTCCATTTCTGCAATTTTGTGAGTCATCCCTGCTCTGTCTGGGTGCCCTCTCTTTGTGCTGTGGACTAGCAATGTCAAGGCAGTATGTCACAGCAGTCTTCTGTGCCTCAGTAACTTCCTGTCTCTCCATGATTATTGTCCTTCACTGCCTTATTTATGTACAATGTCTTGTAAACCATGTTTCCTATATCTTGATCTTTTTTTTTCCCCCTTTGTTTCAAGTAGGAGAGTAAACCTGATCCCTATTATTCCATTGTGACTGGCAGTGGAAAACGTTTTATCATCTGTGTTTAACTGTCAGCAAATTTAACCAGAATATATGTGATTATAATGATAATAACATTCTTTTTTTTTTTAAGATTTGTATTTATTTTTTTGACAGACAGAGATTACAAGTAGGCAGAGAGAGAGAGGAGGAAGCAGGCTCTCTGCTGAGCAGAGAGCAGATGTGGGGCTGATAATAACATTCTTTTTAAAATTTATACTTAACCTTTCCTCTTATAAGATAAAGTTTGACAGTGTGAATGTGAATTATAGCCTTGATTGGGCCACAGATTTCATGTGAAGTCCCTTTAATTTCTTAAGCCTTCATTTAATTTTTTTAATCTGTAGAAACATTGATCTAAAGAATCTTCATATTTTCTTTCAGAAATGTATCAATAATCATTCATATTTTCTTTAGAAATTGAGAAAAGCTATTGAATTTGAATATATCAGTAAGAAATTTTTTTTAAGATAAATAAGATTGTATTTTCAATTTGAATGTAGGTTTGTGACTCAGTGCTTACTAACAAACCCAACAGCACCACTGAAATCTTTACTTGGACATACATAGTAATGCCAAACTCAAATAATTTAACATTGGTCTCTAGCTATTCAGTACTAAGCTTTACTTTTTCTTCTTATCTCTTTGTTTCATTCCTTCATATTCTAATAGTCCTATTGTCCTACTTTGACATTCCAGTATGTAACTATGTGAATATATCATGGAAGCCTATTGCACTGTGACAAGCCACATCAGAAGGAAACACTAAAGGCCTTCAAGACAAAGATTTCATACATGAACATCTGAAATAATGCCAGTAATGATACTGAAAATGAAGTAAACTCACATAAGAGTCAGAAAATTTATCTTTAGTGCTTTTAGAAGTGACTCATTGCCAGAGGCAGAATGCATTAATTTCATATGCCATGTTAGGAATTTCCATTTCTCCTTGACTAAAATGTTAGTCTCAAAAATTATCTTTAGAGTAGAAAGGCTTTCGGTGATTTATTAAACCTTCTTCCTCCCTATAACTTCAGAAATCAACCAATTTACACCATGTTTGGCAGGGGAAATTAGGCCAGTCTATTCTCAATTCTATCAAAACTGTGGTTTCAGTTTGTTTAGCATTTGCAAAATGGAAAGCATCCTGCTAGGTTTTGTGGGAGATTCAGATAAGTAAGGTATTTGATCCTTTTCCTTGGTGAACTAGTATATAATTAAAGAATCAAAATTACACAAAAAGCAGATAACTGTATCAATGTAAGGCAAAAATTTTAAGTACCAAAGATGGCTAACTAAATATCAGTGGGATTATCTGGTATAATTTTTTAAAGAGTTCAATCCCAACCATTAGGAAAAGCTTTGCTGACTATTCAGCTATGGACATAATAATTCATTCATTAATTTATTTAAATTTGTACTAAATATATAATGTAAGCCCCAAATGGAGTACAGATGGTTTAATAGAATTTCTATAATGGTAGAAACATTCTTTTCCTAAAATGTCCAATATGTGGGTGCTTAGGTGGTGCAGTCAATTAAGCATCCAACTCTTGGTTTTGTTTCAGGTTGTGATCTCAGGGTCATGAGATTAAATCTTGTGTCAGGCTCTATGCTCAGTGCAGAGTCTGCTTGAGTTTCTCTCTCCCTCTCCCTGTTCCCTTCCCTGTACTGTCTCTCAAATAAGTAAAGAAATCTTTAAAAAATAATAATAACCAAATAAATGTTCAATATGATAGTGACTAACTATATGAGGAGATTTTAACTTTAGCTCAACTTTTAAAAACTAAAAATCCATTTTCTCAGTTTCAGTTTTATATTTTAAGTAATCAGTAGCCACGTGTATTGGATAAGATAGGTCTAGGAGGAAGATAAGCACATATACAAAAATTACAATTTGTTGTGTAAGTTTTATAATGTAGTTCTTTGGGGACAACAGAAGGAAAACTTTACATTCCTTAGAAATCTGTAGAAGTTGAGTTTGACCCAAGTGTTAATATTCTTAATATTTACCAGAGAAAGAAATGGTCAATTGAAATAACAAGAAGAAAAGCATGAAAGCGTATGTATTATAGAGTATAAACCAGAGTAATATACAGGGAAGTTGGGGGAAATGATGAGCAAAAAAGGAGGAAAGTCAAAGAGGGGCTAAAATTTGCATTTGAGAAAAATAACGACTCTGCCATTAGTTTGTCAAATATGGCATCATTGGTATTGTAGACTGGGTAATTTCATGTTGGAAGTGGGGGTGGGGCTGTCCTGTGTATTGTATGGTATTATCAGGATCCCTGGCCCCACCAACTAAATGCCAATGGCAGAGACCCCAGTTGTGACAGAGATGTTTCTAGACATTACCAAATGTCCCCTGTATGGTAAAATACCTCCATTTGAGAACCACTGTCATGGAAATGGCCTGCAAAGATGTCAGGTTGAAGGCAGGGGGTTTACTACATGTGTTCACATGTGAGATGAGGAGGACCTGACCTGAGGGATTTGTGTAAAGTGGAGGCCTCCTTCAGCTCAGCAGGATTGGAGAGAGATGGAGAATAGGCTAACATGCTCCAGTGAGGTTGTCACACTCTGGTGACTGCGTAGAATGTAGAGCCTTTTACTGAAATGGAAAAAGTAGCTGAAGGATCACGTTGATAATTTTGGCTTTGAGCATGCTGACTTGTGGTACCTGTGGAACATTTAAATGGAGATGTTCTGTGGGTAGTTGGAAATAACATCTGGAATTCAAAAGAGAGGTGTCAATTGAACATGTAAATTTGGGAGCTAAAACATCTAGATAATAGTGGAAATCATGGGGCTGTTTCTTCCTGCCCCCAGCAATCTAGACTCAATAGCAACTCTCATCACTTTAGCTGATCTCTAAATATAACCCTATTTACTCCATTCAATGCATAGCACCAGTTTTCTTTGTTGGTGGTGGTTTTTCCCCCCCTGATTTCACATAGAATCAAGGATTTTCAGGTCCAGCTACCTGCCCTATTTACTTTCAGTACTTGTGCGTGGGGGCCCTTGATCACTATTCCCTTTTCCTGGATCATTCTTCCGTAGAACAGCTCATTCTCATAAATCCTGCTCTTAACTCAAAGGCCATGTTCTTAATGAGAACCTCCTTGATCAGGCTACTTACACTTTAACATCCTTTATGCCAAAAATTCCTTGTCTACATTTTAAAAAAATACATATATATTCATTTATTTGAGGCTAGTGGTGCACGAGGAGAGAGAGAGAGAGAGAATCTCAAGCAGACTCCCCACTAAGCACGGAGCCTGATGCTGGGATCAATTGCAGAACCCTGAGATCAAGACCTGAGAGGAAATCAAAGGTCAGACGCTCAACTGACTAAGCCACCGAGGCACCCCTACATTTATTTTTATTCCCTGTAAATCTTGTTAACATTTAGTGTGCCACATATTTTACTGATTTATTTTTTTTGAAGGGTTCAAAATATTCATTTATTTACTCCATGTTAATACATAATATCCACACATCTAAACATTGTGGTAAAACATAAAATTTGCACAAAACATAAAATTTGGTAATTTTATGTGGTAAAATTTTATGTGGTAAAACATAAAATTTGCCTTCTTCATCATTTTTAAATTGGGTAATGTTAAGTAATTCACATTGTCAAATAGTCAGTCTCTCTCCATCTTACAAAACTACAACTCTGTACCCATTAAACAGTAATTGCATTAAGCCAGAATTCCCCATGCCCTCCTCCTCCCAGCCCCTGGCAAGCGCCGTACTTCTTCCTGTCTCCATGCACTTGACTACTCCAGGGGCTTCCCATGAGACCACGTCTCTTTGTGGCTGGCTTGTTTCTCTTGGCATGATGTGTTCAAGTTCATCCATGCTGGAGCAGGTGTCTGAATGCCCTTCCTTTGTAAGGCTGAATTGCATTCCCTTGAACGTGTCTGCTCCATCTTGTTTATCCATTGGTCCAGCAGTGGCCACTCGGGTTGCTTCTACTTTGGCCCTTGTAGTTAATGCTGCCGTGAACACGGGCATGCAAATCTCTCTCCCATGCTCTGCTTCCAGTTCCTTGGGGTGCATACCCAGAAGTAGAATTGCAGGATCCTACAGTGATGTTCTGTTTAACTTCTTCAGCAACTGCCCTACTATTTTCCTTAGGAAATACCTGATTTTACATCCTGCTAGCAACGCGCAAGCGTCCCCATTTCCTCACCTTCCCACCCACGGTTATTCTCTGTTTTCGGATAGTAGCCCTCCTCACGGGTGTGAGGTGGTACCCCATGGTAGTTTTGATCTGCACTTCCCTGATGATGAGTGATGTTGGGCACTTTCTCTTGCACTGATTGGCCATCTGTAGATCTTCTCTGGAAGATGTGTCTGTTAAGGTCCTTTGCCCATCATGGAATCAGGTTATTTTTGTTGTTGGGCCGTTTGGAATTCATCATCGATCTAGACACAGGTTCCTTTTTTTTTTTTTTTTTTTTACTGATTTATTTAATTTATTATATGATTTCCCCAGAAGTATATGAGTTCTGTGAGGCTAGAATGTCTGTTTTGTTAACTCTTATATATCCACCACTTAAATCTATGCCTAATAGCTAGTAGGCTCAGTCAATATTTCTTTGGTGAATGAAGTGATGATTTTCCTACTGGTCTAGACAAGTTTGCATGGATTCAGTCAAACTCTTGCTTAGACTTAAGGGACACAGTGGAAAGCCACAGGAAAGTAATGTTCGTTTGCTTTTCAGGGTGCCATGTATACACCTTAGTACTCAAGAGTACCTGCTTAATTCACTGAGACTGCTGGCCTTCAAATGTTCTTTTTAACATATCAATATTTATGTTCAAAATACATAACTTTTTTACATCATATATGAAATTCATATTTCTCAGTGTGAGGTCCAAAACCCTTCAGAATTTTTACACATTGTTAACCTCATCATAAATTCATCATATTCCCCATAGTGAAATTTGTTCATTTCTGCTTTTGTGCTCTGCACTGTGCCATTTTCAATAATAATGATTCCCTTCCCCTTCTCTTCACTAATATCTCTTCATAATCTTAATCTATTTAAAATGATATCAATTCTTGGGGTGCCAGGTGGCACAGTTGGTTGAGCAGCAGACTCTTTGTTTCTGCTCAGGCTGTGATCGCAGGATCATGAGATGGAGCCCTGCCTTGGACTCCACACTCAGTGCAGAGTCTGCTTAAGAGGGTCTCTCCCCGGGGTGCCTAGGTGGCTCAGTTGGTTAAGCATCTGCCTTCTGCTCACATCATGATCCACAGGCCACGGGATCAAGCCCTCCATCGGGAATCCCTGCTCGGCAGGGGGCGTGCTTCTCCCTTTCCCCTGCTGCTCCCCCTGCTTGTGCTCTCTCGCTCTGTCCACCGGATAAATAAATTAAAATAAAAAAAAAAAGAAAAGAAAAAGACTATCTCTCCCTAACCCTCTGACTCTCCCCCCCGTACTCTCCTCTGTCTCTCAAATAAATAAAATTTTTAAAAATCAATAAAATAAAATAAAATGCTATCATTTCTAGAAAGCTGCATTCACTTGATGATGTGCCTATCCTAGGGCTACATTCCTGCAAGAAAGCTCTGATGCTGCAGACTTGGGTTAGGTGTTCAATTTGTACTCTAAACAGCCCTCTACCTACCTCTAGCATTCAACTTTGTGTTGTAATTGCTTGGTTATTTCTCTCTCTCCAACAAATAACTATAAACTCTTTTTGAGCTTATATCCATTGTATCTCTTGCTTCTGGCAGCAACCCAGGAACCTAGTACAGCTTGATAATTATGTGTTTCTTTATCTACATTAAATGTCTTCATCTATTTCTAATTATTCTTCTGCCTTATACACTTAAACACCTACTTGTTCAATTTGTTCTTTGCTAGTACTTATTTGTTGATATTCTGTTAAAGTCCTATTAGCTCTTTTAGGGTGTTCTACCTCAGTTACAGAATATGCTCTTTCACCACTTTAGTGGTACTTTATGGGATTCCGGTCCCTAAAGCATCTAAGTCAAAGCATGCAAAATAGTTTTCTTGTTAAGAGTTTAAGAACTTAGACACCTGAATCAGATTGGCTGAATTTGCATCCGAGTCTATATTTTACTAACAAAATGACTTTGAGCAAGTTGTAACACATTGCAAATCTTGGTTTTTCTCATCTGAATGAAACCATAGTATAACCTAACCACACAGAGGAACAATCAAATAAAATAAATATGTATCACTTTGAAGACCTTATGATGATTATGTAGTGTAGCGTTGTGTACTCTAGATGCTAAGTAATTATTTTTGAGATGTCTAGGTCCCAAATCCCTGGGGCTTGATTGAGTATTCAAGTTACTAATGCCTAACAGATTGACAATGGCATCAGAAAAAAGCATGTAGAGACAAAGGTAATCTTATCTTCATTTTTACCATCTTTTACATTCCCTCCTTAAACGTTCCCAAAATTTACCATCACTTTCCATTCTAATTCCACTTTTTTTTTTTTTTTTGCCTTATTTGTGCCATTAGAGTACTGAGGAAATGGTCTAATGAGCTAATGCTTAATGCTGCACAGACCTGTCCTTAGAGACACGCTAATGTATTAGTACTAAAAATGTTTGAAATACTAATTTTCCTCCTAATGAGCCCAAACATTTTATTATAGTTATACCTTAATACTAAGTTGCAGGTCATTACCTTCACATATTGAAACTGATGTTTCTAGGGCTTAATGTTTCTGCCATTTGCTTGATGACCCCTCCTACTTGCCCATTTCACATAGCAGAATTTTAGGAAATGAAAATTAGATCACATGACAGGTATTGTGTATGATGTTTTGAATTCATTATTTATTAATTTTAAAATACTTTTCTGATGATAACAATTAATATATGCTAATTCCATGAAATTTGAATTTTGAAAAATGTGAAAAGGAACAAATAAAATAAAAATGATTCATCCTAAAGATAATCAGTTCTGATTTAGTTCCTACCAATCTTATTTTCAACATAATGCTTTGTGTGTGTGCATCAGACAGTGTAAACAGTTTTGTTTTCTGCTTCTTTCATTGAACTATATGTATGTTTTCCCTTGTATTAGTCACCTTTGGAAACATCATTTAATAGTTAAAGTAATAGTTTAGTTATATAGTTATGGGTTACAGTTTTATATATATACAAATACACATGTGTGTCTATCAGTCTGTTTATTAAGAATTAACTTACATTTTCACTGCCCCATCTTATAAATGATGCTGTGAGGAACATCTTTGTGACAAAGATGTCACAATCTTTGTGACAAAGATTGATCTGAGTTGTTGGTTTATTTAAATGTAAACTGATGGGGGATATATTCAATATACTTAAACATTCGTGACATATTATACTATATTAGTTTCAAGAAATAGAATGTAATGCATCCATTAAAATCTCAGACTGTAAAGTCAACCATACCTATACTTGAATCCTCACTCCAAATTATTTTAGTTACATAATTTTAGGAAATTTACTTGATCTCTTTAAACGTTATTTTTTTTCATCTGTAAAATGAGATTGTTTCACATAATGAAATACTATTATAAATAGTATTAAGCAGGGGTGCCTGGGTGGCTCAGTGGGTTAAAGCCTCTGCCTTTGGCTCAGGTCATGATCCCAGGGTCCTGGGATCGAGCCCCACATCTGCCCTAATGAGCAGAGAGCCTGCTTCCTCCTCTCTCTCTCTGCCTGCCTCTCTGCCTACTTGTGATCTCTGCTTGTCAAATAAATAAACAAATAGTATTACGCATATTTAATGGCAATAAAAACTGTTAATTTTCACTATCAACTTGTACACCCATCAGGAATGCAAGTCTGTTTGTTTTTCTGACCCTTTATCAATATCATTATTTTAAAAATCTATTCTAATTTGATAGGAGGAAATAAAAGGCAGATTCAGGTAAAAAACTCGAACTCAGAGCACCTGGTTGGCTCAGTTGGTTAAGCATCTGAATCTTGGTTTGGGCCCAGGTCGTGATCTCAGGATCATGAAATTGAGCCTGATGTTGAGCTCCATGCTCAGAGACTGCTTGAGATTGTTTCCCTCTTCCGCTTCCCCTACTCTCTTTCTCTCTCTCAAATAAATAAATAAATAGAATCTTAAAAAAGAAAAGAAAAGAAAAACCTAAACTCTAACTTAAGCAGAACTAGGATGTTCATTGGCTCATAAAACTGAACATCTGACAATTAGATTTAGCTGAAACCAACACTCAAATGCCACCAGCCTTCCTGAATGTTCTTAATCCTATCAATGTATTATTCACTGTGCTAGACTTGGACATTAGAACTATGATTACATATGTATATATAAATTACCCATTTTTTACCCATTTTAATTGGTGAGGAAAGAACTTGTTTCTCTCAACAATAGTTTGAAAAACATGGGGAAGTATTATTATTCCTACTTGAGCCAGATGCCTTTGCCTTAGGCAGTTGCTCTATCCAAGGAAATGGGTTTCCATGAGGAGACTAGTTACAGTGTAGGGATAAGAGGAAGTTGTTCAAAGATCACTAACATATGGTCACTAGAGTGATCTTGGCCTGGCAAGTCAAGCTGACTGAATGTACTCCATCCATAACCATTGAGGTTTTAACTTGATAAGCTGAACTATATTATCAAGGTTTGTGAAAAGATTTTAAGGTGATTTTCAGGTAGTTTTTTCCTTTGTCTGGTCCCTTGACCAGAGCAATTTTTCTGTTGGTTTAGTGTTTGTTTGTTTGTTTTTTCCTTTAATTTTATATTGCTTTTTGTGGAATTTATGACAATTTTTTCAAAATTTATATACTTAGTTGTTTTTTAAATTTATATTGTTCTGGAAACTCCATTTCACTGAAGAATTCAAAACTTATATCAAGTCCTTTCTAGCATTTTTGGTGTGGTTTCTTGAATCCTTACCACATTTTAATTGTCCCCCTTTCATTTCATAACGTTGTTCAATTATGACTTCTTATTTATCACTATTTCTCTTTTTTTTTTTTTAGATTTTATTTATTTATTTGACAGAGAGAGATCACAAGTAGACAGAGAGGCAGGCAGAGAGAGAGGGAGGGAAGCAGGCTCCCCGCTGAGCGGAGAGCCCGATGTGGGGCTCGATCCCAGGACCCTGAGATCATGACCTGAGCCGAAGGCAGCGGCTTAACCCACTGAGCCACCCAGGCGCCCCACTATTTCTCTTTTTTTGACAAATATTTCAATTTGTCTATCTACATGTTCTTTGCAAAGGCTAGTTTTTTATTTAGTTCTCTCATTTTGTTTACTATTTTAATAGTTCTGTTTAATTTTTTTCTACCATATTTTAATTTTGTTTTTCCATCATATTTTAATTATTTCTTTCTACTTTTTAAAATTTCTTCTTTATCAGTTTCAACTGTGTATTTATTTATTTTAAATATTTAAAAATTCATGTAAAACCATGAATTTCCATTAATGATGGCTTTAGCTTTATTCAACAAATATAATATGAATTCATTCATTTGAATTAATTCTAAACTTGTATGTTGCATGTGGTTTTTTTTTAGCTTTTGATCTTTCTTTTTTTCAATCTTAGTGAAATTTTTAGTTTCTAATTGCATCACTGAAAGAAAATGTGACCTTTATGACATCTCTTCTTCGACATTTCTTGAGACTTATTTTGTGGTTTGTCATGTTGCTAATTTTTGTAAATATTTCACATATGCTTGATGATATTATACATTATGTATATGATAAATATTGCTTTCTGTTCTAGAACTTTTGTTTTTTAGTGAAATCTTGCTTAATTTTTTTGTATCTATTGATACTTGGTAGCATGTATTAAAATCTTCCCTCACTTGGGTAAATTATAATTTATCTTTATAGCTAAGCTAACTTTTGTTATGTATTTTCAGACTTCATTTTTAGTTACATAAAAATTTATGACTGTCACATCTTATTTATAGAGTACTCCTTTTATTTTCTAGTAATCAGATCTAGTAATTTTTTAACTTAAATCTCTGTTTTTTTTTTATATCAATACTCTTGCACCAGCTTCCTATTGATTGGTATTTAATAATTTAGTTCTTTTTTTCACTTTCTGAATATTTTGTTTACTTTTATTATTGTTGTTGTTTGTTTTTAATGTTTCTCTTATAAGATGCATGTAGTTGTAGTTCTTTTATTTTTTAAATGATTTTAGTTATCTCTTACTTTCAATTTCTATGTAAGTCCCATTTGTGTGTGTGTGTGTGTGTGTGTGTGTGTATGCAATTATTTATTCATTGGTAATTATCGCTATCACAACTTATTGTGTTTTCCATTAAATTTTTTCTTTACTTTTTTCACTTATTTCCTGTTTTTTGCTTTTTCTCCAATTAAGAATAAACTTATGTTCGAATTAAGGTTAGAGTTAAGATTTGGTTTGGCCATTTTCTCTTTTCTATCAACAGTTAACTCCCCTCCATTAAAATATTTTGACTTTTCAATATCTGTGCTCACCATTATATCTTCTGATGATATAATTATTAATATTTGTGGTAAAATACAATTAGTAATAATTCTTTCCATATTTAGGTTTAAACTTTTTAGTCTGAATCTCTGAAAAATGTTTTAGTTCAGAGTCATATTTAGCTAGGTAAACAAATTTTGGTTAAATTTTATTTTCCCATAAAATATGGGCATTATTCCTCTGTTTCTACATCTAATTTTTGTTATCAATCTAGCTGCCTTTCTTTTATAGATAACCTGTAACTTTTCTCTTGTAGATAATTTTGTCTTCAACCATAATGGCCCACATTTTTCATTACATTGCATCCAGGTGTGCTTTTATTTTTATGCATTATGCTCAATACTTGAGTGCAGTTATTCTGAATATATGTCTTTTTTTTCAATTCTGGATAAGTTTCAGCCTATTGTTATGCCTTCAATACTACTCTTTTGCTTGTCTGTACATTTTTTATAATATTTGTTAGACATATATTATTCTATACATGCTCTATCTTGTAATGATCTTCATGCCTTCATCTTTCTTATCTTTACATCTGCAATCTAGCTGAATTTCCCAGTATATTCTTCCAACTCACTATCTTTTCAACTCTGTCTAGTCTAGAGTATACCGTATCTATTAAGCCTTTTTTCTTTAATGATTAACGTTTCAATTCTCTTGGTCTTTCTTAAGTCACTTTAGATTGCTTTTGTTTCATTTCTTTTTCTTTAATGAGTATTAGCTCTTCATTAAAATCTTTGAGACATACTTACTTAAAAATATTTTTCAGCTTTTCTATAATTTTAATGCACCCAGACTATTTTATCTTTCAATTATTGACTATCTTTATTAGTTTCAAATTTCTTTATATGTTAAGGAAAAAAAAAATGTGTAGCTTCTTTTGTGTGAGGTAAGAAGAGTTATTCTCTCTTTTCCCTTCCTTTGTCTATATAGCTTTTTATTTGTGTTTACTCCTCATTTCAGTATTATGGCTATTTCTTTTGTCCCAGTTCTCCCAGGCCAGTAACCAAAGGATAAGTCTTACATTTATGAGTCAGGAATCCTGACTTCTGGTCTTGAAAAACACAGTATCAGTCACTAGAGTTTGTTACTTGGTTCAGATCCAGGCTGTGAGATTGTAAAAACTGCAGATTCCTTAATTATATAACTTCATATAAATTGTAGTTTCAAATAGCATTAGCTAGCAACTTTTGTTAGCTTCATAGTGTCAGAATTTCATTACTCATGGTTTTAGCAATAAGCCAGCTTTTTAACTTCCATCTGACACAAAACATTTAGTTTCTGCTACCCTATGGGGTGGGAGGTTGGGGGAACAGGTGGTGGGTGATGGGGAGGGCACGTTTTGCATGGAGCACTGGGTGTTGTGCAAAAAGAATGAATACTGTTACGCTGAAAAAATAAATAAAAAGGGAAAAAAAAAAATTAAAAAAAAAAAAAAAAAAAAAAAAAAGCTGAATAACTAGGGCATGCTTCTAATCCCAGAGCCCAGAGACATATGGTTTCATCTCTAGTCTCTACTTTGTGTCTCTGTCTTATTTTTCTGTAGTGAGGATTATTCCTATTATCTGTGTCATTCTTTGAAATATTATATTGCATATATACATATTTACATACATATATATACACATATATATACATACATATATGTACATATATATATATTTAACTCTGTTCTTGGGACATGGTATAGCTTAGTGGTTAGCACAAATTCTAAGTCAAACATGTGCAAAATCTTGACTCTTCCTCTTTTAACTACATAAGCAATGGGAAAGTCAATTAAGTTTCCTGTGGCTCAAATCCCTCATCCATAAGCAGGGGATGATGATAACAGCCTATTCCGTAGTTGTGTTTCTGGTTTTTTGTTTTTTGGTTTGTTTGTTTGTTTTCTTAAAGGATTTTTATTTATTTATTTGACAGAGAGAGATCACAAGTAGGCAGACAGACAGGCAGAAAGAGAGAGAGAGGTGGAAGAAGGCTCCCTGCTGAGCAGAGAGCCCAATGTGGGGCTTGATCCCAGGACCCTGAGATCATGACCTGAGCCAAAGACCACTGAGCCACCCAGGTGCCCAATAAGCACATATTTATACGTACTTAATACTGCTTAGGATCTGAAGATAAAACAGTGAAATAAAGAGATGGAGATCCTGCCCATAAAGACTTGACAAATAAACATACATATATTCAGATATACAAATAGACAGGTATACTTCAGGGTGAAAAGTAATATAATGGGGAAAATTTGAGGTCACAGAAGACCACACAGAAGAGACACTTAATTCAGGGTTAGGGAAAGTGTCAGGAAGAACTCGTGTCTTTGAAATTCTAAGGAACTGTAGGAGATAAATGAGTTTGGACAGAGGGATCAGTAAGTACAAAGATCTAGAGATAAGATAGAATGCTATGACTTCTTTCAAGACATGTCTCCAAAGGCAAAGGAAACAAACGTGAAAATGAACTTTTGAAACTTCATCAAGATCAAAAGCTTCTGCACAGCAAACGAAACAGTCAACAAAACAAAGAGGCAACCCATGGAATGGGAGAAGATATTTGGAAATATATTCAAATGCAGACAAAGGGCTAATATCCAGGATCTAGAAAGAACTCCTCAAACTCAACACACACAAAACAGATAATCATGTCAAAAAAATGGGCAGAAGACATGAACAGACACTTCTCCACAGAAGACATGCAAATGGCTAACAGACACATGAAAAAATGTTCATCATCATTAGCCATCAGGGAGACTCAAATCAAAACCACATTGAGATATCACCTTACACCAGTTAGAATGGCCAGAATTAACAAGGCAAGAAACAACAAGTGTTGGAGAGGATGTGGAGAAAGGGGAACCCTCTTACACTGTTGGTGGGAATGCAAGGTGGTGCAGCCACTTTGGAAAACAGTGTGGAGATTCCTTAAGAAATTAAAAATAGAGCTACCCTATGACCCTACTTCTCCTCTCCAACTCCTAATGTCCTCCTTGTTATTCCTTATGCTCCACAAGTAAGTGAAACCACATAATTGACTCTCTCTGCTTGACTTATTTTACTCAGCATAATCTCCTCCAGTCCCATCCATTTTGATACAAAAGTTGGGTATTCATCCTTTCTGATGGAAACATAATACTCCATTACATATAGGACCATATCTTCTTTATCCATTCATCTGCTGAAGGGCATCTTGGCTCTTTCTACAGTTTGGTGACTGTAGACATTGTTGCTATGAACACTGGGGCACAGGTGGCCCTTCTTTTCAGTACATCAGTATCTTTGGGGTAAATATCCAGTAGTGTTTGTTGTTTTTTAGGGTACTTGATATTTGTATATATGTGTATACAAATACAAATGCTTGGGACACTGAGTAGTGCATAGTATTTGCTCAATTAGTGTAAGCTATTATTATTTTTTAAATTTTCTTGGTGGTAGCTCTATTTTTAAAATCATATTGACCAGAAGTCCTTCAATAAATTGTTCAATTCTTGTAAAATTTATTTAGCCACAAATTATGAGATAGAACTAAATTCTGGCTCATCATGTAGTTGTGAGAATCAACTGTGACATTACTTATGGGTATATTATAAAATAAACTATTAGTTCCTATGCCTAAGTATATGATGTCCTACATTTACTTTAAAGTATTAAAAAAAATAACGTATTTGGCAATTAACTGGAATAATATATAACTTTGATCTTTAAGTAATGTAATTATTCATATTATGATTCACATTTAAAATATAAACGGACTTTCTACCCAAATTACTCATGATCTCCCACTATTAAAAGATATACGCAAAGCCTAACTGGCTGGGGCATTATCAGAACCTAACTGACCTGGGGGAAGGGAAATACACAACTGCAGCTGGCTCAAGTCTTCCATGTGCAAGAAGGGAAATGCATAACTAGCCCACTCTAGCCATTCTACCCCACCTAGGAGGAGAAAAAAAAAAGAGAAACACATATGAAGTTCATGGTCTACAACTAAAAGACTAAGACCAAATTATAGAACTATAGAACCCTTCTCTCACTCAGTATCTGACTTGTATTTATAAAATCCTATTTATGGAAGTTCTTTTTACCTAGTGTATTATGTCTAGCTATAAGAGAAAAAATATATAAGGTATACAAAAAGGCAAAAAACAAACAAGCAAACAAAAACACAATTTGAAGAGACAGAGACAGCATCAGAACCAGACATGGCAGGGAGATTGTAATTATCAAACTACTAATTAAAACAACTATGATTAATATGATGAGGGCTCTAATGGCTAACGAGCATGAAAAAAAAAAAAAAGCAGATGGACAATTAACATTAAAAAAGGGATGTATAGGGCGCCTGGGTGGCTCAGTGGGTTAAAGCCTCTGACTTTAGCTCAGGTCATGATCTCAGGATCCTGGGATCGAGCCCCGCATCGGGCTCTCTGCTCTGCGGACAGCCTGCTTCCTCCTCTCTCTCTGCCTGCCTCTCTGCCTGCCTCTCTTCCTACTTGTGATCTCTGTCTGTCAAATAAATAAATAAATAATCTTTAAAAAAATAAAATAAAAATTAAAAAAAAATCTTAAAAAAAAAAAGGGATGTATAGCCTAGGAAAAAAACAACAAAACTACTAGAGATAAAATAATGTAACAGAAATGAAAAATTCCTTGAGGGTCATATTAGTACACTGTACACAGCTGAGGACAGACCATCTGAGATAGAGGATATACCAATAGAATCCTCAAAAATCAAAGCAAAGAGAATAAGACAGAAAAAACAGAACAAAAACCGGAGCAGAATATCCAAGGACAGACTGTGGGACAACCATAAGTATGAAACATACACATAATGGGAATACCAGAAGGAGAAAAAAGAAAAGGGAATTTGCTTCTCATAGAAGAAATTATATCAATTTGCTACTATCTCTTTCAGAAAATAGAAACTGAGGGAATAATTTCTAACTCAATCTCTGAAGTCAGTGTTACTTTATTTCCAAAACAAAACAAAGTATTACAAGAAAACTACAGACTAATATCTTTCATGAACATAGATGTAAAAATCCTCAATAAAATCATAGCAAGTCAAATATAGCAGTGGATAAAAAGAAAAAATGCATTATGACCAAGTGCAACTTATCCTAGTTATGAAATTTGGTTCAATATTTGAAAATCAAGTAATATAATTCATCACATCAACAAAAGATGAAAAATCACATGATTATGTCAATAGCTGCAGGAAAACCATTTGGCAAAATGTAATACCAATTTATGATAAAAACTCTCAATAAACTGGGGAGTAGTGGGGAAATTACTGAACTTGATAAAGAATATCTAAAAACAACAACAACAATAACAGTTAACATCATTCTTAGTGGTGAGAAACTCAGAACTTTCCCACTAAGATCAGGTACAAAGCAAAGATATCCCTTCTTACTACTCCTTTTCAACATTGTAGTACAAGTTCTAGATAATGCAATAAGATAAGAAAAAGGAAATAAAGTTTATACAGGTTGAAAAGGAACAAATAAAATTGTCTTTGGCCACAGATGATATGACTGTCTAAGAATTAGTTAAAAAAAACAAACTTTCAGAACTAGTAAGGGATTATAGCAAAATTTCAGGACATAAGGTTAATACACAAAAAAACTTTTGTTTTCCTACACACACACACACACACACACACACACACACACTTTTGTTTTCCTATACATCAGCAAAGGAAAAGTAGAATTTGAAATTTAAAACATAGTATTATTTACATTACCACCCATAGAAATACTTAAGTATGCGTAACAAAATGTGTGCTACAAGATCTATATAAGAAAAACTATAAAACTTGGATCAATGAAATAAAAGAAGAATTAAATTAATGGAGAGATTCCCCATGTTCACAGATTGGAAGACTCAATATTGTAAGGTCCCATCCATTACCACTTGATCTATAGATCCAATACAATCCCAATAAATAATCTAGAAAATTATTTTTTATGTATCAACAGATGGGTTCTAAAGTTTATATGGAGATGACAGAAGTCCCAGAATAGAAAATGCAATATTGATAGAAAACTACAGTGTTGGACAACTAACACAGCTGACTTCAAGAATTACTATAAAGCTACAGTAATCAAGATATTATAATATTGGTGAAAAAGTAGACAAATCAGTGGAACAGAATAGGCAGCCCAGAAGTAGACCCCCCCATAAATTTAGTTAACTGATCTTTGACAAAGAAAAAAGACAAAGCAGTGGAGCAAAGGTAGTCTTTTCAACAAATGATGCTTGAACAATGGATATACATGCAAAAAAAGTGAATCTAGACACAAACTTTACACTTTTCACAAAAATGAATTCAAATGGATCACAGACCTAAATAAAAAACTATAAAGCCCTTATATTGATAACATAGGACAAAACCCAGGTGACCTAGAGTGTAGCAATGCTTTTGTAGATACAACTCCAAAAGTATGATCCATAAAAGAATTAATTGATAAGCTAGATTTCATTAAAATTAAAAACTTTTGATCTGTGAAAGACAATGTCAAAAAAATGGGAGGTTTAGCCACATACTGGGAGAAAATATTTACAAAAAAATCTGATAAAGAACTATTATTAAAAATATATAAAGGATTCTTAAAACTCAGCAATAAGAAAATAAGCAACCAGACATGGCAGGGAGATTGTAATGGGCCACAGAGCTTAACAGATGCCTCATGAAAAAAGATCTACATATGGCAAATGTGTGTTTATCTGTAGGGATGCTCCATATCATATTTCATGAGGGAAAAGCAAATTAAAAGAGAGAGATCACTGCACACCATTTAGAGTGACCAAAATCTGGACTACTGACAGACCCAAATGCTGGTGAGGATGTAGAACAACAGAAACTCCCATTCTGTGCTAGTAGGAATGCCAAATGGTATAACTGCTTTAGAAGGTATTTTGACAATTTCTTACAAAAGTAAACATACTCTTACGGTACCATCCAGCAATCATGTTCCTTGGCATTTATCCAAAGGAGATGAAAAATTATGTCTACACAAAAACCTGCACACAAATGTTTATAACAGCTGTATTCATAACTGCTAAAACTTGGAAGCAGCCAAGCTATCATTCAGCAGGTGAATGGATAAATAAACTATGGTACATCTAGACAATGGAATATTATCCAGCTATAAAAAAAATGATCTATCAAATCATAGGAAGACATGGAAGAAACTTAAATGCATATTACCAAGTGAAAGAAGCCAATCTGAAAAGACTATGTATTGCATGATTCACACTATATGATATGACATTCTGAAAAAAGCAAAGCTATGGTGATAGTATAAAGGTCAGTGATTCCCAGAGGTTGAGTAGGCGGTACTATGGGAGGGTTGTATGAGCACAGAGAATGTTTAGGTTGATGAAAATTCTCTTGTGATACCATAATGATGGATTCATGTCATTGTATATTTGTCCAAAGCAATAGAATGTAGAACACCAAGAATGACCATAATATAACCAGTGAATTTTGGGTAATTATGATGTGTCAATTTGATTCATCAATTGTAAGAAATGTACCACTCTGGTAGTAAATGTAAATGGGGGAGGCTGTGTGTGTGTAAGTGGGGAGGGAGTAAATGGAAAAACCTCTGTGTCCTTCCTTTAATTTCACTATGAATTTAAAATTGCCTCCCTCAAAAGATAAAATCTTAAAAAAATATAGGCCAGGGGCACCTGGGTGTCTTAGTCATTAGGCATCTGCCTTCAGCTCAAATCATGATCCTGGGATCGAGCCCCACATCAGGCTCCCTGCTCAGTGGATAGCCTGCTTCTCCCTCTCTCACTTTCCCTGCTGTGTTCCGTCGGTCACTGTCTCTCTCTCTCTGTCAAGTAAAGAAATAAAATCTTAAAAAAAAATTATAGGGCAGTTTTTACTAAAGCATCTCTTCACTTAATCTTTATATATATGTATTGTATATTTTCAATCAGTGTAACTACAGTTTAGCATAAACTTTTGCATTTTTACATTGTTTCTACAATTATTTTTATGACTTCATAATAATTCATCCAGGGTATTTATTCTTTCACACTTCAGTCATTTATTGAACATTTACTATGTGATATTTGGGGTCATGGGAATGTACTCCTAAGCCAAGGTACTTTCATGTACAGAATTTATAACATTTTCATGTGCATAGTTGATATATAATCATTCATTTGACTCTTTATTATACTGTATAACTCTTTGAACAAGAACATTATACATAGCCTATTATTCAGCCTTGAAGAACCTTTGCAGAAAAGAAGTAATGACATGGACCTAAACGTGTTTTGCTTATTTACATACTGTTGTTGTTGTTGTTCTGTAAATTAACTTTCCAAAAGAAAATAAGAAAAATAAAGATATAAAAGTATGTATATAACCTAGTGAATTGAACCAAGAAAGTACTTAGCTGATTCATCAGAGTGAAGATCTGGAGTACAATCAAATTGGACCTGTGTTTTCCATAATAAATTAAGATCTTCTATATTTCTTCCTGCCATGCCATATAAAGATCAGACTTTCATATAGAATATTTTGTCACTATATGACATCTCTTACCCTAGCTGAAAAAATGGTCTCTTAACCCCAAACTGATGTTAATGCTCAAGCTTCTAAAATTTGTTTTTGAAAGATACAAAACCATAAAATATCTTTATATTAAGGAATACTATTAGTTAATGAAAATATTTTTTAGTTATCCATTTAAATTAGAAATGATCTCATTAGCATCCCAGTTTTCTCCTTTTCTTTCTTTGTTTTACAACATATAAATATGCCGGGAACCTCTGTGTAGAGAGACAGCAGTTCAATCTGCTTGTCTTCTTACTGCTCTTGGTGTCAAGTTTGCATAAACGGTGCCGCTGGCAGTTTTCTGGATCCACAAGGCAGAAGGTTTATTTCTTCCTTTTTGGTTACTACAGGTTTCACTTGTTTCCATTTTATTTATTTATAAATAGTGCCACTTTAGTTTTTATCCTATCTTTTTCTAATTTTATAATAAATTCAGAAGTATGAAAAGTTTCAAAAGTGTGAATACTCGTGATCCTCAATACATATGCTAAATGTTCTCCACTATGTTTCCAGCAGTCTAGAGGAAGCTAGTTTGATTTTATGTTGCTATACTCTTATAATTAACTCTATGACTACATGGCTTTTCTCACCGTAAGATCTTTAAAGTGGAGGTGGAAAGGCTTTAACAAGGGCAGTGAGGAGTAGTGAGTATTGACTTTGACCTAGATTACACGCTTTGTCCACGTTGCTAAATTCTGCTTGCTTTATATAACTATTTGAATCTGTAATCACAAAGCATTTTTTTCTGAGTGTCAGCTCATTTAACATTTCTTTATTTGGGGGAAAATCCTTTTAAATTACATACAGTCAACATTAATTGCTCTCTGTTCCCATTATATTCACTCATTCAATGGTTTATTCAAGATCAAATGTCAGACTTGTTACAGAAACTCTATCGGGGTTTTTGAGAGCTTTCTATTAAAACACCTTTCCTATCTTGTCTTCCTCAGTATCAGTAATGGTACGAATGTCAATTAGAATTCCATTTTAGGGGTGGGAGTCAAGATGGCGGAGAAGTAGCAGCCTGAGACTACATCAGGTAACAGGAGATCAGCTCGATAGCTTATCTAAACATTGCAAACACCTACAAATCCAACGGGAGAGCGCAGAGAAGAAGAACAGCAACTCTAGAAACAGAAAATCAACCACTTTCTGAAAGGTAGGACTGGCGGAGAAGTGAATCTAAAACGACGGGAAGATAGACCGCGGGGGGAGGGGCCGGCTCCCGGCAAGCGGCGGAGGAACGGAGCACAAAATCAGGACTTTTAAAAGTCTGTTCCACTGAAGGACATTGCTCCAGGGGCTAAACCGGGGTGAAGCCCACGCGGGGCCAGCGTGGCCCCAGGCCCCGCAAGGTCACAGAAGGATCGGGGGTGTCAGAGTGTCGGAGAGCTCGCAGGTATTAGAATGGAGAAACCGGCTGCAAAGACAGAGCCGAGGACTGAACTCTCAGCTCGGGGTTACCTTGAACTGGTCGCGGGCTGGGTGAGCTCGGAGCGCGGCTAGAGGCTGGGGATACGGGAGTGATTGGGTGCTGTCCTCTGGGGGCGCACTGAGGAGTGGGGCCCCAGGCTCTCGGCTCCTCCGGGCCGGAGACTGGGAGGCCGCCATTTTCATTCCCGTCCTCCGGAACTCTACAGGAAAGCGTCCAGGGAACAGAAGCTCCCAAAAGCGAACCCGAGCCGATTACTTAGTCCGGCCGCCGGTAAGGGCGGTGCAATCCCGCCTCGGGCAAAGACACTTGAGAATCACTACAACAGGCCCCTCCCCCAGAAGATCAACAAAATATCCAGCCAGGACGAAGTTCATCTATCAAGGAGAAAGCAGATTCAATTCCTAAGACAGCAGAGCAATTCCAGAGGAGGAGAAAGCAAAGCACGGAACACATGGCTTTCTCCCCATGATTCTTTAGTCTTGCGGCTACTTCAATTTTTTTTTCTTTTTTCAATTTTTTTTTCTTTTTTCAATATTTTTTTCCTTTTTCTTTTTTCTTCTTCTGCTAAATTTTTTTTAAAACTTTTACCCTTTTCTTTTTTAATGTTTTTTGACTAGTTCATCTAAATATATATATTTTTTCTTTCTTTTTTATATTTTTTTATTTGTTTTATTTTTTAAATTTTTTTCTTTTCTTTTTTTTTCTTTTTTTTTTTCTTTTTTTTTCAGAACCTGTTTTTTATCCCCTTTCTCCCCCCCACAATTTGGGGTCTCTTCTGATTTGGTTACAGCGCATTTTTCCGGGGTCTTTGCCACCCTATTAGTAGTTTATTTGCTCCTTCATATCCTCTTATCGGGACAAAATGACAAGGCGGAAAAAATCACCACAAACAAAAGAACAAGAGACAGTATCGAAGGCTAGGGACCTAATCAACACAGACATTGGTACTATGTCAGATCAAGAGTTCAGAATGACGATTCTGAACATTCTAGCTGGGCTCAAAAAAGGCATGGAAGATATTAGAGAAACCCTCTCTGGAGATATTAAAGCCCTTTCTGGAGAAATTAAAGAACTAAAATCTAACCAAGTTGAAATCAAAAAAGCTATTAATGAGGTGCAATCAAAAATGGAGGCTCTCACTGCTAGGATAAATGAGGCAGAAGAAAGAATTAGTGATATAGAAGACCAAATGACAGAGAATAAGGAAGCTGAGCAAAAGAGGGACAAACAGCTACTGGACCATGAGGGGAGAATTCGAGAGATAAGTGACACCATAAGACGAAACAACATTAGAATAATTGGGATTCCAGAAGAAGAAGAAACAGAGAGGGGAGCAGAAGGTCTATTGGAGAGAATCATTGGAGAGAATTTCCCTAATATGGCAAAGGGAACAAGCATCAAAATCCAGGAGATGCAGAGAACCCCCCTCAAAGTCAACAAGAATAGGTCCACACCCCGTCACCTAATAGTAAAATTTACAAGTCTTAGTGACAAAGAGAAAATCCTGAAAGCAGCCCGAGAAAAGAAGTCTGTAACATACAATGGTAAAAATATTAGATTGGCAGCAGACTTATCCACAGAGACCTGGCAGGCCAGGAAGAGCTGGCATGATATATTCAGAGCACTCAACGAGAAAAACATGCAGCCAAGAATACTCTATCCAGCTAGGCTATCATTGAAAATAGAAGGAGAGATCAAAATCTTCCAGGACAAACAAAAACTGAAAGAATTTGCAAACACCAAACCAGGTCTCCAGGAAATATTGAAAGGGGTCCTCTAAGCAAAGAGAGAGCCTAAAAGTAGTAGATCAGAAAGGTACAGAGACAATATACAGTAACAGTCACCTTACAGGCTACTAATGGCACTAAATTCATATCTCTCAATAGTTACCCTGAATGTTAATGGGCTAAATGCCCCAATCAAAAGACACAGGGTATCAGAATGGATAAAAAAACAAAACCCATCAGTATGTTGCCTACAAGAAACTCATTTTAGACGCGAAGACACCTCCAGATTGAAAGTGAGGGGGTGGAAAACAATTTACCATGCTAATGGGCATCAGAAGAAAGCTGGGGTGGCAATCCTTATATCAGATCAATTAGATTTTAAGCCAAAGACTATAATAAGAGATGAGGAAGGACACTATATCCTACTCAAAGGGTCTGTCCAACAAGAAGATCTAACCATTTTAAATATCTATGCCCCTAACGTGGGAGCAGCCAACTATATCAACCAATTAATAACAAAATCAAAGAAACACATCAATAATAATACAATAATAGTAGGGGACTTTAACACTCCCCTCACTGAAATGGACAGATCATCCAAGCAAAAGATCAACAAGGAAATAAAGGCCTTAAATGACACACTGGACCAGATGGACATCACAGATATATTCAGAACATTTCATCCCAAAGCAACAGAATACACATTCTTCTCTAGTGCACATGGAACCTTCTCCAGAATAGATCACATCCTGGGTCACAAATCAGGTCTCAACCGGTATCAAAAGATTAGGATTATTCCCTGCATATTTTCAGACCACAATGCTCTGATGCTAGAACTCAATCACAAGACGAAAGCTGGAAAGAACCCAAATACATGGAGACTAAACAGCATCCTTCTAAAGAATGAATGGGCTAACCAGGAAATTAAAGAAGAATTGAAAAAATTCATGGAAACAAATGATAATGAAAACACAACAGTTCAAAATCTGTGGGACACAGCAAAGGCAGTCCTGAGAGGAAAATATAGCAGTACAAGCCTTTCTCAAGAAACAAGAAAGGTCTCAAGTACACAACCTAACCCTACGCGTAAAGGAGCTGGAGAAAGAACAAGAAAGAAACCCTAAACCCAGCAGGAGAAGAGAAATCATAAAGATCAGAGCAGAAATCAATGAAATAGAAACCAAAAAAACAATAGAAAAAATCAATGAAACTAGGAGCTGGTTCTTTGAAAGAATCAATAGGATTGATAAACCCCTGGCCAGACTCATCAAAAAGAAAAGAGAAAGGATCCAAATCAATAAAATCATGAATGAAAGAGGAGAGATCACAACTAACACCAAAGAAATACAGACAATTATAAGAACATACTATGAGCAACTCTACGCCAACAAATTGGACAATCTGGAAGAAATGGATGCATTCCTAGAGACATATAAACTACCACAACTGAACCAGGAAGAAATAGAAAACCTGAACAGGCCCATAACCAGTAAGGAGATTGAAACAGTCATCAAAAATCTCCAAACAAACAAAAGCCCAGGGCCAGATGGCTTCCCAGGGGAATTCTACCAAACATTTAAAGAAGAACTCATTCCTATTCTCCTGAAACTGTTCCAAAAAATAGAAATGGAAGGAAAACTTCCAAACTCATTCTATGAGGCCAGCATCACCTTGATCCCAAAACCAGACAAGGATCCCACCAAAAAAGAAAACTACAGACCAATATCCTTGATGAACACAGACGCAAAAATTCTCGCCAAAATACTAGCCAATAGGATTCAACAGTGCATTAAAAGGATTATTCACCACGATCAAGTGGGATTTATTCCAGGGCTGCAGGGTTGGTTCAACATCCGCAAATCAATCAATGTGATAGAACACATTAATAAAAGAAAGAACAAGAACCATATGATACTCTCAATAGATGCTGAAAAAGCATTTGACAAAGTACAGCATCCCTTCCTGATCAAAACTCTTCAAAGTGTAGGGATAGAGGGCACATACCTCAATATTATCAAAGCCATCTATGAAAAACCCACCGCAAATATCATTCTCAATGGAGAAAAACTGAAAGCTTTTCCATTAAGGTCAGGAACACGGCAGGGATGTCCATTATCACCACTGCTATTCAACATAGTATTAGAAGTCCTAGCCTCAGCAATCAGACAACAAAAAGAAATTAAAGGCATCCAAATTGGTAAAGAAGAAGTCAAACTATCACTCTTCGCAGATGATAGGATACTATATGTGGAAAACCCACAAGACTCCACTCCAAAACTGCTAGAACTTGTACAGGAATTCAGTAAAGTGTCAGGATATAAAATCAATGCACAGAAATCAGTTGCATTTCTGTACACCAACAACAAGACTGAAGAAAGAGAAATTAAGGAGTCAATCCCATTCACAATTGTACCCAAAACTATAAGATACCTAGGAATAAACCTAACCAAAGAGACTAAGAATCTATACACAGAAAATTATAAAGTACTCATGAAAGAAATTGAGGAAGACACAAAAAAATGGAAAAATATTCCATGCTCCTGGATTGGAAGAATAAATATTGTGAAAATGTCTATGCTACCTAAAGCAATCTACACATTTAATGCAATCCCTATCAAAATACCATCCATTTTTTTCAAAGAAATGGAACAAATAATCCTCAAATTTATATGGAACCAGAAAAGACCTCGAATAGCCAAAGGAATATTGAAGAACAAAGCCAAAGTTGGTGGCATCACAATTCCGGACTTCAAGCTCTATTACAAAGCTGTCATCATCAAGACAGCATGGTACTGGCACAAAAACAGACACATAGATCAGTGGAACAGAATAGAGAGCCCAGAAATCGACCCTCAACTCTATGGCCAACTCATCTTCGACAAAGCAGGAAAGAATGTCCAATGGAAAAAAGACAGCCTCTTCAATAAATGGTGCTGGGAAAATTGGACAGCCACATGCAGAAAAATGAAATTGGACCACTTCCTTACACCACACACGAAAATAGACTCCAAATGGATGAAGGACCTCAATGTGAGAAAGGAATCCATCAAAATCCTTGAGGAGAATGCAGGCAGCAACCTCTTCGACCTCAGCCGCAGCAACATCTTCCTAGGAACAACGGCAAAGGCAAGGGAAGCAAGGGCAAAAATGAACTATTGGGATTTCATCAAGATCAAAAGCTTTTGCACAGCAAAGGAAACAGTTAACAAAACCAAAAGACAGCTGACAGAATGGGAGAAGATATTTGCAAACGACATATCAGATAAAGGGCTAGTATCCAAAATCTATAAGGAACTTAGCAAACTCAACACCCAAAGAACAAACAATCCAATCAAGAAATGGGCAGAGGACATGAACAGACATTTCTGCAAAGAAGACATCCAGATGGCCAACAGACACATGAAAAAGTGCTCCACGTCACTCGGCATCAGGGAAATACAAATCAAAACCACAATGAGATATCACCTCACACCAGTCAGAATGGCTAAAATTAACAAGTCAGGAAATGACAGATGCTGGAGAGGATGTGGAGAAAGGGGAACCCTCCTCCACTGTTGGTGGGAATGCAAGCTGGTGCAACCACTCTGGAAAACAGCATGGAGGTTCCTCAAAATGTTGAAAATAGAACTACCCTATGACCCAGCAATTGCACTACTGGGTATTTACCCTAAAGATACAAACATAGTGATCCGAAGGGGCACGTGTACCCGAATGTTTATAGCACCAATGTCTACAATAGCCAGACTATGGAAAGAACCTAGATGTCCATCAACAGATGAATGGATAAAGAAGATGTGGTATATATACACAATGGAATACTATGCAGCCATCAAAAGAAATGAAATCTTGCCATTTGCGACGACGTGGATGGAACTAGAGCGTATCATGCTTAGTGAAATAAGTCAATCGGAGAAAGACAACTATCATATGATCTCCCTGATATGAGGACATGGAGAAGCAACATGGGGGGGTAGGGGGATAGGAGAAGAATAAATGAAACAAGATGGGATTGGGAGGGAGACAAACCATAAATGACTCTTAATCTCACAAAACAAACTGGGGGTTGCTGGGGGGAGGTGGGATTGGGAGAGGGGGAGCGGGCTATGGACATTGGGGAGGGGAGGCGAACCATAAGAGACTATGGACTCTGAAAAACAACCTGAGGGTTTTGAAGGGTCAGGGGTGGGAGGTTGGGGGAACAGGTGGTGGGTAATGGGGAGGGCACGTTTTGCATGGAGCACTGGGTGTTGTGCAAAAAGAATGAATACTGTTACGCTGAAAAAAAAAATAAATAAAATGGAAAAAAAAAAAAAAAGAATTCCATTTTAGGGAGTTTCCCAAAACTCTTGAGTCTTTACTTTCCTTAAGATTATCATACAACTCTATCTCTCTGTAAAAAATATTTTCTATGAAAATGATCTTTCTTTGTTTAGGTTAAGGGCCTAACTATAGTAGGCCTTTGTTTTCTTCCTTGATATAAGTTGTAGATAAAAGGCTTGTTTTCACCCCATGTTGTCAGGTAACCCCTTTTCTGTGTTTTTCCCTCTTCAGATCCCTCAGGGCTCCTACTATGCAGTTTGGCTTGACAGTATTTTAGTATGTTCTTCTATGTCGTAGAAGGAGATTGGCAGATGGGTCTCCAGTTCCCCGAGATGGGAGGAGGAATATAAGGTTTTGAGGATAATTCCAAGTTTTTGGCTGTGGATTTTCTGCATCTTTTCTCTTCCTTTTATCAAAGTGATTCAGAACCATGAGGGTTAGAACTAATGTTTATCTTAAGAACACTATGGAAGAACTTGGACTAAAATAAAACTTCTAGGTAAGCCCCAATGAGGCATTCATCATCTATTGACTTAGCAAATACTTTTTGAGTTCCACTATGCTCCTGACATTGTGATAGGTACCACCACGTCTGTCTCACTGGCTAATGGAAGCGTAGCTGATCTGTTCTTTCACTACCAAGAATCTCTCGGTTATCAAATCTGAACACGAACGTATTTCTACCACTTAATAAAATGTTGTATTTGTTTTGCTGTAATATATACTTTGTCCTGACTTCTAAGTGCCTTGGGAAATGTAGAAATTTGTCTAAATGATGTTACTCAAATTTGTTTTAAAATTATGTACTATTTGTTAAGAAATCATTTAGTACAATACTTAGTTCATTGAAAGCATTTAATAAGTATTGACTTTTATTATTTTAATATTATCAAACTCTTATGCATTGATCATTTGACAGTAGTGGAGGTTAAATGTAAAAAATATTAAAACTATTTAAAAACTCATTTTTAACCCCCCCGAAATGATGAAACTATTTTTAGTATATTTCCTCACATTTTAATATTTAGTGATATAAACCACACTTTAAGATTTCTATAACCTCCCTTTAACAAGTGAGAAGGCCCTCCAAATTAAGTTGCCATTATAATTTATTCTGTTTCCAAAATTGAAAAAAAAGATTTAATTCTGTCCTCTCTGAAAGATATTTGAAAACCATTACATCTGGAAAGGGTTCTTTCTAATTTCTAGCATTAATATTCCCTTCTAATACTGAGAACTGGTCTTTTCTGAAAATTAAATTCACCAATTCTTCATAATTCTTACAATACATGTTTACATATTTGAAAACATTCCAAGTTCTCCATGTTCCTTTTAAGACATAAAAAAGATTAAACATCCCATTTATTAGACTGGGGACAAGGTTGTATTGCTTTGCCAGTGACAACTGTTACAGAATTTTAAAACTGATGGCATTTGTTGCATTGCTGACTTGTTTAGGGAAAAACAAAGAGTCCGCTTGGACTGTAATACAAAATGCACATTTTTCCCCCAGAAAGGGTAGAAATCAAGAAATAAATGAGAAAAAAAAAAAACATGTGAGCTAGTTCAAAGGGGTAAAGATAATTGTACAATAATCAAGTTATCTTTAACATTTTAGAATATTTAGGAAAAAAGCGAGAGGATGATTTTTGACTTGTCATTAAAAATAATTAAGCTGGAGCTGAAAGAGAAACTATATATCTAATTGGAAACAGTATATAGTATAATCACTTATCATAGATGTTATGTATGAGCCTGATATGGCCAATATTCCTTTTCAGTTGGTAAGTGGACAACAAAATTAAATGATACTGTGATAAGAATGAGTAAAGATTACGAGCTGCTTAAACAAAAGAGACCCCTTTTACTCATCACTATATCCCAGTTTCTGACATGAAGTGGATGCTCAATAAACATTTCCTAAGAAACCAGCAGGAAGGGTGTAGACAGACTTTGAGCTTCAAACTGATGTTTTCCTATACTGGGAAAATAGATGCCTCTGTTCCCATTAAACTTAAATCCACCCATGATTCCTTTTGTTTTCCATCCCCTTTATCCATTATCTTTTTCCTTAACCCATTGCACATTATCAAAATAACCCCAAATATTTTCTAATAATTTTCTCTCACAGATCACAGCATGTACTGCTTCCTTGCCATGGATTCCACTTGGCCCCTTTCTTCTCCCACCTTGATAAAAACTCTTCTTTCCTTGTGTCTATTTGTTTTCCTACCTCTGTTTTATTTTTACTGTATCTTAAGTATAAACCATCAATGCTAACAAACTTCAAGGATATGGAGTGAGGTGCACTTTGTGTGCGATGTTTTCATATATATAGTTTTATGTATAGATCACATGTGTCATAAACATGATATAGATGTGTGTGTGTATTAGAGAGAGGAATTACATAGGTATGTACATTTTTATTTTATTATATGTTCTTATGTAATTAAAATAATCAAAATTATCTCCTGAAAAACCATCTTCCAAAATTTAATTTAGGAATTTATGCATACATGCATGTACGTATGTATGTATGTATTTTACATATATAAATTATCATCTTATAATAATTTTATGTCCAAGACAAAAATATAATGAACACTTTAGAAGAGTGCATTTCTATGGATTTAATAAAATTGTAACACAATTCTTCCTTGTTGACTAAGTCACTATGTATATCTACATATATGTAATATATGTGTGTATGTATTTAATTTCTCTCTTTTTCTAATCCTTTAAAGGGTCACATGATAGCATCCTGTGATGCTTGTGGAGTAACAAAACTGTGGGATTTTCGGAAGCTCTTACCAATTGTGTCCATTGATATAGGTCCAAGTCCTGGCAATGAAGTGAACTTTGATTCATCAGGTAGGATCTTTTTTGTTTAATGTTTGTGACCAAGCTAACAACTTTAACATTTGTTCTGAAACTTTTCTGTTTCCCTAGAATTTTATTGTTTCCTTCTATGTAAATTTTTGTTCTACTATTATTTTAGAGTATGTTTATTATACATTATATATCTAATGTCACGTTACGAAAGCATTATATTTATTATATATATAAAGAAAGAGATAATAGAAGAGATAAGTGTGTGCAAATGTAGATAACACAAATTCTTAGCAGTGTCATGCAAAATTTGGAGTCTATATCCTTTAGAATCACCATCCAAGGTAAGTGAATTGGGTTTTTATGAAGGGAAAATGACCAAGAGTAGAGAAGAACAAAAGTTCAACAAAACTTAAGATATATTTTTAATGGAATATTTTAGTCTTATAATCAAAAATATTGTATATATCTTAATTTTATAATTACTTTAAGATGCACATTCATCTTATTGTTGCATTTATTCGCAACAATAGTTATAACTGATAATTTTAATATTATTGTTTCATTATGTTTAGCATTTTTCTGCAATAATATAAACATTGTCAAACAGATAAAATATTTTACACTTGCTGTTAAGGAATAGTGTAGCAACATACAGTGTTTCCAGTTATCTATTTAAAAGATTAAAATTAGAGTTACATCTGTATCTTTAATGAGAGTTTATGTTAAATAATGTGTATCTTAGATAATATAAGATAATATAACTTTCCTTTGCTAGCATCACACATTTTAAACTGTGTTAAATTTTGTGAGTTTTTAAAATATTTGATATTTATTTGTAGTAGGTCAAAGTTACAGAGATGATAATTTTAGATTAAGGAACAAAGATTAAAATACATATAAAGGAAATAATAAGGTTTTATTTAAAAATTATACATACTAATTCAGTAGTACAGAAGTTATGTATTTACTAGGAATGATTCTAGAGATATACTTGCATGTTTCATAGGACTGGTTTCATGTCATCACATATCTAAAATTTAGAATTCAGTTAAAGTTTGTCTTTTTAACCAACTTTAAGTTGTGCTCCCATTACAGATTGGTATATGAACCATGCTTCTTTAAAAATGCTTTTAGTAATTTTAGTAATGTTCTTGACATTAAACCATTTATGGTCTGTCAAAATTTTAAAGAAGAACACATTCTATAGAATAAAATATCCTAACTATGAGAATTTCTTTTATAATGTGAAGGCCTATAAAGATTTCAGTTTAGGGGTGTCTGGGTGACTCAGTCAGTTAAGCATCTGCCTTTGGTTTGGATCATGATTCCAGGGTCCTGGGATCAAACCCAGCATCGCATTGGGCTCCCTGATCAGCAGGGAGCCTTCTTCTCCATCTCCCTTTTCTGGGCCCCCTTCTTGTGAAATTCAAAATTTTTTTTTTACTGTATTTGCTAATAATAGAAGTTAAAGAGTACTTTGAAATGTGGTACAACTAATAAGAGATATGTATTTTACCTTCTAACTATGCTGCTACTTGCTTTCTACTGTCCTTGTCATCAGCCCAAATCTCTTTCCTACGCATAGTCAAGCAAACCTAATTTAAAATTACTTTCATACAAGACAATATCATCTTAAAATCCTTGGGTACAACAAACCTAGTGTTCCTCTCTGTGACTGCAATACTCTTGATTATACATTAATATTAAGAAAAGCATAAGAATCAAGGGCAGAACAATGAGAAACATAAAAGACAAAAAGCATAAACTAGGGACTCTGTTAATGAAAGCACTTTATCAGTTTGAGGGTATAATTTCAACCTAACTTTCCCATCCCTTAGACCATTTCTTCAAGAAACATACTACAGTTAATTTTAATTCTATGTGTTTGAGAAATTAATGTCATAAGCCTTTTTCTCATTGAATAATGGGAAATTTGTGCTTCTGTAGAGGAGAAGTCTTCAGTGACTCTTCATTTAAAAAGATTGAAATATATCAAAAGTTGAAAGAACTAGGGAGAACAGAGAAAGCGCTCAGTCTGAGGGTCTGAACAGAGAGGTGAAAACTCATAAAGTAAAACACCAGAAATTATGTTGGTAACAAAGAAAGTAGAGAGTAATGAATTTAAGAGCAAAACAAAATCAAAATAAGGATAGGGATACATAGTATCTAGTATGCATTTATTCAAGAAAAAATTAAACAAAAAATGTAACAAGCATATCATAAAAATATTTAGACTATGAGGATACAATCAAATCTAACTTATAAGCTCAAAATATACATTAATTTGACATACTTTTACCTATTCCCAGCAGCTAGCAAATAAAAGCAGATATGATACAATTATTTTCCACAGAAAGCAAGGGTATATTGACACTATTGACAACAATTAACATTTATTGAGGCTCACATTAGTTAGGTGGCACCAAATCATGTTTTTTAGTTGAAATACTATAACAGAATTAAATCATGCAATTATATACTGTTAGGACTCAACCAGTGTGAGGGAAGCTCTAGTCTGCTATCTCAGCTATGTCTTTGGACCTAAGAAAAAGATACTGAAAACATACATGTAATCTTATCATAATATCATATAATAAATGTAGAAGCATTGCTAGCATTTTATTTATGATATTTAATATAAGGAATGTGAGTAGTTGTTAGATATTCTAAATAATCATCATAGAAACAAAAATTTCTAATCATATATCTTATCTCTGGATCAGTTTAATTGAAAGTCATCTTGAGACTATGGGGGTGTGCTGTTTAAAAAGAACTGCTTCCATATACAATTACATATCTTTATAAATAAGGAATTTCTTGTCATTGTAAATCCAGCACTGTAGAGAAATAAATTGGAGTGTAGAGGTCATTGAAAGACTGAATCTGTTGTCCCTAATATTTGATTTCAAATTTTTATGTATATCAAATTTCCTCATTTTTATTAGCCTTATAAGTAAATATTTTCATTTTGAATTTATAAAAGTGAATATGTACCATGAAATAGTACTTTATCTATTTTAAAATTGAGATCCCTCATAGTGTATAATTTTAAAAACATCTTTGATAAAAGATATTTGAAATCCTGTCATGTAGGAAAAGAATATAGACTATAATTCAGACCCTTAGTTCTTCACTGCCTTTTAGGTGTTAAGTAAATTATTTAATTTCCTTGAACATAGTGTCCTAATAGATATAATGGAGGAAATAATTGTCTTACAGTGTTCTAATGTGTTTCAAAGAGATAATGTATGTCCTATTATGAAGAAATCCTAGTCCAGTCATCTACCATGTTTTATCTTAGCTGGGAGGGGTTTAGAAGTCATCCCATTCATTTTAGGGGTGAGAAAAAGTGTGAACATATTGATGTGTGAGTAAGATGCCCAATGGTGTGTGTTAACTGTCAGCAGTTTCTAGTGAAAGTGTAAATACCAGTGAATAAATGTTTAAAGAAACAAGGGTCAAAACTCCTTTTCATGTAATATTAAAAATAATTTAAATGTTAAGAACTGAAGTTATATGAAATGCTGTATATATACATATAATTGAGATCAAAAGATTTAAAGATGTATGAATCATCATTTAGAATTTAGCTTTTCTGCTACTGTAAGAAATCAGCTTCTCACACATTTAAAAGAGGAGTTGTATGTGGCACAGTATTATTTACATAATGTTTTATTTGCAAATACATCACTGTGACATACACAGATTATCTGTGTTTATAGATACATACATATATTAGTATTTGTAAAGGCATAAGTGTTCCTTTCTCATTATACTGAGAGCATCCTGGTAATATAATGCTACATATTTTTGTGAATATTCACTATCTAAATAATATCTCTCACTTGGCATACTCAAATGCCATATGTTTTACCATTCAAAAATTTATTACTATTTCAGAAAATGTTAAATGGGATTGCGTAGTGAAAGTAATAAAAATGAACTCTAAGAGTTTATACATAAACTTGTCCACCTCTCTCATTTCATCATATTTTTATGTAGTTTAGCAATGTTTTTCCCTCCTTTGTAACAGATAATTCCAGCACATTTGCAAAAAAAGTCACATCCCTAGAAAATGCAGAAGCTGAAGTTTAAGCCAGTTGGGGACTGTCCAGTAGGAAGCTTATCAGTATCAGATCATCAAAATGGGCAAGTTTCCCCACCATTTGGAGACAATCCTAGATACTCTCCATAAGCAGAACCACAATATAAATTATATGCTAAAATAGAAAAAATGACCCTACTGGAAAATATGAAAAGCATCAGACCCCACTGAAGTTTTTCAAACATGATAAAATAACTTCGAAATCTTTGCTTCACATTGGATTTATCCATTTCTTTTAGTCAAAGCTACAGGTCATTGTTCTATATTTAAAAGACAAGATTGTGGTTAATTTCTTCTGATGGAAGCAGTGTAGCCTAGTGGAAAAAGCACCTCACTTGGAAGTTAGAAGCCCTGGTTTTGAATTTTGTCTCCACTTCTTACTAGCTGAATGGTGTTGGTGAGATTTTTAAATATTTCTGAGCCTCAGTTTCTTTGTATGTGAAATATCAAAAACCTACTGAGACTTCCACGTTGAGGCAAGATGGAGTAACAAGGAGCAGATTTACCTTACCACCTGGTAACAACTAAGAAAACAAACAAATATATGAAATGATTGTTTCTCAAACATGGAATATTAAGCAATGAAAGAGAATAATACCTAAGAGAGAGAAAGTAAGTAAGATGAACCCTGTGCCTCATAGACCCATAGAAACCAAAGTGAAACCAGGGAGTTGAGGAAACAGAGTGGGCCATTGAGGGAGGCCAAGCCAGCACAACTCCACAGCACTGAGAGAGGGTCCTGGAGATTTCCAGAAGATCCCCTCTAGTCTTTAGCTAAATGAGGATCAATACCTGACAGACAAAGGTCAGGGGAAAATCTGTCTGAATACTTAAGAGGAAAAATCCAGAGATCATCCAAGCCTAGGAATAGTTTGTATATCCACCAACCAAACTGGGAAAACATTGCAGTTCAGAACAGTAGGTAGAGCAGATATAGGCAACCTACTGTCCATGGGCAGATTGACCTGTATTTATTTATATGTAGTTTTAATGGAACTCAGCCACACCCATTTATGTACATATTGTCTAAGGCTGTTTTCATACTACAAGAGCAGAGTTGAGTATTTGTAACAGAGACTGTATGGGCTAGGAAGCCTAAAATATCTAATATATCGTCCTTTATAGAAAAACACTGCCGCACTGGAGTGCTTAGAAAGGTATGACCTCAGTAGTGAGGCAACATCAGCCCACACCTCTAGATCTAGCCCCTTTGCCAATATTTTCAAACCATCTGAGTAGGCTCATGGAAAGACCTTTTTAATCTTTTCTGAACTCAGTGAAATTGTTACAGTTGTCCCTTTTTTACAGATGAGAAAACTGAGACATAGAGAAGTTAAGAACAAGCCCAATGGCCCCTAGCTGATCAAATGTATCAGAATTCAAATCCATCAAGTCTAATTCCAGAACCTAAAATTTAAACTTTATATTATTCTGCCTTTCATTTTACTAATAATATTCAGTTTCATAGTTATATATGTAATTGTTACAGAAATGATTCGTTTGCTATGAATATTGAAATAATTCCAGTAATGACCACTTGACAGTGTTTGACTCAGAGCTGACCAAGGCACAGAATCCTGTCATTAGTTGTCAATTTGTGGTCCCTGAAAGAAAACAACAACAACGACAACAACAACAAAAGGAATCTCCCCAAAATAATAACCTAATAGTAATAACCTAATAATAATCTGCCAGGTTTCTGATGTGTCTTCTGCACAAGGGGGTATTTTAAGTGTCTGTATCTTCCTAATGGGGACTAGAACTCCAACCCCACACCTTAAAATAAATTATTTTCAGAGAATCAGGCAGGGCTGGATTATGGGAACACCAGCAGGACCTCTCTTCCTTCCATTTATTTAAATCCTGGCCTGATGAAATAAGAATGTAAGAAAGCAGGCAAATTTATTTTATCTCTGAGGCACGTGACAAAGTTAACCTAAATTGCTCCTCCTAAGAGCAAGCCCATTCTACCACATCAATTTCCCAGTAAAAAAGCCGTAAGGAGAGGGGATAAATTATGAGAGAAGAGGTGACCAGATGACCCTACTCAATTATTTATAATCCCATTATTTTCTTCCTTGCTTGCGTGGCTCTATTGTGTATACAAATCCATTTTGTGCATAAGTAGAATAGGGGCCTCTCAAATACTGGAGAAAGGAACTGGAAGAACTGAAGGAAATCAGATTATGTATCTCCCTTGGAGACCCAAGTGTATGACTAATGCCTGGAATGAAGCATACTATGCTCGAGGAACTGGGCAAGGTGCTTTCTCTTTTAATCATCAAAACACTATGAGTTTGGTTCCATTTCTCCCATTTCAAAGAGTTTTGAGAGCTTTATTTATATATACATATTAATAAATGTACATGTTTGTACAGTCTTACGAAAACCTGAATTGCATTTCATTCAATCTTTAGCTGTAGGAAATTGTAAATAAAAAATTTAGAGATTCATAGACTGGTTATACTTCCTCTATAGGGAAAAACCCTATTTTTTCCTTGTTTTTACTTTTTTCATGCTATTTCCTATATTAGAAGCAATTTTACTTACCCTATAGCAAGTATGGAAAATAACATGCTGATAAGTGGGAACACCCTTGAAGACTTTAATTAAAAGCATATTGACAAAGATATATTAATTCATGGATAACACTTATAGTTGTACAAACTGTTATGGCCATGAACTTGTTCTGATTGTTGTACCATCCATTCTGATTGATTGGTGGCAATGCCATAGTATTTGCTAAGTTTAGATTATCGTCCCCAAAATGGACCATAAATTCTGAGAACTAAAATGTATTTGATTTACACAAATTAGGACAGATTAATATAAATAGAAGTTAGTGATTTTTTTTCAAAATATAGAATTTATACCTGTTACAAAGTCTTATTCTTTCAGATTATGTTTAAAAGGTTGTGTACTTAATCTAATGACAACATCATTGCAAAAACTATGAAGCCTCCCTTATGGAATTGTATCCACAATTTTAAAAATAATGTTTTCAAATCACCAATACTCACCAATATTTGAATATGGATTGATTTTTAGAACCATCTGGAAATTATTGTCATCTTAGGAGTCAGAAAGAACACTGAGAGAAGCACAAGATGAGGCTCTAAAAAAATCATCTATGATTTGTAACTTGAAATTGAGCAAGACAATTTCTGTTGACCTCAACTTTTATCATCTCTAAAATGAGAGATTTGGATAGGTGACCTAATCAACTAAGTTTATAGCCAAAATTTCACATTGTATTTCCTTGTATTCATTAGCACATGGTGTTCTGAGATAAAAATAATATTCTAAAATAAAACTTGAACACATTTTATACTACTTAAAACTTGAAAATAAAATATCCAAATATAAGTGAAATATTCCACTCTCCTTTATTCAAAAGGGAAATATAAAAGTCAAGATTATTTAAAAATTGAGCTCAAATTTAAATGACAGCTGTATTGCTCAACAATACAATTTTTTTTTTAATTTTTATTTTAATTCCAGTTAGTTAACATACAGTATTATCTTAGTTTCGGGTGTACAATAGAGTGATTTAACAATTCCATACAATAGCTAGTGTTCATCACGACAAGTACACTCTTCAATGCCCATCACTTATTTAATCTATCCTCCCACTCACCTCCCCTCTGGTAACCATCAATGTGTTCTCTATAGTTAAGAGTCTGTTTCTTGGTTTCTCTCTCTCTATTTCCCTTTGCTCATTTGTTTTGTTTCTTAAATTCCACATACGAGTGAAATCATATGGTATTAGTCTTTCTATTTTTCTCTGACCTGTTTCATTCAGCATTTTATGCTCTAGCTCCAACCATCTCATGGAAAATGACAAGTTTTCATTCTTGTTATGGCTTAATGATATCATCCTTACGCATTCATCAATCAGTGGACAATTGGGCTGCTTCCATATCTTGGCTATTGTGAATATTGCTGTTATAAACATGGGGGTTCATGTATCCCTTTGAAGTAGCATTTTTATTTATACTCTTTGGGTAAATACCCAGTAGTGTTTTGCTGGCTCATAAGGTAGTTCTGTTTTTAACTTTTTGGGGGATCTCCATACTTTTTCCCACAGTAATTACACTAGTTTGCATACCCATCAACAGGGCTCAAGTTCCTTTTTCTCCACATCCTCACCAACACTTGTTTCTTGTGGATTTTTTGTTGTTGTTGTTGTTTTGTTTTGTTTTGTTTTTTTGCCATTCAGACAGATGTGAGGTGATATCTCACTGTAGTTTTGATGTGCATTTCCCTGATGGCCAGTGATGTTGAAACAAGCGTCTTTTCATTTGTCTCTTGCCTGTCTTCTTTGGAGAAATGTTTGTTTATATCTTCTGACCTTTTTTTTTTTTTTTTTCCATTTTATTTATTTTTTCAGCGTAACAGTATTCATTCTTTTTGCACAACACCCATTGCTCCATACAAAACGTGCCCTCCCCATTACCCACCACCTGTTCCCCCAACCTCCCACCCCTGACCCTTCAAAACCCTCAGGTTGTTTTTCAGAGTCCATAGTCTCTTATGGTTCGCCTCCCCTCCCCAATGTCCATAGCCCGCTCCCCCTCTCCCAATCCCACCTCCCCCCAGCAACCCCCAGTTTGTTTTGTGAGATTAAGAGTCATTTATGGTTTGTCTCCCTCCCAATCCCATCTTGTTTCATTTATTCTTCTCCTATCCCCCTACCCCCCCATGTTGCTTCTCCATGTCCTCATATCAGGGAGATCATATGATAGTTGTCTTTCTCCGATTGACTTATTTCACTAAGCATGATACGCTCTAGTTCCATCCACGTCGTCGCAAATGGCAAGATTTCATTTCTTTTGATGGCTGCATAGTATTCCATTGTGTATATATACCACATCTTCTTTATCCATTCATCTGTTGATGGACATCTAGGTTCTTTCCATAGTCTGGCTATTGTAGACATTGCTGCTATAAACATTCGGGTACACGTGCCCCTTCGGATCACTATGTTTGTATCTTTAGGGTAAATACCCAGTAGTGCAATTGCTGGGTCATAGGGTAGTTCTATTTTCAACATTTTGAGGAACCTCCATGCTGTTTTCCAGAGTGGTTGCACCAGCTTGCATTCCCACCAACAGTGGAGGAGGGTTCCCCTTTCTCCACATCCTCTCCAGCATCTGTCATTTCCTGACTTGTTAATTTTAGCCATTCTGACTGGTGTGAGGTGATATCTCATTGTGGTTTTGATTTGTATTTCCCTGATGCCGAGTGACGTGGAGCACTTTTTCATGTGTCTGTTGGCCATCTGGATGTCTTCTTTGCAGAAATGTCTGTTCATGTCCTCTGCCCATTTCTTGATTGGATTGTTTGTTCTTTGGGTGTTGAGTTTGCTAAGTTCCTTATAGATTTTGGATACTAGCCCTTTATCTGATATGTCGTTTGCAAATATCTTCTCCCATTCTGTCAGCTGTCTTTTGGTTTTGTTAACTGTTTCCTTTGCTGTGCAAAAGCTTTTGATCTTGATGAAATCCCAATAGTTCATTTTTGCCCTTGCTTCCCTTGCCTTTGCCGTTGTTCCTAGGAAGATGTTGCTGCGGCTGAGGTCGAAGAGGTTGCTGCCTGCATTCTCCTCAAGGATTTTGATGGATTCCTTTCTCACATTGAGGTCCTTCATCCATTTGGAGTCTATTTTCGTGTGTAGTGTAAGGAAGTGGTCCAATTTCATTTTTCTGCATGTGGCTGTCCAATTTTCCCAGCACCATTTATTGAAGAGGCTGTCTTTTTTCCATTGGACATTCTTTCCTGCTTTGTCGAAGATGAGTTGGCCATAGAGTTGAGGGTCGATTTCTGGGCTCTCTATTCTGTTCCACTGATCTATGTGTCTGTTTTTGTGCCAGTACCATGCTGTCTTGATGATGACAGCTTTGTAATAGAGCTTGAAGTCCGGAACAATACAAATTTTTTATTCTTGCATACCCAGAAATACATTCAGTCTCTGTCAAATAGGAATTTTGGCCAAAAAAAATGCCTAAGTCCCAACGTTTTAATAGATTAATGATTTGATCCAACTCTTCTTATACAATTATGTAAGATAATAAGAATCTGGCCCATCCTGCTTAAATCAGAGCAGAAAATAACCTATCAATCTTACCAATTACAACATTATGCAGGTGCAATCAATGACTGTAGTTGCCCAGATGATACAAAGAAGTCACATTTGTGTTGTTACTTTCTTAATTTTGTTCAGTATTTTTAAAACAAGAATAGGTATAATTATTGCTAGCTCTCTGATATAGTTCTACTACATTGAAGTATAAACATGGCATTATAGGCACGTCAAAAAGGCACTCGGAAATGTTTTCCTATGTAAATAAAATGTCTCATTGGAAGTTGTTACAAAGCTTACATACATAATTATATACAAACAATCTAAATCTGACATATGTCCAAATAATGACCAATTCTATATCAGTATCATCACATTTAATTATTTGTTTTGTAGTATTAATGTAAGAAACATTTTTCAAATGGATTTACAGTATTACATACATATTGCATTTACAGTAGTTATATATATACTACAATTAATGTGCTAATGCCTAATTATATTCAACACATTTAAAAATCAAAAAGATTTGTATCTGTGTAACAAGTATGATAAATTATTGCATGAAAAGCTATATCTTAATATCATCTGGGCGGTAATATATCCCAATGCCTATAATTACCTATGCCTGTATGTTTGCAGATGTAATAAAAATTACATGTACATGCTAGCATAGATCATTTTGAAATATGACTAACGACATTCTTACACATATATTAATCAAGAAAAATGTATTTGTATGAAGAAATAAAGCATAATTAGACCTTTGAATTTTTCTAAGGGTCACACAGTTATAGTATTAAGAGGAATGTGTTATTTTAATCTAATAGCATATGATAGTGATTAGATTTAAAATTAAACAGTTAAAATTTGCAATCTATACATACTTCATGGCCCAAAGTCAAGTAGCCCAAGAATTTGTCTTCTTTTTAATAGACTGTGTATATAAAATTGAATAGATAATCATCTTTAATTTGCCAAGCTGATACCTTTTAATAGGATGATCCTTTAAGAGAAGTTGCAGTTCAACAGATGTGCAAATCAACCCAGAACAAATAGCATGCTACTCTTGGAGATGGAGCTGCACAGTTGGTACTTGTGATAACTCGCAGTTATATTTATCTAAAATTGAATTTTGAACAATATACAAATATGATTTACTCAAATCTGATTGACCTTAGAAGTATCTTTTCTCACTTGTAATATAAGAGGAGTATAAATTAAAATTGTTTAAATTCATTTTCATGAAACATCCTTTACTATGTACTCGTTCACCAAAAGAAAAAATAATTGAAAAGAGGATAAAATAAGTATTGATATTAAGAAAATCAGTACTCTGTTAATGTTTTGAAATAATGAGTTTGATAAACACCTTGGAATAATAGGTGAGCACTTCAAGCCATGACTTTTATTATCCTAGTATTTCATCATTCTCTCTCTCTCTCTTTGTTGGCCTAATTGTAGAGATAATCTTAGTTCAATTGACAAATATTTAGTATAAACCCCCTACCTGCCAAGCACTGTTCTAAATGCTGGGATCTGTGATACATAGGTAGGATTCTATTTACAAAGTCAACTGAAGCAATATACATGAACCTGCAGGTCGTAACTGGGAGTGGTGAAAACTCTAAGTCAAACTCTTCCAGATGCAATATGCTGCATGTGCTATCAGAGTGTTACTTGTAAAGAATAGTATCCTGTATCTGTGTATGGAACCGGAGAAAAAAGGCAGGCCCTCCTGTAGTGTTAATGATATCATTACCCACCTATATTCTCATGGACTTGGTTTAATTCAAAGTTTTGATTACTGCTTCTTTCTTGTGTTATCCTTTCACTATGCCTCACCTAATGTTTGATTTGTTCCTTCATCCATGCTGCATTAGGATCCATTCCCTCTTATCAGAATTTAGTTTTGATAGTGGATACTTATGCTGCTTCTGCCTTTTTCCCTCTTTCATCTAGGTCTTTCATTTTTTCCCTCTTCCTCTTGTTTAACTCCCTCCTCTTCATTCATGTGATCCTTTTTTCTTTATCTTCTTCATCCTCAAGTACCAAGAGCAAGGGCTATCAGACTTTTCAGTATAAAATAATTCTCATCAGATTCCATTATTTTTCTCCTTTCATGTCCCCTCCCTACTGTCACTCTCCTCCACTTTTCATGGAAGTTTTTAAATGTCTTTGATACATTTCCTAATTTACAGGTATCTTTGAAGAATATGTAGAAGTATTTTGTGAATGTATATTATCTATGACTTCTAAAAACTGTATTTTGTTATATAGTCTATTTAATTCCTTGCTTTTTTATTCTTTACTATGTTCTTGAGTTTTATTCCTATTAAGACATGTTTATCAGATTTATTAGTTCTGTCTACAGGATACTATTCTATTTTATTCATCTTAACATTTTATTTGTCCATTGTACTAGTGATGGGCCCCTAAGTTCCTGTAAGCCTCTGCTACTTCAATGTATGCTATGCTAAATATTCTCATGCATATTCAGGTGGTGGGCTTCTGTGAGAGTTTCTCTGGAAAGGACTTGCTATGCCAGAGTGTACCTTAATTTCATAAGCACAGCCATACTGCTCTTCATAGTCTACTGTCCTTCAAGAAATCTCATTATCAACATTTAGTCGTACTACAGACTGAATTGTGTCCCCCACTCCCCACTGCCAAATTCATATGTTGACACCCTAACCCCAAATGTGACTGTATTTGGAGGCAGAGCTTTTAGGAGGTTAGTTAAGGTTAAATGAGGTCATAAGTGTAGTGCCATGATCTGGTTGGATTGGTGGTCTTATAAGAAGAGGCATGCACATGCACAAGGAAGGGCTATGTGAGCACTCAGGGGGAAAGCATCTGTAAGTCAGGAAGAAAGACTTCCTGGAACCTGACTGTGCTAGTACCTTAATCTTGGGCATCCAGTCTCTTGAACTGTGAGAAAATCAATTTCTGTTGTTAAACCACTCAGTCTGTAGTATTTGGTTATGGTGGCCCAAACAGACTAAGGCAGGAAGTTTTTGATTTTCTAATACTGCCAGTATAAAGGGTGCTGTATACATTGCATTTTCCTAATTACTAATTACACCAACATTAAACATCTTTTTACACACTTTTCAGTCTTTGGATTCCCTCACCTGTGAATCAATTACCTTTGCCCATTTTTTCAATTGAGTTTATTTTCTCTGGAGACCTATGATTTTATAATAATTATCTGTATATTAATTTATTGTTGGTTTTAACTGTAGATTTCTCTCAAAGAGTTTGCTGATTTCATCTGTGGTATATTTCATTGAATTGAAATCTTATATTTCATGGAATCCAAACATTTTTCTTTTTATCTTAGTTAATTTTTCTCCTTTTGGGAGATTACTTAAGAATATTCTCCCCACTCCTATGTCACAAAAGTATTTTCCTGCATCTACCTCTTTCTATCCTTACATTTACATATCAGGGCTTTGATTCAAGGTGCAAGCAGGTGTTATCTGCCAGTGTCTCCTGCAATAATAACAAACAAATAATAAATAAACCCGGGATCTTCCAGAGGATTTGCTTTTTTGCTCATTTACAGAGAGTTTGGGTAACTCAGGCCTCATGCGTTTTTCCTGGGCTCAGCTGAATCCGTGTGTGGGCTCATTCTGGACCCCAGGGCCTCTGTGGGACATGTGATCCTGAAAAAGTAAGCACAGCAGGAAATAAAAACCAAACAATGCAATCACTTTTAAATCTTCTTGGGAGATGACAAATATCATCTGCTTAATGTCCTATTGTCCATAGTATGTTCACAGCAAATTATAAGGTAAGCCCAAAGCCACTTGGATGGGGACATGTACTAATACTACAGAGTTTAAGAGCATGTCTCATGTTATTGGCTGGGAATTTTAAATCCCATTACAAGAAAGAAGCAAGTAGTTGGGAACAATAACTCAAAGGCCATAGTGAGAAAACCAACTGAATTTTTCTGTCTAGTAAGACAGTTTCCTAATATCAGCAACTATACAATTTAAACCTTACATCCTGGTCTGTGATATTACTTCTATCATAGATCAATCTCATATGCATAGACAGGCAGAATCTTCTTTCTAATCTTTTGATAACATTGTTTTTTGAGCTGGTACAATTCTGTTTTTATTACTGGGTGTTCTAGTATTAATATATGAATGTGAAGCCACTCTCTTTGCTCTTCTTTTTCAAAAGTATTTAGTGGAGTTCCTATTTCCTGAGACTTTTAGTTATCCTTTTAAAAATTTCAAATGGTATTAAATTATATTAGAGAACATGGCTCACATTTAAATTATTTTATTTATTTATTTGACACAGAGAGATCACAAGTAGGCAAAAGAGCAGGCGGGGCGGGGTGGGGGAGCAGGCTCCCTGCTGAAAAGAGAGCCCAGTGCCATGCTCCATTCCAGGACCCTGAGATGATGGTTCACATTTAGTTGATCTTCTGTGGCATCTAGTATGGACAGTTTGTTCTATGTTCCTTGTGTAACCAAAAAGAATGCATATATGTGTATCTTTTGTGGGTTCAAACATTTTATGGAACTCTTAGTTTGAGCTTATTTAAATCATTTATGACATTTCTTATATTTTGACTACTTGAGCTCTCAGTTTCTGAGATGAATATATTATAATCTATAACCACATGTGTTTATTAATTTTTATCCTTGAGTTCTTTCAGTTTTTGCTGCATATATTTTGAGGCTATATTTTTAGATACATATATTCATTATCATTGTATCTTATTGATCTTGTCTTCCTTTTATCAATGTATAACACCACTTTCATGGTGATTTTCCTTCCATTTTGTCCCACAATAAAAATTGGCATCCTATTTTTTTGGGTGGGGGGGTCATATTTCCCTGATGATTTTTCTCTCCATACTGTAACATTTCATATCTTTTTGTGGGAATTTTTTGTTTTTATTTTTTTTAACTTTTTTTTTTTTATCTGACATTTGTATCTTTGGAATGATGAGGTTAATCTATTTACTATAGTGATTTTTTTTATGTCAATATGCTTGCATAGAAAATGCTTATATTAGTCAGGAGTGTCCAGAGAAACAGAGTCAATAAGGGTATGTGTATGGGTGTTTGTGTGTGTAGCTTGTGTCCAAAGGCACTACGGAGGCAGATTCCTTTTTTCTCAGGAACCTTAGTCTTTGTTTCTTAAAATCTTCCACTGATTAAATGAGGCCTTCCCACATTATGGAGGGTTACCTGCTTTACTGAAAGTCAACTGATCTAAATATTAACCACATGTAAAAATACCATCATAGTAACATCTAGACTGGGGTTTAAAATACACTAGATTAAAAAACTGGGTACCATGGGTACCATGACCTAGCCAAGTTGACACATAAGATTAACCATCACAATGCCTTGCTAATACCTTCCTGGCCCTAGGCTTATTTGATGATCTTAGTTCTTTCAAAAAATATTTATTTTTCCCTATTCTAGATGCTGAGACAGAACAATTAATATTATATATACTCATAAATTATATATATATATTATATATACTTACATATATATATATATATATATATTTCTGCTCTCATGGAACTTAAATTCTATTTAAGGGGGAAAGCTCAGAAGGAGACATGATAAATAACTAATAGAATCAACACCAACATATATCCCAAGTGGTGATAAGTACTATAAAAAATTAAGATGAGGGGCGCCTGGGTGGCTCAGTGGGTTAAAGCCTCTGCCCTCGGCTCAGGTCATGATCCCAGGGTCCTGGAATCAAGCCCCGCATCGGGCTTTCTGCTCAGCATGGAGCCTGCTTCCTCCTCTCTCTGCCTACCTCTCTGCCTACTTGTGATCTCTGTCTGTCAAATAAATAAAATCTTTAAAAAAAATTAAGTTACATGTCTAACATGAGTTAGACTATTACTTGAGAGAAGATTTTCAGAGATGATTAGATTTGAAGAGTTAAGAGAATAGATTATAACCATAACCATATATAGGAAGAGCATTCCAGGCAGAAAGAACAGCAGTACAAAGTCTCTACATCAGAACGTATTTTCCATTTGTGAGGTCAGGTGAAGAGAAATATGAGGTATGATTTAGTGTTAGCCATGGATGGTCTTAGACATTATGGTATAAACTCTGATATTTATTTTTTAAAAGGTTTTTTAAAAAAGATTATTTAATAAATTATCTTAATTTTTAAAGTACATGCACATTAGATAGGATATAGATCAATTAAAATCTTGCCAAAAGAGAATAACACATGAAACTTAAAAGAGCAAATATAGGGGCACCTGGGTAGCTCAGTTGGTCAAGCATCTGACTCCTGCTTTTGGCTCAGGTCATGATCTCAGAGTCTTGAGATTGAGCCCCACATTGGGCTCTGTGCTCAGTGTGGAGTCTGCTTGTCCCTCTCCCTCTGCCCCACCCCTCGAATGAATAAATAAAATATTTTTTTAAGTGTCAATATATTTGATCAAGTTAAAGAATAATCAGTAAGTTGGTTTATGGGTGATTAAATTATAGCAAAATTATGATCCTTATTTATGTCTAAAGACAGGTGAGATGTAAGCCATGGACTCAATTATATAAAATATTACAGAAATCTAAATGCTGCAGATATTCCTAATAGACAGCAATTAATGACATTATGATAATAGGCAATTTGATAAACTATTGTTACCTTTGCAACACTTTCTTCTTTAAAAAGCAGGCATGAAAAAAAAAATAAAAAGCAGGCATGACATTTATGTGAGTGTTACTGAATGTTCTGTTGAGGAAGAGATAGTTCATGGACTTGTTACCCTCTACTTTCATATCGATAGAGAATTTCCCCCCTCATTACTGCTGTGAAAACATGTACAGAGACATTTTGACATTAATAACATTTAGAGGTGCTTAACTTTTACTACTATCAGACTAACAACAATATTTTATGATTAAATTGGTTTGGTTTGTTTTTAAGAATCTCCTTGAAGATATTTGCTCCTCTGTAAGCTTACATGGGGTAAGTGTTTTCATTGTAGGGTAAAAATTATATCAGTAAGAATTTTGGAGTATTTCACTATGCATTCTGGAACAGTGAAGCAATGGGACACTGTGCTCAGAGACTTCATCTCAACATAAGAGGCATATTAGAATAATACCCTATATATGATACTTCATTAATTTTAATATCATTAATATCATTCATTTCACTAGCATATATTCTAATGCTTAGTCCTGTGGGTTTTTCATGAATAAAAATGACTTTTCTTTTAAAATGTTTTACACTAACTTGTTTGTCTGCCATAGCTGACCTCCAGCTTGTTTTGTGATATTTGAACTCATTTATATTTCTAGATTTGTCACTTCCATTCTGCCTAGACCCAAAATATCCTGTAATTTTCTGTTGTTTTTTTCCCCCACTTCCTGAAGTTGTAGATCCAATTAAACATTGCTACTTGTAAGAAAGTCTTGTCCCAGCTTTGGAGTTTAGAACAAGTCATTGATTATGCTGTGTTGATTCTGTGTTGACAGTGTACTCAATAGCTTCATCATATCTCAGTCAACCAGATTAAAATATTGCTCTACTATTTTCAGTAATAAAGGTAGAAGTTTTGTTAGCAAAGCCATATTTGCTACAATTCAAAGCCAATTAGATTTCTCATGTGATGAAATTATTAGAGATTCTCATTTTCAGCGTTGAATGATAAAATTAAGAGAACATGTTCATACTAATTATAAAATAATAGTCAAAAATAATTCAAAAAGGCATCTTTCAACAGCAAGCATAAAAAGATAATAACAAGACAATTTGAAAATAAATTAAATGTGTGAGCTTAAGACTTGCTTAAGTAACTCATACAATGGAATACCATATGACTCTTAAAAAGTCATAAATGTGTATGTAATAAAGTACAAGGGTAGATTTTCATGATGCTATTGAAAATTAAGAATGACAAAACAGAGTATAGGACATGATTTCACAATCAGTGTCCAGATAGATGATTGACAAAGAATGAGACACAGAGAGGTCATTTTCTATTGGCCCTGTCCCTCCACTCATTCATTCTGTATTCTTCTGTCCCATCCTTCATTCCATTGAGAAAGCTGACTTGCCCATTAACTTGTATTTGTAATTGACCAATGAAAAGCACTGACAAGAGAGGCGAGAGTAGGAGGAGAGACTGGGACATTTATTCCTTCTTGTCCCACCTTAGGTACATTTGTAACGATGGCTACATTGGTGGCAGCTATAGCCCCTATCAAGCGGTCCTTCTCCAGAGCTCCAGGTATTAACCACGTACTACTTAGCTCATTTCCATCCTTTGCCTCTTCGAGCCTTATGTAGGTGATGGTTTTCTACTGCTCCTAATTTAAGTGTTTATTTCCTTAATTCTTTTCCTCTGTTTTTCTCCTTCTGTAAATAGTCCCTTCATTAGTAAGTCTTTTTAAAATTCCCATCTAGATATGTGTTCTATGTTTCCTACCAGGACCCTGACTAATATAAATGTACATGGGAAAACCTGTCATTGTAGCCATCAAAATGTGTATATGCATTTTTCGTGAGGTGTCTACCTTATTTTCTAAATTTTCTAAAGTAAATACATGATATTTTTTCAATATAAAGAAAGCAGAGCAAAAGCATCTTTATACATGAAAGAGAAAAAAAATAACATGCAAATAAATAACACTGAAGGGAAACAATGAAGAACTGATATCTTTTTAACTTCTTGTTGTTGTTGGCTAGATTAAGCCTAATGATTTTCTACATCCAACCCTAAGTCCTAGACAGCTCCTCCCAAAATGAGCAAAAAGGAAAGGAGAGGGAGGGAAAGTAAAGATGATTCATCTGAAGCCAGATTAAAGATGGAATTAATATTTATGAGAGGTTAACACTTAATCCCCTAGTCTTTGCTTTTGCATGAAGAAAGAAACCTAGAATATTCATAGCCCCTCTTCACTCCATCTCTGCCTCTCTATCCTTACTCCCTCTGTGAAAAGGGTGGCTTGCTTAACTGGAGTTCAGAAGGAACTGAACAAGTCCCAGTGAGTAATTTCTCCAGCTGTCCTCTCCTAGGAAAAGTCCATCCTCTGACTCCACAGGTTCTTTCATCCATTGCTGCCAGCAGACTACTCTACTAGCAGAAGCCTGAGTTGTTGCAACCCCGTCAAAAACTGTTTGGGTGGGCTCTAGTAATTGTAGGAGCTAGTAGAACACTGATGAGGCTGCATATTCATGTCATATATTTAAATTTAGCTTTATTTACATAAAGGTGATATTTTGATTTCCCTCCCTATAATTCTTGTGTCTACTCCTCAGGCAGGCAGTTCCCAATTGGAGTGGGAAAGGAAATGGTACTTTGCTGATTTCCTCGAATCACAAAAATATTTATATTCCTTTTACTATGCCCACAGGCAGCATTATTTTTTAAGATGTGTATTTTTTGCTCTTCTAAATATTTTATGTGATTATTGCTGACATTTTCAAAAAAGTAATATAGAAATTACATAAAAGAAAAATAAATCATATGAAATCATACAAATCAGAGTTAAAATGTTTTATATTTCTTATGAAACCATGTAAAATTACTCTGATTATAATGTAAAATTACTATGTATATTACGAATAATATACATATATATGGTGTTTTACATTTTATATTTATATCCTAATGATCCCCCTATCCAACCTTATGTTCTACAGTGTTCTAATAATACAGTACTTTATACTTTACATTGGGCCTTTTTCATTTTAATTATATACAAAGGCAGTAGAGCAGTTAAGAACAACAGCCTCCAGAGTGACAGTGATTGGTTTTGAACCCATATTCTACCACTTATTATAAGGTTCTCTAACCTTGGGCACATTCCTTAATCTTTCTTATGCCTAAATTTCTTCCTCTGTAAAATGAGGATAACAACACTGTACCTGTTAGTTTTCTGTGAGCATTCACAAGATAATCCATATCAACATGGTAAAAAGGCTTAAGTCTCTTTCTTCTCATGTTTGTACTTTACCAGGAGAAGACAATTAACTCTCTGTCTCTGACTGTCTCTGTCTCTCTCATACACACATGCACAACACACATCAACACACATACAAGACATGCATAAATGGTATAAGAAAAATAAAGCGTATAGAGTGAGTGGGTACAGAGAGTTGATAATTCAGGTAAGATATTCAGGGAAGACCTCTAAAAAAGCAACCTTCATGAATTAAGGAGGTAAGTCATACAAATCTTGGGGAAAATCATTTTGGGAAGAGGGTTCCAAGTGCAGACCTTGAGGAACAATAAGATCAAAGATATCCATGTGACTAGAGCAGAATGAAAAAGGCAGAGACTGGCATGAGATAACTAGAGAGAGAAGCTGGAGCTAGGTTATGAAACTCTCCCTAGGCCATGGTGAAGAAGCTAAATGCTCTCTGAGGATCACATAAAAACTGGACCATTTTAAACAGTGAAGCAATGGAACTTGATTTTCACTGAAACAAACCAACAAACAAAAAATAGTTGGCATGGGATACTTGGGTGGCTCAGTCAGTTAAGCAACTACCTTCAGCTCAGGTCATGATCCCAGGGTCCTGGGATCGAGCCCCACATTGGGATTTCTGCTCAGCGGAGAGCCTGCTGCTCCCTCTCCCTCTGCTGCTCCCCCTGCTTGTACACTCCCTCTCTGTCAGATAAATAGATAAAATTTTCAAAAAAAAAAAAAAAAGAATAGTTGTCAACTTTTATAGATAAACACTCTATCCAGGGCAAGAGTGGAAACAGAGGAACCATGAAGATGTTCCTTTATGATTCAGAAGTAAACATAATTTAGACCAAGGCAGTGGCGCTTTCAGAGAACAATGAGGTGCATTTTCTGCAGAGAATTTAAAGGTAGTTAAACCATCATAAAGTTGGTCTTCTCTTTATTATCACCATACTTAGAGCAATTCTAAACACCAGTGATTAATCACTTGTCCTCCCAAAGGTGAACTGTTCCCAATGCTCCTCCACACCCTGTTTATGCCAGTGGACCTCGATGACAACTGAGAAACTTAAAACACCATGATATATTTGAAAATAGAGTCCATAGAATCTGCTGATGAATTGGATGTATGTGACGGAATGCAATCTCAAGCATATTTCCTGCAGCAGTTAGGTGAAATATGGCAGTGTCTGCGATCCTGTTTTTACTATGTATACTACATAGTATATAATAAACTCTATATATGGTCAATGTTAGTGGACTATATACTCCACTCCATTAATTTTTCTTTCAATTAGTTTGCTAGTTGTACTCTATGTTAATGGTGTTTATTTATAATATGTTTTAATATTAGGTAATTTAAGTACCATTTAATCAATGTTATTCTAAGAGTTCTTAATTATTCTTGTTCATTGATTAATATATTAGTTAAAATGCCTTTGGCTATAAGTATTAGAAACCCCAAGTGGAACTGACAAAAAAGAATCTTACTAGCTCACAGAAGAGAAAGGCTACAGGTATGACTGATTTCAGATTTGGGTGATTGAGCAAATCCAAGGTGTTTTCAAGGAATCAGGTTCTTTCTTTCCCTCTGTTCTGCCATCCTCAGTGTTGGCAATAAGATGACCCTTGCATCTCCATAGATCATACTGCAAGAAGAAAACAACCGGGGGAAGTGCTGAGACAGTTTCTTCCTCTGGTTCCTAGAAAGAGAACCCTGTTTCTTAAAGTCCCAAGTAGATTTCCCTCTTGTCTTTTGGGCCAGGATTGTGTCATGTGTACTTCTCATTATGAGGCCCTCAAAAGGAGAGTAATTACCTTTATATCAAACAGTGGTGTCCATTTCCCCTTGTGAACATGATTGCCAATGTGTGTGTGCAGGGAAGGAAAGAAGGAAGGCAAAGGGAAAGAAGAAGAACTAGACAGTAGGAGAATGACTGTAACTAGAGCAATATAAAAGTAACTCAGGAGGCAGAAAGTATCTACTCCTGGAACTTTGTGGGGAGACTGGAGGAACATCACTTTGGAAAGGGGAAAACAAAGCATCAGAAAGATTTTTAGCTAAAGCAAAGGCTTTAGAACTTTGTTTTAAAGACAATCCATAGCAGGAAACTCATTTTATATCAGAAACCTAAACCACAATCTTAAACATACATTATATGTGCGTATATACACATATATAAACATATGCATATGATATATACTATGTATCATTTTCAACATTGTACTACATTACTTTTTATGACCCGATGGTTGGTTTCAAGCTGCAGTTTGGAAAATGCTAATCTAGTAGATCTCTTGGGCCAGTGTCTACAGGATCTCGAGATTCATATTCATCTTCCCTCATGCTGGTAATCCTTTGTATCAAGTTTATATTGTGAGTGGTAGCTTGATTTGCCTCTTTAATATTTACTCTGTATGGCTAAGGGAAGTTATGCTGGATGAATTGTCTGAGAATAAAGGGAAATGAGCTCTCCGGGTAGGTCTAGACTCAGTTACCAGCAAACTTCTAAATGATATATTGCTACTGGTGAGAAATCAAAATCATGGGAAACTGTGACAAGTCAGCCTGAGCAAGTGCTGTTACACCAAATGTAGCTACTTCACCAGAATGATTATGCCTTTAGGATACATTCCACATTTTATGTCACTTTAAAACTAAATAATCATGGTTTTGTAAGATGTGTTCCAGTTTTTTTCCTTAGGGGTTTCCAGAAACTTATATCTTTTTGTAGTTTAGAACATTGAATAAATTGTCATATGAAATAAGAAGTGTAGAAAAAAACCTGCTTGTATCATGTAACTCATAATTTGGTAATCCTTGGGCATGTCTGATTACATCGTAAAAGTCATTATTTCTTGGACTACACCAGTATCTGAGATGTAAATCAATCTATTTTTTTGATGCAGACCAATATAGTTTAATTTTGTTCCACTTTAACTCCTCATTTTGTATCAAGAAAGAATGGGTTCATAATTTGACTCTTTTATTCCAAAGAAGTAAATTAAATTTCAAAGTGTTTAATTCAGAAGTGAGTTGGTGAATGTTTATTTTAACTTTCTTTTGAGCATTTCTGTCTCAAGAGCCAGGCAGTATTTTACATTTTGGTCATTTTTCTTTTGCTGAGATAATGAGGGTGGGGACTCTTTACAACTGTAGGCAATTGCTTTGAGCTCTAAGCACTTTGAAGAGATTAGCCCCATTGATATTCTCTTCATTTTTTGGAAAGAAATGCTGCTCTCCCCTGAGTATAAGAAGATGGGCAGCTATTGAATAGAAACTGCTTTTGTCTAGCAGATAGTATAGTATTAAATATTCTCTTCTTAAAGACATATATGCAACATTAGAAAGTTCTCTAAAATGATTGGGGGCCTCCTTACACTGACTTGTTAATTTTCCCTGAACCTGCAAAGTTAAATTTGGTATCATTTGCCTGGAAAATATCTTTAAAGGAGTTAGAGCCAGGATTGTATTATTAAGCCAGCCAACTGGGTGATGAGCAAGTTAATTATCCTGGGCATAAAGGGGGGAAATGGTATTATTTCTGCCAGCAAAACAGTGAAAAATATGAATGAACTATTTGGTGGTCTGCTCACCTAGCTGGACTTAGCTGGACAGTGACCTGTCTCTTCTGAGTGAGTTCGAGCAAAGATATTTTTTTTTATTTAAAAGTGTTACACTTTGCTAGAATTCAGATAAAGACATATAAATAATGTTTTATTCCAGATGACTCCATATCCATTATGTTATTGTTATTTCAGACAAGTTCAGTTAGCAAAAATCTTAATCCAAATGACTTTTCTGTCATTAAAAAAAAAAAAAAAAAAAAAGAATAAAAAGTCTTCTGGGGGGAGGAGTATGCATGTGTGTGTTTTCCAGTGCTGCAGGTCTATCCAGTGTCTGGCTTAAACACAAGAGTTTCCCCTACTGCTTAGCTTGCTCCTGCAGACAATCAGTTAGATACTAAAATCTTTGTGAAGGTCATCACATCCTTCCCTTTCTGAAAGCATCACTTGAAGTTCAACAACTTAGCAGTTTCTGTTGCCTTGTGTTCCTTGCTCTGTTATATATACATAAAAAGGAATGTTATTTTCATTCAGAGAAGGTAATAAAAACCTGTGATTTAGCAAACAGGGTTATCATCAAATAAACATTTTATTTATGCTATTCAGACATCTATCTTCAAGATATCACAAGTATCAATCAATTTCAAGTCAACTGGATGTGTAAAATAGATGTGTCATGCTAGAAGCTCATGATTATATCCTGTGGTTTAAAACAGTGAATTTGATTACATTACATGTTGCTGTACCCTCTTTGGTCTTACTGCCTTTGCACTTGAGTTAATCTGCCTTTGCGAATTCTAAGAACCAGTTCACAGGGAAAGGACCTGTGATGTAATTCTATCCATCTCTCCATGGTGGTAGAAATTAAAAACTCCTACCACCTTCATCTACAGAACTTCATAATTCTGATCACAATAGCATTATCAAAGATCCTTGGCAGGCTCTCAGTTGGCACTAGGACAAAAAAATAAGGATAGGTATGGGATTTCCTGAAAGATGTCTAGGATCAGAACATTGAAATTCTGCTTTTATCTCCAAGATCACCTCACAGAACCCCAATGTTTTGTGATTTCTTCGTCCCGTAAACTCAAGTCAATGAAACTTTTCCAAGATCAGTACAACTTTCATGATGGTAAAAAGCTGAAAGACCAAATACAGCCTCATTTACATTGCAGTAAGTTGTTTCTGGGTGCCTAGAATGTCAAAGCTCTCCTTTTCAGTGTACTTGTCTCTAACTGACAAAATATATTTTGTTCCTTTGTTCCACTTTGCTGAGTTTGTTGTTTTGTTTTGTTTTGTTTTGCATTTGCCTTATAGATACTTGCATTTAAATAAACATTTGTTGACTGATAACTACACAGACAACATTTCTTGAGGGTCTTTGACCCTAGTCATTATCAGTGCTTTTTTGCAAGCTTTTCAGATGATTTCTGAAAAATACTCATTAAACTGTTTTAAAGTTTAAATTTAAGCATATTTTTAGTACCTTACTCCACTTTCAAAGAGAAATTTGGCTCTTGTACTAACAAAGTTTACCAGCAAATTATCTTTTCTCCTATGTTGTAAAAATATTTTATTTTGTCCCATAGACTCAGCAGTTCCATAAATGGTTAAAGAATCAGGCTTAAAGATATTGATTTGCAACTGATGCCAGTATATCAAGAGTTACTAAAGTTCCTTGAGATCAATCAATATTATAAGTGAAAAATTATTAATGTTGAAAAGTTCAATTAATGTTACTTACAGTATTAGTAGCAATTAGCAATAGATAGCAAATGGGAAAATAATCAATCCCCAAAATCAGTGACTTAACACAAAAATGTTGATTCTCACTCACATCAGTCCAAAGTAAGGAGGGCTCTACTCCATGTGGCCATGGCCCAGGCTGGCAAATGCTCCTCTGTTTTCACCACATAGTTTCAAAGATTATTCTGCTTATCAACATCTAGCCAGTAGACAAGAGAAGGAAAGAAGAAAAAAAAAAAAAATGCTTCTTATTCATCCTTGAAGACATAAAGAATAAATCTTTTCTAGCAGTAGGGCCAAAAGCTTTCAATAAATATTCACTTCATCTAGCTAACCAGATGCATGGCCCTGCCTAGATACAAGGGAAACTTAGAACTGTATTTCTGACATAGAGCAGTTTTCCACCAACAACTCTACTCTGTGGAAGGGGTTCTAAATCTGGTGGAGAACCAACAGTTGCCACCAGACTGTATCAGTTACTATTTTTGCAATCAATGGAAACTGACTGCACAAATATAATTTAAGAAGGAGTAAATTAGAAGAACATGATGTGGTTTGCAGAATAAAAAAGAAAGTTTAAACTGAACAGCCAGGCCTGAGAAAATACTGAAATCAGAGAAGCTATAGCACATAATAGAAATTGGATTAATGTACATGGTCTTCAGAGTACTGTCAACAAGATAAGATGGCTCCAGCCACTCTCAGCCAAGATATTGATTCAATCATGATCCAGAAAGAATCTTTGAGAGAAAGATCCTCACTTTCCCTCCTGTGGCTAGTAGAGAGTAGGGTACTTCGATTAAAAGTTCTCCAAGATTATATTCAATGAAAGACAGGAATATTCCCAAAGCCGAGACAACATAGAGGCATTTTCAGATGAAAGGATGAGAGAGGACAGAAAGATTAAACAATATATATGCTTTTAAAAAATCAGATGTTTGAGGGACGCCTGGGTGGCTCAGTGGGTTAAGCTTCTGCCTCAGCCCAGGTCATGATCCGAGGGTCCTAAGATGGAGTCCTGCCTCAGGCTCCTTGCTCGGCCAGGAGCAGGCTCCTTGCTCGCCTGGAGCCTGCTTCTCTTTCTGTGTCTGCCTGCTTCTCTCTCTGCGTCTGCCTGCTTCTCTCTCTGCGTCTGCCTGCCTCTCTCTCTGCGTCTGCCTGCCTCTCTCTCTGCGTCTGCCTGCCTCTCTGCCTGCTTGTGTGCTCTTTCTCTCTCTCTTTTTGACAAATAAAGAAATAAAATCTTTTAAAAAAATCAGATGTTTCAGACTACTTTTATTCCAATAAATTCAAAGGCAAGTAACAGTTTCTGATCTAAACAGCAAGGAGAAATAACTGTTAAATCAACATCAAAATCCAATAAAAAATTATCAGTTACAAAATCTTTCTCCCTTTTTGTTACAGTTCAATGGTCTTAGATAAAACTATGAACTCTCAGAAACTAAGTCGCTTTTTGTGTAAATGTGCAGGTAAGATGATGTACCTGGGTGGCTTAATTGATTAAGTGTCTGTCTTTGGCTCAGGTCATGATCCCAGGGTCCTGGGATCAAGCCCCATGTTGCACACCCTGCCCAGCGGGGAGTCTGCTTCTCCCTCTGCCGCTGCCCCTCCTCTGCATGTGCTCTTTCTCAAATAAGTAAATAAAATCTTTAAAAATAAATAAATGTGCCGGTGAGGACATTTTTTGGTCAGGTGAGGCAATGGTGCTTGGGTGTAGGGATTCTTGAGTTTCAACCAATGGAAACTAATGGAGGTTACAGTGAAACAGCAATGAGAGTTAATATATTCATCATTTTAAGTGTTGCGATTTCCTTGGAATATTTCATAATAAAAAAGATCATTACTATTTATAAATAAAGTTACAATTTGCCAAAGAGATATTCGAATATACTCATTTGTATTCCACTAAGAAATACATTTTTTAACCTGTGCTTTTAGGGTGACTCCAGATTATACATAGTCTTATTAAAGGATTTTTTTATGGCAGTGTACTCAAATATAACATTTAACCCCACTCCCACCAAAGAACTATGGGATGAAATAAATCCAAATGAATAATATCTAGGTGAATAAATGTTAAGAAACTCTATAGGATAGAAAGTTGTTCATTAAAAAAAATTATTACTAGAGTTAGAATTGCTATAGATAGTTATGTCTAAAAATGAAGACAAGGTTTGAGAATTACAGGATAGACTTGTGGAGACTAAAAATTACAATGAAAAAATCCTTCAAGCAGATCTTAATATACCCCTCTAATCAGTTCACTCTACCCTGTAGTTGTAATTCTCCAAATAGGCTACTAAGTTGTCTTTCAAAAGTTTATTTCAGCAAATTGCTGCTCTGTCTATGCACAAAGAAAGGAAATAACCCTATAATTTTGTAGATTTTTAAAAGGTAAGCTAACAAAAAGATTCTTTTCCTTTTCCTTTGAGTCCGAAGAATGTAGTTGGGAGCTCAATAAGACAATCTTCCTCTCACTCTTTCTTCAAGTGTCTGATATAACAATAGAAGTACAGTAATGGTCCATTTTTGTAAAAGCTTCCCAGGCTGGCATACTCTCCCATGAGACACTAGTAGGATTTACTATGTGTATATGTGTGTGTGTTTATACATATTTTTTTTCCTAAGAGTTCTTTACCAAAAAAAAAAATTTTTTTCTTTGAAGTTAAAGTGGTTTTTCTAGACATTATTACCAGATCACTGGAGTTAGAATTTTATGTTAGCTTATTGGTTTCTTTACATTTCTATTTGTTGAATATCTTTTATTTCTCTATAATTAGAGCTAAACCCTCATTACAGGAATGCTCATTTATATGAGCATGTATATATACATTTATATAAAAACCAGAACAATCTTTCCTGTCAAGGGCTATGAAGCTATTGTCCTATTGAACACATATATCTTATTCCCTGTACAAAGGAGCATCATCCACACCATTGCCTGAGCTTAATACCCTTGAATTTTCTTTAAATATTTTTTCTTAACGTATGGAGTATCATTAAGTGCTATTTTGCTTTGAGAAATAACTGCACATCCACCACCCAGCCTAGAAATGTGTTTTAAAAGGCTGACCTGATCAGTGGGTTAAGCCGCTGCCTTCGGCTCAGGTCATGATCCCAGGATCCTGGGATCGGGTCCCGCATCGGGCTCTCTGCTCAGCGGGGAGCCTGCTTCTACCCTGCTCCCTCCCTCTCTCTCTGCCTGCCTCTCTGCCTACTTGTGATCTCTGTCTGTCAAATAAATAAATAAAATCTTTAAAAAAAAAAGGCTGACCTGATCATAGCAGTTCCCTTCTTTAAAATCCTTGATGGGAACTACTATTCTACAGCCATTTCTTTAGATTGCAGGCACTCTCAGGATTCTACATCTTTGCCCTCTGGATTCCTGTCTTCCTGTTTTCTGCCTGGAAAACCCTTATTCATTCTTTAATGTTCTATTCACATAGTACTTTTTTTCTAATATCACTCTCTCACTTATACTCCTCAACTTCAACCCTCAGGCAGAATAAATTTCTTCCTCATCTGTGTTCTTGCACTTTGTACAGATCTCTATTGCTTATCAAATTGCATTACCATTAATTTTTCCCCCGCTCTGGCATCTCCCTTGCAGGATTGAATTCCTGGAGAAAGGGATACTTTCACAGTCTTCCGTTCCACATCTCTGACATTCCCTGACTTATTCTAGGTGCACAACAAATGTTTATGGAACCACTCTGTGGTTAATTTTATGCTGAAATAGATGTGACTAAAGCACAGAGAATTCTAGACTATCTGTGGCCCGAAACATTTGCATATAATAATCAAGCTTACATACAATTAGATTATAAAGTTTATCATCATTATTGCAAAATCTAAAGCACTAAGACATTAATCCTTCAACTTCAGAGTTCCTCACTTAGCCAGCCAGCTCTAAGGAGAAATAGAAGTTTGTGTACCTCAGAAGCTGGATCATTGGACACCCAGTAAGAATTATGCCAAAGGAGGTCTTGTGTCAAAAAAAGAAAGCTGCTTACAGAAGTTATTATATTTGCTTTCCAGTTTGTGCTGGTGCTTTTGTAGTATGACTAAATATTAGTATTGTGGTTTATTGAGTATTGATACTTCTGCTAAAAACAATGAAATTTCACAATAATTCACAAAACCATGAGCTTCTTCCTATAAACAGAAATATCTGCTGACTTAATAATAATTCCTAATAATACAGAAATATTCAAGATGAATTTTAAGTAAAAAAAGCAGGATATATATATATGTGTCTCCCAATTTTGTAAAATACATATACATATCATATATATATATAAATAAATGTATAGCATATATTCTTAAGTATATATATTTAAGTATTAAGTATATTTATTGGCATATACAAACATACAGAAGAAACTGAGGGGAAATGTAGGTGGTTATCTTTTCTAAATTTTCTATAATAGTCATATTTAATTGTTATTACCCATAATTATCTTATTTTTAAAAAATTTATTCATTGTAATATAATTAGACCTAATGAGGTTATTTTTAAATAAAAAGTTCTTGTTTGACCGAATTATCTTTCTTTAGACAGAAGATACTAGACTCCTGCAAACACTGGTATATTTTTATAATAAACTAATCTAGAAAATTGGGAGGTAAGAGTCTTGTGGTTGCTACATTATATAGTTTGTAAAATAATGAAAGTGATAGTAATCAATGTAGAAAACTGCATATATAAAATTGGAAACAGATGCTAATACACAGGTGGTTGAACAAAAAATAATATGGCCCTGATTCAGCACTCTTATGCTGAAGGAACATCTGGATGTGTGTGTGTTTGTCCCAGAGCTAGGACTTGCTAACCAGAAATAAAATTAAGAAATTATTTGAATGAGTAGCATTGAATAAAAAACAAAATTAATTTCAAGGTGATCCTTAAATCCACATTGCTTTTAAAAGCCTATAAAGCCAGGAGGCTGATTCATATGAGCCATGTGTGAAAATCTCTTACTCAAAATATCTTACAGCTACATTACATGTGTATAAGCAACTAAGTTTGTTTTATAACACATAGTTTTTTTAAAATATTGAAGTAATATTTCTAACTTCTAATAACTAATATCTGAAGTTAGACACTCCTACACAAATATTCCGGTGATTTTTATGAACAAGAGATTATTTGGAAATATATTCTTCCAAAAGTCTTTCTTCTTGAAATACATTTATTATATGTAATATTTAAATAAAAGGACAACGATGTCTGTCATATGTGGAATGCTGATGAAGTTTTCATTTGATTAATGAACATTTATTTAAAAATGCATAGATATAGATGACCTATATGCAGATCTTTCTAAGCTTTCATCAAAACAAGTAATATATATTTCTAGGACAAGACAATATAGCCATAGAATATGAATAGTGAAAAATATTCTAAGCTCCAATCACTTGTTTACTTCTAGAAAGTAAACTTTAGTAAAACTGAAGTTAAAGGTACGAGAGGAAAAAAAAATGATCTCATTTCTAGAAATTTGTTGTAATAGTACTTGGCCTTCGCCACTTGCAAAATTAGAAACAACAGATGGACCTGTGTTCAAAAAGAATTCATTCTCTGGTAATGTTTTTATAGCCTGCATTGTTTCCATTGAGTTTTCTGCTAACAGTTTGTATAATTATTTTTCCTATTTGGTCATAATATTGTGAGCATATGAAATGGGCAATATGTCAGGAATAATTAGGCCCCATAGTGCTGAAACCCCAGTGGAAAAACTGCCTCTTTTATAGAAGCAACTCATTACCTGTAGACCTGTCAATTTTACTTAGCAAAGACCATCTGTTTGTAGCCACCTCTTTTCCCAGAGGAGAAATTCTTCTTCCACAAAGAACTGCTCCATGATATGAAAATACCTTTCTCCATAAAATGGCTTCTCTTGTCTTGACTTCTTTCTGTGCCCTCTAAACTGAGTTGTTTATTATATAACCAACAAAAATGCTCTATATAATTTAACAGATAAAATAAAATTAATCTAATAGACAATGCCATCAGAGAATGGGTATATTATAAATGTGCTTGGGTATATTTATGACTACAGGAAGCTCTCTCATGGACTGCAACTCTTACAAAATGTTCACAAGTACATGTGACTCTGGGTTTATTAGCATCTGTAACCAAACTGGTAATTGTCAACCACATTAAGCTGGAATATTTCAATTTCAACTTAATTTGAAATTATAAGGAACATTATAACTGAAAAGAAGTGGTTTCATGTGCCTAGAATTTGTTTGTATTTGTTATTACTTTTCAGAAAAGTACATAATTGGTGTTGGGATAGGTTAGATATTAGTAGGCCACTCTGGGTTAGCATTTATTCAGAAAGAGTCTGTCAATTTTAGAGAAATCCTCCTGGATAAATACTACAGGGGAATATAAAGCTATACACATAATGCACATAATGTTCTACATCCTCCAACCCGCACCCTATTTCACAACAAACTGCTTTCAGTTTTACCATATATGAGGATGCATATTTTAAAGATATCAGAGACTACGGTACCTACCTTGTCTACCATTGGGGACATTAGGAATTTACCCAGCAGCCTGTGCTCAAGTTTGCATGTTTATACACAAACTGAGGGAAAAATGAAGCAGTCCTGACATTTCTTCTACGTCTTATAATTCTCTGCCATTGTCACCATGTTTTTAGATTCGTCCAGAAGAGAGTGGGATTTTTTTGTCTTAAACCTCTTTTCTCATGTGATGCCACAGTGATCTGCAGGGAATTAACAAGTAATACCTGATTAGTGTAAAAGGGCAGATGACCATAAAAATTACCCAGAACTCAGAATTAGTATGTACTCCTGTTATAATCCCTGGAATAGAATTCAGGGGTCATGTATGCCCAAGAGGAGTTTCAATAAGCTATAAATAGATTATAATGTTCTTCCAATTTAATCAACAAACTTTTTCTATGAAGTCAGCATTCAGTCTTCCTCTAATGACAAGTTAATGCACTAAGAACCAGGCAGCACTTAGAAAGCAACATGCACCACAGTAATGAAGAATAATCATAAAAGAAAGGGCAAGAATATCTGGATACTCAGAGCTGGGCCAACCATCCACATGTTGCTGTAGTGAGGTACAAATTGTGCATGATGTTTGCAATGCGGGCTCTCACTTATATTTTTCTTATACCTAAAGAACTTTTCTGGAATAATTAATAATTCAGGCAGGGTGTGAAAGTTCTAATATTGTGCAATGCAATGTGACCTTTGAGTTTCACCTTGTCTAAACTGAAGCTAAACCTTCCTGAATCCATTTTGGGATTTGAATGAATTTCATTAAAAAATTTGTGTTCCCTCTCAGTTCAAGCCATCCTTGATTGCTTTAGTTATCAGTCTTATTAAAAATACAAGTATTCTGTACTATCTAAAAGTAATTGGATAGTTATTAGCTAATTTTATTTTCTTAACATTAGTTTTCCAACTAAATTTAGAAATAATTTAATAAAAAATGGTCTAAGTATTGTTTGAAAGGCATTTAAACTAGCAATAGAATATAGGAAAAGAGAAAGAGGAAAAGCAATAAATGTGAGTAGAGATAAAAAAGGAATATCTGGGGCGCCTGGGTGGCTCAGAGGTTTAAGCCGCTGCCTTGGGCTCAGGTCATGATCTCAGGGTCCTGGGATCGAGTCCCGCATCGGGCTCTCTGCTCAGCAGGGAGCCTGCTTCCCTCTCACTCTCTCTACCTGCCTCTCTGCCTACTTGTGATTTCTCTCTGTCAAATAAATAAATAAAATCTTTAAAAAAAAAAGAAAGAAAAAGGAATATCTAAAATGAGAAAAATATGATTTTTTAAATTTTAAATTTGTGACTTATATCACATCTCTCTCCATTGTACCAACCTGACAAGCATGACAATTGAACATGATCTCATGAATAGAGAGAAGGGAGAGCATACCTCTTGGCTAAAGGTAATGGTATAAAATAGAGGCCTCTGATCTGACATGGTAGAAAATATAACACGCTTTTCTCTGTCAAGGTGATGCCCAAGGAGGTTTTAACATTGCTTCCTGTTTTATAAGCCATCTCTTTTCTCATTTCCTCACTCTGATGGCTACCAATCCTGCTATAGGAACACAGTGAGGAGACACAATGGGGAAGCATAGAAAACTGCTCCATGACCCTCTTTATAAAGGGCACAATAATTGCTTGAGCCTGGTTCTAGTTCCACATACTTCATCCTTTCCTTCCTCCACTTTTACTTCGTTTCCCCACACATCTAGTTTTAAATTTCATAAAAAAACAAAACAAAAAAAAAACTCTTGTAAGCCTCTGCCACTGTCACTTTAACAAGATGTAAAGTTGTATATTCTAGTCCAGGCAAGTATCCAACAATCAAGCAGATGGGTTTAAATATTGTATTAAAATATAAACAACAGGAAATGCCTGAAAGATGATTCTGATCTAGTCAAGTTTATGACTGAAAGCTTCTCTAACGTCCATGCCTCTTGCATCACAGTGACTTGAAGTATATTTTCAGATCGCTTATAAAACCACAACGACACGTTATTGAATTCCACCCACCACCGACACACACATACCCCTTAAACACACACAAACTCGCTGAGAACAGGCTATGTAACAATGATTTAAAACCCTATGTTATCTAATAACTTTCATGGTCTTTAATATTCTATATATTTTATACTAGATTGATCATGGAATGAAATGAACTGACATTTTATCTCTTTCTCCTTTCTACATTTTGCTGGAGATGAAAAAAAAAAGCAAAAGAAGGGAGGGGAATAGCACCGAAGATCCTAGATATAGTTTATACTAAATAATAACTATAGTTATCAAGAATTTACTCACTTTCTTACTCTTATATTTTTGAGACTATGGATAATCAGTTTCCTCATTTTAAAAGTAAATATACCAGTGCTTCTGGGAGGAAGTTGGGCATCCAAATATGGTGTTCGCCTTTTTAGAGAGTGCAATCTAAAATAGATGTGAATAATTAAGACTATTTAAGATAGAATAATGTGTGTGTTATACAACCAAGATTAAAAAATAAGCATTTCTTGCAGTTCTTTCTTCTGTTCAATGTAAGTGCTACAAGATGACAGACATGTTCCTTTGGTATTCATATCTCATGATAAGGTTGAAAATACTATAAACCCTTGAATCAAAAGGCTAGTAGTTTTTGCTTTTTACCTTTAATCTTTTCACAGCTGCTGCATGGTTGTATAAGCTGTAAGGATACGGATTTATAAGATATATAGGTATCAATGTGGCATATCAAACTAAAACTGAATCAAGTGCTTCTTCCATGGATTCTGAGATTTTCATACTTGCTTTGCATTTTAGCCATTTTAAGGAACTGATCTCTTTATGAGATTCCAGGATTATGGGCATAAATACTGGATCCATTGCCCAGATTCCTTCCAAACTCCTACACAAAATTTTTGAAAAAAAAAAAAGAATATAATATCACTTTAAAAATTAAGTAATTTTATTACTGTGACCATCAATTGTAAATTTCTTATATCCTAAACTATCAAGAACTCTATAAGAGATCATAGCCATTAAGTATCTGCCATATAGTAAATATTCAAATACTTGCTGTAGGAATAAATAACTCCAACTTTTGGATATTTTGCTAGCATAGCAGATTGGTGGCAATCTTCAGTTCTACTCTTTTTCCTCTTTTAAAAACATTTCCTTACACTTCTCAATGTTCCATCACACTGCTGCCTGCTTCTCTCGGTTTGAAAATCCAAGCATACACTCCATATTTTGTGACTACCTGAGCTTAGGTTTAACCATGGATCCATTTCTGTCTCTGTATGTTACCTAAATTTTCTTCTTGAGATTACTGTACCTTAGGATCAGAAGGGAATTCACTCAGGGACAAATAGTAGAATATTTGGTGAAGAGAAGTGTAAACAAATAGGAGATATTTTTATTCGATAACAAGCAAATAGTTATAGGTGTTGGTATAGAGGCTCAATGATCTCAGGGCATTCAGCTCTGCAAGTCCCTGGGCACTTCTCTCTTAGAAGAAAGGCAGTTGCTACAGTTCTAGACTTGTTTAAGTCTGGAAGTAGAGGGCAAAGGAGGGGCATGAGCAGCTTTTTTCCCTTCGGGAAAGAAAACAGAAGCTCTCCCAGAAAAAAACCTAACAGACTTCTGCCTGTACTTTATTGACTTGAACCCTGTTGCACCGCAAACCTTTGCTGAAAGGGAGGCAGAGAGAAGGATGGAGGGGATAGCTCAACTCTCTAGTCCCCCCCTCAGTTCAGCTCAGAAAGCCATACCAGTTGTTTGGATTCCCTTCATCCATGTACTCAGTGCTTGTGATATCTGCTCTCCTGCCTAACTTTTTTTTTTTTTTACTCTAAGAAATAGGGTTTTCTCATTCTTTCCCTAAATGTACTTTTATGAAGCCCAAAGGTTTCATTGACCTTTCATGAATAGAATGCCCCATCTGAGATTACAAAGAAACAATAGCAAGTGGTTGAAGTTTAAGCCTCACAAAAAGTACATCTCTTAAGACATCTGAGGGTTTTGACATAAAAGCTGCCACATTATCCCAATAAAGCCTACATCTATTCTAAGTGTGGTATTTACTACACGTATGTATGGTACAAATTCTCTCTTTTCTTTTTTTTTTTTAACATATGAAGATATTTATTGTGAGGAATTTGTTTATGGAGGCTGACAAGTCCCAAGATCAGCAGGGTGAGTTGGATCCGCAGGATAGCCCATGGTATAATTCCAGTTCAGATTTGAAGGACTGAGAATCAGGAGGGAAAAATGATGTCTCTCCTATCTGAAAGTCAGTAGCTAGAGACCCAGAAAGAGCCAGTTCTTAAATGCTTACTTTCAATTTCTTTACTTATCTCATTGTGGACCAGACCCGTAATAAAGAATGGACATACCAGCACAGTTTGCCAACCACATATCCCATAAAAATAAATATGCTAGTATTATGACACTTTGTTCTTTATATTTACACACGGTAAACATCTCTCTATATTTCTTTTATCTAGGTGATAAAACATATGATTTCTGGTGTACTGTTCAAACAAAATTTCATCATAAGTATCTGATACTAAAAACCACCAAGGCTCTCTGTAATGGCTAATCTTCACTAGTTTACTGTAAACATAATTGTGATAGCTGGACTAACCCTTAACAGATTAATGTTTAGACTCATTTCCTTTGCCTTACATAACAGAAAAAAAAAATGTAAGCGTTTCTTTTTCACCCCACAGTGTTCTCAGGAAGAGGGGCAGTACATTATAAGGCCAGCTATTGGTTGAATATTAACTCTCACACATTTCTTAAGAGTGATGCTGTAACCAGTTTCAGAGCCAAAAACAAAAGGGCATAATTTGATAAAAATCTTATTGCCTGATCGCTTGCAGACATCTGTCAGCAGTTTTGGTTTCTCTTAAAGGGCAGCACATGGCTGACTGGTCTCATAGTCGGATTTATAAGGGTAATTATTGCCATATAATTCAACAAATCACTTTTATCACTGAAAACCTAAAGCTTTCAAATTTTTGCTTTTTAGTTGTGAAGTTCCTAGGGAGAGAGGTTTTTGCAAAATGAATTTTAATTCTAATAGAAAGCCTTCAGTAAAATTTAGTAATTTTATGATAAAATAGAAATAATGATTATAAGTCTTTTTATAAATTTAGTTTTTGCTTTTGCATTTAGAATATTGCTATGCATATAAAAAATGGCAGCTGGACATTTTAGGATCACATTGCTTATTAACATCAAAAAATTAGATATTCTTATTAACATCAAAAAATTAACATGTATAGCTGATTGACAACTAAAGTAGATTTGCATGAAAAATATGACTTATGCAGAGGCTGAAAAATGCCTCAAAAAGCACTCAGTCTCAAGGCAGCACTGCTTTCTAAGCACTTCCACTGTAATCCAGCATGTACAGACATTTCAAGAAAACAACCTTTCTGGGCTTGGGTCTGCCTCTGTCATAAGACTATTATATGGATAAAATGAGACATTTTATGTAAATTAGTAAGTACAGTTTCTGCCACATAATAGGCACCTGATAACTTATAGGCACTTGATAACTTATAGAGGCTTATTTCTTAGTTACTAGGTGGAAGTAAAATAAGAAAAAGAAGAAAACAGTGGCAAAAAGAGAGATACCTGTGGGCGCCTGGGTAGCTCGGTGGGTTAAGCTGCTGCATTCAGCTCAGGTCATGATCTCGGGGTCCTGGGGTCGAGTCCCGCATCGGGCTCTCTGCTCAGTGGAGAGCCTGCTTCCCTTCCTCTCTCTCTGCCTGCCTCTCTTGTGATTTCTCTCTGTCAAATAAATAAATAAAATCTTTTTAAAAAAAGAGAGAGAGATACCTGTATTAAAGGTCCCTGAATTAATTCCTGTCTGAGCAGAGGAGTTTATGGAAAGATGACGAGATGAATGAGATGTGATGATAGAACTAAAGATATTACAAAGATGTATTTCAGTAAAAATTAAATAAATATATAAAGAGCACGTATATTATTTTATTCCAAAGAGCTGCACATGAACTGGAGTGGTTTGAGAAGTTTCTACAGAGCAGGAAACTGATAGGATAAAGGAGTACTGAGGTAGTGAAGACCTGACAAAATGTGCTTATGTAGTCCAGGACTAAGTGGCAAAAGGCTGAATGGAGCAGAGAGTTAAATGGGAATCAGAGAACAGAGGGACCTGACCACTATATTAAGAGCAGTTCTAAAACACTTACACAACATGATTTTACCCCTTTATCCCTTCAACCTATTTCTTTTTTCATATTACTTTTCACATTCTGTAATTATTTTACTTTTCTATTTATTTAATTTACAGTCTGTCTCCCCAACTACAATGTCAGTTCTATTAAGGCAGAGTCCTTGTCTGTCTTCTTCAACATTCTGTTCAGACGTATTTAGCACTATACCACACATGAAATAAAATAGTCAATGTTCAAAAAAAAATAGAAATTGCATTAATAAAGTAATGAATATAAACTAAAAATTAAATGATTAGCTCCTTAACAAACTTTACTGGGTAAATCGTGAAATAGCATTGGCAAGTATTACTCAAAGAACGCCATGCTACCTTCACCCTACCACATTGTCTTCTACACTAGAACTGTCCTCAGCTCTTCTGTCACAAGGCAGAATCATTTTGCCCCTGGTGAAGCCACAGTATAAAACATCATAACGTTCAAGAGTACATCTGTGGTCCAAGTATAAGAAAGAGAGATTTGTGAGAATCTAATCATTTGGGTTTTTTTCTCTCCTCCAAGCTCAATGAAGAATCTACAGACTGGAGAGGGCTGGGTCATAAGAAAGAAAGACAATTTACTAGGGATTGAGACCAACAGAGATGATGATTGATTTACCAGACATACAAATTAAATGGCCAAAGAATTAAATGATTTTCAGATGAATCAGGAGATGTTACCATGGAGGAAAAACAGTGGCCAAGAACCATACAGCTTCCTCTCCCTCCTATTGCAATAACATTATATAAGTTCTCCAGAACATATGTGCCACCTGGAAGAAAAGGGAAGGATGGAAGGAATGAATGCTAAGTTGACTTAATATACTGATAGTGGTCAAAATGGAGTGTCCCTTATGGGATGGGAAAGAGCTCAACAGAGAAATATGTGCAATATGAAAATATCTTCTATGGCAGTTCTTCAAAGTTTACTCTCTCAGGAATTGCTATGATGGGACACTACACAGGCCTCTAAAATAGTTATACCTTCAATAAGTAAGCATGCATTAATATACACCCCAACAGATACACACAAATCCCTATATATTTTTGTCCTGATCCATAAGAAACTTCTCTTGTTTTAAATACTTTGCGATTATTTCTTGACCTTGACCAAACTATTTTATCAGGGGAGGGGTAGTGATTGATAACTTATGTTGTAACTTACCTATCAGTATTTTATACTGGCATTTTGGTGTTGTAAATCACTCCAGAATGGGAAAATAAAGTCTTGGCAACCCAATTTTACCATTTGTTCTGATTACAAAACCTAAGCACTCATCTACCTATCCATCATTATTCATTCAACAAATATTTGTCTATTTTATCAGAAAACAAGAGCTTTTCCAGACATTATCAGCAGTATAAATCTACATCTCATTGGCCAGATAGGAACAGTGTGCCTCCCCTGGATGTAAAGGAGACTGGGAAAGAGTCCCTTCTATCCTCTCTAGCAGAAAGTAGCAAGGAAGGAGAAAGTTGGGGATTGTCATGTAAACAATGTCTACCATAATAAACAATGGAAAGAACCTCAGGTTAAGAAAAATCTACCTAACCAATTCTTAGCTGTCTATTTCTCTCATATTACTCTTGTAATTCCATATCTCTTAACTTTCCCCATTTTCCTGCTGCACAGAGGGGGAAAAAATACAATGAGAAAAAAAAAATGAGGAGAATGTTGTGGTTTCTAAACTTTTGTACAAAGGACTGAGTCATACTATGATCTATTTCTTCCCTTCCCACCCCATCCCCTCTCTTTTATTATTGAAGTGCATTTTTTCTCTATTTTCAAGATTTTCAAACTGGTGAGAACTTTAGAACATATGACTTTGAAAGCCGAGGCTGTATTACAGCAACTCCATCTAGAACCCTAGGAAGCCCACAAGAGAAACTGAATAGGCCAGAATTTCTGCCCCACCACCTCTGCCCAGACCACCCCCTTCTTTTGTGTCTCCACTTCTTCCGGAATATCTTCCTCTCACACAGCTCAGTCTCTGACTTGACAATGTGAAATTGGTTCATTAAAACTGGAGAATGAAAATCTGCAATTGAAATTTGAGAGGCACTGCCAATAAACCATTGACTGGACATGCCATTAAGTATATTTGAAAGTATAATGAGGATCTATAGGGAGACTTATTCTTGTCCCACACAGTCTCTCAAAGACATTGTGTATTTCAGTCACTCAACACATGTTTATAAAGTGTGTACTGTGTGCCAAGCACTATGTATCAGAGTATGTGTTCCCTATACTTGGTCTTTGTTTAGGCACAGCCATAATGTAACATTTGAAAATTAAGTCCAGATGCAGCTATTTTAATTATCTTTGATTCTGTAAAGCATAAAATAATTGAAATTCTATATCTTGAATGAAAAGAGCACCTTAAACTAGATATCAGGATTTCATATATATATACATGTATATATATATATATGTATTTCAAAAACTAAACATTCTTTGGAAGCTAATCCACGTGGAGTATTTCTTCATATTCATAAAAATGCAAACTTTTTGCAAATATAATTGTTCAGTCTTCAGAGGCAAGATAACTTTACTTCTAAGTTTCTCCTTAGCCTTATATTTATCTGCTGTGGTCCTGAATACTAATTTTAGGAATGTTGAACTCCCATTAGTCAACATTGTCCAAATGTGAAAATGTGTTAATACAATCCTTGTAACTTACCTTTTACTTATATCAGAGTCATCGACTAATTCCATGGTAAACATTCATTGACTCAAATGTGGGATTCCTCATCTCACTCTGTGCTTCATTTAGAACAGGTTTTCAAAGTCTGAGTGTGATTTAGGAGAAAATGAATAGTATTTCATACTTAGCGACATCACTTGACCAGGAAAGAGCTCAAATCTTTACATGTTTTTTTTGTTGTTGTTCTTTTCTCTTTTAGTCGTATGAATTTTAACTTTCAGAACCAACAATTCCTATAATTATCCTGTATTGCTTAGATTTGTTCAGTACTCCTCACAATAATGTCCCGTGACTCCTTCAAGCTTTTAGCTGGAGAATGACAGACTCACAGCTATTCTGCTTCTTAGATTAACATTAGAAAGCAGAATTTGCATCTGGACACTAGGCTTTTACTCATCAAATCAGCAAATGGAACTAATGTGGAATAATAATGAAGAGGTAGCTATTAGAACAGAAGACTAGAAGGGATTTTTTTTTGTAAAACGTGAAGTTCACATTTTAAAAAAAATCACAGAAGCCATTAAACACTGAATATATGTTATTTTTCACGTCAGTTAAGGTTATCATTCTCTTTCTAGAACATTCGTGATTCTCATGCTGCAAGTAATGTTGAGAATTATTTGATAACCATTTTAAATGCCAGTCATGTAAATAGTGTTGTCTTTGGATAAAATCCTATACGTTCTACCTGTGCATTTTGCACATTTTAAAATAAAGACTTAAATTGGGGAATTTTTTTGAGTATAGTGAAGTGTAATTCTAGGAGATGTTCACAAAAACAGCAAATGCTGAATATGATTTTTTTGTGTGTTAAATTCACAAATAGTTTTTAAAATATTTTTCCCTATGATATTTTGATGGAGTGATTAAAATACTTCAGGAAAGAAAGATTTTTAAGAGGTTCTTTTAAAAAATCAACTTCTTATACAGTTAACGTCTTCATATATAAATTAATTTATGGTGACTACTTGTAGTAAATGTGTGTGCTATCAAAAACTGAACTAACATAGTTTATCTTTAGAACTGCCTACAATCTCCTTTAAAAACTAGTAAATACAACTTAGAATTTTCAAAAATTCAGATTTTTTAGTTGGAAATAATAGAACGATTAAGAATTTTGAGTGAACCCAACTTCAAAATGACCATCTTACCTTGAAATTCTCTTATATTTTCCTCTATTACATTATTTTCCTCCACCTTGATTCATGTATATAGATAAATGTAGTTTATCTGAACACTCATACTACAGTGTTTCTGGAGTTTCCTCCAGAACTTTCCTCTGTGTCTGGCTCAGTACGGACACTACTTTTTGGTACTCCCCTTGAACTCCTCTAAGGTAGATAAGAAAGATTAAAAAGGAATTTGAGTGGGACCTTCCCCTCTTCCTCACTTGCCAGACTGTATTGTTTGCTTTGGAGTTTATCTAGAAGAAATAATTTGAAAATTTTAGAGTACCGTGCATCATCTCTTTTTTCCTTCATATATGCCCCCAAATTTTGAAAAATAATATACACTTTTCCACAAAGTTGACATCTAAATTTGCTTCATAAAATTAAGTCCTCACAAAGGGTGTTTTCTCCAACATGCTGTGTATTGTATTTGTGCTACAAATACATTTTTGCCAAAGGCTTATAGATGCAGGCTTAACTTATTTAATTTGTGGTAAATGGTAAAAGGCCAGTCTGTATTATCAAACTAATAAGTGAAATCAGTCTTACTTCATTATCAATTCAACTAAAAATTTCACTGTCTATTCTAAAGGTGGCTATCTCTTCTGAACTCTAGATAGGAAGATAATATGATAAAAGAGTAGGATGAAAGACGATAGATACAGAAAGGATAGAAATCATCTAGAAGAAGCCTTGTACCTTGCCCTGAGATTTAGGTTTGTTTGATGACATTGGAAAAAGGCTGCCTTCACTGTCTCTTGCCAAAGCTCTTTGTTTTCCCTGCAAGACTCTCCCATAGGAGCCGTGCATTTTCTTTTTTTTTTTTTTTTTTAAGGAGCTGCACTTTTTTTTTTTTTTTTTTTAAGATTTTATCTATTTATATGACAGACAGAGATCACAAGTAGGCAGAGGGGCAGGCAGAGAGAGAGGAGGAAGCAGGCTTCCCGCTGAGCAGAGAGCCCAATGCGGGGCTCTATCCCAGGACCCTGGGATCACAACCTGAGCCGAAGGCAGAGGCTTTAACCCACTGAGCCACCCAGGCGCCCCGGAGCCGTGCATTTTCTAACTGTTCCTTGGTTTGGCATGTCTGCCTTGGTTACACCCAGACAAGGGATATACTTCTCTTTTAGCAAAGAAAGAGAAAGATAATTTAGAAAAGGGAAGTTGGAAAGGAAAAGCCAGGATGCTGCGATCCAGAATAGTGTTAGCCAATTTTAAGAAGAGATCTGCGTAGAGGCTGAGATTCTAGAAAATGATTATCATATGGCTGCGTGCCCATGAACCCGCTGGGAGTTCTGTGTGACTCCAAGGGTGCATGTGCACCGATTTTGAAAACGTTTAAAGGGCCCCTCAGTTTCATTGAAATATTACCATAACACTGTGTAAGTTTAAGGGCTTAAAGTGCTTTTTTTTTTTTTTTTAAGATTTTATTTATTTATTTGACAGAGAGACAGAGAGCACACATGCAAGGGGAGTGGGAGAGGGAGAAACAGGACAGCAGTCTTGGATCTTGACCTGAGCTGAAGGCAGATGCTTATCTAACTGAGCCACCAAGGCACCCCCTTAATTACTTTTAATGTCCAGATTCCTGAGCTTCAGTTCTAATAGATTCCTATTTAAGTAGTCTGAGTGAATCCTTGGATTTGACTTTGAGAAAACGAGACTGAAGAAATAAATGGCAAGAAAGAAAATAAAGAGTACTCTAAGAGAAACGATGTTGAAGCATTCACCACACAGGTTGAAAGTCTGTGAAGGCATGGAAATCTATGATTCTTTACCAAGCAGGGATTTATGAAAATTTGGACAAAAAATAGAGGGCTTCAAGAAACCAGGCAGTTCTACCTTCCCAGTGACAGCGTTTGTGTTGGTGATAAATTTACAAAATATTAAGGAAGACTTACAAAAGATTGATTTAGAAAAAAGTAGTCATTTTCTCCTTCACTGCTTTAATGTTTCTTTTTCCCAGATGCTCTAAGAAAATAATGCCTGTGTGAAATAATTAGTGAATAATGTTAAATTTGCTACTGAGTAATTCTACAATGTGGTAAAGCACTCTATTTTCTATTTCTTAAAAAGAAACTAAGATTTGTTTCTTCTATTAAAGATTGGTCCTGCCATCCCCTGGAGTAAAAAATCAAGGAGAAAATACTATTTTGTTTGCAGTTTATTTAACCACAGTTAGCTACTATTTTTGTAATATATCCCACCAAAAACCATTTTCTTCTCTCTTTGTCATGTACTATAGTTTGTTCTGTTTATTGCATTTAATGGCATTATATGAACCTTTATATCTTTTACTTTTCCAAAGAGGCAGTTTTATTATTTTATGCTAGTTGAGATATTTAAGGTTTTTTCATGTAATATTTCTTCTCTTTAACAACACTCATATATAAGCAAGATACTCTGTTTGCCCAATTGTACCTGTATAAGGTTGTTGCCCTGTTCCCATAATGCCTTTCCAAAAAAAGTAGTGAAACTGCAAGAAACTTCTGTTTTACATCAGATTCCTTTAAAGGAAGACCTTGACCCCTTGAGACAGGGATTCTAAGGCAGGAGAGTGCACTTAGGAGAACCTGTAACAGAGTGAGGAAAGCAGGAGCCAAGCAGCAGTGAGGTTTCAACCTAAGTCTGGCATCAACCTGCATCATGGGGAGCTCTGGAGCATGACTGACACCAGGGCATTGTTCAACCTTGAGGCAAAGGCACAAAGCTTTGTGCCCCCATTTCAGTCAGTTATTGACTATAGGGGGCCATGTGGGGATAGAAGGCGAAGCATAATTTCCCAGATACTTCCAGGAAAGATGACTTCTAGAAGAAAATTTTGTTTTGTTTTGTTTTGGTTTTGGTTTTGTTTAGGAAAAGTGGACCTATCAACAATCAGCAGCCAATACTCCTAGCAGCTGGGGGATGGGTTTTTCACTGATTAGAGAAAGGAAACCTGGCAGAAGCCAGAACAGCTTCTACTGTAGCTGCTAAGCCAGTCGAATACATTTGTGTAATTAAAATGTTCAGAGCTTTCATTAACTATTTTTTAAACTCAATCCAAAGTAAGATCTTGCATAAGTGTGTGTGTATGAGAGAGAGAGAGACTCTGTGTGTGTGTGTGTGTGTGTGTGTGTGTGTGTGTGTGTGTGTGTGACAGAAAGTTAATTTGGTTCTTTTGGTAGAGCTCAAGGTTGCTACCGCCAAGGTTTCAGGCAGAGTGGCTCAGTTAAAGAAGTAAGGTCCTCTGGCAGTAATAGATCTGTATGATTTATTTGCTGTGTAACCTTGGATAGTTACTTAACTCTTCTGAATTCAGTTCATCATCTCTGCAATTGCAGTCATAATATCTACCTGTGGATATTGTGAAAATATGTGCAAAGGTTGCTGACAAGAGGGAGATACTCACCAAAGCATGGCTCCTTTTTTATATATTATACATATTAATTTATTGTTCCCCATTTCCGGACCTCAGACACTTGCTTTGGAAAACAACAAGTAGATCAAGTACAAACATATGGCCGTATTAAGGCAAATATGATCTCTGCTAACCAAAAAAAAAAAAAAAAAAAACAATCCTAACACTGGGTGTCACCTCTATGCAAAAAATCAGAACATTTAGTTTTATCTTTTTATTTTAAATGACAAAGTTCTACACTACTGAGGGGAATTTTAAAAAGTACCTTTGAAATGCACCATTGCATCAGCAAAATTAGTTGGTATTCTATAGATATCTCTAAAGAAAGTTACTCTCTCTATAGTACTCAGATATTATCATCAAATGACAAACACAACTTGTTCAGATATTTAAGATATTTAAGACAGTCACTGTCACATTCTAAAGTCGTGCGTTATTATATAATCTATAGGCATGAAGAGATGACAGACCTTCATGGGGTTTTAGCTTTTTCTGCTGGTCACCACTAGATGGTGATATATGAAAGTTCAGACTTGTCTAAAGATAAAAGTAAAGCTTTGGGGGCTCCTGGGTGGCTCAATGGGTTGAGCCTCTCTGCCTTCTGCTCAGGTCATGGTCTTGGGGTCCTGGGATCCAGCCCTGCATTGGGTTCTCTGCTCGGTGGGGAGCCTGCTTCCCCCTCTCTCTCTCTCTGCCTGTCTCTCTGCCTACTTGTGATCTCTGTCAAGTAAATAAATAAAATCTTAATTAAAAAAAAATAATAATGCTTTGTCTCTCCAAAATGAGCTACAGGCAAATCCATCTACCTGGATCATAGTAAGGAAGTACCTGCACTAATACACTAATCCACATATGAATAAATCTTGCCAATTACTTATTACTTGCCAATTACTTAAGTGTTTAAAACTTAAAACAAAAACTTGTGTTTACTAACTCCCCTACTCATTCTCACTCAGAGGCACTATACTCTTACTTTACAAACTGTTATAGCAAACTTTGGATATCTGGTGCCTGAAACTGCAGGTAGATTAGAAGCAAGAAAATAAGAAAAAAGGACACCCACAAACTATACATTTTCAAATTGACCTCTAATAACTGCAGAGCAATAATTCTCTAACTTTGTGTATATTTTAGTAGAACAAGATATATATGCACATTATCACTTTGGATCTACACTATAGGATTTGCTGGTCAAATAAATATTCTCATTTTACACGTGAAGAATGACCCAGAATGCTTTGGACCTCTGCAAAGTCACAATACTGAATTTCAGATACATGTATTGTTAGGTCCCCCAATAATGGGTCTGTGATCAAAGGAGCAAGACTGATACAAAGCAAAGGTCAACCTAAGCTTTATTTCGCGCCAAGCATCGAGAATCAAACCAACTGGTTGGGGTCGCCTCTTATAAAGAGGTGACCCCTCTCTGCCTTACAGACCAGCTTTTAAGGGCAAAGGTCGTGTAGTTGGGCCTGGCCACGCACAGATGGCCAATGAGATTGTAACACACAGAGAAAGCTGCAGTCATACTAGGTCACACATAAATGACCAATTGAATCACAATTTACCTATAGTGGACATTTGAACTAGCCTGTCTGCTATGCACGCCCCACTGATTGGATGTCTCCACCTGACCCAACTCATCCCTCATTCCGGCTGTTATCTCCACGTGACCTGACCCGCCCTTGTATTAGGGCTTTGTTACCTGGGACTGGTTTCCCCGACTTGATTTTAAGTAAGTTCCCTGAGCGGGGCTGGGGGGCGGGCAGGGTCAGTTTAAGTTTTTCTGCATAAACAACAAAATGACTGTATAACTGGATGGAGTTGCTCTGGCTAAATAGGCCCTTACAGTATTAGCTCTCCTAAGCTGTATGCTTATCTAGATTTTTTTAGGGAGGAGATTTTTTTTTTTTTTTCATAATTTAGGAAGCACTGCTCCTGGATCCATTTGATAAAGAGGGGAAATTCTGCTTGTTTACTACTAGGACTGGAATATATGTATGTATCTTTGAGTCAATACAGACTTATTTACATAGCATCTGCATGCGATAGCTACTATACTAAACAGTGGGAATGGGAATTCAGTGGTGAATGTCTTACCCCTCATAAAACTTGAAGCTTATAGTGTGACTCGGCAGGCAGACATGATGCGAGTAAATAGAAAAATAATCATAACACATTTCAGATGCCATGAAATAGAACAGAGAATGGAAGAGAATAATTGGCAGAAACTCTAGGGATGGGCTCCTGAGAACTAACATCTAAATTAAGACATAAAACATGAGGAAGAGTCAGCCAGGTGAAACGGTAACAATGAGTTATTTGTAGGAAGGCCCTGAGGGCAGAAAATACATAACAAATTTTAGAAAGAGTCAGAAATGAAGCATGAGAGTTTTAGACTGACCAGTGATGGGTGCTAATGCAGGGAGATGGAGAGAGAACTATAAACAGCTTCCACATTAAAAAGTTTGGCTTTTTATTCCAAGTTCAAATGAAGGCCTGATGGTTTTCAAGCAGGGGGAAGTGTTAACACTCATTTACATTTTAAAAAGATCACTCTAGGGGGTTGGGAGTGGAAGTGGGCTACTGTGAAGATCAACATCAGACTACAAAGGAGACAATGGATGTGAAGAGAAGTGAGTAACATACATTTGAACAAACTTTGGAGTTAAAATTGACAGAACATGGTGATGGATTGTAGATGGGGGTGGGGGATGAATAAGGAAAGTGACTTAACCCCTAGACATCTGCCTTGTCCCAGTGACTAAACTATGTGAGGTGCCATAGAGGAGAACTATTTTCCTGCATTTAACCCCATGTTGTATGTCATAACCACCACCATTCTCTATGCTCAGGGAAGGTGGAAATATAGAACAGAGGGAAGAAACGATCAGAAAAGACAAAAATGAACATGTTGTTGCAGTTTTCCCCTTTGCCTCTTGAGCTTCCACTCTTTTCTCCTCCTGAGACCTTGGCATCTTATGATCTTTAGCGTCCGAACTAAAACATGAAAGGATTTGACATCTTTTTCTTTTTTTTTTAATTGCAGTGTAGTTGACATACAATGTTACATTAGTTTCAGGTATACAACTTAGTGACTGGACTGCACCATATGTTATGCTATGCTTACCACAAGTGTAACTACCATCTGTCACCATGCAAAGTTATTATAATAGCTTTGACTACATACCCTATGCTATAACTTTCATCCTTATGACTTATCCATTCCATAACTGGAAGCCTGTATCTCCCACTCCCCTTCACCTATTCTGCCCATTCCTCCACTCCCTCCCCTTTGGTAACTAGCATTTTACTCTCTGTATTCATGCGTCTCTTTCTGATTTTTTTTGTTTGTTTGTTTCTTTTGTTTCTCATATAAGTGAAAGCACATGGTATTTGTCTTTCTCTTTCTTTTTTTTTTTTTAAAGATTTTATTTATTTATTTGACAGAGAGAGATCACAAGTAGGCAGAGAGGCAAGCAGAGAGAGTGAGAGGGAAGCAGGCTCCCTTCTTCTAGCATAATTTCCTCTAGGTCTATCCATGTTGTAAAAAATGGTGAGATCTCATTCCCTTTTATGGCTGAGTAATATTCCACTGTATATCTATAGGTAGATAGATGATAGATAGATGTCTATCTATATACATACCACATCATTTTTTTATCCATTCATCTATAGATGAACACTTCTGCCATGTTTCTTCTATATCTTGAAGAGTTTCATGATGGTTTAGCCACCACTTAGCAAATAGGATAAAAAGGAAAACTACCTTAAAACTACCTTAAGATAGTGGTGATTATTTAATAGTCAAAGAAATGCAGAATAGAGACAAATATCATTGCCTAATTCAGAATGGTAGGATGGTAAAACATCACTTCCCTCAAAATATTCTACTAATTCCAAATTAGAAACCATGTAAAATGAAGAAAATGGTTGCAAACTATATAGAAATACTTCGGAGTAGAAGGATGAAAACATAAATCCAGTGTATATGCCTCTCACATTATTAGGAATTAAATAAAACCAAAATGCACCATATTCAAATTAGTTAAATTCCTTAATTAAATTGGATTTAATATTTAAGTATCAAAATGAGAATGCTAGTTTAGGCTTGAGCTAAAAATAATGCTGGGGAGAGCTAAGGGATAGTATAATGTAGTGAATCATAGAGCACAACACAATCTATCAAAACTACAGAGACTACAATTTTTTTCCTTTATATTAGATTGAAAAATGACTGGAGTCTATGGTTATAAGGATAAATGATGAGAAATCTAAGTTGAGGGAAACTATGTAATATTATCTTTCTATGAAAATTTATAAATCTAACAGACATAATTAATAATAGTTAAAGGCTTAAATGGCCCTGGGATATATAGTTAACAGAAGACAGGTATACCTGTCAATAGGAAGCTTTGGAACATTACTCAGACAAAGTTAGGGCAATTAACCTGACAGCATTCTACTGAATTTCTGAGCACAAATAAATGTAATAAAACTCATGTAGGTCAAAACTTGACTTAATATTATTTAGCATTCTGACACACTGTATTTAAATTGATCATTATTCAATCATAACATAGAAATCAATGAATAAATCTGAATATGCAATTAATATAGACAAATAAATGGAAAAAATCCTACTGAACTTATATGCATATTTTTACATTACTATTATTTTAAAATATTGTTATCCCTGTTTAGAAATTACAGAATTTCTGAATCAATACAGTTCAAGTTAAAATGAAACATCATGGAGTACGTGGGTGGCTCAGTGCGTTAAGCATCTGCCTTCAGCTAGGTCATGATCTCAGGGTCCTGAGATTGAGCCCCGCATAGGGTCTCTGATCAGCAGGGAACCTGCTGCCCCCTCTCTCTCTGCCTGCCTTCTGCCTACTTGTGATCTCTCTCTCTGTCAAATAAATAAATAAAATATTTAAAAAAATAAAATGAAACATCATTCTTTTGGAAACATTTTATAATATGTATGGGCTACATAGCAAATCCCCACAGTGAATAGTACCAAATAGCCTGCATTTTTAACTAAAAAAGATAAAATATCATTGTCATTACTAATAAAGTTTTTCTAGGTACTCAGTATAGTTTAGTTCACAAAATTCAGAGTTCTATATCTTGAGAGCTCTACTTCTATTATTTATACTTCAGTGCTTTTTATTGATATTCCTGTGACAGCAATGTATGGTAATAATAGTTTATGTGACTATCATCTGTATATTTTTCTTCTGTTGATTCAACCCATTAATTGATACAATGTTTATGAAGATATTGAAGATCATGATTTAAAGAAATTATATACAGAGAATTTATACATTTCATATATATTTATAATGAAATGAATATTATCATACTTTTGTCAGTAAAAGGTAGTATTTGGGCCACATTTACCATTGAGTTCTACCTGGCTATTGGTTGTAAATAACCAAGATTTTCATATTCTATGATTCCATATGTATGTCACGTGTAATTTAATAAATAATTTACTTCTACTTCAATTCTAATTTGACAGTAGAATTGACCTCTATTACTTATTTAAAATGTAGAAGACAAATAAACTAAACAAGTGAAAACCTAGAATAACATGCTAACTAAAAGTTCTGAAAAGTACAAATCAAGGGGCACCTGGATGGCTCAGTTGGTTAAAGCCTCTGCCTTTGGCTCAGGTCATGATCCCAAGGTCCTGGGATCGAGCCCCACATCGGGCTCTCTGCTCACTGCCTCTCTGCCTACTTGTGATCTCTGTCTGTCAAATAAATAAATAAAATCTTTAAAAAAAAAGTACAAATCAACTCAAATTTTTAAAAAATATATGGAATATTTTACACTGTTTTACTTTAAATCATAAGTGAAACAAAATTAAATTGAAAAAAGAGTTATTATATATTTCTTTATAATTCTTTGAAAGATCTTATAAAAATATAAATTTATAAAATATAACCTTATAAAAATATAAAATTTTTCAGAGTTTTGAGAAAAGATGAATTCTAAGATTTCTAAAACAAATACAGAACATGGATCCATAATCAATATTATATGACTCCAAATTCCTATCCCTTTCTATGCTATAGTCCATTAGCATTTTTAATATTTACTGTAGTAAAATATGCATAACAAAATTTATCATTTTGATCATTAAATTAATGATTAAATAAAAATCAATTAATATAAATTAATTAATAATAAATTAATTGAATTAATAATACCATATTAATCATATTTAATCATTTTAATCTTATTTAATCATATTTAGTGATATTAAGAGCACTCGTACTATTGTGCATTACCACCATCCAACTCCGAAACATTTTTCATGTTGCAAAATTGAAACTCTATTGTCAATAAACAATAACTCCCCTTTTCTCTCTGCCCCCCCCTTAGAAACTGCATTTCTTTTTCCATGAATGTGACTACTCTGGGTATCTCATATAAGTTGAATCATGCATTATTTGTCTTTTTTGTTATTGGTATATTTTGCTTAGCATAATGTCCTTTAGGTTTATTAGAGTGTAGTATATGCTAGAATTTCTTTTATATCTTATTTTTAAGGTTGAATAATATTCCATTGTATGTGTATACAATATTTTGCTTATCCATTCATCTGTCTATGAACACTTGGATTACTTCCACATCTTAGGTACTATGAATGATGCTGCTATAAACATGGAGGTACATACGTCTTCTTAAGACTCTACTTTCAGTTATTTTGGGTCTACACTCAGAAGTAGAATTGCTGCATCATATGGTAATTCTATTTGTAATTTTTTGGAAAACTACCATACTGTTTTCCACAGTAGCTGTACCATTTTGCATGCCCACAAATGGAACACAAGGGGTCCACTTTCTCCATATCCTCACCAATATTTCCATTTCTTCAAAAATAGTAGTCATCAAAATGAATGTGAGGTCGTATCTCATTCATGTTTTCTTTAACATATCCCTCTTGATTAGTAATGCTGAGCATTTTTTGTAGGTTTGTTGGTCATTTTTATATGTTCTCTGGAGAAATATCTGTTCAAGTATTTTGCCCAGTTTGAATTGGGTTGATTTTTGTTGTTGTTGTTGAGTGTTGGAAGTTCTCTATATATACTGTATATTAATCTTTTAACACATTAATGATTTACAAATGTTTTCCACCATTATTTAGTTTGCTTTTTCACTTTTGTAATAATGTCCTTCGATGTACAGAAGTTTGGCATTTTTTTGTTTATTTTAAAATTGAGGTCCAATTTATTTATTTTTACTTTTGTTACCTATGCCTTCGGTGTTATATCTAAGAAATAATTGTCAAATCTAATATCATGAGGTTTTTGTCCTATGTTTTCTTCTAAGAACTTTATGATTTTAGCTTTTATATTTAGGTATTTCATCCTTTTTTTTTAGACTTTATTTACTTATTTGACAGAGAGCAAACATAAGTAGAAGGAGCAGCAAGCAGAGGAAGAGGGAGAAGCAGGCTACCCACCAAGCAAAGAGCCCAAAGCAGAACTCGATCCCAGGACCCTGGGATCATGACCTGAGCCAAAGGCAGATGCTTAATGACTGAGCCACCCAGGCACTGCTATTTCATCCATTTTGAGTTAATTTATATATATAGTGTTAGGCATATATATTTTTTTTTAATTGATATTTCCCTTTTATACACACATCATTCACTTTCTTCATGTCTTCCTTTATTTCTTTGATCATGTAAAGCCATAGATCTACCTTCTTATCTTTCTCAGTGATAATTTCTGGGTGCCCCACCCCACTTTGAAGAGGCCATACATCACTGTTTTTCTGTATGCCTTGTCATTTTTTGGTGAAAATGTATTTGAATCTAACAATGTGGTAATCCTAGAAATCAGATTCTCTCCTTCCCCCAAAATTGCTGTTTTTTTTTTTTTATTTTATTTTGTTTGTTTTGATTGTTGTAGACTTTTTCCATACCAAGGATCAACCTGACGTGTAAACTTAAGATATTCCCAGGTATTTTTTGGGCTTGTGTCTTTCCCTGGTCATGCATGGTAACTTTCTGATTTCCCTATTATATTCTGTTACTTTTAAATGTCCTACTCTTTAATATTTGTTTCCAAAAAGGGGACCAAAAAAAAAAAAGAGGGGGGGATAAACACCTACTGTTTAAATCCCCTGAAGTCCCTTCACCTGGGGAAGAAGGATTTGCAATAATGACTACATGCTTCTGAATCTGTACTTTTATGTTCAGATGTAGCAATCAGCTATCAAAACACAGATCCCCATATATGCCTTCCCTGGCTTTTTTCAAGCTGTGTACAAACTGCTCTAGGAACACATGCATGGCTGATTTCCATGGGGCTGGAGGGCAGGGGATCGATAGCTACTGCTGGTCTAATTGCTAAAATGGACTAAAATTAACTTTAATTTACCATGTAAGCCTTTCTCTAGAAGTTGCAAGCCTTCCAAAAAAGTTATATCAGACAGATTCTCCCTCTGCAGCAGTTGTCTAGGAGGAGAGACAGATTTCTGATACTTCTTACTCCAGCATCTTCTCAGAATCGTCTCTCATTGGCTTTTGTTTAAAAGTTGAAATATCACTGACATATAACATTACACTAGTTTCAGGTATACAACATAATTATTCAACATTCATATATATTGCACATGATCACCGGAAGTCTAATTAATACCTATAGTATTAGTTACATTTTGTTTTCTTGTGATAAGAACTTTTAAGTTCTTTTAGTAAACTTCCAAATATACAATACAGTATTGTTAACTATCATCACCATTCTGTACCCATTAGTTAAGATTTAAGAAAATAAATCAAGTTCAACCTGCTTGAATAAAATAATAGTTATAACAGAAGACATTGTCTGAAACACCTAGTAACCCTAAAGATACTTGCTTCTTCCAGACAATTAACAGGTGATCCATTGGATCAATCTAGCTTTTGTCCTTACCCAGAGACTAGAAAAAAAAGTCTACTGTAAAGAATGTTATCAATATTACAAGATCACACTTTTGTGGATGGTAATTAAGAATATCTTGGGGCTCCTGGGTAGTTCAGTCAGTTGAGCATCAGATTCTTTGTTTTGGCTCAGGTCATGATCTCAGGGTCTTGACATTGAGCCCTGCATCAGCCACCTCACTCAGCATGGAATTTCCCTGTCCCTCTCCCTCTGTTCCTCCCCCTACTCTTTCTGTGCCTCCCCCTGCTTGCTCACTTTCTCCTTCTCTCTCTCTCTCTCTCTCTCTCTCTCTCTGTGTGTTTCCAAAATAAACAAATAAAATCTTTTTTAAAGTAATTAAAAATATGTTTTTTTAAAAGATGGAGCCAAACTTGCGTATAGGCCACAAATTAAGTACAATAAGTTGTTACTTCAGAGATTGTTGCTTGGGCATCAGCATATTAGGAAAATCTGAACAGAGATTCTGATACATCTATTCCTTACCCAACACTTTTAATTCATTCTTGAAAAGCTCACTGCTAAGTAAAATGCTCCAATAAAACATTTTTCTTACTTTTAATGGAAAAATTATGGTATAATTTTTATGAAATGTTCTACCTCTATTAGTCAGTCCTCTATATATTAAGTGCATGAGAGACACCTGCATCTTCATATTCTTTTTTATGAATGAATTCAGACCCCATTAGTTCATAGTATGTGACAAGATGTACATAAGAGTGGCTTAGAATTTGTGTTTATAAAGAAGTCTATTGGAAAGAAAAGGCAACAGCATAAAGAGAATGTTCAAACTCCTAAAAATAGCAAACTTTTTATATTCTTTAGAAGCATTTTTTTCATACTGTTATCTAGCTTGCTACTTAGGATATATACAAGTTAGGTCACTTCTCTATGTTCTTTAAAATGTGTGATAGGCTGCATTTTAATGATACAATACTATTAAAAATTCTAGAGTAGGCCATATGATATTTTCTAACAATAAACTTTAGGGTTAGGTAAATTGATGAGTATACTGTTGCTTGAACTGTAATGCCAAAATATCATAAATTTCTTATAACACATTGCTTTGGAAGAAGTCATTTATACTAATAAAAGTAGTCACTTAATAAAAATAATTTAACTTTTAAAAATTTCTTACTACCAAAAGATGTTAACCTGACAGTTGCTTTATGATATGTTTAGATGCAGATTTAAGACAAAATCATCTAAGGAAAGATGATATGGCTAAAAAGCTGGTTGAACAATGGAACAGAGTTGCTGATGACTTTTAAGAACATAAATGATTAATATTTAATTTAAATTTGCCTGCATTTTAGAATATAAAAACCTTTAATAAGGTAAGATATGTTAATATCTAAAAAGACCTCAGATGAGTGTTTAATAAAAATCATGGAGAATGGATAAATTCTCACTATGTTTAACAATCAGAGCAGAGGTAAAGAAACTTTGAAAGAGAAAGACTGAAATAGGAATTCTGTCAAGATAGGGAATAGGAGAAAGAGGTGATCCTGAAACCATATGTACCAGTGGAAATTTGAACTCATTTTAAGAAAAATATTGTTCCTTCTTCAAAACATGAAAGTTTTGTTTGAGTTTTATCTATGTTTTTAAGAACCAAGGGACAGAATAGCACCTAGGATACACAAATATATGCAAAGCATTAATATCCAAACATACTCAAATAGAAAAGCAAGCACTTTGTTTTCTTTTTCTTTCTTTCTTTCTTTCTTTCTTTCTTTCTTTCTTTCTTTCTTTCTTTTCTTTCTTCTTTCTTTTGATTATGTTATGTTAGTCACTATTCAGTACATCATTAGTTTTTGATGTAGTGTTCCATGATTTATTGTTTGCATATAACATCCAGTGTTCCATGAAATATGTACTCTCCTTAATACCCATCACTGGGCTAACCCATCCCCCACTCTCCTCCCCTCTAAAACTCTCAGTTTGTTTCCCTGAGTCCATAGTCTCTTGTGGCTCATCTCCCCTTCCAATTGCCTCCCCCTTCATTTTCCCTTCCTTCTCCTAATGTCCTCCTTATTATATATTATATATATAATATTATATATATATATATTATATATATTAACATATTCCTTATGTTCCACTAATTAATGAAACCATACAATAATTGATTTTCTCCACGTGATTTATTTCACTCAGCATGATCTCCTCCAGTTCCATCCGTGTTGATGCAAAAGTTAGGTATTCACAATTCATCCTTTCTGATGGCTGAGTAATATTCCATTGTATATATGGACCACATCTTTATACTCTCATCTGCTGAAAGAGCATCTCAGCTCTCTCCACAGATTGGTTATTATGGACATTGCTGCTATGAACATTGGGGTGCGTATTGCCCTTCTTCTCACTACATTTGTATCTTTGGGGTAAATATCCAGTAGTGCAATTGCAGGTTCATAGAGTAGCTCTAATTTTAATTTTTTGAGGAATCTCCACACTGTTTTCCAAAGGACTGCACCCACTTGCATTCCGACCACCATGTAAGAGGATTCCCCTTTCTCCACAACCTCTACAACACTTGATATTTCTTGCCTTGTCAATTCTAGCCATTCTAACTGCTGTAAGTTGGTATCTCAATGTAGTTTTGATTTGAATTTCTGATGGCTAATGATGATGAACATTTTTTCATGTGTCTGTTAGCCACTTGTATGTCTTCTTTTGAGAAGTGTCTATTCATGTCTTCTTTTTGACTTCATTATTTGTTTCTTGGGTGTTAAGTTTGAGAAGTTCTTTCTAGATTTTGGTATCAGTTCTTTGTCATTAGTGTCATTTATAAATATCTTCTTCCATTCTGTGGTTGCCTCTTTGTATTGTTGACTGTTTGCTGTGCAGAAACTTCAAAAGAAAAAAAAAAGATACTATTTATTTATTTGAGAGAGAGAAATCACAAGCAGGGAGGAAAGGTAAAGGGGAAATTAGACTCCCCACTGAGCAGGGAGCCTCATGCAATACTCAATCCCAGGACCCTAGGATCATGAACAGAGTTGAAGCCAGACACTTAACTGACTGAGCCACCCAGGCACCCCAGGAAATACTTTGTTTTCAATTGGTACCATCACAGAAGATATCACAGATTTTTTTTTTTCTTCTATCAGCTAAGCTACTAAAGAATATGATCCCGAGAAATAGCCCTAAGAGAATTACCATCTCTTTTGGTACTTAAAATATTCCTAAAGTTTTATTTATTTATTTTTTTTAAATTTCCCACCAGGTGAAGTCAGCATAGAAATTCAAAATTGAGGTTTTTAGATATAGCAACTTAAATTATTTTCTTTTATGTTGCTAACAAAGATTATTTATTCAAAGTAAATGAAAAAGACCTTTATTTCCCTATATATGAGAGATATATTTTTGATGAAAAGGATAATTAAATCATGATGAATATAATTGGATAATATCTAATTTCAGGTTAAATCCTAATATTATTTTTAGTGATTATTTTTAGTGCTGTGTTTTATTTAATTTTCTAGTTATGTTATATCTCAAAGAGTTCTTTTATAAATATAAGTGGATAATGTATTACTTTGGATGCTGGGTTATTTTTATTAAGGTGACAGTTTAAAAACCTTAAGTTATTGACAAATATAATGATATCTTTTCATCTTTATATTATAAATTTCATATTTTAAGTATATTTTTATTTCTAGAAATATGTCTTTAAACTATATAGTTAGGACAGAAGTATAAATTGCACATCAATTTGGCCTACAGTAAATATATATATATATATATATATATATATATATATATTAGAAGCACATCTCACTTGAAGACATTTTTACTTTCTTTGAAGATACAACATCTATAGTTACATAATAACTTGTTATCCCTACAAATAATTATAGTACATCAAAATGTGTTAAATAAATCTATACATGTTACATTTTTTGAGGAAACATTGGGAGACTGATCTAAAAAATGAATCCCAGAAAATAAGATTGAAGTCAGAAAAAGCATTGCCAAAGGGTTTAGTCTCAGTCTCAGCAAGTTGATTCCAATATAATAGAATGTGAGAGTCTTACGGTGATAGTTTCACTAGAGCTGCTGGAAACACTTAACGTCCAGTGAGAACTCGATTTTACTGGACGGACATCATTACTCTGTGTACCTATGCATTCTGGGGCATTGGACCTCAACCTATGACATTTAAGGATTAGACCTGTTTTATTAGTCCTTGTTCTTTAACATTGAAGTATCTCTGTCTCTTAGCCCACTGTTAAAAATACCTAATTGCTTCAGAGCCCATCGGAAAAAGATGACTTTCCTTTCAGTGATCCCCATTAACTTCTATAACATTCAGCCTGTCTAGATGGATGAGTCATCCTACTTCTTGGATCTATTGTGTAGGATGACAAACCCACAGGCCAAAATATTACCTTCAGATTACAACTTCGTAAGGGATATACTTTGCCTATTTTTGCCTACACTAGAATTCTGAGTCTAATTATCAAATAGGGTCCACCCAGTTCGGATGATTGTTCTTTAACAATTCCTGACTAGATTATTTTATGTGGAACTTACCAAAGCAGTGGAAGGTTTATTGTTACTTTCTTCAGCACTCCTTCCTGTCTGTCCTCTTCCTCTTCCCATCCTATTACCTCTTCCACCACAAAATTGATAGTTTACTCTACTTGGTTATGTATTCAGTAAAAATACACCATGATTTCTGATTCCAAGTTTTAATTTTTGCTCATTAAGAAATGGATCCTATTGCGATGCCTGGGTGGCTCAGTCAGTTAAGCATCTGCCTTTGGCTCAGATCATGATCCCAAGGTCCTAGGATCAAGCCCTGCATTGGGCTCTCTGCTCAATGGGGATCCTGCTTCTCCCTCTGCCTGCCGCTTCCCCTGCTTGTGCTCTCTCTGTCTCTCTCTCTTCCTGACAAATAAATAAATAAGATCTTAAAGAAAAAAATAAATGAATCCTTTCATTTCACCAGTGGGACTGATCAATTGACATTTCTACTTGCTCTTCTCAAATACCAGCTCCAAAATGGTGGCTTTATTTTCATTAAAGATTCTAATTTGTTATGTTTAGTTTTTCTTCATAAACAGGCTCAAAGTCGAAGCTTTAAGTACCTAGTCTTTTCAAATCCTTTCAACTGGAGGTTTTATTTTGCATAATAGGGCCATTAAAATGTTGGTTATATTAGACTAGCTTAATGTTTAAGACCATGGGTTCTAGAGCCAAATCCCAATTCTGAATTCTGAATCTCAGTTCTTCCACTTACTAGCTGGATTAATAGCTGCATGACCATAAACAAGGTACTTAATCAACCTGTGCCTCAGTTTCTTTTTTTGTAAAATGAAGATTATAATAGTACCTTCCTCATAGGTTCTATTTCTTGAACCTAATTGCTCCTTTTATCATTTGGTTTTCATTCTCTTTTCTGGCTGCTGTAATACCTACAGAGATATTTCTTTTTCTAAATTCTATGACAAAATTTTAAATCCCATCAGCTAAAAGGACCCTTTCCTAACTAAAGTCCAGACTCAAAATAGATCTCTTCTAAAGTGCCTCTACATTTCTGAATATAGTACTCTGTACCCACTATTCTAACTTAGGTTTTTGCGATTTCACATGCCCGATAGCCTGGGGACATACCTCAAACCTTAAGTAAGACCAAAGAGCAGAAACTTCCAGGCTAATGTAGATAGGTAACCTACAGCAACCTATAAAAAATAGGGATTTTTGTGCCTCATACTCCCGCCACTACTGTCTCCTGAGCCATAAAATTATAGTAGACAAAGCTATGATTTATTTGAAAATTTGAAGAGCTGCTTAAATAATCTGATAAAACTGCACAAACAATATAGCCTCATGAAATAAGCTGTGGGAGATGGCTCTGCCCTTCTCTCTTTCTCTTTAACACATTGAAAAGTATATTATGCTTCATATAAAGGGCTATGTCTTTGCAGCTAACCTACAATAGTAGTAAATTCTCACTCTTGGTTTTAGGTATTGCTACCAATATGGTTAATGCCCACAATATGTTAGTTACTGGTACTAATGCCCAAGGCAATGAGGTCTTGGCTTTGCTTAGAAATATTAGCACTCTCACCTTGTATTCTTCATTAAGCACATGTATTAATTTTTAATATGATAACCACCAAGAAATTCTTAAAAAATTTGTTTGTCACCTGATCTTTACTGACCACACTCTTGCACTTGGCCTCCTTGTCAAGAAAAATAGAGAGTTTAAAGTTTGCGAGAAATACCAGATGTTGAACAGATCACCATCTGAAATCAATACTCATGCCTACAGTTTTCTTGACCTGTTGATCAGCTTGAGCAAGTATGATTTGTATCAGTTGAAACTCCAGGATAGGGTTAGAAGGCAAGGAAGAGAGAAGCGGAAGGGTCATATATCTAGTCAATATCAGAAAAAATTTTTTAACTATGCATGAAAGATTATATTTTCAAATCCACATGGCAATTTTGAATATTTGGTAATACGATTTGGGCTGCATAGGGTACTATCTCTGTTTTAATATATCCTAAAAAACATTTTCTTGGACCTAATTAGAACATTGCATAAACATGTTTGAATAGAAATGAACATATTCATGTGACCATAAAAAACACCTCCTAAGCATTACAGATAATTGGAAAAAGGAAGAATTATTCAATAAATGATTTGGGGATATTTGTCTATCCCTCTATGGCAGCAATGATCATGGTGATAGTAGTGACGAATTCCTACCTTATGCCATTCACCAAAAGAATTACAAATGGAGTAAAGACCTAAATGTAATAGTCCTGAGAGATTTAGAAGAAAATAAAGGTGAATACTCATATTGTCTCAAGTTGGTTATTCTAAAACAATATATATATATATGGTAAACATTTAAAAAGTAACAGATACACCCACATACAGTTAAAACAAACATATTTCAAACAATATAATAAAAATAAAAGGAAAAGTGAAAGACACTCAGAAAAAGTGTTTATTTGTATCATATAGTAGAAAAAGTGACGATCCTTAATGTATAAAGAGGTGAACGTTCCTAATGTATAAAAACCCTTTATGAATCAGTGAGAAAGAAAAATATAGTAGAAAAAAATGGGGCAGTAGACAAATGGGTTACAGAAAGGGACACAAATGAACAGTGTATATACAAACTTCAACTTTAGTATTAAAAAGTTAAATCCTAGGGGTACCTAGATGGCTTGGTTAGTGATGCATGTGACTGTTGATCTCAGGGTTGAGAGTTCAAGCCTGATGTTAGGTGTAGAGTCTACTTCTTAAAAAAAAGTTAAGTCCCAATGAAATTGTAAAAGGTTTTAAAAACTAATGACACTCTGCTCCTGAAAAAAAAAAAATTAACACTTTTGTTCACTACTGCTAAGTATTTTAAGATAATATTTCATTGGTGGGTGGGAAGCAGTATACACCAAAAGCCTTGTAAGTACATATTTCCTTTACACAGGAATTCTATTCTTAGCATTTTTTTTCCAAAGGCAATAATTAAGTATAATGTAAGGTTTTAGGTAGGATGGCAATTATTTGTAATAAAGAAGCAACAAAAAGAACCACAATTTGGAATTTGTATATGTGTGTGTGTATACACACATAGATATGACAGTCGTATTTAACACTATAGGACTTAAATTTAAAATCATATTGATGTAGTATGTTTGACAACAAAGCAAAGATGTCATAATATACTTAAGTGGTGAACAAAGGTAATATGTGTTGTGTCATATCAACCTTGAAGTTGATAATGACTATATGGATAATACTGCAAGAAATTTGTTTTATTTTATTCTTTGATTCTCATGCTTACATATTTCATTTTTCCCAGTTACCATGCAATAAATTTAATTGGGAAAAAATATTTTCGACAAAGAGGAAATAAATCTGTATTAGATTTTATTAGCCTGTATCATTTTGGCTGTATATAAAAATCACCAGGGAGAATTTTTTAAAATTCTGATGCACAGAATTGTCAAATCACTATGTTGTACAACTGATACTAATATTGTATTTCAAATAAGTAAACTATAAAATGTATAGAAAAGTAATAATGAAAGTAAAACCCACCTGAAATGTCTTCATCCAGAAATATCTATTCTTGAGCATTCCTTCCAGATCTTTTTGTGTATATACAGAAGTATATGAAGTCTATAGATTTTTCCATAGATGAGATCAAATTAAAAAAAAAATCTGAGACATGCCCTGATTTGCTGAATAAAAGTATGTTTTTTTGGTTTGTTTGGTTGGTTGGTTTTTGTTTAGCTGTTGATGGTTTCAACATGGTTCTAAAGTGATTCTTAAATGGTCAGGCCAGCATCAGTCCACAAAAATGACATTTGATTAAAATAATACTAAATTCTCAGGATATTGTGAGAATCAAACAAAATAATGTGAGTAAGTGTTCAAAGGATGATAGATGACTAATTCAGGCATGGCATATTTCCTAGTAAACTCAACTTCCATGAAGTTCACTTCTTTTGAAAAGATGAGTGGACATTGTATTGTAGTAATTATGTCCCTCTAGCACTACTCCACTCCCTTCTTGTGGTAGCAGACCCCAGCTACATGATCATAGTGAAGGCCTATGATCAAGGATGGACAAGCCAAGGTCTCCTACCTCCCCAGTAATCCTATGAGTGATCCAGGATTTGGTCAGTCATTACAGAGGATTTTTCTGACTGTGGCCAGCAAATTGTAAATAAGTCTGCTCCATCTCCGATTTCTCTGTCCAAAGAATGGCACAGTCACTCCCCTGACATGATCACCATAAAAAACTCTTTCCTTAATACCCCTTGCTCAGTCCATCAGCAAGCCCTATTGGCTTTTCCTTTCCAGAGCATCCCAGATCTGCCCACTCCTCCTGGCCTCCCAAGTTTCCACTCTAGTTTTGGGCTACTGTGTCACTTGGTCTTCTGTCCCATTCTTGTCTTGTTAAAAGCCATTGTCTTCAGAGCCAAATATATTTTCAAATCGTAAATCAAATCATGTGATTCCTCAGTTCATAATTATCCAATGAAATTCTATTTTATTTATTTTTTAATTTCAATTTAAGGTTTTTTTTTTAATTTTTTTATTATGTTCAACTAGACAACATTGAGAACAAAATCCACCCTTCTGTGGTCTGACAAGCCTATAACATGGTTTGTCCCTTGCTTACCTCCCCAGAGTTATCCACTTAACTGTCTTGGGTCTAACATTCTTGCTCTTCCTTAAACATGGCATGCTTTCCCTGACGTTGCAGTCACTCTTTCCTCAGTCACTCTGATCATCATCCAGACCTACCAATGACATCTTCCCTTATTTCTTTCAATTTTTTTCTCAAACATTCCCTCGGAGGAAATTTCTTTAACTGCTCTGTGAATATAGCTCCTCCTTCTCATGCATGACACCTATCCATCTCTGTGCCTTATTGGCTCACAGAACTTAGCATTCCCTCATAGTTTCAGGTTCATTGTCTCACTTTCATTAAAATGGAAGTTCCACAAAGGTAGGGAACTTCTCTGTCTTCTTTATAGCTGCTGTGCCCAGGGCCTGGACATCCATTGGATTAGATCTCTGTTGCATGGAGATAGGCTTCAGAAGGACAGACTGATGCCACCAAGAGAAGGAGAAGCAGAGGGAGAGAACTGGTTAAGATTTAGTTTCCAGAACCATCTAAGCTAACTCTACTCTTCCCTTTTTCATCCGTTGGCTGGGTAAACCAAAAACATCCTCTTTTTTTTCTCTTTAGTTAATTCGCAAATGATTTCTGTCACTTGAGACTGAAAGATCCCTCACTAATAGCTAATTAAAGATTCAGTTTCAGGATTCAAGGCATTTTTGGAGGAAATATGTAAAACACCATAACTCTGTGCCCAGAACACTGTAATGAAGAACTCAATATAGCACAAACTTTTCACCTCCCAAATTAGTCTCTGGATGCACAATGGGCCACCATTATTGACTAGTCAAGGACCTTTTTCTCCTCCATTGAGTATTTTGTTCTTTGCATAATTGTGTATTCCCTTCATCTGTTGGCTGAACTACTCAGCCTTGGCTGCCTCTTACCCTTCTTAACCTTTACCTTCCCTTCCAGATTTGCAGATCATTTCAGAGTTGTGAAGGAAATTCTAATCAAAATTTATTTCACTTGGGTTCTATCTCCGACACACTAAGCAAATAATACATAAACCATATTCTTTAATACCGTTATCCCTATCCAGTTTTAAAGCAAACTGGTTATCCACCTGGCCACACCCTTGATTTTGCCTGATTTTGTTTATATAAATGTTGACATAGAGCTGCCACTCATTCCTGCATTCCAAGCAAAGATGATGATTTCGCAGAACTCCAGATACCTGAGCACAATGAAAATACTCCTGTAGCAATGGAAGACAGTCTACACAAGCAGGGTAGGTGCCAAAATCCAGCATCAAATTCAAGGAAGCAAGTACATATCTATGGCTGACTCCTCATCCATAGCACTATTATTGACATTTGGGGCCAAATATTCAATATATAAGAGCTGTTCTGCGCATTATATCATGTTTAAGAGCATCTCTGACCTCTATCCACTACCTAGCAGTAAAACCACTTTTGTGAAAACCAAAAATATCTAGATTTTAACAACGTCCCCTAATGTGCGTATGTGTGTGTGTTGGGGAAAGGATTGTGCTCAGCTAAGAATGACTTGTGTACAGAGAAAGAACTTGTCTTGCAATTCAAAAAAATTAGTTCCATCCATTTAATATACTGTTATCCCTTCAAAATAGGCAGTAAGATATCCTGAATAGGTGAGGGTCCCAGTTCTTTAGATAATTCAATCAGTTTGAATATAAAATCCTAGACTTTATAACCCAATATGGATCTATTAGTAATGAAACTGACAGGTTAATTTGTTCTGTTTAAAGATCTGAATTTTTAAAGGGGGTTATTCTCTTTAGAGCCCCATTACTTTCATAGTTAAGGTTAAAACTATTTCACTTACAATACCTTTTGTGACAGAGCTCAGGCTTGCTTCTCAAACCTAAGTCTCTGCTATTCCTTTGCATATGTCTTATGCTGCACCATATCAATTGTTTTTATTCTATGAGGAAAAGATATGCTTTCCAATATCTTCACTTTATTCACACATGCTCTTCCTACTGCCTGAAATACCCTTCCCTGTTTTGAATATTTTCTCTAAGATGTTAATTCCTGAAAAACTTTCTTTAACTCTTGTTCTTCCCTAACACTCTCCCTTCCAGATTAGTAGGCTTCTCTTTCTGATTCCCTAAGCCTTAGAGGTTATTCTGTATTGTAAATATCAGTTGGTGAGTTTGTTTGTTTTTTAACTCATCTCCCATAAAGTACCTGAAGGTTTACAAGGATTTGTAAATTCTTGTTTACAAGTATATTTAATTTAGAATTAGGAAAGAAATTAAAATAAATGACTAGAACTTTAAAGATTCATGCTCCTTTTCTTCTAAGTTCTGTTTAGTCAATTTATCAGAAATTCTTACCTGGAAATACTTTCTAATAGCAACCTGACTTTCCCTGCCATCTAGAACACTCTATGATTATCACCATCTCACAAATTTCTTTGTAACTGAGGGGTCCCAGAGCTTAAGACTCAGTGCTTTTTTTTTTTTTTTTAAGATTTTATTTATTTATTTGACAGACAGAGATCACAAGTAGGTAGAGAGACAGGCAGAGAGAGAGGGGGAAGCAGGCTCCCCGCTGAGCAGAGAGCCTGATGTGGGGCTGGATCCCAGGATCCTGAGACCATGACCTGAGCTGAAGGCAGAGGCTTAACCCCCTGAGCCACCCAGGCACCCCAAGACTCAGTGCTTTTATGGTAAATGTACCTTTTTAAAATGTATCTCTGTGCTTCAGTGACCAGTGCAATGTTTAAACTATAGAAAAAATTAAATATATGCTAGTGATAACAATGTTGAATTTTACTTAAAGATTAAGAAATCTTCTTACCTTTTCTGTGTTCTAGAAAAAGACTTAATTCAGAGGAACCACCCTTCCAATAAGACTTTGCTAAGACTCATGGATACCCCCACCTTGTAAAACAAGGCCAGACAGACTTACTAATTTTCATTTTTTACCTCAGAATTGCCTCACTGAACCTCTTGTCTCCACTGATAGAACAAAATGTGTGCAACCAAACTTTGGTTAAGCTTTTGTCCTTACTCTAGGGCCCTGAACTTTGACTCACTTTTAGCCCAAGTCAACACTCAGCCCCTCCTAAAGACTGGACTCAGAGTGAAAGATCCTATGACCTATTATTCTCTCATACCATCTTTCAACCCACTTGCCCACTCTGGTTCTTTCTAGCTTTGTACTTCTCTCTGTAAAACAAAATCCCTTTTTGTCTAACTCTCAAGATGCTTGAAGTTCTTACAGTCACCAAGGTCTCCCTTTCCCCAGACTTGGAAGAAATCCCTTTCTCCATACTTTTGAATATCTCTCCTTATTAAGTCCAGGTTTGTTTTTTAATTTGACAATAGATTTCCTGGGGCAGGGAGTGGAGGGGGGAAGCAAAAAGAAAGAAAAGAAAAACGATGAATGAAGTAGGCTCCTAGCAAAATAGTCACCTTCCTTTGTCTTTATAATGCTGATGCTCTCCTGATCTCATGTACGCTCTGGTGTTTGATACTGTCCACCTGCCACAATCTACTTTTCTGTCAGTCATAACTAAAAACTTAATTTGTGAATGGATAAAGAAGATGTGACATATATATCTCCATCAAAATATATATATATATATCTCCATCAAAAAATGAAATCTTGCCATTTGCAACTACATGGATGGAACTAGAGGGTATTATGCTAAGCAAAATAAGTCAATCAGAGAAAGACAATTATCATATGATTTCACTGATACGAGGAATTTGAGAAACAAGACAGAGGATCATAGGGGAAGGGAGGGAAGAATGAAATAAGGTGAAACCAGAGACAGAGACAAACCAGAAGAGACTCTTAATCTCAGGAAACAAACCGAGGGTTGCCAGAGTGGAGAGGGGTGGGAAGGATGGAGTGACTGGGTGAAGGACATTGGGGAAGGTATGTGCTATGGTGAGTGCTGTGAATTGTGTAAGACTGAGGAATTATAGACCTGTACCCCTGAAACAAATAATACATTTTATATTAACAAAAATTAATTATATATTAATTATAATTAATTAAAGACTTAATTTGTCAATATTATCAAACCGTTCTGATGTCTGGTTTAAATCTCACCTTCCACATGACTCTGTCTAGATCCTAATCCTTTCAGACTTTTTTCTGGCTTAGTGCCCAAAAAAATGTTGAGAAGACAGTTGGTTAGGCATCAGGCTCTCCATCTCAGCTCAAGTCTGGATCTCATGGTCTTGAGTTCAGGCCCCACACTGGGCTCCACACTAGGCTTGGAACCTATTTAAAGGAAAAAAAAAAAAAAAGAAAATGAGAAGACAAGTTAGTTTTGGAAGACCTAATGGGTTTCAGTGGCAAAAAGTTAGAGTAAGGCCATTCTGGATGCAAAAAACTATATGTAAAGTCTTGGATTTAGGAATTGGAAATTCATGCCTGAGTACAATATAATTCTTAATTTTAATTTAATTTGGTAGAGTTAATGAAAGAGGGCTTGAGATAGTCATATGATAGCCTTAATTGTTAGACAAGAATAAATAAACTTTATATAAAAGAGCAAAATAGTAAAATATTTTATCCTGATGGGGACATGATAAAAGTGGTTAGGATATTAAGTTAAATGGAGGTAGGAAGAAATTGGAAAGCAGGAGAAGGGGAAAAAAAAGACAAAAGGAAATAATACAGCCAAGAGATGATCAGGATTCTGATTTGCAGGTTTCTGTGAGAAAGAAGCATGTTAGGAATGGATATTGATTGGGATGAAGAGTATGAGCTCTGTGTTTTATGTGTAAAATTTCAAATGTTGGCAAAATGCACAAATAGCACTATCCTACAGTGAATGAAAAAGTGTTGAAAGTATAATTTGGGAGACATTTGAGCTCGATCAATCAAAACTTTTGAACTTGTCTCATGATGCTCAAAAAGAAATTCCAGAGTACAATACACCTTTGCAGTACAAATATTATTCCCAAATTTGGGATAAAATGTACTTTTTTCTCTTTCATAAAATGTATTAATTGAATTCTCAACTGATTTTATAATTTCATGTTAATTGTAGACAGCAAACAGGCATATTTAAATGGAATATTTTGAACATTTAAGTAGTTAACATTTGAGAACACTTAACATTAAGTACAGTTTTGAACCTATTCTTTCATTGGTTAAAGTTATTGTGTTAAAGAGATATGGGTAATAAAATTCTGCTAGGTACCTTACATATGTACAGGGTATAGAAAAATGTGATTAAGATAGTGTTAAATTATAGGTCATTTTTACAATCATTATTTTATAAATTAACAAATCAAACTTCATCAGACATTGAAATCCATTATTTCAGATAAGGAACAATGATTTATAAGAGCCAAGTGGCAGATTTAATACAACCGCACATTTTAATAAAAGTGTTACAAAGTTTTAGTTATTAAAAATTCAAAAAGGTTAACATTTTAGATATAAAAAGAGCAAGGCACCAATTGATTTAATGGGAGATAAAGGGTAAAGCATGCAATGCTCAGACTTTAAAAATCCAATTATTCCTATTACTGTGCATACATTAGGCAGTCATATTTTAGTGCTGTCCCATGCCTCACTTGTCTTGCTGCCTCTTATCAAACCTCCTGTTTGCATTTTAATTGACTTGAGGAAAAGCAAAGGGAAAAAGAAAAAGAAGTTGTAAAATTGAAGAAAGTGCTCTGCATTTTTTTTTTACTTCCTTTTTTTTTATTTTTTTTCATTTTATTTATAAAGGAATCCATCAAAATCCTTGAGGAGAATGCAGGCAGCAACCTCTTCGACCTCAGCCGTAGCAACATCTTCCTAGGAACAACGGCAAAGGCAAGGGAAGCAAGGGCAAAAATGAACTATTGGGATTTCATCAAGATCAAAAGCTTTTGCACAGCAAAGGAAACAGTTAACAAAACCAAAAGACAACTGACAGAATGGGAGAAGATATTTGCTCTGCATATTTGAAAGCATATAAGTGACCCTCTCTGACTATGTTATGTCAATGCTTTAACCACCATTATGCTCCAAAAGTTAAAGCCCTATCAGTCTAGCTGTTTTTAAATCGCCACTTCCAAACCTAAATACCTTTTTTGAAAGTTTATGTCACCACTCTTAAGAGTGCTTAATATATACAAGAACCATATTAGACTTACTTGAATAAATTCCCACTAGGCTATACACACTTTCCACTGGGTAAAAGAATAGGCACAAAATTATTCCATTATGTTTCACAGTTTGTATAAACTTCAGTTTTCTCTTCTGAAAATGGAGATGGCAAGAATGAATTTATAAGACAGCTATGAGAATAAAGGAAAAGTTAATGCCTGAGCCTGCCCAATGAAGTATTCTCTGTGGGCTTGGTGAAAGTTGATTCATGGTGTTTCGGCATGATTCCTAAAATGGTTTTGAAGTTGTTTCTGGGGCAGTGTTCTCAAACTTCTTGGTCTTAAGATCCTTTACACCCAAATAATGATTGAGAATCCCAAAGACCTTTTTCTTATTTAGATTGTATCTTTTAATCCTTACTATATTTTAACTTCAAGTTAAATGTATGTATAATTTTAAAAATACATACTTACTAATTTAAAATAGCTATAAAAAACTAATTACATCCTAACATGACCATTTTATAAAAATCTGTCTTTTTCAAAGCAAACAAAAGGAAAAGATTGGTGTTGTTTTAGATTTTTCAAACCTCTGTAAGAGCTCTAGTTTCTGATATCTGTTTCTGCAATCGATCTTTTGTGATACTTTGTTTTGGTTGAAGCAGAGAGAGAAAATCAGGACTTACACAGATCTATGGTTTAGAGAAGGAAGACCTCAAGGTATCTTTGAAAAGTTCTTGGGGGACTCCCAAAGTCTTGAAACTACACTTGGAGAATTGCTGTTCTGAGGAATAGAAGCAAAGGGGAGGAGAGGAGATGGTTTCCAGCTTTGGCTTCATGTCAAATCTGGGGAAAATGGATAGGAAAGTATTGGAGACCTGGAGACCTACCTTCAGCCTTCAAGCTCACTTTAACCTCGTTGTCTGTTACTACCCTAATATATTCCATGTGCACTTTGGTCCTGCAAAGATGATCAGAACTGTAGTCTGCTTTCATTTGACAAAACTTGGGAAGAGAGGACAAGAGCTGCTTGTGTAATAACACATTCATGCTATGGAGGTTTTACTGTATTACATTTTGTGTTAGAATGTGCTTTGATTAATTATTGAATACTGTAGCTCCCTGATGTATGCAGATTTAAATTTGCTGTTTCACAAGTGGTCCTGAGGTTGCATCACATGTAATATTTGTAACATTTTAAGGCATAAGTTTAGAACAGGTCTCCAGGCCAGTATGAAAATGTGAGTGAGTCAGGTGACAAGTCGGTTTAGCCAGTCCCCAACATCTCTACCCCAGTTGAACTTACTGATGGTCACTCTTCTTAGGAAAACTTCTAGAATAATTAAAGTCACTGTTAAAAGTCTTGGGATTTGGGAAAGTATGACTGTTTTGTGAAAAATGGCCTTGTGGATTTGAAAAGTTATGACCAGTCTTGGTAATAGAAACAAAGAAGTAAAACTATTAATCTGAAATATGGTACCTGTGAACAATAACTCTAGATTTTACTTTGGTCTAATATTTGTGAAATAATTAAGAATATGAATATATCACTTGAAGTTAAGCTTTATTTCATTTTATGAGGAAAATTAGGTATAATTGTTGTATTCCCAAATTTGGGCATTTGAAAATGAGATCCACTATATTAAATCAATATTTAAGTTCAGTGTTAGAATAATCAGCAGTTTTTAATTCTCAATTTGGTGTAGTTTTGAAAGCTTCTGTTAAAATCTAATCTTTCGGAAAAGCTGAAAAATATTAATTATTTTATTATATAGTATTTATTAAAACTTTATAAAGTAAGATAGAAACAACTTATCAAATAGGGATATTGACAGTCTTTAAATCTGCATAAAATACATATATATTTTTTTTTCCATTTATGTGAAATTTTCTGTACTGTTTGTGACTTAAGATAATCTCTGAAGGACATTATTTAAAAGATTTAGAACAGGGGCACCTTGGTGGCTCAATAGGTTAACGGTCTGCCTTTGACTCAGGTTATGGTACGAGGGTCCTGGGATTGAGTCCCTGCTGAGCAGGGAGCCTGCTTCTCACTCTTCCTCTGCCACTCCCCATGCTTGTGTGAGTTCTCCCTCTCTCTGTGTCAAATAAATAAAATTTTTAGAAAAATAAATAAATGGTTTAGAGCGATTACTTGGGATAAATAAAGTGCTATGTAAGCTTTTCCTAGTTTTATAATTTTTTACAAATACCAATTATACATATACACAAGAGACAACAAGAAAAAACAAGATAATTTATTGAGTGCGTGCTCTGTGCCAGCTACTATTCTAGGCATCGGGGATAGAGTGCCTAAAATAGAACTAATTGGTGTACATTACACGGCACAAAATTTTATTCCACAAAAATCTTCAAATTCTTTGAAAAAAATATTGTTAGTTTCCCTCTGGGTGTTTAGTATAACTTACATGAATTCTCTATCAATGAAATAAATTATTCCATGTGGCAAGCTCACAGATGATTATTTCTATTCAAAATAGTAGGCCAACTATTCCTTTAGTTGCCATTAACTGATGATGGAAGCTTGAAGAAATTTATTACCTTAGTAATAACATTAATGGGCATAATAAAGGTAATTTAGAAAAAACAATTAGTAAGTTTACCCTCTAGAGAAACATTATATTTTAATTACTATTTTTTAACTGATACTCATTTCTGATAGATTATTTTATAAGGAAATTTTATACATATTGATGGAAACAACATCAATATTGACTTTAGAAGAATACAAAATTTATAATAAGATGTTTAAAAATAGAAGACTGTGGGGTGCCTGGGTGGCTCAGTCTTTAAGTGTCTGCCTTTGGCTCAGGTTGTAATCCCAGGGTCCTGGGATCGAGTCCCGCATCAGGCTCTCTGCTCAGCAAGGAGCCTGCTTCTCCCTCTCTCACTCCCCCTGCTTGTGCTCTCTCTGTCTCACGCTTTGTCTCTCTGTCAAATAAACAAATAAAATCTTTTAAAAAATAGAAGACTGTAAGAGGATTTCATATGAAATTCAGTTTAACTTTTTTTTGAGGTAATTATAAAGACTATTTTTTTGTAATTTTTTTAAAAGTTTTTATTTTGATTTCACTTAGAACACACAATGTTATGTTAGTTTCAGGTGTACAATATAGTAATTCAACACTTTCATACATTACCCTGTGCTCATCAGCTATTAAACCCATCCTCCCACCCACCTCCCTTTGGTATCCATCCTTATGTTCTCTATAATTGTCTGTTTCTTCATTTCTCTCTCTCTCTCATTTTTTTCCCTTTGTTTCTTTGGTTTCTAAAATTCCAAATATGAGTGAAATCATATGGTATTTGTCTTTCTGTGACTAACTTCTTTCACTTACTTAGTATTATGTTCTCTAGCTTCATCCATATCATTGAAAAATGACAAGATTTCACTCCTTTTTTATTGATGAATAATAATCTTTTGTATATATATCTATAGATCTATACATACATACATATATGTGTGTGTGTGTGTATATATATATATATATATACACTGATATATGTATCTATGGAAACAGGGGCTGCCTCCATATCTTAGCTCTTGTAAATAATGGTGCCATAAACACAGGGGTGTGTGTATCCCTTTGAATTAGTGTTCTTGTATTCTTTGGATAAATACCCCATAGTGCAATTGCTGAATCAGAAAGTAGTTCTATATTTAATTTTTTAGAAACATCCATATTGTTTTCTAGAGTGTCTGTGGCAGTTTTCATTTCCACCAACAGTGCACAAGTATTCCTTTTTCTACACGTCCTTGCCAGATCATGTTGTATCTTGTGTTGTTGATTTTAGTCATTCTAACAGATGTGAAATGAGATCTCTTTGAAGTTTTGATTTTCATTTCCCTGATGATAAGAAATGATCATCTTTTCATGTGTCTGTTGGCCATCATGATGTCTTCTTTGGAGAAATGTTTGTTCATATCTTCTGCCCACTTTTTAATTGGGCTCTTTGTTTTTTGGGGTGTTGGGCTTTATAAGTTCCCTATATATTTGATATAGTAACCCTTTATCATATGTGTCATTTGCAAATATCTCTCCCATCCCATAGGTTGCCTTTTAGTTTTTTGTTTTGTTTTTGTTTTGCTGTGCATAGCTTTTTATTTTGATGTTGTCCCAATAGTTTTTATTTCCCTGGCCTCAGGAAATGTATGTAGAAAGAAGTCACCATTGCCTGTGTTCTCTTCTAAGATTTTTATGGTTTCAGGTCTCACATTTAGGTCTTTAATCCACTTTGGAATTTTCCTTGTGTACGAATGAAACTGGACCACTTTCTTACACCAAACACAAAAATAAATTCAAGTTTAGCTTAAACTTATTATCAGTAACTATCTAAACTTTATCTAAAAGGCTTACACATTTTAGAAAGCCTTAAGCCCTTGATCTACATGGTCTTTTATCTAAGCTGTTTGGAACCTTTCCCAAAAAATCAGCCTTGTCTCTCAGTTAGCCTACAGCTATCTAGGACTTCCTTGATTCTTCTTTTTTTTTTTTTTTTTTTTTTTAAGATTTTTTATTTATTTATTTGACAGATGGAGATCACAAGCAGGCAGAAAAGCAGGAAGAGAGAGAGAGGAGGAAGCAGGCTCCCTGCTGAGCAGAGAGCCTAATGTGGGGCTCAATCCCAGGACCCTGGGATCATGACCTGAGGCCTTAACCCACTGAGCCACCCAGGCGCCCCTTCCTTGATTCTTCTGACTGGTTATATACATGATTTGAAATTGTAAATTATCAAAGTACCATCTGCTTGAGGTGTGAGGTCACAATATTTTATTAATTTCAATTGCATTTGAGCTTATTGATTTTTAATCAGTAAAATTTTCCACATTCTATTAGGGAAAGACTTATAAATCTGAAAGTTATGTCACTGACATTCTAACCCCTACCTAAAGCCCTCTCCAACTCCCCATTCACATCTCTCACATCCAGTCAAAATTAAACATGTTTTATGTGTTCTGACAACACTTGCTTATACTACTATTATGGAATTTCTCATATGCTAAATCTGGATTGCAAATTTCAGGGAACCAAAGGCTTCTTTGTTTATTGAATGCTTAAGATAGTGCCAGGGAATTAATGAACACTGAAAAACATTTATAGAGATTAATGAATTAATCTTCAAGTAGCTTTTCAAAAAAAAAAAATTTGTTGTTGTTGCTTATGTACCACACCCAGTGCCCCATGCAATACATGCCCTCCACAATACCCACCACCAGGTTCATCCAACCTCCTACCCCGCCCTCCAAAACCATGTTAGTTTGGCAGAGTCCACAGTCTCTCATGGTTTGTCTCTCCCTCCAATTTCCCCCAACTCCCTTCTCCACTTCATCTTCCTATGTCCTCCATGTTATTCTTTATGCTCTGCAAATAAACGAAACCATGCAATAACTGGCTCTCCCTGCTTGACTTATTTCACTCAGCATAATCTCTTCCAGTCGCATCCATGTTGATACAAAAGTTGGGTATTCATCCTTTCTGATGGAGGCATAGTACTCCATAGTATATATGGACTACATCTTTATCCATTCGTCCGTTGAAGGGCATCTTGGTTCTTTCCACAGTTTGGCAACTGTGACCATTGCTGCTATGAATACGGGATACAGATGGCCCTTCTTTTCAATACATCTGTATCTTTGGGGTAAATACCAGTAGTGCAATTGCAGGATCATAGGGAAGCTCTATTTTTAATTTCTTAAGGAATCTCCACACTGCTTTCCAAAGTGGCTGCACCAACTTGTATTCCCACCAACAGTGTAAGAGGGTTCCCTTTCTCCACATCCTTTCCAACACATGTTGTTTCCTGTATTGCTACTTTTGGCCATTCTAACTGGTGTACAGTGGGATTTCAATGTGGTTTTGATTTGAATCTCCTTGATGGCTAATGATGATGAACATTTTTCATGTGCCTTTAGCCATTTGTATGTCTTCTTTGGAGAAGTGTCTGTTCATGTCTTCTGTCCATTTGTTGACATGATTATCTGTTTAGTGTGTGTTGAGTTTGAGGAATTCTTTATAGATCTTGGATATAAGCCCTTTGTCTGTACTGTCATTTGTGAATATCTTCTCCAATTCCATGTGTTTCATCTTTGTTTTGTTGACTGTTTCCTTTGCTATGCAGAAGATTTTGATCTTGATGAAGTCCCAAAAGTTCATTTCGCTTTTGTTTCCTTTGCCTTTGGAGACATTTCTTGAAAGAAATTGCTGTGGCTGATGTCGAAGAGATTACCACCTATGTTCTCTGCTAGGATTCTGATGGATTCCTGCCTGATGTTGAGGTCTTTTATCCATTTTGAGTTTATCTTTATGTATGGTATATGAGAATGGTCACGTTTCATTCTTCTACATATAGCTGTCCAATTTTTCCAGCACCATTTATTGAAGAGACTGTCTTTTTTCCACTGTATATTTTTTCCTGTTTCGTCAAAGATTAGTTGACCATAAAGTTGAGGGTCCATATCTGGGCTCTCTACTCTGTTCCACTAGTCTATGTGTCTGTTTTTGTGCCAGTAGCATGCTGTCTTAATGATCACAGCTTTGTAATAAAGCTTGAAATCAGGCAACGTGATGCCCCCAGTTTTGTTTTTCTTTTTCAACATTTCCTGAACAATTTGGGGTCTCTTCTGATTCCATACAAATTTTAGGACTGTTTGCTCGAGTTCTTTGAAAAATGCCAGTGGAATTTTGATTGGAATGGCGTTGAAAGTATAGGTTGCTCTAGGCAGTATAGACATTTTAACAATGTTTATTCTTCTGATCCATGAGCATGGAATGGTCTTCCATATTTTCGTGTCTTCTTCAAATTCTTTCATGGGTGTCCTGTAGTTCCTTGAATAAAGATCCTTTACCTCTTCGGTTAGGTTTATTCCCAGATATCTTATGGTTCTTGGTGCTATAGTAAATGGAATTGATTCACTAATTTCTCTTTCTCTATTTTCATTGTTAGTGTATAAGAAAGCAACTGGCATCTGTACATTGATTTTGTATCCTACCACATTACTGAATTACTGTATGAGTTCTAGTAGTTTGGGGGTGGAATCCTTTGGGTTTTCCATATAAAGTATCCTGTCATCTATGAAGAAAGAGAGTTTGACTTCTTCACTGCCAATTTGAATACCTTTTATTTCTCTTTGTTGTCTGATTGCTGTTGCTAGGACTTCTAAAACTATGTTGAACAAGAGTGGTGAGAGTGGACACCTCGTCATGTTCCTATTCTCAAAGGGAAGGTTGTCAGCTTTTCCCCATTGAGAATGATATTCGCTGTGGGTTTTTCATAGATAGATTTTATGAAGCTGAGGAAAGTTCCCTCTATCTCTATAGTTTGAAGCATTTTGAACAGGAACAGATGCTTTATCTCGTCAAATGCTTTTTCTGCATTAATTGAGAGGACCATGTGGTTTTTCTCTCTTCTCTTATTGATTTGTTCTATCACAGTGGTTGATTTGCAAATGTTGAACCACCCTTTCATCCCCTGGATAAATCCCATCTGGTCATGGTAGATAATCTTTGTAATGTACTGTTGGATCCTATTAGCTAGGATCTTGTTGAGAATCTCAGCATCCATACTCATCAGGTATATTGGTCTGAAATTCTTTTTGGGGGGTCTTTGCCTGATTTGGTGATCAAGGTAATGCTGGCTTCATAGAAGAGTCTGGAAGTTTTCCTTCTGCCTCAATTTTTTTGAAACAGTTTCAGGAGAATAGGTATTATTTCTTCTTTGAAAGTTTGGTAGAATTCCCCAGGGAATACGTCTGGTCCCAGGCTTTTGTTTTTTGGGAAGTTTTTGATCACTGCTTCAATCTCGTTACTAGATATTGCTCTATTCAGGTTGTCAATTTATTCCTGACTCAGTTTTGGAAGTTTATAGGTTTCCAGGAATGCATCCATTTCATTGAGGTTGCTTAACTTATTGGCATATAACTGTTGATAATAATTTCTGATGATTTTTTCTATTTCCTTGGTGTTAGTCATGATCTCTCCCTTTCCATTCATAATTTTATTAATTTGGGTCTTCTCTCTTTTCTTTTGGATTAGTTTGGCCAGAGGTTTATCGATCTTATTGATTCTTTCAAAAACCACTTTCTAACTTTGTTGATGTGTTCTACTGTATCTCTAGTTTCTATCTCATTGATTTCTGCTCAGATCTTGATTATTTCCTTTCTTGTGTGTGGGGTTGGCTTAATTTGTTGTTGATTCTCCAGTTCTTTAAGGTGTAAAGAGAGCTGGTGTATTCTGGATTTTTCAATTATTCAGTTATTTGAGGGAGGCTTGGATGGCTATGTATTTCCCCCTTAGGACCGCCTTTGCTGTATCCCGTGGGTTTTGGACCAAAGTGTCTTCATTCTCATTGGTTTCCATGAAGTGTTTAAGTTCTTCTTTGATTTCCTGGTTCAAACATTCTTAAGCAAGGTGGTCTTTAGTCTCCAGGTGTTTGAATTCCTTCTGAACTTTTTCTTGTGGTTGAGTTCAGTTTCAGAGCATTGTGATCTGAGAATATGCAGGGAATAATCTCAATCTTTTCGTATCAGTTGAGTCCTGATTTGTGACCCAGTATGTGGTCTACTCTGGAGGAAGTTCCATGTGCACTTGAGAAGAATGGTATTCTGTTGTTTTAGGGTGGAATGTTCTGTATATATCTATGAGGTCCATCTGGTCCAATGTGTCATTCAATGCTCTTGTTTCTTTATAGATTTTCTGCTTGGATGATCTGTCTATTAATGAGAGTAGTATGTTAAGATCCCCTACTATTAATGCATTCATATCAATATGACTCTTTTTTTTTTAAAGATTTTATTTCTTTATTTAACAGACAAAAGTAGGCAGAGAGGCAGGCAGAGAGAGAGAGAGGAGGAAGCAGGCTCCCTGCTGAGCAGAGATCCCAATGCGGGGCTCAATCCCAGGACCCTGAGATCATGACCTGAGCGGAAGGCAGAGGCTTTAACCCACTGAGCCACCCAGGTGTCCCTCAATATGACTCTTTATCTTGATTAACAGTTGTCTTATGTAGCTGGCTACTCCCATATTGGGGGCATAAATATTTACAATTGTTAGATCTCCTTGGTAGATAGATGCTTTAAGAATGATACACTGTCCTTCTCTATCTCTGCCTACAGTCTTTAATTTAAAATCTAATTTATCTGATATGAGAATTGCTACCCCAGCCTTCCTTTGAGGCCCATTGGCATGAAAAATGCTTCTCCATCCCTTCACTTTCAGTCTGGATGTATCCTTAGGTTCAAAATGGGTCTCTTGTAGACATTTTATTCCATCTGCAACCCTGTGCCGTTTTATGGAAGTGTTTAGGCTGTTCACATTGAGGGTGATTATTGAGAGATACATTTTTATGTCATCGTGTTTCCTGTGCAGTCCTTGTTTCTATAGATTGTCTCAATAAATTTTTGTTCAATGACACTCTTGAGTTCTTTCTTCTTTTACCAAACCCTCCTTAATATTTCTCGTAGTGCCAGCTTGGTGGTCACATACTCTTTTAAACCTTGCGGGTCTTGGAAGCTTTATCGCTTCATCCATTTTGAATGTCAGTCTTGCTGGATAAAGTATCCTAGACTGCATGTTCTTTTCATTTAGTGTTCTGAATACATGTTGCCAGGCCTTTCTGGTTTGCCAGGTTTCTGTGGACAGGTCTGATGTTACTCTGATGGGCCTTCCTCTGTATGTAATGAATCTTTCCCCTTAGTTGCTTTCAAGAGCTCCTGTCTAAAATTATGATTCATCATTTTCACGATCAAGTGTCTCAAGGTCTTTCTAGATTCTATGATCTTGAGGGGAGACCTTTCTGCCTCTAGGACACAAACACTGGTTCCAATCCCTAGATTGGGAAAATTTTCATGAGAATTTATTCAATTATATCCTCTAGTCTTCTTTCTATCAGTTTGTCCTCTAGATCCCTAATTCTATCTTCTGCCTCAGTTACCCTAGCTGCTAGAGAATTTAGATTAGATTGGAACTCGTTGAAAGCATTGTTAACATCTTCCCTGGTGGCTCTCACTTCTGCCCTAATCAATTCCATTTTGTTATTAATGGCTTTCTCAAGCCTACCCATTGCCTGGATAATTGTTAGCCTGAATTCTCTTTCTGTCATACTTTTTATGTCCATATCCAATAGCTCTGATGGAGAGGTCACGGTCTCTGAATTTTTCCTCTCCTGGGCATTCCTCCTCTTTGTCATTTTGGTGAGAGATGGCTGAGAGGATGTGCTGATGAATGTACCAACCATGATCCAGGCAAGGTGCATCCTGGAACACTCTTTTACACTCCTTTCTTAAGAAGGTTGGTTCAAGTTGTTCTCTGGCAAATCCAAAAGGTAAGCCAAGAAGTAATAAGCAAACAGAGGATCCAACTGCAGTAGAGACTCCAGTGGAAACCACCACTGAGGGATAACTAGGGTAGGAAAACCCCAAGTGTAGTTGCCAAGCTCCCAGAGGCCTCCAAGTAGCTTTTTACTTAAAAGCAAAATAAAATTAATGTGGTGAAAAGATGTTCTATGTCTTGTGGTGGACATATTTTATTTTATACTATTCTTTGTCTTCATTATCTTTTGGGAGAATATTCTCTCCACATTCTTTTTCCACATGGTTGAAAGAGAATGGCTCCATCTCTATACCTTAAGGGTAGGCATATGGTCCAGGACTTTTGGAACTTCTTCTGCACCCCAATGTTTTAATTAAAAGAACCAACCTATTTCTTTATATTACTTTAGATAATTCCAGTTGGTTATCATACATATTCAACAGCATCCTAGCTAAAACAGTCTATATTTTAGAATTTCCTTATCAGAAATATTCATCAAGTTTACATTCTTTAGTGCTTTCCTAAAGAAAATATATATTCTATATGTTACACACACACACACACACGCCCACACACACAGCTGTATATGCATACACAGTGCCATGTTTCACTGCCTCTTACCCTACATAAAGTTTTCAACTCCCCAGCTAGTTTTTATTTATTTTTCTTTTCAAATATTTTGGGCACAGCCAAACTATTTTTAAATACATTTATAGAATTGTGTTTTCTTTGTACCTTGCCTCATTTCTTCCTTGAGTGTCTAATATGTGAAAATTTTTTTTCATTTTCATTCTCTTTCTCATGTTTTGAATTTGTCTCTTTTGTCTTCAATGATTTTGTTTTTCAGCCTATTTTGCTTACTCAAGGAAAAAAAAAGATAAAGGTGCATCTACATCACACTTCAAGTATATATTTTTCAAAAAAACCCTCCACAAATGGTTATAATAAGATATCTCATTATATCTTACAGATATTGATAATGCCTTATTTTTTTCTTTTAACTTTATAAAGTTAGAACTCTTCATGCAGAAAAGAGTGCTAAAGAAAATAAGAGAAAAGATTTCATATTATCTTTAGTGTTTTCCCTCTAGCATTTTAATTATGTGCTTATTAGCACACATTCTTCTTATGCTTTGTGGAATTCTCTTTGTTTTTAGAGCAGTTCTGGTTGCACAATAAAATCTAGGGGAAGGTACAAAGATTTCCATATAGTCCTTGCCCCAGACATGTTCAGCCTCCTCATCATCAACATCCCCCACCAGGGTGGTATATTTGTTATAACTGATGAACCTACATTAACCCATCAAAATCACACAAAGTCCCTAGTTTACCTTAGTTCACTCTTGGTGTTGTACATTCTATAGGTCTGAACAAATGTATAATGATCTGTAGCTCTCGTTATAGTACCACACAGAGTATTTTCACTGCCCTAAACATACTCTGTGCTCTGCATATTCATCCTTCCCACCCAACACAACCTAGGACAAATCCTGATCTTTTTACTGTCTCCATAGTTGGGCCTGTTATGGAATGTAATATAGTTAGAATGATACAGTATGCAGCTTTTTTCAGTTCAGCTTCTTTAACTAAGTAATATGCATTTAAGTTTCCTCCATGTCTTTTCATGGCTTGATCACTCATTTCTTCTTGGGTGCTAAATAATGTTTAACTGTGTGGATATACCACAGATTATTAATCTAATCACCTACTGAAGGAGATTTTCATTGATTCTAAGTTTTGGCAATTATAAATAAAACTGCTATAAACATCTGCGTGCAGACTTTTGTGTAGATATAAGTTTTCATTTTCTTTGAGTAAATACCAAGGAACATGATAATGATAAGATTATGCTCAGTTTTGTAACAAACTGTCAAAATATCTTCTAAAGTGTCTGCACCACATCCTCAAAAAGAGAGTTCTTGCTGCTCTACATCTTCACTAGTATGTGGCATTGTCAGGGCTCCAAATTTGGGGCATTCTAATAGGTGCATTGTAGTATCTTCTTTCAATTTGCATTTCCCTGATGAAACATGATATGGAACATCTTTTCATATGTTTATTTTCCATCTGTGTATATTCTTTATTGTGGGTCTGTTAAAGTCTTTGAGCTATTTTTTTAAATCATATTGTTTTCTTATTGCTGAGTTTTAAGAGACTTTTGTATATTGGAGATAACATTCCTTTATCACTTATGCGTTCCGCTAATATTTTCTCCTAACCTGTGGCCTGTTTTCTCATTCTCTTGACATTGTTTTTCACAGAGCAGAAGTTTTTAATTTTTTTTAAGATTTTATTTATTTATTTGACAGAGAGAAACCACAAGAGAAGCAGGCAGAGAGAGAGGAAGGGAAGCTCTCTGCTTAGCAGAGAGCCCGATGTGGGACTCGATCCCAGGACCCTAAGATCATGACCTGAGCTGAAGGCAGCGGCTTAACCCACTGAGCCACCCAGGCGCCCCAGAAGTTTTTAATTTTAATGAAGTCCACCTTATCAATTATTTATTTCATGGATCATGACGTTAGTGTTGTATCTAAAAAGTCATCACCTTATTTTTCATGAGTATAGTACCATGATTATTTTCTTAGAATGTTAGTTTAATTTAAAAATCATCCATCACTATTTAAGAATTATTTCAGAATTAGTTAAGTGTTAATTACGGTGTATGTATATAATATATATTAGAAGTATTGGAAATTATCTGAATACTCATTTAAAAAAAATAAATGTTAATGCCTTATCCAATGTGATATTCAGTCACACTGAATGTAACATAATACATCCATTTCTCATAGCTTATAGTTTTGATTATTTACTCACTAAAAGATCAATATATGTAACAGTTTAGTTTCCTTGCTGCAATGAACTAAATGTTTATGTCCTCCCCAAATTCATATGTTAGAATTCTAATCCCTAATGTAATGAGACTAGAATGAGCCTTTGGGAAGTAATTAACTCATGAGGGTGAAGCTCTCATGAATGGGATCAGTGCCCTTAAAAAAGAGACCCACAGAACTCCCTCCCCCTTCTGCCATGTGAGGTTATAGGGGGAAGACAGAGGTCTGTGAATTAGGAAGTTCTCCACCAATCACCTGTTCTCACACTGTGGTGGATCTTTTGATTTCCTAGCCTTTAGAACTATCTATGAGAAATAAGATTCTGTTATTTAGATGTCACTTAGTCTATGGTATTCTGATACAGAAAGATGAACTAAGATACTTGCTATTCACTAGCATCATGTGATAAAATGGCCTATCTTGAGCCAAAAATTAGCCATCCACATAAACTCATTAATCTTTTTCAGTCAAATTATAATTTGACATTTTTCTCTGAGAAAAAATATTATAATTCAGTCTGCAAAACACAGAACACAAAGAAATACTTATTATTTAATATAAATATTTTTCTTGTACATGTGTGCATGACGTAGTTGCTTAACACATAGAATACCTACTACTATTAATGTAATTGTCAGAAGCAGTGTTGGAAACATCTAGTTTTGGTTAAGTGGTGTGACTAACCTACCAAAAACATGTATTTTCTTTTCTTTTTTAAGATTTTATTTATTTATTTGACAGACAGAGATCACAAGTAGGCAGAGAGGCAGGCAGAGAGAGAGGGGAAGCAGGCTCTCTGCTGGGATCATGACCTGAGCCAAAGGCAGAGGCTTTAACCCACTGAGCTATCCAGGTGCCCCATAAAACATGTATTTTCAAGAGATTCACCCAGGGTTATTTACTCTGGGATTTTCTAACATACTATATATAGAGTTACCTGGAACTTCTATAAAATGCTAGTGGACATGCCCCAGATCAATTAAATAGCAATTTTTAGAGATAGGGCCTTGGATTATGTTTTTGAAAGCTCCTCAGATACTTCAGATGCAACCAAACGGTGAAATACCATTTATTTGGACCAAATGGATGTTCAAAATCATATTATTCAATTCTTAATTATTTGTTGAGAACCATTTCCTTGACAAAAATCTTTCACTTAGTGTTTATGGATAATGTCAAATGTTTTTCCTTTTATTTTTAACATGAAATATGCTACAGAAACTCTTAATAATCACAGACATCTGCATTTTGAAAGATTTCCATTGTTGTGAACTATTTTTGCTCATTTAGATCTTCCTGGGGGGAGTTTATCTCACTGGGAGGTAATCTATGTTTAGTCTTAACTCAAAAAATGAAAGCTCTTCAGAAAAGCTTAGGGCGTACAGGTCATTAGTAAAAAGCTGAAATTGAAGTGTTCACTGGAGTATCCATTAAAATAATGACTACTCTATTATTATGAGACTTATTTCCCTGGAATAGTAATTTTTCCACATGGGCACTGCAATATTTTATTGTAGTAGTTTCACTTTTAAACTTATTTCTGGATAAATATAGTATATAAACAAAATCAAATAGGTAATAATAAACATAGAAAGAACAAGAGAAAGTTTAAAAAAAGAAGACAAAAATGTTAGGTTCAACCTTTTGCTTTAGAAAAACAAATATAAACCATTGGAATGGAATATTTGATTAACAGTTTAAGTAGTTATTCAAATAGTAGCAGAAGTCAAAGCAATAAAAATAACTTTGGTAGTAATTTTATTTTATTTTTTTTAAGATTTTATTTATTTATTTGACAGACAGAAATCACAAGTAGGCAGAGAGGCAGGCAGAGAGAGAGGTGGAAGCAGGCTCCCTGCTGAGCAGAGAGCCCAAGCGGGGCTTGATCCCAGGACCCTGGGATCATGACCTGAGTTGAAGGCAGAGGCTTTTAACCCACTGAGCCACCCAGGTGCCCCCTTTGGTAATAATTTTAAAAAATAACTTAAGTATTCTCTTTAGAATGTATTATATATACTAAGAATCTCCCTATAGACACATTATTTCTATTATAATAAAGTATCTTTTCACAATGACAATTTTTAAAATATTTACTAAGTGCCAAATTTATTCTAAAACTGTGCAGAAGATATATATGAGTAGGAGATGACTCCCACCCTTAGGTAGCTAGCCATGTGTGGATGGTATAGGTATATGCATAAAAATTACAATAGAGTGAGTGCTATACTAATAGAGTATGAAGATCAGAAGAGGGCATGTTTCAGCCCTGAGGCACAAAGCCAGGGTGTCCAAAGGAAGAGGCATTTGAAATAGGTTTCAAAGGATGAGGAGAAGTTTTCCACAGGAATCAGAATGAGTAAAGTGAATCAATAAAACTTCGAGCATTCTGCAGAAAGGCAAGCTGGTCAATATGTCCAGGAATAAACAGTTGCATTCTGGATATATTTTGAAGACATGAGAGGCAAGGATATCCATATGTGAAATTGAATTACTGTCTACTAATATATTTAAAATGTCTTCATATATGTGGCAAGTTTTAGTACTACCAAAACCACAATGATCACAGAGGATTTCTCATCTTTCGAAGACCAGACAATATTTCATATACTTTTCTTTGACCTCAAACATCAAAAAGGAGAGAAACAAAACTACTTTTGTAATTGTAAGTATAAAATCTGTGTCGTGGCCCATACAATAGTTCATTTTGCTTACAATATAATGTGTGATTTAAAAATAAGTGAGGATAAATGTTGGGTAAATGTTTGGTTTTGTTTCCCAACCATTTAAGCTATGGTACTGAAATCAAATGTACCAACTAAATGCTTATGTAGATAATCAGAAGCAATGACAAATAACTTGATAACATCATTCCTTACTTTTGGACATTTATAGTCTAGAAATTGTACCCCCCCCCATAGGAAGTCATCCTGAATCAAGGGTTCTGACTACTTGTGGAAGAAAAGGATCAATAGGACTCAGTCCTTACTGAAATGTAGGCTGGGGACAGAATTTAAAAAGGATTTGATTTGCAAACCACTGCATAACAAACCACTCCAAATTTATTGGCTTAAGACAAAAGCACTTATTATTTCTTATAAGTCTCAATGGATCTCAGCTGTCCTTCACTTATCCACAGTTTGCTGGTGGGTTGGCAGGGGCAGGTTGGTCTAGGATGGTCTTAGCTGGGATGTTCAACTCTTCTATGGTTTGTTGTCCTTTGGGAGGTTTGCCTAAGCTTCTTCCAATGATGATGGTGGAAGTACAAGATAAAAATAAAAATTGCATAAGGCTTTTTGAAACCTTTATGTCAAGTCTGATAACATACTATCAACCTTGGCAAGGCAAGTGATTATAGGCAAGGCCAGATGTAAGTAGAAGGGGAAAAGGCTCTGACCATTTAGTGAGAGGAACTTTAAAGTCATAGGTAAAGGGCAAATAAAACAAATGGCATTAACCACAAACACAAAATACATCACAACTACCATTTCTTTTTCAATTGTCAAGTCTGGAAGACAAGAATCATTGATTAAGACCTTATTCCCAGTCTTGATGCTTTGCTGCTCACTAAAATTTGGTTGCACTTGCCCAGATCAGCAAAATGATTTAAAGGCTAAGTCATGCACACACTTGTTGTACACGCTTTCCCCAAAATTTACCATAGTGAACACAATAATGGAATCACATAAGGTCATATTTTAAGTACTTAGTTGAAAAAGAAGAGATAATAAAACATAAAGTTCAAAGATTATTCAGATAACTGTTCAGTCTTTAAGAGAAGAAAAGATACTTTCTGGCCGAGACCAATTTCCTGGCTCTTAAAATGTGTTTGGTTTCTTAAACTTTTAACAATTGGATCTTTAAAAGTTTCACTTTATGCATTCTTACAGCGTAGGCTTTTATATTTAGCCTCTATTGATATCAGACAATAGCTAAATTAGCAATAAAGTATGAATAACAATAATTCAAAGATGATTAAAATCTTAAAGACATCTCAAAGGCATGACAACACTCCAGTCTAGAGAACTAGTTCAGGAAATGTAAATAAGTCTAATAAAGTATTTTTCAGAAAGGGTTTTTAATATAAATTATTATTTTAAATTGAGTAATAAAAATCATATAAAATTCATGCTTAAAACTTGTTAAATTCTATCTTCCTCCTGGTAATTATTCCAATTAATTTTGGTCTAATAGTGATTACAGAACTTTTAGAAATTCTGCATCTTCTGTATAACTTATTCTGACTATAAACCATGATCTGGGTAATTTGCTGCCTCAATAAAGTCAAAATTAATAAGCTGAAGTCAGTATTAGGAGCTGTTTCAACATTTGCTGCCAAACATCCCTAAAATACTTTTCAGGACAAGATAAGAATAAATAAATAAAAGCCAATGATATGAATAATTTATTTCATTATTCCCAAAGGCTACATATATTTCATCTCCTGTCATCCTTGCTTTAACTCCTTTCTCAGTCAGGACTGTTAATACATACTCATCATCTCCCAGAGACCAACATGTTGACTTTGCACAACCCACTTTTTGTGTATCATGATGCAGCTTCCTCTTCTTTTCCTAGTTAATTCTAATGATTGTTGCAGCTGACCTCTAGAGCAGTTCTCTTTGTTCTACCATACATGGAAGACATTTTGAAAACTCCAGCTTCTGAGTAGCTAGGAATTGGTGCTATTAGTAAAATTTGTTCTTGTGGAAACTGTATGTACTTATATACCCTAAAACCTTTCATTTCCTACCACAAAGACCCCCCACAAAGACTAGTCTTGGGTTGTCATTGTGTTATGCAGACTAGAAGGTAAGAATAGCAACCAGTTTAGAGATGCAAGTCTGGCAAATTCTTTTATTTAAGCAGTTAACCTGGAATGTCCTTTCTTTCTATATGCCTCTTGCTGAGATTCTGTGCTGTGTCTATTTGTAAATATAAAAGCTGCTCCTGGAGACAGATGGTTATTTACAGTGTTTTCTCTATTATGCAGGATAAATTATTAACAAGAAAATAATTGAATATTGAATATGCCCTGGCAAAGAAATAATCTTTCACCGAGTCTGTCACATAGTAAGCTGCTAGCATGCATTCCAATTAGTAGAGTGGGCCAAGTAGATTAATGTATCAAATTGTTTAAATTCATGATCTAAACCTGCTTTTCTTAAGAACTTAGTGCAATTGGAAGCTAATTGTCATTCAAGTTTGCTAACTTCCTGCAAGTTTGCACTATATTTTATGATCTGTGGATTTATATCATTTTTTTTATTTTTTTAATTTATTTATTTTTTCAGCATAACAGTATTCATTGTTTTTGCACAACACCCAGTGCTCCATGCAAAACGTGCCCTCCCTATTACCCACCACCTGTTCCCCCAACCTCCCACCCCTGACCCTTCAAAACCCTCAGGTTGTTTTTCAGAGTCCATAGTCTCTTATGGTTAGCCTCCCCTTCCAATTTTTTTTTTTTTTAAACATATAATGTATTTTTATCCCCAGGGGTACAGGTCTACGAATCGCCAGTTTTACACACTTCACAGCACTCACCATAGCACATACCCTCCCCAATGTCCATAACCCCCTCCCCCTCTCCCAACCCCACCTACCCCCAGAACCCCCAGTTTGTTTTGTGAGATTAAGAGTCATTTATGGTTTGTCTCCCTCCCAATCCCATCTTATTTCATTTATTCTTCTCCTATTCCTCTAACCCCCCATGTTGCTTCTCCACGTCTTCATATCAGGGAGATCATATGATAGTTGTCTTTCTCCAATTGACTTATTTCACTAAGCATGATACCCTCTAGTTCCATCCACGTCATCGCAAATGGCAAGATTTCATTTCTTTTGATGGCTGCATAGTATTCCATTGTGTATATATACCACATCTTCTTTATCCATTCATCTGTTGATGGACATCTAGGTTTTTTCCATAGTTTGGCTATTGTAGACATTGCCGCTATATCATAATTCAATATGCATACCATTGAAAAAGTTTTCTTGAAAGCATTTTTTCTTTTTCTTTTTTTTTCATTTTGATGGTATTATACCATAGCTGATCAAATAGTCTATCATTTTAATATATTAAAATATATGGGTAGGAAATTTTATCTCATTTTTTATAAGTTCCAAACTACTAAATATTGACATAAAAATAGAATGTATTTGGCTAGGAGAGAAGAATGACTAAAATATTTGAATATTACAGGATTATAATATCAGTATAGGAGCAAACAAAACTGTTTAACCATTATAGAATACTAGTCCCCTCTCTGTGGTTCTCAAAGTGTGGTTCTTCCATTGGCAACATTAGCAGTTAATGGGAACTTGGTAAAAATGCAAGCACTCAGGCCCCAGAATTCTGAATCAGTAACTCAGGTTGGAGTCCAGCCATCAACATTTTATAATGACTTCTAAGTGATTCTCATGAACACTAAAGTTGGACAAACACCATTCTATCAAATTATTTTTCCTTTTTAAGTATTCTAACAATCATACCTTTTCATCTGTGTTAAAAAGTCAAAGTAGTATTATCCACATTTAAAAACTGAGGAAAATAACTCAGCAAGATTAAGATTAATGTCTTCAAAGTTCCACCCGTAAATTGATGACAGAACCAGTACCTGATTTGACTTTCATTAACACTTATCTCCATTAACAAACTCATAATTTTCACTTTAATTAGACAAAAAATTTAAAGGAAAAGGAAAGACTAAGTCAGGCAAGATACTGGCTTTGGCATGAAGTTGAAAGTAAGGGAAGGATAATCAATACTCTAATATTCAGTGAGTCTGCATTACAAGGAGGAATTCTCTAGTAGAAAGAAGGCTGCAAATAATTATATTATACAGTTACTGTCATGGGACATTCTTTCATTCTTTTAACAAATCATATAGCATTTAGACATGGAGGATAGAACCATAGGCAGGACACCATCCGTGCCTTCAAGAATCTTTCAGTCTACTGGGAGAAACAGACCAAAAAATGGATAATTTCAATGTAGAAAAAATATGCTACAACATATAAAGGATGTCACCATGAGCATACAAGAAAACACTTCTGGGGCACCTGGGTGGCTCAGTGGATTAAAGCCTGCGTTGGGCTCTGGGATCCAGCCCTGCACTGGGCTCTCTGCTCAGCTGAGTACCTGCTTCCCTTCCTCTCTTTCTGCCTACTTCTCTGCCTGCTTGTGAGCTCTGTCAAATAAATAAATAAAATCTTTAAAAAAAAAAAAGAAAGAAAGAAAACGCTGCTGGCTCTGAGTTTGAGAAAAGGTTGCCAAGTGTTTCAAAGACTACTTCCTGGAAGATTATAGAATCTTACAGTTGAGTAGAAGAAAAAATACCTTAACCCATAAAAATAGCTAAAAATATAAGAAAGAATGAGTGGCATGAATCCTTATCATCTTGCCAACTTTTATCTAAAGAAGGGTGCATAAATTTTCAAGTGTCATTATTCTAATGAACCACTGTCCACAAACACATTTGAAATCCAGAGAAAAGTTTTGAGTCACTTCTTTATTGAAATGCAATGATTTAAATATTTTGCAACATAAAAATTAAGCATATACTCATAAACACACTCAAATTTAGAATATTAAAAACAAAAAATAATTTAGTGCCTTTTTTTTTTTTTTTTTAAATTTTGGGGGAATCAAGTTACCAGAAGGTAACTTGATGCTTTTAGAAAGTATTTATAGGAATGCCTGGGTGGCTCAACTGGTTAATCATTTGCCTCCAGCTCAGGTCACCATCCCAGGGTCCTAGAATCGAGTCCCATATCAGGTTCCTTGCTCAGTGAAGAGTCTGCTTCTCCCTCTGCCTACCGCTCCCCTTGCTTGTGTTCTCTCTCTCTGGCAAATAAATAAAATCTTTAAAAAGTAGGTTTATATAGTCAGTGCAAAAGTGGAAGACATCACTGAACATGTTATAGAATAAGTTATAATAAAAGATCTATAATCTGTAAAACCTTCTGCTCTGCTACAGAGTTCTTATGTGAATCAGTATAGTTCCTTTTTATAACAATATCAACTAAGTTGAGAACAATAATGTGGAACTATTCCATTTTTGCTAATTTAATCTCACACTGAGCTATCTCTTACTTTCTAACATTACACATGATGAATGTAGAAAACAGGCAAATACCTAACATATTGGAGCAGATGGACTAAAAAAAAAAAATAACTAAACCAGAATTATTTCCCTAAATTTTCAGTATGTGAAATGACGAAAATGAAGATTTAATATGCAACAACCTTTCCATTGCAATAACTCTGCAACAGTGAACCCATGATGATTATTTTGTGCATTAAATTATATTGTTTAGTATTTTTGCTACCTGATTCTGGATAATATTTATATCCACTAGCTAATTTCTATATTAACTAAAATGAATGGCCAATCTCCATTTAAGCTCATAACAATATTGCAAATAAAATTAAGATTCCAAGAGGTCATCTGATGTTCCCAGGACTCACAGAAGATAAATACCAAAATCAGGATTTCACCTCAAATTTATCTGATTCTACTATAGTAGGATATCTTCCCTCCAACCCACCTTCTACTCCTAGATACACACATATATATACACAGAGGCAAATGTTAACTTCTTTGTTGTTGGTTACTATCCAAGGTAAGAAAAGAACTAACTAATGACCCAGAAATAGGTTTTGGAAATATTTAGATCATTGTCCTGAAAATTATTTTAAAAAATCTTTCAAATAATGATCATTTTGGGTAATTTGGAAATAAATTTATTTTATATTCAAGTGCCACTGATGGATTAATAAATTAATGTATGCCTAGATGTTGTTATATTTGTAAAAAGGCTGCACCTGTTCATGTACTATCAACTTAGATGGCTTTAATTGGTAGCAAGCTAAGAGTTCAATAGCACATTTGACAAAAGCAAATTTCTACAACTAGGATAAAATATATACTGATATTAAATCAAAGTCTAAATTTAACATTTCCCTGATTTAAAGGTATTTCCCAAATAAATAGTGCATTCTACTTTCTCAAATAAGTGTTCTTCAAATAGATATTGCACCCTTTCTCAAATAAATATTGAACTGTGTACCTGTCCTTTAAATATTGAGTTGTCATGCACCAAGTACCTAAACCTCTATAAGACCTCTTTCTGCTCTTGAATGGAATGAATTCAGTAGTAAGTGTTGCATGGAATTAAAATGTCTATCTACTTTCCCTTTTACGCCACTGAAGATCTTATCATTCACCAGTAGGAAAGAGGAGTGGTCTGTGGTCACCAAGATTCTAACAGTTAAAAAAACTCACTTTCTTTCATCCTTATGCCCATTGGCAAAGTAACGCAAATTACAATGTTTGACTCATTTAGATTTTGTTCAGTGTTCTTTTGATCATAGCGATAACATTGATTTCCAACAATACAGTTGTTTGTTGCCTTTATGTATTAGTTACCACAGCAGTATAATATATACCCAAATCTGTTTTACATTCTACAACCACTAGTGCATAACATTTTTGTCTATTCTTTAGCCTTTTTTTTTTTTAACTCATTTTAAGGACATAGCAGTCCAATGTATACAGTGAAGTGAGGTGGGGATTGTTTGTTATTCTGAAGGAAAAAAACACACAAACTCGTTGTCTTATAGTAAAGGAATGTGAAAGGAGTGGAAGTATATTTCATTCATGACTTTGATAACTGGAACCTAACCATCTGCCAGATCATATTATGTAAATAATTCCCATCAGGTGCCTACTAGAAAACTCAGAACAATTAGTACTTATAATTGATGCTCAGTAATAATTACAGCTACATCTAGTGAACATTTATTTTCTGTGTGCCAAGCATAGTGATAGATACAGTTTAAGCTGTTCAAATGTAATACATTGATGAGTGTAGGGGGATTACCAAGAATCACTAGTAAAAGAAAACTGGGTATGAATAAATTCTTCAAAGATATGTAGGCACTTACCTCCTATATTTTGATTGCCCAGCATTTGTCATCATGACTCACCAAATAAGGTGATGATCACGCATAGAGATTTTTCAATCATGAAGCTTTAGGCATCCTCTGGATTCAAATAAGACCCCTGAACCTGTCCTGCCCCCTAAGAGTGGCTATGGAAATGAGAAATATCCATAAATCTTATGCTAAGCTGAGAGTGACACAGAGCTTATGCCATCTTCCATAGAAAAACAGCATGATGTCTATTTTGAGCCCCCCACCTGGCATTTCCCCCATTTTATTCCTGGAACTTATTCTCCTCATAGTGACCCTTTCTTTCCATATTCATAATGTATACTTTTAATCTTTGAACCTCATCATGAAGGTCACATGGAAATCTATTTTAAGAACAAGGATATTTTTTCATAAAAATCAGGAGCTAGAGTATTGTATATATGTGGTCAGCAATAATGTAGTAACAAGGAAGGACAAATTTATCACTCGTGTAACCACATTGTTACTCTTCTCTTTATGCTTTGGATTTCGGGTTTGTTCTGATAGGACATAGTATTCCTTTTTTTTTTTTTAAGATTTTATTTATTTGACAGAGAACAAAAGTAGGCAGAGAGGCAGGCAGAGAGAGAGAGGATGGGAAGCAAGCTCCCTGCTGAGCAGAGAGTCCTATGCAGGGCTGGATCCCAGGACCCTAGGATCATGACCTGAGCCAAAGGCAGAGGAGGCTTAACCCACTGAACCACTTAGGTGCCCGGACACAGTATTTCTAAAGATAAAGAATGCACGTCTTTAAAGCATTCTGAGATATGATCCATAAGAGATTGGGAACATTTTTTGAGTTAATAGTGTTTAATGAGCTGGCTACCAAACATTAAAAACACAGATTTTAATCCATTAATTGGATTAAAATTTATTCATATTTATTAATATGCTAATATTTTATTCATAAGATAAATAGCATCATATAATCATTAATGATCTACTTTCATGGAGAATATCTTTATAGCATGGTATCTCAGAGATGTTTTCAAAATTAATTCAACATTAATAGATTTCTGAGAACAACTATGAATTTACTTTAAAATGTTAATGATAAATTTACTTAATTATTTAACACATATAATCCTCCTGGGAAATCCAAGAATTAAATTAAATTGCAAATTGTACTCATCTCTTACATCATTGTAAAATGCAGTAATAATCTGGAGCCAATTCTTTGTAGATTCAACTTTTGTCACTTACCAAATCAAATAATAGTATACATAACATAATTATTTTTCTATGATTCTATAATTCCCTTCCTGGGAGTAATCTTATCTTTAGTTCATTTAATTTTCGTTATAAAAAGTCACAGGGGATGGGGAGCACCTGTGTGGCTCAGTTGGTTAAGCACCTGCCTTCAGGTCAGGTCATGATCTCAGGAGTCCCGGGATAGAGCTCCACACTGGGATCCCTGCTTAGCGATGGGCCCTGCTTCTCCCTCTTCCTCTGCTGCTCCCCCTACTTGTGCTTTCTCTCTACCAAATAAACAAATAAAATCTTTTTTTTTTTTAAAGTCATTTAGGATCAAAAAGTATAGTGTAAAGTATGTTTTTGAAAGAACATTTAGAAGGAAAGAAGTATAGTATGATTTAGGATCCATATATGAAGATTAAAACTGATAATTATAGTAGTTTTTATTGCTGTTTTTCACATTTAAAACTATAGTACAATTCTCTTAAACCTACAAGCATCTTGTTCCTATAGATTTAGAGAATAAAGCATTGTATCTAATTCTAAAACAAATGCTGGATTGTAAATAGAACCTTATGCTGTAGCAATCATTGTAATTTAGATTGCCATATTATGTTAATAATCCTTAATAAAAATAATCATATAATTTGTTTTTATTTCATAAAATGTAACATTTCCATATGGGTTAGCAACTCAAATATACTATTTTTGGCTTTTTTTTTAAGTTTTTAAGTTCCAGTTAGTTAACATACAGTATAACATTAGTTTCAGGTGTACAATTTAGTGATTCAACACTTACATATTTTTTTTTTGCTTAATTTATTTATTTTTTCAGCATAACAGTATTCATTGTTTTTGCACAACACCCAGTGCTCCATGCAATACGTGCCCTCCCTATTACCCACCACCTGGTTCCCCCAACCTCCCACCCCTACCCCTTCAAAACCCTCAGGTTGTTTTTCAGAGTCCATAGTCTCCTACGGTTCGCCTCCCCTTCCAATTTCCCTCAACTTCCTTCTCCTCTCCATCTCCCAATGTCCTCCATGTCATTTGTTATGCTCCACAAATAAGTGAAACCATATGATACTTGACTCTCTCTGCTTGATTTATTTCACTCAGTATAATCACTTCCAGTCCCGTCCATGTTGCTACAAAAGTTGGGTATTCATCCTTTTTTTTTTTTTTTTTAATAAACATATAATATATTTTTATCCCCAGGGGTACAGGTCTGTGAATCACCAGGTTTACACACTTCACAGCACTCACGATAGCACATACCCTCCCCAATGTCCATAACCCCCTCCCCCTCTCCCAACCCCACCTCCCCCCAGCAACCCCCAGTTTGTTTTGTGAGATTAAGAGTCATTTATGGTTTGTCTGCCTCCCAATCCCATCTGGTTTCATTTAGTCTCCTATCCCCCTAACCCCCATGTTGCATCTCCATGTCCTCATATCAGGGAGATCATATGATAGTTGTCTTTCTCCAATTGACTTATTTCACTAAGCATGATAACCTCTAGTTCCATCCACGTCGTCGCAAATGGCAAGATTTCATTTCTTTTGATGGCTGCATAGTATTCCATTGTGTATATATACCACACCTTCTTTATCCATTCATCTATTGATGGACATCTAGGTTCTTTCCATAGTTTGGCTATTGTAGACATTGCTGCTATAAACATTCGGGTACACGTGCCCCTTCGGATCACTATGTTTGTATCTTTAGGGTAAATACCCAGTAGTGCAATTGCTGGGTCATAGGGTAGTTCTATTTTCAACATTTTGAGGAACCTCCATGCTGTTTTCCAGAGTGGTTGCACCAGCTTGCATTCCCACCAACAGTGTAGGAGGGTTCCCCTTTCTCCACATCCTCGCCAGCATCTCTCATTTCCTGACTTGTTAATTCTAGCCATTCTGACTGGTGTGAGGTGATATCTTATTGTGGTTTTGATTTGTATTTCCCTGATGCCGAGTGATGTGGAGCACTTTTTCATGTGTCTGTTGGCCATCTGGATGTCTTCTTTGCAGAAATGTCTGTTCATGTCCTCTGCCCATTTCTTGATTGGATTGTTTGTTCTTTGAGTGTTGAGTTTGCTAAGTTCCTTATAGATTTTGGATACTAGCCCTTTATCTGATATGTCATTTGCAAATATCTTCTCCCATTCTGTCAGTTGTCTTTTGGTTTTGTTAACTGTTTCCTTTGCTGTGCAAAAGCTTTTGATCTTGATGATATCCCAATAGTTCATTTTTACCCTTGCTTCCCTTGCCTTTGCCGATGTTCCTAGGAAGATGTTGCTGCGGCTGAGGTCGAAGAGGTTGCTGCCTGAGTTCTCCTCAAGGATTTTGATGGATTCCTTTCTCACATTGAGGTCCTTCATCCATTTTGAGTCTATTTTCGTGTGTGGTGTAAGGAAGTGGTCCAATTTCATTTTTTTGCATATGGCTGTCCAATTTTCCCAGCACCATTTATTGAAGAGGCTGTCTTTTTTCCATTGGACATTCTTTCCTGCTCTGTCGAAGATTAGTTGACCATAGAGTTGAGGGTCTATTTCTGGGCTCTCTATTCTCTTCCATTGATCTATGTGTCTGTTTTTGTGCCAGTACCATGCTGTCTTGATGATGACAGCTTTGTAATAGAGCTTGAAGTCTGGAATTGTGATGCCACCCACTTTGGCTTTCTTTTTCAATATTCCTTTGGATTTTCGAGGTCTTTTCTGGTTCCATATAAATTTTAGGATTATTTGTTCCATTTCTTTGAAAAAAATGGATGGTATTTTGATAGGGATTGCATTACATGTGTAGATTGCTTTAGGTAGCATAGACATTTTCACAATATTTATTCTTCCAATCCAGGAGCATGGAACATTTTTTCATTTCTTTGTGTCTTCCTCAATTTCTTTCATGAGTACTTTATAGTTTTCTGCATATAGATTCTTAGCCTCTTTGGTTAGGTTTATTCCTAGGTATCTTATAGTTTTGGGTGCAACTGTAAATGGGATTGACTCCTTAATTTCTCTTTCTTCTGTCTTGTTGTTGGTGTACAGGAATGCAACTGATTTCTGTGCATTGATATATATCCTGAAACTTTACTGAATTCCCGTACAAGTTCTAGCAGTTTTGGAGTGGAGTCTTTTGGGTTTTCCACATATAGTATCATATCATCTGCGAAGACTGATAGTTTGACTTCTTCTTTGCTGATTTGGATGTCTTTAATTTCTTTTTGTTGTCTAATTGCTGAGGCTAGAACTTCTAGTACGATGTTGAATAGCAGTGGTGATAATGGACGTCCCTGCCATGTTCCTGACCTTAACGGAAAAGCTTTCAGTTTTTCTCCATTGAGAATGATATTTGCGGTGGGTTTTTCATAGATGGCTTTGATAATATTGAGGTATGTGCCCTCTATCCCTACACTTTGAAGAGTTTTGATCAGGAAGGGATGCTGTACTTTGTCAAATGCTTTTTCAGAATTTATTGAGAGTATCATATGGTTCTTGTTCTTTCTTTTATTAATGTGTTCTATCACATTGATTGATTTGCGGATGTTGAACCAACCCTGAAGCCCTGGAATAAATCCCACTTGGTCATGGTGAATAATCCTTTTAATGTACTGTTGAATCCTATTGGCTAGTATTTTGGTGAGAATTTTTGCATCTGTGTTCATCAAGGATCTTGGTCTGTACTTCTCTTTTTTGGTGGGATCCTTGTCTGGTTTTGGGATCAAGGTGATGCTGGCCTCATAAAATGAGTTTGGAAGTTTTCCTTCCATTTCTATTTTTTGGAACAGTTTCAGGAGAATAGGAATGAGTTCTTCTTTAAATGTTTGGTAGAATTCCCCTGGGAAGCCGTCTGGCCCTGGGCTTTTGTTTGTTTGGAGATTTTTGATGACTGTTTCAATCTCCTTACTGGTTATGGGCCTGTTCAGGTTTTCTATTTCTTCCTGGTTCAGTTGTGGTAGTTTATATGTCTCCAGGAATGCATCCATTTCTTCCAGATTGTCAAATTTGCTGGCATAGAGTTGCTCATAGTATGTTCTTATAATTGTCTGTATTTCCTTGGTGTTAGTTGTGATCTCTCCTCTTTCATTCATGATTTTATTGATTTGGATCCTTTCTCTTTTCTTTTTGATAAGTCTGGTCAGGGGTTTATCAATCTTTTAGATTCTTTCAAAGAACCAGCTCCTAGTTTCATTGATTTTTTTCTATTGTTTTTTTGGTTTCTATTTCATTGATTTCTGCTCTGATCTTTATGATTTCTCTTCTCCTGCTGGGTTTAGGGTTTCTTTCTTGTTCTTCCTCCAGCTCCTTTAGGTGTAGGGTTAGGTTGTGTACTTGAGACCTTTCTTGTTTCTTGAGAAAGGCTTGTACCACTATATATTTTCCTCTCAGGACTGCCTTTGCTGTGTCCCACAGATTTTGAACCGTTGTGTTTTCATTATCATTTGTTTCCATGAATTTTTTCAATTCTTCTTTAATTTCCTGGTTGACCCATTCATTCTTTAGAAGGATGCTGTTTAGTCTCCATGTATTTGAGTTCTTTCCAGCTTTCCTCTTGTGATTGAGTTCTAGCTTCAGAGTGTTTTGGTCTGAAAATATGCAGGGAATGATCCTAATCTTTTGATACTGGTTGAGACCTGATTTGTGACCCAGGATGTGATCTATTCTGGAGAATGTTCCATGTGCACTAGAGAAGAATGTTTATTCTGTTGCTTTGGGATGAAATGTTCTGAATACATCTGTGATGTCCATCTGGTCCAGTGTGTCATTTAAGGCCTTTATTTCCTTGTTGATCTTTTGCTTGGATGATCTGTCCATTTCAGTGAGGGGAGTGTTAAAGTCCCCTACTATTATTGTATTATTATTGATGTGTTTCTTTGATTTTGTTATTAATTGGTTTATATAGTTGGCTGCTCCCACGTTAGGGGCATAGATATTTAAAATTGTTAGATCTTTTTGTTGGACAGACCCTTTGAGTATGATATAGTATCTTTCCTCATCTCTTATTATAGTCTTTGGCTTAAAATCTAATTGGTCTGATATAAGGATTGCCACCCCAGCTTTCTTCTGATGCCCATTAGCATAGTAAATTGTTTTCCACCCCCTCACTTTAAATCTGGAGGTGTCTTCGCGTCTAAAATGAGTTTCTTGTAGGCAACATATTGATGGGTTTTGTTTTTTTATCCATTCTGATACCCTGTGTCTTTTGATTGGGGCATTTACCCCATTAACATTCATGGTAACTATTGAGAGATATGAATTTAGTGCCATTATTAGCCTGTAAGGTGACTGTTACTGTATATTATCTCTGTACCTTTCTGATCTACTACTTTTAGGCTCTCTCTTTGCTCAGAGGACCCCTTTCAATATTTCCTGTAGAGCTGGTTTGGTGTTTGCAAATTCTTTCAGTTTTTGTTTGTCCTGGAAGCTTTTTATCTCTCCTTCTATTTTCAATGATAGCCTAGCTGGATAGAGTATTCTTGGCTGCATGTTTTTCTCATTTCGTGCTCTGAATGTATCATGCCAGCTCGTTCTGGCCTGCCAGGTCTCTGTGGATAAGTCTGCTGCCAATCTAATATTTTTACCATTGTATGTTACAGACTTCTTTTCCTGGGCTGCTTTCAGGATTTTCTCTTTGTCACTAAGACTTGTAAATTTTACTATTAGGTGACAGGGTGTGGACCTATTCTTGTTGACTTTGAGGGGGGTTCTCTGCACCTCCTGATTTTGATGCTTGTTCCCTTTGCCATATTAGGAAAATTCTCTCCAATAGACCTTCTGCTCCCCTCTCTCTTTCTTCTTCTTCTGGAATCCCAATTATTCTAATGTTGTTTCGTCTTATGGTGTCACTTATCTCTCGAATTCTCCCCTCGTGGTCCAGTAGCTGTTTGTCCCTCTTTTGCTCGGCTTCTTTATTCTCTGTCATTTGGTCTTCTATATCACTAATTCTTTCTTCTGCCTCATTGATCCTAGCAGTGAGAGCCTCCATTTTTGATTGCACCTCATTAATAGCTTTTTTGATTTCAACTTGGTTAGATTTTAGTTCTTTAATTTCTCCAGAAAGCGCTTTAATATCTCCAGAGAGGGTTTCTCTAATATCTTCCATGTCTTTTTCGAGCCCGGCTAGAATGTTCAGAATCGTCATTCTGAACTCTTGATCTGACATATTACCAATGTCTGTGTTGATTAGGTCTCTAGCCTTCGGTACTGCCTCTTGTTCTTTTGTTTGTGGTGATTTTTTCTGCCTTGTCATTTTGTCCAGATAAGAGGATATGAAGGAGCAAATAAGATACTAAAAGGATTGCAAAGACCCCAGAAAAATGCACTGTAACCAAATCAGAAGATACCCCAAATTGTTGGGGGGGAGAAAGGGGATAAAAAGAAGTTCAGAAAAAAAAGAAAAAAATTTAAAAAATAAAACAAATAAAGAAAAAAATATATACTTTAGATAAACTAGTCAAAAAAACATTAAAAAAGAGAAGGGTAAAAGTTTTTAAAAATTTAGCACAAGAAGAAAAAAGAAAGAAAAAAAATTGAAAAAAAAATTGAATTAACTGCAAGACTAAAGAATTATGGGGAGAAAGCCATGAGTTCTGTGCTTTGCTTTCTCCTCCTCTGGAATTCCACTGCTGTCTTAGGTATTGAACCTGCTTTCCTTGATAGATGAACTTTGTCCTGGCTGGATATTTTGTTGATCTTCTGGGGGAGGGGCCTGTTGTAGTGACTCTCAAGTGTCTTTGTCTGAGGCGGAATTGCACGGTCCTTACTGGGGGCCGCACTAAGTAATCCGCTCTGGTTCACTTTTGGGAACTTCTGTTCCCTGAATGCTTTCCGTAGAGTTCCAGAGGACGGGAATGAAAATGGCGGTCTCCTAGTCTCCGGCCAGGAGGAGCCGAGAGCCCGGGGCCCCACTCCTCAGTGTGCCCCCAGAGGACAGCACCCAATCACTCCTGTATCCCCAGCCTCTAGCCGCCCTCCGAGCTCACCCAGCCCACGACCAGTTCAAGGTAACCCCAAGCTGAGAGTTCAGTCCTCAGCTCTGTCTCTGTAGCCGGCTTCTCCGTTCTAACACCTGCGAGCTCTGCAACATTCCGACACCCCCGATCCTTCTGTGACCCTGCGGGACCTGGGGCCACGCTGATGCTGCGTGGGCTTCACCACGGTTCAGCCTCTGGAGCAATGTCCCTCAGTGGAACAGACTTTTAAAATTCCTGATTTTGTGCTCCATTGCTCCGCTGCTTGCTGGGAGCCAGCCCCTCCCCCCGCGGTCTATCTTCCCATTGTTTTAGATTCACTTCTCTGCCAGTCCTACCTTTCAGAAAGTGGTTGATTTTCTGTTTCTAGAATTGCTTTTCTTCTTCTCTTCGATCTCCCGTTGGATTTGTAGGTGTTTGCAATGTTTAGATAAGCTATCAAGCTGATCTCCTGCTACCTGATGTAGTCTCAGCCTGCTACTTCTCCGCCATCTTGACTCCTCCTCAACACTTACATATATTTTTAATGTTACCTCAAAATCAAGTTGTCAATAGTAGGACTGTGTAATCTGAATAGACATGATACTAGGATATTTTGTGTCTAACTTTCCATCTTCTTGAATTATGACTCTTTCATCACTATTCATTTCAGAATATCCAATTTCCATGGAATTTACCCCTTTATTCTTATAAGTCCCTTGAAATCAAGCTGTTTTATATTCTAGAATTATTCTCATGCCTAGGATCATCTTATAATTATTTCATATCATCATAAACAATCCTACTGCTACCTCCTCAGTGGTGTAAGAATTAGATTCCCGGTGTTAATTTGTCCCATCAGTAACAGTGCCAAATTCAGATGGCAAAATTGTAATTGCATTTTAATCAGAAAAATTAATTCAATATATGCTGAAGATATTTTGTTAAATTAACATTATGGCTGTTATTAATGAGGCACTATTAAATGAATATTGCATAAATTAAATTAAATACTAGATCACTTGAATAGTTTAGGACTTCATGTGCTATTTAGTTTCCTCTTCCCACAAAATTCATGGCCTATGTATTTGACTTACTAAACTCAACTCATGTGGCTACCAAATACTGTGAAAGACTACTTTCTCTGATAGAAAGATTTTTGTTCTTAACAATAAACATATCTGCAGCTAACATTTCTTAGGGATAAATTGTATTTGTTATTTAAAAATTGACATTCAGTTTTCATACCTGGCTGTTCACCATAAAACTCTATTCAGAAATTGAATTTTGAGATCTTCTTTGAGGTTACTAGAGTCATAGCTCTGATGTAGTTACTCACTGAACTACCTTTTACTTATTTATCTGAGTTGTGGTTAAAAAAATATATAAAATTTACATCTTAGCTATTTTTAAATGTACAGTTTAGTAGTGTTAACTATGTTCATATCATTGTGTAGCAGCCATCTAAATGCAGCTTGCAAAACTGAAAACTCTCTACCCACTGAAAAATTACCCACTATTTTTTTTTTAAAGATTTTATTTATACATTTGAGAGAGACAGAGCACAAGCAGGGGGAGAGGCAGAGAGAGAAGGAGAAGAGACTCCCCGCTGAGCTAGGAGCCCACATGAGGCTAACCCCAGGACCTGGAGATCAGCTCTGAGCTGAAGGCAGATGCTCATCCATCTGAGCTAACCAGCTGCCCCCAACCCACTGTTTTTAAAACTGGATAGGTTTTCTGGATTTGGAAAAGCTCTCTCCTTTTCATTATTTCCCTTTTCTTCCATGGGTGTGGACTTTAAATACACTTTGAGAAAACAAACATGAACACTCATTTTAATGGACACGTTAATAAAAGACTGCTAACAATATTCCTTCTCCTCTAAGTGACCCTGGTTTTTAGTCACACCACTTGGAAGAATGAAGAGGTAGACCAGACAAAGTGGTGGACAGCAAATCAAGGTGACAGCAAAGCTCCAGAAAAGGGGACCTGAGAGGGTTGCCACCCGAGTTTCTAAATCTAGGAATTTTTATGGGCTTGTGCCTGGGCTGTTCTAATCTGGTTAACCCTCTAGGCATCTGTCATCCAATCAGGTTTTTGTCATCTATTAAGTGCAAAAGGGTGGAAGTTTCCTTACTGGGTGCTGTAAAATCCTTTTAAGGGTGGTTTTCTCTTAGGGTGTGGGTCCCTTGTCCCTACATGCCTTTCTTCCAACTAACCTTCATCAAGACCAAACTGTAATTCATCTAGCTGTTTGACAGACATTGTTTCACTTCTTTTTCCCTGTAGTGCCTTTGCTGTGAACTATATCAGTATCACACTATCGATGAGTAGAGGACACTTAGGTTGTCATGTCCTGTGTAGAATCCCTGAGAGAGGAAAGTTGTTATTGTTGGAAATGTGATGGAAGGAGTTACTATTAAATACTTTAAATCAGCTACGTAAGTGGGAAGGATAGGCATGCTTCTGTATCACTGAATGACACTCTGAAACCATTTAAAATTCATAAAATTCTTGGCTCAGTCGATTAAGCATCTGCTTTTGGCTCAGGTCAATCCTGAGATTGAGCCCCACATTGGGCTCCCAGCTCAGTGGTAGGCCTGCTTCTTTCTCTCCTCTCTCCTTTGTTCATGGTCTCTCTCACTGTCTCTCTCAAATAAATAAATAAAGTCTTCAAAAAAAATTTTAAAAATACAATTCATAAAATTATCATCGAGGCAAAACAAACAAAAAAATAGTAGGAACTTCCATCCCCCAGGTACGCCCTTCACCACCAGACCAAGGAGACAATACCCAATCCAGATAAGCACTGTGTGCCTATGTGGGGAGGTAATTAAAGAAAGATGAGGAGACTGTATCACAGAAACCAGTTAGTTTCTTCCCAACTCACATGATCACCAAGGGGCATAAAAGGGACTAATGTCCCTCCTCTCTCTCAATGTTCTTTCTACTTTGCCATGTCATAGAGGTTTTCCCTTATCACTGCCAATTTAGGAATTCGAAACAGTAAAAAACTGCCCTCAGGAGACTGGATTATTGTTTCTGATTTCCCTCATATAAATGTCATAGAAAACAAAGAAACAAAAACAACTGCAAAAGCAAATAATTCAAATGCTAAGTGGTATCTGGCTTTGTTACTTTATTTGTTTTAGGCACACCCCTGAGGAGAATGTCTACTCCTTGAGGCAGGGTCTCTGTCCTATTCATCATTGTATCCCTCAGGCTTTCTCAGTATGTGGCTTACTGTGGATAGATAAGAAAATCTGAAAAGTGAGTGGAAATTGGCTTCTAGTTAGAAACCAATTAGAAACTACCTTATTTCTGTCTCAGCTGTACAGTTTCCACATCTAGCACACACCACCACCAAAGCAATGGTTAGGAAGGGTGTCTTAGAATGGAAAAGCAACCTGGAAGTTTTTAAGTTAGATATATGAACTTTTCCTTTTTATTTCTTGTACATATTCTCTAAGGATTTATAAAATTTACCTATACAATCTACCTCACATAATGACTTCTAGATGCTATTTAGAAATTAGCCAGTTGTGCCAGATAAAAATCATCTGAACTCATAATGCAAATCAGCCATCAAAAATGTATAATAGAGACTTAGAATTTATATAAATTCTATTAAGCACTTATTTTATATGAAAGAGGAATACATTCCACAGCACATACATAATTAAATGTAAATGTATGCTGAAAAAGCTCATAATCATGAAAAATACATATCCTGATGGACTACTTTTATTTGGCAACCTTTTCCTTCCAATATCTGTCTTAATATTCAAGAATAGATTAGAAATTGTATCTACAGTCCCAACTCTTTCTATGAAATATGTATAAGAGTAGGTATAGATAATTTATTTTCTTTCAGCTGTCCATAGAAATGGATAATTGCATCTTTCTGAAAACTTAGTGAAGCCATTAGGTATCTCTTCTAACCTTTAACTATGCCTTTATAGACTTTAATATCATCAGGTAGTACAACTTAGTTATGCACTATTATTTGAAGGTGCACATCCCATTTCTCTAGCATCTTTTATGTTGTTGTAACATTTACACAAAGTATTGATGAGGGAGCAGGAGGCTGGCTGAGGACAAAGCAAAAGCTGGTACTTTGCACCCCCTCTCCATCAGTTCCCCTTGGTAGTGTGTGTAACATTCCTCAGGCCCTCCCCTCCATACACAAAACTGAAGGAGGCTGAGGTAGAAGGAAATGTAAATATAGTTAAATCTCTTCAGAACCTAAATCTCTCTAACAAAGACGCTTGATAGCAGGATTGTGACATTTCACCAGGAATCTCCCAGCTATCTTGATGTTAATGGCTTGGCAAAAGACCACATTGATCAAGCCTGAAGACCTCCCGGATACTCCCAGAACCTCGTGGGCCCTCTTTAGTATATGAAAACTCCCGTTGAAACCTCCCTTCCCCTCACCTTCCCCCAACCGCAAGGTATATAACCTGCCATCCCTCACAACCCAGGGCAGCTGCATCTCCGTCTGCCCATGGATCCTGTCCCCGTGCTTTAATAAACCACCATTTTGCACCAGAGACATCTTAAGAATTCTTTCTTAGCCGTTGGCTCCGAACCTCACCCCACCAAACCTGACTTAGGTTCTGGAACTTCATCAGTATCAGTACATATGGCTTTATTGCTAAATTAGTAAATTAAATTCTTTAATAAAGTTAATAAATATTAATAAAGTAAGTTATACTTTACTTTATATAATTAATAAAGTATTAAATATTAAAGAATAAAGTAAATTCTTTAGTGACAACACTTTCAAAAGAATGAGTTTTTACTATTTAATTAAATAAATTGATGATGAAAACTCTCTTGTACATTCTGTTCAATTTTTCTATAATTCTAAAACTACTCTAAGAAATAAAATCAATTCTTTAAAAAATAAAATAAGTTGATGTAGAAAAGATTTTTTAGAGTATTACTTAAGCTGGAAGTGGGAGGAGAATAGTTTAATAACCTCACAGTTAATTATTTTATAGGGCATACTAACTGCCATTTATCCTAAGTATAGGACAAGGAAAAAGAGTTAAACTGCCATAAGAGAGAAATAGTTGTATAGAAGAAACATTCTAATGATTAGAGTTTGTTAGTAGTATTGAAGCAGATTCCTAGCTGAAATTTCCAGAATTCCATATCCTAGAGAGTTTAAAGATGCAGGTAATCAATTGTCTAGTATAGCTTAGCTTAATCTTGCCTAGAGGCAAGGAGATAAATTAATCAAAACTAAGGAACCTGATCCAACCTCCTGTGGCTACAATCCTATATTTCCTAAATTGGATTGCTTAGCCCATAAGAAAATGAGGACTTTAAGAATTTAATGTCACACATCTAATTCTTATTTCAATCTATAAATTTCCTTTTCTTCTGAGATCATAGACTCTACTCTTACCCTTGACAATTTATCTTGTAATTTTCACCCATTGGCAAAAAAAGATAATCCAAGTGGCCAAGCAGCCAACCATCGCCACAAGTCTTCTAGAAGATGCTTTATGAGAGCTGGACTCTCAACACCAAAGGAAAATACAAAGAGGTGGCTCATTACAATTTTTGATTGTAAAAACATAGAAAGGCTAAAATCAGCCTATCAAATTCTGATCCACTTTATCCAGACAGAAACTTCAGGAGAGAAACTTCAGAGGCTTCTTCTTTTTTTCTCCTTCAGTGACTTATGCTGAGTGATTTTGAATTTTTCTTCTCCATTCTCTTCATTCCTGATAAGTAAGAAACTTCTCAACTGTATTAACTGAATCTACCAAAATATTTTGTTTTAAAAAATAAACAAGTAAGAAAAAAAATAATGTGTTTCCATTTATTTTTGAATAATAGAGTCTCCTTAGACACTGGCTATAAGGAAATGAAAACACAGGAACTGGTTAATATTATAAATAATGCAATAAATCCCCACTGTGTAAAATAATGCCAAAATCTATATTTCATGAAGTCACTGTAATTCAAATACATAAATCTCTTATATTAAAAAATAACTTACAAAACGTGTGATGACTTCCATCAGCACGTGGTTGGCATCTTCTACTCAGATTCTAATTGTGATCTATTAATCATCATTTGGGTAGATGTGGCCATACACTGATTGTTTTATTTTGTTGATAAAATAAAAATTTACCTCAGGAATGACTTACTGATTAGGAAAACTGAATTTTCTTAAGCTTGGGACTTAGAAAATCAATAATTGGAAAGATAAATGTTTAGGGTCTTAATGAAAAGCAAGTATAATAAAATCCTCTCTAAGATCCTGAGGCATCGTCTAAATTTATAGAAGTGGTAACTAAGCGTTCAAAGACTGAGGAGACTAAGGAGCCTGAAAACCTGGTTCAATGCCTTGAAATATTTGTCTCTTTGAAGTGATAAATGAGTTTTAATCAATTTGACTATAGAAATAGAACCAGTAGGAGCATTATTCTAAGTGGTATCAATAATCAAGGAAGAAAATCCTGATACTAAGTGCTCACCATCTTTCTCAGTAGTCCCTTGAGATGAACTCAAGATAGGAACAAAAAGAACTTGATTATAACATATAAGTTTGTCCATTTTTATTTACAAAATTATCTCAAAGTATAGTTTATTTTTGGAGAAAACTTGTCTCCTTGAAATAAGAGTTCCTAAAATTCATCAACAGAAACTGACCTAACGGTTTATGCAGCTATATGTTAATTATGTTAATGTGAATAACTAAATTAATCCCCTATATTGATGAATATAAGTCACCTTTTATGATATCCTTGACATACAGATAATCACATAAAAGGCTATAATGTATTGTAACAATGGATTTCAGTCTATACTTTATATATCCCAATTGTCTACATATCACTTTCTTTTTGAGAAGTTTTTTTAAAATGTCAATATTTACCTTCAGGAGTTCACCAATAACATATAATCAGTGTGTGTAGACAAATAATTTCCTAAGAATTTGAACAAAAAATATTTTGAATTATGCTTATAAAATATCAATGTGGAGTTTGAATTGGCACCAGTAAATAGCACAGACTATCTCCCTATTTCCATAGCCCTTCTCTACAGATTTTCTCATCAGACTGGTTATGTCAGTTCAAAGTTCCAGCATATTGACTGCCTCTAGGCAGCCTGTGAATAAGAATGAAAAAATTCTCAAAACTTTAGTCACTATAGGCCCTTGGTCAGATTATGTCTCCAAGTCAGATATAGGGCAAAAGACATGCAATTTTAACGTGATCACTAGGAATGTTTCTGAAGGTCCAATTTAGAATTTTCACAGCCTTTTATTGTTTTGTAAGGATAATGTTAATCCTAATGCATTGTGTATCATACAAAGTCCTCCTATAATGGACTTTGTATAGTCCTACTGTAATAGCTTCTTGGAAATCTACTCAATCATTTGTATTTGTAAAGAAAGTAAAGACTTCAGATTATACACACACACACACACACACACACACATATGAAAATAAACATTTAAATTGAATATATTTGAAATAACTACTCTTTTATATATAACACCAGGTATCAGAATCCATATGAAAATTAGGGACATATCCTATATTAATCAGCTCAATGCAATTATAAATAGACTTAATTGGCATTGGGATTTAAAGCTTACTTACTAGTGTGTAACTAATTAATAGAATTTTCAGCTCACTCAGCATGTGACTTCAACGATAAGCTGAAATTCTAAAAATAAATACTTAAAATGACTATGCATATGATTTTTAAATTACTCTCCCTGTTTTTGGAGAAATTAGGGAACTATGCATGGTACGAGAGGCTCTGAGATGAAGCAAAATAAGCATGTAATAAGATTGGGGAAAAAATGATCACAGTTTAAAATAGTAATACAATAAACAATTGCTATACATGAACTTTACACTACTGAAACTTTCAGAATGTAACTAAAATTTAATTTTTAGAAAAATTTTTCAAAGAGTTACGTGAAAATATATGCGATTTTGAAAAATTTATTTTGACTCCCAATGCTCTATTGGTTTTCAATAAATAACATTGTATTTATATGTTTTATCATAATGATCCTTCGTGCTAACTGATAGAGCTGATTGCTATCATTATACTTTAATCAATTTCCATATGTTTTATTCTTTACACTTTAGTTAGTTATGTTTGAAAGTTCTGTAGTCTTATCCTCTCTACCTCTTCTCAGAAAGATGCCTCTTTATTCCAAATAGCTTTCTTACTATAAACTTTCTTTTTTTTTTTTTTTTAAAGATTTTATTTATTTATTTGACAGAGAGAGATCACAAGTAGGCAGAGAGGCAGGCAGAGAGAGAGGAGGAAGCAGGCTCCCTGTGGAGCAGAGAGCCCGATGCGGGGCTCGATCCCAGGACCCTGAGATCATGACCTGAGCCGAAGGCAGCGGCTTAATCCACTGAGCCACCCAGGCGCCCCTATAAACTTTCTTAATTATCTTTCCAAGCCATAAACCAGACTTAAACATCTTTCAGTTTCCTGGCATGTTTGGTTATTCTTCTTCTGCTCCAATTCTCTTCAGCGAGTATGGTCTGAATTTGCATTCTGATTCTAAATTACACATGTTCCTCAAATACCGCCTGTAAACTTTTACTTCTTGGTACTGTTCCATAATTGCCAGATTACTGGGGAGAAATATTGTGACTCTATGGCAACATTCTCAAATCATGGATTTAAGATTTCTACAGGTTTTTTTTTTGGTGTTTTTAGTATCTACTCTATCCTCAGTATGGTTGCCCTCCCTACATCCTACACTTCCCTGATTATCTTGCATTTCTCCATCATGTTATTACCCCACATTCACCAAAGATAACTCAGTTATCTTCAGCTAAAATGCTTCAGACACCACCTTTTTTAGGGCCTAGTGTCATTTAATGATACATCTTTCCTCTATATAATCAAAATAATTATTAATATATTGGCTGAAAGCCTCAGAGAAAAACTTGGGCCATAGTCTGAAGTGGTTTTTTTTCATTAGAAAAACTATTTTGGATTTTAAAATAACCTATTTTCCACACATAAAGAAAATACCGTTTTGTGTTCTATATTATACTGAACACAGGCTCTAGTGTGTAAGTTAAGCAGAATCTGACTACTTATAAAATCTAAGGATAGTTCAAGGTCATTTAAGCAAACAATTTTCAGTTCTCCAAATTAGAGATTTATGTCAGTATTATATTTGACCTTTGCACTTTTTTTAATCAGTAGAGCTTTAAGCAGAAATTAATTTACTTGATATGTGTTCAAATACCACCCCCCAAATTCAAGGGCCTAAAACAAGTTTTGAATGAATCAATAATCAAATGCATGAATGTGCAATGTAAAATTCATATGTTTAGTTAAGACATTCCATGTACAGACAGATTTCTAGCCTATGTTCCCATTGAATGTGTATTTTATTTTTTTTAAAGATTTTATGTATTTATTTGACAGAGAGAGATCTCAAGTAGGTAGAGAGGCAGGCAGAGAGAGAGAGGAAGGGAAGCAGGCTCCCTGTCGAGCAGAGAGCCCAATGCGGGGCTCCATCCCAGGACTCTGGGATCATGACCTGAGCCGAAGGCAGAGGCTTAACCCACTGAGCCACCCAGGCGCCCCTACATGTGTGTTTTAGTTTCTTCATGCTCAGTAGTCAAGTTTTGTATCAATCATGTTTCTAGGCACTGATTTTCCTTCTGGTGCCCTCTAGGGGGCATTCTGCTGACAAAGGAAAAAAAAAATGAGACGAGGTCAGGGGATATATGTTTTGTTCTGTTTTGTTTTGTTTTGTTTTGTTTGTTTTCTAACTCTGCCACTCACAGAGGTACTTGGGACAAATCATTGGATGCTTCAGTTTACAAAGTCATAAATTCAGAGGATAGGATGCTGATTATCAGTGGTTGTGGCAGGTTGTATTTTCCAAAAACAGTTGCAACAATATCTCCCATTCAACCTGCTCTTCTACAACATGGTCTCCACATTCCTCAAGGGTTGGGGTCTAGGCTCTCTCTCCTTGAATCTGGGTGGGACTGAGCCTTGTTACCAGTAGAACTTGCGGAAGTAACAGTAAGTAACATCTGAGGCCTGGTGAGAAAAGGCAATGTAATTCAGGGTTGGTTTCCTGAAACACTTGAGCTGGAGCCCTGAGCTATTCTGTAAGTTTTTGCCAACCCTAAGTCCATTATGCTTTAAACTAGATCACACAGGAAGAGCATGCAGAGAAAAGCAGCCAACCTTGACTGCTCCAGCCTCCCATTGTTCAACTTTGGCCAGTCTAAGAATGCAGAAACATGAGAAAACCTAAACCAAAGTCATCCAACCAAGGCCTTCTTGCACTCCAGAGCCACAGAAAATATAAAATATAATAGAATAATTTTTGTTTTAAGCTACTACATTTTGGAATTATTTTTATGCAGCATATGTATTCATGAGGTAAAGAAAACTATTTTGTGCCATAAACTATTTATTCTTCAAAAAATATAATATCCAATATTTTTAGTTGACTATGTAAATGTTTTTGATATGTTTATATTATTAGCTAAGTGCCTTGAATTGTTTCAGGCAAACATGCTATAATAATCATCTTGTTTATTAGATCATGGGTTCTTTGAGAAATAGAATATGTATTTTAGTTTGATTAGGGCTATTTCTAACACAGCATCATGAGCGAGAACCACCTTTGAATTTTAACTGAAAATACCATTGTCAAGGGCTACAGACTGGGTGTATATAATCTGATTTCTGCCCCTTTTGTAACTTTCAATCCAGACCTCCCTGAATTTTTACCAGTGAAATCTCTTTTAAGAATTTCATTATGTATCTTAGAAAAGTCATGAGCTAATATGACTGAGATGATCTATTCCCATCATGCTCCCTCCCAAAAAAATCTGGAGTCCTCTGAGATCCAGTACTTTTATTTTATTTTTTTATATATTGCATTAGTGGGGCTCTTATACATTAATTATCTCCTGAAGGATATAACTGTCACATTTATGAATGAATTCTTCCTGCTAATCAAATATCTTCCTGCTAGTAGATGTTCAATAGGTGTTTGTTGACTGAATACAAACAAGCCTATAAGAAACAATGATACATTAGGGTGTGAATTTAACAATGAATCACACAGAATAGATAGCTATTAAATTTTGGTCAAGAGGATGCAATAAGTTAGTTTGAGAAACTGACTTCAACTAATGCCAAACCACTGTCTGTCTGCAAGCACTGGACTGGAGATGTGGGAGGACAGAAACATTTTCATAAAGCAGAACTGAAATAAGACAGCATCAGTATCTCAGGACAATGCTTCCAAAATGCTGTTTTAAAGAGTAGTTTTGAATAGAAGGCTCAGAGGACAAGGCAAAACAATTGAAATTGAAGAGATTAGCAGAAGAGAAAAAGAAAAAGGATGCATGAGAGATCACATTAAAAATGAATCTAAAAAACCCAAATTCCAGAATATTTGAACATTTTTAATATTAAGGAAGACAGCCAAGAAAACATACAGATGTTAAATAAGTATACAGGCTGATATAAAAAGAAATCAATGAGAAATCATAGAAATAAAATTTATAGTCATAAAAAAGTAAACAGTATACTCGAGACTAGATATAAGTTGATATTAAGGAATTCATCCAGAACACAGCAAAAAAAAAGGTAATAAGATATAAAAATATTGGGAGGTACAAATACATCTAACAACAGTGCCAGAAATAAGTTAGAGGAAATTTCATTGACTGAAAATATTGGCTGAGTACCTACTGTATACTAAACACTTGATAGAACAAAGAAAAAGCAGAGAAAAAAATCCTCATTGGATTTGAATTTTAGGATGCTAAGGTGGTAAATCAATGAACAAATAAATTTATATGGTGTAGAAGTAATAGATACTATGAAAATAATTAAAATAAGGTAGGAGAGCAGAAGGGAGAGAAGAATGATATTAGAGAAGATGGTCAGAGAATGACTCTCTCCCATACAGTGAAACTCAGGGAAAGACTGGAATACCTTGATGTAAGCCCTGCAGATACCTGGGAGAAGATTTCTGAAAACAGAGAGTCACAAAAGGCAAAAGGTTTGAGGCAAGAATAGTTTGGGTATATCGGAGAACAATAAAAGGATCTTCATGGTACAGAAACAATATTAAGAACTTATAAATAAGAATTTCCAGAATTGAAGAAAATCGGGAGACCACAGATTGATAGTGCCCTCTGAAGGCTAAGAAGTATAAATTCACACCTAGACACACTGTGAAACTGAAGGACTTGAGCAATAAAAAGAAAAATCCTCAAAGTTATAAGAGAAAATTCAGACTGATTATCCTCAGTGAAGTATCAAATAGAGGCCAGGACACAAAGCAGAACTATTTTGAAAGTGATGATGGAAAAACTACAACCTAGATTTTTTTTTTTTTCCATTTTATTTATTTTTTCAGCGTAACAGTATTCATTCTTTTTGCACAACACCCAGTGCTCCATGCAAAACGTGCCCTCCCCATTACCCACCACCTGTTCCCCCAACCTCCCACCCCTGACCCTTCAAAACCCTCAGGTTGTTTTTCAGAGTCCATAGTCTCTTATGGTTCGCCTCCCCTCCCCAATGTCCATAGCCCGCTCCCCCTCTCCCAATCCCACCTCCCCCCAGCAACCCCCAGTTTGTTTTGTGAGATTAAGAGTCATTTATGGTTTGTCTCCCTCCCAATCCCATCTTGTTTCATTTATTCTTCTCCCTAGATTTTTATAAAAGTGAAAACATATTTTTTTATTCAATAGTGAAGACAAATTATTTTTCAGCAAAAAAGTTAGGATTTGTTTATTACCCACAGATGTATGTTAAAGACAGAAGGGGGTGGAGAAGGAGGAAAATAATAGGATATTGGAAACAATAATACATGCACCAATTGCCAGCAAATTAAATTAACTAATTCTGAAAAAAAGGTTTATATGAAAATGTTAAGACTAAAACTATTGACAGTAACATGTTAGAAGGTTATATCACATTATGGTTTTCATTATATTTAGTGGAAAAATAAAAATAATGAATGAGAAAAGCACTTAAACATTTTTTTTTAAAGTTTTAACTGGTACACATGAAGTATATGAGTATTTTATAATAGTAGGAGTAATATTAAAAAGTTTGATGAAAAGATGAAACTTATCATAAATATTGTTTGGATAGAAGTTGCTTTAGATACAGTATTAGTTAGAAGAGAACTAGCTATATTACATTAACAACTAGACCCTAATGTCAGTGGTTTAGCCCAATGAAAGCTTACTTTCACTCACTAAGTATCTACTATAATGGGGGCTCTTTTTAGTAGCTTTCCTTCAATAAAGATTCAACAATTCAATCTACATTCATTTTGCACCTCAACCATCTTGAAATCTGCTTCCAGCCACAAGGTCAGGAGAACTCAAGGTGAGGAAAATTTGAACTGAAAAACAGTTACAGATTCTCTGGAATACGTCTAAAGCAATGAGTCAAAGTAAACAAGAACATAGGAGTGCATTGGTTGGACACAGAGCAAGCCCATAGTATGACACTGTCCTTAAAATATATGAATGAGGAAACCACAAAATTCAGTAATGTGCATCCTTAGCCATAACTATAAAATGAATTTGCTGATTAACAATTTTAAGTCAATTTTTTCATATATAGAGTCTTGATTACAATGAAATATAACCACACTATCTGTAATCTTTATTAATAATACTTAATCATGATTACTTAAGATTTTCAGGATTAGTTCATTTTTGTGCCATGGAAACAGAGATGAAAGTAAAAGAACTCTCAGTTCTTCTAATATTTGTTCTCTTTTGCTTATTATTATATTTCAAATTTTTGAAATTGACCACATACTCCAGTTTTGCAGTGATTTTGTTTTTCTTTCTGTAACACTGTATCCCTAAATTTGTTTGGGTCCCAACGCCTGAAAAATGTGTGTGTGTGTGTGTGTGTGTGTGTGTTGTGTGTGTGTGTATCAAAATAGATTCACCCAAGTCTTGGGAAATATTTATTAATGATGTGATAATCTTCACTACAACTTGTCATATGAATATGCATTTAAAATTAAACATGTTTCAGGTAATGTTTAAATATTTTTATTAAACTGTACTCATTTGATATGCTAAAATAATAGTGTTCTATGTACCCACTGGATAAAGAAAATTTTATTCTTTTGATGGTAAAGGTAGTTTGAAACCAAACTTCTCTCTTTAATGTGCTATATCATATTTTTCCAACCTAATAAACTGGGCAAACCATCAAAATGATAAATAAAAATCTAGGAGAATCACACAATCTATTTAAGAGAAATCATGGCAAAAATCCCTTTGATTTAATATCTGCTAATCTTTCTCATCTTTAATATTTGGCCATTTATGTATATTTCTTTCCAGAGAAGTCTTACATTTTGTTATATTGCAAAACTAAATGGCATAGTTTTCTAATTTATAAAAGGTTATTGAATTACTAACAATAAGATAGATTTTAAATTCTGTTTTCTTCCATTTGTAGATATTAAAATTAACAATTTTTTCAATGTGACTAAGATTAGGAAACTGACTAATTAAAGAATTTGTGAAGTCATTCGTTTTATCTTTTCTGTTCTTAAAATACACTAAAATGGAATTTATATTTCTTTGAGAGCAAGTAAGACTTATCTGTTAGTACCAGCCTTAGATAGACTTAAAGATGGCATAGTTTGTCTTTAGGATTTTCAGATGCCTAGTTATCCACAGTATTACCCTTCAGAATGGCTTCTACTTTTTTAGCAAAAATTGGTTTAAAAATAAGGTCTAAGTAGACAAAGAGATGTTTATTTCTGCCTGCTAAAATTTTAGGAATGAAACATGGATAAGGTAACATAATGCCTTTTTTTGTTTGTTTGTTTGTTTTTTGGTTTTTTTATTAGTTTTCATTTTTTTTAAATTTAAATTTATTTATTTATTTATTTATTTATTTTCCATTTTATTTATTTTTTCAGCGTAACAGTATTCATTCTTTTTGCACAACACCCAGTGCTCCATGCAAAACGTGCCCTCCCCATTACCCACCACCTGTTCCCCCAACCTCCCACCTCTGACCCTTCAAAACCCTCTCTTAATCTCACAAAACAAACTGGGGGTTGCTGGGGGGAGGTGGGATTCGGAGAGGGGGAGGGGGCTATGGACATTGGGGAGGGTAAGTGCTATCGTGAGTGCTGTGAAGTGTGTAAACCTGGCGATTCACAGACCTGTACCCCTGGGGATAAAAATACATTATATGTTTATTAAAAAAAAAAAAATTTGGAAGGGGAGGCGAACCATAAGAGACTATGGACTCTGTAACATAATGCCTTTTGTTTACTTATTCTTTCCCTTAAAAATCTGGGGAATGACAATGAAATAATAATCTTTTTAAAAAGTTTTTATTTTAGTCATTCAGTTCTCATTAAAACATGTGTGCTCCTTAATCCCCATCACCTATTTCACCCATTCCCCACCCACCACCTTTCTGGTAACCATCAGTTTGTTTTCTATAGTTAAGAGTCTGTTATTGATTTCTCTCTCTCCCTCTCATTTTCCCCCTTTACTCATTTGTTTTATTCCTTAAATTCCATGTATAAGTGAAATCATATGGTGTTTGTCTTTCTTTAACTTAATTCACTTAGCATTTTATTTTATTTCCTTAAGTAATCTCTACAAACAATATAGGGCTCCAGTTCACAAGCCTAAAATCAGGAGTCCCATGCTCTACTGAATGAGCCAGCCAGGTACCCCTATTTGACTTAACATTATACTATCTGGCTCTATCCATGTCATTGCACATGGCAAGATTTGACTCTTTTTTATAGCAAAATAATATTCCTTTCTATATAAACCACATCTTTATCCATTCATCAATTGATCAACACTTGGGCTACTTCCATATCTTGGCTATTGTAAATAATGCTGCTATAAACATGAAGGTGCATGTACCCCTTTGAATTAGTGTTCTTGTATTCTTGGAATAAATACCCAGTAGTGCAATCACTGGATTATGGGGTAGCTCTCTTTTTAACTCCTTGAGGAATCTCCATACTGTTTTCCAGAGTGGCTGCATCAGTTTGCATTTCTACCAACAGTGCATGGGTGTTCCTTTTTTCCCAGTCCTTGCCAGCACATGTTGTGTCTTGTGTTGTTGACTTTAGCCTTTCTGACAGGTGTGAAGTAGTATCTCTTTGTAGATTAGATTTTCATTTCCCTGATGATAGGTGATGATGAACTTCTTTTCATTTGTCTTTTAGGCATCTGGATGTCTTCTTTGGATGAATGTTTTTGTGCATGTCTTCTGCCCATTTTTTAATTGGATTATTTATTTTGGGGGGTTTTGAGTTTAATAAGTTTTCTATATATTTGGCATAATAACCCTTTATAAGATGTATCATTTGCAAATATCTTCTCCCATTCCATAGGTTGCCTTCTAATTTTGTTGATTTTTGTGTGTGTGCATAAGCTTTTTATTATCATGTTGTCTCAACAGTTTATTTTTGCTTTTGTTTCCCTTGCCTTAGGGGACCTATCTGGTAAAAGTTGTACAGCCAGTGTGAGAGAAATTACTACCTATGTTCTTCTCTATGATTTTTATGGTTTCAGGTCTCACATTTAGGTCTTTAATCCATTTTGAATATATTTTTTGTGTATGGTGTAAGAAAGTGGTCCCGTTTTACTCTTTTGCATGTTGCTGTTCAGTTTTCCCAACACCATTTGTTGAAGAGGCTTCCTCATTGGATATTCTTTCCTGTTTTGTTGAAGATTAAATGGCCATGTAATTGTGGCCTTGTCCATTGACCTATATGTCTATTATGGCCAGGGCCATACTGTTTGATCACTACAGCTTTATAATATAACTTGAAGTCCAGAATTATGATGCCCCCAGCTTTACTTTTCTGAGATTGCTTTCACTATTTGAGGTTTTTTGTGGTTCCATACAAATATTAGGATTATTTGTTTTAGTTCTGTGAAAAATGTTATTGGTGAAAAATGTTATTGGTATTTTGATAGTGATTACATTAAATCTATAGATTGCTTAAGGTAGTATAGATATTTTAGCAATATTTGCTTTTCCAATCCATGAACATGGAATGTCTTTCTGTTTCTTTGTGTTGTCTTCAATTTCTTCCATTAGTATTTTTTGTTTTTCAGAGTACAGGTCTTTAACCTCTTTGGTTAGGTTTATTCCTAGGTATCTTATTATTTTGTGCAATTGTAAGTGAGACTGTTTTCTTAATTTCTCTTTCTGTTGCTTCATTAGTAGTATATAGAAATACAACAGATTTCCATACATTGATTTTTTTATCCTGTGACTTTACTGAATTTGTTTATCAGTTCTGAAAGTTTTTTGGTAGAATCTAATATATAGTATTATGTCATCTCCAAATAATGAAAGTTTTACTTCTTCCTTACCAATTTGGATGCCTTTTATTGGTTTTTGTTATCTGATTGTCATGACTAGGACTTCCAGTACTATGTTGAATAAAAGTGTTTAGAGTGGACATCATTGTATTGTTCCTGGTCTTTGGGAAAAGGCTCTCAGTTTTTCTCCATTGAAGATAATATTAGCTGTGGGTTTTTCATATATGGCCTTTATTATGTTGAAGTATCTTCCCTCTAAACCTAGTCTCTTAAAGGTTTCATCATGAATGGATGTTATACTTTTTCAAATGCTTTCCATGTCCCTGAAATGATCAATGGCTCTTATCCTCTCTCTAATTGATATGATGTGTCATGTTGATTGGTTTGTGAATATTGAACTATATTTGAAACCCAGGAACAAATCTCACTTGATCTTAGTAAATGATATTTTCAATGTATTGTTAGTTTGCTAGTATTTTGTTGAGGATTTTTATGTCTATGTTTATCAGAGTTATTGGCTTATAGTCCTTTGAGTGTGTGTGTGTGTTTGTGTATGTGTCTTTATCTGGTTTTGATGTCAGGGAAATGCCAGCCTCATCAAGAAAATTTGGAAGTTTTCCTTCCTTTTCGATTTTCTGGAATAGTTTGAGAAGAATAGGTATAACTCTTCTTAAATATTTGGTAGAATTTGCCTGTGAAGCCATCTGGTCCTGGAGTTTTGTTTGTTGGAAATTTTTGATTACTCATTCAGTTTTATTGCTGATAACTGGTCTATTCATATTTTCTATTTCTTCCTGTTCCAATTTTTGTTGGTTGTATGAGTCTAGGAATTTATGCATTCCTTCTAGTTTGTCCAATTTTTGGTGTATAGTTTTTCATAATAGTCTCTTATTTTTGTTTGTATTTCTATGACGTTTGTTATTTCTTCTCTGTCACTTGTGATTTTATTTTTTGGATTCTCTCCCTTTTTTTTTTTTTTTTTCCCATGATAAGTCTAGCCTAGAAGTTTGTCAATTTTATCGATTTTTTTCAAAGAATCAGCTTCTGGTTTCATTTTTCTGTTCTACTGTTTTGCTTTGTTTTTGTTTTTCCCCAGGTTCTGTATAATTTCTACTCTAATCTTTATTATTTCCTTCCTTCTTCTAGTTTTAGGTTTTGTTTGTTGTTCTTTTTCTAGCTCCTTTAGGTGTTAGATTAGGTTGTTTATTTCAGATTTTTCTTACCTCTTGAGATAGGCCTGTATTGCTATAAACTTCCCTCTTAAAACTGCTTTTTGCTATGTCCCAAAGATTTTGGAACACAGTGTTTTCTTTTTCATTTGCTTCCATGTCCTTTTTTTGTTTTTTTGGTTTTTTTCTTTTATTTCCTGGTTGTCCTATTCATTATTTAGTAGCATGTTATTTAATCTTCATGTATTTGTGGTCTTTCCAAATTTTTTCTTGTGGTTGACTTTTGGTTTCATATTGTTGTGGTCAAAAAATATGCATGGTCTGACTTCTATATTCTTGAATTTGTTGATGCATGCTTTGTGGCCTAATATGCAATCAATTCTGTAGAATGTTCCATGTGCACTTGAAAAGAATGTGGCTTCTGCTGTTTTAAGATGAAATGTTCTGAATATATCTGTTAAATCCTCTGGTCCAGTGTATCATTCATTCCTTGTTGATTTTCTGTTTAGATCATCTGTCCATTGATGTGTGGGGTGTTCATGTCCCCTACTTATTATATTATCTTTGATTAGTTCTTTTATGTTTTTTTAAATGGTTTTATGTATCTGAGTGTTAATCCTTAGATGCATGAATATTTACAATTATTTTGTCTTCTTGTTGGATTGTCCACTTTATTATCATATAGTGCCCTTCTTTGTCTCCTGTTACAGTCTTTGTTGCAAAGTCTATTTTGTCTGATGCAAGTATTTCTACTCTAGCTTTCTTTTGACATATATACATTTGCATGTTAAATAGTTCTCTGTGCCCTCACTTTCAATCTGTAGTTGTCTTTAGGTCTGAAATGAGTCTCTTATAGATAGCATATAGTTGGGTCTTGTTGTTGTTGTAGTTGTTGTTTAATCCACATTGTCACTCTGTGTCTTTTGTTTGGACCATTTAGTCCATATACATTCAAAGTTATTATTAGTATGCATTTATTGTGATTTTTATTACTTGTTTTGTGGTTGCTTCTGAAGATTTGCACTTTGAGTATATTTGCCACCCCTTTCTAGCTTAGACATTTTTGCTGAAAAATCCACTAGATAGCCTTAGGATTTCCTAAGGGTTTCCTGTCACCTTTTGCCTTGCTGCCTTTAATGTTTTTTTGTTTTTTGTTTTTTCCCCTTATCACTATATTTTGCCATGTTAATTGCAGATTGATCTTGGTTTGAATCTGCATTTGTTGATATTGTTTGGGTTCTCTGTGTCTCCTGGATCTGGATATCCATTTCCTCCCCCAGATTAGGGAGCTATTTAGCTATTCCAAATAATAATAAAATTAATTGATTTGATGTGTTCAATATTATCATTTTTCTTTTACATTACCGATTTAAGTTTTATTATCCATAGCTCATAAAAATATTCTGAGGAATGTATTTCCCATTTTTAGGCAAAATCTATTAAAAAATAAAATTCCTTTTAATTTTTGAAACCACTAATATTTCCAAAAATCAATGTGAAATGATGACACAAAGAGCACTGGATTTGACATAGAAAACTTGAGTTCATTGCAGGTTTTGACACTTGTTGGCCTGAGAAATAATAACTTAATAATCTCTTAACATTTTGCATCTATAAAATGGGAGGAAAAAAACATCTTAATACACAAAACAAACTAATTCATTCTACAATTAAAAATGTTAGTTATCATTGTTGCTTTAACTTGAGATAGTGTTTTGTTACATCAAACTTAATAGCATGCAATAAATCATCAGTATATTGTTACCAATATAACCAGTGACTATCTGGCATTTTTGTGTCTCCCACATATCCACTTCCTTTTGGAAACATAACAAGCTCTTTCTTGTGAGGAACACATTTTGTGGCTTAGAGAGCTTTGACCTTTATTCTCTTGCCAATACTAAAAGCATCAATTGGAGTGCCTGTCACTCTGGCCCCAGTGTTTTCTAACGTAGAGAAATGATTTAAGATTTAATCTTGGGGGTGCCTGGGTGGCTCAGTGGGTTAAGCCTCTGCCTTTGGCTCGGGTCATGATCTCAGGGTCATGTGATCGAGCCCCGCATCGGGCTATCTGCTCGGCGGGGTGCCTGCTTCCCCCTCTCTCTCTGCCTCTCTGCCTACTTGTGGTCTCTGTCTGTCAAATGAATAAATAAAATCTTTAAAAAAAAAAAAAGATTTAATCTTGAATACTCATATATCCACAATATTCATTCCATAGTTAACACTTCACTATACTTAATTTATCCATCTATCTTCCCTGTCTTTGCATCAATGAATCTCATTGTTTGGTGCATTTAAGTTATAGATATAATTACAATTACAGTATTTCAATGTATATATTATTTGAATGGAATTCAATATTTATTTTGCACAAATCACAAATGTGCCATTGGTGACTTCCAGTACATGTATAAAGTGATGTAGCGCAAACCTCTTGCATCAGATATAAATGTTATTATCCCAGAAAATTATTCTTTCATACCCTTTCCCATTTAATAGCCACCTACATCCCTCAGCAGTAATCACCGCCCAGGTATTTTTTAACCAATGGTAATTTTGACTGATGACCTGAACTTTTTACTTATGATGAAATCTAAATTATCCTTATTTTCATTTATGGTTAGTGCCTTCTATGACCAGTCCTAAAAACCTCTGTTTATTCCTGAACTGCAAAATTATTCTCCTTTGCTTTCTTCTCAAATCTTTATAATTTTAATGTATAAATCTAGGATTCATCTCAAATTATTTTTTCAGTACAACGTGAATTTGGGTAAAGGCTTTTTTTTAATTAATTTGTTGTTTATTATCTAAATTATTCTAGTGCCACATAGTAAAAAAAAAAAATCTTTCCCCATTAGCATTCTTTGGTGTTTCTATAAAAATGAAATTGCTGTGAAAGTGTGGACCTATTTCTTGTCTATTTTGTTATGTTGAATTATTTGTTAATTCTTATATCAGTAGCATACTTTGTTTTCATTAATCTTGCATTGGTAAGCCTTGAAGGTGGGTAGTGTAAGTCCTCCAAAGCTTTCTTCAAGATTGTTTCAACTCTTTTAATTTCTTTATGTTTCATATCAATTTTAGAATCATGTTGTCTATTTCTATCAAAAAAATTGGGGATAACTGACTGTTATTTTATTTAATTTATATATTAATTTAGGGATAATTGACATAGTAAGTATACTGTTTCTTGAAATTCATGAACATGGTATATCTCATAACTTTTTATTGTTTGATTTCTCTTGGCAGTTTTATAGTTTTCAGTGTAGAAGTCTAAGACTGACTGTGTTAAATGTAATCTAAAGTATATTATATATTTTCATGTTTTTATAAACAGAATTATTCTCTTAATTTCATTTTCCAACTGCTTATTGATGAAATAGAAAAATATAATTGACTTTTGTATATTTAATTTATATCCTGTGACATTGTTAATTTCACTCATTAGTTGTAATCATTGATTTGTAGGGTTCTTAGGATATTTGACTTAACATATTTAACAATCATGGCACCTGCAATTAGAATTTCATTTCTTTCTTTATAATCCTTTTGTCTTTTATTTACTTTTCTTGCTTTATTGTTCTGGGCAAGACTTCAGTAAAATGTTGAGAAATTATGTGAATACGCAGTCTTGCTTTGTTCCAAGTGTTAGATTAAGACATTAAATATTTCATCATGAAATATGATATTAATTGTAGCTTTTTTTTTAAGATTTTATTTATTTATTTGACAGAGAGAGATCACAAGTAGATAGAGAGGCAGGCAGAGAGAGAGAGAAGGAAGCAGGCTCCCCACTGAGCAGAGAGCCTGATGCAGGACTCGATCCCAGGACCCCGAGATCATGACCCAAGCCGAAGGCAGCAGCCCAACCCACTGAGCCACCCAGGCGCCCCTTAATTGTAGCTTTTGAATAGATGCTCTAGTTTTCATTTTTAATAAGCATTGAATTTTGTCAAATGCTTTTCTATATTCATTGAAATGGTCATATGATTTTTCTCATTTATTCTCTTAATATGGTGAATGATAATGATTTTTATATATTAAATCACTTCTGAATTTGTGTAAAACAAACAACAAAAACAACATGATTATGTTGTATCATTCCTTTTATAAATTATAAATTAATATTAATAGTAGTTTCCAAAGATGTAAGGAATATTTATCTCTAGTTTTATGTTTTATAAATTTTGTATTGTGGTTATGTTGCCTTTATAAAACCAGTTGGGGAGTGTTTTCTCTTCTATCTGATGAAAGAGTTTATACAGGATTGGTGTTATTTCTTCCTTAAATGTTTAATGAAATTCACTACTGAAACCATATGGGCACATAGTTTTCTTTGTGGGGATTTTTTTATAGTAAGTGTACATATAGTATCTGTAGGTTTTATAACTAATTTTGTGTCAGTTTTTTAAACCTTTCCTTTTTAAGGAATTTATTCCTTACATCTATGTTGTAGAATTTGTTGCCACATTTTGGATCTTTTAGTGTTGTACCACAGGTTCCTAAGACACTGTTCAATATTTTAGATTTTTTTTTAGTTTTTTGTTCTTCATAGTATATTATATTGGTCTATCTTCCATCATCTTCCTTCTTTCAGTTTTTTCTTACCTCAGTCATCTCCATTCTGCTATTAATCCTGTCTACTGTATTTTAGATTTCAAATAGTATGTTTTTTATTATACAATTTCTACCTGGTCTTTTTACACAGTTTCTACTTTTCTAATAAGATTTGACATTTTTATTCTATGGGAGCATATTTTCCTTTATGTCTGATTATAGGTATTTTAGACTCCTTTGCCAGTTCCTAAATCTAGATCATCTTGGGCTTGTAGTCTATTGACACCTTTTTCCCCCCCGCTTAAGATTGAGTCACACATTTTTTTTTTTCTTTGTATGTTGAGCTGTTTAGGATTGTATCTTAGATTTGCTTAAAAATTCTAAATTCTATTATCTTTTTCTCAAGAGTGTTGATTGCTTTTGTTTTAGAAGGCATTTTACTTGGTTGAATTTAGACTACAAAGTCGTTCTCCCCTAAAAGTGGCCAGCAATTCAAATCTTACTTCAGTTCTTTTAAGCTTGGACTCTGCCTTCTGCATACTTAATTCAGGTATCAACCAGGTATTAGAGTGGAACTTATATACATATGTGAAGTCTTCACATTTTGGTTATCTTTCTTGATTGTCTCATACACACACACACACACACACACATACACACACACACACACTTTTCAGTAGATGCATTTTTGACTTAAATTTCATTATTTGATTTTTTTATAAGACTGTAGGTTTTATATGTTTTAACCATTCCCATTTTGCAGACTGAGACCCCTCCCTTTTGCTAAATTCAGAAAAATGTGTAATATATCTTGAGCTACATCCTTCTTCCCAGTGTTGACTTTCCTTCACTGTTTATCTGCCTGTCAGGTTTTTTGTTAGTTTCGCTTTCCAGTACTTTCAAATGTGTGTGTGTGTGTGTGTGTGTGTGTGTGTGTGTGTGTGTTTAGTCTAAATTTGATTGTTTTGATAGAGGAAATCCCAGAATGTATATTCAGATGTATTTTCTAAGTGAACTTCTGGGTTGTCCATGTAAGTTAACTACATAGAGGGCCAGACAGTGTATCTTAAGCAGTTTTTATTTTGACCAAGCTTTCTATTATGAAAGTTCAGGGACAGTAAGATGGTTTTCAAATTCCATTTTCCCAAGATGATATATTTTTTAATGTTCCGACACAAAGGAATAAAATAAGTTCATTTAGCAGAGGATTAAACTATTCTGTTGTGGTTCAGTAACTAAATAAAATAAATGAATAAATACTCATGATAAAGATTCCATTCTGATTATTGGACAGTGTTATCTTTATACAAGAAGCAGATAAAATCTCAGCCCATCACCCCAGGGGTGGAGGAATGTAATTTTGAAAAATTTTCTAAGATCTACTTAGCTTCCATTATAAGCCTTTGCCACCAGGTGGGAAAGTTAATTTCAGTTATTCAGCATCTTCTCCATCCTCTTCCCAGAGGTAATTTTTCACATTTTAGGGAGTTTATAGGTACCGAAGGAGAGAGAAAATTGTTTAGTCCTTGGACTAATGGGAGAATCAAGGTCTACTTTTAAAGGAGTAAGATTATAAAGTGGATAGGAACTGGAGTTGGAGAGGTAGAGAGTATCAGTAAATAAATTGGAATACTACCTCACCACACACATTTGATATTTATATATTTATTATTTTTGCTATTCAATGAAAATTAATAATACAAATATTTCACAGAACTTATTGTTATGTAGGTGTTTATTAAATCATATTTTTCTTTTTACCAACAATTTGAAGATCAAAATCAGAGTATAAATATATTTGTATATATGTATGTATAATTATGCATGTATGTGTAATTATGGTCCACAATTTAACAGATTATAGTTTCCTCATATATAAAAGTTATGCCATATGACTTTTTGATGAGAGACCGCTATGCAATTTTGATGTAAATATCATCAACAACAACAACAAAATGCTGGTGACATAGATGATGACATATGCTGAATTATGAGACAAGCATCTCTATAAGTAGAATTTTTTATTTTCATCACGAATAAAGGGAAACTTATAAATAGCTTTATTGTACTTGTTCTTAGACACTATCATGCTGATGTCTAAATATTAGACATATATATTAGATATTTAATTAGATTACACATCTAATATTCATTAAATAGCCTAATGAATTTATTGTTATTATTATCATTCTCTAATTTTTCTTATTTCAAACTGCTTTTTTTTATAATTGGCCTTTATTTATTCCAGTGTCCTACGTATTTTATGCAAGAAAGTCTTCTCCAAACTATCCTTACCATAAGAAAATATAATGTGCCACCAGTCTAAATGAGGAATTTTAGAAAAGAGGATAAGTATACCAAATCTTTTAGAGTCAATTTCTTGAATGAATTTTTATGTTTAAAAATATGCCATATTTGGAAAATCTTTTGAATTACCTAAATTTTATAATATAATTGATTTCAGTGTGATATGTTCTTGTTTAATTTTTTTAAATTTTCATGTACTTTGAAAAAAGTCTTTCAGCATTATTTTAATAATATGATATTCCTGTTTTAGTGACCAAGAAAAAGCAGCCACTACAGAATGAAATGGATTGTTCATGGTCCCTAGGCTATTTATAGAAACTGGTCATTAAAAATTTTCTTAGGATGGTAAAATTTTGAAAGAATCTTGTTAAATTAGCCAAATTTTAACAAGAAATTATGTCAAATTGGCTACCTTTTTATCTTTTCTTTTAGTCTTATTATTTACTCTCAGTTGCCTCTATAAAATGGGTGCAAGGTTGACTATGTAATGCTAGGATTTTCTCTGACTCCAAAAGTATTTGTTTGTAATCAATAAATAATAACAAACAGCATTGAGTGCAGTTAATAAGTATCAGATCACATAATGTAGTGCTCACTATATAAATCTTTATAGTAATCATTTCTGACCTGCTATTGTGAATCAACAGAGTTTTGATGTTAAATTGTGCTTGTTGATTGGTTCACGGAGGGCACAGGTGCAATGGCCCCACACATGCATAAATTTCACATTTGCATTTCAGCTCCTCCACTCAGCATAATCTCCTTATCTGTCCTCTGTAGTGAATTCTTAATTACTGATCATTTGTCTTTACCTTCTCTGTATTGTTTGCAAGGTTTGCAATAAATTCTGCACATCATTATACATGTGTGAATGTGTGGATGTGTAGAAATGAAATCATTTATGTTCCAAGCACTTGATAGAAGCATATGTTTTTATATCAGCCTTGCAATTTCAGGACACTTCTGCACACATGGAAGATCCCTCTTTATTTTATTGCAACACATTGCAAAATAACCTTGGATGTTACACTTCAAGGTCTCAGGTGTTGAGTCATTAACAGCTGTGAAATAGATCGGAATTGTATTGCAGCTGCACAGATAGAAACTATGGGTAATCCAAGATCTTTCAGGCTTAACACCAGCATATGGACAACTCCTCAGTGCTTGCCTGGAAAGAGAGTGAAGTTGGGAAATTCGAACTAAATTCCCTCAGGATGACTTCAGATGATTTTTAACTTCTACAATGCAAATAAAAAGGCATGGGAAAATAAGCAGTGTTCAGTTAAAACAGAGAATGACACAGACATTTGTGCAGTGTTCCGTTAAAACAGAAAACATCTTCCAAAATTTTATAAAGAATCGTATTTTAACATATTTGATTTCTACTTGCATGCGCTTGGAGAATATTTACTTCACTGACATCCTGGGTACAATTAAAGTAATAATGGTATCAGATCTGTGAACAACTTACCAGCATTTTTAAGTCTGTGCTTAATAATTAAGGATAAAGTGGCATCTATCAGAATTAGAAATAAGAAACTGAGTTGCAAAACATTTAAACTACAAAAATGTACATGACTGGGCTATTGAAACCACGCCCTAACTGTTCTTTTTGCTTAAATCTTCTCCCTAACTATACTCCCACGCATATCCCTAAAATTCATGCTCTTAGTAGCCAAATGGATTTGGGGGGAAATTAGAACAAACATTCCATATAAAACCCCAGCATAGTTTCCCATTACATCTCGAATGAATTAAAAATGTCTCCATGGCCTCTAAGAACTGTCATGAGAGCATCTACCTCATGGATGTCATCTCACTCCACACCTCTCTCCTGTACATTCCAGTCACACTAGCTTGCACATATGACGTGGACTTCTGCCATGTTTGTGAATCCTTTTGCTTAGGATGCCCTGCCCCTGCCCAAGGGACTTCTAATATTTTTTTTCTTTTAATTAATGGACTTCATTTTCAGAGCAGTCATAGGTTTACAAAAAAAAAAAAAAAAAAAAGGACAGAAAATACAGAGTTTGCATATACTCCCTCTTCCTCCACTCTTTCCCCACACCTCCACACTCCTTTACAGTTTCCTCTATTATTAACATCTTGCATTAGTGTAGTACATTTGTTATAACTAATAAACATATATTGATGCATTGTTATTAACTGAAGTCCATAGTTTGCATTAGAGTTCACTCCTTGTGTTGTATAGTTTTATCTTTTTTGACAGGTACTTAATGTCATGTGTCTGTCTTAACAATATCGTATAAAATAGCTTCATTACTCTAAAATTCCCCTGTGTTTCACCTACTCATCCCCTCCCTCCCTCCTCTCAAAACTTTGGCAACCGCTGATCTTTATACCATCTCCATAACTTTGATTTTTCTAGAGTGTCATATAGTTGAAATCGTATAGTACATGGGCTGTGCAGACTAGCTTCTTTCGCTTAGTAATATGCATTTAAGGTTCTTCCATATATTCTCATGGCTTAACAACTCATTTCTTTTTATTCCTGAATAGAAATTTCATTGTCTGGATGTATGCAGTTTGTTTATCCATTCACCTATTAAAGGATGTCTTAGCTGCTTCTGTGGTTTGGCAGTTATAAACAAAGCTGCTATAAACATCCATATGCAGGATTTTGTGTACACATATTTTCAGATCCTTTGGGTATATACTGAGGAGCACAAATACTAGATCATCTGGAAAATATATGTTTAGTTTTATAAGAAACTGCCAGTATGTCTTCTAAAGTCTTCGAAATATGTCTTCTGTGTTATTTGGTATTCCCATCAGCATAGAATAAGAGTTCCTGGTTCCTCAACATCTTCACCATCATTAGCTATTGTTAGAGTGCTGGATTTTAACCATTCCAGTAGGTGTGTGGCAGTATATCATTGTTTTGTTTGCAATGCCCTGATGACATTGACGTTGAGCATCTTTTCATATGTTTGTCATCTGTATATCTCCTTTGGTGGGTCTCTACAAATCTTTTGTCCATTTTTATTTTTTTTAAATATTTTAGTTATTTAAGAGAGAGAGAGATTGTATGAGCAAGCATGAATTGGGGAGGTTAGAGGGAGAGAGAGAAGAGGAGATGCAGAGTTCCCACTAATCAGGGAGTCTGACATGGAGCTCAATCCCAGAACCCCAGAAATCTATGACCTAAGCCAAAGGCAGATGCTTGACTGACAGCCACCCAGGCACCCTGTTTTGCCCATTTTTAAATTAGGTTCTTTGTGTTCTTACTATCGAATTTTTAGTTCTTTGCACATTTTGGATCCAAGTCCCTTATCTGATGCAAGTTTTGCAAGTATTTCCTTTCAGTCTGTGGCTTATCTTTTTATTCTTTTAAAATGCCATTCACAGAGCAAAAATTCTTTCATTTTAATGAAATTCAGCCTATCAATTTTTTCTTACATTGTTAGTGCTTTTGGTGTTTTGTCTAAAAAGTCATCACCAAGCCTAAAGTAACCTAAGATTTGCTCCTATGTTATATTCTAGAAGTTACATACTTTTTCACTTTGCATTTAGGTCCGTGATCCATTTTGAGTTAATTTTTATGAATATTCTAATGGCTTTTTATAGCTTCTTCTCCTCATTTGTATTTTCCTTTTAATGTCACTCCCTCCAAAAGGCCTTTCCTGATCACATTAGTGAAAGCAGTCCCTTACAACCAGTTACTGACTAACCCACTATTCTGCTTTTTCCCCAGCATTAACATTATCTAAAGTCATATTGCCCTTTATTCATTTGCATGTTTATTTTCTCTTTGTGTAGAATGTAAGTTCCATGGGTGTCAAGACTCAGTCCGTCTTGTCCAGTGTTCTATCCTGAGTGCCTAACCCAATGTATAGTATATATCAAGGTTTGCAAACATTTGGTAATATCATGAAATATGTTAGAGACCTGGACTATGAGTGCCTTTATAATTATAACAAGGACAGAAAATTGACAGGAATGAAAAAGGATGGTACAGAAAAGGAATAAAGATTAGAACAAAAGTTTAGCTCTCTTGTTTGCTCTGCCTGTAACATATATTAAGCCCAGCTGAATCTAGAATATGGTACCACAAGAAGAATGTGACTCAGGGAAGTTAAATGATTTGCATGAAAGTGTTTAGAGTCGCTGGTCAATTGCCAATAGACTTTATTTTTGGAGAAGATCTATTTAATCATTTTGAACAGTCAATAGAAGATTCGGATAGATTGTTTCTCCTTTCCACAAAATGCAAATTAGCTTCTATTAATTTTAGTAGAAGTTCTAGTAAGCAAATAATGAAAAGAATGTATTGTGATGTGAGTTAGATTAAATGATAAATTATCTTTTTTCTTAAATAGAGAAATAATCATGTGACCCTACCTTTTTATAGTTTCTATTGACTCTTAGAACAAACCAAAAGCCAAAGAGATTTCATAATTGTGTCCTTAGCTGCTGATGGGCCATTCGTAAGGATTTCTTGAGTTTTCAAAGTATCTGTAGTCAGATTTGCCTGAAAAGGACCAAAGATGAGTGTCTGGTTTAAACTAGAGTCATTATTATCAAGGTATTAATATATCTCTTGGGATTGATTAGTCATTTATCACTTGGATCTCTCTCATTTTTTATAGTGTATGACCCATAAAAAAGAAAAATCCAAATTTTTTCTACTCGGTAATTATTAGTCATTCAGCATGTGTTTATGAAGGAAGTGAGGGAGAAATATTTATCTTTTTACACTTTGATCAAGCACATTAGATTCAACAATACTTTTTGGACAAACTAGTATATGATAAAAATGACTCAAAGCACTGTGGTGGTTATCAAGAAATACTTTACACAAGTTCTGCATTCATGAAGTTTAATGTCTTTTTGGGGAAATAAGATTCAATTATTTAAAAATTAGAAAGAAACACCAAAAATGGTAAAAAAAAAATACTTGCCAATTTATTTGGCCCTTTAATTTGACTAATTGCCTTCATATCTATTATTTTATTTTCACAATAATTTTTGAAGATGTCATTACAATGATTTTTAAGATGGGCATAATAAGATACAGGGAGTATAAATGACATCCACCCAAAGTCCTTCAGTGGTGGAGGCAGGACTGGATCTAAAGCTAGGTTGTAATATTTATGAAGGCAGAAATTGTGTTTATATATATAGATAGATATAGATATCTACATCTATATCTGTATCTATATCTACATCTACATCTATATTATATCTATATATATACATACTAAGCATCCACAGTGTATACATCAGATCCTGGCACATTATGGTTCCTGAATAAATATTTGCTGCTACATAAATCCAGAGCTCAAGTTTTATATAATAACAATCTATTTCATTGATTCCATAGCTCTTAGATGTATTATGTGCTGTATTGTATTTGTCTTAGTTTTCCCTCTTTTAGCCTTAACAGTTTGCCCATTATGGGTGCACAGTAATGTTAAATAATAGGCAAAAGAGTCTGGTTTCAAGCCATACATCAGAAGGAAAGAACAGAGTTTACTAGAATTTTTGAGAATGCCTTCTAAAGGAAAAATATGTATACTTGAGTTTTAGGGTGTGGATAGGAGATAGAAAGAAAAGGAAAGGCATTCCTGTGGAAGATGATACAGGAACAATAATATCATTCCAAGACTTAGTGTCATCTTCCTGAGGCTGGGAAGAAGGAAGTCACATTGCTGACTTAAAATAAACAAATAAACAAATGTCATTTATGTTTATTCTAAAAATAAATAATGTAGAAATTATGGGGTTTTTAGAATTTTATTTATTTGACAGAGAGAGATCACAAGTAGGCAGAGAGAGAGATCCTGATGTGGGACTTGATCCCAGGACCCTGAGATCATGACCTGAGTTGAAGGCAGAGGCTTAACCCACTGAGCCATCCAGGCACCCCATGTAGAAATTATAGTTTAATAAATATGTGGAAAGGCAGCAATAGTCTGAAGAGTGTGGATGTGTGGATGTGTGTGTGTGTGTATGTGTATATTCTTCATTACATATTTATGTGCCATTAAATATACCATTTGCTTCTAGGTTTCTGCACTGATATATGCCCTGGGTGCAAGAACATATAGAACTTCTTTTCCTACTCAATATTTAACAGTATTTTTTTTAAAGCAGGAGAATGCTACATGTAAATAAATGTTATTAATTTCTTTGATTGAAATTTGTGATCAGCAAATTAATTATGCTGATTACTTTAGTGCCTAAAATTTGGTATCTTATTATTAAAATGATAGAACCAATCCTAAGTATTATATTTAATAATCATTTGCCAGATTTTTCACTTATAGAAAGAAATATTATGCAGTTACAAATACAACCAGGATATTGCCTTTTTAATAAGATTTATTCCAGGAACATTTTGGAAATTTTGAAAAATCCACTTGATAAATTTGAATTGTAATGATGGACATTTATATTCTTAGGATATCCTTGCAATATATATACACATATACACACACACATACACACACACACACACACACACAGAGTAAAATATATCCTAAAAGCTAGTATATCACAATAAAAAGGACTGTCTAATATCGTCTTCCTAAAGAGAAATGACATTTATAAAATTTTATTATAAAATATTATCACATTGACAACATTTTTAGAGAAAAAAATCATACAGTTTAATCCTACACCCCAAACACAGTAATTTTTTAAATTTTGGATTATTTATTTTTGCTCTTCAGACCTTTGCATGTTCTTCACATGATTATACTGCCTAGAATTAATGAGCAGAGAATCATGTGTGTGTGTGTGTGTGTGTAGTAATATGTGTGTTTTGGTTAAATAAATCACATTACTATTTAGTTAGTTAAATGTCTATATTTTATGAAGAATGAATTCTTATTCAATGTAGGAAATTTAGTATACATTTGACTTTAAAAACTATTTGAATCTAGTCTACACCAAACTGCAAAATGTAATGGCATAAGAATTACTGTATGCATTTTGTTACTCCAGTCTATTTATTGGAGAGGATGGGGTGGTGAAATACATGTCATGAAGCTGTAAGTAGATGTTTTTTCAGGTAATTAAAAAAAAAGTCATTCAGGAGAAAATAATTGCAAAAAAGGAAAAGTCTGTTAGAAAAGTCTACCTCGGTGTGCCTGGGTGGCTCAGTGGCTTAAAGCCTCTGCCTTCGGCTCAGGTCATGATCCCAGGGTCTTGGGATGGAGCCCCACATCGCGCTCTCTGCTTGGAAGGGTGCTTTCTCCCCCCACGCCCCCCACCGCTTGCCTCTCTGCCTACTTGTGATTTCTGTCTGTCAAATAAATAAATAAAAATCAAAAAAAAAAAAAAGAAAAAAGAAAAGACTACCTCAAGCACTTAACTGAAACCAATAGTTCAAATATTGACCTCTGAATCATGAAGGGATCTCTTATCCTCTATTTGCTTTAAAATTAACATTTGGTAAAGAAGCTTATCCTGAAGTGTTTGGTTAAGGGCAGATGTCATTCCTGATCAAAATCCTATAATGAGTTAGTACCAGAGATAGATTTTGGAAAAGAGAAAAGAAAATGTCTTTTGATTCTCAGGTCCACTGTTACCAATATGTTTAGTCTTATTGTTTCCTCACATTGGTCTCTAAATCCCTGTAAGATGAGAAGTGTCATATTAATTTTGGTATCCCTCAGATCCCCGGTACTATATCATGCATTCAAAAATACTGAATTGATTAACTTTCCAATGGAGTCTACTGATCTGTATAAATATTCAATCTCGACAGATTAGACTTGAAATGATAGTGTTATTGAACGTTGGCTGTCTCTTGACAATTGCTCTGTTAATTCCATTTGCATAGTCTTTGTTGAGGTGTTTTAGAGTTTAGAGCTTCATTTTGGACCATAATCCAAATGTATTTTAAAAATAAAAATGAAGCTCTTTGGGGGATTTTTTTTTATTTTCATAAGAAGTATGATATTAAACCTTTTAGTTAATAAAATGAGAGGAGCATTTTGGGATATGAGTTTTTTTCTGGATGCCAGTTTGAGCATTTTGTCACTTTCTGGTTACAACATATTATACTTACCAAACCAAACACCTCAAAATGATACACATAAGCCTCTGTGATAAGGCTCCTGATTACATGTTTATCTTTACCTCCAAGCAAGTGACCTCTTTACACTTATTCATCTTACACTAGCTGTCTTTCTGTTCCTAGAACATCTCAACTCCATGACATCTTAGGACTTTTCTTTTGCTTTCCCATCAGCCTGGAATGTTTATCCTTTGATTAGTCCCATGAATCCCATGTTTGACTCCATAGTCCTAGAGGTCTTAAGTCAAATATTCTATCCTCCAGATGTTTTCTGACCACCTATGTAAAGTAGCCCCCCACCAAAGTTGTTTACTGTTACATCACCTTTTTATTTCTGTCTAGGAGTTATCACAATGATGAGAATAGTCATTGGCTATCTTAGCCAACAGATTGTAAATTTCCATGAGTACAGGAAACTTTTTCAAACTTTGTACCCTGATATAACTTTTTATCTGATATACCTATTGTGCAGGATACAGTGCCCGATAGACAGTAAGAACTTACGTAAATAAGCAATTATTTCCTGGAGAAGTGCATTTTAGTATAAGGAAAAAATTCTAAAAGTGAGGCATAATTCACATTTTTGTTTGTTTAAAACAAATTACTAGTTAGTATTTCACATTGTGAGTTAGCCAAACTGTATTATTATTTCAACAATTGAGACTCTGGGATATATGAATTTAGGAAATTTTCCAAAGTTAGTGAGAGGGATGAAAAAGAGATCTGTGTACTTTGTTTTTATTCAGGGAAAAAATTGACTACATTTGTTTTTAAAAATTTTGAATGTAGATAGGTGCCTTATGATATCAAGTATTTTAAATTCTATATATTGATTTTAATAATTAGTTTGGGCAAAAGTTCATGAATTTGGAAGATTGTTAAGAAGTTATTACTTTATAGAGTTGAAAGAAAATTATGACTTCAAACAATATATAGGAACCTTACTAAAACAAAGCCTAGGAGACTGAAATAATATAAGAAATAAAACAAGATTTTGTTTTATATGCATTTAATTGAGTTTAACAAGCCTAAAGGTTGAACTTTGAGGAGTTTCTACCATATACATGATTCTCATAGTATTTATCTCACTTCAAAGAAATTCATTAAGAAAAATTTCATAGAAAATAAGGAAATTTGTGATCTTAATACATAGTGTTATAATATTAACAGTATTTTATAGACATGCTGATAATTTCTTGCTTTGAAATTTTTAAATCATACTGAACCATTTCTGTCTGATGTATTTTTAAATTACAATCGATATTTACTAATTTGCCTTTCTTATTGTGGTACAGAGTATGGGATAGTGTCAGTCTTCTTTTGCTCAAGTGAAAGATTGTATCAGTGTAATAGTATCTATCAGCTATTATGATTCTTTATAGTCTTTCTATATGTGGTTAAAATATAAAATTATCTAAATGACTTAGAGAACTTTATATTTTCCTAAAAACACCATCCTGGGGAAAGTACATCTTATGGAACTAAATTGAGGAAGCATATAAGGGCAAAGATGAGAATTTTCAACTTTCAGTTATTCTCCTTTAAGTTCATGTTCTTTTCAGGGTTTGCTAAAATGTACACATACACCTCCCACTTTTCAAAAAAAAAGGTTTATTTTATTTGAATGTTTTGTTTCAACCTAGAATTGAATTTTTGTTTCAACCAGTTGTATTTCAAACTTCAGAAAACTAAATTTATTAACTAGAGAACAGTTGCTACATTTTGACCTATATGTGGACCTATGATTATAGGCATTACTCCAAGCAATTCATTCCAACACTACTTTTTCTGTATTGTGTTTTATGCACTTATCCATGGTTCTTGTTTTGAGAGTGGTACTTGGCTTCTCTTTCCAACTAAGTTAGAGAAACAGTGATTGAATTTATGCTCCTGCGGGAAACAATAGCAACAACAATAACAACAACAATAAAAACAGAAACAATGTATAACAGGAACATTTTCAAGACACTGGACATTAGGCAATGAAGTACAGTGATCCCAGAGAGATGATAAACAAAGTGATCCCTACATTTGTATTAGCTTATTGCCTTGCAAAGTTTCTAGGTCACAAACTCAAGAAAAAGAGCTTGATGGAACTTGTTAAACTCTATAAGGTCAGGATAAGGAAGTCAGAGTTTAGGGATATCAAGGCTTCCCAGAATTCACAGAATAGAGTTGTAGACTGGAGATATATACACCAAGAACCCAGGAAATTTACATAGAGTATGCATTCATCCAAGTACTGATAAGCCAATGCATATGAGGAAACTACATGAGGTGAAGGAAAGAATCATCTGAAATGATTAGAGGAAAATGTTGCCAACACTCATATAGAGTTAGTATGTTGAGTGAAATAAGTCAACCAGAGAGAGTCAATTATCATATGGTTTCACTTACTTGTGGATCATAAGGAATAACACAGAAGACATTAGGAGATGGAGAAGAGAAGTGAGTTGGGGGAAATCAGAGGGGGAGACAAACCATGAGAGACTGTGGACTCTGAGAAACAAACTGAGGGTTTTGGAGGGGGCGGCAGGGAGTGGAGTGAGCCTGGTGGTGGGTATTAAGGAGGGCATGTATTGCGAGGAGCACTGGGTATGGTGCATAAACAATGAATTTTGGAACACTGAAAAAAAATAAAATTAAATTAAAAAATTTAAAAAAGGCATTGACACCCAGAAAAAAAAAAAAATGTCCGTTTCTACCAGTCACACTGAAAAATCTCAAAGTCCATGAGGCATTAAGTAGGGCATTTAGAAGGATTTGCTACTGTACTATTTGCTATAGTAAGAGTAGTGTCTCTTACTTAAACTAAATAGTATTGGAAGTATTGGAAGGTTCTTATACTGTATGTGAAATAAATCCTAAAGCTTCCACAACAACAACAACAAAATACTTTTAGAATAAGCCAAAAAAGAAAATAAATAGAAACATAAAATATATTTAATTAGCTACAGTGCTATACTTTTTTAATGGCTAGCACTTAAGAAGGCAATATTCAGTGTCTAGCTTTCTTATCAAAAATAACCAGACATAGGGGCACCTGGGTGGCTCAGTGGGTTAAAGCCTCTGCCTTCGGCTCAGGTCATGATCCCAGGGTCCTGGGATCGAGCCCCACATCGGGCTCTCTGCTCCTCGGGGAGCCTGCTTCCTCCTCTCTCTCTGCCTGCCTCTCTACCTAGTTGTGATTTCTCTCTGTCAAATAAATAAAATATTTAAAAAAAAATAACCAGACATAAAAAGGAGCACAAAAGCACACCTGTAATTCGGAGAGGAACAAAATCAACTGAAACCAACACAGAAGTGGCACAGATCTAAGAAGTAGCAGAGACTTAAAAATGTATTGTGAAACCATATGTTCAAAATAAACTGGATGGGATTAATGAAAATGTATATATAGCGAAAGAAAAGCAATTTGAACTTGAAGACATAGCAATAGAACTGTCCCAATTGACACAAAACGAAAAAAGAGAATCTGATGACCAGGGCATCATCAAGAACTGAGACAACTTTCAAGTAACATAATGTACATGTTTTGGAGTCCCAAAAAGAAAATCATATGATCTCCCTGATATGAGGACATGGAGAAGCAACATGGGGGGGTAGGGGGATAGGAGAAGAATAAATGAAACAAGATGGGATTGGGAGGGAGACAAACCATAAATGACTCTTAATCTCACAAAACAAACTGGGGGTTGCTGGGGGGAGGTGGGATTGGGAGAGGGGGAGCGGGCTATGGACATTGGGGAGGGGAGGCGAACCATAAGAGACTATGGACTCTGAAAAACAACCTGAGGGTTTTGAAGGGTCAGGGGTGGGAGGTTGGGGGAACAGGTGGTGGGTGATGGGGAGGGCACGTTTTGCATGGAGCACTGGGTGTTGTGCAAAAAGAATGAATACTGTTACGCTAAAAAAAAAATAAATAAATAAATAAAAAGGGAAAAAAAAAAAAGAAATGGAGGGGGAAACAGAAAAAAATATTTGAAGACATAATGTCCCAAAATTTTCCAAATCTGTTGACAGTGACATAATAAGAGACATCAGAAGTGACAGATAAGCCACAAAATCCAAGATGCTCAATGTACCAAACACAAAACATGTGAAGAAAACTACATCAGTGCATATCATACTCAAACTGTTCACTGGTAAAAGAAAATTTTAAAACAGGAAAAAAAGGCACATTATGAAGAAAGAAAAATAATTAAGGATTATAGAAATCTTATTGTCAGAAAGGGTGTGAGGAGACCCTGGGACAACATCTTTAAAATGTTAGAAAACAAACCTTAAAATTCTATGCCTAGTTAAAAAAAAAATGAAGGCAAACTAATGACTTTTTCAGGTATACAATCAAAAGAAAATGGTAGACTATGGGGTATTGGGATATATATATACACACATACACATATATAAATGTATATATAAACACACACACACACACACACACACAGAAATGAATAACACCAGTAATGGCAACTATACAAGTAAATATGTAAGATTTTTTTTTCTGGTCATTTAATTTAGTTTTAGAAGCTCAGGGACAGAATAAAACAATGTATTGTGGGATACAGAACATGCTTATGAATAAAATACATGATAATAATAACATCAAGGCCAAGAGAAGAGAAATAGTATTGGAAGAATTGGAAGGCACTTATACTATATGTGAAGTGTTAAATCCTAAAGGTTCCACAACAGTAACAAAACAGTTTTAAAATAAGCTGACAAAGAAAATAAACAGAAACATAAAACATAAAAGATTTTAATTAATTTAAAAGAAGGAAGAAAAAGATGAAAAGGAGAATGAAGAACAGATAGTAAGATAGAAAATAAGTTCATAGATTTAAACCCAACTGTATCCATAATCACATTAAACATAATGGTCTAAATACAATAAAAAATCAGTGATTATAAGATTGAATTTAAAAAGAACAAGATCGGGCACCTGGGTGGCTCAGTGGGTAAAGTCTCTGCCTTCAGCTCAGGTCATGGTCTCAGGGTCCTGGGATCGAGCCCCGCATCAGACTCTCTGCTCAGCAGGGAGCCTGCTTCCCCCTCTCTCTCTGCCTGCCTCTCTGCCTACTTGTGATCTCTCTCTGCCAAATAAATAAATAAAATCTTAAAAAAAAAAAAATCATCCTGAATGTTTTTAAACTCAGTCATAGAGCTTCAATATACATGAAGCAAAAGTGAAAAATATAAATCCACAGTTATTTTGGAAAAGTAAATATGCCTTTCTAAATAATTAATAGAACCAGAAATAGTAGATAAAAACACAATAAAGACATAAGAGACTTGAATAATATCAACTAACTTGACCCAATTGATTTTTATAGAACACTCCACATGAAAACAGCATAGTATATACTCATTTCAAGTGCACATAAAGCATGTACTGAGATATATCACATTCTGGACAACAAAAATAAGTTTCAATGAATTTAAAATGATTCAAGTCACACAAAGCATTCTCATTGACATGGAACTGAATTCAAATTCAATCAATTCCCAAATATTTGGCAGTCAAATAACCCATGGATCAATGAAACCATAGAAATAATAAAGTACTTCGAACTGAATGACAGTGAAAATACAAACATTTCAAAAGGTATTGGATGCCACTAAGCAGTAGTTTGAGAGGAATTTATAGACCTAAATGTTAATATTACAAAAGACAAAAAAAGTCTAAAATTAATAACCCCAGATTTCACTTCAAGAATCCAGAAAACATGCAAATTAAACTTAGAATGAATAGAAGAAAGGAAATAATAAATATCAAAGCAGAAATTGTGACCAAATAGGCATGATTGTAGTAATGCAAGGTTGGTTTAATATTTGAAATCAAGCAGTGTAATTCACCATATAAACGAAATAAAAGTAAAAAATATACATAAAACATTGTAAAAAATGATGAAAATTTAAATAGAGAGCTATACTTTATCCATCAAAAGACAAATTGTTAAAATGTCAGTTCTTGGGGTGCCTGGGTGGCTCAGTGAGTTAAGCCTCTGCCTTCGACTCAGGTCATGATTCCAGGGTCCTGGGATCCAGCCCCGCATGGGGCTCTCTGCTCAGCAGGGAGCCTGCTTCCACCTCTCTCTCTGCCTGCCTCTCTGCCTACTTGTGATCTCTCTCTCTCTGTCAAATAAATAAATAAAATCTTAAAAAAAAAAGTCAGTTCTCCTCAAACTTATTTGTACTTTAAATTCAGTGCCAATCCAAATCCTAGCAGGTTTTAATTGAAGAAATTTACAAGCTGGTTCTAAAACTCATACAAATATATAAAGGACATAGCATCACCAAGATAACTTTGAAAAAGAACAAAGTTGGAGTAATAACATCACCTGTTTTCAAGATGATGCTACAGTAGTCAAGACAGTGTATAACTGACATAAGGTAGACAACTTGGCATAGTGGTAAATGATGAAACAGAGTTTAGATTCCAGAAATAGATACACACACACATATATATAGACAACTGATTTTTGACAAAGATGAGGATGTGGAGAAAATGGAATTCTCAAATACTTCTGGTGGGAATGTAAAATGATATGACTACTATGGAAAATAGTTACACAGATTTTTTTTTCATGTTTTTATTTAAATTCTAGTTAACACACAGTGTAATATTAGGTTCAGGAATAGAATTTAGTGATTCATCACTTACATACCAAACTCAGTGTTCATCACAACAGGTGCCCTTCTTAATACCCATCACCTTTTTAACCCATTCCATCTCCCTTCACCTACCTCCCCACCAGCAACCCTCAGTTTGTTTTCCATAGTTAAGTCTATTTTCTGGTTTGCCTGTCTTTTTATTTTTCCCCTTATGTTCATCTGTTTGTTTCTTAAATTCCACATATGAGTGAAATTATATGGTATTTGTCTTTCCCTGCTTTGCTTATTTTGCTTATCATAATATACTCTAGCTATATCCATATCATTGTAAATGGCAAGATTTCATATTCTTTTTGATGGCTGAATTATATTCCACTGTATATATAGATCACATCTTCTTTATCTAGTCATCCATCAGTGGACATTTGGGCTCATTCCATAATTTGGCTATTGTTGATAATGCTGATATAAACATAAAGCTGCATGTATCCCTTTGAATCAGTATTTTTGTATCCTTTACATAAATACCTAGTCATGTAATTCCTGGATTATAGGGCAGTTCTATTTTTAATTTTTTGAGGAACCTCCATACTGTTCCACAGTGGCTGCACTGAGTTTTTTTTTTTTATTTTAAATAAGTAGAAAAATCATATGATCCAGCCTTTTCAATCTTAGATATTCATCCAACAGAAAAACCATATGTGTATACAAAGAATTGTACCTAAATATTTATAGCATATTTATTTGCAATAGTCAAAAAGCATAAATAACCCAAATGTTCATCAAGAGAATGGATAACCAGAATTATGATATGTCCATATAATAAAATATAATTAATTACTGATAGACATGGATGAATCTCAAAATAATTACACTGAATGAAAGAAGATAATAGAAGAAGAGTACATACTGTATGATCTCATTTATATAAAACTCTAGAAAATGAAAAGTAATCTATATGACCAAAAACAGAACAGTGGTTTCATGGAGGAGAGGGTACAGTGTGGGGAAAGGGGAGGTGGTTTGGAGAGACAGATTACAAAGAAGGAGGAAACTTTTAGGGTGATAAGTATGTTCACTATCTTGAATGTGATAATGGCTTCAGAAGTATATACATGTATTAAAATTTATCAGATTGTGCATTTTATATGTGTACATTTTATTATAATCAATTATGGCTCATTAATGCTATTGAAATATGATTAAAACATGAAAAAACCTTAAGCAAATCCTGAAATATCATAAATAAAGTAGAAATTACAAATTATTCAAATTGGATCAATTCTAGTGAAATTGATGGGAGAGTTTATAAACAAAAGGGAAGAAAGAAAGAAAAAATAAAATGGTATTTTCTGGTGGTCACAATAAATCTAGTGAGGAAAAAATTTAAATAGCACTGATGAAGACCAGTAGGTTTTGTTTCTGATTTTTCATTCTGTTAATATTCCATGAGTTTAATATTAATCTATTTTACAAAACATTCATGTTAGACATTAGGTTTTTCATTTCTCCTAAATGCAGAGGAAGTTTTATATTGGAATTGTGTGATTTCCAGGTTATCTTGGTTACCATCTGACAGGAAGTTGTTTCTCAGATATATTCTTGATTTTGACTAAGGATTTAGAGACACAGTTGTTTAATTGTTAAGTTTATTTTTCTAAAAACAGAATCAAAATTTTAGAGCTGAAAAGATCACAGAAATCTTGTAGGCTGTAACCTCATTATGCGAAGGCCAAATGTGAAACCAATTTAAATGGCTAGATTAGGATCTGAAGAATAATTAGTGGCAGAGCTGAAACCAAAATTCAAGCCTGAAATATCCACTCCAAAATTCATGTTGAGACATTATGCAGGCCACCTCAACTTGATATATTATGTATGGTGGCACAATGGTTTTTCTAAATAGGTTGAACAAAGCCTTTACATGGACTGACAGATTATTTGAGAGAAAACAAAAAAGATCACAGCAGGTTCAGATGAAAAAAATGATAGGCGTTACCATCTAAACCTGATTCTGACTCAGTATGAGATGTGTAGAAGACAGCAACCAACAATCTAGAATATTTGTGGCATGGGGGAAAAAAAAAAGATGCAGCCTAAAAAAGTACAAGAATATATGGTGGGTGATTATTAATTATTATTAAAAGTTCCAGTGATTGCCACTCTTCTGTCAGTAAATTGATTTTACTCTGCTTTCCTGACTGGATAATTTGTTTGTCTTGCCTGCATCAGTTCTTTTGTTGAATTATTATCATAATTATATGTGTGAATCATTTTTCTTGAAAGTGTAACGACTCTGTTCTTTTCTTGTTAATTTATGCTTTAATAATAATAGCAACAGAAAATACATATGCCCATTGCAAATTTGCCCTATATAACAGTTTACGTATTTTCCATCCTTTAAATACTTTAGACATTTCTAAATACATGACATATTTTAGCCTTTTGATTGTCACCAAACTTAAGTTTGTTGCTTTTATTATCTCCATTTTACAGATGAGTAAACCAAGGAAAATACACTAAGGTTTGAAGCCGGATAAACTGTGAGATAATATTCATAACCACTTTTAAAACATGTAAAATTAGCTTAAAAAGAAAGGTTTGACACAATAGCCAAAATTGAGAGGAAAGGTTGCATTCCAAACTAATAGTTTCTGCTGATATTGGCAGGATTTTTGCTGCTCCAGTAGTTTCTGTTTAATGAGCAAATTGCTTTAAGTACACATATACCACTGTGGCACTAAGAATAAAGATATTTAGTCAATTTCTCTCTCATTTGTGATAATTCCAATGCTGCCTATTTGTCAAAAGTACTCTGAATTTAACCTGAAAAAAAAAACCACTTAAGAAATTAATATTATAAGCTTAACAAACTAATACAGAAAGGGAAGAATAAAATCAGTAATTTATTCAATGGAACACAATAGAATATCATGAAATTTATTCTTACAATGTTATGAAAACAATGATTAATAGTCAAAATCATTTTATTGATCTGAGAGCTCATCAATAAGGAGACTTTCAGACAACATGTAGCAATAAACATCATACATACATAGGGATTCTAATGAATGTCCATAACTTCATATAGAAATTCCCTTTTCTCAGGGAGTTATATCTGGTAGTGAATGTCCCCTGAAAGAGTTGACTCCATGCATGAAAACACAAAAATTCCTTTCTATGTCACTAATAAAGCTTCATTATTTTATGTCATATTGCTTTTTCTTCTCCCATTTGTCTTAAAGAATTCGATCAGTCCTCCAAAACCCAGTTTAATTATCACATTTCTCAAGTTTTCTTTTAGTTTGATTTCTTTCTTCTATGTCTTTTCCACAACACTGAGGTGTATATATCACATCTAGAACTCAGTTATATGGTCTTAGTGATGTTAATTATTGATTCTAAATACTAAACTGTGTATTAAATAATACACATCTTGAGGATGGTGTCTCTGTCTTGTTTCTTTAACTCCCTAACACTTACCACACAGCCATAGGTAGGAGACTCTCAGGAGTAATCTGGTCCTTTTGTCCACTCAAAAAAAAAAAAAATCATATTGTATTTCAATCTACAATAGTGACTTAGGAGGCTTTGAAGTCACTTTCTTCCAGACACATCAAACCTACAGCCGCACAAATAGCAATTCCCTCTGCAAAAAATCCAAAAACTAGTGAGCAATTCCTATACATCATGCTAATGAGAAAATAACCACATGGAAACAGGTAAGAAAAACTGAAATATACTCTTGTCATAAACCTTACCCCTAGCACAGCAACATAAAATCAAAAGGGAACTCACAACTCCCAGCTTCTCCCTGATAAGTGAAAGGTTTGGACCCCACATCTTATACCCCACCATTTAAGACTTTCACCTGAGGGATGGACAACCAAAACACCTAGCTCTGAAAGCCAACAGGCCTTGTGTCCATGAAAACTACAAGGTGATAACATTAGTGTTACCAGGACTTGCTGTGGCTGTCCCCCAACAGCTCAGCACAAAAGAAGAAGAAAGAAATGCCTATGCCCCAGTCTTTACCTAAAAGAGGCCTATTTGCAAATTTTAAAAGCTGAGAATGCCATCTCCATATTCTCTTTCTGGCTTACTCCAGGTAATTATTGTCTCCCTGGAAGGAACTTGTCAATATGTCTAGCTAGATTTACAAAGGAAAAAAAAGAGACAGGACTCAAATAAATAAAATTAGAAATTAAAGAGGAGGGGTGCCTGGGTGGCTCAGTGGGTTAAGCCTCTGCCTTCGTCTCGGGTCATGATCTCAGGGTCCTAGGATTGAGCCCCGAATCAGGCTCTCTGCTCAGCTGGGAGCCTGCTTCCCCCTCTCTCTCTGCCTGCCTCTCTGCCTACTTGTGATCTCTCTCTCTGTCAAATAAATAAATAAAATCTTTAAAAAAAAGAAATTAAAGAGGAGATATTATAAGTGATACCATGCAAATACAAAAGATCATAAGAATCTACTATGAATAATTATATGCCAACAAATTGGACAACCTAGATGAAGTGGATAAATTCCTGAAAATACCAACCTACCAAGACTGAATCATGAAGAAATAGAAAGCCCAAACATAATAAACACAGTGTATGATAAGCTCAGAGCTAACATCATACTTAACTGAAAACTAAAACTAAAAACTCCTCCTCTAAGGGGCGCCTGGGTGGCTTAGTGGGTTAGGCCTCTGCCTTTGGCTCGGGTCATGATCTCAGGGTCCTGGGATCGAGCCCCATATCGGGCTCTCTGCTCAGCAGGGAGCCTGCTTCCCCCTCTCTCTCTGCTTGCCTCTCTATCTACTTGTGATCTCTCTCTATATATCAAGTAAATAAAATCTTTAAAAATAAAAAAATAAAAACTTCTCCTCTAAGACCAAGAACAAAACAAGGGTGCCCACTCTCACCACTTCATTTAACATAGTACTAGAAATCCTAGCCAGAGCAATTAGGCAAGATAAAGAAATAAAAGGCATCCAAATAGTGGGAAAAAAGGAAGTAAAACTATCTCTACTTGCAGATGGCATAATATTACATAGAGAAAACCTCAATGCCTTCATCAGAAAAGTGTTAGGACTAATAAATTCATTAAAGCTGCAGAATAGTAAATCAATATACAAAAATTGGTTGCATTTCCACACATGAAAAATGAGCTATTAGAGAAATTAAGAAAGAATTCCATTTATAATTGCATAAAAAATAACTATATACTTAGGAATAAATTTAACAGAGAGGTGAAAGATCTGTTTTCTGAAGATGTTGATGAAAAAAGTTGGAGAAGACACAAATCAATGGGAAATTACATTATGCTCTTGGATTAGGAGACTTAATATTGTTAAAATACTACCCCCCAAAGTCTAACAGATTCAATTCAATCTCTATCAAAAGTTTAATGGCATTTTTCACAAAAACTGGGAAAACAATTCTAAAATTCATATGGAAGCTCAAAAGGCCCTGAATACCCAAGGCAATCTTAAGAAAAAGAACAGAGCTAATGGTATCACACTTCCTGATTCCAAACTATATTTCAAAGCTATGGTAATGAAAATACTGTAATATAGCATAAAAACAGATACAAGATCAATGGAACAATAGAGAGGCCAGAAATAAACTCGCAAATATATGGCCAGTTAATCTATTACCAACTGTGTAAGAATATCCAATAAGGAAATGATGGTCTCTTTAATAAATGGTGTTGGGAAAACAGGACAGCCACATACAAAATAATCAAATTGGATCCTTATCTTACACTTTACACCCAAATCAATTCATATTGAAGCTGGAATATAACACCTGAAAACATAAAACTCCTAGAAGAAAATATAGTGGGCAATTTCCTTTACATCATCATTGGCAATGATTTTTTGGATTTGACACCAATAGCAAAGGCAACAGAAGCAAAACTGCACAGGTGGGACAAAATCAAACTAAAACCTTCTGCACAGCAAATAAAACCACCAACAAAATGAAAAGCCATCTGATAATGGGTTAATATTCAAAATATATAAAGAGCTTCTACAACTCAAGAGCAAAGGACAATTGAATTAAAAAACAGAAGAACTGAACAGGCATTTTTTTAAAGACAGACAAGTGGCCAATAGATACATGAAAATGTATGCAATATCACTAAATATTAGGAAAATGTAAATTGAAACCACTGCAAGATATGACTTCACACCTGTTAGAATGTCTATTATCAAAAAGTCAAGTGATAAGTGTTGGTAAGGATGTGAATAAAAAGGAACTCTTGCACACTGTTAGTGGAAATATAAATTGGTACAGCAACCATGGAAAATAGTTTGTAGGATCCTCAAAAAATAAAAAAATGGAAATACCTCATGATCCAGCTATCCTACTTCTGGGTATATATCTAATGGAAATAAAAAGACCTTGAAAAGATATCTGCATTCCTATGTTCATTGCAGCATTATTCATAATAGCCAAGATATAGGGACAACCTGTGTCTGTCAATAGATGAATCAATATAGAAGATTTATATATATATTCATCCAGCATGGATGGCACATTTTAGCATTACGCTAAGTGAAATAAACGAGATAGAGAAAGACAGATACTGCATGGTATCACTTATATGTGAAACATAAAAAGAAAAAAAACTTAAAAAATTTTAAGAAAAGTTAAATTCACAGAAACAGTAAAATAATTGCTAGGGTTGGAGGGTGGAGAAAATAGGCAGAAGTTGGTAAAATGGTACAAACTTTCAGCTATAAGATGAATAAGGTCTGAGCATCTAATGTAAAACAGTGTCTACAGTTGATAACACTATATTGTATAGTGGAAATTTGCCAAAGAGAACTTAAATATTCACACACACACACACACACACACACACACAAAGATAAATATGTGAGGTGACGGATGTGTTAATTAACTAAATGAGGAAATCCTTTCATAGTACATAGATAGGTACATCAGATCACCACAAAACACACTTTAAATATATTAAGTTTTTGAGTTTATCTTTGTGTATGGTGTAAGAGAATGGTCGAGTTTCATTCTTCTACATATAGCTGTCCAGTTTTCCCAGCACCATTTATTGAAGACACTGTCTTTTTTCCATTGTATATTTTTTCCTGTTTTGTCGAAGATTATTTGACCATAGAGTTGAGGGTCCATATCTGGGCTCTTTACTCTGTTCCACAGGTCTATGTGTCTGTTTTTATGCCAGTACTACGCTGTCTTGGTGATCACAGCTTTGTAGTAAAGCTTGAAATCAGGCAACGTGATGCCCTCAGTTTTGTTTTTGTTTTTCAACATTTCCTTAGCAATTTGGGGTCTCTTCTGGTTCCATACAAATGTTAGGATTATTTGCTCCAGCTCTTCAAAAACTACTGGTGGAATTTTGATCAGAATGGCATTAAAAGTATAGTTGCTCTAGGCAGTATAGACATTTTAACAATGTTTATTCTTCTGATCCAAAAGCATGGAATGGTCTTCCATCTTTCTGTGTCTTCTTCAATTTCTTTCATGAGTGTTCTATAGTTCCTCAAGTACAGATCATTTACCTCTTTGGTTAGGTTTATTCCCAGGTATCTTATGGTTCTTGGTGCTATAGTAAATGGAATCGATTCTCTAATTTCCCTTTCTGTATTTTCATTATTAGTGTATAAGAAAGCCACTGATTTCTGTACATTGACTTTGTATCCTGCCACGTTACTGAATTGCTGCATGAGTTCTAGTAGTTTGGGAGTGGAGTCTTTGGGGTCCATATAAAGAATCATGTCATCTGCAAAGAGAGAGAGTTCGACTTCTTCATTGCCCATTCTCTTACACCATACACAAAGATAAACTCGAAATGGATAAAAGACCTCAACGTGAGACAGGAATCCATCAGAATCCTAGAGGAGAACATAGGCAGTAACCTCTTCGATATCAGCCACAGCAACTTCTTTCAAGATATGTCTCCAAAGGCAAAGGAAACAAAAGCGAAAATGAACTTTTGGGACTTCATCAAGTCCTTTCCTTTCCTTCAGCAAAAGAAACAGTCAACAAAACAAAAAGGCAAGCCACGGAATGGGAGAAGATATTTGCAAATGACAGTACAGACAAAAGGTTGATATCCAGGATCTATAAAGAACTCCTCAAACTCAACACACACAAAACAGATAATCATATCAAAAAGTGGGCAGAAGATATGAACAGACACTTCTCCAATGAAGACATAAAAATGGCCATCAGACACATGAAAAAATGCTCATCATCACTAGCCATCAGGGAGATTCAAATTAAAACCACATTGAGATATCACCTTACACGAGTTAGAATGCCCAAAATTAGCAAGACAGGAAACAACATGTGTTGGAGAGGGTGTGGAGAAAGGGGAACCCTCTTACACTGTTGGTGGGAATGAAAGTTGGTATAGCTACTTTGGAGAACAGTGTGGAGATTCCTCAAGAAATTAAAAATAGAGCTTCCCTATGACCCTGCAATTGCACTGCTGGGTATTTACCCCAAAGATATAGATGTAGTGAAAAGAAGGGCCATCTGTACCCCAATGTTTATAGCAGCAATGGCCACGGTCGCCAAACTGTGGAAAGAACCAAGATGCCCTCCAACAGATGAATGCATAAGGAAGATGTGGTCCATATACACGATGGAGTATTATGCCTCCATCAGAAAGGATGAATATCCAACTTTTGTAGCAACATGGACGGGACTGGAAGAGATTATGCTGAGCGAAGTAAGTCAAGCAGAGAGAGTCAAGTATCATATGGTTTCACTTATTTGTGGAGCATAACAAAGAACATGGAGGACATGGGAAGATGGAGAGGAGAAGGGAGTTGAGGGAAATTGGAAGGGGAGATGAACCATGAGAGACTATGGACTCTGAAAAACAACCAGAGGGTTTTGAAGGGGCGGAGGGTGGGAGGTTGGGGAACCAGGTGGTGGGTAATAGGGAGGCACGTATTGCATGGAGCACTGGGTGTTGTACAAAAACAATGAATACTGTTACGCTGAAAATAAATAAATAAATAAATAATTTTAAAAAATAAATAAATGTATTAATGTTTATTTGTCACTTATATCTCAATAAAGCTGCAGTTTTAAAAAAAGTATATATTCATTTGGAGGTGGGTATGGTACTAATTCACATAAAGGAGCAACAAGTGAAGAGTTTTCTTAAAGGGTTTTCGATCATGCTCTGTTGAGACCTGTAGAAGCAGAAATTTTAAAATCCAACCAAATATTTATTAGGTTGAATGTGATTGAGGACTTCATTGGGTAAGAAAGTCTGTTCATTTTCCAATCTAGTTCAAATTCATTACCAAATGATTCTTTTTCAAAGAATTTCCCATGATCTCAAAACCTTTATATCAGTGCTTATTTAATTTACTCCTCCAAAATACATATAAAGCCTCAAATAATACTATAAAAGGACTAAATAGTGTTTTTCAAAAAATATTAACGGTGGCTTATTAATTATGATTAATTGTTCCTTGGCTGAATGCTTTAGAACATTAAAAGTGACTGAAAGGCCTATGATAGTATTAATGCTCCTCATAATAAGCTAGTGGTAGATCACCTTCTTGAATCCCATCTCCCTTGTCTCTTAAGCTGAATTATAACTGCCTTGAAAGATTGTATTTTCTAATTATTTTAGAGTTACTGAATTAGCTAAGAATTAAGGCTAGAAAGATGAACTTAGTGATTAATAAATAAAGCCCTTTGCAAAGGGTGCTTTAAATCACATATTCATTTTGGTATACGATTTCCCAAATCCCATGATTATATCCACAAATATACAAATCTTAGCTGTTTTTTTTCTTGTCTTTCCTCCTCATGTACTTAGCAATGCCAGCACCTTGCATGGTATGCTATTACCTTCTAAACCATTTTCTATTGATTGTACTCATCAAAATCTTGACTTTGAATGATTACTGAACTCCATCTATATATGTGCTGAAAATATCTGAAAGTAAAAATAACTCTACTCTTCACATTCTGTTTCTTTTATCTTTTCTCTATTATAAGAACTTATCAGTGATTTCTTTCTGTATCCCATTATAGGAATGGCATCATGGAATAAAATATATGCTGACAGTTCACAGATTTATTATTGTATTTCATATATTCACATTTTAAAGACTGATGTTTTTCAGTTAAATGAATCCAAAAAGATTAAATCTTTTTAAAAGGAATCAATTCCCTCAGAGTGGTATTTTTTTGCCAGCATGTCTTTATCAGACTATAATTGGGTATGGGCTTTCTGAGATTGCAACACTTTTCATCTGCTCATCTACTTGAGGTAGAATTTTTTTTCCAATCCTAATATATTAAAATATTGATTTTCTGTCTAATCATTACAATCGAATGCATTCACATTAGTGCATTTCAATAAAAGTATCAACACCAATAGAAAATTACATTTGGAAGTAGATTTGAGTCACGTACTTGAAAAATCAGTGTGTATAGAAATTAAAAAGTCCAATTTTCATAGATAATAGCTTACAGTGTTTCAGTTGAAATGCCAACTAAACTTCTGGTGGAACCTAGCTCTAAGACAAGCTGTGATCACAAGTCTCCTTGAGTTCAAAATTTGCCACTGCTCACTTGTCATCAATCAACAGTGACTACGGGTGATACCCAACCTGAGCCAACAACAAATCATGGATGTAGTCAAAGCCTGATGGTTGGCTATATGTATTCCACCCTTATATAGCTATAAACAGTCTACTTTATACCTATATATGCCTCTCCCTTCCCCAAAGGGAGTTTTTCAGGCAAAACATAATAATGCTGAAGTTTGATCTTACTGTCATTCCCAAGGTGTTTGTAAGATGCCAAACTACAAATCTAGCTGGATCTTGAATATAACTAACATTAATGGCTGTTCTAATACAGACTTAATTGTATTATTGCACAGGAAGGAGAATGCTTGGTGTAATGCAGACTAAGGGTTGTGCCCATATTCCTGTGTCAGTCCTGGATCTGGAGTCATGGTCATATACTGTCTATACAGGGTTTGGTGAAATCAAGTGCATCAACTCTGGTGAAGTTGAGGGTAAAAGAGATGGTAGCATTAAAAGTTAATTCATGTACCTGATAGATTGTGCTCTGGTCCACCATTTCACTGCATTTCTGAGATCAGATTCTCTGTTTTCATCATCACTTTCTGATGAGTCATGCAGTTGTCATCCAAGGAGAGAAAGTAGGTAGGGCATATTATGGCTGATGTATCTGTGTGATAATTACTTGATCAAGGCATGACCTATTATACAACAAATTTTATGCTCATCCCCTACTGTGAGGAATATATATATATATTTTTAATCTAAACTTATTTCATTCTCTAATGAAATACCTTTTTCTAACTAACATTTCTTAAGTATATATATGTTTGTGTCATAACCACAGTAATTCCTAAGGAATTCTGAATACCCTTCCTCCCCAAGATCCCCTTATTGGAAAAGAAGGTATGTAGTGTCAGACCAGGGCAATCAATTTGGAATACATTCTCAAACCATTTTCTTGGCCATCTTTAGTTAATTTATCTTCCTAAAAATTTCCTTTTAATTAGGCTGGTTCAAAATATGATGGTCTCCAAGAAATAATAACATTCTGAAATGCACAACTAAACTATCAGTCTACATAGAATACTTACAGTGTGAAAACTATTCTCACATACCTTTTCTTTTTTTAAATAAAAAGAATGAAATAGAAATTATCACAAGAAAGAGATTAATACTGATTGTGAATACTTAAAAATGAAGAATTGTAAACTTTCAAGAATAAAGGTATTTCCATGCTAATAAGTTGAATTATTCAAAAAAATAAAAATAGAATATTTTGCATGAATTTTACTATGTGAATCATTTCCTTTATGGTGAAAATGATTGTGTTTAATGATGTGAATCATATCTTTTAACAGTTATGATAAATCTCCTAAATCCAAACTGAAAGTTGTGTTTCAGAGGCTTCCAAATTAAAAACAAAAGAAATACCCTCCCAAGGTACTTTAGTAATTTTTAGAAATGTGCTATCTCTCAGTTTATGCACTTGAATACCACTTGGTAAATTCACCTGCTGCACTAATGTGTACTTTGGTCTCAAGCAGAGATAAAGATAATTCATTACATCCTTTTAATAATTTGAATCCAAATGGCTATGGAGAAAATAATTTTCATCCTAGGTAAATTTAGTTGTATCCTCAAGGTGTTCCTGGGCCTGACTTTGAGGCCTTTGCTTAGGTTTCTTGGTATCATATATGTTTAGTGTAGGACTAGGACATTTCAGATTAGATGAATTCTCCTCTAAGTCTCAATTCTCATGGACAGAAATCTATATACTGCCTCCCTCCATATATCCTAGCCCACACTGATTTGATTTCTGAAAACTTGATCACACTAAGGATCTTTTATTATTTGACTTGAACAGCAATTTATGCTTAAAACATAAGTAATTTTTACTTATTTTTCAGAAGTATCATTCAGTTATTCTAACCGACAAGTTTTATACAGTGAAATATAATTATTACCCTATATCTGTATGTTCTTTGCATTTCTTGCTATCTTATAGGCAAATTACCTCAGTTCATTTCTATTAGGACAGATCCTGCTGACAAAGCATTGAAGTCAGGGTTAATCACTGTCAAAGTAAAGCAGAAAATGGAAGCACTTCTTTTTTTTTTTTATAATAAATCAGCATAAAAAGGCCATGACTACAGAAGAATAAACTATCTATAAATATCCTATTACATAATTATTACATAATTTTAAATGACTACAGTTAAAATGGTTTCAAGTAAAAAAAATACATTAAAATAAACAGATAAGCTGTCCAAATATTTAATTTAATGAAACCATCACCTATCTACATAAGCGTCCTCTTCAAGAAAATGGATCACCGCTAATATTTGTGAACAGCACAAATAGTTATTCCAACTAATAGATACATATGCATCCCGAAAAAAACCTTTGTGAATTTAAAATCACTTGTTACTTAATTTAAAGGACTTTTTTCTCCAGACCTTTCTATTATCATCTGCCAAACAATTCCCAAGAATTCAGTTACATCTTATTTATTCAGATATTTTCATAAGGTGTATTTGGGAAAACTTCTCTAAAATGTCATCTTACTTTTAGTAAAATTGAGAAATGTTGTGCCAACCTTAACCTTGTTATAAAGCTTAGATAAGACAATACACAGCTTCGATACGTAAGAGTTCCATAAATATTAGCTATTTTGAAAAGTTTTTCATTATTCCTGATGATTATCTCGAGCATTCACTAGTTTAAAAGGTCTCTCCAAATTAAATAACTTTTCTTTTTTCTATTATTTAACATGATCTTTTTTTTAAATTCCTCTATCCATGATTCTTTTCCATGTCCTTTTTGTTTATTTTCAAAATAAAATTCCTGAAATGAACAATCAAATATGAATTCCACATTCAGGCTAATGACCGAGGATTGGCAGCGTACCATTTAATGTTTTATTTTTTAATTTTAAATACTTCCTAATATATGATCAAGGTTTGTTTTGATATTTGTTTTCTATTTTCTTTTTGCTTTCCTATATTATTAGTTATTAGTCAATGATCCCTGTCTTTATTAAGCTACCTATAATGATTTTTTAGTAATTTAAAGAGATTATAGCTAATTAAAAATATATCCCTATGCACTAATAATTATTAAATTAAATCTACTCCATAGTGGCATTATTGATTTGCCTACTTGAGTTATATTTTTATCTAGGCCTGATAACTTTCAATGTATTAAAACTTTTCCTGTGGTTTAACATTCCATGACTAACATTCTATTGTCATTATATAATAGATGGGTAGATTGAATATTAGCAAATACTTGGTCAAGTTATTTTATTTCATTTCCGTAAATAAGCACATAACTCTATCTTGCATTAGATTATACTTTCTTAAAAATGAAATCATTACTGGGGCACCTGAGTGATTCTGTGGTTTAAGCATTTGCCTTTAGCTCAGGTCATGATCTTGGGATCCTGGGATCAAGCCCCATGTCAGGCTCCTGCTCAGCGGGGAGTCTGCAAGTTGTGCTCATTCTCTTTCTCTCTCTCTCCTTCAAATAAATAAATAAATAAAATCTTTTAAAAAATGAAATCATTACTATCCCGTGAATTACATTTTTTACCCATTTGAAATATTTTTTTCTTCCTAAGTTAATTCCATTTATCTAATTCTAGTTATAGTCGCATAATGTTAAAACTTATGGATGACATTATCGAGTTATTTATTTATGTAGAATTCCTAAAATTGTTTCAGGAAGCCCTAAGTTTACATTAAGTGTTGACTTGATCACCTCCAAATTCTAAAATATGACTAAAGTTTTAAATTTCCATTTTGAATTTTTATTTTTAATACTTCTTTAACAGTCAGATGTACAGACTTTAGAGTAGAAACTCTCCCTGGATTTGAAACTAAGCTCTACTACTTGCTAGAGAAACCTTGAGCAAGCTACTTCATATCTTCATATCTTGTTGAATTTGGAAGGATGACTGCTTTTCGGGTAAAGCGAAGTAAGAAGAGAAGAAATTCCATTGCAGTGGAATGGCAAAATGAAGGTATGAGCAAGAAGTGGTCAGGAGACCCAGAGAAGATTTGACTAAACCAGAGGAGACACATATTGGGATGAGTTAGGAAATATAAGGATATATAGTTGTGTTGTGTTGGGTTCACATTATGGAAGACCTGAAATATCTAGAAAACTAACAGTGGAGCAGAAGGATATCATGGTGAGAGGTGTTTCAACAGGTAAATTCATGCATGTAGAAAGAAGAACAATGAGTGTCATTAAAGCAAGAAAGTAGTTACTGTACTATCCTGAAATATAGTGAAAAAGCTTAAACTAAGTGTGATTATGTAAAAATATATATTTTATATATATAAATATATGTATATATTTATATTTATATTTATATATATAAATATATATTTTTATATAGGAAGTCTGTGAGAGGATTCTCAGGCAGCTGTGGGAAAGGAAGTCAGTAGATCGGATAATGGTAATGCTATCTTGAGTAGTTTCTTTTGTGCAGGCACCAAAGAATACAGCCTTGTATCTCCTATTTTTTCAACCTGTTAGCAACATTTATGAACACCAAGACTGCTGTTGAATTTGTGAATAGGTGTATTTATTATTAGACACATTAAACTGATTTAGAGACTATTATTACCTATTGTTGGTTCAGTTGTCATAACCTCAGTTTAGAATTTAAAAAGGTTGCCTTCCAAATAGAAGTAAAAGCATGAATGATTGCACCTTGAATATAAGGTCATCTAGGGAGACAATGTGGTTAGCTTGAGGTGAATACATTTTTTTTCTCCTTACCAAATCATGCATAAATACTCCTCTTCTTGGTTTTGGCTATTCAGACTTAAATATGGAAATGCACCTTTCAAGATAGTATAGACCTCTGGCTTCTAATCCAATGCTAACAGTAAATGAAACGAGTTTGGAAATAACTTGTCATTTATATTCACTAGTTTTGTTTTGTTCACGGAGCGTTAATAACAAAGAGGTGATTGTACTGATTTCGTAGTCTTCTATATACCCAACTTCTTTATTACACTAGCCTTGTTCACCCCTTGGTGACCATCTTTCCTTCTGACCTTTATTTTTTCTTTTAAGAAGATTTTCTTTCCAGCTTATGAATCCCAAGTGCCTTAATGAGTGCCTCTGTAGGTAGCCTATTGTGCAGGGTTGCAATAAAGCAAAACAGTGTACTAGAAATGCAACACAGCAGTAATCCTATTAGCAAAGGCAGCCATTGTCAGAGATAACATAAAAAAACAGTTTGAGTGAGGGGAAGGGCATTCTGGCTCATCCATGGGCTGATGAACGAGGGACTCTCTTAACTTCATCAGCAGGTACTGGACTATGGATCCTAATTTTCGTTTAGGGGTTGAGTCCCTTGCTTATCATGCTGCTATTCAATGACAAACTGTTACTCTTGCCTGCTTTGTTGCTAGCACTTTATTTGGGGTTCGTTCAACAAGGACTAGTAACGGGAGTTAAAGGCAGTCACTGTGAAGAAATCTCTCCCCCCCCACCCTCATCTTTGTAAGCTCTGAGACTGAATTTTTAAAAATTTGAGGAAGTATTTCCTACATTAACTTACATGTAACTCTAAACCAAAATTCTAGATCCTCAATCTCAAATAAATATATATAGCTTTCTTTAATTATTCAATGGGATATTTCGTTTCAAGATTCTATTAGTGTTACATGATATAAATCCTCATCGCTGACCCTCATCCAATTAACTTTAAAAGCAAGTAATATACTGCCCAGGTCTTAGCCATTCTTACCGTTCTTACCCTCAAGCTTATATCTACTGTAATTAGCATTTCACCTAATGGTCAGTAAGCCTGATTTTGCCAGACCCTGCACAGACAGCACTGTGATCCCAATTAGTTAATAAAAGAGCTCTCATTATCAGATTAATAACAAGACTTAATGCAATAAGCATGGTTAGATAATGAAACACAGAAAGTAGAAAGTGTAAAAAATATATTCCCTTGTTATAAATACCCCAAGATGTAGTGCCTGCTCCTGATTCCTGGATGCAAGTTATAGGTATGTTTGTATTATAGAAAATTAGAGCCAAACTCCATTAGAGATCACCAACTGTAGCCCCCTGACTTAGCTGTTGAGAAAACCACATCCAAGAAAGTTCCATTTTATGGCTAATGTCACACAGAGACTGTGTTAACATAAGGACAAGAATCCAAGTGTTCTGACTTCCACCCCAACGTTCTTTCCACTTCATTTTACCGCCACAAAATGCAAGTCATTAACATTAACATAAAAAGTAATTTGAGCACATGCTTCATTGAAAACAGACTGTGTTATAATATCAAAGATGTTCCAAGTCCAGAGATATAAGCATTATAGTGTGAACTGAACAATGGGTCTCCCAAATGAAGTAAGCACAACTCTTGACTTGTTCTCCTTTTTGAGAGATGCCTGGCAGTCACTTAACACTCAAGATTCCCAAACCCATATCAGTATATTTCTAGAATAGTTTAGATGCTTTAAACTCTAAGGATCCCAGTGGTTACTTTTAAAACTGATATAAACAAGGGGTTTATTAATTCCCAAAACAAGTAGACCAGAGGTAAGGAAGTTATGGGGTTAGTTAGTTCATCGTTTCACAAGGTCAAGATTCTCTTCCTCTCGGATTCTATTGGCTTTGCTTTTCTAGTACCAACATGTTTCCTGGCATTATGTGCAGCCAAAGGCAGGAGTGAAGAAAAAAAAAAAGTGGCTGATCTCTTCATGTGTGTCTTTTTCAGAGTCAGGAAAATTTTCCTACTCTCCCTAGTAGAGTTCCCCTTATAGCTCCTTAGTCAGAATTACATCACATGTCCTTGTCTAAACCAATCACTGTCAAGAAAATGGAATTACCACAATTGGCGTGGCGTTTCCAACCTTCATTTCCCCTGAAACATAAAACCTCCAAGCATCTGGACAAAATCAGAGTTCTGCTGTAGAAAAAGAATTAGAAAGGATTTAAGGAAGGATGGTGATTGATTCATATAATTTGAGTATATTTCTTAATTACCAGGCATGTGTTTCTTTTAGAAGATATTTAGGATGTAAGACATTATCAGAACCCAGGATACATCAGCATCTGACAGGCTACTCCTACTTGCCACGAATCTGGAAACATCTGATGCATGCAATAACATGGCACCTGGGAATACGTACTTCTGTGCCAATTATGATTGATCTGCCATTCTTGGAGGAGTCATTATTCTACTCACAGAAGCAGGAAACAACAAATGTTAGAGAACAACACTTATAACTTAAGCAGTAATGGAAGATTTGATTCACTTCCCTGACCCCACTCCTCAAATAATCTCATTGACTCTCCCAGAAACTGCTCTTGTGGGCTCTATAACTATCAGGCTCCATAACAGCTCAGAATTTAGACCAGACCTACAGTAGCAGGGTAGTGTTTTAGTCTGTGACTGAGGGGAGCAGAGGTAAGAACAGGCGTCTTGTCTTCAAGTTACACTGAATAGACTCATTTGACTCTGGCAGAGAGTTCCTGATAGAGATGTTCTCAGAATCTAACGTGAAGGGGAGGCAGGCCTGAGGTGAGGAGCTGGATAAATTATGTGCAACCAAAAATACGTCACTCTTTTTCAGCTTTCCTTATCTCAAAATCTTTCTTTTGACATTGCTTCTTCTAAAGCACTCTCATTATGTTGCTAGAAACTTCTAAGTGGACCTATTACCTTAATATACTTTTGAAACAATGCCAACTATGACAATTTGTTCTGGATGATCTATCCTTTCCCCTCCTCCTAGTTATGCTTCAAAGTAGAGAAAAGATTTTAAAGAGGATGTTGAGTTTGATTTGGGAGGGGTTCCTTAATGTTAGGCTAAATTATTTGGATGCTATACTCATGAACTAAGAAAACCAGAGAAAGGCGTCAACAGAGTAGTGAAAGAGAAGTAGTGAAAGAGAAGTCAGTGAAAGAAAATTCAGAGAGATTGATGTGGTCTAGACTGTGTAGGACTGGAGATTGAGATAGACAAAGAGACTAAAGTCAAAGAATCAGCTAGTGAAGTACAGCATGCTTCCAATGGAAGAGATCAACCCCCACACCAAGGAAATGACTCAGGCAGGAAACATTACAAAAGAATAACAAGAGGAGGGCACTGAGTGTTTCAGTTGGCGAAGCTCAGGTCATGATCCCACATAGGACTCCCTGCTCAGTGGGTAGACTGCTTCTCCCACTCTCCTCTGCCCTTCCCCCCTGCTTGTGCAATCTCTCTCTCTCTCTCTCTTTCTCAGATAAATAAAATCTTTAAAAAATAATAAGAGAACTTAATTTTCTATATATAGAAATCAATATAAGATTAATTTCTATATATAGAAAAGTAGGGGCAACTAGGAAATAGTAGAAGAGGTTGACCCTAATGGCCAAGGCAGAGTGACAGAGACAATAACAGAAATGGAGATTTCATTTTATTTTATTTATTTTATTATCTTATATGTCTCTTCAGAAGTCCTGTTCCTTTCTTTCCTTTCCCTGGGGCAACCAAGCTAGACAAAATGGTCAGTCCCATATAAAAATAAACTTGAAATCTCCCATTTTACACAAGTTTTATAATCAAGCCAGCCAAAAACCTTCTAAAAACCTAGCACGTAGGAAAGAAATGTGGTTGCTGCTCTCAAGGAATCCACTTCAGAGAGATAATACTAGTTTATATAGGAATAAACATGAATGCTGAAAATAACCCCATTAGTGCTGGTTTATAGTGTACCTGGTATATATGCAAGAGACCTCTAGATTAATGAGGATTAAAATAGTCAGGCAAGGCCATCTGGACTCTATGTTTGAATATTTATCCATTTTGACCACTGAAGATATTAGTAGGTTTTTATGTAGAGGATAAAGCAGGTATTCTTTGTTGATTGAATATTTATATTTGCAAATCACTGTTTTTGGCACAATTCAACCTGGAATACCAAGTATGGCTGCTCAAACCAATACAGTTATCGTTGATGGCCCTAGTCCTACCCTTCAGTAGGTTAAACTGATCTATTACCCAAATGCTTTAATTTACTTAAAAGTATCATATCATAAAATGTAAATCATGAATCATAACATTTAATCCTAATTATTTTAGTCCACTTTGTTTGTTTAATCTACAGAGATACTGACATAAATTCCAGTAATAAATCTAGGACATGGTTTTCTTTGTTTATTAGAATATAATTGTTTTTTAAGATGCAATATTATTGGAAATTAAGTAAATGCTACAGATGAGCTGTTTTTTATATTTATGTAAATATTTTATTGATTAAAAATTTAAAATAATTTTCAAATTGATTAATAAGTAGAGGGTCCAAATCATCCCACTTATCCTTAAGGTTAAACTTTTATTTCCTTTGGAAAGACTCCCTTGACCCCGATCTGGATTAGCTGTTTTGTTTTGTTTTTTTTTCCTGTATTTCTGTAATACTTTGTGTACATATTATTGCTATTTCAACCTGCTTAATGTATTGCTGGCTTTTAAGTTTCTAAAGTAACACCTTCTCTTTTTTTTTTTTTAAAGATTTTATTTATTTATTTGACAGAGAGAGATCATGAGTAGACAGAGAGGCAGGCAGAGAGAGAGGGGAAAGCAGGCTCCCCGCTGATCAGAGAGCCCGATGCAGGACTCGATTCCAGGACCCTGAGATCATGACCTGAGCCGAAGGCAGCGGCTTAACCCACTAAGTCACCCAGGCGCCCCCACCTTCTCTTTTGAAATAAATGGATGCATACAGAGTTGTGTAAAGCAAGACCTAACAACCTCCTGGTCATCTCTTCCAAGCCCAGCTATTCTGAGTTCATCAGAAAAACAACTCTGTGTGTTTTCTTTATCTTGTATATAATTCTATCGATGCTGCTGTCACATTGATTTGTCATTATTTGTTCTCAGTTTATCTCTTGCACTCTTCCAATGATTCTCAACACAGGCTGCCCATTAAAATCAACCAGGGCATTTTTCAAGAAATTCAAATGCCCTGACATTCCCTCCTCAAATTCTGATTTCCCTGTTCTGAGGTGAAAACTAGGTGTCACATTTTTAAAACCATCTCAGGTATTAATGACATCTGATTTATCTTGGGTCCCTATCCTTCCTCCTTCCTCATCTTGAAGTCTCATAAGAAAATGGTACCCATGGTTTTTGAATATATTGATTAACTTGTTTTTAAAGAGACAAATTGCCTTGATTAACTGGAATGGAGAACACCTAAAATCTCATTTCTAAATCATATACTGAAATGTCTTACCTTATGGAAAAAATACATCACAGAAAGATATTTCCATCTTATAATTAATAGTGTATATATTAATTATAGTGCATGTATAGAGGCATATTTCAAGGTATATTTCCAAAAAATAAATTACATTTTCTTATAGCTTTTTAGATAGTTGGAATATACTTTAGATAGAGGACCATTGAGCTCTGAAAGGTTTAAATTATAAATTTTAGTGAACATTTCAAATTTAATTAAAATATGACTAAAATATTAACCCTCCCACTTCATGCACCACCAGGAAAGTGCTAGCCATAATTTGTAAAAAATAAAATTACACAGTGAGATTTACTTCTTCAGGGGAGGAGAGGTTGCTAGTAAGCCATGCCCCACAGTAACCTTATGCTCACAATCCCAACATGAACCCACAGCCTGGAGCAAAACTGTTTCATGGACATTCTGACTGATCCGTGTGGGGTCCAAGTCCAGGGCTCTAGTTTTGTTTAAAACTGAGCCCAGAGAGTCCCTACAAATCCAGTTACTTACTGATGTGAGAATTTATTTTTCAAATAACTAAATGCTGTGAAGTCTTTCTTGGGTACTCAGTTCATTATTTTTAGCTCTTTCATCTAAAGGAATTTATAATGCACTTTGTTGCTTATTCTTGACTGCTGTTTCTTGATTATTTGCTGAGGGATATCTGTCCTGTTGAGGGCGGCTGTTGATATTGTTTATTTAGTACCTGTCCTATGGTTTTTGTTTTTTTTTTTTTTTTTTTTTTTTAATTTGACAGAGAGAGATCGCAAGTAGACAGAGAGGCAGGCAGAGAGAGAGAGGGAAGCAGGCTCGCCGCCGAGCAGAGAGCCCGATGTGGGACTCGATCCCAGGACCCTGAGATCATGACCTGAGCCAAAGGCAGCGGCTTAACCCACTGAGCCACCCAGGCGCCCCAGCCTGTCCTATGGTTTTTATACAAATACCAAAAGCCTGGTCTTTTTCCTGTGCTCTCCTCCTCTCCTCACCCCACTGAGCTTGAGATTGCTTTTAAAAGGTGATCAGGCATCCCCTGTGTATACTGGTATTTAAAAACGTGCTTTCCAGGGGCGCCTGGGTGGCTCAGTGGGTTAAGCTGCTGCCTTCGGCTCAGGTCATGATCTCAGGGTCCTGGGATCGAGTCCCGCATTGGGCTCTCTGCTCAGCAGCGAGCCTGCCTGCCTCTCTGTCTACTTGTGATCTCTCTCTGTCAAATAAATAAATTAAATCTTAAAAAAAATAAAAAAAATTAAAACGTGCTTTCCTCCTTTATTTGTGAGATTTTAAAAAAGACTACTATTTAAATGGCTTACACTTGTACTAAAAACAAAAGAACTTATATCTATATATTTAAAAAGGGATATCCATATCAAGTATTTGGTCATATTTATCTCAATCAGGGGATAGGAGTGTATTTTAACAACTTGATGAGTAGAGAAATAAGTTGTTCAAACTCCTGTTTTTTTGTTTTTGTTTTTTTTTTTTAGCTCCCACCTAGCCACCCCGAAATGCATTAAATCAAGGATTTTTCTCCCCATGGAAAGTTAAATAGCAGGTGTAGTACTTAATGAACTGCAGCAACTTGGGCTTATTGGTGTGGCAAATAGATTGTGATATTCATTTCCAATTAAAGTTCTTTTGCAAAGATCAATGAAGCACATTTTCACAAATTGAATCACACTAAACTAATAAACAAAATTCTCCCATCCCTGTTGATGGCAAATTGTTATTTCCTTAACATTTAAAATCCCATCACACTATTAATTATAAGATGCAAGTGCTAGGAAAGATCAAGTATTTATTTACCCATGTGTTAGTGTTTTATTTCCAATTTTATATATGTTAAAAAAGGAACATTAACTATTTATAAGGAAGCTGTGTAGGAATAATTTTCCAAACTTAATTTTTTGGTCTTTGATCCATAAGCATTTTTTTTTTTTTTTTTTTTACTAAATAACATGCTTGTCCTAATGATTAAAAGGTCTGATCTTTGGTAAATTACAAAAGAATCTGTTATAGAGTAACATTTAATTAATGAATGCACAGTGTACATTTACATTAGAAACAATGGGGTGTGTGAAAAAAGGAAAATAGCTTGGGACTTTGCCTTTAGAATCACTGAGTTGCTTCAGAAAAAAAATAATAAAATGTTAATTTAGTAATCTTAAATGTCACTAGTTTATTCAAAGAATGCACAAATGTTATGATATTTAGTTTCAAGGACCTTCTGACTTTTCACCTTCCCTTAATATTTCTTTCACAGTATACTTTTGAAGAAATGTTATACATTTGCATAGTTCTAATTTTTAAAAAAAATTTTAATTTTAATTTTTTAAATGAAAACTATGAAAGAGTACACTTGTTCTGATGAGGACTGAATGTCACACTGCATGTTAACCAGAATTTAAATAAAAACTTAAGAAAAGGCATATGGGAATAGCCATGTACTTAATTCATTGAAACACTTTTTTTTTTTAATTAAATGTAGTTGACACACAATGTTGCAGTAGGTTCAGGTGTCCAACACAGTGAGATTTTAGAGTTTTAAATGTGTCAGTACTGATGCAGGGTAAATGAAATGGAGCCACCTCTGCAGCAAAGGTTAAGGTTAGAACACAGACTTCTATTTTCCAGCAACCAATGGGGATAGTTGGTGGATATGTACATGCAAGATATGCCCTCTGAGAAAATGCTGGAACTTAAGAATACTTTCCACACCATGGCCTACTACTTCCAAAGATGTTTTCCAGTAGGTCATGGGATGAACTGTATTTTGATAACATTTCTAGCATAAAGAAGAGCTTATCAGATAATACTCCTAAACTAATCGCATTGTGGTAATTTGCCAGTCCTTGTCTGTGTGGCTCTCTAAAGAGGTAGAGCCTAACAGGGAAAGGAAGGAAGGAAGGAAGGAAGGGAGGGAGAGAGAGAAAAAGGAGAGAAGGAGAGAAAGAGAGAAAGAATATGTTAAGGAAATAAATGTAAAGAAAAATTCCTTGATATTCTACCTCACCCCTTCCTTTCTGCTCTTCAAACTCCAAACTTCTCTTTAGTGGCTCATCTATCCACACCACTTTGGGATTTTATGGGTCAATAATTTAAAAAGAAAAAAAAAATACTGTGGTTGTTTGTCAAATCCATTTTGCAAATAAAGGACTAAATACACACATACACTCACATGTGCATGCCACCATCACCATCTTATATCATCGTTTCATAAAAGAAATGAAAAAAATAGTGGGAAATTCTTAATAGCAGAATAAAAGGCATTTCTTTAAATCGAGTAAGGGTTGTTTCATAAAACTCACTAGATTAATTTTTTGTCCTCATTTTGTCACACACCAGTGACCCTTGTCATAAACGAACATAAGCCTGCAGTCCACCTTTTGAGAACTCCTATAACAAATGCCTTGTTTCAACATGTTGAATTAGTTGGAGAGACTATAATTAACTTTTCAAACTGTATTGTACCTTTTGTTTACTAGGGATCTTGTTAAAATGTGCAGGCTGGTTTGGTAGGTCTGGGTGGAGCCCGAGATTATGCATTTCTAACAAGCTACCATGTGATGATAATCCTGCTGGTCTGTGGACCACACTTATTGTCAAGGAACAAAACTATTTTCTCCTAAGTGTTAACAACTAATCTACAAGGCATGATCCTTCCTAGAACTTTCCAGGTAGGGGAGAGAAGTGTAGTATAAGAAAAATCCTTAAAGACATAGAAAATAATTAATTTGTAAGATGATGTAATTGAGGCATCATTTAGGGAGGATGTTAACATCTTTTTTTTTTTGTAAAGTATGGGTACCATTTTATTGATCACTGAGCTTAAAACAGAATATTCTTCTAAGAGCAGAGTAAAATTTCATACGCACTTATTTCCATATTTACATTATCCCTAGTACTTACTTAACTAGTGAAGTCACTGGATTTTTTTTTAATTTTTTTTATTTATTTCTTATTTTTTTATAAACATATAATGTATTTTTATCCCCAGGGGTACAGGTCTGTGAATCGCCAGGTTTACATACTTCACAGCACTCACCATAGCACATACCCTCTCCAATGTCCATAACCCCCCTCTCCCCTCTCCCAACCCCCCGTCCCCCCAGCAACCCTCAGTTTGTTTTGTGAGATTAAGAGTCACTTATGGTTTGTCTCCCTCCCAATCCCATCTTGTTTCATTTATTCTTATGCAGCCATCAAAAGAAATGAAATCTTTCCATTTGCGACGACGTGGATGGAACTAGAGGGTATCACGCTTAGTGAAATAAGTCAATCGGAGAAAGACAACTATCATATGATCTCCCTGATATGAGGACATGGAGAAGCAACATGGGGGGTTAGGAGGATAGGAGAAGAATAAATGAAACAAGATGGGATTGGGAGGGAGACAAACCATAAATGACTCTTAATCTCACAAAACAAACGGGGTTGCTGGGGGGAGGTGGGATTGGGAGAGGGGGAGGGGGCTGTGGACATTGGGGAGGGTAAGTGCTATCGTGAGTGCTGTGAAGTGTGTAAACCTGGCGATTCACAGACCTGTACCCCTGGGGATAAAAATACATTATATGTTTATTAAAAAAAAAAAAATTGGAAGGGGAGGCAAACCATAAGAGACTATGGACTCTGAAAAACAACCTGAGGGTTTTGAAGGGGCGGGGGTGGGAGGTTGGGGGAACAGATGGTGGGTAATGGGGAGGGCACGTTTTGCATGGAGCACTGGGTGTTGTGCAAAAACAATGAATACTGTTACGCTGAAAAAATAAAATGGAAAAAAAAATAAACACAGGAAAAAAAAAACTTTATGCACTTATAAATAATTTCATCCTAGGGTAAAATCATGCCACATTGACTATCGTTGCTTTTATTCTACTTGGAAAACATCCTCATACAACATGTGTTTCTGATTGATGCTACCTTCAGTTACCCCCAGGAAATTTCCTATTATTGATTAGCTTCCTTTAACATGTATTTTAGTCACAAATTAAGAGTAGATTTGGTGCAACACCCAGTTCTTTTCCTGTTAGCATACTAAGGCAAAAAGCAGGAAGAGAAATGGAGATACTGATTTTAAAGAGATAATAACGACATCTACTTACAGCATTTTCTAATTTCCAAAGTTCTTGCAACAACTAAACTGCCCTCTACAAGCCTGAAGATCATGCCTGTTTCTCTGAAAGGTGTCCCAGCAACCAAGCCCAGTACCTGGCAAACACTATGTATAGGGAGTTGAATGGAGAGCTACCCACCCCCCAACCCCACCCCCAAAAGATTTGTATCCTCCTAGAACCTGAACTTATTTGAAAGTGTCTTTGTAATTACGTTGAGAATCTTGAGATGAGCACATTCTAGATTACACAGGTGGGCCCTAGATGCAATAACATGTGTCTTTATAAGAGAAAGAGGAGCCCACACAGATGCTCAGAGGAGGAAGCACTGTGAAGGAAGCAGAGGTTGGCGTGCTACGGCCACAAGCGACGAATCCCAGCAGCCACCAGTGATGGAAGATGCCGGGAATATAGTCTCCTCTGGAGAGGAGCAAGCTTGCTGATAGCTGTTTTCAAACTTCAGGCCTCTTGAACTGTAAGAGAATCAATTTTTGTGATTTTGAGTCACCAAGTCTTGGTAATTTGTTACAGCCACCACAGATAACTAATTTAGTAAGCAAAACCAGAAAATGTTCATGGTATGATTGAATAACTGAAGGAGGTCATCTATTAGAAACTTATTCTTAGATAAGGAAAGTCTAGAGTGAAGTGACTTACCTAAGTCTTTTCAGCCCAGCGTGATCGAAGGGTCCGGTATCATACTACTTCCATACATTAGTGTTAGTATACTAAGACTTACAACTTTTGGCCAGTTGTCAAATTGTTACAAGTTGTCCATAGAAGACAAAATATTAAGTAAAAATATTGAGTATTGTACAGCAATAAGATTATGGTCAAATCTTTCTCTAGAATAAGATTGTTTTTATAAATACCTTTGTGACGTCTCATTTTACAAGTTTGAGAATTATAAAATGTTCATATTATAACCAAACTAGATCATGTTTGTGAGACATCAATGCTTCCAATCAATTAAACTGGTTACTCTAATTACATGATAAGAAAGAAAACCGTCAGGGCGCCTGCATGGCTCTGTCGTTAAGCGTCTGCCTTCTGCTCAGGTCATGATCAGAGAGTCCTTGGATGGACTCCCTGCTCAGCGGGAAGCCTGCTTCTCCTTCTCCCACTCGCCCTGCTTCTGTTCCCTCTCTCACTGTGTCTTTCTCTGTCAAAAAAAAAAAAAAAGAAAGAAAGAAAAAATCTTAAAACAAAAAGAGAGAGAGAAAGGAGTTATGAATGAAAGATAAATAGGAAGAACTTGGCCACTTTACTTAACCTCTCTGAGTCTGTTTCCCAGGGATAAAAAATTGTGTTTTTGTTAAGAAATACGAGGATTACATGAGAATTTTTTCAAGGTCCAGATCACAGATGCTAGCACACCGTGCATTACGATGGATGTCGTGTCTGGCACATAGTTAAGAGTTTAATCAGTCGGTTAAGGATCTGCCTTAAGCTCAGGTCAGGATCATCTGGTCTGGGGATTGAACCCCACATTTGGCTCCCTGCTGGGCAGGAAGTCTACTTCTCCCTCTGGCCTTTCCCCCATCCTCCCTTCTCATATGCACTTGCTGTCTCTCTCATTCTAATAAAATCTTAAAGAAAAGTGTTCAATCAGTATTTGTCAAATGTATTTACTCTGTCCTGCAATTGGACTACAATTAAGATATTTTAACTCTAAGTTGTTCAAGTAGCCCTGTGGACATCATGTACTTTTAAAAGTGTATTTCAAACTATGAATTTAGCTATATGAAGTCATAAAATCTACAAATTCTAGATATCAAAGAAATTAGCTTTTTTTTTTTCTTTACTTCCCCTTATGGGTCATGAGATTTTTCAAAGCGCTGCTATTAGGAAAGCCTGCTTTTCCTTGAGAGTGAAAAAGGAAAATACGGTACAGATTCTCTATATTTTTCCAAAAGTTCATTACTCTGAAATTGATTTCTCCGAAATTGATTTCTCCGTTCTCATTGAAAAAGTGTGGAATTTGTTGGCCTGCAGGGGATTTGGAAAAAGGGCCATCTGGTTAATCAGTCACTTCTCTGACTGATATTAGCACATCAACAGGATGGGTTATAGATCAAAGAACGAATGATATGGCCGTCAATTATTTTAATGTCATCTGTGTGCATGTTCCTGGAGATTCTATGGTAAGAGTAGGTTTATAAGTAAAAAGCAAAGAGAGACTATTTATCTAGCTTAAAATCAATTTTATTCTGAATTCATGTTGTACCATAAGCAAGAAGTATTTGATATTACATAGGCATCCTTAAAATCTTTGTTGAGAAACCTCCTATTGGATCACAGTATACTTTGGACCCCAAGGTTCCCACAGTACCATTGCATGAACTTACTGAAAGGTAGGCATTACACTGGGCACTTCAATTAGACACATATGTACTTAATTAAATCTGATCTCCCACATTCTATTTTTAAGCCTATTTCATAAAAATCAAAAGTTTAAAATTCATATGAAAAGAAGTATCTATATTAATCAGAATTTTCAATTTCTCTTTTGATGGCATCATAATTGTTCAAATCCACTTTTGGTTGATAATTTCTATTAGAGCTTCTTTACAAAAGCTTCAATTCATGCAGTAATAATAGTAAAAGTTAACATTCATTGACTACTTATTGGGTCTTCAGCACTGGTGAAAGCACTTCACACATCTCTGTCCTCTGTATGTGTGTGAGCTTGAGGTTACTACTCAGGAACTAGCCTGGATTCTTCATTATGTAGATAAGTAAAAAGAGGCTCAAGCTAAATTACTTGCTCAACCAAGGACACCAAGGTAGTTAGAAATGTATCATTGTAGCATCACATCACGTATCTACGACAAAAAGAACAATAGCAAATCTATGATGCAGAAACAAAGATTTCTCATTCCATTCTGTGGAGTCAGAGCTGCTGGAAGAACAAAGCTGCCTTTGAAGCACAGGGTTCCTCCATCTCAATTCAACTCTGTGGGGTGCAGAGTAGGACAGTGTGGCCAACATAGCAGAAAATAAAGTTCAAAAAAACTCTAAAATTATTTATAGTCCTTTAGTGCTAATCTTTAAAAGAAAGATTATTGTATTTTATGTATATTTCTAACTTTGCCAGCTTCTCTTTGATATTTTTGGCAAATCAGTTTAACCTTCAGTATTTTTCTTTCTACTTGATGAAAGCAAACAACTAAAGAGATAAACTAAAAATAAAATAAAAGTTATTTTCTGTGCTAAGAAAGCAGTAACCCAAAAGGGTAAAAAAAAAAGAAAAAAAAGGAAACTGAAATTAGTGAATTCTTATATTCATTACTTCATAGAATTTCTAAAATCCACTGAGGCTTGGACGTTTGGGGGGGAGAAATAGTTTCTAGAATAGACTGTTGAATATTTGACCTGCTGTGCATGGAAGGTTAAAAAATAATCCTACTTAGAAAAAATTGAAAAGCAAAAATTTGAAAAGAAAGTTTCAGATCATGGCATTTTTATCTTATTGGTTCCTGCTGAATCCCTCCCTTCAGGTAGGACTTTCTTCCAAGTACTTTCCCTAGAGTGTATAAATCAATGTAACACTTCCCTGTAATGGTATTCTAACCTGTTGAAATATCACAAGGCTTTGATAAAAGACCGCTTTTAGCACAGGTCCCAACTTTGCCCCTACATCACTGAGATGTCAACTTGAAAGTCCAGGTATGTTGGAGCCATTAGAGAGAAAAGGAAGGGAAACAAGATCAAAGAAGCCAGAAAGTGGACAATTTAAAATGAAAAGTTTATGGGACAAGTACAACTAGATCTGTTAGCTCCACATGAATAGAGTTGCAGATAAATTAGAAAAATGGAAATGTTATGAGAAAATAAAAGGGTACTGCCTTATGTCTGGTTCCCCAAGAATATATTCTGAGAGGGAGATTTATTGAAAAGTGCCCTTGGGAACAGCTATAAGAGAATAAAAGAACAGATTTGGACAGAGGGAGGAATTGCAGTGCATTGGCAAAAGATGTCTGAGTCAAATCTATAGGAAGCTCTGGATCTGAAATGACCCATCAGAGTTGTCCCAAATCAAAGCGAAGAGGTGGGGTGTTTGACCCTGTATCAATTAGTCATCCTGTGGTGACTGGCATTGGTAAGGGGGCAAAATCTTTAGCAAGGCAACCTCTTCTAGCCTGAGAACTAGACCTGGAACTGAACCCTGCTGTGGGTTATAAGGAGCCAACACTGTTAACAGCTGTGGGAATGAATGTGTTGATCCTTAATGGAGATACAGGTGGGTTATCTCAGCATGCATTAGAACTCAATAAGAGACTATGGACTCTGAAAAACAACCTGAGGGTTTTGAAGGGTCAGGGGTGGGAGGTTGGGGGAACAGGTGGTGGGTAATAGGGAGGGCACGTTTTGCATGGAGCACTGGGTGTTGTGCAAAAACAATGAATACTGTTATGCTGAAAAAATAAATAAAATGAAAAAAAAAGAGTAAAAAAAACATTTTCAATTAAAAAAAATTTTGAAAAAAAAAAAAAAAAAAACCTCAATCCTGTGCTTCTCAGATCTCTTTGGTTCATATCCTAAATCCACCCCATCTAACAACACCTCAGATTCCAATTGGTCTGGAGAAACTTAGAAGAAGGCTCTTTAGGGTGATGGATGGTCTCTACCAATGTAGTTGTTCCTAAGGCTGCAGCTAATGCTCATTAATTCTCTTTTCCACTGTTCTGTATTTCCATCACCTTTCATTAATGTCCCTGTACATATGGTGGGAGACCCAGACCCTCTTTTCTGACAGTTCTGAGCAGCTGGTCACCATGCCCTTTTCAGGCTGCAGTAGCTCAGCTTGCTCATTTACTGTCAAAATTGGAGAAGGGAAAAACTGTGGAATGCCAAAGTAGACCACCTGGGTCCCAAACATATCCTTTGCTGATCACCTGTGTAACAGATCTTCTGGGCCCTCAGGGTCTACTTTAGCTGAAGCGGTGGCTCCTGTGAGCCTAAGGAGCTCCCTAGCTCTTAACATAAGCAGCATGAAGTGACCAGGTAACAGTCCTAGCTCAAAGTTTGTGCTCTCTAATTGAAGAGTGTTCTGGTAGGAACTACATTTGCATTGCTGAAGTTGCAAAGACAAAAAGGAAAACTCTGGAGTGGGCTCCTGAGAGTAATGTTCCTCCCGTTCATGCAGAATGTCTCCTCCAAGCTGGCCTCAGCTGCAATTTTAAAAGGTCACTCTTTAACAGATCATTTTGGCATGGTGGAGCATATGATAGGACATACAGATCCTATTATCCCGTGCCCATTTCCACACCTGCCTTGCCTATTTTCAATTCCTGGGCCCGAGATTATTTTGTATTCTACCATGTTGCTTGAACAAATAGTCTGCAAGCGCTCTGATAATGGAGCTGATCAAAACCCTGGGGACAAAAAATGCAAACCTATACCTGAAAAGTGTATCTATTCTAGTCAAGGATGACATTTTCATGGCACAAAATGTCTAGTGTAAACATTTGCTTTGGTATAGTTTTGTGGAATTCTTTGAGGAATTTTGCCGTATTAATGACAACAATGGTGTCTTTCAACAGCAGTTTGTACATTCAGAATGACAGTAGCTAGAGGTCACCATTTAGGGATGGAATTATAAAATATTTGGTCAACACAGGTCCCCATTCTGAACACATGGCTCCTGGAGAACTTGACAGACACTGGCTGACATCAAATGGCCACATCAATTCGTATGTTTATGTGTGTTTTATTTGTGGTACTGTTCTTTTTTGTTTTTGTTTGTTTGTTTGTTTAAATATTTTATTTATTTGACAGAGAGAAATCACAACTAGGCAGAGAGGCAGGCAGAGAGAGAGGAGGAAGCAGGCTCCCTGCGGAGCAGAGTCCGATGCGGGGCTCGATCCCAGAACCCTGGGATCATGACCTGAACTGAAGGCAGAGGCTTTAACCCACTGAGCCACCCAGGTGCCCCTGTGGTACTGTTTTGATGGTAGATCCTATCTTGGTGGCATCATCCTCAGATTTGAAGGTGAAACTGTATGCTTACTTACATAGATCTTCTCCATTCTCCTTGTCCCCAACCTTCTGATCTTTCTCCTTCCAGTGACTTGACCAACTGAGCCATGTGTCACTGCCAGAAATTTTTGTGTATTCCTATTTCCAGCTATAGGCTACTTCTATGCAAAGTGGGTAATTGGGTACACTGCCTGAATCTCTGCCCATTTGGGGGATTTCCCCTCACCTTTGACTTTCAGGCCCATCTCTGTGTTGGGCCACATCACCAGTTCATTTTCAGTTTGTGCCTGTATACTTGTCTGATGGATCAATGGACCAAGCTTACACCCTTAGCCATTTGTTATTTAACCTGTAAGGGACCCCCATATGGCCATATGTGAGTTAAAAGAGTAGTGCTGGCACAATACAGTGCATGATAACAAACAATAGTGGATGTTTGGGACACTGTGCAACTTAGTTGTGTTTGCTTGTGTCTTCTCATCCCACTGATGACTAATCCCAGAGTTGCTGGCTACATCTACTCTTATGATTTAGTGGTTATGATGGAAACCAGCTTTTGATGGGCAGTTTGGGCCACATGGTGACTTAATATCCAAGGGACTGTGAATTGTTTCTACCAAGGCCTCCAAGCATGTTGACAGCTATATTTTAAGTTGTATATAGTTCTTTGAAGCAGATGGTATGATGTTGCTCCAAAACCCAAGCTATGTGGTGATTCTCCCATACAAGCTTGCCCTCAATCCCAGAGACCTCTTTTCTAACCACAGTCGTCTGTTGTTATAGGGCCTGCAAGAGTATATGGACATGCTAAAGAGCTCTTTCTTTCTCTGGAACCCACTGTAAGCTGTCAGCTGTCCATGCCACTCACTAAATGGGACGTAGTATTCATAAGCATGGAAGTCTCTTCCTCTACAGCTCAAAGAGGCTTATCAAGCATTATGTTTCCTTCTTTGAGGCAGAAATTACAAAATGAAATAATTTGTCCTTTATTTATTTATTTATTTATTTATTCATTTTTTTTTTTAGGATTTAGAAATTTTATTACATATACAACAGCAAATATAGATTCAGAATATAATTTGGGAACAAATCATTGTTCTATAAAAATAATGAGGTCTATTGCATTATTAACTTCAAACACTTCATTTTTACCTAAAAAAAAAAAAAAATCCTTCTGTACTGAAGAACAGCAGAAGGTGAAATCTTTAATCCAGTTAGAATACAAAAGAATAAATTGCAATACGTTATCAGCATTTCTCAGCTTCTCCTTGATGCTGTTTTTATAGCCCATTGTTCAAATTTTTTAAATTTTTTTAATTTTTGAAGGGAATATCCTGACTTGCCTCAGACCAATGGACCTCTGAAAACTTCACTGATGTGGCAGACCTCTAAATAGTCACAGGATCTATCTCCCATTCTCTGGAGTGTTTGTGTTTTACCAAGGCCTCTGACATTCTTGCCAATTGTTGCTCCATTTGTCTAGCAGAGTCCTAAGTGGACCAATGTATCCACGTAATCCAGACCGCTTCAGACTAGGACAGAGAAGAAGAGTATAGCCTTGGATATACTAGATAATGGTGGGTCTAATATGAATGCAAACTGCTTTTGATCCTTCTTTCAAATGGGGGTGGAAGAGGACACAGTAGTTGCATACCATTCACTTGCTCTATCAGAGATAGGACATCTGATGTCCCACATGCAGTAGGACTTGTTTACGTTTTCAGTAGTCTACTGTAATTCATCAAGATACGTCTGTTTTTTATAGGGACCAGACTGCTGATTGCGGATATTATGAGAACTACCACATTTCATCCTTTTAAATCTTTAAAAGTGGTAGTAATCTCTTCAAATTCTCCCTACTTGACTTTCCCCATTATGATAGCCTTTACATTTATGATACCCCATTTATGATTGGCCAAGGAACCAATGTGGGTGTTCTATCAGCTACCATTTAAGTTTATCCAATTATACATTTCAGTGACCAGAGAAATAATCACCAAATGAGCCCATAGACCAATTGTGATCTGGAACTGGGGTAGAACTCTCTTAATTACCTTGCTCATATTGATTCATGTGCTTCAACAACTCTAATGGGGTCATAATATGCTGTTTCAGTCTCCAGGTTATCAATGTCCACAGTCCTCTCATTGTCAAGATACTTCCCTTTCCTTAATGCTTTCTGCGGAAATAGGCTCAGGTCTCTTGGTAGAGGAAGCAAATGAATAATTACCCATATGTCTTTTCTGTAATGCTGGAACATCTTTCTTCAAGGGTATCCTGCTTTTCCATCAGTAGGTTCTAGATCTGAGCATGGACACAGGTCTGGTAACTCTGATCAAAGAGTCTTGACTTTTTATCAGTATAGCCGATTTCGGCATTCTGATTATCCATATGATTTCTTTAGATGATATAGATTGAGCAGTACTCCTGTTGGCTACCTCTCTATTTTGTACCTAGGAACTTGGTGTTCCAGCAACTATTTCCATAGTGTTCTGCACATCTGGCCACCCTGGCTGCCAATCTGATCTTCTGTCTTTAACCTCTTACTATAATATTTTACTTAAACTTCAAACATTACCAATAAGATTAAAAGTAAGCAAAATAGTTTATGAATAATCTAAGAAGATAAACGTCAGATGTCAGTTTGTCAAATGTAAAGACTGAGATGTAGGAAATCCTCCTCTCTGAGATCTAAGAGATGAATAAATCTCCTAAACTGTCCCATTTCTTTCAATATAACTAAACACAGGTCTAAAGAGACAGAAATTAAACTAATGCAGACATTTGCCTGCAAATTCTTAAAACTCTTACTCCATTTCTTCAAGAACAATATCATAGTATAGGAACTTTTAAGAAATCATGGTTCTGGCCCCATCTATATAAATCTTTGGGAGTTGCTTAGGTTACCCCTATGCCTAAAACCAATTTTTTCCTCTTTTAAAGTTGTCTCACTTCAAATGTGCCTTAAAAATATCATTTGAGGCAAAAAATGAATGTTTAGGAAGTTTATTATAAAAATACTGAACTCCTATTTAAGAAATCCATTCCAAAAAACTGAACCCTGAGTAACCCATTTAACACCCCCTGGACAGAGTTCCCTTATATGTCAATGAAGGAATTTAAAAAAAAAAAAAAAAAAAAAGACTTTCAGGTCTCTCACAAGTATGTCTTATTATTTCTGTGCAGATACCTGGTACACGGCTTACCATCTGTCACCCATAATTGCATGAAAACAGCCACACTATAATGGCAGTCATGTATTACTATACCTCAATTTAATTTGAGAGTACCTTGAGGAAAGAACATGTCTGGCTCTTCTATACTGGCTCTGCTACTCTGATATTCCAGGAAAAACAAACCACAACAGATCTCCTATGGATATTTTAACAAGGAATGCATAGCTGTGAGAAGTGATCCAGTGTAGGTTTTGAAAGAGTTATGTGCATCTCTCTCTCTCTTTTTTAAGACTTTATTTATTTATTTGACAGAGAGAAAGAGATCACAAATAGGTGGGGTGGGGGGGCAGGCTCCTTGCTGTACAGAGAGCCTGATGTGGGGCTTGATCTCAGGACCCTGAGACCATGACCTGAGCTGAAGGTAGTGGCTTACCCCACTGAGCCACCCAGGTGCCCCTGCGTGCATCTCTTCTAAATTCTGTGTTAACTGATGTTACATTGGTAGCTTGATTCCCCACCCCCCCATGGTGGGAGTATTTACTCTTCAGCAATGAACAAACACTATGAACCAGGGCTCTTTTTTTTCTTTTCCTTGTTTTGTTTTGTTACTGTTTCTTTTCTTTTCTTTTCTTTTTTAAGCTGGATGTTACACATGTCTACCTGAAAACAGGAGGGTAAAAACCAGGTGACTAAAGAATTACTTAAGAAATTAAGATAAATATACTTTAAAGCCACAAACTTGGATTCCGTCTAGAAATCAAAAGGTTATTTCTTCCAAAGGAGCACAAGTGTTAGGGATAGCAAGATTTTTATCTAAACACTAGCATAAATATGATACCCATATTTAAAGATACCACTCACTTAGAAACCTAAAGTTAGTCTATTCATAAGCAGTTCATTTCAGCTTATGCACTCTGAAAAAGGAAGCAAGAGATTAGAGGATTATCTTTGAATAGAATCCATTTTGACAAATATATTCATATCCTTCAACCTCAAAGTTTTCCTCTACTAGGATTCCTATAGTTAAGAGATTAGATTAGGTTGGTCTTTCTAGCTTTTGTTTCTCTCTAGTCTTCTGTTGCTCTGTCTTCATTATCAACTTCTCTTGGAGGATGGACAAAGATAGAATGAAAAGGCAAACTTCAATTCTTCAAGCCTTTTCTGCTTGTAAAGTGCATCTAAAATTGTTTAAGTAAGGAAACTTGAAGTATGTCTGTAATTATTGGAAGTTCCAGCTGTTTATGATTCTTCCATGCCTCCAGTTCCAGTATGTAATATTGCCACTAAAGAGTAGCAATAAGGGTTAGGAATTATTTATTTCCTTGGATAAATATTAATGGTAATATTACTTGGGTCCTTCATTTTAAAAATGTGATCATCTCTAATCTAGTGTTTTAATAATAGTTACAGTATTACTTTCATTTTTTTTGATGTGCATAAATGAGTTATCTGCCAATAGAACATCTTTGCTATTTCATGAGTACCAGACCACAGCAACCAGAAGCTGTAAGGAAAGACTAAGAAGTCCATAAATACACAGTCAGATGAAGCTGTCATGATTGCTTCTGCAGGAAGAGGATTGGATTTAGTAAAATACTATATAGAGGTTGGATATATTCCTTATTAAGCAATTGCCTTAAGTGTGGATTAATAGTTAAGGGGTAACAGAGTTTAAAAAAAAAAAAAGAGGTAACAGAGTTGACTTTCTTGGTTATAAAACAGATGGCTGCTGTTCCTCCTCTACTGTAGAACATCAAAAAGACACGTTAATTCCAAACAGTTGTTTATACTATAAAGGTATATATTAATTTGTTTATTCTTCAAATGTCTATTAGTCTATAATAAACCAGGCATTGGGTAAAAATGTAACAGTAAAGCAAAAATTACTATGATTAAATGTGTTCTAAGTATAGGACTTAGGCTGGATGGTCCCTTATTGATTAAAATGTTATATTTTACCTTACTATTTAACTTCTCTTCAAGATGGTCAAACCATTCTAGTGAATGTCTGATAGGCAGTCTGTTATAAGAGACCTTCTCAGGACTTGACTATCTCTGTTTTAGCCAAACAAAGCATACTTCTCAACTTGTAGAATCAGTAAAATATGCTTATTGGGTTTTGCCTGCATCTAACATCATTCTCTGCAAAATAAACTCCCCCCCAGAAGTCTCAGATTTCCATTTCTTGCTTTTTAGGAGGTAACACTTCCTATGTCACCACATTTTTTTTAAACCACTGAGGTCTAATTGACCTACAAAGAGCTGTCCATAGCTAATGTATATAACTTGGTAAGTTTGGAGAAAAGTGTATATTTATAAAACACCACTACATTATATGCCATAAATCTATCCATTACTACTAAAAGTTTTCTCCTCCCCTCTTTGTTATTTTTTATGGTAGCAACAATTAATATAAGATGTACCCTGTTGATGAATTTTTAATTATAAAATACAATATTATTAACTATAGTCACTATTTTGTATGGGACATCTCAAACTTATCTTGAATAACTACAGCTTTGTACTCTTTGACTAATACCTCCCTGTTTTCCTTCTCCCAGATCCTGGAAAATACTATTCTATTCTCAGCTTCTATGACTTTGACTATCTTAGATTCCTCATATAAATGGTATCCAGTAGTATTCGTATTATTTCACTTAGCATAATATCCTCCAGTTTTCTCCACGTAGTCATAAGTGGTGGGATTTCCTCCTTTAAGGCTGAATAATAGACCATTGTATGTATAGCCTACATTTTCTTATCCATTTATCCACTGATAAACATGTAGATTGCTTTCATGTCTTAGCTATTGTGAATAATGTTGCAACAAATGTGGGAGTACAGATACCTCCTTGAGATCCTGATTTCACATTTGAATATATACCCAGAAGTGGGACTGCTGAATCATTGTTCTATTTTTAATTTTTTGAGGAAGCTCTGTAGTATTTTCTTTAGTGACTATACCAAATTACATTATGTAATTTGTAATTACAAATTACATAATGTAATGTATAATGTATAATGTATAAGTAATGTATAAGTGTTTCTCTTCTCCATGTTCTGGCCCCCACTCACTTTTTTTTCCCTATATAAATGCCACCCTAAAAAATATGTGGTGATGTCTCCTTGTGATTTGGGATATACATTTCCTTGATAATTAGAAGTATTGAAGTCTTTTAAAAAATTATTGACTTGCAGAATTCTAAGACAATGTATAAGGTACACATACATACATTTATTTATATACTTTATAATTATAAACTTGCCTTCTTTAAGTCCCTCACCTGGAGTATGAATAGAACTTGTGATTGTGATGGGATATCAGTCTCTTGTCTGTTATGTCACATGCCAAAAAGAATTTTGTAGATGCAATTGAGTTTAACTCAATGACAACTGATAAGTAAACTAAATGATTACCTGAGTGTGCCTGACCTAATCACATAAACCCTTTATATCTAGGCTTAAGTGTTAGTGAGAGAAGTCAGATTCAAAATAAACATGTTCTCCTGGGGCGCCTGGGTGGTTCAGTGGGTTAAGCCTCTGCCTTCAGCTCAGGTCATGATGTCAGGGTCCTGGGATCAAGTCCTGCATTAGGGTCTCTGCTCAGCAGGCTCCCTGCTAAGGGGAAGCAGGCTTTCCCCTTCCCCTTCTGCCTGCCTCTCTGCCTACTTGTGATCTCTCTCTCTCTCTCTCTCTGTCAAATAAATACATAAAATCTTTTAAAAAAATATGTTCTCATGCTGGGCTTGAAGGAGCAACTACCACACTGTAGAGGAGACCACTGGCAGGCAATAGTGGGCAGTTTCCAAATGCTGATAACAGCCCCTGGTTGCTGTCATACAACGATAAGAAACAGAATTCTGCCAACAACTTGAATGAACTTGCAAGAAGACTCCAAGCCTCCAATGAGCTAGATGAGATCAGTGTGTTGGTTGAGGCTGCTGTGTGGGACCCTAAGCAAAGAATCCATCCATGCCATGCCGGACTCCCAACCAAAGGAAAATAGGTAATAAATATTATGTGAAGTTACTAAATTTTTAGTAGTTTGTTACACAGTAATAGAAAACTAATACATTCTAATACAAAGGTGGGAATGATTGGAGAAAGAACAAGGCAAGAAAGTGAGAAACCTAATTAGTCTTTCATCAGTCTTCCTCTCCATTCCTCACCAAAAGCCAAGGTCCCGGTTTAACTTTCTTTGAGGACAAACCCACATATCTCATTCTTTTGCTCAGTATGACTCCCTACTCTCAGTGTATGGTAAAGGTACACATTTGCAGATCCTTTCTTCATATACTTCACTCACCTTTTCACCTGTGCCAACATCATCCATTTTTGTACTAGTGCACTTTGAAGTCCTAGTTAATGCATAATTCCTGGGGGAGAGGAATTTTTTTTTTTTTTTTTGGATCGTGAAATCTTAAATTTGAACTTGAGTACAAAAATCAGTTTCCATATATGCAGACTAATACAACATTCTTAGAAAGAAATGAATATTTGTTTGCCCTGCTATATTTCTATGCACTGCCCTCAAGCACAATGGTCAATAAAGGAACTGCACATCTGCTATTGTTCCAGCCTACCCAGTGTCTAGTCTAGTCCTTCCTCCTGTTCATTACACATACACCATCCTTCATCTGAAGCTTCTTCTATACTTAAAGTCTTATCTGACAACCAAATAAAATCAACCTACCTACTGAGTCTCTTTTCTCTATCAATGGTAAATAAAAGATCACTAGGCATGAGAAGAGAGCCAATGATACAAAAGGGGAAATAGCAAGATAATAAACTTGTCCCTGAAATTATTGGAGTATAGAACTTTTTAAAAAATTCTAGTTGATACAAAAAAAATGCATAGTTCCACTAAAAAGGAATAATTAAAGCTTTTTTTCAAATGGTTGAAAACTATGATTACTAAAATTAAAAAGTAGAAAGACTACAAAATAAGTATTTGGAAATCTCCCAGGAAGTTTTTTAAAAATGATGGAAAACAGACAGCAAGGATTAATTTAAGAGGTTTCATATTCATTCAACAGCAGTCCTTGAAAGAACAAATTAAGTGACGGAAAGGATAACATGTAAGTTTTAGCAGAAAATTTCCCACAATTGGAAGACCCAAGTCTTGGTTCAGAGTGATCACTAAAAACTTAGCACAATGAGTGAAAAACAAACACACAGAATTATCATTGAACAACAAGGAATTGGCAGAGAAGGAAATTTGTATTAGAAAATTCTAAAATGTTTTTGAGATTAAGAAGTCACCTACAAAGGAATGCAAATCAGATTAGAGTCTTCTAATTTCCAACCCTAGATTGGGGGAGGGGATAAATTGGTATTCTGCAAGTCCTGAGCAAAAATAATGTTCAATCTAGAATTCTATAGCGAGCCAAAATATTAACCTGAAGGAAATCCTGACAAAGATATCTTTAGACATGGAAGAAAATTTACCTTCAATGCAATTTTCCCTTTAGAACTTGCCTAGATATGTACCTTAACAAAAGAACTTCCTCTTAATCAAGAAGATGAAAAGCACAGCAACCAGGAAAACAACTGTTCATACCAGGACAGCAATGGAGGAATATTCTGGAATAACAGTTTTCAGACCTAGGAAACACCTTCTTACATATATGCAAGTTTAAGTTATATACAATGATTTGATATGTGTATATATTACAAAATGATTACCAATAAGGTTAATTCACTCCTACATACCTTCATATATTTACCATTTTTTGTTGCTCATGGTAATAACATTTAAAATCTACTTTCTTACCAACTTTCAAATTTTTAATACAGTACTATTATGGTCTCCATGTTGTACATTAGATCCCCAGAATTTATTCAACTTATAGCTGGAAGTTAATACCTTCTACGATTTTCCCATTTCCTCCACCTCTCCTACACATAGCAATCACCATTTTACTCTCTAATTCTATTGCATTGGCTCTTTTAGATTCCCCCAGGTAAGAACATATATTTGTCTCTCTCTGTCTGACTTATTTAGCATAAAGTCCTTATGTTCCACTCATATTGTCATAAAAGGCAAGATTTTCTACATTTTATGACTGAATAATATTCTATTGTGTGTGTGCATGTGTGTGTGTATCACACAATGGAGTATTATAAATATAAATATAAATATATATATATTTTAAGTGTCTATTGACATATGAATAAGTTGCTTCCATGTCTTGGCCATTGCAAATAATGCTGTAGTGAACATGAGGGTACAATTATCTCTGAAACAGGAATTCTATTTCCTTCAGGTATATACTCAGCATATCATATCATAGTTCTATCTTTAACTTTTTGAGGAACCTCCATACTGTTCTCCATAGCACCTGTGTCAATTTACATTTCCACAAACAGCACGCAAGTGTTCCCTTTTCTACAGAGCCTCACCAATGCTTGTTTCTTATCTTTTTGATAATAGCTATTCTAATAGGTGTGAGGTGATATGAATTAAGGCTTTGATTTGCATTTTCCTAGTAATTACTGATGTTGAGCATCTTTTCACATTTTGGTTGGCCATTTGGAGATATATATATATATATATATATATATTTTAATATTTAAGTACTCTACTTTTTAATTGGGTTGTTTGGGTGTTTTGGTTGGTTGTGTTTTGTTGTTGTTGTTACTGTTTTTGTTGTTGTTTTGCTATTGAGTTGTATTAGCCCCTTGTCAGATAGATGGTTTGCAAATATTTTTCTCCTATTCTGTAGGTTGCCTTTTCATTTTGCCAATTGTTTCTTTTGTTGTGAAGCTTTTTATTTTGATGTAGTACCATTTGTGGATTCTTACTTTTGTTGCTTACATTTTAGTGTTATATCCAAAAAATCTTGCCAGAACAAATGTCAGGGAGCTCTTTCCTATGTTTTCTGTTAGTAGTTTTTTACAGTGCTGGGTCTTCCATTTAAGTTATCCAATTGAGTTAATTTTTATAAGCACTGTTAGATAGTAGTCCAATCTCATTCTTTTGCATGTGAATATCCAAGTTTCCTAACACAGTTTTTGGGAGAGATTATCCTTTCCTCATTGAGAATTCTTAGATATTTTGTCAAAAATCAGTAGACCATATATATGTAGGTTTATTTTTGGACTCTCAACTCTGTTCTGTTCTATGTGTCTTGCTTTTATGATAGTACCACACTGTTTTTGAAGAATAAAGCTTTGTAATAAAGTTTGAAATTGGGAGTATGTTACCTCTGCCTTTGTTTTCTTTCTAGGGATTGCTTTGGCTATTTGGGATCTTTTGAAGTTCCATGTGAGTTTTAGGATTTTTACCATTTATTTGGAAAATGGCATTTGGAATTTTGATGGGGATTACACTGAATCTAGAGATGGCTTTGACTTTATTAAGTGTTTATGGACATCTCAACAATATTCTTCTGATCCATAACATGTAATATCTGTCCATTTATTCAATTTCTTTTATCAATGTCTTATTTTTGGTGTATAGATTTTTAACTTTCTTGGTTAAATCTAATACTAAATATTTTATTATTTTTGATATTGGTGTAAGCAGGATTTTTTTTTCTTCGTCAGACTCTTAAGTGTATGGAAACGTAACTAATTTTTGGATGTTGATTTTGTAGATAATGTTTTAATATAAGTGTTATGTGTCACTAATCATGTCATTATTCCTAGAAGGTTATAGAGCTGACACACATTTAAACCAAGCAGATAGATACAATGGCTTATTAAATTTAAAAATTAATTTTCACTCCAAAATGCCCTCTAAATTATCTTCTAAATTCAGGTAAACCATAACTGAAGTAAATAACTACCAATGTAGTATAATAATTTTTCTAAGCATAATTAATAAAATTGACTGCCTGGCTTATGGAGTTTGAATAAGGGAGAATGAATGATGAGGTAGAAACCAGTGATGATAATAAGGTGAGAGAATTCAGAATGCTGTTGTGTCACAAATTCAACCATATGCAGATGGATTGGGAACAAATGGATTTTTTTCCTCTTACCTTAATAGTGGGTTTCCATTTCTACAAAAAGAATATTTCTTTTTTCTTAACCCATATACTTTCAGTAAAAGCACATTTATCATCAAGTATCATTTATTAGAAATACTGTTCTATATTCAAGAGAGTATCAGTATGTACTGAAAAAAAAAGGAGATATGTGTAGATGCTGTGAATTTGAATGACCTTTCAAAACCTGACTTTCTTGTGTAGAGGAGATAACACTTAATAAAGTCAAAGTCTTCTCAATTGTTTAACTTTTAAAAATCGGAATGTCAGAGCTTTGAAGTATTTGAAATAAAAACTGGCTTTCCTAGTACTATGGAAACATCAACTTGACTCTGCTTTTAAAGCTTTTAAAAAAATCAAAAGACTTAGTTTGGGTATAGAATTCCTTGCTTTTTTATAGATTTGATTTTCTTAGAGTAATTACCATTTTTACTACTGCAATATGAACTTTTGACAGTTTCCTTTGGAAATCTACTTTATTCAATATGATTCTGTCTTTCTTTAATATTAGCCAGAAGCAAGGTCAATATTTTTAAAGTTTAATGATTCTCTTATTTTTTAATACATAATGGAGATCAAGGTTGAACTTGAATTTTTTAACATAATCTTATCTAACATGTCATGCAAATCACAATTCATGTATTGTTTTGTAACATGGGGATTTAAGCTATTTCTGTATGCTTGACTCTGTTCTTACGCTGAATTACTGCTGGAACTACTGAAAACGTACTCGCAACTTCAGTTCAGACTATCCTTTGATATCATCCCTATTGATGAAGAAGTAAATAAACACAATCCTGAATAACTAGCTCCAAATAATCTTGCTTCTCATCTGGTATAATTTTTCCCTTTGTTCTAATAACTGGGATCTTAATTTATGCACATTTGACAAAGCCTTCCCCTTGAACCTCAGTTCAAGTAAATGAGTTCTTTTTTTTCCCTTTTTTCCAGTCATATAATTATTCATTGATTTATCATTTTTTTACCTGCTTATATTATTCTAGGCACATGTCACTTTGTTAGACTATCATGAGGAACAGTAATCTTTACCTTCAGTAAACTTAAAGTCTAAAGGGAGAATAAAGTAGAAGGTCAGTAGTCTTACTTGACTATGAACACAGTATTTCAGTTCTGCCTTTAGAACCCAGTCTTTCTAATATTTCTAGGACTGGAGTCCTAGAAACCTCATCATTTCAAAGTTGGATTTCAAAAGTTTTCTGGCACACTTTGTTGAAGTTGACTTGCCATTTGCCTGGACTGTGGATTATTATCTGCTATTGGTCTGTCTTGATTACAGATGCAGACCCTGTAAATAGTTCTGATTCATGGATGTGATCATTCCCATGCTGTCTGTCTCAGTGACAACTAAACCAGCTTCCATTAGACTCTCATCTCTCCCTTTGCCTCCTTCCCCACTGCCTTTGCTTCAACTCACTCTTTTTATCCCCTGCCTAGATAAAATTTTCTCCTAATCAGTTTTGTTGTTTTGTTTCTTTCACTACAATGTATAATACGGCTGCTATATATTTTTATTTATTTATTTTGATGGCTCAAAATTTTATTTGATCCACATGATGTTTTTGAGTTTTGAAACTTAAAAAAAAATCCATTGTACTATATATTCTTGAATGTAATATAACTTGCAAAAATGCACACATTCTAAGTGTAAAGTACTATGAACTACTCTAAGGTGAATATACCTCTGAAATCACTACTCAGGTGTAAGAATAGAACATTACCAGCCCCTCAAAAGCAACCACCTAGTCTTCTCCCAGTCACTTTCTACTCCCTCATCCCCAGTGGTAACCATTATTTTGACCCCTCGGGCTTTTAGAGTTCAGAGAGAACTGACAACTTCAAACCTCTACAAAAGCCAAGTTCCTTTACCGTTCTACTGTCCTTGATCTTCCTAGTGGGCTCTGATGGCCTCTCTAATAGATGACTCCTCAAATGATGGAGGAATTATCTTGATCTCTTCTCCAAGATAACTCAAAGAATTACTTCAGACTCATCCACTCACTATGGACCTCTGGTCCTCCTAAAATACATACACTAGTTTGGCCTATTATTTTTTTAAAGATTTTATTTATTCATTTATTCATGAGAGGCAGAGGGAGAAGCAGGCTCCCCAAGGAGCAGGGTGCCCAATATGGGACTCAATCCCAGGACCCCTGGGATCATGACCTGAGCTGGAGGCAGATGCTTAACTATCTGAGGCACCCAGGTACCCCTAATTTGGCATATTATTGAACACCAAACAAATAGAAGCACATGGTTTGTCTTCTGTACCTAGCTTCTTATATTCAATCCCACATCAAAAGATATATATATGTGTGTGTGTGTGTGTGTGTGTGTGTGTGTCTTAGTTCATTTAGTGCACTGCTGTAAAGGATTTGGTTGTATGAATATACCACAGATTATTTATCTGTTGTATTATTGACTAATATTTGAGTGGCTCCCAGCTTAGACTATTACAAATAAAGCTGCTATGAGCATTCATGTATAAATTTTCAGTATACATGTGCATATACATTTCTGATGGGTTATGATTAGGCGTGGAATATTTTGTCAACTTTAACAAATATTTTGTCAGCATCCCACGTCTGTATGGTATGTTTCATTATGGTTTTGATTTTCATTTCTCTGACTAGTAAGGTTGAGCAATTTTTCAAGTGTTTATTGGTCATTATGGTATTTTCTTTTATAAAGAGGATCAGGCTTAAGTCTCTTTATCTTTCTTTTGGGTTTTCTAATGGTTTTAAATCATGGCCACAAGTTTTGGACACTCCTCTTGCTGGAAAATGAGGTCTATATTCCCTCTTCTTAAATATGTACAAGCTTGTAATTTCTTCAATAATATAGGAAATAATGCTATGTAATTTCTGAAGCTAGGTCATAAAAAGCCATTCATTTTCCACATCATTACTAGAAAACTTGTTTTTGGAGCCCTGTACCACACAGAAGAATACCAAGCTATTCTGAAACGGTGGTCTAAAAGGGGCATCTGTAAGCATTTCCTATCAACAAATGAGTCCATTCTTTCAGCCATTTCCAAAAAGACACTAAATATGTAAGTGAAGCTGTTCTGGACTCTCAAGACTACTTCATTCTCCATCTGAAGTCTTTGAATGATATCGTCAATAACAATTGCAACGGAAGAATCATCTAGCCATGCCCTACCTAATTCCTGTTTCATAAAATCATGGCATGTAATAAAATGGCTGTTATTTTAGGCCATTACATTTTAGATTAGTTTTTCATACAGCAATGTATAAATCAAACAGAACATTTTACCCAAAAGTGGGATGCTGTCATAATAAAACCGAAGACATATGCTATTTGTTTTAGAAATGGCCAGCAGGCTTGAAGAGGGCATTGGTGAAGCCTTCAAACAAACAAGGAAACTATTACTAGAGTTAGAAGAAAGGGGTCCTTGGTTCTGTAGCCATGGAGTTTTGGCAATACTGTTGCCTGTTGATACCATGAAAAATGGGTAATATACTGAATGATCAAGCTCAGGAACCTTCTGGGCAGTGTGTTGATCATGCTTGCTGACCTGTTACCTCATGTAATAAAATGGGTGATAAGACAGATTATAGATGAACAAACTAAAGAATAAACTGTTCAGTTTTTTAGTAAAGTTTGAAGGAAATGTAAAGGCCCAGAATAGTCTTTACATTCAGCAAAATACCCCTAAAATAAGATACAGCGTCAAAGCGAAGATCAAATCCTGGGCTTTGCCAGTGAAACACTGCTTCAGAAAATCCAAGTGTGATTAAGAATTTTTTGTTAAAATTTCAGAAAGACTTAAGTTACTGCCTTTTTCTCAATTAAACAAAAATAATGTTAGGTGTATACTTTAAGATCCTTTCTACTAGACCATAATGCTTCTACAAGTTTTATTGTAAAAGTGTCACAATGAGACTTGAGTAGAAAGGGTTTAATCTCAGATATTTGTGAATGAACCTTTTGTCTAAAGGACTATTTTACAAATTGATACATAAGCACCTCAAAGGAATTATATTAGCTGGGACTGGAGGGAATAGATACAGTACAAAATGAAAAGAGGCATTTGAACACCAAACTCTTATGGACTAGAAGCAGGCTGAGAAAGCTACTCAGCTGTGAACATAAGCTATTCTCTACAGAAAAAGAAAGCTGACTCAGAGGGAAGAGTCAGGACCCCAGAAGGCAAAGACAAGAGCCACAGGGAATCATTCTCAATGGGGCAGGTCTGAGCCTTAAGCAAGGAATGGGCCATCCATGCTCTGCTGAATTCCAGGATCACTATGGACCATTGATGGATATGTACTGTTTTGAACAAGAATGTCAATTTTTGTTAACCTATGCTGTCCCCCTATTGTCTGCAGATTCCGTTAGGGCAGATAATTGCCTTTTTATTTCATAGGGTGTCAGATGCAGAGGAATCATACCCTAGAAACTAAACCTGAGGGGCTTCTTCCACACATGGACTGCACATTAGATTAAGTCTATAAACTTCGACCTAAGACTTTATTGTGATGAATCTTTGAGGGAGTGAGGGTCTTTAAGTGGAGATGAGGGTACTTTTCATGTGGAAGGAATGAAAGTAATTTCTGACCAGATGGTGGATTCTAGCAGTATCAAAACATGGCACAAATTCTTTGATACTCCTTCAGTCAAGTAGCAAGGTCAAAGCTTCCTCTCCTTATATCTTAGAAGGCTTGTGACAGGTTTAACCAATAGAGTACGAGTAGGAAAAATGCCGTATGATTTCCTGAACTAGGACATAAAAGGCGATGGAGTTTCCTCTTTATGTGTTGAGAAGTTCATTTTGGGGGCTCTGAGGTATCACATATTAAGGCCACTTACCCTGAGAATATCATGTTGGACAGGCCAGACCTATGGGCCCCATCCCAGGTGGGCGCCAGCTTTCCAGCCATCTTTAGAAAGGTGATAGAAATATAAGTGAACCTGTTTTGGACTTTCCAAGCTAGCTAATCTGCCAACAAATGCCACCAAGTGACTCCATTGATGGTATGTGGGACAGAAGAATCACCCAGCCACATTCTTCCCAAATTCCTGACTCATAATATCATAAAATATATCATAAGATGATTGCTGCTTTAAGCCTCTAAGATTTGGAGCAGAGTATTATACAATAATACATAAATGGAATTATCTGTCTTTTTTTTTTAATGATTTGTAGGAGTTCTTTATATATTTTGGCCACAAGTCTTTTGTCAACAAATGTTTTGCAATATCCTATTCTGTATTTTATTTAAATCTCTTATATATGTCCTTAGGTGAACAGATGCATTTAAATTTTAATGTAGTTTATCAATTTTGTACATCATTGCCATTCCCTGTTTAGAAATCTTTATTACAAGGCATTTTTCTATATCATCTTCCAGAAACTTTGTTTTACTTTTACAATTAGAGTTACAATCCACATGATCTATTTTTTATACTGCACTAATTCAACACTATCTTAATCATTGCAATGTAATAAGTATTGCTCTCTTAAATCCTCCCACTTTATTAATATTCTTGAATTTTACCATGGCTTGTCTTGATCCTTTGGGATTCCATATACACTTTAGAATAAGCATATTTATATATACAAAACCCCACATATACCCAAACACAAAACTATGCTGACATTCTGATTAAAATGCCATAGTATATACATCACTTAGGGGGAAATTGACAGTAATGTCACACAGATCTTACATATCCCTTACTTCTTATCCAGCCCTTTGAGGCTTTGCTCTATTTCTGCTACCTACATAAGAACATACTTCCTGAGGTGCCTGGGCAGCTCAGTTAATTAAGCAATTAAACATGTGCCTTCTGCTCAGGTCACAATCTCAGGGTCCTGGGAGGGAGCTCCCTTCTCAGCAGGGAGTCTGCTACTCCCTCTGCAGAGCCCCTCTGCTTGTGCTCTCTCTCATAAATAAAGTCTTTAATTTATTTTAAAACAGAAAAAAAAGAATAGACATCCCATAGGTGAAATCTGGGGATCATCATTTGCATAAAACATAAATATGATTATGTATATAGAAAATCCACAGATTAATTTTGCCTAACACAGAATTTTATATAAATGGAATTATGCATTGTGTAACCTTTTGAGTAAATCTTCCACTCAGCATGCTTTTGAGATTAATCCATGCCATTGTGTGTATCAGTAGGTTACTTTTTAATTGCTGAGTCCCTTATATGAGCATATTGTCTGTTTATCATTCTTATGATTGACACCTGGGCTGTCTCTACCTTTTGGTCATTATGAATAAAGTTGTTATGAACATTCTGCAAAACACTTTCTGTAAACATATATTTTCATTTCACTGGGATAAATGCATAGACATGAAATTGTTGGGTCACAGGGTAGGTGTATGCTTAGTTATAAGAAACTACCAGACTTTTTTCCAAATTGTTTATATCACTTTAATATTCCCACCAATAATGTATGAATCATGCAGTTGATAGCCCTCCTCACCAACATTTAGTGTTGTTGATCTTTTTATGTTTTAGCAGTTCTAATGGGTATGAGTGGTTTCTCATCATGATTTCAACGTGCATTCATTTTATGGCTAATGATAATAAGTACTTTTTTCACATTTTTAGTGAGTATTTGTATGTCTTTCTTTGTGAAATGTCTTCACATATCTCCTGTCCTTTGTTATTGGGATGTTTGTTGTAAGTTGTAGATACACTTTTTATAGTCTGAAAACCAGCCCTCTGTCAGATTGTATATATTTTGAATTTTTCTCCTAGTCTTGGTTTGTTTATTCATTTCTTAGCAAATCTAATTTATTAATGTTTTTATTATAATTATTATCTAAGAAGAGATGGCCTATCCCCTAGGCATGATGTTCTTTTTGATTTACTTAAAATCTTTACGGGAATTATTTTTTAGGTTATTGTCTTTTTGTTTATTTGGTTTTTTCCTGGTTACTTTCAGGGTTTTTTTTTCCACTAACTTTTGAGTGTGAGCAGTTTGACTATAATGTATCTAAGTGAAGTTTCCTTTTTATTTATCCTGTTTGGAGTTTGCTGGGTTTCTTGATTCTGTAATTTATATTTTCCAATGGATTTGGGAAATTTTCAAACATTTCTCAATTACTTTTATGCCCCATTCTCTTTTTTACTCTCTTCTGAGACTCCAAATACACATATAATAGGTGCTTTAATGTTGTCCTATAGGTCCCTAAAGCTCTGATGGTAACATTTTGGTATCTCTCCCCGCCCCCATCCTTTGGGTCAGATAGTTTTGTTTCCTTTGCATGTCTCCTGCCTCTTTCCTCTATCCTCTACAATTTACCTTAAGCCCATGTAGTGAATTTTTATTTTAGATATTATATTTTTCAGTTCTGGAGTTTTCCTCTCTACTTAGGCCAAGAAAGCAGCTTTAAGAGAGGACGTCTTTTGTCATAAAAGACGTAAAAAATTGTCTGATTCTACCTGGAGAAATCTGAAATTGCAAAGCTATATGCAGTTAGCAGAAAAAAGAAGTCTGTGTTGGAAATGACCTCTACTCCCCATAAATTGAGTCAATGGTGCATATTTCCCTTGGTCTAAATGTTATCTTCCTGCAAGACTCAGATTCATTTTAGGATGGACTCTACCTGAGAAAATGTCAAGGAGGCCATGTGATTCCAGCTTAATGAACTTTTGGCAAATGAAGGCAATGCCAGGTCAATGGATCTGCAGGAGGCATTCTGATCCCAGCAGGCATTCTGATCCCAGCAGGGGATGTGTAAGAAATCTCTTAAGGGGACCCATGAAAGAAAGCTTCTGGGAAAGAAAGCTTCCACTTCTGGGCTCAATCTGGAGTTGTCCCAAAAGGTCAGTTAAGAGAAGAAATGGAGAAAGAAGAGAAGTAAAACCAGATAAAATACTCCTCCTCCGGTGTAAGCATCTAGCGTGTTGCAGGTTTGAGCTGGGGGAGGGGAAGGAGCATTAACTGGATCACAGAGGAGATTTTAAGACTGTATAGAATTAATAGACTGGGATAGGGTTTATTATTAATCTAATAGTGACCAGAAAAGCTATGGGATTTGTCTAGTATTTCATTTAAGGGCTGGGGAAAAAATGCACAAAACAAATGTGAAGTTACAAAAGAAGAAAGAATAAAGTTGGTGTCCGCCTCTGTGTGTATGTATGAGTACACATAGGGTAGGTGTATGCTTAGTTATATCCATATCACTTCAATCAAACTATATCCATTATAGTAATCTATCAAATATGTTCCTGTTATATTTCCATATACATATAGCACTGAAATGTTAGCAGTGATACATGAGATAGCTTTATTATCTTTTTTTTTTTTTTTGGTTTTCTACTTTTCTATAGTTAACATGTATTCTGTTTACATCAGGAAAAATAATTTCTTAAATGGTGTTGTATGGATTCGTATTTTTCTGTTAATCAGGTATTCTAGATAGTCTAATTGGGCCCTTAGAGTTGTCATGATTTTCAAGACTTTAATCTTTAATGATTTTATACACTAGAATGACCAAGTATTTTGTCATTCCACCTTTGAAGCACAAATAACATTTTAGTTTCCTTGACTAAGTGATACACTTGAGAATTCCCAAATGGTTTCATACTATTCTCCTTAGAGACTTTGCATTTATTCTGACTTTCTCTAGTCTTTTTAAGTCCTGTCCTGATACTCAGACTTCAGAATTGTAGCGTTTGTCACACAAGTAAATTAATGCCTTTTTTTTCCTGATTCTGTTTGTGTATATTTGTGTATGCTTGTCACCTAACCTTTCTGACACTTTTTTCTTCTCTTCTTTGGATATTGCTTATAACATTTAGGTGTTCTTCTAAGTTTTTATTTTTTGGGGATTGTTTGACATTTTAAAGTATACTTTTCGAAGCCTGGTAAATCCGTGTGCTTTACTACTCCCTTTTTATTTATATGTTTGCCCTTTTACTACAGGTTATACAAACTATTAACACTCCCTCAGGTTTTATGCTGCCTTCAAGCTAATTATTTAACTTAAACATACATTTTATTTTGTTATTAAATTTACTTTTAATTTTTTTCATAACTCTTACAGAGAAACCTTAAATATGCAAATCATTACTGGACTATTACATTTGTGGTAATAATTTCTGTGCATCTTAATCTAAATGGATGTGTTAGGATTCCCTAATTTTGTTCTCCCTTATAAATCCTTTATTATGTTTAGTATGTAACTGTCTGCCCTTTGTACATGTATTTTTCCTAGTTCTTTTTTTTTAATGATTGACATACAAGAAGTGGTAAATATTTAAAGTATACAACTTGATGAATTTGGAGCTAAGTATAAACGTGTGAAACCATCAACCGAATCTATGCCATACACATACCATCACCCCCAGAAGTTTCTTCCCACCCTCTGTACTGCTACTACTGCTGCTGCTTCTCCCCCTCCTCCTCATTATTACTACCATTACTAATATAAGAACACTTAACATAAATCTACCCTTCTAGCAAGTTTTTAAGTATACAAGAGTATTATTAAATGTGGGCACTATGCTGTGCAATAGATCTCTGGTATTACTCATATTGTATAACTGAAACTTTGACCAATATTTCCCCATTTCCCCCTTCCCTCAATCCCTGGCAACCACCATCCTACTTTGTTTCTCTGAGTTTAACTATTTTAGATTCCTCATATAAATAGGATCATGTAATATTTGTCCTTTGTCTGGCTTATTTCACTTAGCATTACGTGATCCAGGTTCATGCATGTTGTTGCAAATGGCAGAATTTCCTGCTTCTTTATTTGGAGAGTTCTATAGAATACTTCTATATCATCCTGTTAAAAATGGGGCTTAATCTAAATATTGATTTGATCCAACTATCAATGTTTTTGTAATTGCATGCGGTTCCTGCAAAACCATAGAAAACTGCAGGCAAAAAAGAGGGAGGCATCTTTACCGAAAGGCAAAATCAAGCTGATTAATTCGACATTTCTTAAATTTACTACTAATTATATATGAAATTGCTAGAAAAAAAAACAACTCTAATTTCATTTTCTAAATCCTGTGATAACACTGTGCATAGAGAGATCAGTATAATAAATTTCCCAAGCCTAACTACCATGCTCAAAAAATAATCAAGGATTTTTTTTAAAAAGTCACATTTCCAAACCTACAATTTAGGGCTTAAATTGTAGAATGTACCAGTACCCAGAATCTATCTGCAAGAGATGTGGGCAATCTTTGATGAAGGTCTGAGCAAATTCATTCTTCTCTGCAAGAGAGAGGTCCACAGATCAGATACTCTCTTTACAAATTAATCCCTGCATTTCATAGATAACAAAATACCCAGTCAGTCAAGGATCAAATGCTAACAGGCAGAATTGAATCACCCAGGAATGAAAGATGCAATTGCATAAAGACATAACACCTCTCTTAGAATTTTAAGATATTTAAACTTCTCCTGAATCTTAACTTAATCACATGAAAATCATGTTATTTTTATTTTTTCTACCATATTATTTAGATGATCAGTGATAACCTGTGATTGCAGTTATTGTCCTATAAAGTATAGCAAAGCCGCTAATTTCTAACTATTATATTTCTGGCTCAAGTATAGCAACATGTCTCTTAGTTCTAATTGAATTATGTTAATGAGAAATGTACATCTGAAAATACAGGTTGGAGAAACAATCATTTCATCTCTTCCTGTTCATGTTCTTCAAAAACTGTATACATTTTTTTCCCCTAGAGTGAGTATTTCCAATAAACACATTTCCTGTCCTTTTGAACAGTCAGAAATTAGGGAGAAGGAGAAAAATTTGTCCCTGGTAAGACTCTGTATGTAAGTATTCCCAATCCATATAAAGTGAAAGAAAGTATGTAAGTATCTAGGTCTCCCATAATCTATCAACCTTTTCTGTGAAGGGCAAAAAACTTATGAAAAAAAACATTTTTATAAGCATTTTTCATTTTCTCTTCTTTTGGATGTACTGAAAACACCCACCCCAATCCATATCCTTATCTTTTAATTCAAAAGATATATACTTGATGTTGAAATTCTGGGAAAACTTCAAATAGTTGAAATCAGGGGTTTTTAAATCTCACCTTTGATATAAATTTGGGGCCCAAATGATTAGCAATTTTCAATGTTTTAGAAAGAGAAAAAAAATTTTTTTACCTAAAGCCATAGCTGAAACATATACATATCCCTCGTGTATCCTTCTGAAATGCAGGTTTTTCTCTAACACATTCAGTTTGACATTTCCCAGAACTGCCACATACAACTGCAGTGGGCCACATTCACTCTGTGGGCCTTACACAGAGCATTTCTTGGGGTTGTTCACTGTACAGTGTTTGCAAACCACATGAGATGATCTTGTTTATCACCATTTGGGCATCCTAGTTTTAAATGAGGCTCTTACGTAACTGTTCAACTTTCTTAGGCCCAAGCTTGTTTTTCCCCCATAAGGTTACAAGGTCCATCAAAGCACAAGGTCTACTAGGTAACCAGGAATGAGCAGATAGATCCCTAAGGCAAACTCTAGCTATAGAAATATATCTTTCAGAATTTTTGCTTATTGTTTTCTTCCCTAAACTACAGCGCACTCTCCCCTGCAAGTGAAGGAATGCATTTTAAAAAATATTTTTAAGATCGTCTCTATGATATTGCTTTATGTTTTGTACTAGAAGAGTTTCTGTGGACATTTTGGTCTATCATGGTGCCAAAAACAGAACTTACGGAATCTACTCTAACAGAGATCTAGTCACTGTTATCACTGCTGCTCACACCACTCCTATGAACCGGGGATATTTATTAGCTATGGCTTCAGATGTAGGACCTCTGATTGCTGTACTCTTCTATACTCTGGTGGCTTTATTTCACCAAGGAGAGTGCACAGAGACTCTAATACTAACGGTTGTTGGAAAAGAAGTAGCAGGAGGAAGGACATACTTCTCACTTATCAGGTTGAACAATTGACTCTCTGTGTTGTTGTGGGTTTGTTTTTTTGTTTTTGTTTTTGGTTTTTTTTTTCAGTTTTCCCTTGCCAAGTACTTTATTTCATATTAACTCAATAATTTTTGCCTATCGGTTAACAATCTATGGCCTTATAACAAGGAAACTATGGAAATCAATCTGCTGCTTTTTTTCCTTATAAAGAAATGACTGATTCTTGTCACAACCTTGCCAGTGTGGAGGGGAAAGGAAGGGGCAATAATTAAAGACTTACTACAAGCACCGGCTAGTACTACCTATGAGTTGCTATTATCTCTAAAACAGGAATAGTAAATATCAACCACAAAAGTAATAGTAATACAAGCCTACATTTATTGGGAACTTAGTTTATGTCCAAAACTATTCTACATGTTTCACCTGTATCAAATTTTTTTTATAAATTTCACAACAGCCCTATAAAGTGCCATTTCTATCTTCATTTTATAGATGAAGACAATCTCAGAAGTTAATTTCCTAAATTCAAAAAGCTGGTGAGTGTCAGATCTGGACTTAAACCCAGGTCTGCCTGACTCTGAACTTTGTCCTCTCTTTGTGCAACTAATAGGCTACTCTCCTTAAATCATATTGGGCATTTGGGAGGCAGTATTTTTATTTGATGAAGCAACAACAAAAAGGCATTTCAGTGATGCTAAAGAGTTAATACAATGTTAGAGCACAAGAGAATATTTTTAACAACAACAACAAAAAAAGCTAAGGTTTTGGCCTTTCAAAGAGCATTTAATTTTCATGGCTATGCTTGTCCTGTATTTCTACATCAATTGCAGATGAACTATTAACTTTCAAATTAGTCACTCCAGGGTTCTATTTACATTTTTAATAGAGAAAATATCAGAGGATCATAAGGCCTAAGTTAAATTCAAGACAATTTTCAAGAGAAATAAGTGATCAGAGCAACAGAATGTATCCCAATGCCCTACATATCATTAAAGAGTTCATTTAATGTATTAAGGAAAATGTAGTGTCAGTTTGTTCTAATTGAGAAAATTTGGGGGAAAAATTATTAAAACTGACTTAAATGAAGAAGCCTTGGTCTACATAATCTACAGGAGATTTGTTTGACCACTAAGGACTCTTTGCTAATGAGCTCTGACTTGGTTAAAGCCCCTCTGAGGGAGAGAATTTAGTCCACAATTGGCTTACTAATGAACACTGTCAAAATGTAGATTAGTCTCAGGTGCTCTACTCTAAAACATGCAGGAAGTTTTCTTCTCAAATCAACTTCTTAAAGATTTTATTTATTTATTTGACAGACAAAGATCACAAGTAGGCAGAGAAGCAGGCAGAGAGAGGGGGGGGGAAGCAGGCTCCCCGCCATCAAATCAACTTCTTGATCAGGACTTGGAATGCAAGTTTACCCTGTTACCTTGGGCCAACCATAAATCACCACAGTTGTGTCATTTGGGGGAACAGGACACAATAATTATCATTAGATGAGATGATTTATAACTTGGGGGCATCAGTTATCTCCTTTTAATGGTTCTCCCAGCCAACCAACTGATGGATTATGACTTTTTAAAAATCAAATACAACTTGATAGTTTAATGGATTTGAAGTATACTGGAATATTCATTTGGACAAGAGAAACAAATGTTTTAGACATTCAAGCATGTTTGACTATTAAAAAGCTACAGATAGAAAAAGTCACTAAAAACAGTCTGGGGTGTTGACACCCCTTCCCACCTTTTGTAAATTGCAATTTTGGCATTTTAGTCATATCAAACAAATCAAAAAACCTAGGTATTATATAACTTTTCATCAACTTCACATTTATAAACAATCACAAGATAATCCATGTACATTTTGGAAGCTCTAACATTTTCGCAGAAGCAAGACTCTATTGCTGCCTTATACTATTAATTGAAATTTCTACTCCTATTTATAGGATATTCCAAGGTAGATGCAAATCCACTTACTTAAAAGTCCATCACTGTGGAGTTACATACTTAAGTTTTGGCCTTAGGAGTCTACAAACTATATCAAACTAAATGAAACCACTTCAGTGTAAAACAGTTGTTATAAATTAAAATTTTAATTTATTTATTTTTTCAGCATAACAGTATTCATTGTTTTTGCACAACACCCAGTGATCCATGCAATACGTGCCCTCCCTATTACCCACCACCTGGTTCCCTCAACCTCCCACCCCCGCCCCTTCAAAACCCTCAGGTTGTTTTTCAGAGTCCATAGTCTCTTATGGTTCGCCTCCCCTTCCAATTTCCCTCAACTTCCTTCTTCTTTCCATCTCCCAATGTCCTCCATGTCATTTGTTATGCTCCACAAATAAGTGAAACCATATGATACTTGACTCTCTCTGCTTGAGTTATTTCACTCAGCATAATCACTTCCAGTCCCGTCCATGTTGCTACAAAAGTTGGGTATTCATCCTTTCTTTTTTTTTTTTTTTATAAACATATAATGTATTTTTATCCCCAGGGGTACAGGTCTGTGAATCATCAGGTTTACACACTTCACAGCACTCACGATAGCACATACCCTCCCCAATGTCCATAAACCCCTCCCCCTCTCCCAACCCCACCTCCCCCCAGCAACCCCCAGTTTGTTTTGTGAGATTAAGAATCATTTATGGTTTGTCTCCCTCCCAATCCCATCTGGTTTCATTTATTCTCCTCCTATCCCCCTAACCCCCCATGTTGCATCTCCACGTCCTCATATCAGGGAGATCATATGATAGTTGTCTTTCTCCGATTGACTTATTTCACTAAGCAAGATACCCTCTAGTTCCATCCACGTCATCACAAATGGCAAGATTTCATTTCTTTTGATGGCTGCATAGTATTCCATTGTGTATATATACCACATCTTCTTTATCCATTCATCTGTTGATGGACATCTAGGTTCTTTCCATAGTTTGGCTATTGTGGACATTGCTGCTATAAACATTCGGGTACACGTGCCCCTTCGGATCACTGCGTTTGTATCCTTAGGGTAAATACCCAGTAGTGCAATTGCTGGGTCATAGGGTAGTTCTATTTTCAACATTTTGAGGAACCTCCATGCTGTTTTCCAGAGTGGTTGCACCAGCTTGCATTCCCACCAACAGTGGAGGAGGGTTCCCCTTTCTCCACATCCTCGCCAGCATCTGTCATTTCCTGACTTGTTAATTTTAGCCATTCTGACTGGTGTGAGGTGATATCTCACCAAGACTTTTAATACATTCCCTCTTCCTCTCCAGAGCTAGAGACATCATTTCTTCCCTCTCTCCCATAGCTTTAATCTCTAATCTCTATCTTTTCATTACTGTTTTCATCAATTTATTACTTTACCCAAGTTTTCTACACCATTAAAAGATAACCTCTTTTCCTGAACATATATCTCAGTTAATTTTTTAATTTTAAAGCTTCTTAAGCTAGAAATTTGCACTTGACACCTGTACTTCCTCATTCTAATACAATTCAAACCATTGCAATCTGCCTCCACCATAATCGTTTTACAACTGTCCTCTCAAAGACCAAAATAGAAAGGCCACTTAATAATTGAATCCAATATTGTTCATGAGTGTTACCATCTAAAGCTGTTGACCACATCCTATATATCTGAGCAATCTATTCTTAGTTTCCAAGATACTGCCTCTAGACTCAAGGTATGTCTTTTCTTTCTTTCTTTCTTTCTTTCTTTCTTTCTTTTAAATCTATTCCCATGCCTTCAAATGTAACTGAAATGTTGACAAATTCTATAGATCCATATTTTAATTCAACACAGAGACATCTGGCATATAATTAATACTTAGTAGGCTGAAAAATAACCCAAATATGTTCCTTCTCTGGTATTCTCTAATTTGATGAATGGGTTCATCACTGTTCCCAATCAAAAAAACCTACAAGTCTTAGTGGACTTTTCCAACTTCATACCTTGATACAGCTAAAGAGTAACCATTGTGTTTTCATTTTGTGAAGCCATGTCTTTTAATTCTCCCTACTTTTCTCTGCCCCTCCTACTATAGTATTCCCAGTAACTAGAATCTCTGATATATAGTAGATTCTCAGTGATTGTTGAAGAGATTAACTATTTACTGTTCTGCATGCTCTTTTCTCCATGTAGAATATTCTTCCTTTGTTCTACTTACAGAAATAGTCCAATTCAGATTTGTTCTATAAAGTTGTCCCAGATTTTCCAATGAAGAAATACTCATTCCTCTGTGTTTGTATCATACTTTAACACCTCTATTAGAGGTAGGAGTTACATACCACATGTTATATTGATTTGAATCATTGTTTTCATATATATATATATAATCTTCCCCCGTTAGACATTTAACTTCCGGAGAATAGGCTTCAGGGTGTTACTTATTTTTTTATATCCTAACCCCCTTTGCAATGCTTGGTTGAATCAGTGTATAGTTGGATGTTTGGATGGATAGGAGTTTACTAAAAGTTTCACATATGAGACTGCATTTGAATAGGACTTTTTCCCCATTTTATCTTATTTTATTTCTTTTCAGTGTTCCAAAATTCATTGTTTATGCACCATACCCAGTGCTCCATGCAATATGTGCCCTCCTTAATACCCACCACCAGGCTGAGCCAACCTCCCACCCTCCTCCTCTCCAAAACCCTCAGTTTGTTTCTCAGAGTCCACAGTCTCTCATGGTTTGTGTCCCCCTCCAATTTCCCCCAGCTCCCTTCTCTCCTTCTCCCAATGTCCTCTGTGTTATTCCTTATGCTCCACAAGTAAGTGAAACCATATGATACTTGACTCTCTCTGTTTGACTTATTTCACTCAGCATAATCTCCTTCAGTCCCATCCATGTTGATACAAAAGTTGGGTATTCATCCTTTCTGACATAATACTCCATTGTATATATGGACCATATCTTCTTTATCCATTCGTCTGTTGAAGGGCATCTTGGTCCTTTCCAAGTTTGGTGACTGTGGCCATTGCTGCTATGGACACTGGGGTACAGATGTTCCTTCTTTTCACTACATCTGTATCTTTGGGGTAAATACCCAGTAGTGCAATTGCAGGATCACAGGGAAGCTCTATTTTTAATTTCTTAAGGAATCTCCACACTGCTTTCCAAAGTGGCTGGACCAACTTGCATTCCCATCAACAGTGTAAGAGGGTTCCCTTTCTCCACATCCTCTCCAACACTTGTTGTTTACTGTCTTGTTAATTTTAGCCATTCTAACTGGTATAAGGTGGTATCTCAATGTGGTTTTGATTTTAATCTCCCTGATGGCTAATGATGATGAATATTTTTTCTAGCCATTTGTATGTCTTCTTTGGAAAAATGTCTGTTCATGTCTTCTGCTCATTTTTTGATGTGATTATCTGTTTTGTGTGTGTTGAGTTTGAGATGTTCTTTATAGATCTTGAATATCAGCCCTTTGTCTGTACTGTCATTTGCAAATATCTTCTCCCATTCTGTGGCTTGCCTCTTTATTTTGTTGACTATTTCTTTTGCTGTGCAGAAGCTTTTGATCTTGATGAAGTCCCAAAAGTTCATTTTCACTTTTGTTTCCATTGTCTTTGAAGACATATCTTGAAAGAAGTTGCTGTGGCCGATGTCAAAGAGGTTTCCACCTATGTTCTCTGCTAGGATTCTGATGGATTCTGATGGATGCCTGCCATGTTGAGGTCTTTTATCCATTTTGAGTTTATCTTTATATATGGTATAAGAGAATTGTCGAGTTTCATTCTTCTACACATAGCTGTCCAATTTTCTCAGCGCCATTTATTGAAGACACTGTCTTTTTTCCACTGTATATTTTTTCCTGCTTTGTCAAAGATTAGTTGACCATAAAATTGAGGGTCCATATCTGGGCTCTCTACTCTGTTCCACTAGTGTCTGTTTTTGTGCCTGTACCATGCTGTCTTTTTTTTTTTTCTTCATTTTATTTATTTTTTCAGTGTAACAGTATTCATTCTTTTTGCACAACACCCAGTGCTCCATGCAAAACGTGCCCTCCCCATTACCCACCACCTGTTCCCCCAACCTCCCACCCCTGACCCTTCAAAACCCTCAGGTTGCCCCAACCTCCCATCCCTGACCCTTCAAAACCCTCAGGTTGTTTTTCAGAGTCCATAGTCTCTTATGGTTCGCCTCCCCTCCCCAATGTCCATAGCCCTCTCCCCCTCTCCCAATCCCACCTCCCCCCAGCAACCCCCAGTTTGTTTTGTGAGATTAAGAGTCATTTATGGTTTGTCTCCCTCCCAATCCCATCTTGTTTCATTTACTCTTCTCCTATCCCCCTACCCCCCCATGTTGCTTCTCCATGTCCTCATATCAGGGAGATCATATGATAGTTGTCTTTCTCCGATTGACTTATTTCACTAAGCATGATACGCTCTAGTTCCATCCACGTCGTCGCAAATGGCATGATTTCATTTCTTTTGATGGCTGCATAGTATTCCATTGTGTATATATACCACATCTTCTTGATCCATTCATCTGTTGATGGACATCTAGGTTCTTTCCATAGTCTTCCAGATGGCCAACAGACACATGAAAAAGTGCTCCACGTCACTCGGCATCAGGGAAATACAAATCAAAACCACGATGAGATATCACCTCACACCAGTCAGAATGGCTAAAATTAACAAGTCAGGAAATGACAGATGCTGGCGAGGATGTGGAGAAAGGGGAACCCTCCTCCACTGTTGGTGGGAATGCAAGCTGGTCCAACCACTCTGGAAAACAGCATGGAGGTTCCTCAAAATGTTGAAAATAGAACTACCCTATGACCCAGCAATTGCACTACTGGGTATTTACCCTAAAGATACAAACATAGTGATCCGAAGGGGCACGTGTACCTGAATGTTTATAGCAGCAATGTCTACAATACCATGCTGTCTTAATGATCACAGCTTTGTAATAAAGCTTGAAATCAGGTCATGTGATGCCACCAGTTTTGTTTTTCTTTTTCAACATTTCCTTAGCAATTTGGGGTCTCTTCTGATTCCATACAAATTTTAAGATTGTTTGCTCCAGCTCTTTGAAAAATGCCAGTGGAGGGCGCCTGGGTGGCTCAGTGGGTTAAGCCTCTGCCTTCAGCTCAGGTCACGATTTCAGGGTCCTGGGATCGAGTCCTGCATCGGGCTCTCTGCTTGGCAGGGAGCCTGCTTCCTCCTCTCTCTCTGCTTGCCTCTCTGCCTACATGTGATCTCTGTCAAATAAATAAACAAATTAATTAATTTTTAAAAATGCCAGTGGAATTTTGACCGGAATGGCATTGAAAGTATAGATTGCTCTAAGTAGTATAGACATTTTAACAATGTTTATTCTTCCAATCCATGAGCATGGAATGATCTTCCATCTTTTTGTGTCTTCTTCAATTTCTTTCGTGAGCGTTCTGTAGTTCCTTGAGTACATATCCTTTGCCTCTTTGGTTAGGTTTATTCCCAGGTATCTTATGGTTCTTGGTGCTATAGTAAATGGAATCAATTCTCTAATTTCCCTTTCTATATTTTCATTGTTAATTACAAGTAAACAACTGATTTCTGTACATTGATTTTGTGTCCTGCCACATTACTGAATTACTATATGAGTTCTAGTAGGTTGGGGGTGGAGTCTTTTGGGCATTCCATATAAAATATGTCATCTTTGAAGAGAGATCTTGACTTCTTCACTGCCAGTTTGAATACCTTTTATTTCTCTTTGTTGTCTGATTGCTGTTGCTGGGACTTCTAGTACTATGTTGAACAAAAGTGGTGAGAGTGGGCATCCTTTTCGTGTTCTTGATCTCAAAGGGAAGGTGTCAGCTTTTCCCCATTGTAGATGACATTTGTTGTAGGTTTTTCGTAGATAGATTTTATGAAGCTGAGGAATGTTCCCTCTATCCCTATACATTGAATCATTTTAGTCAGGAACAGATGTTGTATCTTGTCAAATGCTTTTTCTGCATCAATTGAGAGGGTCATGTGGTTCTTTTCTCTTCTCTTACTGATTTGTTCTATCATACTGATTTTGCAAATGTTGAACCACCCTTGCCATCCCATGGGTAAATCCCACCTGGTCATGGTGGATAATCTTTTTAATGTACTATTGGATCCTATTAGCTAGAATCTTGTTGAGAATCTTGGCATCCATATTGATCAGGGATATTAGTCTGAAATTCTCCTTTTGTGTGGGGTCTTTGCCCAGTTTGGAGATCAGGGTAATACTGATTCATAAAGAGATTCTGGAAGTTTTCCTTCTGCTTCAACTTTTTGAACAGCTTCAGAATAGGTATTATTCCTTCTTTGAATATTTGGTAGAATTCTCCAGGGGATCCATCAGGTCCTGGGATCTTGTTTTGGGGAGGTTTTTGATCACTGCTTCAATCTCGTTACTAGATATTGCTCTATTCAGGTTGTCAATTTATTCTTGACTCAGTTTGGGAAGTTTATAGGTTTCCAGGAATGCATCCATTTCATCGAGGTTGCTTAACTTATTGGCATATTACTGTTGATAATAATTTCTGATGATTGTTCCTATTTCCTTGGTGTTAGTCATGATCCTTTCATTTTCATTCATAATTTTATTAATTTGTGTCTTCTCTCTTTTCTTTTGGATTAGTTTGGCCAATGGTTTATCAATCTTATTGATTCTTTCAAAAAACACCTTCTAGTTTTGTTGATGTATTCTACTGTATCTCTAGTTTCTATCTCATTGATTTCTGCTCAAATATTGATTATTTCCCTTCTTGTGTGTGGGGTTGGCTTAATTTGTTGTTGATTCTTCTCCAGTTCTTTAAGGTGTAATGAGAGCTGGTGTATTCTGGATTTTTCAATTTATTTGAGGGAGGCTTGGATGGCTATGTATTTCCCCCTTAGGACTGCCTTTGCTGTATCCCATAGGTTTTGGACCAAAATGTCTTCATTCTCATTGGTTTCCATGAAGTGTTTAAGTTCTTCTTTGATTTTCTGGTTGATTCTCAGGCAAGGTGATCTTCAGCTTCCAAGTATTTGAATTACTACCAAACTTTTTCTTGTAGTTGAGTTCCAGTTTCAAAGCATTGTGGTGTGAAAATATGCAAAGAATACTCTCAATCTTTTGATATCAGTTGAGCCCTGATTTGTGACCCAGTATGTGGTCTATTCTGGAGAAAGTTCCATGTGCACTTGAGAAGAATGAGTGTTCTGTTGTTTTAAGGTAGAATGTTCTGTATATATTTATGAGGTCCATCTGGTCCAATGTGTCATTCAATGCTCTTGTTTCTTTATAGATTTTCTGCTTGGATGATATGTCTATTAATGAGAGTGGCATGTTAAGATCACCTACTATTAATATGTTCATATCAATATGACTCTTTATCTTGATTAACAGTTGTCTTATGTAGTTGGCTTCTCCCATATTGGGGGCATAAATATTTACAATTGTTAGATTTTCTTGGTGGATAAATGCTTTAAGAATGATATAGTATCCTTCTGCAACTCTGCCTACAGTCTTTAGTTTAAAATCTAATTTATCTGATATGAGAATTGCTACCCCAGCCTTCTTTTGAGGCCCATGGCATGAAAGATGCTTCTCCATCCCTTCACTTTCAGTCTGGGTGTATCCTTAGGTTCAAAATGGGTCTCTTGTAGACAATATTTAGATGGGTCCTATTGTTTTATCCCATTTGAAATCTGGTGCTGTTTTATGGGAGCATTTAGGCTGTTCACATTGAGGGCAATTATTGAAAGATACATTTTTATTGACATCGTGTTGCCTATGAAGTCTTTGTTTCTGTAGATTATCTCTGTAAATTTCTGTTCTATGACATTTTGGGGTTTTTTCTTCTTTTATAGAACCCCCGTTAATATTTCTTGTAGTGCCAGGTTGGTGGTCACATACTCTTTTAAACCTTGCCAGTCTTAGAAGCTCTTTATCTCTCCATCCGTTTTGAATGTCAGCCTTGCTAGATAGAGTATTCTTGACTGCATGTTCTTCTCATTTAGTGCCCTTAATTTTTCTTTCTAGCCCTTTCTGGCTTGCCAGGTTTCTATGGACAGGTCTGATGTTATTCTGATGGACCTTCCTCTGTATATTAGGAATTCTTCCTCCTAGGTGTTCTCAAGAGCTCCTGTCTAACATTATGATTCATCAGTTTCACAATAAGGTGTTCAAGGTCTTTCTAGGTTCTATGATCTTGGGGGGAGACCTTTCTGCCTCTAGGACATGAACACTGGTTCCATTCCCCAGACTGGGAAAATTTTCATGGAGAATTTGTTCAACTATATCTTCTAGTCTTCTTTCTTCCTCCTCCCCCTCAGGGATCCCAATAATTCTAACGTTGGATCTTTTCATGGCATCATTGATTTCCCTAGTTCTGTTTTCATGTCTTCTAAGCTGTTTGTTCCAGGCCTCCTTCTGATCACTTTTCTCTATCATTTTTTCCTCTAGATCACTAATTCTATCTTCTGCCTTGGTCATCCTAGCTGTTAGAGAATTTAGATTAGATTGGATCTCATTGATAGAATTTTTAACTTCTTCCTGGGCAGCTTTCACTTCTGCCCTAATCAATTCTGTGTTGTCATTAATGTTTTCTCCAACCTAGCCATTGCCTGGATAATTGTTACCCTGAATTCCCTTTCTGACATACTGTTTATGTCTATATCCAATAGCTCTGAAGGAGAGGGCACAGTCTCTGAATTTTTCCTCTGTTGGACATTCCTCCTCCTAGTCATTTTGGTGAGAGGTATTTGAGGGGATGTGTAGCTGAATATATCAACTCTGGTCCAGGCATGGTGCACCCTGGAATGCTTCTGAACAATCAGAAGCTGCTACCAAAAAGAAAGAAAAAAAAAGAGAGAGACAGGAAAAAGATATATATATATATATATATATCTTTTATACATATATATATAATATATATATGTGTATATATATATAATATATATATGTGTGTATATATATATATATATATATATAGAGAGAGAGAGAGAGAGAGAGAGAGAGAAAGAAGACGCAGCCAGAATGGGCCCCAAAGGTAAGGTTTACAAGGTATACAAACAAAAACGGACAAATGAAAAGACTGACAAAAGTAAATGACAAGGAAAAAAAAAAAAGAAGAACCCAGCCAAAATGAAGCTCAAGTATAAGATTTATATAATACCAGAACAAAAACAAATACACAGAAACACTGACAGAAAAAAAAAAAAGATGGGAGGGTGGTTATAAATCCTCAATGTGGGTGAGGAAGGTTATTTTGATTCTTCTTGGGTGTATCTTTTTATCTTTGTTAAAGGACTCAACTTTCCAAAGATAAATGGAGATTAAAACTGGTTTAAAAATTTGGGTAGCATTGATTAGGAAAAGAGGATTACCTTGAAGCTTATATCTGTATTTATTAAAAAAATAGAAAGGCAAAAGAAAAAGACAGGTATATGTATGAAAAAGGTTCAAGTTAAAAGGTTGTAATGGAATTTATTGTATTGAACCCTCAACTGGCATCTTCTGCCCTTATAGAGATCCAGAAGTGTATATTCCTACATCTCAGGCTGATTTCATGAGTGTTCAGAGTGTTCTGGTAGATAATTAGCTCACTTTAGGCGAACAGTTGAAACAGGGTCTCTTACTTCTCTGCCATCTTGCCCCCCCCACCCCAAATAGGACTTTTTTTTTAAATTTTATTTACTTATTTGACACAGAGAGAGAGAGAGAGAGATCACAAACAGGCAGAGAGGCAGGCAGAGAGAGAGAGGGGGAAGCAGGCTCCCTTCCGAGCAGAGAGCCCGATGCGGGGCTCGATCCCAGGACCTGAGATCATGACCTGAGCTGAAGGCAGAGGCTTAACCCACTGAGCCACCCAGGTGCCCCCCAAATAGGACTTTTAAAGTGGAATCTATTCTCATATGGTAAGAGTGGCTTTCTGATTAAATTGAAAGTAAGGAGTACTCTCCAAGAATACCCAGAAAGCCAACTCAACTAAAATATGGGGACATTTTAGAGGAAAGATTCATGGCAAGTGAAGCTGGAGGGTAGATCAGAGATGATTAAGGGGTGCCTTGAATGATAGGCAGTGTAATATATTTTTTTTCTCTCTGAGCAGAGGTGAGCTATGTATGGTTTGTGAGCAAAAAGGAATAGCTTATTCAAATTTGTAACTTTCTGAAGATTACTCTGATGTTAATATGTCTTATGAAATTGAATGTAAGCTGTAAAATCTATTGGAAAGATATTACAAAAGTTCAGAAAGGAAGAAATGTGTAAATGAAGAATGAATAAAAGAAATTGTAGGAGACACATTGTAAAGGTACCATCCAGAAGAATGAGGAATATGGTTGCTAGAGGATAAGAGAGAGAGAAGATAAGTGAGGTTTCAAGCCTGAGTGACAGAAAGGACATTCTTACTTTTAACAAGAGATGGGAAATACAAGAGGAAGCATAAGTTTGTAGGAGAAGATCAGGAGTTCAATTTTGGACATAGTGAGTTTGAAGAGCAAATATGAATTTGAACTTGTATATCAGCACTTACTTAAACTCTTTATATCAGGATTGCTTTCCTTTTCCTACTAAGTGACTTAGGAAACTGTCACTTTGTAGGATATTTAAGACCAAATTCTCTTGCTAACAGCAGCCTTCAATGAAAGACTGGCATTTGACTGATTGGAAGTTGCCATCAAAATGTAATCTAATAGTTGAAGTATAAAGCACCACCATCAATGAAGTGAATTGCAAAATTAAAATAAGACATATGAAACATAACCTTAAGAATTTTAAGTACTAGAAGATTCATGCTTCGAAAGTATTCTCTATATAATATAGAGTAGAATTAAGAAAAAAAGTCTTAGTTTCCCAGTTGATTAAAATTGTGACTTTTCAGTGTTTCCATTAAAAATATGAAGGTGACTGATGCCCATTTCCTATACTTTATATCTTTTGAAATATTTTAATTTTCCCTGCTGTGAAAAATGACATTCAAAAACAGGATTGTAGGGAGAGATGACATCTTTATTATTCTGTCATATAAAACTAGTTCTTCACTCCCTTCAAGGTCTGTTTCTTTCTAAAAATGACAGTCTGATGTATTCTATTATCAAATTCTAAGTAGCCTTGATAAAGCATCAATAAATTTATCCTTACAACTGAAAATACAAAGGAATTCCATAAATGCATACCTAAGAAAAATGTGAGAGGCTGGTCATCAGAACAAGTATATTTGTCAGATATCTTTAAAAGATCTTTATTCTTTGTTTTCTGTGGATTACTGAAATTGTGACTATGGTCAGATAGTGAGTATACAGTTTCTGTCAAAATACTTTTCCACTACTCAGTAATAGTTTTTGTATAACCTACTTTCTCCAAGTATTACCAAGACTATAAATATTTAAACATTATCCAAAATAGTATAAAATAAAAATTTGTGTGTATATTATATACATATGGCATATTTATCTAGCACGTATATATCTAGGATATATATATAGTCATATATGTCTATACATATACATATAGTCTATATATGTAATATCTGTATATAGCAGATCTGCTACAGAAAGAGCATAAGTGAGTACAAAGACTCATAAATGAAAATTCCAATAGCCAACTCAAGGGAATTTAGAATTTAATGAATATGCATTATATTCAATTTTGTATATTGCATCATCTTTACATTTAATACATTTCAGTTTCCATAAAATCAACCAAAGCCTGATTTGATTGCAGCTTCAATGAATTTCCAAGTGTTGAAAGGAAACAATTAGACTGTTGGGGGGAAAGGTGAATACATAAAAAAGATAAGTAATAGTATTAAATGCCAAGTGTTCAGCTTTCTGTCATCTACTGTAACTTAGATTACTTAGAGCACCTAAACAGTGCTATGTAGTTCAGAAAAACACATACTAGCATGCATGCCCCCTGCAAGGCTTTGTCCTTTCTACCATGCTATATTCCAAAATCTATTGTAAAGATTCTTTTCAGATTCAAAGCCTTAAGTTCTCAAGTTCATTGCAGAAATGTCTGTTCATGTCCTCTGCCCATTTCTTGATTGGATTGTTTGTTCTTTGGGTGTTGAGTTTGCTAAGTTCCTTATAGATTTTGGATACTAGCCCTTTATCTGATATGTCGTTTGCAAATATCTTCTCCCATTCTGTCAGTTGTCTTTTGGTTTTGTTAACTGTTTCCTTTGCTGTGCAAAAGCTTTTGATCTTGATGAAATCCCAATAGTTCATTTTTGCCCTTGCTTCCCTTGCCTTTGCCGTTGTTCCTAGGAAGATGTTGCTACGGCTGAGGTCGAAGAGGTTGCTGCCTGCATTCTCCTCAAGGATTTGGATGGATTCCTTTCTCACATTGAGGTCCTTCATCCATTTGGAATCTATTTTCGTGTGTGGTGCAAGGAAGTGGTCCAATTTCATTTTTCTGCATGTGGCTGTCCAATTTTCCCAGCACCATTTATTGAAGAGGCTGTCTTTTTTCCATTGGACATTCTTTCCTGCTTTGTCAAAGATTAGTTGACCATAGAGTTGAGGGTCGATTTCTGGACTCTCTATTCTGGTCCACTGATCTATGTGTCTGTTTTCGTGCCAGTACCATGCTGTCTTGATGATGACAGCTTTGTAATAGAGCTTGAAGTCCGGAATTGTGATGCCACCAACTTTGGCAACAAAACAGAAGTTGTAAAAGAGAAAACCTTTTTTGTTGTTGTTGCTCTTAGTCTCTCCCAACTGCTTCTCTTTGGTCTGCCTAGAGAAGAGTGTTTCTTTTGGAAATCAGGGGAAGACAGAATTGGAAAACTGACAGAGAAAAAAGTTTTTGTTGCTTTAAAATGCCATATGAAAGAATTTAACCTATAATATCTTAGTGCTACTGTATAGGAAAGATTGAGTTAGGTTAAAATACGGTTTTTTGAACGGCTTCAAGAACAGAAATTTACAACTTGCTTTAACAATCTATGTAGTCTAAACTTCACATTTATTGTCACAAGGCAAACAATACAGGGTTAACTGTACTTACACTGACTTATTCTCTGTAAAATCATGCTTTCATTATCCTTCATCTGCATTGGAAACCACATACACTAGTACGGTATTGAGAAAAGAGTTCCATGAAATTAAAGAAACTCCACATCAAATTGAACTGAATTAATTAACCTAATGGATTAATGACTTTTTAGTACTCAGGATTCTCTTTCAGTAAACAGCTAAAAACAGAAAAGGCTTCTAGATATTCAATTATAAGTAGCAATTCTATAGAAAAAAAAGAAGAAATCTCTTTGAACTCAAAGAACCTTCTTCAGGGAATATGGACTCTACTCTGAGGCATGTAAATAAAATAATGCCTTTATTCCCAACATACTTTTTAAAATTATTATTATGTAGACAAAATGGTACTGCTGTCCCATGTGAATATACTCTCAAGTCTTTTTTGTCATTTTTTTCCTGCCATTTATTCCAATGTAATGTATTGCCTTCTAATAATCTGTGTCAACCATCTCTACTCTCATTCTTCAGAAAATTCTGTTACAGGATAGTTACTCTAAATATTTTGATTTTATCAATTTCCATCTCTTCCCACAATAAATCTAATTTTCATAATACGCGAATATTTTCCCTCAGGTCTCTAACCCATATCTTGAAGGCCAGAATGATGTAAACATGTGGTGAAAAACCTTGAAAGTTGTTTTGTGGAGGTGGTGGGAAGAAAAATATTCTCTTTCTAAACACTGGTATCTCAATATTGAATTGCTCCTATCATAGCTACAAATCTATAAAGCATACAGAGTCCTCTAGGTACCTAATTATATCATGAAAGTACTCTCTATCAGTCCCTTAAGGTCATTAACATATTTTTGAAATCACTTTTCCTTGACCTCTCTAGATACATTTTTCTTTCTTAAACTGCCACATCTGCTTAGATATGCCATGTTCTTCTCTCCTCACAAATTCAAACACATTCTGTTCTACATTCTGCTTCATCTTTTCCCTTATCCTTTTCCTGACCCCATCAAATATTTCTATTTTAATACCACCTCTGGCCTTTTAGTCAGTGATCAAGAACATCTCATATTGTCTTCCTCTCTTAGGAATATTCCATTTCTTTGCTTATCTCTTTGCTTAATTAAAACTTGGTGTTTTCTTGGGGCATGTTGGTGGCTCAGTTGGTTAAGCATCGGACTCTTGATTTCACCTCAGGTCATGATCTCAGGGTAGTGAGATCAAGGAGTCTGCTTTAAATTCTCTCTCTCCCTTTCCCTCTGCCCTTACCCCCTCCCTTGCTCCCTCTCTAAATAAATAAATAAATAAATAAAAAGACTTGGTGTTTTCTCATAATAATGCTTTTATTGTGGTGTTTTCACAAGTGGAGACTACTATTTTTTCTTTTCTCTCTATGAGGGTAATGAGGATGTTTACAAATATTTTTGCTGCACTTTATCTTTTCCTAGACCACTTGTCTCAAATTAACCTGGAGCAGTCCATCCTGCTTTGAGACAAAGGTTCTGTTCATATCAACTTAATACCATTTTAATTAACAAACTCCAAGCCACACTTTACAATTTTTAGAAGACTGAGTACCTAGTTCACAGTTTTCCTGTCTCCATCATTACCATCATCTTGAGCAAATCTCAAGATGGCTCACCTAAATAATTAACTTCATCATCTTTGATTCCTTATACTCCTGTAACAGAATTCAAGTCACTTTAGAAACCATTTCACATGACCACATCAAGGACTTGTGTTGTTAGCTACAATACTCATGCCTCTTAGAATTTAAATTCTGAAATTCCTATATCTGCCTACACAGAGTTTTAGCTTTCTAATTTTCTATCACCTTTACTCCTCTTAATCTGCTCTTCATCAGAAATCTTCATCAGAAGTCCTCAATACTCCTATAGTTCATCTTCTTCTTTTTGGATTTACTTCCTAATTTCCACAAAAGTACACTGTGGTCAATTATTTCATCTATTCTTGTCTGGACCCTGAATCTTCATGTGTTCTTTTACTTTCTGCCATAACTTATGTTGCCCTCAGGACTGTCTGAACTAAAGACAGTATAAGAAGAAAAAGAACAGGCTTTAGAGTCTATTGGGACTAGAATCATCTGCCACCTACTAGGTTTGTGATGTTGAGAGCTGATCCTTGGTTAACTACTCATTCTCTATAATAATTAATTTTTTTTCCAAAAAACACATGTTCCACACCTGGTTCCTGATTCTAAACAGATAACATGTTTTTTGTTTTTTAAATCAGGAAAATATAAATGAGTTGTGAATGCCTTCAATTTTTCTTCCAAACTTATCAAAAGAGTCTCCTATGCTATCTCAGAAAAGCAGTAACTTCTTTCCAAGGCCAACTCCTTGATCAGTAATATCGATCTTACTGTCTTTTGCTTCCTCTGAGATACTACTCTATCAAAATTATTTCTTCTCCGGTATCATTAATCTTTCCTCCCTGGATCATCTTTCAACTCTGCCCATTAATTTTAATCCTTTAAAATTTTTTAAAAATAGACAATATACTTTTCCACCTTCACCTCAGTATTGGAATTCTTTTTTCAAAAGTCAAAAATGATCTGGCAATTGGCAAGCCCTACCACTTTGCTTGATCTTTATATCTGCAACTTTTGACAATATTACCCAGACCCTACTTTTTGGTGATATATTCCTGTGGTATATATAATGCCTCACTTCTAGTCTTCTACTTCCTAGTTTTCTGACTATTCCTGCCTATCCATCTTTCCCAGTTCTTGCTCTTCAGTAAATCTCTCCAAATTGACTTTAAGTGTGCTCATTTTCCAATAAATATGCTAGTTTTTAGAAAAAGAAGTCACAACAGAATTTTTTCTGTTCAGTGTAAAATGTTTAATTATGTCATTGTGAATTTCACCTCATAAAGAAATTTTTAAAAGAGTTTATTTATTTGTCAGAGAGAACGAGAGAGAGAGAGAGAGAGCAGGAGCAAGTAGCATGTGGAGTGATAGGCAGAGAAGCCAGCTCCCCCTGAGCAAGGAGCCCAACACGGGACTCAATCCCAGGACCTTGGGATCATGACCTGAGCCAAAGGCAGATGTTTACCCGACTGAGCTACTGAGATATCCCATGAAATTTTTAAATATGATATTCTATAATTTATCACTTTGTTACCTGTTTTTAAATAGTATATTTTTCTGAGCCTCCTTCTATGCCAGTGTCATTGAACATCATTATTTTTCATGGCTTCATTTTGTTCTATTGTGAGAATCACCATAATTTATATTGCTAATCTCTTAGTATTAGACATACATGTCTATTGTATGTCTATGTCTATTGTAGTAAGCTCTGAGATTAATATCCTTGCATATATATTTTTAGATTCTTAAACATTTTTTCATTCAAATTCAATTATTTAACATATAATGTATTCTTGGTTTCAAAGTACAGGCCTGTGATTCATCAGACTTATATAATACCCAGTGCTCATTACATCAAATGCCCTCCTTAATGTCCATCACCCAGTTGCCCCACCCACCATCTCCCTCCCCTCCAACAACCCTGAGTTTGTTTCCTATGATTAAGACTCTTATAATTTGTCTCCCTCTTTTGTTTGTCTTGTTTTATTTTTTCCTCTCTTCCCCTATGATCCTCTCTTTTGTTTCTTAAATTCCACATATCAGTGAGATCATATGATAATTGTCTTTCTCTGATTGACTTATTTCGCTTAGCATAATACCCTCTAGTTTGATCTGCATCGTTGCAAATGACAAGATTTAATTTTTTTTATTTTTTATTTATTTGACAGAGAGAGATCACAGGTAGGCAGAACAGCATGCAGAGAGAAAGGGGGAAGCAGGCTCCCTCCTGAGCAGAGAGCCCAATGTGGTGCTTGATCCCAGGACCCTGAGATCATGACCTGGGCAGAAGGCAAATGCTTAACCCACTGAGCCACCCAGGTACCTAAGATTTCATTTTTGATAGCTGCATAATATTCTTCTCTCTGTGTGTGTATGTATGTATATGTGTGTATACCACATCTTCTTTGTTCTTTCATCTGTTTGATGGACATCTAGGTTCTTTCCATAGTTTGGCTATTATGGACATGACTGCTATAAACATTGGGGTGCTGGTGCCCCATCAGATCACTACATTTGTATCTTTGGGGTAAATACCCAGTACCGTAACCGTTGAGTTATAGTGTAGCTCTTTTTTCAACTTTTTGAGGAACCTACATATTGTTTACCAGAGTTGCTGCACCAGTTTGCATTGGTACTAAGTGTAAAAGTATCCCCCTTTCTCCACATCCTCGCCAACATCTGTCATTTCCCGACTTGTTAATTTTAGCCATTCTGACCAGAGTGAGGTGGTATTCCATTGTGATTTCAATTTGTAGTTCCCTGATGCCAAGTGATGTTGAGAATTTTTTCATGTGTCTGTTGGCCATTTGTATTTCTTCTTTAGAAAAATGTCTGTTCTTGTCTTCTGCCCTTTTCTTGTTGTTTTGTTTTTGTTTATTATTTATGCTTTGGGTATTGAGTCTGATAAGTTCTTTATAGATTTTGGATACTAACCCTTTATCTGATATGTCATTTGCAAATATCTTCTCCCATTATGTTGGTTGTCTTTTGATTTTGTCAACTGCTTCCTTTGCTGTGCAAAAGCTTTTTTTTTTTTTTTCCATTTTATTTATTTTTTCAGCGTAACAGTATTCATTCTTTTTGCACAACACCCAGTGCTCCATGCAAAACGTGCCCTCCCCATTACCCACCACCTGTTCCCCCAACCTCCCACCCCTGACCCTTCAAAACCCTCAGGTTGTTTTTCAGAGTCCATAGTCTCTTATGGTTCGCCTCCCCTCCCCAATGTCCATAGCCCGCTCCCCCTCTCCCAATCCCACCTCCCCCCAGCAACCCCCAGTTTGTTTCAATCGGAGAAAGACAACTATCATATGATCTCCCTGATATGAGGACATGGAGAAGCAACATGGGGGGGTAGGGGGATAGGAGAAGAATAAATGAAACAAGATGGGATTGGGAGGGAGACAAACCATAAATGTGCAAAAGCTTTTGATCTTGATGAAGTCCCAATAGTTCATTTTTGTCTTTGTTTCCCTTGCCTTTGAAAACATGTCTAGCAAGAAGGTGCTGCAGCCAAGGTTGAAGACGTGGTTGCCTGTGTTCTCTAGGATTTTGATGTATTCTTGTTTCAGATGTAGGTCTTTCATCCATTTTGAGTCTGTTTTTGTGTATGGTGTAAGAAAGTGGTCCAGTTTCATTCTTCTGCATGTGGCTGTCCAATTTTCCCAACATCATTTGTTGAAGAGACTGTCCTTTTTCCATTGGACATTCTTTCCTGCTTCGTAGAAGATTAGTTGACCATGGAGTTGAGGGTCCATTTCTGGGTTCTTTATTCTGTTCCATTGATTTATGTGTCTGTTTTGGTGCCAGTACCATGCTGTCTTGATGATTACAGCTTTGTAACAGAGCTTGAAGTCCAGAATTGTGATGCTTCCAGTTTTGGTTTTCTTTTTTGACATTCCTTTGGTTATTTGGGGTCTTTTCTGGTTCTATACAAATTTTAGGATTAATTGTTCTAGCTCTGTCACAATAGAATTTTTAAGATACTTCTATTTCAACTCTCTCAGCCATGCCTGAACCACCCCCAGTCTCCAACATACTTCTTGCTTCAAATGCTGTTGCTGCATATTACAATGCTGTGGTGCTCACCCCAAAATGCATTGATCTTTATTTAAAAATCTGTTGTGTTTTGTTTTTTTTCCCCAGGGAAAGCTAACCTGCTCCATTTCCTAAGAACATGGGTTAGAATACATTGTAACAGTAGGATTATGTTGTGGGAATGAACACATGATGTTCTGTTTCAATCAAGTTTTCTATGCTAGTTCCAAATTTCTTGACACTCTCAGGCCTGTTTTCAGCCAAATATTTTGACTTCCAGGATTTCAGTCTCACCTGCCATGGTTGTTTGGAGTCATTTTAGAGCTCTGAAGGGGCTTTTTATTCTATTACATTCATTGTCAGAGTAACAGACTAAGGTGCACAGTTATTGGGGTAATTCACCAGGTCTGACTAATGCTCCCAAAATGTGGGATAACCCCAAGCTTATAATGAGGTGGTACTAAGTAAATATTCTTAGGGGGAAATCTGTTCCTATGTAATGATAGACTAGCCAATTATTTACCAAGCATATGTTGTACATTAATACCTGTTCTTCTGTGTTCTGTGCCAGACTCTGTGCTAGAGTAAAAGCAGTTAAACCTCAAAATGTTATAATTAATATTATTGGCTTAGTTGAACTTATTTTCCTGTGAAGATTAAAAGATTCTGATGTCTGTGTATATGTATCTTGTTTATAGTTTATTACTAGATCTTCCCTTCTCTTAACTTTGAGAGATAGCTGTCTCATAGGTCTCTCCTGTTAGGTGTCTCCTATTTTGAATAAACGTGATATACCATGTAGCAGATTCATACAGCAATCAAATGTTAGTGATTCTTCACATATTGGTTTTGATGTTAGAGAATCTTATATAAAACTCATTAGGGACCTACATTCCATGTTGTTTATAATAGAAATAGTATAAGTAGCTTGTAGTGTATTCTATTTCCTTTTCAGAGCCAAATGGGACAAATAGTAATCTCTGCTTTCCTTGAAACATCATAATAGTGTAACTAGTCTCTATCATTTAAGCTTCAAAATTAAACAAGATCAGATTTACCTTCCTCAAATAATAAAAAGGAAAAAAGCAGTGAAGGATACAACAAAAGCTTGAAGTTAATTTTAAAAAAAAAAGTAACTTTCCTGTATAATGTCATTTGAAATGTATCTCTGGGAATTGTTTTAAACAGAGAAAAAAAGAAGTCAATTTTTTGTCAAGGATGCAAAGATGGGTGTCAAAGCAGCCTGCACAAAAGCCCTTTCTCTTTGTTTTTTTTATCCATTCCTCTAGAGAGGAATATATAGATTTCATAGACTTGGTCCCAAGAAAGATACAATTTAGGGCAAAATAACTTTTTATTCTTCTATTTATAGTGTTTTATAATGATATAATTCCTAGACAAAAGGAGAAAGGAAAATGGAATTTTTTGGACAACCTGTAATAGAAAATCCTAACCCTTCCTCTGCTATTGCTGTCCACACCCCCACATAAGTGGCATGAGATTGTTGCCCATCTGTTAAGATTAGAAATAAAATTTCTATTGAAACTGAAATATTCAAATATATATATACCAGCAAACAATGATACCCACATTGATATACTTGGAATGACAAAGCAGTATTCAAGAGAAAAGGAAAATCATGATGTATATTTTAGATAACTAGTTCTATGAGAAAATCAAAGATTACATCAAAGAATATAGTAAAATTACAAGTTTCTGATCTATGAAATTCTGGTGAGGTTAAATATGTGTGCAGCCTGGTACTTTTCTTAATAGCTAGAAGTAATTGCTTCAGGAAGTAAAAATTGCTTTCAAAATGAGCTAGCAATACTAAACAATTTCTTTGGATAATTTTACAACACCTTTATTATAATGTCCCTTTCTCACCGCCAACAGATATGAAAATGATAGGGAGATGCTATATGCCAAGGCAAATATATAGGATTATACTCCCTTTCATGATATTATCATTTACATGAGACTTGCCTATAAAGCAACAAAACTGATGACAAGAGCTACACATTATAAGCTTAAGCCTTATAATGCAGCTCATCCTTTCAGAACTATATAAAATCTAGTATATTTGCATAGGACAAAAGTCAGTAAGTTCTTTATTAATTTGCAAAGTAGAAATTTTTACACCGGCAGTCCATGATTTGATATGCTTAACTTATTATCAATATGTAGATGTTAAGAGCAGAGAAATCTTAAAAGAAAGCCCCACTCCGCTAGGACAACAGCCCTTACTTTGTAATTTAAAAGTTCTGGTAAGGGAAGGAGTGCAGGAGGGAGGGAGAGAGATGACTTTGTGGATTGGAGTGTAAACTTGAAGGGAGAGGACTTCTTTGTAAAGAGGCAGAAGTGAAGAAAGTGTTGCCAAAATAAGTTACATCTTCTTTATCTTCTGCCAATAATGAATGAAATGGAAGAATTTCAGGTTTCACTTTAACATAGTAAGAGTTTCATAAACCATGATTATAACTGAAATAATGTGAAATTATTTGTTTAGCAGTATTCCTTCAGATACTCACTATGTGCACAAATATGACCATGTTCCAGGAAAATGGAAGCAAATAAACCAGATAAGGTTTTTGCCCTTGAGCTTTTCAGTCTACTAAGAGCCAGAAACAAGTAAAATTGGAATGTAGTAGGATGAAATGCTGAAACAGAACAATGCAAAATCAGTTAAGAAAAGCAGGACATAAAGCTAGAGATAGGGAGAGGTCAGTGGAACTGTATACTTACCTGGAACTAACTGTACACTAAGAATTTAGAGTTTATGGATGACTTACAAACACTGCCTTTATGCTAATTACTTTAAATGAACATCCAGAAGAGTCTGCTTGGCAGCAATATAGCAGGAAAGGATCTGGAAATGACTCTAAAAATATCCAGAATGATTTTCTTCAGATCAAATTCCAAGTAAGCCAATTTGTCCAAAATCTACCTGGCAGATGTTAAAATTAATCCTTATAATGAACGATATAGGATTATGTATTATACAGAACAGGAAATTTGAGAGGCTACCAGCATAAGAACACTAACCTCTCTCGATATTTAGCAAAAATTTATAAAAAAAAAAAATCTGTTCCTACATTTAAATTGCTTACCAACTTATTCCTGTAGCTCTTCTGCCTGACAAACTCTCTCTTCTAAAATATTTGGTATTATACGGGCGCCTGGGTGGCTCAGTGGGTTAAGCCACTGCCTTCGGCTCAGGTCATGATCTCAGGGTCCTAGGATCGAGTCCCACATCAGGCTCTCTGCTTGGCGGGGAGCCTGCTTCCCTCTCTCTCTCTCTTTGCCTGCTTCTCTGCCTACTTGTGATCTCTCTCGCTATCAAATAAATAAATAAAATATTAATAAAATATTTGGTATTATAAAATATTTTACCAAATAGAATGGAGCCAAGCAGAACATAAAAAACTCTAAATTTCTCAAAATGTATGCTAGAGAAGCAGCCTGCACCTGCAGACCCAAAAGCAAATGCATTGAATAATCAGGGATCCCAAACAGAGCTGTACTAGAGTAATTTACTCAGTTAATCATTATATGGAATAGAACATTTGATTTCTGCACCAAAGTTACATTGAAGTAAATGCATATCTCACTCGATTAAATAAAATGCCACAAACAAAATCATTTAGCTCAGTGTGTGGTTCTTAGTAAGCACTCAATAAATCTAAGTTCCTTCCTTAGAGAGGGCACAGTGTCTTTTATTTTTGTTGTACATAATTCCTGGCACATGGAGAACAAGGTCTGAATGATTCAAAATCCTTTTAAGTGACTGATGCATGTGCTGAGTATATCATGGGAAAGGTACATCATGCTTTAATATATTTAATATCAAAGGCCTGCAAGGTGAGCATGGTGTTAGTTTGTTAGTATAATTTTAAATCTAGATCTTTGAGGACACATGTCAGAACAGACCCCCTCTCCTTTAATCAGCCATAGAACCAACATCTTCAGGCAGGTGAGTGGCAAGGATTAGGGGAGGGACAGAAGCCTCCTCCCACTCCTTTTCTCTAACACATGCTGGCTTCTCTAGACCTCAACTAATTTTGAAGCTGAGCTTTAATTTAAATGGTTTTTAGTGTAAATAGAAGGGCTTGAGTTTCCAAGAAAATGTAGAAGTGTTAGAAAGTATAAAAGTTGAAGTATCTCTAAGCTATTTTTGTTTCTCAAGAAACTTCGTAGGGAACAGTTGCCAAAAACCAGTTGACAAAGTAGGGCAGAGATTTTTCTTTTCTATGTATTTTTCCTTACCTTAGCTTTCACATTCTGTGTTCATTACCTGAGACTAGAATATAGCTTTTCATAACCCTTTACCTCCTATACTGAGTAGACTCTCAACCAGCACATGAATGTATGCCGATACTCATACACATGCACCCACCAACCGCACCAACACACATGTAAGCACATGTGTTCTCACATCCCAGATGAGGAAAAATACACTGTTCTATAGCACCATTCCTGAAATGTGGGTGGATACATGTGGTCAAGTTGTAGACACAGTAAAGAAAGGAAAAAGTAACCCTGGTATGCTTTGTTGTCTATTAATACATCTCCAAATTTTAGGAATATAAATTCTTAACCATGGGGAATTGGGAAGTATACAACATCATACCCTCTGTGGGCTTTACCACATACCTAAAGTGGGTATTGAATCAAACACTGGTTACCCCAGGAAGGAGAGAAATGAGGAGGAGTGCGCCCAATTTCACAGGTTAACATCTCTACAGTTAAGAGATGTTTTATAATTGCAAGAAAAGAAAAGAACTTTCAATTAAACAGGCATGATTGAAAGTACTTTTCTTTTCTTTCCTTTCTTTTTCTTCTTCTGTTTCTTCTTTTCTTTTTTTTTCCATTTTTTTTATTTTTTCAGCGTAACAGTATTCATTCTTTTTGCACAACACCCAGTGCTCCACGCAAAACGTGCCCTCCCCATTACCCACCACCTGTTCCCCCAACCTCCCACCCCTGACCCTTCAAAACCCTCAGGTTGCCCCAACCTCCCACCCCTGACCCTTCAAAACCCTCAGGTTGTTTTTCAGAGTCCATAGTCTCTTATGGTTTGCCTCCCCTCCCCAACTATCATATGATCTCCCTGATATGAGGACATGGAGAAGCAACATGGGGGGGTAGGGGGATAGGAGAAGAATAAATGAAACAAGATGGGATTGGGAGGGAGACAAACCATAAATGACTCTTAATCTCACAAAACAAACTGGGGGTTGCTGGAGGGAGGTGGGATTGGGAGAGGGGGAGCGGGCTATGTTTCTTCTTTTCTTAGTGGTACATAGCAGTGCATCCTACAATCTATGTGCCTTGAGTTCTTCAAGATATTCTATTTTTAAAGCAGTTGAATTATGGGTCATATATTTTTCTGTGATCTTCAGTGTTTTAAAAATCTTAGATAAAAAAGGAGACAGAATAAAAAAACAATGGAAAAACTAAAAAGAAATGCTTTAAAAACAAACAGAATCTGATAATGGAGCAATTTATGGCAGCATTAAATAGCATAAAATGTATTAAATATATTTTAGTTACTTGTATACCTGTTCTATCTCTAATTAGAGTTCAAGAGGTCATGATATCTTAATTACCTCTGAATTGCCCCTGGGATGCAACACATTTCCCGGTAACGTAGTAACTTAGTAAACATTGGTTGAATAAATAGATTATGAAGTGAATTAAACATATTGTGCAAAATCACTTGGACCACATTTCTCGGATTTGTTAGGCATCTTCTCAAACTATGCCTCCATGACCTAAGAAAGCCAGACCTGTAGAAATCCTTAAAAATAATAATAACAATAATAGGACCAAACTGGAAATGATTAGTTCAAGACTATATTTTCTTGATGATAATCTTGTATTTTGGTGACATAATCTTCTACATCTGTGGTTAAGAATATCTTATTACAACCAAACAGCCTATCCTAGCAGTTAGAAGCAAGGATTCTTCTCTGTTGATTTTGAGTGTTATAGTGGAAGGCACTTTTTTTTTTTTGGACTTTAATTTTTATTGTTTTTTTTTTTAATTTATATATTTATTTTTTCAGCGTAACAGTATTCATTGTTTTTGCACAACACCCAGTGCTCCATGCAACACGTGCCCTCCCTATTACCCACCACCTTGTTCCCCCAACCTCCCACCCCCGCCCCTTCAAAACCCCCAGGTTGTTTCTCAGAGTCCATAGTCTCTCATGGTTCGCCTCCTGCACTACTGGGTATTTACCCTAAAGATACAAACATAGTGATCCGAAGGGGCACGTGTACCTGAATGTTTATAGCAGCAATGTCTACAATAGCCAAACTATTGAAAGAACCTAGATGTCCATCAACAGAAGGCACATTTTCTTTTTTTTTTTTTTATTTTTTTATTTATGACAGAGAGAGATCACAGGCAGAGAGGCAGGCAGAGAGAGTGAGAGGGAAGCAGGCTCCCTGCCAAGCAGAGAGCCCGACGCAGGACTCGATCCCAGGACCCTGAGATCATGACCTGAGCCGAAGGCAGCAGCCCAAACCACTGAGCCACCCAGGCGCCCAGAAGGCACATTTTCTAATAAGACCTCTGGACTGTACTCCCTTTTTCAATGATTTACCTTTGTAAACAAGATACTTAGCATAATGCCCAGCATGTGGTGCTCTATAAATTTTGATTCAATAACAAGACTGAATGACAAATTTTTTTTTAAAGATTTCATTTATTTGAGAGAGACAGAGAGAGAATGCACATGAGCCTGGGGAGGGGCACAGAAGCAGACTCCCCGCTGAGCAGGGAGCCCCATGTGCAGGCTTGATCCTAGGACCCCGGGATCATGACCTGAGCGGAAGGCAGACGCTCAACTGACTGAGCCACCCAGGCACGCTGAGTGATGATTTTTTTTTTTGACATGTAAAACTTGATACTGATAGCACTTCAAGGTAGCACACCACGAAGGTCTGCCTTAGGAAAGTAGCCATGTGATTATGTTAGGCACATATGGCAAAAAGAATAATGCCTCCCCTCCCCCAAAATATAACACCTCTTAATTTCCAAGATCTGGGGAGATGTTACTATATAGGGTAAAAGGGACTTTACAGACATGATTAAATTAGGGGTCTCAAGATGGAGATTATCATGGATATACCCTTTGGGCCCAATATAATTACACAGGTCTCCGTAAGAGGGGAATCAGTCAGGAAAAGAGATATGACAGAAACAGAGGTCATCACCAGACAGCCCCTATGAGCCAGGAAAGGCAAGAAAGTGGGCTCTTCAACAGAGCCTCTAGAGGTAAGGCAGTGCTTCTTTTTTTTTTTTTAATTTATTTATTTTTTCAGCGTAACAGTATTCATTGTTTTTGCACAACACCCAGTGCTCCATGCAAAACGTGCCCTCCCTATTACCCACCACCTGTTCCCCCAACCTCCCACCCCTGACCCTTCAAAACCCTCAGGTAGTTTTTCAGAGTCCATAGTCTCTTATGGTTCGCCTCCCCTTCCAATTTTTTTTTTTTAATAAACATATAATGTATTTATATCCCCAGGGGTACAGGTCTGCGAATCGCCAGTTTTACACACTTCACAGCACTCACAATAGCACATACCCTCCCCAATGTCCATAACCCCCTCCCCCTCTCCAACCCCCCCTCCACCCAGCAACCCCCAGTTTATTTTGTGAGATTAAGAGTCATTTATGGTTTGTCTCCCTCCCAATCCCATCTTGTTTCATTTATTCTTCTCCTATCCCCCTAACCCCTTCTCCACGTCCTCATATCAGGGAGATCATATGATAGTTGTCTTTCTCCGACTGACTTATTTCACAAAGCATGATACCCTCTAGTTCCATCCACGTCATCGCAAATGGCAAGATTTCATTTCTTTTGATGGCTGCATAGTATTCCATTGTGTATATAAACCACATCTTCTTTATCCATTCATCTGTTGATGCACATCTAGGTTCTTTGCATAGTTTGGCTATTGTAGACATTGCTGCTATAAACATTCGGGTACATGTGCCCCTTTGGATCACTATGTTTCTATCTTTAGGGTAAATACCCAGTAGTGCGATTGCTGGGTCATAGGGTAGTTCTATTTTCAAAATTTTGAGGAACCTCCATGCTGTTTTCCAGAGTGGTTGCACCAGCTTGCATTCCCACCAACAGTGTAGGAGGGTTCCCCTTTCTCCGCATCCTCGCCAGCATCTGTCATTTCCTGACTTGTTAATTTTAGCCATTCTAACTGGTGTGAGGTGATATCTCATTGTGGTTTTGATTTGTATTTCCCTGATGCCGAGTGATGTGGAGCACTTTTTCATGTGTCTGTTGGCCATCTGGATGTCTTCTTTGCAGAAATGTCTGTTCATGTCCTCTGCCCATTTCTTGATTGGATTGTTTGTTCTTTGGGTGTTGAGTTTGCTAAGTTCCTTATAGATTTTGGATACTAGCCCTTTATCTGATATGTCATTTGCAAATATCTTCTCCCATTCTGTCAGTTGTCTTTTGGTTTTGTTAACTGTTTCCTTCGCTGTGCAAAAGCTTTTGATCTTGATGAAATCCCAATAGTTCATTTTTGCCCTTGCTTCCCTTGCCTTTGCCGATGTTCCTGGGAAGATGTTGCTGCAGCTGAGGTCAAAGAGGTTGCTGCCTGAGTTCTCCTCAAGGATTTTGATGGATTCCTTTCTCACATTGAGGTCCTTTATCCATTTTGAGTCTATTTTCATGTGTGGTGTAAGGAAGTGGTCCAATTTCATTTTTCTGCATGTGGCTGTCCAATTTTCCCAGCACCATTTATTGAAGAGGTTGTCTTTTTTCCATTGGACATTCTTTCCTGCTTTGTCGAAGATTAGTTGACCATAGAGTTGAGGGTCTATTTCTGGGCTCTCTGTTCTGTTCTACTGATCAATGTGTCTGTTTTTGTGCCAGTACCATGCTGTCTTGATGATGAAAGCTTTGTAATAGAGCTTAAAGTCTGGAATTGTGATGCCACCAACGTTGGCTTTCTTTTTCAATATTCCTTTGGCTATTTGAGGTCTTTTCTGGTTCCATATAAATTTTAGGATTATTTGTTCCATTTCTTTGAAAAAAATGGATGGTGTTTTGATAGGGATTGCATTAAATGTGTAGATTGCTCTAGGTAGCATAGACATTTTCACAATATTTATTCTTCCAATCTAGGAGCATGGAACATTTTTCCATTTCTTTGACACAAAGAAATGGAAAAAAGGCAGTGCTTCTTATTCAGAATTCTGGATCTCTAGAACTGGAGATCACACTGGAACAAATAATAAAATTTGCGTGTTTTATGCCACTCAATTTGTAGCAGTGTTACAGAAGCACCAAGAAACTAATATAGTAGGTAAATCCGGAATAATTTGGATTCAAATAGTAGGAAAGTTAACCAAATTAGTTTAAAGAGTAAGAAAGTGAACATACATATTTAAGAAGTCCCTATATAGGCAGAATGTGTTGCTCCTTTGTCCCTGTGATATCAACAGGGAAGACATTTAATTTCTATCTGCAACTCTGCTCTGTGTTTCTGTTCTATTGGCTTCATCTTAAGACCAGTTCCCATTTAAATTTGAGAAGGCTGCCAGTAGCAACTGGAGTTAAATTCTTCCTTGTTCATTTTTAGTATGAAAGAGCCAAGCTTCTCATAATTATCTACTTTGAGAGACTTGGACTAATCAGGGCCCATCCCTGGAGCTTCCCTCAAGAGCTACCTGTGATAGGGCAGATGCTTGAACAAAATCAGAGTCCTATCAGGAAAGGGAAAGAGGAGAACACATTCAGATAAGATATAAACAATGCCCCACAAAGTATATCACAAAATCTTGTGATTAGGAGAGTGTAGGTATGAAAGTGGTTAAGCAAGTTCCAGGGATGTTGTGTCCTCTGTCCCCATGTCTAGGAAGCAAGCTCCAACTTTTACTTGGCCATGTTTTCCCTTACTCTATAGGGACAGTTGTATAATAGAAGGAGCAGCAGCAGTTAGTAAAAGCTCAAGACTCATTCTTCCAGGCTCAGACTGGCAGTTAGTCTGGACTTTCTTCTACCTGGGGAATGGCAACATGCCCAGCACCTTGGCTCATGATACTACCGTCTGGCATACCTGCTGCAGGTTGCCAAACTCTACATTAGATTGACACTAGATAGTGTCTTGTGAATCATCCGTAAAAATGAAATGGTACATTCCCTTTGAAAACTGATATATTTCTTTATATACACTACTGCATCAAAATCCGCTTCTTTGTGTATATTTTACAAGTATCTGATATAGTTCTGAGGAATTCCCTAGCCAACCAGCTCTGCAGTCAGGCAAATAAAGGGAGAAAAGAGGAGACAGAAGGGATGTTAATTGAGTGTTATAAGGTATGTATCAAGCTGTTTGTACTTTATAAAAAATTTCATTTAATCTCCGACTTTCAGTGCATTATTTTCTCCAGCTTTGCAAAAGAGAAAATTTGAGCACCACTGCAAAGCTTGTAAATGTCAGAGGTGTTATTAACCTTAAGGGAGGCATTATGATTCCCAAGCCCATGTTGTTCTTTTTGTACTGGTAGGGGTCACTCCCAGAGTTAGAGATCTGTGAGTTGCCCCATTATAACATTATCCCTGTGCTTTAAGGCTCATCCCAAGACTAGTCTTGATATCCTATTGAGAGGTTGAGAAATCTGAGCAAACTTTCCCTGTTTGTTATAATTAGAGATAGATATGAGGAAAGACCCTTCTAGACTAGTTCCAGAAAAAAGCTAGAACGAATCTAGTGGTTTAGCAACCCCTTTAGGTCTGTTCTACCCCAGGTGAATCTACATGAAAGCTGAGTGCAAGAACATTGATCATCAGGATTGATTACAGTAATCTGGCTTGGCAGGTGTGGGCAAATTCTTCTCTCAGTAAAGTCCTAAGAATTTGATGATTAACATCAAAGATGGAAGAAAAACTACCCTTCAATATCCTTGTTTCTGGGCACCCTTTTAGAAACAATATACAAATTGCCCCAGCCATATCTACAGCTCAGGATTGCCCACGCACCAAGGAAACAGTATGAATGGGCCAAACTAAGTTTGTTGAGGCCAGAGAGTGAATCTTGTGAACACTGCTTCTCCACTTCTAAGCACAGTGCTTGACCCACAACAACTCTTTGGGTCCATTCAACCCAGAGAACATTTTGTCAGCAAAGAGGAAGGCAAAGATTAGAGCAAGATGGCAACATGGTGGTGAGTGGGGCTAGATTAGTCCAACAAAAATTACAGAACATTTTTCCTTAAAGCAGATTGCAATGTCCCACACCTATGGTGATGACCTCTAAAATACTGCAGATTTCACTGTTGGTATTCATGAAGCAGAAACGAAGGATCTTTTTACCCAATAAACATCACACAAATTTTCAAGCTTTGCAAAACTTTAGTGTTGAAAGCATTTCTAGTTCCTGGCAATATTCAAGATGCCTAAAACAATTTTCAGAAATGCTTCTATTGAAACTCTACTGAAATTACATTTTACGTAGTCCTGTGTGATTGCTTCTGCTTTATTGTTCAAGAACTGTTAATAATGAGTGAGGGTTTTAATATGGAGAAAACAAACAACAGAATGGGACCCATGGTTCTTTTTTTTTTCTTTAATAAAAAAAGTAAAGACCCTCTTAGAGTCAGTTTCCAGAGATAATTTACTGGCATAAACATTGTTTAATTTATTTCTAATTTAGAGACAAATTAGTACATAAAGAAGCTAAAACAACATACCTTCAAAATGAGATAGCTCAGAGTTTCTCAGGAGCCACAAAACATTCTTTTATGACAATTGAGACTTGAAATCATAGAATGGAAATAATAAACACCATAGCATGTATCAGAAAACATCAGTGAGCTGAACATGGTCACCACTGTTTCCATTCCCAGTTACAGTGGATGTTTTCCATGATCTGAAGTCAATTACTGCTTTTACTTCTACATTAGTGTAATTGGTTCTTGTTCTCCAGAGAAGAATTTATTAAGGCAATTTCAGGAACTAAAGGGAAGAGGGGTTCTGATTTGCTACTTAATCTACTGGGAATGGATAATCCTATATTCCTTTAGATCCTAAGGGAATTCTTGGTATTGCAGTGTCTATAAAAATGTGCAAGGAAAGCAGAATGGCACTTTTTTTTTCTTAAAGAAAATTGGTATGCTTAGTGATAACAATTCTAAGAAACAGTAGCTTTCAAAGTATTGATTATCACATGTTTTAAGGAATACTCAGTGCATTCAGAGGATAGCTCAAAGGAATGTACAAAACATATGCCATTTCAAAATAGTTTTTAAATTCCCAGTTGCTATTAAGAACATGCATGCCAAAGCTAAATTTTCAACAGTTCCTGCATCAAACCAGAGCTTGGGTAACTTAGCAAAATGAAGAGGAGCTTTTCTTTTGGGAAAGTTATTCCAAGTACGAAAGAGTGATAATGTCTTTCCATGTGGGCAAGTTCTTCCTACATCAAGTGTGAGACATGGACAGGCATATTTCCCAAAGATGGTTGCCTTTGTTTTTGCCAGTATTTTTCATTTTGAGTAAAATATTTTCAGAATGCCCAAGAGATACCATTATTTGAATATGGAGCTGGAATATCATTTACAGAATATTTGGCAAATTTGGAACGTAGAAATCAGAACCCTCTATGAAATTATTGGTGAGTTCTCCACACCTTCTGGTGTTGGGTGAAGCCAGATGTTATGGGTGAAGCTAGATCAAGAGTCCACAGGTGAGGGAGGATATCCGTATCTGTACCATCTCCAGTGGGACAAGGATGACTATAATTTTTCTGGCCTTGGAGAACCTAGAGTCAAAGTCGTAGGCAATTTGTTACTTACATTTGTTACAAAGCAAGCAAACAAACAAAACCACTCTATTAAATACCCATACAAATATACTAAAGGCTGGAACAGTCCTTTAATTCAGGTAAGGACAAGCAGTCCTGTCTCTGTTACCTGGATTGTTGCCTTAACCCTCAGCTTTGCTTTGAAAACCAGACCTTGCTTTGCATCCTCAGAGCAATATTAATTCCGAACTGACTTGGATTCGTTCCTTGGGCAAAAGGTTAAGTGATCCATAGATTTATTTCCCTGTAGATTTGGAAAAAGAAAAGTAAATATCACAGTGATTTTTTAGCCAGGTTTTACAGCAACAGAATCATTGAATATCCCTCCTGCCACCAGAGCCCATGCCATGGGGTGAATAGAAAATAATTAAAATATTTATGGCCCACCCACATGAATGATGCCAATGACCAGAAAGATCAAATCCTCAAAGAAATATGATTAATAAGGAATGGCTCTAACCTGTTTCATGTTTGACTAAGAGCTAAATTCCATTACAAATGTGCAAAGAAGCATAATCTATTGCCGCAAACTAGCTTTCTGTTAATATAACTTCTCTGTGAAAAATGCTCAGTATCTCTAAACCAAAACACGTTTGTTTCAAAATAGAACTTATATTTTTCATGACCTAACCTTAGATTTTTGTGGTTCCCTATCCAGTCACTCAATATTAGTATAATTAGTACCTTTATAACTCATGGCAGGTGTTGCTCTGTGCATCAGATTTTATGATTGTAGGTAATAGCCTTCAGATTTAAACACTCTCATGGAGAAGGATGTGCTCAAAATAATAATAGTGATGGAGAGTTTCTCAGAAATGGCACCTTCCCTTGACAACAATAGCTCAGTTATTGAGTGTTCATCAAGCACATGACATTGGTCTACGCACTCCCTGAAGGTTTTCATATTGAATTTGAGCCTCTTTTTCTAAAGAGTATTGCCATCATGCCCCCCTTGTCTGCTGTAATTGTTCAATATGCAGTCTGAGACTAGGCTTTTTCCTCTGGGAGTTATAAAAAGATATCCCAGCTACAGAAAGTCCTAGAGTAGAAAAGGGACCCATGAGGTCAGCTTGTTTGAGCTTCTGCTTTTTCAAACATGACTACTGCTAAGATCTCTCATAAGAGAGTACTGCATGTCACAAAGCCAAAGACTTGCCATGAGATTCCCACCTCTGTGTCTTTGCTACTCCTGAAGCCTCTACCCTACCATAGTACCCCTTCCTTACCCTCCTGTCATGTAACATGCAACTCCATTCCATCAGCAAAATTCTTATTGAGCACAATACACACAGTGCTTGTCCCTGGTAATGGAGAGATGAACAAAACAGACACATTCCCAACCTTCACAGAACTTATAGTTGAGTGGGGAAGATAGGCCTTATTTAAGATGATCACAAATAATAATTAGTTAAGTAGTTGGGAGTCGGGGCGCCTGGGTGGCTCAGTGGGTTAAAGCCTCTTCTTTCGGCTCAGGTCATGATCTCAGGGTCCTGGGATCGAGCCCCGCATCGGGCTCTCTGCTCCGCGGGGAGCCTGCTTCCTCCTCTCTCTCTGCCTGCCTCTCTGCCTAGTTGTGATTTCTCTCTGTCAAATAAATAAAATATTTTTTTTTAAAAAAAGTAGTTGGGAGTAAAGTAAGTGGAAGGAAGTTTATGTAATCATAAAGCAAATGAGTAGCCATCGAAATTCACTCTATTGTGTGGACATTTGCTAAAGAGAGATAAGAGGAAGATGCTGGGAGACCAGAGTAGAAGCTCTTGCAATAATTCATGCACAAGGCAAAACCTCTATCAGTCTCTATTGATAAAAATAGTTTTGCCCATCTACCTGTTGTCACTGACCAATTTCTTCTGTCTTCCAGATATTTATATATATTTAAGATACCAGATCTAGAACTTCCAAAGCAGCATCATCATTTTGAATATGACCTACTAACCTGTCCCAATACTCTATCGGACCATTTCAGTCTGAAACCTAGTCTCAGTTCTTTCATGAACATACCAAGTGGACCAAAATTAAAAGCATTATTAAGGGGCACATGGGTGGCTCTGTGAGTTAAAGCCTCTGTCTTCGGCTCGGGTCATGATCTCAGGGTCCTGGGATTGAGCCTCACATAGGGCTCTCTGCTCAGCAGGAAGCCTGCTTCTCCCTCTCCCTTTCTGCCTGCCTCTCTGCCTACTTCTGATCTCTGTCTGTCAAATAAATAAATAAAATATTTTTTTAAAAGCATTATTAAAATATAAGACTTTGCCTTCCCTTGATCATGACCACAAATTTGAATTGTCTAATAAGCACTTGTTCTTCACCAAGGCATGACAGTTAACTGAACTGTATTTGTTAAAATGCTTTTTTCCCAAATAATTTTCATTTTATACATTGATTCTCCTTTTCCACTTAAATAATATTGGAGTTTGTTAGCATTTTTTTTTTTTTGTCTAGAGGTAATCCTATGGCATACCAGTTTATAGAAGTTAAATAGGACAATATGCATGTACTGCTAACTATGACTGTTTTTTGGATATAATCTTTCACTCAGGAAACTGTGCTGGTTTTCAGAGTGGTGACCATATTTCTACAAATGAGAAAGGTTTGAATAATTTTCCTCCCCATAAATGCTATCTCTACTTTCCTCCTCCCTATCGCACTTACAACATCTATAAATGTCTTAAGTAATTTTGGATGCCCCTCTGATAAACACTATACATTCCTCTCCAGGCTGAAGGCAGGTACTTACATGCCATTGGCAGAACATGTTCTCGAAGCAGGAAAACTTATTCATTTCTTCAATTTCTGCAATAGGTTGCCAAACATGCCATCTGCTGATCTGGTTTCCAAAACATATGTTGCTTCTCCAGTCAGCAATGTAGAAGACAAACTAAAAGAAGTCCTATTTAGAAGAGAGTAACTAAAGCATATACAATCTAGTCACTCTTCTAGTCAGTTTGTTCTCTATATTTATGGGTCTGTTTCTAGTTTTGTTGTTTGCCTTGTTTTCACATTCCACATATAAGTAAAATCATATAGTATTTGTCTCTATCTATCTGGCTTATTTTACGTAGCCTGAAACCCTCTAGGTCTATGCATGTCGTCACAAATAGCAAGAGTCCGCTCTTTTTAACAGCTAAGTAAATGTATAAATCACTTCTTTATCTGTTCATCTATCAATGGATATTTGGGTTGCTTCCCTATCTTGGCTATTGTAAATAATGCTGCAATAAACACATGGGGTGCATAGGATTAGTTTTTCCTTTTTTTCAGGTAAATACCCAGAAGAAGAATTACTGTATATTATGGTTACTACTATTTTAAGTTTTTGAGGAAACTCCATACTGTTTTCCATAGTGGTCACACCAATTTACAGTCCCACCAACACTGTATAAGGGTACATTTTCCTCCACATCCTCTATCACTTGATATTAATCTTTCTGATACTAGCCATTCTGATTGATGTGAGGGGATAGCTTTTTTAAATTTATTTAAATTCAATTTAGTTAACATATAGTGTATTATTAGTTTCAGGCTTAGAGTTCAGTGATTCATCAGTTGCATATAACACCCAGTGCTCCCAACATCAAGTACCCTCCTTAATGCCCATCAGCTAACAACTCTACCCTCCTCTCTTCCGGCAAACCTCAGTTTACTTCCCATAGTCAAGAGTCTCCCATGATTTACCTCCCTGTTTTTATCTTATTTTATTTTCCCTTCCCTTTCCCTATGTTCATCTGTTTTTTTCTCAAAGTCCACATATGAGTAAAGTCATATGGTGTTTGTCTTTCTCTGACCCTCTTACTTCGCTTAGCCATCATACCCTCTAGTTCCATCTATGTCACTGCAAATGACAAAATTTCATTTTTATGGCTATGTAATATTCCATTGTGTATTATACCACATCTTCTTTATTCATTCATCTGTCAGTGGACATTCGGACTCTTTCCATAGTTTGACTATTACAGGCAGGCATTGCTGCTATAAACATTTGGGTTCAGGTGCCCCTTCAAATCACTGTTTGTATCCTTTGGATAAATACATAGTAGTGCAATTAGTGGGTCATACAGGAACTCTATTTTTAATGTTTTGAGGAGCCCCATACTGTTTTTCATAGTGGCTGCACCAGTTTGCATTCCTACCAACAGTGTAAAAATGTTCCCCTTTCTCTTCATCCTTGCCAACATCTGTTGTTTCCTGAGTTGTTCCTTTTAGCCATTTTGGCCTGTGTGCGGTAGTATCTCATTCTGGTTTTGGTCTCTATTTTCTTGATGATGAGTAACATTGAGCATTTTTTCATGTGTCTGTTAGTCATTTGTATGTCTTCTTCAGAGAAATGTCTGTTCATGTCTTTTGTCCATTTCTAGACTGGACTATTTTGGGGGTATTGAGTTTGAGAAGTTCTTTATAGGTTTTGAACACTAGCCCTTTATCTGATATGTCATTTGCAAATATCTTCTCCCATTCTGTAAGTTTCCTTTTAGTTTTATTGTTTCCTTTGTTGTATAAAAGCTTCTTAATTTGATGAAGTCCCAATAGTTCATTTTTGTCTTTGTTTCCCCTCCCTTAAACATGTCTAGCAATAAGTTGGTATGGCCAAGGTCAAAGAGGTTGCTACCTGTGTTCTCCTCTAAGATTTTGATTGATTCCTGTCTCACATTAAAGTATTTCATCCATTTTGAAGGTTTGTCTGTGTGTGTGTGTGTGTGTGTGTGTGTGTGTGTATATAAGAAAGTGGTATAGTTTCATTCTTCTGCATGTGGCTACCCAATTTTCCCAGCACCATTTTTTGAAGAGACTGTCTTTTCCACTGGACATTCTTTCCTGCTTTGTCATGATTGGTTGAGTATAGAGTTGAGTATCCACTTCTGGGTTGCTGCCTCTTGACAGCACACGGGAGAATGAGACACGAACAAGTCAGCTGCGAGAGAATGGGAGTGGGGGGTGACAGTAGAAAAGATTGTCACCCCGAACAACTCCTCAGTCTCATATTTATTAGAAAGTGGGTAACAACCAACAAAGAAGCGGAAGCAAAGTAGATTACACATTGACCATGAGTCTTGTAGATACATAAGAAGAAAGGCAAAATATGTCTGGTCACGTAGTACGTGACCTATAATGAGCAAGCCCAAACTAAAGGATTGTCTGACTAACTGCTGATGCTCCAGAGAAGGGGAGATAATGGAAAAATGAAGCAGGCAGTGTTCTTCCCTGAGTGAGCTGGGCATCCCCAGCTGCTCCGCCTCAAGGATGTCTATTATCCTCTCCCCCAGAGGCCTGTTGCCAGTGCATGTTTTTCTTAAAGCTATATATAAGCATGCTTGGTAAATAGTATAATTTATCATAGGCTATATTTTAAGCAGTATGTTGTTCTGGGGGATGGTTACCGGGTTCTTTATTCTGTTCCATTGATCTATGTGTTTCTGTGCCAGTACCATACTGTCCTGATGATTACAGCTTTGGGGTTTTTTTGGTTGTTTTTTTGTGTGTTTGTTTTGTTTTGTTTTAAGATTGTTATTATTATTATTTTTTGACAGACAGTGAAAGAGGAATACAAGCAGAGGGAGTGGGAGAAGGGGAAGCAGGTTCTGTGATGCTGGGATCATGACCCGAGCAGAAGACAGATGCTTAACGACTAAGCCACCCAGGCACCCCAGTGATTACAGCTTTGTAATAGAACTAGAAGTCTGAAATTGTGATGCCTTCAGCTTTGGTTTTCTTTTTTTACAGTCCTTTGGTTATTTGGGTGGGGTCTTTTCTGGTTACATACAAATTTTAGGATTATTTGTTGCAGCTCCATAAAAAATGCTGGTGGTATTTTGATAGGGATTGCATTGAATGTGTAGATTGCTTTGGATAGCATAAATATTTTAACATTTGTTCTTCTAAACCATGAGCATGGAATGTTTTTCCATTTCTTTGTGTCTTCCTCAATTTCTTTCATAAGTGTTCTATAGTTTTCAAAATACAGATCCTTTAACTCTTTGGTTAGGTTTATTCTGAGCTGTCTTATGGATTTTTGTGCAATTGTAAATGGAATCAATTCCTTGATTTCTCTTTCTGCTGTTTCATTGTTAGTTTATAAAAATGCAACTGACTTTGTGAATTACTTTTATATCCTGTGACTATGCTGAATTCCTGTATCAGTACTAGCAATTTTTTGGTGGAGTCTTTTGGGTTTTCTACACAGAGTATGATGTTGTCTATCAAGAGTAAAAGTTTGACTTCTTCCTTGCTGAACTGGATGCCTTTTATTTCTTTTTGTTGTCTGAATCCTGAGGCTAGAACATCCAGTACTATGTTGAACAACAGTGGTGAGAGTGGACATCCCTGTCATGTTCCTGACCTTAGAGGAAAAGCTCTCAGTTTTTTCCCCATTGAAAATATTAGCTGTGGTTCTTTCATTTATAACTTTTATGATATTGAGGTATGTTCCCTCTACCTGTACATAGTGGAGGATTTTTATCAAGAAAGATTCTGTATTTTGTCAAATACTTTTTCTGCATCTCTTGGGAAGTTCATATAATTCTTACCCCTACTTTTATTAATGTTGTGTATCACATTGATTGATTTGCAGATGTTAAACCACCCCTGTACCCCAGGAATAATTCCCACTTGGTTGTGGTGAATAATCCTTTTAATGTATTGTTGAATCCTGTTAGCTAGTATCTTAATGAGAATTTTTGCATCCATGTTCATTAGGGATATTGATCTGTAATTTTCCTTTTTGATAGGGTCTTTGATTTTTGGAATCAAGGTAATGCTGGCTTTAGAATGAGTTTGAAAGTTCTCCTTCCATTTCTATTTTTTGGAACAGTTTCAGAAGAATAGGTATTAATTCATCTTTAAATGTTTGGTAGAATTGCCTGCAGAAGCTATCTGGGTCTGGACTCTTTTTTGGGAGATTCTTGATTACTGATTCAATTTCTTTCCTGGTTATGAATCTGTTCAGCTTTTCCGTTTCTCCGTTTCGGTTTTGGTAGTCTATGTTTCTAGGAATTTATCTATATCTTCCAGATTGCCTAATCTGTTAGCATATAATTGCTCATAATATTCTCCTATAGTTGTTTGTATTTCTTTGGTGTTGATCGTGATCTCTTCTCTTTCATTCATGATTTTATTTATTTGGGTCCTTTTTCTCTTCTTTTTCGATAAGTCTGGCTAGGGATTTATCAGTTTTGTTAATTCTTTGAAAGAAACAGCTACAGTTTTGTTGATCTGTTCTACTGTATTTTTATTTCTATATCATTGATTTTTGCTCTAATCTTTATTATTTCTTTTCTCCTGCTGGATTTAGGCTTTATTTGCTATTCTTTTTTTTCAGTTCCTTTAGGTGTAAGGTTAGGTTGTGAATTTCAAGCTTTTCTTGCTTCTTGAGGAAGGCTTGTATTGCTATATACATCCCTCTTAGGACTGCCTTTGCTCCATCCCAAAGGTTTTTGGACTCTCCTGTTTTCATTTTAATTTGCTTCCATGTATTTTTAAAATTCTTTAATTTCCTGGTTGACTCATCCAGTCTTTAGCAGGATGTCCTTTAACCTGCATGTATTTGTGGTCCTTCCAAATTTCTTCTTGTGGTTGACTTCAAGTTTCAACCTGGTATGTGATCTATTCTGGTCAATGTTCTATGTGTACTTGAAAAGAATGCATATTCTGTTGCTTTGGACTAAAATGCTCTGAATTTATCTCTTAAGTCCTTCTGGTCCAGTGTGTCATTCAAGGCCCTTGTTTCCTTTTTGATCTTCTGCTTAGATGGTCTGTCCATTGCTGTGAGTGGGATTTTAAAGCCCCCTACTATTATTATATTATTAGCAATGAGTTTCTTTAATTTTCCTATTAATTGATTTATATATTTGGCTGCTCCCAACTTAGGGGCATAAATATTTATAATTATTAAATCTTATCAGATAGACCCTTTTATTATGATACAGTATCTTTGGTTTAAAATGTAGTTTGTCTGATGTAAGGATGATATTCCAGCTTTCTTTTGCTGTCCATTAACATGATAAATGGTTCTTCACCCCCTCACTTTCCATCTGGACAGGTCTTTGGGTCTTAAATAAGTATCTTGTAAGCAGCATATTGATGGGTCTTTTTTTTTTTTAATCCATTCTGATACCCCACGTCTTTTGATTGGAACATTTTGTCCACTTACATTCAGAGTAATTACTGAAATATACGAATTTAGTGTTATTGTATTACCTGTAACGTAACTGTTCCCTTAGATTGTCTCTGTTCCTTTCTGGTCTTTGTTACTTTTGGGCTCTCTCAGCTCAAAAGATCCCCTTTAATATTTCTTGCAGGGCTGGTTTAGCGTTTACACTTGCCACACTTCTGACTTTTGCTGGACCCTCCCCAGAAAAGGGATGGCATGACCATGCAGCGATTCACAGTTTATGGCAACACAGAGCAGAAAGGCAGCACCCAGATTCACTGTTCTCAGCCAGGATCCCTGCTCCTATGCCTGGGAACTCTGCCACACTCAGGCACCCTGTTCTTGCAACCCTGGGGATCCTGAGACCACACTGTCACACCTGGGATTCCACCACCCATCACCACCTGAGCACCTTTAAGCCAGGAATTGTCCCCCACCATAGCAGACTTCTGAAAGTTCTGATTTTGCACTTCTCTGCTTATAATACTTTAGCCTCCCTAAGCAGCCCCCCTCTCTGCCTCCATATCTTCAGCTATATCACATGAGATTCTGAGGTCTCCACACCTCCTGCCTTCCAAACAGTGGTCATCTTTCTACTTGTAGACCTGAGCACTTACTTTCTCAGATGTCCAGCTGATTTCTCAGTGTTCAGAATGATGTGATAACTATCTAGTTGTATTTGAAAGACAAGACAAACTGAGGGTTCCCTTAGTCCTCCATCTTTGGTGTGACCTGGTATCTTATTGTGGTTTTGATTTGCATTTCCATGAAGATTATGTTGTTGAGCATCTTTCCATGTGTTTTTTAGCTATCTGTATATATCTATTCAGGTATGTTGCTCAATTTTAATGAAATTATTTGTCTTTTGGTGTTGAGTTGCATGAATTCTCTATGTATTTTGGATACTAACTCCTTACCAAATATATCATTTCCAAATATTTCCTTTCATTCCATAGAATGTCTTTTCATTTTATTGGCTTCCTTCACTGTATAAAAGGTTTTTTTTGTTTTTGTTTTTGTTTAGATTGATATAGTCCCAATTATTTATTTTTGCTTTTCTTACCCTTGGCCTGGGAAAACAAATCCAGAAAAGTATTGCTAAGGCTGAGGTCCATGAATTTACTGTTTTCTTGTAGGAATGTTATCGTTTTAGGTCTCACATTTAGGTCTCTGATTCATTTAGACTTTCGTTTATGGTGGAAGGAAGTGACCCAGTTTCATTCTTTAGCATATAGCTGTCCAGTTTCCCCAATACCATTTGTTAAAGAGACCATACTTTCTCTCACTATATATTCTTGTCTCATTTCTCATTAATTGACCTTATGAGCATGGACATATTTCTGGGTTGTCTCTTCTGTTCTATTGTCTATATATATCTTTGTGCCAGCACCATACTGTTTTGATTACTATTTCAAAACAGTTTGAAATCTAGTACAGTTTGGAATCTAGGAGTGTGATACCTCTAGCTTTGTTCTTTCTCAAGATTGCTTTGCTTATTCAGGGTCTTTTGTGGTTCCATACAAATTTTAGGATTATATGTTCCAGTTCTTGAAACTATTATTGGTCTTTGACAAAGACTGCATTAATTACTGGATTGCTTTGCGTAGTATGGACATTTTAACAATATTCTTTCAGTCCATGAGCATGGCATAATCTTTCCATTTATTTGTGTCATCTTCAGGTTTTTTTCATCAATGTCTTATAGTTTTCAGTGTGTGGGTCTTTCACCTCCTTGGTAAAATTTATTTCTAGATATTTTATTCTTTTTGAAGCAGTTGCAAATAGGATTGCTTTCTCTTTTTTTAAAAGATTTTATTTATTTATTTGACAGAGAGAGATCACAAGTAAGCAGAGAGGCAGGCGGGGGGGCGGGGGTGAAGCAGGCTCCCTGCTGAGCAGAAAGCCTGATGCAGGGCTCCATCCCAGACCCCTGAGATCATGACCTGAGCTGAAGGCAGAAGCTTAACCCACTGAGCTACCCAGGTGCCCCAGGATTGCTTTATTAATATATCTCTCTGCTTCTAAATTATTAGTGTATAGAACCACAATCAATATCTGTATATTGATTTTATATACTGCAACTGTACTGAATTAATTTAGTAGTAGTAATAGTTCTTTTTAAGTTGAGAGTTAGGGTTTTCTATATATAGTATCATGTGATCTGCAAATAGTTACAGTTCTACTTCTCTCTTATCAATTCAGGCAAGTTTTATTTCTTTTTCTTGGCTGAATGCTATAGCTAGGACTTCATTATTATGTTGAATAAAATCTTGAGAGTGGGTATTCTTGTCTTACTCCTGACCTTGAGTATGATGCTAGCTATAGGTCTTCATATACAGCCTTTATTATGTTAAGGTATGTTTGTCCTATACCTACTTTGTTAACATGCTTCATGATATAAACTCATAAGTTTTATCAAATTTTTTTCTGCATCTATTAAAATAATTATATAATTTTAATCCTTCATTTTGTTAATGCACTGTATCACGAAGATTTTATGTTTATTGAACCATCTTTCCATCCCTGAAATAAATCCCACTTGATCTTGAGTGATCTTTTTGGTGTATTTTTGAATTTGGTTTGCTAATATTTTGTTGAGTGTTTTTCCATCTATTTTATTTTTCTTTCTCTGTAATGTCTTTGTCTTGTCTTGGTATCAGTGTAATGCTGGCCTCATAATAAAGTTAGAAGTGTTCCTTCCTTTTCACATTTTTGGGAATAGTTTGAGAAGGATAGACATTAACTTTTTTGGTTTTTTGTTTGTTTGTTTAATGTTTGTAGAATTCATTTGTGAAGCCATCTTGTCCTCCACTTTTTTGCAGAATTTTTTTTAATTACCTCAATTTTGTTATGATCCATCAATCAGTCTATTCAGACTTTCTACTTTTTTCTGGCTCATCTATGTTTCTAGGAATTTATCCATTTGTCTATGTTGTCCAATTTGTTGGCATATAATTTTCCAGAGTAGTATCATATAACCACATATTTTTTTTGTGTATAGGTTGTAACTTCTCTCACATTTCTGAAGTTTTTTATTTGAACCTCATTCATTTCTTCTTCATTAGTCTGGCAAAGGCTTATCAATTTTATCTTCCAAAGAACTGGTTTAGTTTTATTCATCTTTTCCATTGTTTTCTTGTTTATTTTTTTAGTCCCCATTTATTTCTGCTCTGATCTTTTTTTTTTTCCTTCCTTCTACTAACTTTGGGCTTTGTTCTTTTTCTAGTTCCTTTGGGTGAAATGTTACGTTGTGATTTTTTTTTTTTTTTGAGGTAGGTCTGTATCACTATAAACTTTTCTCTTGCTGTGTCCCAAAGAATTTGAACCACAGTGTTTTAATTTTTATTTGTCTCCTGGTTTACTTCCTCTTTGAATTCTTCATTTACCTATTGGTTGCTTAGTAACACTCTGTTTAGCTTCCATGGAGACAAAAATTATTTCTTCCAGTTCTTTTCTTGTAATTGATTTCTGGTTTCATATGATTGTGGTCAGAAAATATGCTTGATATGATTTCAGTCTTATTAAATTTATTGGAACTTGTTTTGTGGCTAAACTTGTGATCTATCCTGGAGAATGATCCATGTGCACTTGGAAAGAATATGTATTCTGCTGGTTTGCATTGTATTCTTCTATAAATGATTGTTAGGTCCCAAAGGTCTAATGTGTCATTCTGTGTCATTAGAAGCCACTGTTTCCTTATTAGGTCCAGATGATCTATCCTGTGATGTAGGTGGGATGTTAAATTTCCCTATACTATTGTCAATTTCTATCTTTATGTCTATTAATATTTACTTTATATATTAGGTCCTTTTTTTAAAAAATTGAATTTAAATAAAAAATTTAATTCACATATACTGTATTATTTGTTTTGGAGTTAGAATTTAGTGATTCATCAGTTGCATACAACACCCAGTACTTATTACTTCAAGTGCCCTTCTTAATGTCCATCATCCAATTACCATACCCTTCCTAACCCTCTCCCCTCGGTTATTTCCCACAGTTGAGTCTCTTATGATTGGCCTCCTCTTTGTTTTTGTCTTACTTTTTTCCTTGCCTTTCCCTATGTTCATCTGTTTTGTTTCTTAAAACCCCACATATAGGTGAAATCATATAGTATTTGTCTTTCTCTGACTTTAGGTGCTTTTATGTTGGGTGCATAGATATTTATAACCGTTATATCCTCCTGTTGTATTAATCCCTTTATTACTCTGTAATGACTTTGACTTTTTTTTTACAGTCTTTCTTTTAAAGTCCATTTTTTATGATGTAAGTATTGCTACTCCAGCATGTTTTGTTTTGTTTTGTTCTGTTTCAGCTTGCATAGAATATCTTTATCTTCCTTCCACTTTTGGTCTGTATGTGACTTTAAGTCTGATGTGAGTCTCTTGTAGGCAGCATATAGATGGTTCTTTTTTTTTTAATTATTAAAAATCTGTTTATATCTTGATGGGAGCATTTACATGTAATTAATAACTGAATGTATATATTGCTATTTTGTTAATTGTTGTCTGGTTGTTTTTGTAGTTCTTTTCTGTTCCTTTTCAATCCTCTTGCTCTTTACAAGAGGATTTTTTTATTGTTATTTTTAGTGTTATTTTTAGATTCCTTTCTCTTTGTTTGTGTATCTGTGTAAGTTTCTGGTTTGTAATTACCATGAGGTTCATATATACCATCCAGTTTATATAGAAGTCTATTTTAATGGTCATTTTTTTTCTTCCAAGTTTTACATTCCATTTAATTAACATAATGTATAATATTAGTTTCAGGAGTAGAATTAAGTACTTCATTACTTACATACAACACCCAGTGCTCATCACAACATGTGTCCTCTTTAATACCCTTCACTCATTTGGCCCTAACTGACCCAACCTAATCCCCTAACTGACCTACCCCCCAGCAGCCCTCAGTGTGTTCTCTATAGATTAGAGGCTGTTTTATGGTTTGCCTCCGTTTTTGTTTCCTATGTTCATGTGTTATGTTTCTTAAATTTCACATATGAGTAAAATCATGGTATTTGTCTTTCTCTAACTGGCTTACTTCACTTAGCGTAATACTCTCTAGCTCCATCCATGTTTTTGCAAATGACAATATTTCATTTTTTATGGCTGAATAACATTCTATTATGTATATAACACATTTTATTTTTTTTTCCTTGAGGATTTTATTTATTTGACACAGAGAGAGGGACAGTGAAAGAGGGAATACAAGCAGGGGAAGTGGAAGAGGGAGAAGCAGGCTTCCCACTGAGCATGGAGCCTGATGCAGGGCTCAATCCCAGGACCATGGGATCATGAACCTTCAACCTAAGTCGAAGCCAGACACTTAATGACTGAGCTACCCAGGCACCCATATGCCACATTTTCTTTATCCATTCATCAGTTGATGGACATTTGGGCTCTCTCCATAATTTGGCCATTATTGATAATGCTGCCATACATTGGACTGAATGTGTCTCTTCAAATCAGTATTTTTGTATCCTGTGGATAAATACTTAGTACAATTGCTGGGTTCTAGGGTAGTTTTATTTTTGTCTTTTTGAGGAACTCCCATACAGTTTTCCAGAGTGGCTGTACCAGTTTGCATTCTCACCAACAGTGTAAGAGGTTTCCCCTTTCTCTTCATCCTCATCAATATCTGTTGTTTCCTGTGTTGTTCATTTTAGTCGTTCTGACAGGTATGAAGTGATATCTCATTGTAGTTTTGATTTGTATTTTCCTGATGATGAGTGATGTTGAGCATCTTTTCATGTATCTGTTAGCAATCTGTATGTCTTCTTTGGAAAAATGTCTATTCATGCCATTGGCTCATTTTTTAACTAAATTGTTTATTGGATGTTGTGTTTAATAAGTTTACTAACCCTTAATCAGATATGTCATTTGCAAATACCCTTTCCCTTCTGAAGGTTGCCATTTAGTTTTGTTGATTGTTTCCTTCACTGTGAAAAAGATTTTTATCTTGATGAAATCACAAAAGTCCAAGAAGTTGGTATGGCCCATGTCATGGATTTTGCTGCCTATGTTTTCCTCTAGAATTGTAATGGCTTCCTGTCTCATGGTTAGGTCTTTAATCCATTTTGAATTTATTTGTGTGTGTGTGTGTTGTGTAAGAAAGTGATCCAGTTTCATTCTTTTGCATATTGTTGTCCAGTTTTCCCAACACCATTTGTTGAAGAGACCTTTTTCCATTGGATATTCTTTCCAATGGTCACTTAATTTTAAACACATTTGAAAAGCCCTACATTTTACTCACCCTTCCATGTTCTATGTATACGATGTCATATTTTACAACTTTTTATCTCATGTATCCCTTGACTAATTTTTGTAGCTATAATTGATAATACCACTTTTGTATTTTAACCTTAACTCTAGCTTTATAAGTGATTGATTTACTGACTTACTGCCTTTACTGTGTTTGCTTTTATGAGTGATTTTTTCTTTCATAATTATTTTCTAGTTATAGCTTTTTTTTTCCACTTAAAGAAGTCCCTTTGCAATGTGTTGTGAGGACAGTTTAGCAGTAATAAACTCCTCTAACTTCTGTTTGTGAAATTCTTTATTTATTCTTCACTACTGAATGATATATTTGCTGGGTAGGATATTCTTGGTTGCAGCTTTTTTCCATTCAGGATTTCAAATATATCAGGCCACTCCTTGCTGGCTTTCAAAGCTTCTGCTGAAAAATCAACTGAGAGATTTATGGGATTTCCCTTATCTGTTTGCTTTTTTCTGCCACTTTTAAAATTCTGTTTGTTTATGCCATTTTAATTGTTATGTGTTTTTGTGTGGACCTTTTTGTGTTCATCTTACTTTGGGTTCTTCTAATCCTGGATATCTTTCTGTCCTCAGATTAGGGAAATTTTTGCCCCCCCCTTCTGTCTTTTATCCTTTTGGGACCCCTGTAAACTGAATGTCATTGTACTTGATGTCACAGAACTTTAATTCATCTCTTATTTCATTGTTGTTGGGTTTTTTGGGGTTTTTTGGTTTGTTTTGTTGTTTTTTTTTTTTCTCTTCAGCTGGGTTGCTTTCTATTACTCTGTCTTTCAGATTGCTGATTTGTTCTGCATCCTCTAATATGCTGTTGATTCCCTCTATTGTATTTTTCATTTCAGTCATTGTATTGAGATCTAAATGATTCTTTCTTATACATTCTATTACTCTGTTGAAGTTCTCACTGAGTTCATCAACTCCTCTCTCAAATCTGGTAACTATCACCATTACTTTAAACTCTTTATGGACTAGATTGCTTATCTCTATTTCATTTAGCTTTTTTTTCTTGGTTTTTCTTGTTCCTTTGTTTGAAACATATTCCTCTTTCTCCTCATTTTGTCTGACTTTGTATTTGTTTCCATGTATTGATGGGTCATTTAAGTCCCCTCATCTTGAAAGTTGTGGCCTTATACAGATGTCCTGTGGGGCCCAGAAGCGCCACCCCTCCTGATCACCAGGAGCAGCCACTCCAGAGGTTTCCCCTGTGTGGGCAACATGTACCCTCCTATTATGGCTGAGCCATGACTACTGTGGGAACACTGGTGGGCAAGGCCGGACCTCAGTGCATCTTGCTGAGAGGCTTGGTTGAGCTACTATGGACTTGGTATTGTGTGGAGTTAGCTCTCCTCCTCCATGGAACAAAAGTCTCTCTGAAAAGACATGAGTACTGGTTAGTACTGTCCATTGGGTGTAGAAGGATGGAAGCTACCTTGAAGGGATGACTGTCAGTGTGCACAGATTGCTTGGGGTGGATGTATCAGGAGGCACTGAGACAGAGCAAGTGGTGCTACAAAGGTAGATAGAGAGTGTCAGACCTGGCTCCTACAAACATCCAGCTATCTACACTGAAAGCAAGTAAAAGGGCACCTGCCAGCACTTCTGTTCTTGGATAAATCTCCTCTGCAGATCCCTGCCCCTCTGGCACGTGTACTAAAAATAGTCAACAAATCTCCTTCATGTATAATCCAGGCACTTTTCAAACTACTATTTCTTTGCTGGGTCTCTCATGAATGGAATAGCATGCTGGTTCTTTAAAAATGGAGACTATTTCCTAAAGCTAAACTCCTAAACTCTATTTCTTAGAGTTAATACCCACTGATTTTTAAAACTTCCAGAATTAAGTCTTGCTGATTTTCAAAGCCAGACATTATGGGGACTTGTATATCCAGTGTAGGTTCCCAGGGCCTAGGGTGTCCAGTGTGAAGCTTGATCCCACAGGTCCTCTGTGCTTGTGATAACCTTCCTGCTTATGGTAATTTGCACTGGCAGTTCAGTACCTATATCTCTGCCCTCCTACTCATTTTTTTTAAGATTTTATTTATTTATTTGATAGAGACAGAGGAAGAGATGGAACACAAGCAGAGGGAGTGGGAGAGGGAGAATCAGGCTTCCCTCCGAGCAGGAAGCCCAATGCAGGGCTCAATCCCAGGACCCTGGGATCATGACCTGAGCTGAAGCTAGACACTTAACAACTGAGCCACCCAGGCACCCCCCTCCTACTCTTTTTGATGTGGCCTTCTCTGTGTGACTTTAGCTGTGGAAGATCTGTTCTGCCAGTCTTCAAATCATTTTAAGAGTTAGTTGCAATACGTATACTTGTTGCCCAGTGTGCTGTGGGAGGTGGTGAGCTCAGTATCTTTCTCCTCTGTATCTTTCTTCCAACCACCAAATAGCTGTACTAACATTCTAATTGTTTGCTGAAGTTTATACTACTATAATTGATCCTCTATTTTCCAAAAGACTCTGAATACCTTTTGATCACATCAAAAATCAAATCCACCTTTATAAACTGATAATTTGCTATTATTTAGTAAATGCAAAAGCACATGATATTTTCCAAAGCGTGGCTGTACAATAATTGTAAAAATTTTCTCCAAGTGACAAAAAAGAAGTTGTCATATTTTTAGTATCTTAAAAATGCTACAATGATCCTTGTCTTTGTATATTTGGCAATTCTTTCCTGTTAGAGAGATTTCCATTTGTGAGAGTACTAGAATAAAAAGGATGTATGTGTTCCAGATCTACTGACCTAAAAAGATTTCCAAGCTCAGGAGCAGATCCAGATTTTGTGGAGTCTAGCAGATAAAAGTCAAAGACTCTCTCTGAGGGGAGAATAAAAATAAAAAAGTAAAAAATAATATATATAGTTTTATTCATATATATTTTATTCATTAAAATATATTTATAAATGTATTCATACATATAAAAGAATAAAAGAATTTCTAAGACCTCCCGCTCCCAGGGACTTGGAAGGGGCCCATACACATAGGGAACCTTAAAATTCATGGTTCCTTTCATGGTAAACCTCTCTATGTCCATAATATATTGTTAAAAGGAAAAGAACAAGTTAAAGAATATATATGATCTATACATTCTCCTTTAAAAATTAAAGTCACTATATATTGTGTGTATGTTTTTGTGAGGAAATGGAAATTATGGAATGATACAAACCAAATTAAATTTAGCTTCATCAAAGGGGAGTTAAGCCAGGAGATAAAGTTAGGTGTTGAGGAGGGCGTGTGTGCAAGAGATCATCATTTTTATCTTAATTACTAGTACCAAAATAAATTTTATTAATTAGAAAATAAAATCATGTGCTGCTTTATATTCTAAAGACTATTCAAACAAGATAATCTATAATTGTCTTTGGGATAAGTCCACATCCTCCCAAGGTGAATATATGACTATGCCACATTTAATGGGTTTAGAAGTTCTATTTTATTTGTCACAAAAAAAATCCCTTACATTAATAGACTGCTCCTCAGGCCTCCCATAAACACACACTAGAAGAGAACCAGATAGGAAGAGAGATCGTGAAAGCTCAATGGCCTACCAATGGGGTTGCAGGAAAGTTGTCTTTGCTAAAACAGACTTTCCAGGTTGTCACTCCTGAATTACTTAAGTCAATCACATTTTTAAACCATCGGCTCGGGTCATGATCTCAGGGTCCTGGGATCGAGCCCCGCATCGGGCTCTCTGCTCCGCGGGGAGCCTGCTTCCTCCTCTCTCTCTGCCTGCCTCTCTGCCTCCCTCTCTGCCTACTTGTGATCTCTCTCTCTCTGTCAAATAAATAAATAAAATTAAAAAAAAAAAAAACAAACAAGATGAATGTGGTAGCATATATAATTCACATGGATAAATAAAATCAAGATAAGTCAAGCCAAAAATATTTTGTTTGACTTCTATGCAGGTACCACTTGATTGTGGCAAAGGAAATCCAATATACATTTCAAAACAACTCATCATAAAAAGAAATTAAAGCAGATTCACACCAGAAAAGTTTTTTTTAATTAACTATTTCTACCAAAATGTGTGCAATTTAACTTGCATGATAGATTTATGCCAACAGCATTTTCCAGCAAGACATTCTATGGTTCCAAAAGGCAGAATTTCATAGCAGCATAAAGCTAATGATTACAGTGTATGTGATGGTAGTCCCAGTCTCAGCTTCAAGCATGAAAGCAGATGCCTTTCTCTTAGGTGTTCTGACAGGCTGATATTAAAGACCAGCATGTGTCAGAAGATGTAGTACATCAGCTGGCCTTTCTGACAGATTTTACAGTGGAATGTTTGTACTGTCAGGGTGGTGGGTATGACAATCCAGGGAGATGACAGTAATAGGAGTGTTTAGGTAAAAGAGCAAACTTAATAGAGATGCCACTGTTGACAATAACATGCTTATGTTAAAAGAAGAGTCCTTGCTTTCATTTTCTACTGGAAATTCCAAAGCCCATTTTTTATTTTTTTCCCTAAATCTTACAAAATATCTTTTTAGTTCTTTGCAGGGGCAGAACACTAAACTGCCAGTCATATTTTCTCATCTGTTCTTAAAGATACCTTAGACCATCATATCACTGACATTCTTCAGTCAGGGTATTAGGCTGGACTGAAGCAGAATTTATGTAGCATTCCAAAGTGACTGTGAAACGATGGTCTATTTTTCTAGGGTGTACTTCAAATTAACCCTGGAGTCCAAGCTCAGTAATTATTATTATCTAACATTTGTATTGAAGGCCAACACCACACACAGGGTACCTCACAATTATTTGAAACCAACTACCCCATTATTTGGTACCACATCTAAAATGTATGAAACAATATAAACAGCCCCTTCACAGATACATATATTTTACATTCCCTACAGTTCTATAGATATTCAAGTTAATTATAGTGTCTATATCACATCTCCAGCAATGACCTACTTCCAAGTTGTTTGAACTTCTCCAGAAATATTTTACTCTAGCTCTGCATGCTCAGTGATAGCACATTTGAGAGAATGGACTGCCAGTTGTGAATTGATGCTAAATGAATGGGTATGCTTAAAAAAGGAGAGAGAGAGTCCTTTTCACTTGGGTTTTAATACCCAGCTAATTATAATGATTTCAAATTCTCTCAAGGCTAAAATTACACTTGGCTTCCTGGATAGCCAAACAAGTGACTATTCTTCTACATCATCCAGTTCCCATTTTATCTTAAGCTCACTTTGAGCATAAATTGGTTAAAAACAGTCATATTCTGAATGCTAAATTAAATATCCCTAAAAATATAATTTGAAGAGGCAGTTAAAATCCAATACCATCCAATTAGAATGAGAGTAGAGCATTGTCCCTCCCCTCCCTGATGAAAGTGGAGAGAGGCAGGTGGTGGACAGGGCACACAACATTAGTTCTAGATGGAAGTTTTGATTATGGTGCTAATGTCCAACTAGATGAAATATGTGAAGCTAAGGGGAAGTTATAAGAAGCACAGTTCCAACGAAAGCCAGATCAGACTCAAAACTATAGTCCAAGATTGAACTGCCAATCTATAGGAGGCTTGGCAAAAGACACCAGCCCACATGTGAAATGAATTGGCATAGATAAGGAATGCTCCCCAAGAAAGGAGTCTTGAAGCAAGTGCAGATCAAAGCTCAAAGCTATTCCTTAAGTAGTGATGAGTAAGCTAAGGAGGACACTTGAATAGATGTATGTAGCTTTAGACATGATGGTTCTTAGGAGTATTTATGATTATAAGAGGGTACTCTTATCACATTAGAGATCATGAAACCATGACCTGAGCTTAAATGGACTGTAAGCATACAGTTAAGAACAGAGATTATGGACACAAACTGGTTTCTTTTTTTTTTTTTTGACCTAGGCATTTCTATTTTATTTAATTTCCCCTCATTCTATTGAGATACAATTGACCTATAGCAATATATTATTTAAAATGTATAACACAATGATTTATGTTTACTATAAAATGATTACCAAAATAAGTTTGGTTAACATCACTTCATATAGTTACACATTTTTTTTCTTATAGTGAGAATTTTTAAGATATATTATCTTGGGAAATTACAAATATATAATATAGTATTGCTAACTTAATCATCATTCTGTACACTATATCCTCATGTTGTAACTGGAAATGTATACCCATTGACCACCTTTACTCATTTCCCCAACCTCTTGCCTCTGGCAACCACATCTGTTCTGTATGTTTTGGGTTTTTTTGTTTTGGTTTTGGTTTTAGTTTTGGCTTTGTTTTTTTTGGCTTTTAAGATTTCACGTATAGGTGAAATCATCCAGTATTTGTATTTGATATACTTCACTTACCATAGCGCTCTCAAGGTCCAACCATGTTGTGGCAAATGGCAAGATTTCATTCACTTTGATTGCTGGATAATATTCTATTGTATATATATACCACATCTTTATCCACTCATCTGTAAGTGAACACTTAGGTTACTTCCCTGGCTTGGCTATTGTAAATAATCTGCAATGAACATAAGGATGTGTGTATCTTTTTTATTAGTGGTTTGTTTTTTTTTAAGTGGAATTATTAGATCGTGTGATGGTTCTATTTTTAATTTTGGGGGGAAATTCCACTCTACTTTCCATAGTGGCAGCACCAATTTATATTCCCACCAACAGTGCACAAGTGTTTCCTTTTCTCCACATCCTTACTAACACTTGTTATTTCTGTCTTTTGACAATAGTCATTCTAACAAGTGTAAGGTGATATCTCATTGTGGTTTGGATTTGCATTTCCCTAATTATTAGTGATGCTGAGTACATTTTTGTGTACCTGTTGTCCATTTGAATGTCTTCGTGACAAAAAAAAATGTCTATTCAGGTTTTGTGCCAATTTCTTGTATTTCCCCCTCTATGGAGTTATAGTCGTTTTATATATACTTTTTATATTAACATATCAGATATGTGATGTGCAAGTGTTTTCTCCCATTTGGTATGTTGCCTTTTCATTTTGTTCATGATTTCCTTTGCTATGCAGAAACTTTCTAATTTAAATGTAGTCCCATTTGATTATTTTTGCTTTGATTTCGGCGTCAAATCCAAAAAAAATTCATTGCCAAAACTGATGTCAAAGAGCTTACTGCCTAAGTTTTCTTCTAGGAATTTTATGGTTCATGTCTTACATTCAAGTCTTTACTCAAATTTGAATTTTTATAATGGCCCAGTTTCATTCACTTCCATGTAATCAGTTTTCCCAAGAACATTTATTGAAGAGACAGTCCTTTTCCCATTGTATATTCCTGGCTCCTTTGAATTAAATTGGCCATATACTTTTGGGTGTATTTCTGGGCTTTCTTTTCTATTAGTCTATGTGTCTATGTTTATGCCAATGCTATATTATTTTGGTTACTATCAGGTTGTAATATAATTTGAAATCAAGAAGTATAACACCTCCAGTTATGTTCCACTTTCTTAAAATTACTTTGACTATTGGGGGCTTTTGTGGTTCTATAAAAGGATCCAAACTTTTTGTATATGAATGTTGGCCCTAACTAAATGTGACACAGGCAATTTGCTCAGATTCTGTGGGTTTAATATTGGGATAACCAATATTAGGATGATTTTGAGGAGTAAATAGGCTAAGGCCTATAAAATGCCTATGGAATGTGAAGGTCAAATAAGAAAAAATATATATATATTGGGGCTTCATCTTACTAATTTTAATGAAAATTTCCTAAGATCTTATAGATAATTTGTAAAGGTACATAATTAAAACTTAGAGTATCTAAATTATTGAATATAATATAAACAGGTAAATTGGCATCATTTTTATCCATCTAAATGTAAATATCATATTGCAGAATATATTAAATGTGGTAAAGACCTGAGTCTCACTACCTTGTCAGTAAAGAAGAAAAGGGGTATTAAGTACACAAGGACAGAGAGAATGGAGACCATGCTACAGGTGGGATAGAAATGGCAATGGGAAACAGATGGAGGAGTGGTAACTGACTTAAGCAAAACAGGGGAAGCAGGGATCTAACAAAAACAAATAAAAACAAACAAACAAAAAACAATATGAATTAACTAATTTGTACCACAGAGCTTCCTAATGGTTCTGGAATTCATTACACCTGCTACAAAGAATTTAGTAACGAGGCACGGATTTGACCCATTTATATAAAGAGCAGTTTAAAACCCCTAAGCACAGAGTGCCTGAATGGCTCAGTGGGTTAAAGCCTCTGCCTTCAGCCCGGGTCATGATCCCAGGGTCCTGGGATGGAGCCCCACATTGGGCTCTCTGCTCAGCAGGAAGCCGGCTTCCCCTTCTCTCTCTGCCTTCTCGTGACCTCTGTCTGTCAAATAAATAAAACCCCTGAGCTCTTCTTTCCAACCTTGTTCATCCGGGCATCCATCTTTCTAAACCACAATCCTTGAGAGAAAGAAGTTTCTTGTCTAGAAAAGTTTAATTAGAAGGGGTTCTGGACTCAGGAATACAAGGCACAAAAGCAAGCACAAAACAGAGATTTCGACTATTAACATTCTCTCCACTCTTTCCTCATCCTCCTCCTGAAATATAGATCACTAATCAGGTTCAGTTTGGAAAAAAAACTGACTAGGACCCAAAAGAAATACTTAAAATTAAGGATCTGACATTTAAGGATCCCACAGTGAAAATGTCAGTTTGCTTCCCATGTTCAGAATTTTACCCCCATTATACACTATTGCTCAAAAAAAAAAATCTCCAAAGAATGGACTTTTTCTAACAACAAAGCTCTTGTTTTGGAGGTATGGTCTCCAGGAAATAAGAACCCAAAAATAAATTTGACCATTAGAAGAATACTATTGAAAGAGGTTCTATAGTTCTAATGAGTGTAAGTGATTAGTGATAGATATTTAGAAAACTAAACCAGAAAGGAAAAAAAAAAATCTGGCAAGTAAGTTTGTACAAGGGATATATAATCAGACCACTCTAACTGGCTCAGCAGTGAATGATATGGATAGGTGTCATGATAATGTAACTACTAAATTTGTTAATCCTGAACCCGAACTAGTAAACTAATTGTGATCTAAACCCATTGAGAATATGGAGAGGTGAGAAATGGGTATTAATTACATAAGAGACTAATATTCTCCCTTAATAAGAATTCCAGAGAAAATGTCTGAAATTGATACATAGGCATATTTTTTTAATTTATTTATTTTTTCAGCGTGACAGTATTCATTGTTTTTGCACAACACCCAGTTCTCCAGATACATAGGCATATTTAAAATAAATACTTTCAGGGACACCTTTGTGGCTCAGTCAGTTAAGTGTCCAACTCTTGGTTTCTGCTCAGATCATCCTATCATGGGTCTTGAGATCATACCCCACAAAAGTCTTCATGTTCAGTGGGAAGTCTGCTTGAATATTCTCTCCCTCTGCACCTCCCCCAACTCATTCATTCATTCTCTCTCTAAAATAAATCTTTAAAATAGGTACTTTCAGGAATGACCTCTGGTGTAAGAAGATTTAGGGTAGAGGAGTGTTATTTGTCATTATAAGCCTATAGTAGTTATGATTAAATAAATCAGTATTATATGTTGCCTCAGGAAAAAAAAATGAAAATATCTCCTATAGAAGCAGTCTTACAATCTCTCTTCTGGAAGTTATAGACATTTTCATGAATTCAGATGGTTTATGGGGTGCTTTTCCTTGTCTTGGTTGAATGTTATAATACAGTTTTCCTACAATCATGCCCTATTCTTTGGCTGGCAGCCCCTGAAGAAAATATGCAAGATTTGGCTTAGTCTTGCCATGTCCTTTCTATCACCAGGTGGAAAAGCTTGGTTCAAGAATATCTAGAGTTTGGAGAAAAAAAGTTATTTCTTTCTCTGTGACTACTTCATTGAAAAACAAAATGTAAAATAGGGATTGCATTAAATACGTAATGCATGAGAATTAGTATTTTTAGGTCTAGGAAAAGGACAAAGTTTTTTTTATAAATGTTTTTGCCAAAATTATGAAAGTTATTCAGTAAAATATTCCCTTTATATCAGGATCAGTTAGGTCAAAATGTGTATGTGTTTTATGTGTAGAGTTAAACGTGGTTCTATACATCTTCAGAGATGTGTTTGCATTTGATTGAAAATGAAAATATTTTAGAACCTTCATGTTTTATAATATGCATAGCATAAAGCTAAAAAAATGAAAAAAATGAGAAATACTGAAGATATTAATTCCTAGAAAAACAAAACATCGAAGTTCTAGATTTGCTCTAAAAATAACTTTAAAGGGCTAATATTGTGCTATTTTTAAGAGACTTCTAATTTAGAAAATTGAAATCATGTCTAATTTTTTTAAATGGAATCTCTTTTTAGTCATAAGAAATGTACCACCGTGACTGTATAATCAATGTGAAGCAGATGACGGAACAATTATCTGGTGTATTTAGGCACTACCAGTAGTCAATTTGTGGTATGGGCCAGGAAGTTCATTCTGCCTTTTACCAATCTTCTTTCTGGGTATGATAGATAGTGCCTTTTAATGAAAATCTTTGTATTATTTTAGTTTCCATAATACCTGCACATAGGCAACTCTATTTAAGTCTAGTTGAAGCTTATATGGTAAAGACTTTAGGAATCAAATCTTTGACTATCAGCATGGCTTACTGTCACTAATTCTTTGGGTAAATAATTGTTCCCTATACAGCATACAAAGTTTAGCATTTCATTTAAATACTTTAAATATTTAAAAATCATATGATATGCTTCATAATTTAGAGAAAGTAATTTTGAATTCTAATGCAGTTATATACAAGAGTTAAAGCCCCCAAAATTTAAGGCACCTACTTTTTAGCACTTTGTAACATCTTAAATGATTATATATATATACACATATATATGTAATTAAAATATATATATATATATATATATATATATATATATATATATGGGCGCCTAGGTGGCTCAGTGGGTTAAAGCCTCTGCCTTTGGCTCGGGTCATGGTCCCAGGGTCCTGGGATTGAGCCCCGCACCGGGCCATTGGGCTCTCCACTCAGCGGGGAGCCTGCTTCCTCCTCTCTCTCTGTGTGCCTCTCTGCCTACTTGTGATCTCTGTGTGTCAAATAAATAAATAAATCTTTTAAATATATATATATAATTTGTAATTACAATTGTAAAGGATCTATTGATCTCATCATGGGTTCAAGTTTGTTTTTCTAACACATTTTTACATTTAGTATCTTTATCACTATCTGGCTCTTTGGGTGCTAGCAACATTACTTAGACCCACAGTACATATATCTTGCTCCAAAATGAGTTCCACTTCTTAATAACTTAAATTTTAAGTATAAGAAATGACTATACAGTAATGATCTTAAAAACTTTTTAATTTTTTTTTTATTTTTTAAACATATGTAATAGTAGAGAAAACAGCATAATGAACCTTATTTACTCATCACCTGGGTTCAGCAGTTATCAAGATTTTGTCAATTTTGTTTCATCAACCCCTCCCCTCATTTTCATGTGTTTGATTGTGAAGTGATTTCTAAACAATATTTTTTAAGTTTAAATACTAACTATGACAAAAATATTGTAGTTTCTTAAGAGAATACTTCATGAAGCAGCCTTTATATATTTGGTTGTATATATTTTTATACTTTAAATTTTTTCTTTATTGTAGAAATAACAAATAATTTTTCAGTATTCAGAATTCTAAAGGACCATATCAGGGTCTTAAGAACATGTGCAAGATTGCAACTAAATCTTAGAAGAGCCCTTAAGAAGAGAGTTTTTTTTTTTTAAGATTTTATTTATTTATTTGACAGACAGAGACCACAAGTAGGCAGAGAGGCAGAGAGAGAGGGAGAAGCAGGCTCCCTGCTGAGCAGATAGCCTGATGCGGGGTTCTATCCCATGACCCTGAGATCATGACCTGAGCCGAAGGCAGAGGCTTAACCCACTGAGCCACCCAGGCACCCCCAGAAGAGAGTTTTAAGTTAATTTTTTTCCCCTGAAGACATTGAGGTCTTATAAAATGTGATATATTTTCTGACTTTAGAGTATAACAAGCTTATTCTCTATTTGATTAAAAAAAAATTCAATGTAACTTACTAGGATGGTGTTTCTTTTGGGATGTATAATCTGGTACATGAATGCCACTCAGATATTAATAATCCTAGTATCTATAAATGCAAAAGAGGCCTGAGTGTATAGAATTTTTTTTCATATTCTAACATAGCTTGTTTGTCACACAGGTGTTCAACTCTTTGTGTTCTTTTGCAATGGTAATTTCCACTTCGTCCCCACCTTTCCTGCAGTTCTCTTTAGGATTTTGCTGAAAGCTGAATGTCAGAAAAGAGGGTAAGAATGAAAACATGTGATGGAGAAAGACTGATAAATGAACTAATTTAACTCACAGGAAGATGGCGGAGAAGACCCCAATCTTACCTCCTCCCATGGACCCACAGAGGGTTCAATTATATATAAAGCAGCTCTGAGAATGATGTGAAAACTAGTAGAACAGTTCCACAGTTGAAGATATAAAGAAAAGGCCACAACAAGAGTAGTAGGAGGGGCAGAAATGCACTCTGATCAGGAACCAAACACCTGGTGTGGCAACCCACAAACAGGATGGAAAATGCAGGCATGGAGGTTCTCATTTAAAGTAAGGGGTTCAAGCCCCACAATGGGCACCATCCACCCTAGGGATCTGCATTGGGAATACAAGCACCTACAGTGCCTGGCTTGCATAATCAGTGGGGCTTAACTCTGGGAGCTTTGAAAAATCAACTTTAACTCCAGGAGAGCCAGAGGGCTATAAAAAACAGACTTTGCACTTAAAGGACCCCCAAAATCTCCCTTGCTCTAAGATCTGTCAAAGAGACAGCAATTTGAAAAGCTTGTGTTAGGTAATTTTAAGGCAGATGCCAGAGAGTCAGGGATATGTAGAAGCATTTTCTGCAAGTGGAAGCCTGGAAGGTGCCATTGCAAGTGCCAGTTATGACACTCTTCATTTACCTTGGTGGCACTCCTTGCCTAGCTCTGGTATTCTCTGACCCACTTCATCCAACCTTCTGCCCTGGCAGACACTCCTCCAGAGCAGCACCTAACACTGTCGCATGTAGCAGGCAGCCTTAATCAGGATCAGTACCCCCCAAAGTGCCTAAAACCCAATGTATCCAGTGCAATCTCAACCAGGACCCATGCTCTTCCAAAGCGATTCCTATCCTAGGAAAAGGGGTAGCCAGCCCTGCCCACCATCATACCTCAAGAAGCAGTACTGGAAGGTCAGTCACACCAACCAGAATGCCCACAGTTATCGTAGTTCAGTCACAACAGGAGAGTGAATGTAGCCTACACTGGAGAACTAAATGGAGCATCTGGTAACCAGGGAGAATTGTTTCTGGACCCCAGAAGAGGACTTTAACTTTAGGTCACTACTTTCAAAACCAAGAACTGTAGATGATTTACATGATACATAAAAGAGTAGTGTCAAAATGAGGAGACAGAAAATTTTTCCAAACAAAAAACAAGACAAAGCCACAGAAGAAGTGTTAAATGAAAGAGAAGCAATTTATTTATAAAGGGTAATGGTAACAGAGATACTAACCAGTAGATGAACTTTGTGGTATTAAGTGTTCGGAAAAAAAAATTTTTTTAAAGAACGAAGCAGAGCCGAAAAAAAAAATAAAAACTGAAATGAACACAAGAGAGAACAATGGATTAGAGAATGCAGAAGAATAAACTGGCAATCTGCAAGACTTAAAAAATGAAGATAGGTTAAAGGACCTGTGCAATAACATTCAGTGTACTAACGTCTGCATTTTAGGAATCCCAGAAGGACAAGATAGAGAAGAAGGGGCAGGAAACTTTAAAACTTCTCTCATCTGGGGAGAGAAGCAGACATCCAGGTACTAGAAAGCAGAGAGCACTGCAAACAAGACGAACCCAAAGGGGTCTATCAACACCAAGATACATAATTATTAAAAAGTTAAAAAGTAAAGACAATCTTAAAAATAGCAAGAGAAAAGCAACTACAGTTCTGAACAAGGGGGTCCCCACAAGGTTATCCGCTGATTTTTCAGCAGAAAATTTGAAGGCCAGAAAGATGTGGCCATGATAAAGTCAAAGTGCTAAAAGGGGAAAAAAAAATTCTACAACCAAGAATACTCTACCCAGCAAGGTTATCATACAAAATTGAAGGAGAGATAGTATCCCAGAGAAAAGAAAAGTTAAAGGAATTGATCAAGACTCAACCAACTATGTAAGAAATGTTAAAAGGACTTCTTTAAGCAGAAAAGGTTATAACTCGAAGATAATTATGAAAGATAAATTTCACTGGTAAAAATATAGTAAAAGTAGATCATTGTAAAGTTATGAAGATTAAAAACTGAACTTAAATCAACAATACCTACAATAATTAGTCAAGAGATACACAAAATACAAAGGTATAAAATGTCAGATACACAAAACAAGAAGAGGGGAAGAGTAACAATGCAGTGCTTTTAGAATGTATTTGAACTTCAGTGGCTACCATCATAAAACAGAGTGCAATATACATAGGATGTTATGTATGAACATCATGGTAACTACAGGCCAAAACATGTAATAGATACCCAAAGACTAAAAAGGAATCCAAGCATACTACTAAAGATAGTCATTAAATCAGGGAAGAGAGCAAGAGAATTGCAAAGAAACAGAACTGCAAAACAACCAGACAACAATTCAAATAGCACTAAGTACATACCTTTCAATAATTATTTTAAATGCAAATGGACTAAATTTTCCAATCAAAGCCACTCTTCCCTTACTGATTTTTAGTCTGGATGATAGATATATTGATGTACATAAAGCATGAAAGCTCCTACTATTGTCACAGGGTGACAAAATGGATAACAAAACAAGATCCATCTATATGCTGACTACAAAAGGTTCATATCAGACCTGAAGTCAGATAAAGGCTGAACATGAAGAAAAAAAAAGAGATACGCCCTATAAATAGAGGCCAAAAAAAATTGAGGTAGCAATACTTATATCAGACAAAATAGACTTTAAAACCAAAGCTGTAAAGAGACAAAAAGGGTCATTATATAATAAGGGACTATCCAATAAAGGATAAACAATTATAAATATTTATTCATCTAATAAAGGAGCACTTAAATATATAAAGGAAATATTAACAGGTATAAAATGAGAAATTTACAGTAGTATCATAGTAGGGGCTTTCACACTCCACTTACATCAATGGATATATCATCCAGACTGACAATCAGTAAGGGAACAGTGGCTTTGAACAACACATAAATCAGGTGAACTTAACAGATATATACAGAAAGTCCATCCAAAACTAGCAGGACACATTCTTTTCAAGGGCACATGGAACATTCTCCAGGATAGATCATGTTAGACCATAAATTTTAGTAAGATTGAAATTGATAATCTTTTCTGACCACAGTCATATGAAACTAGAACTACAAAAACAAAAGGAAAAACCTAGGCTAAATAGCATGCTACCAAACAATCATTGGGTCAACAAAAGAATCAAAGAAGAAATTTTAAAAATACCTGAATACTAATAAACATGGAACCACAATGGCTTACATCAGTTTTAAGGGAAAACAGTTCTAAGGGAGTTTATGGAGATACAAGCTTACCTCAAAAAACCTCAAGAAATCTAACTTTACACATAGAGGAACTAGAAAAAGAGTGACCAATCTGAATTAGTAATCAAAAAACTCTCAACCTAAGAAAAGTCAAAGACCAGATGGTTCAATGGTGAATTGCACCAAATATTTAAAGAATACTTCTCCTTCTAAAACTACTCCAAAAACCTGAAGAGGAAGGAATATTTGAAAATTTATTTCTGATGCTAGGATCACCCTGATACCAAAACAAGACAAAGACACTACAAAAAAACAAAGTTTTTTTGTATCACTGATGAATATAGATGCAAAAATCCTCAAAATATTAGCAAACCAGATTAAAAAATACATCAAAATGATCATTCACCAAGATCAAGTGGGATTTATTGCAGGGATGCAAGGATAGTTCAATAAACACAATCAGTGTGATACACTTCATTAACAAAAACAAGGATAGAAATCCTCTCCAAATATGCAGAAAAGACATTTGCCCAAAATCAATATTTATTCGTGATACAAATTCTCAACAAAGTGGGTATAGGACAAACATACCTCTGCATAATAAAGGCCATATATAAAAATCCACAGCTAACATCACAATTCATGATGAAAAGATAAACATTGTTCCTCTAAGATCAGGAAAAATACCAGGATGCCCACTGTCATGAATTTTATTTGGTATAGTACTAGAAGTCCAAGTTACAGCAATCAGACAAAAAAAGAAATTAGAGGCAACCAAATTGGTTAGAAATAAGTAAAACTGTCACTATTTGCAGATGACATGATAAAATAGCAAAAGAGTAATCCAGAAAATTTGTTTAAAATAGCATTAAAGGAGTGCCTGGGTGGCTCAGTGGGTAAAGCTTCTGCCTTCGGTCAGGTCATGATCCCAGGGTCCTGGGATGGAGCCCCACATTGGGCTCTTTGCTCAGCAGGGAGCCTGTTTCCTCCTTTCTCTCTGCCTGCCTCTCTACCTACTTGTGATCTCTGTCTGTCAAATAAATAAAAATTTTAAATAAATAAATAAATAAATAATAAAAATAAAATAGCATTAAAAAGAGTAAAATACCTATGAATAAATTTAGCCAAGGACATAAAAGACCTGTACTCTGAAAACATAAGACATTGATTAAAAAATAAATAAATAAAATGAGGACAATACAAATGGAATGATATAACATGCTCATGAGTTGGAAGAATATTGTTAAAATGTTCATACCAAAAACATTCTACATATTCAGTGTAATCCCTATCAAACATCAATAACATTTTTCATAGATAGAAGAAATAATTCTAAATTGGCATAGATCCACAGAAGACCTTGAACAGGCAAGCAATCTTGAGAAAGAACAAAAGTGGAGGTATAGCATTTCAGATTTCTAACTACACAGCAATGCTACAGTAATCAAAACAGTATGGTACTGGCACTAAAATACACAGATCAATGGAGCAGAATAGAGAGCCCACACTTACATGGTCAATTAATCTATGATAATGGAGGCAATATGTACAATGGAGAAAAGAATGTCTCTTCAATAAATGGTGTCAGGAATACTAGGCTACTTCCTTTCACCGTACACAAAAGTAAAGTCAAAATGGAGTAAAGACCTAATTGTAAGACCTGAAACCACAAAATTCCTGAAAGAGAATATTGGCAGTTAGCTCTTGAATATCATGAATATACTTTTTTTTTTCCACTCCTCAGGCAAGGCAATAAAAGCAAAAACAAATAACTAGGATTATACCAAACTGAAAAGCTTTTGCATAGCAAAGGTAACCATTTAAAAAAATTAAAAGGCAACCTACTGAATGGGGAAAGATATTTACAAATGATACATTTGTTAAGGGTTTAATATGCAAAATATACAAAAACCTCATAGCTCAATACCAAAAAGAATTAATCAAACTTTAAAATGGGCGGAAAGGAACGTGAATAGATATTTTTCCAAAAAAGACACATACAGATGGCCAAAACACACATGGAGAGATGTTCAACATCACTAATCATCAGGGAATTACAAATTAAAATCACAATGAGATATCATCTCACACCACTCAGAATGCTAGTATCAAAATGACAAGTGTTGTCAAGGTTGTGAAGAAAAGGGAACTCTGATACACTGTTGGTGGGATTGTAAATTGGTACAGCTACTATAGAAAACAGTATGAAGAAGGTGCCTCAAGAAATCAAAAACAAAACCATGTGATTCAGTGATTCTACCTCAGGGTATCTACTCAAACAAACAAACAAAGCTAATTTGAAATGATATATGCACCCAATGCTTATTGCAGCATCTTTTATAAAAGCCAAGATAGGGAAGCAACCTAAGTGTCTGTCAGTAGATGAATGGATTAAGAAGATGTGGCTCTACATACCACACACACAGTGGAATATTTAGCCATAAATAAGAATGAAATCTTGCCATTTGCAACAACTTGGTTCAACCTAGGGGGTGTTATGTTAAGTGAAATAAATCATACTGAAAAGGACAAATACCGTATGATTTTACTTATATGTGACATCTAAAAAAAAACAGAATAAAACAGAAAAAGAGTCATAAATACAAAGAGTAAAGTGATGGTTGTCAGAGGGGTGGGGAGGGATGGGTGAGATAGGTGACAGGGATTAAGAGCTACAAGTTTGCAGTTATACATAAGTCACAGGGATGTAAAATACAACATAAGGAATGTAGTCAATAATATAACTTTGTGAGATGACTGCATTTATCATGGTATTTTGTAATATATATAAAATGTTGAATTACTATGTTGTACACCTAACACTAAATGTCAACTATAGTTCAATTAAAATAAAATTTAAAATTTTAAGTATTAAAGAATAAACTAATGACATGTTGCTTTAAATTTCCTATGAGGTATAAAGTCAGGTCATCAGAATGTAATATACTAGAATATTACTTTAGATATTCATAAAGATGCCTTCATAGAATTATGAGTTAATATAAATTTAGTTCTTCATGTAGCAGCCAAATTAGCTTAGCTTTCTAGCGTAACTACTTTCCTTTCTCCCCAGGCTGTAGAATAGAAAAATATGGACCATTTGGGTTGGCATTCTTGCACTAACAGTAACTCTGTTATCTTGACAATGTGACTTAACTTCATTATGATTCTTCATCTTTACCTATAAAAGTGAAAATGTTTACTTCACATGCAGTTTTTAAAAATCACATAACAGAAAATATTCAGAAAACAGTAGGTATTCAATAAGTGGAAAACAGTGATTTTTATCTTTTATTATCAACTACTTCAAATCATTTTAAAGTTAATTATCAATTAGGTGTTAGGTCGGTATGTCCTCAGGTAATGAATTGTGAAAGATTGGAATTTAGGCAGTCTATGATTTCAGAGAATTTAATGATTTCCTAAGCCCAGCATAGTATTCCAGTTTTAAATATTTATTCACTCTAAACTTACACAGGGCTTTCATGCTGGTTTTCTTTTCTTCTTTTGGGGAGGGAAGATATCATCTTGAATGTAATTCTTATCACTTAATCACTTTCACCCAATAGATGATGTTGTCCTACAGAAGGAAGAATGAAGTTCTAAAAATAAGGATACAATTAGTACTAACTCAGCACCTCAACATTAACTAATGGAAGCTGAGAGTATTTTCTCCTCCACAGAAAAAACTCTGTGCTTCGGAAGTGCTATTTCTTCATAATGAAGTTAGTGCTGACACAAATGTCCATGAAGAGAAAATCTAAAATATTAGAACTCTGTAAGTCTGAAAATGTAGTAAATGTTATGGTTTAAATAGTGAAAAATGAGAAATACTAAAGGTGGTTTTATTACTTTATAATATAAAAAATTCAGGGTTTAATTAAAATTTTATTATAAAATATAAGCCTCTGGATCCTTTCTCAACTAATGAACAGTAGGGAAGAAAATACCACAGTCTATGACTTGCTCCAAACCACATTTTACCATAGCTTATCTGATCCCCAGAAATGAACCCAAACTAGATTTTCTTCTGACATCACCAAATGATTTTCTGAAATGTTTGCAAAGCTCCAGGTGCATGGGGTCCCTGAATAAATATTATTTCAACACTGATCAGCTGCATAGGTGAAGACCAAGTTAGGAAACAGGTCTACAAGGATTTCTTAATGAAAGCAGGTGGCTGTTGATATTCTAAATAGATTCAATAATTAGTTAGAACATTTTTAGGACTTTAGGTGCATCTCACAAGGGATTTCTATAATATTCAGAAGACAGCTCATGTAGGAAAGCACCTGTTCAAGATGATATTCACTCACAGTCTCCTACTAGGAGAAAATAAGACCAAAGTTCCATGCCTAGCAAGGAAAGACTGCATTTTGAATTATTCACCTACTAAAATTTAGGAATTTCTGTCGTGTCAAAGAACTGCCTTTGTAAACAAGATATGAGTTTTATGTAAAAGACAAATATAATAATTAAATTTCTTTAAAATTGCTTATTTAGAGCAAACATATAAAACACACTCTGTGGGGGAAAATTTACTTGCTTAGCATTCCAAAATAAATTTAAATAATAGTAGATTTTTATCTTCAGCAACTGTTGTAGCCATTACATATTATTTACTCCAAGTAAGATAAGCGTATCTGCTTAACTACAGTCCTAAAACAAGATATTGAAGTTTTCCCTGCTCTCTTTATTGTCTTTTTTATGGCACAAGGTTTCAGCCAAAGAAATTTAAAATGCATTTATTTATTAACATTTGTTTATCCTTTGGCACAAATAAGAGAAAAATTTAGGCCCTTTGGGAAGTATATACATAGTAAAAATACTAGAAAAGTTTATAAATTGTTACAGGCACTTACGGAAGTTAAATTCCCAACTAATTTATTTTTCTAAAATTTATTGATTAGCAATAGGATGCAAAATAAACTAAATCAAATTTCATATCACCTTCATTGGTGTTTTTGAAATTCTGAGTAATGACCCAAGTTGAGCCATTAATGCAAATCCACAAAACTTAAATAGTTTCTTGATACTTTTCATTTTGGGGCATCTTTTAAAGAAACAACAGATGCTTCTCCACATGGCATTCTAAAAATCAATACAATTAATCAATAATACTCTCCACAGGTAATAAATGCTGAAAAGCATTTCTGCCTATCTATATTGATCGAGAGAATTGCTTCAAATTGGTTCTGATGTGTATAAAAACCATTTCCTTATTGATCAAAGCCTCTTTTCTCTGATATCTTATTTTCTATGTGGCACACAATTTTTAGATTTCACTTTTGTGTATTTGTGATAAACAAATTTCCTATGATCTGTGTATGAGACTAATTTGAATGAAATGTAAATGGTTATTTTTGTTTCTTTTGGGGAACATATTCAAACTTTAAACAAAGCATGAATAATCATGAGGAATTACTGAAGTTATTTTAATCAGAAATGTAATGATGTATTTCATTCACATTTTCATTATTTGTAACAAACTTAAAAGTTTTGCGTCGACTTCTGTTTCTTATAGCAGAATTTCACTAATGCAGACATATGTGTTTAATACAAAGTGATGTTATTCCTTTAAATTTTTTTTAAATTTATTTATGAGAAAGAGAGAGAGCACAAGCAGGGGAAGTGGCAGGCAGTGGGAGAAGCAGGCTCCCCGCTGAGCAAGGAACCCAATGTGGGACTTGATCCCAGAACTCTGGGATCATGACCTGAGCCAAAAGCAGACACTTAACCAACTAAGCTACCCACACATCCCCAGGATGATGTTATTCCTGATGACAAAATAGAAAATTGCACGGTTTTAGCCAACTATTGACACTTAGTATTGCTGTCAAATTATACTTTGTAATGTGGTTGATTTATAAGTGAACTTTGTGATCTTTTTGTCAATATAAGTGTACAGACACAGGGTAAAAAGTATGTCTTCTAAATTAACTTTCCAAATGATAAGTTTATAGCTTCAATATGTACAGCATTTAATTAATCCCATTAAACAGGATTCTATTCTCTTGACCTAAACAACATATGAAAGCCAGTTGCCTTGACTAATAGGACCTGATAACTGATGGTTCATTGGGTAAATATTACTAGACCAGTGGAAGATTTTTACAAAGAAGCTCAACTTTCAAAGCTCAATTTTTGATACCTTTATTAGTGTGGTACATTATTCCTCCAATAAAGAAAAATCAAAGATTCCTGTCAACATAATTTAGTAAGTTTTAAAATCTACACTACCTGTTTTCCTTATTTAGATGTTCCATTACAAAGGGCATCATTTTGGCCAGTGAATGTACTACTTTAGAAAGTATTGAAGCAGTATCTTCTTAAAACTTGACTACCAATTTATTTTATTACACTGTTCTATGCAAGGGAGAGAGAGAGAACATGGAAGAACAGGAGGATCCTAAGCTTACCTCATCCCATGGATACAGGTAGATAACCCACATCAGTGTAAATATCCCAGATAATGACTGTCAGAGTAGACTCACCACAGCTAAATGTAAAGAAAGGTCATATTGAAGATTGTAGGAAGAGCAGAGATGTGGTCAGAAGCTAAAAGGACCTGTGGGACTGTCCACAGGAGGAACACTGTGGTTGTGGGGATGAGACATAAACAGATCTTCATACCAGGCACCCCAGCAAGGAGAACCCACACAAGGAAGATGAATTCCTGTAACATTTGACTTTGAAAACCAGAGGGGTATAATTTTGCAAGTTCTTACAATCAGCAGAGCTTACCTGGAACTTTAAAATCATCTGCTTTGGCTCTGGGAGAGCCAGGAGGGTGATAGGAAGCTGAGTCTCTGACCTTAAAGAGACAGCACAGCCAGCATCCCCACAGAGATACAGCACAGAAACAACAATTTGAAAAATGTCTAGAGTATACGGGAGGGAGATATCTTTATACACACAGAGTGTGTGTGCTGGAGAGACAAGGATTGTTGGGGAACTTCTCCAGGAACAAAGTAGCTGGTGGTTGTTATTTCCCTTCTCCAGCCCCCAGTCTAGATACAAGGACACCTACAGGAACCAGCACAACAACAACACTCTCCACATAACTTGCTAATTTGTTTGCTGACAGTATGCCCTGCCCCTGCATTCTCCTATAGACACCCCCCTTGAGCCAGGTCTTAGCTCCCAGTCTCTCCCTTAGCAAAGCCTGCTAAAACTGCACACTCTACCCCTGTACTCCTCTGTAGACTGCCTCTTCCAACTTTGCTGACCCCAATCAGGCAGCTTCAAGTGCCCTACAGTAGACCACTGTGAACCTTGCTGGCAATATGCATCCCAGCCCCATATTCTCCTACATTCTTGGCAGGAGTCAAGAATGAAATGAGTCAAGAATGAAATGAGTGCAATAAAGAGAAGATAACCACACACACACTAGTCCAACAGCAGCCCCACTAGTGGATAGGGACAGAAAACTGGTCTGACTGCAGGCCCTGCCACCAACAAAGACTTCTCAGGGCACAACTCAGGGAAAGCAAGAAAAATCTTAAATAAATAACTGAACCTTACACATAAAGGAGATTAAAAAAAAAAAAAGTAAAGCAAAACCCAAAACCAGTAGAAGGAAAGAATTATAAAGATTAGAGCAGAAGTAAATGAAATACAAACTAAAAAAATGATAGAACATATCAATGAAGCCAGGACCTGGATAAAGTTCAATGACTTTAGTGAGATACACTTAAAAAAGAAAAAAAAAAAGGGGGGGGATGACTCAAATAAAATTAGAAATGGACAAGGAGATATAATAACCAACATCACAGAAATGCAAAGGATTGTAAGAGAATATGATGAAAAATTATATTCCAGCAAATTGGACAACCTAGGATAAATTCCTAGAAACAGAACCTCGCAAAACTGAATCAGGAAGAAAGGGAAATTTGAACACACTCTTTACAAGTAGTGCAATTGAGTCATTAATAAACAAACTCCCAACAAATCCATGACCAGATAGCTTTACAGGAGAATTCTAGCAAACATTTAAAGATTTAATACCTATTCTTCTTAAACTGTCCCAAATATTTAAGAGGAAGGAAAGCTTCTGAATTCATTCTATGAGGCCAGCATTGCCTTGTTACTAAAACCAGATAAAGAAACAACAAAAAAGAGAACTATAAGGCAATAGCTCTGATGAACGTAGATGCTAAAATCCTCAACAACATATTAGCAAACTGAATGCAGCAATACATTTAAAAAGATCACTCACCATGATCAACTGGATAGAAACCATATGATCATCTCAATAAATACAGAAAAAGAATTTGACAAGTACAACATCCATTCATTATAAAAGCCCTCCATGGGGGTGCCTGGGTGGCTCAGTGGATTAAAGCCTCTGCCTTCGGCTCAGGTCATGATCCTGGGGTCCTGGGATCGAGCCCCACATTGGGCTTTCCACTCAGCAGGGAGCCTGCTTCCTCCTCTCTCTGTGCCTGCCTCTCTGCCTACTTGTGATCTCTGTCTGTCAAATAAATAAATCTTAAAAAAATAAAAAATAAAAAAAATAAAAGCCCTCCATGAAGTAGGTTTAGAGGGAAGATACCTCTACATTAAAATGCCATATGAAAAACCCACAGCTAATATCATGCTTATAGCTGAGAGATCCTCCCCTGAGATTTGCAACAAGACAAGTATGTCTACTCTCAACACTTTTATTCAACATAGCTAGAAGTCCCAGGCAAAGCAATCAGAAAATATGAAGAAATAGAAGGCATCCTAATTGGTAAGGAAGGGGTAAAACTTCTACTGTTTACAGATGACATGATACAATATATATATAACCCTAAAGATTCCACCAAAAAAATACTAGAACTGATAAATGAATTCATAAGGTGACAGGACATAAAATCAATATATAGAGGTCTCTTGCATTTCTATACCCTAATAATAAAGGAGCAGAAAGAAATTAAGAAAACAATCCCATTTACAATTGCACCAAAAATAATAAAATACCTAGGAATAAACTTAACCAAGAAAGTGAAAGACTACTCTGAAAACTACAAAGTTCTGATGAAAGAAACTGATGATGACACAAAGAAATGGAAAGATGTTCCATGCCCATGGTTTGGAAGAACAAATATTGTTAAAATGCCCATACTACACAAAGCAATTTACAGATTTAATGCAATCCCTATCAAATACCAACAGCATTTTCACAACTAGAACAAACAATCCTAAAATTTGTATGAAACTACAAAAGATCCCAAATAGCCAAAGCTATTCTGTTGAAACAGAAGAAAAAAGATGGAGGAATCACAATCCCAGATTTCAAGATATACTACAAAGTTATAGTAGACAGAATGGTATGGTACTGATATAAAAATAGACACATAGATAAATGGAACAGAATAGAGATCCCAAAAATAAACTCATGAATATATGGTCAATTAATCTTCAACAGAGGAGGAAAGAAAATGGAGTGGAATAAAGAAATATTGTGTTGGGGGCGCCTGGGTGGCTCAGTGGGTTAAAGCCTCTGCCTTCGGCTCAGGTCATGATCCCAGGGTTCTGGGATCGAGCCTCACATCGGGCTGTCTGCTCAGCGGGGAGCCTGCTTCCTCCTCTCTCTCTGCCTGCCTCTCTGCTCACTTGTGATCTCTGTCTGTCAAATAGATAAATAAAATCTTAAAAAAAAAAAAAGAAATATTGTGTTGGGCAAACTGGATAGCTATATGCAAAAGAATAAAACTGGACCACTTCTTTACATCATACACAAAAATAAACTCAAAATGGATTAAGTAGCTAAATGTGAGATCCCAAACCATAAAAATCCTAGAAGAGAGCACAGACAGCAAGTTCTCTGATGTTGGTCACAGCAACATCCTTCTAAATACGTCTCCTGAGACAAGGGAAACAAAAGCAAAAATAAACTAAGATTACATCAAAATTCAAAGCTTCTGCACAGAAAGGAAACAACAAAGAAAATTAGAAGGCAACCTACTGAATGGGAAAAAAAAATTACAAAAGACATATCCAATAAAGGGTTAGTATCCGAAATATATAAAGAACTTATACAACACCAAAAATAATCCATTAAAAATGGGCAGAAAATATGAATAGACATTTCCAGACATTTCTTCGAAGAAGACATACAGATGGTCAACAGACACATGAAAAGATGTTCAACTTCACTAATCATCAGAGAAATGAATCAAAACCACAATGAGGTATCACCTTACACCTATCAGAATGACTAAAATCATAAAACACAACAAAGAAGTGTTAACAAGGATGTAGGGGAAAATGAACACTTGTGCACTGTTGATGGGAGTGAAAACTGGTGTAGCCACTGTGGAAAACAGTATGGAGGTTCCTCAAAAAATTAAAAATAGAACTACCATATGATCTTGTAATTCCACTACTGGGTATTGCTCAAAGAATATAGAAACAGTAATTTTAAAAGATATATGCACATTAATGTTTATTGCAGTATTATTTGTAATAGCCAAATTACGGAAGCAGCCCAAGTGTCCATTGATAGATGAATGGATAAAAAAGGGATGCCGCATATATAATGGATTATTACTTAGTCATAAAAAAGATAATATAATCTTGCTATTTACAACAGCATAGATGGATCTAGAGAGTATAATACTAAGCAAAGTAAGTCACTTAGAGAAAGACAAATACCATATGACTTCTTTAATATGGGAAATTTTAGAAACAACACAAATGAATAAAAAAAAGTGAGACAAACCAGAAAAGATTCTTTTCTTTTTAAGATTTTATTTATTTATTTGACAGACAGAGATCACAAGTAGACAGAGAGGCAGGCAGAGAGAGGAAGGGAAGCAGGCTCCCTGCTGAGCAGAGAGCAGGATGGATGCGGGGCTTGATCCCAGGACCCTGGGATCATGACCTGAGCTGAAGGCAGAGTTTTTAACCCACTGAGCCACCCAGGTGCCCCCAGAAAACAGATTCTTAACTATAGAGAACTGATAGTTACCAAAGGAGAGGTGTTTGATAAGATGGGTGAAACTGGTGAAAGGGGAATTAAGAGCCCTTTTCTCATGATGAACACTGAGTAATATATAGAATTGTTGAATCACTATATTGTATACCTGACACTACTAATATAACACCTTATGCTTACCAGAATTTTTTTTAAATGTTTTATGTATCTCACAATTTTTATTTGGAATTTCAGAGAATATTAATTGTCATATTGATAACTGAGTTCTCAATAACTCTCCCTTAGATAATTTTGTCAATCTAAAAATTTAACTTTCTCTTTAATTCTAAAGAAATTCTCCATTCAAAACAAAGTTGAAATATTTCAACAAAACAAGAACTTTCTCTTTTAATGAACAGTCGGTGTAAGGAATTGGATAAATTTACTGTATTTACTGTGTTTATTGTACCTGTTTCAGTTAGTCTGAGAGGATGTCAGTCAATGTTGAAAGTATAAGCATTGGAAGGATAATATATTCTTGTTTATTTCCCCTAGAACAAAAAAATGACATAAATTTTTATAACATCTTAATGTAAAACACTTATCTAAAGTTGTGGAGGTGGTTTTGTTTGTTTTTTATTTGTTTTGATTTTTCCTTACTAAGGCACTGTTAAATGTTGGGTACATGGATGGACTTTTTGAGCTCTAAAAGAATAAAAGCTGCTTTTCTAAGTCTCTTCCTTATTCCCAGGAAACTACTGTACAATAAGATTCTTGGAGTCAATAAGTGCCATTAGGGTAACCACAGAAATGAAATTTTGAAATATTTCTTGTACTTAAAGAGAAATTAATTTTAAAGTATTCCTAGGAGCAAGCACAGATTTAGCTGGAAACTGGTGCTGCACACCCAAGAGATGTTTATTGTGACTCATACTGCATTTTAGTAAGGGCAGCTTAATCACAGTAGGAGAGACAACATCAAGCCAATCAATAAAAATTCATTTGGAGGTATTAGGACATGACGTAGAGGATAAGAGCATAGTATTTGGAGACATAGCCCCCAAGTCAAGACTCCATTACTTAAGTTGTGTGGCCTTAGAAAATTTTCTTTCATCTCTAAGCCCCATTTTCGTCTTGTATGAGGGAGGATATGTGCTAGCACTGTCCAATAGAACTTGCCTAATGGCTCCCAGATTGTGGGGGAGTCTCCACTTTGTTTTTTGGGGGGTTTTTTAAGTTTCATTATTAAAAGTGGTTAAGCACACAAAGCTGTTTATGTTTAATATTTTTTGAGTTTTGTGACTGACTTTAAATGAAACTTGTTAAATGTGTCAGTTAACATTCTTTTGGTAATTCTGTTTGGAATAAAGTTGTTTTTATTTTCAAAAAAAAAAAAAAAAAAAAAAAAAATACAATGTGAACCACATACATAATTTTACATTTTTAGTAGCCACATTTTTAAAAAGTGGGTGAAATTAATTTTAAAATATATTATCACATATAATCAGTATAAAATTACTAATAAAATATTTTGTATCTTTTTCCTAAAGTCTGAAAATGGTGAGCATTTTATAATTATAATGTATTTCAAGTTTCACCAGCTGCATGTCCATCGTCCAATAGCTACATGGGAGTCATACATGCTTTAATGGTATAGTGCAGGTACATATCTACCCCATAGGGTTGTAGTGAGGATAAAATGAGATAACATGTATAAAGGACTTGGAGCTGTAGGACTAAAAAATGTAGTCAGGAAAACTGTTACTACTATCACTGAGGATAGTGATACATAGTAACAGCCAATATATTAAGCTGGGGTGGGGGACGGTAATGCAAAAATATGACATGTCCCTGTTCACCAGTAATTACAAAGTTAAGAAGGTAAGACAAATACACAGTTAACTATAACTTATGGTATCTTATTATGACATGAATGGTATCAATAAAATGCAATGAATGCTCAGAATAGGAAAATCTCCACTAGGGATGCCTTATACCAACAAGATGAAGAAAATAATTTTGAACCAGGACTTAATACGTGGATCAAATTTTACATGAAGATATAGTTGAGGACCATGGAAATAGCTAACAAAAATATTTCATCAGAAGCAAAAACAGAAGCAACAATGCAAAGATGGGAAAGTGAAAAATACACCCAAGAAATGATGAGATATCATTTGATGGAGAATATAGGATTCTTGTAAAAGTGTACTTGGTTGAATAGATGCCAGTTTGTATGGGAGTGGAGAGGTCTTGAAAGTCTTACTAGATACTAGAACAATATTCAGTGCCAGAAGGCAATAGGAAAAACACAGATTTGGGAGTCGGAGATCTGATTTCAGTCAGGTTCTTCAACTGCCATAGATACATTTTCTTATCTTGGGCAAGTCTTTTCATCTCGGTTTTTTTGTTATTTGTTTTTTTTAATAAAATGAGATGGTTGGATCTAAAACAAAACCTGAGAATGTCAGAGTTGTAAGGAGCTTCTTTGTTGTTACTGTTGTTGCTGCTTTTGGTGTTGTTTTATTCAAATTTGTGGTATTTTAAAATAGGATTGACATAATTGAAGATATACCTTAGGAGTTAATATGTAGGTTTTAAAGTAAATAAATTTAATAAAAAGATCATTTGGTGTACCATCTCAATAGTCCTGCCAAACAGGACTATAAAACAAGGACTATAATATTGTGGACATAAAAGTTTTAAATAAGTGAACTATAGAAAATTAGTAAAAAAAAGAATGGAGAGAACTTGGGCTGAGGATAGAGAAGGAGTAAAAGTGAGAAATGAATGAAATTATACTTTGAAGTCTGGAAAACAGATAATATTGTATCTAAAATAGAAATAGAAACACTGAAGAGATAATTTTGCTAGAAATGTGAGAAGGGATTTAACATGAATCCTTATCAGTTGGGTATGATTTTTAATATGTACAATATGCATTAGAAGGTTATATATTTAAGAATTAATGGAGAGGGTCACCGGGATGGCTCAGCCATTAAGCATCTGCCTTCAGCTCAGGTCATGATCCCAGGGTCCTGGGATTAAGCCCTGCTTCAGGCTCTCCGCTCAGCAGGCTTGCTTGTCCCTCTGCCACTCCCTCTGCTTGTGTTCCCGCTCTTGCTGTCTCTCTCTCTCTCTGTCAAATAAATAAGTAAAAGGCTTTTAAAAAAGAATTAATGGGGATACATATGTCTCCCACAAGAATATGGATGTTTTGGGGTGCCTGGGTGGCTCGGTGGGTTAAAGCCTCTGGCTTTAGCTCAGGTCGTGATCCCAGAGTCCTGGGATCGAGCCCTGCATCGGGCTCTCTGCTCCGCGGGAAGCCTGCTTCCTCCTCTCTCTCTCTGCCTGCCTCTCTGCCTACTTGTGGTCTCTGTCTGTCAAATAAATAAATAAAATCTTTTTTAAAAAAAAGAATATGGATGTTTTAGTTTCAGAGTTCCACAAAGTAGTAAAATCAACACTGAAGAAAAGACTTCTGAGATTAACACAAGCGTTAAGCTTAAGAGCCTATTTTCCCCCTGAAATTCAGTGACATTCATAGAAAAGACCCAAAGTATCACACTTATCCGAATCTTAATTTATGAAAGACACACTAAGTGAGTTAATGAAAGAAGACTTTTTGAATAATAAATATTTTGACCCAAATCCCAGATTTACCTTTTCTGAGTTCAACATTGGCTGGAAAGAGAGAATATCTACCTCTGAGTGTTAAGTACAGAACACATGAAGTAACATATGGAGCTCTAGATCCCCAATAAGTGATGGCTACTATTTCAGGTCATTCTGATAAGCCTGAAAGAAATGTACTCATATACTATCTACTTAAAAAATGTCCTAAGAGTCTTTGTATTCCTATTTATGTCACACCTTAACTCCTCACAATTGTTGTCAAAAATATTGTAACCTTGAAGCACGGGCTGGCTCAACTGGTGGAGCATGTGACTCGATCTCAGGTTGTGAGTTTGAGCCGCATGTTGGGTGTAAAGATTACTTAAAAATAAAATCTTGTGGCACCTGGGTGGCTCAGTCCTTAAGCATCTGCCTTCAGCTCAGGTCATGATTCCAGGGTCCTGGGATCAAGTCCCTCATCTGGCTCCCTGCTCATCAGGATGCCTGCTTCTCTCTCTCAAACTCCCCCTGCTTGTGTTTCCACTCTCACTGTTTCTCTCTCTGTCAAATAATAAATTTAAAAAGCTTAAAAAAATAAAAAAGATAAAATCATATATATATATATATTTTAAGATTTTATTTATTGAGAGAGAGAGGGAGAGAGCATGAGGCAGGGGAGAGGGAACAAGGGAGATGGAAAAGCAGGTTCTCCACTAAGCAGGGAGCCTGATGCAGGAATCGATTCCAGGACCCTGAGATCATAACCTGAGCCAAAGGCAGACACTCACAGACTGAACGATGCGGGTGCCCCTGTTTATTGAAATCTTAAGAAGAATTTGTCTTGGTTAGGAGGCAAATAAATGTTGAAAAGTTTAAAACCACTCTTGGCTATTCCAGGTGTGTATTCCTAAAATCAAATTGAATTTTCAGACAAATGTGTATCTTTTTTTTAAGATTTTATTTTTATTTACTTGACAGACAGAGAGAGATCACAAGTAGGCAGAGAGAGAGAGAGAGTGAAGGAGAAATAGGCTCCTTGCTGAGCAGAGCCCAATGTGGGGCTCAATCCCAGGACCCTGAGATCATGACCTGAGCCGAAGGCAGGGGCTTAACACACTGAGCCACCCAGGCGCCCCTCAGACAAATGCGTATCTTTAATGAATTAAAAACTCTTCACTTTGAAAAAGTGCTGATATTTCATTTGCACATTCTACTAGCATGGGATTAAGACTTCCCAATTTGTTGGTTATCTGAAGTGATTACATATACCCAGATAAAATTTTACCACGTTATTTTAATGGGATAATTCACTTTATAAACATCTTCAAGAAATTCTATTGTTAATGTGCTTTTAAAAGTATATTAAAATATTCAAGTTTTTATACCAATTTCAATTGAGACAGCTTTGCTTAAGATATTGTTAAACATATTTTTAAAAAATTCACTTTTTAAAACAAAGCATAAGGAAGCTATATCATCTTAAAGTTATACATTTATTTGGAACTAAAATTTCAAGAGAACTACTAATTTTCAGAGGTTGGCTGTCTCATTTAATAGTGGAGCAATACTTTGGGTAGATGAAATTTACTGCTTGTCTTTTAAGCCAAAAGAAATTGGCAAATTTGCCCAATAGGGTAAAATGGAGAGCAACACATGCAATTCTCATTCAAACTCCATTGATCATCAAGAAAGATTCTGATTTAATCAACAAAGTATTTTGAAATCTTGATAACAAAAAATAAGAATTGATTATGTTTTTCAGAGATATGTGAAAAGATAGTCATAGGCACTTGCTGTTGATATATACTGAGTTATTTATATGAAAGAATAGCAATAAGAAAATTATGTCAATACAAATGGCTAACAGACACATGAAAAAATGTTCATCATCATTAATCATCAGGGAGATTCAAATCAAAACCACATTGACTGCATGTTTTTCTCGTTGAGTGCTCTGAATATATCATGCATGGAGAAGCAACATGGGGGGGTAGGGGGATAGGAGAAGAATAAATGAAACAAGATGGGATTGGGAGGGAGACAAACCATAAATGACTCTTAATCTCACAAAACAAACTGGGGGTTGCTGGGGGGAGGTGGGATTGGGAGAGGGGGAGCGGGCTATGGACATTGGGGAGGGGAGGCGAACCATAAGAGACTATGGACTCTGAAAAACAACCTGAGGGTTTTGAAGGGTCAGGGGTGGGAGGTTGGGGGAACAGGTAGTGGGTGATGGGGAGGGCACGTTTTGCATGGAGCACTGGGTGTTGTGCAAAAAGAATGAATACTGTTACGCTGAAAAAATTAATAAAAAAAAAAAAAAAAACACCACATTGAGATACCACCTTATACCAGTTGGAATTGCCAAAATCAATAAGACAGTAAACACAAGTGTTAGAGAGGATGTGGAGAAAGGGCAACCCTCTTACACTGTTGGTGGGAATGCAAGTTGGTGCAGCCACTTTGGAGAACAGTGTGGAGATTCCCCAAGAAATTAAAAATAGAGCTTCCCTATGACCCTGCAATTGCACTATTTACCCCAAAGATATTTGGGTATTTACCCCAAAGATACAGATATAGTGAAAAGAAGGGTCACCTGTACCCCAATGTTCATAGCAGCAATGGCCACAGTCACCAAACTGTGTAAAGAACCAAGATGCCCTTCAACAGACGAATGGATAAAGAAGATATGGTCCATATATACAATGGAGTATTATGCCTCCATCAGAAAGGATGAATAACCAACTTTTGTATCAACATGGAAGGGACTGGAGGAGATTATGCTGAGTGAAATTAGTCAAGCAGAGAGAGTCAATTATCATATGGTTTCACTTACTTGTGGAGCATAAGGAATAACACGGAGGACATTGCGAGATAGAGGAGAGTGAGTTGGGGAATATTGGAGGGGGAGACAAACCATGAGAGTCTGTGGATCCTGAGAGAAAAACTGAGTGTTTTGGAAGGGGGTTGGGGGGGGTGAGCCCGGTGATGGGTATTGTAGAGGGCACATATTGCATTGAGCACTGGGTGTGGTGCATAAACAATGAATTTTGGAACACTGAAAAAAATTAATTTAAAAAAATTTTCTCAATCTTTTAGGGTTCCCGGGTGGCTCAGTGGGTTAAAGCCTCTGCCTTGGGCTCAGGTCATGATCCTGGAATCCTGGGATCGAGCCCCACGTTGGGCTCTCTGCTCCATGGGGAGTCTGCTTCCTCCTCTCTCTCTCTGCCTGCCTCTCTGCCTACTTGTGATCTCTGTCTGTCAAATAAATAAATAAAATCTTTAAAAAAAAAATTTCTCAATCTTTTCCCCAGCCTGCTTATTTCAATCCCATTCTGTGAAAAGTTTTGTCATCCTAATAACTTAAATGTTAACAAAAGAAGAGAAGAAAGTCAATTTTTGCATAATATTCAAATATTTTTATTTTATTATAAAATACATTTATGAATCAACTTGGCTATTTCTACTTTTAAATCAATGTTTATTAACTATGTTTTTTAATCATATATTTTCAATCTGTGATGTTAATGGAATATGTATTTCATAACTTGGTATAATTATTATTGCTAAATGACATTTAAAATTTTTTTTTATGTTATGCTAGTCACTATACAGTGCATCATAGTTTTTGATGTAGTGTTCCATGACTCATTGTTTACATATAACACCCAGTGCTCCATGCAACACGTGCCTTCCTTAATACCTATCACCAGGCCAACCAATCCCACCACCTCCCTCCCTTCTAAAACCCTCAGTTTGTTTCTCAGAGTCTACATTCTCTCTTGGTTCATCTTTCCCTCTGATTCCCCCCTGCTTCATTTTTTCCCTTCCTTCTCCTAATGTCCTTCATGCTATCCCTTATGTTCCACAAGTAAATGAAACCATATGATAATTGACTTTCTCTACTTACCTTACTTCACTCAGCATAATTTTTTCCAGTTCCATCCATGTTGATGCAAAAGTTGGGTATTCATCCTTTCCGAAAGCTGAGTAACATTCCATTGTATATATGAATCCCATCTTCTTTATCCATTCATCTGTTGAAGGGTATCTTGACTCTACAGTTTGGCTATTGTGAACATTCCTGCTATGAACTTTGGGGTGCATATGGCCCTTCTTTTCACTAAATCTGTATCTTTGGGATAAATACTCAGTAGTGCAATTGCTAGGTCATATGGTAGCTCTATTTTTAATTTTTTTTTGAGGAAGCTCCATACTGTTTTCCAAAGTGGCTGCACAAATCTGCATTCCCGCCAACAGTGTAAGAGGGTTCTCCTTTCTCCACAACCCCTCCAACTCTTGTTGTTTACTGTCTTGTTGATTTTGGCAATTCTAACTGGTGTAAGGTGGTATCTCAATGTGGTTTTTTTTTTGTTTTGTTTTGTTTTGTTTTGTTTTGTTTTTTTCCCCTTTTTATTTATTTATTTTTTTTTCAGCGTAACAGTATTCATTCTTTTTGCACAACACCCAGTGCTCCATGCAAAACGTGCCCTCCCCATCACCCACCACCTGTTCCCCCAACCTCCCACCCCTGACCCTTCAAAACCCTCAGGTTGTTTTTCAGAGTCCATAGTCTCTTATGGTTCGCCTCCCCTCCCCAATGTCCATAGCCCGCACCCCCTCACCCAATCCCACCTCCCCCCAGCAACCCCCAGTTTGTTTTGTGAGATTAAGAGTCATTTATGGTTTGTCTCCCTCCCAATCCCATCTTGTTTCATTTATTCTTCTCCTATCCCCCTACCCCCCCATGTTGCTTCTCCATGTCCTCATATCAGGGAGATCATATGATCAATGTGGTTTTGATCTGAATCTCCCCAATGGCTAATGATGATGAATATTTTTTCATGTGTCTGTTAGCCATTTGTATATCTCCTTTTGAGAAGTGTCTGTTCATGTATTCTACCCATTTTTTGACTTTTTTGTTTTTTGGGTGTTGAGTTCGAGAAGTTCTTTATAGATCTTGGATATCAGCCCTTTGTCTGTAATGTCATATGCAAATATCTTCTTCCATTCTGTGGGTTGCCTCTCTGTTTTGTTGACTGTTTCCTTTGCTATACAGGAGCTTTTGATCTTGATCAAGATCAAGTGTTTGATCTTGATCAATTTTCACTTTTGTTTCCCTTGTCCTTGGAGACATGTCTTGAAAAAAATTTCTGCGGCTGATGTTGAAGAAGTTACTGTTCTCCTCTAGGGTTTTGATGGATTCCTGTCTCACATTGAGGTCTTTCACTCATTTTGAGTTTATCTTTGTATAAGAGAATGGTCAAGTTTCATTCTTCTGTACATAGCTGTCCAATTTTCCCAACACCATTAATTGAAAAGACAGTCTTTTTCCATTGGATATTTTTTCCTGCTTTCAAAGTTATTTGACCATAGAATTGAAGGTCCATATCTGGGTTCTCTATTGTGTTCCACTGGTCTATGTCTCTGTTTTTGTGCCAGTACCATGCTGTCTTGGTGATCACAGCTTTGTAATAAAGCTTGAAATCAGGCAATGTGATGCCCCCAACTTTGTTTTACCTTTTCAACATTTCCTTGGTGATTCAGGGTCTTTTCTGGTTCCAAACAAATTTTAGGATTGTTTGTTCCAGCAATTTGAAAAATGTTGATGGTGTTGTGATTAGGATGGTGTTGAAAGTATAGATTGCTCTGGGTAGGCTAAATGACATCTTAAATAATCTATTCAGGAATTACATGTTACAAGACAATTGTTTTGGTTAAATTGCGTTATAATATTTTAACAAAATATTTGAAGTATAAATATATAATTTATCCCTTTTTTGTTATTTCATATTTTTAAGGAGGCATATTAACTTTAACATAAGGATTAGCACAAGTTTTTTATAAATTCTCTCAGTACTGTTAAAAATTTTGTCTCTACCATATTTTTATTCCATTGACCAAGTACTAGATAAATGCTCTTCCTAAATTTGTCATTAAGACTCTACATTGGGATGACAAATGATTTATATTCTGATTTATTTTTCATTGCCAATCACCAGGATATTTAGAGAGATACTTATACACATGTCTGTAAATACTCCACTCTCTAGAGATGCTACCACTAATCGTACTATAATTTTTTTTTTTTGAGAGTGCCACCTCTCTCATACCAACTAGATAGTAATGTGGTAGTTGACCCATCCTAGTAAGTAATTCTGAAAATCTTCTAGCCTAGAAAGGGGTTAGCATCTCAATTCCCATTAAAGCTAGTTTTAGGTCAGACATTGTATGCCATGTAATAATCCCATATACTTTAAATAAAGTTGAACATTATTATAAATTTATATACATTTTAGGAATAAGTTATACATATAATCACAATCTTGCAATCTTCTGTAAATAAATCCAAGTAAACCTGAAAAACCTCATCATAAACTTACTAAAATCTGTTCTATCAAAGACAAATTTTTGAAACACCTGAGGCATGGTGCTGCTGAATTTTATAATCCTATCATTAGATTCTAAAATTATATTCTCCATTTCATTGAACTTTCAGAAATTACCAAGAACTTTTCCAATTATGATTTTACTGATTTGACTTCAACAAAAGATAATGGTTTAAAGCTAAATATTTTCCCTTTCTTATGAGCTTTGACTCTTGTTTCATTTCAAAAATAGAAAATAATATTTATCCCTTTCCTGCCTGTTGTATGAAGACTACAAAAAAAGTTATTTGTTTGACTCTTAGGAAAGTCACAAGGAGCCATTGCCTATAGAGTGAGTCTAGAAGTAGAATCCATATGTAATGCTTCTGTCAGCAAAGACTTAGTAGAAGAAGGTTTATAATAAATATTCACATCTGCTTCTTTGGACACTCTAATCCATCCTAAGGATCTTTGCTGTGTCAGGTTTTGTTCTAGATGAAGAAGCCCAGTAGTTATAAGGGTTTGCAAATAGGCCATATTTATCATGGTTAGCTTTACTTTTATAACTTTTCCCCGTTTTCAAAATATTCATGGTATTTTGGGGTATAATTTGTGATTAAATATTTCACTATGACTTTTATGACAACATCATTAAAGAATTTTTACTGTGAAACAGACAAATTTTGTTTTCACAATATATCACCCACTTAAAATCTGTCAGGAGGGCATCATTGATAACAATACCATGCTGTATGTGGAAAACACAATGACTAAAAATCCAGGCTCTGGATTCAAAGCGATTGTGATTTAATGATACCTCCCTCCATCCTCCATACCATGCATACTTCCTCTTGAGTAAGCTCCTTCACCTTTCTAAACCTCTCTTTGTTCACCCATATAATGAAGTTAATATTATTTTATCATTAGCTCTTATAAGGATTATATGGAATTATTCATATCAGGTACAAAATCTAGTATCTAGATTGTTGGCAAATCAATTTTAAATATTATTACTGGAATGATAATATGCCTTCTAAGTATGATTAGATAATCCCATAGGTAGTCCTATTATTGTGCTTTTGCCCCACATACTGACTTTATGTAAACATATTCCATTATTTTTACTTACCTCTATGTTCCCTAATTTACCTCTAAATCCCTCTTCAATAAAAGCATTAGAATTGGATTGCTGATATATTTTCACTTGAAGGAAATTATTCACTAAAAATTATACAGTATAAAAATTATGAGAATACTCTGTACTATATTTAGCTCTTATGTAATATAAATTTAGTTTAACAGAATTTTGAATTTTAAATTAGAGTAAAAACCCCAAGTCATTCTTGAACTGGAAGTATTTATTTTCACTTCAACTCCAAAAAAAGTTCATAAGTGTCATAATTTTTAAAGCATAAATGTATATTATTATAACTAAGTAAAGATTTAGCATAATTATAACAAGTTAAAGTATAATACAAAATTTCACATATAAATTATCCATTATATAGGGACATAGATTTTAAACCTATGCTTTGGATATTTTTTTACAAATAATTCAGTTGAAAAAGAAACCTGCATTGCTTAGTTGTTTTCACCCTCATCTTCTCAAAATTAATTATTAATTCCAAATATAAGGAAACTAGGAGAGCATTTGATAAAGTAGGTAGGGTATTAGGCTTTACTTCCTTATTTTAAAATTTTATAATCATTGACATGTCTTAATTTTGACTGGAATTATTTCTATACAAATGAGAGTTAGCTCATATTTAATGACTGACATCTAATATGAGTCTCTTGAATTACAATTGAAACTAAATTTGTGTATTTCATTGCTTAGAAACTGACTGCTTAAAATTAAACTTTGATATTCTCTCTCTCTCTCTTTCTCAGGTCGAGTTTTAGCTCAGGCGAGTGGCAGTGGGGTTATCCATTTGCTAGACCTTAAATCAGGGAAGATTCACAAATTGATGGGCCACGAGAGTGAGGCTCATACAGTCATGTTTTCTCATGACGGAGAGTATTTGTTTTCCGGAGGCTCTGATGGCACTGTTCGAACATGGTCTTGAGGTCAGCATATCCAACTATGGACGGCATCCCCTCTAAGGTTTGAAAATACCTTACATAGTCAGGAACTATCTGGTTAAATATGCCAGCAGGTAACATTTACAATTTGCTTTAAAACCTGCTTTGGACATGTATTTTAGTGCTCATATTGTTACCAATAAAAAAAATAATTTCTTGCTCATTTATTTGTGTCTGGGTCTTTTTTTTTTTTTTTCATTTTGATAAGAATTTAGAGACTGAACATCTTTGCTAGGGCTTTGGAAGAAACAGCTTTACAATGACGCCTAATGACAGACTAGATGAATTACAGGAGATTGATTTTGAATGTTAGAGAACAAACTGCAGAACAGGGCTACTTTTTTTTTTTTTTAATCAAATCTAAGCTGCAGGAAGACCTGAAGTTTAAACGTGTAGCATGGAGAAAGTCTTACTGCAACCAAAGGGTCGAAAAGAAGCAGGGAGCATACAGTTTCAGAAATTCTTTGACAATGATTATGTTTTATCTATTAATAATAATCAAGACTGCAGATGGCTTAAATCTAAATGCAATGCTCTTCCAGAACTTTCATCTCTGCATCCCATCTAAGAATGTATTAGGTATAATTACAATGTTTTGTATTTTTTATTTTTATTTCAATGCCAATAAGTATCTCGCGTGTAAAATGTCTTTCCCACTCCTAATGCATGCATCAGCTGTATAAAGTGCGACTGCTTTAGAGAACACTCTAGCCTCGTTGAAAGCAGCAGCTCCCGATTTCGACCGAGCTGGGCTCAGAAGCCAGTTGTTGGCGCTGTCCGTGGTGCTGAGGAATTCCCGGCTGCCGGCGAATGAGCTCCAAATCAGCAGTCTGCAAACTGCTCTCAGTGATGCAGAAACCCAGCTAAAGTTGCTCCTTTCCTTCACGTCCACAGTTAGTATTTTCTGGTGTGTAAGAGGGGATTCAAGCAACATATTGTGGATGATGCTGATGGTACTGCCACGGAGTGGGCTTTAAGCTACAGTATGCTATTGCTGTTTGTGATCCTCAGAACCTAGCCAAATCACCTCTACTGCCGTACCAAACACTGTAAGTGAACTCATGTGTGGAGGAGGCGTAATCAGCCGGTAAATTTCATAGAAGGATCTGAGGAAATGCTAAAAATAAGTTCAACATGATTCTGCTACTGGGGTCTGGATTTCTACAGGACCAGCATTGCTTCTTGCTTTGAATTCCGAAGACAAGTCCAAAGCATATTTCTTATGTGTGTCTGCTGTGTTTCTCTCTGGAAGGGCGGGAGACTGCTTCTTGACTGGTGTTTTGAAATGGGAGGTAGAGAGAATGGATTACCTTTAATTCATGCCTGAAAATGTATTCTTTGGATAATTAAAGAGGAACTGCTTTCCTAAAACATACCTGATCTTTTAGTTCATATTGTTCTATGACTCCCACCATCACCATTAACCTCCAGACTGATTAGGTAAGTGTATCTTATGACATGAGTTATGTTTGTTTTCTCAAAGAAATAGATGCAGTCATTTTAAATCATATGTAGCAGTATGGGGAGGGGGGAAAGTTTAGCTAGAAAGTGGTCCTCAGTTTAGCAGTGTTTGCTTACTTATTGAAAATCTTCAGATAAACGTTTTATTTCATTTCTCTAACCTTTCTTCTCTTAAATAGTGTTTTTAACTACATTGGAGTAGCTCAATTATGAAAAGGGATTTTTTAATAACTGAAGAACTTTGTTTTATTAAAAAGAAACCTTGTTTTCTCCATGCAGATTTTAAATTGTATTTCATATAATAAAAACATATTTAAGGTTTATATAAAGTACACATTACACCCCTGTTTTTACCTTTAAGTTTACATTTACCACAACCCGATACAATATATTAATGCCTACCTGTAGCTTGCAAAGAGATCAATTTCTGTCTCTGTCCTTTTGAAGCAGAATGATATGTGTATTTCATATGGCTTATCTTGCATGTACTGGCAAACACTACTGGAATACTATAAGGAAGCACAATAGCTTCCTTTCTTTCAAATAAACTTTCTAAATATGTGAGAGATTTATAAATACATGGCTTAATCAGTAAAAATATATTTATGCTTTTTTCAGAAGCTTCTGTTTGTGGCCTCTGTAGTAATTTAAGAGAAAAAAAAATGCTTTGTCAAAGGGAGCTTCCAGCTTCTCAAGTAGAATTATAGGTTTGCATTTTTTTTTGTTCTGTCATGACTCATTATTTTTGACATATTTTAAAATATATCTATCTCTTTTATCATTACCTACCCAAAAGGAATTCTAATATCAGAGAGCAGTTTTCTCTTAAAGGAGGGCATAAATATACTACCTTCCATTTTACTATTACTTTGCATAAGATAATTTGCATATGTTACTTAAAATGCAAACATAATAGTTGATGAAGTGCCTTTAAGCCATCTTTACCTTGTTTTTGAATTATCCTCTGTATATGTTATACTGAAAAGGGATGATTTATCATTATTCATTATATTCTGAAAATATACCAACAAATAACATTTATAAATTATCTGAAAATATCCTATACACAATCTAAGCAATATTGGCATAAAGCCAATAGCATTTACATAGACAAATGAACTATCTGACAACACTTTTTCTTATCTATTACTCTCTAAAGTCACAGTTTCCCCAGAGCCTTTGTATAAGTTAGTCACTCTCAACATTTAAATAAGAGCCCACTACCAATACTCCACACCAACCACTAACACTAAATGAAGCTTATAAGATTCAATGTCACCAAATTAATCAGACATATTTTCTGTGAATGGCAACACCACATTATCATTTTAAGGAATTTCAATAAACAGTTTTATATTGGCATCTTTGTGAAAATTGACTAAATGCAAATATGTTTGGGCTGTCAAAAGAAAGATATGTTCTCAAGACAATGTGAATGGTATATATTTTATATTGAAGTAATTAATTCAAGTGGTAGCCCATGAACACTAGGACATGGAGATTCAAGTTGCCATTTTAAAAAAAATCACAGGTACATCTTTCCTGCCCACTAGGAGCTTACTTCCTGAGGAAAATAAAGTTATGACAATGAGACAAATACATTTATTTTAAATAAATTATTTTCAATATATGGAGTTCTCTTGTACTATTTATTAAATTTTTCTCTTAGTCACTGTGAAATGGTTGCACTATTTTTCTTTCTATCTATGTCTCAAAATCCATATTTGTGTTTTCTGAAACAAGTAACCCATTTGAGACCATTGTTGCTCTCCAGTTATAGAAGAAGTAGGAAGGCCTTTATACTAGCTAATCTCAATTATGATTTATATCCAACTATTGGTCTCCTCCCTTTTAGAAGTAGATGTTTTCTCACTAATCTCTTAGTTTTTATACAGATAATTATAGCATATGTATTCTATCACTAATTTAGTGATAGTTAAAGAATAACAGAGAACTTGAATTCAAACGTTCTTGAGCCATTTGTAATTACTTTTAATCACCTTTTGAGGCTTAGTAAAACCACTTCTTAATTTAGACAAAGCCAGACCTTTGAAATTCAGAAGGTAAATTGGAGCTTAAGATTCCTAAGTGAAATAAAGGGCAAATTTTAATGCATATACTGCCAAGAATAAACTCTCCAAACTTCATAATAAAGTGTAGATATTTGCATGAACTTAATCTATTTAAGGTCTTAGTGTCTTCCAGATAGGTCCCAAATAAACAGGTTAAGAACATGGGCTTACATAAATCCATATTCTCTTTATATATGTCAAATTGTTCTTTTTTAAATATTTATTTTCAGCCTACCCTTCTTGTGTTCCCATGGAAGGAGCTGAGTATATTTAATATTAGGAGCACATCCAGAAGCCTTTGAGGAGGGGGATGGCTCTTCATATTCATGAAGCTTGCATACTTCTGTTGGTCATCCTTGGATTGGTCACCTCTGCTGCCATCAGTCATGAAGACTATCCTGCTGATGAAGGTGACCAGACCTCCAGTAATGACAATCTGATCTTTGATGACTATCGAGGGAAAGGGTGTGTGGATGACAGCGGCTTTGTATACAAGTTGGGAGAACGATTTTTCCCAGGGCATTCCAACTGTCCATGTGTCTGTGCTCTGGATGGACCTGTTTGTGATCAGCCAGAATGCCCTAAAATTCACCCAAAGTGTACTAAAGTGGAACACAATGGATGCTGTCCTGAGTGCAAAGAAGTGAAAAACTTTTGTGAATATCATGGGAAAAATTACAAAATCTTGGAGGAATTTAAGGTATGAGTTACCCTCCATATTTATTGAATACTAACTTTTCACATGACATACTTAGTAGGTTACTACATTAAAATTAAAGTTGGAAAAACTTATTTTTAAATTTCCCTTTGATTTTTTAAATTTTTTTAAATTTAATTTTATTATTTTGGTGTTCCAAGATTCATTGTTTATGCACCACACCCAGTGCTCCATGCAATACGTGTCCTCCTTAATACCCACCAGCAGGGCGCCCCATTCCCCCACCACCTCCCTACCAAAAACCTGTTTGTTTCTCAGAATCCACAGTCTCTCATGCTTCATCTCCCCCTCCGATTTCCCCCAGTTCACTTTTCCTTTCCTTCTCCTAAGGTCCTCCATGTTATTCCTTATGCTCCACAAGTAAGTGAAACCATATGATAATTGACTTAGCCTAAGTACCACTGTGATCAATAAATAACCAATTGGCTTATTGATCAATATCTTTAGGGTTTCACAATTATCTCTTCCCTCAGAAGTATTTTGGCCATGCTTAACACTTTTTTTTTTTGTCCTTAAGCATTCCTTCTGTGTTATTACAAAATGTTTTCTGAGGAATTTTTTTGTAGTGTATGTGTTTAAAGTTAATGTTTAAATATTGTGATTTTTTTTATGTGGATGTGCCTGATTAGCCTGTATTTGGAGTCATTTAACTATAGTCTAGAATTATGTTTAGTGTGTGGAAATGCAAGTGCCACTGGGACACACCTCTGAGCTGTGGTCTATATATTAAGAATATGCATTGGGCCTACTTGTTGTAGAGCACCATCCCCATTTTGTTCTCTGCTCATTAGATTTTTTTGTTTGCAAGACCCCAAAGAGAACCAAATTTTTGTCCTACTCTATTGTCAAAGGTAGAAAAAAAAAGCCTATTTTTCCCAGTGTCCTTAGTATTTCATATGTATTTTATATGCCTATATTTTTAAGTAATTTGGAGTTAATTTTTATCTCTGCTTTGAGTCTCTTTTCTCAAATGGCTAGTTTTAATTAGGATGTCCTACAAGCCAGACCTGAACCCTGAGGGTATAAATTCATATATCAAAATGTTCTCCTTAAATGTAATGGCAGTTTTTGCCTTGGAGTGTCTGTCATACTGATGGCTTGATATGAATGATTTTCGTTTTGTCTAACCACGTTCTGTGAAAGGTGCTCAGAACCTCCTAAGCAAAAGAAAATATAGCTAGTTTTCAGTGTGACTGAGAGAAGAATGTTCAGTTATTAGCACTAACCCAATTTCCTTCTCTACAATAGCCAAATGGTAAAAGAAATCAATATGGGGGAAAAATGTTTAACCTGATCATGATTAGAGTATTCTATGTATTAGTATTTCATTGTACTCTGTCCATTCCAGGTTATGGGTTCAAACCAGTTGTAGTTTACTCAAGAATACCTAGTCACTTTAACTAGATTCCTTAGGACATGAAGGAAATTTTAATAATTATCGTATTTAACTTTCTTATACATGTTATTCTAGACTTTTCTCTTTCATGTATTATCATAATTTGTTGCACAATATTGAGAAGTAAAGGACTTGAAAGTCTAGTAAAATTACCATTATTTATATCAAATGATAGTTAACAATATAGTACATTTATTAACAGCTTTATGGTCTCTAAAATATTGGGTATATTTTGACATTAGCTATTTTCACTTTTAGAGTAATGAAAGTAAATACAAGTACTCAACACAATTTTATTCTAGACATGGTTCTAGAACCATGTTACTCTTCTCTAACATGCATACTAGTTGAGAGCTGAGTGCAAAGAGATACTGTAGAATAGTCTTACCCAAGCAAAAAGTACATTGAATAAAATTTAAGATTTATATAATTTTGTCATCAATATTTAATAAATAAGAGACTGGTTATTTGAATTTAATCAAGTCACTACTCAAAATGCTAGTTTTTCCTCTATTTATTAGATTTTTATTTTACAAAGATAATATCTATTTCACCATGTCAAACAATAAGAAATATATAAAGAAAAAGTTCACAAACACTTCACTCTAATTATATGTCCCTGCTTTAGTCAATATACAACCCATTGATGTGCATAACTTTTCCACCTTTCCATGCCATGAGATTTTTAAATGTGATTTTCAAAAAACAGAATGAAAGAAAACATTTGCCTCTTTTCACAAGTATTTGGAGTTATAAAAGCTATAGAAATTATCTAGGGCAAGCTCATAACAATGAAGAACTAGGACCAAAAAGGTTTGTTACTTGTCCAAAATTGTCAATTTATTTAACCTACCTCTAAATACTGCCATTCTAATAACCTCTCAGAGAACTTGGGCTCAAGAGTCAGATAGATATAGATTCAAATCCCAAATTCATCACGTAGATGTAAGATTTTGAAAGGATTCCTTAAGTTTTTGAGCCATGGTGGCATTGGCTATAAAATGGCCATAATAATAATTACTTTTCTTGGGAGGAGATATTAGAAAGAGTCACTTAGATAATTTATGAAGAAAATAGTAGGCTTGTGATGATTGGCACACCATAGATATTTACTAAATAGTTGTTCCCTTCCTCCTAAACTCTAATGTCCAGTGGTTTACTCTAAGTTCACAATTCCTCTATGTCTTCACATACATTTTATAATGGAAGTTCATCTTTAACAGTCACTCAGTTTAAAGAAATCCAATACTTTTTATAAATGTTCTACCTGTCTATGTGAACTATATATACCTAAGTAAATATAAGCCATAATATCATCTTGATTCTCTTCTAATTTAGCTCACAATAAACAAGTAACTAATTTCATAGGTATATGGAACTTTCACATAATTATCTTGGCATGTTATTAAGAAGGTTTTATATATTTTTACATATAATATATTCATCCAACAAACCTTTGGGAATTATTTGTTGTACAAGATACTATAGATGTACATACACTGGAAAGTAAGATACCTAGAAGGCCAAACCTCCACTCACAAGTAACGTATGAACAATATGGAAAGAGAATGAAGGGAAAGAGCAGTTTAAAATAAAGTATGTGATTGTGAAGCTCAACACTAAGGTGTGGTGCCAGAAGCATATCAACATGTGTGAGATTTGGTTAAACAAATTTTCTTTATCTTCAGCATGTTCGAAGTTGAGGCTATTCTTAAGAAAATAATTCAAATTGACCTGGATATATTTAAATTCCAAAGAGGAAACTTCTTGAGCAAGATCAGAGATTAGTATGAAATTTGAAAAGAGAAGTGGGAGATAGGAACAACAGGACACTGGATGTTACTAGAATGCTATTGTAATAAGAGCGAGGTAAATTTTTACATGTGTTTTGGACAATAGAGAGAAGAACTTGAATACCAGGCCAAAATAGTTAAATTCGGTCTAAAGAATACTGAGGGATAAAATTCATGTTGTACATAGAGATGACCTAGTTAAGTGTGTTTTTGAACAAAATTACCTTGTCGCCAAGTGTAGAATTGAATAGAGGTGAAGAAATTAATGGCTGCGGGTGTAAGGCTATTGAAGAAAAAAGAGAATGAGATGACCAGCATGCATGAGGATAAAAACGGGAGAATCTTCAAGATGAACATCTAAATTCCCTACTATAGTCTCAGTTCTATACATTGACTTCTCCAAGTATCCAAACTCTAAGTGATATCTCTTCCCTGCATGTTTGCAATGCTGTCCTACACTTTCTCACGACTGCATACCTGTGTAAGTCCTCCTAGACTATTTCAAAGCCCTATTTCAATCTCATCTCAACGGGAAAGCCCTATTCTATTCTGCATCCTGGGCTGAGTCTCATACCTTTCTTCTATGTTCCCACAGCATGCTACACACATCATAATAAACAGGAACATAAATCACAAGTCAATACTATCAAGACCTTTATGTGTATTACAACTTATTTCATTTTATAACAACACTATGATGATGATACTTTAATTAGCACTGTTTTAAAGATAAAGAAACTGAAGCACCGGATTGTAAGATAGCTTGCCCAACATCACACAGCTCTAAAGTAGAACAAATATTCATGTCCAGGAAGCTTGACTGCAGAATCTAAGCTCTTTACCACCTCAGTGCCTTGATCACAATGCAATAACAGAATGTGAAACCACCTGACTCTCCCACTGGGTGGTGAACTCTTTGTGGTTAAGGGCAGTGTTTTCAGCTCTTCCCAACCCCAGCAACATGTGAATTATATAACAGACATTCAATACATTTTTGGTGGATGACATAATTGGTCAGACCCGAATTAAACCCACAGGATAAAAAAGTTTGAGTTCCTTTAAAATGCCTTAGTTTCTTCTTGTTTATGTGTTGATCTCTTCCTTTTAGTTAAAGAAGCACTCAAAGTTCAGGTAAGGAGTAGTCTTTGGATCCTTAAAGATGGATCCTTAAAGACGACACACATTGCCCATTTCCATCTTGCTTTCTCCTCTTCTTCATCCCCCTTCCTAACCAGGGTCATTTTGGATTTCACCCCATACCAGTGCTACAAGGAACACTCGTTGGGTCAAAACAGTTACTCTGTCTCACACTATATAGTTGCAAAGCATATGTCCCTTCTTAATCTTTTCTGATCTCTATATTCAAATGTAAATTGATCCACATGTGTCACCTGACGGAAAGAATAATGTTATTTGTAAAGATTTTTTTCAACCTTTACTGATTCAAGCTTTGAAAATGGATTTCTCTCTACTCTTTTTGAAAACTCTAAATTTTTCAGTGTGCTGGTAATATTGTATTAAGATAAAGGTCACTGTGTAGTAGGTTCTCTCATCTTTCTTTTATGTATACCCAGGCAAAATGACACTGGAACCTACTTTTTAAGACATAAGGAGCATAAATAATAACTTACAATAGCATTTCCTACAAAAAAAAAGTTGATTAGAAACAGATTCTATCAGCTTTGGCTTGGTGGTTAACTAGCTCATGCTGTGTTTCCCAAAGGGAGAAATAATTTATTTTCCTCAATATTTTTATAACTCTCAGTCAAAAAGAATTAGCCTTTTTGGTCTTTTTTTAATACTTTGAACCTTACACTGATTTAGTTTAGGTCAGACACTGAAGGTTATACAAATGCAGCTGAAAGAGTCTTTGCATAGCCAGTCGCATTTTAAAGTGATCTTCTGTAGGCAACACCCAGTGCCCCTAATTCAGGATTTTGATTTGCCCCAGGACCTGCCTTTCTCGGTGGGCACTGGCTTTTGTGCTTCCCCCACTCTAAGCGAAAGATAGTTGATCAGGTGGCTGATTTTTCATTTTAAAAGATTCAGTGTTCTAAATCATGTTCTCATGCTGCATATTTTCTATGTATGTGGCCATTTTAAAGAAATATATTTTCATGCTAGGGTAAGCTGCCTAGTTTTTGCTCTAAAATTTATATTTAATATTTAAATCTTGAAGAAAGCAGCAGAGTGGACAGAAAAGTAATCACTTGGAGTATTTTGCCAAATCATCTCACCCTTAACAAATATCAGTGCTAGCTAAGGTTTAGGATTGACTTGCCTTCAATGGGTATATTCACAGAAGGACAGGCTTTCCAGCTTTCTCACTAATCAGTGCCCCCATCAGGAATGTCCAATATGGTAATATTAAATCTGTAAAAGTGTTTGGGTAGAAAGAATGATCGAATTTAGGTCTGTGTGATTTGTTGATGTTGGTTTGTTTTCAAATGGAGAAAGAACAAAAGGCAACATGTACTTGGAGCTAATGATCAAAGATATGAAAGAACAGGGAAAAAATGGAAGCTATAAAGAAATCTCAGTTGAGGGACTGAGTTAACACTTTACAGAAACACAGTTCACTGCATCCTCTGCCATTGTATCAGTTTCTATGAAATGCAAAGAAACTAAGATCTCTGCATTAAGCAAAAGGGTACAGAATGCATCTTTCCAGAGGTGTGAAGGATTTATTTATTGTAATAACAGAGAATTAGGTAGATTTTGAGAATATGAGTGGGGTTTTTAAAGATTTTTTTTTTCCAAGAGAGGGTTTACAAATTATCTACAAATGGTTAAAGGGGTCACCCGGGGCATTTGTAAGATTCCATCCAAAGAAAGTCTTAGAAAACATCATAATTTCATATAATAAAGATAAGTGAGGATCATTGTTGAGAAGTTGAGAAGACTAATTCCATAAGTGTTGATTTTGCAAAATACAGTTCTGTTGTGCAGGGTATGTTGTGGGCTTTATTTATTTATTTATTTAGATTTTATTTATTTATTTATTTATTTGTCAGAAAAGAAGAGAGAGAGAGAACACGCAAGCAGGCAGAGAGGCAGGCAGAGGTGGAGAGAGAAGCAGGCTCCCTGGTGAGCAAGGAGCCCAATGCGGGACTCGATTCCAGGACCCTGGGATCGTGACCTGAGTGGAAGGCAGTGGCTTAACCCACTGAGCCACCCAGGCGTCCCATGTTGTGGGTTTTAATGTTAAAATTGCCTTTGAGTGAATTCAGGAATGGCTTCTCCTTTCAAATTGCTACAAAATAACAAAAATTAAGTAATGCTGTTGCTCATCTGAGGGTCAATGCCAGGGTGAAGAACAAAGTGAATATTTCCCATGGGGAATTCCCATCTTTGTAAACAACTGTGGAACCTCTACTTAATTTGTATAATCTCGGACCAGTTTCAGAGATCAGAAGTCAATTTGTTAAAACTTAAATTTATAAAGTTCCTTTATTCTCTCTCATTATTTTTATATTGTGCCTCCTTGGCATTTTTTTTACTCTATAGAACTGCACAAACGGGAGCAGATCAGATTTTTAAAATAATTTATTTTTTCAAAAGCTCCAGATAATTGGGAATGATCCTCGTCTTTGAACACCTTTAACATGTGGGAATAGAATTGTAAGAATAAATGTCTTCCAAGTTAACCCCTGAGTGGTGTAAAATAGCCTGTTTCCAATCAGGTAAAGTCTCTTGCTATAAATTGTAAGAGAATTAATGGTCAGCTAGCCCTTTGGTTAGCTGTATGTAGGAATAGTTTTTCTTGCTCACCCACTGGTATTTATTGCTATCCTTCAAATTGCAAGATGCTGCTGTTAATGGTGATAACTGTGTGATAAGTATGACTACAGAGATTTGTGACTGGGCTTCTGTGCCCCGTGCACAGGGGGTGATCGGTGTTTGATTTGCAGCCACATCTGAGATTTGCCGAGCTTGTCACTGTTAGTGATTACCTCAGACTTGAGGTCAGCCATCAGCTGTTTATAGACATTGCTGCCCACTCCTTACTCTCCAGCAGTGTAAGAAAATGAAACTGAAAAGAAAGACCCAGTAGGCTCCCTTTCAAACTTTCATTCCAGTTGTACAAAACATTGGATATGTTTAAAATTTGCCTGTTTTTAACAGTGGCTTTACTCACAGAAAGACATAATCAGTCAGTGATAGGATATTAATAAGCATAATTTTTCTATTTTTCACGTCTTTTTTCATAACTCAGGTCTACATATCTTATGGTAATTGTGTAGACTATTCTAACATACATCATCTCAATGGAAACTGCTCCATACTTGCAGTGATTTGAGTGTGTGTGTGTGTGTGTGTAAAGAAATTTGAGGGACCAGGAGTGTCTTTACTTACAGAAAATCTTACTGTAAAATTAGGTAAATCTTTTGTTCCTGCTCCTCCTTATTCACCCTAACCATATTTTTGCTTAGCTTTGTTTTCCTACAACTTGATTTATACATCAAGCAGTGTGTCTTATGAAGGGCAGTGCAAGAAAAACTGATTGGTTTATTTTTTTAGTTGTGTTTTGCCAAGATTTCCAGGAAGAGCTTGAAACAAATAACCAAGAGACAGACTGAAGTGATCAGTAGGTTGGCCTATCCGGGGCATCTTTCTCAAAAATAGTCATTATTAATTGGAGACTGGTTTATTTTAGAGTCTGTACTTTGGACTTTTATCATCACTGCTGATTAGCATCAGTAATTTCACTCCAACACACCGTCTTTTGTGGATACCCTTGCCTCCAGCCTGCTGTATCTCATATCACAATAAAGCCTTCTTTGCAAGGATTTAATGACACCGTGAAAAGAGTGAATAAAGTACTAAAGTAACAAGAAAAATCATTCATCCCCTAAAAAAGTTTTCAGATGATATTATTTTATGCCTGTAGAAAGCTATCTAAAGTGGAAAAAAAAAAGTCCTCTGAACACAACTTTTAATTTTCCCCCCATTATGTCATGTGATCATAAACAAAAGTCTAATACTTTTAATTGTTCTAACTATAGAATAGATACAATAAGGTCATCATATATATCTTACAAAAAATTAATAGCATTGAGAACTTGAAAATTATAATATTACATATCAATCTGTAACTTAATAATCTGTGTGTTTGTGTGTGTGTGTGTTTTAAATTAGTTGTTTGGGATTTTTCAATCTGTTTGTTTTAATATTGACCTGTGACTACCATTGTTACTTCTTGTCATGAGGCTGGATCCCTAGTATATGAGTTTGCATGTATTCTTCTATTTATAAAGGCAAGCATTATGGTTTCTTTTTTGTAGTTCAGATCCTTCCTACTTTTTAAATTTTTTATTTTTTTTTATTAACATATAATGTATTATTAGCCCCAGGGGTACAAGTCTGTGAATCACCAGGTTTACACACTTCACAGCACTCACCATAGCACATGCCCTCCCCAATGTCTATAACCCAACCATCCTCTCCCTCCCCTCCCCCCACAACAGATCCTTCCTACTTTTAAGAGTTGACCATAGAATATTAGACCTGAAAAAAACTTTGAAATTATTTTTTTCTAATGTCCTTATTTTACAGATGATAAAACAAAGGCCAACTGGAACTTACTGAAAAGACCATAATGACATAGCTCATTATTTGCAAAGGCAGTATTAATACATTGCTTTCCTGTGGTCTTTTTTTCTACATTTTACTATCTTCAGGTTTAACAAGAAAATGTCACTCATTTGCATCTCCGTTTCCAATAAATATGTTGGATGCAAAGATTTATTTCAGCTAATTGTCTATAGAAATGTGATATCAGGACCTATCACCATGACAACACAGAGTTACAAGTAGACAAGAACAATAAAATATTGGCATATCTAAAATCAGTCTCTGACATAGATAGAGTACAATTTGCAAAAAAGAATCTAAGTTTGCAAAGGCTGTGTTAAAAAAGGGATCCTTTGTCTAAAAATGAAAAATTCTATAATTAAACCAAGTAATATAGGCCAAAATAAAATAAAATCCCATTAGATTAACAATACCTGTTTATTTTCATGGATACTCTTTTATACTAGGAAGTAACAGAGCAACTAAATGAGCTGTTTTTGTCATATATTTGGTGATTTTAGGAACTGAGGATTCATGTTCTTGATATCACTCTGCAAGCACCTGCCTCTTATGACAAGGCAGAAATGGATTCTCAAAAATGAATGAAGTATGCAAAAATTTCTAGTTCCATGGAATTAGAACAAAGGAATATCTCTAAACTAGCATATGATCAGTATCATCTCAGCAAGGAATGTTTCAGAAATTGATTCATTGACCTGTCCCTAATTCTGATTGAAATTATTTAAATGTATGTGTTTCTAAAGTTTCCCAGATAATTCTAATGATCAGCTAGATTTAGGAATCATCATCATGATGCATGTAGCCTTTTCCAGACTCTTTTCTAGAGAACACCAGCACTCTGTGATATTCTTAATAAGGATTTCTGATTTTTTCGTGGTCAAGTAAATCTGAGAAATGATGTATCCTTGGAAATGTGAAGTGCACATTAGTGTATTGACTCTGCTTGAGTATTTTTAAAAGGTTTGTTTGAGAGTCAGTATGCATTATTCAATAGCTATGAGCTTGCCAGGGAGGTGAAAACTGGATTTTAAAGCAGGCTCTACCACATCCCAGCCAAGTGACCTAGGTGTACAGTACTTTACCTCTGTAGGTTTTAGTGTACACACCTCTCAAAGAGAAATAATAGTAGAAACTACTTGGCATACAATAAGAGATTCATAAACGCTACCTGACATTTTTACTACTATTACCACTAAACTGTATTTAATACGGGATTTCACAAATTTATGTGACAGAAGAACATTTTTTTTTCTCAGAACATCTATTAACATCTTAAGGTTCATAAGAGTTCAATGAAACATGGATTAAGAAATACTTTACTAATGATTCGAGATACCCTAATTTCTTTTTTGACTCTTAGGGGCGGCTAATGATAAAAATCTGTATGTCTCAGCTAATCTTTTATTTTCTGGCTCTTTTTCAAGTTCACAACATTTAAATTAATGTGACTGTTTATGGTTTATTGTGTTGCATAGAACAATTTATTTGAAAAATTAGTTCTTCTTCATTATCATGCCAGTTACATATAACCAAAAATCTAAGAGATTGACTATCATCCCTGAGCCAAATCCAGCTCACTGTCTGCTTTTGTAAGTAGAGTCTTACTGAAACAGCAATGCTTATTCATCTCTGTATTGTCTATGGTGGCTTTTAGGCTGTAGTGAAGAGGTGAGCACTTGCCCCAGGGACCCAGGATTCACACGGGTCAAAAATATTTACTATCTGGGGGCACCCGGGTGGCTCAGTGGGTTAAGCCTCTGCCTTCGAATGGAGTCATGATCTCAGGGCCCTGGGATTGAGCCCTGCATCATTGGGCTCTCTGCTCAGCAGGGAGCCTCTTTCCCCCTCTCTTTCTGCCTGCCTCTCTGTCTACTCATAATCTCTCTCTCGGTCAAATAAGTAAATAAAATCTTTTAAAAAAATATTTACTATCTGGCCTTCTGCAGAAAAAGTTTGCCAACCCCTGATCTATGCTAATATTATTCTTCCCTTTTTATTCTCTCAAACTGTGTTATCAAACCTTTCCAATCCACATTCTTGAAGATTAAATGTTCTTTGGATATTGATAGATAATAGGTCCAACTTCACTGGAAGGTAGTCTCAGGTATCTCTTTTCACATATGTAACTTTAAAAAAGCATTAGATTCACCTATTTTAATTGTTGTTACACATACTCGACAACAATAGTACTAAGCCCTATATCTCTTTGCACACTTGCCTTCAAACAGTATAGCTTTGTTCTTTGCACTGATGAATAATAATATAATAACTTCCCACTGAGAATTCTCAGATGAGACAGATAAGCAAAGATGATAAAAAAAATTCCATTATTTTGCTTTACTTTGTGCTCTCCTTTGATAGTGTGATAGTGTGATAGTGTGACAAGTCAAGGAGGTATTTTTAATTTCATGTAATATAATAAATATATTGTGTGTTATAATAATAAATGGAAGTATGTATGCTGTCTGCTTACTTAGGTATTTAGTTCATTTTTTAAAATATTTTATTTATTTATTTGTCAGAGAGAGACAGAGCACGTGCACAAGCGGACAGAGTGGCAGGCAGAGGCCGAGAGAAGCAGGCTCCCCGCTCAGCGAGGAGCCCAATGTGGGACTCGATCCCAGTACCCTGGGATCATGACCTGAGCGAAGGCAGTGGCTAAACTGACTGAGCCACCCAGGCATCCCTATTTAGTTCATTTTTATGACTTTTCAAGTCAACTCACACAATCCATAATTTGGTTTCATTAAATATTCTAAATATCACCAACATGTGGGAAAATGGTAGGTTTCATGGGGTTGTACCAAAATATATCAGACATAAATCTGACCCTCAAAATTCTCCTAGTCCGTCAAAAGGAATAATACAGGTACTACTAATAGCAGGTGGCTTGTGATGACTGTACTAGGAACTTACATGAAGAAAGGGGGAATTCAGTCTGGAGGACTTAAGATATCTTAAGAATAGGGATTTTAGCACACTGAAAGTATTTCAGACAAAATTGGAACATTGGTAAAAATAAGTACAAAGCACGTGCAGAGAAAAATGAATAAACCCAATGAGTTAAGCCAGAGCATGAGGCATATAAAGGAAACAAAACACGAGCGATCAGAGAAGGGGACACTGGTCCAGCTCAATGTGAATGTCATGCCAGGCCAAGGAGCTTTGGCCAAAGCCTGGGCTGAGCAGGGAGCCACTAAGGGGCTGAGATCAGAGAGTGACACAACCAGCTCTGTGCCTGAGGCAACACCAAATAATAGCTGACAATTTTATAAGATATTTTGCACCTGTGTTCCCTCAGGAATTACTTAGTTCCAAGATATTTTTATTCTCATTTTATAAATGAGAAGGAAGGGCTTCTGACTAACTCCAGTGTTCTTCTAATTATACCTGACCAGCTTCCACACGTTCATTAAGGATGTTTTGCAAGACACAGTTGAGATGGCTTCGTTTTCACGTGTTTACATCCCCTATATTTTTCTATAGGTGTTCAATTTTAACTCTGAAATATTTCATATTAAGTCCTGTATCTTTCTGGTGGAAATGTATATATGCTAATATGAGGAAAATTATTTCCCTGTGTCATGTTTCACAGGGCTCAATTCCTTTTATTTTTAAAAACTCCCATTGCCATGAAGAAGTATGAATCAAAGGCACAGTCCTATCCATTAAAAATTAGTAACGGCTACGTTCTGAATGCAGCAAGAATTGCCCAAGAGTATTTTTGTAATTTAGAGGGTTTTTTAAATCTTTACATCAGTGAAATACAAATTTAAAAACAACAACAACAACAAACAACCATGGATTTTGCTAATGGTTTTTGCATTCTTAGAAATACCATAGTCATCACAAAAACTTCCAGTGGTTACCAAATTAAGTCATTTTTCTTTATAGTGAGAGAACATCCACCGCTCTCTGGAACTCCATTTATTTTCACTGCATATTAGTTTTATTTCCCCTTCCTAAATATGACAGGGGAAAAAAATTAAAAGAGTTCAGTCTAACTTTAATTTTCCCCCAACATTATAAATAAAATCCTACTAAAATAGCAAACCTTTGACTGCTGAGATTTTAAAAGCTTCATTAGGGAGAAAAAGGACAATCACAGAGAATCTTCCTTTTGTTAATGAGACTCTGGGACATTCACATTGAAGCTAGAACATACCTAAATCAAGATTCAAAAAAAAAAAAAAAAATGTGAGCTAAAGTTACCCTGTTAAATATCTGTTTGGGCTAAGAATTTGATTAAAGATTGAAGTTTCGGGGCACCTGGGTGGCTCAGTGGGTTAAAGCCTCTGCCTTCAGCTCAGGTCATGATCCCAAGGTCCTGGGATCAAGCCCCACATTGGGCTTTCTGCTCAGCGGGGAGCCTGCTTCTCCCTCTCTCTCTCTGCCTGCCTCTCTGCCTACTGTGATCTCTGTCTGTCAAATAAATGGATAAAATCTTAAAAAAAAAAAAAAAGATTGAAGTTTCATCTCTGTAAATAAGAACCTAATTAACTATCTAAAAATGTTGCCCAATGTCATCCTTATCTAACCATAATATCAGTGCATACATTGCTACATTTTTTTAAAAATTGCTCTTAAAACTCTAAAAGATATATTCTTTATAAATTCAATATTTCAAATAATTCTTAATGGAAATTATAATGCCATAATTTAATAAAAATAATTTATAATCAATATATACCCTTGAGAAATACATGGCCATTGAAAATGGATGAAGAGAAGTTTAAAAATTAATAAATAAACACTGGTCAAGTTCAAAGCTAGGATGACAATGAGGGTCTTTTAACCAATGCTACATAGTTTATATATTGCATAATTTCCTTTCAGTCTCCTAAAAATCCAGTGGCAAAATTAGAGCCCTATTAATATTATGTTGTTATTACCTCCACCTTAGAAATGAGAAAACCCAGGTTCAAGCGCCTTGAGATAAAACAGCAATCTTTGGTGACAGGATTTGAGTTCCAAATGAGCTCATTCCACATTGTCATATGGCTGAATTGCATTGGGCGATAGGACTAGCCATTCATTTTTTATTTTTTGAGAGAGAGATAAAAAGAGAGAGAAAGAGTGAGCAGGGGAGGGGCAGAGGAAGAGCGAGAAGGAGGGCATGGAGGCTGACTCAGGGCACAATCCCACCACCCTGAGATCATGACCTGAGCCTAAATCAACAGACACTCAACTGCCTGAGCTACCCAGGTGTCCCAGCACTAGACATTCTTATACATGGTTTCAAAATTGTGACTGCTTCTGTTGTGCCTTGCACCAAAAAAAAAAAAAACAAACAAAAAAAACAAACAAACAAAAAAAACAACAAAAAAAAACAAAGTCAAAAGGCTTACATCAAGATAATACTTGGTCAAGATTTTTTAAATTAAAATATAATTTATCTTATTGTGCATAAACTATCTCACATATTTTTGTGGAACGAAGTAAGCTATGAATTAAGCATCAAATAATGAAATATAAATTCAGAAGGAAATCGCTGTTGGGACTTAAAATTGGAAATTAATATATTTTAATATTAGTAGTTATAAAGCACTTCACTATATTAATTTTTCAATTACTGCCTTTTCATAACGTGCAAAAGTACAATGTTGCCAGCAAACGGAAAAGGAAGAAAAGATGTCAAGTTTTAGTAAATTTTCACCCAGAGAAATTCAGAGACAGTGAGGCAGAGAGAGACTTCTGAACTAACAATCTGATTGGCACTCCAAATACAAATGGATTTGGTTGTTCCAGGCCTAGAACTTTGACCTCCCACATGCTGAAGAGTCCTGAGTCCAGTGAAATCCATGCAAGACACCTCCTTTCAATGTCTCTCATAGAATAGGACTGATTCTTTCAGGTTGTAGAATTCTAACGGTGCTATAGTCTCCCCCACGCACACATGGCCCTGTTTTAATGCTACTGTAGATGACTGGCTTTTAACTGATATCAACAATCTGTTCTTTTCAGTGTCGACAGGAAAGTTTTGGAGCTATACAATTGCTCATTTTTTTTTCCTATTGCATAAATAGGTGATAAGTAGAGCATCCTTAGCATGGAGATACACAGGCTGTAGTGAAAATATTCTGTTCACTTTCAAGGGCCTTTTTTGTAGCAAAGCCAAAAGTCAATCCAGCTTATCAGTGAGGACTAAAGGCTGTTGCTTTCCCAGGCTATTCATACAAGGACAGGTGTGACACTTTATCAAAATCTTTACTTCATTGTGAATCCTTTAGGCTTCATCTATACTTTTGGGTTCTCCTTTGAAGACTGTAGAGGCCACTAAAACATCCTTTTTTTTTTTTCCTTAAATACATACCGATATTTCCTTAATAAGTATGCTTTGCCAATTTAAAAAGGCATACCTGTGACTGTAGCTAAAGAAAGATATTTTGGCTTACATTCTCCTTATCTATAGTTTATTTTTCCATATGCTATTCTTCATATTTCAGAAAAAGGTGCATTTTCCTGTCATGAAATTCCTTGAAAATATTCAGGAAAAAAATTGGTTCTATATAACATCAATTTATTAGAATAGGCAGCATATAATTGTAGAGGTGCCTGCTCTTAAAAAATAAGCCAAAATATGTTTAAACAGTTTTTTAGGGAAAAATATTTTTAAAATATTTATTTATTTGAGGAGGGGGAGGGGCAGAGGGCGAGAGAAACTTTAGCAGACTCCTACTGAGCTCAGAGCGGGAGGCAGGGCTTAGTCTCACAATGCTGAGATCATAACCCAAGCCCAAACCAAGAGTGGGATGTTTAACTGATCACCACACCAACACCCCTAGGAAAAGAAATAACTTTAAAGAAAAAAAAAATCATTAATATGATATCACTGTTGTGTTGCAACTATAACGGTAAATTTCAAGACTGACTGAACTTTTTTTGTACTTGATAATTAATAATTTTAGGTTGGGTATGTCAACTGCTTTGCAATGTACTTGTGTTATACATTAAGGTCAGAATAAATGCAAATAAAAATAGAAAGATTAACTCCAATAATTCTGTTCTCCATTATAATAATACCAACAGTTATTTTTTTTTAAGATTTATTTATTTGACACAGAGAGAGAGAGAGAGATCACAAGTAGGCAGAGCAGCAGGCAGAGAGAGAGAAGGAAGCAGGCTCCCCGCTGAGCAGAGAGCCCAATGCTGGGCTTGATCCCAGGACCCTAAGATCATGACCTGAGCCGAAGGCAGAGGCTTTAACCCACTGAGCCACCCAGGTGCCCCTACCATCAGTTATTTTTATTAAAAAATCATTTGTAGGGGCACCTGGGTGGCTCAGTGGTTTAAGCTGCTGCCTTCGGCTCAGGTCATGATCTCAGGGTCCTGGGATCGAGTCCCGCATCGGACTCTCTGCTTGACAGGGAGCCTGCTTCCCTCTCACTCTCTCTGCCTGCCTCTCTGCCTACTTGTGATCTCTCTCTGTCAAATAAATAAATAAAATCTTTAAAAAAAAAAAATCATTTGTATTACAAAATCAAAATTTATTTCTATGGATATCTTAGCTCCTTTTCCAGATTGGCACTAATTAAGGGCAGGCTAGATATATAGTTCATCTTAATATACTTTATATACCTTATCGTATATATAATACAAATTTAATACTATAAAAATAAAAATAGTTTTTAAATTCATATATATTATTTCTGAATTTGAGTTTATTATATCTACATGGGCAAAGCTATATATACTCTTTACAATCACCTGGCTAAAAATGTTTGTTTTCAAGAAACATAAAGTGGTTTTTTGTTTCTTTGTTTGTTTTTTCATTTTATTTTAGTTTATTTCTTCTCAGTGTTTCAGCATTCATTGTTTACGCACCACACCCAGTGCTCCATGCAATACGTGCCCTCCTTAATACCCACCACCAGGCTCACCCAACCCCCACCACCCTCCCCTCCAAAACCCTCAGTTTGTTTCTCAGAGTCTGCAGTCTCTCATGGTTGGTCTCCCCCTCCAAATATCCCCAACTCACTTCTCCTCTCCATCTCCCAATGTTCTCCATGTTATTCCTTAAGCTCTGCAAGTAGGTGAAACCATGTGATAAGTGACTCTCCTTGACTTATTTCACTCAGCATAAAGTTATTTTTGATACCCAAGAAATAATATTCCAAAATGTATTATCAAAATACCAACTTCTCAGACAAAGTCAGAGTGCCTATTATTTAACTTGTTAAGCAAACAATAACATCACACATATTTGCTGACAAATTGAGGTTGTTATTAAAAAAAACAAAAAACTATACATCCGATTTTCTTTTTGTTGTTGTTGTTTTTGTTGTTGTTGTTAAGATTTTATTTACTTATTTGAGAGAGAGAGAAAGAGCGAGATCACGAGCAAGGGAGAGGGATAGAGGGAAAAGCAGACACCCCACTGAGCAGGAAAGCCAATGTGGGACTCAATCCCAGGACTCTGGGATCATGACATGAGCTGATCTAAGGTAGACGCTTAACTGACTGAGCCACCCGGGAGCATTATGCATCTGGTTTTCTATTTGCTTCAGTGGTGTTAAAATTCCTAAAGAAATTCCAGCTCTGTTCATAATTTGATAAGACCTACAACCTCAGTGTTTCAAATGTGCTCCAATCAATAGGGCAGATCACTGAAGAGGTCACTATAGTCCCATTTGATGCAGGACACTGAGAAGCATTTTTTTTTTTTTAGATTTATTTATTTGACAGACAGAGATTATAAATAGGCAGAGAGGCAGGCAGAGAGAGAGGAGGAAGCAGGCTCCCAGCTAAGCAGAGAGCCCGATGCGGGGCTCGATCCCAGCACCCCGGGATCATGACCTGAGCTGAAGGCAGAGGCTTTAACCCGCTGAGCCACCCAGGCGCCCCCACTGAGAAGCATTTTAATCAGTAATGCAATAGGTTTTCTTTTGGAGGATTGTGAATTTTGTTTAAAATCCATTGGCTTTATTGATTAGTAAGTGACATCTGCCACATGCAAATTACCGGCTACAAGAGTGGCAGTGGATGCTAAATACTTTTGTACTCTGTAATTTAATGTATATTTTAATGAAGTGAGCAGCGAGACTCCTGACAGGCATCAGCAACTTTGAAATAGTCTTCCAAATTTCTCATACAGTTTGAAAGTAATGAGATTTGTTCCATAAAGTGATAAAATTTATGCCATAAATTATCTCTAAAAGAAGAGTGCATCTTAAAACAGTATCTTTTCCTTGGTAGAGATCAAATTTTAAATAGTTGCTTAATAGGAAGTTTCTAGAAAAGCAATCTGAATTATATTCTCTTTCAGAATTTTTGCCAAAATTATCAAAGGAATGAAGCACCATATGGTATGTGAAGCCTAATATCACTTGGTCAGAAGGAAAGCCATTGATATAGTAGTTAGTGTGCTAAGACTTGGCACTTAGAATATATCCCATCCAAGCATGAGTCCATTGCTTCAGCCTTCAACAATGCTCACAAAGTCTTTCTAGGAATCAAGCTTTATTTGTCAATTTACTCCTCAGAATATTCAGGATATGTTTTGTTGGACTTCGTAATCTAACTCATCCCTTAGGAAAATGGGCTTGTTTCAAATCAGGATTGTCATATATTATTTTACTGAAAAATAGTTTATGATATACTAAAATCATTTTAAGAAGAAACCATTAAACTCTATACACATTATAAAGTGAAAATTCTAAAAAAAAAATAAAATAAAATAAAGTGAGACTAGCTTTTTCTTAGACTTTGAGGAATTACTCTACATGTATTCTTACCTTAAATTTAATTATCATGGTATTTGCTAGTGCAATAAGTCTATAATTATCTATTGTGAAAAACTCTAGTCAATGGAGTGCTTGAAGATTGACTTACTTAGTGATCCACACAGTGAATATGGTGAATTTCAAATTGCCTTTAGAGAGTGGGTTTATGTTCACTATTATAATATCAGAGCCCAAATACTTATTTCATGACTCAGTCAGAAACCTTTCCCCACAAAGTGCCCTTTATAATACTTAAATAAAATGAAATATCTTACTGAATCAGAATCCTATCCCATACGTGATAAACATATACAAAACTGCCCAAGAGGTATGGTCTAACAAACAAGAAAACATAGATTATGCATAAATGAATATGCATGTGTTAACAAATATTTATTGAGTGTCTATTATGGGCTGATACCTTCCTGGTGCTGAGAGTACCACAATGAACAATATACTATAAGAAAATTATAATCCATAGGGAAGGCAGATAAAAATAAACAGACATATCATCAAACCAGTAAGAAAATCTTATGCACTGATGAGAGCTCTGAATGGGCAATGTGAGGGAGAGAGATGACGGAAAGATATTCAGGGAAGACCTCTCTGGAGAAAGGATGTTTGAGGTGATTTCTAGATGCTGAAATATCAGGAAAAGAAAATGGGTTTATTGCTTTTTCTTTCTTTCTTTCTCTTTTCTTTTCTTTTCCCTTTCCTTTCCTTTTCTTTCCTTTTCCTTTCCTTTCTTTTCTTTTCCCTGGGTGATTTATAGTGCTCATTTTAACCATCCACAATTAGTCTTTATCTAGAGGCTTCTTAGAACAATTTTTCTTAAGTGTGTTCCTGACATGATTAATTTTTTTTAAAGATTTTTATTTATCTACTTGACAGACAGAGATCACAAGTAGGCAGAGGCAGGCAGAGAGAGAGGAAGGGAAGCAGGCTTCCCTCCGAGCAGAGAGCCCGATGCGGGGCTCGATCCCAGGACCCTGGGATCATGACCTGAGCTGTAGGCAGAAGCTTTAACCCACTGAGCCACCCAGGTGCCCCTGACATGATTAATTCTATTGGTACTGCACAAATCCTCCCCCCAACCCCCAACAAACAAAGCCCTATAAAACTTCACTGAAACCACCTCTGTAATCAGATTCCACTTCAAACAAGAAAAATAATCTAAATATTCCTTTAATCTAGCCTTATGCTATAGTCCAATTGATACTTTTTAAATTTTTTCCAAAAGCCATCAATAAGTATGCAAGTGAATGATAATAATAGTATTATAATATTTCTTGCTCAGCTTATGTGTTTCACAATAACTCTGTGAGACTGGTAATACTGTCATTCCCATTTTATAGATTAAGAAACTCAGGCAGAGAAAGGTAATCTCATTTTCCCACAAGTCACTTCTAGTGATAAATCATCTGAGACTAGAACTTAAGTGTTGAGACAACAGAGAAGTGTCTTCTAAGCAGGATATAACAGCCACCCAAACAAACCAACTAATTTTTTTTTTTTTCTGATCTTCCTAATTCAGAGTTTCCCAGCTTGTGAGAATTGTTACCTTAAACTTCATCAAATTAAAATAGTAAACTGAACACTGCTCTGCTCTTGTCCCTCTGAGGTTTGAATTTGGGTAACAAATCTGATAAGCTATGACTATTTCCTCATGGATACTCTATAAACAATGCCAAGAATGGCCTCCACATAAACAATGATGCCACAAGTTATTGTCACATAGACCAAACATCTAGGCTTTCCTCATATATGGAAAGTAAGACTCAGTGCATTTAGAGGCCAAAATAAATGTGCATTTTCTACAAACATTTTGAAAATTCTCTGCAACCAGTCTCCAACATGTTCTCTCTTTTTTTTTCTTCATTTTATTTATTTTTTCAGCGTAACAGTATTCATTCTTTTTGCACAACACCCAGTGCTCCATGCAAAACGTGCCCTCCCCATTACCCACCACCTGTTCCCCCAACCTCCCACCCCTGACCCTTCAAAACCCTCAGGTTGCCCCAACCTCCCACCCCTGACCCTTCAAAACCCTCAGGTTGTTTTTCAGAGTCCATAGTCTCTTATGGTTCGCCTCCCCTCCCCAATGTCCATAGCCTGCTCCCCCTCTCCCAATCCCACTTCCCCCCAGCAACCCCCAGTTTGTTTTGTGAGATTAAGAGTCATTTATGGTATTGGGAGGGAGACAAATCCAACATGTTCTCTTAATCCTATGTCAACTCTTAGTGGGACGATATTTGCTTCCAAATTCTCACAAAGAGCATACTTGGCAATTTTTCTGGAATTACTCAGTTATTCCAGTAAGCTACGTTACTAGGTCTCAGGCTGCTTTCAACATTTTAAAAAAATCATGGAGCATTCTTTTGTTCCCAGGATTCTGGAACCTCCCCTCTGATTCTGAGTTCTCAAAAATTACAGACAGTGGCATTGGGATTTCAGCCTCAAGGTCTTTAGAAGTTATGAAAAAATGATATGTATTGTCATATTTCCATTCTAATACCAAGGAGAAAAATTGGGATTCTTAGTCGTCTAAACCAGTATTTTAAAAAGAATCCCCTTATACTCTATTAATTATAAAATAAAATACATATATACATCTAGTAGGAAACCCCTTTGAAATTTGGGGCAGCTGGTACAGCATTTAGATTTGCCATGCAAATATATTCAGGGATAGCAGGATCTACAGATAAAATGCATGGTTTCTACTTAAATAGAGTGCCACATTAGATATTCAAAACTCCTCAGCAGAAGGTGTACTGAGTCCTAACAGACATAAAATACTCAGATTATCTAATACATACATGAATACAATATTTGACCTCTAATCTTAATTTCAATTAAAATTTACGTAAAAGTAAATATAGTGAATGCTACTTTGTTTTCCAAAGCTTTCACAGAAATGAAATGTTCTGTGAGATTTCTTAGGGACAGATTTTTCTTGTATAAAATTTTCGGGTGGTGTCATTTAATCATCTTACTTACCAAATCTCTAGCTGACAAAAGCCATGTTCTAGTTGTAATTTCACATGCTCTTCTAAAAAAAGCAAGTAAGAATAATTTTTTTCCAAGTACTTGTTCCAGTGTTCTCTGTTCCTCTCAGGATAGCTTTATTGTTTAATCTTTGCTTTTACGGGGACAGTTTCAGGTTTAATCTATAGTTTTCACACTGAAGAGCCTGATAAAAGGAAATTTGCAAGCAGCTCAGTCTTAAGATGTAAAAGATTATTCAAAGTGCCAAACCTTTCAGTTTTAGGCTGCAAGGTGGGAAGGATTTTTAAACTGAACTTAATGTCAAGGGCGCATATTTCTCACTCCCAGAGACTTCTTGCTGCTTTGGCAACATTTTTTCAAAAGTGCAGGAGAAAGCAGGGGCAGTGAAGGAAGTCAACGCGGGCAAAAGTCATGAAGTCAAAGTCCCGATAAGTTTGGAGAGGAAAGGAGCGTTTGGCGTGAGGTCAACAGGTTAAATCTGATTGAGTGATCAGAGTTGGGGGGAAGGGGGTGGTGTACGTGGAGACTGAGTATGAGAAGAAATGGGCTGAAACAGATTTGAAACAAAACAAAAGAATGTAATGAAAACAAGGGTGGAAATGACATGTTTGGGGGGAGATTCTGGGCTAGGAGGTGTGTGGCATGTGAGTAGTCAGGGTCAGGGAGGACTTGAAGATAATATCACTCAGTGGCTAGGGTGATATTCTTATTTTTCAAATTTGTTTCTCATTATTCAAAATTCTTTCAAAAACCAAGTATACTTTTATCACCAAGGCTTGTTATCCTAACTCTTCCTCAGAACACTTCTCAGAATGCCAGTGCACACATATCCAGTCTCCACTGCCTTAGCACAGATGCTCCTGGGCCATTATCTGTACATGCTTCTCTCGGATACTCATGAATGTAGTTACCGGGCTAAAGATGCCAGTGCCCCCAAGAACATGAGCCTTGTGGCAACCTAACTTCAACCGACTATAGTTTCCTTACTAATTTATATTTGCAGAAGGTTAAAAAGCTCTATGGCTCCATGATCATCTCTTTATGCACTAAATACCCTAGTGAAATTCTCTCTCTTAGCAGAAGTACATACCTTCCATAAATCAATTATCCAGTTCCTAATGGCTATTCCACTAGATCTGGTATGCATGGAGAAGGGTAGAAAGCACTGGAAAAGGAACTACTCTAATGGGAGTTCTCAGAATAGTGATTCTTGCTCCCACTGGCAAAACAGTAGAGCAAGTATGCTGCCTAGGTTCAAATCCTGCCTCTGCCCCTTACTACCTGCAGGACTAGGGGAGTTATTGACCCTCTCCTCAGCCTACATCCTCATCTGTGGGATGGAGATAATAACAAATCTTCCTTCATAGGGTTATTATGAGAAAGAAGTTCATATAGATATTTCGCTTGGCATGATATCCAGTAGTTAATTGTGTCTAAAAATATTGTTTAAATTAGAATGATGTCTTTAACAGTCTGTGTTAGAACTCTAATAGTCTAATAAATCTTTCTCAAAGGCCACAGTGACTTTGAGGTAAACATTTTGCATTGGAAATTTTAGGGTCTGAGATTTTTAATGTCAGAATCAGTCCACTAGAGTTGAACAGATCAGCCCCTACTTCAGCAAGAAATGAACCTGCAAGAATAAAGAATCACAGCCATGGAAGGGCAGGGAGTGGAAGCAAGATTAGTGGCTCCCACTTTGTCTCATATTACAATAAATGCTGGCCAAGTTCTTACTGTACTTCAGAAGGCCACACAAAAATACTTCTTTGCAATTAATCAAGGAAAAAGGGACAACTCCTAACCATTTTGCTTGGAGATTTAATATGTCACAATGGGGTTTGCAAAATAAGGAGCAGTAGAGCAACAAGAATTTTCCTTTCTCACGGTATTTCTCACATTTTCTCCAACAAATAATGTGCTTTGGTATCAAATATTTTCCTTAATTTACTTAGATTACTCAGTAGAGTAGCTTCGAGAAAATCCCAGCCCTTAGGATGATACAAAAGATTCCTTCGAGATTCTTAACCCATCTTACCACACAATAAGGAGCGTAACTGTCCCCTTCAATAAACTTATTGACTATGTTAAGAACTACCAATACTTTACTGACAGATTCTATATCTAATTCTCTTATTCCTACTAAATTTGAAAGTAAAATAATTGAGAGCTAGATTATCACTCTTCAATCAGAAAGCAAAATTAATTTGAAAATAATTAGTTGAAAGATATTCACCCCCACCCCCCACAGACTACCTGAGTGAAGAAGCAATAACATTACCCAAATGGTCAGGTTCAAGAAGAAACAAGAGCTGACATGGACAGTAGCCAAAGAGACAAAGGCAGAGAGTTTTAACTAATGATGTTTGCAAGGGAGAAACTCTAGCCCTGTGGCACAGGACAAGAGGAAGCATTTTCTCAGAACAAATGGCATGATTTGAGAAATACAGAAGTGTATAACTTCTGAGACATCCAAGTTTTATTCCAGAATTCCAAGACTCTATTTCATGAAAAAAGACAGCTAGAGCTTATACTCATGAGAAAGTCACAGAGTGGTCACTGCTTGAGATTATTTGTAGTATAGGCAGTTTCTAGAAAAGAAACAGAAAATCTCAAATTCTTGGCTCAAACTCTAAGTACTGTTGAGACAAAAATTGTTTTCTCCCTTTTTTTTCCCCTGCTAAATTAGTCACTTTTCAATTCCACTTTTAGAGTCTTTGGCTTTGGCTTTTCAAGTCAATCAATTTCAGCTCATTCATAAAACCAAGCAAGCAAGATGAAAGATTTTCACTAAATCTTTCAAGAGGCAGTACCTGGGTGTTTGGATCCCAAATTCAATCTTTTCTAAAATTCATACTGGAAAAAAAAAATGCCATTTAGAGTCTAGGTTAGATTGGAAAGGAGTTCCTACAAAGGGTAAGGATGTCCATTTGCTATTTCATTTTTCTCAGTAATCTTTGTCTTTCTTAGGAAAAAAAAAGTGACAAATGGCAAAAACTTATTTCACATGGCCCAGTATCATTCCTGTTTGCCAGAGGAAGGCAGAGCAATCAGTGCATCTGGAAACCCAACCAGGAGGTGATAAACTAGTTGTCCAAACATTTCTTTGGAAAGTAGGGACATAAGTCATAGGAAGAGTCATCCCGGCATGCTCCAGTTGCTCATGGCAACCAGAGCAGCACATAGCGACCCACTGTGGCTTGGATTTCCAGGTTGCTTTCCATTGGGGAAGAATGAATCATACACATGGTAAATGGAGTTAATACAGTAAAGCCAATATAAACACTGATGTTTTATCTTCTGACAGCATATGAATGTGCAAAGCATTAAGTTATAGGAGAAAAGGGGCTAATTTTAGATTTGTTCCTAGCCCTCTCCATGTGAATGGTGTCGCTGTGAGCCCAGCAATGAAGTTCACTGTGTTGTAGCAGACTGCGCAGTTCCTGAGTGTGTCAACCCAGTCTATGAACCAGAACAATGTTGTCCTGTCTGCAAAAATGGTAAGACCATACTGCATTAGCTTTCAAAGAGGGGTTAGTGCAAACTGCAAATATTTCACCACTGCCCACCATTCGATATAAGACCCCTCTAAGATCTGCCTGGGGTTCTTCAAAATGAGCATGGATAATTTATACTTTTATCCCATCTTAACATGAAAATAAACCAGCAATGGGTGCATCATGAAGCTTTCCATTTGGGGAATTAAAGCTCTTATAAGCTGACTTTGTTGTGATCCCTATTATTCTCTGTTGATTTATAGGGAGGATATTAGAAAGAACATGGAACCATCTTTTTGTAATGACTTAATTTCTCTCTTGTGGAAGCTATGAAGCAGTTCATCCCATTTCATAGTTCATAACTCAGGAGAGGCAGTAGGGTAAATGCCAGGTATTTTGCTTTGGGCATAGAGAAAACTTTAGGTTTTAAATTAAATTATCAAAGAAACTATCAAAGAAATACAGAATTCAAACATTAATGCACTTAAGTTGAGGTAAGAAAGACTAGAATATTTGAGACTTTTATTCTAGGTTTTTATTACCCTGAATCTTACTGTCATAGTAATTAGATAGAGGAAAACTTGGTTTATATGATTATGGGTTCCTTGTTGACCCTCATGGAATGGAGAGGTTGAAATGCCTGCAGTGCGCTGATGATGCTGGTCTCTCAAAATCAAAGTGATGCCACAGAGAAGACAATACAATGCCATAGACCCAGGACAGCATATCAGCAAAGCTAGTATTATGCTCTTCCTACTAGTCACGTACTACCAAAACAATAAAGCTACACTAGGTAACAATTCACAAATGCCCCCTCCTGTCATTAATACATGCTTGAAAAAGTAGTTCTAGCTCTTAATTAAGCTGAGGTCAGTCTAATGCCGAATCCCCGTGCCCTTCCTTGGGTTAGCAACCGCTCATCCTCCTCTATCAACCACTTCTTTTTTTTTTCTTTGTCTTGGACTTGCCATTATGTTAATTTACCTGCTAATCTTTGTCTTTATAGAATTATAATTAGTAAAAAAGGGGTATCCTTTTATTTAAAGAAAAAAACAAAAGCAGTTCTGTTGTTTTTATAATAATTTTTGTGTTTTAGTGTCTTCCAAAGGACTTAGGAAGAACACGTGATATTTTTTGCTGACACAGTTTTACTATTTCTGATCATAGGAATCCACTGAGTTGAATATTCAACTGCACACCTGCCTTCTCTTTTTATTCTTATTCCTCTCATCCAACTGACCTCTGTCATAGTGACCATCTTTTCTGACTTAGAAGGTGGAAATAAATATCATCCTGAAGTCCTAACCTATCTAATATATATAAAGATATACAATTTAAGACTTTATATTTTTTAGAAGATTTTGTAGAAACTGGAAAAGATATAGGGAAGAACAATAAAATGATTTAATGGTTGAAAAATAGGACCTAGGAGGACAGACTCAAGGAGTTAGCATAATTTGTCCTGGAGAAGAGAAAGCTCAAGGGAGACCTAACTGTCATAAAGTATATGAATGGTTAGTCTGAAGTGGAAGAGGACTTGTTATTTTTCATTTTCTCCAAGGACAGAAGGAATAAAAAAATCAGCTACTTAATCAGTCTTTAAAAATAGGATTGACAAGTCTTTGACTGAAGACTGCTTTTTTGTTTGTTTGTTTGCTTTTTGTTTGGTTGGTTGGTTTTTTTGTTTTTTGTTTTTTGTTTTTGTTTTTGTTTTTTTTTCTTAGAAGCAACTGTCTGAAGAGGTCCTTGAGGATCCTCTCTTCCCTAGGTTTCCCTGGTTGACTTTGTTTCACATTTATGGTAAATAAAGTTGTGCTTATAGTTTACCTCATCTGGACATACTTAGAATACTCATAGAAGAAACCATATTAGATCATATGTGGCCTAATATATATATATCTAATGAGACCATATATGGACCAGAAAACACAGGGTTTACACATGCACTACTAATCCTCCTAGTGACCCCACACCAAAGCCTAGAATATATCCAGAGTTAAAGCCTACATCAAATGTCAGATCAGCCACTACCAACTTATCACCTTTAATTTGATGTCACCCAAGGTTACTTGACTTCTCTCCATGTGCCAGAGTAGAAATCTGTCTTCAAATGAAACACTATTTATACAAAAACATCATATAATAAATGGACTTTAATTATTCGATTAATTGATTAGTCACCCATTATATTCCTGAAATACAAGTTAAGAGATTAAGATTCATTGTTTTCCAGAATTTTGTTCATGACACATTATAGTTTCTATTCCTTTTTTGCCATTTCCAAGCAAACTGTTTTTCTTTTTTTAATAAGGGAAATGAACCTGAATTAGACTTGGTAGGAAGACAAACTCTGATTATAATATTATAACATATTATCTTTTTTTTTATATGACACTAATTAATCACTTGTGCCCTAGAATTGAAGTATAATCATTGTCAAAGAAAAGCATATTAAGGATCACTGAAGAAACTTCATGACCACCAATGATACTGGTACTTTTACTGAGAGAACAGACTGAGCTCTGTCTCGCTTGCTCTCATTCTAAGCTTGGCCCAGAAAACAGAAACAGAATGACCTATGTGTAGAAAAGCAGGGGTTGGGGGCAAGGGAGTTGATGTTTATCATGAGAGAATACAACTGGAATAATTCCCTAAATTTCCAACACATGGTAAGCTTTTTTCATTCTTTATAATAAGATTAATTTGCTTATTATAGTGTAAACTCTTCAAGTGTGCCACCAATTTCTTAGATTAAAAAAAAAAGATAAAAATCTACCCTATGGATTCAAGGTGCAGGCAACAAATCTTAATTTGTAAACAGCCCTATAACATTTTCTACATTTCTTAAATCTTCATAAATGTTGAACATTTTTAGTTTGCATAAATGCTGATTATCTTGACTGCCACATACTTTGCTTTTGCATACTAACATCAGTTTCTCTGCCTTCCTGAATTATAACTTGCCAAGAGCAAGAGGCTTTAAATATATAAAATAAAAGTTTAAGATGATAGAATCTACCACACCTGACCTTAAAACTCAATATTCAGCTAATATAAAAGTCTTCATTCTCAGATTGCTTAAGAACAAACAAAATAATAAACTTCAGGGAAAATGTGAACAATTGGGCACAGACAAAATAAGAGGAAAAAGAAGAAGGTACTTTTTTATTTGGCAAGGACTGGGAGGAATTGACAAAGGAATTTACTGCTTTTTAAAATATGATTAAGCATTTGCTTCTCTGCAAGAGCTAGCAATCCAAATGCTTTCCTGAAAAATATGACATTTCCTAACTGTCCATCTTTCCCTCATATTGTGTTACTTTGACCTATCTTTCAGCTCAAGTCTTTTCTATGTGAATTAATGAATATTCTTCAGGGCATTCTGTCTTCATAGTATACAAAAGTAAAGTAGCACAGCATTTGATTAAAAAAATTCCAGTTTGGAACATCATATAAATACTTTGAATATTCAGTTAGTGAAAATACATTTTATTGATAAAATATTTGTTCATTAGAACATCCAAATAACTAGCTGTATTTTTCACATTTGATCAGTCAGTAGGTCAATGAATTCCATGTTTTCACTGGGATATATAGTCAGTCATTACTAATGGTTCTGAAGGAAAAGTTACTTTGTGAAAAATTGGAATAGAGAGGAAGTACCCACAGAATCCACCATACACACTAAGTGAGAAGTTTCCATATCCTTTCTAGGTAAACTGAAGGACCTATTCAATATCTTAAATATTTAACTCCTTTTCCCTTAGCCTCTTCTAGTTTAATAGTGTCAGAAATAAGGCAGGAAATAGACAAGGCAAAAGAGAAAATGGAAAGGAAGAAGACAATGGGGAGTATGGGAAGTGCAGAAATAAGAGAGGGAGGGGACTTTAAAGGTGTCTGGAAGCAAATGTGTCACACAGTAAGTGTTAGTATCTCTAATATACAATGAGCTCCTTAAGATAAATGAGAGAAAAACTATAGGGAAGGAAATGGGCAAAGAGTATAGAAAGGAAATTCACAGAAGAAAACGAAATGTGTAATACATATATAAAAATATGCTCAAACTCACAAGGACCAGGGACATAATAATTATAAAGATTATTATAAAGATTATTATAAAGATGAGATACCAATATTGTACTGATAATAATTTGGAATTAATAATATCCCAAATCAGCAAATATATTTTAAAAAGAGGTGAGAAAATGTCAAAACAACTTTTAAAGAGGTACTATCCACCAAAGTTTCATGAAACTTTGAAGTCAGCAATCTTTCCTCTTGTACTTTTCCCCACATTCACCCACTACATTTTTACTACATTTTAAGAGCAAAAGAGTGAGAGAAAACCTAATAGTTTTTAATGGATTAATGAAGTATATTGCAGCCTTTAAAAAGACCCTACTGACATTCCTTAAATGCTATATAAAATAAGCAGGGAATGTACCATAAACTATATATTGTTTTATGCATAACATAGTAATGTGTATCATATATAATATATACATTTAAGTGATAAACATTTATAAGATTTGTAATTAATGTACAATTTTAAGTAGATATTAAAATTTGTGTGTATATAAGAAAAGAACTAAGTAATGATTTAAAGGGTGCTTTTAGGGAAAAGTGAGAAGGTAAAGTGGGGAAAGACAAGAGCTAATCTCTTTAAAACTAAGCTTTACAGACTAACCATAACAAAAACAACAGAAAAGTGTACAAACAGCTCACAAAATACAAATGTTCAAAAAGTATTAAAAAGCTATTCAGCTTAATAAATCAGATTTTTAAAAAAAAATTTAAGTCCTTCCTTGAGGTTTTTGTATAAGGTATAAGGAAAGTTCTGGAAGAATGCAGGCCAAATTTTTAACAGTGATCCAATGATCAGAACAAGAATAAAAGTGAAAAGGTAGAAGCAAAAAACTTTGATGTTTTATTTCATTAACCTTTTTACTGAAGAAATTTTCAAAAAAAAAAACCTTTTATTTTCCTAATTTAGGAGGTTATATCAAACCATTAAATAAATTATAATTCTAATATTAATTAAATTCTTCCAGAGGAGAGATAAGAACAAAACTTTCTTTTCTTTTTTCTGGAATATCATACTGATACAAACTAAAGAATACAAACTAAGAAAATAACAAGTGGAGGGCAACTTTACTTATAATTAGTAATAGGGAACTAATAAGATACAAAATCCCCAATCAAAAACCCTTGGGTTGTGGATTTTACAAAGAGAATGGAGGTCATTTATTGTACAGTACAGTACATCTGTACTGTACCAGTGGATCTAGGGCAACAATCTTCAATCATCTGGACATTTCTACAACAAGATATGTAATAACCATATTGAGACTGAATAAATATAGAATCTCACACCATCTCAAATCAGGTTTTAATACCAACTGAGTTTTGGTATGGAAAAAAAATTGGGTTTTCAGAGATTGTGGGAATGGGCTTGTACACTTGTGTTAGCAAAAAGAATCTAGAAGATGATTAAAATAATTAAGCATCCTGACCAAGTTGAGTTTACACACAGAATTCATATTAGGAAATATATTAATAACTTATTCTATTTCCAAGCTGGAGAGAAAGATCATATTATTTCTATATAAAGATATTAGACATAAATCATCAAAAACTAGTGACAAAAACTCTTGATATAATGAGACCAAGTAGATAATTTTTACATGATAAAATATATCTACCTCAGTCCAAAAAGACAGAATTGTGTTTAATAGGTAAACAGTAAAGGCATTCTCAATACAGTCAGGAAAAACACAAGGATGCTCACTATTATTTAAAGTTTCAGATAGAGAGTAGATATGAACTAGTTAATATAATTAGAAAAGAAAAAGTTTAGAAGAAAAAAATTGGGAAGGAGGAGATACAACTGTCACTATTTGCATGTGATATGATTGTATACTTGAAAACCCCAAGAAAATAGACTGAAAACTACTATAAGGACAGTTTAGTAAGATAGCAGGGTACAAAATGAATATACAGGTCTCTCCCTACACATGCACACACATACACACACACACACACGAAATATATGTATTACTAAAATAAAATTGTGGCACAGTTTATGATGCTGACATATCAACGAAATGTAATAAAACATGAAAATCTGGTATATGACAGATAAAGTAGTATTTGGAATACTGTAATAAAGTAGTACTGGGAAAAAGATAACATATAAAAGAAATGATGTTAGAACAACTGGATAGTTGTCTGAAAGAAATAATTTTAAATTTCCACCTTATCTCGTAACTCAGGATATTTTTCAATTCAACGAAGATTAGAATATAAACTGAGCTTCCAAAATAGTGCAAGAAGAGAATCTGAACAATTTGATCTATAATCTTGAAGTGCCTATATTTTGAAAACAAACAAAATTCTCCATATAGCAAAAACAAAACAAAACAAAACAACATTGTAAAAAATTTTTAAATCTTAATTATAAACTATAATCTTATATCCTAAATGGTTAATCTCATTCATACATAAAGATCTCTAGGAAATTGGTAGGGTAATATTACTCAGTCATCAGAAAGGATGAATACCCAACATTTGCATCAACATGGATGGGACTGGAGGAGATTATGCTCAGTGAAATAAATCAAACAGAGTCAATTATCATATGGTTTCACTTACTTGTGGAGCATAAAGAATAGCATGGAGGATGTTAGGAGAAGGAAGGGAAAAATGAAGGGGGGGAAATTGGAGGAGGAGACCAACCATGAGAGACTGTGTACTCCCAAAAACAAACTGAGGGTTTTAGAGGGGAGGGGGATGAGGGGGAGGGGTTGACCCAGTGATGGGTATTAAGGAAAGCACAGGTTGCGTGCAGCACTGGGTGTTATACATAAATAATGAATCTTGGAACACTACATCAAAGACCAATGACGTACTGTATGGTGACTAACATAATATAATAAATAATAATAATAATAATAATAAAAGAAAGAAATTGGTAGGGAAAAAGAGACCAATTCTGTTTTAAAAATGGGCAAAGAGGGGCTCCTGGGTGGCTCAGTTGGTTAAGTAACTGCCTTCGGCTCAAGTCCCACATGAGGCTCCCTGCTCTCTCCCTCTCCCTCGGCTTCTGTACTCCAGCTCTCTCTCTGTCAAATAAATAAATAAAATCTTTTTAAAACAATGGGCAAAGAATTTTAAAAGTCATTCCACAAAAAAATGAAATTAAAAAGTTTCTAAAACATATAAAAAATTGCTCATAGGGAAAAAAAGGCAAATGAAAATTTGATAGTTTTTTTTTTTACTTACACATTGACACAAATCCTAAAACTTAATACCCCTTTATTGTTCATACTGTGGTAAAACAAGCAAACTGTCCTATTGTTGGTGGATGTATAAATTGGCACATTCCCATGGAAGGAAATTTGAATATGCCAAAATTACAGTATAGGTGTATTTTACTCAGCAATTCTATTGCTCTTTACAGATGTTTGAAATGACAAGCAAGCACTAGTATTCATTTCTTATGTTGTATATCAAGTTTTATAATAAAAAAAAATTAGAAAATTTGTAGAAATATCTATAGAGTTAAATTTTCTTTTAACATGTTACTAGTTAACTAATAAAAAAAGAATTTTTTCTTCCTTTAAATAGTCATTGAGGTATTTGTGTTGGATTACAATTTAATTAGCTTCCATTTACCTTTCATTTATTTTTTCATCTCATATAATATATTTTTAAAATTGTGAAAATCTATTTAACATCAACAGATTATAGGCTATTTTTAAAAGAAAAAATATTAAAATAAATTATTAGTATTTGGAGGATATATGTGCATACAGCTTAAAAATCAGAAAAAAATTACTAAGAACTATTCAAAAACTAATAAGGTAATATACCAAATTTCTAAATGTGAAAACTCAAATTTGTTAGGTTGCTATTTCTATAATAATCAATTAAATGGAAATCTTATCAAATTTTTATGTGATGTAATTTTTTTTGTAAGTTGACAAAACTTGGAAAATTTAAGTACATGGAAAAGAATGTACTTGGTAAGGTTGGGCAATTCAATCTACCAGATATATTAAAATTATGTATAAAGGGCCACCTGGGTGGCTTAGTCGATTAAGGAACTACCTTCAGCTCAGGTCATGATCCTGGAGTCCCAGGATCCAGTCCTACATCCAGCTTCCTGCTCGGCAGGGAGTCTGATTGTCCATCTGGACTCTCCCCTCTCATGCTCTCTCTTATTCTCTCTCTCTCTCTCAGATAAATAAAGAAAATCTTTAAAAATAAATAAATAAGTAAACTATAAAGATATAATGATTTTAAACAATATAATACTGGAATAAAATAAATAGATAAATAAATTAGAAAATTAGAAATTAGCCTACAATATAGTATACAGTGAAGGTGACATCCAAATATCTGGAGAAAGAATATATTAATTCTAAAAATATATTATAAAGATTAATCATCTTTTTAAGTTAAATTACATTTTCATCTCACCCATTATATAAAAGTAAGTTTCAGTTGGATTAAAGATCTAAATGTAAAAGAAAAAGATGATATCATAAAGGAATTTTTAGAATACTGTAAACTTTAACTTATTCTTAGGATAAGAATGGTCTTCTTAGGGGTGTCTGGGTGGCTCAGTGGGTTAAGCCTCTGCCTTCGGCTCGGGTCATGGTCTCAGGTTCCTGGGATCGAGCCCCACATCGGGCTCTCTGCTCAGCAGGGGAGCCTGCTTCCCCCTCTCTCTCCGCCTACCTCTCTGCCTCCTTGTGATCTCTCTCTGTCTGTCAAATAAATAAATAAAATCTTAAAAAAAAAAAGAATGGTCTTCCTAAACATAAAAGAAAAAAAAAAAACTATAACAGGAAAGATTTAAGTGCAAATTAAGTAACATAATTTTTTCCAAAAATTTCTTCATAAACTAAAAGAAGATGATGTCCAGTTTGGGGAAGGTAAAATGCAACATTCCTGTGTCTTCTGGTAAGAATGTAAACTGATATCTCCCCCCCCCCGAAAGGCAAGGAGAGTGTTCAGGACTTTGATCCATCACTGTCACATTTAGAAAGTGATCAAAAAGAAATAATCAGATAAGCACATACAAAGAGATCACACAGTCGTTTATAATAGCAGAATTTGGAAAACCTGAAACCTAAATATTTAACAATAAAGTGGTTGTTTAAAAAACTATAGTATATCTACATAGATTGACTAAGAAAATATTACAAATAATATTATAGAAAAAAAATTAAGGACATTTCCCATAGACACAAAACACATGTTCAGACTATATTATTAAATTAAACTATGGGCCAGAAATCAATGCAAATATGACACTATTTTTGTTGAGAAGGAAGTATAACATACCTATAGTAAAAGACAGGAAGAAATACTTCAAAATGTTAATAGTACTTAATGCCATTGAGTGGGATAATAGAGGATTTCTACTTTCTACCCTTTGCTACCTTTATTGGTTTTTGGGTTTTTTTTTTTTACATCTCCAACAACAAACATGTAGTATCCCTGTGATTTACAATTACAGTTTAAAACAGAAAATAGACAAATTCTTTTAAAAGATCATGTAATCCTTTCTCATTGTTTTCATAATTTAATAATAATTGATGTGTCACCTATTAGAAATGGCACTATGAATCCTTATTATAAATTTGTAGTCCATCAGTTAATTAGCTAATAATTCTACCATTTGACTTTCTACTCCTGCAATTATGAGATTCTTTATAAAGCACTGAGAAAACCTCATCACCCCTTCTATGTGCCGACTAGGGGCAATTGCTAAAATAGTCACTTAATTATTAGGGCAGTTGCTAAAATATTCCATTTACATTTTCATGAAGCTATTTCACAAAATCAGCCTTTTAAGTCTAAAGTTGGATGCAAGTCTTTCACCTTAATTTGATATTTTCACACTTCCTCTTAGGTAGACAATTAGTAACAGGTGAAACATACATAAAACAAACACAGGGAAGGTGAAACATTTTCTGGCAACAGCACATATCTATTGGCTACAGTGCCCCTGAAATAGTTCAGGATGAAAGAACAGTCTATGAAAGGCAGTTTTAAAGTCTGCATTTCACTGACTCCATAACTGAAGGTCAGAATTACCATATTGGTAGAAAGTAGATGTCAAAACATAGTAATTATAAGTAGCTATTTTAATGAGCCACAAACAATAATTTCCTATTGCTTTCATAAAAATTCCTCCAAAATATGAAGGGGAATATTTATATTTATGTTGTCTTAAACCAACAGGATTCCCTCTTAATTCATCAGCAAATTAGATTTCAAAACCGTTATTTTACAATGTTGACATAATGAAAATTAATGCCACATGTATTCCCTGCTAATCACATCTCTTCTTTAATTATCAGGGATACCCAGTCCTTCAGAAAACAAAGGAAGGAAGGCCAACTCATTCAGAAACATGAACTTTTTCTCTATGTTTCCTCCTCATCATATAGGGAATGCTTAGCAGCTATTCTCTCCTGACATAAACATTTGGAATATTGAGTCCAGTCATCCCACAAAGCACACACTTGTCCCCTTGAGAACAGAGCTGCATACACTCCATCAAGTGTCCTGAATATTGTTCAGGACACCACCCCACAGGATGCCTGAGAGACTGGAGGAAGGGTAATGAACACACATGGACTGAATGTCTTGTACCTAAACATTCATATGACCTCAAAGATAATCTGGCTCAAAGATGGTCATTTGGCAGAGTATTGAATATATCTTCTGGAACTGGCTGTGCATATCTACTCTTAACTCCACCTTCTCTCTCATTCTTGAGCCTCTCTTCAATTATTTTTCTACAGAATATTGTTGACTTCTAGGATTGTATATATTAATCTTTAATTAAGATACCTCTAAGAACCAGAGATGACAGGAAAAGGGCAATTGGGGTCATTGATGGGTTCCACGGACTTGGATTTGATTCTGGGAGTAATTAAGTGGGGGTCGGGTCTGTCTGGGAAGCCAAGGCATTTATTCTTGCCAAGACTCGTGAGCTCCTAAAAATAATCTTACCTCTCTAAGGAAGGCTCATTGTTCACGGGAGAGCTTCACTGAGGGTAGAGTACAACTGCTCATCTCAGGGGTGTGGAGCGAGCCAGCAGTCCACTATGAACCCTGAGCTCTTCCTCATATGACCACGTACCCACATGGCTCTGAGAGGCATCCAGAGAGACCAGTGGGTCACTGCTGACCATGAAGGCACAAATTAAGGTACAGAATTTGCTTCCTCCAAGCCTCCTCTCTGATACAGACACATTATGAAGTTGTCCTTCTTCCTCTCAAGTCCACATTGGCAGGTAGAAGCTCAAGCTTTTCAGAGAGGCCCAGAGGCTGTGTCCCACCACCCCGACCATTTTGCCCCCCCCCACACTAGTTAGTATCAATGTTGCTGAGTCAGATAAAAATAAAACAAGGTTTCAATGTAAATAGTATCCCTTGACCTTTGAATTTGAACATCTTTGGAAGCATTTAGACAGGATGAACCTGGAGAGCCTCTGGGAAGGTTGGACTCTCTTTTTCAGAAGTTTCAGAGGCCTGGAGCAAGAGTTTCTGATAGACTTATCCTTGAGGCATAGATTCCCAGATCCCTTTCTTACAGAAAAACCAAGTCTCCTGTGCTTTCTACATCCCTTGTCATTAGTGAAGAAGAGACCCAGAATTCCGGGTTGTTCATCCCCCAGGCTCTCTTTCACATATGGTTCTGGAGCTATAAGGTAACACCCAAACCACCCCTTTCCATTCCTGTTCCCTGCTTTTTCATTCTCCATCACATCCATCATCATCTGCATAGTATACATCTTACTTCTTAAGTTGCTTGTCCTCACCTCCTCACACAAGCATAAACTCCAGGCAGGAAATGATATTTGTTGTCTGCTCTTATATCCCTACTAATTACAACATGCCAAAGGTACACATATATGTTTTTGAATAAATAAATAAGCCCCCATATTGTGCCTTTGGAAGAGCTTGGATTAAATAAGAAATGTGATTCTCTGAGTTATTTTAAACTCAGTTCCTTTTGAAAAGTATTAATCTTCCATTTCATAGTTTTCCTATGGAGAGTCTGGGATGCTTTGCATGACAGGAAGGAAGGTGCTTCTGAGATTTCTTTTTTTTTTTTTTTTTAAGATTTTATTTACTTGACAGAGAGACAGAGACCACAAGTAGGCAGAGAGACAGACAGAGAGAGAGGAGGAAGCAGGATCCCTACTGAGTGGAGAGCCTGATGCGGGGCTCGATCCCAGGACCCTGAGATCATGATCTGAGCCAAAGGCAGAGGCTTTAACCCACTGAGCCACCCAGGCACCCCTGCTTCTGAGATTTCTGTCCTAATTTAAGTTTGCTTCAGTTTACCATCCAGATTAGTGGCACATATACTGATGAGAAGCACACTGATGTGATCTAGTAAAAACAGCCGGATTGCCAGGGGAAACCAAGTCCAGTTTGCTCATGTACTGCTTTATGATCTTGCCACGGACGCCAAAAGGTTCTTTTCCTTAAGAAGCAGCCGTCTGTAGCAAATGGGTCACTTTAGTGCAAAATTAATATAACATTTTAGCCAATAATATCCTTAATGATATGTTTTATCTAACAACAGGGATCAGACTTTTTAACAATTAAAGAAGGCATGAGCATTGACAGAGTATGTGATTTGTCAGTATTTTGTAAAAAATTACTACTACTTAATGTAAAGACATAAAACAAATTCAGAAAATGGGACTTGATCCCAGGGGAAGAGGGAGAAAACCTGATTGCAGGGGATAATATTTAATTCTAGGAATCAGACTGTGCAACTGGAAAAGAAATCAGAAATAGGGCTTAAGCAGGGACAGAGGAAACTTGCTAACCAATGCCTTTTCCAGCATGTAGGGACTGGGAGACTCTCCAAGGATCCCTGTGGCTGAGGCAGGAAGCCCTTGCATAAGACCTCTGATATTGAAATGGAGCTCTGAGCTGCTTCAAATCAATCTATCAGAAATGTTAAACCTCTTTTGAAACATATTTATGGTTGGATGCCCCTCAATTGAGAGAAGGGAAATGGGAAGTTCCTGCATGCATACTTATTTTGCTTACAGGAGCTTCATTTGTACAAGGTGATGGCACTGAGCAGCCATAAACGTGGCTGCTTGTCAGGCTAGACAGCCAGCCAACTCCGAGTCCTTCCTTCCTTTCACCCGTCACTTTTATGTGTTCTGCGGAAAGGTCCATAAAGCAACACACCTGTCTTCTGGAAGGCTAAGCTCAGTTATTTTCCAACATCATTAAATAACAAAACGGTCGGCAGTGTTGTATCCAAATCTTGAAAGCCTGCCTCGTTCCCAGCTTTCCGTGCGAGGATTTTAAATAGGAGCAAGATGTAGCACTAGGGCCTGGTGTCACGTGATCAAGGTGTGGCGTTCTTGGTGTTGGCTTGCTTTGACTCATCTGCTTGGATTTGATTTGATGCTTTCTTTAAGAGTGAGGACAGATGAGAATGACAAGCAGTGCAGGAGGAGAGCTGCAGTATCGATGAGAGCGAACAAGCCTTTCAAGCCAGAATTCCTGCAGGTTGATGACAAAAAAACTTAATTGGATTCTGTTTTAGCTCCCAGTAAATGCAATACTTCAGTCCCTGAGCTTAAGGAAGCAATCAGCCCCCACTTCAATGTCATCTGAAATGCATCCCCCTTCCGGCCTGCCAAAGTCCACGTCTACATACACACACATTCATAAACACCTTCACGCTCACGATTTCTTTCACTGTTAAGACTGATGTCACTAAAAATGTGAGGAAAATAGCAGGGAGAAACACCAAGTATTAATGACAACAATTAAGCTACATGTGTTTTCTTAGGCTTATCAGATGACTAAGTCATCAAACACAGGCCTAACGAGTTTAAATGTGGGGAAGAGTAAACCTTGGGTAACAGGGAGACAGTGGGAAGACGCTGGACTAGAGAGAGAATGCCTGGGTGCCGGATGGATAAGTGAGGGAACAATGAGTCCTAGGAGACTGAAATAGAAAGAGATGTCTGCTGATGGCACAGGCTGACGGAAGTACTTGTCTTTTATTCTCTCAATGAGCGGTCTAATAATGATAGTTCTTCTCCTAAGAGTAATGCTGGCTTTTATTTTTTTAAATCCTCATGCATTCTAGGTGCTTTCCAGATATTAACACATTTCTTCTTTACAATAATCCTATAAAGGTAACAATAATAACTGCTAATTTGAAAGGGAGCCAACTGAGACTAAATAAATTACCCTCGGACTCGCAGCTGGGATGTGAACCTTGTTCCATCCAACTTCAAAACCGGTAGTGTTTAGGCAGTAGCCCTCAAAGTAGCAGCCCCTCTCCCCCCAGGGCCACTGACATCACCATTATCTAGAAACTAGTTAGAAATGCAAATTTTTGAACCCATCTGCCAACTCCAGAATCAGAAATTCTGGGAGTGGGACCTGGTATTCTGTATCTAGACAAGCCTTCCGGTGATTCTGAACATCAAAGCCTGAGACCCATTTATTTACATCTTCTCAGGTGTGTGTTAGAGAGTCTGTTCTCTTTCAAATGAAGGATGGATGGAAGGAGGACAAAAGTTGAAATAATTGGGGCTTGAGTGGCTCAGTGGGTTAAAGCCTCTGCCTTCAGCTCAGGTCGTGATCCCAGGGTCATGGGATCGAGCCCCGCATCGGCATCGGGCTCTCCGCTCAGCAGGGAGCCTGCTTCCTCCTCTCTCTCTGCCTGCCTCTCTGCCTACTTGAGATCTCTGTCTGTCAAATAAATAAATAAAATCTTTAAAAAAAAAAAAGTTGAAATAATTACCAGCCATGTCATCTGAGATAATGTTATACTAGGACAAGAAATACAACAAGCCTGAAAAGGAAGGTTCAGAACACAAAATACCCTGTGCTTAAAGCAAGGCCACTTAGGTTGGCAAAGATCTAGGAATGGTTAACCCCAGTGTGAGTCAAGGAAGGTCCCCCAAGGATTATAAATGATATAGGTGGCAGATACTGGGGAGATGATACCCAGGTTAAGCTGTCAAGAATGATCAGACCTAAATGTATTTCTTAATAACTAAGCCATGGTCATTGAAAGCTAAGTTCAAATGATTTTTGAAGGAAGCAAAAATCACTAGAGAAGGCACAATAAGGAAAGGAAAACCAAGACATCAACACTGCTCCTAATAATCCATTCTTCATTCATCATGTTTGCCTTTACCGATCTATATGAAGAAGTGATGATTTCCACTGAATTATTCTTTCTGTAGTTAGGTTATGTAACTATTCACATTTTATAAACCATAATAATATTTAAGACAATTTTCATAGTTAGGTTATGTAACTATTCACATTTTATAAACCATAATAATATTTAAGACAATTTTCATCTTTTTAAACAGGTGTATTGGAGTCTAATTGACATGAAATTAACTTGCACTTTTACAATGTACAGTTTGCTATTTTGATATATGCACACTTACTACTTACTGTAGTCTAGAAAGTGTCCATGTCTATCACTCCCACAACTTTCCTAGTGTCCCTCTGTCCTTCTGTCCAGCCCTTCTCTGCCCCACCCCATCCCAGAACACCTATTTTCTGCTTTCAGTAGTTATATATGAATTTGCATTTCTTAGAACTTTATACGAAGGGAATAATTCAGTATGTACTTTCTTTTGCTTGAATTCTTTCATTCAGCACAATTATTCGGAAATTCATCCATGTTGTAGCATTTAACAAGAGTTATTCCTTTTTTGTTGTTGAAAAGTATTCCATGACATAGCTATACTACAGTATTATCTATCCATTCACTTCTTGATGAACATTTGGGTTGTTTCCAGTGTTTGATTATCAGAAAAGAAACTATAAACATCCTTACACAAGTTTTTGTGTGTGTGTGTGTATATGTATGTGTGTGTATGTATACATATATATAAAAGCACACTCACTTTATTTTATATATATTTATATATTTACGTAAATATTTATCTATTATATATTTATATATTATTTTATATAAATTTATATATTTACTTTCTATTGCTAAAATACATATATATAGACTGCTAGGTGGATAGAGTACATGCATATGCATTTATATGCATAAATAAGCATATAGTACATGCACATTTCACTTTTTTTTTTAATTCCAAATGCTCAAAGTGGCTGTATTCTTTCAAATTCCATCAAATATGCATTGGTGCCAGATCCTCAGCATCCTCACCAGTTCTTGGGATCATCAATCCTGTTTAATTTTAGCTACTCTAATAGAAGTGTGTTATTATTTCATTATAGTGTTACACTGCATTTTCCTAATGACTATCAACCTAATGTTGATCATCTCTTCATATGCTAATTTCCATCTGCATATCTTTTTTAGAGGGATACCTACTTAAATCACTTGCCCGTTTTCTTTTTCTTTTTTTCTTTTAATTGGGTTGTTTGTTTTGTATTATTAAGTTTGGAGAGTTTGTATATATTCTAGAGACAAGTCCTTTATTGGACATATGCTTTGTAAATATTTTCTCCCAGTATGTGCTGTATCTTTTCATCCCATAAACAGTATCATTTGGAGAGAGCAAGTTTTTATGATTTAATTATGATGAAGTCCACTTTACTAATGTATTCTTTCATGAATTGTGCTTTTGGTGTTTTAACTAAAACATCTTGGCCTAATGCAAAATCAAAAACATTTTTTCTATTTTTTTCTTGAAGAAATGTCTTAGTTTAAGATTTTTACATTTCGGTCTATGACTCATTTTGTGGATATGATTCAAAGAATTGATTGAAGATTTGTTTTGGTTTTGCTTCAATATGTATATCTAGTTGTTTTACTTTTTATTTTTTATCTTTTGATAGGCAAAGAGGGAAGCGTAAGGAAGGGCAGAAGGCGAGGGAGAGAGAATCTTAAGCAGGGTCTGCGCTCAGTGCTGGATTCAGTCTCATAAACCTGATAGCATGACCTGAGCTGAAATGGAGTCAGATGTTTAACCAACCAAGCCACCTAGGTGCCCTTATCCAGTTCTTTTTGCACCATTTATTAAAAAGTCTATTCTTTTTCCACTAAATTTTATTCATACTTTTGCTAAAAATCAGTTGTCCAAATATACCTATATACATTTTCATATATTTCTGAATTCTCCATTGTGTTCCACTGAAGTTATTTTAGCTATTCTACGTCCTTTGCATTTCTAACTGAATTTTAGAATCAATATATCAGTTTCTACCAAAAAAAGGTCTATTTTGATTGGCATTACATTGAGTGTAAATTAAATTAAATTAATTAATATGAGGAGAACTGACATCTTAACATTTAGTCTTTGATTCATGAACATGGTATGTCTCTCTGCTTGTTTAGTTCTTTAATCTCTCTCAAGAATGTTTGTAGTTTTAGTGCACAGGGCTTTCATACCTTTGGTCAGTTTTACTCCAAAGCATTTCTTTCTCTTTTTAAAATATTATTGTAGTTAGTATGTATTTTTTAAAATCCAATTATTTAGTGTTAGTGTGTAGAAATAAAATTGGTATTTGTACATTGGTCTTAGAACCTGTAACATTGCTAAACTCAATTACTATATCTTGTTGCTTTTTTTTTTTTTTGACATTCCACTGGACTTTCCATATAATTATTTTTACCTGTAAATATAGTTCTATTTCTTCTTTACCATTTGTATGTTTGTTAGTTCTTTCCTATCTTATTGCGCTTGGTAGTACATCTCATACAATGTTGAATAGAATTGCCAAAATCATATGTGTTATATGGATGTGAAAGGGAAATCATTTGGTCTTTCCCAGCTGCTTATGATTTTACCTATAGGTTTTTCATAAATGCCCATATCAGGCTGAGAAAGTATCTTCTACTCGAACTTTGCCAAGAGATTTTATCAGGAATAGGGATTGGGTGTTGTTAAAGGCTTTTTCAATATCTATTAATAAGATCATGCAATTTTCTTTTTATACTTTTAGTATTGTGAACTATATTGATTTTCAAATACTAAGACAACCATGCATTCCTAAGATAAACTACATTTGGTCATGCCTTTATATATAGTTGAATTTGATTTACTAAAATCATGGGGGGATATTTTTATTTTTTATTTTTTTAAAGATTATTTATTTATTTATTTGAGAGAGAGAGAGAGAGAGGGAATGAGAGAGAGCATGAGAGGGGACAGGTCAGAGGGAGAAACAGACTCCCTGCCAGCCAGGGAGCTGGATGTGGGACTGGATTCCAGGACTCCAGGATCATGACCTGAGCCGAAGGCAGTTGCTTAACCAACTGGGCCACCCAGGCGCCTGGTGGGCAGTAGGTGGGGGCATGTGATGTAAGTTAATCAAGTATGTTGACATGCAGGGATTTTTTTTTTTCCTTTTTCTTTTTTTGGGGGGGTAATGTTTTTGTTAGGTTTGGGTATTAAGGTATTCCTGACCACATAGAATAAGTATGACAAGTAGTCCCCTTTTCTCAATTTTCTGGAAGAGCCTGTGTAAAATTAGTATTAATTTTCCCTTATTTGTTTGGCAAAATTCACCGATGGCTTATGAAGTTATCTGAGCTGGTTATCTCTGTGGAAATGTTTTTAAAACAAGTTTAATTTATTTAATAGACATAGGGTTATTTGGGTTATTGCATCTTGAGTAAGCATTAGAACTTTATTTTTTCAAGGCATTACATTTCCTCTAGTTGCTGAATTTCTAATCATAAAGTTGTTAATAATGCCTTACTATCTTCAAATTCTGTAGTTATTTCATCTTATTCCTGATATCTGTAATTTCTCCTTTCCATGGTTGTTTTTTTCCTAGTTCATCTGGTGAGAGGTTCATCATTCTTATTTTCACAAATAATGAATTTTTGGATTTATTAATCTTTGCTAATATTTTCCTTGCTTTCTGTGTCATTGATGTCTGCTCTGGTCCCTAGTGTTTCCTTTCTTCTACTTATTTTGGGTTTACTCGCTCTTCTTTTTATACTTTCTTAAGGTACAATCTGGCATAATCAATTTGAGAACTTTCTCCTTTTCTAAAATAGGTGTTTTCTGTAAATACCCTATGTTCTACCTTAGGATCATCTGCCAATTTTGATATGTTTATATATTCACTAAATTGAAAATATTTCCTATTTTTTAATTTCTTCTTTGAACCATGAGTTAGAGTATCCTGGTTTCCAAATATTTTATATTTCCTAGGTATCTATTTGTCAGCAACTTCAGATTTAGTTCCACAAAGGTGAAAGAGCATGCTTCTATTATTTGAATATTTTTGTATTTATTGAGATTTGTTTTGTGGCCAAGAATGTATCTTATCTTGATAAATATTCCATGTGTACCTGTAAAGAATGTATATTCTGCTGCCTTTGAGTATGGTATTCTGTAACTGTTAATTACACCAGTATGATTGATAGTGTTAAGCGTTTCATATCCTTATTGACATTCTGCCTACTCTGTTTTATCAATTATTGAGAGACAATTATTGAAACCTCTGATTATTATTGGATTTGTGTATTTCTTCTAGCAGTTTTATTGGCTTTCTTTCATTTTTTGGCTTTTCTGTTATCTCTTTTTTTAATTATGTTATGTTAGTTACCACACAATACCTCATTAGTTTTTGATGTAGTGTTCCATGATTTATTGCTTGTATATAACACCTAGTGCTCCATGCCATCTGTGCCCTCCTTAGTACCCATCACCAGGATCACCCATTCCTTCATCCCCATCCCTTCTAAAACCCTCAATTTGTTTCCCAGAGTCCATAGTCTGTTGTGGTTTCTCTCCCCCTGATTCCCTCCCTTCATTTTTCCCTTCTTTCTCCTAATCTTTGGGTAAATACCCAGTAGTGCAATTGCTGGGTCATAGGGTAGCTCTATTTTCAAATTTTTTGAGGAATCTCCATGCTGTTTCCCAAAGTGGCTGCACCAACTTGCATTCCCACCAACACTGTAATTTCATATACTTCAAAACTCTTTTATTATATACATCAACATTTAGGATTCATTATGACTTCTTTATAAATTGACTCCTTTAGACCTATTAAATGGCAATCCTTATGCCTTATGTTATTTGCTCAGTAACCTTATTTTGACATTAATATATCCAATCCAGCTTTTTGTTGTTGTTGTTAGTGTTAGCATGCCGTGCTTTTTCCATCATTCTACTTTTATCGATTTGTGTTTGTATACTTGAAGTCCTCTTCTTGTTGGCAGCATAGAGTTGTGTGCTTCCCTCTATTGTCTGCCTTCTAACTGGGGTATTTAAACCATTTATATTTGACTATTGATATATGGTTATGTTTAAATCTACCATATTGATTATTTTTTTAATAATCCCTTTTCTTCTTCCCATTTCTTTCCCTTTCCATCTTCTTCTGCCTTCTTTAAAATATGTTATGATTGTATTTTATCTTTTGTTGACTATTTAAATTATAACTACTTTGTTGTTTTATTGGTTTTTTTGGGCTCATAGTGTATTATCTTTTACTCACCAGACTTGATGTTCATGTAATATTAGATCACTTCATGTATGGTATAAGAATCTTAAGAATGGTATATTTGAATTTAAATCCTACTAACTTTTGTAAGATTATGGCCATATGTTTTACTTTTACATGTGTTATATACCCTACAGTACTTTGTTTTTTATTTAAATAGTAAGTTATATTTTAATGAGATTTAAATTTTAGTGCAAAGTTATATGGCTACACACTCATATTATTTTCAGTGCTTTTCATTTCCTTTATGTAGATCAATATTTTCATCTAATGGAGCTCATCTTCAGTCTGGATGAAATTTTTATTTTTTTTATAGGGTAAGTGTGTTGGTGAATTCTTTCAGTTTTTTCATGTCTAAAAAATATTTAATCTGCATGTTTTAAAGATATTTTCACTGGTATAAAATTCTTGCTTGATAGTTATTTTCTTTCAGTACTTTGAAGATATTGCTCCACTGCTTTCTCCCTTTCCTATATTTTTTCTGACAAGATATCAGCTATTCTCTTATTTTTTATTCCTATGAAGGTAAGACATTTTTCCCCAACCCCACCTCCAGCTGCTTTTAAGATTATTCTTCATCACTATTTTTGTGCATTGTGATTATTATGTACTTGATGTAGTCTTTTTAGTGTTTCTTATGCTCATGATTCATTAATCTTCTTATGCCTATAGATTTATAGTTTTTATAAAACTTGGAAATTTTTCAGCTTGTATTTCTTCAAATATTTCTTCTTTCTCCCTCACTTTGAAAACCCCAATTATACATATATAAACTCCAGAAAATTGTCCCACATCTGATGTTCTGTTCATCTTTTTAAATTATCTTTTCTGTTTTTCATTTTGCATAGTTTCTACTGTCATGTCTTAAAACTTACTAATATTTTCTTGCGCAATGTCTACTTTGCCAATGATCATAGCCACACTTTGTAGTTTTCATCTCTAGAGGCTAGATTTGTGTTTTGTTTGGGTTTTGTTTTGTTTTCCTGGCTTCTACTTAAATTTTTTGAATATATGGAATAAAGTTATAAGTGTTTTAATGTTTTTTGTGTTCTTCCTAGTATCTGTGTTAACTCTAGATCTTTTTTATTGATTGCTTTATCTCCTGTTATGAGTCCTATTTTCATGCATCTTTTCATGCCTGGTAATTTTTTAATTGAATGTCAAACATTATAAATTTGACCCTGTTAGTTCTTGGGCATTTGTTTTTCTATAAATATTTTGAGCTTTGTTATAGTACAAAGTTAAGTTACTTTGATCCTTTTATGTTTGGCTTTTAAAGAAAGTTCAGCAGAACTAGATCAGTGCTCAATCTAGACTAATTGTTTTCCATTAGGACAAGAAACGTAGAGTACTGTACCCAATATCCTATTAATCATAATGTTTTCCAGTCTGGCTGGTGAAGACTGGCATTTTTCCCAGCCCTAATCCCTCGTGATTCTTCCCTGGCCTTGGGTAATTTCCTTACATGCACAGCTGATCAATACCCAGCTGAATACTTGAGGGAAACCATCTGCAGGTCTCTGTAGTTCTGTCTGTGGGCAGCTCTCTCCTCACCAGAACTCTGTCCTACAAACTCAAGCAGCCCTGTTCTCCCCAACCTGAGCTGTGTAGACTCAACTCTAGGAAGTTTTGCAACTTAGCAGTATGGCCTAGAAATGGTGACAGTAGAAACATTGGGCAATCATTGAGCTCCCCCTATTTGTTTCCCAGCTCTCAGGGATCACTGTCCTCCCTTGCCTGATAGCCAGGGTCTTGAAAACTATTATTCACATATTGTTTTTGTCTTTCATAATTTCTATTGGGAAGTGTAAGTCTAATCAATTACTCCATCTCAGACATAACTGGAAGAACATAGTTTAATTTCATAATTTATATTTTCCAATAAAAACCCAGGCTCATTTAATTTCTGTCTTTTACAGCAATGCTGAGCAATTCATAGCTAAACAAATTAGAATAATAATATTCAGCACCACCACAGTAAGTGCCAAATGGTTGTCACTAAATAGAGTACCTACTATGTCTTAGCCATTTTGCTGGATAGTTTAGACAAATTATTTCTATTCTTACCATATTATGAGGTTTTACCTTTTCTTAAAATTTGAATTCAATTATCCAACATATAGTAGATAATTAGTTGCAGATTTGGAGTTCAGTAACTCAAGAGTTACATACAACACCCAGTGCTCACCACATCAGGTGCCTTCCCTAATGCCTGTCACTCAGTTACTACATCCCTCAACCAGCCTCCCCTCCAGCAACCCTCAGTTTCTTTCCCATAGCTAAAAATCTCTCATGGTTTGTCTGGTTTTACCCTTATTTTTTATTTTACCCTTTATATAAATGAGGAAAATTAGGTTTAGGGATGTGAAATAATGTGCAATATACCCAGTAAATGATGTACTTAGCTTTCATATCCAGACTTTTCTAATTCCAAAACCTTCATACTTTTCATAGTGCTATGGTTATTATTTACTATAAAATATAAACAGAACATTTAATAATGGATTTTCTAATTATTATTCCCAGCTAAGAACATTAAAACATCTCCAACTTAACCACCTTAAACGATTTAGCTGACTAGCAGAATTTTAAAAGAGACTTTCTGTAGATCAGCAGGGAAGGAAAATTTATATTGCAAGAATGAAAGTGATAAAATGGAAAGAATATAAAGTGGTTAATTTTATCACTTAGTTTAATGCCAAATACTGAGAACAAGAATTTGCAGAAGAGAAGGGGATCCAGAGATGCAGAAATCCAAAGGAAGACTCAGAGGAGGAAATTGGTTCATTTGACAAACCACCAAACAGCACATGATTGCTGACTGAAGAACACAACTTTTAGACTTTGAAGAAGCTATGTTTTTCTGATGGTTTATAAACCCCCTTTTTATATGTTGAAGATACAAGGTTTTTTAAAAATTAATATTACCAATCTGACCTTCATTAAAGGTATCAAATACTTTTGACTTAAAAATATTTCACAAATTCAGGATGCCTGGGTGGTTCAGAGGGTTAAGCCACTGCCTTCGGCTCAGGTCATGATCCCAGGGCCCTGGGATCAAGTCCCACATCAGGCTCCTTGCTTGTCAGGGAGCCTGCTTCTCTCTCTGCCTCTGCCTGCCACTCTTCCTGCTTGTGTGCTCACTCTCTCTCTGACAAAAAAATAAATAAATAAAATCTTAAAAAAAAAAAAGCTCTTTAAAAAAATATTTCACGAATTCATGTTCTTTTTACTGGAAGATACTCTCAGTTCTTGGTTTAATTATTTTAAATAAGTAAAAATGTAATATTTTCAACATAAAAATAATCATTTTTAAGCTTTTATGTTATGTAACTGTTAGAAAATGTCAATTATATTGTACTACTGCATCAAATCAGTGATAAAAATACACAAAACACAAGAAAGCTGAACAAACATCCCATACGTGTTGTGCAAATAACTATCCAATAGTCAAAAATGACCAGTTAAGCTCTACTATAATCCATGTAGTCAAACACAATAACCTCACATGAAATGTGGGTTTTCTTTGGATTCATACCTCCATGAGTATAATATCTATGACCATCATGAGTACAATATATATGAGAATATGAAAAAAAAATCTATATAGCATTTGAGATTTCTATATTCCCTTAGGGATAACTGATAGTAAAGTATCACCTTGAAAGGCATTAGGAAAAAAAAAATTTCCAGAACTACTCTCCATTCATTACAGCTATTTAAAATTTCCTACACTGAGGCAAAATGTAAACTTTAAGACTGTTTCTTTCCTATTGAACAGAAACCTAAGAGAGAATCTCGACTGTACAAATGCATACTCATGATATGATTTTCTTTACAGCCTGGTTGTAAAGAATAGAAATGGAACTGATTTTTAGAATCTCAGCATTCTTCAAGCACCCAAGGAACTTAGAGCCAACACTTTCAGAGGGAGAAGAGACTTTGATATCTTTAAACATGGTTTGAGTTAAAAGAAAAAAAAGGCAAATGGTAACAATGATATTACATGTATGTCCTCAGATGAACTATCAATATATGCAAAACATTATAGTGATATAGTGGTATGGACATAGTATAAAACAGGTATTGCTCTACAAAGAGAGATAAACTACAAACTCTATAAATACATTCTTCCCCATTACTTTCTAGAGAAATCTTAGAAGAATGGAACTTTAAAATTAAAAGAGACCTTTAAAATCATTTAATACAAATCTCTTAATTTATACTTGAAGAAAACCCAAGGAAAGAAGGTGAAGGGGAGGGACACCTGGGTGGCTCAGTGGGTTGAGCCTCTGTCTTCGGCTCAGGTCATGGTCTCCAGGTCCTGGGATGGAGCACTGCATCGGGCTCTCCGCTCAGGAGGGAGCCTGCTTCCCCCTCTTTCTCTGCCTGCCTCTCTGCCTACTTGGGATCTCTCTCTCTCTGTGTGTGTCAAATAAATAAATAAAATCTTTTTAAAAAATGAGTAAAAAAACAAGGTGAAAGTGAATTGTTCAAAACACTGCAACAGAAAGAACTAGAACCCAGCTCTTCTCACTTCAAGGGGACCATGTTTTAAACTAAATAAGTACTTATTCTGCATGTATTTTGCATCTCATAGGTATCTGTTGGTTTGTTTTCATTTAACAGGAATGCTTGTACATTTTTAGGACAAGTATTTTATAGAATTTAATTTGTTTTTATATGCTGCTGGGTGTTGAGTGCCAATCAAATAATTCTTAAGGTTATTTTTTATTTCATAAGTACTTGTGAACCTACAAGTAAAAACATGTGTTTAGAATGTTAATGGCAACATTTACTAAAGAAGACTGGGGTATGTTAAGAAGTTTGGGAAACACCATGCCCCAGGGCCAACTTTGAAAAGAAAGAAAGAAAGAAGGAAAGGAAGAAAGGGAAAAAAGAAAGGAAGAGAAAACAGAAAGAATTTCAACTTACTGTTAAGAAAAACAGATCTCAAAATTTTTGACTGAGATGTTGAAAATAGCTGATGGGAGTTTCTTTTTAGTATCCATATCTGTCCAGTGGCCTTTTGTTATTGTCATGATGAATGTATTCCATGGCATAATAAAATTAAAATATCAACATTTTTGTGCTCAATTTAGTTTAGCCAGTATTTTTTATCCTCCTTCACTTAGTTGACCCGTATTTATTGAGCACCCACCATGTGCTAGGCGTTGTGCTAACTGCCAGAAATAAAATGGTGACAAAGATTAGTCCCCATCTTCAAGAAATTTCCAGCTTTAAGAAAAATCCAAGCAAGCAAACAAGCAAAAAGGCAATTTATTCCCATTGCAATATGTTCAAAGAAAATTATACAGAAAATCTGCTCAAGAGTGCCTAGAGGGAGAAAAATAAATAAATAGAATTTTAAGTCACTTTGGCTCTATTGGAGAGAATCAATTATAAGTAACCAATATGGGGTAATCTATTGGTCCTTATGCTTTCCCTTCTGCAGAATCTTTGAACTATTGTGTCCACTAGTTCGAGCATAGCTGCGAAGATTGATTTCATGTATTTAGAACTTAATAAATGTTTAAAAGCTTTTTATTGGTGTCTGGTTATACAGAAGATTGATAGAGCGCTAGGAATTGGCACATTGAATAGATACTTGCACTATATCCTCCTCTTTAGTCCCATAATGAGAAAGAAAAACCCGATAGACAATATAGGAAAAATTATAAAATAGGAATTAAAGATTATAGACCAGGAAATTATGAATATACAGATTAGAACATTTTTTTAAATTTCCGGGACTGTTTCCTTCTGTCCCTTCCCACAGCACTTGAGATTTTTCAGTCATCTTCCCTCTGTTCCTCTGACAGTCCTAACTACTTAAATCATCTATCATTTCACTTAAAACACCAGCAGGTAAATAAAAATCTAATTTCAAATGATAGCATCTGTGATTTGTGCCTTCAATTGTTAGAACTTGAAAATATTGACTTCCACTGTTGTTTCAGGGACTTCAACAGCAAATACCTAAAGTCTTTTGGAAGACTTTTTATAGGAAAATAAAAGTATTCACTTTTCAAAGAATAAGTAAGCAGAAATAATAGAACCTGTCTTTGTAGCTCCCTGTTGAGACAGCTGGTCAACATGTAATGGGCAGATTAAGACTAGGTTAAAAATTGGGTTCAAGGTCATACATTAATGAAATATATCCTCTTGATTAAAAACTACCTATTTCCCCCAAAAAATTTTTCAAAAACTGTCTGAATGATTTCTCAGTAATTTCTATTGTTTGTAAGAATGTCTCAGTAATCTTTCCAGCTTGAGGAAGATGGCACTATCCAGATTGGCCATGCTCTAAACTGAATTACATTTCTGGAAACCTATTACAAGAAGACAAATTTCAACACCTAAAGCAGGCCCCAAACCCCTAGATACTGCAGGTGCTTTACTTTGCATCTCATGGGTATATGATCATGTGTAATTTAAATAAAAGACTAAGGTTATTTATAGGTATTCACTGGAAACTGAAATGAATAAGTGAGTGAATGAATATGTTAAGGTAGGAATGGGAAAGTAGGCATTGTTTCATGCACTATAGGGTGAGCAGGTGAGATGAATGTAAAGCTATAAAAGGTAAAGTTCCCCTTAAAATAGACATTTATTTGGTAGCTAGGTCTCTTACTGTATACATGTCATCTCATTTAATCTTCCCAACAGTCCTTTTACAGATGACACAGAGGATTAGAAACTTAATTATAACTCGATTTCATGGCAGGAAAATCGTAGCATCTCTATTCATCAGTTTCTTGTCCAAAGCCCATGGACTTTGGACATGTGCTCTATGAACAGACTACCTAGGTATTACATTGTCATTCATATGCTCCATTAACAAAGGTCAACATTGAATAGGAACCTGAGGTTCTAGAACAAACTCATGGGACTTTATAGCTTTTAATACTGTAGCGGTGTTCTGCACTCTACCATCAGCTTCTATATTTTCTCTGGCTGCACTGGTAAGCACCAGCTCAGTTGCAAATGATAAAAAAAACCCAGGTCCAGTTGACTTAAGACAAAAAGATTCACCTAAATGAAAAATCCAAGGGCACCTCGCTCTAGATGAATCAAGGAACTCAGACAATCTGAGGACTTTATTTTTTGTCATTTCTCTGTTCAGCCTTTCTCTTGCTGGATGCCTTTTGAGGCCCTTCAAGGAGACAAGATGGGGGCCAGCGGTTCAGGCTTTCTTCCTTGTTGGTGTATATCTAGTGGAGAATAAAAGAATGTGTAGATCTTTTATATAATATTTAGCGTTACTCACACTGGTCTGAATTGAGAATAAAAAGATTCCTGCACAGAAGTATGTGATGCTCAGTTGGCCAGGCTGGAGCTACTTTCCCATTCCTAAAGACGACAATGGAGACAATACCACTAAAGTAATATGGTAGGGAGTGTGGGTATTTTCCCAAGAAAAATCAGGTGTGCAATACTCAGAAAAAAAAAAAAAGGTATTGTCCCCTAAATGTCAGAAAACATGACATTTCCTCTACAGTTCAGAATTAGGAAGAAAATAGAAATATTTGCTATTAAAAAAAAGGTCTGTGGGCACATGCACCCAAACTATAGGTATTAGCCAACAACTGTGACAAACACATCCCAGATCATTCAAGACCAAGCAAACTTTGATATAAAATATACCATGGTCATGTTGCTACATGTTCAACTTATACTTGAGGAGGGGGGCACCTGGGTGGCTCAGTGGATTAAGCCGCTGCCTTCGGCTCAGGTCATGATCTCAGGGTCCTGGGATCGAGCCCCGCATCGGGCTCTCTGCTCCGCGGGGAGCCTGCTTCCTCCTCTCTCTCTGCCTGCCTCTCTGCCTACTTGTGATCTCTCTCTCTGTCAATTAAATAAATAAAATCTTTAAAAAAAAATATATACTTGAGGAGGGAGAACCACCTTTGGATATAAAAGATTCTGATGGAGAACATCACCCCTAAATGAAGAGACCTAGAACATGAGTCATGTCTTTAATAGACTAGCATCCATGTCACCATAATGGTAATAATATCCTCAGAATAGATGCTCAGAACATCTATTAGCATTTCATGAAGCACAGTTTGAGAAATCTTGCATTTTTTATTTCATCTCCTTGGTGAATATTCATATAAAATATATACAGAGATACACCTAGTTTATGAATAGTTTTTGATGTCCTGAGTTTGGGAAGGAAAGCATGGAACTTTATAATTTTGGGATCTAAAAATTGGCCCACTTTTCTTGTTCTTCCTGTGACCTGTGGGAAACACAGTCAAGGTCAGGGGATAATCTATAGACATGAGCAAAACTAAATAATCATTTTGGTCTCATTAGCATATGTCTAGGTAAGCTAATCAATAACAAACAGCTTCTCTGACACTATGAGAAAAGAACTTAATCATCACAGACACCTCTGAAAGATATCATGACAGTCTGAAGATTTTTTCCATGAGACATAGGATAGTCTATGAATTTCAAATGAACAGAATCTGTATCAATAGAACCCAATTTCCAACAATATTTTTGTTTTATTGTCATCCACATTGCAACATTGAAAGAAAAATGGAAAGAAAATATTTTACTATTTACATAGAAAGCAGGTCATTTTCTTCACTTTGCAAGAGAAGAAGCTCTTTCACATATAGAAGCTTACCAACCAGCTAGCCTACAAGAAGGGAGGTAATGGCATGCTAGCAACTGATGAAGATGTGGTATATGAGGATTGTAGTTCGATTCCATTAGCAACATCACCTTGAGCAAGTCACTTCCTCAGTAGAGAGCTCCATTTGTTCACTTGCAAAATGAAGCCAATAAAACCTGCCCTGCCTGCTTCCCGAGTCTGACAGTTAAATGTGTTATGAAAAATACTTTACCAAATATTTTTTACAAGTTCACAATATTTTTACAAGTATGCACAAAAAATGCATACTTGTAAAAGAAAATTGCAACATTTGAAAGGACAAATAGTTTCTATTATTGTGTAAGTAAACCATTCATTTTGTTCCCTGATCTTTCTTTTTCAAAACCACTAAGACCATAGTATAATACAGTGAAGTGGTTTCAGGCAGAGCCTGTGGCAATAGAGAGACCATCTCTCCAAAGCTATTTTATGTGACTGTGATCCAGCTTTTCAAACTTTTATCACCTTAGATTCCCCTTGTATATTGAAAAAAATATATATGAGGATTAAATGAGATGATGTAGGTAAAATGCTTTGCATAGCACCTGGCACAGCATAAATACCAGCAATTTATCATGTCTATTATCAGAAAGATTTGTGATTCTATTTTCCTTAGGCTTGCTTCTCCTGGCTTCTCTTCTACTCAGGTCTCTATGATTGCCAAAATAGCTCAATGCAGTGCCAAGCAGGACAGATATCTTTGGTTCATTGTAGAAATTAAAGGAATACAGGGAGAAATGGAATCTGGTTCGGGAAAACCATTCTCTCTAGCACACAGTGGTCTCCCCAAGGCCCTTGAATTGATTCAAATTACTTTTAACTCTATATCAAGCTACTTATCTGGTCCCCAGAGACCCTCTTTTAAATACTTTGTATTGTGGTTGTAAAAGTCTTCCTCCAGACCCAGACACCTTCCCAAAGAAATTCTCTTTGTTGTACATCAATGGGACATTACAAAGAAGGGGTCTATTGAGAAGTTGCTTTGTGAAGTAATAAAATTGTAGCATTTTACACCTACATAGACCACCAATGACAAATCTTAATACCCAAAGAAGCCATTAAGTAACATAAATAAGAGAAGTGGGGCTTGTATTCTTTCAACAAGGATTTTCTTTGTTAACATATTAAAACCAAAAAGAGGGGTGTTTAGGTGGCTCAATTGGTTAAGCATCCAATTGGTGATTTGGTCTTAGGTCATGATCTTATTGGTGCTGGGATTGATCCCAGAGTCAGGCTTTGCACTCAGCAGGGAGTCTGCTTGAAATTCTCTCCCTCTGCCCCTCCCCACACACACATCCCCAAAAATAAGTAAATAAATCCTTTTAAAAAAAGATAGCCTTCATTACTAAAAGAATTATATTCTTTCCATATATTTTTGAACCCTGTTAATGTCTTGACTTTTAGTTTTTCCACTTTAGATGGAGATGTGGAAACTAAAAAATATACCCATACTACAAACTCAACAATAGGCAAAGTGATACTAGCATTTAGCCCCAGTATGAGGGAGAGAATAAGAAGTGGTAAACACTGAAACTAATGGAAGAAACCCATGCTATTTGAAACAGAGGCACCATTCTGCTCTGGCCAATTCTGCCATGCAAGAATGTGATATTGGTATTAAGTCCTACAATTTTTGAATGAAAGCCAGAAATCTGATTTTTTTTAATGACTATCCCAACTTTTTAGTGTTGGCTCCAAAAAATTAAGAACATAATGCAGGTCAACAAAAAATATCTGTAGGCCAAATGTGGTTTTGGGATTGCTGACAAGTCTAAGACCCCTGTAGCAGAGAAGTAACTGACTGTGACTTGCTCAAGGTCACATTGATATTGGCAAAGCTGGAAGTTGAACCTGGATCTCCTGACCCCCGAGCCCAGGAAAAATCAGTGTATCTTCTCATATTTAAACCAGCCACAATATTGTTGATGACAGAATGACAGAATGCATGATAATAGAATATAGCAGTTAAATATATGTGTCCTTATTCTTCCTCCCCTTATTTTTTTCCTAAAGAGATGTCCTCATTTTCTCATGTATTATCCAGAAAATGATAAAAACCCCTTTTCTCCTTTCATAGTGTGATAATAATTCTCACACTCACAGAAAACAATCTTCTGCTTGATAGCAAATGTCTTTGTAGATTTAAGAGAATACAGTGCAGCCAACATGCAGAGAGGCTTGGTACAAGACGCACATATAGTATCATTTGAATCAATATTTTCAATGATATATATTCAGAACAAGTCATGCACATTCTAACTGCTAGCTTGCATAGTTTTTAATACCCAGGGTGAAACTTAGAGGCCATATATTGACATTCTGGTCAAAATGATAGTTTCCATACAGCATAGCAATTGCAAAAATACTCATTTGGTTACAGATCAGGACATCAAATTCCAAATACTAATAAAAAGAATTTTTTTTGGACATAGTACAGCTAATTTGCCCAGCCTTTTGTGCTTTAATGCACCACAGGTTTAAAGAGATTACTTGTGGTTACCTGGTAAGCTAATGCCACCCAACCCAAGAGCTCTATGACAGCAGGTGCTGAATAGCAAATTATTAGGTAGTGGGGAAACAGTGATTAAAACCTGCAGCTGGCCTTGTTACATCCATAATTATATTTATTCAGCACATTTGGAAGAGAAACCACATTTTCCCCTGCCTTTCTCATAAGCAGGCTCTCTTTTTCCTTCTGAGCTATTGAAGTATTTATATATTTCATCTACTTATTAATAGTGTGGAAATTCAGTAAGAAAAGCTGAACTTCAAACATTCATTTTGTCGATTGGTTACGTAGCTGGAACCAAGTTGTTCTCTCCCCATCCAAGGGCATTGATTAACTTCCTTGAAGAGTCTAAACCCCTTTGAGAACCTTATACTCACAGAGACTTGCTTTTATGCTATAATAAAATCAAAAGTTCTGAAGACAGGGGGAAAAAATGGGAAAAGGTTGCCAATGTTAATTTCTCTTCCATCTGCTAAAGCTCCATGACACCTCCAGCTAATATCATTTCTTCAGGAGAACTAAATCATCAAGGATACATATGTCAGGGGCAAAAAGCATCTCAGTTAATCTGAAAAAGCCATTTGTGTGAATACTGCACTCCCTGTGAGGCTATGAACTGAGTCTTTACTATACTAATAACAATGTTGGAAAATTTTGCAAGAAATGGAAGGGACTGGGATGTTCTCTCCTTCAACTCATCATATTCCTGGAAGCTACAGCTGTACATTCATATTGCAAGCAAGCCTTGAAAGATATGCAGAGGTCATCCTTCATTCAACTGTAACAGGGACTTACTTCTCTGGCACAAATCTTTGGAGGGGATTTGTAACATCTCCTTGATTCGTAAGAAAATATCCTTTGCTCCTTTGACTACAGCCTTAGGAAAGGAGCCAGTCCTGCTTTGTTTCATTACTGTACCTGGAACCATAGCACAAACAACAGCTAACATGTGTTAGAACACTTAATATTTTATGGAGGAGTTCATTTAATCCCCACAATAGGCTTGTGAAGTAGCTATGATTATTATCCCCATTTCACAGCTGAGGAAACAAGGTCTTCAAAATATTAGGTGTCTTGCCTAAAATCACATTAGTATGCAATGTGGCAGGATTTGAACGTAGGCAAGTTCACTCTTAATCTCTCTATTATGCTGAATGTACAATGATAGCCCTCATTATTTCTTGAATTTTATTCACTCTTAGAAAATACCATTGCAGGGGCACCTGGGTGGCTCAGTTGGTTAAGCATCTGCATTAGGCTCAGGTCATGATCCCAGGGTCCTGGGATGGAGCTCTGAGTCAGGCTCCCTGTTCAGCAGGGAGTCTGCTTCACCCTACCCCTCCCTGCTCTTGTGTTTTCTCCCTTTCTCCCCAATCTCAAATAAATAAATAAAATCTTTTAAAAAATTATTTAAAAAAAAAGAAAAAAATACCATTGCAATATTAAAAGTACTATTTAAGCTATTTCCCAGCTGTGATTTTTTGGACTTTTGGTGGGGTTTTTTTGCTTGTATTTTTACTTTTCATATATATAGTTTGTATTTTATTACTTAATTATATTGTATTGTGGTAAGAACACTTGAGATCCACTCTCCACAATTTTTTAAGTGTGAAATATATTTTGTAGATTACAGGTACAATGTCGTACAACAAATCTTTAGAGATTTATCATCTTAACTGACTGAAACTTTACTGCCTGTTGATTACTAACTTCCCATTTCCCTCTCCCCTAGCCTCTAACAACCACCAATACATTCCTTGATTCTATGAATTTGACTATTTTAGAGACGTCATACAAATGGAATCATACAGTATATGTCTTTCAGCAGCTGGCTTGTTTCACTTAGCATAAAATCTTCCAGATTCATCCAGGTTATTGCATATTGCAGAATTTTCTTTTTTAGGTTAAAAATATTCTATTGCATGTTTATACTAGATTTTCTTTCTTTATCCATTCATCTGTTGATGGATATTTAGATTGTTTCCACATTTTGGCTCTTGTGAATAGTGTTGCATAGGAATGCCAATATCTCTTTGAGATCCTGACTTAAACTCTTCTGTATAAATATCCAGAAGTCAGATTGCTGAATCATATAATAGTTGTATGTTTAATTTTTTGAGGAAACTTCATACTGTTTTCCATAGCAATGGTGCTATTTTGCATTCCTGCAACAGTGTGCAAAGATTCCAGTTTTTTCCACATCCTTGCTAATACTATCTCTGTGGGGTTTTTTGATCATGGGCATCCTGACAGGTGTCAGGTTATAGCTTACTGTGGTTTTGGTTTGTATTTCCCTAATTAGTGACACTGAGTATTTTTTTCATATACCTGTTGAATATGTGTAGATCTCCTTTGGAAAAAAAGTCTATTTTTTGTCCATTTTTAAATCAGTTATTAATTTTTTTTTACTATTGAGTTGTTATAGTTCCATATATATTTTGGAGATTAACTCCTTATTAGATATATAGCTTACAAATATATTCTCCCATTCCATAGATCACCTTTTCACTCTGCTGATTGTGTCCTTTTTGTGCAAAAGCTTTTCGGTTTGATATAGTCCCATTCATTTATTTTGTGTTTATTGCCTGTGCTTTAGGTGTCATATCCATTAAGATCAAGACCAATGTCATGAAGCTTTTCCTCTATGGTTTTTTTTCTAGGAGGTTTATATAGTTGGATCTTATGCTTAAGTGTTTAATCCAATTTGAGTTGATTTTTGTGTATGGTGTAAGATAAGAACCTAATTCCATTACACGTGGATAAAAGTGGATTTTTTAGTTTTCTAGTTTTCCCAACACCAATTGTTGAAGAGATTATCCTTTCCCCATTGTGTATTCTTGACAGCCTTGTGGCAGCTTAGTTGACCATACATCTATGGATTTATTTCTGGACTCTCCATTTGGTTCTACATGTTTGTCTTTATGCCAATACCACAGTATTTTGATTACTATAGATTTATAATATAGCTTGAAATCAGGGAAGGTGATCCCTCTAGCTCTGTTCTGATTTGGCTATTCCTGGTCTTCTGTAGTTTCATGTGAATTTTAGTATTAGGCATAGATATGCCTGTTTAACAAAAAAAAAAAAAAAATGCCCTTTGGATTTTGATAGGGATTGCATTTTATCTATAGATCATTTTGAGTAGAACAAACATTTTAACAATATTAAGTCTCTCCATCCATGAACACAGGACATCTTTCCATTTGCTTGTGTCTTATTTCTTTCATCAATATTTTGCAGTTTTCAGTATATAAGTCTTCTATCTTCACAGTTTATCCCTGTTTTATTCTTTTTGGTGCTATTGTAAATAAGACTGTTTCCTAATTTCCCTTTCAGACAGTTTCAATGTTTGTTCGTGTATAGAAATGCAAATGAATTTTTGTGTTGATTTTGTATTTTGCAACTTTACTGAATTTGTTCAAACAATTCTCAGAGGCAGGGGTGGGGAGTGTGTTCTTCAGAGTTTTTTATGCATCTGCTCATGTTGTCTACAACATGACAGTTTTACTTATTTCTGATTTGGATGTCTTTTTTTTTTTTTTTTTCTTGTCTAAGGGAGGGCTTCAAGCACTGTGTTGAACAGAAATGGTGAGAGTGGACATCCTTGCCTTGTTCCTGATCTTAAAGGAAAAGCTTTTAGTTTTAACTGTTGATTATGATGTTAGCTATGGGCTTTTTATATACAGTCTTTATTATGTTGACGCAGTTTCCTTTCTTCCTAGTGTGTTGATAGTTTTTACTATGAAAGGATGTTGAATTATGTCAAACACTTTCTCTGCATCTCTTGAGTGTAGGCATGCTGACAACACTGACTCTATCTTGTTCATGTCCATCCAATGGCTTCCCTTGGGGTACATGTTCCAGGCCCTTTGGAGGTTAACGTATGCCTTGACCAGAATGTTGTTCTGATTCTCTCTAAAGTTGCTTAGATAACTAGTGAAGATAATATGGTTTCTTCCCTCTCTACCCTCTGGTGCCCAGATGGCACCATGAGATCTGTTAAATGTTAAACCCATTGACCTCACTACAGTGACTTCTGCACATTCCCTTGCTCTATAAAATCTGAGGCTTAAGGTCTGGACTTAGAGAATTAGACGTGCAGCACCTGCACCATCATCTACCTGATCTACTCCTCAGTAGGTTACCTTAAATACAACTCTATGTGAATGATATTGCTTTGTTTTTCAGTCTCAAAATGCCTTCTTGGTTTGGAGTATACTTTGGTGTCCCTCCTCCACCTTCTAATTATTGAGAAGATTCGATCATGTGATTTTTATCCTTTATTCTGTCGTTGTGATATATTACATTAATTGATTTTCATATGTTGAACCATCCTTCCATCCTATGGATGAATCGCACTTGGCCGTAATGTAAGATGGTCATTTTAATGTGCTGATGAATGCAGCTTGCTAGTAGTTTGCTGAGATTTTTGAATGTACGTTCATTAAGGATATTGGTCTGTAGTTTTCTGTCCTTTTGGAGTCTTTGTCTGGCTTTGATATCAGGGTAGTGCTGGCCTCACAAAATGAGTTTGGAAGTACTCCCTCCTCTTCAATCTCTTGGAAGAATTTGACAAATATTAGTGTTAATTCTTTATATATGTGGTAGAATTCTCTCATGAAGTCCTGGCATTTTCTTTGTTGAAAGGTTTCAAAAACAATTCTTTCAAACTGATTTTCTTTTTCACATGATGTTCTGCATGTATGTAGTTTATCAGTCAAGGTTAACATAAATTATGAACAACCACAACTCTACTTTTGACTCTTACCCTCTCTAAATTTCTCTGCTCTAAGTTACCTTTCCTAGGTCTTAGATAAAAACTTATCAAGGGCTTTGACCACTTAAAATCACAAACATAGCCTCAACTCACTAAAGAAAATGTCTAGTCCAAGATATTAATCACAACTCTAAACTTGATTTAATTCCAAATCTCCACTTCCCTCACTTCAGCCTGGAAGCCAGGAATGGGTGAGAAAATGTGGTCCTACTACTGTGTGCTTTCCCCCATGCTTACCTCCTTCACCTGTTCCCAAACTTCAGTTTCCACTGAGGTCTCCTCATCCTCCAGGTAACACTAGGCAGAACCCAAGACAACCTCACATGGGTTCACTTTATCATGTAGCCCACAGCCATGCAGTGGGAAAAAATACTCAAGCCCATTTACTTTAACAGTATCTCCAAACAGCACCTCTCTTGGTTTTGTCACAGAAGGAGCCAGTCAGCCATTCATCTGCCTTCATTCTTTCCTGGTCTCTAGCCTCTAAACCACTTTAGCTTTCTAAAATGAAGGTCAAGCTTCAGTCTCCTGTATGTTCCAAATGCATAAAATACACTTTAAAGCTGACAGTAAAGTCCTCTCATTAGGCTCAGGATCAGGAACTAATATCTCTATTTGCCCTTCTTACAAAGTAGAGTATGAGAACTCAGGCTGAACAGCTATTCCCATGAAGGTCTATCTAGCAATGTCCCCTCCCCATTTTGATCCACTTCCTGACACCGTCTACTATACTCCATCTTTCAGAAGAGCCCTAAAATTTGCACACCAGTAAGGTCATCTCAAAGTCATCTTGCTATCCCGATACCAGGCCATTCAAACCTGATGGAGCAAACTTCCCATTCTATTATCATTCACAGTTATATTCACAAAATACCAACAATGTTATATTTTATTATTTTATATTATCCATTTAAAAAATCCCTTCTTATTATAGTCATTGTGTTTATCATCTTAGTAACAGCATAATATTCCTCCTTATTTATTTTCCATTTTACCCATCAGGCCCTATTATTGGGCTTTTGAATTACAAAACTTTGAATTTTTATCTCTTTTTTCATCTACAAAAAGAAATAATCAAAAATATACAATGGAATACTGTGAAGCCATCAAAAAACCAAAATCTTCCCATTTACAATGATATGGATGGACCTAGAGGATATTATTCTAAGCGAAATAAGTCAGTCAGAGAAAAACAATTATCATATGATCTCTCTGATATGAGGAATTTGAGAGGCAGGACGGGGAGTCATGGGGGGAAGCAAAGGAATAAATGAAACAAGATGAAACCAGGGAGAGATACAAACCATAAGATACTCTTTTTTTTTTTTTTAAGATTTTATTTATTTGACAGACATCACAAGTAGGCAGAGAGGCAGGCAAAGAGAGAGAGGGAGGGAAGCAGGCTCCTGCTGAGCAGAGAGCCCGATGCGGGGGCTAGATCCCAAGACCCTGAGATCATGACCTGAGCCGAAGGCAGAGGCTTTAACCCACTGAGCCACCCAGGTGCCCCCCATAAGATACTCTTAATCTCAGGAAACAAACTGAGGGCTGCTGAGGGATGGGGGGAGGGGTAGGGTGACTGGGTTATTGACATTGGGGAGGGTATGTGTTTTGGTGAGTGGTGTGAATTGTGTAAGACTGATGATTCACAGACCTGTACCTCTGGGGCAAATAATACATTATATGTTAATAAAATTTAAGAAAAATGTATATATATAAATAAAACCTGGGGAACCTAAGTAGCTCAGTCAGTTAAGCTTCTGTTTTCAGCTCATGTCATGATCTCAGGGTCCTGAGATTGAGGCCCACATTGGGCTCCCTGCTCCGTGAGGAGTCTGCTTCTTTCTCTGCCTCTGCTCCTTTCCCCTGCTCATTCTCTCTCAAATAAATAAATAAAATCTTAAAAGATTACATATATATACATATATATGGAAGAGGCTACCTTCTCAAAGAATTGACTACTCCTATTTTTTTACAATCTGAAAATAGAGCAAATAGTAAGATTAAATCCAATTAAATATTTTCCATGTTAATATTTTTAAAAATAATGACTACTTCCTGATTTTCTATCTTAATAAAAAGAGATGACTTGAATTAATGAAACTAGAAAAATCTATAAGTCACTGATTTGGGGTGGTATTTTTTTAGGTCATGGTTGACTAAATGCAAGGAAGAAGGTAATTAAGTTCACATCCCTATATGATATCAAAAGGGGAAGAGATGAGGACTTGATGATGGGGTTAGTACATTCTGAATGGCTTTCTAATTATAAAACAAAGGGGGATATGTTAATTCAGGTTAATCTGCAATAGTGCCCAAGGAACAGTGCTGAGACAATTTAGAAATGTATTTGTCTTTCACATTCAAGAAATCTAGAAGAAATCAGTCTAGAGCTTATACAGCATTTCTTAGGATCAGAGACCCAGAGGTCCACGTGCCCAGCTGAAAAAAATAAAAAAAATAAATAAATAAAAACCCAGGGGATTTATTTCTGACAGAGAAGGAAAGAATAGATTTTAAAAGACAACTAGCAGTCATCTGGCACAGAAAGATAAAGCAACTTATTTACTCTTATAACCTAAGACCAAATATGGAGTACTCAGCCAAGTGGGAAGAAGACTAAAAGGACAGAGCAATGCAAACTCCCAAAGAAGGAGCCAGCTTAGAAATCAATATTAGGGATGCACAGTAGTAACGCCAATGCCCCCCCTCTGTGCAATTGTGCACTTTCATCCTCTCACTAAGGATGGAATCTATTTCTCTACTCTTTGAATATGAGTTGACCTTGTGAATTGCTTTGACAGTAGAATGTAGCAGATGTGATTCTATAAGACTTCTGTGGCTGAGCCTTAAGAGACCCTGCAGCTTCTGTGTTCATCCTTGCATTCACTCCCACCAACACATGGGGCAGCCTGGTTAGACTAGTGAATTTGATGAGAACACATAGAGAAGACGGCCCAGCTGATAGCCAGCACCAGGATCTCAGACATGTAAATGCATCTCTTTTTAGACCTTCCAGCACCATCTGAGCTGACATTTGACCGAAGCCTTGGGAGTGAAGTCTGAAGAGGTCCACTGCCACTGAACATGAGAAATAACAAATCATTGCTCCTTTAAACAACTTAGTTTTAGAGTATTTTGTTATGCTACCACAGACAACTGATACAATGGTATATTCGAAAATCATCCCCCATAATGGTTTGATACCTGACATACCTTGAGATGCTGGCTTTTAAGTTTTACACAAGCAATACTGTTCCGGCATTAAACTCTATTACAAATATTGAAAACATTGAATTGAATTCTAATTTTGGTATACAATAGTATTGGGACTATCAAGTTCACCTTCTTGAAAAGGCATCACAAATACTTGATTCTTGAAGAGAAAAGTAACGTAAAGCCTCATTACCGTGTTTGCAGATCTCCTAACATCTCTTACCAGTCCTAGTATAACTTAGAAGAAAATGTTCTTGATTAACAAGGTGAGGAAATGTTCAACATAAGACAGATAATACAAAAAATGGGGTACAGAAGAAATATGGGTAAAAGCAAACCAACTTCTTCGTTTACTCCAAAGGGACAAATACTGTTAGGACCTGAGATACTGATGCTTAAAACACTGGCAAAAATATAAGAAAAGTGAAGCAGATATGCCACACATGGCAGAATAACTAACAAGAGTAGTAAGGAAGACAGAAAAAAAGGATAATCCGTATACTCATAACCTTAACAAAACCCTTCCAACCTTAGGCCTTCATCTTCCTCAGTGCTCACCAATTGCATTCAATACCTCATAGATGGGGGGAAAATTTCTAATAAAGCTAAATAAAAGATCCCCGTGAAAAGCAGACCAGCTTCCTCCTAGACATACTACTCCATTTCATTTTCACCTCTCCTCGCTGAGGTTATGAAATATCCTCTCCCTCACTGACCTCAACAATTTTTGTTTCTCTCCTTCTTTGTTCCTCAGGAGCAACCCCTATGTCTGCATGTTGTTCTAAACTGATAGAAAAATAAGATAAGGTAAAATTTAAAATATTCATTTGACACTGATTTTACCTACCTGATGGCCAGCTTGATTGCCACTCCCTCCCCTCCCCCACAAGACCTATTATCCTGGATTTGAAGCATTCAATCAAGGGGCAAGTAAAATTATCAAAAGACCATTTTCATTAGATTTACTTGTGTTCAGTCTATCAGTCCACTCCTGACCACAAAGCATCTACCTCATTCTCTCTCTCCCCTTTAATCATAAGCAGCAATATTTTAGTGGTGGGCTTGAAATCACTACACACTTCCAGCAACCCCATTGTAAGAAAGAGGGAGCTTGAATGTGGAAGCTCTAACTGGCTGGGTGTTTACCTGTCATGTAAGCAAAACTCAAGAGCTTCGGTCTAAAATGGCATTTCTGGGGACACCTGGGTGGCTCAGTTGGTTGGACGACTGCCTTCGGCTCAGGTCATAATCCCGGAGTCCCGGGATCGAGTCCCGCATTGGGCTCCCAGCTCCACGGGGAGTCTGCTTCTCCCTCTGACCTTCTCCATGCTCATGCTCTCTCTCACTGCCTCTCTCTCTCAAGTAAATAAATAAAATCTTTAAAAAATAAAATAAAATAAAATGGCATTTCTGGTCAAAGAGCCTGACCTGTCAACCCTATCTTACTCCTGTGTGGCTGCCGATGAAGTACAAAGTAAGAGTACCCAGCTACTGCTACAGTGTCTGAAAAGGCAAATAGATGGAGAGCTGGAGATGAGTTTTGACTCTGAAAAACCATGATACAGTAATCTGAGTTAATGGCTCAACTATTTTTTTTTCTCCATTAGAATTCTACCTTCAATGAGCATGGTAAAAATCAAAACAATCTGAACAACTGGAAAAAAAAAAAAGCGATTTTGACAATTGCAAGGTGCCAGTCAATTCTGTGAGGATTTAGTACACAGAAGATCAGTATTTCTCTTTCCTTGACCTCCACAGTCTGTGCTCTCTTATCAGTTCTACATTTCAAGATCCATGGCACCTAGGAAGTAGTCTCTCCACATTCTATTCCTGTTGGGCATAAAAGCAAGCAGCAGTATATTTACATTCAATTGAAATAGATCACTGCTTCCCGTGATGAGATTTAAGGTGACTTATAGTTAATTGAAACAAAAACAACAGTAAGTTTGCTTGTCAGGTGTGAGTGGGAGAGCTGTTCAGTTTATAGATTAAAATGCTATCCTTCATATTTGCCATTACAATCTTACCCTACTGGCAGTACACTTGAAACTCTTTATCTAATAAGAAGAACGCCCAAGAGGAGCCATGGTTAAGCAGAGAGCTTGTATTAGCTTCCTGGGGCTGCCATAAGTAAATGCCACAAACTGGGTGGCTTAAAATAACAGATTGTTTTTTTCTCCTCACAGTTCTGGAGACCTCAAGTCTGAAATCAAGGTGCTGGCAGAGCCCTCTTCCCTCTGGGAGCTCTGGGGCAGAACTCTCCCTTGGCCTTTTCCAGCTCCTGGTAGTTACCAGTGATCCTTAGTGTTTCTTGACTTACAAATACATCACTTCAATCTCTGCCTCCATAGCCTTCTCCTTTATGTGTCTGTGTGTCTGTTTTCTCTTCTTATAAGGACACCAGTCGGGGTGCCTGGGTGGCTCAGTCGGTTAAGCACCTGCCTTCAGCTCAAGGCATGGTCTCAGGATCCTGGTATCCAGCCCAGCATGGGGCAACCTGCTCTGTGGGGAGTCTGCTTCTCCCTCTGTCTTTGCCCCTCCCCCCGCTCATGCTCTCTCTCCTTCTCTCTCCCTCTCCCTCTCAAATAAATAATAAATAAAATCTTAAAAAAAAAAAAAATAAGGACACCAGTCATTGGATTAGGGCCCAACCCATTGTGTACTCATTTTAGCAAACTATATATGCAAAAAACTTATTTTCAGATAAGGTCACATTCTGAGGTTCTGGCTAGATAGGAATTTGGGGGAGACATTATTCTCTCCAGTATAGGGACGCTAGTGAAGGATTCAGATGATCTGAATTCCTTCCTGAGATCTGTCACTACCTACTTGTGTGGCAATGGCCAACTCCCTTCACCACTCTAGGCTTCAGGGCCTTGCCTTAATATGTGCAGCTTTTGAACTAGATGTTCTCTGAGAGCCCTCCAAACTCTAGCCATTTGTGATTCTCTTGTGCTTAGTTTCAGCTGTCCCAATTTCCCCTTATAAACAATGGCATATATTTACCGCCAGCTGGCCAGCCGGGGAGAGGCAGTCCTCATGCAACAGAACAATGGTAAATGGTCTCCTGTTAGGAGGCTTAGTCAGTGAGAGCATACATTTCAATTAGGCCATTGCATGGGTTCTATCTTAAGATACAGCACCAGGTAGAAACCAACGGATCTTTATGGCCCCCCCAAAACAGGATTTATTCCTAACACATGCATGTAAAAGTCCTTGAACAATATTTTCTAAGACATAGTAAAGAGTGAAGCAACATGATAACATTTGTGTTAGATTTTTTCATAATTGCGTTTGGTCTTTACAAGCTACGTGTTCTCACAACTCTTGGCATCAGGGTAATGTCGATGTCAAACATACAATGAACTTTTAAACAACACCTTTGCTTGGATCATCTGTATTTTTATAAACATAAAAATGTATCATCATGAAAATGATTAAGGGGATGTTTAAAGCTGAGACATGAAGAATATGCCCTACCTTTAGAACACTGTATCTTAAACACAACTTGTTGGAGAAGAAATAACATGCAGTAGTAAAAAGAGATAAGCCTGAATATGATATTTTGCTCTGCCATTCATTAGCTGGGTGGCTTTAGACGAATCACTTAACCTCTCTGAGTCTCTGTTTTCCTCATTTGAAAAATAAAGCTAATAAAATATTTTTTTCATAGGGTGTTTGTAAGAGATGAAAAAGTACATATGAAACTCACTTAGCTCAATGCTTCTCACCAAAGAGGGGAAAAAGAAGAATCCTACTGAAAAAAATGTGGCGAGAGACTGAAATTCACACCCTTGCCCCATCCCCTAGGAAATGAGTTTTCTTCTTCCTTTGTGCCACCACTACCATACCCATATCTCTACCTACACTCAGGGTAGGACTGGAACAGGTCTTGTGTTTCTTCTTCTTGAAGACGACCACCATGTCTCCTTTGTCTTTCTCTCTCCAGTGCCCAGGAAAGTCAACACTCTCAGATGAATAAGTAATTTACAAAGAAATAAAAACGAGGGAAATTTTAATTTCACAGGTAGATATTAAAAGCCATAATAAAGCCTGAAAGAGTTTGTTCAGAGAAATATTATTAAAGGTACAGGTGTCATAGACCCTAATCCCTAGTTGATGAATTTGTTATTTGATCATTTCATCTGGAAAAAATTCTAAGATGTCTTTTTTTTTTCCTTCCAATATCATGTAATATATTTGTGCAGGCTGTGTGTGTGTAAACAGAAAATAGCCATTGCTGTATTAAGCTATAATTATATACTCAGAGCCCTTTTAATTGCTTATTTATCACAACCTGATGAGGAATGTCACCAATACCATCATTTTTTACAGAGCAGACCCCGAGCCATAGAAAGGTTAAGTAGCTTAGTGAGGCACATGCAGTGAATCAATGGCAAAGCAGGAGTTAGAGCCTGCAACCCTGGAATCCTCTATCGCTTAGCACCACTGCACATGAGTTATCGCTATTTATAATACTATGTTCTTAACAAGAAATCTTGGGAGACTGGAGGTTGAAAATTGATCTGAGACAGGTTGCCACCTTCCCTTAATTCTTCTTCTGCCCCAAGCACACTATCTTGTTTATCTGCCAGCTTCATAGAGTTACTCAGCACAACACCCTTACCATCCTGGTGGTTACATATCTCTGCATCAATGAGTAGAAATTAGTCACTGATGAGAGAGGCAGGGCCAAGAACCCTACTGGAAACGTAGAGGAAATCTTGATAGTTGCTGCCTATAGACTTTATAATCTGGGCCTTTCTACAGCTGGGGTTTGTTTTTTATAAAGTCTTATTTAGAGCAAGTTTAAGTTTACAACATCATAAATATTTCCTGTAATACCTCCTGTCCCATCCACCCTATGCTTCCCATTATCATCACTCATCAATATTAATCACCAGTTTTTACTAAGGGTAAACCTGCACTGATACATCATAATCCACCAAAGTCCTGTTTAACCTCAGAATTCACTCTTGGTGGTATACATTCTATGGATTTAGACAAATATGTAACAATATATATCCATCATTATAATATCACACAGAGTATGTGCACTGCCCTAAAAATCCTTTTGTTCTGCCTATTCATCCCACCCCTACTCTCAATCCCTAGCAACCACTGAACATTTTATTGTCTCCATGCCTTTTCCAGAATGTCATATAATTGGAATCATACATATGCAGCCTTTCAGATTAGTATCCTCGATTTAGTTTTATGTATTTAAGTTTCCTCTATACATCTTTTCAGGATGTATTTCTTTCTGGTGCCAAATAAGATTCCATCGACCGGATGTACCACAGGTTAACCATTCACCTTTCATTATCATTCATGAAGAACATCTTTGTTGCTTCCAAGTTTGACAATCATGAATAAAGCCAGTATAAACATCCACGTGAACGTTTTCAAATGAACATAAAATTTCACCTTCTTTGGAAAAAGACCAAAGAATATGATTGCTGGGCTGTATGGTAAGAATAGATTTCATTTTAAAAGAAATGGCCAAACTCTGTCCCAAAGTAACTGCACCATTTCCCTCCAGCAATGAATAAGAGCTACTGTCCTTTCACATCCTTGTCACTATGTGGTGCTGTCAGGGTTAGGGATTTTGGTCATTTTAATAGGTGTGTAGTGGTATTTCACTCTTGTTTTAATTTCCATTTCCCTGATGACGTATGATGTGGATCTTTATCAAAATCTTTCACCCATTTTTCAACTTTTTTTTCTTATTGCTGAGTTTAAAGTTTCTTTGTAGATTCTGAATAATAGCCTTTTATCAGATGTATGTTTTGCAAACATTTTCTCCCAGTCCGTGGCTTGTCTTTTGATTCTCCTGACATTGTGTTTCATAGTCCAGAAGTTTGTTTGTTTGTCTTTTAATTTTAATGAAATCTAGCTTACCAATTATTTCTTTCATTTTCATGTATTTGGTGTTTTATCTAAAGGCACTACCATACCCAAGGTCATGTAGGTTTTCTCCTGTTACCTTCTAGGAGTTTTCTGATTTTACATTTAAGAGTGGGATCCATTTTGAGTTAATTTCTGTGAAGGTTATACAGTCTGTGTCTAGATTCATTTGTTTGCATGAGGATGTCCAGTTTGGGCCTTTGTTTTTCACTTATTGTTCCCCTCACTGTCAAGGGTAATTTCTGTGTGTGATCCCTGGGTCTGCTTTACGTTGTCCTTACTCTGTTCTTAATCTGCTTTGCACTTTTTTTTTTTTCTTCATTTTATTTATTTTTTCAGTGTAACAGTATTCATTCTTTTTGCACAACACCCAGTGCTCCATGCAAAACGTGCCCTCCCCATTACCCACCACCTGTTCCCCCTTGCACTTTAACTTAAACCAGAACTCAGACCTTCTAAGGAAATAACTGACCGAGGGGGCGCTTGGGTGGCTCAGTGGGTTAAGCCGCTGCCTTCTGCTCAGGTCATGATCTCGGGGTCCTGGGATCGAGTCCCACATCGGGCTCTCTGCGAGCAGAGAGCCTGCTTCCCTCTCTCTCTCTCTGCCTGCCTCTCTATCTACTTGTGATCTCTCTCTATCAAATAAATAAATAAAATCTTTAAAAAAAAAAAAAAAAAGAAATAACTGACCGAATTTGGTGATTTAGTGTTATGGGTTGAATTGTATCTTCATAGGTTGAGTCCTGACCCCACAGTAACACAGAATGTGGCTGTCTTTGAAAATACGGTCTTTAAAGAGGTAATTAATTTAAAATGAGATTATTAGGGTAGGCCCTAATCCATTATAAATGGTCCATCTAAGAGAAGATTAGCATATAAACACAGAGGGAAGACCCTTACAGACAGAGAGAAAAGACAGACATCTACCAGCCAGGAAGACAGGCCTGAAACCAGCCCCACTCACACCTTGACCTCAGACTTCTAGATTCCAGATTTGTGAGAAAATAAATTTCTCTTGTTTAAGCCATTCAGTCTGTGGTACTCTGTTTAGGTCACACTAGCCAACTCATACAATTAATAATCTTAATTTTATGTTTTACTACTAATTGGCAAGCATTGGCTTGAAAAACTGAAAGTATTGAATATGTCACATAGTGAACACCCCTATTGTTTTAACAACAGAGCATCTACTGTGTGTCAGGCTCTGTCCAGTTGCTGGGCATACAGTGTTGAACAAGACATAGCTGTTGCCCTTAGGAGGTTTGCAAGCCTACAAGAGGAGATAGACAAGGGAAGAGATGATTATCACACCATGATAAATTAGCAATAAAACAGAGGCACACCAATGTGCCACAGAGACAGAGGGAAGAGACATACAATCCAAACCATGTAAGAATGACATCAGGAAATTCATCCTCAACAGAGTTTTAAAGAATGAGTAGAAATCAGCCAGTGAAAAGGGGGCCTTCCATGAAACAAGGAGACACTTAAAAATGCAAGAGTCTCTGAGCACAGAGCATTCATGAACGCTGCACAGCCAGCACGATTGAAACATGGGACATGAGTGGAAGTAGTAGGAGAAAAAACGAAAGAGGCAAGCAGAGGGCAAATCATGGTGTGTTGTAAATCATGATTTCTTTTGGTTCCCAGCAACCATGCTGCAATACCCAGTTTAAAGATTTTTTTTTATTTATTTATTTGACAGAGAGAGAGATCACAAGTAGGCAGAGAGGCAGGCAGAGAGAGAGGAGGAAGCAGGCTCCCCGAGGAGCAGAGAGCCCGATGTGGGGCTCGATCCCAGGACCCTGAGATCATGACCTGAGCCGAAGGCAGCGGCTTAATCCACTGAGCCACCCAGGCACCCCAATACCCAGTTTAATTCAACCAGTGGGGCTTTAGATTCAGTGGAGGAGTGAAGAAGCACAGAAAACCTCTAATAATCCAAATTGTCATGTCTCACTGGAAAAGTGGAATGTTGATCACCCTATTGTAGCAGCTCTATGCTTATATATATTTATTCTTAGCAAAACTAAAACTCCTCTCCTCTGAAATGGGCGTCTGTTACTCTTATTCCAGGGACTCACCACATCTTAAATTTTACTCCTTTTGGCCATGGATTCTACTTGCCTAAATCTACATCTTCTCCCTCATCAGGTCTGCTTGAGGAGTCTCTCCCTCTGCGCCTTCCCCTGCTGAGATTTCTAGATTAATGGACTTTAGAATCTATATTAATTATAGAATATATATATATATATATATATATATATATATATATATACATACATACACACACACACAACCCCAAGTCCTGACACCGAGCTCTCAAAACCCTTGAAAATTCCTAAGCAATAAGAGTACTAGGAGGCAACTCTGGGTGGGCTCCAGCATAGGGGCTGTCCACAAAAAGACCAAGCCATGATCAGAAGCTTGGAATTTTCAACACCAGCCTCAGACCATTCCCTGCCTCAGTCTCACTTCTCTAGAGAGGAGAAAGGAGCTGGAAATGGAATTAATAAAAGCCTCCATCAAATCCCCATGACATGGAGTTAAGCGAGATTCCAGGTTAATGAATATACCATGTATTAGAAGGTGATGCACGCTCAACTCCACCGGGACAGAAGCTCCTGCATTCTGGACTTTCTAGACCTCACCTGATGTATCTCTTCATCTGGCTATTCACCTGTATCCTTTATCATATCTTTTAACAAACTGGTAAACGTAAGTAAATGTTTCCCTAGTTCCGTGAGCTGTTCTAGCAAATTAGTTGAACCTGAGGAGGTGGTCTATGACTCTCAGGTTTATAGATAATTGGTCAGAAGAAGTGATCACCTAGACTTGAGACTGGCATCTAAAGGGTGGAAAGAGTCTTGTGGGACTGAGCCCTTATTCTGGGGTATCTGATACAATATCTAGATACATAGTCTGAATTGAGTTATATTATACTCAATATACTTGGCTGGTATCGCAGGGAATTGTCTGATAGGGGAAAACCCTATACATCTGGAATCAGACATGTTGTAAGTGTGGTAGTCATGTGAGAGTAAAGGAGAAACTCAGGAGGGAAGACTGGCTTCTACTTCACAGAGAACCATTAAGATAAGAAGCACCGGAGAGGGGCGCCTGTGTGGCTCAGTGGGTTAAAGCCTCTGCCTTCAGCTGGGGTCATGGTCCTAGGGTCCTGGGATCGAGCCCCGCATCAGGCTCTCTGCTCAGCAGGGAGCCTGCTTCCCTTCCTCTCTCTCTGCCTGCCTCTCTGCCTACCTGTGATCTCTGTCTGTCAGGTGAATAGATAAAATCTTAAAAAAAAAAAAAAAGCACTGGAGAGAAAGGGAAGGTTATACCTGTGGGTTTGGGCATGTTGAATTAGAATGCCTGTGAGACAGCACATTAGTCAGGGCAAAGAATATTATTACAATTCTCATAACAAAACCTGCCAAATCTCAGAGGCCAAACACCATAAAAACGTATTTCTTTGTTTAGTTGGTCTTGGGATAGAGGATGATCTGCTCCATAAAATCATTTAGGACCTTCCATCTTCAAAGAGTGGCTTCAAGGTCACCTTGTCAGTGTCCCACATTAGATGGGAAAAGAGAAAACGTGAAGAAACATACCTAATCTTAAGTACCTAATCCCAGAGGTAATATATCACCTTTAGTCACATTCTTTTCATAAGACCTAATCCCAGAATTTACGGGATTATTAGGGTGAAAGGCTGCTGAGAGTAGTTTAGCTGTGTATCTGAGAAGAAGAAACAGCCTTTATCCATCCAGTTTCTGCCACAAATCGCTGAATGGAACTTTCAGAGGCAAATGAATACGGAGTAAATCTTGAGCTGATAATATATTTGGGAAAGGATCAGTTGGATCCCTAGGGCATGGATGCAGCCAAGCTCCGGGAGCAGACCTGGGCTTGTAAAGAATCACTCTCCTTACATCCTCTCTCCTCCTTGGTTTCTCAAGCCATATGGTAAAAACATGACCTCTGCGAGCTACCAGCTTCATGTGCTTCAGGTAGACACATGAAAAAGGACTAAATATAAATCTTTTTTTGTTTGTTTCCAATTACAAATTTCTAGGAATGTTTTCTGATTGGTTCTCTGTAGATCATATCCCTAACATGACCGTTTAATTGAGCCAATCATGTCACAAGATACTGTCTGCTAGGAGTCTCGTTTTATCATATGGATGAGGGAGGGAGGAGGATCAAGCCTGAGAGCCTTGGAGGTGAGTGGGTAAAGAGGCAGGAAATAGGATTGAACTGTCAACCAAATGAGTAACTACTACTGAGACTGATTAGAAGTATATTAAAGGAAATACACCCCAGCTGTATTTCCCTATGGCACTATGTAAGTGCCAGACGGAAGAAGAGGAATCTGCAAAGAAATTTACAAAAGAAGAACTTCCAGTACATGTGATGCCCTGGAAGGCAAGAGGCTCAAAAAGTAGAAGGGCCCGAACACTTGAATGGTGCATAGAGGGAAGTCAAAAATAGAGGGAATAAGGGTCAAGAGTTGGAGTCAATGCCAATAGACCGCATGTTTTAAGACTTATTTATTTATTTATTTTGGGGAGAAGAGAGAAAAATCTCAAGCAGACTCCCTGCTGAGCTTACAGCCCACAGAGGGCTTAATCCCACAACCCAGAGGTCATGACCTGAGCTGAAATCAAGAGTCTGACCCTTAACCAACTGAGCCACCCAAGCGCTCTAGACCATATACTTTTAAAAGCTGCTCCATAGTGATGAGGACGAATCTCATAAACATGATGCTAAGTGAAAGAAGTCAAATACAAAGGCCATGTGTTGCATGGTTTCATTCCTATGAAATTTCAGAATAGTAAATCCATACAGAGAGCAGACTAGCTGTTTTCACATGGGGGATGGGTGGGGACAAAGAATAACCACTTAAAGGTATGGAGTTTCTTTTTAGGGGAATGAAAATGTTCTGCAATCAGTGGTAAAGACAGAGCAAACTTATAAATGCACTAGAAGCCACTGAATTGTACACTTTAAAATGGTTAAAATGGTGAATTTTATGTTATCTGAATTTTACCTCAAATTTTTGAAAAAATCTAGCCTATGAAAGCATGGCAAATGATATGGCTGTGGTTTGGGGAGGGAGGGAGATTTTTTAAAAAAAATGCGAGAGTCTTGAATGTATTACCTCTCTACTGAAGGACACAGTAAGTAAGGTAGAATTAAAAATGCAAAAGAAAGGGGTAATGTTTGATTCTTTGACCTGACTGGATAAGGATACTTAGGATGAACAGCAGAAGTAACCAGTTAAACTGGGACAGGAGAAAAGATACCTTCTCCACCAGGAAACAGGAGAGGATGAATCCTAAGCCAAAATGTTGAGAGGAGAAGGACAGTGAATTAAAGAAACATCTCTGCTTTTCTTTAATAAAATAAAGAATATGGGCTTTGGGATAACCATTTTAGAGTCACAGAATGTTCCGAAATATTTGAGTAAATTTTTCTCAGCTCTGTCATTAACTCGGAAGCTGAAATAGTATTCCCTAGATTATGAATTTCCCTTCATGCCTGGAGATCTTTCTCACCTACTTCTAAGAAATAGCATCACATAGAAGAAAGAGAAGAACTTTGGAGTCAGATAAAAATAAGTTGGAATCCCAGCTCCATTACTTATGGTACCTTGGACACATTAATTAACCCTCTGATTTTTATTTCCATATGTATGAAATAGGGAAAATAATATCTACTTTTTAGTAACCACACTTCCTGACCCAATAATAGGCATATAACAGGATTCCTTCTCCTGTTTTCCTCTTGCATTCCAACTTCACTTTCTAGTTCCCTCCCAATTATGAAATAGCTGAACTTGTAGAAATCTGGCAACTGATAAAAAGTTATTGTTTTTATTTGACATTGTTTTCATCAAAGATATGAAAGGAAGAGTAGCACAACACAAAATACTTTAGGGTTTCAGGAATATAATATCAGAGGGATAAAAGTAAGCATTATGACAGCCAATCTTAGAAAATTAAACATGATGAACAAATCAAAGAGGAAGAAGTCAAAGAGTGACTTTCTGTGTGTAGTTCTGGGATGCACACTATGACGTGAGGTGACCTACTAAGAAGCATAAAGCCTCTTGGCAGCAAGAGGGCATGTGATGACTATCCCCAGAGGCAGGGGCTGGTATCAGGTATGCATGGCACTCAGAATGTGATGTGTGACAATGGGGAACAGATGTTCAAAGAACTCCACAGTCCATCAACCATGACCACAAAAAGCTATTACAAAGGAGGTGCTGCTGTGACAAGTGCCTTCTCTCGTGACATTTGTTGGCTGCGCTCCTGAGGAGCTGTCAGCTTAGAACAACAATACATCAAAGAGCTCTACCAAATCAACAGTTCAGTTCCATAGAAAACTGTATCTGTGAGACATACAGAACAACCAGAGCTCAGAAAAGACAACCAAGGAAGAAAATCGAGGGATTTGTGGTGAATGCGTTCACTTATCTTGTGTAAATTTTTTTTATTTAAGTTGAATATTATAGTGCATCAAAGGAACTTATAATTTTAAAAAGCCACTCATAGGTACTATGAATTATTAACTTTAAATAATCATTTTTCCCTAATTTTGAGTCTTGCTATGCTTTATATATCAGTCAGTGTTTATTAGGTTTTGCTGTTGTAACAATCAAAGCCCTTATCTCAGGACTTTACAACAAATTCCTTGCTCACATACATGTTGGATGCGAGTTGACTATGACTCTGATTCTCATAATTTCTTCACACTGAAGTCAAGGTTGAAGGAATATTCCCTATCTGGGATATATGCTTTTCTTGGCAGAGGAGAGAGAAAACAAATGGTAGAACAAACTGATGGCTTTTACAGGCTCTGCTTATACATGGGACTCATCACTTCCACTCACATTTTATTGGTCAAAGCAAATCACCTAGCCAAACCTGTGTCAATGAGGAAGGGAAGTAGAATTGTTTTACTGTTCAAACTATGACTATTCATTGTCAGAGGAAGACCATTAAGGACTATATTAAAATCTATCATAACTTATTTTCCTAAAGTGGTACACACACACACACACACACACACACACACACACACACACCTATTTAACTTTAAAAGTTATACTAGCTCAGGTTAGACTAGACTAGCCTCTGTGAGAAAACCAGGCAAGATGTAACAATATCTTGCCATGTCAGAAGAGTATCTCAGTGAAAAACTTAATGACTTCTGAGAAGAAGGGTTCACATAAGTATAAATAGTTCAACAGTATTATTCCTATTAACCCATAGACCATAAAATTAGGCAGCCATCTCTGTGCAAATGACAAAACCCAACTCCAAGTTAATCACAGCCAAAGGAAAACTATTAACTCACAGGACTGAAAAACCCATGCATAGTTGTAGTTTTATGCATGGATAGACCCAGGAACCCAGAAATAACTTAAGGATTCTGTGTCTTTATCCTTCTGTGCTTTGGCCCTTCTTGCCTCTCTATTCCCTTTATTTTTAGGCAAACTTCCTACTTCCATTAATTCTTTTTTTTTTCTTTTTTTTTTTTATTTTTATTTGTTTATTTACAGCATAACAGTGTTCACTGTTTTGGCATCACACCCAGTGCTCCATGCAGTACGTGCCCTCCTCATTACCCACCACCTGGTCCCTCAACCTCCCAACCCCCCCACTCCCCCACCGCCCCTTCATAACCCTCTAGTTGTTTTTCAGAGTCCATAGTCTCTCATGGTTCATCTCCCTTTCCAGTTTCCCTCAACTCCCTCTCCTCTCCATCTCCCCATGTCCTCCATGTTATTTGTTATGCTCCACAAATAAGTGAGACCATATGATACTTGACTCTCTCTGCTTGACTTATTTCGCTCAGCATAATTTCTTCCAGTCCCGTCCATGTTGCTACAAAAGTTGGGTATTCGTCCTTTCTGATGGAGGCATAATACTCCATTGTGTATATGGACCACATCTTCCTTATCCATTCATCCGTTGAAGGGCATCTTGGTTCTTTCCACAGTTTGGCGACCGTAGCCATTGCTGCAATAAACATTGGGGTACAAATGGCCCTTCTTTTCACTACATCTGTATCTTTGGGGTAAATACCCAGCAGTGCAATTGCAGGGTCATAGGGAAGCTCTATTTTTAATTTCTTCAGGAATCTCCACACTGTTCTCCAAAGTGGCTGCACTAACTTGCATTCCCACCAACAGTGTAAGAGGGTTCCTCTTTCTCCACATCCTCTCCAACACACGTTGTTTCCTGTCTTGCTAATTTTGGCCATTCTAACTGGTGTCAGGTGGTATCTCAATGTAGTTTTAATTTGAATCTCCCTGATGGCTAGTGATGATGAACATTTTTTCATGTGTCTGATAGCCATTTGTATGTCTTCGTTGGAGAAGTGTCTGTTCATATCTTCTGCCCATTTTTTGATATGATTATCTGTTTTGTGTGTGTTGAGTTTGAGAAGTTCTTTATAGATCCTGGATATCAACCTTTTGTCTGTACTGTCATTTGCAAATATCTTCTCCCATTCCGTGGGTTGCCTCTTTGTTTTGTTGACTGTTTCCTTTGCTGTGCAGAAGCTTTTGATCTTGAGGAAGTCCCAAAAGTTCATTTTTGCTTTTGTTTCCTTGGCCTTTGGAGACATATCTTGAAAAAAGTTGCTGTGGCTGATATCGAAGAGGGTACTGCCTACATTCTCCTCTAGGATTCTGATAGATTCCTGTCTCACGTTGAGGTCTTTTATCCATTTCGAGTTTATCTTTGTGTACGGTGTAAGAGAATGGTCGAGTTTCATTCTTCTACATATCGCTGTCCAGTTTTCCCAGCACCATTTATTGAAGAGACTGTCTTTTTTCCATTGAATATTTTTTCCTGTTTTGTCAAAGATTATTTGACCATAGAGTTGAGGGTCCATATCTGGGCTCTCCACTCTGTTCCACTGGTCTATGTGTCTGTTTTTATGCCAGTACCACGCTGTCTTGGTGATCACAGCTTTGTAGTAAAGCTTGAAATCGGGTAACGTGATGCCGCCAGTTTTGTTTTTGTTTTTCAACATTTCCTTAGCAATTCGGGGTCTCTTCTGGCTCCATACAAATTTTAGGATTATTTGCTCCAGCTCTTTGAAAAATATCGGTGGAATTTTGATCGGAATGGCATTAAAAGTATAGATTGCTCTAGGCAGTATAGACATTTTAACAATGTTTATTCTTCCAATCCAAGAGCATGGAACAGTCTTCCATCTTTTTGTGTCTTCTTCAATTTCTTTCATGAGTGTTCTGTAGTTCCTCGAGTATAGGTCCTTTACTTCTTTGGTTAGGTTTATGCCCAGGTATCTTATGGTTCTTGGTGCTATAGTAAATGGAATCGATTCTCTAATTTCCCTTTCTGTATTTTCATTGTTGGTGTATAAAAAAGCCACTGATTTCTGTACATTGACTTTGTATCCTGCCACGTTACTGAATTGCTGTATGAGTTCTAGTAGTTTGGGGGTGGAGTCTTTGGGGTTTTCCATATAAAGAATCATGTCATCTGCGAACAGAGAGAGTTTGACTTCTTCCTTGCCAATTTGGATACCTTTTATTTCTCTTTGTTGTCTGATTGCCGTTGCTAGAACTTCTAATACTATGTTGAACAAGAGTGGTGAGAGTGGGCATCCTTGTCGTGTTCCTGATCTCAACGGGAAGGCTGCAAGCTTTTTCCCATTGAGGATGATATTTGCTGTGGGTCTTTCATAGATAGATTTTATGAAGTTCAGGAATGTTCCCTCTATCCCTATACTTTGAAGCGTTTTCATCAGGAACGGATGCTGGATTTTGTCAAATGCTTTTTCTGCATCAATTGAGAGGACCATGTGGTTCTTCTCTCTTCTCTTATTGATGTGTTCTATCACACTGATTGATTTGCGAATGTTGAACCAACCTTGCAACCCAGGGATGAATCCCACCTGGTCATGGTGGATAATCTTTTTAATGTGCTGCTGGATCCTGTTTGCTAGGATCTTGTTGAGAATCTTTGCATCCATATTCATCAGTGATATTGGTCTGAAATTCTCTTTTTTGGTAGGGTCTTTGCCTGGTTTGGGGATCAGGGTAATGCTGGCTTCATAAAAAGAGTCTGGAAGTTTTCCTTCTGCTTCAATTTTTTGGAACAGCTTCAGGAGAATTGGTGTTATTTCTTCTTTGAAAGTTTGGTAGAATTTCCCAGGGAATCCGTCAGGTCCTGGGCTCTTGTTTTTTGGGAGGTTTTTGATCACTGCTTCAATCTCATTGCTAGATATTGGTCTATTCAGGTTGTCAATTTCTTCCTGGTTCAATTTTGGGAGTTTGTAGCTTTCCAGGAATGCATCCATTTCATCTAGGTTGCTTAGCTTATTGGCATATAACTGTTGGTAATAATTTCTGATGATTGTTTCTATTTCCTTGGTGTTAGTTGTGATCTCTCCCTTTTCATTCATAATTTTATTAATTTGGGCTTTCTCTCTTTTCTTTTGGATTAGTGTGGCCAATGGTTTATCGATCTTATTGATTCTTTCAAAAAACCAGCTTCTAGTTTCATTGATACGTTCTACTGTATCTCTCGTTTCTACCTCATTGATCTCTGCTCTAATCTTGATTATTTCCCTTCTTGCATGTGGAGTTGGTTTGATTTGTTGTTGATTCTCCAGTTCTTTAAGGTGTAGAGACAGCTGGTGTATTCTGGATTTTTCAATGTTTTTGAGGGAGGCTTGGATGGCTATGTATTTCCCCCTTAGAACCGCCTTTGCTGTATCCCATAGGTTTTGGACCGAGGTGTCTTCATTCTCATTGGTTTCCATGAATTGTTTAAGTTCGTCTTTGATCTCCTGGTTGATCCAAGCATTCTTAAGCAAGGTGGTCTTTAGCTTCCAGGTGTTTGAGTTCCTTCTGAACTTTTCCTTGTGATTGAGCTCCAGTTTCAAAGCATTGTGATCGGAGAATATGCAGGGAATAATGTCAGTCTTTTGGTATCGGTTGAGTCCTGCTTTGTGACCCAGTATGTGGTCTATTCTGGAGAAGGTTCCATGTGCACTTGAGAAGAATGAGTATTCTGTTGTTTTAGGGTGGAATGTTCTATATACGTCGATGAGGTCCATCTGGTCCAATGTTTCATTCAATGCTCTTATTTCTTTATTAATTTTCTGCCTCGATGATCTGTCTATTTCTGAGAGAGGCGTATTAAGATCTCCTACTATTATTGTATTCATATCAATATGACTCTTTATCTTGATTAATAGTTTTCTTATGTAATTGGGTGCTCCCATATTGGGGGCATAGATATTCACAATTGTTAGATCGTCTTGGCGGATAGTCCCTTTAAGAATTATGTAGTGTCCTTCTGTATCTCTGACTACAGTCTTTAGTTTAAAATCTAATTTATCTGATATGAGAATCGCTACTCCGGCCTTCTTTTGAGGCCCATTGGCATGAAAGATGCTTCTCCATCCCTTCACTTTCAGTCTGGGTGTATCCTTAGGTTCAAAATGGGTCTCTTGTAGACAACATATGGATGGGTCCTGTCGTTTTATCCAATCTGCAACCCTGTGTCGTTTTATGGGCGCATTTAGGCCATTCACATTGAGAGTGATTATTGAGAGATAGGTTTTTATTGACATCGTGTTGCCTTTGAAGTCTTTCTGTCTATAGATTGTTTCTATATTTCTGTTCAATGATATTCTTAGGATTTTTTCTCTTTTATAGGACCCCCCTTAATATTTCCTGCAGTGTCGGTTTGGTGGTTGCATAGTCTTTTAAGCCTTGCCGGTCTTGGAAACTCTTTATCTCTCCTTCCATTTTAAATGTCAGTCTTGCTGGATAGAGTATTCTTGGTTGCATGTTCTTCTCATTTAGTACTCTGAATATATTTTGCCAGCCCTTCCTGGCTTTCCAGGTCTCTGTGGAAAGGTCTGACGTTATTCTAATGGGCTTTCCTCTGTATGTAAGAAGCTTCTTTGTCCTAGCTGCTTTTAAGAGGGTCTCTCTTGAAACATAATTCTCCATTTTAACGATAAGGCGCCGTGAGGACTTTCGAGAATCTAAAATCTTGGGAGGAAATCTTTCTGCCTCTAGTACATGAACATTGTTTCCATTCGTGAGATTGGGAAAATTTTCATAGACAACTTCTTCCACTATATCTTCTAGACTTCTTTCTTTTTCTTCCCCTTCAGGGATTCCAATAATTCTGACGTTGGAACGTTTCATGGCATCGTTTATTTCCCTGATTCTGTTTTCGTGGCTTCTGAGCTGTTTGTTCCAGGCTTCCTCCTGATCCTTTCTCTCTATCTGTTTGTCCTCCAGATCACTAATTCTATCTTCTGTCTCAGTTACCCTAGCTTTTAGAGAATTTAGATTGGATTGGAACTCATTGAGAGCATTTTGAACATCATCCCTGGTGGCTTTCAGTTCTGCCCTAACATTGTGAACATCATCCCTGGTGGCTTTCAGTTCTGCCCTAATCAATTCTGTTTGGTCATCCATGGCTTTCTCCAACCTAGCTATTGCCTGGATAATTGTTAGTCTGAATTCCTTTTCTGACATATTGTCTGTGTCGATAGCCATTAGCTCTGTTGCAGAAGGCCCATCCTCTGTATTTTTCTTCTGTTGGGTATTCCTCCTCCTAGTCATTTTGGTAAGAGATGACTAAACAGATGCAGCTGGACTTATCGATTGTGGTGCAGTCAATGTTCACCCTGGAACGCTTCTGTGCAATCAGGATTCCCCACCCAAATGAGAGAAAAAAGAAAAGAAAAAGAAATAGAGAAGAAGAAAGAAAAAAAAAGGGGAAAGAAAAGAGGGAAAAAAAGGAAAAAAAAAGGAAAAAAAGGAAAAAAAAAAGAGAGAGAGAGATAGGAAAAAAAGGGAAGATAAAAGAGAAGGCTCAGCCCAAATGGGCCACAAGGTAAGATTTGTGGAGTATACAAACAAAAACAGACAGACAAAAAGAATGATAAAAGTATATGACAAGAGAAAAAAATATGTACATATAAGCAAAAAAAAGGGAAGAACCTCATCAGAAAGAACCCCAAGTATAAGGTTTATATATTATTAGGACAAACACAAATTCACAGAAACACTGACAGAAGGAAAAATTGGGAGAATGGTTATAGATTCTCAGTGTGGGTGAGGAAGGTTATTTTGATTCTTCCTGAAGGTATCTTGATGTTTTTGTTAAGGGACTCAACTTTCCTAAGTTACAGGGGGATTAGAAACTGGTTTGCTTATAGGGGTAGCATTGATTGGGGAAAGGGGATTACCTTGAAGTTTAACTCTATATGTATAGTAGAAAATAAAAATTAAAAAAGAATAAACTAGACTAAACTAAGTTAAAATTAAAAAGAATTAAAAAAATAGAAAAACAAAAGAAAAACACGGGTATATGTATCAAAAAGTTCAGGTTAGAAGGTTATTAAAGAATTTGATGTACTGGACATCTCAGTGTGATGTTAAATAGGTTAAAAAATTATAAAAAGTATAAAAAATAGGTTAAAAAATTTAAAAAGAACCAGAATATTGGTAAAGAGTTAAAAATAAAAGTTGTATTTATGAAGTAGTGGTGATTGTTCTCTTGTAGTCTTTTTTTTTTTCTTTCTTCCTTCCTGGTTGGTTTTCTGGGGGAGGGGCCTGCCACGTGGGTTTTCAGACAATGATGTTCCCTGAGTTAGGTCCTCCCGCTCCCCTCAAGGGGGTGAGCTCTTTTTTTTTTTCAGGAAACTGGTTTTTTTCAGCCTTTTGTTCTCTGGGGGTTTTTATGTTCTTTCATCCGCTTTCTCTCGCCTTGACAGCTTTTGATGGTTTTTGGAGGTTTAGAGGAGAGCAAACAGCACCCCAACCTCCCTCTCAGAGAGAAGCCTCAGACTGTTTTGCAAAAGCTGCTGGCAGAGTAGGTTCTGAGTCACTGTCCCTGGGGATGCAGGAGCTCCTCGTTGTACCCAAAACCAGGGCAGCGGTGGCTGTCTAAGCAGCTCCAGACCGCCAGAGAGGTTCCGAGCAGAGATCGCGCACTGAGATTTTCCCGCTGTCCCGGGCTGGGAATGTCTGGTTTTTCTGGCTGCCAGAGCTCCAGGCTAGCGCCTATGAGCACCTTTCCCAAGGGAGGGTGTGGGACGCGCGCGTTTCAGGATTGCCGTCTGGCCAGGCTCCCAGCCCCTCACGGGAGCCAGACCCCACTCGTTCTCGGGCACGCTGGCGTTCAGGTGCAGTGGCCGCTCAGGGACGGAGACCTGATTTCTCCGCCGCACTCTCTCTGGCTCCGCGCCAGGGGAGGCTGTCCTGGGTCCGGGGACTTAGGTCCCTGACCCTAACCGCCCAGGTTCCCACTATTACCCCACCCCCCCCGCGATCCTTTGCTCTTTGTTTTTTGAGTGCTTTCAACCAGACTCCAAGTTAATGCTGGTCCCCAGACGCAGAGCACTCTCGTGTTGGGGTGTTACTTTCGGATAGGTCACCTCTGGTGGCTCCCTCCCCCTTTTGTTTATCTTCGGAAGTTCCCAGTCTGCTTTACCTGCCACTGGCGTCTTCTGCTCCTGTAGAGATCCAGACGTGTATAATTCTGATCTCAGGCTGATTTCATGGGTGGTTGGAGTTCTTTGGTAGGTAATCAGCTCACTTTAGGGTACAGGTTGAAATGGTGCCTCCTCCTACTTCCACGCCATCTTGACTCCCCCCCTACTTCCATTAATTCTTGAGGCAAAGACCACACTAGCAGTTTCATATCCCAACCTAGCAACAAAGTAGAAAAAAGGGACTATCTCCCTAAGACCTCTGGCAAAATTCCCAAGGAGGATCTATTCAGTTCAGCTCTAGTCATGGGTCCACCTCTGAAACCAGAAAGAGTATTCTGAGATCAAGCCTTGATTACCATTCCATCTAAGGTATGAGAGCAAGGGGTAGGAGTGGGAAGGTCACATGGGCCTCCTGGACTGAATATGATTGTTACAGAGATGACAAAGAGGTTATTCCCTAAGAAGATGCTGGGCAGAAAACAAAAAAATAAGCAAGCAAAATACATCTACTACCCTACCTGTAAACATTTCTAAAGTGAGGTTATCCCTTAATCTATTCACCGCATGTCATTCATTTCTTTCATTCTGTCTCTACAGTGAACTAACCAGTCTAGTACACCAATTCCTAAATAAGCTAAAGAACTAATAATGTACAGCCAAATTCTACAACCTTATTCCTAATTTTATAAAGTTCAAAAGGAAATCAATGGTGAGGTCCTGTCTCTTTTGTTGTAGCTATTATATTTTATGCTAAATGCATCTACCATTAGCCTTATTAGTGCATGATAAGACTGTAGTAGTCTTACTTAGCATAACTTCATTCCCATATGAGCAGGGAATACTGTAAATTGCTTATCTAAGGCTTTGTTTCTTGCTACAATGCCTTCAATTATTTATCCAGTCCTAAGTGTTATAAAATATTATAATTTATTCTCATAGACATGAAATAAAGTACTTCTCAATTATTCTGGTTTGAATTTTTTTTTTTTTTTTTTTTTTTTAAGCAAAGCAAACTGCTTTCCTATGCAGAGTAAGCACAAGGCTGTTAGGATGACTTAAGACAGATAAACATTGCCAACCACACTGCTAAAAGCTTTTCAGCAGCAAACCAAACAGTAAAACTCCACTCTGCGTGGTGCTGAAGAATTTCTCACTTGAGGATCAGGAATGACTTTGACCTTCACCCTCTTCTGAGCCAGTGTTCCTTAATGCCTCACATGTGTGAGTCTCTTCCATTTGGGGGGAAAATCTCTCAGCTCCTCTTGGAGTCTCAAAGTCTCTTCAGATCAGCTTTGTTTGCCCCTTCCTCCAGAAGTTCTTAAAGTCAAATCAGAAATTAAAGTTTATCAGAAACTAAGCAGGTGTTGTCTGCTTCAAGACTTGAATGTGCTTTAAATTCATCCTTGAAATGTTATACAACTATGTTTTTTATAGCACTAGGTACTTTTTTTTGAGTTTCTAATTCAGTGTCTTGGGTGTTTTCTTCTTGTTTTTCCTTTCAAGGGCATACTTCAAGTAGAAAAACTTTCCGGAAAATTAACAAATACACTACTGCTCTCATTTTCCCATTAAATAAAGTTTTCATCTAGAACAAGTCTTGGATTTTCAAGGCCTTTAGTTATTTCTCAGCTATTGTCTAATATATCATCTTCTTTAGCTGGTGCTTTTGAAGTGGTCTGGTTTATATAGAATTCTCATAAACAACCAAATATCTCATACCTTAATGGTGATTAATTAATTAATTAATTAATGATGACTAGTCTAATGGTTTCTGTTGTGCTTTACTTTTTTTATATTAACCTGCCTTTGTAATTCTCTGGATTAGGAAATATTCTGCTAATACTTTCTTAAAGAGAAAAAAAATAGAGCCTGATGGTAGTTACGACAGTAAAAACAGATACTATTCGGGAACTATTTCCCTAGAGGAAAAGAGACATCAGTATAGAACTGGCTTCAATCCCAAATACAAGATGGACAGGTGGGAATTTCTAAGGTTGCATGAAGTAGGGAAGGGGTGGGAAGGAGGTCAGTGAATGGAATATTACTAGAGGGAAACATGAAATGTGACAGGGGATTTCTGGCTAAACTTGACAAGATTCTTGCTAAACGCAGACCAAATAGCACCTGGGAGAATTGGGGAATGGGAAATTTGATGAGAAATGGACAAAAGTCCAAAGGTCAAGGCCCAGGTGAAAAGAAGGTTCACAGGAGCCCAGTGAAGTCTGGTCAAGGAGGGCGTTTTTGTCAATTCTTTCCTCCCACTGTAAAGTCACCAAGAGTTATAGATATTAAGTGGCAAAGGCTACAGAGCCGATGCCTGCTCCCCGTCACTCGCTCGTCCCTCACTGTGGCTTTTCCACCTCCATTTGCCACTTTCAGTGCTGAGCCAGCCATGACGCTAAGTGCCTGTCCCGTAAGTATTTGCTTTATTTCCCTCAGAGAACTGTGAGCTTCTTGAAGGCAAGGACTGTGCTTTCACACTGCTGTTTCATCTAAAATTCCAGGGGTTCCTGGGTGGCCCAGTCGGTTAAGTGTCTGACTCCTGGTTTCAGCTCAGGTCATGAGCTCAGGGTCATGGAATCAAGCCCCGCCTTGGGCTCTGCACACGGTGGGGAGTCTGCCTGAGATTCTCTCCCCTGCCCTTGCCCCTCGTCCTCCCCCGACTCTCTCTTTCTAAAATAAATAATCTTAAAAAAATAAAATAAAATGCCAGAGTAGCTTCTCAAAAAACACTTCTTAGTTCAAATCCTTTCATTTTTCTGTTTACTTGCTAAGATAATGAATCCAGGGGCTCTTTCAAACCCCAGTTTTACTCAGTCAGCTGAGCAGCATTTGGGAGCATCCTCCAGACCACCTCACTGACCTGCTAGTTTAGTGGGACAACCTTTCAGATGACCTAATCTCTTCTTGTTTCAGTTTCCTCACCTGTAAAATGAAAACCAATACACTTCCAACAATATATTTCCCCCATCTACCACATGAGTCTTGTTGTGAACGTCAAATTTTCTCTGTCAAAATATTTGGTAATCTTGAAAATGTCATGACCATTTTTCCTAAAAAGAAGGCAAGCACCTAAAACATTCACATTCAAACTCCATCATCTTACACATAAGGGATACAAGTTTGAAAAGCTGCATGACCTGCTTCTGAAACCCTCATGACCAGCCTCAGAACATATAAATGATAAGAAGTAATATTTCAAAAAAGCCAACAAAGTCAGTTCAGATATTTCACAAACTGAGTATCTCACATATTTGAAAAGAAAGATGCACTAGAAGGCCTACAGGCACGTGAAACATCTTCCTCTCCATGACTTGGTTTTCAATTTATGCAAGACACCAGGCATCTTCACACAGACCGTGACACCTGGGGGCCATACTGTCTTATTTTACAAATATCAGCTATGCTTAGGTCCCTGGTCCCGTCAATCTACAAGAGCACAAGCTTTTGGAGCATTGATAGACCCTTAATTAATTGGCTATTTCTAAGAACATGTTCACCATTCTGTTTCATCCACTTTGGGGTTTGATTTCACTACTACAGAGCAAAGATGTTTCTAACTAGAGCACTTGATTTCCCAAAGGAAGCCTGGTTGAAGAGAAATCCTATGCAGTTGTATACTGTTGCTTAAAGTCGTTGCTGACCGATTACATCTTCAATAATAGAGTGATGTTTTCATTTAAACAAAAAGTATACCTCTCTCACCCATTTATTCTAAAAGTGCACTTCTTTCAAATTCTCTTCTCACCAGGTACTTGGTTCTCAATGAAAACTTGGTGGTAATAATGCCTAATAGTATTCACGATATGGCCTGTAGTTCACTGGGAATAGAGGTACATTTTTACAATCCTCAGTATTACATGTGCGGATTTGTATATTTTGGTCTTTTTACGTCTTGCTACAATCTTTCCTTTAATTGTGCTAATTTTAGAGCACCAAAAGATCATATTTCTCTGAGGGGAAAAGAGAGTGTTCCTGTTAAGGTGAAATGCAGATTTCCCATTAAAAGGCAAATTCTACATTTCAAAAGGTTGAATAGGCTCATACTTAACAGAATCCCAGCTGGTTAAATTTAGAGCATTGGAAAAGATCCAATTCAAGAATAGTCTTTGGATTTAGGCTTGTAACATTTTTATTTGATAGTGTATTGGAAAGAAAAAAAAAACATTCATTTTAAGCTCTTGCCTTTTCACATATTGTTCTTCTGTGATAGGCAAATTGGTGTTGATCATGATGTTGGCCTCAAAACCACTGCTTCCTCTGAGTGGCTATTTCAATTGTATTTTGCCAGTTTAAGGGACTTCTGTTTGCAAATCTTTACACTGAAACTATCCTCTCCTCCCTTTCTAAATGTCAAGGCCTTCCTTTTTGGGTTCACCCTGTGTTCACAGCCCATCTTTGTGCTTTTATCCTTCTTGAAAATACGGCAGGGTCACCGGTGCCTAGGTTATCTGTACTCACTGCTGCAATTTGGAACTTTTCTTTAACAATTTTCCTACTTCTGACTTGCGTCCAGCTCATACTCCGGCTTGAGTAAATCCCACTGTCCGTTACCAACCCCAGAATCCCAGCTGCCATTTCTGCACATCCACTCTTTATCAGTATCCCTCCAGAGTACATCCAAATCACCAGGAGTGGTAATTAAAATGCCTATTTCTGGGCCCCAGCCCAGACCTAATGAATCAGAATCTGGGAGTGAAGTCTGGAGATCTGTTATCAAACAAACTCTCTCCAGAAGATCCTGAAGTCTGAGAACTACTGCTCTCTGCTGAGTCAGACTTCTAGAAAGATGGTAGCTGCATAACCTCTGTTAAAGCTGTAGCACGGGGGTACTAGTTGAGGTAGTACTAGAGGCTAAAAGAGATTAAAAGTTGAAATCTCTGTGGCTTAACTGGATAGACATGTGGGGAAAGCAGTTCTCCTCTGGAGTTTTTATGTGACTAAGACTATAGTGGCTCTGCCTTTTTCAACACGTATTTCCCAAGATCACCCTGCATGTCAAAATCCAGCTGGTCAACCCAGGAAAAGAGGGTGAAGGATTACCTAGAATAAAACATAAAACGTAAAAAGTGTTTATGGGCCTGTCTGGGAAGTGGCTCCCATCACTTCTGCCCATATCCCCATGGCAAAAACGTAAGACTCTACCTGGAGGCCTGGGAAGTACTGGGAAATGCAGGCTCTGGGCAGCTGCTTGCAAGCAACCACTGTGTACCATGGACGTGCAGTAAAACTCAGCTGGACCTCTGGATTCTGCCACTAAGTGACATCCAGAGGGTAAAGAAACAAAGTGTGTTTTTCCACAACACACTGTGGAGTACCAGAGACCTATTCTTCAAAGACCTCATTTCTAGAATTTCCCACCCAGGGAGAAAAGCCGGTATCACCTCGTTGTTTATCTCTAGAACTATTTATTTCTTTTTCTTAGCATATCCGCCTGACTATTTTGAAACACAGGCAGATTTTATTAAATTTTGAAAATGAACTATATTAGTACGATGCTATCAAAAAAAATAGTGCATGAATCTTCCAATATGTTCCTGATATTTAAAAAGAAAATTCTCCATATATGCACACATATATATATATCATATATTATGCATACATATGTGTACATATTCATATGTGTGTATTGCATATGTATCTGCCACTGGGTTTTGGGGTGTGTATATAAAAACAAAATCCAGTGACAGACGTATTTCTCATGAATGCAAACCCTTGCTTTGTGTTCGTTTTTTTACCAAAGAGATACACAGTATATTCAGCCCACGAAAATTAGGGACTATGTGGCCAAGTCAACATAAAGGCGATTTATGAATGCCTCCATGTGCATTTTGAGGCTTATATCTTGCCATTCTATTTCGTTCAGATAAAACTGAAGGGGAAAAATCAACAAAGTTTGAAAAACTGACTTCTTGCTTAAACACTAGCCAGTCGCACAAACCAATTGTAAGAGACACATTATTTTAACAAGCACAGCTCCATTCCGAAGTTTGACAGTATATTTGAAGTTCTCAACCTAAAATGAGCTCTGAGTCACATTTCTTTATACATGCATTGATTTGTGGGCAGTTTTATCAGAAAACCTTCAGAATCAAGCATGCAGGCATTAGTTTTACCTTTATTCATTATTAATTCAGTTGTTAAATATTCATTGAGCAACGACTAAGTGTGAGATAATCTTTAAAGCACTGAAGAGACAATAATAAAGTAAAGAATGTCATAAGGAAGAAGCAGAGTAAGGTCAGAGAAAATGATAAGAGCTACAAGTGTGCAGGGAAGGATCAGAACAGGCCTGGCTGAGCTGTGAACACTGGAGCAGAAACACCTGTGCCAGGGAGGGTGTGTGCTGTGTGAATATTCACAAGAAGAGGGTATCAGACAGAGGTGAGAGAAAGTAAAGGTCTAATGCTCTGATGGAAGAGGGTACAAGCGACCTCAAAGATGTCGCAGCTTCAGTTCCAGACCACCACAATAAAGCCAATACCTCAATAAAGCAAGTCAGGTTCATTTTTTGGTTTCCCAGTACATATGAAAGTGATGTTTACACTACACTGTAGTCTATTAAGTGTGCAATAGCATTATGTCTAAAAAGGGTACATACCTTAATTAAAAATGCCTGACTGCTTAAAAGTACTAACCATCATCTGAGTTTTCAATTTTTAGCTTTTTGTTTAAAATGAGAAACTTGCAACTCTTCCTTTCATTTCAACACTTAAAGGTTACTGTAGGGTCATTAATTGTCTCTTTTTAATATCGTTATGTCTCAGGGAATAGGGAGACCCGAGAAGGGGTGGAGAGATGGGGGAATGGCTGGTTGGTGGAGCGTCCACAACATTTAGTTCACTGTCTCAATGGGTATGGTTCAGGGTGCCCCAAAAGCGTTGCAATGCTAGCAGCAAAGATCACTAATCACTAATCCACCCATAGATCACCATAACAAATATACTAATGAAAAAGTCTGAAATATTACAAGAATTACCAAAACATGACACAGAGACACAAAGTGAGCAAATGCTATCAGTAATATGGCACCAATAGACTTGTTCAACAAAGGGCTGCCACAGACCTTCAATTTGTAAGAGACACAGTATCTGCAAAGTGCAGTAAAGCAAAGCACCACAAAAGGAGATATGCCTCTATCTTATATGAGATATCTCTAACATATGCACATAGAAGAAATTTCTCCCATATGATTTTAAATAACTTTTCACCTACATGGTATCATCTTTCCTGCAAAAAAAAAAATCAACTACATACTTTTGTCTTCTCCAATAAAATGGTCAATTAAGTACTATGTTCAACTGCAAAGAAATAGAAACATTTAAAAAAAAAAAAGATCTTCGACAAAAAGGGTATTTTTCTTTCCCTCATGTAAACTCAAGTCAGGGAGCAGATGATGGACGACTGGTACAAGAACCCCATACACCAGGAGACCAACCTCCTATCTTTTTGCTTTTCCATTCTTAGTGTGTGTATCGAAGTTTACTTCATGGTCCCAATATGGCCACTATAGCACTAAGCATTTACAATAGAACAGAAGGGTAAATAATCACCTTCTATCTGAATCTGTTCCTATCTGAATCTGCTCTCCTATCTGAATTTGCTATACACTACGCCTACTGCCAGCTTGGAAGGAACTTTCCCATGAGTCCACCTAAGAGCTTCTACTTACCTGTCACTGGTCAATGGTTCATATGGCTTCTTTATTTGCAGGGAAATTGGGAAATATACTTTAACCTTGATTCATGGCTCTCCTCAAGATCAGGGTTATATGAGGATAAGAAGAGAATAATAGTAGACCACTGAAACCAAGTAACCATGGTTTCAATTACAAGAAGTGGACACAAATGATCAGCCTCCATTTCATAACCAAATATGAGTCTAAAATCTTATTACTGTGCCAATTATTTGTTGTCCCTAGGTTATATAACATCTTCCTCAATGTATTCATCCCTTACTCTTCATCTCTATTGAGTTCCCACACATATCTCATCATTTGTAATCTCCTCGGATTGTTATAATCCCTAGGGAGAACTATAAATAGCATCTCTTCCCTAAAATAATGCAGTAGCAGATGGAAGCTAACTCTCATTCTCGTTCCTCATGGAGACCAAGTTAGAGGGCATGGTTTCAAGTTTATTGGCCAGTAGCTAATCCTGAATCTCAAAGAATACAGACTTTCCTACCAGCAATGGACTTCTACAGGAAAATCGCACTCCCAAAGGCAAACATGCCTGCCATTCTTCACAGACTTGACAATCAGATAAGCCACTCCATTGCCCCAGTAGCTGAGTATTTCACTGCCACTAACACCTGGAAAGAAACCTAAAGTGTGGGAAAGAAGTTCTTCCCAGCACTTGTCGTTCTGGAACACTGGTGGCCCTGGGTAATCATGCTTATCAGAATTCATGCTCACCCATGGATATCATTGGGGCACCACCCCATGAATCTTCCTGAACAGAAAGAATGCTTCAGCTTTAAACCTAAGGCTTAAGTTATCCCTCTGGAAAGGCCACAAGGAGAAGCTACTTTGAAAGAAGATGAAACAGAGATACAGAGAAAGAGGGACCCAGCTGTCCCAGAGTTCCAGTTAAGCCCAGCTTTCTATGGACTCACCTGCTTAAGAGCAACCCCACGCATGACCACCAGCAAGACGAGAAGGACTGCCCAGCTAAGTCAGCCCAGGTGGCATGCTGGAGCAAGTAAATGAAATAATGGTTGTTTTAGATTGCTACCTTTTGGAGTGGTTTGTTACAGAACAATCAATAACCACAGCAATTAAATACTGTTATTTCTTCCATAGTACTCCTCATAGTTTCCCTCTTATCTAGTCTCAGCTTCAGTGTGTATTACCAGAAAACTTGAAATATTGGCAAGTTCTCAATAAATATTAGCTATTATTATGTAAGCCACTTTGTAAATGGCAAATGTGAGTGTAAATATTCAGAGTAATAACCATTTTTGAGTGCTGTTTGCTGCTAGTTGCCTTTTCAAAACTCTAAGATGATACTTAGTCTTCTCGGTGATCTAAAATTGTCATTTTTATGGTCTTCTATCAGTTCTGGTCTCCTCTACTTTTGTACAACACAAGGCTCTACTTTGCTTTCTTTTAGAAGTTCTTGTGTGTACTGTTCCTGCTTCATATTACAAACTTCCATCTACACTGTGTATTTCAGTGTCCCTCTCTCTTCCCTCCCATTCTCCTGCTTCCAATAGGAAATTTTGCCAGACTCTAGCCATTGGGCCCTAGGTGTTGGTATTCCCATAGCCTAGTATTTCGTAGACTTTTGTTTGTATGCAGTTGCCATATACATTTGTCCATGTCACCTAAATAGGATGGTAATACTTGAGCAAAGTTGAGACCCAGTATTTTCCCCACTTTTGCATTTGCTAGTATTGAGAAGTCCATTGAAAGCTCACTGCCTGCTTTCATAGCTAGGCATCCAACTCGGAACATAAGAACCACCTGAAAATTTTCTTCATGCAGAGTTGTATCTTCTGAACCTCAACAAGTTTTGACTTGGATTTTATCATGGTATGCCAAAGATATGATATGCTTAAGGCATCAATTTTCTGAATATTAGATTGCCAATTCTCTATGTCGATTAGTCCTGGATTCATTCTGGGCTATAGGAGAAACAGTATCTAACATCCACAATACTTGTATGGGTCCATGAGAAAAAAAATTTATTTCCATGAAATCAGAAGGGAAAAAAATGAACTTAGTTTGAAAAAAAAAACTCATATTTAGTATTAATATATTCATCTATATACCAATCTAGTAATAAAATATAATTTTAAATACCTTTTTTTAATGGAGGAAGAGACCCATAAAGGCCAAAGTGCCTAGAGCGCATGATGGTCGTAATGTAGCCCAAGATTTGTTAAGCGAATTGTTCTCAAAATTTAGAAGGCATTAGAATTTCCTGTGATTTTTCTTTTATGTCTTCTCAGCCACAATAGCAGTGATTCTGTTAAGCAAAGCTAGAATAAATCTCAGGAATCTGCATTCTTAATGATCATTTTAGGTAATTCTGCTACACGCTGAACTAGAGGAAAACTGAAGCAGCAAAATGAGAAACAATGAAAGTTTTGCCTCTAAGGAACAGAGCTGTGGAATGGGACAAATAAGATATATGTTGCTTTCTGTTATATTTTTTCTGTACCAAATGATTTGTTCCTACTCCATGCATATGCCTACAATGAAACTATCGGCTCCAGAATCAGCAGCATCCTGGAACTCCCTTGAAATTCTCCTGTCTGTGGGTAGGTTATTCTGTAGGGCAAGAGCACAGATTCAGAGATTTTTTGGTGGTCGACTAAATTGCACACTGGTAAACAAGACATATCAGGTTAACCTTGAAAATAGCTGACCTTCCAGTCCAACTATAGCAGGGACTGGGTACAAATAGGACCAATTGGGTAGATGATTAAAACGCAAACCAAAACAAAACAAAAAGAAAGGCAGGTTTCAAAATAAGTAGATTGATTCTCTTTTGTTAATATTGAAGAGATTTGGATGCTTTCATTTTCCTAAAAGAAGGGTGAAATTAAGATGCACAAGTCAAAAAGAAAATACAAGATATTATTTGGGTTCGAATGACTGATGTTGAAGCTAGCCACCTGTCACCCGTGCACCCACTGGATGAATCAAAGGCCCTTCAAAGCCAGGCTGTTCTCTATATATTAAGCACTTAGTGTCTTCATCTGATCGCTCACTCATGAGAGGGTATGTAACAGCTGCATATGTGTGCGGTGTTTGGGGGAGCTGAAATTTATTAAGAAGTTCAACCAGATTGCCCAGCAAAAAAGCCAGTTTCTAGCCAAGCTGATTATGCACAGGGCAGCAAATTATTCTTTAATTAAGATGAATTGAATAACCACCAAAGAATTTGTCAGGGGGCAGGGCCTGAACAAAGCTAGAAATCTTTACCCCATTATAAATAGTAACATCTTCCCTAGGAGAAACCATGATGTGTTCCACAGCATGAACTGGAATTATTGGTTATTCCCTCCAAGTCCCAGGAAATGCAATCCAGTTTTTCATGATTGCAAAGTGCCTCATAACATTCATTATTTTATCTTCACAACAAGCCTGTTGGGCAGCCTGGGGATGTGATTCCCATTTTACACAGGAGGAAACAATCAGAGAGAGATTAAGTAACTCGCCCAATGTTCCAGAATGAAAAAGGATAGACAAGTCCAATTTTGAGCTGTGAATTTCTAGCACATCATTTAGCTCATTGCTCTGCTCGCCTAAAATCCCAAAATAAATTTGACTGGTCCGAACATTTAAAAAGATATCATAATTATTTAAATTAAAGATGTCTTGATGGACTTGAATGCTATTTCTTGTCCGCCCACATCCCCCTGGACATGTTCTGTAAAATTTCTTTTCTCAAGGACAGTGTTGATTTAATTGGAAGGAATCATGTTCCCGTTTCCTATTTTGGCTACCACAGTACCCTCAGCCATATGCACAGTGGCCATCTGGAAAAATCCATTCCTAACTTCAGGGAGTATTGCTTCGGTCTGCCCTGAAACTGTTTACCCACTGGCACTGCTCTTCATTTTCAGAAGCAGTGTGATTTCTACTTGGGATTACTTGAGATTCTGCCTAATAACCAAAACAAACAGTGGTGCATAAGCCTCCACAGAGAATCTGCACACATAGTTAGAGAATACTCCCCCAGCGCTACTCTATAATTTGTTCCTTTTTTTGCAGTTTTGTTTTTTATAAGAGTTGTTGAATTCAGCTTTTGTCCAATGTATTCATGACTACGAGGCCTTTTTTTTTTTTTTTTTCCTTTTCTCTTTTTCAGACTAAGAAATACTCAAAGGTATAATCAGGTCCTTCCACAGTATTTAATTAGCTGTAATTAAAAGACATCTACACAGTGTTTTCAAAGTCTTTTCTTCTGTTACATTGCTAATGAATTAAGAAATTAATTGGCATGTGAGTTACAATCGAAAATGTCAGTGAGAAAATTTTAACTATCTTATAACATTATCCTTTTTTTGTAGGTCATGTTCTGTCACTGTATTAAATTCAATGGCATTCCCAATCACCAAAAGGAAAAACAACAACAAAATAAGCCAACATATAAGAAGAATGGTCAGAGGGAGAGGGCAGGAAAAGGGATAAAGGATGTTCCCATAGACCCATATTCTAGTAAGCTTGTTTTAAATGATCAAATTTCCCATCTACAACATTAGATTTTGGAGATTTTTTAAAAAATCTCCAAATCTCTTCGGGATAGTGGGGTGAAGGCAAAGGATATAGCAAAGAGTGTGGGGAAGAAGATGAACCTATGTTCATACCTAGCTACCTGCCTCTTTTGCTTTAATAATATACATGGAAATATTATACATATAATTAATTATAACAACAATAACAAGGTCCCATGAAGGACAGTTTAATAAATAATTTCGAAAATACTACCTTATGTTCCCATCTTCAGTCTTTCACAAAGCCATTTTCTACAGATCTATTTAGACTTTATCTTTCCACTTTAGATGATATATAATGATTTTTATTTGGGCAAAATAAAGATATCAAATATAATAAGTATGATAGGTTAAGGATATACATGTTTAGCACATGAAACGTTTATACAAGTCTATAAAATAATATAAAAACACCAATGCAGGTGGGCAAAGAACATGAACAGAGAGAATCATACACAAACAATACTGATGACTAATAGAAATAAAATAGGTTAATTTTACTAGTAATCAAAGACATACAAATCAAAAGAAGATAACCCTTAACTTCTCTATCATTAAGAAATTCTTAAAAATATAATACCCAATGTTTGGAGAGGTTAGGTTCCACACATGGTGCATCTTTCTGGAGAGCAAGTCAGCTATGTAGCAAAAGCTTTAGAAGTGGGGGGCGCCTGGGTGGCTCAGTGGGTTAAGCCGCTGCCTTCGGCTCAGGTCATGATCTCGGGGTCCTGGGATCGAGTCCCGCATCGGGCTCTTTACTCAGCAGGGAGACTGCTTCCCTCTCTCTCTCTCTGCCTGCCTCTCTATCTACTTGTGATCTCTCTCTGTCAAATAAATAAATAAAATCTTAAAAAAAAAAAAGCTTTAGAAATGAGCACATGCTTGTGAACACTCAGTAATTTTACTTTCTTAAGAATTTTTTCTAAAGAAATTTTCAAAGATAAACTGCAAACTTATATGAGTTATTTTATTGTAGCAAATATCATAATAAATTGGTAATGTCAAAAACCAGAAATAATCCAAATGCCAACAGTAAAGTTTAAAATATATATTGATCATCCATTTAGTTGAACATTATGCTAAAAAAATTATTTCTGAAGAGTATATAATGACGTATATAATGATGCAATGTTTTGTGGAAAATAGACTATAAAACTATATTATCCAGAAAAAAATTATGTCTGAGTGTTAATATTTTGTATAGTATTACATAAAAATAACAATATATACATAAAATATTAATGCTATCCCTGTATCAATTACATTAAAATATTAACAGAAGTTATATTGGGGTGGTTGAATAACTGGAAATTTTCTTTCTCCTCCAATTTTTGTAAAATGCTCTATAAGGAAAATGTGCTATTTTATAATTACAAAATATAAAATTGATTTTATATATCAAGATTAATATATTTCTTTGGAGCAGAAAGTACTATAGCAGAAGCATATTTTAAAAATTAGATTTTTGCCACAATTAACTGTAATGGAAAATATTTATAATATTTAATCTGTGTCTTTGAAAACCTTAAGGACTCAATAGTCAAACCACAGATATTTTAACATTGTTAAAGAATTTTCTAATAAAATTTAAAAGACAAATATCATTATCTACCCAACGTTATCAGATAGAGTTTAATTTCCCATTGAACTTTATTTGAAGTCATTAATTCTATGCTAAACAATTTGGAAATCTACTAATTAATGAATCAGAACAATGGATTATATGGGATGATCATAGTAATAAAGATTAATAATCATTTTCATATATCTTACTATATTTGACCCTCATATTTGTAAAAAGGAATAACGCTTCCCTGACTACAAATGGTGGAGAAATTTGTTGGAGTGAAATTAATGGAGCTTTCCATGGTCTCTTGGCAAGTCCATGAGGAAACCAGGCCTTTGACTTTGTACCTCTGGATACTGATCCTGAACCAAAGTCCATGCCTATGTTCCATGCTAGCTCCTAAAATAATCTCTCTCTTATCTACTCATATGATTCTACCAAAAATATTTGCTCTTAAAGTATAACATCATCCATAACTGGTGAGTTAGATAAACACCACATTATTCAACAGCCTTGGAGAAAGCCCAGAAAGGGCTCAAATTTCCACTGGATGGCGTGGAGCCTGTTCTCACCTTACAAATAGGTTTCAAAGAAATTTGCAGTCATTTGCCACATTTCCAAAATGTAATTTAAGAAAAATCTTAACAGATATTACATTCGCATTGTTTTAAAAGTCAATTAATTCAAGGTCTTAAATTATCACTACTTTTTTGAATGTTTGTATGATAAGCCACTTTTCTTTCATTCCCAAACTACCTCTGGGGGGCGCCTAGGTGGCTCAGCTGCTTGAGCCATGGACTCTTGATTTTGGCTCAGGTCCTGACCTGAGGGTCCTGGGATCCAGCCCTGCTTAAGGATCTGCACTCAGCAAGAAGTCTGCCGGAGATTCTCTCCCTCTCTCTCCCTTTCCCTCGGTCCTCCCCTTGCACACACGTGCTTGCTCTTACTCTCTTTCTAAAATGAATAAATAAATCTTTAAAAAAAAGACTAAAAATGAAGAAGAAATGACCTTCAGTTTCACCATCTGGGAAGATGGAAGATATTAGTGTCTCCCCATCCCCCCTTCACTGGCCCCATCTTTCCTTTTCTATCTCCCATAACTGCCAACTGTACTGTACATGATCAAAGTTGGTAGTATTTACAGTTTGTCAAGTTTTGTTCACAGGATGATTCTAAATGCAAAACTGTAAAGAGAGTAACATTATATAACTGACACTTTTCTTTTTTTTTCACTAACAACGACATCGTTTGCCATAATCACATTTCCTTTCCTATACAACTAGTGCATGTTTGTTTTAACTTGGAGTTTTCCACTTCCTTTTTGCCCCCATTTTTCCCATTTCTCATAAAATTTATGGACTTTTCTTCTAATCCTTCCGTGGATTTTTTTTTTTATTACAACGACTTTTAATTTCAAAGAGCTCTTTCAAGTTTTCTGATTTTACTTTTTATATAGTGTACCGTTCTTCTTTTACTAATAATTTTTTTTTTTTCTCAAACGTTCTTGGGAATTTAATCTCAACTTTATCTTGGACGTTCTAACCCATTCCCCAAAAGGGACAAATTTCCTCCATGTACTTTTATTTCTTTCCTTCCTATCTTTCCTTCTATCTTCCCTCCCTCCCTCTTTGTCTTTCTCTTTCATTTTCTGGGTGCTGCAGCTCACAGGATGCCTGCCTCCTGCTTGAATCATCCAAGCTCTTCAGTGAGATTGGGCCCCACTTGTGCCCAAGTTTTTCCTGACCTCCTTCCATTGCCAGTCTCACTTCAGTACTAGAGTTTCTAGAGATCACCCCCTAAACGATCTGCATCTAAACAGTGAGCATTCTAAAGTGTTTCAGATCTTTAACTGCCCATTCATATTAACTGTGAGGCAACTGAGTAAATAAATGGTGATAAAGCATTCGTTTTGTTGGAGGATTTGTATTTAACCAAATTTAGTATTTTGTTTACTCTTGAGATTAATGCCTTTACTACCTGTCATAATCTTTGGTTCCTAAGCCACTGCCCTTTCACCTCCAAGATAGTTTTTATTTTCCTATTTCTTTAAAGAAAAAATTCACTAATTAAAAAAAAAAAAATGCTGTGGGGGCACCTGGGTGGCTCAGTGGGTTGAGGCCTCTGCCTTTGGCTCAGGTCATGATCTCAGGGTCCTGGGATCGAGTCCCATGTCGGGCTCTCTGCTCAGCAGGGAGCCTGCTTCCCTTCCCTCTCTCTCTCTGCCTGCCTCTCCGCCTGCTTGTGACCTCTGTCTGTCAAATAAATAAATAAATAAATAAATCTTTAAAAAATGCTGTGTATGTTACATTTGCCTGGAGGTGAATGTCTTCATTTCTGCACTGTAGCAGATTTGGATGGGAGGTGGGGGTGGTAAGAGGGATAAAATGGAGTTAAAGACAACCATATGACCTCCTTCCTCTCTGTCACCTAGGCTTTACCTGAGAGCTGAATTGCTTTGAGGTCCTAAAGGGCATAGCAACTGCTTGGCAATAACCGCTTACTGCCCAATTTCAGAAATAGTTTTTTTTGTTTGTTTTCTGCTTCACTTTAAAGCTCAATTATTCTTCATCCAGATAATTGCTAAAAATTTGCTACTGATGATGGCTCCCTAGTCTCTTCATTATTGGAGACATACTTTTTTTTTAAGTCAATTGGTTTATAATCAATTTAAGGATGGCCTCTTTTTTTCCTAAAGATTTATTTATTTATTATTATTATTTTTTTTTTTAGAGAGGAAGCAGAGGGAGGAGGTGAGGGAAAGGAAGAATTTCAAGCAGACTCTGCTCTGCACACAGGGCCACATGTTGGGCTCAATCTCATGACCGTGAAAGATCAAGCCCTGAGCTCAAACTAAGAGTCCAATGCTTAACTAACTGGGACACCCAGGCACCTCTAAGGATGGCCTCTTGAAGGAAAGAAAAACATGTATGATCAGAGTACTATATTAAAATGGAAGCCAGCTGTTGTTGTTTTTTTTTTTTTTTTCAAATAAAGTCATCAATGATATTTGCTTTATATCTTATATAACCATGAACTATTAAAATAAGATCCCATTTATACTAGAGGATTATAAAATATATACAATTTTGGTGTCAAAAACACCTGACTCAATTTTATGGTCCTTAATTTTTAACTAAATCTCTATTATATCCCAAGCTTCACCATAGTTTTATACCTGAAATTTTGTCTCCCTTTCTTCAGAATCAGAAGGTCATTCGATACTCATTCTGAAAACTTTTGAATCCTAATAACTTACATCTGGGATCCAGATGTAAGAAGAATGGACCATCAGATTGTCGTGATCAATTATGTTTATGCTTTTGGGCTCTCTGTGGTTCTGCTGAAATATTTAGAAATTACAATTTACTCCTTTTACACATTAAGTATTTAATTCATCCTCATGTTATCTAACTCCTTTTTATGGAGCTGCTTTCTATTAGTTCTAGAAGTCTCTTGAGAAAACTTTATTAGTTTTAGTTTCTCTTCACCATCCTATCCTTTAATATATCTTTCCAGCTAAAGTAGACAAGTTACTTTATTGGTGCAAAAGTATTTCTCTCCCCTCTGTTTAAAAGGAGACTTTATGGGCAAATTAACTTATTCCTAGTTTCCCTTCTCACAGTTTTTGGAAGAGCTGTTAAAGGTGATGTAAATACTGAAAGAAAGGTTAATCCTACTTGGGACTTTCACTGACCCTCCTAAATGCAGTTCTTATGGCCCCTCTAGTCAGTGAGAATCCCATCCTCAGCCATTTAACAAGTACCCATAAAGTGAAGTGCATTGCCTGGCACATTCATTCCCGAACAGATAATTATTAAATACATAATTGAATCCTAGAAGATCTCTACCCCTTGGCCCATGTAGTAGGCAGAATAAGGGCTCTTCTAAAGTTGTCCATATCCTAATCCCCAAAATCTATAAGTACGTTTCCTTACATGGCAAAAGGAATGTTACAAATGTAATTAAGATCATTGACCTAGAGATGGGGAGAATATCCTGTATTATTCAAGTGGACCCAATCTAATCACATCAGTCCCTAAAAGGAAAGACTCTTTCCCAGCTATGGTCAGAGAGATACAGTCTTGCTGGCTTTAAACATGGAGGAAGAAGGCATGGAATTCAGGTGGCCTCTAGAAGGTAGAAAAGGCAAAGACATGGATTCTTCCCTAAGGTCTCCAAAAGAAATGCAGCTTGATTTTATCCTAGTGTGACAGACTTCTAATGTACCGAACTATAATACATTTGTGTGGTTGTAAGTCACTAAGTTTATGGTAATTTATCACAGAAAGCAATAGAAAATAATATAACTTTGACCTCTATACCTGAAATTTCTTCACTTTTGTTTTTGCTTGTTGAATAGTTTCTCCATCCCTCAGAACCCATCTTAAATGCTACTTCCACAGGAACCCTTTCATGTCTCCCCCTCCCCAAATGCACTGATCTTTCCATTTTACTTTTTTTTAAATTTTTTTTCAGTGTAACAGAATTCATTGTTTATGCACCACACCCAGTGCTCCATGCAATATGTGCCCTCCATAATGCCCACCACCTGATTCCCCCAACCTCCCACCCCCACCCCTTCAAAACCCTCAGATTGTTTTTCAGAGTCCATAGTCTCTCATGGTTCATCTCCCCTTCCAATTTCCCTCAACTCCCTTCTCCTCTCCATCTCCCTATGTCCTCCATGTTGTTATGCTCCACAAATTAGTGAAACCATATGATAATTGACTCTCTGCTTGACTTATTTCACTCAGCATAATCTCCTCCAGTTCCATCCATGTTGCTACAAAAGTTGGGTATTCATCCTTTCTGATGGAGGCATAACACTCCATAGTGTGTATGGACCACATCTTCCTTATCCATCCGTCCGTTGAAGGGCATCTTTGTTCTTTCCACAGTTTGGCGACCGTGGCCATTGCTGCTATAAACATTGGGGAACAGATGGCCCTTCTTTTCACTTCATCTGTATCTTTGGGGTAAATACCCAGTAGTGCAATTGCAGGGTCATAGGGAAGCTCTATTTTTAATTTCTTAAGGAATCTCCACACTGTTCTACAAAGTGGCTGCACCAACTTGCATTCCCACCAACAGTGTAAGAGGGTTCCCCTTTCTCCACATCCTCTCCAACATCCATTTTACTTTTATTGCTTATTTCGATACTTCTTTTGTTATCTCTTTACCTTTTATTTTGCATTTTAAGTCTAGAAACCAACTAGCTTTATTATAAGGACCTTCAAGGGTAAGAACCATGTCTTACTTTTTACCCACCAATATAACATCTTGAACCTGTATATAAGCATTTGTTAAAGTAATCAAGAAATAAAGACTTATAACCACACTTCTATGAACTGAATTCTGTATCCCCAAATTTATGTTAAAACCTTAACCCCCAATGTGACTGTATTTAGTGTCATTAGGAGGTAATAAAGGTTAAATGATGTCATAAAATTCAAATAGGGTCAAATGGGGTCCTAATCTGATAGGACCATAGCTATAGAAGAAAGAGAGAGAGACTGAGAGAGAGAGAGAGAGAGAGAGATCTCTGTCCTTCATGTGAGAACAATACTAGAAACCAGGAAGAGAATCTTCACCAGAAACTGAATTGGTAGGCACTTTGATTTCAAACTTCTCAGCTCTAGATCTATGAGAAATACATTTCTGATGTGTAAGCCACCCAGCCTACGATATTTTGTCATGGCTTCCAAGGGGTAATGAACTTCATCCTTATCCTTCCCATGTGTGCTTCTCTTTTTGAGACATATTATTTACAAACAATCCCTCTTTCACAAATGGGTCATCTATTTTGCTTGATCTCATTTGATAAAGTCTTGATCTCATTTGATTATAGTTTCAGGTAATGCGCACGAGAGGAATTTAAGTGAGTTTTTCTTTTTGTAACAAACTAGCTGGGAAGCAACTTAATGCTGGCTGCTCAAACAAAAACTGGCCAGCAGATCTTTTGTTTTCCATGTTTACTCTACCTTCACGGTACTTCTACTATTTTGATGTGATAAGAATCATCTGCATTTCAAAATCACTTACCATCACTTTCTAAAAATTATTCTGTCAATGTGACAAGTACTTGCTGATGAATAATAGGGATTTTGATACAAACCAAAGACCAGTGCTATCAGGTCAAAATATAGAACTGAAGAGTAGGTGCATTAAATTCAACACCCAAGAATTTCAAGCCTAAGAGCTGTCAAAAGGAGTAGTTTTCTCAATACAATATAATACGCCACAAGAAGAATGTATAATGTGAATGCAACTGAAAACTGAATCATTTGTGACTTTATGCATCAAGGTTGGCATGATGAATTATAGCTAGAAGTAAAGTGATCACATAAACAACCGTATCTAAGTGAAATATGTGCTAGAAAGTTTCTCTTGAAACATCCATGTTTTTCAAGGATGACCCCTTATAGAATCCACTGAATCTCTGGTAATTTTTAATATTCAATGCTTATAGAATCCTCTGTAATGGTAGACAAAGGTAGACAAAGTTCTATTGAAAAAGGAAGCGGGCATACTGGTCATTTACCTCAGTCAGATAAAAGATTCACAGCCATAAACAAGAGAAATCTTAAAACTGTCCTATTACTGATGGTAATATTTTAGAAATGAATGTCATCATGGTCAAACAAGTGATTCCTGCAAGGTCAAAGAGAACCATAGTCAAGGAGAGCAATGTCTCTCCAATCATTATACACACCACTCCTTTAACCTGACCTTTATACTTTACTTCCTTCACCATGAAATTCGATAAATCTACCCTTCCCAATCAGAATACCCAACATTATGCAAACAAAGCTAATGTGTTTATAAATGGATTATTAAAAGATACCTAAGGTGCAAAATAACAGTCCTGAATAACATTTCTGAAAATAAACCAAGTATGATTCATATCTCCATTAGGCCAATACCAGAGTGAAGAAGATTCTCATCACAGTATTTCATGGTATTTCATCTATAGTACAAAAATTACATATGATCACTGGTAATGTAGCAGAAGATTCTCACTATTGGTGCTCCTCAGATATAGGACATAAATTGAGCAGAGTTCAACATGATAACTAGCCAAATCTGTCATTCATTCATTTATTCATTCATTCATTCAAATATTCAACATGTAATTCTGGAGAGCTACTTGGTGACAAATAAAGGTTGCAATTGATGATCTACTTTTTCATCAAATAAAGAGTTGGGGAGAAAGTTGGGAGGGTGATTACAATCCATGGACTAGAAGTATCTATCCAATGCAATAGTGTCATCTTTAGTACACCTGGGAAGTGGTCATGCAGTCTCTGTTAAAACCTTCCAGAAAGCTCTAAAGAAAATTCTCGGATGCAAGAAACCTGCCCCCTTATATTATCTCTAGCAGCCACAATGCTGTATGCTAGTCACATGGCATGCTCAGTTCAGTTAGCACCTTGAAGGGCTGCCATTCTGCCAGAAGTGGTCTGCAGGATGACAGCAGAGTGTTGGTAGATCAAATGTCTTTGGCTCTGGGTTTTATTTATCAGTGAGAACTGATTGATGGTTCAGCCCATATACACACACTCAGGCTAATGGCTTCATCTTTACTGCTCTAAATGTAATGCGATGTTAATTTGGATAAACAGTTGTTAAGGTTCATATTAGAGGTTTATTTTTTCTGTAATCATTTACTTAACATCTTAATTTTTCCCTCTCAAGCCTTCCAACTTAAATTGTTTAAAGATAATCTGTGTGAATACCAGAAAGCATCCATGTTATGTCAAATGTAGGCAAGAGAAACATAATAGTATCAACTTCTGATCTTTAGGTAACATTTTTCTTCTTCTTTTCTTGACACTGTTTAATGTAATACAGTGAAATAGGATATCTGAACATCAGGGCAAATTTCTGTATTTTTTTTTAATTTCTGTATTTTTAAACCTCCCTTCCCATTCACTTTGGTCTTTGGCCAGATAGATACGTAGGTAGGTAGATAGATACACAGACAGACAAATCAACCTACATATTTTATGGACAGTACTTTTACAACGAAATCCCACCCCCCACTTCAGAATACTCAGTAGCAAAGGGGCTACATTTTGCCAGAGATAATGTTGTAAGAGGAAATCATGACACTTGTTTGCAATCCTACGTTCTACAGCAATGGCTCAGTAAGGGTCTGTAGCACTTTATCTAGAAATCTTTCATTAGGTCAACAGCATGCAATCCAGTGACAAGAAAAGGAGGGCTGGATCCTGTAAATATACACACACATATATACACACACACACGTCTGAGAACTGGCAGTCGCTTTTTTGGTGGAGATGTGTTATTCCAAAATTGGCATAATCACAGTTTCCACCTCGTTTATGACCAGCATAAAAAATTGCATAAAATATCATGCACAGCTGTAGTCAGAAGGAAGATTCAATTTGGGCTTTGTGTAGACTTGACTTGCTGCCAGTGCAGTTATATACATCATCTAGGGCTGCATTTAAAAGGATAAAATACAGTTTTAATTCTTACAGCAAATTTATTTTGTTAAAGAAAGATAAAAACGTTAAAATAGATCATAAAGAGCATTAAGTTCCTCCCTGCCCCCCGCCCAGTCCATCTTTTGTTAATATAACGTTAAAGGGTTAGCAAAAGATGAGAAAGCCATAAAATTAAAGGTTAAGACTGCAGTTCTATCTCTCCACAGAATGAGAAGTTCTCTGGTGATTGCGTGCTCCTTTTTGTTACTCAGACAGCCTTGTTGGGGATGTTATACGTGAACAACCTCAAACATCCCTGCTGGTTTCTTTGGAAATCTCAAAGGCCACAGTGATAGAGAACAGCATGGGAAAGCTGCTGAGGAATAACAAGGTTTTCATCTGAAACCCAAAAGCACAATGTAGCACGCAGTTTTACAAGGAGATTTTCTCCACACCTATGGAGGAAAGGGCTGAGTACCACTGCATCACAGCGTCTTTAAACTCTCAAGAGTCTTAAAGGACCAGCTGCTTCATTTCCCAATTGGGGTCCAAAGAAAACGAATGACACATGGCTGATCATTGACTGAATCAGAACCAGAACTTGAATACAAGATTCTTTCTACCTCTTATACACTGCTTCAGATAGAGCTTGGCACCTCAGAGAATGGGTGATTAGTTGTACTGAAAGACAAAGGGGTAAACTTGTTTCTTATCTGATGGTAAGCTGGAGCCAGTTGGCAGGCTCTGGAGAGTTGATTGATATCTCTTCCTGACCTGCATTTAGTGACTTCTCATTGGTAGCTTGAAATTAGCCTTGGTGGGAGTATTGACACCACAGAAATGGACAAATGCTAGAAACTGAGGTTCTTCTTTTCCCTGGAGCTGGATGCTAAACATGTATGAACACATCACATCACTTACTGCACTTAGCTCATCAGGGATCAGGCATAACGCTGCTCTCAACTATGGACACTCATTTGCTCTCTCACAGTCTCTAGTAACTAACTCTCAGTCATCTACAGCACAGCTCATGAGGACCTGCCGTGATCCTATATGGATTTTGAGGATAACCTGTTTCTGAGGGTTAGAGCTCCACCAGGACACCTAAATCAGGAGATACCAGAACATGGCTCTGTCAGTTATGTACAGAAAGCTAACATGTCGGTAGTTGTCAGAGCTTCAGGTTCCAAAGATTTATTTCTTTTAATCTAAAGAGTGCGTTGGTACCTTCAGTTTATATAGATCATGTATAGCTTATCATTAAGTAGAATTTTGCTGCAGGACAAACAGAATCTTGAGTTTAAGAAAAGTCACTGAGGAGGATATATATAGAAAGCTGACTCACCACCAAAAGGATACTTCTTACCAACAAGAGGCAAGAAAATACAGTTGCTAAGAGCTCTGTAGGCAGGTAGACTAACGTTTGAGCCCAGGTTTGGCAACTAACCTGTGTGACCTTAAACAATTTAGTGACCTCATCATGCCTCACTTTCATGATGTATAAAATGTAAATAAAAATAGTTAGCTACCTCTTAAGATTACTGCATGGATTAAATGAGATGAAATGCACTAAAATCCACCCCACCTGCCTACCCCAAAATTTTGCTCTAGCAATTCTCTCCCTCTCTCTCCTCCTTTCTCACTCTCTCTCTTTTTCCCCCCTCCACTCAGGGTTTTATTTCCAATCACTCCAATGACCTCTCTCTGTTTTGTCAAGGTTACCAGTGACCTCCATATTACTAAATCCATTGGTCAGTTCTTTGCTTTTATCTTACTTGACTTAGCATATGACATCAGCCCTTCCTCCCCAATATACTTTCTTACGCGACTTTCAGCATCCCAGCCTCTCAAAGCTTTCCTCCTCCCCATGGACACTACCAATTCCCATGGTCCTAACCAGTATAAAGGAGAATTACATTATGTTATGATATACTGCAATAGGGACATTGGACCCTAGTGAAGGAAATGGAGATGCTGCAGGTGATAATGAGGAGGAAGAGTTCAGACTAGTGTTTTTCAGTTTTGGCTGCACATTTGAATCATCTGGGAGCTTCTGGAACTCATAATGTCCTGGCCACACAAAGAAACTCAGAGTCTCTGGGGGTGAGACCCAGGCATTGTTATTGCTTAAGGCTCCCAGGTGATTACAATGTGCAACCTATGTTGAGACACTGATCTAGATGAAGGAAAAATAAAGGCGGGTGCCAAAGGAAGGAAGTAGTTTATAGAAAGTGTCCACAGAGGATTTAGCAGGTAAATGAATGCATAAGACTAAGAAAGGTCAATGATGCTGAAGCAAAGAAAGTGTAACATTTGTACACTAATGACTAACACAAGACAACATTACTTAAAAGATGTTACAAAAAGTATATTTATAAAATACTACTTAGAAGATTCAGAGAAAACAGAGATGATTTGGGTCCATGATGAAGTATATAAAGGTGAAAATTAGGAGAAATAGTGTTGAGTATCAGTTGATAGCGAAATCTGAGTCAGATTGGCTGGATTGGAATTACTATTTCACCACTTTCTTTGACCTTGGTCAAGGTGCCTCAGTTTCCTCCTCTGTAGTATATAAGAGTAAACTTATAAGTCTTTTAGAGCATTTAGATAATTCATATACAGGTCTTAGAGCAGCATTTGACACACAGTAAACACATATTAAATGTTGACCGATGGTGGTGATGATGATGGTGATGATACAGGCTTTTGAAGAAGTTGAGAGAATTAAGCTAAGAAGTTGGCCCATGCTTGAGCTCTCAATTTTCAGAGACCCATGACAGATGCTGAGTTTTCTCCCTCCGACCAGAACTAGCACAAGGAATGCTGTGAATCATGAAAAACATACCTGTTTGGTGAGTTCAGTCTCCTTTATGGCATTTCCCCTTTCTCTGTCCTTCAAGACCAGAGTTTTTCCACTTGCAAATACCTCCCAGTAGAAAATGACCTGATAAGCAGTGCCATTACTGGGATTACTTTTCTCCGCAGAACTCCCCTATCTTCAAATTTTATCTGAAACTGTGGCATGAATGGCTTTATCCTCAAAGGAATGTTAGCAATCAGCAAATTAAGTGAGATAATGTAGATGAAATCACTTTTAATTTATAAATTACAATACAAATATTAACCTTGACATTGGATATCCTACTTCTGCAAAGCCCTTGAATTGCTTAGAGGAGTATCCTGCTTTATTTGCCACATGCTTCACAAAAAAGCATGGATGTTACTGGAAGGTCAACATTCCTTGCTAGCAGCACATTAATTCCAGCTTATAGGAAAGAGACTTGACCGCAGTGAGCTGCTTTGAATATTGTACCAAAAAGCACATTTGCAGATTGCTTGTGAAAGTTTCTGTTCTTTTGAAAAACCTTAGCAGGAAAATCATGTTGATTTATTCATAATCAGTGTGATTAGGAAACAAAAAGAAAAGAGAAACACAGGAATACATGCGTCTCTAGAATCACAAACCTGTCCAATGTCAGATCATGTCCCTTGGGATTTCTGCTAACTGCCAATATGCTGCTGGTCCCAAGACACATTTATGGAGCACCCGTGAAGCGGCAAGCACCTTCCGAGGCACTGGAGATACAAAGATGAGTAAGACATAGTGAGAAGCACGCAAAAGAGTATGGCATGCAGATCACTTAACTCAATAGATCAGTTTGACATAAAGATAAATTGCAAAGATGGAAGGAGGCACAGGGTCTGTGAGAGCACAGCTCGCTGCTCACATTGGAAACCATTATACCACATGTGTGTCTTAGAGGTAACAGCCTAGCCAGGGGGAAAAATTGCTATCGGTGTTCAAGATAAAAGATAAAGCCAAAACAAACCAAACAAACCATGAAGTGCCCAAGTAGCATATGGATTATGTTCCCTCCCAAGCAATAGGTCATCCTCCGAATACTGTGGTCTCTAATTAGAAAAGCCTTCTCTGTCCTTCCCAGAAATGGCACATTATTTCTCTCCACCATATGAAAGAACAGTCTCATTTTCTCATCTTGCTCTTTTTTTTTTTAACACTTTATTTATTTATTTGACCGAGAGAGAAACTGCAAGAGAGGGAGTATAAGCAGAGGGAATGGGAGAGGGAGAAGCTGGCTTCTTGCTGAGCAGGGAGCCCAATGCAGGGCTGGATCCCAGGACCCCAGGATCACGACGTGAGCTGAAGGAAGACGCTTAATGACTGAGCCGTTCAGGCGCCCCTCACTCTTGCTCCTTACGGTGTGTGTCCAGTTGTGTGTATGAACACGCCCAAACATATACCCTCCAGGTTTGCCTGCCTGACCCAATGATGCCTCTGCACCAAAAATTAAACAGTATACACATGCAATCAAAATGTGTATGTGCAAAGATGTACATTGAAATTATTTACATATTTTAAATAATACCAAGAAGGATTAAGGACAATATCGTATATGCATGAAATGAAATACCTACAGCTATTAAAAATACACGGTTCTGTGGTGCCTGGGTGGCTCAGTCGTTAAGTGTCTGCCTTCAGCTCAGGTCATGATCCCAGGGTCCTGGGATCAAGCTCTGCATCCGGTTCTGTGCTGGTGGGAAGCCTGCTTCTCCCTCTCTCCCGCTCCCTTTACTTGTATTCCTTCTCTCACTGTCTCTCTCTCTCTCTCTCTCTGTCAAATAATAAATAAAATATATAGTTCTGGAATTTTAAGACTAATGGCATGGGAAAATTCTTAGGATATAATGTTTGCTTCTGTTTCGTGTATATGTGAGTATATACACACACACACATATATATATATATGCAAGCATGTTTGTATGTATGTATTTGTATTTCTCAAATTTTCTGCTTTGAACATGGGCTTATGTAAGCATAGAAGGCAAATATGTATACACATGCATAGATGTGTATGTTTGCATGTATACACACATATTCACCACTTATGTTGATATAAGGCCATGCTCAAAGTAGAAAATTTGAAAAATACAAATAACAAAATACCTAAGTGAATATCATATGTAATCTCAACAGCCAGAGATAATCTTTGCTAACAATTAGGCATATATTTTTCCAGGCCATTCTCCATACACACTTGCTTTTTTAAAAACTAAATTGGGGGGCGCCTGGGTGGCTCAGTGGGTTAAAGCCTTTGCCTTCGGCTCTGGTCATGATCTCAGGGTCCTGGGATCGAGCCCCGCATCGGCTCTCTGCTCCGCAGGGAGCCTGCTTCCTCCTCCCTTTCTCTCTGCCTACTTGTGATCTCTGTCTGTCAAATAAACAAATAAAATCTTAAAAAAAAAAAAACTAAATTGGAACACTGGGGTTTTGCTCATTCCGTGTAATGTCACATCAAGAACAATTCTCCATATTACTAATTATTCTCTGTAAATTTTACTTTCAGTTCAGTATAATATTCCATCCTTTGAATGTAGTATAACTTTTTTAGCAGTTTCCTTATAGTGGACAGGAATGATTATTATCCTCTTATTGTTATAAGTGACTCTTCAATGAACTTCCTTGACCATAAGTCTTTGTTCATATATTCACTTATTTCTTGAGACTGGCTGCATAGAAGTAAAATTACCAGGTCAAAAGGTAAATGATTTGTAATGCTCTTGAAATATATTTTCTAAATTGCATTTCAGAAAGGTTATACTGACTGATACTCTCACCAACGGTGTACAACGGCACTCTTAACTCTTTGTCTTCAGTGTTACCTTTTATCAGCATTGCAAATTTGACTCATGAAAAAAAATCTCTTTTGAAGTTATATTATCTTAAATAAAACAAAGTATACAAAATGGTATATGCAATATGATCTCAAAGATATAAAATTATGCCTAGAAAAAAATTAATGGAAGGAAATACATGAAAATGTTTAGCACTTAGTGGTAGAATGATGGATTACTGTTCTTTTCACATAACAATATTAATAACAATATATCTACTAATTATTCAAAAGCTACCATACTTCAGGAAACATGCTAAGTAATTTTCATGTGCAGAGTCTTTAATCCTCAAAACCCCACAAAGCCTTATTGTGCCATTTATAGAAGAGCATGACTAAGCCTAGAAAACCAGATAGAGGCCTGGATTTAAACCCGAGCTTAACTAATTCCACAGCTCCTGTTTTTCCTGTTTCCCTCTCTACTTTCTGATATTTTTGCCAAGTAGCATGTGTTCTTTTTAAAACCATAAGAAGCAACAAAAGTTATTTTTACAGTCATTCACAAATAAAAGGGTCTCTTACTAAAACTGTTGCCAATAAAATTTGACCAGCTTCCCCAAAAACGCAGGTCATTCTGCAGCTCAAGGTGGTATGAACATAAGTTACTTTGGATGACCCACAGTGGTCACAAGTTGCCCGAATGCAAGGGATCATCAGCATTACCAGTTGAAGCATCAGTTTCTGACACTCCTGAAGCCTAAATAGGTTCCCCTATAGATAGTAACTGGGCCATGGCTGGTAATAATCACTCTGGCCATGAGAAATGTTGCCTCTGTGATCAAATGGTGTGCATTAGGGACATAGACAAAGTCAGAATCCAAGCTGTTGCCCTTCCTGCCATAGTATGATTGTACTTTCTGTGTATTAATACTGAATTTTGTTATTTTAATAATTTTAAGAAGGTAGAAGACAGGAAGTGATGATGTAAATGTGATGTTTTCTTACATTTATAAATAACATTTGTTTCTATTTTTATTAAAGTCTGGATAACAGCTGGACGATTTCATACAATACTTTCAATATGCATTACCAATACTAAAGATAAACAAACAAAATACTGTATCTGCAAAGGAGCCATCCTAACTTGTCTTTTAAATATACATTTGGGTAAATTTTTAAAAACACACTACTTCATGACAACTTAAGCTATGAAAACACATGCTTGAACAGAGATGAATACAATAGCCATTTTATATAGTAAGAAGCTACTTTTCAAACTGTTATTTCTGTTTTGAGTTTCATTAAATCTTGATATGTTAAATATATTTAAAACACAATACACAGAGCAATAAGGAAGAAATAAAGAATATTTGTTTGTGAGCAAAAAGTCCCAAAGCTAACTTTTTTAATATTCATCAAACATGTTGATTGTAAATGTAATGTATTCAAACACATCATCAAACATTATATCAATACAGAAATAAGCATTAACAAACCAGACTTTGTTAGTAAACTTTCAGGTGAATATATTCTGTCGACTTTTGTCAGCAGAGAAATAACTTGATTCTATCGTTTCAGAGTGACTTCTATTTCTAAGGCTATGATGTCAATATCCAGACCCTACTCCCCTGGTCCCATGCCTACTTCTCATTTGATTTTAGCTCCAATTGTCTGCTAATTGTTTACCTTCTGTGACAACATGTATCAACATACAGAAGACTTTGGGGGATTTACATTCTTTTTTTGGTTTTTTTTTTTTAATTTATTTGACAGACAGAGATCACAAGTAGGCAGAGAGACAGACAGAGAGAGAGAGGAAGCAGGCTCCTCACTGAGCAGAGAGCCCAATGCGGGGCTCGATCCCAGGACCCTGGGATCATGACCTGAGCTGAAGGCAGAGGCTTAACCCACTGAGCCACTCAGGTGCCCCAAGGGGGATTTACATTCTTGAGAGAAATGCCAACTGAGCTGCCAATTTCTTGTTTTCCAAGAGACAATATAAGTCTGGGAATCTGATAAAGTTTTGTTTTTCCCCATTTACCCTAAAATGTCCAACATATTTACATCCACAAAATGTGAGGATTTGTTATTAGAAAAGGAAAATATTTTAGAAATCATAATGTCCTACTTTTTTTTAAGATTTTATTTATTTATTTGACAGACAGAGATCACAAGTAGGCAGAGAGGCAGGTAGAGAGAGAGAGAGGAGGAAGCAGGCTCCCTGCTGAGCAGAGAGCCCGATGCGGGGCTCAATGCAGGGCTTGATCCCAGGACCCTGGGATCATGACCTAAGCCAAAGGCAGAGGCTTTAACCCACTGAGCACCCAGGTACTCCAATAATGTCCCACTTTTTAAAATTGAGAAACAGATTTATTTTCCAAGATACAAAGAGAAACTGAGATGCCAAAGAGAAATGCATATGAAATTACTGCTTAAGTCTTTAAAAGATTCAAGATTTGCCAAACTGTCTGCTTTTACTGGTACTAGTTACTTCCTGGGGTTAGCCATCACTATGAAGGAAGTATGGTGGACAGAATGACTTAAGGTTAATTTGGGCAGGAAAACTAAGAAATTTATATCTCATATAGCCGTAAGCTTAAAGAAATTATTGCTTATTCATTATAGATGAGCGAAGAGAAAAAGGAAATTTCAAATGCACTGAACCCTACCATATCCAGTCATATAGAACAATTTTTAAAAAGCAGATTATCACCATAAATACTTTATCACCTAACAGCAATAAAACTCATATTTTTCCCCTTTGTCTGATTGTATCTCATAATCTCTCAGTTATCTGGCTTTAACCATCCAAGTTATTCTCAGTTGTTAAACATTGAAGTTCAAACACATAAAATGCCCTTACACTAGAACGATATCTTAGAAAGAACAATACCTTAGTTTCTAAAGATGACCAAGCTGGCTCTGGTAATTCTTTTTCCAAAAGTTTCTACCCTTCATAAAATTCTTAGATCTCAAATAAGTTCCTAGAATTTTTTCCCCCTCAGTCTTTTCCTCCCATGGGAGTCTAGATTTGCTCATAAATTTAAAAAAAAAAAAAAAGTCCCTAAGTTTTCTTGGCCATAAAATGAAAACTGACCCAATTTTTTTTAATTTTTAATTTTTAATTAATTAATTTATTAATTTATTTATTTTGAGAGAGAGGGAGAGAAAGCACAAGCAGGGGGAGGGGCAGACAGAGAGGGAGAAAGAATCTCAAGCAGGCTCCACACCCAGTGTGGACCTGATGCGGGGATCCATCTCATGATCCAGAGATCATGACCTGAACCAAAATCAAGAGTCTTAGCCAACTGAGCCACCCAGATTCCCCTGACCCATTTTGATTCTAACCTACTTTGCATTCATTCCCCAAATACTTAGTAAGACCTGCTACGTGCCACGTACTATGCTGAGTACTAAGGACACAAAGGTGAACAAGCAGTACAGGGTCCCCTTGGCCACACCTGCTTCACCCTTGGGGTAACTCTCGTTTTACATTGGTGCCTTGTTATTGCCATTTCTCACTCGTGCCCTGGTCTCTTCAAGTGAGAGATGACACGTTTTACAGTTTATTTGAAAGGACCAGACCGTTTGACCATCAAACTAAATATATTGTAGACAATTATCATAGCATCTTGGCTCAAACAAAGGTTAGATGAACACAGAAAGATTTCATTTTCATTTCTTCACTGACAGCTTCAGAGCCAAGGGCACTTCAGATGACATTATGGCTTTTTAGAAGTGCCAAGTACAAGATAGGTCCACACATTTCCTGAGTAGTTCGTGTTTAGAAAAGCCTGGAGACAAGGGTGGTAGGGGAGCTATCCTGTCTTTTTTTTTTTTTTTTAACTTTAAATAATGAACTGATCAGTTCCTCAAAAATTCTTTTTACACTAGCTAAAAAAAGGATTTCATCCTATCCAGTCTACGTGGGATTCTTAGCCATCTTGGGATCAGAGACCCCTTTGAGAATGAGAGAATGCCAGTGACCCTGAGGATCAGATGAGAAGGAGCAGATGGGAAATATATACATGTAATAAGTACATAGATACAAAATTTTGCATACAGCCCTAGAAAATCTATGGACCCCAAATTAAGCAACTTTTACCAGAGTATTTAAAAGATTGTATTTCATAAAGTGCGCTCTACAAAAACTGGTACTTGGTGAGGAAAATGTTTCTTTCCATAGTGAATGAGTCTGGGAAATGGTGGGCTTAAAAAATGATTTTTCACAATGATCTTTATAAACCCTTGAGTCTTTTCATGTGCATGATACCTCCCTAAAAAGATGGCATTGATGCAGCTGTGCCCTAAGTGCACTGGGCATGGACCCCTCTGCTTTCAACATCAACATATGAAACACCTCTTCTAACTGGTGTTCTAGAAACACTCTGAGAAATAAGTCATTCCAAATATTCCTACCATGCTCCCATCAACTGAATCGGACTGAAGATCATCTGCCACAGCAGAAGTCAGTCAATAATGTTAAGATTAATATTCAATGATTGTTGAGACATAGGCATTAAAAAAAAACCTCCATTTCTATTGATGGAACTTTTCACCCTTCATTTAAACCTTTGGCCTCTTAAATGCAGTGTGGGTGTGGTTAAGAGCAAGCTTTTTAGCCTGTCTCTGCTTCAATTTTCTCATGTATTAAATATGGGTAAAAATAGTATCTACCGCATGCCATTACTGTGAGAATTAAATGTGTTAATATATGTAAAGTGCTTTGACTAGTATCCAGCATAGAAGTGCCCAATCAATATTAGTTATAACTTTTATTTTCTGTAATTACATTAATCTATTTTGTTGCTTAAGTATCACTTGATTAGCTCTGAATAATATAGCCACAGAGAGGTAATAAGTAATATTATTTTCAAAAGCAGGTGGTAACTACTTTGTCTAGGAATATCTGAATGCAAATTGAAACATTTGGGGGAAAAAAGTCAGATATTTGGGAAAAACAGTCCTTTCTTATCCCAAGAGTTGGGAAAAAAACATTTTCATTTTGTTTTACTTAGATATATATACTCAACATTTAGAAACTTGGTTAAGAAAGAGTGAAATGGAGATAGATCAATCCTCTCTGCCAACATCTCCCCATCTTCATGCAATACTGCCTTGGCATTATTTAGTTTCTTCAGTGTATGAATACAAGAAATGACACAATTACAGCCTGAGGCATTTAATGGCAAAACCACAGCCTACTATAAGAAAACAGTCATCATTATTTATTTAAAGGTTAAAAGAGCATATCTGTCAATATGCTCAGATAGCTCAAACTTAGCTTAACTACATCCTAACCTGACTCATCACAAACCCAAGTAGGAGGGATTGGAAAAAAATTGTTGATTTCTCCTACTGGTCTCCTTTTCCTATTGCTCTCTTTCCTACTTAAAACACAATAGCCTGCTTGCTCTCCTGCTTATAATTCTCCAATCACTTCTCACTGGGCTCAAAAGGAAATCCTTAACTCAGCCTATGTCGCACAATGTGGCCTTCTGCTGCCCCTAGCTGCTTATCTCACACCTCTCTTCCCCACCGTGGACTTTTTTCTGTTCTTTGAACCAAGCTCCCTCCTGCCTCAAAGGCTTTGCACTTGTCACTGCTTCTGCCTGGGAAGTTTCTCTCTCAGACTGTATGTGGTCTGACTCCATCCCACCTTCTGAGCTGCCAAGAGATGATAAGTGACACCTCTCCCAACAGCCTTTCCTTGACTTCTCTACTTAAGGCAGCCCTTCTACCTTTCTCCCTGTGCACTGTCTATCATACTACCTGTTTTATTTCCTTAAAGTGTCAATATTTATTTGACATTACTATCAATGAATATTTGTACTCAAATCATTCTAGTCATCTACATGACACAAATGAAGTCTTCCATATCTGTTTGACTTTAGGGAGATGTCATCCTTATTTATTATTATTGACCTATAGGTTTCAGCCCACTATGATAAACATTAACTCATTTTTTTATCATTCACAATAAATCGTACAACTCTGAACATGAAGTTTGAAGCAATCCCTTGGGTATAGGAGTCACAGTAACACATACAGAAAACTGAAGCCCACCTATTAAACTTTCCAAGTGTTTTACAGTTTTCAAGAAATGGGCCAGTTTATTCTTTTTTTTTTAAGATTTTATTTATTTATTTGACAAACAGATTACAAGTAGGCAGAGAGGCGGGGGGGGGGGTGCGGGGGGGCACGGAAGCAGGCTTCCTGCTGAGCAGAGAGCCCGATGTGGGACTCGATCCCAGGACCCTGGGATCATGACCTGAGCTGAAGGCAGCAGCTTAACCGACTGAGCCACCCAGGTGCCCCGGGCCAGTTTATTCTGTTGGTTGATCTTGTGACAACACTGAAGGATCAAGAATTGATGAAGTCCTACAGTTTCGGCATTGGAAGAGAACACAAGAGCCTTAGAACCAGCCAATCATCTAATATTGGAATCCCTTCTATGATGTTCCTACCAGGTGTACATTCACCATTAATAAGGAACCTCTTGAGGCAACCCTTTCTTTAGAGATTTCTGACTCTTTAGAAAATCTAAAAAGATAAGACATGCCTCCCAGTAACTTCTATCCATTGGTCCTATTTCAGTACCTTAAATCTCAATGGAATAAACCTAATCTCTTTTATATGCAACAGCCTTTCAGGTTTCTGAAGACAGTTGTAATATCCCCTTAACTTTTATCTGGGATAATATCTTCAGTTCTTTCAACTATTCTTAACACGCCATCATTTCAAATTCTCACCAGGGAGCAATCTTCTTAATTTACACCACTTTCTCTGCAGCCTTCTTAGCAGGTAAAGCCCAGAAATAAACCCTTTGCCACAAGTAACTAGATCGCAGCAGAATAAAGCAGTTTGTCAAAACCTATGCTCATGATGTCAAAACAACAGCAAAGCATATAAAGCCATCTAGGAATTTAACACAGAGAGAGGGGAAAAAAAAACTAAAGGAAAGAATCTGAGAAAACTGACCTCTCTTTCACTCCCATCCCCATCATTCTCTAATCATTTCTTGTCTAGTTTGGGGTTTGGGTGTTTGGGGGTTTTTTTGTTTTTCAAAGTAAGATGCATGGATCACCATGATAGTGTCTCTCTCCCTAAGCTTAAAGAGATAAACACTTCTGCTTAGCTCAAACTATATGAAATTACCAAAGTGTAGTTATTTTAATTTACAAAGATAGCAATTTCTAAATCAAAACCACAATGAGCTATCACCTCATACCTGTTAGAGCAATTATCACCAAAAAGACAAAATATAACAAGTGTTGGCAAAGATGTGAAAAAAAAGGAAATGCTTGTGTACTGTTGGTGGGAATGTAAAGTGTAAACCCACAAGGGAACATAGTATGAAGGTTCTTCAAAAAAATTAAAAATGGAACTACCATATCATCCAGCAATCTCACGTCTGTTATCTATCCAAAGGAAATAAACTCAGAATCTTGACGAAATATCTGTACTCACATGTTCATTGCACTATTATTCATAATAGCCAAGATATGGAAACAACCTAAGTGTCCATCAACAGATAAGTAGACAAAGAAAATGTGCTACATATACATGGAATATTAGTCACCCATGAAAAAGAGGGAAAGCCTGACATTTGTGACAATATAGCTGGACCTCAAGGGCGTTATGCTAAGTGAAATAAATCTGACAGAGAAAGACAAATATTTATTTATATGTGGAGACAATTTATATGTGGAGTCTAAAAAATGAAACTCAGAAACTCAGATGCTATTTACCAGGGGCTGGGGGTAAGGGAAGTGGAGAGATGTTGGTGAAAGTGTGTCTACTTTCAGTTATAAGATTTTGGGGATCTAATGTACAGTTTTGTGATTGTACTTAATAATATTTGTATTATATTCTTCAAAGCTTCTAAGAGAGTAACTCTTAAATGCTCTCAGCACAAAAAACAAATGTTAATTGTGTGAGGGGCTGGAGGTGTAAGCTAACGCTACATTGGTAATCATTTTGCAATATATATGTTTTCCAAATCAATTGTTGCATATCTTAAATTTACATGTTATACATGTCAAGTATATCTCAATAAATCTAGAAATAAAGCAATTTCTTAGAACTTAACCCAACATATCAAGTATACACATACAAAGTACACTATCAACATTGTTCAGGTGAAGAAATTCATTAAAAAAGAGTAAGTAGCTTCCCTAAGATCACAAGGCAGATAATGACAGAACCAAGATCAAAAGCCAGACTCCCGATCCAAGGCTCTTGTCGCCATATCGTAAGGCTTTTAGCTGAGGGCAGCCTTTTGGATTCCTAGAGAGAAGGTCAATGTGTTGTATGGTGAGACGAATTCTACCATCTTCTTCATATTAAAAATAAAGAAATGGGGGGGGGGGTGCCTGGGTGGCTCAGTCACTTGGGTATACTCTTGGTTTCAGCTCAGGTCCTTATATCAGGGTCGTGGGCTCAAGCCCCAAGATGGGCTCTGCACTCAGTGCAGAGTCTGCTTCTATCCTGCCGTCCCTCCCCTGCTCATGTGTACTCTCTCTAAAATGAATGGATAACGGGGTGCCTGGGTCGCTCAGTGAAAGCCTCTGCCTTCAGCTCAGGTCATGATCCCGGGGTCCTGGGATCGAGCCCCGCATCAGGCTCTCTGCTCTGGGGGGAGCCTGCTTCCCCCTCTCTCTCTGCCTGCCTCTCTGCCTAGTTGTGATTTCTCTCTGTCAAATAAATAAAAATAAATAAATAAAATAAAATGAATGGATAAGTCTTTAAAAACAAAACAAAAAAATAGAATCTAAATCTCAGAGAGCTTATTGACTTAACCAGAATTAGAGGTCTGAGAGCTGGAAATGTGAACACACGTGTTCTGAGTCCAGGGCAAGGCACTCTTAGCCATAGCAGCCATTTTAGTATTTCATGGTTACTGTTTGCCTTAACTATTAGTAGTGTCCAGTTTTCTGGGGCCTCTGAGTTTTAACTTGAAACAGTCAACAGAAACTAAATAACTAAAATCTGTTTTCTTGTTGAATGTATTTTTTATAAGCTATTTCTTCTTCCAAGCACACAAAGAATACATATTTGTTTTACATCTTTAGGCAGCAGAAACCATGGAGACAATATGGAAAAGCTTGAGAGGCTAAAAGCACTTGTACCAAAGTCATTACTAGGTCCAGGTTTTGTTCCATTGCAGTTTTATATCAAAATTATGAAGCTTTTCTACAAATTGGGTTCATAGGGAAACTGCTGAGTCCTTTCCATTATTGCATTGATTCTACCAGGGGGTATCGGCATAATGTTTGAGGAAGTCAAACAGTCGCTATGGTTTCTTTAATTTATATCTCAGATCAACGGAATTACCAAATCATATATGCGCATCTGTTAAAGTGATTCATGCTTAAGCTCAGATACATGATAGTTTCATCCCTCACCTACTATCAGGTGAGGGACTACCAGTTCCAGAAGGCTCCATCATCAAGTCACACAAATCAGTGAATTCAATAGCATCCAACGTTTAAAAACATAAGCATCCTCCAAAACTGGTGGTTCTTCAGTTAACAGCAGCAGCCAAGATGGCCATAACCATGTCAGAATCATGAGAATTATAGCAGTTGAGAGAATAACTTACCATGCAGGGAAGAAATTAAATTACACTGTACTTAGGTCCCCATTTCCTTTGCAAAGTACTTCTAAAATGAATTTGTGCCACAAGGGTCTCAAGCCAAAACTTCTCTCTCCCACAGCTTACCTTTTCTTGGTTAAAATGTGCAAGTTGTGACAGCACCACCATCTCCATGGCCTTATGGTATATGAGCAACAAGGACATCCAGGAATTATTTTGAGAGGAGGCCAGGTTAATGCCAAAAGCATGGCGGGGGTGGGGAGGAGGGTTGTTGAGATTGCTATTGAGTTCAGCTGTACGGGACGTGATGGCAGAGTCCTCATTTTCTAACATTAACTACTGATCCCCATTTAGTCATTTGTTTACAATACACACGAGATAACATTTATCTCTGCCTCAATGCTGGAGCAGCTGATCCTTTATTACAAATACATTCTTAGCACTGATGAACCTAGAAAGATAGGCAGATCTGGCCAACTACTCCTGACATGTGGGCTTACCTCTACCTGTGGAAATAAAGACAGGAACTCTAGAAGAGGTACCACCTGGGGAATCAGACATGGAGCAGCGAGGTACTGGGCATTTAAAGAGAAAGATTTAAGATGGAAAGTTATTTCAGTAAATTATACTTATCCTGTGCAGGTTATGAAAATAAATAGGTGTCACAAGTACCTGGTTACATATTTCCATCCCATAGCTCCTTAACAGTGTACATATACATAAAATCTATACATATTCGTGAGCCAAGCTTGTTGCTAAAACAACATTAACATGGCAACCGTATAAAATGAAGACCCCACAGCTTCTAAACCACCGCTTAAACAGCCATATTAACTTTGTGTGTGTTAGTTAGCAGCATTGGTAATCATGATAAACGTGATAAGATGAATAAATGGAAATGAAAAATACAGTAATGTCTGCAGTAGGAATGGTTTAATATTGTCACCCACACAGCAATTTCACTGCTTCCCAAATGTAGGATATTTCCATTTTCCTTCTTAACTCAGCTTTACTGTATTTTAGCATTGATCATGCAACTTTCTCACAGACTCAGGAAGATTGAAAAGGAAAGTGGTTATTCCCTATGGACCTTCCAGCCAACACTTCCACAAATCTTGAATTGTGTTGGGATCACAGAAAACATGAAAAATGCAAGCAGTGCAGGAGCAGAAGGAGAGCTGCTAGCCAGCCTTACCTAACCAGCACATATCTGTAGGACTTCCATGGGCAAACACATTCTGATTATGTGTGGACTGTGTTAGGACAATTTTTTTTTTCTGCTGAGGATGTGAAGAAACACTGCCAAATAATTATTACTTGGAAGTAACAAATGCCTCTTAGATCAAGTTATTTCTTCCTTAGTATGCCATTCCTTCTTCCAAAAGTGTAGAGGAATGGGTAATCTGTTCTGGCACGGTGAGAAAATGTGAAAATAAAAGAAGCAATTTTGCATTTTCTCTGTATTGGAATATTAGGTCTATTCCACAGGTAATCAACTTTTCTGTGAATAAAATGTTCTATTTTTCAGGGAGGGTGAACTCTTCAGCAGACAGATGTCAAGCAAAGCTATTTCTTAAGTGAGCTCTTTGCAGAAGTGGTTTGTTTCACATTAAGGCAGATTCAGAACCACGACTGCCCCATGGGACCCCACAACCAAAGCAATTTCTGATGTTACTGACTGTCCAGGGGAGAGTCCACACCAAACATAACTGTCAATGGAAGCTACCCATGTTTTGTTTTCTTACTGAAACAGAACAGGTTTGAATGCCAGGGGTTCAGGTTCCCAGAGTTATCTTAACTATCAGATTTAAAGGATGAGTGGGAATGAAAACCATAGTAACATATCCAATTGCAATGTTATAGTTTTTCCACTCACGCACTAATTTTATATTTCTGCAATCCACAGTCTTTCAACTTTCCTCCAAAAGGAGCTATCCCACAATACTTGCAATTCTCTGTAGGGTAAGACTACAGATGAAGGGGATGAAAAAGAAATCTACTTCTTTAGGAGTTTTCAGAGAGCATGGTTATAAACCTTGCGATCACAAAATGCAAAGGTAGGCATGGAGATAAGAAACACAGACCAGAGACTGACTAAAATCTGCTGTAGGACTTAATACAATCCACTTCTGATCATGGTGAAATGCCTTCACAGCCGCTGGCACATAGTAGGGAAGCAAGAAATAGCTAGAAGACACAGTGAGAGGAGTAATATTAGGAGTATTATTACCATTATTATTTCAGCTTCTAAGTGTAGAAACTGATAATAAACCTGATTTCTTGCTTTGTTCACATGGATATTACTGAGGTAAGAATGTGCTTTATTTGATAAGTGTTCTAAGAAAAAAAAATTAATAACTCACTTCTCTGGACCCACACCAAGAAACAGATACTACATTTCTCCTTGAGTAGCCCTTCCACAGACATGAATGGTCAACCAACTTCCCATCTTTCTTCTCCACAGTTTAATTTTTATGATTGTCTTGAAATGTCTTTTAAATCTATTTTCACACCTCTGGTACCAAAATTAGGAGACAAGGGGGAAAAGCTAACATCTCTTAATTTTTAGCTCCGTGGTAATTTTGCAGGCTTTTACAAAACGATCGTATTTTTTGTTTGTTGTATTCTTTGTTTTTAAGTCAAATATTTATGAACATAAAAATCTGACAACGGCAATTTGACCTATTTGGTAGTTTTCAACTAAATGGGAATAGGAGACGGAGTGAGGCGCAATGGACAGAGTTCATTTCAGGCATCATGCACAAACTTTCAACTTTCTCCCACCTGAGTCTTTGCCAGCTGTGACTGAATGGGAAGAGCCAGAGGCAACCCCATTAGCCCATGAGGCTGGATACAGACACTGGACCCAGTGACCTCATGCGAGAGGGGTGATACCCTGATAGGCTGAGAATGCGTTCACTTTTGTGACCCACTTCCCAGCAACCCAAACACTTTCTGATACGTACACCAACTTCCAAAGTCAAGTCTCCTTTTATAGAATGAAAATCAGGAAAACCCACAACCTCTCTCAGTGAGCAGGAGGAAATGCAGCATCACTGTATCTGACTCACAGTTCAGCTCACAATTACCAGGCAAACCTCTTAACCTCATCATGCCCATTTCTTTTGTAACCCAGAAACATTGCAATGTGTAAATCTACCTCATTGGATTGCTCTGAGCACTAATTACAAATACATACATATGCATACATGTATGTGTGTATATATACATATGTGTATGTGTGTGTGTATAAACACTTTAGCTTTTTTAAAAAAGCACTTTAGCTTTATAAGGTGTTCTAGCCATATTGAAAGATAAAGTTAGAACAATTGAATAAGCCTTCAGCTGTAATGCTCTGCTCTCCATTTGAAGCTGCTACTGTTAATAGCATGACTTAGAGCTAGCTGGTCTTCCCAGGTCTCTGCCCTTGGGCTTTGCCACTGATGTGCTCTAACTTCCACTTTGGATTCTCTCTGCCTCAATATTCATCCTTAAAACAATCTCAAGTGATAAACTACCTTGCAGGGCTAAGGAGAGGGGATGGGGAAAAGAAGCCAAGGGATTTAATATTCGTAATTGAAAAAACAACAGACAGGATCCATCCCTCAAATACACACCTGTTATTTCTATTCATATAAATGCAAATTCAGCCCAAGAGTAAAATCACATGGAATTCTCTGATTTAAGGCATTTGCCTAGTAATAGTCACAGACATTTTTTCTGGTTTTAGCCAACCAAGTGAAGAACAGGAGGTTTTAGGGAATGTCTGTAACATTGCCCTGAATCACTTGTATGTGGCTTATATAATTTAAATTGTTTGGGTTATCTATGGATAACGGCAAGCACAGTTTGGCCATAAACCTTCCAAGTAACCATGACTTCCTGAGCCCCTCTTCTAACAAATATTTCTAAACTGTTTTCCTTGACTCATTGCCAATAAAATGGATGGAACGCTTTCAATTCTCTCTTTTTCTTTCTTGGTCATAGCTTCAGAACCCTAGCGCTGCTTGATTCCCTTCAGTTGCAGATATTGGTGGCCAGGCCCCTGAAAAGTTTCACAGAGGGGACATACGTAGGGCCAAATTGGACCCTCCGATTCACACCGTGTATCTCTGAGATGTGTGGTAAGTGTCCGAGGTACTGATAATGCTGCAGCCAAGATGGTAAGATAAAACAACACGTCACTCGCGCTGTACTGGAAAGCCATGTGACATCCTAAAGCCAATCATGCTGGGACGCATCTGCTCAGGTCATCCCCCTCCTGGGGGCTATGCGTTTTAATTGCACGTGCTGCAATTAAAATTGAGGATTCCAAAGAAATTATTGCATTCCTTGTGTTTCCAGGTCCCTGCGTAGGACCTCTGTGCTCTTTGACGAAAGAGTCTTGGAGACCATTTTCAAGTACCTTTCACTTGAACAAAAAGCAATTCATCACCACCAATGAGAAAGCAATGGTGGGAGATACAGATAATGTACAACTTCAAGTTGCTGCCCAAGTCCAAGGACCACTATTTATTCAAATCATATCAAAACATGAACGGCGCCCCCTGGAGTTGTGCAGTAAAGAAATCCTGCAGGATCATAGTGACCCCTAGGGAAATCCTCCTAAAGAAAAACAGACTGGAATAAATTAGAAATGGCCACCTAGGAGATGGAGGTTCAGGTTCTTCTACTCTCTGGGTCTGACTTCTCATCTTAAACAAGAAAGTTACTTTCATGAGATCATCTTCAGTATAAACTATGCTCTTAAACTCTGGATTCTGATTCAAGCCCAATCAATAAGCATCGAGTGATAGGATCAACACAAACGCTTCCTTCTTTGTAACTAGTATATTAGTGAAAACAGGAAGAAATTCCAAATGATCCCTCATGTTTTAAAGTTGAAGGCAAGAAGTTGGAAGAAGTAAAATCCCTAGACTCCCAGACCAGTTTAGTTTCTTTCACAGCTAATAATAACACTGCACAGAAATGAAAGATGGAATGGAATCCTAAAGAAAAGGAAAGTTCCACTGAAGCAACATAGGCAGCAATTCAAAAATGATTTTAGGAGGTATGTTTCTCCCAAGCTGGAAACATATTCTTTGAGCTAAATAATGAAGCCTACTTCAAATCAAACACAAACAAAATAAGTTCCTTGATTTGGGGGTAAAATCCTATGTGTTCTATGTGATTTTCTCTAATTTTTACATACCACCAGCCAAACCGTTTATTAATTATTTTATTAATTATTTAATTATAGAACTCTACACTCTGTTATTTGATTTCTAAACTAGTAGATATACTGAAGACACATTTTTTGTGAAATATCCCATGTCCTCTCCTGGTCCGAGATTCTCCTACTTCATATGGGTGTTGCATCTCTGATTTTAAAATTCCTTGTATCCACGTTGGCCTATTGAAATGTGAACTGAGCTTGGCTTCCTGAAAGGAAGCACCAAATTTATTACATTCAAACAGACTTTGTATCCCCTTTAAAGACTATAATCCAAGTGGCACTATGATTGCTTACAAGCCGTGAGCTTTTGTTTTAGGAATATAAACAGAAGGACAAGTCTTAAAATTGTGCAAGTCATCCCAATTTCAAGAATTAGGTATTGGGCTGACAGCCTAATTCAGGTTGGATATAGCTACAGAGTATTGAGCTCAATTAGCTAAATGGGGTTTTATAACAGAAGTCAAAAAAAAAAATCATAGTAGAAATCCAAACACAAGTTATAAAAGTAAATACACACACACAATATTCTCTACTTGGGGACATCCACGAGAGAAGAGAAGGACACAGGGCTTTACCCTAAAGTAAATAACATATACCCTTTTCCAAAAGAGAATGGACATAAATTATCTCAGTGTCTCAAGCGTTCTACCAATCTAGTCTTTGCCCTGAAGAGTCCTTCTAGAACACCCATTTGAATATTTTCCAATATCCTCAGATGTATTCAGATGTATTCTCATCTGTCCTTTATTATACTACACTAAGTACCATGAAGACATGAAGACTGATTTTTGTTCACCTTGGAGTCCCAATAGCTAGCACACCGCATAACATATAGTATATACTCAGTAAATATTTGTTGGAATACTGAATGGAAGAGTTCTTTTTTCCCCCCCTTGCATCTGGTCTTTCCTGGCATATAGCCATAGTAGATAACATGTATGTAAAATATAGTGCAGTTTCAGTTCAATATAAGCTTTTTAGGATGAGAAAAAAGCTTAGATGGGCTTGAATTCAGTTTTTAGACCAGCAGTCTTTTCCATGTTCCTCATGATCACCATGAGTAGGAATGAACTTCATGGTGTTGGCTATTTCCTACAGAGTTTGTGTACTTTTCGACCAGCTAAGAGACTGTCTTTTCTAGGCTGGTACCTACTTAATTCACAATGAGAAATTTCATACTTTGGGAACATCTAGTTAAAGCTTAGAAACTTAATATTTGTGGGTTAAAATAGAGAAAAAAAGAAGATTTACCATCTATGTCTTATAGAGAAACATAGAGATATCTATGTGTATGTATACATACATATACATACAGATGCTACATATATATAGCTTCTTTACCTCTTCTTCTAGGACAAAAATTATCAGCATTATTGTTATAATCCTGCAAAGGTGTTTTACCCTGACTGCCTCTGAAGAGAGTTTTCTAAAAATGTGTATCTGATCTCTTCACTCTATCCTTAACATTCCTGAATGCTTTCAGGATAAAGTCAAGATTCACAGTATGATTTGCCAAAAGCTTGATCTGGCCCCTGCTTATTCTACAAGCTCATGTCCTAGCATTATTCCCAACAGTAACTACTGCCACTACCAAATAAATCTGTAATACTTAAAGTTCCCGAAAATATATTTCATTTTTCTTCCCCTTATCTCTCTGTATGAAAATGCTTCTCTCCCCACACCACAAACTCACATCCTGTATGTGCATACATGCGGACACACAGACACACACACGCACTTCACCAAGTGTCTATTTATTTTTTTAATTACCTCAGGAATCTTTCTTCCAAAGCACAAGTCTTCCCTCATCCCTCCTTTCCATAATCTGGAGTGAGTAGCTCTCTTAGATGAACTCTGCACTATCATAACCCATTTGTCTGTTCATCCCCTCCTCTTCCCCAAGAGTCTATAAGGTCTTGAATGGCAGGGCCTGAGTCAATGTCTTTAAATTGCTAACATCCAGCATACTCCTTATTACTAAAGTCAAAACTCAATAAAAATGGAATAAATGAACAAATATGCCCATGTCTTTATTTGTTTCTACTTCTCCCAAAAGATTCTGTATGGAATTCTTACTAAAACCGTTAACTCAATGAAAAAAAAAAAAAAAAAAAAAAAAAAACAAATTCAGCAATCAGGAACAAGCAGATTGCTTCCAAAAGATTGGTAGTAAACTGGTTTTGGTGAACTTTCTATACACAAGATTTTGAAATTAACACTGAGCAAATATGTACATCATCATGCCCCCCAAGCAGTTTTCTCCTTCTCCAGTCTCCTCTTTGGGACATATGGATTCTTATTTCCATTCTTCATGAGAGTACTATTGGAGATCATCCAGAAAAACCATTCAGTTCTTCTTGGAACTAGATTGTGAGAAGACACAGCAATCAAGGAGACCAGCCTATATTCCAATGTCTGCATGGCATTGACAGACAAAATAGAGATTTGGAGACAAAGTACACTATTCATTGACAACTATGGAATGGATCTTCATGAACTATTAATTCTCTCACATATTTGGGAGCTCTTACCACTCTAGAAAATTATCACTTTGATTAGATGCACCCATAGACAGCCTTTTACTCTCTGTAGGGGAGTACAGTTGGCTTCTATTACAAGTAGAGAGACAGTGAGATGCTCAGCCAGTATTGTGTAGGTTAAATGGGTGCTATTATGTTACAAATATCTCTGTTCCAATCAAGTCACCAAAAATGTATGGAGCAAGTAACTTTGTGCCTTCAAGTCCTATAAGAGAAAACATACACTAAAAATATTCTGACCAAAGCGTATGTTTTTAATCAGATGACTATTGCAATGTAAACTCCAAATACAACAGATCCTTAGAGTCCATTTGTCAACATATTTTTAGAATAATTTAATATATATACATACTAGTGTATATAATTAACATAATTTAGTGTAATAGCATACCTTTACTTAAAGAAAGATGTTGTAATGGGATGGGTTTTTAAAAATTTTATTCAATAGAGAGCAAGTTGGGGGAGAGGCAGAGGGAGAGAGAGAGAGAGAATCTTCAAGCAGACTTGGAACTGAGCACAGATCTCAATGCGGGGCACCATCTCACAGCCCTAGGATCGTGACCTGAGCTGAAATCAAGAGTCAAGAGCAGAGGATTAACTGACTCAGCCATCCAGCCTCCCCTAATGGAATGTCTTATTTACCTTTTCCCGAGTACATTTTAAAATATTTTACTTCCTGCTACCTTAATTTTGATAATTTGCTTTGTCTACTTTACATTATTTAAGAGCTAGAAGTGGTTAACTGGGTGAATTCAGAGCCACTTCTGTCAAAAATCTTCAGTTCTGTTATTTGAGAGGGGAATTAGCTGTCTGGCCTATTTGCAAACTCACATTAAAATTTCCAATTGGGAAAAACCCTCCTAATTTCTAAATTGAGCACTTTTAAATTGCATCTATAGATCTTCCTTGCATGAATGGATATCTGGCTTCATATCTAGTAATGCTTGCTGCAGTGCCTCCTAATAAAATTAAGCAGCTATACAATCAATTAAATTTTTTTAAAAGGCAGTATGATGATGCTCTCTTTGGATACCACATTGTCTCTGATTTGTTTGGGGACTACTGTGCTTGACTAAGAATGATAACAAATACTTGATAACACTGCAGACGAAATGTAAATCAACTCAGAGGAGCAACAAAGCATAACCCAGTTGGCATCCAGGGAAATTATTTATTCCCTAAATGTGTTCAATTCAATTGCAGGAAAGTTTATAAAATTATTTTGGTAACCTCTAACAAAACCCCATTCCTTTTTCTAAAATTTGTCCCATTCAAAATGCAAAGGCAAAATAAGTCCTGTGATTAGTTCACTGTTAGTAAAGTTGTCACTGCTAGCTGAATCTTTCTGTGCGCCTTGTACTAATTAGGAAAAAAAGATCAATGAGAATGAAAGAGCCTTTTAGTTCCATTACTGTCTGACCTATTCTTCTGAACCATTAACTGGAGAAACTACAATTTTCATGGTTATCCAAAAACTTTGTGAATGAACACCAAACTTATCCTGACCTTGTTTAGTAACTAATCTAAACTGGGGTTTTTGTTTTGTATTCTACATTCTCTTGATGTACTGCTACTTTTTGATAGGCAACTTGTAACTAGATTGCATAAACGTTTTATAGCTAATGTTTTAACAAAGACACCAGCTTTCCTGGAACAGATCATTTTATCATCCTTTAAAATAAATTACAACTTTGAAGCATCACTGATATTAGAAAGTACAATGTATTACACAATTTAATTAAAAGTTTAAACTTTGCCTTACAATGATATAAGTAAAAGTTAAGATTAATTTTGATCTTAAGTATCTATTTTTTTTAATGCTATGGGAGGCTTCTTTGTGTAATTTGCATTGATAAAATATATGGAAAACTCAAAAATACCAGTTACATTACCTAAGGGTACACAGTCAAGTTTAGAACCTACCACCTCTGATTCATCCTTCCCAAGAAACCCTACTTGGAATTATCATGCCCATGGGAATTAGGGGATAATTGCTAGTGGTTATTGAATAGAACTCACGTCTCTTAAGCATACCACATAAGCCCTTGGTATTGGAAACCATGGTTGAAAAAAAGAGTCAGAAAGAACATAATAGTTTATACCATCAAAACCAATCATTTAACAGGCATTTAGTAGAGTCTCTGCATTGTCTCTTAAGTCTTCACAATAACATAAGAGCAGAATACCCCATTGAACAGCTGAGGATAGTGGAAATCAGGGAAGGGAGGTCATTTGGTCAAGGTCCTAGAGGAGTCAGATCTAGACCCACACTAAGTGGTTCCAGGGTCCCCACTGGGAACCATTATGCAATGCTGTGTAAAGACAAAACACTACTTTTTTTCCCCCAGAAGAGATGGTTTCTCCTTCCACATGGTACATATATACCAGATTTGGTGTCTTTAACTCTTGTGTATAACCAGCATCATCTGTGCCTGGATGCAAAACATTTATTTCAAGAGTTCCATGCTTTTCAATGCTAATGAACATTAAATTCTCACCATGATTTACAAGAGAACACAGACTACATCTGAATGAGAGGAATCCCAAGGAAATTAATTTGCTCCCTGAGAAATGTGTGGTAAATAGCAGACAGCTTTTCTTCTAAAATGCCTAGCATCTGTAAACAATACACTGAAAACCAAGAGGAGAAAGACTCCAGAGAGATTCTATGATGACGTCATAAGAGCCCTCAGCAGTATCAAATATTCTCCCAGGCCCCAAATCGTGACCAGATGGGACTGAAGCGTTTCTTCAGACAACACATGGAAAGAAGCCAATAAAGCTGCACCCCCATTTATTCCCCTTCCTTTTAACCCCCAACGTCTCAAAAATTAGCTTTTCCAGCACCCCCTCGCAAGGGGCACTTGAGTTTTCGTTTTGTTCTCTTTTCTTGAAACAGGCGAGTTAGATCACCCTTGGATGGGATAAAATCCCAAAGGATTGGTACTTCAGCTGGTAAAATTGAGCGTGTTTTGTTCAGACCAACTTCTGAAACACTTTGGCACAAAGCGGTAGGGATGTTATATGATAACTGCCGGGTCTGGGTCCGAGAGCAACATGTCCTTTATACCACCATCGTGTGTCAAGCTCATTTGGCTCTTCTTATACTTCAGTCTTTATCCCGTTCAATTCCCTCATTTTCTTTCCAATTTTGGTACCACCCTAATAGGCAAACAACAACAGCCACAAAACGCTCTCCCTATTGTGTCTTCTTTTTTTTTTTTAAGATTTTATTTATTTATTTGACAGAGAGGGAAATCACAAGTAGACAGAGAGGCAGGCAGAGAGAGAGGAGGAAGCAGGCTCCCCACTGAGCAGAATGCCTGATATGGGGCTCCATCCCAGGACCCTGAGACCATGACCTGAGCCAAAGGCAGAGGCTTAACCCACTGAGCCACCCAGGCGCCCTGTCTTGTTAATTCTAGTGACAACTTAGCTATTCCCACATCAGGCTGAACCACCAGGCATACGTCCTTTTGCTCATCTGAGGGCTCCTGGTGCCATCCTCACTATGGCCTTGTGACTCCATATAATTTTGATTCACTTATTATCATGCTTCCTGACCTAGAATAGGAACTCAAACAACATGTGTTAAGAAATGATTGAATGAACTTGCAAATTATAATGGAAGATGAGCACGGGAAGAACTTTCTGGGTCGTGCGTGGATGAAACTGGCAGCATGGATAGTGGTGAAGAACATGAGCTTTGGGGTAGGGCAGTCTGTATTTTGCATACCGGCCCTAACACACATTACTGAGGGCCTTGGGCAAGTCCTCAACCCCACCAAATTTCCCCATCTCTAAAACTAGAACAACTAGACATTCCGCACTCAGCTCTGTGCCTAACACCAAGCGAATACACAACAGTAACTCCTTTTTGTAATTTTTTTCTTGGAAGCTGTTAATGCATTACACTCATAATAGAGGAATTCTAATATGAGACAGTGAATTTGATATAGTCTAGACAAATTTTAGAATAACATTACAGTTGTGGGGATAAGTAAGCACTGTCATTCTTTTTTTTTTTTTTCCTGAGGTAAAAGTGTTAAATCTAATTCAGAATAATAATAAACAGCCACCAGAAGGGAAGTTCAGCTGCTGGAGAGCTACGTAGTTGTTTTATTTTGCTCAGGTGGAGGAGGTCATTCATTATGGGACAGTGTTGGCTCCCCGGGTGAATATAATGCCAGTGACAGTCTGTCTGGCTTTAATGGCTTCCCCTCAGCTTAGGTGGCTCCTGTGGTAGATTATTAACAGAGTCCCTTTCGCTTGTCCTTGTGTGCAGTGCGGCAAAATTTTGGGAAAACAAGCTGTGACCACTGGGGACGATTTGCATCTGATCATTTATACACAACCCACCAAGCTTCCAGGCAGCTTGGAAAATTACATAAACACCTCCCAAATCTACCAGGATTGCGGTCCCTCTCAGGTGTCTGATTCAGCAGCTGCTGTGCCGGTCTGGAGACCTGCATTGCCAATTGCCTTTCTATCCTCCATGCTTGCCGCATCAGTGAGCAATCATCGCTGCTGACAAGATTTTGATGGTCCTAACACAGAGGTGGGAGCAAAGTTGAAGTGACGGCAAACTTCTCCTGCTGCTGCCTGGCTCAGATGGACCCTGACACGTTCAGAAATGTGCAGTTAATGCAAGATACAGATGCTTGTGCGAGAGCTGCCAAGGCCAACGGAGTTTCTATTTTAGCCAGTGTCCACCATGCCGTGAGAGGGGTGCCCTGAGCAAAGGGAAATTGCTGCAGGCACCGGTCAAAACAAGCTCCCTGCATCTTATAATCCCCCTAGTGGGTCTCTCCTATGCCCTTTTGAATCTGCCAACCTTTATCCTCACCGCCTTTCCCACTCCAGGGATGGATTTATCCCAGGGGTGATTACAGCTAATGACTGTACGATTTTCATGTACTTTTATCCAAGACACATTTCTATAAAACTTCCCATTTCTGAAACATGTGCACGACTTAGCAGTGATGTGGCAACTAGAGGATCATTTATTTGTTCAGCTAACATTGATCGTCCCCCCGCCCCGTGTTTGGCCGTCATTGTGTCACCCGGCGCCTTTTCTCTGCCAGTTTCTGATCATTCTCGTTGACAAATCTGAATCCTGATCAGAGAATGACTTGCACCTCAGAGAATGCAGTGCTCGGTTTGTTTTTCTCTCAGGCAGATATGCAGGAGCAGTGGCCATCTAGTGACAGCAGCTCTTTCAGGTTAATAGGAAAAGGCGACTTCCAAGTTAGAATACAAAAACACCCTTCCCGTCCCCATCCACTCCCCACATTCCTCCAGAAACTCCTCCGAAGGTTGAATAGGAATGATTTCATTCAGACATGTTCAAACGTAACTTTCAACCCAGCCAAACTGTAATTCATCCTTGAGGCTTCTCAGTTCTCCAGGGAGTGTTCTCCTTTAAATATGTTTGGTTTAACTCTGTAAACCTACCTAGGATAACAGTAATTTCACATTTTGCTCAATTTAATAGAAACTATACAGAACAGTGATTTCTATGTCACCTTTAAAAAAAGTTAATCAGGGGTGCCTGGGTGGCTCAGTGGATTAAGCCGCTGCCTTCGGCTCAGGTCATGATCTCAGGGTCCTGGGATCGAGCCCCGCATCAGGCTCTCTGCTCCATGGGGAGCCTGCTTCCTCCTCTCTCTCTGCCTGCCTCTCTGCCTACTTGTGATCTCTCTCTGTCAAATAAATAAATAAAATCTTTAAAAAAAAAAAAAGTTAATCAGGCTAACCTAATCGATATCTGTTATCTCCCTTCACATTCCATCAACAGGTTTTTTTTTTCTCAAAGATACCTATAGACTGTAAGAGCAACAAAAAGTATGTGCCTCATTCAGAGCACTTTCCAGAAACACAAACTATGTTGCATTTGCTCCCAGAAAACTTGTAGATTTGCCATCCTATAGAGGATTTGTTGACCAGAGAAAGCAAGAGAATCAAAAGAGAGGAAAATGAAGATGGTTGACAAGGTCTCTCCGTTAAATTGAATCAATGAGGAAATTCCAGATAGTGTCCTACATGCCTTCTTAAAGCCAAATTGGTTTGGCTGATGCAAAAGTGCTAAGTGGATCCTACGGGGCATTCAAAAGTCCTGGCTTTCAGGCAGATCTGCCAAATGGCTTCCCTTTCACTGGGTTGCTGAGTAAGGGGAAAACATAGACTTTATGGTGCACCCAGAAGTGTGATTATTTGCCAATATTGTGATTATAGAAAAGATAAGAATACCACAGTACTACAAAAGATGGGAATGTCTTCTCACTTGTTTTGCTTGGTAGCCCTATAACCCAATGAGGACAAAAATACAAGAATGATATTGTTATCCCCATCTGAAAATAAGGATTTAAGATTCAGAAAGATCATGGAGCTAAAAAGACACAGAACCACAACTAGAGCTCCTGGCTTATGATTCCAAGTGTGTTGCCCAGTGCTTATTAGAGGAAACAGGGTAGGGAATTCAGGCATAGACAATCAAAGCCTAGCATTCAGAATACTGGGGACAGAAGAGATGTCCTTGGAGTTGCTGATTCATTTTTTATCTAGAACCCAGTACTGTGAGAAGATCTGATTTGTAAAAGCTTCAGGAAGTTATCAGCTGGCCACCAGCAAGTAGCCAGTTGGAGCTGTTGACCTAAACTGGTCATCATAGCCCTTCTCTGTACCCCTCCATGACTTAGAATTTCCTTAGTCCTGGTAGTTTCCTGGTAACTCCCCCATATACCTGGCTGTCTTTCCCAGGACATTCTGTCTAAGCAGTTGATTCTCCATCTTTATGGTAGAGTAAAGATTCTTGAGATAAGGCGTGGCAACAGAACCAGTGATTAACCAAGGGTGAACAGTGCATGGGATTTGGAATTAACCTTGGACAAGTCTCTTAACCTGAGTTCCCATTTTCTTGTCTATATGGGGGGCATTAATATATCCTTTGCAAATCTGCTGAGAATACAAAATGTTAATGGATAAATCTCTTATGCTGTGCTATGTATCAGGCATTATTCTACGCCCTGTAGCATAGAGGTGAGTACTGTTATGATCCCATTATGCAGAGGAAAGAACTACAGCATCAAAGACTTCAGTCTCTTGAGCAAGGCTATGCAGCTAGTAAGTACCAAAAATGAGATTTGAACCCAGGCTTCCAGATTCATCATGTTATGCTGCTTTCCAATCATCCTGATTTTTCACATATTCTCTGCCACTTACACTGAAAAATCTTTTATGTTTGTTACTTTGGATAGTGGGATCTAAAATGCCCCATCTTCAGGAATTCACACTAAATGCATCTTCTAGAAATTATAGGATAAGTGCTATGAAAAGTATAGGATGCATGCAAAACTTTGAACAATTAGGGATGATAAAAGCAGAGCAGTAAAATAGTCAAAGTCGGTCTAGAAAGTTGAATCTCCTGTAGCAAAAATATTCTAGAAAGATTAAATAGAAAAAAATCTACCAGGTACATTAGGAGCACTGGCATGAGCTATATCTGTGTAAGCTATCACTTTGAAAACTGTTGTTATTAATTGCTCATCTTTAAGTATCATCTCTGCCAACATACCAAATAAGAACCCTATCCAAAATGTTGTAGAAAATATAGAACGATCCATGGCTGTTACCTTTTAGATTAATGACAGATAATTTTTAACCAAATATAACAGAAACACAAGATCATTGTAAAAGTGTGTTTTAAGCAAGACATCATTTTGCTCAAAACACAAAATGTATCACTGACATTAACACTAAATCTAAACAAATATATAACACCTTACATGAAACAAAAAATGTATTTCAGAGCTGGCAGAAACCTGAGGAAAAGCACTGATGTTTTCCCTGAAAAGGAAATATCTCTGTGGCAATTTTATAAGGTTTTTTTCATTGATTTCAAGCAAATGGAAAATACAGTTTAAAAAACCTGTCTTTTGGTAAGATTATCAGGGAAATCAAGAAATTCCGTGAATATCCTTGGTGACTGTGTCCCAAGAATCTGACCACAAAGACAACTGTGATATCCCACTAGTCCTCACCATGCAATTTGAAGAAACATCTGATTTTGCTTACTCCCACACCCTAAGGGAAAATAAAACCCATGAAATCATTTAATCATTCAGCATCAACTGGTTCAAATTTTTTATGCTGGATCTAGCAAAAATAACAGAGGGATGTTCACCAAAAATAATTCCCTTCCTGAAAGCCATTTCTATATGCACCCTCCCATCACTTCCCTCTCCAACCCTGTTGACTAACTTCTGGCTCTGATTGGTGATCCCATGCCAGCACACATATATTAGCATTCTTGGGGTTAAGTGAGGGAGGTAATTTGTACAAACAGGGAGGAACGAGCCTAGCATTGCTCTAGAAATTAACTGCCCCTTAAACAGTCCAGTGAAGAAAGCCTAAATGATTTCTACTTCCTCTAGTGTTGGATCTTTCATTTCCTCCTATGGTTAGGCACAATTTACTAAGCAGTGTGAAAGAATTGCTGCGGTATCTGGCACAAAGCTGCTAAGATGTATAAAATCTCAGTTTGATTACCATATGTTCATTGTGTTAATTTTCTCTCTGCCAAATGCTCCCTAGTTCTTCTTTGCTGTCTCTTTTAGCTTCTCCTAGATTCTTTGGAATTCTAATGTTTTCCTTCCTTTCTCAATAATGCTCTAGTGGGGAGCATGCAAAAGCTCTGTTTTATTCTAGAAACGGCCACTGTAGGAGTAATATTGCACTTCTCTGCAGCAGTTGTCCTCATTGTCAGTGATTGTTAAGTCTCATAAAAATAAAATATAATGTTCATAGGCAGGCCAAGTAATTATTGCAAATATCAGGTTTTAAACAATAGAGAAATGCACACATTGTTTAGAAACCCTGTCATATGATTTATAATGTTTCCACATTTGAAATTAATATCATGCTTCCCCATCTCTGAAATTCCAGTTTTTATAAACCATTTTTAGCAAACACCAAGAAAACTGAATGCTACAAACCAAGGAAGAAGCTGAGTGAGAACCCTTCTAACTCAACCATCGAGAATCCTACTCACTCAGCCACTTCCGTGATTTGTAACATTTAGCGTTCTTGGTGTTGGTGGTTGGTGCATTCAAGTGATTCTGTGCCAAAACTTAGTGTCACAGAGGGAATCCCAAGGAGGGTGACACCCAAATTTTAATACCAGAGGCAAAATCTACTTTTAAGAATACTGCTGAATCAATGCTACAATTATTTACTGAATTCCTGCTATACACTGTGTTGAGTGCCTTTGTGGTGTTTAAAGTCCAGCGTGGAAATGGTGTGTACCTAAATGCCTTCAGTGCCAGATTCCATAATAGAGATACAGAGCACAGTGCAGGGAAGGCCCTTCCGGGTGGAGAGGACAGTCAACTCCAACTGGTAGCACTTCGTTAATCCGAATCCAAAGGCCCCCCTTGAATGCCAATGTATATATAACACAATGGGCTGGGAGCTTGAGTAAATTCTAATAGACTAGTTGGGGTTATATCTGCAAGCTTTTGTCTTTTCACCCTCCTAAAACCCTTGAATCAACACTAAGACTAAAGCAAAGATGATTAGAAGCCAGAGTAGAACAAAACAGACATGCATAGATGCATATAGTCCCAAGTGGGCTGCAGAAAGTTTTACCACACCAAGGCTAGGTAAAATATACTAGAAACAAAAGCATGAGAGATATTCAAATATTTTTCATCAAGTGGCCATGATTGCTAACATCTGTGTTCCTGGTGCACTTTAAAAATAAACACTACAATTAATTTTTTAGATAATAAATACAGGCCTCAACATTAAGGTTACTGAGGGGCAGAAGATGAATTGAACAGTAGTCACTGAAGATCGTCGTAGCACAAAATCAGCAAAATTCTATCTGGCTTTCTCCCTGGTAACAGGGCTTAATTATTAAGGTGTTCAGGTGCATTCAATGTCACAGATTCCTGAAAGTGTAGAGATTCCATTCTCTAGCCCCTGGGTTTCCATGGAAAAGTCTTGTCAAGATCTCATTCATTCACAGCTGAGTATGACTGTTCTCCCATGCTAATTAAGAGGTGGAAGCAAAGCATTCTGTCCTGCAAAAGCACAGCACATAGTATTCAGTAGGCGTTCGGCAGAGCTTGTTGAGTGAATCCATGAATACAGGAAGATCTTTCTCTTCTGTATGCACTGGAGTTTATTTCTTCCAGTTTCTTTCATTGATTTAGGTTTCACACTGAGTTACACCAGTTAATGTGAATTCTGCTTTCTTCAAGTGTCTTCTCAATTGGAGGCAATGCCAATGTAATTCTAGGGTTGTCATTAAATCTACAAAAATCATATGACTCATGGATATTTCTCTCTCTGGGGCTCTTTGCCAGTAGTACACCAGCAGAGCGATTAGTCACTCGTACTGCTCAGAACTCTTGTTAGTTATGCTGAACCATGTGACTCACCGTCGCTCCTTGTGTTACGGGTGTTCCATCACTGCTTTGACAACATAAGACGTGAGATTTACAAGCATAAAACATTTACACAATTAAAAAAAAATTATGTCAATATTCTCTAGGATCTGCGTGGGCATTTAAAAAAAACTGCATGTTGGCAGAGATGATGTACTTTTGATTTCTGAAAATGAACAGTGCAAGCCAAGACTTACAATTCATAAATAAATTTTTGTGTCCTCCCTGCAGGATATAAATACTCTAAAATGCTGCCTACAAATTCAAATCTGAGCAGGGATTCAACCAAATCCAGTGAATCAAGGTGCCATTCTGATAGCATTGAAGGAGTGTTGTTTTTTTTTTTTAATATGCATAAAGCTGCTAAGGGCTGACCACAAATGCTCCAGTCAAATCCAACTAAGTTGTTAACATATAATTTAAGTCAAGTGGCTACCATGAAAATGATCAGTTTATAGTGGGCAACTTTTTTGACCTTCTATGTTTAATCCTCCAAACATTTAACCTTCCAGAAATTCTTTTTAAGAGCACTAATAACAGCATTAGTAATCATTACATAGTTTGAAATTTCCCTTTGGGAAATTTTACCTTGTGTCTAAACTTAGCTTTCCTGCTTTAGCATCATCTACAAGTTGACTCAAGGGGTGGTGGTGTTTCAGTTGCCTATCATTTCTTTAACAAGCTTCCTGGCTTATTAAACAAAAATTCATTCTTTTACAATTCTGGAGATAAGACAAAAGTCAAGATGAAGGTGGGCTCTACCTATTCCTTCTGGAGGCTTCTGGAGAGAATCTGTTCCTTGCATGTCCCAGCTTCTAGAGGCCACGGGGTTGGTTTGTCATGATCTCTTTCTCCCATCACAGCAACCTCTTACTTCCTTCACATCTCCTCTTACAGGCCCTTATTCTCTTGCCTGTCTCTTATAAAGAGCCTTGTGATGACACTGGGTCCACGTGGATAATCCACAATAATCTAGACATCTCAAAATCCTTCAATTGAATCACACCTGCAAACTCCCTTGGACTGCCTAAGGTAACATATTCACGGGTTGCAGGGGATTAGGGGGTGGACATTTTAGGGAAGTTATTATTCAACCTACCACAGGTGGCAAACCAAAAAGGACACATAAGCAACACCTCTCCCCATTGGGGATGTTATTTCCCCCTCTAAAGCATTGGGGTATCACAGATAAAGAGAAGCAATTAGGACAACATGAAGTTATGCTGATGCAGCAAACAAGCTGTATTAGGGAATTGGTCCAGCCATATATTTATGTTATGAAAGATGGAAGTCCATGTAGAATTAGAGGGTACATTTCTTGGCCCTTCCTTTTAGATTCCTATGCATAACATCCCTGATGCCCTGTTATTGCCCTCTCTAGATGCCTCTGCTAAGGCTCAGGAAAACACTGACCAGATCAAAGACTTTGCTTCTTAATATCTTTCACGATCACTCTGTAAACTTTCTGATGCAAAGTGAAAAACTCATATAGGCAAATGTTTAAAAAGTGCCTAACTCAGTGTTTAAAACCAAGCAGGCTCGAAAATCTGCATGTGAAATGCAAGTGTTGCACAAATTCTCTTTATTGCTCAAATGCTCCAGGAAGTACCATCCCTAGGGCTGTGCTCTGCCATTTGGAATGAAAATGAGCATCGTATGAAAACTTGGGTGTATCTAAAGGTCAGTGGAATTTCAACCAGATGTTTTGCTTCCCCATCACAGACTTGGCAATAGGAGGGGTTTATAAATTCCACTTGGGGAAATAAATGTAAATATTTTTTAATAACATGTTTCCATTTCAACCTTGGCTCTTCTTTAAAGTTCAAAACACAGTCTCACATTCATTTTTTTTCTAATGTATTCAGCCAGCGTTTATTACCGCAAAGAAAACATTTAAAAACATCAAAAACTGAACTCATCAGTCTGCTCCCCAACCCCCTCACCCCGATCCACCTATCCATATCCCACCATCCCCTTCCCCCTTGCGTGAACCTGATTTCCTTCCTGTCCATCTTAGGAAATGGCATTATCTGTGTCACATAAACCAGAAACCAGGGATGAGCTATAGGTTTCTTCCTCTGCTTTATCCCATACATCCACAGTCATTAAATCCCACAATATATTAAATGAGATTTTTCCTGTTCAGGCTCAATATTATGCCTTGTCTCAAAAGTCTTGTGCCTCCCCTAGACAGTCACAACACCCTTGCCTCTCATCCTACACACATCTGCTCAGTCCTCCAACCCCTAGACAGAGTGGGCTTTCAGAAACATTAATGCCACATCACTTCCCAATACTGGAAACTTTACAGTGGCTCCCATTTTTTTTTTTTAATTTATTTATTTGTCAGAGAGAGAATGCACAAGCAGGGAGAGAGGCAGGCAGAGGGAGAAGCAGGTTCCCCTACTGAGTAAGGAGCCTGATGCGGGATTGAATCCCAGGACCCCAGGGTGATGGCTTGAGCCATAGGCAGACACTTAACCGAGGGAGCCACCCAGGAGTCCCAGCAGCTCCCCATTTTAGAGGTTAAAAATACAAACCTCAGGGTGCCTGGGTGGCTCAGTGGGTTAAAGCCTCTGCCTTCGGCTCAGGTCATGATCTCAGGGTCCTGGGATCGAGCCCTGCATCGGGCTCTCTGCTCTGCAGGGAGCCTGCTTCCTCCTCTCTCTCTGCCTGCCTCTCTGCCTAGTTGTGATTTCTCTCTATCAAATAAATAAAATACTTAAAAAAAATACAAACCTCTAATTTTGATACAAAATACCTTCACAATCTTCCACCAACCCTCTCTCTAGCATTACCTTTCTGGCCCTCCCACCCCATTCTTGAACCCTGTGACTCAGCTACAAAACCTCTTCCTTGCTAAGCACTACAACAAAAATTAGCAAGGCAGCTCCTGTTAGTCAGGATTTTATAATCTCTTAGAAGGGATAAAACCGCTCAACTATGTTAAAATATATACATACATATACATATATGTGTATATATATAGTTTAATAGTGTCATAAGGGAGGAACAAAGTGCTTTGAGGTTCAAAAGTTAAAGAAAGAACATTTGAGGAGGAGAATCAGTGTAGCATTTATAACACACTTCGAGTATAAATTTTGCAAATGGTTGTAAAAAAAAATAAAGGGCATTCAAGACAGAAAAGAACATCATTCTGGTCTTTAAAAATCCTCAGTCAGATTTTACAAATCTTCTTATTCTCATTTAAAGAACTGAGAAGTTGTAGTAGATTTCACAGTGAGGAAGCTATCTTAGTAGATAGTTTCAGTACTTGGAACAGTCTCAGACTCTGGTTGGATAGGTCATCAGGGCAGGGAGAGAACAGATGTTTTAGAGGGGCGATTTGTAAAACATACAAAAAAACGTACAGTGAAAAGGAACCTCTCTTTTTTGGACAAGCAGCCACTGTTGCTGGCAGTGTAATATTTCTCATTTCTATTCATGACTGTGATGGATCCCCAGTTCCTTCCAAGCTATCAGTTCCCTTTGATTTTTATTGATTATTCTTTTCAACCTAGATTCACCCTCTTTCCCATCAACTTCCACTTGCCTAGCAAAACCCCAAACAACATCAGCCTAGGTGCCTGCCTCCTCCAATCCCAGCCTTAGGCTGGTGGAAACTTTCACACAAACATTTAGTTATATATGACAATAGACTCCAAGGTTTCTCTCTCAATCAAGCTTTCCATGCTACCCATTCAGACCTTATGAGCTAGCTCTCTTGGACCACATGTCTCCAACTCCCTCCCATTCTCAGTAGGCTGCATCATCCCTTCCCTGCAAAGTGACATCATTTTCACTCCCCTGCCTACATTAAGAAATAGACCTGTCCTCTTCACATCTTATAGTCCTTATCTTCATATCTCAGTAGAATTTCCTTTCTCCTTAAAAGCAGACTCTGGTTTAGGAAGTCTGGGGGAGGTCTGACATTGTTCCTTTCTAACAAGCTCCCTGGTGATACCTCTGCAGTTGGCCCTGAGATCATGGCATTTTATTTTATTTTATCGAAGTGTAGTTGACATACAATAGATTAGTTTCATGTGTACCACAGAATGACTTGACACTTACATACATTACAAAATGGTCACCACACTAAGTCTAGTTACCATCTGTCACCATACAAACTTACTGAAGTGTTATGGACTATAGACCCTGTGGTGTGCCTTACATCCCTGTGACTTCTTTATTTTATGCCTTCAAATTTGCTCTTCTTAATCCCCTTCACCAAGTCACCCATTCCCCCACTCTACTCCCTCTGGCAATCACCAGGTTGTTCTCTGTATGTATGAGTCTCTTTCCGAACTTTGGTTTGGTTTGATTTGGTTTTGGTTTGTTTTGTTGTTTAGATTCCACATATAAAGATGAGGTGTTTGTCTTTCTCTGACTTACTTCACTTAGCATAATTCCCTCTATATCCATCTGTGTTGTTGCAGCTCAATAGATGCAAAAAAAAAAAAAAAAAAAAAAAGCATCTGATGAAATTCAACATCCATTTATAATAAAAACCATGTCACTTTACTTTGATTAGCAAGTCTTAGAACTCATTCCCTACACCACTTCCTTTTCTCTCAATGGGCAACCTTTCCTTCACCATGGAATCTTTCCTCTCAGCCTATCGATAGGTACATCTCCCTGATCTTAAAAAAATAAAAATGAAAAATGAAAGGCCTCAAATAGATTGAATGAGTTTCTTCCTGCTCAGTAAGTTTGTCCTCTTGTCCCCTGGCCCACATCTCAACTTCTCTTCAAAACCAGGCTTCTTGAATATGTAGTCTCTGTATTTTTTAACGTCACATGTCACTTTTAAGCCTGCTGACATCCAGCTTCCACCACATAAGGACACAGAAGTTGCTTTGGTCTGGGGCATCCAGGACCTGCTGGATACTAAACACAATGTATACATTCAACTCATTTCATTCCACATCCCAGTGGCACTTGAATCTTTATTGAAACCTTCTTCTCTATTGACTTCCAATACATCTTCTTACATCATCCCTATAGCCATTCATTCCCAGACCTTTTCTCAGGTTTCCATTCCTCTACTCATGACTTAAATCTTAGTGCCCTGGGGTTCTGCCAATAGTAACCTTCCTGTTATTTATTCTTTCTCTTCCTAAGAGGCCACTTCTATGGATTCAATCACCATTTATATCTTAAAGACTTCTGAATTGATGCTTCCAGTTCAAATATCTCCCCTGACATCTCAACCTTTATATCCCATGACTTATTCTGACCTTATTATTAGCAAAGACATTTAAAACTCGGTGTTCTAGAACTGAACTCTGGACCTTTCCCCTAAACTTACCTATCCTGCCTTACTTCTCTCAGTGAAAGACACCACCTACTATCCCTATATCAGCAAGAACTATAAACATTTTATTTCCTCTTCCATACTACTTACATCTATATTCTATCAATTCTATTTTCTTTAGTATCACCCTGGCTTGTCTTCTCTTCTCCATTACTGTTGCCACTGGTTCATTGTAGGCCTTTCCCTTTTCTTTTTAAGAATTTATTATTTATTTGAGAGAGAATGTGTGAGAGAGAAATCACAAGCAAGGAGGAAAGGTAGAGGGAGAACCAGACTCCCAGAACACTGAGTCACCCAGGCACCCTCTCATTTCCTTTCTGGAGTAATTACTGTTCTTGCTCCCTCCAGGCTGAATGCCTTCCAAAGCCACCACACACAGGGCAGGAGGGTTCTGGCTCTAGCACAAATATGATAATGCGACCCCACCACTCAACAACCTTTTAATACTTGGTTCCATGCCTTCAACAGTGAAAGCCATTCTACTGTGCAGCTTACAAGGTCTTCTGGGACCTGTCCACTGCCCTTCCTTCTCTTCCAGCTTCAGCTCCCTATACCACTCCTGGAAACCTAATCCCCAACTACATGGAATTCCTCACTTTTTTTTTTTCAACGAATCGTAACCTTTTCTTGCTCATTCCACTAACTTACCTTGGACCATCCTTTCCTACCCACCAGTGCCACCCTGATTCTTTAACAGAATAGCTCCCAGTCATGCCACAAGATCCACGCAGGCTTCACATCTCCAGAAAGCCTTCCTTGTCTTCAGTTTTGATTAGGTTCCTTCTTATATTCTCCAAAGAAATCCAATTTCCATGTATTCACCTCACTTCTGCTAGAGTGTAAGCTCCTTGAGAGTTTATGGGAATTGGTCTTATGATCACTGTATCTCTATCAATTTGCACATAGGTGCCCTTCAATAAATGCTTTTGGATAAGTGAATAAATAAGCTATCCTGAATAATTGATATCTGGCCATTGGCAATTCCCGGGAAGGCAGCAGATTTGGGGATCTCTTTGAGATAAGACTGGCAATATTTGTACCTAACATGGGCTATCTGGATCCTTCTTCTCCCCACACTCCCCACTTCTAAATGTTTCCTCTAAACTGAAGGAAAAATCATTTCCATAGGCAAGAATAAAATCAAGACTTCTAGACTCTCCAGGGATGGGGAGGGGGGAGGGGGAAGCAAGTAGGTCTTAACTCTATAATTATATTTTATTTATTTGTTTATTAGTGCATGAAACTATTTTCCTATTTTCAGAGAACTCGACAGGCTCTTCAATAATATTTTTTCCATATAAAACCTCAATAATTTTCCTACCTGGAAATAAATATTGGTGTCTCAAGTCCATTTATGTTTATGATAAAAGGCCAGGGTCTCAAGCATGATCTGAATGACCATACAAAATATATTCTTGGAGACAAAACTGCACCTCTGAGTGTTTCAGTACATCAGCAAAGCAGAGAGTTCCTTCTAAAGTTCAGTTTTGGAGGTTGTTTATTCTGCAGCAATTCAAGCTCGGGCCAAACTGATTGTTTTTCCGGTTTAAATTGCATTGTGGACCTCAAGGAAAAGAACATAAACAGTTGGCAAATTTACAGCCTTTAAACAAAATTGCCTTAACTTGAGGGGATTCCCTTAATATTGCTTATGATTTTTTTTCTCTCTTTTTAAGAACGTTCCCGTTTTACAGGAGTTCAGACCATGAAATGTGACACACAGGATGTGCTTCAAGCTAAAGCTCTCATAAAACAACAACAACAACACGACAATCTTCTTAATGTAAATCCCTTACACATTGGATACCACAGTCAAGGTTTACTTTAGGACCTGAAATGACAAATCTCAGATAATGTTATTTCACTTTCCACCAACACTATAATTCTGTCAGCAAAACTAGCCTACTATAATCTTAGGCCCTATACCAGAAGGACGTCCAGTAAATACAAAATAACCTAGTTATTTTGGGAATAAGCTTCACTCTCTTTGTTCTCCAGCTTAATTCCTTTGTCTACAATTTTAACCACCCTCTTGTTAATAACTCCTTTCCCTTTTCTCCTGTCCTCACACGCCTGCCCAAACCCCAAAGCTGGAGCAGAGCTAACATTTCCAGGGTGCATATAATATGCTAACTATTCTCAGTATTTTGTGGGTATTAACTCACTTAATAATCACAACAATCCAATCAGGATTCCAGGTCACAGATGAGGAAACAGAGGCACAGAGAGAATCCGTGACTCATCCCAAGGTCACAGGGCCATTCCATAATGACTGCCTGCCTGGGGCACTATTCCTCAATATTGCTGAAGTATAGTGGGGACAACAATCAAATTGGTACCATTACATGTGGTCACCATGCTCATCTGGACCTTCGAACTGTGCAACAATTTCATTATGTTTCCCTAGTTAGCCTTTTCATTTCCCCAAAAGACTGCCTCAACCCCTCTGTTTCCTCACCTTCTCCCTCCACTCCACAGATTAGCGTGCTGCTTCCTACTTCCTAGAGGAAATAGAAATTGTCACAGAAACTCCCCAGCCTCTTATTTCCTATTACCATGGAGGAGGTTCCCTATCTGCTATCGAAGTCATTATTCCATGCTCTCTGGCTTTTCTCAGAGACTCTCCCATCAAGAATTCTTCCCACCCCTCCAACCTGCTTCTTTATATTCAACCTCTCTCTCCCCCCTGTTTCTTCTCCACCACCATTTAAACATGTTTATCTCACTCATCTTAAACCCTGGCCTCATAGAGCTACTGACTGGACTTCAAGTCTATATTCTATATTCAAGTCTATATTCAAGTCTATATTCCCCTTCCTGCCCACTATTCCTCAATCTTCTTTGGCCTGGCTTTTGCCTTCACTACTCCACAGAAATTGCTCTCGTGAGTCACCAATAACCTCGTCTCTATCCAGATATCAGTTGCCCTCTCCACTGCCTTTGACCCTGCTGTCACCTATCCTACCAGAAACATGTCCTTTCCTTTGCTCCTTTGATACCATATGCTGTTATTTTTTTCTTCCTCTTTGAAGACTTCTCAAGTCACCTTGATGGGCTCCAACTCCTCTATCTGCTCCTTAAATGACGTTGATGCCCTAGAGTCTCTTCTTATACTACACCAAGCTCCCGGGAAACCACGGCTACTCCCCTGGCTTCAATTACCATTCATTAACCAGACACTCCCAACTCTCTCTGCCCCGTTCTGTTCTGCTATTCATCCCCACTTAGATGATTCATGGGCACATAGGTTCAAATTTTCTAACATTAACTGCATTCTCTTCTGCCTTCCCTCAAATTCTGTTCATTCATCAGTGCCCTACATCCTTGCTCAAATCATCTTCTACTTTATCTCACACATTTGGTCTATCACCAAATCATGTTGATTCCACTTCCTAAATACTGCTCAAATTCACTCTTTGCTCTCTATTGCCAGGGCCACCATCCTTGTCTAAACCATGATTCTCTTTCCCTGGACTAATTCAAGAACTGTTTAAATTGGTCTACCTTCTGCAACACAGCCTTCACTTCTACTCAACTGATTATCCACACTGAACTCAGTGTATACTGTTTAAAAAGTAAATCTGGTGATGTCCTGGCTTCAACTGCCCTTTAGATGCAATCCAAAATCCAAAATATAGTTACACACACAGACACACACATGCGTGCATGTGCACACACACGCACACACACATACACACAGAACTAGCTCCTACCTATGTCTCTACTTTCGTCCTTGATCCTTCCTCTCATTGATTCTCTGTAGAATCTCAAATGCTTCCCTTCGTGCCAAGCTTTAATTGCACTTAGGAGCTGTTCATATGTCACTCCTTTGTCCCTTCCTCCCATTATCACCCATCATTTCCTTAAGGCACCCTTCTCTGACTCCTAGACTAGATTAAATCCCCTTGTAGATTTATTCTTCATTTCATTTTTCATAATTTTATCCCATTATTTATATTCGAGAACTACTTGTGCTAAATGCATATAAGGAAATACGTCTATCTGATGCACATTATATATCTAGACTAAAATGTTTCCAGACTAGACTCTTATTTATACTATTTATTTTTACTAACCTTGTCATCATTTCTGTGCCATAGTTATTAACTATCTAGATGGACATTAAAGAAAATGTCACTTGGTTTCTTAATGTACCCATGGCATGTCTAATAATACATTGCTCTGAAAATCATAGAAATGTCAGTCAGGAATCTTTGGTCATATAACCCAATAATGAAATAATCTGCCTATCATCTTTTTTTCCAGTTGCAAAGCATTTTGTGTCTTCGAAGATAAAGAATGAAAATGGAAATTTTTCTCTTTACCTCCATTATGAAATGTGATGTGGGGTGTGTGTGTGTGTGTGTATGTGTGTGTGTTTGTGTCTCTGTGTGTGGTGATGCCCACTTTGTTGATTTATGCTCCTCTCCCCAACAAGGATGTGACTTCCACTTTAGTGTGTTTACTCAAGCATATTAAGGAAATTTAAAAAAGGTTTGCAATTTTTCATCAATGAAGTAGGCAATTTTCAAAGATATTAAGTTAGCTGTCAAAAGTAGAAAGTTTGTTGCTTAAAAAAATTTTTTCACATGACAGTTGGACAAAACTGAGTAATACAAGCTTTTCTAACCTGTTTCTATCCCAAAGATAAATATATACTATTTTCTTTCCAGTGATAACCAACTTGTTTTTTGGAAAGTGAGGTCATTAAAGCATCCAAAATGGTTCCAAATGCCAAGTTTCACACATGATTCTTTGATTCTCAAAGCTGTCATGTGGGTAAAAATCACACTTATCAAAGAAACACAATAATGACAGCTCAGAGGCTGTGCTGAAACTTGAAAGTAATTGAACCATTTAACTACCATTTACTTGCTCAAAATTTCTCCTCAGGAATGACCCCATGGCTAAAAGCCTATGTTCTTGTAGCATGATGAATTCATTGCTTTTTGGATGAGCTCAGTCTATTTTGAGGCATCTTCCAAAACTCAGACTAATTATGCTATTTTCCTGGTGCCCAATGGTAAGGTTTTTATCCAAGGTCTCGCTTATTCTAAAGTAGTGGTTCTCAAATGTTAGCCTGTATCAAAATCACCTGAAATGTTTGTTAAAACACAGATTGTGGGTTCCATAGCCAGAGGTTCTGATTCACTTGGCATCTGGCATGGCTGGAAAATTTGCATTTCAAAGATGTTCCCAATGATGTTGATGATCAAGGGCCCACACTGAGAATCCCTGTGCTGAAAATATGCCCTTTTCCACAACACCTAGCATTCTTTCCTACCAGGTTTATGTAAATGGTTTCCTCTGGGCCATTACTAACACCTTGTTATCGTCTTATAATTCCTTAATGCTGGGGGGCACGCTGCTGGTGACTCAGTTGGTTAAGGGTAAGCATCTTCCTTTGGCTGGGGTCATGATTCCAGAGTCCTGGGATTGAGCTCTGCATCCGGCTCCCTGCTGGGCAAAGCCTGCTTCTCCCCCTCCCGCTCCCACTCCAGCTCCTGCTCCCCCTGCTTGTTTTCTCTCTCCTTCTCTCTGTTAAATAAATATATAAATAAACAAAATCTTTTAAAAAATATTTAAAAAAAATTTTTTTAAATCCCTCAAATATGAAAGTCACATGTGTCATTTTAGGTTTTCTAATATTATTATAAATTTAAGCAACTTTTAAATTTTTTCTTAATTAGCCACTTTAGAAAAGTAAAAAAGATATGAATTTTAATAATATATTTTACTGAACTCAATATACCCCAAATACTTTCATTCAATATGTAATTGACATAGTAAATATTAATGAGCTATTTTACTTGTTTTTTCTTACGTTCAAAGGCATATTAAATCTTTGAACTCTGACATTTCTTACACTTACAGCACATCTCATTTTGGACTAGCCACATTTCCAGTGTCCCCTAGGCACACATGGCTAGTGGCTACTGTAATAAATAGCACAGCCATAAAACTTCTAGATTGAAGAAAATGAATATTGAGAGTTCTGCTTTGTCTGCCCCTTTACATGATTTTCACTATATTTCCTCACGTCTAAATGGGTCTGTCTGCTGCATTATCAATTTATACCAGGTTTTAAGGGGAAAAGGTTTTAATCATTAAACATACACATAGATTTTAAAATGCAATGCAATGTAAGAATTCTCTGTTTTTATACATAGAACCATGATGCACTGGCACAGATCATAATGCACGGGCTTTTATCCTGCTCCTTTGTTCTAGTCATCTCCTTCCCCATCAGCAATCCCTCCCTCCAGCAAGATAATCCATGTCAACAATGTAGTATTGGTACTTCTGTATTTTTTCTCTATTTGCATATAATTCTATACCAACATACAAACAGAAGTTTGTTTATCTACATTTGTTTTATTAAAGTAGGGCCATATTGTACCCAGCTCTCTGTACAATGCCTTTCTTATTCAATAAGAACTCAAGAAAATCTCTGCAAGTCAGCTGGAGGTAGTAATACATTATTTTTAATGGTTACTGAAGAGTATGGAGCAGTTCACATAATTCATTCAATATGTCCATTATTAACAGGCATTTATGCTTATCCTGTTTTTGTTTTTAAGAAAAATGCATAAAAGATTGAATAGATCATGGACAGATGGATGGATGGGCAGAGAAATAATTCAGATATTTAGATATATATAGATATCACTGCCTACTCTGCCTTTTACTACGCAATCTTTGTTATCCTTTAACTTAGACTTTCTCCCATCATATCTGGACCCTTTCTTTCCAACAACAACAATAACAAAACACAGTTATCATTAGCAGTCCAAACAGACCATTTTAAATCATTTTTCTAATGATCTTTCCATAGTCAACAGCTAGCTCAAACTAATAGATCTCCCCTAATTCTCCCCAGTGATGCTCTTTATTCAGGTGTTCTTTCTATCCATCTAGCTTCCTGGTAAATAGTGAATAGGGCTGGGGAAAATCCACATAGAAAAAATTTTATTGTTGTATGCTCACTGACTTTGCAAAAAAAAAAAAGAAAAAATACATATATATATATATACACATATATATAAGTTAGCAGTAATGAGATTAATTTCTTCATGATGTTCTATTTTTTTTTTTTAATTAGACTACCAACCAAAGGGCCTAGAATCCATATCCCATCCAAAATAGCCTAGATTGTAACTCAGGTAATAATAATAATCGGCATGATAAATAAATAGCAATATTTATCTAGTATCAGTATGTGACAAGCACCATTCTACTAAGTACTTTACATATATTAATTCATTTGCTTTTTCAAAATCTCCAGAAGACAGGTACACTCATTTCAGTATTATTCCCACTTTACAGCTGGGGGCACTGAGATCATACCTCCTGTAAATGGCAGAAATGGGATTGAAACATAGAGGGTATGACTCGAGCCCTAATCTTCTTACCTAGTAAATAAGTAAGCAGTAAATCACCTCATCTCTTTGAACCTCAGTTCTCTCACCTGTCAAATGGGTACACCAATATTAGTTCTTCCTAAGTTCAGGACTGCTGAGAAGAAATATGAAAATTACCTGAAAACCTCTGACGGCTGTAATGAGGGGAGTCTCACTGCAGCTTGGAAAATTGGGTAGGACTATTTCATCATATGAAGCAAAAACTGAGCAGATAAAATGTCTCCTACAATAGCAAATTAAGCCACGTTCTGGCCACACATCCTTTTGAAGGTGAGCCTGGACATGTATGTCCCACTAATACAGGATGTGAACCAAGCCTGATTCTCCCAGCCTGCTGATGCGCCCAGAATGAGAGAAAGAGCAGCCAACCTTTACCCTATTGTGTAGCTTGACCACGTCCTTCCTTTCTCCGCTCCGCTCCTTGCATTTTACTTAATTGGAGCACCAGGCTATAAATCTTCCATACTTAAGGGCCAGAAAACTCTCCGGAGCTCTCACACTGAAATTTGTGTGGGAGTTCAGTGATATTGAATTTTCAAATAAAATGATTAACAGGCACCTCTAGGGCAGCCTCAGAGAAAACAATCCTTCCTGAAACTTGCCACCTTAATCTGAGGAAGCTTTTTGTTCTGAGGTTTAATAAAATGGTTGGAATGTAACGTAGGGATGGATGACTAAAGCAGGCAGAGAGAGGTACCTCATTCTCCAGGGAAAGGAGCTAGAAGTTCCCTTCAGCAAGTAACTGCTCTCTGTCTGGGCCTGACAGGGCTATTTCAACATGATACTGGGGAGGTTTCAGTCACTTAAATTTTAACTGCAATCGGCTAGCATTACTATTTTTTTAAGAAACATTTTCTCCAAGATTGTAATAGTTGGAAATGAGTGTACACCTGATCAGAAAGCCTATTTGCTTTTCCATAGCACAATAACATCTATCAGACTTCATGAAGCAGAGAATTAAAATCAGTTAAAAGGAAGAACATAATCCAATCCAATTCTACCCACAGACTGAGGCCTACAAGCCTACCCTTTGCTGAAACACTGATTTAGACGCCCTGCCAAAGAAATATAGAATGTTTATGGCCTCACACAATAGGAATCTGCCTCATTTATGCAGCAGGAAGATCATTTACAACCAATTTCTAAAAGACACTAAGCGTCAATAATAAATTTTCAAATCAAGGCCAGAAATTGCAATACTCAAAAGGGGATCATTAAGCAATATGAAGTTGTTGTCAGAAGGAGGACTTTCAGGGGCGCCATACCAATTTATAATCTGGAAGCATCTATAAAGGAGTCGTGACCAGCCTGGTTTTCCTAGTCTCTGGGAAGGAGAGACTTTTAACAATACAGGGGATTGTTAACAATAAACAATAAAGGGGATCTGGGTCGACAAGCAACAAGGACAGGGCATCTCCTACAGGTACGTCTCCGTGCCAGGCTCGCTGCCGCCCTATGAGATGATCGCTAGAAACCACACTGACTCTTCAGTGAGATCAGCTTCTTGGGAGCAATTCCCACTTCACAGTTAGAGAGAAGAAGTTGAATAAAGCTTCTGGAGCTTCTCTGCTCCAAATCTTTCCGTTTACGTTCACCCTTTTGCCTATTCACCCCTTTACCTACACACACACACACACACACACACACACACACACACACACACACACCTCTCCTTCTCTTTCTGTCTCAAAACAGGAACTTAAATATCCCAAACTTTTCTCTCTAATATGTACCACAACATCCCAAATGCTATTAAAACTGGAAGAAATGAAAAGTAGCTCCTACTCACAGAGAAGTTTGACTTCTGGAACGGAACACAGCAACCTGCCTGTTCCATCCTTTACCAGCTGTGTGGCTTTCTCAAAGTCACTTGAAACATTTCTGGGTCTCATTGTCTCTTTTATAAAATGAACAAAATACTACTTCATGTCAGGAAGAAATAAGGCCTTTCACGAAAATTCTTAAGAAGAATTCCAAAAGTATTAACTAAATTCAATCACATCGCCTAGATTTGGGTTTTGTCTGAGATCCCTGTGACAGAAAACTGGGAGTCAGGAACAGGAGAGTGTTCGATTCTGACTGGCATTGAAGGAAATAACAGTACACATAAAGAAAGACTCTCCTCAAAGACAACTATCATACGATCTCTCCAATATGAGGAATTTGAGAGGCAGGGCGGGGCGTGGGGGGTTGTGGGGTGTTCAGTAGGAAAAAAATGAAACAAGAGGGGATCGGGAGGGAGACAAACCATAAGAGACTCTTAATCTCACAAAACAAACTGAGGGTTGTTTGGGGGGTGGAGGGGTAGGGATAGGGTGCTTGGGTTATGGACATTGGGGAGGGTATGAGCTATGGTGAGTGCTGTGAAATGTGTAAGCCTGATGATTCACAGACTTGTACCTTTGGGGCTAATAATACAATATATGTTAATTTAAAAAAAAAGAAAAAGGAAAAAAAGGAAGATTCTCCTCAAGGGAAGTAGTCAACCAGGGGTCAGACTAGGAGAGCTGAAATGTAGGTTCTCCTGCTGCGAATTCTCTGCCTTTTGTCAAGTGCCTTCATCTCTCTGAGCTTTACTTCCTTCACCTGGGCAATGGGATTCGTGTTAACCACCTTACAGCATTAGGGTGAATATGAAATGAGAAAACATATGTAGCCATGCTCTGTAAACTCTAAAGAATTTTCCCACTCCGGGTCTGGCCCTCAACTACACTCTCTTGTTTACTTTCTTCAGGGATTGTCTTGAAATGGCCATGTTTGCTTTTGCGCTTTGTATCAGATTCACCCGCACTAGAACATCAACTCTTGAAGGCAGAAACCTTGTCTTATTAACACCTATAAAACTCACGTTTAGAGCAATCTTGTTCTGAATGTTTATTTTGTGTTCTGATTGCTAGACAAGGATACTGGCAGTCAGCCCAGGAAAAAACTCAAAGCAGGTGAAGTTTGCCCTCACTGACTCTCCTGATCCTTTTTAGCATCAGCAATAAACCACGGCCTCTTTCCGAAGACTGGGGAATCTTCTGTGCAGAAGGAAAGCCTCCCTCTCCCTAGAGAAGTTCCAACTACCAACTATTTGCGTTTCAGCTTCCCTTGAAGCCAAGGTGCAGACCCTTGACTAACCTCTATCCCCAGGCTCACCTGCTGCAGACTTTGACCCGTAAACTAGTAAATCCAAGAAGTCTCCATTCTGGCAAAGACTAGTAAGAGAGGCAGCAGTGCTATGGTTCCAGCAGCAGCATCCAGGGTCCCGGGTTGGTGAGAGCGAGGGAGCAAGCCGCCTTATCCGTACCCAGGGCGTGTTTTTATTGGGTCTATAGCATGAGTTTGGTCCTTGCTCCTGATTGTATTACCTTCAAACTTTGTTCTTTTTGGTATTCTGGATAGTCTGTATATAAAACTTCCTTTAACTAGTGCATTTTAAGCTTAAATTATCTAAACATGGTTTTGTTGTTTGACTGATAAGATCCTCCTCCTCTCCCCCCACAAACAGCCCAGTATCTCCATTAGATTTCACATGATCCTGGTCCCGGACAGGACTCCTACTAAGCTGTCTAACTAGAAATTAAATCCCCTCCCCCCACCAATCTCACCCCCCTCCTCAGGTCAAACTGCACATTTCCTAGAGCATTTTCCCTTAGGACCTTACTTTGTATAGGAATAATATGATCAATTAACTTAAGCCAATGTGGTAATTGCTGGCACTAATTTAATATTACCCCAGCATCTTAGCAGATTCTTTTAATGTGTCAAAGCAAAGACAGAATGTGTTTTACCATCACCCAGGACCAGGGCCCGCAAGGGTTCTACTTTTTGTCTACAATCTCAAAGGTCCTGCCTCCATCGAGACACGTCATGTCTCATCCAATCACAGGTGCCCCGTGGAGTTTCTTGAATCAATGTCTTTACTTCATGATTATATATGTATACGTGCACATGTGCATCTGCACACACACACACACACACACACACACACGCTCCTACTTAAAATGTTTCAATGGCTTTCCATTGCCAAAATAATGTCAACAAGACTATAAAATTCCCGAATACTTAACACTTGGTTCTTGCAGGCCAGTATGAAGCACCAGCTCCCATACCACCATTCTTCTAGTGACTTCTTACTACATGCATCACTCTAACCCCACAGCTTTTTCCGCTTCCTCAGTGAGTCCTACCCTCCCTCCCCCTCCCTCCCCCAACACACACCAAATCCTTCCACAGACCCATAGCTCAAGTTCTTTGTTATGACTTTCCACAGACCCATAGCTCAAGTTCTTTGTTATGACTTTCCACAGCTCTGAGATCCTTTTCTTCCCAACCATATTTCAGATTATGCATTTGTTCCTCCATACAACCAATGTGGTATTTAACATCATAACCAAGCATGGGTCTTCAAGAGATGTGATCAGAGTAGCTATAGACTTCTTTTTCTATGTAGTTTCTATGTATCCTTTAATGCAGGAAATTTCAGGGCTCAGCAAGAAGAACTTTAAAGCCTGAGCAAATCTGCTCAGTTCTTACAACCGCAAATATGACATCTATTTTCTCCTGATTTCTTCGATTACTGAAGCTGGAAGAGATCACTCCAAATGCTCTCCCTCTGATCCCCATAGTCTATGCAGATGCCTCATAAGATGTCTCTGCAAGGCTGAAGTGGGAAGATGGGAAAACATCCTGCCGGAAAGACAGAGCTGCAGGCTCCTCATGGCCACCTCACCAGAGAAGCTCTGCTTTTACATATTTCATATATTGCTCTCCTTTAAAAGATCTCTCTTGAATAATTTCCGTTATGAAAAAGAAAAGGTTCACAAACCTCTTTCTATTGTATAAGTGTGCAAATTTAGTACTTAAAGATGCACAGAATAATAGAGAAAATTATGTTTCATGAAAAAAATTTTTTAGGGTGTAGAAGTATCCCTAGTCTGCTTTTCCTTCTTCCCTCCTTGCTCCAATTCCCAGTAAATATTTGAATTGCCTTTCCAGTTTTATTGCATTTCCAAAAATACAAATCCTTTCTGAGACAAGACCATATTGGGTTCCATTAGTATTTGGGTTATGCAGTGCTCACTGAAGGTCACATAGATAATCACAGAACCATGACTTGAACCAGGACTCCTGAGTCATAGTTCGCTTTCAATCTGCTTCTCATTCAGTGTACTTCTAGTACCAGTGGGAATTTTGCTGCTTCCCACAGGAAAACCAAAGCCTCACTATCCAAGAATCCTCTCCAAGGGAAATTTCTTCTAGTTGTTAGATGAATTGTGTTTTCTGAAGATTGTAAGACTACACAATATAAAACCAATTAATCTGATAAAGATCTATAGAAAAACGGTCTCACTTCTATTTAGCCATCAAGATTCTTAACCCAGCATGCATCCTTAATACTAAAACCAACTGGACTTCTAAATTTTGATCAGAAGCTCAGGATCTGGGCAATGGAAGTCAGCAATGCACTCGTCGGCATCTGCCTCTTTTTGTGGGCAATTAAAAGTATTCTATAGATTAGAGAAATTTGAGTTCATATCCCATTGATGTCACTTCCTAGACATGTGATCTCAGGCAAGCTATTTTCTATCTCTGAGGCTCAGAGATAGACTTGTAAACCATGTAAGGAGCACAAAGGTTGAGAATGTGCACCTTATGTGGCTAATTGGAAAGACTAAATGAGACATACTCTTGGCACGAAGTAAGTGCTCAGAAAATTACTGTTATGTTACTATTAATTGAAAATATTTCTATACCAATATTTTAGGACTAAGCCTGATATATATGTAAACCCTGATGTATTACTTCAGAAAATAATTTTGCTTCCGTTATATAACTAGCTAGTTCATACTATTTAATTTAGTTAAATAAGGATACACAGAGTTTTTAATATGTGCCAAACACAATATTAGGCCTGGACCATAAGAAATGACAGATATTCAGGTCGTATTTTTAGGGAGTTGGCAATTTCAAACATACCAGACAGATGACACCTCCTGTGTTCTTAAAGATGTCTAAGAGAAGAGATCTCACCCTACAGTGTCTACTTGTTCTCGTTTCTCTGAGATTCATGTGTGTGTGTGTGTGTGTGTGTGTGTGTGTGTGTGCGTGTGTTTCTAATTCCTTGAGAATCAATGTATCTCCCTCTCCTCTTATTTTAGGTGTCAGAAGAAAGAAGAGTTGGTCACCATTCTTCACATAATAAGCCTTAATTCTCTGAGAGTTATTGAGTTATTCCTCTGTCTTCCCTTTCAAAATTAAATAATCCTTATCCTTTTAACCTTTTCTCACACTTCCTCTTTGCCAGCCTTCAGTTTAATCATTTCACTCTTCCCCTCTAAGGACCTCTTCAAGTCTTTCGCACTGAATATGTTGTTTTTGCCATTGAGTTTTGCATTGAGTTTACTCTTCTAAGCAACTTATCTTTCCACACAAACCAAGAAAAAAAAGCATCTCCCAAAGGAAAAAAAAAAAAAAAAGGAATAGATAGAAGGATAGATCTCCTGTGGAAGGAATGCACATGGAACACTCACACTCTCAAAGCCCAAATAATATTTGTCGTCACCACTATTGAGAGGGAAGGGAAAAAACTAGAACAGTTTCTAAATAGGGCCAACCATTCTGCCTGACAATTATCTAAATTACTTTTAAGCAGGTAAGACTATTAACCACAAACTTAAGGCTTCAGTTAACCTGAAACTCTCAGAAGGGTGCTAATAAAATTACTGTTAATGAGATCAAACAGGAATTTTGGATTCTGTAAAATATCTCTGGCCGCCAAGTCGGCCATTGATGTGGTTATGTTATTTACAGGCAGTGACTCTGTTCAATCCTGGCAAAGTGCAAAGGATCTTTCCTTGCATTCTGTCAGTCAGTATAAATTAATACTTTCTGAGCTGAGAAAGCAGGAAATTCTAAGGGGCTCTTAAGACATGATTTAGAGAGGCTGATCAAATATATACTGATCATAGTATAACACCAACACATGCAGAAAGGAACAGGTAGGAAAATTAGAGCACTAGTAAAATCTCTCTCAAGACATGCACAGTGACTTGTCAGCAATCTTTCACAAAGATCTTTCCCTGCTTTTTCTCTTGTTGTGGTATTGAGATAAACCTGCCCACTGTGAGCCAGCAGAATGACCCCTCTTACACACGTAAACACACACTTAAGATTCTGCAGACAAGTCTCCAAATCCCCTCAAGAAACTGAGAAAACTCTTCAGTAGATCACATTCTGCCTGTTTCAGGGACTTCTTTGTTTTGGAACCACTGTTTAGAAATCATTTTTTTCCTTCCCCCATCTGTTAAGGAAAAAAAGTATACAACCAGGTGAAAAGAGTTAATGAGAATCTAGGTAGAGAGAGAAACTACTGCTTCCCCGGGGGTGGCTCCAGGCAAACAGGTGGTAGCAGTCATGGAGTTTGACTTCCCAAGCTAGTTTGGCTCTGTCCAGATTCTGGCTGGCCTAAAACTGGCTGGGCTGAGAGAGGTCTGTCAACAACAGCTATGAGACAACCAACTACATTTTTTTTTTTTTAAAGATTTTATTTATTTATTTGACAGAGAGAGATACAAGTAGGCAGAGAGGCAGGCAGAGAGAGTGAGAGGGAAGCAGGCTCCCTGCCGAGCAGAGAGCCCGATGCGGGACTCGATCTCAGGACCCCGAGATCATGACCTGAGCTGAAGGCAGCGGCTTAAACCACTGAGCCACCCAGGCGCCCCCAACCAACTACATTTTGAAAAAGGCTCCTTATCAAGTTCTCTGCAGATTCCCTTTTTTTTCTAGGTCCAGAACAAATTAATGATTTCATGTGAAATCTTTCCAGGAAGATGTAGCCCCAGAGACCGTTCAACCTATGAAACAATGACTTAAATTCTAAAAGAGTGATCCTTAAGTAATCAGCAGTTAAGATGGCCAGGAGCTTATAATCACAGCATCATAGAAAGAAGCACCATCCTGGGTGAGAGCAGACAGTTTTCTAGCTGTTTAATTGTCAGTGATGACCCATTATATGCCTCTTAGTCTTGCAGGTTGGTTCTCCATGAGAACCAGGCACAGGTACACACCCTGGGATGTCTGGCCACCAAATGAAAGAAAGGCATATGTACACAAAGGCCATTGGCAAGTGTATCCACAATTGAAGTCTGGGAGCGCTAAAGCAACAGAAGATTAAAATCCTAGCATATTAAATAGATTTGTGTGAACGCATTATAACTTCATAGTTGCCATTTTTATACAAGTTTTCAATTATGAAGTGGAACTACAAATCACCCCTGATTTCATTTATTTGATGGTAAAGATAATCTAGTAAATTCTTATCAAGCAGTAAGAAAGTGAAAGTAGAGCACTGAAATTGATGTATGTTACTTTGTAGTGGTTATGGAAAGTAGCCAGTAATGCTGGGTTGATAAATCATGAGTAGACAGAATTCCCTCTCTTTATCCAAATATGTACTTCAGAGACTTGAGCAATTTGCACCACCCCACTGCACCTTGGGAAGCAATTTTTATTCCATTTGATTTTGAGAAATAATATCACCAATACCGAATACCAGCATTTGCAGATTGGGAAGAAAGGGAAGGTAAGGGAAAGGAGAGAAAGAGAAGTGAAAAACTAACACGGGTGAATTTTTAAAATATTCACCTATACTGAGCAGGTGACATTTTCAGTAAAGCTTTTCTCAATCTGAAAAAGAAAAATAAAATTCCTGCTGACTTTCAAAAGCCAACCATTTAGGTCATTCTTTAAAAAAAAAAAGATAGCCAGCAGATTAAAGGAGCTCCATTTATAAAAATCAAATGAACCTCTAACAAAGACTGTTTGGGACATGAATAAATCATCTGGTCATGAATTATTTATTGTTATCAAGAAACAAGCTGGGGATTCCAGGAACTGGGCTTTGAGGAGGTGCTGAAGCCAGGCAATGAGCAAGTTCATTGTCACCTACCCACCACGGGAAGTGAGAGGACAGGCCACAGGGTACCATCATCTGATGCAGACCATGTTAGACTCCCACTTGAGTTTCAGAGGCTGCTTCAGCAACATTTACACCCCAGAGGATAAAGCAAATAGAGTTTGATCCACAGAATCATACTTCAGAAAACTGCAAGTACTCAGTAACAGACAATAAGAAGGGTTTTTGTGCACTGGATCTTTTTTTTTTTTTTTAATACACATAGGGAATATGAGGTGTGTGCAAAAGAGTAGTAGAGATGGCTAGAAAATACCTTAGTAATAAACTGTGGCGAGTAATCTGACCTACTCATTCCTGGCTTTGGGGGTTGGCTTTTTTACTGGGGTCGAGAAGAGAAAAAGGGAGCCTCTGAGATTTCATCAACTAATCAACGTATATGTGTGTTCCAGGTCCAAACTGCTTTGCAGGAACAACAATAATCCCGGCTGGCATTGAGGTGAAAGTGGATGAATGTAACATCTGTCACTGTCACAACGGGGACTGGTGGAAGCCTGCTCAGTGTTCAAAACGTGAATGCCAAGGCAAGCAGACTGTGTAGGACAATTTCCCAACCGAGGAGGAGTTCTTAGGAAAGGATGCTATGGCTTCTACACTGCACATGTTCGAAACAAAACAAAACAAACAAACTCCTGCCAGCTACAACAGGGTCACCAGCAAAACCTTTTAGGGTTGACAAAAGTGAATATTTTACTAAGAGGAAATTTCTCTCTTTCCCTCTTGCTATATAAAATATACATAGTATATAGCTATCGAAACCGCTTTTGTAATTATCCGTGCTTGATGGTGACTTGACCACTGGATTTCTGAAACTAAAAGGAAGAAACAGCCTCGTACAGGCTCCTTCTCTGGTGAGACCTCTAGCCTGCCAGCTCACCGTCCGCCAATTTGCTTCATTTCTATTCTTCTGTACATCATCACCCATGGCATTTTTCTCTTATAGAATTTCTTTTCGCATTTAGAATCTATGGGGCCAGATTTGACGGCACAGTTAAGTTTGGAGTGGTGTCATATAAGTTTTAGTAAAGGAATATCGGGGGTGAGGACCCTTTCTGACCAGGAAGGCACAAAAGCAACTGACCATCCCTCCCCTTGGGTGAAAGATACCCTGTAAGGTTCAGAAAACAAGAGCTACCTACAGCTGGACCCGCTGCTGGGGCAGGGCGGGGGGCCGGGGTTTTGGTGCAGTATGTGGGAGACCACAATTTAATACTTACAAACCACACATTTCAGACACAAAACCTTGAAACTGCCAATCAAAAACTAATATGTGAAGAACACCACGAGCTTGACTACGGCATCCAAAGGGAGCCAGGAATTCACAACTGTAGCATTAATCACCAGACTTTCTCATGATGCCGAATTTCAGTTCGGCTTGTAAGTCAACACTCTACACCCGCTCTGTCACCTGGCCCTCTCCATACCAGAACCAGGGTGAGTAGCCCCACTGTGAATCTGAATCCTTCTGGAAACTCCTGGCTTTTGAGTTCAGATCTGGCTGCAAGCCAGGAGTACCCACAGGCAGTTTTATGGTTTGGGACTGTGTTTGCCACGTTTTCGTAATGACCGCTCAGCCCTAGGTCTAAAACACAGATTCAGGACACTCTTTCCACCTCAAGTGCTGATTTAAATTCAAGATTAGGGTAGAGTGAGTCTTGCACAATACAATTCCATTTGTTGAACATTTTTTAAAATGTATATATTCGATACTGAACAATTAAAGTGAAACTTTGAAGCGTCTCAAGGTTGCCCTGGTAATGCTGCTCGTATAGTAACAGAACAATAAAATACACAGGGTATCTGATGCCACCTCGAGTCAAGATTCTTGAAACCACATGGTGTAGTTAGTTGCTTATTCCACTCTCCTGTCTTGAAAACCCTGGCGCAGACCTGGCAGGGTCCTTGAGGAAACTTTAAGGTTTTCTTCGTCACCGATGTTCTTTGCTTTTCCACTCCCAGCCTGGGCTTTGCCGTAGCTCTCATGATGTGCCGCATTCCAGAACAAGGTTTTTCAAGATGAATTTTGTTGACATTTGGACTAGACAATTCACTGTTGTGGTGGGGTGGGGGGAGCTGTCCCTCACATTTTTAGGATGTTTAGCAACATGGTTGGCCTCTATCCACTCAATGCCAATAGCAACACTCTTATTGTAACAACAGATTGTCTCCAGGCATTGCCAAATATCCCCAAGGAGTGGGGAAGGGACAAAACGTCACCTGGTTGAGAATGTGTGGTTTAGAATAATCAGTACAGATCGGTTTCTGCCAGGGTGGCATAGTGTGCAAGCTCTGGCTCAGCCCGTGGCTTTGGTGAGCCTCTAAGCCCTCTGGGACATGCACAATCTGCAGCCCCAAGGGAAAGAGGTCAGTCTTCTCCCAGTGGAGTGATGCTTCTGTTGCCATAGGTCCACTCTCAGGACACACTTCTTTAGTCTCATCAGCTGGGTTTTCATTTAAAATGGTCAGCCTCTCCTCCCTGGAAGCTCCTCCAGTCATCAAGAAAGAGTTGTCATTTCCAGAATTAACGTGTTGATGCCTTGGACCTGACACTTCTCACGTACACTGTGCTCGTGTGTGATACAAACAGCCATGCCGGGCCCCTCCGAGGAAGAACATCGCGCTGCCTTCTCTTAGAACACCAATTTGCAGCAAGGTTGGTGCCTTTTGTTGCCACCATGGATACATCACATAGACAGTCATGAATCATTCATGAACAATTCTGCATGATTTATTCCTGCACTCCAAAGTAAAGGCCTTCCATACTTCAGATTGCGTCTAGACAGATGTGTAGCATAGAGCTTTCTTTGCCCTGAGGTTGCCTAGTGCCAGCTTCAAAAATCCACTCTCTTGGAAAGAAATAATAATAATAAATGACAGGAACAAGGTTTGAAACCCAGAAAATATCATTAATAGAGCCATGTAGCATAGTACCCTATCTATTATTAAGGAGTTACTATGTCCTTTCTAGGAAACAGAGAGTGCAACTGGGGAGCCAGGGTTCAAACAATTTGCATTAAAGTCTTGGCACAGTGATAGTTGCAGCAAGAACTTACTAGAATGGAGTGTAATATCCATCAAGAAGCTCTTTTCAGAGAGCTTGCAGAATGAAGGCTGCTCCGTGGTCTCTGTTAACCAGCCAGAGAGAGGGATTTTTTTTTTTATCGTTGTTGTCGGATTTCCTTTTTCCTCTGAGTTTCACTACAAGCTGCTCCCTTTAAGACTTTGTAGCACTGACATTTTTCTCCCTTTAGGGAGAGATGAACCTATACTGTGACAGAATTTCTCATAAACCGATAAATATTTTACAACTTCCTTCTACCCAGGTCATTGAGAAATTCTTTCCAAACTCTGAACAACAGAGTTCTGGTCTCATCTGTTTTGCTTTCTTTTTTTTCTTTTGAAGGCTTTGTTTGCAGCCCTACTGTCCCCACTGTCTCCCATTCCTCCTTGTCTTTGGTTCTCTGCTTTAACTACAGCTTTGTTTAAATAAGGGATCAACATCCTGTTTGTCAGCTGATGCCTGTTTAAAACGATTCAGTTTCTAAAATCTTTGAAAAATGGTGTGCCTGAAAACTAGTGAGAAAAAAAAAAACACAACTAAACACTAAACTGTAAAAAGGGGATTCTAGCAACAATATTTGATGTGTAAAAGACTATATTATTAAAGAATTATTTTGTTAAATATAAAGTGTGTTAACCAGCAAACATTGTTTGTGGTATATTTTCCTTCCAAAATTCTCTCTCCTCTCTACCCTCATCATTTAATAACTAATCCTTAGTGACTTCGATCATCTGAAAATACATGTGTCATTAGAGCTATATTCAATTAGAGTAAAGCGTCAGCATTAACATTTTTCTGCACACATTTTCATTTTTCATAATGTAAGGTCGGGCTGACTTAGGGATTAGACAGGAAGTTCAAATAAACTAGGAATGAGAGTGTGTGATGGAAAAATGTTTTCTTAACCCTGCATCCATACATAATACTAATGATATTCTACAATTACTGGGTGCCTGCTCTGTTGGCTGGCCGTGTGCTGGGCACCAAACCCATAGTATCCTGTTCAAGCCACCCAGCACACCTGCCAGGGAAGGGTTCTTAGTATGGCTGCTTTGCTGATGAGGAAATCAGAACACAAAGAGGTTACGTGATTGGCCCAAGGTCATCTGTTCATGAGTGGCAACACAGGAATCTTGTATTGTAAATAAACACAAACATACGTAAAAATCAAGAAAATAATACGGTATAAGGAATGTCCATTTACCCATTGCCCAGACTCGTTAACAAGATTTTACATAATTCTTCAGCTATTTATTTTTCTTCCTCAGAGTATTTTGAAGATTTTGTTTATTTATTTTTAGAGAAAGTGAGAGAGAATATGAGCAAGGGGAGGGGCCGAGGAAGAGGGAGAATCTCAAGCAGACACTGAGCATGGACCTCCATGCAGGGCACCATCTCATGACCCAGAGATCATGACGTGAGCCGAAATCAAGAGTCAGACGCTTAACCAGATGAGCTACCCAGGCAGCACTTTCCTTGAATGTTTTAAAGCAAACATCAAGCATCATATCACTCCAGCCCTGTATCTCTTAAAAAAAAGGCTGGAGGGGGCAGTTTCTTTCCAAACCATGTTCATTGCCAAAGTCCAACAAAATCAAGAATTCCTTACTGTCATCTAATAATCAATCCATCTTAAAATTTCTTAGATTTTCTAAGCTGTGAGGGATGGGGGGACTTACATTATCTAAATCATCCATAATCTTCCATGTGGTTGATGTGCCTCCTAAGTTCAAAATGGGGCTTTCACCCTCCCCGCTGACCTCTGGGAACTCTGACAGAGTCGTGAGTTTGTCATTAGAGGGTGTGTGCTGGGAAAATTACTCTTTTAAAGCTTCATGTTCAACTTCCCCCTAGACGTTGAGCCCACTCAACGAACAGTAGGCAAGAGGCTTTCTGTCAAATGACCTCTGGAGGCAATGAAGTGCCTCAGAGCGAGAACTACTGTGGACACCCGCACCCAGGGGTCACTGCCTTCAATACACATGTAAGCTCTCTTTCAGGCATAAGAGCAAACTGTTATTTTTCTTCCCCTTGAGACAAACATCCTGCCCAACACAGAGTAGAACTGAGCAAAATTTTATAAATTACCATCATCTTCTGCCTTGTTGAAGGAAGAAAGAAAGGGAAAAGTCAAGCACTAAAAAATCGTCAGCATGGAGTCTCCACACATAGGTATACGCACCCGCATTCCACCAACCTTTTCTGAAAACAAGATTAGGTTTTTTCTTGCTTTACAATTTCCTGTGCATCCAATTCTCTACTCCCTGCGTCCCTTGCAAAGGGTTGTTTACAGTTCATTTCTGATTCGAGTTTCATGGGAGGGCACTTCAAAGCATAACAGAGAAAGCTATGAACTGTGATTAGAGTCGTGGGTTTGTCATTATTTGAGGGCTTACCACGTGGAGACTATTACTCTTTGAAAGAAAAGTACCTTCATGATTTTGAAAGACAAAAGCTCTGTCTGAGCCAGCAACCTCACCTATACCTTCTTACCATATTTGGAAGGGATTTATAACTTGAATTGGAATGACAGTCTTGTCAGGGAGCCTCACACTGTACTGCCTGGTGTGAATACCTGATTCTTCCTGACCAAACTCATACGTCCAGAAGACACATTGTTCTTTTAATGAACAGGTAAAACCAGTATCATCATGCCTTTCATAGAGTACAAATTAAATGAGTTGACTTTTAAGTACTCAAAATTTGTTTTATACTTCAAATATTGTCAGTTGTGGCAATGATTTGATGGCTTTCTTTTTAACTTTTGAAAATCCTGAACTCATAGTTCTTTGAAGCCCAAACTCTAACTTAATCCCAATACTTGGGATTAAGGTTGGTAGTTGGGACTTAATCCCAATTACCAACCTGGCTTTGAGTAGAAGCACTCTTAGGAAAGTGCTTTAAAAACTGAGTTATAGAACTTTCCCAATGAATACTTGTGTGAAGTGGGTGTTTAGGAAGGAATTTGGATGGGAAGTTTATCTTACCTTTTCTTGAGACCTTCCTGTGTGTCAGACACTTGTATTGACTACTTGATATGAGACAATGATTTATGTTCATTTATTCAACAGTCTTTATAACCATGAAATTATACACTGGTATTCCCATTTTGCAGACAGGAACACTGAGATTCGAAGAAGTTTTATGATTTTTCTCCAGTTCATACAATTAGAAACTAGGGGGTGGTAAGAATTAAACAGAATACAATCCATAAAAAAGCTTAGAATAGAGCATAGCACATAACAAGAGCATTATCAGGACTGGCAATAACATAAAAGGGATTTCATGAATAAAGTAACCTGGATTTGGTTCCTGTAGCTTGAGCACAAGTTGAACGGGCATTTAGGGGATGATACTGTAGCATAGGAAAATGAATAGGCTATTTGAAGTGTGACAAGCAGTCAGGTATAATGTGACTGAGGTTAGAGATAGAGGGATACGGTAAGAGATGTGTCCAGGAAGGAAACCCAATTGTTAGGCCCTGAAAGATCATGCTACAAAAATTGGATTTGGCTTTTATTGATCCTGTGCATTATATTTACAACAAAAAAGAAGATGAGATAGCCATATTGTGTCGTGGAGTAACAATTTTTACAGCAGTGTGAAGGATGGATTAGGGTCTGGAGAGAGGGAGGTGGGGGACACTAATGAGAGGCAATTACAAATGTCCAGGAAGGAGTAATGAGTATCTGATTCTATAGTCGTGAAGGTCGAACAAATCAGTTGAGGCAAAAGGATTTCATGGCAGGTCCAGTGGGGATTCGAGAATTAAAGTAGTCCATGTTGCTAGTTCAGGTGATCAGAAGGATATTGATGTTCAATAACCACCACCAATAATGTGGAACGCATGCTTTCCTTGGAGGGGTGAGCATATCATCTCATTTTAGGACTTGGGCATCAGAGGGTACTGGTAATATCAGGTATTGAGGATCAACCTTAGATATGCTTATCTTGAGGACAGCCCACTTTCTGTTTTATTTGCCAGTGCTGTTTTCATCTTGGTTTGAATAGCTAACATTGGAAGAGCCAAGGTTCTCCACTGGTCTTACATCTTATAGTAGTATTCTCGAAATGGATGTGAAAGATTAGAATGGCAAGAGACACAGAATTATTCTCCAGTTATAGGCAATATTACTCTTCCCATAGTGAAGCAATGTGCTTGTATATTGTGATACAAACTGTTTATAAATTTCTAACACCTCTCTCCACAGAATATAAAAATATTGGTTTCATGTTCATATTGGCATTCATCGGCATTCTAGAAATCAAAACAAGGGATTAATGTAGCTATCCACTGCAGCCTTCGCTGCTTGTGTGTTCACACACACACACACACACACCCAGGACGTAAAATTCAATGACAAGTTAGGTCCTGGGAAAGCCTTTTGATTTGAGATTTCCAAGGATGTCCACCCTGCTCCCATTACATTTTTCTTTGCCTGTGTTTGTTTTTTGGTTTCATGCCCTTTTTAATTAATCACAACATTGGGTCAGCCAGACCCATTAACTGCATTTCTCATTTAGACCTTTCAGAGATGCAGTTGCAGCCGCGATTTAATTTGTTGACCCATGATCGATAGCAATTAATAGCATCTCTTTAATCTTGTTGAAAGGTTGGTCTCTGGCTTCCAGTAGCTACCATCTCAAGGGAAAGGTATCCACACATGAAGGAGATTTAGCTCCTAGGCCATCGTTGCCTTCCACCGCCTACTTTTCTAGTGACTTAGGATGCATTTCAGAAGGCACCACTCTCTACGGCATTTTCAATTATCAGAAGAAAGTTCATCTGGGCTCCAAGATTCCTCTGCTGCAAGTTCATCATGTAAATGCTATGGACCAGGAACCCTAACGAAAATACTACACAGCACTGTTTAAATTCAGAATAGATTTGACTTTTTAAGGTGTATTATGTTAATAAAGCAGGTTTATCAAGGTTCCTGGGATTTCTCCATGTTGTCTTGTGGTGAACCCAATCACTGCCATTCAGTATTTTCCTCTTATCAGTCACAATAATTAAAGAGTTTGTTCATTTATTCAATAGGCAATGTTTCAACTAGGAAACTAGACATTTGTTAAAGCTGAATAAGGCATTTTTTCCAGTTTTAGGAGTTTATGGTCTGCTGAGGCAAAGAGCAAGGCAATTCCACAGTAACAGACAGGAAAGTGCTATGCTCCACGTATGAATAGGTACACTGAAAATATTGGCAAAAGGCAGTGCATCATCATGGCCTGTGGGAAGTCTTCTTAGGAGATGGAACTTGTAATATGAGTTTTAGAAGAGAAATAGACTGGATGAAGAATGAGGGAAGGAGCCAATGTCCACTTGCAGTATATAACGTGAAGTTTCTGCCGACAGCTCCAACCACGTAACTGCCCCATTTTGCTGATAATGAAATCCATCTAAATTGGTAAATATGTGTCTGGCACCAAACCAAGGGCTTTGAGCAAATGAGAAAAGCAACAATGGGCCACCTTCATACTGTGAAGGAATCACTTATTTGTCTTGGTGTCATTATCCCTCTTTCTCTATAGTCAGTTTGCTGGCCAGTGGAATTCCCTCTCCTCTATCCAATTTTGGGTACCCAGTACACTGCAGTTTATCAAAACTTATCCTTCCTTCTTAGCAGAAATTTGGGTAATGCCATTTTTCAATGGTGTTTGCATCTTTAGGCTCATTTATTGACTTTTCTTACTTGGTGCCAGATTCAACTGTGGAAACAGAAGGTTATGGCCCTGGGGGAAAAGCATGAGAAACAAGAAAGAGATATTTTTGAGCAAGAATCCCTTTCCAAATACTTGGAAATGACAACATGAGTATGGGAAGGTACTCTGTAAACTATAAGACTAGACTTGAAACCAATTGCCAAAAAGTTTCCTATGTTACAATCTTATACATCAATAATGAAAAGATGTGAAGCATCATCTTGCAGATAAGATTTGAGGTTACTGGATATATAAATACAAGGCATACAATTTGTAAATTGCAAGAATAAAATCTCTAGGGTGCATACATGTATATATTTGTATCTCTGTGTCAATAGCAGCAGGTCTACATCCCTATCAAAATTATAAACAGCTAAGGGCATTATGGTGGACTGATGGCTGGGTCACGGAGATCACATACTTGCTACGCTTGCCTCCTCCAAGCTAGTACACCCTGCTCCCACTTTTGTACCTAACAATTGAAGGCTTGTTTAGCCTACAGTAATTCTTATCCCACCTTTGCCTTACTGTGAAGCATTTCATTAGTTCTGCTTGTTCATAGATTTAATTTTCCATCCCTAATCATTTGTGGCTCATGTGGTCCATCGATTTCAGAGAGAAGCTGAACATGAAGCAAAGCGGAGTTGCAGAGGGGAATGAAAATAAGCTGTCATGGAGTCTAAGATCATTGCAGTGACAATGAGATATAGTATAAAAAAGAAAACAGTATTTCTTATTAAATGTGCAAAATATCAACATGAACATATGGTTGGGGTTTTGTTTGCTTTTGTTTGGGTTTTTTCTCTCTCTCTCTCTCTCTCTCTCTCTCTTTTTTTTTTTTGCGACTAGATAATCGTTTCTGTTTAAGAGACCTTATCTTCCAGTTACCTGCTCTGTTAACTATCCAATATGGCCCTGGGGGCACCACTCCTAGAAGATGAAAAGAGGAGGACTTCCCTCAGCATCCAGGTATGCCCAAAGGATACTTGCAGGCAGCTAGGAGAGAATGTTTTCCAAGGCACTTCACTTGTTTACAGGAGACAAAGTCCTATCCCACAGGTTGGGCTGGTGCTGCCTTCAGTTCTCAGGACAACCCAGCAATGTTCCAGGAGTTTCTTACCACTCAGTTGCCTGTTTCTCAGCCCAACAAGTACTCTTCTCTCAGGAATGTTAACTTTAATTGCTTGAGTTTGCCTTAGACACGCACTTGTATCTTCCAACTCATGAGCTATTAAACGGCTCTATAAGGCATACTTGGAATATAAATAGTAGTAAGAGAGGCCCCAGCACCACTCATGAGCTAGAGCAGAGACAAGCAGTGCTCCATCCCCCACCCCCTTTCTTCCAGCAGAGTGCTTTTCATCCACAGCCAGGCCACTGGCTACCAAGACTCCAGAGTCAGCATCCTATAATAGCTTCATTAGAACATTAGGATTGGGGCTTTTTGTTTGTTTGTTTTTTAACAACCTTCAGCTATCCTCCAATGAGCAAGGAAACCAGGGTCACAGCAGCAAAGCTGTAAAATGATACATTTGAAAAGCATAAAGTAACTTAAGAAATAGGAGCGGTACACAGAATTATGATATTTCTCAACACCAATGTAGCATGCGATGATACATTTCCCTTCTTTGCACTTGCCCAAGTAAAACCAGAACATACATCTGTAATCACATATTCCAGCCCATTGATTTGCTCTCACAGAAAATGGAAGGCTAGTCATCAAACTCACATCCCCATTGAAATGATGTCAACTCAGAAAAATATTCTTTGTTTACCATAAAATCTACATTTCAGTATGTATAAATCCACTATATGTAGACTGGCTATACAGCACCACACAGTTTTCTTCTGCTGTCTCCTGGAGATATAAAAGGGCACATTGGAAATGCATCATGTATGCCATGAAATACAACCTAGAAATGTGTTCTCTAACCCTCCACTCTGGCACAAAATGAGATACAGATTTTTAAAACTGGTTAGTTTGAGCAATTGCATACTTAGCATAATCAGACCTGAGGTTGAACTAAATAATCTGGTCCAAAGTAATTTTCTGGGGATGCCTGATTTATGTCTATTGAGCTGATCAAAGAAACTAGATCATTGTAAAGTCTCACTTCTTAATGGCTCTGTAGATATTGCCAGAATCATGTTTGCAAAGGCCAATTCTTTCTTCCTTTATTTGTTGTAAGTGAACAAAACCAAAAAACTTGTATTGGCTTACACTGTATGTAAATAAAAACCCACATATCATAAGAATACTTATAACATGGGATGTATAGCATCTATCTCTGGCACCCCAGAAGCCCTCCGGTGACCCTTTCTAGTCTATACCCCCTCACCACCATCACAGATAACACCACCAAGAATACTCCCAAACAACAAAATTCACTTTTGCATGTTTTGAAACCGTATATCAAATCATAAGCTATCTTTTGAACCTAGCATCTTTCATTCAACATTTGTTTGCAGGATTCATCCATATTGTTGCTTCTCTTTATTTTATGGGGGAAAAAAGATTTTATTGCTAAAACTACATCCTTAGGAGAAATTTATGTCCTAGGAGAAATGTAATTATTCAGATTAAAAATCCAAAATCTCGGGGCACCTGGGTGGCTCAGTGGGTTAAAGCCTCTGTTTTCGGCTCAGGTCATGATCCCACAGTCCTAGGATCACCGCATCAGGCTCTCTGCTCAGCGGGGAGCCTGCTTCTCTTTCTACCTGCTTCTCTGCCCACTTGTGATCTCCCTCTGTCAAATAAATAAATAAAATCTTAAAAAAAAAAAATCCAAAATCTCACCCAAAGATCAGAGATAATGAAGAAATGGAAAATCTATATAAACTTGTAATTTTTTTCCTCTTAGAGTGATCTAATAATATACATTAATCTAGGAATTTACTGGACCCCTGCATTGGGAGCTTCTTCTAAGAAGAAGGAGATGCTAAGGAGCTCCAGTAATGACACTAAGTTTCTATTTTTGAAGGAGAGGGCTTGCCCTTTACTGTAGTGTTTCATCACTTCTAGCTGAATTTGTCATTTATCACCTTCTGCCTTCACTCTTCAGTAAAGTCTTATACTACCAAGAAAGAGGAGCAAGATTCCCTGACAGGTGAGCTCAGAAAGGTCAGATTTTAAATTGAGAAGGAAAAAGCATTATGACATCCAAGGTAGGGTCACTAGAGAGTTTAGAGTATAAACACGTTTCCTGAGGAGGACAGCTCATCTTAGCAGGAATTGTCTGCTCCATAATCTTTGCCTGGGAAACCTGGACCAATATACCATTCTCCTCTCCTTCCTCTGGCTATCTCTTCTCCACCCCTCACTTCTCAGCCTACCTACCATTCTTAAGGAACACCAACTCCACACCCTGATTGAGTTTGGTCCCTTAAGATGTTCTATCACAGCCCCTTTGACTTCTCTTTTTGGAAAAATCCATGACTCTCTAAGTAAATTATTCCTTGGTTGTCCCTTCTACCAGGTTACACATTGACAAGATGCTTAGCAGTGTGCCTGGCACATAGCAGGTGTTCATCTAATATTTCTTAAGTGAGTAGATTAATAAATGATCAAAATTAAGTATTTCAGGAATTCTCAAGATACAAAGTCACTTTTACTACTAAAGTTTTGCATTTGTTTCCTTCTTTTTGGTGTTCTTATTTCAGGGAGGATATGTCAGTCTCTCTAAACAAAAAAATTCCTGAATGGCACAAAAAGGGACACTTAGATCAATGGAACAGAATAGAGAGCCCAGAAATGGACCCTCAACTCTATGGTCAACTAACCTTCAACAAAGCAGGAAAGAACGTCCAATGGAAAAAATGTGACAGTCTCTTCAACAAATGGTGTTGGGAAAATTGGACAGCCCCATGCAGAAGGACGAAACTGGACCATTTCCTTATACCACACACAAAAGTAGACTCAAAATGGATGAAAGACCAAAATGTGAGACAGGAATCCATCAAAATCCTTTAGGAGAACTCAGGCAGCAACCTCTTCGACCTCAGCCACAGCAACTTCTTTCTAGAAACATCGCCAAAGGCAAGGAAAGCAAGGCAAAATGAACTATTGGGACCTCAACAAGATCAAAAGCTTTTGCACAGCAAAGGAAACAGTCAACAAAACCAAAAGACAACTGACAGAATGGGAGAAGATATTTGCAAATGGCATGTCAGATAAAGGGCTAGTATCCAAAATCTATAAAGAACTTACCAAACTCAACACCCAAAGAGCAAATAATCCAATCAAGACTATAAATCTACTTTTTTCTAAACACAAAGTATTTTCCTCATTTCCAGAAACTTGTGCATTACGGGTTCCTTAGATGAGGGGCCCAACAGGTAAATTTTGGCCCCAAACCCCCAAATAAATGGAAGTTCATTATAACAAACATATTTATGTAGAAATAAGTGTATCACCTCATCTCAGAGAAATGGACATAGATGATCATAATGACATCTGTAAAAAGACCTGTAACATGCATACCTTCTGCTCATTTCTAGCAGATCCACTTAAGATGCGATATTTGGGAGAGAGGAGACAATTAAGGCACTGTGGTATTATGTTTCTTATGTTAACCTCCTATTTTGTTCTGTTTTGTTTTCCAGAGGAATTAGATGCTTTAGCTTCTTCTCTATTTTCATGATTCAGACTGTTAGGAAATTTATAAAATGACCAAGAAAACGTGTTAATACCCCCTATTAATATTCTTATGTTAATAAAGTGTTTGGGCTTTCTTCAAAAGCGATGCAGATGGTCACATGATGGGTACAGTCTTTGCAGTTATAGATGGCTGTGAATTACTTAATCTGTTGGGCATTAATTATTAACAATTTACATAAAGGTATTTACATTTCTAATATTTAAAATGGATATATGCTATCTGTATTTTATATATATATATATACATATATGTGTATGTATATATATTAGATGTTGTTAAATGTGATAGCAATAGTCCTATTATCCTGGCAGTGCAATAGGTTCCCAGAAACTTTTAGCCAATATCTTTAAAAAATTAAGCTGATAAAATTAATAAGTCAGGAAATGGCAGGTGTTGGCAAGGATGTGGAGAAAGGTGGGAATGCAAGCTGGTGCACTCACTCTGGAAAACAGCATGGAGGTTCCTGAAAAAGTTGAAAATACAGCTACCCTATGACCCAGCAATTGCACTACTGGGTATTTACCCTAAAGATAAAAATGTAGTGATCTGAAGGGGCATGTGCACCCCAATATTTATAGCAGTGATGTCCACAGTAGCCAAACTAGGGAAAGAGCCTAGATGTCCATCAACAGATGAATGGATAAAGAAGGTGTGGTATATATATACAATGGAATATTATGCAGCCATCGGGAAAATGAAATCTTGCCATTTGCAATGACATAGATGAAACTAGAGGATATTATGCTAAGTGAAATAAGTCAGAGAAAGACAATTATCATATGATCTCACCAATACAAGGAATTTGAGAAACAATACAGAGGATATAGGGGAAGGAAGGGAAAAATGAAGCAAGGTGAAACCAGAGAGGGAGACAAACCATAAGAGACTCATTATCTCAGGAAACAAACTGAGGGTTGCTGGAGTGGAGGGGGTGGGATGGATGGGGTGGCTGGGTGATGGACACTGGGGAGGGTATGTGCTCTGGTGAGTGCTGTGAATTGTGAAAGACTGATTAATCACAAACCTGTACCCCTGAAACAAATAATACATTATATGTTATTTTTTTTAAAAAAGATGCTAAAAAAAAATGGATGAAAGACCTCAATGTGAGACAGGAATCCATCAAAACCCTAGAGGAGAACATAGGCAGTAACCTCTTCGACATCAACCACAAAAACTTCTTTAAAGACACCTCTCCAAAGGCAAGGGAAACAAAAGTGAAAATGAACCTTTGGGTCTTCATCAAGATAAAAAGCTCTGCACAGCAAAAGGAACAGTCAACAAAACAAAAAAGCAACCCACGGAATGGGAGAAGATATTTGGAAATGACACTACAGACAAGGGCTGATATCCAAGATCTATAAAGAACTCCTCAAACTCAACACCACAAAACAAATAATCAAGTCAAAAAATGGGCTGAAGACATCAACAGACACTCTTCAAAAGAATACATACAAATGGCTAATAGACACATGAAAAAATATTCATCATTATTAGCCATCAGGGAAATTCAAATCAAAACCACATTGAGATACCACCTTACACCAGTTAGAATAACAAAAATTGACAAGGCATGAAACAATAAAGGTTGGAGAGGTTGTGGAAAAAGGGGAACCCTCTTACACTGTTGATGGGAATGCAAAGTGGTACAGCCACTTTGGAAAACAGTGTGGAGATTCCTTAAGAAATTAAAAATAGAGCTTTCCTATGACCCTGCAGTTGCACTACTGGGTAGTTACCCCAAAGATACTGATGTAGTGAAAAGAAGGGCCATATGTACCCCGATGTTCCTAGCAGCAATGTCCACAATAACCAAACTGTGGAAAGAGCAGAGATGCCCTTCAACAGACGAATGGATAAAGATGTTGTTCATATATAAAATGGAGTATTACTCAGCCATTAGAAAGCATGAATACCCAACTTTTGCATCAACATGGATGGGACTGGGGGAGATTATGCTGAGTGAAATAAGTCAACTAGACAAAGTCAATTATTATATAGTTTCACTTATTTGTGGAACATAAGGAATAGCATGGAAGACATTAGAAGGAGGAAGGGAAGAATGAAGGGGGAAAAATTGGAGGGGGAGACAAACCATGAGAGACTGCGGACTCTGAGAAACAAACAGAGGGTTTTAGATGGGGGGATGGGTTAGCCTGGTGATGTATATTGAGGGCATAGAATTCATGGAGCACTGGGTGTTATATGCAAACAATGAATACTGGAACACTACATCAAAAACTAATGATGTACTATGTGGTGACTCACATTGCATAATTTAAAAAATTAAGCTGAAACTTTAGTGTATACCTTTTATGACTTACAGAAAAAAACCTCTTATTTTAACCTATAAGTGACACAGAGAATATGCTAAGAATTCTCCCGTTTTTTTTTCAATAGTCTACCCAAGTCTCCAAAGCTCTCAGCCAAAGAAAAGGAAATTCTGTGTAAAATGTATTAATTTAACTCAAAAACAATTTAAGAAACATTTTTAATCATTTACCAAATGGAAGGCATCAGGCTTCCTGTTGAAGGCACTAAGATGAAGACAAAACAGTCTTTTTATCAAAAACTTGATGGTCTAGTCAAGTAGAAACACGCACAAAACCTTCAATAAAATTTCAATATAGAGAGGTATGCAGAGGATGTGATGGAGCATAAAAGAGGATTAATTACTTCAAATTGGATTTCAGAGAAGGCTTTCTGGAGAAAGGATGCTGCCGCTGAGTCTTGAAAGAGGAATCAGGGCTAACTGGAGGTGGAAATAAGAGCAGGCTGTTGCCTCCTGAGGAAAGGCCATGAATAAAGACACACAGTGTGAAAGAGTGTTGCAAGTATGGAGGGCAAAATCCACCGTACACTCAGGATGAGAGGCAAAGCTAGTAAGTCAAGGGCAGGCCAAGTCAGGAAAGATCTGTGAGCCTTGTTAAGAAGTTAAACATCAGTCGGTAGATGTTAAGAAACCAATGAGAGATTCTAAAGAAGGGGAACTTTGTGGAACAAAGTGCATATTTTTGAGATGATTCTGGTTCCAGCTACATGAAAGTGCATCTGGGGAAAGGGATACTATACTGGAAGCAGGATTAGGAAACAGCTGCTCTCAAAACATGAGATAGTGGGAGTCTGTACTACAGCACTGTTTTTAGGGATAAAAGAAGTGGGTCTATGTGAGCTCAATTTAGGCAATAAAATAATAAGGACTTAATTGAATATGGGAGCTGAGAGGAGGGAGCAGTAAAGCCCAAGTGAGACCTAAAATACAAGGCTTCCCTTGTATAGGTTGGGGGTGTGGCAATATGACAAGTTAAACTTTTAGATATGCTGGGTTGCCAGTGACAGTACAATTTCTAAGGAGGTTTTTTCCAGCAGTCCATTGGCTATAGGAGTTTGAAGTTCAAGGCCAAGTTCAAGATAGGGATATAGGCAAGAGAGTTCTAAGAATATAGAGGTAGTTAAAATCCAGAAGCAGGTAAGACTGCACAAGGAAAAACTACAGGGATGGGGGAATACCCATTACAACACAGAGAAACAAGCCAAATGAAGACACGGTGTCAATGATCAGGAGCTCAGAAATCTGTATAGTCGCACATTTTTTTTCTGTATTGTATTCATGCTAAGGCCCTTACTCTGTGTTTCCAATGGTCAAAATATTCATTAAATCTTGTCCATTTACATTTTAGAGAAGCAAAGCCAAGAGCTAATGATGGATTAATGTTGAGCAAACTTTAAGTGGCCTGAATGAAAATTGATTCTCGTTATCTCAGAGAGATTCAACAGAATGCTTTGGTGTTACCTAGCCATGTCGATAAATACATATAGTGCTGGATAAAGGGCATGTGAGTAATCTATTCTCATACAAATAATTCTTACCTATATGTGCTGAAATGCTCATTTCTCAGTCCATTAGGTTCAATTTAATGCATATAGAACACGCCTAGGATCGATAGGACTTTGAAGGTTTCATTTTTAATTTTACTCAGATGAAAAATTCTGAGCACTGCTTGCTAGTTCTAGCACTTACACAGCATAGGCAACAGGCCCCACAGGAAGCATGAGGCCAAGGTTAAAGCCCTTCTAAGTCAAGGTGCTATGATACCCAAAGAACCAATTTTCATTGTATTGCATGTCTTCTGGTATTTTATCTGCAGGCCCAGAATCTGAGAGCAGAAGGGGTGCACTGGGACTCATTTCAGTTGCAGATGTACAACTCGTGGCATTAAATTTTCCTTAACTTTCACAAAATTCAAGGTTACCACTTTAACTTATTAGTCTTTAGCTAATTTTGTATCATGGAAAAAAAAAGTAGGGATGCTGTTTTCCTCAAAATACAAAAGACAACAGTGTAATAAGAGATGGGGGTTCCAGTTTCTGCTGAATTAGCAAGTATGTGCTAAAGAAAAAACAGCTCTAATCACCTTTCTTCATTACTAAAGTAGGGGTTGCCCATGGACAAAGGTGATGCTCTCTGCCCAAGTGGCATTCCCTTAAATTGTTTCTTTATTGCTAAAGATGAGTTTGTAAATCCCCAGCTATAGTCATATCCTCATTTACAAAATGGCAGATGAGGAACAGGACGAGGGTTGGGATAACCAAGCGTATAGTACATGAACCCTCATCCTGGCCATCAGCTCAACTACCATTCAGAAAATATCTCTGTGGCAATAAGTCTCCTCTACCATTCTATTAGCCTGTGTGCCTTAAACCCACCCTTTGGTGACACATCGTCCCTGGTGATCCCTGCATTGTCCTGGTCCAGCAACTTGCTGAAAGATACTTCATCTTAATTTTGTATTTGTGTAGTACTCTGTAGTTTTCAGTGTATTTTCAAATACACTTTTTGAGATCCTCGGCAAACACCGCAATGCTGGAACAGTTACCACTGTTGCATACTGCAGAAACCAAAGCACTAGCAAGCTGAATGGTTTGCATGGAATTACAGAATTAATAAGTGATGGAACCAGTCTAGAAGCTGAGTCTTCAGACTTCTCGGCAAGCTTTATTTTCACTCTACCCCAGGCATCCAGTAAAAATCAATAAAATGAAATCACTGAAGTCTGACTCAGGTGAGGAATAATGCCTCATGTCATGGATTTGAAGGATTTTTCTTCATGTTTCTTAGCTGGCCAGAGCAGAGCAGACAATGGCATGAAATAAACTGTCTTTGACATTCCTACCCCTTTTCTGAGACCCTCATTTCTCTCATCTTTTCACCTTCCAGATCTGGACATAGGTGCTCAGAATCCTCCTAACAATCATTCCCGTCTCTTCCTAGTAAGCAAATTCCCCTAGTCCCTCACAAGATACAAATGTGACTGCGCCTCTGAAGATTTTTCTTATTTCTCCTGGAATCACTGATTGTTCTCTCCTCTAAGCTACCAGAGGATAACATCATTAATACAAATGTCACTCCTTAAATTACTGTCACTCATTACATTATGTCTTACTCTTTCATTCCTTCCATGTTTCCACTGGGCTGTGAATTCACAAAAGACAAGTACTGTTGTGTCATCTTTGTATCTCCACCAAATACCTCCAAGAGTCTCTGGCACATAAGAGATGTTGAGAAAGTTTCTGGTCCATGGATCTGAGACCTTTATACCTAAAGGGCTGGTGACCATGTGCCTGCTCCCTGCGCAGTAACAGATGAACATAAATGTAAAGAGGTACTTGCAGAGACAGGCCAATACTTACCACAAAGTAATGAGTCTTTCATGATGTAATATCAGACACTATAATAGGAGGGGAGGGTTTTAGGGACAGAGGAGTCTTCCTATTGTTTCCCAATTCATATCCCATAGCCAACTCCCAAGACCAATTCAAATTACTTCCAATCAACAAATATTTATAGAGGACATTTGACATTCATTACGAATACTTCCAGAGTCCTCTACATATTCCTGAATTCCCTATTACAGAACGTTTTGCAGAGGTTCTTAGTTTTCTTCAGAACCCCATTCTATTAAAAATTTTTCCTTTATATGTCCAAGCCATAAATTTACCCCTTTTTAATTTTTTATTAGATCATGTCTCTTTTATTTCATCTCTATTCTACACATAAAAAAATTCAGTTGTGAGCATTTGATGATTGTGTGCAATAAAGATCACTTGATAAAGAACAGAGAACCAAAGTCACCATGAGATGCTCATGCTGGGAGTAGCAAAATTTCAGGGCCCTCTGGAGGTCACTTGGGAAAATTCAAAACCACAAATGTTAGATCTGCAAATGCCAGGGGCTTAACGGATAATGAGTACCTATTACATGCAAAACATTGTGGTGAGTGCTGCAGAGAATTCAATATGCATAATTGCTCCTGTCCTAAACATTCTACTAATTAATCCAGTACCTCCATCTCTGTTGTATTACTATTTGAGCTTACATTTTTATTTAATAGAAGTTCCTAAAGAAATAGCCTAAAGGCTTCCAATCAAGATGGTGTCTTGAATTAATGCCTCAACCTTTTCCATGACATACACACAGAGTACTGAGAGATTGAATACTTTAAAAATATTTAAAACATAGACATCTTTATAAATATGTAAATATACACAGGGCTGGAAATAGAACAGAAAGAGTGGTAACTAGGGGCCATAGGCACTAAATCAACCAGATTCCAGAAAAGCTGCTATAACAAAATACTACAATCCAGGTAGCTTCAACAATAGGGATTTATTTCTCAGTCTGGGCAGTTTGAGATCAAGGTGCCAACAGAGATGGTTTCTGGGGAAAGCCCACTTCCTGGCCTGCATATGACCACCTTCTTGCTGCACGCTCACGTGGCCTTTCCTCAGTGCATGCCTTACCCTCATGACTGCATCTGAGCCTCATTACCTCTCAAAGGCCCCACTTCCAAATACCATCACACTGGGGGTTAGACTGTGAACATATTTGTGGGAAAGCCGGGCAAGGGGCCAAAATAGCACATTCTTTTGATGGAAAACTTAAACCAGAAAAAGCAGTTGGGATTTTGATTCACAAAGGATGTGGAGAAATACCTGAGCCAGGCGAACTGCATTAAATAAAAGACCTGAAATAAGATAAAAGAAATATTTTAAAAGCTGAAAAAGCTATACAAATTCCCAGGACAGTGGTTTATATGAAGTGACATACTTAGATGGGGGGAGGGGGGGGTACGTCGAAGAAGCAGAAACATCCAAGTAGGTAGGATCCCAGCCAGGGTGCCCAAAAGATCACAACTGAGTCATACAGATGTTTCTCCAATATTATTATGGGACAAGAGCACAGAAGCATCAGTATGAAACCTGGCTTTAGATAAGGAGAAGCCACAGTATTTGTTGAGTCTGTCTACAAAACCACAGACAGGAAAGAACGAGCCCAGAGAACATGGAAAAGTACTGTCACTCAAGGTAGAATTGCAAACTAAAATTTCAAGTATGTGATAAATAACAGAGCTAAGAGAAGAAAATTCAATTTTAGGAATGTCAAAAATGACTTTAAAGTAGGTATATTTTATATCCTCAAAGAAATAAAGGAATAATTTTCATAAAATAGCAACACAAATTGTGAAATTAAAGCACTCAGATATGAATCAAGAATGAGTAGACAAAAAAAAATTAGAATTTTTAGAAATTAAAAATTAGCTAAAATTTGCTAAAATAAAACTTTCAATATAGGTTATAAGTGATTCCCTGGATACAGACAAAGTGAGAAGTAATTAATTTGAAGGCAAGTTCAGTCAAAATGAAGCAGAGAGAAATAAAGAAATAAAATATAAAAGAAAAGCTAAGATATAATAATGATGACAGTGATAAGGATGATGTTAATCTGCTTAACAAAAATATATATAATAAAAACCCAAATCAAATATCAAACTTTTAAAGTAGCAGGGGAAAAAAACTTGACAAATAAATATCAATTCACATCACAACAATAAAAGCCAGAAAATAAGGTAGGGAAAAGAAAAAGCAAAACAACATGTAACAGAAAATATAAGAGATTATTTAAATTTAAATAAGCCAGCAATAGCAACAAATATAAATGGTTTAAAATTACCTAATAAAAGATCATCAAATGGGATACTTCTCATTTCAGCATTAATCTATTTTTGAGAGAAACACCTAATAAATAATACTGAAAGCTTAAAGGAATTAGAAAATATATACAAAATCAAAATCATATTTTTCATAATATGAAGATTTTATTTGCCACTTTCATTGTGTTGACAATTATACTGATATTGCAGTAACACTGGTGGGTAAACTATGAAAACCCAGGCATTGACACTAAACTGTATGAGTGGTGCTTTCTGTTTTACTACCATCTACTTGCAGAAAATAACCCTCCCAGAAAGCCACTATCACTCAAGGATGAGCTCCATGAAGTGGTAGTCTTGTTTTATTAAATCTCAACCAATGTATATGTATCTTTTTAGTATTCAGAGTGATAAAATGAGAAGTGCATAAAGCACTTTCTCCTGCATATTCACAAACTCAAGTTATCTTGCGACATTACTGTTTTTTTGAATTATAAAATAAATTACCACTTTTTTCATGGAACACCACTTCTACTTGAAAGAATGACTAATAGACAAATTATGGCTATCAAACTTTGGTTTTGGCATACATTTTTTCAAAACATGAGGTAGTGAATCTGTCACTTTTAGGAAAACTGACAATACCTATTGCCAGTTGATAAAATTTGAGCTTTTAAGTGAAAATGAGAATTTTGGAAAACTTATAATCATGACCAGAAGCTTGATAATGTCCCAATGTTTAAAGACTGTTTTGATGAGATAGGTGGTTATATTAAGGAATGTGACTTCTTTTGATGCTGTATAATGAAATTTGTCATGTAAAATATCTACAAAACTCAGTGAACCAATATTTCCCAAATGATAATGCATAGTAATAAAAAATAAAAAAAAATAAAATAATAATAATAAAAATAAATAAAATAAAAAATAATAAAAATAAAAAAATAAAAAAAAAACTCAAACACAGCTTAAAAGATCTATTCAAAATGCAAAATAATCCAATGGATATTAGTGTAACTAAGTACAAATGGGTTATTGATAGAATTTCAGATCTCACCAAGCCACTAACTGTTGGTTTTTGTGGATTACTAAAGAAAAATGTTAACAATTACCTTCCACCATTCTCACTGCTCAACATTTCATTAGATTTTCAAGTCAATTAAAAAATCATTTTAAAAGGACACAGGATTTGTACAAAAACATATTTGTCATCATTTGCAGGTGATATAATTATCTACACTAGAAGATTCAAGAAAATTTCAGACAAACTGCAAAAACTAATAGTTTTGCAATAGGAACAATAGGCAAAAATTAATTACATCCCTATCCATAGTTACACTCAAACAGAAAATGTACACTCAGAATCAAAAACTATAAAGTACCTAAGCATAACACTAACATATCTTATATGCCACTTTCCTAGGACTTAAAAATAATTTTAAAACATATACCATGTTCATAAATGGAATATTATAAAGAGAAAAATTATCCTCCAAATCATCCACAACTTTAATAAAGTTATTAGCAAAATCTCCTAAATGCTTTATGAAATTTAAACTGATTCTTAAACTCCTATCAAAGTAAATGTCTAAAATTTTAAGGTACATATTATAGCAATGTTTAAGAATAAAAGGTACTCATGAGAGATATAACAAAAGATCTATATGGATACCACAGGGAAATCTTAAATCTTAAAAGGTTTTTTAAAAAAGAAGACTTAAATATATGAAGAAATAGGCTATTTGCATGAAAAAGAAAATTCAGTATCATAAAGATGTCAATTGTTCCCCATATTAACATGTAAATTCAATGAAAATCTTAGAAGACCTGATAAATTGACATTGTGTTTACACAGTAACAGCAAATACATAACCACCTTCTTTATGAATTGGGTACTTTTCTAAAAACTTCACATGCAATTCTTTAATATCCATAATAACCATATCTACAAGGTAGACACTATTTCATCCCATTTTACATATGAGAAAACTCAGGAACAAAAAGATGAAAATCTTATGCAAGTTCAGACAGACAGAACAAAGATCCCTCTCCATCTGGTCTCCAGTGTGCTCTTAAGCACTATTCTATACGGCCAAGATTGCTTAAATAACTTTGTGGGAGAACAAGATGGAATACAGGGAAGTACCATTATCACTATAGCTTGACACAGTATAGTATTTATGCATAAATATGTAAGTGACCAATGAAACAAACTGAAGAACCTATAAACAGCCTACACATTTGATTTATGCGGGACAGTTTAGATCAATGATAAATGAAAGGCAGATCAAATAAATACTATCAGAACAAATGAAATAAAATCCCTACTTCATTCTATTAACAAATTCCAAAAGGACTAAATGTTAAAATAGAAGCAAGAATCTTCACATGTTTAAAATAAAATTTATGTCAGGGCGCCTGGGTGGCTCAGTAGGTTAAAACCTCTGCCTTCGGCTCAGGTCATGATCCCAGGATCCTGGGATCGAGCCCCACATCGGGCCCTCTGCTCGGCGGGGAGCCTGCTTCCCCCTCTCTCTCTCTGCCTGCCTCTCTGCCTACTTGTGATCTCTGTCTGTCAAATAAATAAATAAAATCTTTAAAATAAAAATAAAATAAAATAAAATTTATGTAAACATTTATAAACTTGAGGTAGGAAATTTAACTTCTGTGCAACAAAATACACCATTAAGCCAAGTAAAAAGATAGGACAAGTTGGGAGAAGATACTTATCATTCATAACCAACAAATAATTAGTATCTAAAATAAATAAACTCTTACAAATCAACAACAAATAGAACAACAGCCCAAGGGAAAAATGGTCAGAAGCACAAGCAGAATTTTATATAATAAAGAACACAAATGATGAAAAAACATAGGAAAAGATGCTCAATCTAACTGGTTGTAAGAGAAACGTAAACATGACTGGTGGTGTGTGGAAGGAAACCATTTGAATGATCATGCTAGAGCTGATTGTACCCATCGCTCCCCAACTCCACACTATCAATATTCAGTGAGGTCATGTTAGTAACTTGATACTGGTCATGGTGCCAGTATTTACACTAAGCAAATGGAGAGATGTTGCAAATTAGAACTTTTTTTTTCATCTATTGTCAATTTACCAGCATACACCGACTTACTATTTTAAACCTATCAGATTAATAACTTTAAAATATAATAATACCAAGTGTTATTAAAAAGGGTATAAAGTAATGGGAACTCTCATACTCTGCTGATAGGTGTGTAATCTACTTTTTTAATTAAGCAATTTACTTGAGAGAATAATTAGGCAGTATTTTAACATTTAAGGCATATTTATCTTATGGCTCAGCAATTCCATTCCTGGCCAAATAGAGAAACTCTTCCATGTATGTGCAAGAAGACATGTGTAAGTATGTTCACAGCAATATTGATTGCCATGGCCAGAAAAATCAGAAATATCTTCAATATCCACCAAGAGGAAAATGCATGCATAAAGCATGATATAATTTTACAATGGCATGCTATATAGTCATGAAAATGAGTGAAATAGAAAAGTATATATCAACTTAGCTAAATCTCACAAATATATTAAGTACAAAAAGCAAGTTGCAGTAGAATACGTAAAGTATAATAGCTTTCATATATAATTTTCAAATATGGAAACAATACTATATGTTCTATATGGCTGTATAAGTATACATATACATGTATAGTGTGTGTATATATATAATTTTAAGATTTCATATATATATATGAAATTCATATATATATATGAAATTTTTAAATTACATCAGATGCTTGGGGCCCCCGAGTGGCTCAAGTCAATTAAGCATCCAACTTTCAATTTGGGCTCAGGTCATGACCTCAGTGTCCTGAGATCACGCTCCATCTTCAGTGTAGAGTCTGCTTGAGAGTCTTTCTCCCCCTCAGGCCCTCCCTCCCGCTCACACATGCTCAATAATAAACAAACAAGGGCACCTGGTGGCTCAGTGGGTTAAGCCGCTGCCTTCCGCTCAGGTCATGATCCCGGGGTCCTGGGATCGAGTCCCGTATCGGGCTCTCTGCTCAATAGGGAGCCTGCTTCCCTCTGTCTCTCTCTCTGCCTGCCTCTCTATCCACTTATGATCTCTCTCTGTCAAATAAATAAATAAAATCTTTTAAAAAAAATAATAATAATAAATAAATAAAATCTTATAAAAAATTACACCAGATTTCCAAAAACTTAAAATATGACAATACCAAAGATATGGGGAAATATTAATTCTCATATGTTGTGAGAGTATGATTTGGTATAAACGACTTAAAGATCAATCTGACAATATTTAGTGAAAATGGAGAAGTGCCTCCTTTTAGCCTATCAGTCTGGGTGTTAGGTGCATTAATCTAAAGAAAGTTCCTATAAATATACACACAAAAAATGTTCAATGATTTCCATTGCAAGATTACTTTGTGCAGAACTATTTTTACTGGACAATACACTGAAAATATTAAAATATGGCTTGAATATAAGCCAAATTAATGGTTGTATTTGCCTTGGAGGAGGAGTTCAAGAATGATACGAATGAAATTTAAGAGAAATATCTATAATGATTTATTTCTTGAAGAAAAAACCTGAAGGAAATGTAATAATATGTTAACATTTCTTAAATTTGGATGGCAGTTAAATGGGTATTCTCAAGTATTTTTTGTTTGTTGCCTTTTAAAATTGTATTTTTTTCATTTATATATATATATATATATATTTCTAATATATATAGATAGATATATCCCTTAGCTTCCTAAAGTTGTTTTTTTGGGGGGAGAGGAAAACCCACTAAACTTGGAATCAAACACCCAGATTATAATCCAAGCTCTTCTAGTAGATAGTTGTGTATTCATGGACAAGTCTCCTGAGTTTTACTTTAAAATGTGGTAACTTCCTCACAGAGGATGGTTAAAAGCTACATCCTGAGCTACAGGGCCTCAGACACTGGCCAACTGTGTGTGTATTAGTTTGTTAGGAGTGCCATAGTGGTGAACCACCACCTACATGGTTTCAACAACAAATGTTTTACCTCATAGCTCTGGGGACTAGAAGTTCAAGATCAAGGAGTCAATAGGATGGTTCCTTCTAAGGGTTGTGAGGGAAAAGTCTGGACCAGCTCTCTCTTCTTGCTTTGTGGATGGCTTTCTTGTCCCTACATCTTTTCACAGTGTCCTCCTTCCATGCATGTCTGTTCCAATCCACCCCTTTTTTTTTTATTTTTTATTTTTTTATAAACATATAATGTATTTTTATCTCCATGGATACAGGTCTGTGAATCGCCAGGTTTACACACTTCACAGCACTCACCATAGCACATACCCTCCCCAATGTCCATAACCCCACCCCCCTCTCCCAACCCCCCTCCCCTCAGCAACCCTCAGTTTGTTTTGTGAGATTAAGGGTTACTTATGGTTTGTCTCCCTCCCAATCCCATCTTGTTTCATTTATTCTTCTCCTACCCCCCTAACCCCCCATGTTGCATCTCCACGTCCTCATATCAGGGAGATCATATGATAGTTGTTTTTCTCCGATTGACTTATTTCACTGAGCATGATCCCCTCTAGTTCCATCCACGTCGTCGCAAATGGCAAGATTTCATTTCTTTTGATGGCTGCATAGTATTCCATTTTGTATATATACCACATCTTCTTTATCCATTCATCTGTTGATGGACATCTAGGCTCTTTCCATAGTTTGGCTATTGTAGACATTGCTGCTATAAACATTCAGGTGCACGTGCCCCTTCAGATCACTACATTTGTATCTTCAGGGTAAATACCCAGTAGTACAAATTCTGGGTCATAGGGTAGCTCTATTTTCAATATTTTGAGGAACCTCCATGCTGTTTTCCAGAGCGGTTGCACCAGCTTGCATTCCCACCAACAGTGGAGGAAGGTTCCCCTTTCTCCACATCCTCTCCAGCACCTGTCATTTCCTGACTTGTTAATTTTAGCCATTCTGACTCAATCCACCCCTTCTTATAAGCATGCCTGTCACGCTGGATTCAGACCCACTCTCATGACCCCACTTTAACATGATCACCTCTGTAAAAACTCCATTTCTGAATAAGGTCACATTGTGAGGTACTAGGCAGTAGGACTTGATATGAGTTTTGGGAGGACACAATTTAATTCATAACACCTCCCACACATAGTTGATACTTAGAACACATATAAAGAAAAAAGAATGTTTTAAGAATATAAAGCTCATCCCCAACTAAAAGTGACTTTAATTTATTGATATTAATTCACTGGTCAAATGTTAGGAGAGACAGGGCTGATGAGTGGTGGAATTAGGTTTTTGATATCAGCTCCTTCCTTTTCAGATGCACTAGGACACCTGTGCTGGTGAGCCCTGTGGCCCAACAAAATGATGGACGTGCCAGTTTCTCATGTGTCATGCACATCAGTGTGCTGGCAGTTGGGCGAAGGCATGGAAGATAATGCTAGTAATGCCAAGATCTTATGTTTGATTCCCATCAGAGCTAATTAGCTTCACTCATCTCTACATGTAGCTGGCCACTTTCCTGTTGCCTGCTGACCCACAGAACAACTGAGGCCAATCAAAAACAGGGCCCTGGCTGTTCCAAAAGCCTTGACTTCTATTCTGAGTCCCAGAATTTGTAACCTAAGATCAGGAAAGAGGCAATAGGAGGCACTTTTATCCCAGTTTAAAAGACACTTCTCATGTTATTTCAGACCTCAGTGACCAGGTGATTAATATCATTAAAAAAAAAAAAAACAACCTTCACAGAATTGAACAGTCTACACAAACCAATCAGTGGGAATAGCAAACTTGAATAAAATGACCTCAAGGTGCAGTGGCCTGGGGTTAACTATACTATTCTTGTATGACCACATTTCTACCTAATTAAACATATGTTTATACTAAAATAATTACAAATAAGTTTTAAACTGAATAATCATTGCTTACAAATATTTTATTCCCATTTATCAACCATTCCAGCTTTCTCCTCTGTAAAAAATTGTACATTCTATGGGATAAGCTACTATAAACTTAACCTCCCAAAAAACCCCATTATGTCTCTCTCTTGCTTCTTGTCTATTTAGGCCAAATCTTGGCTGTAAATAAAGACAAGGGCCTTCACATTCAAACACAGAAGACAGTAATATAATGTTCCCAGTTTCTCATGAAATCATTCCAAATTTCTAAGTTCTTCTTCTTTAAAATGAGAAACTCTTAGCTTCCTCCTGCTTTAGGTACTCTACACCTTAGAAATAATATGGATTGTAATGTAGAGAAATGAGCTAGGAATATAATACACTAGATTCTTCAACACATAGATAAAAATTGGGGGGACATTATTTGCATTTTCCCCTTGTTAATATCCTCAGGTATGATGATGACCATGATGATGGTCAGGTATGATGACCACAGAGTATGTGGTATGACAGTGCTCTTTTGACTGCAAGTAATAGAAACCCACTCCAATCTAAGAAAAACCAGGAATTTTGATCTTTCATAATTCCAAAGACTATTCCAGGTACTCCGGGATCCAGATGCTCAAAATTCAGCATCTGTGCCTTTCCATTTCTCAGGTCTATTTTCTTAAGATACGCTCTCCTCAAATAATGACACAGAGCTCCAACAGAAGTTCTCAAATCATTTTTACCAGTTTAGCAACACCAGAAACAAGAGCTAAAACTTTTCTTTTCCAAAATTTCCAGCAGGAATCTCAAGTTTCATTATTACCTGTCAATCCCTGAACCAGTCAGTATATCTAGGCAGATGCTGGGCTCTCATCTATATTTCTGATCCATGTACCCACCCCAGAGCCTAGGAGAGGGTCAAACTCCACCCCAACCATATGGATAGAAATGGGTGAGAACTGGTACCCCCAAAGGAAAATCGGGGTGCTGTTATCAGAAGGGGAAATGGTAGGCAAAACCAATAGATACCTATTGTTGAAGTCTCAAGTTGTTATTTCAGAAAACAATACTATTAGTCACAAGATGGTGGAGTCAAAGTTGGCAAGCTGAGTACAAACTCATCATAGCTGGAAAAAATTAATTAAAAATCCATTTTCTGTTGCTGGAGGGTCAGAACTGTACTGTCATATGGACACATAATTATGGTAAGTCATAGTCATTTATCATTTGAAAGCAGCTCAACAGGTATGAGAAAACAGAAAATGAAGAGGGACACTGAAAGGCTATTTAACTCATTCCCCAGCCACTGATAAAATCACACTTAAGCCTCCAATTTTTGAAGACCTGCAGAAACAAGGTGCTATCATAATCATTCCATTATAATTAAATTAAGAAAAATGATATATGTTTCCTCTCCAGCCCTCTCCATGCAAGGGAATACCTCCATCTGTACATGTCATTAATTAATTTTTTGGTAACAATTAGTTTCAATGCTCCTGTGAGGAATGTTAATCTTTCACCAGGGTAAAATGAGGCACTTGGATAAAAATGTTGCTTCTGGGAGGCATGAATGTCCAGCCATGATAATGACTTTTGGATCAAAAATGTTCCCTTACCCCAAGGACTATTCACGTGGAGTTCAAAAGGCTGTAAAAGAGATGACCTCACTAGGTGGGCTCTTTCAGCTGCCAGTTAGGACAACTCTCCTATTTGAAACATGGCCCTTTGGATCATCTGTTTAGTGGTAGAGTCAGCCACAGGAATCAGGCATTTTTTTGCTCCTGTTGTAATACTCTATCATAATTAATGACAGTGCACTTAATGTAAATTAATTCTATGTTTGTCCAAATAACCCAATACGATTTGTTTAAATTTCCAGCATAGCCAGGTTTTTGAATGCATTATCTGGAAGATGGAAAAGACATTCCTCCACAGAGGGTTTTTTTTTTTTAATCAGAAATTAAATAAATAAAAGGCTCACCATATGTGCAACCTGGGACATTGCTTGCAGCATTTAGCAGGGTCAGATTATCAAGTTTCATTATTTGATACATTTTTCAGCCTTGCAACAGAGTCACAAAGAATTGATGGGAGCAGCAAATTCATTTTAAAATGGGTTTATCGCTTCATCAGGTATTCATTTAAGCAGAATCCACAGCATAACTGGATCTCTTTGGCCCTATGTGACATGTTTTTCCAAATGGAATGATAATAAGTATAGAGATATAATATGTAGTTAAAGACTTCCCATCTCCACAAGGCACCCAGATATTCAAAGAAAGAAATTACATTCATTCTCAAGCCACTGCTTGCTAGAGGATCAATGGCCAGCTGTTTTAGGGCCCTGGTAAAGAGAAATCTAGAGATGCCACAATCCTTTTGGTTTGAGGCTAATAGCTATGTTATAGAGAAGCCATCATAAGGGATTTAGTTTCTGGTGAGAAAAAAAATCATCAATTGAGCATTAAGTAAGTATTATAATACATTTTCTTAGAGCTACTAAACCAGATCAAATAGGAAAATGACATGAAATTATTTGAGAAAATAAAATTATGATACCAAAAAAGAAAAGTTATTAGGAAACTTCAAGCTATTTTAGATTTCCAGAGCATCATAAATTATGCAGGCGAGATGCACACCAATCCAAAGTCTATAAAATCCAACTTCTAGTCTCAGACAGAGATTGCTAATTTACCTAGTTATTGTAGAATGTCTCCCATTTAATGAACTCTATCATGACTTTCCCCCAAAATTCACTTCATCATATAAACTTCTTATTTTCCAAACACAGATTGACATTATATTTAGAAAATATAAAAAGCTACAGGTGGTGTAGTGGTATGTACAACTGTTTTACATAACAAAGGCTTCTTAGTTAATAGACATCATGTTATCATCTGGAATACTATGGACATAATAATGTATAAAAGATCACCCTTACTACTGATAATGCTATTTTGGATATCTGCTTAGATAGGCTACTTAAGCATACTAAGAATCCTGCCCCACAGTCTAGACCACTGGTTGTCAACTTGAGGGCACATTAGAATCACCTGGAGAGCTTATACAATACATCATGACCAGACCAATTAAATCAAAAGATTCCCTAAGGACTTGCCCCAGGTATCAGTATTTTTTAAAACTACTGAGGTATTTCCAGTGTGTAGCCAAACAGCCAATGGTTTGGAGCAGTAGTTCTCTAAGTCATGTGCCTGGAGCAGCAGCCCCAGCATAACCTGGGATTTTGTCAGAAATGCAAATCGAGTCTCAATCCAGACCTACTGAATCAGAAACACTGGGGGGAACTGGCATTGGAGCAGATGGTCCAGGTGATTCTAATGAATGCTGAACCACAGATCTAAAATTTGAAATAGTCTATCTAGAGAAAAGTTTGGATCTGCAGAGCAGGCACACTTATTACCAAGGACTGTCACCTCTCACTGGTCCAAAGTGGAATGTGCAGAAAGCCAGGGGTGGATCTAGGCTTCGAAGAGCTTGAAGTCAGTACGATTTCAAGACCTTTTTCAAGAAACCCAAGAAATACAAAATTAGGTACAAAGTAAATATCCATTTAGAATCAGAGAAATCACCAATTTTAAGAATTTCATGCTAATGAGTATCACATACTGTAACATAATGCTCTTATTAATTTATTTCCTGAGACTCCTCTCTAACATTCTTTTCCTACATTTCTTTTCACATAATGCTCTTTCATTGTCTTTGCATAACAAACATTATATAATATTTTTTACAAGACAAAAATAATGATTCACTCTTTCCCCTAGCATGATAATTTTTTTTTTTTATTTTTAGAAAATGTGTCTTAGAGGTGGTTGTTGAATTTGGGAAGATCTCTATCAAGAGAAACCTCATTTTAGGGCATTGTAGGTATCTCATTGCAGCAACTAACCTTAAATACTCTTTCAAGAGTCTCTAACCAAAGTCTTAGAAGTAATCTTTGCAGATGAGGAGAGTAATGCTTTATGCACTTTATGCTAAATCTACCTTGTACAGACTTTTCATAAATTAACTTCCCCAATCAACCCACCACCCAGGTAACTCATTCTACTTCTGCAGGGTAGAGGAGGGGAGGGTACAGAGAGCTAGGAGCATTTAGGAAATTCCTCCTGATGAAAACGAGGTGAAGAGAATCTTTGCTCCCCTGAAAGAGAAGGGCATTTGGGGGGTGATCTACACATGGAGAGATGTGTGCAGTCAACTGAGGTCACATGGCCAGATTCCCTTCTATTTCTTTCAGAAGCTTTAGCTTCTGAAACTGGGAAGTCCCAGCGAGGTCTAGTCTAATTTTACAGATATTAAAGTCAAGTCAAGAATGTATACTGATGGTATTGAGAGGCAAAGCCTGCTCCCTACCTTTGTGAGGCTTGACTGTTCAAAAATAGAATACTAACGCTCTTAACCGGAAGTATGCTGGAGGAGAATTCTCATTTGGACAAGGTTCAAAGGGGGTGTTTAATTTGGTTTACTCTCAAATCATCAAATAAGCAGCACATGGGACGTACGGATGACAAAGATGCAAACACTGATACAAAGTGACAAATAGCACGGCCTCTCTTGCCACCTCTTTGGGTTGCAGCTGAGAGAATGAACCAACCGTCACTTGAAAAGAGCTTGAACTGTGGGTCTGCTGCTTTTTATACCTCCAGCCACCTCTGCACTCAGATACACCTGACTGAATATATAAGCAATGTATTCAATCAGGTGTATCAAACAATAATTCTGCCCCTTAGGAAGTACTTGTCCAGGTTTCAGTTCTTAAAATTCCTGCCAGGCTAGCACAAAGACAACCTCTCATGACAGGCACCTACTTTATGGACTCAGGAACTTTCTATATTTGTTCACTCATGGGCAGAGGGCCTGGAGCATAGCAAGTGTCCAACAAATATTTGTAAGATGAATGACTAGATAAGCTTAATGTTTGCAGGATTGTAAGAGACGATAGGATAAGTACATACATGAGAAATAAAAAAGTGTACCTGGTACAGTGTTTTCCTTTCATTTGATGGTTTAATAAATAGCTGCCTAAATGAACACCTGTTTACAAGCAGTCTTTTATCAGTATTTGGTCTGCTTTCAGGTAAAACAAAACAAAACAAACAAAAAAAAAAACCACACACACAATGAAAGAACTCTCTCATTGGGAAACTCAAGAATGGCTTAATGAAGTAGGTGGCATTTTGGATGGGTCTTGAAAGATGAAATTTGACAGATGACGTGTTTTAGAAAGCTATTCCAGATGGAGGCAGCCTCATTAGCAAAAGACACAAAAGTAAGAAAGCATGTGGCATGTTTGGAGAAGAGCAGCAATATAGTTTAACTGAAACGCAGGATGCCTGAAGGGAGAAAACTGCAACATGGGTCTGGAGTATCGATCTGAAGAGCTGGGATTTCTTTCAGCAGGAATGTGGTACCACAGAGAGTTTTCAAATTTTGATGAAAGTTAAAAGTGACATATCAGAGCTGTACTTTAGGAAGATGTATCTGCCATCGAAGATGTAGCAAGGACTAAAGAGAGTGACTGCAGATCCGTAAGATCAGCTAGGATGTTAAAGCAAAATCCAAGTACAAAGGCATGAATCTTAACCAGGATGGCAGTTCTGGAAATCGAAAGAAGAGGAATGTGCAGAGCAAGGTGGAGGAAGCTTCCGCCCAACATCTCAAGTGGAAAAATGAGTGAGTAGGGGCTAAATAGGACAATAGGAAATTGAGAAGGAGACGTTCAAAGAAGCTCTGAAGTTTAAAATCTGGAATTGTCCTAGTGAATTTGCTGGGAATGTACTGTGTAATTTCCAAAGTTTGATCCTAGAGACAGGCCAGCAAACCACTGGGTGACTGATCTTGACCTTTGGAGGTCACCTCCAGACCTAAACCTAAGCTCCCTGAAAACAGGAACTGCATTTGTTTTCTTCACCATCAAATACTCACACATAATATGGTACCCACTAAGAGGAGTTATTTAAGAAATATTTGCTAGATAAAAGAATGAAGATTATATGGGGCACCTGGGTGGCTCAGTGGGTTAAAGCCTCTGCCTTCGGCTCAGGTCATGATCCCAGGGTCCTGAGATAGAGCCCTGCATTGGGAAAGCCCTGCTTTCCTTGCTCTCTCTCTGGCTGCCTCTCCCTACCTGTGATCTCTACCTGTCAACTAAATAAATAAAATCTTTAAAATAAATAAAATCATTTAAAAAAAAGAATGAAAATTATAGCTAGAATCAATAACAGATTATATGAATGAAGACTATAGTATAGAATCAATGGAAAAGACAATGAATGTGTAAATTAGGGAAAAGTTTCAAACGCAGAAACTTAAATAATAAATTATACTTTGCCAGAGGAAAAAAAAACCACCTAGGGCCAGCAGCAGTCCTAGACAGTGTTGAGATCTAGCAATAGTAATTCCCAACACTAAGACTGAGCAGGTTATGACTCACATGTTTAGAGTTCACTGGAAGAGAGGAAAGGAAAGAATTTGTACCTATGATATTCATGGAACCTGGAGCAAAATTTGCAACATTAGAAATTAATGCTGTTTTTTAAAGAGTTATGAGCAAAAAGGGATGGGGAAGGTTGAGTTACCCATGATACTTATTCTGAGTGATCACACTTTCTGGGTAATCTGCGTGGGAGAGTTTGGGACATGTGAACATTTCATGCTAGAGTGACCTTTTTATAAGACTATGAAGCCTTTAAGTTCAAAACCTTCCAACGATTTTCCATTACCCTTAGGAAAAATCCAAACTCCCTTACATCATCCACATCTCTGTTCTCTATTCTCTGAGAACAATATCTGTTCTCTGCTAATCTCTCATTTTGTGCCTCCATGTCCTATATCCTGCCATCATCAGTCACCCCAAATAGGCTCTGTTCCCTTCCCTTTTTCTTTCTGACTAGAATACCTTCCTTTCAACCACCACTCATTTTCTCAACCATTTGCTTTACCTAGTTAGTATTTACTCATTTTTCAATCTCAGTTCAAACGTCACTTCTTTGGGGAAGAATTTCCCCTCTCTTTAGGTTTGATTCCCCTGCTATATAATATTAGAGTCCCAAGTATCTTCACTTTACAGCCTTTACTATAGCTTATTAGACACTTTGTCTTCTTTTTAAATTATCGTTCTCTGACAATCACCCATCATCTCTATGAGAATAGTATTGGCTTTGGTTCACTTTTGTATCCCCACATCTAGCAGAGTGACTGGCATATAATGATGGCTTACAAAATAATAGTTAACTTTCTCATATATATTAAATATTTACCAAATCCCAGACATTGTTCTAAGTGTTTACATGAATTGAAAGCAGTGGCACATGATGTAAAAAAACATGGACTTGGGAACAGACAAGCTGGGTTCAAACATTAACTTTACCATTTAGTAAATGTGTAGACTCTGGAAAATTAATGAATTCTCTATACCCAAGCTTCCTCATCAATAAAATGGAGAAAACACAGAGCTGTATGATGATTTGTTAATGGAGAACCAGAGAGATTGATTAATCTAACCAGGGTCTGAAAGCTGCAAGCAACAGGGCTGGGAACCAAACCCAAATAATTTCAATCTAACCACCAAATAAGAGAATAATAGCCTACTGTTGACCAGAGGACTTACCGATAACATAAACAGTTAGTTAACATATATTTTGTATGTTTTATTTTGTATGTTTTATATATATATACTATGTACTACATTCTTAAAGTAAGCTAGAGAAAATGGTAAGAAAATAAGAGAAAATACATTTATGGTACTGCATTTATCGGGGCAAAAATCCCATATAAATGAACCTGCACAGTTCAAACCCATTTTATTCAAGTGTCAACAGTATATCATACATAATATTCATTCCATCTCGAAAATTGCTATATAGTTAGGCAGAGACATCCATAAGCACCTGCACCTACGCTTTACATCCTACCCTGTTCTTTCCTTTTCCTCAAAGTAATAAGTAGGCCATTAGGCCTGGACCCATGAGAAAATAGCCCAAGAAGTAAAATGAGGCCAAGATTAGCTTTTCCATAAATGCCAAAGTCAAAACTAGAAGAGTAAGACCAACAAGTGGGTTGGAGACAAACTAGTGACAAACACCGTAGCATTTGTGCCTTAAGTGGAATGCCACTTCACGAACCAATTTCAAATGCCATTCCTTTGCCCACACACACCAAGATGCTTTAATATTTATCACTTAGTAAATACACGAGAGACTGCACAAAATCTGTGTCCAATGATCCTTGATGACCAAGTATTAGTGACCCAATCCTTTTCCAGACATAATGATATTTTGCTCCAGTAGCATAGTGCTGTATCTCCTATGAAACAAATAAGGCACTCATGCATAAAATTAATACAGTTAGCTTTCTAGGCAGTGATAAATTTAAAAGCAGACCCACAGAATCATTTCATTCCTCTTGAAGGCAGATTTCCTATAAAACCTTGAGTCACCTACATCTTGACTTGTAAGGCTCTTTTGAAAATTATGTCATCATCTCTCATGAAACCCAATAGGGCATGTGCAGTCAAGATAGAAATAAAGGAGACAAGGAAGATGTTGAGGAGATGCTTAGAAATATGACCACTTCATTTTGTGTGGAAAAGGCAATTGATCTCCAAGCATTGAGAGAGCTTTCGACTTGCCCTTTGCTATTAAGTTATCCTCACCACGCTGCTCCTTTCTGTTCACCTGTGTATAAAAGTGTCTTGAATTCTCTTGTTTTATGTAGGGGTAGTTGAAGGTTATTTTATCCCGTGACAACCTTTGACAAGCAGCTGTATCAAGAGTATCATCATGGAAATACAGGGTTTTCTTGATTTTGTCAATAACCACTAGAAAGTGCCTCGGCTTCTGAAACCATCAGTCTTATGATGACATTCACAAACAAACCCTATGCATCCTCACAGACAAGTCTTATTCACCCAAACAGTGAACCCTACTATTGAAGTTTGAAACAAGTATTCGAAAGATTTTGAAACCTGAAAGTTGAACAACGTTACATCAAAAAATGCCCATTGGTTGGTTCTGAAGAAGAGGGAAAGTAGCCATTGTTGCATGGACCCCATTAGACCCCCCTGACAAGAGGAAATTGAAAAGTGTGGTTGTTTAGGAAACACATTGTTCATTTGCTGTATAAGTCACACTATATTGAGGTAGCACCTGAGAAAAATAAGGGGTTCTGGTTAAAATTATATAATTTATCACTGATGGTTGGTTTTACTTGGCCAGACTCAGAACATCTTCAGTTATGAACTACAGATAACCTGGTATGGCATTTTTTTATATTCTTACTGAGACTCTGGTTGCAAAATTGAGTTCTTAGAATGCATGTGTCTCATGTGGCTGCTGCGCAGTCAGTAAATTACATATGCAAGTGTATTTGATGGATGCATTTTAACTTTGTTGGCATTTGATGCCTCTTGTGTCATTTTGAAAAAGAAAATGAAAAACATTGTCTTCTAAGGTTCTGTCTCCAAAAGGGGAACGGGCTAACATTTCCTTTTTATCCCTTTCAGGTAGGGGTCCTGAATCACACAAGTGTAGTTTACATAATAAATTGATAACACAAGTCTCCATGGAAAATGAAAGGCAAGCTAACACATTTCCCCCAGGGAATTCTAAGGTGCAGAAATGTGATCTTGTTTTTGTATAACCAAAGCATTAATATTAATAGTGAGTTAGGTGTACTTGCTTAGCAAGCAACACTTCTCCCTAGGGTGTTCTCACAGCAGTGAAAACCCCCCTGATTCTGATTGCTTCCTTACTTTGAAGTCCAGGCACCAGGACCTTTTCTTTTTCTTTCTTTCTTTTTTTTTTTTTTTTCTTTTTTAACATATAATGTATTATTTGCTTCAGGGGTACAGGTCTGTGAATCATCAGCCTTACACACATCACAGCACTCACCATAGCACTTACCTTCCCCAGTGTCCATCACCCAGCCACCCCATGCCTCCCACCCACCTCCCCTCCAGCAGCCCTCAGTTTGTTTCCTGAGATTAAGAGTCACTTATGGTTTGTCTCCCTCCCTGGTCCCATCCCGTTTCATTTTTTTCCCTCCCTTTCCTCCACAGCCCCCTGCCCTGCCTCTCAAATTCCTCATATCAGAGAGATCATATGGTAATTGTCTTTCTCTGGTTGACTTACTTACTTACTTTGCTTAGCATAATACCCTCTAGTTCCATCCATGTTGTTGCAAATGGCAAGGTTTCTGGGTTTGTTTTTTTGTTTGTTTTGTTTTGTTTTGATGGCTGAAAACTCTTCACAGTATAGGGATAGAGAGCACATACCTCAATATCATTCAAGCCATCTATGAAAAACCCACAGCAAGTATCATTATCAATGGGGAAAAACTGAGAGCTTTTCCCCTAAGGTCAGGAACACGGCAGGGATGTCCACTATCACCACTGCTATTCAACACAGTACTAGAAGTCCTAGCCTCAGCAGTCAGACAACAAAAAGAAATAAAAGGCATCCAAATAGGCAAAGAAGTAGTCAAACTCTCACTCTTTGCAGATGATATGATATTTTATGTGGAAAACCCAAAAGACTCCACTCCAAAATTGCTAGAACTCATATAGGAATTCAGTCAAGTGTCCGCATATAAAATCAATGCACAGAAATCAGTTGCATTTCTATACACCAACAGCAAGACAGAAGAAAGAGAAGTTAAGGAGTCAATCCCATTTAAAACCGCACCCAAAACCATAAGATACCTAGGAATAATCCTAACCAAAGAAAGATATGAGCATTTTCTTGAAGATTCCTCCTTTTCCTTACAGGTCAGGACAGGCTCCACTCACCCTTCAATTCAAATGCATATTTTGTTCCACAGTTAAACAGGAATTACCCTTCTTCCATTCTTAAGGGTAGTATTAACTGAAAAATAACTAGTATTTAAGTGTACATATAAAGTTTCGCCACAAAAAAAAACCAAAAACAAAAACAAACCACACAACCCACCACAAGAGAAACTGCATTCCATTCTGCCATGATCAGAGTTCCATTACCCTGAGCATTACTTTGCACCTCCCACCTCTTAGTGGTACATTTCTTTGGAAATTTGGAGAAAATATATGAGAAAATATTGTAATTAGTGATAACATAAGATGCATTGTTCAGAATGGTAGCTTTTTATATGTTACAACTTGTATTGACTTATAAAGGATTTCAATGACAATTAAGATTACTCTATTTTGTACACTATAAATAAATCATTCTAAAAAGTTATACATACACAATGGAGCTGAGACAGTACATACTGGATCATTTTGGGATTATGAGGGTTTCAGTTTCTTGGCCTCTGTTTTGACTTTTTCAAGGAAGAACAGATCTCTGTGAGAAATGGAAACCAGGATTTTCGGGGGGGGGGATTTTTTTTAATGAGAATCTTTCCTAGAACAGATATAATCTCACTTAAATCTATAGCATTCTTTTCCTTCCCAATAATTGCATAAACAAATAAATCTCAACATTGGAAAAGTAAGTTTTTGTCTGCTTAGAACCCTAATGCACTAGAATGTTAAACCTGAAATATTTTAAAATCCATGTCATCTATCTTGATCATTTTATAAATGAGGAAGTGAAGACCCAAAGAGAGAAGTGGTTTGCAAAAAAAAAACACAATGGGCGGGGGGGGGGGTGTATAATTGTAATTGTAAAGGATTCCAGTTTGATAGGATATCACACTGGAAATATCTGTTAAAAGTAACATATTGAAACCTCATATTCATCCCCTATCTTTACTAAAATATTAGTAAATATTTTTACATATGAACTCAAAGTGCAAAGAGAATGAGAAAGGACACAGTCTGTACACGAGAGATTTCACAGATTTCTAGAATGCAGCTGAGTGAAGAAAGGATAATTAATGGGACAAGGCAGAGGGAGCCACATGCTCACGGTTAGCATGTGTGGTTCACAGCAAGAGGCATAGGAAGTCCGAGAGTGTTGGAAATCCAGCAGACCCAGAGAAAATCTAGCCCCGCAGGTAAGAGAGAGACAGATGGAATAAATGGTGAGTGTCAATAAAATACAGGTTCTGAGAAGACTGGGTGGCAGTCTGTATGACAAGGAAACAAAGCTGGTTTGAAATGATGGGGGGGAAAGTGCTATACAGAAAAATATAACCCTGATTAGCAGTCAGCCCTATCCCAAAACAAGATATTTTAAATTGTTCAGATAATTCAATTTAACAAACATCTATTGAGTGTTTACTATAGACAAAGAACTATTAGAGATACAAGTTGAACAAGAAAAGGGCCTTATCCTCCAGGAGTTTAGGTCTGGGGAGAGATACAAACGTATACCCAGTCATAATGTCAGGCGTAGTAATACATATTCTACAAGAACAATGCAAGCAACTTGCTGTGGTAGCACAGAGAGAGAAAGGTGATTCAGATTGTGGAACCCAGAAAGATTTTTTTATTAGACCTTAAAAGGCATGTCGGATTTGATAATCAAGGAAAGTCATATATGCCAGGAAGAAATGCTCTTGTTTGAGAATTGAGCAGAATGGTAAGAATGAACCATGGAGAATGCTTTTGCCAGATCACAGAGAGCCTGGGATCCCAGAGAAAGAAATTCGGATATATTTAAAAAGCTCAAGTGGCATTGAATCATTGAATATATATGGTAGAGGAGAAAAGTAACCATATTTTTAAAATCAATCTAATAAAGGTAGGATTCACATCCAATGAAATGCATTTGTTTTAAGGGAAGATTTTGACAAGCATTGACAATGTACATTCCTATGTAACCACCATTCTAATTAAGGTATAGCACATTTCTATTACCCCAAAATTTCCCTCAAGACTTTTCCCAACCAGTCCCTCCATTCTCCACCCAGTCAACTATGTGATCTGATTTCTACCATCATAGATAAGTTCTGTAAGTTCTGCAAATGTATATAAATGGAATTACACAGTATGTAGTCTGGCTTTGTCCCTGACTTGATTTTCTCAGCATAAGGTTTCTTGAGGTTCATTTTGCCTTGCTGCTCCTTGCCCATATACCTCAAAAGGAAACTCCTCCAACAGATCTTGCCCATTTTCACAGATCCTATATTCATCCTCTGTTCCACTCTTCTACTGTTGTGTAATAAAGCACCCCAAAACTTAATGTCTTCAAACAGCAATTAGCATTTATTTCCCTTATGAATCAGCCATTTGGGAGAACCTGATGGGAACAGCTCATTTATGCTCCACACGGCATCAGTGGGGCTGGAGTCATTGCTTCCAAGATTACTTCCTCCCATCACAGGCCAGTTAGTGCTCTCTTCTGATTGAGAGATTACCCAGGGCTGTCATTTGAGGGCCTTAGTTCCCCTCCCAGGTGGCCTGTCCACATGGCTGTTTGGGCTTCCTCTCAGCATGGCAACTGAGTGCCAAGAGCTAGTTTGTTTTAAGAGATGGGAAGTAGATGCTGCTGATTTTTTAAGGCCTGGTCTCAGAAACTGGCACATCACCACTTTCACTGTATCCTGTTGGTGAGGCAGGGACACACACTCTCTTTTCTTGAGGAAGAAAGTACCAAAGAATTTCCAGACATTTTGAACCTAACATTCCTTCCCAGTCAAGGAAGAGGTTTTTTTAATTAAACATTTATTCAACCAAAAAGGAAACCTACATTAGCCATCTACACAAGTTAACCTAGTCTTTTCAGACATTTGATGAAAATAAACTCAGGAGAGAGAATGACCAAGATGAACAAACAGAATAACAGTGGGGGAGAGAGAACTGATACAAATAGTTGCAAATACCTTGTTTCCATTCTAATTAATCTCTAATTACCCCCCCAAGGGTAATAGAATAGGATGTCCATAAACTAAGCTCAGGTTGCTACTTTAAAAAAAAAAAAAAAAGGAATCTGAGAACAAGAATGGATTCCTGGAAATTACATACATATATCTAATTACCAAAATATAATATTCACTAGAGAGATTAAATCTAAGAATGGATATGGCTGAAGACCAAGTTAGACATCTGAAATATAACACAAAAATAAATCACTTGGAATTTAAAGCTAGAAGACAAAATGATGAAGCAGAGGAAAATTAAAGCACACAGAAGCTAGATCCAGAAGGCACAACATCTGTCTCCTAGGCGTTCCATAAGGATAATACAGAAAATTAAAGCAAAGAGATGAGCAAAGCAAAGAAAAAATTTCCCTAAAAATTATACACATTTCAGATTGAAAAGTCATCTAATATCAAGAAGAATGAATGACAAAGGGTTCCAACTTAGCCATTTTGGGGTGAAATATCTCAAGTGCAAGATGAAGAGCAAGTTCTGAAATCTTGGAGTATGGGAAGGGCAAGTTTGTTAGGAAAAAGAATCCAGTGAGCGTCAAACACGGAACTCTGAAAGAAGTAATGCCTTCAAATGTGTGACTTAAACTTCAAATGACTTAAACTTATAATTTTATGGCTAGCCTATCAGGCAAATTTGTGGACAAAAGTATTACATTTTCATACATGTGAAGACTCAGAAAACTCATGCTCCAAGACCCTTTCTGAAAACAGTGCTTGAAGTTGTCCCATAAAAATGAAGAAATCCAAGAAAAAGAAATGGAGCCTAAGAAATAGTAAAACCATCCCAAGAGTGCAATGAGATGATATCCCAGGAGTATAACAGTAAAGTAGGTCAGATTGGAGTAACAAGTGAGAGGTCCCTAGGAAGAATGAGGCAATCACATTTCTTAAAGAATGAGGAAAATCATAAGGGTTTCACAAAAAAGAAAATGATGCATTTAGAAATTCTGGGAAGGAAAAAAAAAAGCTCTATAAGAAAGTCGTGGTCCAAATAGGAGGCCGCCTATTGGGTAAAAGAAGAAAGAATACATTTGCCTTTTTTTTTAAAGATTGATTGATTGATTGATTGATTTGAAAGAGAGAGTGAGCATACATGAGTGAGAGGTAGAAGGAGAAGCAGACTCCCCACTGAGCAAGGAGCCCAATACAGGGCTGGATCCCAGGACCCTGGGATCATGACCTGAGCTGAACACAGATGTTTAATCAACTGAGCTGCCCAGGCACCCCAAGAGTCCATTTGATCTTAACATAAAGATTCTCCTTCAAAAAGCACAGTTTAATGACATAGCATTATATTTTCTGCTCTCTGGATCGAATCAGAAACTTCTTGCTTTAGTTCTGCAACAAAACTCCTATAATCATAATATATTATGTAATGTTTACTCTTTTAAGTTTTATAATTATCCTATGGACAAATGGATCCAAAATCTTGGAATATTTCTCAAATATATATATTTATAGCTATCTCTCAAAGATATATATAGAAAAATATATTTTTATATATTTATGCATGCACAAATGACACACACGTATGTGTCTAAGTCTGTCCTAATACTCTTCTCTATAAAATCAATGAAATACCTGACCAGAAGGAGTAAAAAAGAGAGACAGAGAGCATAGGTGTGCTCATTTCCTAATTTTACATCAACAAATACTGCTTAAAATTAATGGTTCAAAAAGCCAGAGATCTGGGTATATAATTTACAGCTCTAGAGTAATAAGTAATTAGAAGAACTAACAGAATAGTACTTTAAAAATCCAGAAGTTAGTGAAAAGTAGCAGATGTACGCTTGGTAGAAAGATCTTAATGTTATTAAGTCAAAAAATACGTTTATAGACATGCCATGGGGCATTGTTGAGGTAACTAACTTTCTGAGGAGGTAGGAGTAGGATGCGAGCCCTACTGGCTCCCAGGAAGGGACGTGGCCTTTTTATTTTTTTTTTAATTTTTTTTAAAGATTTTATTTATTTATTTGACAGAGATCACAAGCAGAGAGAGAGGCAGGCACAGAGAGAGAGAGAGGGAAGCCGGCTCGCCACTGAGCAGAGAGCCCGATGCGGGACTCGACCCCAGGACCCCGAGACCACGACCCCAGCCGAAGGCAGTGGCCTAACCCACTGAGCCACCCAGGCGCCCCGGGACATGGCCTTTTTAAAAGCAGCTCTTCTGAGAGGAAGGTAAAGCCCTCCTGCTGGGCAGCTGGGGACCAGGCTCCTGGGTCATGGAGGGGGATCGGGGTGCCTCACTACAGCACCCACTGCAGTGAGTAGCCATGTTTGTGAACAATTCATATAAATGGGATTCAATAATTGGGGTTTTGTTCTATGGAGATTTTCTATATTGCTCGATAATTATGAGGTAGTTCTTTCTCATTTGTATTAAAAATATTAGTGTTAGAAATAGCATGGAAATAATTTCAAATAATTATTTCCAACTTGAATATCTGCTTGTAATACTCTCTTATAATCATATGCAATTAGGACTATTTGCTCAAATCCTCCAGAACTAAGACCTATTCTTCTTATGCAAAATGAAGCTTTAAAATGAGTGAAAATCTCATCTCTCCTAATTACAGATTCTCTGTTAAATTTATTCTATGTCTACTCTGTATCATGAAAAGATAATAGGACATATTCAATTCTATCACTTCACCTATAGGTTACAGCAAAATTTTGTTAATTCTGTTTCTACTAAGTTAGATTTATGATTATTGTAATGGAGTATGAGTTGACATTCATTTTCATTCCAAGATTTTTTAAAATAATACCTTTATAGTTTTTACAAATTATGCATATTTGTAAAATGACCAACAATTATAGGAAAGTATAAGGAATAAAGTAATTGCTTAAAGTCACACCTCTCAGAAGTAACCAGTGCTAACATCACTCTAGATATTTCTCTGGACAGACAGATAGATGAATGAAAACAGAAGCACATTTGTATAAATGGGATTACATGTACATACTACTTTATAGAATCTTTTCTTTAAAAAATAATATGTCAAATTTTAAAAATATCTATGACAATCATCTATCCCCTTGGTCATCAAAAGTGTCTCATTCAAAATCACTGTGCAGTGCCTTAGTCTTTTTCCAGTTTAAACAACCCAAATAAAATTCTAAGATTTTATATTTGTTTTGTTTTCATAATAAAAACACTGCTAACAAACATTTACAATGTGTCAGACACTATGTTGAGCACTTTGCAAGAGTCATCTCATTTAGTGCTTCTAGTATGTCCATAAAAATTTAAGTCTGAATAGAGAAGGTAAGCCATGCATCTGAGGTCACACAGCTAAGTATGGGACTGGATCTAAACCTAGGCATTTGGATTCCAGCATCTGTACTCTCAAGCAGTAGTCCCTACAAAATCCATAATACCCTCACTAAAGTAACTCCATACAAGACCAAGAAATTAAACACATTTTTCTTCATTTGAATCTACAATGTCTTCAACTCATGACAACCCACTATCATAATTAGTAAAGTAATTAAAAATCTACTAGATATCAGCCACTGTGCTATGGCACAAAGAATTTAAAAGAAGGAAAATGAAAGAAATATTTATATAAGGATTTTATCATAAAACTACAAAGTAATGACCAAAGAAATGACTGCTTATATATTTTGTTTATGTTTACTGATTGGAAAAGAATTGTGGTTAATTTCTTACTTGTCCTTTTTCTACATATACAATATGAAAATTCACTTTTTCTTGTAAAACTGAGAACATACTTCAATTTCCATTCTGTAGTCTGCTTTTTTCACATATTATAGATGAATATTCCCATATCAATAAATATTATTTTTTAAAATAATTCTTAGTATCTCTTTGGGTGTAACTTTAATTGGCACATTCCAGCATATGGTTGAACTATAAAATAATTTAATTATTCCCCACTTGTTTAATGTTTGTGCTGTTAACTTTTTATTATACTACAATATCCTTAATAAACCTCAGGAAGATCCTACAGCAAAAATAAAATAACTCAACTTTTTTAATTATGCAAGACAAGAAAGAGGGTAAAAATTTAAGTAAAGAGAGTCTCTGATACAAAGAATACCAAGTTCATCTCTAAATTATAGTTTTCAAGGGGTACCTGGTGGTACAGTCAGTTAAGCATCCAACTCTTGGGTTCAGCTCAGGTTGTGATCTCAGAGTCATGGGATTGAGCCCTACATCAGGTTCCTCTCTCAGCTCAGAGTCTGCTTAAGACTCTTACTCCCTCTACCCACCCTATTCCACACTTCTCCCCCACCCCCACTGCACTCACTCTCTGTTTTTTCTCTCAAATAAATAAATCTTTAAAAAAAAAAAATAAAATATGGTTTGCAAGCCTAAATTGTGTCCTATTTTTTAATCTTTATGTGAAGTGACAATTGCATTTTCTTCTTGAAATCTCTTCCCTGTTCATAAACAAATAAATAAATAAATATCTTCCCTGTTCACTGTATTGTTTTTTCCATATTTTTTTTCTGTTTTCTGGTATATTTTTCCCATTTAAGGATCAACTTTGACACCAAAAATAGCCAATTAGAGAATATCTACATTTTTGGGAAATGCAACTCTTGTTCTTTCTTGTCTTACTGTCTCTTGTTTTCCAATTAACATAAGATGTATACAGCACCAGTCTGTATCCAACTACCCAGCCAAAAAGTCATCATCATCCCTGAATAAAATTCCAGGCTTTGGTTTATAAAACTCAAGCACTTCCAGCTGAGGTCGAGTTCTCTTAAAGTGATGTGATATTAATGGCTTTGGAGGTTTTCTTTCTCTTAGCAGAGGGAAATAGTTCAGTGGCTTAATTTTTCATGCCTTCATGAATTTAAAAATAAATAAATAAATAGAATTATCCAAAGGTGATAAATTATTCATCATGTTGCTTAGTCTTAAATCCCTGGTTAATTTTTTTCTATCATTTCCACATATACTTTTTCCTGTTCCCTAATACTTCAGATACCAGTTAATAAATATGTGTGCTTGCGTGTTGATCACTGGGTTTAATCGCATGAATGTTTATCAAATCCAAGGGACTAATTATAATAAGCTTTCCACTGCATCGAAGAGCATTTTGCTGGGAATTAAATATTAAAAATGCAAAAGATATCTCTCTGCAAAACGTAAACTGATATACTGTCACAAGAAAAGATAGTATAAGCTGAAAGAAAATTGGCAAAAGAAAGCAAAATACATTCTAATTGGCTTCCTTGAATCCATTTTGATTTTCCTTCTTAATAGAGCTGGAGGAGGAGCCATTTAAAGCAGTTTGCACAAAAAGACCAGAAACCAGTCATCATATAGGATACTAAAAATGCTTCTGGAATTCCATCTACCATATGTTGGGGTTAGTCATTATAGTTACAAACACTTGGATAAATAAGTGGTAACCAATGCATAATACAGAGTAAATGCATAAATACAGAATATGACTCATTGTTTATGAAAATGTATCTCTCATGGTCCAGCTAATCCAGAAAAAGGCTTTTGAGGCTTTTACTGGTATAAACATAAAATTGACAGTGGGACAAATATCAGCATCATCAGTTTTGTTAATGCTAGCATGTGCTTAAGGATACATATTGCCTCATGGCATAACAAGATCATGGCTAAAAACAGCCCAGAGTTAAGGGAACACTTGAATTTGACAACATTGGACCATTTTATAGAAGATCTATATGCATTTTTGCTGACTATTAGCATGGGGAATAGGTCTCAGAGACCATTTTGCCCAGTTATATTTTAAGCTGTATTCTCTGGAGCCCCAAAATGTCTACCAAAGTGGCATGGAGAACGTGGAACATGAGGAAAAGGTTAAGCAGCCCTTGCCTATCTTTTCAACCAAAGTTGCTCAGCTTCTGTCCGTCTTATCAATTGGGGGTGGGGGGAACCTAGAATTTCCTTTTAGACATGAAAAATAAAATTCTTTGATCCTACTCCCTCATTTTACAGGTGAGAAAACTAAGTACCAGAGAGATTGTTTTCCCACACTGCAATTATCTGGTGGTAAAATCAGATGTGCTACCCAACCCTTTCACACAGCCCAGCACCATGGGGGGAAAAAAAGAAAAAAGACGAGAAAGAAAGAAAAAAGGATGATACTGCTTAGATATTCTCAAGAGTCTACTATAGACTGAAAGTTTCTAAATGTTAGGTTATTTTTGGCCAGCTTTCTTCCCATAACTTGTTGAATACCACTGGAAAGTCAAGTATGGAGAGAATGATCAGAAGGGAAAGATTTCATTTCAGTGATCCAACTTTCCTTTACTTTAGGAATTCTATTGGTTCTGTGACTTTAAATTATTAAACTTTCTTATGACCTAATGTCTCCATTTTTAAAAAGAGGATAGTGTGATCCAATATATCACAACAACAATACAATACTATTTCACACCTATCAGACTAGCAAAGATAAAAATTTGATGACATCAGGTATTGTTGAGGAAATGGGGAGGTAAGAACACCCAACCATGATCATAGGAGGATAATTAGGTTTAATCTTTGAAAACACTCTGGTAAAATCTAATAAAGTTGACAACATAGGACTTTATAAGCCAGACATATATTTCTAGTTATATGGACCTAAATATCTTACAAAAGAACTGTAGGAGGATGCTTACTGCAGCATTATTTCTTAGAGTGGGGGAAAAAAAAACTGGAAAAGATGTCCATCAAGAGAGAAATAGGAATGTTAAGTTTTCCAGTTGCCTGTTTAAGGAGTTTGGAAGTCATTGTTCTGTTTAAACAAATAAAAAGTTATACGGACTAAAAAATCAACAACTTTTCTTGGGTACCTAAGAGAGGGGATGACACAGAGCAAACTGACAAGAGTGGAGAGACAACAGGCAAATACAGGGAGTTATGGCTTACCGAAGTAATGACTCTCAAGGAGGAGAATCTACTGGAGAAACCAGCTCTGAGAAAGACATGCCAAACTGTAACCGATGATTTTCTGAAGGCTCAATGCAGACAAGTCATAAGGAAATCCAGTCTAGTGGGGCTCCCCCAGTATTGTGAGATTTACCTTCAGGAGCTTGAGTATATTTGCATAATCAGTACCAAGTAAACATTAGAGAAAAGTCCCCTCAGACTTCTGGCAGGGGAAGAAGAGGAACCATCTTGAGATCTATCTTAATAACACCGGCCCTCAGGGAAGACTAGTTAAACCAGAGACTAACCTGCTGGGATTTTATCATTGCCTAAATGACCTGATGGCAAGGAAATACCAAACTCCAGGTGGATCTAACTATCTCACAAGGGGTTGTGAGAAGTGGAAGACCAGAAACACTTGTGACATTGACAGTCCCGAGGCATAGGCTCACTACAAGATTGAAACCCAATCATAGGCCTGTAGAACACTTCCCCTGCCCCCATGCATCACCACCACATTACTAAAGGCCTCTTTACCCAGTATATCATGTCCAGCTATCAGGAAAAAAATTACAGGGCATAGCAAAAGGCAAAAAACATAATAAGAAGAGACAAAGTAAGCATCAAAACAAGACGTGGAGAGATGTTGGAATTATCAGATCAGAAAGGTGAATAAATATAAATAAACAAAGGGCTCTAATGAAAAAAATAAACAACATGCAAGAACAGATGAGTGACACAAGCAGAGAAATGGAAATCTTAACAAGGAACCAAAAAGAAATGCTAGAAATAAAAAAATAAAATGAAAAACCACATTGTAAGAAAAATGAAGAATACCTTTGGTGGGCTTATCGATAGACTGGACAGAGCTGAGGAAAGAATCTGAGCTAGACGATATATCATAGAATCTTCGAAAACTGAAAAAGACAACAAAGATTGAAAAAACTAAAATAGAATATCCAAGGACCATGGGACAGCTGGAAAATATATAACATACACGAATGGGAATACCAGAAGGAGAATAAAAGAAAGAATGAAGCAGAAGAAATATTTGAAGCAATAATGATGGAGGATTTTCCTAAATTAATGTCAGACACCAAAACACAGATTCAGGATACTCAGAAAACAGCAAGTAGGATAAATGCAAAATAATAATAATAATAAATAATAAATAAAAATAAAAACCTAGACATATGATTTCAAACCACAGCAATCAAAGATAAGAAAAAAGCCTGAAAGACCCCAGAAGGGAAACACACACACACACACACACACACACACACACACACACACACACACACCCTTTACCTATAGGGGAACAAAGAATTACATCTGACTTCTCAAAAATTATGCAAGTAGAAAATAGAATGAAATATTTACTGTGTGAGGGAAAAAACCCCACAAATTCAAAATCCTGTACCCTGTGAAATTATCCTTCAAAGGTGAAAGAGAAATAAAACCTTTCTCAAACAAAAATTAAGGGAATTGTTGCCAGGAAACATGATTTGCAAGAAATGTTAAAAGTTCTTTAGAGAGAAGAAAATAGTATAGGTCAAAAACTTAAATCTGCCTTAAGTAAGGAGGACCAATGAAGAAGGAATAAATGAAGGTGAAATAAAGATTTTTATTTTTCTTATTCTTAGTTGACCTAACAGATGTTTGTTCAAAAAATTATGTCAATAATGTATTTGATTATATATACTTATGTCTATGTATGTGCTATATATACTTATGTGTGTGTGTGTGTGTGTGAAATGGATGATAGCAATTATACAGGGATGAGGAGGATGAATTATAAGGTACTCACACTACCTATAAATTGGCATACAGTTATTTGAAAGTGGGCTTGGATTAGCTATAAATGAATATTGCAAATGAATATTGCAAAAACCACTAAAAATGCTCTTAAAAAAGTATAACTGATACACAAAGGGGAGAAAACTCATTATTTATATGGTGAATTATTATAAGGCAATTAAAATACATAAACTTGAATTCTATGTATCAATATGCATAGTAGAGTGACCATGGGTAAGTTATTTAATCTTTTTGTCCCTCTGCTTCTTCATCAAAAAATGAACGTGTTGTGATGAGCACTGGATGTTATTTGCAACTAATGAAGCGTGGAACACTATGTCAAAAACTAATGATGTACTATATGTTGGCCAACTGAACATAATCAGAAAATAATAATAATAATGGTAAACTGTCTTGTAGGGTTGTTGTGGAAATTGAGTGGAGACGTATAAAGCGCTTAAAACAGCCTGGTACTTGGTGAGCTGTTAAGAAGTGTTTCCTCTTACTACAATATACCTGAAAACAATATTGCATGAGAAAAGTAAGTAGCAGGAGTACACCAAGAATCATTCAGTCCTGGAATCACAGGCCTATTCATCTGAAACCTATAATACATTATATGTTAATTAAATTAATTTAAATTTTAAAAAATTTTTAATTAAAAAAAGGAAAAAAGAAAATGTTTACCTATTGAAAAAAAATCATTCAGTCTTTCTATATTCTGGGCAAATATTAATCATCAGGATTTGGAATGAAAAATTCAAATTCTCGGGAATTCCCCAAATCATGACTTATTCTGTTTTTCATAAAACTTTTTTACAAGTTTAAACGTATATTCTTTCTTTTTTTTTTTAATTAATTAATTTATTTATTTATTTTGACAGAGAGAAATCACAGCTAGGCAGAGAGGCAGGCAGAGAGAGAGGAGGAAGCAGGCTCCCGGCGGAGCAGAGAGCCCTATGCGGGGCTCAATCCCAGGACCCTGAGATCATGACCTGAGCCGAAGGCAGAGACTTTAACCCACTGAGCCACCCAGGCGCCTCCTTTTTTACAAGTTTAAAAAAAAAACTTTTTGAACAAGTTTTTAAAATTGTAAGTAGCCACAAAAATAAACAGGGAGTCACTGTTATGTGAGAGGGTTATATTAAACATTTTAGAGGTATCTTATAAAAAATAGCATTAATATACATATTATTAACTCCTTTAAAGTGACACAAATATATTTTAATGACATATAAAATTATCTCTACATGATATAGACATTAGATAATAGAAAACATTTTAAAATGCCCATAAAAGTCAGGTTTTTAAGTGAAAGATAACTAAGATTCCACATGCAGAAAAATTGCTTTCATTTTCTATTAACACTAGTCAAATTCTAAAGGTGTGGACAAGATCGTCTTCGGGTCGAATGTAGGATACATGATGCAAAATGTGAACTAAATTCCTTTGCATCCAAGGAAGATATTTTATGTGCTTTGCAGTAAACTATAATTTATAATGAATATTCAAACATTGAAAAATGCCAATGAGCATTATTGGGCAATATTCAAACAATGTAATATTTGAATCTCCTAGCAAGGTGAGAGCGGTACTTAGAATCATGTGCCAAAATTGCCAATTAAAGGACTTCTTTTGCTTCTCAAACTTGTTATTCCTTGGGACATCACTCCTAAGATTTGTCTAAAGCATATTATGTATATAAACTTGTAAATATTCCTTTTACTTGCAAGAATGACTCACCCTTAGCAGCAGACAGAACCATGAGGACACACTCATATATGGCTATAGTCACAAGCAAGACTATCCAGTCAGATAGTGAGCACTTCTTTCCTACACATTCCTGACCTGGTTTCTGAAGGTAGTAACTAACCTTCAACTCCACTTGTCAGTATTTCTGCCTTAAACTTGACATGAATGAATTCCTTCCAATCAGCAGTATCTATGTTGATCACTATGCTTTAATTCCTGCAAGATAGTTATATTTTCCCATTTTCCCAACTGCTTTTCTCAAGACTTTGGATTTGAAAAAAATATACAAATTTCCCAAGAAACGTTAAGAAGAATTCCCACCTGGAAACCATAATATATACTATTAAACATGGACTCAAGAAATACCATATTCCTAACTGTGATTATAGCTAAGAAGTGGCAAGGTGATGAGTACATAAAGAGAAATAAAAAGAGCTTAAGTTGTGTCTGCGGGCATCTGGCTGGCTCAGTCGGTTAAGATGTTGCCTTCGGCTCAGGTTGTGATCCTAGGCCCTGGGATTGAGCCCCACATTGGGCTCTCCACTCAAGCAGGGAGCCTGCTTCTCCCTCTCCCTCTGCCTGCCACTCTACTTACTTGTGCTATTTCTCTCTCTATCAAATAAATAAGCAAAATCTTTAAAAAAAAAAAGTGTCTGCCATATACTATATCTTTTATGAAAAATTCAAAGCAAAAATGGTAAAATGCTGTCGTTCGTTCTAGGAGAGGGTATGCGTGTGTTTGATGAATTATTCTACTTTCCTGGGTTTTTTAAATCTTTCCAAAGGAATTGTTAATACTGATTCCCGGGCCCCACTGTCAGAGATTCTGATCCCTTGGGTATTGGATAGAGACTAGGAATCTTCATCTTTACTAGCAGATAATGGGGCAGATGGCACTACCACCAAACTTGGGTGAGTGCTGACCAAGTCCAGGGAAACCCAGATGTGAACCTAAATAGTGGCTGAGCAGGATTTGCAAATTGCGTGGAAGGCTAAAGGAGCAAACCCCATTGGCAGGAACAGCTGGGTGCCTTTGTCCTGGGGGGCATGTGCAGAAGGAAAGTCCTCACAATCCTCATGACAGCCCCATGTGGGCGCCTTTCACAGCCCAGGTAGACTGTCAGTGCTGGGCCTCAGCCAGCAGGCTCCCACCCACCAGTGTGAACTGGTTTCAATAAAAACACGGTAGCGGGCACCCGGGTGGCTCAGTGGGTTAAGCCTCTGCCTTTGGCTCAGGTCATGATTTCAGGGTTCTGGAATCGAGCCCTGCATTGTGCTCTCTGCTCAGTAGGGAGCCTGCTTCCCCTTTGACTCTCTGCCTACTTGTGATCTCTGTCTGTCAAATAAATAAATAAAAATTTTTGAAAAAAAAAAAAGGTAGGGTGGGAAGGTGAAGAAAGGCAAAAGTTAAAGCTCTATACCAAAGGGATGATATTTTAAGAATTTCCAAAGTTCTTTCTTTATGAAAAGGAAAATTCTAAGCCATAATCATACATTTGCTTTCTTGAATGTACTTAAAAGGCATTGTCTGACCTCATTGTGTGTCTTCTAAGTCTTTTCGTAGCACTTTATGCTTTCTGATTGCTTTGCAATCATGAACCAGTTAATGATTAAATTACTAGTTTCAAACACTCATTATAAAGCAATAATATCAGCGTCCTTGTTTCTCTTGATTGCTTGATTTTAAATTTTAAACTCAGTACCATTAGTTAGTCCATATGCTAATATTTGAGAAATATTTATGTCATGAGAAATTTATGTCTGTTTTATGATACTTCAAAGTACAGCAAGAAGCAAGTTTTAGGGCTTAAGATGATTAAGAGAAAATGAATCCATTCTCCTGAATTCTAAAACTAATCTGTGTTTTCTCTTTATTCTCTTTGTATAGAAAAATGGGGCATTAATTAAAACTAAAACAAAACAAAAAACAAAGGAGGCATAGCTACCCAGAGTTCTGCATTCAAGTTCTTAGAAAAATCCTGGTTTCTCCATCAGTCCTTTGACTTCCAACAACAGAACTTGTTCAAGATTGGTAAACTTGACCTAAGTTTCTGACTTCTGCACCCAGACCTTTCTTTCTTTCCTTCCGTCTCATAGCTGAAGCCAAACTACAGGAGGACTCCCCTGCCTAAATGCAACTGACCAGGCTCACTGTCCTCTTGATCAAAGCTAAACCATGGGGAATTAGATATTTATCCAAATGCCATGGAGTAAAAGGAATTCCATCTGTACAGGGAGTTGCTTAGACCATTGCTGTGGCTTCAGCATTGAAACAATGCCACAAGCTGCTATTATGGCACAATGGGGCTATACCTGCTATATACACAAACTTTCCATTATAAAAAAATAAAACTTTTTTTTCAAATTGGGCTTCATGACTTCCAGGTGACAAAGACATCTATCTACCTCGGAGTACCTGGAATACGCCCTTCCCACTTTCCACTTAAACTCAATGTTTACAAGTAACACGTACAATTAAGACTATTGGATAGTCCAGTGCCACAATCTGAGTGGTCTCTACCCTAACTCTGAGGCCTCTGGACCGAAGAAAATCAATCCAGGTTTTGCCTCACAAATCACAAGCAGCATGAATTAAAGTAAGAAGACATGCCAATTTCCTTTGCTGTCTGTTTCCTGACTCTAGAGTTCTATAGAGCGCGTGCCGACCAAAATCCTGCGCAACCACCCTTCTGCATGAGACTACCATTCTTCAAGACAAACGAAGCACCATAGGCATGACCATGTCCTCACCCTCCTCTTTTAATATGCATTGACAAATAGTGCATTCCAGAATGCAATGAGGAAGCAGCAAATGTGGTGATAAAAAGGTCAATAGAACAGCCTTGGACATAACCCTACAACTATTTATGAGAAAGTTTCCTTGCCGAAAAATACTATTATTTAGCCCATTGGTATGAAATATACGGGGCGGGGGTGTGTGGGGGGGGAAACTGTAGGAAAAGATGGAACTGCATAAAGCAGAATTATAAAGCACTCTCCATGGATTAATGCTTTAATTCTCATCACAACCACATGAGTTAAGGATTGTGGGTCAGGAAAGTTCGTTTTTCTTCCAAAGTACAGCAGGATCTAGTTCCCAGGCACTCTGGAATCCATTCATTAATTCAGCTCGTATTTACTGCCTCCATGGTATCAAACCAGATTAGAGATAGATGGTATGTATGTCATTGCATGTTGAGCTCCCTAAAATCACAAATAACCAAAACGCAACTAAAAAAAAAGTGACCTAAGAGAAGATAAAAAAGTATTATGAGCACACAGAGGAGGAAAGAGAGTACTTCAAGAGGAGGGAATTATGAACTTTGAGCTTCCTAGCAGGGATGAGTAGAGGTGAAGAGAAGCATTCCAAACCAAGGCACTGACAAGAGCCATGCCAAAGATCATATAAGGAACAAAGATATTAAAATTGAAGAGGTAGTGCAAGGGTATAGACATGGAGGGACTTGAATGCTCAGCTAAGAAGTATTCCTTAGGAAAAAACAAACCTACAGATTTTCTCCACTTAGAAGCACTGGTGATTCTTGAAGTGTAGAGTTCAAGTATCAGAGCTGTGCTTCAAGGGTCAATAGAAAACATACTGTAAATTGGATGGAAAGGGAGGACTGAAGAAAAGTAGGGGGGAAAAGAAAAACCTGTTGAAATAGCCCTAATGAGATTTATAGAAAACCTGATTTGGCGTTATGTTGCATTTTATGAATGATGAAACTGAAGTACCCAGAAGTTAAATAACTTGTCATACAAGTGGTTAGTGACAGAGTCATGATCCATGTCTGGGAAATCTAGTCCAGAGACCATACTCTTAACCATTCTGCTGTAGGATTTCTCAGTTTTAAGACTTTTCAAAAAAAAAAGAGGGGGGGGGGCTTCTCAATAATATACTGTCCCTGTCAGCCATTCCTAAAGCAAAGGGAGTAACCATGATGTGACATGACATTTAATAAACAAAAGTAAAAATAAAAATATGAGCAATCTAAAAATTCTATGATAGGTAAGAATGTGGGCATTCATTATGAAACATACATACCATGAGAATTAAAATGATGTTTGAAAGAATATTTAATGGTATAGGAATAATTTCTATGACATTCTTATGAGTTAAGTGAAAAAATCAGATTACCAACCTACATCTTTATGTGCATAGAATAAACATGAGAATGATTTCTACAAAAATATTTGCAGTTTTTCTTATTTATCTTGAAGCAAGATTTGAAATGATTTTATTATTTTTATTTTTCTGCATTTTATAATTTTTCTGCTTCCTTCTGTAACAAAACTGTAAAATTTTCTAATGCTAAATAATTAATTTGCTCGGCTTTTTCACCTCTTGCACATATTTCTCATATACAGAGGGCCTCATGGCTTCATGTTTAGTTTCTTTAATATATTTGAGCACTAAGCAGGTACCAGACCCTGTGTTAAGCACTAGAGCTGCAACGGTGAATGACACAAATAGAATCATGAACCTCACAGCCTAGTAGAGAACAGGATATTGAGCAAGTAAATTAAAATGTGATAGAGTAGACATGAGTACAAAGAAGGACTATCTGAAGAAGGAGGTTGAGGATGAAAAGTAGGTGTGAAGTAATGTTTAGGGGTAAAAGTATCCCAGAATGAGCAAAGAACATGCATGAAGAGGAGAGGAAGTACGGAGGTGGTGAAAAAAGACAAGGATTCTGGGAAGACAGTGGAGATCCAGGCCAGTGTACAAGGTGGAGGGTCTTGGAGAGATGTGAATAATGGTGGCATTTGTCCTGAAGGTAATGGGGAGCCACTGTGTCCTATGGAGGCTGGTCTGTAGAAGGGTAAGAGAGGCTGCTAGAGGACGAGTTAGGAGATTTTTTTTTTTTTAAGATTTTATTTATTTATTTAACAGAGAGATCACAAGTAGGCAGAGAGGCAGACAGAGAGAGAGGGGGAAGAAGGCTCCCGCCAAGCAGAGAGCCCGATGTGGGGCTCGATCCCAGGACCCTGAGATCATGACCCAAGCTGAAGGCAGAGGCTTAACCCACTGAGCCACCCAGGCGCCCCCGAGTTAGGAGATTTTTTAAGAATGGCTGGTGGCTTGAACCAGGAGAGCAGAAATAGTTGAGAAAAGCAGGAAAGTCAGGAGTATTTAAGAAGTAGAATCAGCAGGACTTGAATGGGTGAGGTTGGTGGAGGTAAGTAAACTGTCACAGAGGTCTCTCTTCTGTCTGACTTGATCAACAGGATGGACAGGTAATTTGCAGAGATGGAAATCACTAGAGGTGGAAGAGGCTAGCAAAGAATGAAACAGAAACTTTACCTCTAAAATATAAACTCACTTAAAATTCTGAAGTAATGTCTACACTTCCTAATGAAAAGTTAAACTGGCAGAATAAGCAGCTTACCTACAGCATAATTTTCAGGGACCTGGGAATGATTGGTTAGCTTTCGTAAGTCCTTATGAAGATACCTAGACCTGGAGGCTGGAATTTGAAAAGAAATATAGAATTCCAACCACTTAAATAAGCAATGATTTAAGCAGAGCTTAGCGTCATTTTGTCAACCAGAGAGTCATCCAGACAGACAGATGCCTCTTTCTGCCTGGGTTCTAACTGGGATCTGGAGGTATGCATCTTAACTCAATTACAATAGCATGGTGCACCACTTTCTTTCCAGAGCATGGTAACAATGTTATTGCTTCCAGATGGAATGTTTTTATTTTCTTAGTAAGGAGCTTTAAAGACATTGTTTTCAAGTAATTTTATAATACTTTTTTCAAAATAAACACCTTTGTGATCTCATTGCCATAGGGGTTCTTCATCAGCAGAATTCAGGGATGCCAGTGACTGATTAGATACCTATATGGTATCTCATAATTACCATAATTACTCAGAAAGACCATATGAGTAAGAGCAAAGCCTGGAAAACTGAAATGCTTACAGGGACAAGGCAAGCTTTTGAAGGATTGAAATAGGCTGGATATAGAACTAAAAAAAACAAAAAACAAAAACCTGCAAACAATGTTAAATGATAAATACTGTATTTCTGCAGAGTTGGTAAACATGGGGAAGTGGTAGGACTATAGCATTATGGAGTGTCCATGCCTTATCCCCCTACTCCCCCCAAAAATATTTATCAGCTGATTATTGCCATGCAGGAATATGGACCTTGGAGTTCCAGCTCTTTTTGTTTTATCTTAAATTTTTACAGTACCTATTATCAATTTATATTGCTAATATATGTATTGCTTAGTACATATTATCAATTTGTTCAACTTTTTAATATGTGTAAGTCAAATAAAATAAGCCCATTACAGGTTATTAATTTGTAACTGTGATTAAAAATTTTTAATAATTTATGAAAAATAATAATTTGTGGTAAAATAATTTGTGATAAAATCAATTTGTAACTGTGAAAAAAAAAGCAACTTTGCTCATCTTTCTCAGTCACACCTTAGTTGAAGGAGGTGGTCACTTCTGATTTTGAATGTTCTTAATATCTGGCATTCTCATATGCAAAGAAGTCATGAATCCTTTGCCCCTGATAGAAGGAGCTGTTGGACAAGCTAAAACTTTGGAGCATATTAACCTGTAAGACACAGGCCGAAAAATACCTGTGGCATTGTCAATATCTGTACATGAATTCTAAGTAAGTGAACCAAATCCATTTTTCAAATTATTTTTCAGTATTTGTTAGGCAATAGATCAAGACAAGACAAAATGGAAAATGTGGTCCCTGCCCAGGGGGCATGAAGTCTACACAAGGAAGAAAAAACATTCTAGAAATAAAAACACCAGCTGGGAAGGAGACATAATTAATGAAATAGTGCCAAGATTGTTGTCTTGTTGCAATTACGAGGTGTTTTCTAATACTTCAATAGAGACTGATGACTCATGGTGAAGGGGACAGACCAGGAACTCACATACGTCGAGTTCTATGTGGCCCTGAAGTGGAGTGTAAAACTCTCCTATGCTGCAGTGCCTCACTCTGTCAACAAAATGCAACAAGTAAAACTAACTGATTTGCAAAGCACTGTAATAGTCTCTAACGACAGTCATTCTACAATTACACAATTGCCTTGACCTTTCCAGAAAATTAATAGCATTAAAGTGACTTACCTCTTCCAGATAAACCCCAATTTTTTTTAAAGGATTTTGCTATTGTTATCTAACTTTTTAAAAAGACTTTCATGAAGGATTAGGGAAAATAAATGGGAAACATACACTGTAATTGACAGAATAAGACCCCAATTTTGTTTTTATGAAATGTACATAGGCAAAGAAAAGGACTGAAAAGAAAGAAACCAAGATGCACTGACTATCTGTGGGTGGTTGGTATCGCAGGTGATTGACAGCACAACAGCAAGCAGAAACCAACCATGTTTTCTCTGTATTGCTTCTAGGAATCCACTCAATGAATTTGCTGTGTCCTGCCCCTTGGATGAAATTTCAGAGTTCCCATGATTTTTTCTGGTAACTCTTGAGTAGCAGAGGAATAGTGTCTTTCTCTAATAATAAGACATCCAATCCAACCTACATTCTAGTCAGGTGTAATATTAAAACTCCAAATTCTTATCGAATGTTCTCTTTACCCATAAAGGCCAGTAACGTTTGCCCCACTTTAAACCAAATCCTGCATGGTGAAAAAGGGATGGCAGCTTGGCTTCTTCTCTCTTTGCATCCTCCACAACTTGGCAGCTGAAATGTTTGGCTTCCTGAGAGTTGCCTGAGAATGAAGGATGAGGAGAGGAATGGGTAGAGGGAAGGTTTTTCCTAATGACTTTTCCTAATCTGGTATTGAGGCCCTCTGGAAATGTCAGCACAGAGTTAACTCTTCCTTTCATAGGGATCTTTTGCAAATTCCTCACACATTCATCTCTGGGGTACTTTTGACTATAGCTCCCTCTCAAACTCTCAAAACTTCTCCTCCAATGCACTTCTGACACTCCCATGGCCCTGGACATCCAGCACTCCATGAAAGAAATACCTTCATCCGCTGTCAAAGGAAGTTCAGCTTGCCCCCAGTGTCCCTGGTTAGTCTCCTACTGTAAGGGCCTATTCAGCTAGAGCAGCCCCACCCTGGTCGAATTGCCATTTTGTTGTAAAACTTAAATTGACCTCTCCCCACCCCCCCACCCCCCCACCGCGGGAACTTACTTAAAAACAAGTCCCTGAAACCAGTCCCAGGCAACAAAACCCAAATACAAGGGTGGGTCAGGCCAGGTGGAGACATCTGATAAGTGGGGGGGGTGCATACTGTCTCCCTAGTTACTCCCTAGTATGGGTCCTGCCCTTTGGCACCTTTTGGGTGCCAATTCTGACCAAGGTGATAGGCTGGTTCAAATGTCTACTAGGATAAATTGTAATTCAATTGGTGACCTAGCATGACTGTGCAGCTTTCTCTGTGTGTTACAATTTCATTGGCCACCTGTGAGTGGCCAGGCCCAACCACATGGCCTTTGCTCTATAAAAGCTAGTCTGTGAAACAGAGAGGGGTTGCCCTGTCTTGTAAGAGGTGTGGCCCCAAACGTTCGGTTTGATTCTTGATGCTTAGCGTGAAATAAAGCTTTGCTTGACCTTTGCTTTGTATCAGTCTCGCTCCTTTAATCACGGACCCATTATTGTGGGACCCATTATTGGGGGACCCAACACTACCTTAGGATTTCTCCTGGAAAGAATCAGGCCCCAGTCCTGAGTTCACCAGACTCCAGGGGATGAATGTCAGGTCCTCCAAGTAAGTCTTATGGAACACCTTGTCTCACCTGGCTACAGTGGGGAAAAAAGCATCTCAATTATTCCATGCGGTCTACATGAAAGATCACTCTGGACTAATGCTGCTCACCAATTCCTCCATCTCCTAGTAAGTTCTGCCTATGTGGTCCACATCTCACTCTTGAATGTGGAGGATGTGAAACCTATTGTATTGTTCTTAGCCTTTCAATTTCTGCTGAAACTCAACGGAAAAAAGGGTATTGTTTTACATATTGCTGCGTTATTTTCTTTTGTATGTTTTCCTTTTTTTTTTTTTTTTTTTCTGATTTTCCTACATGGATTATTTCACAATCAAAAAAAAAAAAAAATAGAGAGAGAGAGAGAAGAAAAAAAGGACATGTCGGTGGCTCACCTGGTTAAGCATTCTCCTTTGGCTTGGGTCATGGTCCCAGAGTCCTGGGATCAAGTCCCTCCTTGGGCTCCTTGCATGGCAGGGAGTTCTCCCTCAGCCTACTACTTCCCGTGCTTGGGCTCTCTCTCCATCTCTCTCTCTCTCTTTGACAAATAAATAAATAAATAACATCTTTAAAAAGAAAAAAAAATAATATATTTTTTTCTTAAGAGTATCCAGTCCTAATTCTGTAGAAACAATTTGGCAGCAGTTGCATATTTCCATTCAACAAAAATAGTAAATATGATTTTTAAAAATCATAGAATCATCTTGAAATTTGTAACTATAGAAATACTTACAAGTTTCTTTTAAAATTTTACTATTAAAAAAACAATTTACTATATGTGTAGCCAGAACAAACCACCCTATAAGATGTTACCACGCCTACAGCAATGACATTCTTCCTCTCTTCCCAATAATGTTTCCTATAGTATTTAAATGAGTCATGGTGATAAGGTCAAAGGCTAAGGGAAGACTACCAGGCTACTCAGAAAAGGTGTCCAAGAATAGTTCATCTCTAGTGAAATTATCATTTTCCAGGGACTTACTCAGAGCTCTTCAGTCTAGAAATTCAACATAATTAGGGAAGCCAGAATTTATCAGACAGCAGATAACCAACAAAATCATCTAAGAGTGACATATATGATATATGTAACGGGTCCAAATCTCAGATCATAAACCGAGTTGTTCAAGATGTGTTGTGTTACTTTCTTTATTCTTCCCTATCTTCTACTTTGAAGCTTTATATTACTGAGTGGGGAAATTTTATATTGGTCACTTCATGGTCATCTGTTGATTTGAGGATTCCTTTATTGATTCAAGGTATCCACACGGGGTGTTGTTGGATGGCTGAAACAACTCCAGGGAAAGGCAATCTGGTCTTCCACTATCCTTGATGAAACATCCCCCTCCCCAGAAAACAGACAAACAAATAAAAAACCTTCCCTGCCTCTTTCTCAGCAAGCTCCCACCCACCTCCTGAAGCACTCACAGGTTGTCATTAATAGAAGCTGGCAGCTACCCCAATGGAATCACTCTAAAAAATAGCCTAGAGCCAACCTGTATAAGAAAAAAATAAGTATAAACAAATAAATCAGAGGGCCAAGAGGCAGAGCAGAAAAAGTGGTGGAAATGTGATAAGAAGTTTAAAACTTATTCCACTGCCTGTGATTTCAAAAGCCATGATAAACTACTTTACTATTTTCTAGCTTTGGAATCATCCATGTGGATTTAGGGGCTAGTACCAAGAAATAGCTCACAATCCCCCCAAAAGACAGTGCAGTGCTAACTACGAGCAACTCATCTTCGAGACAATAACTGAGCTGGTAGAGGGTGATTTAATAAATTATTGCACCAAATGGTACCTCTGTGGCCTGGGGAAGTTAATTTAAAAAAAAAAAAAAGTTCAATAGGTAGCCACCATATAGCTATCCCGGTGGAATCTAACCCAGAAAAATGTTGGCCCCAATTCTTTAATAGCACATACTTATTAGAAGCCTACAGTGGAAAATAGAGTCAGTTCAGAGAAAGAGTGTGTTTATGGCTGGGCTCCCAGAGAGCACAAATAACCGAAATACACTTGAAAGGTAGCAAGTACCAAGAGAAGAAAAGATGAAGTGTTATGGGACCGGAGAGGAAGGTATAGTATTTCAAGAAAGGGAATTGGGAAGCTTCCTAGGGATTTGAGTTGAGTCCTAAATGATAAGGATATAGATGTGTGGAGGTGATGAAGAAGGGCAGTGCAAGGTACTGGCATGAGTAGAGGCAAAGAGCAGGAAAGGAAAGGACTGTAGAAGGAAGAATAAGGTTGGAAAGATAGGTTGGGGAACAGACAAGGAAGCCCTTGAAAAACCATCTGACGACTGTAGAGGATTTTTTTGATGTTTATTTGTTTGTTTTTTCATTTGTTATTTTGTTTTCCTATGCTAGGGACGCACTTGTGATTATTGAGTAGGAGAGTGCAAATATTAGAGCTGTGTTTCAGAAAACAGTTGAAAGGAGATTGTAAAAAGGATTGGGAGGGTGGGATCAGAAACCGTGAGAAACCAGAGTCTACTGAAATAGTCCTGGTGACATCTGCAGAAAGCCTCACCTTGGACTATGTCACCCTGCCCCTTTGGCAATCCAGAATCCATCATTTACTGCAAGAGCGAAATAGGATGGGTTTAAATGGTCATTGAATGAGGAAGATGAGGGAAAGAGTGAATGAGTCAAGTTCTTCACCTAGTAAAAGACTGGAAAGTATAATCTGAGGAAGACAAGTGAGTTTTGAGAAAAGGACATTGATTCCTACAGGCAAATCTAAAACCACGTACAAAGATGAAGGTCATCTAATAGGTGAGAAATCAGGGTCGTGAATGACAGACAGAATCTTGGAATTCTCTACTCACTGACTTTCTCTCTTGCTCTCTCAATCTCCATCATAACAGGAAGAATAATTTAACAGGTATATTCTCTTTCCTCCCTTCTAATCCCACCTACCGGCTGTAGCCTCAGAACATATACAACCCACATAATTTTCATTAAAACATAAAATAAAGGGCGCCTGGGTGGCTCAGTTGGTTGAGCGACTGACTTCGGCTCAGGTCATGATGCCGGACTTCCAGGATCGAGTCCCGCATCCGGTTCTCAGCTCCTTGGGGAGTCTGCTTCTCCCTCTGACCTTCTACTCTCTCATGCTCTCTCTCACTCATTCTCTCTCAAATAAATAAATAAACTCTTTAAAAAAAATTTTTTAAATAAAATTTTAAAAAAACATAAAATAAAAAACCCACTTGATTGTATTTTTTCTAGATACAAAAATATCATAGGTTCACTAAAGGTAAATTATTTAATTAGTAAACCTGAAATTTTCAGAAAATTACTTATAACTCCATCCCCAGAGATAAACACATTTAACTTGTATAAACCCTTCCAGGTATATGCAAATATACAGACTATAAATCACTAGATTGGTAGATTTACAGATAGATAAATATATATTGCCAGGTAAACTTTTCATTTGGAATGATCCTATCACCCATTCATTATCTTAAATAAATTCCTATGCTCTTTGTTATCTCAAAATTTTGTCGTGGTTGCTTTTACATCTCACAGAGTCATCTCAAGGTTAAAATCTACACCAAAATTGGGGCGCCTGGGTGGCTCAGTGGGTTAAAGCCTCTGCCCTAGGCTCGGGTCGTGATCTCAGGGTCTTGGGATCGAGCCCCGCATCAGGCTCTCTGTTCAGCGGGGAGCCTGCTTCCCCCCCCCCTCTCTCTGCCTGACTCTCTACCTACTTGAGATCTCTCTGTCAAATAAATAAGTAAATTCTTAAAAAAAAAAAAAAAATCTACACCAAAATTAAAGAACTCTGTTTAGCTACCTCTTAGACCACATTACTGTCCTTACTTTAATTAGTTATAATATGTATATAGGACATTTCCTGCAAGGGAGCTGGCTGCCTTGTCAACCTCCAGGAAGTAAGTAGAAACTACTTTTAATCTCAGTGCTCAGAATCATAAATGCAGGCATCCAGCAGTTCATAACTAGCTCAAGGTCGCCTGGTCCATGAGAAGCAGGTCCGGATATCAAAGCCAGGATTCTGTAAACTGAAACTTTTACCTAAGCATGGAAATCTCTTCACAAAATGGTTAGCCTCACAGATCTGGACCTGAGAGCCTAGTTCAACCTCTTCAGTTTACAAACATTGAAACTAAAGTTATTGAGAGGTTGGCTTGTGTGGGACATGCGGGTGTTTAATGACTGATCTAGAGAGCTCTTTCCATTGTTTTAAAACTGGAAAGAGTACAGAATTTCCCTAATTTGGGGGAGAAAAGGAATTAAGGAATGCTCTTCAAATTTTTTTTTAAAAAAAAGTTAATTAAAAACAAACCCTTATTTAGTCAAAAATTAAAGTTCATTAAAATGAAAAGATAGCCTATTTTGACTTGATGAAAATGACTTAAATGTGAATTTCTTTTTTTAAAACTCACTGTCTATTACTTCAATGAGTTTTTTAAATTAAGTTATTAAGTCAATACATGTTTTATGATTTTTAATTAACTTCACTTTTTAAACATTGCATCAAGTTTTGCTGCACAGAAACAGATTCCGTCAATGTGCAAAAAGGATTCTATATTTTTTTAAGTGTGGGGGTGGTTGGGGGGACTGTGTGTATAGGGGTTTGAAAGGTCATATGTCAAAATATTAACAACGGATGGTAGGATTTCAGATAATTTTTATTTACCTCTTCTTAGCTAAGCTTGCTTATTTTCTCATTTTTCTACAATAAATATATATTTCTTATACCATGCAAAAGTGATCTTGCCAGTGAAAATAGTCATTTCTTGTATTTGAAAAGCAACCTGCTATTTGCTCAGTGTGTGGTTTGCCTGCTTACTATCCATTCCAGCCTCTTTCAAGTACATCTTCCTATGCTATGGTGTTTGAAAAGCTGAAAATTCTATTTTTAGAGTCCTTTGCAGCTAGGGTTCCAGATGAGACTTAAGTTCTGCCAGTCAGATGCCCTCATATGAGGCTAGAATTTGAAAGTGAATTAAATGGGGGAGGCAGGTTGTGGGGTGCAGATGGAGGCCAATCACAGAAGAGGCTGCATGCTTCGGCAGTGTTTGCTCCCCAGCCTCCTGCCTCGGCAGATTCTTGCAGCAGTGGTAGCAAAACGCACCGATGACAAGGGAGACGTATGATTCTGGGGCCAAGAGCTGTTTTTGGGAATTCCACCTACCGCCTGTTCCTTTGGCATTTGCAATAGCAATTTTTCTGATAATATCTCATACATAGTAAAAACCCCATTCTGCTTAAAACCAGCTATGATAGTTCTGTTGCTTGCAATTGAGCATTAACCAGGGTCACGTTCAAAATGTTCTCATATACCCTCTTCCCAATTCTTAACTCTACCCTTATTTTCCCTCCTTTTGCAGTTGCAATAATAATATCTGCCTCTTGCAAAAAAGAAAAAAGGAAAAAGGAATCAATGCAAAAGTTATACATTGAAAAGTGAAAATCTGTCCTCATGCTACCCCACCCCTCAGCTTACATAGATTGTTGTTTCATATCCTTCCAGATACTTTTTATGCCTATAGAAAGTGTGAATACACAAAGAGGTGGGTTTTTTTTTTCATTTTTACAAAAATGACATGATACCGCATATGCATAAATCCTGCAACTTGATTTTTTTTTTAATCTTTTTATGTGTGTGTCTACTGAGCTACCGGCTCTTTTGAACCACTATATGTTATTCTATGCTGTGGAGAAACCAAAGTACATTTCAACCTTCTATGAATGGACATGTTAATATTTATAAACAATGCTGTAATAATCATCCTTTATTAGATATCTTTATGTGCACATTTGAATATTTCTCAAGATAAATTCTTAAATCTAAATGCAAAACATTTAAATGTTAGAAGATTGCATTTAGCAATGTTTTTAAAGAATAATATCTGTTTTGCTTATTACTGTGACTCTGGTGCTCAGAATAGCATCTGCCATGTAAAGGCACTAAATAAGTATGTGTGAAATGAATGCCAAGTGAATGATTGAAAATAGATTAGGAAATGCGTTAATGCAATTCACCACATGAACAGATTATAGCAGAAAAAAATAAATACATATACAACATTATGACGGATGTCCCCACAAGTCGGGTGGTACTTCATATCCATTCCTGATTTTTAAGAAAAATTATTCATCATGAGATAGAAAAAATATCATTAATCTGATAAAAGGACTTATCAGAAACCAACAGCAAAATATATTTCTAAATATTTATAAAAGAAAGGATAGTTATCACCTTCAAGGGCTCAATTATGAATAAAAATAACTTCACAGACCTAAGATAGGAAAGGAAGCAAAAATATTAAAATGAGATATAAAATATTAAAGACCTATATACTTCCACAAAGAAATGCAAAGCAGGTCTAATCAAAAAGCAAAATCACCAGCCACACAAGTGCATGGAGTTTACTCTGAGAAAGTTCATCATATTGGGGGCAGACTGGGTGGCCCAATTTTAATATCTAGGAAACTACATGGTCAGACAAGAAAACATGCTCAGGAAGGAATGAGTAACCTGCAGCTGTTCTGCCTCCTCTCTAACTCTCCTGGTCTCATCAGCAGAGACAAAACCCAGTCCTCTTTTTTCCCTAATGTTCTGTTCTATCAGTTCTAAATGCTGCTCATCCCTAATTGTGGTCGATTATAGAATACAGACAGGCCAAGAACAAGACTCCTTTTAACGTGAGGAAACTCTAGGATATAAATTCAAATTATAGGAAACAATCTAGTGTCCCAAAACTTGGAATATTACATACCGATTTATTTTTTTTAAGATTTTATTTATTTGAGAGAGAGAGAGCGAGAGAGCATGCATGTGTGTGCACAGGTGCGTGCACAGAAGGGGAGGGACAGAGGGAGAGGGAGAAGCAGGCTCCCCACTGAGCAGGGAGCCTGACTGGGGGCTCCATTCCAGGACCCTGAGATCATGACCTAAACCAAAGAAAGATGCTTAACCAAGGTGCCCCAATTACATAACCATTTAAAAACATATGCAACTTGATGTGTTCTTATAGGGAAAAAAATACCCTAAGCTGTGTTAAATGAAAAGTAGGGTAGCCGTGTATATAGCACAATTATATAGGCAAGCGTTTATTTTTCTTCCCAACAATTTTATGAGATATACATAAGTTTACCATTTAAATCGTACAATTTTGCTATTTAAGTGTATTACAGAGTTGTACATTATCACCATAATTTTATTATAGAATCTTTTCCTTATACCAAAATGTAACTCTGTACCCATTAACAGTTGCTCACAATTCTCTCTCATCCAGACCCAGATAAACACTAAACTGCTTTCTGTTTTTATAGATTTGCCTATTCTGAACACCTGGTATTAATGGAATTATATAATATGTGCTCTTATGTGGCTGGCTTCTTTCACTTAACATGTTTTCAAGGTTCATCCACGTTGTTCCAAATATCAGTACTGCATTCCTTTTTGATGGCCCAGTAATATTCCACTGTATGGAGAAATTACATTTTATTTATCCAGTTGTCTGCTGATGAACATCTAGACTGTTTCTACCTTCTGGCTGTTATGGATCATGTTTCTGTGAGAACTAATGTACAAGTCTAAATGTAGACACATGTTTTTATTTCTCTTAAGTATGTATCTAGTGCTGCTTCTCCAAGGCCCACCAGAGAAGAATGAGGCACAAGGAAGTCAGCAGCATGAGAAAGGGAGCAGGTGTCATCAGTTGAGAAGAATGTTGCCCAGAACAACTCCTCAGTCCCCTGTGTATTAGGTACAAAATAACAATCAACAAAGGAGTGGAAGGAGATTATATATAAGCAAGACATGCCTGATCAAGCAGTATAGGATTTGTGGTTGAGTAAACACATTTGAAGGAATCATCTAATTAGCTACCAATGATCTCTGGAGAAGGGGAAATAACAGAAGAAGCAGAGGGTGTTCCACCCCGAGCAGGGCCAGGCATTCCCAGCTGCTGGGCTTCAGGGACATATATTATCCTTTTTCCCAGAGGCCTGTTGCTAGTACATGCTTAAGCACCTTTGGTCAGTACATTGTTCTGAGGGACGGTTACAACTAGAAGTAGAATTACTGGGTCATATGGTAACTCTATGTTTAACATTTTCTGGACCTGCCAGGCTGTTTTCTAAAATGATTGTCTTTTACATTCCCACTGGCAGCACATGAGGGTTCCAATGTCTCTACAACCTCACCAATATCTGCTATTGTCTATCCTTTTATTGTACCTATCCTACTGAGTGTGAAGTGACATCTCATTTTTGTCTTAACTGCATTTTCCCAATGACTAATGATGTTGAGCATCTTTTCACGTGCTTATTAGCCACCCACATATTTTCTTTAGAGAAATGTCAGTTCCAATCCTTACCCATTTTAAAATTGGGTTCTCTGTCTTTTATTATTTGGTTCTATATTCATATATTTTTGAACATATGTCCCTAAACAGATACATGACCTGCAAATATTTTCTCACATTCTGAAGGTCTTTTCACTACCTTGACGATGTCCTTTGAAGCACAAAAGTTTTTTTACTTTTAAAACACGATTTATCTCTTTTATAACTTTCATTTTGGTGTCATTTCTAAGAAATTGTTGCCTAAACCAAAGTTTTGTGTACATTTTCTTTTCTTTTTTTTTTTTCTAAAGATTTCGTCTATTTATCCGACAGACAGAGATCACAAGCAGGCAGAGAGGCAGGCAGAGAGAGAGAGAGGAGGAAGCAGGCTACCCGCCGAGCAGAGAGCCCGATGTGGGGCTCGATCCCAGGTCCCCGGGACCATGACCCAAGCCGAAGGCAGAGGCTTCAACCGGCTGAGCCATACAGGTACCCCTTGTGTACATTTTCTAAAGCACATAAAAACCCTGTGTAAGCATATGTCCTTTTTCTTCTCTAAAGATTCACAGAAATATTAATAGTAGTTAACTTTGTGAAGAAGTCAAGGGGAAGCAGAGAAAATTTTATGTTTTATTCTCTTCAAGTGTATGGTAGAAATATTTTACCATCTTTATGTAGCAATTCTATTTTAAAGATTTTCTTTAAAATTCAGATTGAATTCTAATAAACACCAATTGATTACTGTTGACATTTTAGAAGGCATAATAAATGACAATACTGTTTTTTTGCCTGAATTAAGAATCAACTGAGATACGGATACAGGAATCAGAGAAGTGGAAGCCATAATGTCAACCCAATTTCTGATAAACCAGTGACTTAGTGTAAGAATGAACTAGACCTCTTGAAACACCCCAACCTTCTACCCCTGATTTATACCTTGAAACAGTCTACTTAAGAATAAGTTTGAGGGGCGCCTGGGTGGCTCAGTGGGTTAAAGCCTCTGCCTTCGGCTCAGGTCATGATCCCAGGGTCCTGGGATCGAGCCCCACATCGGGCTCTCTGCTCGGCGGGTAGCCTGCTTCCTCCTCTCTCTCTCTCTCTGCCTGCCTCTCTGCCTACTTGTGATCTCTATCTGTCATATAAATAAATAAAATCTTAAAAAAAAAAAAAAAAAGGATAAGTTTGAGTCAGGGCACCTGGATGGCTCAGTCAGTTAAGCGGCCAACTCTTGATTTCAGCTCCGGTCATGATCTCATGGTTGTGAGCCACCTTAAGATTCTCTCTCCCTCTCCCACTGCTGTTCCTCCCACCCTCTCTCTTTCAAAGAAAAAAAAAAAAAAGAGCTTGAGTATAAGAATGTATACACTTCATAAGGATCAGTGCCTAGCAGTCTTCAGGGGGAAAGAGAAGAGGAACAAGGGAAAGGACCCTGCATGCCTAAGAACTTTTTATATATTAGATTGATCCAATGGAAAGTTGTGAATTGATGCCTTTCCTCCACCAACTACTTAGCTCATCCTCATCCTACCTCCATGGCAAGAACTAATGTCTGAAGCAAAAGGCTTAAACAATTTAAGAAAACCCCTCTCTATGAAGTACAGAGAAGCAGGAAAATAGGCATCTCTTTTTAACAATTACCATAAAATTTTAGGCTGCAGTAGATAGATCTTTATACTTAGATATTGTGTATCCTTATATCTTGCTCCTGATGATCCCATGATAAAATTGCTATGTACATACAAGTAATTGGTAATTAAGTAGCAAACTGTGCACCTAAACCACTTTGGAAACCCCAAGGCATCTGCACAGGCATCACATTTCCTGTGGAGAAAATTTTGGGAAAGAAGCTTAAGATTTCAGAATATAGGATCTACACTCAGAAAACAGAAAGCAGAAAAAGAACATTTAAATTTTAAAGCACAAGAATGGAGCTGGTAGTAGCAGTCTTTTCAATACAGAAAAAAAAAAAAAAAATAGCAGAACAATTACTGGACTATTCCCTGCTTACCACCATGATGAGCACCAAGTGAGGCCAGAGCTTTCCAACCTATGTGCTAGAGTGTCTAGTGCTCTAAGAGACTGACACTCTCAGCCCTCAGGAAAGATGGGCAGAGTGTGGAGTTTAGAACCCTCAGGTTGGTCACTTCCAGCCAAATAAGCCTTTTTCATTTCCCTGGTGGATCACTGAAAAGATCTGCAGTGTTTGCGTTGACATGAACAATGTTGGAAAGCACTGTGACATTAAGATACAGTAAAGATGAAGGCGTTTAGAAACCTCACTGTTGAATGAGTGAGACAAACACTTAAGCAAATAACTGTAGTTACTAAAAGGCAATTTAACAAGTGCTAAAAAAAAGAAATATGAACAGATGACAGTCTCATTTAAGGTACCAAAACAATAACTTATCTTTGTTGGGAAATTACTATGTCTGAAGCAATGTGATAAGCAGTTTACAAACATCTCCATTGTGCATAAGAACCCTACTAGGTAGGTTCTATTGTAATTCTGTCTTGCAGATGACAAGCTCAAGACACAGAAAGGTCAAGTAGCTGAGTTTCATAGCTAATAAACAGAGGAAGGAGGATTTGAACTCTGCTATTTTAAATGGAACCTGTGCCCTTAACCACTGACATAGACAACTTTGACCATCCAGTCATGGTCAAGAAATATTTAAATATGGTACTAAATGATGTCTCTCCAATGTCTTCTCACTGAATTCTTGGGACATTTGGTTTGAGTTGATCCTTGCTTAAAGCCGTCAGGGTGCATAAATAATACTGTTTTGAGGGTCTAAACAACGAATAAACAAGATAAAAGCATCATATACCTTTAAGTGTAAAGCTCCAAGTTGCTCACAGGTGAGTGGACTCACATCTTCATGAAGACAAGGCAGGTACAGTGTCTTTTTCATTTTGGATTCTTAGCACAGTGTCTAGTGCAGATGAGGAACTCAGCAATACTTGTTGAATAAATGAATGAACAAATAAATGAAAAAATAAATTAAAATAGTTCAGGGACATGCACAAAAGAAAATGACAACAGTAGAGAGAAGAAAGGAGGACATCTCATTATCCAAACAGAAATAGTAGTGCCTTCATTATCTCCAATGATACAAAAGTTATGTAAAGGCCATAGTGCATAGGGGTGCCTGGGTGGCTCAGTTGGCTTACATCATGATCTCAGGATTGTGAGACTGAGTCGACGTCTGGCTCCACACTGGGTATGGAGCCTACATAAGATTCTCTCTCTTTCCATCTGCCACCCCCCTTGCCCCCGCATACTCTCCGCACACACACAGGCACTCTTTCACCATCTCTCTCTCTCTCTCAAAAAAAAAAAAAAAGTCATAGTGTATAATCTTAACATTGAGCTTATTTTATTGTTTGAATTCTAGAATAGTACATTTGCAAGAGACATAGAAGATATCTAGTCTGACTCAGTTTAAAAGCCTCACTTGTGGGCGCCTGGGTGGCTCAGTGGGTTAAGGCCTCTGCCTTCGGCTCAGGTCATGATCCCGGGGTCCTGGGATCGAGTCCCGCATCTGGCTCTCTGCTCCACAGGGAACCTGCTTCCTCCTCCTCTCTCTCTCTGCCTGTCTCTCTGCCTAGTTGTGATTTCTCTCTGTCAAATAAATAAAATATTAAAAAAAAAAAGCCTCCCTTGTAACCTAAAAGCCTCCCTTGTAACCTAAAAGCCTCCCTTGTAACACTAAATGATAAAAAGCTATTTGTGACCAGATGAAATTGTTTAATATACAAAAGTATTCCCTATCTTGACCCAGTATCTGCCATTCTAGTCCTAGTTCTACTACTGGAAACCATGTCGAACATTCTAATCTTTCCAGCTCATGATGGCCCATAAAATATTTGAAGAATTTATCATGTTTCCTTGTTCTCATCCCCATCTCTTCATGTTATCCTGGAGTACCATTTCTTTCTATTGATTTCATACAACATGTGTACGCATATTAAAACAGGATGGTGGGGCGCCTGGGTGGCTCAGTGGGTTAAAGCCTCTGCTTTCGGCTCAGGTCATGATCCCAGGGTCCTGGGATCGAGCCCCACATCAGGCTCTCTGCTCTGCAGAGAGCCTGCTTCCTCCTCTCTCTCTCTCTGCCTGCCTCTCTGTCTACTTGTGAGCTCTCCCTGTCAAATAAATAAATAAAAACTAAAAAAAAAAAAAAAAAAAACAAAACCAGGATGGTAACATGATTAGTGGAAAGTAGCCACAACCAGGGTTATAGGCTTGAGAAGTCCTTTAACAGCACATATTTGGAAATTTGTAGAGACAATATTATGTGCTCCTTGGTCTCCAAAGTTCCCCATGAGAATAATAGAGATAAATACCACTTACCTCTCTTCCCAAAACGAAGATTCTGCCAGGCATATATGCTCACTTTCACGTTTTCTTGGGGCAATTTTTATATCCTCATGGCCTCCTCTCTCCTATTCTTGAGACTGTGTTTATATATTCAACAAGCACAACAAAATAATGCAACATGACCCTAAGTGTTTAAGCTGAAACTAATCGAAGAAAAGTCAAGTTTCTAGGACTATCCCTCAGCCAGCCAAAAATTCAGGTCTGGCTAAGTTTCATTCCTACATACCAAGATTTTTTCCCCATTTTTCCCTCTCATCCTAATTCCCTTTCTCTAGTCTAAAGTTTTCCCATACTCAGTTTTCCTTTCTAGGAGAATGAAGGGCCCCACACACCCTATGCTTAATCAGTACTGGTATGGAAAAATCAATTCAGGCTCAGAATTTAAAAAACAAGGCACATATTGCATGGAGCACTGGGTGTGGTGCAAAAACAATGAGTACTGTTAGGCTGAAAATAAATAAATTAATTTCAAAAAAAGAAAAGAAAAGAAAAGAAAAACAAGACTTTGCAATTTTACAAATTGCCTTGCAGGAAGTAAGAAGCAATAAAAGAAGGGACAGTGCTCCCGCTCCCTAACACTTCTACATGACAGGCTTTGCTGATAGTGAGCACAGTCTGTGATTTTCCAAGATTCGCTTTGTGATTAGTAGAGGAGGGGGTATGACATGACATTCAGTTAAGAAAAATGAGCTCTCATGACATTCAATAGGAAAAGAAAGGGCGGGATATGTACAAGAGGACATCGCAGATTTATAAAGGGGTCTCAATATCTGTCCAGGAGGATAAAATATTAAGGACCTCTGTTAGTTGAGAATTTTATCCTTTTGAAAATAAGACAAGTGTTTGTAGCTTGTAAATCCTGTTTCTCTCTTCAAAATGGAATAGGCCATGAGTCTCATTTCTAAAGGGCAAACTCGTTCCTTTCCCTCTCCCTAGAGGAGAAGACTTCATTTGGAGCTGTTTTGTTCATGGTCTCACACTCCCCCCACCTTTTGGCCACAGGAGATTTTTAATGTTTTAATGTGGGCAGAGAGTAGTTTCAAACTGTCATGACTGAACTAAAGTCCCATTAAAAATTTTTTTCTATATATTTAATCTGGCTCTTTAAATTAAAATTATATTAGGAATTGCTTTTCTCTTTTAAGAAGTCATTTTTTGCCATTTAGTAATGAAACGTAATTGCACAAATCAATGTTAATTTATAACAACGAAACAATAAAATATTGATGAAATAAAAATCCCCAGACTCCAGATATGAAAACAGGCATTTAAATCAATTCTTCACACGGTACCAAAACAATCTTTCTAAAACACAAACCAGTTTTTACTTCTTGCTTAAAACACTTCGCTAGCTTCTTGCCATTTGTAAAATCAAGTCCAAACTCATTAGTATGATAAAATATCTCCTTCATAGTTGATTGTTGCTTATTACCCATACCCCAACATACAGATGCAATCTCTTGTTTCATACTACAGCAATATTAAGCTATTCATGGTTCTCCAAATACACCAAGCTATTTTATGCTTCCTTGCTTGAATGTTTATCATTCTAATGGAATTCCCTTCTGCAATGTCCACACAGGAAAATCCCATTCATCCTTCACAATCCAGCTCAGATTTTACTTACTCCAAGAAATCTTTGGATTAGTGTTTCTGTGAGTGAACACATCACTCTTTCTTCTCTCCACCACTTGGCACATCATCCATATTTCTATTGTCTTCTTTAGCCACAATGTCTTATAGGTTCTTAGGGAAAAAAACTAATTTTTGTGTCACAGTACATAGGACACTCTATAGATGCAAGCACTCTATAAATATTTAAACTGGTCAGTTTAGATTATTTGATTTAAAAAACTTCATATTTTCATAGACCCTCCAAAATAGAAGCAAATACTAGTACTTTAATGTCATATGGCTAACACTTGAGCCTCACAGTAATCTTACAAAGTGAGCAAAATAAATATTTTTACATCATTAATACAGAACAGCTAGTAAGTGGAAGTGCTAGAATCAGAACCTAAGACTTTTGATCCCACATTGTCAGATGCTCTACATACTACCTACATTGACCACAAAAAAATTCAGAAATTCTTCTGATCAGATAGCCTGATGAAAAGGACGTCTCTGGGATGAATTTCTAATTATGCTGAGGGAATGAAGCCACAAGATAGAGTATACACCATACACTATTTATATTAAATTCTAGGTTCGGGCACCTGGGTGGCTCAGTGGGTTAAGCCTCTGCCTCCCTCTCATGTCATGATCTCAGGGTCCTGGGATCGAGCCTTGCATCAGGCTCTCTGTTTGGCAGAGAGCCTGCTTCCCCCTCTCTCCACCTGCCTCTCTGCCTATTTGTGATCTCTCTCTCTCTCTGTCAAATAAGTAAATAAAATCTTTAAAAAAAAAAGAAAGAAAGAAATTCTAGGACAGTGGGTCTCCAGCAGGGTCAGTTTTGCCCCTAAAAGGGAAATTTGGCAATGTCTGGTGACATTTTTGTTTGTTTGTTGCAACTGTGGTGAGGGTGCTACACACATTTGCTGGATAGAGACAAGGGATGCTGATTAACCCCCTGCAATGGCCATGACAGTCTTCTACAACAAAGAATTACCTGTTCCCAAGTATCAATAGCACTGAGGCTGAGGTTAAAGTTTGAAAATGCAAGCTAATCTATAGTGAGAGGAAGGAAATTAGTAGTTGCTTAAGGATGGGGGGACAAAAAGGGCTGGAGGAAGAGATTACAAAAGACCATGAGGAAAGTCTCAGGGGTGATGGATGTATTCACTATATTGATTTTAGTAATGATTTCATGTGTGTGAACATATGTTAACACTAAAGAATTTGTACATTGAAACATTACTTATTTATTATGCCTCAGTAAAGAGTAACAATGAGAAAAAGTCTTCTCCCACATTATACAAGGGTTGGTCTGTATGACCAATAAAATGCAGAAATTATGGCATGTCACTTCCTTGATTAATTATAAAAAGCACTTTGCCTTATATCTTGGCCTCTCTCTTTCACTCTCTGTCTTTGATATTAGCTGTGTCATGTCCAGCCTTACAGAGAACACCATGTGGTAAGAAACTGAGCCTGGTGACCAAGAGACAACAAGAAACTGAGGCCTTCCAAGAGCCACGTGCATGAGGATCCTCCAGCCCCAGTCAAGCCTTCAGATGACAACTTAACTACAATCTCATGAGAGGTCCTGAGCCAGAATCACTCAGGTAAACCATTTCCTGAATTCCTGACCTCAGAAACTGAGTGAGATAATAATGTTTGTTGTTTCAAGATTGTGGGACAATCTGTTATGCAGTAAGAGGTAACTACTACACCAACCTGATCCTCAAAGGTGGGAGTTAGACATAAGCCTACATGTGGTATGTATGTCTTAGGACGCCCACACCCCAGTCTAACAGCTACTTTTTGAATGACATCCCAGAGCCTACAAATGATCCAATATGCTTTGGACAATGTAAAGAAAGGAAAAGGATGTAGAGTGGTCAAGGGAGCAGATGTAATCTGATCTGGTCTCTCTTGGTCTGTAAAAAGTAGCTGGGAAATAAAGAACATCTCTCTAACCCAGAACAATTACCTGACACTGGTTGAGAAGCAAAACATGGAGACCTTAACAGAGTTCTTTCTTACCTGACTATTCCAAGCAAACAGAGTAAGGGCTAGAATGTGATTCACAAATTAAGTAGAGACTTCACCACCAAACAATTCACTTAAAACTGCACCATTAAACACACAGCTTTGACTAGAAAAAAAGGCATTGTCTTCAGAAAACCCTAGTTAATATGCCACATGGCAGAAAAGCAAGAGCCCTTTTCCATTAATATTATGGTAGAAGAGGGGTTCATTAATTAATAGTGTTGATTTCTTTTTTTTCCTCCCAAAGGCACAAAGAGAAGAGAAAAAAAAGTAGAATGGGGACCAAGGTTATTTCAACTAAAGAGCTATCAGGAGCTGTGATTAAAAAATAAACAACAACAATAATAACAAAACCACAAAGTGATTCACAACCTTAGCTGCATATGGGAATTATACAGGGAGATTTAAAAAAATACTGATGTGCAGAATATACTCTAGATCTATTGCTGTGGTATCTTTGAGGATGAGAAGCAGTCAGCCCTGTTATTTTTAAAAGCTCTCTGGATGATTCCAATATGTAGCCACTTTTAAGAACCACTGAGCTGTGGGATATGAGACATCCAAGAACACTGAAAGAGCAAGAAGAGAAAGAAAAACAAACCACTGAATTCAATACATTTGGCCCATCCCTTTCAAAGGATAGCCTAAATGCTCTCGCTGCCGCTATTTACTTGACAACATAAACCCATCAAACTATCTCAGTACTGTATTCTTCATTTTTCACAGCACCAAGTATGTTGTTAGCATTCTATAAATGTTAAATAGTAATAATGGTTTGTTGTCAGATTTCTCTTTGTAGTTGTCATTGCTGTAGAGATGGATGGCAGGCAAGAGATTTTGTTCAGTAAGCTCCAATTATTTGGACATCACAGTACTGGTCAAATCATAGTCTACCACAGACCCCAGGGCAGTGAGTACAAGTGGCGTGTCCACAGAAGCAGTTCCTGGGAGGTCACCTTATTTTCCCTACAGCTACATGGCTCTATTGGCTTTCCAGAAAATCTGGGTTTTTAACCTCTCCTCCCTTATTTTGTAGCCATCCTAGATTTTTCCCCATAATTAAGATGTGCTGTGACCTGGACCCAAAATCCAGTTGGCTGTCTCCCGTAAAATTCGCCCTGTGGCTCTTCTCCCTCTTCACAAAACATTTCCAAAATCACCAGCCCTCAACATTTTGGGTAGTTGTTATAAAAGGAAGACTGAAGTATATTAAGTCTGGGGAACCCTCCAGGTGTTGATAAGGAAAAAACAATTAAGGATCAAAGCCTTAAGAAAATTAGATTTCCAATGTCATGCCAAATGACCTTTAATTGTGAGTAGTTAAGAATCATTCCACATCCAGGGTCTCATGTATCTATCTAGTATCTTTACATGACAAAATCCAAGCTTCTGCTTTGTTTTAATAATGCCTTTAAGGTTCCACTGGGAATTTCTTCAATACACAAAGATGTTAAGTGGTGAGCAAGAAAAGTATTTGAAGGACTTCATGACCTACAATTATTCTTTGGGAGAGTTAAGTTTCTGTTTTAACACATGAAAGAATATTTGTGCCTCCTCTTCTCAGAGAAAATCTGTAGCCATAGTTCTATCAGCATGTGGCTATCGTATGTTCTAGAATTATGAACAAAGTTCCTTCTGTCAGAGGTAGCATTCCAAGAAAACTTAATGAAGAAAGTAAGACAAGAGAAATGCAATTCTCTTATGAATGCAAACACCTAATTCAATGAATTACACAGTAGACAAAAAAAATGAGGAAAATGCAAACAAGATTCTAGCTCTTCATTTATATGAGGAATATTAATTAATTAATTTGTTTGTTTGTATGCATGAATGTGCATGCACACACACACACACACACACAGGTTCAAAGTTTCAAGTTTTCTTCTTTTCCAATCTAGACACCAAAGAAGATCAAGAATGTAATTTATTTTCTTAGTAAAAAGGACTTTTACCATAGCAATACCACACATTATCATACAGAGCCTATTGAGAAGAGGTAAGGGTATATTATAAAGCAGTGTTAATGTTGGGGGGTAATTTGTTTGCCTAAATTTCCTTATTATAATACGTTGAACTTGGGAGACGCAATTATTCTGTAGCAATAAAGGACAATAGCATTGAAGGCTTACTTGTTCATTACCTGGGTTTCAGGTACATTTTTATTGCTACTTTGTGCAATTGTATGATGGAACTGTGGCACATGAAAGCACAATGACGTATATGTATGGCTTCTGATTATAGCACTGTTTGTAACTGCAAATAACTAGGGGAAAACTAAATATCCATCAAGAGGAAATATTTTAAATAAATTATGTTGTATATATTCAGTAAAATACTAAGCAGCTGTTAAAACAATGTGATAATCTATGAAATTCTCTTGAACAGATATAATTATAGGAAAGTAAAAGGTATAGTTTAGTATGTAGTTTAGTATGTAGTTTAGTCATTTGTGGGATTAACGGAGGATTAGACATGTATATTTAACTCATACATGCATAGGCCAATAAGAAAAAATAGTAATAATTACTATGGAGAAGAGTGAAAGAGTAGGGATTTCTAGGGGCAGAAAGGAGAATTTTTTAAGTTTCTGTTCTGCATTGTATGTTGCCTGTACTTTTCTTTAAAAGACTTTAACATACATGATGTGATTTATATGTGCGCATTCAATATTTTTAGCTTATTCTTATACCTGCCATGGGGGAGTTAGTTAGTATTTGAGATTCCTTAGCATTTAAATAATTATTAATAATAACTAGTTTTTTAAAGTGCTAATAATGGGGCACCTGGGTGGCTCAATAGGTTAAGCCTGTGCCTTTGGCTCAGGTCATGATCTTGGGGTCCTGAGATGGAGCCCTGCATTGGGCTCTCTGCTCAGCAGGGAGCCTGCTCCCCCCGCCCACCCGCCTGCCTCTCTGCCTACTTGTAATCTCTCTCTCTCTGTCAAATAAATAAATAAAATCTTTTTTAAAACTGTGCTAATAAAAAGGTCAGAGTCCACAAATAGACTAATATAATCACATCATTAGTCTTGTTTTCTGATCAATAGCAAAGGTCATATTGGTTTAAAAATAGATTATATGGATTTATTCGTGTATTTAACAAATATTTATTGAGCAACTATCTGAAAAGTAGTATTTTTAGTACTTTATCTATATCAATGAACAAAAACAAAGATTTGTGTTTCTCTAGTGATCTAATACAGTTTTTTAAAATTGTTGTCATTAGTAAGATTAGTGGTTTTGAATTTTTTTCCAGCTATGGTAGGTTAAATATTATTTGAATGCTCCCCCAATACAATTAATTGTCAGCAGACACAGGAAGCCCAGGAAAAATAGGGAGTCCAGGGAAACAAATAAAATGACTCCTACGAGTTACCCTGGTTTTCTGCCTAGAGGCAATTTCCAGAAAGTAGAACAGAAATGAGGACCTTAAAAAAACCACAGTACTCTTGTTGATCATGGAGGAGCTGAAATTACCTGGAAAGAATGGAGAGGAGGTGCTACACAAAGGAATAACTCAAGAAATCTGCATAGGCAGTCTCCTGAATCGGAAAAACTAAGGGTGACTATAAGCTGAATGATTCTCTATACTCACACGGGGCTGGGAGACATCCAAACTCCAAACAGGCAATGAGGAGACTTCACTTAAGCACTGGCACATTCAAGAGACCCCAAAAGGGTCATGCCTTAATAATGAGGTTCTACTATCTTAAATGGGACCTATTCCTTGATTTCTCTTTCTGCTCCTTCATTATTGGTGTATAGAAATGCAACAGATTTCTGTGCATTGACTTTATATCCTGTGACTTTACTGAATTCCTGTATCAGCCCTAGCAATTTTCTTGGTGGAGTCTTTTGGGTTTTCTACTAGAGTATCATGTTGTCTACAAAGGGCAAAAGTTTGACTTCTTCCTTACTGATCTGAATGTCTTTTATTTCTTTTTGTTGTCTGCTTGCTTAGGCTAGGACTTCCAGTACCATGTTGAACAAAAGTGGTGAGAGTAGACATCCCTTTTCTGTTCCTGACCTTAGAGGAAAAGCTCTTGGTTTTTCCCCATTGAGGATGATATTAGCAATGGGTTCTTCATATATGGCCTTTATGATGCTGAGGTATGTTCTTTCTATCCCTACTTTTTTGGGGGCTTTTAATCAAGAAAGGATGATATATTTTGTCAAATGCTTTTTCTGCATCTATTGAAAGGATCATATGGTTCATATCCTTTTTTAAATTAATCTGATATATAATGTTCATTGATTTGGGGATGTTGAACCACCCTTGGTGCCCAGGAATAAATCCCACTTGGTCGTGGTGAATAACACTTTTAATGTACTGTTGGAGCTGATTGGCTAGTATCTGGTTGAGAATTTTTGCATCTATGTTCTTTAGGGATATTGATCTGTAATTCTCCTTTCTAGTGGGGTCTTTGTCTGATTTGGGGATCAAGGTAATCCTGGACTCATAGAATGAGTTTAAAAGTTTTCCATTTCTATTTTTTGAAATGGTTTCAGAAGAATAGGTATTAATTCTTTAAATGTTTGGTAGAATTGCCCTGGGAAGCCATCTGACCATGTTGATTACGGATTCAATTTCCTTGCTGATTATGGATCTGTTCAGGTTTTCTATTTCTTCCTATTTCAGTTTCAGTAGTTTATATACTTCTAGGAATTTATCCATTTCTTCCATATAGGAGATTGCTCAGCTATCAAAAAGAATGAAATCTTGCCAGTTACAACAATGTGGATGGAACTAGAGGGTATTATGCTAAGCAAAATAAGTCAGTCAGCGAAAGACAAATATCATATGATTTCACTCATATGTGGAATTTAAGAAGTAAAACTGATGAACATGGGGTAAGGGAAGGAAAAATAAAATAAGATAAAAACAGAAAGGGAGGCAAACCATAAGAATCTCTTAACTGTAGGGAACAAACTCAGAGTTGCTGAAGGGGAGGAGGAGGGGAGGAAGAGGTAATTTTAGTGATGGGCATTAAGGAGGGCAATTGATAAATCACTAAATTCTACCCCTGAAACTAATAATACATGCTATGTTAACCAACTCAAAGTTAAACAAAATCAATAATAATAATAATGTTAAACTAATCAGTAAGGACTACACAAAACTCACTTTAACAAAGCTTAAGAACAAGCCTCAAAATCATTACACTATCTCATCTGCTTGACAAAATAAAATTTAACATTCTTTTCTAAAGAAGGCAAAAAATTTTAATTCTCAATAATGTACTATTACATTGTCTGGCATCCCATCACTAATTACTAGACACGTAAAAAAGCAAAAAAAAAAAAAAAAAAAAAAAAAGTGATCCATAACCAGCAAAAAACAAAACAAAAAAATTTTAAAAAACAAATAAAACAAACAAACAAACAAAAAAGTCACAGAATGTCAGAGAAAGGGAATTAGTATATAAAACTTTAAAACAGCTATCATAAATATGTTCTCATATTTTAAGAAAACCATAAACAAAATGAAGAAGTGGAACCTATAAGAAATAGGAACTTCTAAAATGAAAAGTATTGTATCTGAAATGATAAGTTTACAGTATTTACTTCATATCAAATTAAACACACATTAATTTGAAGATACAGCAAAAGAAACCATCCAAACTGAATCATGGAAAGAAAAAAAATTAACAGTTACTTATGGAATGGTATCAAGAGTTTTAACATATGTGAAATTAAAGTATTGAAATTCAGTAAGAAAGAGGAGAATAAGAGATTAATGGACTAAATTTTTTAAATTTGTTGAAAACTGAAAACTTACAAAGGTCCAATATGCTCAACAAACCCCAAGCAGGCACATGATAATCAAATTTCTGAAATCCAGTGATGAAAAGACAGCCTTAGAGAGCAGTCAGAGAAAGAAGACACATTACTTAAAGGAAAGCAAAGGGGGAGTTAAACTGATTAATCATCAGAAATAACTGAAGCCAGAAAGACAATAAGATGGCACCTTTAAAATAAAGGGGGAAAAAAATCTATCAATCTAAAATTCTATACTCAGTGAAATTATACTTTGAAGATAAAGGGAAAACAAAGTTTTTATTAGACAATGAGAGAGAGAGAAATATCACTATTAAAGGGAGTTCTTCAGATCAAAATAAAAGGACACATCATAGAAACTCAGATCTATATAATAGAATGAAGAGAGTTAAACATGCTAATATGTAAATGATATATGACTTGCATTTTCTAATTTTTTAACTTATTAAAAAATAATATATTTTGAGGTTTATAATATATGAAGAAATATGATGATAACAATGATAGCAAAAGGAACAGGAAGGAGAAGTAGAAATACATTGTCAAATATTCTTATGTATGAAGCAGTATATTAAGACAGATCTGCTAAGTTAAAATAAAGATATTATAAATGTGCAATAGCCAATAAAAATTCAAAAAGAAGTAAACCCAAAAAGCTAACTACAATGACAAAATGAAATAACTGATCTATTATTTCTATATATAACATAAGAATGTATGTAATATATGAAGAAATGTCCAAAAAGTCCAAATATTCAGACAAATATTCAGACAATATTACATTATTTCAGACAAATATTACATTATTTTATGTAATTATGAATATTCAGACAAATATTTGTCTGAATTTTGTGTAGTTTGTGGTATCTGTCAGCTCAGAATGTGTGATTTTTTTGTGTGATTTCTTTTCTCTTTCTAAATACCCACTTTTATGCCAAGTTTTGTACTTGGAATTTGGTGTTATTTTTTTCTTAAAGAGAGCTCTTAGAATTATTTAACCTTGAGTCCATACAAGACCCGTAGGTAAAGTGCTCAGTGGGCCTGTTAGAACAAAGAGCTTATTCTCCCTCCCATTTTTAGAACAGGCTGTCTGTTTTTGTGCCTTCTTTGCTAATACAAGTTTTTATATGTGACATAATGGGGTTTAAAACTTGTTTCCAATGTAATATACTGCCTAGTAAGGAGGTTGTTGGGGAGGAGACCAAAGCAGAGTAGCCATATAATTTTTCATCCAAATAGGATACTTTGAAGAATGTTCAACTACTAACTGAATAGGGGACCAGAACTACAGAAACAAATAGTCTAGTCGAAGCAAACTGAGCCAGCATCCCCTTGCCCCCTTGAACTACTAGAGGCTATAGAAAGCCTCCACAAAAAATTTCAACAGACCAAACAGGCTTAGGCTGGTTCATAAGTTAGAATTTATATATGCATCTATATGCATATATGTATATTATAGCTATATGTTTCTGCATGTGTGTATCTGTGCACATACACTGACATCTGTACAATGTATGCATCCATACCTTCAAGTGTTTATGTGTGTGTATATATGTATATATGCATATGGTTTACAAATTCAAACTTTTGTCTATGTTTATATGTGTGTGTACAAATATACATGTATATACATGTATGCACATGTGTGTATATATATACATATAGATGTGTATATATTTTTTAATTTTTGAAAAATAAAAAAAATTGATTTTTTTAATACTTAATATCATTTCAGGAATGTACTTTCTTTGGGAACAATTTAAGATGTGCTTTTAGTGTTGCTTTGTACTCAAAAGACACAGATACCCAAAAACAAAATTAGGGACTTTCTTAAGGAAGAATAATTCTATTACTTGCATTATTGGTCTTCCTTAGGAAAGCCAGTTCTCCATTATTAGCCCAGTAGGAAAACTACAGGCACCAATGCTTTCTCAGTACTCCGTCAAGGCAGAGGTGAAAGTGGGTGTTAAGGGAGATATTCAAATGGTTCTAAAAGCAAGAGCTACATTAGATGTTTCTGGGTGTCTATTTTCTCTGTATCCCATCCCCAAATCTCCCTCTTCCTAGGCAACTATCCCCAAAAGAATATGCTTCAGGAGCAGCATCTGATGAAATAAGGAAATATGGCTAGAATTCTCACAACTTTGTATTTGGAATAATTTCCTTAGACTCTGGAGTTTAAAGCCAGACATTGCCCAAAAAAAAAAAAAAAAAAAAAAAAAAAAAAAAAAAAAAAAAAAATCAGAATCTTGGCATACGGTTTTTAAGTTTCTGAAAATCTTAAATATCACCAACTGACTCTGTATCTATTTCCTATTTGGAAAGGAATCTATCATCTCACATTTCCAAAAACACGAGAGGGGTTTCATAAGAAGAGGTTCTTGACACACATGTCAGTCAATGCAGCTTTCCAAATGCAAGGTGACAGCAGAGTCATTAGAAGAAAATATACACTTGGTGTGACTTCACATTCAAGTGGCTTTTCAGTTTCTCCTTTGACAGTATGTTAAAGGCAGTGAAAAGTGAAAATATGCAATACAGAGAAAACAAAACTGCTCAATCCTTATCGTCCATGATTAAATAAAAATTTAGAGTAAGAATAGTTTTTTTAAAAAAATGGATTCTTTGGGGGGCACCTGACTGGTTCAGTGGGTGGAGCATGCCACTCTCCATCTTGGGGTTGTGAGTTTGAGCCCCACATTGAATGTGGAGATTACTTAAAAATAAAATATTTAGGGGCACCTGAGTAGATCAGTAAGTCAAGCATCTGACTGGATTTTTTCTCAGGTCATGATCTCAGGGTTGTGGGATTGAGCCCACATCAAGGTCTGTACTTGGCACAGAGTCCGCTTGTCCCTCCTCCTCTGTTTCTCCTGCTGTTTGTTCTCTCTCTCTCTCTCTCTCAAATAAATAAATAAATAAAACATTATAACAAAATAAAAATAAAAAATAAATCTTAAAAAAAAAGACTCTTGTCCCTGTGTCATGAAAAATAAATTCAAAAACAGTTCACTTTTAATAGAAATTGGAATATAGTCAATAGAACCATATGGGATTTTGGGGGAGGTTTTAGTAAAAATGGTATTAGGTTTATCTTCTGTTTTGTCAATACTCTAATACTCTGTACCAAGTGCAGTTGTCATTGTCCCCATTATCATCAGCAGCAATAACCTTGAAGGGAAATTTCCTATAGAATGAATGAATGGATGGATGGATGGATCATAGAATCTTAGCAAACTGAAAGCTACTGTTTGGCTCTGCCAGTCAATACAGGGCCTGAATTTTGCTTCGGGCCTGCCTCCTTCATAAGATCCCTTGGTGCTGTTTCACTCTTTTCTGCAACTCTTGTCATTTTTCTTATTCCCTTTTATCTCTTTGTCTTCATTTCCTTTATCTTAGGTACACAGAATTAAGTTAATGGTGCTCTGCTTACGGCACACCATTACCCCTAGTTTATTCACTGTACTTTATTATATTATCTGTCTGCTTTGTTTCTCTGTCCACATCACATTCCCTGTCCTGATCTCTAGATACCTACTTCACTGTATTTAAAGTAGCCCCTAATATACTGTCCTCATGGGTTTTAGATAAATATATATCCTTAGTTGGTGGGAGTCAAGATGGTGGAGGAGTAGCAGACTGAGATGACATCAGGTTGCAGGAATTCAGAAGAGAGTTATCAAACCATTCCAAACACCTATAAGCCCAACAGGAGTATAAAGAGAAGAAGACCAGCAATCATAGAAATAGAAAATTGATTGTTAATCTAGCCGATTAATTCTGACAGCAATATGATAATGCACCATGTTCTTCTACCACATTTAGGTCCCATTCCCTTAGAGACTGACATCTATCAAAAACCAAATTTTGCCCAATAAAAGTGCTGCTGTGAGCTTCCTCAAACATGTCTCATTAAAGGTCTGTGCCAGAGTTTCTCTGAGGTATATACACAAAAATGGGCTTGTGAGCTCTAAAGGTACATCTGTATTTAATGTCCAGAAGCACTGTCAGGATCAATACTCCTCAAACGACTATATAGAAGAATTCCTGCCACCATGGTCTCCGCATCTTCACTGTGACTTTCTCACTTTAGATCTTTGGCAAAATTAGTGTTATTCATAAATTTAATTTGTTTCTCAAATTATTTTAAAAATGAACATCTCTTTATGTACATCTTAGCTATTTAATTTCCCTTTCTCTGAATTACCTATTCCTTGTCTTTGCCCAATTCTTTATTAGGCTTTCTTTTTTTCCTTGTAAATTTTTAGTCATGTCCTCTATGTTCTGGGTATTAATCCCTTCTTATATTTTAGGAATTGCAAATATCTTGTCTCAATCTAGCATCATATTTTAACTTGTTTATGGCAAATTTTGTTTAACAAAAAAAGTTAATTTGTGATAAAATTCAAACACATGAAGTTTTCCCTGATGGTTTGTGCTATGGGGAGTCTGATTTTTTTAAAATCCTTCCATAACCCAATGTCATAAAGATATTTTCATATGGTGTATTATGTTTAGTTTTATAATTTTATCTTTATCAGTCTAAATCTTTTACTCCTCTGAGGTCCATACAGTATTAGTTATATAGTTTTATTTTTTTTCTCTCCATAGAGAAATAGTTTATCCAAGATCATCTATTAAAAATCTATCCTATACCTACTGATTTATAATGCTATGACTATCATATCCCAAATTCCCATATATGTGGATCTATTTCTGGGCTCTTTATATTCTTTCTTTAGTTAATTCTCTTTTCTGTGCCAATATGATCTTGTTTTTCTTTCTTTGTAATATATCCCCATATTTGATAAAAGTTTATGTCTATTCATGGGCTTTTACTTTTCCCTCTGAATTTTGGAAAACCATATTCTCAAAGATTATCAAAGAATCCTTTAGGAATTCTAACTGGAATTGCATTGAGTTTTAAAATATTAATTTGGGAGAGAAATACAGCTTTACTATGTTACATGACCTCATCCTTGAATGTACTACATCTCCTGACTTAACTTATTAAATTTCCTTTTACTAACTTGAAACTTAAAAAAAATTGTTCTACTTGAAGATCTTATACATTCTATTAAGATTATTGGATAATTTTATAATTTCTATTATTATAATGAAAGAGATCTTCTTTTCTTTTATTTTTTTAAGATTTTATTTATTTATTTGTCAGAGAGAGTGGCAGGCAGAGACAAAGGGAGAAGCAGGTTCCCTACCGAGCAAGGAGCCCAATGGGGGACTTGATCCCAGGACTCTGGGATCATGACCTGAGCAGAAGGCAGATGTCCAACCAACTGATCCACCTAGACATCCTGAGATCTTATTTTCTTATATGTTCTATTTAGTTTTTATTTTATTTTGCAGGAGAATACTATTGACTTCTGTACATTAAACATGTATCCACCATTTCTGATTTAAGTCTTTTCTCTCTTCCATTAACTCTTCTTTTCTCTTTCTGGGGTTTCTGAGGTGCATGGGTGGCTCAGTCAGTTGAGCGTCCAGCCCTTGATCTCAGCTCTGGTCATGATCTTAGGATCATAAGTTTAGCTGTGATGTCACATTGGGCTCTGTGCTTGGTGGGGAGTCTGCTTAAGATTCTCTCTCCATCAGGCCCTCACCCCCTCATGCTCTCTTTTGCTCTCTTTCTCTAAAATAAATAAGTATTTTTAAAAAGTTATTGATGTTTCTATCTCTAGCCTTCATATTTCTTAGTTTTTCTCTCATTCTTCCCATTTATTACCCTTTTCTGATGCTTTCACAGACTCCCTCAATCTAATTTTCCAATGCATTATTCTTACCTCAGCTGCATTCATTCTTCACTTTAACCCATCCACTGAGTTACTTCAAAAGCTCAAATGTAAACTAAAGTCCACTGAGTAATTGATGCCACGTAGTGTAAAAGAATCACCTGGGTAATCTCTGCCCAAATTCCTGATGCACAAAATTGCGTGGTAATAAAATATTTTCTTAAAGATTTCCTAAGTTTGGCACAGTTTATTACACAACTGATAACCAGTTCATCATGAGATGGTGGTAAATAAAGCTGTTACTTTGAGAGACAGATTAATCAAATTCCACTATAGATTTTGAAAATTAAAATAACCTAAAGCTTGTTTAATGTAGATTTTAAAAAGTAAATAAAAGGCTGGTCCCCATGCAGATGATCTTTTCTGGGCTCTAACCCCTTGATAGTGTCATAGGAGTCATGGCATTGTAGAAATGTCAAGCTCCCAGGGACCTTGCACATCATTAGACTCATCTGTATGGACCATTTGGGGGGCACTTCTGTTCTTAGTGTTATGGCCTATTTATTAACTGAAGTAGCTAGCCTCATTATGAATACATCAAAATGTGCTTGTGTTTGCTCTTTGGATTCTCAGAGTGATTTTTAAAACACCTTTTTGATATGCTAAGAGCCTCTAACGAGGACAGAAACCATCAATTCAAAACAAAAATTAGGCAGCAAAAAGAATAGCTATCATTTTTACTATTAGTTGACAGTTCACATATAGAGGTCAGACAATGGATTGTCATTTGTCAATAGGCCCCACTAAATAAGACAACCTACTACTGACCTTGAAGAAAACAAACATATATTTGCCTTTAATTTGCCTGGATTATATAAACTTCAAAAGCTAGTTGCCCAGGAGAGAGCAGGGATGTAAGAAGAGGTGGGGGTGGAGTCAGATACACCCTGCCCACTGTACTAGGTGGAAGGAGTAGAAAGGTCTTGGAGAACTTTGGGGTTTTTTTCCCTCTACTTAACCTCAGTTTCCTCATCCATGAAAGGAAGATAATAATACCCATTCTCAGGGTCAGTATGAGAATTTAGTGAGAATTTATATCTAAACTGCCTGTGAAGCACTCAGTAAATGGTAACTGCCACTTTTATTATTACCAACATCACCATCAGTAATAAGAGAGGATGAATTTCAGTAATTCAGAGCAGGGTTAAAACCTAGAAAGACCATCAAAAGAAAATCTTTCATCAAGATGTCACTCCCAAACCAGTGAAGTTATAGACTATCTAGAAAAACACCAGAAATACCATAACTAAGTCACTTGGAGGCATCAGACCAGAATCCAGGAAGTCAGTTTAGTATTCAAATGGAGTCTAGAGGATGAAGAGCTTCTAGAGATTTGACTTGTATAGCCTGTCCCGCTCCCTCTGACATTTTGAAAGGGCAATTTACCTTGATTAACTCCTACTATAATATTCAAGAGCAGGGAAATCATTTTGGTGACGGAGTAATAAAAATAAAAATGGGAGGGGAAAATGTTGTCCCTAAGAGCTCCTCTTGAACAGAACATTCACTTTAGAAAGAATACTTTGATAAGGGTAGCAAACACTGGTGGTGCTCAGCCTAAATCTTTTTGGATCCCTCTTCCTGTTTCTTTATGCCCTTCTGTGCAATTTCAATGTGTACTTGCCTCTCAGGGCCCACAGGGGTACCTTTTCTTTGCTGGATGAACCTTAGTCAACAGAAGTCCCCTTAGTCTACACATACGCAGAGCCTCAAGCACATGAGTCTATTACCCTTCAAGTTGGCCCTTGGCGAATGATTGATGTACCAGAACATGGAAGCCCAGCCTTCGTGCCTCAAGGTACAAACTATGAGGTATAATTTATACTCCATAGGACCAAGTCAAGTCTAGGACTTAGCTTGTGGTTCCACCTTTGCTTGGCTTCTTCCTTTTGTGTTCTACTCTACTCACTTTCCTAGTTTCCCCTAGGAACACCTTAAATAAATTACTTACACTAAAATTTTCATGTAGGTGCACCTGAGTGGCTCAGCTGATTAAGTGTCTGCCTTTGGCTCAGGTCATCATCTCAGGGTCTTGGGATCAAGCCCCAAATTGGGCTCCCTGTTCAACAGGGAGTCTGCTTTGCCCTTTCACTCTCCTTCTATGTTCTCCTCCTCTCTCTCTCTCTCAAATAAATAAAATCTTAAAAAATAAAAATTAAATAAAATTTTCATCTAAGTGTGTGCCTCTGGGAGCCCAACCTGTCAATGAGCCACTTAGGTACTGGCTACAACCCCAACAGCATGCATAGGTAACAAAAGATAATTGCTATCTGCCTTCTAAAAATGGGGTGTCCTATTAATCAGAAGCTTCTGTGTTTCAGTGGATTTGAAAATATAAATTGAGTAGTAGTTGCTGAAACAGAGCTGGTGATTCATGTTAGAGAGCCACTCCCCACCACCACCACCACACACACATATATACAAATCATCTCCTCCATGAAATGTCAAGTAATGTCTATGTCACGCTCTAAGACATTCACACACAAGTAGAGTCTTCTGACGAACTGGACCAAGTGTTGAGGTCTTCACTGGGATAGGTAAAAACCAAAAACAGAAATTGTCCTTGTGCACCTACACAGGACCACAGAATTAGGACACATTTCGCTACAGGTACACATATAAAAAACAAGCTTTTAAGTTGTGATCAACAACTTGAAATGGAAAACAGTAACTATTAGCCTAACCCTAAACTAGTTGCCCTCTTTCATCAGCCCTTTAGCAATCCACTTTTCCCATTTTAGCTAAGCTCCACTCTTCTCCCTTCTGCATTCTCCTCTCTCTTACATTCATCTGGCCAATGCAAATAATGTAGATATACTAACATTTGAGAATGCTTAAACCTTTTGTGCCAAGTTTCACATTCTGTTATCAAAAGTCTAACATAATTAAAATATTTGCTTCCCTTCTTCCTTCAGTAATCAAACACTATGCTCTAACCTGTCAACTCTTCAGCAGCTCTTTTCCTGTCTTTCCATGTCTCCATCCTTTGGGTGTGCTCCTATCTCCCTATAATTGAAGGCTGATGTCATCTTGAAAGAACATGTGCTCTATTTTCAGAGGCTCTGTCATCAGTGCAGCTGTCTGGCATCCTGTCATTGCCCATCTCTGTCAGTTAATACAGAAACACAATCCTTCGGTGACATTATGCAAATATGTAACCTTCCCTGGAGACTTTTTGCTTGTATGCCAATATCTAGGTTACACTGAAATAATACATTGTCCGTTTAGACAGCTGTAACCTACTCCAATGTGTGTCAGAAAAACAAAGAAAAATTATCTTGATCTCATCTGCTAAGGGAATCTATAATTTCTAAAGTGGAATAATAGCCTAGACCAAAAGTCCCACAAGGAAAAATGCCTTTGAAATACCATAATCCAAGCCATCTAAGAGAAACCTTCAATAGAGAAAGAATTTAAAATTAATTGAGCAGGGTGCCTGGCTGGTTCAGTTGGACGAGCCTACAACACTTGATCTTGGGTCATAAGTTCAAGCCTCACATTGGGGTAGAGATTACTTAAATTAATAAAGAAAGAAACTTAAAATTCATTGAGCAAAATTGCCTTTTCTGGTACTCCAATAGGCCATGGAGACTTTTCATGATCCCTACCATATCCAAATAGAAAAGAAAGCAAAGGAAACCCACTCTTCCCATTTTTAACCAAGTTTCACTCTCCTCTCTTCTCTATTCTCTTCTCCCTTAGGTTTATCAGGCCAATGTAAGTAATTAAGATACACTAACATTTCAAGATATCAAAGCATATAAACTATTGTCATTCCCTATGATTGCTCCTCATGGCCATTTTAGCCACCAATATTCCTAGTTTCCCTTCTTATCCCTTCTTCCTTGCACTCAACAAATACTTCTTAACTATTAACTGTTCTCAAACACTTAGTAAGTCCTGGAAAAATATAACATTGAATCACCAAGGACTGGTTCTCAATGAGTTTGCATCCTAGTAGAAGAACTAAGATATGAAATCAGTGTGAGATCACACACTGTTTTGATAACCAGAAGTGTTTCAAGAAGGTAGCATTTATAAGCAAAGATAGAGAAGAAGATTATAATAATTTTCTTGTTGCCACTGTAACAAATTACCACAAACTTAGTGGCTTAAACAGCACAAATTTACTCTCACGCAGTTCTGGATGTCAGAAGTCTAATGTAAGTCTTAGGGAGCAAAAATAAATATGTCAGCAGGGCTGATACCTTCTAGAAGCTCCAGAGGAGAATCCAATCTTCACATTGTCCAGCTTCTAAAGGCTACCTAGGCATTCCTTAACTCATAACCACTTCACTCCCATCTCTGCTTCTGTCTTTATATCACCTTCTCCCAATCTGATCTCTCAGATCTCTTCCAAGCATTCCTGTGATTACATCAGGCCCACCTGGGTAATAATAAATAGAATAATCTCCCCTTCTCAAGATCCTTAACTAAATCATAGCTACCAGTCCCCCTTTTGGTATGTAAGGTAATATAGTCACAGATTCCAGGAATTAGGCATGACCACACCCAAGAGAGGACATTATTCAGCCAACCCCAAAGGTGGTATAGGTCATGAAAGTTTACTAATTAAAGGCATGGAAGCAGGTGGAGATAGCACCATGTGAGGAATGGCAAGGTGAAGGGTTTATACAATGAAGATAGGGAATCTCTATTCATGTAATAGGACAAAATGCTGCTAAAGAGACTGCAAACTTTATTTAAAGACAACAAGAAGGACTCAAAGTGTGGAGAGTAATGTTTTTAAATATTAATATGGAAGGAATGTACAGAATTACTTGGAATATAAGTCTCAAATATAAATCCTACAAGAAACAAATAGGTACTTTAATGAGTGAGATGCTCTTAGTATAAAAAACACGGTCCTGAGAGAACCAAGGAGGACTGGAGGAAATAGGCTCCATACTAAAAAGGCCATCACTGGGCAGTCCAGCCAATTGCTGCCCCAGAGAATGTAGGCCCATCAGCATCTTCAAAAGAAATGAGAACTCAGGGACGCCTGGGTGGCTCAGTGGATTAAGCTGCTGCCTTTGGCTCAGGTCATGATCTCAGGGTCCTGGGATTGAGCCCCGCATCGGGCTCTCTGCTCCGCAGGGAGCCTGCTTCCTCCTCTCTCTCTGCCTGCCTCTCTGTCTAGTTGTGATTTCTCTCTGTCAAATAAATAAAATCTTAAAAAAAAAAAAAGAAATGAGAAATCAGAATTTTATATATTAGCTCCCAATGTTTCAATATTAACAGCTATTCAAAATATGTTTAAACATTTTAAGAAATATAAAAGATAAAGCATATCTGTGAACTCCACACATCCCACAACTCACTGTTTGCAACCTCTGGATTAGGGCAAGGCAAGACCAGCCAGCCAACCTTACCTAGTGCTCAAAGCCAGTCTCTGCTTTCTCCATGACATCCTGACTACATTGTTCTGTTTCATTTTGCTTTCTTTTTTTATAATTTTATTTATAACAATATGTATGTTATTTAGTTGTAAAGGAATTCAGCTTGACTACATTTTTTATGCATGGTTCTGAGTTAAAATGTATAGAATTCTCTACCGCCTATTTATTGATAAATATATGAATTACTTTTATTAGAAAGTATATCATTTCTGACATCCTGCAATATATATTTTCTGCAAGTGCTCATATTATATGAAAGTCCACTATAGTTTTAGGAAGCTTACATGTATTTAGAGGGAAATACTGTAAATTATAACTGCTGAACAATTTTCAAACTCAGAGATAAATATAATACTATGAATACTTAATATTATTTCACAAGTTAAAATGCAATCCATTTAATTATTATTTTACAAAAAATGCTACCCTAGCAGGACCTAGTAAGTTACATTCTTAGGGAATTTGACCAGTATGAGATAGTTGTTTGCTGAAATACTAATGCTTCAAGTGTCTCATAAAATATAGTGTATACATATGTGTGTGTGTGAGAGGTTTTTATAGTGTAAAAAATTATATCTATATTCCCAGATATATTTTATCCTACTGGTCTAGAGTAGTGGTTCTTAATATTTTTTTCAGCTTTGACACCTATGATGGAGATGTTCACGTTTTTTTTTCTTGTTTTGTTTTTTTTTTTAAGATTTTATTTATTTATTTGGCAGACAGATCACAAGTAGGCAGACAGGCAGGCAGAGAGGGGGAAGCAGGCTCCCTGCTGAGCAGAGAGCCCGATGTGGGGCTGGATCCCAGAACCCTGGGATCATGACCTGAACCGAAGGCAGAGGCTTTAACCAACCCACTGAGCCACCCAGGCGCCCCTGATGTTCCCATGTTTACATTTTCATGACAGTGCAGATTTTGCTGAAACAAACTAAAAAACAACTTGGCCCTGAAACATTTTTAAACAATCCCATGGATGTAATGTAGAATTTAGATTCACATTCTTATTCACACTTTCCTTATTCTCACTTTCTTCCTTATTATAAATTTACTCCTTTGGTAATTTTTTAATAATTAAAATTATAACACACTTATTTAAATGATTCATAATCTCTCATGTATCACCAGCACATTAACAGCAGTTGTATTCCAGGATCAAGGATGGGAATTATGTGTGCTTTCCATTCAGACGATGAATTACAATTTAACCCTTTCTCTCTCATACCAGAAAGCAGGTAAGAGAGATAGGTTTGGGTCCGCCTTAATTTTTAAAAGAAGGTAACTCATTTATAAACCTTGGTACTCTTGTTAGTAACAGATGACCTATACTGAGGTTCACTACCCATTTTATCACAGCCATATAAATGTGGCTTGACATCATTTTGAGAACTGCTAACCTGTTAAATGCAAACTAATGTGTGTTTGCAAAGAAAAAATTCAATTTCATATGTTTGTGCTTTAAGTGGGGGAATAAAAAAATGTGTCCAGCATAGTAATTCTGGATCATTATAGAACATGCATTTGGAGACGGGGTCAGTGGATATTCATAATTTTTACTATTTTCTCTCTCCTAAAGTCACTGCATTCATTCTACCTACAGACCAGAGTTTAATGAAAATATGAAATGTTATTATAGAAGAAACTACATAAGAAAATTCATTCACCATGTTGACCCTATGCAGATTTTAAAAATCTCATTATGACCTTAATATGCAATTTCTAATGTTCTTCATGCCTGGTGATACACAATGGTGTGGGGAGGGAGGGGCAGGAGTGGCAGGGGAAAAGTAGCTGAAAGGATTTAGCAGTTTTGAGTTGATAGCAAAGCTCAATATGAGCCAATAGTGGCAGGAGGCAATCAAAAAATCTCACACATTCTTTATTAGAAATGTAATGTTCACAGTGAGCTCTCTTCTGTGACTCTCAGACTATACCTGGATTAAAATGTATTGTTCGAGACTCGCCTTCTTGAGTAGAATATGGATAAAGAGAAAAAAAATCAGAGGAGTGGAGGGTGGTTAGAAGACTTGAAATCCTATTGTAAAAACATTGTTTGAGGGCATTATGCTAGGTGACATAAGCCCTATACAAAAGACAAATATCATATGACTCCATTTGTATGAGGTGCTTAGAGTACTCAAATTCATTGAGACAGAAAGCAGAAAGGTTGCCAGGGACTTGGAGGAAGGGCCAATAGGGAGTTATTGACTAAGCATAGAATTTTGGTTTTGTAAGATGAAGATTTCTAGAGATTGGTTGCATTTTAATGTGACCATACTTAACACGACCGAACTGTTCACTTAAAAATTGTTAAGACTGTAAATTTTATGTTACATGTATATTACCATAAATAAAAACTAAAAAAGAAATCTGAAAGAAGGAAAAAAGAAAAACTTATGTGGGAAGAGATTAAAAAACAAAGAGGGCAAATCTGTTAATGAAGGGTCATTATTTGGGAAAAAAATAAACTTATTCTTATGATTTTAAGAAAAAGTCAACACCAGCTAGTATTAGTTATTGGTCTACAGATTTTAGCTCAACATAAATACGAATAATTCAACAGTCAGAATTTAAGATATAAAGATTATAAAGATAAAATGAACTATTAATATTTGTGGTCCATGATATTAGTTACCCTGAAATAATTCATGCATGCTTCAGGAACCAGTCAGTAGCAAGGAACCATTTGGTAGCAGTGATGTAGTATGAAAGAAAGAACATTAGAAAAAGAGTCAGAAGATATATATGCATGTAAGCCCACTTTATACCATAATGTAGCTTAATGTCCTTATTTATAAATCAATGACCTGGAAAGGATTTCCAAGTTAAAGAGCATTAACTCCACTCCACCAGATTTCTATTCAAATAATCAGCTGGGGGAAAAGATTATGTAGCAATGTCAGAAACTAGAAAATTTGGGGCAGATACAATACACGTTGGTCAGAGCAAAGGAAGACACCAAGATGCTACCCACAACTCTTACTGGTGAGAGAGAATCTCAAAGAGTAGAAAGACTCTTGGAGCATCACATTATCAAGCTAATTATTCATATAACAGAGTCAAACCTGAATTTATGGCTGAGTCTCAGAAGAGATGGAAATCATCACTTGGAATCACTACAGAACAAGAGATTAGATATGCAAGATTGTAGTTTGACAAAAAATATGCTTTGTCTCCTCATTTTATTGAACCCTATTCAAAAGACAATGAAGGATAAAATACCTCTAAGATGAAATACAGGTCTTCAGCAGATGAGCTATTTCAACATATTTGTAGAAGATAAAAACAGATGGAGGAATGTTGACAAATGAGACAGAACTGTAGAAGTGGTAACCTAGAGTTTAAGCAAAATGGGATTCAGGGCCACAGAGAACTAATCAAGTCTCTAGACTTAAGAAAAAGAGCAGGTAAAACAAAGGACAGGAGGGAAAGGCAAGAAGGGCAGAAAACACGGTAACTGATTTTAAGTCTATATACATTACAGGAAAGCTCATTCCTTTCCCACTCTACCCTCATATCCCCATACTTGCATTGGTGATCTTGGAATAACTAGGATAGCTAGTGAGTGTGTTAATATCTTTGAGTGTATCCCTCCTGATGCTGACACTATGACTGCTCCTTCTATCTAGTATATTTTTTCACTCTGTGGAAAAAAAAATAAAAATTAAGAGACTGGTGTTACTAACCTTGCCTATTTCCCACAGAGCTCTCTCCCATCAGTCCTTCTTTCTAGAATTTGACTGTATATCCAAGGTCAACATCCAGAAGCTGAGAAAAATCTGTAATATTAAAGATAAAAACCAAGATAAAAGACCCCAGATAAAAGGGAAGTTATTTTTGTATCTTCAAAGATATTGAAGGGGATACTACATGCAGAGAACAAGAATAAAATTGGAATGATGATTTTTCAGAATCTTATCATTTTAGTAATAAAACTGCAAAGAAATTTTCTTCACTACAATTCTAAAGTCGGGAATATCCTCTAGGGTTCCAAATTTATATAGGTTTTCCTCAACACTGTTTTAAATATCCTACAGCTTCTAGAAAATATTTCTAGATCTAGATAACTTATAGCCATGTTAATTCCAAACAAATCTAATATACCCCTTAAGAAGACATCAAGGGGACAAAAAGGAATATAAACTGGTAATATTTAGGAATGAAGAGCATTCAAAAATTAATATGTTTTTTAAATAAACTTTTCATTTTTTTAAAGATTTTATTTATTGGAGAGAGAGCGAGCACAGAGGGAGAATGAGAGGGAGAAGCAGGCCCTCCACTAAGCAAGGAGCCCAATCCGGGGCTCAGCCCCAGGACCCTGAGACCATGATCTGAGCCAAAGGGAGATGCTTAATTGACTGAACCACCCATGTGCCCCTGAAACAAACTTTTTAATATATAAGTTGGAAATAAGGCAAAGGAATCTCCAGAAGGCAGACTACTAGAAAAAGGTATGAAATTTTTTAGAAAGCAAGAAGGAAGAACCCAGAAGTACAAATTATTTAGACTGATGGGCATATTAAGAAGAGGGAAAATAAGAATTTAGAAAATGTATCTATTCTGGATGCTACTTTAAAAATACTTATCTATGCAACCTTATACCCAAAGATTCTGATTCAGGATATCAAGGGTCTTACCCTGGCAACTGTAATTTTACAAGTGTCTCAGATTATTTCTATTTTACTGCAACTGCTGAGGAAAGCTATTATTATTTGGAATTATCTTCTGTTGGAAGGTTGGGTTGAACTAAATGTAGAGAAGAAAAGGAAATTGATAAAGCAGGAGAGCTAATGAGTACTCTTACCAAAAGCATTTCCCCCATCTCCCATTCCTTAAAGATATAAAGTTCTATCCATGGAGAAACATAAAGGTTTATATTTCACCTCAAGGTTGAACAGAAGGTCCAATGCAGAATTTATGCTTTGATGTTCTGACAAAGGTCTCTTTGCAAAAGAACAAGACTTGAGAAACACTTATTAGAGAAGATGTAGAGTTACAAGAAAAGTTACAAGATAATAATGAGAAGATCAAAATACTGTGAAGATACTGGCTAGGGGAAAAACTGGAAGAAGTGAGCCCTCCTAGAACTATACAATGATGCATCCTTTCTGTTAAAGGCAACCCAAAGCTTCTGCAGGACCATTGTTTGCCCGTTGCTTGACAAAAAAAGAGAAATCGGGTCCTATGAAGTTTACAAAATTCTTTTCAAGACAAAAAAAAATCTAACTTCTTCCATTATGGTACACTGCCACGTGGAGGAAATGCATATATATATATATATATATGCATATATATATACATATATGAGTTTCTTCAAGAAAAGCTATAAATGCAATAGTGAAAAAAATGGAGAAACTGTAGGAAGTTACTGGCTACCATGTAAAAATTCTTTTAGAAATATCAGAAGGCTAGGGGCCCTGGGTGGCTCAGTTGTTGGGTGTCTGCCTTCAGCTTGGGTCATGATCCCAGGGTCCTGGGATTGAGCCCCATATCAGGCTACCGGCTCAGTGGGAAGCTTGCTTCTCCCTCTCCCACTCCCCTTGCTTGTGTTCCCATTTTCACTGTCTCTCTCTCTGTCAAATAAATAAATAAAATCTTTAAAAATATATTAGAAGGCTGAGTTCCAGCTTATACTTTTGTTGGAAAAAATTACACATATTTCAACCAATAGTGGCAGACAAATAATGGTAGTAACAAAAATAATAGTTAATGATGCTGAACACTTTGCGCTAGCCACTGTCCAAACCTTCTACATGTATCTACTTATTCAAGCTCACAGTAATTTGGTGAGGTAGGTTTTAAGAGGTGGAGTGACTTCCTCCTGCTCTTACAGTTTGAGTCAGATGCAGAGCAAGAATTTGAAGCTAACAGTTTAGTTTTGAAATCCATCCCCTTCACCACTAAACTCCTAAGTCTTAAGCTGACAATAGCAATGGAGAAAATACCATAAAAACATCTCAATGAGATGATGGGGAGATTAACAGATGTGGCAAAGGACTAAAAATAGAAGAATGAAAAAGATAAGTGACAAGAACAATCATCTTAACTTCAAATATACTGGAATAAAACATGAGAAAAATGAAGATAAAATTTTACAGCAAAATTATGCATATTACCTTAGGTATCTCCAAGATGTGGAGGCATGGAAATTGTGGCTAATATGTTAATAATGCAATAATCAGATCAAATAGAGAAAAGAGCTATATGTAAAGAAGATATCAAACACTTTAAAAATCAACATATTTGAGGGTGGGATCATTTGATGGAGAACATTTTGGTAAGAATTAAGGGGAAAATAAACAAGTGGGAGTTTTAAGATAGTAGAGAACTGTTTGTACAGCTTGGGTGTGGCTGGTATAGTGCTAATGCTTAATGTAAAACTCCTGTAGTCAGCATAGCCCTTTCCTTATTTGTAGATGCAGTGGAAAGGATATGGCTTCAGACATGGCACAGAAGTGGGTTCAAATCCCAGATATATCATTTGTTATTGAAATTTAATTGTAATTGTAATATGTAATTTTAAATTACATAATTTTTCTAAATTTCATATGTAAAATGGAAACAATTTTTCTTATCACATGGTTTTGCAATAATTTAAAATAACATGTACAAAACATAATGAGCCCATTAAATTTCAGATCTTTTCTACTGAAACTCTTATTATGCTGAAAATAGTCTATCCCTTCATCTTGTTTACCCTTATTTTTTATATATATTAGATTTTCTTTATATATGGGGAGGCAGACTCTTCTAAGGAAACAAAAACAAGTGTGTGACTCTGTTCTATTCACTAGATCATTTTATATATGTGTGTGTGTGTATATATATATATATATATATTTTTTTTTTTTTTTCTCCACCTTTCTTCCTCTCTCCCCCTCCCCAGTTTTGGGTGTCTTCCTATTTGGTTATTTTATATTTTTCTAGGGTTGCCACTACCTTTTAGTATTTCCTTCTCTCATTTATCTGTTCTTACCTGGATAAAATGACAAGGTGGAAAAACTCACCACAAAAAAAAGAACAAGAGGCAGTACCAATGGCTAGGGATCTAATCAATACGGACTTTGGTAATATGTCAGATCTAGAGTTCAGAATGACAATTCTCAACATGCTGGCTGGGCTCAAAAAAAGCATGGAAGATATAGATAATCCCCTTCTGGAGAAATAAAAGAATTTCAATCTAACCAAGTTGAAATTAAAAAAGCTATTAATGAGGTACAATAAAAAATGGAGGCTCTTACTGCTAGGATAAATGAGGCAGAAGAGAGAATTGTGAAATACAAGACCAAATGACAGAGAATAAAGAAGCTGAGCAAAAGAGAGACAAACAACTACTGGACTACTAGGGGAGAATTTGAGAGATAAGTGATACCATAAAATGAAAAAATATTAGAATAATTGGGATCCCAGAAGGAAAAGAAAGAAGGAGGGGGCAGAAGGTATATGGCAGTAAATGATAGCAGAAAACTTCCCTAATATGGCAAAGGAAAAAAGCATCAAAATCCAGGAGGCACAGATAACCCCCCTCAAAAGCAATACAAATAGGTCCACACCATGTCATGTAATAGTAAAACTTACAAGTCTCACTGACAAAGCAAAAATACTGAAAGCAGCTCAGAACAATAGTTCTGAAACACCCAACAGTAGAAATTTAGATTGGCAACAGACCTTTCTACAGAGATGTGGCAGGGCAGAAAGGACTGGCATGATATATTCAGAGCACTAAATGAGAAAAACATGCAGCCAAAAATACTATATCCAGCTAGGCTGTCACTGAAAAATGGAAGGAGAAATAAAAAGTTCCCAGGACAAACAAAAATTAAAAGAATTTTCAAACACCAAACCAGCCCTACAGGAAATACTGAAAGGGGTCCTCTAAGCAAAGAGAGAGCGTAAAAGAAACAGACCAGAAAGGAACAGAGACAATATACAGTAACAATCACCTTACAGGCAATACAATGGCACTAAATTCAACTCTTTCAATAGTTACCCTGAATGTAACTGGGCTAGGTGCCCCAATCAAAAGACACTAGGTATCAGAATGGATTTAAAAAAGAAAACAAAACCCATTGATATGCTGTCTGCCAGAGACTCACTTTAGACCCAAAGACACCTCCATATTTAAAGTGAGGAGGTGGAAAACAATTTACCATGCAAATGGACATCAAAAGAAAGCTGGGGTGGCAATTCTTATATCAGATAAACTAGATTTTAAGCCAAAGAATATAATTAGAGATTAGGAAGGACACTGTATCATACTTAAAGGGCCTGTCCAACAAGAAGATCTAACAATTTTAAATATCTATGCCCCAATATGAGAGCAGCCAATTATATAAACCAATTAATAGCAAAATCAAAGAAATACATCAACAATAATACAATAATAGTAGGGGACTTTAACACCTCCCTCACTGAAATGGACAGGTCATCCAAGCAAAAGATCAACAAGGAAATAAAGGCCTTAAATGACACACTGGACCAGATGGACATCACAGATATATACAGAACATTCCATCCCAAAGCAACAGAATACACATTCTTCTCTAGTGCACATGGAACATTCTCCAGAATAGATCATATCCCGGGTCACAAATCAAGTCTCAACCAGTACCAAAAGATTGGGATCATTCCCTGCATATTTTCAACCACAAGGCTCTGAAGCTAGAACTCAATCACAAGAGGAATTTTGGAAAGAACCCAAATACGTGGAGGCTAAAGAGCATCCTTCTAAAAAATGAATGTGCCAACCAGGAAATTAAAGAAGAATTTTAAAAATTCATGGAAACAAATGATAATGAAAACACAACAATTCAAAATCTGTGGGACACACCAAAGGCAGTCCTGAGAGGAAAATATATAGCAATACAAGCTTTTCTCAAGAAACAAGAAAGACCTCAAACACACAACCTAAATCTACACCTAAAGGAGCTGGAGAAAGAACAACAAAGAAAGCCTAAACCCAGCAGGAGAAGAGAAATAATAAAGATCAGACAGAAATCAATGAAATAGAAACCAAAAGTATAGTAGAACAAATCAATGAAACTAGGAGATGGTTCTTTGAAAGAATTAATAAGATTGATAAACCCCTGGCCAGAATGATCAAAAAAAAAAAAAAAGAAGAAGAAGAAGAAGAAGAAGAAGAAGAAGAAGAAGAAGAAGAAGAAGAAGAGAAAGGACCCAAATTAATAAAATCATGAATGAAAGAGAAGCAATCATAACCTACACCAAAGAAATACAAACAATTATAAAACATATTATGAGCAATATATGCCAGTAAATTAAACAATACAGAAGAAATGGATGCATTCCTAGACCCATATAAACTACCATAACTGAACCAGGAAGAAATAGAAAATCTGAACAGACCCATAACCAGTAAGGAGATTGAAGCAGTGGTCAAAAATCTCCCAAAAAACAAGAGCCCAGGGCCAGATGGCTTTCCAGGGGAATTCTACCAAACATTTAAAGAAGAATTAATTCCTATTCTCCTGAAACTGTTATAAAAATAGAAATGGAAGGAAAACTTCCAAACTCATTTTTTGAGGCCAGCATTTCCTTGATCCCAAAACCAGACAAAGACCTCATCAAAAAGGAGAATTACAAAAAAAAAAAAAAGAGGAGAATTACAGACCAGTATCTTTGATGAACACGGATGCAAAAATTCTCACCAAAATACTAGCCAATAGGATCCAAAGTATATTAAAAGTATATTCACCAGGACCAAGTGGAATTTATTCCAGGGCTGCAAGTTTGGTTCAACATCTGCAAATCAATCAATGTGATACAATACATTAACAAAAGAAAGAACAAGAAACATATGATCTTCTCAATAGATGCTGAAAAAGCATTTGACAAAGTACAACATCCTTTCTTGATCAAAACTTTTCAAAGTGTAGGGCTAGATGGTACATTCCTCAATATCATCAAAGCCATCTATGAAAAACCCACAGTGAATATCATTCTTAATGGAAAAAAACTGAGAGCTTTTCCACTAAGGTCAGGAACATGGCAGGGATGTCCATTATCACCACTGCTATTCAACATAGTACTAGAAGTCCTAGCCTCAACAATCAGACAACAAAAAGAAATCAAAGGCATCCAAATCAGCAAAGAAGAAGTCAAACTACCACTCTTTGCAGATAATATGATACTTTATGTGGAAAAACCAAAAGACTCTACTCCAAATCTGCTAGAACTTATACAGGAATTCAGTAAAGTGTCAGGATAAAAAATCAATTCACAGAAATCAGTTGCATTTCTCTACACCAACAACAAGACAGAAGAAAGAGAAATTAAGGAGTCAATCCCATTTACAATTACACCCAAAACCGTAAGATAACCAGGAATAAACCTAACCAAAGAGGCAGAGAACCTGTACTCAGAAAACTATAAAGTATGAATGAAAGAAATTGAGGAAGACACAAAGGAATGGAAAAATGTTCCATGCTCATGCATTGGAAGAACAAATATTATGAAAATGTCTATGCCACCTAAAGCAATCTACACATTTAACACTTTCAATACAATTACTATCAAAATACCATCCTTTTTTTCCAAAGAAATGGAACAAATAATCCTAAAATTTATATGGAACCAAAAACGACCTCGTATAGCCAGAGGAATGTTGAAAAGGAAAGCCAAAGTTGGTGACATCACAAGTCCAGACTTCAAGCTCTATTACAAAGCTGTCATCACCAAGACAGTATGGTACTGGCACAAAAACAGACACATAGATCAATGGAACAGAATAGAAAGCCGAGAAATAGACCCTCAAATCTATGGTCAACTAATCTTCAACAAAGCAGGAAAGAATGTCCAATGGAAAAAAGACAGTCTCTTCAAAAAATCGTGTTGGGAAAATTGGACACTCATATGCAGAAACATGAAACTGGACCATTTCCTTATACCACACACAAAAATAGACTCAAAATGGATAAAGAACCTCAATGTAAGGAAGGAATCCATCAAAATCCTTGAGGAGAACACAGGCAGCAACCTCTTCGACCTCAGCCACAGCAACTTCTTCCTAGGAACATTGTCAGAGGCAAGGGAAGCAAGGGCAAAAATGAACTATTGGGATTTCAACAAGATCAAAAGCTTTGGCACAGCAAGGAAACAGTAAACAAAACCAAAAGACAACTGACAGAATGGGAGAAGATATTTGCAAATGACATGTCAGATAAAGGGCTAGTGTCCAAAATCTGTAAAGAACTTATCAAACTCAACACCCAAAGAACAAATAATCCAATCAAGAAATGGGCAGAGGACGTGAACAGACATTTCTGCCAAGAAGACATCCAGATGGCCAACAGACACATGAAAATGTGCTCCACATCAGGCTCTGGCATCAGGGAAATACAAATAAAAACCACAATGACATACCACTTCACACCAGTCAAAATGGCTAAAATTAACAAGTCAGGAAATGACAGATGCTGGTGACGATGCAGAGAAAGGGGAACCCTCCTACACTGTTGGTGGGAATGCAAGCTGGTATAACCACTCTGGAAAACAGCATGGAGGTTCCTCAAAGAGTTGAAAATAGAGTTACCCTATGACCCAACAATTGCACTACTGGGAATTTACCCTAAAGATACAAATGTAGTGATCTGAAAGGGCATGTGCACCCAAATGCTTATAGCAGCAATATCCACAATAGCCAAACTATGGAAAGAACCTAGATGTTCATCAACAGATGAATGGATAAAGAAGAAGTGGTATATATATATACAATGGAATACTATGCAGCCATCAAAAGAAATGAAATCTTGCCATTTACGATGATGTGGATGGAACTAGAAGGTATTATGCTTAGCAAAATAAGTCAACCAGAGAAAGACAATTATCATATACATCTCCCTGATATGAGGAAGTTGAGAGGCAAAGTGGGGCATTGGGGAGGTAGGAAAGGAATAAATGAAACAAGATGGGATCGGGAGGGAGACAAAACATAAGAGACTCTTAATCTCACAAAACAAACTGAGGGTTGCCAGGGGAAGTGGTAGGGAGAGGGTGGTTGGGTTATGGATGTTGGGGGTGGGGGCGTGTGTGCTATGGTGAGTGCTGTAAAGTGTAAACCTGGCAATTCACAGACCTGTACCCCTGGGGCTAATAATGCATTATATGTTAATAATAAAAAAAAATCCTGAGGTTGGCACTTATGAGCAGGTATAGGCTCTCCACAGTGTCATCAGGGAACCAGAATCATTTTGGCTTCCCACTCCCTGATATCTGGGTGTCTTCCTTGTGTAGCAAATCTAACCACTTAGAACAGTAAAGATGAAAGAAGACAAGAAGTTTCTTGTTCAGCAAATACTTCTTGTAAGTGACTGTTAGCATTTAATCACACAGCTAACTGCAATGGACACCTGGAAATGCAGTCTTTTAGTTAGGCTAAAAGATTATAAATCTATACTAAGGAAGGAGAGAATGAATTATAACAGGCAACAACTAAAATTCTCTGCTATGAAGAGCAGGTGTAACAATAATAAAAATTTCTGTCATCCCACCAAGTCTAACCAAACAATGAGAATAAACAATTTAAGTTTTTTGGATGCCTGGGTGGCTCAGTTGGTTAGGTATCTGCTAGACATCTGCCTTCAGCTGGAGTCATAATCCCGGGGCCCAGGAATCAAGCTCCACATCCAGCTCTCTGCTCAGCAGAAAGCCTGCTTCTCCTTCTCCTTCTGCCTGCCACTCTCCCTTGCTGGTGCTCAATCTCTCTCTCTGTCAAATAAATAAATAAAATCTTTAAAAAATATATGTTTTTTCTTCTGTTTTTATGTGCTGATGGTAATTATTCTGTAACATTTTTCCAAAGCTATGTGCCAGATCAAAAAGTTACAATGTTTATTTATTTGTTTTTTTAGAGAGTGCAAGTGGGTGGGGAAGAGAATCTCCAGCAGACTCCATGCTGAGTGTGGAGCCTAGCAGCAGGGCTCAGTCTCATGACCCCGAGATCATGAGGTGTACCAAATCAAGAGTCAGATGCTTAACTGACTGAGCCACTCAGGTGCCCCCCCAAAAAATCATAATGTTCTATGTATATGAACCCTGTTTTAAATCAATAAGCAATGAACAAGAATGTTTAGAAAAAGCAAGTAATCTAAGTAATGGCAGAATCTGAAATAATGTTTGGGATATCACGATAATTTCTCACCAAACATGGAGAATTGTCTCCCCACCATGGATTAAAGATGGTTATAAATTCTTCAATCCTTCATTCCATTGAGATGTGGGCTTTATTTCCCGTCCCCTGGATCTGAACTGACCCTATGATATGTTTCAATCAATAGAATGCAAAATGATAATGTGTAACTACTGAGACCAGACTTCAAGAGATTTTGCTTCAAGAGCACTTTCTTCCTTTACTGCTTAAAATACTACTCTCTTTTGGAAGTCAGTTGGAATGTTCTTAGAAGTCTAAACCAAATCTAAGTTGAGAGGCCATATGGAGAAGAACAAAGACACAAGGGGTTGTGTAGTCAATACCAACTGCCAGTCACATAAGCAATTTGTATTAAAGGACTCAACCCAGTCAAATCTATGGTATCTGCAATCCCAGCTGATACCATGCTGCACAGAACCATTCAAGTAAATCTAATCAAGCCACATGAAATATGACCTATTTTTAAAGCCAAAAGCCAATAAGTTTTGTTACGGTGATACGTAACTGACACACATACACCTCCCATGTTAGATAAGTGGGAAAATACAATTTCGTTTTGTCTTAAATTTTAAAATTTTGTTGCTTTTTAAAATGATTCTTAAACTTGTTTAAATTGGGAAAACTTATCTTCATGAATAGAAAACTGTGTCTTCTCATCTTTAATTCTATAGAGCCTACGTATGACTAGTAGTACACCTGGACATCAGGTAAATATTTACTTAAGAAACAATGCTTTTTCACAGATACACATTTACAATATCAAAATTAAATATGGTATAAAGACATTTTGATTAGTGTAAAAATCTTAATGAAAGGCTTATTCTTTTGGAGATTATTTTGAGGAGAATGAAGTTTATGGATGGAATGTTTTCCTTCAAGAAAGGAAAGGAAAAAGAAAGAGAGAGAAAGAGAGAGGAAGGAAGGAAGAAAAACAAGGAAGGAAAAAAGAAAAACATTCTTGGTCATCACTTAACCATCTTTTTGTTAGTCATACTGAACTGACATTTGCTTTCTGACTACTCTCCAAAACATATTTCCTGAAATCTTATACAGTGTTTTTTGCAAGTTTACAAGTTCAGAGCTAAGCTCTGATTTCACATATTTTTATTGTTAAAGGAGATACTGAATCCATTCATGATCGAGAATCCAATGTAAAGATTAATCTTGATTGCAATTTTTGATTCTCCTATACCACTAATATTATATAATTATGAATAACTCAAGAAAATATCCTTTGTATTCTGTTGTAAAAAATTATGAGCCTTAGAAATAAACATTTTCATTGAATGATATCTCCTTATTTAAAAATATAAGATTTTTCAAGAAAGAACTACTACCTAAGAATCATATGAAGAAAGAATAATAAATAATCTAAGCTATTATCAGACCTGCATCATAGTTGTATTTTGGTGTACAACAGAAACATTCCATAATTTTAATAGAGGAGAAAGCATTTATTAAAGATATCATTCATTTGATTTACCTTGGATTACATGGCATCTATAAAATATTTCAAATTTAGATAGGTTGTAAATAATCTGACAATAATATTATAATTATTGCAAATCTACATCTTGGAACTGGAGAACTTCTGGAGGTACTATTCATCTCTAAAATATCAGACTTCTTTGATATCAAAAACCCTTCCCTTTTCTTTTGACAGCCAATAACTCTGTCTGCCTTGGTCAAGTACATCTATCAGCCATTTCCCCCCCAAAAGAATAAACCTGAATTTAGAAAAGCTAGTATGTTGTCAGAAGCCTCCTAAATTATAATTCCTTATATCTATAGAGGACCTAACAATTTACACATGCATTATTACTTGATATACAAAGCCACTCTGGGATAGTAAAAGACTACTTTTTTTTGACATAGGTCAAAAAAACGAGACTCTGAAAGGCATTGTACTGGTGACAGTAAATGGCCCAGTGGGAAGTCAATCCAGAACTTCGGCTCCTGGTCTAACGCTCTTGCTACTATATCATGCTGCTTCAAACCACAAAATATACTTTAGCTTGAGGGATTGATAGCAGAACCTACAACTGCTGACTTAAAGAGGAAAGTGTAAATTTATTTTATGTGGTATTAGAAATTACAAAATACTGTAAAGGACAGGGATATAAAGTGTGGTTATTGAAAAAAGAGCCTTTACAAAAATGGTGCTCACAAGAATATATATTTCCTTCCCATGTGTTTTCTGATTCACATCTGTTTAGTGTACTCACCAAAAAAATGAATTTTTTACTACCACCTCCTCTGCAGAACCAAGGTTGCTACAGAGGAGCAAAACATGTGCTATTTTTTCTCATGAATCAAAAATATTACTAAATTCTGATTTTAGAGTCACCATGGTTGGCAGTGATATACAAGTCAAAAGGAACCCCTCATTATTAAGAAAAAATGTTTTCAGTGCTATGTTCTTAATATATAAAATAAACATAAATATTTGGAAAATTTTTCTATTTGAAACTTGTATAGGAAATACTTAAATTTGTTCTGATAGAGACAGAAATGCTTGACATCTTCAGTTGTGGATATGAGAGTATGCTCTGATATAAGAGTGGTAGTCACCGATCTTATTATCAAGAGATGGGTGATTTAATTTAATACATTCTTGACTTTTATGTGGCAGAAATATGTAGCAAAGCTCCAAGAAATTGAGGAACATTGTACTGACCCAACCATGTCTAGCAGTGATTTGAAATTAGGGAGAGCAAAATCCTTCAACCATAGAGTACATCTACATAAATATCAGTAGTTTCTGTATGATTGCATCAGTTCTTATCTTAATAATAGCAAATATCCAGCAACTGAAGCCAGCAAACTCCATCAATGCTACAGTGAAACTGGCTGTACTCATCATGCAAAAAACAAATACGTGTGTCTTCCTCTGAGGATAATGACAACTCAAGCCTGTAACATTAAAAACTTGGTCCTGGATTTTTGGCAAAATCCAGACAGCCCAGCACTTAAATATTTCTCCAAATTGTTTTAATGTTCTTTTTTTACTAGATGGGACAGATTTTTCCTCTTTTATGTATTTTTATTACTAGTATATTTTACCTAATAAGCAAGAATCTTCTCTGAAATGACCTATAGTATGAAAGGGTAAAAATGAATTTTATCAGGTCAGAGGCAAAAGAAGTGTATACAGGTCACTGTCCTCTCTCAAATGCAGGCATACTAAAATCACATTACTTTCATATTTTAAAGCAGGTAGGGGAAAAACCATAGTTATCTATTTCAGCCAGGCCATTTAACAGTATTATAAGAAATTTGCCATCAGTGGTGAACCTGGACATTATTCTACATGGGTTATATTTGTGTTTCATCCATCTTGCATTGGAACTCCTGAAGATTCCTTTATTACTTAACCTCTCAGAGCCTGTCCCATTTTTAAAATGGGACAAAAATAGTAGTGAGGAAATTAAGGCTGCTCTGAGAATTATTTAGCACATGTGAAGCAATGAAAATGGTGTCTGGTCATGGTAGGGCATGCAGCAAGAAAGCATTCACTGTTAGGATCACTACATAGTCCTAACTTTAAGGAGGTTAAGTAAATTAGATCACAGTTCTGTAATAGGAGCCAAAGGATTATTGATTTTCACCAGAAACAAAGTAAAAATTTTAGCAACTGTTTGATAGCTACATTGAGTAAATGTTGAAGTAAAAACCAAAATCTGGGGAGAAGGGTAGAAGAGAAAGAAAGAAAACCAATAATCTATAGGGAAAATTTTTTTAAAAGTGTTATTGCACATACTAAAGTAGGCCTCGGATAGCTTTACAAAAGGAGACAATTCCAATGGTCCTGTGAAACATATTTTCCTCTTGGATGACAAATCTAGAAAATGAGAATACTGAAGATCATATATTTGAGACTGAATGTCACTGAACAGATGACAATGGGTACAAATGCAAAGCAAAGCAGACAAAGGGTAGTATCAAGGTAAATGGAAGTCTGGCAGAAGCAAAAAAACAAACAAACAAACAAACAAAAACAAACCGAAAAAAGTAAGTAAATGACAACGCAATCAATCTTCTGTTCAATATATACAAAAAAGATGGAGGAAATGAAACAGAGGAACATGAACAGGGGGAAGAGACAGGTCAACCATAAAACAGACTCTTTACTAAGGAGAACAAACTGAGGGTTGCTGGACAGGAGGTGGCGGGGTGGAGGGGAGGGTGGGTTAAATCGGTGATGGGGTCTAAGGAGGGCACTTGTAATGAGCACTCAGTATTGTAAGCAAATGATGAATCATTAAATTCTACCCCTGAAACTAATATTATACCATTTGCTAACTAACTTGAATTGAAATAAAAACTTAAAGAAAAGAGAGAGATGGAGGCAGATAACTTACAATAAGGGGAAAAAAAAACTATTGGGGCGCCTGGGTGGCTCAGTGGGTTAAAGCCTCTGCCTTTGGCTCAGGTCATGATCCCAGGGTCCTGGGATGGAGCCCCGCATCAGGCTCTCTGCTCAGCATGGAGCCTGCTTCCTCCTCTCTCTCTGCCTGACTCTCTGCCTACTTGTGATCTCTGTCTGTCAAATAAGTAAATCTAAAAAAAAAACCAAAAAAACAAACAAACAAAAAAACTATTAAAAATATCTGGTGACAGAATGGTAAGAAGAAAACACCCAAATATAAAATGGAGAAAAAGGAAAATCTGATAATCAGGAGGGGAAAACTCTGAGCTCCAGTTCTGTAACATTTTTGCTTACATGTGATGCAACATTTTAAACAAGACAACTGAAGCGGTGTGCTATTTTTAGAGATCCTGAAGATCACCTACAAATGGAAATGATTTATAAAGGAACAAAATTTTGGAAAAGGTTCAAAACAAAAGAAGGAAATGGCTCAGGATCAAGATTCTAATTCAAGATTTCCTGACACTCAGCACATGCTGACAATTTTAGTAGGGATGGTCCCATTAAAGACAGATTTAACTCTTAAATTCCTCTTTTTTGTTTCATGGATTCCTTTCCTTCAAAAATTATTATATGATATTTAAGATATTCCACAGAGTTAACTACCTGAATATGATATTTTCTATAGATTATTTACTATCCAAAGTAGGCTCAGTGACTTATTGTATAGATGAAATGTCACAAGATGACAAGCTTATCTTTTGGTAAACAGGCTTATCTTACCTGTCAATTCTTTCTTTTTTAAAGAGGTATAATTGACACACAACACTATATTAGTTTTAGGTACAGAACATGATGATTTGATACACACACACACACACAGAAATGATCACCACAATAAATCTAGTTACCATCCATCTTCATATGGTTATATACTTTTTTTCTTGTGATGAGAATTTTTAAGATTTACCCTCTGGGCGACTTATAAAAATGTACTACAATATTATTGACTATAGTCACCATGCTGTACATTACAACCCCCTGACATTTATTTTATAACTGGAAGTTTGTACCTTTTCACCGATGTCATTACCCCTCAAACCCCTTCCCCTCTGGCAAGCACCATTTTTTTTTCTGTAGCCATGAGTTTTATTTAATTTGTTTTTAGCTTCCATATGTAAGTGAATTCATACAGTATTTGTCTTTCTGACTTATTTCACATAGCAAAACACCCTCAAGGTCCATCCATGTTATCACAAGTTGCAAGATGTCATTCTTTCTTATGATTAAGTTATATATATATAACATATATATATATATACACACACACACACACGCATACATATAGCCTTTGATGGACACAGGTTGTTGCCATATCTTGGCTATTGTAAATAATGCTGCAATGAACTTAGGGTTGCATTTATCTTTTCAAATTTGTGTTTTCATTTTCTTTAGATAAATAGCCAGAAGTGGAAATGTCGTATCATACGTAGTTCTATTTTTAATTCTTTGAGTAATCTCCATACTCTTTTTTATAGTGGCAGCTCCAATTTGCATTCCTACCAATGATGCACAAGGGTTTCCTTTTCTCTATACCTTTTGAGAATAGTCATTCTAACAGATGCGATGGGATATCTAATTAGTTTTGATTTGCACTTCCCTGATAATTAGTGATGTATATCTTTTTGTGTGCCTGTTGGCCACCTGTAGGTCTTCTTCAAAAAAATGTCTACTCAGATTCTCTGCCTTTCTTAAAGTCTTTTTTTGGCTTTTTACTGTTGAGTTGTAGGAGTTCTTTATATATTTTGAATATTAATCACTTATTAGATATATGATTTGTGAATATTTCTCCCATTCAATACGTGGCCTTTTCACTCTGTTGATGGTTTCCTTTGCTATGCAGAAGCTTTGTTCGAGGTAGTCCTGCTTGTTTATTTTTGCTTTCATTGCCTTTGCTTTTAAAGTTAGATCCAAAAAATCATTGTCAAGGCCAATGTCAAGGAATTTACCATCTGTTTTTTTTTGTTTGGTTGGTTTTGGTTCTTTGACTTTATATCTATAGGTCTAAAAATCAAGTCTTCAATACATTTTAAGTTAATTTTTGTGTATAAGATAGCAGTCGAGTTTCTTTTTTTTTTTTGCATGTGGCTGGCCAGATTTCCTAATGCCGTTTATTAAAGAGATGTCATTTCCCCATTATATATTGTTGGCTTCTCTGTCATAAACTAGTTGACCATACATGGGTGAGTTCATTACTGGACTCTCTATTCTGTTCCATTGATCTATGTGTCTGTTTTTATGCCAATACCATAATGTTTTTGATTACTACAGTCTTTTCCTACAGCTTGAAATCAGAAAGTATGGATGTCTTCAGCTCTTTCTCAAGATTGCTTTGGCTATTTGAGGTGATTCATGCTCTACACAAATTTTAGGATTATTTATTCTATTTCTGTGGAAATGTTTTTGGAATATCAATATGGGTGGCATTAAATCTGTAGATTGCTTTGATTAATATGGATATCTTAACAATATTAATTCTTCCAATCCATAAGTACAGAATCTTTCCATTTCTTCAATTTCTTGTATCTTTTTCAATTTCTTCTGTCAGTGTTTTATAGTTTACATTGTACAGATCTTTCACTTCCTTGATTAAATTCATTCCTGGGCATTTATTATTTTTGATATCATTGTAAATGAGATTATTTTCTTAATTTCTTTAATAGCTTATTGTTAGTATATAGAGATACAACAGATCCTTGCATTCTGATTTTGTACCTGGAAAATGTACTGAATTTATTAGTTTTCAGTTTCTGTGGGGAGTCTTTAGGGTTTTTTTTTTATATAAAATCATGTCATCTGCAAACTGTGACAGTTTTACTTCCTTTCAAATTAGGATGCCTTTTCTTTTTCTTGTCTAAGTGCTCTGGCTAGGACTTTCAATACTATGTTAAATAAAAGCGGTAGGAGTGAACATCCTTGTCTTGTTGATGATCTTAGAGGAAAGATTTTCAGCTTTTCACCACTGAGTATGATGTTAGGTGTGGGCTTGTCATATATGGCCTTTATTACATTGAGGTACATTCTATTTCCACATTGTTGAGTTTTTATCATAAATAAATGTCGATTTAGCTAAGGGACATTTTAGGGTCCCTGGATTTTTTCTTTTTCTTTCTTTAGGGCTAGCAGAAGAGGAAGTGATGCCTTACATCTTTCTTGAATTTTACCCAGCATATATTCCCCTGGCCTCAGTATAAAGGGCTGGGACCTACTGTACGGGCATGTAGGGTATTTTCCATAATGATGATTTCAGCAAGGATGACCTCATCATCAGATTCAGGGATTTTTTTCCCCCACAAACCAAAGGGGAGGGCCACCCTCAGCTAAATCCATCCTTGTGACTTCAGTTTCTCCCTCCAGGGAGCTCAGGAACGAGTGCGCTGGGTTATAAACTTCTGTATATTATATAGGCAGGTATGGCTGGCTCCTTACTGTCTTCCTCCTTCTCACGTGAAGGGAACAAAGGAGGAGCCTTCAGCAAGAAATACCCACTTGCCCACAAAATTCACTCTCCAGCCTACTCTGTAGGCATAGGTCTTCACATGAGAAATATGACACCCCAAATCCTCAGCCTTTTTCTAAACTAAGAAGTAGTGCCAGCCAGGGCACAAGCATATTCCTTGCACCTTCCCTACATCTAAGAGAATGCAGGGGAAAACTTTAATAAAAGCTGGACCTTCCCTCCAGAGATTTTAAAGTCCTTTTGTATTCCATGAAAAGTTGTTTTTAGGGGAACAGGAGGTCGGAAAAACTGCATTTCAGAAATGCTGTCGTAATGGTTTTTAACACTTTTACTCATCTTACTGGTGCTATTTTGTAGGATAAGGAAAAATGCAGACAGGTTTTGTGGGAAAATTTTTAAACACTTTTTTTTTAAAATCACAGACTTCTATTTTTATGTTTTAACATTTTCATATTTTTTTTGTGTAACTGGAATCACGTAACAAGTAAGGGGAAAAATTGTGCCTTGTTTCAACAGTTTTGCTAATTTTTAGGCTGAAAGATGACAGATGCCTAGAGTTTACCTTGTAGTGAATTAAAATCAGTATTTCTCTTTAAAAGGGGGGAGTGCACCTGACTGGCTCAGTCTGTTATGTGTCTAACTTTTAATTTCTGTTCAGGTCATGACCTCAGGTTGTGAGATTGAGCCCCCGGTCTGTTGGTCTTAACACCCAATATGGAGCCTGTTTGAGATTCTTTCTTCTTCTCATTCCTCTCTTTCTGTCCCTCCTTCCCATGAGCATGTATGAACTCACATACACGCACTTTCAAATAAATAAATAAATAATGTTGAATTTTGTCAACCTTTTTTTGCATCTATGTAATTTTTATCCTTCATTTTGTTAATGTGGTACATCACCTTGATTGATTTGTGGATGTTGAATCATCGTTGCATCTCTGGAATAAATCTCACTTAATCATGATGTATAATCCTTTTAATGTATTGTTGAATTCAATTTGTGAACAAACTGTGTAAAAAAGTCTGTTAAGACTTTTTGTGTCTATGTTCATCAGAGACATTAGCCTGAAATTTTCCTTTTGTTGCAGTGTTTTTGTATACGTGTAATTCTGGCTTTGTAAAATGAGTTTGGGAGCGTTCTCTTCTCTTCATTGTTTTGGAAGAATTTGAGAAGAATGGGAATTAAATCTTTGAATGTCTGGTAGAATTTAAAAGTTAAGTTGTCGTCTGGTCCTGGACATTTATTTGTTGGGAGGATTTTTATTATTGAGTCAATCTCCTGACAGGTAACTGGTCTATTCAGATTTTGTATTTCTTCATGATTTGGTCTTGGGAGATTGTATGTTTCTAAGAAATTATTTCTTCTAGGTTGTCCAATTGTTCGTATATAATTGTTGAAAGTAGTCTTTTAAGATCCTTATCTGTGGTATCACTTGTAATTTCTCTCTTCTTGGTTAATCTAGCTAAATGTTTATTAATTTTGTTTATCTTTTCAAAGAACCAGCTTTTTTTTTTTAATTTTTATTTTTTTTATTTTTTTGACAGATAGAGATCACAAGTAGGGAGAGAGGTAGGCAGAGAGAGAGAGAGGAGGAAGCAGGCTCCCTGCCAAGCAGAGAGCCCGATGCGGGGCTCGATCCCAGGACCCTGGGATCATGACCTGAGCGAAAGGCAGAGGCTTTAACCCACTGAGCCACCCAGGCGCCCCTCAAAGAACCAGCTTTTAGTTTCATTGATTTATTCTATTGTCTTTTAAGTCTCTATTTCACTTATTTCCACTTTAATCTTTGTTACTTCCTTCTTTCTATTAACTTTAGGCTTTGTTTTTTCTTTGTTGTTGTTCTTCCTTTAGGTATAAAGATTGTTTCATATTTTCTTGTTGTTGGATTTTTTGTTTGTTTTTTTGTTTGTTTGTTTGTTTTAAGATTTTATTTATTTATTTGACAGAGAGAGATCACAAGCAGGCAGAGAGGCAAGCAGAGAGAGTGAGAGGGAAGCAGGCTCCCCGCCGAGCAGAGAGCCCGATGCGGGACTCGATCCCAGGACCCCGAGACCATGACCTGAGCCGAAGGCAGTGGCCTAAACCACTGAGCCACCCAGGCGCCCCTTGTTTGTTTTTTTGAGGTAGGCTTGCATCCTATGACCTTTCCTCTGAACTGCTTTCAAACAATAAATTTTGGACATCTGTATCTCATAGATTTTGGGATGTTGTATTTCCATTTCATTAGTCTCAAGGTGTTTTTCTGATTTCTACTTTTATTTCTTTATTGACCCATTGGTTACTTAGTAGCATGTTGTTTAATCTCCACATAATTGTGATCTTTCCAGTTTTCTTCTTATAATTGATTTCTAGTTTCATACCACTGTGGTCTGAAAGAAATGCTTCATATGATTTCAATCTTAAATTTATTGAGTCTTGTTTTATGGACTAACATATGGTCTATCCTAGAGAATGTTCCATGTGCATTTGAGAGAAATGCATATTCTGGTGCCACTGGATGGAATGTTTTGGATCTATTAAGTCCATCTATCTGCCACTAAAGGCAAATCCTTCTTTATTGATTCTCTGTCTATGTGACCTTTCCATTGATATAAGTGGGGTAATCATGTCCCCTTCTATTATTGTATTGCTGTCAATTTCTCCCTGTAGATCTGCTAAAATTTGCTTTATTTAGGTGTTCTTATGTTTGAATATGTAAATATTTACAAATATCATATCCTCTTGTTAGATTGACCCCCTTTATCATTAATGCCTTTCTTTACCTTTCATTACAGTCTTTGTTTTAAAGTCCATGTTGTCAGGGGGCACCTAGGTGGTTCAGTCAGTTAAGCATCTGCCTTTGGCTCAGGTCATGATCCCAGGGTCCAGGGATTGAGCCCTGCACTGAGCTCTGTGCTCAGTAGGGAATCTGATTTTCCCTATCTCTCTGCCCCTGTTCATGTTCTCTCTCTCATTCTCTCTTTCAAATAAATAAATAAATCTTTTTTAAAAATGGGGCGCCTGGGTGGTTCAGTGGGTTAAGCTGCTGCCTTCGGCTCAGGTCATGATCTCGGGGTCCTGGGATTGAGTCCCATATCGGGCTCTCTGCTCAGCAGGGAGCCTGCTTCCCTCTCTCTCTCTCTCTGCCTGCCTCTCTATCTACTTGTGATCTCTCTCTGTCAAATAAATTTAAAAAAAACTTAAAAAAATAAAATAAAATAAATTCTACGTTGTCTGAAATAACTAGAACTACCCCAGCTTTCTTTTTGGTTTCATTTGCATGGAATATTTTTTTTTCTATCCCTTCACCTTGCCTGTGTTTCCTTACATCAGTAGTGAATCTTTCATAGGCCACATATACATGAGTCTTGTCTTTTCTTTGTTTTTGTTTTGTTTTGTTTTGTTTTTAAAGATTTTATTTACTTGACAGAAAGAGATCACAAGTAGGCAGAGAGGCAGGCAGAGAGAGAGAGAAGGAAGCAGGCCCTGTTGAGAAGAGAGCCCAATGCGGGACTCGATCCCAGGACCCTGAGATCATGACCTGAGCCGAAGGCAGCGGCTTAACCCACTGAGCCACCCAGGCGCCCCTGTTTTTGTTTTCTATCCATACAATTACTTTCTGTCTTTGGATTGGAAAATTTAGTTCCTTTACATTAAAAGTAATTATTGATAGGTATGTACTTATTGCTATTTTGTTCATTGTTTTCTGGTTGTTTTATAGTTCCTCTCTTTTCATCTTCTCTTGCTTTCTTCCCTTCTGGTTTGATTTCTTTAATGCTATACTTAATTTATTTTCTCATTATCTTTTGTGTATCTGCTCTCAGTTTTTGTTTGTGGTAATCATGAGGCTCATACATAAGATCCTATCTAAACAATAGTCTTTTTTAAGTCAATAGCAGCTTACTTTTTTTTAAAGATTTTATTTATTTATTTGACAGACTGAGATCTCAAGAAGGCAGAGAGGCAGGTGGTGGGGTGGGGGAAGCAGACTCCTCACTGAGCAGAGAGCTCAATGTGGGGCTCAATCCCAGGACCCTGGGATCATGACCTGAGCCAAAACCAGAGGCTTTAACCCAATGCACCACCGGTCCCCAGCAACTTACTTTTTATGAAGGAGCTGCTCAGCTAGTTTTCAGGTCATTTTCAGAGGAATTATCCCATATGTAGCTGTAGACTCAGTGTGTTCCCAGGAGGAGGTGAATTTAGGATCTTGCTAGGCTGCCATCCTGGACCATACCGTCCACATTCGGCATACCTGCCAATTCTTAAGAAATTATTATAGTGTAACATAACAAGACACAAAGCAATTATTCTAAATATTTCAATTAGTCCTTTCTTCCTTTTTCCTCAACCATGGTTATAGGAAATCAATAGGTTTCCACTTGATATCCCACTCCCCAAAATACCCAATTGGTCATCATCAATTGGCCTTATCTATTTTGGTGTTATCATTGATAGCTCTTTCTTAGGCTTTTTAAAAATCCCCATTACCTCCCCTACATCTAGATGACTTTCATTTGCCATTTAGACGATTTCCTATCAATACTGCCTTTACTTCTAGGTTACAAGATTTATAAATTTTAGTAGTTCTACCTAAAGAAAAAAAGTGCCTGGCCAAGAAACATTAGATTGAAAGACTTGCTGCTTAAAAGATGAAGTACAAATATTTTGCATATAAAATACTACAAATAGAATCAGTGGGCTTATCAGGGCAGGAAATGATCCAATCGTTCAAGGACTCAAATCCCATTCAGAAAAGAAACTATTTATATGTTCTGTTGGTAGGTTGCCCAAGACCCACATGACTAATCTTTTTTTTTGTCAAGCATTACTATCAAAGGGCCACATTATACCATTTTAAATAAGAGTACTCCCAATTATTTGCAAATGGCATAAGTAATCCAAACATCCTTTTATTAACTATATGTAAAATGTATAATTATATATGACTATATATAAAAGGTATTCAAAAGGGTGCCTGGGTGGCTCAGTGGGTTAAGCCGCTGCCTTCGGCTCAGGTCATGGTCTCGGGGTCCTGGGATCGAGTCCCGCATCGGGCTCTCTGCTTGGCGGCGAGCCTGCTTCCCTCTCTCTCTCCCTGCCTGCCTCTCTATCTACTTGTGGTCTCTCTCTGTCAAGTAAATAAATTTAAAAAAAAAAAAAAAGGGGGCGCCTGGGTGGCTCAGTGGGTTAAAGCCTCTGCCTTCAGCTCAGGTCATGATCCCAGGGTCCTGGGATCGAGCCCCACATCAGACTCTCTGCTCTGGGGGAGCCTGCTTCCTCCTCTCTCTCTCTCTCTGCCTGCCTCTCTGCCTAGTTGTGATTTCTCTCTGTCAAATAAATAAAAATAAAAAAATAAAAAAAAAAGGTATTCAAAAGAATGAGTATAGGGGTGCCTGGGTGGCTCAGTGGGTTAAAGCCTCTGCCTTCAGCTCAGGTCATGATCCCAGGGTCCTGGGATCGAGCCCCACATTGGGATCTCTGCTCTGTGGGGAGCCTGCTTCCTCCTCTCTGTCTGCCTGCCTCTCTGCCTGCTTGAGATCTCTGTCAACTAAATAAATAAAATCTTAAAAAAAAAAAGGAATAAGTATAGATGGTTAAGACATGGGTCCACTGTCTTCACTTTCTTGGGCTGAAAACCACAGAGTAATCTGATATAACACTCAACACAATATATGGCAAGTGAAAATGACTTCCTAGGCATGAGGAAGCTCAAAACCAAGTGCCTGCAGATGGGCATAGACAAGAAGGGAGGTGCTGATTCACACCTTGAAACCCCACTCTGAGGGAAAATAATTGCCATCTAAGAAATTATTTATCAAAGCAAAGTCACAGGTGATAGCAGAATGAAAACATTTTCAGCCAAAATATATGCAAACTGTATTCTTTCTCATGAAGCTGCTGGAGGATATGCTTAATCAACACAATATAGGTGTAAAGCAGTAAATAGGAACCCTCTTTTCCCCCAATAGGGAAGAGAAGCAAAGGGGTTTCCTAAGATCTGGAAAAGCGGGGAAGTCATAAGATAAAACTTTGCATATTTCATTGGCAAGCAGTCCACACTGTAGAGAGAAGACAGAAGCCTTTAGGAGGTATGTTTCCAGGAAAAAAACTATTACCTAATTTTGTCAAGGAGAAAAATTAAATTGTGAGACTTTTTTCAAAGATGTCAGAAAGTAGTTGAAGATGTAGACAGGTTCAAACATGTAGACAGAGTTTTAAAAACTGACAAAAATTTAAGAAAAACAAAAAGGTTTACAAAAAGGAAATGCAATCACTACAAAGAAACATGGAAGAGCAGGGACTATGTCCATAGTCATCATTGTGAAAGCCCTGAGAAGAAATTTAAGTTATCTGTTTGGAATAATTTAGAAAGGAAAGAAGGAATCTTAGAGTGGAAAGAAAAAAAAAAATCAGATACCACAATAGGAAATCACAGTCCTTTAAAATACATTAATCAAAAGAATGCAGTAATCCATACTTCCTTATATAGAAGGCAAATACCAGTGTAAACTACTAAAAGAGTACAAAATGATTATTTCTGAAGAGAAACTAAGAAAGATGTACAAAAGAGTGAAGCCTTTTAGTCTAAATCTCCTAGCACTATTTCACCTTTTAAACTATGTATACAAACTACTTTTCTATAAAATAGAAAATTTCAAAGTATCAACAACTCATTTAAAAACATTTTTTATTGGTACGTGGGTGGCTCAGTCAGTTAAGCAGCTGTCTTCAGCTCAGGTCACCATCCCAAAGTCCTCAGATCAAGCCCCGCACTGGGCTTCCTGCTCAGTGGAGAGCCTGCTTCTCCCTCCCCCTCTGCCTACTGCTCTGTCTACTTGTACTCTCTCTGTATCTCTCTGCCAAATAGATAAATAAAAATCTTCAAAAAAAAGCACAACACATTTTTTACATTAAAAAAAAATACCTTCCTTCTAATGACTATATCTGAATTCATAGAAAACCAGCATGAATATTAAAATGATGCATTTTTTCAAAAAGGTGGATGGAATAAAGCTGGATAGCTTTAACTAATGTTTAAATTATCTTGAGATTAAATTTGTTAACTTGGCAAATTAAACACTGATAGCAAAAGACTCATTTCCTATTCATGGCTTCAGCACGCTGCATTTCCTATTTCTGACTTGTCTTCTTAATTAAAAGAAAAAATAAAAAAATAAAACTCTCTAATAAAATATGGATAAAATGTCATTTCTGCAAAAGACAAGAAGTGTCACTCAAGGGGAATCAAAAAATGCTTAGTGAATATCATGGTGAATATCAAGTCATCTCATCCTAAAAATGAGTCTCAGGTACCCTTCCAAAAAATACTTGATTATGTCCAGAGCAAACACTGGTTGCTTCTTCTCCCAAGCAGGTGAAGTAGACTTGTAGAAGTATATGCTGATGTGGAAAAGCCCATTTGTGTGCAGGTTTTCACCAACACATTCCTCCTGCACAGGTCACAGGGGTGTGACTCACCAAGAACAATGCCTGTGAAATCTTTATTTTCTATTTTACTATCTTACTTGTTTGACTCTCCTACTAGAGCTCAAGCCCCTTGAGAGTTGTAGCCATGTCTTATTCACCTTCGTTGTTCCAAGTAAGCAACACAACGTGATGCCCAGTAGTTTCCCAATAAAAATCCAATGAATCACTGTACAAATTTGTGAGTAAATCAGTATCAGACTCTCAACCTCTTTTGAAAATGTAAAACGAGATCTATTTTTTTTTTTTTTAAGACAAAACTCGGGGTGCCTGGGTGGTTCAGTGGGTTAAGCCTCTGCCTTCGGCTCTGGTCATGGTCTCAGGGCCCTGGGATCAAGTCCCACATCAGGCTACCTGCTCAGCGGGGAGCCTGCTTCCCCCGCTCTCTTTCTGCCTGTCTCTCTTCCTACTTGTAATCTCTGTCAAATAAATAAAATCTTTTAAAATTTAAAAAAAAAAAAGACAAAACTCGTATGTGTAACTGCTAGTGAACCTTTGCACAGCATTTTAAGTAAGAGGATACTGGGGCACCTGGGTGGCTCAATGGTTTAAAGCCTCTGCCTTTGGCTCAGGTCATGATCCCAGGGTCCTGGGATTGAGTCCTGCATCGGGCTCTCTGCTCAGCAGGGAGCCTGCTTCCCTTCCTCTCTCTGCCTGCCTCTCTGTCTACTTGTGATCTCTGTCAAATAAATAAATAAAATCTTTAAAAATAAATAAATAAATAAGAGGATACTTTTTGAAAGCCAATTGCCTACTCTTTGTGCTTCTGTCACACATCTGCAAAGGAAAGGTCAATAGGAAAAAAAATATTTAGATTTCATTTACTTTTCAGAATGTAATAATTCCCTTTTAAAATAAACATCACACTTGCTAATTATTACTTCTACTGTTCAGAAAAATAGTCTGAACTTACTACCAGGTATCAGAACTTTAGCTCTCACAGGGCAAGGAAATGATTATTACAATGAGAATAGTGATATTACTGCACCTGCATCATCATATTCTACCTCAAGTTCCACATGCCTCAGCTTTAAAAATGTAGGTCTTGGGAAATCAGACACATTATATATATATTACATGGTCACATTTACACACACACACACACACATACACATTCTGCATTGCAGTAGATACCTGAATCAGAAATACAGTGTCACAAGGAAATTTTCAACAATAAACAGTGCCAAGCAGTGCCTTGCAACTGTGGTAAGTACAGGCATAAAAATAACCTAGAAAGCATTTTCAAATATATTTCTCCTTTCTATGCCCTCCCTATCTTGAAGGTTTTCCTTTTTGTTGTTTTTGTTGTTGTTGTTCTTGCTCCTTTAACTCCCATGGTCTGCCAGTTAAGAATCATTTCTGTACTGAGCCACAATTATTGACTGAAATATGTCCTATACTCCTGGCATGCTGTGGGGACAGCAACAAACATATAAAGGTCACCTACATTTTTAAGACATGGTTCAGTTTGGTGATGAATACAGCCTAGCTAATAAACCAACTTCACCAATTGGTGTGGCTGCCTGAAATCAAAGTTGAAAAATATTTTAAGACCCTTTTTGGATTCAGAAACAGATGTAGTAATTAGGAATGTCTGCTGAGGTAGAAGTAGGGGCTACAACATATTTGGGATAGATGCCATCTCCTCTTCTAGATGTCATAGGCCAGCCCACTAAGTTCACTCACGGTGAAGATCACAGGCTCCTTTAACAGCAAACACCTCGATTTACTTGAAGAAGTAATTAGGTTGGGAGGCAGTATGGCAGGAAGAAAGGAGCACACGTGCTCATCTGGGCCCTGCTAACAATGAGCTGTATGATCTGGTTCTCTGGGCAAGTTTCCTCATCTTAACACAAGCAAAGGGATCTCTGAGGTCTCTACCAAAAGGTCTAAGATTCCTTTTTTTCTTTTTTTTTTTTCTTTCTGTAGTTTCTAACCCATGAGAGCAGGAGTGTTTGAAACTTACATTTAAATCTCATCAACTCACAAAAATCACAGCAATCAATTAAGGCTCATCTTCTAATTTTTGTACTTTAAGCATAACCAGAGGCCTTAATTTAAATATGTAGGGTGTGCCCTGCATTTTGTAGAGATGGTAATGATAGATGGTGACTTAGTTTGACATTTTAAAGAAAATGTCCTCCTTCCCCCAGGAACAAAACTTATCATAACAGTATTTATACAGATTTATCTATGATTGAAACATTCCAAATATGAAAGAGCAGGGATTTAGTTAAATTATTATACATCTTGTTGATAGGCTACCATACAATTATTGGAAATTATGCATGAGAATGTTTAAATACATGGGAAAATATGGGAAGTAAAAGTATATTCGGGGTTTAATCCTTTAGGTATAAAAGCTACATGTGTTTGAGCTTAAGGAGAAAAAAACAAAAGAAAGACAAGAATGTTTTTTCTGGATTATAGACTAACTCTGGATGTCCAAAGCCAAAGTAAGTGAATAAAGGGTTACATATCTCTAGTGTGGAGGCCAAAGCAGTCCTGGTATCCAAAATAAATGTATGCATAGGATGAAGCCTAAAAAAAAAAAAAAAAATGTTAGCTGAATGAGTAGGAGAGGCCACACAGATGGAGACACTTCACTCAGAGATGGAGAGAGAAGTGAAGAGGTGAAAAATTAGTCAGCAAGGCTGGGTCCTAGTTACTTAAGACTAAACCCAGCAGAAGAAGAGTAAATAATAAAGATTAGAGTAGAAATCAATGAAACAGAAATGAACAGTAGAATAGATCAACAAAACTAACTATAGGATAGGAAAGCAACTGCTATGAAAGAATAAATAAGATTGATTAACTCTTGGACAAACTTAACAAAAAAAAGAGAGAAAGGACCCAAATTAATAAACTTATGTATGAAAGAGATCAAAATGAACACCAAAGAAATACAAACAATTAGAAGAACATATTATGAGCAACTATATGCCGACAATTAGGCGATGTGAAAGAAATGGATGAATCCCTAGAGAAGTATAAACTACCAAAACTGAAACAGGAGGAAATTGAAAACCTAAACAGACACATAACCAGTAAGGAAATTGAAGCAGTCATCAAAAATCTCCCAACAAACAAGAGCCCAGGGCCAGATGGATTCCTAGGGGAAGTCTACCAAATACTTAAAGAAGAACTAATATCTATTCTTCTGAAGCTGTCTCAAAAAATAGAAATGGAAGAAACTCTTCCAAACTATTTCTATGAGGCCAGCATTACCTTGATCCCAAAATTAAACAAAGACTCCACCAAAAAGGAGAATTACAGACCAATATCCCTAATGATCATGGATGCAAAACTTCTCACCAAGATACTAGCTAACAGGATTCAAGAGCGGGCTATGGACATTGGGGAGGGGAGGCGAACCATAAGAGACTATGGACTCTGAAAAACAACCTGAGGGTTTTGAAGGGTCAGGGGTGGGAGGTTGGGGGAACAGGTGGTGGGTGATGGGGAGGGCACGTTTTGCATGGAGCACTGGGTGTTGTGCAAAAAGAATGAATACTGTTACGCTGAAAAAATAAATAAAAAGGGAAAAAAAACAAAAAAAAAAACAAACAAAAAAAAACAATACATGAAAAGGATTATTCACCATGATCAAGTAGGATTTATTCCTGGGCTGCAAAGGTGGTTCAAAATCCCTAAATCAATCAGTGAGATACACTACATAAATAAAAGAAAGGACTAGAACCATATGATCCTGTCAAGAGATGCAGAAAAAGCATTTGACAAATTACAGCATCCTTTCTTGATCAAAACTCTTTACAGTGTAGGGATAGAGGGTTCATACCTCAATATCATAAAAGCCATATATGAAAAGCCCACAGAAAATATCATTCTCAATGGGGAAAAACTGAGAGCTTCTCCCCTAAGGTCAGGAAGAGGACATGGATGTCCACGCTCACCATTGCTGTTCAACATAGTACTAGAAGTCTTAGCCTCCACAATCAGACAACAAATAAAAGTCATCAGAATTGGCAAAGAAGTCAAACTCTCACTCTTTTCAGATGACATTATACTCTATGTGGAAAACCCAAAGGACTCCACCCCCAAATTGCTAGAACTCATACAGGAATTCAGCAAAGTGGTAGAATATAAAATCAACGCACATAAAGCGGTTGCATTCCTATACACTAACAATGAGACTGAAGAAAGAGAAATTAAGGAGTCAGCCCCAATTACAACCGTATCCAAAACCATAAGATACCAAAGAGGCAAAGGATCTGTACTCAGAAAACTATAGGGCACTCATGAAAGAAATTAAGGAAGACACAAAGAAATGGAATAACATTCCATGCTCATGGATTGGAAGAACAAATATTATTAAAATATCTATGCTGTGTAGAGCAATCTATACACACAATGCAATCCCCATCAAAATACCACCAACTTTTTCACAGAGCTGGAACAAATCATCCAAAAATTTGTATGGAACCAGAAAAGACACTGAAGAGCCAAAGGAATATTGAAAAAACAAACAAATAAAGCTGATGGCATCACAATTCCAGACTTCAAGCCCTATAACAAAGCTGTAATCATCAAGACAGTATGGTACTGGCACAAAAACAGACACTTAGATCAATGGAACAGACCTGAAATACCGGAAATGGACCCTTAATTCCATGGTCAACTAATCTTTGACAAGGAGGAAAGAATAGCCAATGGAAAATAGTCTCTTCAACAAGAAGACAGTCTCTTCACATGCTGAAGAATGAAACTGGACCATTTCCTTACACCACACACAAAAATAGACTCAAAATGGATGAAAGACCTAAATGTGAGATAGGAATCCATCAAAATACTAGAGGAGAACACAGGCAGCAACTTCTTTGACCTTGGCCTCAAGAATTTCTTGCTAATTCTAGGAACAGAAAATCAACCACTTTCTCAAAAGTAGGACATGCAGAGAAGTGAATCCAAAGCCACAGGAACATGGACTGCAGGGGCAGGGACCAGCAACTGGCAAGCAATTGAGCAGCAGAGCACAAAATCGTAATTTTTAGAAGTTTGCTCCAGTGAGGGACATAGCTCCAGAGGTTAAAAGGGGGTGAACCCTCACAGCAACAGTGTAGTCTCAGGACCCATGGGGACACAAAAAGACCAGGGGTGTCTGAGGGTGGTAGAGCCCCCAGGTATCAGAGCAGGGAAGCTGGCTGGAGAGACAGAGCCAGACTGTGGGCTCTCAGTTCGGGATTACCTTAAACTGTGATCCTAGGCACAGTCAGACCACTGCTCTTTAAGCAGGGACCCCACAAGTCATAGATCTGGAGACCCCCTTCCTTCCTCCTCTGGGAGGAGAGGCACGGGAGTGGACAGCAGGAATCTGCTGGGTTTGGAGACTCCAAAGGGGCCATGCACCAGAGATAGAAATGCTCAGTCTCAGGCAGAGTGCGTCCAGAGACCAGGGAATTAGGAGGGATTGAGTGCTTTTTTCTGAACACACACTGAGGAGTGGAGCCCCAAGCTCTTGGCTCCTACAGGGCCAGAAATTGGGAGGCCGCCATTTTCATTCCTATCCTCCAAATCTCTATGGAAAGCATTCAGAGAACTGAAAGCTACCTAGAGTGAACTGGAGTAGATTATTTAGACTGGCCCCTGGCAAGGGCGGTGCAATTCCACCTTGGGCAAAGACATTTCAGAAGCACTGCAAACAGGTTTCGTCCCCCAGAAGATCAGCAAGAACATCAGGCCAAGACCAGGTTCATGGATCAATGAGAACTGCAAAACTCCACAGCTAGGGGAAAGCAAAACATGGATTTCATGACTTTTTTTCCCATGATCCTTTAGTCTTTCAAAGTTGAATTTTTTAATTTTATTTTTTCTTATTCTATTTTTTTAATATTGCTTCTTTCGTATTTTAACATCTTTTAACTATTTATCTTATCAACACTCTTTTAAAAATCTTTTAAAATTTTCATTGTTATAGTCATCTTTATTCTTTCATTGTATTTAACCTTATTTCTTGTAGACATATAGGGTTTTCCTCTTTAAAATTTTGGAATACAATTTCTTATAATAGATCAAAATACACCCTAAATCTAGCACATAACTTTGTTCTAGCCTCCAGCCTGATCATTCTTTCCTCTTTCCTTCTTTTATGACCAACTTCTTATCAATTCCTTTTTAGAATATTTTTTAATTTTCATCATTACATTCATATTCCATCCCTTCATCATGTCTACCTTATTTTTGTAAATTTTTTTTGTTTAAAATTTGGGGAGGTAGTTTCTTCTAACAGATGAAAATACACCCCAAATCAAGTGTATATAAATTATTATATTACACTATATTAACTATATCTATTATATTAGATATAATTATTATATATAAATTATATGTTATACTATATATGATATATGTATAAATATATTTTTTTCTTTTTCTTTTTTCCCCCTTACCTCTCCCCCTAGTTCTAGGTCTCTACTGATTTTGTTAGTGTATATTTTTCTGGGGTCATTGCTAACTTTTTAGTATTTTGTTCTCTCATTCATCTATTCCTACCTGGATAAAATGACAAGGTGGAAAAACTCACTACAAAAAAAGAACAAGAGGCAGTACTGATGGCTAGGGACCTAATCAATATGGACATTAGTAATACGTCAGAACTAGAGTTCAGAATGACGACTATCAAGGTGCTAGCTGGGCTCATAAAAAGCATGGAGATATTAGAGAATCCCTTTCTGGAGAAATAAAAGAACTAAAATCTAACCAACTTGAAATCAAAAAAGCTACTAATGAGGTGCAATAAAAAATAGAGGCTCTAACTGCTAGGATAAATGAGACAGAAAAGAGAATTAGTGATATAGAAGACCAAATGACAGAGAATAAAGAAGCTGAGTAAAAGATACACAAACAACTACTGGACTACAAGGGGAGAATTCGAGAGATAAGTGATACCATAAGATGAAACAATATTAGAATAATTGGGATCCCAGAAGAAGAAGAGAGGGGCAGAAGGTATACTAGAGCAAATGATAGCAGGAAACTTCCCTAATTTGGCAAAGGGAAAAAGCATCAAAATCCAGGAGGCACAGAGAATCCCCCTCAAAAGCAATAAAAATAGGTCCACACCACGTCATGTAATAGTAAAACTTACAAGTCTCACTGACAAAGAGAAAATACTGAAAGCAGCTCAGAACAATAGGTCTGTAACATACAACAGTAGAAATTTAGATTGGCAACAGACCTTTCTCCAGAGACGTGGCAGGGCAGAAAGGACTGGCATGATATATTCAGAGCACTAAATGAGAAAAACATGCAGCCAAAAATACTATATCCAGCTAGGCTGTCACTGAAAAATAGGAGAGATAAAAAGCTCCCAGGACAAATAAAAACTAAAAGGATTTGTAAACATCAACCAGTATTCAGGAAATACTGAAAGGGGTCCTCTAAGCAAAGAGAGAGTCTAAAAGAAACAGACCAGAAAGGAACAGAGACAATATACGGTAACGGTCACCTTACAGGCAATACAATGGCACTAAATTCATCTCTTTCAATAGTTACCCTGAATGTAACTGGGCTAAGTGCCCCAATCAAAAGACACAGGGAGTCAGAATGGATTTTTTAAAAAATGAGACCTATTGATATGCCGTCTGCCAGAGACTCATTTTAGACCCAAAGACACCTCCAGATTTAAAGTGAGGAGGTGGAAAACAATTTGCCATGCTAATAGACATCAAAAGAAAGCTGGGGTGGCAATTCTTATATCAGATAAACTAGATTTTAAGCCAAAGAGTATAATTAGAGATTAGGAAGGACACTGTATCATACTTAAAGGGTCTGTCCAACAAGAAGATCTAACAATATTAAATATCTATGCCCCAATATGAGAGCAATCAATTACATAAACCAATTAATAACAATATCAAAGAAACACACATTGACAATAATACAATAATAGTAGGGGACTTTAACACCTCCCTCACTGAAATGGACAGGTCATCCAAGCAAAAGATCAACAAGGAAATAGAGGCTTTAAATGACACACTGGACTAGATGGACATCATAGATATATTCAGAACATTCCATCCCAAAGCAACAGAATACACATTCTTCTCTAGTGCACAAGGAACATTCTCCAGAATAGATCACATTGTGGGTCACAAATCAGGTCTCAACTGATACCAGAAGATGGGGATCCTCCTAGCATATTTTTAGACCACAATGCTCTGACACTAGAACTCAATCACAAGAGGAAAGCTGGAAAGAACTCAAATACATGGAGGCTAAAGAGCATCCTATTAAAGAATGAATGGGTCAACCAGGAAGTTAAAGAAGAATTTTAAAAATTCAAGGAAACAAATGAAAATGAAAATGCAACTGCTCAAAATCTTTGGGACACAGCAAAGGCAGTCCTGAGAGGAAAGTATATAGCCTTACAAGACATTCTCAAGAAACAAGAAAGGTCTTAAGTACACAACCTAACCCTACACTTAAAGGAACTCGAGAAAGAACAGCAAAGAAAGCCTAAACCTAGCAGGAAAAGAGAAATAGGAAAGATCAGACAGAAATCAATGAAATAAAAACCAAAAGTATAGTAGAACAAATCAATGAAACTAGGAGCTGGTTCTTTGAAAAAATTAACAAGATTGATAAACCCCTGGCTAGAATGATCAAAAAGAAAAGAGAAAGGCCCAAATTAATAAAATCATGAATTAAAGAGGAGATATCACAACCGACACCAAAGAAATACAAACAAGTATGAGAACATATTATGAGCAACAATATGCCAGCAAATTTGACAATATGGAAGAAATGGATGCATTCCTAGAGACACATAAACTACCACAACTGAACCAGGAAGAAATATAAGACCTGAACAGATCCACAACCAGTAAGGAGATTGAAGCAGTCATCAAATACCTCCCAATAAACAAGAGCCCAGGGCCAGACGGCTTCCCAGGGGGATTCTACCAAATATTTAAAGAAGACTTCATACCTTTTCTCCCGAAACTGTTCCAAAAAACAGAAATGGAAGGAAAACTTCCAAACTCATTTTATGAGGCCAGTATTACCTTGATCCCAAAACCAGACAAAGAACCTATCAAAAAGGGGAATTACACAACAATATCTTTGAAGAACGCAAATGCAAAGACTAGCCAAAGACTAGCCAAAGGCTAGCCAATAGGATCCAGCAGTACATTAAAAGGATTAGTCACCAGAGTGCCTGGGTGGCTCAGTGGGGTAAGCCTCTGCCTTCAGCTCAGGTCATGATCTCAGGGTCCTGGGATCGAGCCCCGCATGGGGCTCTCTGCTCAGCAGGGAGCCTACTTACTCCTGTCTCTCTACCTGCCTCTCTGCCTACTTGTGATCTCTCTCTCTCTGTCAAATAAATAAATAAAATCTTAAAAAAAAAAAAAAAAAGGATTAGTCACCACAAACAAGTGGGATTTATTCCTGGGTTACAAGGTTGTTTCAACACCCACAAATCAATCAATGTGATACAATACATTAATAAAAGAAAGAAAAAGAACCATATCATACTCTCAATAGATGCTGAAAAAGCATTTAACAATGTATAGCATCCTTTCTTGATCAAAACTCTTCAAAGTGTAGGCATAGAGAGTATATACCTCAATATCATCAAAGCCATCTTTGAAAAACCGACAGCCAATATCATTCTCAATGGGGGAAAACTGAGAGCTTCTCCCCTAAGGTCAGGAACATGGCATGGATGTCCACTATCACCATTGCTATTCAACATAGTATTAGAGGTCCTAGCCTCAGCAATCAGACAACAAAAAGAAATAAAAGGCATTCAAATCAGCAAAGAAATCAAACTCTCACTCTTCTCAGATGATGTGATACTTTATGTGGAAAACCCAAAAGACTCCACTCCAAAAGTGTCAGGATATAAAATCAAGCCACAGAAATCAGTTACATTATGAACAGCAAGTCAGAAGAAAGAGAAATTAAGGAGTCAATTCCATTTACCATTGCACCCAAAACCATAAGATACCTAGGAATAAACCTAACCAAAAAGGCAAAGAATCTGTACTCAGAAAACTGTAGAAAGAAACTATAGAAAGAAATTGAGGAAGACACAAAGAAATGGAAAAATGTTCCATGCTCATGGATTGGAAGAACAAATATTGTATAAATGTCTATGGTACCTAAAGCAATCTACACTTTTAATATGATCCCTATCAAAATACCATCAATTTTTTCCAAAGAACTAGAACAAATAATCCTAAAATTTGTATGGAACCAGAAAAGACCCCAAATAGCCAGAGGAGTATTGAAAAAGAAAACCAAAGTTGGCGGCATCACAATTCCAGACTTCAAGCCATTTTACAAAGCTATAATCATCAAGCCAGTAAGGTACTGACACAAAAACAGACACATAGATCAATGGAACAGAATAGAGAGCCCAGAAATGGACCTTCAACTCTATGGTCAACTAACCCTCGACAAAGCAGGAAAGAATGTCCAATGGAAAAAAGACAGTCTCTTCAACAAATGGTGTTGAAAAAATTGGACAGCCCCATGCAGAAGAATGAAACTGGACTACTCCCTTACACCACACACAAAAGTAGCCTCAAAATGGATGAAAGACCTCAATGTGAGACAGGAATCCATCAAAATCCTTGAGAATACAGGCAGCAAGAGAGTACCATGCTAAGCAAAATAAGCCAATCAGAGAAAGAAAATTAACATATGATCTCTCTGATATGAGGAATTTGAGAGGCAGAGTGGGGGCCCATGGTGGGTAGGGAGGGAGAAAATGAAACTAGATAGGCTCGGGAGGGAGACAAACCATAAGAGACTCTTAATCTCAAGAAACAAACTGAGGGTTGCTGGGGGGTGGCAGATAGGGATATGGTGGTTGGGTTATGGACATTGGGGAGGGTATGTGCTATGGTGAGTGTTATGAAATGTGTAAGCCTGATGAATCATAGATCTGTACCCCCTTGGGCAAATAATACATTATATGTTAATTTAAAAAATAATAATAATTTTAAAAAATTTTTTAAACTTCTTGCTACACTCATCTCCCAAGGAATGGGAAACAAAGCCAAAAATTAACTATTGGGACTTACAACAAGATTAAAACCTTCTCCACAGCAAAGGAAACATTAGACAAAACTAAAAGATGACCCACAGAATGGAAGAAGATATTTGCAAACGACATATCAGATAAAGGGCTAGTATCCAAAATCTATAAAGAATTTATCAAACTAGCTCTCCCTGCTTATGCTCTCTCACTCTCAAAAAAAACAAAAACAAAAACAAAACAAAAAAACTATTAGAAAAAAGAGCGAGGGGGGGCGCCTGGGTGGCTCTGTCGGTTAAGCATCTGCTTTCAGCTCAGGTCATGATCTCAGGGTCCTGAGATCGAGCCCCGCATCCTCCGCAGGGAGTCTCCTTCTCTCTTTCCCTCTGCTGCTTTACCTGCTTATGCTCCCTCACTTGTGCTCTTTCTCTCCCCAAAAACAAAAACAAACCAAAAATATCAAACTCAACACCCAAAGAACAAATAATCCAATCAAGAAATGGCAGAAGATATGAACAGACATTTCTCTAAAGACATACAAATGGCCAACAGACACATGAAAAAAATGCTCCACATCATTCTGCATCAGGGAAATATGAATCAAAACCATCATGAGATACCAACTCACACCAGGATGGCTAAAATTAACAAGTCAGGAAACAGATGTTGGTGAGGATGCAGACAAAGGTGAACCCTCTTATACTGTCGGTGGGAATGCAAGCTGGTGCAGCCGCTCTGGAAAACAGTATGGGGGTTCCTCAAAATGCTGAAAATAGAGCTACCCTACAACCCAGCAATTGCACTACAGGGCATTTAACCTAAAGATACAAATGTAGTGATCCACAGGGGCATGCGTACCCCTATGCTCATAGCAGCAATGTCCACAATAGGCAAACTATGGAAGGAGCCCAGATGTTCATCAACAGATGAATGGATAAAGAAGATGTGGTACATATATACAATATAACATTACACAGCCATCAAAAAATTGAAATCTTGCCATTTGCAATGACCTGGACGGAACTAGAGGGTATTATGCTAAGTGAAATAAGTCAATCACAGAAAGACAATTATCCTATGATCTCACTCAGTTGTGGAATTTAAGAAACAAAACAGAGGATCATAGGGGAAGAGAGGAAAAAATAAAACAAGACAAAACCAGAGAGGGAAATAAACCACAATAGACTCTTCATCACAAGAAACAAACTGAGGGTTCCTTGAGTGGAGCGAGTGGAGGAATGGGGTAACAGGGATGGACATTTAACATGCAACATAATGAGAACCAGGTGTTGTATAAGTCTGATGAACACAGACCTGTACCTCTGAAACCAAGAATACATTATGTGTTAATTAATTGGGTTAAAAACAAAACAAAAAAACAAAGAAACAAAAAAGCACAGCCCAGCAAAATGAGGACAGGACAGCCAGCTGTTGAGCAGGAGTTGCGGACAAGAGCCAGGACTATTCAGAACTGAAATGAGCTGTGCTACCAGAAGTCACCTTCTCATGAACAGCTTTTAGAGCGGTCTCTGATCCATATTGCTCACCAAGGTTTTGGAAGGTGGATCCTCTACATGCCCAAACAAGGTGCTCAACGTTTTTGTCCGTCTTTTTGCCCATGTGAGATGGAGACTATTTTTCCCACTTCGTAACTGCAGACACAGGCTAGCTAGTAGAGATGATAAACCCTAGTCCAACTGAACCCAAAGCCTCTGCAGGAGTCACATCCCACCCCTCAGCTCGCCAGTCCAATCTATCTATAATCCAATCTCCAAGTATGACAATAGGCTTACTGACCTTCTGGAAGTAAACTACATAGGCCCACAAGGAGCACTGGGGCCAAAGGAATCCTCTTCAGGTCTGGCGGAGTTAGTCATCAACCTTTTAAGCCAGGTCAAGGTCAGAAAGGTCTAGGGCCTTCAACTTCTCCCACATTGCTATTCTAATAATAGGGAAGTGTGATATGTGCCTTAGAAAGCGACATAATCGACAATCCTTAATTCATAAGAGAGCATGTAACCAAGTAGCCACAGTATATATTAGTTGACTGAAAAAAAATTAGAACTTAGTTTTCATTCATAATGTGATCATACATGAAGTTCACAATTTATAGTTCAAACAGAATAGTGGCTTACAGTTATTAAATAAAATAAGCCCCGCTTCCCACCATTTTGTGTCCTGGTTAGAGAATACACTTTCGCGGCTGTCATGAGGTCCACAAACCTTCAGATCACAAGAGACTTTTTCTGCCCCAACCCAAGGAAGTAATTACAGCTCATGTATGGTGTGACTGCCCCTCCCTGCATTTTCTTATTCCCACAGAAACATCACACCTCGCAGAAGGTAATCTTCACCTGTGCAGATGTCACTTCATCACGAAATTCACAAAGCAGTCTCGAAAGAAGTCAAGACAGGTGGAATAAACGGTAAATCTTTTCTACAAAAATCTCTTAGGTGAATCATTCAAACCATCACATATTGCTTATTTATCCTCAACTCACTCCTAATTTTAATATGGTCCCTGCCTGGTTTTCAGTCCTTAGCAAGTCAAAAGGAAAAAAAATTAGGGTGAAGTATTAATGGAAACAGGTAAGTGGGGAGACCAGGGGGCTCAGTTAGTTAAGCAGCTGCCTGGAACCAAGCCCCACATCTGGCTCCCTGCTCAGTGGGGACTCTGCTTCTCCTTCTCCCTGTGACCCTCCCCTGGCTTGCTCTCTCTCTTCAAATAAATCAGTAAAATCTTAAAAAAAAAATTTTTTTTTAAAAGGAAATAGAAAAGTAGCTACAAAGTAGCAGCTGCCAAGGGAAGAAGCTCCAAAATGCAGGCAGTAGAAAGCAGCCATGTGATGCTGTGGACAGGCGGACGACCCTCTGGCTCTAATGGAATGATGAAGGAATCACTGTGTAGTCACTGACCCTCCTAATGATGATTCCAAACTATCAAGGTTACATTGTACTCAGACAATTTATTTAAGGTGGTAAAGTATCTAATATAGTTAAGAACTATTTCTATCCAAAATTAACTACAATGTGTTAAGTGTTCCAAAAGATAAGCTTTTGTTAGCTCAAAGGTCTCCTCCCACTCTTACTGAGTCTCACTCTTCAATAGTCCAAAATAAAAGTAAACCACTTCTATAAGAAGACACAGAAATACAGAAACACAAATAACTTTAATGATTTATAGTCAAGAAAAGGGAAGCTTGAATCTGTGATTGAAAAATGAAAAGTTACAAGCATATCTACACAGAAATTACAAGGTTCAAGAGCTTAACATCAACCAACTGCTGTAAAAATAAAGGTTTAAAGAAACACAAAATAAAACCGCTTAATAGTGGGGGACAATGAGGGAAGGGGTATAAACCAAGAAAATGAATAGAGGCCAGGCAGCAACTCCCGAATTTGTTTTACAAACAGGGGTCCACATCAGAGGAATAGACACAAACCTGTCTAGGAATGTGACTGATGAGAGAACAGAGAGTGACCACAAGTAAGTTATAAATCAAAAATGACAACCGAAATCCCAGAGAGCTCTGAATTATTTAATCCAGACATTATCTAACCCCTCAGATTTGCTTGGGGCTCTGGTGTTCGTCATTCTCCATTAGAATGGGACAAACACATTATTGGTTGGAGGGGGCTGCAGAGCTAATCCACCTGTGAGGGTTAGGGTCCACAGTGTATCAGTGTGCTTATATAATGCGTTTCTTGATATGGAAACGTGACATGTCACGTGACATGTCAAGAAAGAACTACAGTAAGATTTATTTTGAAATAATCAACAGAATTTCAAACTTAGAAATAAATGAATCTCACTGTGTTCCTTCACTTCAGACTCTCATCTGGTACTTCACAAATCTCCAGCCTCAGGGACCAAACCTGGTAGGTCCCACAGTGTCTCCCTTCCCATGTTTCAGAAGTATATTCAGTTTCTAGGAAGACTTATTAAAGAATTCCTCTTACAAATATTTTTAAATGAGCTAATTTATCTTGTCGATTCATTCACAAACATGAACACTCCAATCAGAGTAACCTCCCCAGGACTCCCCAGGCTCGGGCATGTCTCCTATTCTGCAGCCCTGCCAGTCATGGATTAGGAGCCCTTCCTACTCCAGCGTTCAGACTTATTGTGATAGCCTTTTATACCACCTGGACAAAATCTGTTCTAATCAGATAATCCCCAATTTCTGCCTCCACAGCAATCTAAAAATGGAAAATAAAAAGCTTCACAAAAAAAGAAATTAAGACCTTCCAAAACAATTATTTTAGCAATATGTAGTGAGGTCTACCAGCAAAAGGACTGGCCCCTAATTTAATTAACATCTGATGGACAATTTACTAATCTGGTGAGACCTAAGGAATACTGATACTAAAATGTGTTACAGAAAATGCTCAACGTATATATACATATACTGTAGATAATAAACAGTCACAAATTGATAATTAACTGTAAGTAAATATATACAATAAAAATAGGTACCATGAGTCCAATGTTGATTTTCACCACCAAGGAAAAATGCTATGGTTTAAATCATGATTTCTTGATGACTACATATGATAAAAAGCGATAAAAACGTAGGAACTGACATCCACGTAAATTTCAAGAAACTAAACACAATGCAAGATGAAGACAATTGTAGACAGGAGAATTTAACACCTATGGTGGTACATTCAGACCAGGTACTCTACTACAATAAAGCCAGAATCAGTTATTTGACAATATTCTTTGTTTACTAAGGATGGCAAGTACTTTTGCTCATGGCAAGCGTGGACTGTTTTCATCAAAGAACATTAAAAGGCTGAGATAGTAACGATACTGCTTGTATTTAAACCAATAGTTCTGATACTCTCTCATTAATCTTTGATAGCTGATTATTTGAATAAAAAGACATGATGAATCAAAACATACACCAGTTTTAAAAAGAAAAATCCTTCAAAGCAATCTCAGCATCTAAATGATAAACAGAGAACAAATCCCAATTCTGGCATGTTTTGTTTTGTTTTTTTAATTCAAGGAAAAAGTATGTATGAACGAAGCCTACTATTTATAAAAACGTGAATGATCGAAACAGTGCAATGGCTGGGTTCTCACACCATGTGAGTTCAATGTGAAACGTTCACCTGGTGCAATATTCAGCTGTCAAGAGGGAGCAGCTCAAAGGACATCACACAATCGATAAACCAGCTGGAAGGAGCCATCCAGACTTTGCCCTGCCGAACCCTCTCCGGGCGATGATTAGACAAATCTTCATAGATGATATACTGTGTGCAGAAGCGCTGATCGGAGTCCGGTCTCGCATGATACGCAACCGTATTGATGGTCTGAGTCACGTCACTGTCTGGCTTGGGCTTTCTACTGAGGACCTGGCCCCCAGCTGCAGCGACAAGCTTAATAAGGTTGTCCTTTGGATGGTGTTTGAAGGTTCCCCCAAAATAGAAGTAACATCCATCAAACAGCTTTGGCAACTGAAATAACAAGAAAAGGCTTGTTAAAAGCAGATCAAAATATTTTAAAACACTGAATATGAATGAGGAAAATAAAGATAAATAGTCATGAGCTGTTATGAAGCTGCTAGGATAAACTGTATTTCAAGTACATTATTTAGGTCAAGAAATACTTGTGTATTTATAGGTTTCCTAGTTATAATTTCTCTCCTAAAACTCAGTCACTATCTCAGGAACTTCACTCTCCTCAGATTTTAGGTGTTAGGTGGAGTGTGTATGTTTCTGATCCACACACACATTTTAAAAAGCAAACAGAAATTGCTCATCAGACTTTATCAGAATGTTATCACATTTGAGGGACTCAAAGTCCACAAACTCCTAGGGGATCTGAAATGTGCTTCAGGGATACGCAGCTACAATTAATAAAATTATACGAGTAACATCACTTCTGTGGATCTTGATCCAGTTCTGTCCATCCTTACTCAGGTCCCTATGTGTGACCAACCTTGAATCTCGAGGACAGCCCCAGTGGGCATGTGGCCTCCAAGGTTCCAGATACATCTTCCCTGGGGTCCAATATACTATGAAGGCATGGTCAGGCATCCAATTAGCTATGAAACACAGCACTTTGTGTGTTATGAAAAAAAAGTTCCACAACTGCCTTTTATGAAAAGTTTTCTTCGTCCTTTCTAATACATATACACACACGGATAATGGAGTATTATCCATTAAATCTGCAACATGTGACAATCCAGACATATGGGAACTAAATCCAAGCAGCAGCCATAATCCTCTTTCAAGTTACTCTCTGTATCTGAGACTTATCTCAGATTCAGAAAGGCTTATGGGAAGAAGGTTCAAGATGCCAACAATCCATTAACAGTATGAAATTATCACCTTCTGGATTTTACTGCTCATTGCCATCATCTCTCAGAATCAAGTGCTTGAAACAAGCACAATTAAAATTTTAATCAGTCACCTGTACTTGTTGAAAGGGCAAGAGACGTTTTTCCTGATGGTGATACTATTAAATTACAATAAGACCAACGAAAGTAGTATCAAAACACAAATACCAGCTGCTCCTTGTTGAGCCTGCTTCGCTGTGGTCCTTCAGGAATCTCATATTTTTCCTCCCGTTCACATGCTTTTCTCTGGAGACATGCTTTCACCCCTAATAAAAAATAAGGATAAAAGCAAAGTAAGTATCAAGTGAGTATTTGTTTCTCACTGAAACAAGTAATTGACCTAGGTGATGTGTTGTAACTATTGTGAAACAGAAAAGAAATCTTACTTATGCTAAAACAAAATGGTAATAAAAATGGTTTTCCACATAAAGAAAATATAAGAAATCTTTCCTTCAGAGAACTGAGCAATGAAGTGCACTGAACACTAATTTTAGTTTCTCTTCTGAAAACCTAAATCAATATGCTATTTCACACGCAAATATTTATAGCAATGACGAAAAGGACGGTGGATAAAAAGTCCCTCATTTAGTTCAGCCCACAGTGATTTCAACTTGAGGGCTGATCTCCTGCGCTCCTCATTTCCACAGTCCTGGGTCTAACCTCCTGTTAAGACTCTACAGTGAGCCGACAGAAGGAAAAGTGCTTCAGCCCACAGAGCCTCGCTCAGCCGGCCACCCAGCAGAGACTCGAGAGTGCTTGTTAAATGTTAAGCAGAGCTTGGGACTCGCTTGGAATTTGACAGGTACACAGCAGAAGTCTCTAGTCTAGAGATGACTTGGTGAATATTTCAAATGCTTTAGAGCTGCTTCAATAGAGATGTTCCAAGATACTGCTGAATATAGAAAAGTCGCGAGATTTTAACAACTCTATTCTCCATGTCTCCAGAAGCAGAGCTTTGTCAAGAGACTGAATTTTTTCTTAACTTGGGACTGTTAATGCATACTCAAATTCAACACTCCACCTTGGGATAGCTGTAATTCCTTATCATGTGATTCTTAATTTGTTAATTTTGCTTATGTTTTGGTATCCCTTTCTTCCAATTTTTTTTTAAAGATTTTTATTTATTTATTTGACAGATGGAGATTGCAAGTAGGCAGAGGAGATAGGCAGAGAGAGAGGAGGAAGCAGGCTCCCCGCTGAGCAGAGAGCCTGATGTGGGGCTCGATCCCAGGACCCTGGGACCACGACCTGAGCCGAAGGCAGAGGCTTTAACCCACTGAGCCACCCAGGCGCCCCACCTCCAATGTTTTTAATACAAAAACCGTATTTAGCCAAGTTTGTTATGCTGAACTTCTGAATATTATTCTAACTTATCATAAACACAATCATTCTGTAAAATTGCTGGGTTTCTACATGTAATGAAAACTGCATCTTAAAAATATAATTTTTAATAACTGCCCACTGAGTAAAAAACTGTCTTTCTAATGAACCTAATATTAAAATACATACATATACTGAAAATGAGTCTCAATATTTTTGAGTAGGTCTAAGTATCATACCAGAAACAATGCCAGTGTGTGTACATTGCATCATACACTGTTTCTAATATTAAAAACCAACCTAAAAAAATTAGCAATCCAGCTCAATCAACTCATTATTTTACATGTAATTTCTTCTTTTTACTTTTTATCACTTAAGCATGTAGTCCCCTTCCTAAATCTCCTTTCCTAACGACACTCGCAGAGCATTCCTGCCAGTATCTTTAGATGAATGAACATGACAGCATATAAAGCCAAGGACTGAATACTCCTGTAACGACTGTAAGAAATGAAGAGCAAATGTCTTCATTACAGAATAAAATGCGCTGGGCTTATGCTTGCTGCTTATCCATTTTACAAATTCATTTGGTTGATTATTTAAAGAAAATAATTTTAAAAAACCATGCTTTAAAAAAATATATTAAAACGGTATCTATCGATCCTGGTGATATGCTGGCATTAGCGTCAGTCACCAGATACAGAAACGAGAGAAGTGTAGCATCTGGCAGTCACAGTTAGGGCAGCAGTTCCATGGGAAGACGCCAGCGCTTCTACTGCGTGACTGCCTCAAGTCATAAAATGTACAGCTTTATAGCAGTTGTTCAATAAATTTCTATAGAGTAAGAAAGAAAAATCCGGTGCTCTAATTAGTGCTTTGAATTAAGAATACATTCTTCTGACATTCTCTTATTCTAAGCAACAATCTGCCAACTCTGTGCCACTTCATTACCAAGAAGAAAGAAAATAAAGCATTTTTCCCTCTGAAAGTTAAGGAACAGTGTGTAGGTCTTTAATAACAAGCTTGAATGGTGGGTAAGTGTTCTGGTGTTCTGTTAGTTGCTGTCATAGCACAGAAAACATCAAGAAGTTTTTGAAACTTTAGGAGTGACCTCATCTACTCCAAGGGTTGTAATTTCAATGCCCACAAGGGCAAAATGTGTTACGTAAACATATAAGGAACACGATTTCCAGGGCCAGGAAATCATGGCGACTGTAACCAATAGGAAAATGAACATCATACATAAAGACACAAAACGTAAGGGAAAAAAAAGACACAAAACAGAAATGGTTTACTGGACTGAGCTGTCCACGTAAACTGTATTTGCTTTGGCCCTTAGACTACCAATCTGAAACGCCTGATGCTTCATCTAATCAATCTCTTCATTTCAGATAAGAAACTTAAGTCTTTTTTTTTTTTAAAAAATTCTAATTATTTATTTATTTGAGAGAGCAAAAGCAGAAGCGGGGGAGGGGCCGAGGGAGAAGGAGAAGCAGACTCTGCAGACTCTGAGCAGGGACCTGACCTGCGACTGGATTCCAGGAGCCCAGGATGGTGACTTGAACTGAAGGCAGATGCTTAACCAAATGAGCCACCTTGGTGCCCTGAAACTTAAGTGTTAAGATATCTAGGCAGTATTCTCAGTGACACAACTAAGAACAAAAACTCAGGTATCTTTAACTCGTAGATCAGTTTTTTAATCTTTATCCTTCTTTAATCTTTATTCTTTATTTTATTAAAAACTAAAGCATCTAAGGAAATGTCAGGCATTCTCTACTCAGATTTAACATATTGTACCCTTCTTACAATAAGTCCTATAGCCACTTAATAGACAACTAAATAGAAGGATCTTCATTTTTAAGAGATTAACAAAAAAGTGTACCAAATGACAAAAACTGGTGACTGCCGTGGGGAGAGGAGGTGTGGGAAGAACAATGCATTTGACTTTGTCTTAGTGAATCATTAAGTTTATTGCTACTCTTTCTCAATACTTACTTATTGACATTTATGAAAATTACATGTCAATTCATATCAATCTTCTAGTGAACCTCTTTTGAGATAAACCAACTACCTTGATCTACTAGACAAGTTAAAAAAAAAAGAAGAAAAGGATAAGATTCTTTCTTCCTTTCTTTTTAAGATTTATTTATTTGACAGAAACAGCAAGAGAGGGAACACAAGCATTGGGGGGTGGAGTGGTAGAGGGAGAGGAAGGCTTCCCGCAGGGCAGAGAGCAGAGAGCCCAGTGTGGGGCTGGATCCCAGGACCTGAATCTGAGCCCAAGGCAGCGGATTAAGGGCTGAGCCACCCAGGCGCCCGGAAGAGAATAAGATGCTTTAAAATAAACTTGCAGCAATTTAAATGTGATACATTAACATCATCAATGGACTTGAAGGAATCTACCAGACAAAACATTATCAAATTAACAAGTCGAGATAATGGATGGTATTTTAAGATTTTATTTACTCAATGGAAGTTAAGCAAACTGTAGCAAGAAAATTCCTAAATCTATCTCCCATGTTAAACAAAATATCAGAACTTTCATAACATTCATTGACATAAAGTAATCCAAAGTAAATTTATACTATAATCCTTAGTCTCTATATGTACATCGATTTTAAAATAGGCCATTTTCCACCAAATAAAAGACACTTCTTAGGGTGCCTGGGTGGCTCAGTGGGTTAAAGCCTCTGCCTTCGGCTCAGGTCATGGTCTCAGGCTCCTGGGATGGAGCCCCACATCGGGCTCTCTGCTTAGTGGGGAGCCTGATTCCCCCACTCTCTCTGCCTGCCTCTCTGCCTACTTGTGATCTCTCTCTGCCTGTCAAATACATGAATAAAATCTTAAAAAAAAAAAAAGACACTTCTTAAAGCTTAACCAAAAAATGTTTTGTTTGTAATATTTATTTACTAAAGTTGGTATTATTCCATCATCAGACACTAAAACAGCTTAGCAGAAAGATGGATACTTATTCTCTCTTTTGAAGAAGTCAGAAGCATATGCAAGACCACTTACTGGCTTTTCAGCTAATAATTTCCAAACTAAAATGACTTTAAATGAACAGGCTATGTTATTTATGTAAATACAGATTTCTACATATGCCAGAATGATATATACATTAAAATGTATGGAGCCACTATCCTTATAAAAAGTTCATATCCTTTCTTCCTTTTTACGTGTTCCATTATGTTTTGAGATTTTGACTGATGCTATCACTTTGCGAAATATAGGAATAAATTACCTCTTTTATTAAAATTCAGAGATTCTTTTAGCCCACATATATTCCTGATCATGTCTACCACTTCAGGTAATCTTTCCTTTGGCCCTGATTTATTACTTTTTTACATATAGGAAGCAGCCCAATTCCCAAAGTACTGCTTAACTCAAAGTCATTAAAAGTAGCTCTGGCTACCTTAGCAAAGCCTGGAATTTTTGCATACTAATGCAGCTTATGAATACTGGGCTACAATAATTTTTTAAAAAGAAGCTTGTACTATACAGAAAGATATTCCTTTATCTTAAATCTCTAGTAACCACTCTTACCTCCTACACCTCGTAATAGCACATATATCAAAGAATGTGTATTTTCATGAACTGATGATGATGTTTGTGAATCTATACTAAGCTTAACCACTTTTTTCTAGTTTTAGAAGGGAAAATCTAATTTTAAATCATGGTAATGGGAAGGAGTAGGAAAGCCAGTTCCTAAATCCATAGTTATATACAAATGATTATAAAATACAATGAAGACAGGATAAAGCTTTAAAATGGAAATCTATTAAATGTCCAAAGTGGGAAACTACCCTTCCACAGAAGGCCACAGAATCTGCTCACTTTTGTCAAAACCTAGAGCAGTAAATAAACTCCTATTTTAAAGAACTGCTATTTTTCTGGAGTCACTGGCTATCCGTAACTGGAAGCACTGAAAATCAGAATTAAATATCACTCTCAGCCAACACCTAAGTCCTAAATAAGTAAAAATACAGAATCAAATATCATTCTATGTCAAAATCAAAAGTCCTAATAAATATATCATTGATCCAAACCAGGCACTTACGAAGTTCAAAGTAACGGCATATTAGTAAAACAGACATTGAGAAATTCCCCCTCTGACTCTATTAAAAATGAATATCCAAGCTGTACAAATAAAATAATTTATTTTTTAAGTGCTTTTCTATTGGACTTTTTAGGGGAAAAAGCTATGATATTACTAAACTTCAGAAAAAAGAAACTCATCACAGGAAAACTTTCACAACAGTGACAAAAACAATGGAAAAACAACTTACACTCTCCCTGCAATTTCTGAAAACCTGGCACTGGTACAAGAAATAAGCCCAATATTATGAAATGCCACAGTATAGAGTACAAGGACAAGGAAATGAAGAATGAAAATATAAAATAAAAGCTAAATGTTTCACTCATGCCATCATAAACTTCTAGACTAGGGATATCAGAGAAAATGCTATCACAGATCATTAAACTTTGTAATTCTATATAAATACCTTTAACAACTGGTTATTTCTGGCTACTTTTTAAGCTACTATTCCAATTACAAACATATTTATATATAATAACATATATCTTCATAGGACAGTATGCTGAATTTATTTTATTCAATGCATATTGAAAAGCAGATCAAATTCTACCACAAAAATATATTACATGCTGTATTGGGGTGGCTGGGTGGCTCAGTCGGTTGAGTGTCTGACTCTCGACTAGCTCAGGTCATGGCCTCAGGGCCATGATCTCGAGGTCATGAGATCAAACCCTGCCTCAGGCTCTGCACTCAGCCAGGGTCTGCTTGAGATTCTCTCTCCCTCTCCCTCTGCCCTTTCCCCTGCTCACACATACTCTCTCTAAAATAAATAAATATATCTTTAAGTATTTAGATATATATTACAGGCTGTATCACAAGATTTTATCAGGCAAAATGTGGGTATCAATTCTAAAACCTCATATTATGAATAATACCAATATCCCCTTTTTATTTTTTTAAGGATTTTATTTATTTATTTGAGAGAGAGAGCATGAGCGAGCACGTACAAGCAAGGGGAACAGCACAGGGAGAAGGAGAAGCAGACTCCCCACTGAGCAGGGAGCCCGATGTGGGGCTCGACCCATAACCCTGAGATCATGACCTGAGCCGATGGCAGGTGCTTACCTGGCTGAGCCTCCCAGGTGCTCCCAAATAATCCGCTTTTTTAGAGTTGTGGTTAAAGACTAAACTTCTTTCCTTTTTTTAAACATTCAAAATTTTTCCTTAATATAATAATTTAAAAACTCATACTTGGCGTTCTTTAGTCATATATTTAAATTTTAAATAGGTACATCAGAATTTCTGTTTTGACTGGTAGAATATCATCACAATAAAACATACCTGCTAGGTCTACAGAACTATACCCAAAAGACTGGGTATATCTGACTGCAGCAAAGTACACACACGTGTTAATTTCCATATAAAGACTGAAGCCCTTGTCTAGCCAATTCATCTTTGGAAAGTTCCAAAAGAAGACAAACTTTCTAAATGTCATGACAGCTTGAGAAGCTGAGTTTCTTCCTAGAGCACCTGGATTTCATTTAAAAGACACATGGGGTGTTTTCGTTTTTGTTTTTGTTTTTCAGAGAGAGAGAAAGAGCAAGCAGGGGGAGGGGCAAAGAGAAGGGGAGAGAGAGAATCTCAAGCCGACTCCACACTGGGCACAGAGCCTGATGCATGAGCAGGAGCTCCATCTCACAACCCTGAGACTACGGCCCAAGGTGAAATCGAGTCAGATGCTTAACTGACTGAGACACAAGGCGCCCCAGACACACATCGTTTTTTTTAAATGTCACGAAACAGGCCTCTGCCTATCAATCCACCTGTGTTTTCTCTTGACTGTCCTTCGCCTGTCATTCACACATTTAAATAATGTTAAAAGTGAAGAGATAATTGTTTTATGCTTTTTAAAAATTTCAACAATCCTGTTTTTTATAATACTTTTCGTCTTAAAAGTTATCACATAAAAATATAAAGTTTTTCAGAGAATATAATTTAAACTTTTCTTAATTATTTCTGATTTAAGGTTATCCCCCCTATGTCCTGCTATTGGGAATAACAATGAAAATAACTTTTTTCTTTCTTCTGTATTTCTTGCTTAGGACAAATCCTCAGAAGTGGGACTATTAGATTAAAAGACTTTTTTTTTTTTTAAATAATTCCTACAGAATCTTTTGTGAAGGATTTCAGTAAACATGAAGTTGCCTATCAATTTTAGTTGATAGAAATGCTTTGGTGTATTTATTTTCTTAGAAATTAGCAAACTTTAAATAGAACTAAATAGATTCTATTCTATTTTATTGAATAGAATAAAATTTGAAGAACATATTTAAGTATAAGTCTGTTAGCCTAAATATAAGGTTATTTATAATATGAGAGGATAATGATTGTCTTTTAGGTTCCATCCTCCTCAACTAAAACAGAAACAAAAAAAAAACCATCCTATTTGGCACTTCCTCACCTCAAAGACACTAGTCTAGAGTAAAATATTTGGCACATTCCCATGGCAATGCCCTTGGGTGCTAAGGACTTTCAAAACTTCTCCAGCAGCTAAACTTAGAGGAGAATGGGGAAGAAGGAGAGATTATTAAAGAAAAGATGACAGCCATCTGCTCTCCTCTTCACATTGAGATGAGAAGTGAAGAGGCAGAATTTAAAAAAAAAAAAAAAAAAAAAGTCAGGCTAGAGGAAAATTCTGAAAGCAGTGTACTAAGAGGAAAGGTCAATAGAAGATACGTCCTCTTTTTGAAGGCTAGTTTACATCTTTAGGATGTAGTTCCATCATATTCACAGTCTACAAGGTGAATAAAAATCACTTATCATGTATCTTCTATTTTTTCATTCTAGTCATGTCTTTTAGTTACCCAGATTCACCCTTGTACGATGATGGTTCTAAGTTGCATGTGAGGAATTAGCACCAGAACCAGGACTTAAGCAGGAGCTCAGCTTTACATTTAATCTTAAAGGCATTTTCCAACTGTTATCTCCCATTTCTGTAAAATAAGTATAAAATAAATACGATGAAACAAATGGCTGGCACAATAATTTAAGTAGAGCCTCGGCTCAGAATCTCCACTGGTGTGTCCATTAACTGTGACATTGTAATATACTCTTCACATACAATGTGGGAAAATAAGAGACAGTAACCAATTAAGACAAAACATGGTTAAACAGAGAATTTCCAATAGCTAAACTTAGAGAACTATAATTCTCTTCTGTTAATTTGTTTAAATTCATTTGATTTGTTACATTATTTTGGTAATTATCTGCAGAGAAAAGTTTAGATAGAATTTCATCTTGAATCTACTTGGCTTATGGAATGTTCCATGAAAAGATAATACTGAAGTTTCCATGTAGTTAAACAAGTCAAGATTTTGTCTACTGGCAAGCTAACTTCTATCTTCAACCACAAGACCTACTTTTAATAAATCATAAATCTTTACAATTAATTTTGAAAGCTTTGGTCCATCTCATGTTTCTTCAATACACATGTTTGTTTCAGAAAGTTCTGAACAGATCCAAACATTTTTAAAAAAGCAAACTGACATGTCTGATACAAAAAAAACAACGAAGTGAGAAATATATATTAAGACAGAAGGTATTTGCAGTTTCTTGTCTTCTCTTGATAAACCCAGTGACTATTTACAGTAATTGCCCCAAACCCTGACCCTATTTCTCTCTGGATTCTTTGTTAGAAAGTACGAGGATATGAACTTTTAAAGAGATGTCATACGACAAGGGCACTGGGTGGCTCAGTGGGTTAAGCATCTGCCTTCGGCTCAGGTCATGATCAAAGGGTCCTGGGATGAAACCATGTGGGGCTCCCACTCAGCAGGGAACCTGCTTCTTCCTCTCCCTCTTCCTCTGCCTGCTGCTCTGCCTACTTGTGCCCCCCACCCCTGTCCGTGTGTCTAATAAATAAATAAATAAATAAATCGTTTAAAAATAAAAAATTTAAAAAATTAAAAGGAAAAAAAAGAGATTCCACACATCCTTTATCCTACAGAACTATGGACACTGGAGGGTGTTATTCACCACTGAGAGCATCCCCAAATAGCACACTACTGAGTCAGCTTGAGTCCATCGTGATTCTATAAAAATGACAGGCCAAGCCATTAAAATGATAAAACTTCCATTTCCTAAAGAAGGCAGATTTTATGGAAATGAATCACGTAGCCTGTATATTTAACCAGGTACAAGTTAAGCATATTCACAAGCACAAGACTTAAACTGGCAATGCCTTAACATTCAAAATTTCACATGCCTTCTTTATTGTTAAGACTTTGTTATTACGAAAATCTGTTCCTTCCCGTAACCACTGGCAAAGCCTCTGGAGTAGGTTCGGTAAAACAGCATCTACAGTCATGAAACCAAACGTTTTAAACACTGAGACCTAGTAAGACTTAGCACAGATTTAAAAGGAAAAAGAAATTCAAAAGAAAGAATGACACAGAAAGGGAAACTTTTTTTTTTTCTATGTACATAATCAGTCAGTCCGACTGCTTATCATACTCCTTGAACTGGTGGTCATAACCAGGCCAGACTCATCACAGATAGGATGAGCAGAGATGAGTGACAGTGCTGGTCACAGACTTAGCTGGATCTGACCCAGCGGTGGAGACGGGCCTCACAAGGACAGTGGTAGCTGCATTTAAAAAGGACATGAATACCAAGTACTAAAGGGAAACTGTTCTACAAACCAAATTATTTTAAACTAGAGATCAAATTAATAACACAATTAAGATCTTGATAAATCAAGTATTCCTACCATAAAAACTTCAAAGCACAAAGCCATAACATGGAGTTTTTAAAAACTAATTCTAATCCAATCTTTGCTTCCTAAAAAGAACATTCCATTAAAAATACTGGTTATCCTTTATTAACTTTTTAATTTGGAATAATTAATCAGAGGAAGATACACAGAAATGTGCGGGGAAGTCCCATGAGCCCTTCTTCCGGTGTCCAATCTAACTCCCTATACGCAGTTAGAGCACAGGATCAAAACCAAGAATTTGACACAAACACAATCCATTGAGCTTCTCCAGATTTCATCAGTTATACATGCGTTCCGGTCTGTGTGTGCATATAGGCACGCAGATCTGTACAATGCAATCACATATGTAGCCCTGTGCAATGTAACCACCACCAGGATCAAGATACTCACCCCCATCATCACAAGACCCCAGTGCACCCCTTTACTGCCATTATTCTCTTCTAAAAATTTGTTCAAAAAACAGGTATACCCACTGTCCAATTTTAGCCATTGTATGCAAAGCAGATACTTTAGCTAATGACGAATAGGAAATAACAGTGTATGAGCTTTTTTTCTGAAGTCCTAAGTGAATCCAAGGACAAGTAAAGCCAGTAAGCAGAGCAGGGAAGGAAAAAGGCAGTTCTCAGAGTAGTGGTGCTTGACCATCAACAAAGAAGCAGATAAGGACAATACATCTGTGGCAGAGGTGTGGTTAACAGCCGGTGTAATTGCTCCAAATCAGTTAGTACAAGGCAGTCTAAACTTCCAACAGTTTCCAAAAATATACTGGATCAGCTAAGAAAGCATACACAGTTTTTAGAAATCATAAAGCGAGGGGTGGCTGGATGGTTCAGGAGGTTAAGCATCTGACTCCTGGTTTCAGCTCAGGTCATGATCTTAGGTGGTGAGACTGAGCCCCAGGTCAGGCTCCACACTGGGCATGGAGCCTGCTTAAGATTCTCTCCCTCTCCCTCTATTCCTTTCCCACCCCTAAAAAAATATCATAAAACGAAAGCCTTAAACTATTTCTATCATGGTAGCATATTTTAAACATGTGTTTATTAAGTTAAATATATCGTAACATTGATATGTATTGCTTAAGCTTCAAAGTCTACTATATAATCCATTTATTCTTTATTAAAATAGTTCATAGTGTATTAAAAAAGACTTCAAAAAAGACTAAAAAGCACTTCTGTGGACACATCAAGAACATCTAAATGATACCAATATAAGAAGCTTTTTCAAAATGCAGTGACTAACCAGAGGTTAAAAAAAAAAAAAAGTTCCTTAAATAATTATAGGCAGTAGCGTACCATACAAAATGAAATTAGTCAACTTAATTCATTTTGTAGTTCTCCCAAGTCCAGTACTTACATTCAAATTTTAAGATCCAACATCCATTGAGAATCCCAAGCATACATTTTAGGGTACTTTGAACTGTATCCCCAGGAACAATGACATGAGTCACTAGAATACAAAAAAAAAAAAAAAAGAGAGAGAGAGAGAGAGAGAGAAACAAAGATATAAACCAAAATAATTCTCCAACTATTATAATCTGTACCTCATAATCTGGGTTCTCTTCAAAAGCAACAATCTTTATACTACTTTTTAAATTTAATATCATTCTCCATCCTGGCCAACAACATGAAAAATCAGATCATAAACCATGAAACTTAAAGCCATATTAGCAAACATATTTTTCTCTTATTTTCAAATTATAACTAAGAATTAAAGCGTTACATTGCACACAATTTATTTGTCATTAGTGAACTCAAAAGTTTGCCTTTCTGATGCAGTTCTGTCCTAAAATACGTGCAAAGCTTTAAACTTCATATTTCCTAACTAAATTAGACCTATAAGTAGTTTATAACTATAAACACATTTTCAACATATTACAAGATTCAAAGTACACTGCCAATCCCCAGTGGTTAAAACATATAAATTATCAAGGGAGGTCTACAAAGGGATTACTTATTTAAAATTTTTTTGAACCAAAGTAAGTATATAAATCTCACCTGTATTGTCAAATTCAGCACATTTTTTAGCCTTAAGAATTGCTGCAAGCTCGCTGAGCATTTTTTGTTGTTCTGAAGAAAGCCCACTGCCTATAAGCACAAGAGGTCCATCCCTACGCTGACCGGTGTTCATCTGTTAAGGGAGATACCACAGTGTTAAAATCATTTAAAGACTAGAGAAAGATAGTAAATGACTTGCACTTGATAGAAGCTTGAGTCTCTTATCTTCCTCTATCTAGTAATTCCCCACAATTTCCATCAAATTGTCACTCAGAGCCTTAATGCTCAATGCATTTTATTAGTCCTTTATTTTTTCCCCAATAAAACGCTATTTGGAATAGCAATCTAAATGCAGGGCATCTTGTTTTCTTGATACTGCATTGGATCTCTGTAGGATTTTACAACTTCATTCTGTCACCAGGAAGCCTTTTTTTTCTTAAGTAACCCAAAACACTAAAAAATATCAATTCCCTATCCCCCCTCCACTAAAGTTAAAACTCAATTTGGTCTTTTTATTTTAAACTGAGATTATGTGAAAAATCAAAGAACACTAAAGCTTCTAATCGCACTGAGCTCAAAAATCGAAAACAAACTCTTAACATCAAAACAGCTACCTACTAAAACAAAGAAAATAAAAAGAAACAAGGAAATGCAAAAGTTAGATCAGATTGGACTCTGAAAAACAACCTGAGGGTTTTGAAGGGTCAGGGGTGGGATGTTGGGGGAACAGGTGGTGGGTAATAGGGAGGGCACGTTTTGCATGGAGCACTGGGTGTTGTGCAAAAACAATGAATACTGTTACGCTGAAAAAATAAATAAAATGGAAAAAATAAATAAAAAAAAAAAGTTAGATCAGATTCACCAACAGTAATAACTCAACATAGCTCATGAAAAGGAAAGAACTGCTCTAAAAACGACCAATATTTTCACTTGAAGGGAAAGACACAGAACTTACACGAGACAAAGACAACAAAAATAAAGAGAAGACACCAATGGGTAGCATTTGAGATTAGAAGTGAAAGATTCGGGACGCCTGGGTCGCTCAGTTGGTTAACCCGCTGCCTTCGGCTCAGGTCACGATCCCGGCATCCTGGGATCGAGTCCACATCAGGCTCCTTGTTCGGCAGGGAGCCTGCTTCTTCCTCTGCCTGCTACTCTGTGTGCCTGTGCTCGCTCACTCGCTCTCTCTGACAAATAAATAAATAAAATCTTAAAAAAAAAAAAAAAAAGAAGAAGCAAAAGATTCAAAGAAACAATGAGATGGATAATGCCTCCAACACCAGCCAACAGAACTTAACGAATAGAACTGGAATGAGAGTTAGCCACAAGCTATCTGATACAAGACATTGATGCAATGACCCAGCAAAGAAGAAAAGAAAAAGCAAATCACCACCACTGTATTAGAGGATAAAAAGCCACACAGTACTGTAATTTTCAAATATAAGACATAGGGCCCTCTAACGTGTGTGACTTTATATGCAGAGGATTTTTCTGGATTGTCAAAAGCTCCAAAGAACACGAGTGAAACACTGAAGGTATGATCACTAGCACAGTTCAACAACTAGATTCAAGAAAGTTTGTATTTAAATATTCACTTTACACGTCAGAGTAGTGATGATTCAGTCTGATGCCCTACAGTGAAACATCTAAGTGGTTTAGCTACATCTATAAACAGATCGAACTCATTCACTGAAATCTATTGACGGATTCTACTACTTATTAAGCAAGTATGTATACAAGAATTTTTAAGAGATGTCTAAGACAAGTTTTTTTTAAATGGCAATATTTAGCACTTAAAAGTTCAGTTTCCTGAATTACTTATTTATATAAGGTTCAAGGGGTAAGGTTTTACTGGACAAGTTGGCACACACTTCTGTATATGTATCTTCCCTATTCTCTAACTTATAAGGTGATGTAACCATGCCTAACCTAAACTAAATATTCCTTAAGATGGAAATAGTGCGGTACACTTTATGGATCATTCAATCACTAAATAATAGTAAAAAATAGTAATTCAAAAATTATCGTTATAATTATACAAGTAAGTGCCACAAAAATAGCTCTAAATGCAACACATTACTTTCTAATTTATATAACTCTACTTGAGCTAAATGAGTTCTCTGCACAAAACACAAGAGTGGAAAGATATCAATTCTAAATATAGCATATGATACTATTTCCATCAACCCCAGAAAAAGCACCAAAGTGGGTCAAGCATTTTCCTATCATAGTTTCTACATTTGAATACAAAATAGAAACTGGCACTAATTTCTCATAGTTAAGAAATACTATTCAAAAAAAAAAAAAAAAAAAAACATAAAGCAAACGGCCATCAAAGCTACACATTTGATTTGGAACAGGAGGTGAGGGGTGGGCAAGGAATTTGGTTAGAATAAACAAAGATCTTAGAACCACGAGGTTCAAAAGATGTTGAGAAAATATCCCATGGGCTCAATACTTTGATTTTATAGATATTTGTTACTATCTAAAATGACATTAAATAAACTTTTTTTAAAAATATTTTATTTATTTGAGAGAGAGGAAGAGAGAAAGAGTGAGCACAAGCAGGAGGGAGGGCAGAGGGAGGGGGGAAAGCAGGCTCCGTGCTGAACAGGGAGCCTACCAGGGACCTACCAAGGGAGCTTGATCCCAGGACCCTGGGATCATGACCTGAGCTGAAGGCAGATGCTTAACCAACTGATCCACCCAGGTGTCCCATGTTGTCTCCATCTTCACTCTTGCATTGAAGCTCCAACTTAGCAGAGATCACAGTATCCCCAAGTGCCTGAAACACTTGACTGACAGATTCCAGACACCCAATAAGTATTTGTCAGATACGTGAACACATTTACCATCATGCCTGCATTGCTGTTTCTCTTAGAGCTGATAAACATTTCTCAATACCCATGCCATTCTCTTAAGGGCCTGAGATAAGGAGGTACATTCTAAGAAATCAAAGTTCAGAGTCTTGGGTCTGTTGCTATCTGGGCACTTGGCTGTGGAGATGTAAGAACAATGGAGGAAAAAATCCGATAAAATAAAAATACATTTGGCCAGATTAGTGGTATGGGAAAAGAAAGCCAGGTTGGGAGGACAGGAAGGCACTTTGCTACGTAAGCTATGGCAGTACAGAGCCCTGATAGGACTACCCCAGAGCTGGATGCCATGCGTACACCCAGCTCCTTGCAACTGTTCCTGGCAGAGAAGACAGCCAGCGTAGAGGACCTGGAATCGGAACGTGTTTGGTGGATTCAAGAAACAGTGAGGCAGCCCAACGTGGCTGAAAAAGAGGGAGTGAAAGGGAGTCTGGCAACAGCTGAGGGAAGAAATTCCAGAAAGACACAACCCTTTCAACTTAGGACTTCCGTCCACTATCTTTTCCTTAGCCAAGAACCTACCACCACGATAGTAAGTAAGGATATTCTCAGGCCACATCCATGTGACATGAGGAAAATATGTTTCTTACATTTAATAAAAACACAACAGTAACTGGACAGAACTGAGAGGAGGATAACCAATTTCCTCTTCTCTGAAGGACAGCCCCATTTTCACGCTCCAAGAATCCCATAATGACATCCTTATTTTTGACACATTTAAAACAATTCTTCTCCAGCTTTTCATAAAAGCAACACTGGCAAATGACAGCTTAGTTCTTAGTTCTATGTTCTGCCAGGAGAGACCAAGTCCAAATGAATAAAATAAATGCCAGTTTATTTTATCATATTAAGTGTGGTGGGACTGAAGGGGTACTGACCTAAGATATAAGAATTTCAAGTTCTAACTGATCCATTCAAATAAAAAAAAAAACAAAAAACTTACTTTTCTTTTTTTGTAATGGCTCCTCAACCAAGAGCAAATCAGACTAGGTTTCAGCTTTCTCATCTGTAAGCTAAGAAAATTAAACTGCTGATTTCTACTTTCTCTTTCAGTTCATTATCAACATTCCAGCTCAGTGCCCACTTGCAGAGCTGACATCCAGAAGGCAGGAGACAGCGAGTTCTCCGAGTACAAAAGTTATTGGCCGGCGACAGCACCTATGACCCTCTCCCGTACCTCAGCTCACCTCCTCATCCTCAACAACGGGATCAATCACTGTACCACTGCCCTCACTAGACAAGAAGTGCAGGGCCTCTGGGCACAAACCTCAACTCATCCCTCTCTCTCATCTTCGCCAGTCTTGTCAGTTGCAACGTGCCCACCACACCCCTCCTGAAAACCCCACTTCTTCTCTCCCTGCCCACATCACCCTACCCTGTCACTGCAGAGCTCTGACTATCACACAGCCTCGCACCCAGCCGGCCCACTCCGAGTGTCCTCTGCCCTGGAACTCACCGAGACTGCCCCACTGAGTAGGGCAGTCATGTCCAAACTCCTCCTCAGGGAACCCCAAAGCTTTTATGATCTGATCCCAACCGTGCTCTTGACCTCCGGTTCCTCTCTAATAATACACCTTGTGCTCCTCACGCTAAATCTAGTTTCTCAGATTTCAAAGGTCCTTTACGCCTCCTTGTCTTTCAGCTGTTGGTTCCTTAAATTTGGACTGCCATCCCCATTTTGTACACCTGGTCACAGTGCGGCACGCTCACTGGATCCCAGACCTCACTCCCTCCACACTACCAAAATCCCAGTGTTTACAGACATATCTGCTCTTCAAGGACTGACCCCGTCTTCAGACACAAGGTATATCAACACCAATTGTGTGACCAATTCTGACCAGTAAAAAGTAAGGGAAATCCAGGAGAAGGCTCCTGGGGAAGGTTTCAGACACCAGACACTGCCCCATGGACAACTGCAATCATCCTATAACCACTGAGGGGAGATTAGTGAGGACAAAGCCCTCAAGCTGAGGATGGTAATGCAGAAAGACAGAAAGAATTTGGGTCTCTGGAGCAACCATTTAATTGCTGAACTCACCAAGGAAAGCTCTCCTATACTGAGATTATCTTCATACAAAATAATACACTGCCTTGAGGCATCTGAGTCAATGTTTTTGTTATTTGCAGCCAACATTCTATTAGACACCTTGCTGAAACTTTTACAAGTTTACATGCCTTCTCTGTCACCTTCTCTGTGAAGCTCTTCTGATCCCTCCTGAAGTCAGCTTCTCCTTTCTCTATAAATCTATTGTACATTTTTATGGCTTCTATTATAAATTTACTACAGTACTTAATGAACTTTTTTCACATCTATAGTCCCCACTAAACCGTAAGTTCTTAAGGAATAAGCGTTCTTTCCACTTTCCAGCTTATAGCTCTTTCCTAAGCTACAGACACCAGCCTGTTCAACATGTTTGCTGCCTTAGAGGCATAAAATTGGCAGAGAATTACTGATTTCTTTCCCCACACCAGGAAACGGCACCGGCACCGGCCCCCACGGCTGAAGTCACACCAGCTCTATTTATCCACACTGCATACAGAATCCGTCAGAAAATGTGTTGCCATTAACTCAAAAATATACACTAAACCTCATCACTTCTCACAATCTCCACTCATTACCTCAATCCGGAGGATCATATCCCTTCTTGTCACAGTGCATTAGTCCTCCATAATCGTCCTGGTTCTGCTCTTGTCCCACCCGTCTCCTTCCTACAACGCAGCCAGAGTGAACTTTCTAAAACATACATCGAATCATGTCATTCCCTTGCTTTAATTCCTTTCAGTGGTTTCCATTACTCTTGGACACTGACTAGTAGCCAGCAAGTATGACCTTCTCTCTAACCTTCAAACACACCAAGCTCATCCCCAGAGGGACTACAGGGAACACTGTAGGGAACACTTGTCATCCAGAGAGATGTTCCCCTGGATGCCTCCTCCTCCTCGTTCAAGTTTCAAATCAAACAACAGCTCTCTGCAGGCCCTCCCCAAGGACACAGCTAACGTAGAGTCTTTCCTGGAGCCCTCAACCTCCACTCAGTTATACTCTACAAAATCTCCAAACCACACATTTATAAGTTCCTGAAATTATTTCATTTATATAGGCTTACATATTTACAGTCTTTCCCTTTCCTATCTCTCCTTACAATGTTAGCTCCTTGAGAATAAGGGCTCCATCCATCACACTGGTTGCAGTGTGAATGCTCCCTAAAACATACAGGGGGCTCCAAAAAATACTTGTTTGACTTATTCTGATTATAACTGTCTTTGAATTCACAATTCCTAATACAAAAGAAGTGTTCGATAATTGCTTGGTGATTGAAAGTAATGTGTTAACTGGAAATTTTCCTATTATGTTCCCTTCACAGCCAATTTCAATAAAAGACATACATTTCCCAAAGTCTAATCCATACTTACTACCGAGCAATGGCGAGTGGATGATGAGTCATTCTTCTCTGGTAGCAACAATAGTGATTTCATATTTTCACCGTCTGCATAATCCACAGGCCGCAAACCAAATATGTTACTGGCAAAAATAAGTGCAGATGGGTTTAAGTAAATAGAATGTGTGACTTGAATTTTAACTAAATGGATGCACCAGGGGAAGATTTCTTTTAACTTCCTTAATAATATACAACTTTTGGGGCGCCTGGGTGGCTCGGTGGGTTAAGCAGCCGCCTTCGGCTCAGGTCATGATCTCGGGGTCCTGGGATCGAGTCCCACATCGGGCTCTCTGCTCAGCAGGGAGCCTGCTTACCTCTCTCTCTCTCTCTGCCTGCCTCTCTATCTACTTGTGATCTCTCTCTGTCAAATAAATAAAAAATTAAAATTAAAAAAAAAAAATAATATACAACTTTTAGGGCGCCTGGGTGGCTCAGTGGTTAAGCCGCTGCCTTCGGCTCAGGTCATGATCTCAGGGTCCTGGGATCTAGCCCCGCATCGGGCTCTCTGCTCAGCAGGGAGCCTGCTTCCTTCCCCTCTCTCTGCCTGCCTCTCTGCCTACTTGTGATCTCTCTCTCTGTCAAATAAATAAATAAATCTTTAAAAAATAATAATAATAATAATATACAACTTTTACTAAAATAAATGACTCAGAATTCACACAAAGCATAAGGCTCAAGTATCCCAACCTGCTGAATTCAATGGAAAAAAGATGTGAAATTTCATTTGACATCAGACCATTCTAGGGAGTATTTTTAATTGAATAGGTTGTTACTTACACATGAATTTTTTTTTTACAACTCTGCATGCTTCTGTATTCATATTCACATTTATAATATAGCTTCATAATCATTAATCACCAAGGGAAAGATGCTTTCGAATGCAAATAAAAATAATTTACCATAGCTATTACAAGCTCTATATTCCATATAAACAAATGCAGAAATTAGATAAACACACAGGACAGACATTCAGATCTGCAGAAAGAAAAGCATGCCAGAGGACAAATAAATGAATAAAGCAGAGAGCAGGGCACTTTTAAAATTAACTTTAATATGTATGTACGTTGTATAGTAATCACATTCATCGAGAGAATCAACTGGTGGTTTGGGGAACAAGTGGACGCAGACTTCTCAGCATGTCCTAACTCACAAGTCACAGAATATGTTACACTGGAAGAGAATTCAGAAACAGTACAAATCTGCTATTTCCATAGATAAGAAAACAGAACAAAGTTCCAATGACTTGACTAAAGCTGTGTTTTTCTTGTGTATTCCAATGATGGTCAATATTGGCCATGATTCGTTTCTTTTGTCTACTCTTCCACTTCCTTACATATGGTTTCAGAATAATTTAAAATATACAAAATGTATTTTATTATGACAAAAAGTTTCCTAAAATGAGCATTTCTTTTATAAGCTTTTATGGTTTTTAAAATTGTGGTGTATCCAAGTAATGGCCTTTAAAGTGCATATGTACATGCAATGTGTTCAACAGGACACAAGACGTAAACATGGTACAATGGTACAATAAATGATAAACATGGTCCTTACACACAATACCGCTTTTTAAAACTATACTGAATGTACAGAAAAAGATCTGCAAGGGAACAGTGGAAGGAAGAGGAAAGAGGAAGGTGTCAACTCTGATGCTGTGTGAACGGCATAGAGATGAGGGACAGAAGCATCAATTTGGCTTGGAGACAAGGTCAGACCTTGGAGAAAGTGGTTTTGATGGCAGAGCAGGAAGAGATGGCTAGTGCATGAAGCAATAAACCACAGTAACTGTTTCTCTAGTGAGTGCTACTCATGACTATCAGTTTACTCATGGGATGTGCCCACAAATATCAATAAATTAGTACTCTCAGATTTCCCTTTACACCTAGGTTCAATAATTTGCAACCTTTCTGGGGCAACTGTCCTTCTCCAGCCAAGAACTGTATTGTGTTTCTGCTTTCTGGTTTACAACAAAGTGACAAGCTATTGTGCTGGACTTGGTGTCTTTCCAAATTCCCATACATTTAGAGCAGACAATCTCAGTTTATTTCAAAATGCAGCTGATTTCATCCATTATCCTTGATACTTCTTAATTCCATTCTCTTAAATTACTGTGCTTACTGGCCAAATAAACAATCCCCTCACACATATATTCTGCGAGTATGCCAATCAAAAGAGAAATCTGAGAGTATTAATCAATATTCTAGGTCTTAAACCACCAAGTACAAAAATGAATAATCAACAAAAAAGATATCACATTATATGGCATCAAAAAAAAATCACCGTGTACCAAAGGACTTTTTAAAAAAGACAACTGTAAATCTCATATTTCAAAGAAACAAAATGTCAGAGCCGAAGCAAGTACATTCATAAACAGTAACTACAGTAACTTGTTTTACACAGATAGGAGTAAGTCCACTATGACAACATTAAACAACGTCAATGAAAGTACTTCCCAAAAGTACCACGAGCAGCCAGTGGGCTTCAAAGAAAAAGTAACCAATAAAACAACTGTCTGAACAAGTGAGATGCTCCGACTATCTAAAGTTTTCCTTCATAAAACGGCTGGCAGGATTTTAGTTTACATTTCAAGTCCTTATACACAAAGCTCACTATCTCATACGGTTTTCAAACACACGCTTGGACGCTTCTGCTTATACACAGCCCGTTAAACCCTAAGCCCTCCTGTATTGCTAATAAACTGGAGAATGGCACAGACAAACGCTACAGATGGAAAGATACTCAGTTAAACCTCAGCCCCGCATCACAGGAGACGGAGCCTATTAAATCCTGTCATGTTTCTGCTCTGTTGTGGACCACTGAAATTTGAAATGAGGATCAAGTTTTTATGCAGCACCTTCAAAACCCCATAGCAAGAGGAGACAGGGCATACGTAAGATTTCTCCTTTATCACATGGGCACAAAAAGTCGCATGACTTTTTTTCCCCATAGTGATATATTTCAATGGACTAACACTTTCTTCAGACTTACTGTAAAAAACAAAACAAACAAATAAAAAAAAACGGTTTTAAATGTACATAATTAGGGGTGCTTGGGTGGCTCAGTCAGGTAAGCAACTGCTTCATGGCTTAGGCTCAGGCTGTAATCTCATGGGGCGGGGGAGTCTGCCTAAGATTCTCTCCCTCCTCGCAATGGCGCCTGCTCCCCCCTCCATCTCTTTCTCTCAAGTAAATAAATCTTTAAGCAAATAAATACATAAATAAAATGTACATACTTAGATTTATCTTCTTTTTTGCAAAACGGTAACATTTGGAAGAAAAGTCACATGTCATTACATGCACAGAAGACTATCAATGTGACTGATTATTAATTGAAGACAATGAGAATAACTTTGCTCACTAGGGTTCTTTCTGATTACTAAGACTAATGAGAAGAAGTTCTTGTTAAAGAGTTGAACTGTTGTGTTTAACACTGCAGCTTTATCCCAAAGGCAAGAGTTCAGAATACAGTATAACCCTTTAGTGTCCTTTTCACTCAAGAATATGGTAGAACCTGCCCACAGCAAGGCCCAAAAGAAGACTCACCACTCAAAAAAAAGGGGGGGGGGGCGGGGAGGAGGAGAGATGGACAAATTCAAATTTGCACATACACATACAGAGCATCCAGTCCCAAACACTCATGCAAAAAGGCATTTTTACTAATACTAAACCTATCGCTCATGACAGGCTACCAAGACAGTTCATGAATGAAATCCTTCATGAATTCTATAAAATTGCAAACACATAGACTTTAATTTTTCAAGTCACTTGGCTTGCTGTGAAGCAGGAAAGGCACAGAAATTCAAAAGAGCAACAATTTTTTAAGCTATGAAACAAATTATGTTATACCAGATTAATTTTTTAAAAAATTAACTAGGGCAGTGGGACAATTAATAGGTCCAATGGTCCACGTAATATTTTCTAATTACGAATTCTTACACCCTTGCAAAAAAAAAACTGTGTTAATGTCAGACCAAGTACCAAATTGTAAACTTTATACATCTCTTAAAAAAAAAAACATATGCTATTCTCCATATACTCAAAGTGGTTCTGATGGGATGAAGAATTTTTTTTTTATGTTTGTGGGGGATGAACTGAAGGCAAAAGAGGGCCAACCACTGAGGTTTTGACCAGTCACCAATATAAATATTCTCAGACAAAAATGAAGCACAGAAGATATGAACCTTTTAATCTGAGGTTGAAACAGAAGTCATTTTCCCTCTTGCATAATGGACTCTTATTTTAGTGCATAAGAAGTAAATTTCCCATGTAAAACATCAGTAAAATCAGAGTTAAGTGAATTAATACTGCACTTAAATGCAAAATTTATCTTTAAAAGTGGCAGAGTTTGCATAGCAGAAACCCAAAGCATGTAAGAAAGTATTCTAAGTGGAAAGTGATTTAAAAAACAGTATGGTGTTAGATTAACATTAAATCTAAACAAAAGATCAAGTCTGAAGTAGATACATATAACCTTCTACTATATAATTATAAAGACTTAGGGTCCCAAAATCTTGCAGTAGGAAATTCATAGTTCAGGATCATAGCCTCCACGAGGAAATACAGGACTGGGTAACTTCACTGGTGAATTTATCAAAGTCCTTGTGTTTTTAAATTAAACAGTGAAGATGGTAGATAATATGAATGATAGTACTGTATGTAGTTAATACCTAGTTACCTTGTCTTGCCTTATTTGTAGGTTTCAAGATTTCCCTGCACCAGTATTCAATGCTTTTAGATTTGCTTAGCTTTGCGATAAATCATATTCTATTCTTTCTTTTCCTATACCTGACCTTCCATCGGTATTCAGTGCCTAATTACATTTCTGAGTTGTTGACTCTCTCCATCTCCTAAACTTACAAAAAGATTGTTATTTTCACATTTTAAAAGTATTACTGGTGCCTGGGTGGCTCAGTGGGTTAAAGCCTCTGCCTTTGGCTCAGGTCATGATACCAGGGTCCTGGGATTGAGCCCTGCACTGGGCTCTCTGCTCAGCAAAGAGCCTGCTTCCCTTTCTCTCTCTCTGCCTGCCTCTCTGCCTAGTTGTGATCTCTGTCTGTCAAATAAATAAATAAAATATTAAAAAATACTAATAAAAGTATTACTAAAACAAATAGCTCTTGAGCCTTCTTTCCAAAATTTAAAGTCACATGGTCTTACTACCTTTTATGACAGCTTAATACCAGAACATATCAGAATATATAGCTTTCTAATCTAGATCCCTTAGTCCTCATATACAAGATTTGCTCTCTTCTAAAGACAACCAAAAATAATTCCAAGGCTGGATTTTTGTCTCAGATTTTCTTTGTCCTACCAGCGCTAAGTTACAAAAATTTTTACCCCTCTCTATAAGTTTGCTTTACACACAACTGAAATAATTCAAGTTAAATTCTTATAGTAGCAGAAAGGGTATAAAGTCAATCAAAAAGTATAAAATGTTGGGACGACTGACTGGCTTGGTCAGTAATGCATGTGACTCTTGATCTTGAGATCTTGACTACAACACTCACACTGGGTGTAGAGATTACTTAATATATATATATTTTTTCTATGTTTGGTATTTTATATATATATATATATATATATATTTATATATATATATTGATCTATATTTGGTATAAGGACATATGTCTTCCATCAAACTTGCTTTCAATAGAGACGACATTAGCCATGACTTCCTTATGTCTGTAGTGCAATGAAAATCAACAGACTCAAGACAGGTTTATACGCCTCCTTTAGCTTACAGGGTCCTCAAGTATATGGAAACAAAGACAGTATTTTTTGGCATTCAGTACTCAAGAACTACCACAACATTTGACTAAAATATACAGAGGCAGACCCAAAGCTTTATAGATTTGAGATACTCTGCTATACATACGAGAAATATAATAAAGACAGTAATTTCCTCACAGAGTCTGTCTCACTGGTGTGCCCTGTGCTAAGGATCAATAAGATGATCTTCATGGGCCTTCTCTTAAAAATCATAACCTTAATGGTGAGTGCTGTGAAATGTGTGAGCCTGATGATTCACAGACCTGTAGCCCTGGGGCAAATAATACATTATATGTTAATTTAAAAAAAAAAAAGGATTCGGGTAAAAAAAAAAAATCATAGCCTTAGATAAAACTGCAAAATAATTTACAGAGACTGTTTAAAGACAAATTTAATGAGATAACAAAAAATCCATCTTCTCTTTAAACCTGTATTCTACTATTAATATATTACTACTTGAGAGTGATAACTACTAATAACAAAACTGGAGAAATCTCCAAATGTTATGTACTACGCAAATTATAAAACTGACAATGGTGTGCCGAACAGTTTATTTCTGTAAGGTACTCCATTCATGTTCAAGTAACCAGAAAAGGTAGAAAGCATCCTTGATTATCCTTAAGAAGTGGAGTAGGAGACTGGGAAGATGGTGAAGTAAAAGGATTCTAAGATCAATCACCTTGTCCCATGGATACAACTAGATAACACTCCTGTCAGTGTAAATAACCCAGAAAACAACCCAATGACTGGCAGAACAAACCCCACAATGAAAGACAGAAAAGGGGTTAAGAAGAACAGAGACATGGTGGGAGGCCAATCAGACCATGGCATCCCTGAGAGGGAAGGAGCCATGGGCATAGAGAAGGGAGAAAAAACAAGACTGTCACCAGGGAGCTAACACAGGTAAGACAATTCCCCATAACATTTGGTTTTTAAAGTGAGTTCTTACAACAAGAGGGAGTTAAAGCCTAAAATTTAAAAATCAGCCAACTGGGTTCTGGGAGAGCACAAAGGGCATTAGAAGTAGAGTTCCCACCCTTAAAGAAACATAATGAACAGCCAGGGGAGATGCAGCATAGAAGCACCAGTTTAAAAACCATGGGTGGTGGGGGTAGAGAAACCATCTGGGGGATACCAAGAGTTATTTACTCATCTCAGAGTGGGAGGGAGTTTCACAGGGAGACTGCACCAGGAACAAAGGAGTCATTTTCCTCCCCTGCCACCAGGCACAAATGAACTGTAGGGGAAACAGCACAATGCCAACATTCACTAACTTGTTTATATTAAGTCCCGCCCCCTACAACCCATCTTGCCTCAGTCCCAGCCCCTCCAGAAGACCTGTGCAAGCCTTGCCAACACCACATCTCTCTACCCGCACACATTGCAGGGCCTTGGTCAGAGGAGTGGTGGAGAGCCCCCATGGACTACCATACACCCTATTAAAACTACATACCTCACCCTAGCTAGGGACCCAACAGTGCCCGTAACTACACTACAGATGACTAGATTTGAGGGGAAAAGTAGCCAGGACACAACATCAGGGGTCGTGCTACATACACAGGAGACACTTCAGAAGGACCAGGTTCTGGGGAAAGGGAACACTGCACTGCAGGGCACTACAGGACCTCTTCTTCACAAGGCCACTACTTTTAAGAGCAGGAGACACAGCTGACTTTCCTAACATACACAGACAGACACAGAAAGTCAGACAAAATGAGGATACACAGAAATACATCCCAAATGAAAAATAGGACAAAACCACACAAAAGACGTAACAAAAACTGATATAAGTAGTATGCCTGATAGAGAATTTAAAGTCATGATCATAAAGATACTCACTGGACTTGAAAAAAGAGTGGAGGACACCAGTGAGACCCTTAATAAAAAGATAAAAAAGAACCAATCAGAGATGAAGAATATAATAAATGAAATTAAAAATACACTAGGTGAAATAAACAGAAATAAACAGGTAGAAATAAACAGTTAAAGGAAGCAGAAGAATGAATTAGAAACTGGGAGGAAAGAGTAATGGAAAGTAATCAAGCTGAGCAGGTGAGAGGAAAAAATTGGGCAAAATTAAAATAGACTAAGGAAACGCAATGTCCATCAAGTGTAATAACATTTGTATAGATACACCAGAAAAAGAAGAGAAAAAAAGGAGGCAGAAAATTTATTTCAAGAAATAATCTCTGAAAACTTCCTTAAAGTGGGGAAGGAAACAGATATCCAGATCCATCCAGTGGGCACAAATATTCCTCCAACAACATCAAGCCAAGGAACTGCACACCAAGACATATAGTAATTAAAATGGCAAAAAAAAGGGGGGGGGAGGGTACCTGGGTGGCTTAATCAGTTACTCAGCCGATTTTTGATTTCAGCTCAGGTCATCATCTCAGGGCTAGGTGATCAAGCCCCTAGTTGAGTTCAGCACTCAGCGTGGGGTCTGCATGAGATTCTCTCTCCCTCTTCCTCTGCCCCTCCCCCTACTTGTGTGAGCATGCACTCTCTCAATAAATAAATAAATAAATAAATAAAATCTTTTAAATAAAATGGCAAAAAGTGATAAGGAGAGAGTTTGGAAAGCAGCAAGAGAAAAGACAGTTACATACAAGGGGAAACCCCATATGGCTATCAGCGGATTTTTCAGCAGAAACTTTGTAGGCCAGAAGAGAATGGCATGATAAATTCAAAGTGCTGAAAGGAAAAACTCTGAAGCCAAGAATACTCTGTCCAGCAAGGCTATTATTCAGAATAGAAGGAAAGATTCCTAGACAAACAAAAGCTAAAGGACGAGTTCATAACCATTAAACCAGCCTTCTAAGACTGTTAAAGGGAACTTTCTCAGTGTAAAGACAAGACCACAAGTAAGGGTAAGAAAAGCAGGAAGCACAAAAGCACTAAAAATAAATCAATAAAAATAAATCAGTCAAGGGAATTAGAAAATTAGAAAATAAAATAACATAAAGTATAACACCATATTCCTAAAATGGGAGTAAGGGGGGAGAAGGATTCAAACTTAAATGACCATCAACTTTATGCAGACTACTATATACAGAAGGTATTATACACAACCTAATGGTACTCACAAATTAAAAACCAGTAATAGAAATACAAAATAAAAAGAAAGGAATTCAAGTGTATCACTAAAGAAAACCATGAGAGACTAAAGCAAGAGAAGAAAGGATCAGAAAAGAACTACAAAAACAACCACAAAACAGGTTAACAAAACAGCAATAATAAATACGTACCTATCAATAATTAGAATGCAAATAGACTACACTCTCCAATCAAAAGATGGAATGGGTGACTGGAATGGATTAAAAAAACAAGACTCATCCATATGCTGCCTATGAGAGACTCCTTTCAAACCTAAAGACAAATGCAGCTTGAAAGCGAGGGGAGAAAGAAACATTTATCATGCAAATGCATGTCAAAAGAACACCAGGGCAGCAATACTTGTATCAGACAAAATAGACTTCGAAACAAAGATTGTAACAAGAGACAAAGAACACCATATAATCATTAAGGGGACAATGCAACAAGAAGATAAAATGATTGTAAATATTGATGCATCCAACATGGAGGTATCCAAATACATAAAACAGTTAGTAACAAACATAAAGGAACTAATCAATATAGTGATACATTACTAGGGACTTTAACAACCGACTTACATAAATGGACACATGACTGAAACAGAAAATTAACAAGGAAACCGTGAACGACACACTGGACCATACAGATTTAACAGATATATTCAGAACAGTCATCCTAAAACAGAATACACATTCCTTTCAAATGCATAAGGAACATTCCCAGAATAGGTCACATAGGTCACAAGTCTCAACAAATTCCAAAATATCAATGTCAGACCATGCATCTTTCCTGACTGTAACAAAATGAAACTAGAAATAAAACATGTGAAAAAAATTAAGCACAAATACAAGGAAGTTAAATCAAATGCTCCTAAATAATGACCAAGTCAACCAAGATATCAGGTAAGAAATCAAAAAGCACATGGAGACAAATGACAATGAAAACACAATGGTCCAAAATCTTTCGGATGCAGCAAAAGCAGTTATAAAAGGGAAGCTGGCAGCTATACAGGACTACCTCAAGAAGCAAGAAAAATCTCAGATACAAAACCTAATCTTACACTTAAAGGAGCTAGAAAAAGAATATATAAAATTCAAACCAGCAGAAGGAAAGAAATCATAAAGATTAGAACAGAGATAATCTATACAGAAACTAAAAAAAAAAAAAAAAAAAAGAATAGGTCAATGAAACCAGGAGATGGTTCTTTGAGAAGATCAACAAAAGTGATAAACCTCTAGCCAGACTCATGAGAAAATCGAAACAAAAAAATTATAAGGCTCAAAAAAACAAAATCACAAATGGAAGACAAGAAATAACAAATGACACCAAAGAAATAAAGGATTTTAAGAGAACATTATGAAAAATTACATGCCAACAACTGCACAACTACTGATAAATAAATTAAGGTCGCAGGATACAAAATCAATGCACAGACATCTCTTGCATTTCTATATACTAATAATGAAGCAGCAGAAAGAGAAATTCAGGAAACAATCCCATTTAGAGCTGCACCCAAAAAAATCCATTTATGATAAAAACCCTCATAAAAACTTTCAACAAACTATAGTTAGAAGAAGCAAACATCAACAATAAAGGCCTTATATGAAAAACCCACAGTGAACATCATATTCAATAGGGCAGAAACTGAGAGGTTTTCCCCAAAGGTCAGGAATAAGTCAAGGATGCCCACTCTCACTTCACTTGTATTCAACATAGTACTAGAAGTCCTAGCCACAGCAATCAGATAACAAAAAGAAATAAAAGGCATCCGAATTGGTAAGGAAGAAGTGAAACTTTTGCCATTTGCAGACAACATGACACTATATATAGAAAACCCAAAGACTCCACTGGAAAATTGCTACTTTACACTACACACAAAAATAAGCTCAAAATGGATTAAAGACCTAAATGTGAGACATGAAACCACAAAAATCCTCTAAGAGATCCCAAGCAGTAATGTCTCTGACACTGGCCATAGCAACATCTTTCTAGGTAGGTCTCCTGAGGCAAGGAAAAACAAAAGCAAAAATAAACTACAGGGACTATAGCAAAATAAAAAGCTTCTAACATAGCAAAGGAAACAACCAACAAAAAAAGAGAACCTACTGAAGGGGGGAAGGTAATTTGCAAATAACCTATCATCCAATAAAGGGTTATGTTATCTAACTATATCAAGAACTTAGATAGCTCAACACCAAAACCCCCAAATAATCCAATTAAAAGTGGGCAGAAGACATGAACAGACATTTCTACAAAGAAGACACACAGATGGCCAAGATGCTCATCACTGATCATCAAGGAAATGCAAATCAAAACCACAATGAGATACCACCTCACACCTGTCAGAATGACGAAAATCAAAAATACAAGAAACAAGTGCTGAGGAGCATGTGGACAAAAAGGAACCCTCTTCCACTGTTGGTAGGAATGCAGACTGGTGCAGCCACTGTGGAAAACAGTGTAGAGGTTCCTGAAAAAATTAAACATAGAACCATCTTACAATCTGTAATTGTACTACTATTTTCCCAAAGAATATGAAAACACTAATTTGAAGGGAGACATGCACCCTTATGTTTATGGCAGCATTACCTAAAGCCAAACTATGGAAGCAGCCCAAGTGTCCATCAAAAGATGAATAAAGAAGATATAATGTGATATACACACACACGCACACACACAAAAATATTATTCAGTCATTAAAAAAAAGAAAATGATCTTGCCAATTGCAAAGGGCATGGATAGATCTAGAGTATCAAACTATGTGAAAAAAGCCAACCCAAGAAAGACAAATTCTGTATGATTCCACTCAAATGTAAAATTTAAGAAACAAAGCAAACGAACAAAGGAAAAGAAAGAGACAAACCAAAAAACTACCTCTTAACTAAAGGGAAGAAACAGATGACCAGAGGAGAGGTGGGTGGGAAGACGAGTGAAAGAATGCACTTACCTTAAGAGCACTGAGGAGTACATGGTATCACTAAATCACTGTATTGTACACCTGATACTAATACAACACTGTATGTTAGCTACACGGGAATTAAAAATTTTTAAATAAATTTTTTTAAAAACTACTTTTTTAAAATAAATTTTAAAAAAGAAATTTAAAAAAGTATAATTTTAATATCAAAATCTGAAGGCAAGATTTAATAAAAGATTATCTTTTATTAAAGATAAAAACAGATCATTTCAACTTATAAATGCAAAAATACTAAATAAAATTCTAGCAAACTGATATAAAATATTTGTTTAAAGAATAAGCACACTGGGGTGCCTGGGTGGCTCAGTCCGTTAAGAGTCTGCCTTCAGGGGCGCCTGCGTGGCTCAGTAGGTTAAGCCTCTGCCTTCGGCTCAGGTCCTGGTCTCAGGGTCCTGGGATTGAGCCCCCCATCGGGCTCTCTGCTTAGCAGAGAGCCTGCTTCCCCCTGCCTGCCTCTGTCCCTACTTGTGATCTCTCTCTGTCAAATAAATAAATAAAATTTTTCAAAAAAAAAAAAAAAGTCTGCCTTCAGCTGAGGTCATAGTCCCAGGGTCCTGGGATGGAACCCCACATCAGGCTCCCTGCTCAGCGGGAAGCCTGCTTCTCCCTCTCCTCCCTGCTTGTGTTCCCTCTCTCGCTGTCTCTCCCTCTCTGTCAAATAAATTTAAAAAATCTTTAAAAAGAAAGAAAGAAAGAAAGAAAAAAAGAAAGAATAAGCACACTATATTAAGTCAAGTTTATCACAGGAATACAACACGGTTTAACATTTTAAAATATATTAATGACATCAATAAGCAAAAGGTCTAAGATTATCTCAGTGTAAGTGAAAATTCGTGTAATAAAATATAGTCTTGTTAAAAAATAGTAAAATTACTAGATCTTTATTTTTAATATTGATTTTAATGCTAACTATAAACCTACATTCAATATTTCTTAAAAATGAAAATAGAACTATGCCAACTATCACATTATTTTATAATATTGTCCTAGAAACTCAGACAAATGCAGTAAGAAATTAATAAATGATAATCCAATCCTTAGAATTAGGTGTTAGCTAGCTTTCCCGTATGTCAGAAATAACAAGCTCTATTTATTAACAGAACAGCCAGTTCACCAGAGCAACAAAAGAATCAAATACCTAGAAAATCTCTATAAATACTAAGTGAAGTTTATTAAATCTACTGTAATCCATACCCTTATTCAATTTCAATCACAACCCTAATAAGATATTTCTTAACACCGTGTATCAGACTTCATGTGTAGGAAGCAGCTGATAAAAAAAGTAAACTCCCTCCCTCACTGTCACTGAGTGTCACTCCCTCCCTCAGCCACCACTGTCCCCACCACCACTTCAGCTCAGACTCACCCCTCCAGGTTACCTGACACACCTCCCTGCTGAGCTCCTGTGCAGGATGAACTTTTCAATGTAAAATCTGAACCCTCTGGCACACAGGGTCTCTCTGCCTCTGCCACCTTCTGCAGCCTCAAGGGGTCACCTTCTTCCCTTTCATACCAGTCTTACCGTCACTAACCAAAGCTCCTAGAACTGAATGGAAAAATGGTCTTGGCTACCGTGTACCTCAATGCCCACCAACTCCTTCTGAAAAGCCTATTCTCCTATTCCTCGTCCTCAAAAGCCAGTGGAAGTCCTCCTTCCTCTAGAAGCCTTTTACGATTGCCTCTAGTCACACGTATAGCCCCTAATCTAGATTTTCACAGAATCTTATGCACTGACCTAGGAAGGCATGTGTCACAGGGCTCTGTAATCACTGCTCTGTTCATGTCACTAGAAAACGTGGGGATGAGGAAGCAGGGAATGAGGAAGGCAAGGAGCAGTGGGGAGAGTCGGAGAACACCTAACAGGATGTCACTGAAGACCCAGGAAATGAAGGCATCCAAGTAAGAAAACTCCTTCAACCTCCAAAGAATGAAGAAGACTACCAAAATGTCTGTTACGGAGCTGAAGATTTTCCCTTGGAAACTCAGAAGAAGCAAACCAGAAACTCTACCCGCCTACAACTTCAATTAGTCAAAGTACCAAGCCATCAAGAAGGAAGGACAGAAGAACAGCTTTCACCCTTTCCCGTTCCAACCCTTCTTCCTTCTTCCAGGGATAGAAAGAGTCTAGTCCTGGTTATTGAGAGAAGAGTTCCATTAAAAGTAAGTGACATGTACAGAAATAAAAGTATAAGCAGAGAAAATTAAAGTAATATGTTTGCCAACTCAGATTCTAGAGTCAGAGATATTAATGGCTTAAAATGAACAAGAGCTTCAGGCCAAAAAAAAAAAAGAAAGAAAGAAAAAATGTAGTTAAGAAGTCCATATAGTCCCCTGGCTCCCTCCCCAGGCTCTACTCTTAAACGGAGAAAGTCAAGAAATGAATTCCATCTATTGTCACTTGTCAGTACTTAACTCAAAAGGACAATATACAGAACCCTGGCAGCAAGAAAAACAGATCTTAAAAATGTCAAGGCAACAGGAATGGGAAGCCATGAGCCCACGGAAGGTAACATATGGCTGCCCAATGGACAAGAGACTAAGGATTCTGCCCAGGGAGCACATGTCATTTACTCTAAAATGTGCCATGAACCAGAGCTACTGCCCCGGAAAAGGAGTAGCTTACGAGAACTTGGTTTCAGACTTTGACTCCGCACTTACAGTGACTCAGGGAGCAGAAGGAGGTAATTCCTGTTGCTGTCAGATCTGACCCTTTTTCAAAAGGAAGGAAAAAATATACCATCTTTTCACGCATTCGAACACTTAACTCATTTCCACTACAAATGAATGTGGGTACAGATATGTTAGGCACTTGGCAGGACCACGAGAGAAGGCATGATTTAGAAAGGCTGGAATAAAAAATGCTGGAGGTCCAGGGGGGTGGGAGGAAGAGCCGCAAGAGGAGGCTGGAGAAGCTGGCGGTGCCACACCACCCAGGACCTTATGAACCACGTTGTGAAGTTTACTTTAAAAGCATGAAGAGGTGCCAGTGAAGGGTTTTAAGCAAGTGATTTGACCAGACATCTTTTTAAAAGTTCCTGGGCTGCGGTGTGGGGAATGAACAAAGAAAAATAATCTGAAAAGGAGGAGACCAGTTAGGAAACTGGTGAAGCCAATCAGGTGAACAAGTACTATGAAATAATGCAGTGAAAAACACAGCAAATACCAGAGAATGATGCCCACCAGTCTGGAAATGAAGGAATAAGGGTATTTAGAAACCGCTACCACACACTCTCACAGCTACGTGAAATCTACTGCTCTATTTGCACGATAGCTGCCCCACCAATCTCTACCTGATGTTATCCCCAACCCCTCACCAGATAAATCCTCTTCCCCCACTACCCTAACTTTATCAGCCAGCTGTCCGACTCAGTAGCCACCTGGCCCATGTGGCTATTTATATTAACTAAAGTTCATTTTCAAATTTAGTTTCTCAGTAGCAACAGCCACAGTTCAAGTCTTCACCAGCAACAGATGGCTAGTGGCTACTGAGCGCCCGGCACGGAGAGAGAGCATTTCCATCGCTGCAGAAAGATCTTACTGGATGGCGCTGCACTACAGGGATACCTCAATCTGCCACTGCACTAGGTAAGCCCATTTAAAAACAACACATTCATCTGAGAGGCACCTGTGAAGGCAGACTCGGCTCACTGTCTCGTGCCCACACCTGGTATATTAATAAGCTTCACGGTGTAGTGAAGAATCATGGTGTACAAACCACCAGACAGGCCCTGTGTTTTGGCTCATTAATCCTCACTATGCTCTGAAGAAATAGAAAGGCAGCAGGCATCACCCATGTTTTATAGGTGAGGACACCAAGGCACAGAAATTAACCTGCCTGAGGTTATAACGTCAATAATGGAGTCACAAATAAAACCTGAATTCCCTAACGCCCTGACCAGTGCTCCATTCATTAAAGTAGTCATGGCTGATTTAAGAACCCAAGGATGGAAACTATTCAGTTTCACCTGACCCAAACAACCATTTGCTTAGCAAATGGCTGGCTATACCCACAGGAGGGTCATACCTGTTGGTCCACGTGCGTGTGTCTACACACTCACACACACATATATAGACAGATGATACATGTGTGCACGCACACGCATGCAAGCCAGAAAAACAAAAATATAGAAAAATGGTACCCCTTGAGTGTGCCCCAACAATCTCACCACATGTGATAGAAAATAGAGATATTAGACCCCCTTTCTGAAACTAACAACACCAAGGTACTCCTGCATTATTAGCTTTTCAATTATGCTATAAAAAAATTACAACCTAAAAGCTCTGCATTCTATAATTCTTGTTTGCCTCTGTAATCAAAGTAAGCGTGACTTTCGCGTGCTCTTTCCAAACCTATATAAGCAACGGGGACATGAAGAGGCAGTTCTTCTATTTCGATTTCAACTCCCTCATTAACTGAAAAGAATAAAATAATATATAGGGAGACATGAACCAAGTTATAGATTAAAGATATAAAATCCATATACGGCAATTGCTTGTGACACTCTTGACAATAGCAATTTTAAAATGCAGCCGCCAGCATTCGCTAATGCATCTCTGTGCCCTGACACTGCAAAACAATTTACCCCGAACTTCATTTGACTGATGTGGAAAGTCTAAGAAATAACTTGATAGCACTTGCCCAACATCTGAATTCTTACATATTTTAACTATATATGCAGAAAAAGCATAAAAAAATAGAATTTCTAAAACAAATCTAAAGTACTGGGAAGCATACAAAATAGTTATTTCTATGCTTCTAATTCTTTTCTCATTAATAAGTATGACTCAATCTACAGAATATAACTAAGTTAATTTATGCAGAAAAATCAAAGCTTCCGAAATTAATTTGCCAATCGTTTCTAAAGTAAAGAAGCAAGTTCCTCAAAAATGTAAGTATTCCAAAAGAAAAAGGCACGAACGCTGATTTTAAATACAGACTATAATGGTCACGTCTGACTTCAGTTGTGAAAGGCAATAAAGAGAGCCACCCAGCTGGGTCTCCCAGGGTGTGTTCCGTCACAGTCTTGACTCAGGAATACAAGTCAACTGAACAATAGTATTTAAGCTGAACGACTTACACAGCGTTCCTGGAGGCTCCATAGGAAAGTAAGAGCTTGACTATATCCAAGTGCCCGTTCTTGGCAGCATCATGAAGCGGTGAGTCATTCTGATAGCCAGTGGTGTTCACCAATGCCTTATGCTGTAGCAACAACTCCACTACCTTCAGGTGCCCATGATTGCAGGCTTCATGCTAATTAAGTAATAAGAAAAGAAGGGAGAAAGGTGATGAGGAAGAACGATGTCTAGTATCACAATAAAATTGCACTTTAGAAAAATAAATGTGAACTTCAGTCAGTAAATTGGCTCTACCTAAAAATTCATACAGACCGTAAGTGTTGACCCAGAGTAAAGCCCTGTTAATAATCTTAATGATCCAGATATATGATGATCAAGATCTATGCAACTGATGGATAAAGGGGTTATTTATCTGAGCCTTTGGTCACCTTCTTTTTGTTTAAGAAAATGTAGCTGACCAACTCTATATATGCATAAACCAACTCTAGTTCCTAAACTCTTCCACAGTAAAAAATTACAAACAACAAAAAACTCAAAGTATTTAACAACTAGATCAACATAAATAGTGAAATTCTCCATGGCCAAATAGCATTCACTAAATCAGGTACTTAGCCATATGCTAAGTGGGGCACCCACACATATATATAATCACCCCACAAAGTGAATATCCAGGAGACAGTATCTACAAGACAGTCTTTTCTCTTTGCTGAAGCTACAGATTACTGTATGGCTGGTGTCGATAACAGAAATAACAGGGTAAGGGCTCAAAAAGAAGGAATGATGTAACAGGTAACAATGCAATATTCAAGATGCCTCATGTGCAAATCTTTCCTCACGTCTAATGAACTGTTAACGAAGCCACAATGCTGTCCTCCCATAAATCTCTAGCATACTGTGCTTTTTATGTACATCTATTCAATTCATAAAAAGAAATACCACGTGAAATGCCTGTAAAGTCTATTTCTAGGAGAAAGGAAGCCAAATCAGACATTGGGTCTTCTAATAAATCACTCATCAAACTTTACTACAATGTGCCTTACTGGCTTCAAAAAACAAAAACCAAAACCAAACAAACTAACAAACAAAAAACTGACCTTTCTCTGAAGAGGTTAGCTAGCCTGTGAAATAAAAACAACAAAGTGACTTTGATCCAGACTAAACCCTCCCAGCTTAGAAATTTGGTGAGAAGTTATCATACACAACTTTGAGCCTTTTTGATACCTGGCCTAATGAAAATCTCCCAATTTCTATGATAAATTTCCAGCTCATGGGGTAAGTTTTTACCTCCTCTACTGATATCACTACAGCTGTCTTCAAATTGCCCACGAGCCCAAATAGCATTTGTTTCCATGAATTTGTGCCATTTCTTTTCCAGACTATACTTCATATTGCATCTTTAGTAATAATAAAAGATTTTTTTAAATGTTTAATGTAAGTCAAGATTTTCTACTACCCCTCTATATTTGCAATTAGGTAGGGTATAAATGAGGCCACAACAGATCCTCAGTAAGAATCACTGCCTGTGATACAATCCTGTACCCTATTCCTCTGACGTCTCTGTTCCAAGAAATCTGGTTCCAATGACATGCAATGTGGCAAAAGGGAGCTTCATGTCAGTTATAGCAGTCACCTCCATATGCTGGCTACATTAAGCAATATAGTGTGACTCGATTCCTAAATCTAAAGGTAGTCAGTGAAAAGGTAGCCAATTTCTTACCTGTCACAATTGAAAAGTTAGATGAAAAATCATTACTTTCCCTTATTTGGTGAAAATACAAGTTCTTCAAATTAAAAAGAGAGTATATACTGCAGAAGATAATATACAGATAACTACATAACTATAAAGTATAGTAACTATAAAACACAAGCAAAATGAAAATATAAAACAAAAAGGAAACTACCAATGGTGTCCATCCAGCATGGTCTTTAACATTTGGGTCACTTCCATTTTGTAAGAGGTACTCAACAGAAGGTATGTCGCCCTAGTAGAACAATGAAAAAATAAAAAGAAATTAAAATCATCAAAAAAGAAAAGAAGACATTGAGATTCGGGTTTGGTTTGAAGATTCAGTCTTCTTAAAGATAGAATCAAACTTAAATCTTTTCTCTAATGCCTACTGCTCAAGAATCATAAGTAAGAACTAATATATGGATGAAGTATTCTGAGGTACCAAGTCATGAAGTCATACAGTCCATCCTTGAATATCAAGTACAAAATCCCTGAGATTAGCAACCTTTATCAAAAGTCATTTCAAAATACCAAATAAAGGGCATTAGCCAAAAATCATCTGATGATAATGAAGTATTTAAAGTCATCACTTCATTTGTGAAAAACATCCTTTTTGAGCATGCATTAAAGTAATTTCCAAGTACTGTTTAAAGAAAAATTACAGCTAAGGTTACTCAGTTAAAACTGCCAAAAATTGTTTTCTTATTGACAGTTACTCCATTTATCCTTAATACATCAATTTAGTTTATATCCACTTTATTTGCTCTTATTTTTCTAGGCAAAAGCAAGGCTTATTATCTCCAAATAATTCTGACACAGCTTACTCTGAAAAAGGCTGAGTAAGTTACATATGGCAAAAGTTACAGCGATGACTAAGCTACGTTTAACTGGTTTTGTGAAGTTTTAGGGAGAAGGAAATCTCTCTTCTCCAACTCCCAGCCCCAATATTCTTCTGAAATGAGTTTTTCCCTACTGGGTGGATTATCTAGAAGTCATTAAATCTCCTAAAAACAATAGCTTTTATTTGCTTGTTTTGGGCTACCTCTCAAACACAGCAAATCTTAAGACAATAGCTTACTTAGTTTTCTACTGAAAAAAAGTAGACTTGCAACATACATCTTTATGTTCCTAAATTAACAAAAAGAACTAAACACTTAATGGATCTAAAAAATAAACATGATATATGTTTCAAATCAATTGCCTAGCTTCAGTTAAAAAAACATTTTCCCAGAGAATCTTAGGGGTGCAAATTCTATACCGGTAGTACAAGTTAACATTTAGTTAGCAGCATTCACTCTATCTTCAAGTCAATTCCAAATAAAACTAGGAACATCCGTCAAGATACAAATTTGAAATTTTTTTTAAATTTTATTTATTTATTTGATAGAGAGACAGTGAGAGAGGGAACACAAGCAGGGGGAATGGTAGAGGGAGAAGTAGGCTCCCTGTGGAGCTTGATCCTGGAACCCTGGGATCATGACCTGAGCCAAAGGCAGACGCTTAACGACTGAGCCACCCAGGCGTCCCTTGAATTTTTTTAAACAATCCCATGAATCACTTCTCAGCCTTTTGGCTAAGATCAAGTGAAACAATCCCATAAATGTAGAGGCAGATGAACTGCCAGAACCATATGCATTCATACATTTCCAACCATCAACATGAAAGTATCCACAAACACACACACACACACACACACACACACAACACAATAAACCCTCTAAAAGATTTCCTCATTCTAATACACAGTAGTCACGAAAACACATTAACCTAAAGAAGCCCATAAAATAATATAAACACAACTATGTCACGGGGAAACAGTCACACAGAAACAGTGACAATCTAAAGACTCTTGTACGGTTGCTGGACAGTGGCATTTTTCTTTCATGTCGCCCTGTCATACTATCAAAGTGTCTTCTGTGAACAAACCATCCCCAGACTTCCCCGAAACATACAGCTGGTATGCAAACTGTTTGTTATTTATACCCACCCTGCTTTCTCCTCCCTAGTACTTAAAAGTCTGCCATAATTTCATTGTCCTATTTTATGTAAATTTAATGTCATGCACATAAATAAAATTATGAAAATTATAGATAGAGTCCACACCAAATGAGTAAGCTTGAACCAGTATGGAGTTTCTGGGAAATAAATTAACTTCTGCTTCTGATTTCTTTAAATTACTGTCTTTGCTAACAGAATATTTTCTGAATAATAAGTACTCACTTTTACACTCCCCACAACTTAAAAGAATAATTGAGATTTTCTTAAACCACAGCAAGAAAAAAAAAAATCATCTAAGGGGTTTTTCCCAATGCTTGTAAGAAATTTTAAATGGATTTGGTATTTTCAAGTAATACCTAAGAGGCTGAAAATAAAGGGAGATGTGTACCACAATCAATTTTCTTATTGCTAAACTTTTGTTCAAAAAGATCCTTCACACATCCATACATGTTACAGCAGTATAAATTAACTTTCCAAACACACACACACAATTTTCCTAATTATAAAGACCAGCTCTTTTAAAATACAATTAAGAATATTTTGATAAAAATGGTACCAGACATTATAATAATGGCAACTTACCCCAAATGGTTAAGCTTTTCCACATAAATGAACTAATCAGCTACCTAAAACTTCTAGATACTGTTAAAAAATTGTTTTTAGTCATCCAGAATGAAGCTCTAAAATATATTAAACACTTCCCTGGCTTCTGAGACTTTACTGAATACAACAGTTCCACAGATGATTCTGACAACCTCGTCTGTGATGGCAAGGTCCCGATATGAAGGAGGTTCAGTATTATAAAAGTGGAGGGTGACAGAGGGAGAAATGGATACTGAATCTAAAAGATGTTCTAGAAATTAAAATCTTGAAAATATCATGTTGCAAGTTTGCTTGAGTCCTTTACTACTTTCTCAGGAAGGTAGCATGAAGGACATGTAGTAACATGACTTGATACACACCATGAATGCCTTAAAATTCAATGAGAATTACAAAGCCAAATCCTAAAGGAGACTCCTCACTAGGGATGTTCTCTCTACCCAGGAGATTCCCATCACCTTTGTTATGTTAAGTGTATCATGCCTTGTAAGTTGCCTTCAAAATATGATTCATTATGTCTGCATCAAAAGTCTATCATGACATGCCAAGGTCAAGCCTTTTTTCTATTTCGTGATACATTCAATGCTATAGCATGAATTATGAGTAATCATTACCATTTTAAGAATCTGCTAGAAATTTGAGGACGTTTACTCCAGCAACTACAAATCTTTAAAGAAAGATGACATAATGAAATAACAAATCAAAATTTTCTCTATGTCTAAAGAAATACCAAATACTAAGTTTTTTAAAATGGAACCAGAAGAATAAATAACGAGTGTTTATTGTAGTTTCTACTTAGGTGGAACACTTTCTCATAAAATCTCACATTTATGACATAATATTCTCAGTAGCATTTTAACTATAGGTGACATTTACATTCAAATACACCTAGAAACACGGGCAATAAAGAGAACTGACTGGATCTCAACTTATGTTCTGGTTAAATGAGCACAACATCCCAGACATCCTATTAATGAATATTCTGCTTGAAATTCCACAGTGTAATAAAATGAAAGTATAAATAAGGAATTCAAGAATAATCCTCTGTGGGATTGACATCCAAATAGTACCGAATGTACAAAAATTAGATGGCTCATCTGTAAATCCACGATTCTAAGGGAAAAAGGATTTGAGAACTAATAATACAAACAGAATATGCCAGCAACAGAGTAGCTGTCTACGTTCAGGTAGCCTGAATTCAGGCAGACTGAGTATTTACTAAGACGCTTCTGTTGCCAAGTACAGAGGTTATCAAGATAAATATGCCTTCCATGAATCCAGAAGTCCACTTCCAGGAATTTATCCTAAAGATACACCCCCTCACATATGAAACAAAGATTGCTTACCACAGCACTGTTCATAAAAGCAAAAGAATAGAAACAAACAGGCATTTATTAGTAAGGGACTAGTTAAAAATAACTCACAGAAAAACTTCATAGAAAGCAATGCAACTATGAAAATATACAGAAACCTCTGTCCTAATATGAAAGCATTTGTTTACATTTACATAAAGAAATTCACAAAGGACACACAAGTAAGAAAGGTGAGTAGGAAAAAGGGGTTGCCAGTAATAGGGTGGCTAGGGGCCAAAATGGAAGTGAAGTTTTCTACTGCAAATACTTTTATTCTTCTTATTAAAACATGCAGTTATCACTCATATTTTGAAGTTAAATTTTAAAAGAAGAATATGCTCTAGATAACCACAGTATTTGAGTCATGCCATAAGCAGAAAGCTAAATGAATATAAACACAAACAAAATAATGTCACCATAGAGAAGAAACTAACTCTGGGAATTCTGAGACTTATTAAAAAGGTAGGATGTACTATGGACTCTGAAAAACAACCTGAGGGTTTTGAAGGGTCAGGGGTGGGAGGCTGGGGGAACAGGTGGTGGGTAATAGGGAGGGCAAGTATTGCATGGAGCACTGGGTGTTGTGCAAAAACAATGAATACTGTTACGCTGAAAAAATAAATAAAATGGGAAAAAAAAAAAAGGTAGGATGTAAACTGGATTTTGAAGGTTGTGTACAAAGAGCCAGTATGGAAAAAGGAAGCATGTAAAGGAAAGAATTTAAGAGTCAGAGAAAAGAACATGTGAAAAGTATTGGTAGCATTAATGAACGTACCAGAATAATTCATAAAACTAAAAGTTCAGTGTGACAAGAGAATGGAATGGGGTTCAGATAATGACGGCATAGAAAATTTGCTCATTTATTCAAAAAATTCACCTGTTATGTTCCAGGCAACATTTTAGATCTTGAAGACATAAGAGTGAACAAACAGAATTCCTGCTCTCGTTCTAAAGGGAAAGGCAAGAGACTAAGAGATCTATAATCATGTGGGGAAATAACAGGAAGAAATATAAAACAAGCAGGGCTGCTACTTTAGGTAAGCTAGGAAGTCCCTCTGACATTTGAGCAGAAGCCTGAAAGAGGATGAATGCATTGGGCTGTGTAGGCCATAGGAAGGACTGTGGATTTTATTTTAAGTGGGCCAGGAAGTTACTGGTAGGGGAACAGAGAATGACAAATTTTGACTTGGGTCAGATTATTCTGGCTTCCATATAGGGATCTGAATACAGGAAGTGTATAGGAAAGCAGGGCAAGAAATTAGGAAGCCACTTCAGTGGTGGTGGTTAGAATAATCTCCTCCCTACCCCTGCAAAACTGTCTGTGTCCTAAACCCCAGAACTTGAAAATGTTATATCATTGTATGTTATACAAAAGGGACTTTGTCATGTGCTACAGTTTCTACTATATTTTAGGGTACTGAGCTTCAATGGGGAGATTCTGCTTCACTTGTCCAGGTCACCCCACTCTAACCATAGGATTGTTTAGAAGCATCTGCTGTTGCAAGCTTTGAAGACAGAGGAAGGGGGGGCACAAAGTAAAGAACAAGAGAATGGGGGCACCTGGTTCACTCAGTCAGTGGAGCGTGCAGACTCTTGATCTCGGGGTTGTGAGTTCAAGGCCCCATATTGGGTGTAGAGATTACTTTAAAAAAAAGAGAGAGAATGCTTAGTGAAATAAGTCAATCGGAAAAGACAACTATCAAATGATCTCCCTGATATGAGGACGTGGAGATGTAACATGGGGGGTTAGGGGGGTAGGAGAAGAATAAATGAAACAAGATGGGATTGGGAGGGAGACAAACCATAAATGACTCTTAATCTCACAAAACAAACTGAGGGTTGCTGGGGGGAGGGGGGTTGGGAGAGGGGGAGTGGGATTAAGGACACTGGGGAGGGTATGTGCTATGGTGAGTGCTGTGAAGTGTGTAAACCTGGCGATTCACAGACCTGTACCCCTGGGGATAAAAATACATTATATGTTTATAAAAAATAAGAAATAAATAAAAAATTTAAAAAAAAAAAAGAGAGAGAGAGAGAGAACGGCCCTCAGCAGAAAGTCAGCAAGAAACAGGATCTCAGTCCTCCAACCACAAGGATCTATCCAGTTCTGTGCAACATCCCAAATAAGTAAGGAAACGTGTTCTCTCTTAGAGCATCTAGAATGTAACACAACTGACAAACTCATTTTAGTCCAGTGAGACCCATACTGGCCTTCTAACCTATAGAACTGCTGAAGAAGGAAGAAGAAGAAGAAGGGTGAAGAAAGAAGAAAGAAAAAGAACAAGAAGAAAGAAAATTAATTTGCCTTGTTTTAAGTCACTAAATGTGTCATAACTTGTTACGAGAGCAACAGGAAACATGCGGTCAGGGCAAGAAAGATAAATAACTTCCACTAAAGCAGTAGCTGTGGAAAGGTTATAACCAAGAAAGATGCCAAGAGACAGGTGCGTTGCAAGGTATTAAAGAACTTTTATCAACGACGTTAGCAAGATCGGAGATGACTCTGTAAAGCCGTACCTGCATAGGAGAAGCTAACTAGCTGGGAGAACCAGCCCAATATAACTGCTGGGGGGAGAGGTCCTCTACCCTCAGTACACACACCAAGCAAGTGCACCCATAGAAGCTGACTGGACAATGGAAACGGCTAGTCTACCGAGACACTCTGGGGAAGAACATCCACAACAAAAATCTACCTCTGACAGCAAAAACCTGGTACCGCCCCTGATCTGGCTTGGCTGCCTGAAAGGTCATCAGATCTACATTCCATTCAGCCACAGTAAATCTTTCCTCTTCCCCTGCTCCTTGTTCCATTTTTACTATCTGAACTTCAGAGCCACCTCAGAATCTTTTCCTAAAGGAGGTGGGCCCAAAACATAAATCGAGATAGCAGAATCACAGTATGTGGTTTTCTAGTACACGCAGATCATTCATTCTTGTCTGCAAGTGAGAAACTAGGGCAGAAAATGAAATGAATGCTATTTATAAAAAGATAAATATCCTGAGAAATCCACTGGGATTTTCCCCAAGTATTTGTTCTATCAAAATCAACCTGGGTGGGGGGTTTTCATTCAACTCATTAACAAATTTTTAAGAGAGAGCATCGTTGTTAAATAGTAACTTAAAAACAACAGAAGTCAGTTAGCTTTTCTTAAAAGTACTGTATCAGAATCTGCCAACTAATGACAATAACAGTATTTGCCAAAATTCAAGAGAATCAAATGGGTAATTTTAACACGGGCAATAGTCTTCGTAGATAAACTAATAATCCTTCAATGGAGAAAATTTACAAGATAGCATCTTTTTTTTCCCCTGGTCTTAAAATTCTGTGTCTTTTTTCCATTGCTGAGGCCTGGGGTAGGAAAGCTATGGCCTATAGGCCAGAGACACAATTTTACACATCAACTTTTATTGGTTTACAGACATATTGTCTATGGCTGCTTCTGAACTACGGGCAGACAGGTCAGACAGGAATAATTGTAGAGACTGTATGTCCCACGAAGCTGAAAATGTTTACTCTGCCCCTTTAAGAAAGAGTTTGTCAAACCATGGCCTAGCTCCTAGAGATCTTCATTAGTAAAGATAAATTATTACTATGCTTAAAGGAAAAATTCTCTACCAATGAAAATGTAGGCTTGCCTGGTGGTCTGAAAATAATTACCAGAAAGCAAAATGTAGAAACTGAAGCAGTCTACATTCTTATGCATTAGTCAGAAAAATGAAAAAATTATTATTATGCTAGCTACTTATGTCTAATGAAGCATTTATAGCATTATAAAGTTAAGATTATAATAACTTATGGGCATATATATTAAACATATAACAAGCAGGACAAAAAATATAGTCTGATTTTTTAAATCAATGCTTTGCAAAAAATAAACTAAAGTATAACTGGGACAAACTCTGAAAATTCAAGTTGTTTAAAGGACATGTATGTAGCTGTTTTCCTCCTCCCTGGTATCAGATATAGAATATTTTATATTCACCATTTATTAGAATATAAAGCAAGGAAAAATAAACAAATAAAAATAAAACCTAGGGGCACCTGGGTGGCTCAGTCCATTAAGCGTCTGCCTTCAGCTCAGGTCCTGATCCCAGGGTCCTAGGATGGAGAGTCCCTGCATCGGGCTCCCTGCTCAGTGGGAAGCCTGCTCCTCCCTCTTCTTCCCGCTCCTACTGTCTCTCGCTATCTCGGTCTCTCATAAGTAAATAAATAAATAATAAATGAAAGTCTTTAAAAAAATAAAATAAAATAATAAAATTCTTAACCGTTGGGGAAACTCCTTTTTGTAAATTTTCCCTTTCTCCATACAAAAATATAGGAAGGCCTGGACTCAATGCTACTCCATGTTCTTCCCAGATGTTTCATGTTACCTATCAGCTGTCTGTTTGGGGATCTTCCAATGGCTTCCAGATCTCCCGAAGTTCTCTAACCATGCAAAAGACCCAAGGATTTCCTGTGAATTTACTAACAGATCGTAAAAGCTATCCAAACTCAGTCCTAAGTTCTCCCATATTTTATTTTGGTAACACTTGCACGAGATCACGAAGTCTACGAAGCTATGGTGCTAACAGCTGCCCATATGTGCAATTCTTGAGTCGGTTGCAAAGATGAACCCTTGCAAGTATATCTCATGCCTGACAAATGGGCTAGGTTCCCAAAAATTCACGTGACTGCACCTCCAGTATAAAGGCAATAAATAAAGAGAGGTAACTTTAATGAGCAGGCTCGTAAAAGAAACAGCTTGCTGTGGGATACAGACAAATTCCCTCATGGACAACCACGTGGCCATTTCTGAGAGTCAAATGACCAGGTCATTGGAAAAACGTACAGACCACATCTTTCAACCCTGCAAATCCTGGCAGTGCCCACAAGCATGCACCACATGCAAATCTGTGGCTTCCCACACAGTCCCTAGCCCTCCGGCTAGGTAAAGATGTGCAGCCAGCAGTAACCTGGCAATTGTCTATATTCATAAAGCAAGCAGGAGAACGTGGTGAAAACTCAACAAAACCATTAAAGAATAGACAAATGAAAGCCCTTGGCAAAGCAGAAGCTGAAATATTGAAATATTCATTTTTCTCCTATAAGATCATGCTCCTCAGGCCCAGGGGCCACTGCTCTGAGGAGGGGATGCAGTCCCATGAATTTTCTTCTCTGGTTCAAAGCATCACATGTGATAGGTTAATTATCCTAGTCATCTTACGTCATTGTCCCTAAGCCCTGCAGACATGGCTTTATGGCTGGTCTCACCCCCAAACTGTATTTCAGGGTAAGCATCCTACCTTAATTGAAGCAATATGAAGCAGAGTCTCTCCTCTATGATTTCTTTTCACAGCCAGAAGGCTGGTGGGTGACAGCTTCGCTGCTGAGGGGCTGGACATCATCCGTCTGTAACTCGGGCTGTTCAGTGCAGACGGTGGTGTTCCTGGGGAGAGGCTCATGGACTCGTCTGATACATTACTGTTTTTCCTCCTCAGAGTGTCAGCAACTTTGAGTTTGCTCGAGGGTGGTGAGGAGCAGCCAGGCAACTGTTTGTTCTCTGCAAGCACTATGCGCTGTCTGCTGGTGCCAGGAATGCTGCTCCTGTATCGCTTAGGGACAGGACTGGACGGTCCGCTGCGACGGCCGTGTCGCCCACTGGGACCCGACGGACGAGGGTTCTCACAGAGCTTCTTCTCGGGAGTCACATCTTCACTCCTGCCCTCCGTTTCCGGAGACTCGATGTGCTCAGCCAACGGTAAAGAGATTTCAGTGAAGCTGCCACAACCCTGTGATTCCGCGACGGAGCCACTGGCGAGTAAGTCTATCTCACCATTTGTCTGAGGACTGGCGATGACCGATGGCTGGCTGCAGAAAGACACCAGCTTCTCCTTCAACTCCTCTTTGGAGTCAAGTTCACCATCTTCTTTCTCTGCCTCTAAGTTCCATTCCTGGTTGATTTCAGCTAAAGTTTTCTTTTTTTGTTTTTTTCTAGCTCTTGTAGAAGCCTTTTTAGCCCTCTCAGAAACACTTGTTGGGGGACTTGCAGAAACAAATTCGTACATGGAGGCCTGCCGAGCACCCTCATCATTTATCACCTGAGGCTGGGTTTGCACTGAAACTTTACTCACAACGTATCGCACCTTCTTACTTCGAGGACTGAACCACATTTTTATTGAATTCTTCTTATTTTCTGCATCATTAAATAAATTTCCCCTAGATGTGTCTTTTTCCAAATCTGACAGAAAAAAAGGAAAAGAAATCTGTTACGTGAACTTAATCTCCCCCATCTTGAGCTCCCAAATTGCTTTTTTAGTTCTCCTAAGTTGTATCACATTTCTGTACCTCTTTCTCCCCTCTTAGACTATAAGTTCCTCGAGAGCAGATATTCACTTACTGAACAAATATTTACAGTCCTACTTTAATTCCAGACAACATTCTAGGGACTGGCGATACATCAGAGAATTAAAATATGGATCTTAAATTCCACTGGGGATTCCACAGAATATGCAAATAAATAAGTAGAACATACAGCATGCTCAAAGTAGTAAGAACCACGGAGAAAAGATATATTAGATGGATAGGCAGGCCAATGTGGGATTTAATAAGCAGTTGTCAAAAAATTTTAAGACATGTTAAAGGATGCTTAATTTTTTAAAAAGACTTCTGGAAAACAATGAACACACTACAATAATCAATAATTCACTACAAAAATCAACAATTCACGACATAGCTAAACTAAAGGAAAATCATATGATTTTGTCAACAGATATGGAGGGGAAAAAAGACAAAACCAATATCCATTTATGATTTTAAAAAACGAATCACCAAGTTAGGGATAGAAAGGAAATCTTCAACCTGATGAAGGGCACCTACAAAAATACACAGAGCTACTATCTTCCTTTGTAGCAAAGGACCGCAACTACCATTTTGTTCCTACTATCAAGAACAAAGATGTGTGTTCTCACCACTTCTACTCAGCAACATAGAGAAAGGTTATCCTAGATAGGACACCAAAGTAAGAAAAAGATAACAAAAATTAATAAAAAAAAGTTTTAAAAAGATACGAAGTCACCGAGATTATACAGGAAGATATAAAACTGTTATGTATTTACAACTGACTTGCATCACTATATAGAATATCCCAAAGAATTTTTTTTTAATTTAATGAAACTAACAAGTAACTTTAACTTACCAAGGTCACAGAACACAAAGTCAATATAGCAAGTTCAACTTCAACTCTATTTCTATAAAATAACAATGAACAAATGCAGAATGAAAAAATTTTTTAATTGGTAGTATTTATAATAGATCAAAAAAACAAAGTACTTAAAGTAAATCGAATCAAGTATGTACAAGTTATGAAAATTATAAAACACTGCTCATGAATAGGAAGACTCAGAATTGCCAAGATGTCAATTCTCACCAATAGATCTACAGACTATAATACAATCCAATGAAAATTCCAGGCTTTTTTTGTAAAAACAGACAAGCTGATTCTAAAACTTATATGAGAAAGCAAAGGAGCTATAATATGGAAGGCAAAAGACCTGGAAGAGCCAAATCAATGCTGAAGAAGAACAAAACTGGAGGACGACTCACATTACCGAACTTCAACTGACTTCAGACAAAATCAGTCCAGGGGATTAAAGACAATGGTCACAACTCTCTAGGTCCACCTAATATAACCACAAGCTATGTAAAACCAGAATGGGAATGAATGAACTACAACTACATACTCGAATATATTCTTGAGCAAAAGAAGCCAGGCACAAAAGAATACATAAAAACAACTAAAATGAATCTGATATGTTAAGTCAAAATAGTGATTATCCAATAACATCAGTAATTATCCAATAACTCCCCTGGGGAAAGGAGTTAGCAACTCAAAAGGAGCAAAGGGGGCTTCCAGAATATTATTGATTTTTCTGGGTAAGTTCAGTCTGTGAAAATTCACCAAGCTATATTTATAATGTGTATACTATTAAGAATTCTTTTAACTCTTTGTTAATAACCAGATATTAAAACACAAAGATTCAGTAGAGCTTAAAAAAGAAAAGAATCACTGCTCTAAGTAGATCAGGTGCCACATTTGTGGGTGAGTATTCTTGTACAAACACCTTGTTGTGTTAGCTAAGGTCATCAAGGAAGGCCTCTCCGTGAAGCTCACTTCCGAGATGAGACCTCATAACAAATGACAAAAGGGAAACAACCACATAAGGATCTAGGAAAGTGGTTCCCAAGTACAAGGAAGAGAAAGTACCAAGGTCCTAAGTTGGAAATGAGTTTAGCGCATTTAATGGACAGAAAGCCATTGTGGCTGGAACATGGAGAAGGAGAAGAAAATTGAGTCCAAGGGGCAAGCAAAAGCATTCTGTAGAGTCAGCCTCAATTACTGCTGGTGTTCCTCCTTCCAACAGCCTCTCAAGTGGGAGGGCTTAGGACTTCTCCATCTGCAGTCACTCCCTTGGTAACCTTACATCTATCTATCGATAGATATAAGAACAACTTCAAATGGGTACGTAGAACCCAGACCTCTCGCATGACCTCCAGACTGATATTCAACTGCCTACTAAACAGCTCTTACATGCAAGTCTACTAGTAAGTATCTCACACCGAACATGACCAAAATGAGTTCCTGATCCCAGTCCTCCCAAACCTGCTCCTCCTACAGTTGTCTGCATCTCGGGAAATAACACATCATTGATCCAGTAGTTCAGGACAAACACTTTAGAATCAAACTTAGCTCTGTCTCTTACATATCCTATATGCAAAATGCAAGTTCTATAGTTCTACCTGCAAAATACATCCAAAATCTGAGAAAATAAATTCAAATTCACTTACCGCCTCCATTCCCGCTAACACGGTATAAGACACCATCATTTTGCACTAGATTATTGTAATAACCTCCTAAATCATCTCCCTGATTATGTACTTACTTTCTCCCCCATAAGTGTATTCTTAACACAGCAGTCAGTGATCCTTTTATAATTGGTCAAATCATGTTACTAAAACCCTCCAGACTTCCACTTGACTCTGAATAAAAGCCAAAATGTTAGTAGCCATCTAACAGGTCCGAAACAACCTGATCTTCCATTACCTTCCTGATTCCATTTCCTGTTCTCTCTCTACTCCATTCAAGCCACTGGATTTCCTTGCTGTTTCTCAAACCAAAAAAATGTTCTATGTAAGTCAGATGGCATGACTACATCTGTGTTTAACAAGATCAGCCTTGACTGGAGAGAAAACAGATTGGAAGAAGGCAATGGGTAAGAGGCCAAAGTAGGAGTATAAGTAGAAGATAACAGACTGGGAAGGTGGTAAAAAGGGAAGAAAAAAAAAAACTCGCTGAGTATTCAGGAGATAAAATTTACAGAATTTGGTGATGAAGTGAGTACAAGACAGCGGCAGTGACAAAGATGATAGGATGATTCCCATGTTTCTGGCTTACACCCCTGAAGGCACACAGAAGCACTGACGTGGGGAACACAAGCTGCCAGGGATCCCGAGAAACCTGTATGTTCTTCAGGGTGTGGCAAGGAGACAAGGTCCTGGCTGCTCTTTACCCAGGCCACTTTTCAGGACTGTGTTTGCAGCAAGCCTGAGGGATGTGGCAGTGTCTCCCTGTGGGGAACAAAAGCAGGCCTATTTCTGCTTACTATGAAAAGTCAATTCCCCAAGGTGAGAGTTCATTTCCTATATCGCAACCCACTGTGTGTGCAGGAATCTATGATGAGGCCTTTGCCAATTATGATCAAAGATGAAAAATTGTTAAATAAAACATTAGCAAATCAAATCCAGGAATTTCCAAGGCAATACAGTAAGATATTTGCAAATTTTAAATGTATATACCCTTTCACAAAGCAATTTCACTTCTAGTCATCTTTCTTACCGAATATTGAAAATATCCACACACGAACCTGCAAACATAAATGTGTAAGAGTATTAACTGCAGCAGTATTTGAACAGCATAAATTAGGAGGAAAAGTCAGTGTTCATCAGTCAGCAATCAGTTAACTATGGAGCATTTAGACTACAAAATCTTCTGTGGTCACTATATTTGTCAATGACAACCCAAAGATCTACAAGACGCTTTTACATGTAGCACAACCCCATTTGTGTTCTAAAAGTTCTACTGCATTTATGTCCAAATATTTTCATAAATTCATAAAAGAAAAAGGAGAAAGTTATACAATGAAAACAACACCTCTGTAAAAGAATGGGATTTTCTACTTTTCAGCTGAGGAAAAAGGATAGAGGAGGACTTTCACACTATTTTATATACACTTTTATATAGCTTAATCGGTTGTAAAAAAAGAATGCTCTCTTTTATTTCTTATCTAAATTAAACAAACAGAAAACAAAACTTGTTTAAGGTTATAAACTTGGTTCCTGAAAGAGCTGGGATTTGAAGCCATAGCTATTTTTACTAAATAAACATTAAAACTTTTCACCAAGCACAACTTATATGCGATATTGTAATGTAAGAAAGTATATTTGGTCTCCATCTATGGCTCCCGGTACAGAGGTTCAAAAACCCTAGTAATTTCCTAGAGAATCCACAGGGGTATCTTTTCTTTCAAGTATTTAGTCACGTTTCCAGGGCCTAGGGTAGTTTCAGAGTAATAAAGAGGAAATGGGTGTCTTTTATTCATCACAGCTTTTTTCAACCGCACCTAAGCTCCCGTTAATGAGGTGACTTCTAGAGTCCCTCTAAGGATGGGGGCTGGTTGCCCAGGGAACCAATCAAGATCAGAGGAGTTACAACTTGCAGTCTCACCCTCAACCTTCAAGAAGGGAGAAGAGTTACATGTTGAATCAATCACCAATGGCCACGGGTTTAATGAAGATTTACCTTTTCTTTAAAAGAAAAACCCAAAAGGAAGGGTTTGGAGAACTTCCACATTGGTGAACACATGGAGGCACTTAGCCAGTGGCACACCCAGAGAGCGCATATAAACTCCACACCCCTTCCCACACTCCTTGACCTACACGAAATCTCTTCTATCTGGCTGCTCCTGAGTTATCTCCATTTATAATGAACAGTAATCTAATAAGTAAAACATTTTCTTGAGTGAGCCACTCTAGCAAATCAATCAAACCCAAGGATGTCATGGGAACCTCCAATACAGAGTCAGCATCTGAAGATGGGGACGGGGGGGGGGGGGGGGGGGTCTTGTGGGATTGAGCTCCTAACCTGTGGCTCTGACATTATCTGCAGACAGGCAGTGTCAGAATTGAGTGAAAGAAATTGTAGGAGACCCAGTCAGTGTCACAGAATGGCTAAATGTGTAGAAAACCCACACATAAGACATCAGAATGAAACAGAGGAAACATACAGGCAAAGTGAGTTTTTCTTCAGACTATATATATTATAATCTCTATATGGATTGTATTTGTTTAGACCTACCAATCTTGCCCATTAACAATGCTTACAAAACAGTCAGTGAGTGAGTTGTATAGTGATCTACTTTCTGATTCTGTCAGTGAGCCCCCTTTCAAGTTGTCTTATTTTGTTTTTGCCTTTAAGCCCATTCATTTCTCTTTAAAAAACATTCCCTAAACATTCTTTCCTCCCACTGCACACAGACAGGTAAAACCAACCCAGGTCAGCCCCACAGAGTGGTGAGCACAAACAACAGTGCTCAAAAAATACTGATGAATAAATTATTTGATATCTGCTTTTAAACCCTCACAAGTATTTAAATGAAAGGTTAGATTTTTAAGGCCTAGAAGAAAACTTGAGAATCATACATTCAATTCTCTCATGGAAAGATGAGAAATTAGAGTTAAAAAGAAAGGAGAGGGAGGTCGGTCGCCCAATCCAGCACTCCTCTCCTCCACACGAACTGGATTGCCAAGAGGCTCTTTCAGTCAAAGAGCGAGCACAGGAACAGCAGGTTAAACTGGCAAACCACCACCTTTCAGGATTAACAATGCCTGACAAATAATTTCCTACTGCCTGGTAACTCATTCTCCAAATTAACAAAGACTTAATCTCCTTTGACCAACTAGAGTACTTGGAATATGTTCTGTTCGTCCTACTCAAAAGAGAAAGGAAGCTATCTGATTATGTTTTTCTCCTGAGAAGTCACTCTTCATTCAAGATGACGAAAACCCTTTATAAGCCTTCTCTGACATTACAGAATCTAAAGAAAAGTTTTAATGAACTTAGTTCTAAAACGAAGTTACTTTAAGAAGAAAACAAATGGCATCTTACTCCTAAGAACTGGTAACATCTGCTGTGTAGGAAATCAATGTGTCTGATGCTACAAAGGTGTTACATAAAATTGTCAAGTGTGCTTATTCCCGAAAAGTTTTCATATTTAAGAGATAAAACATAATTTTAGTTTCATTTTTCTTATTTGTTTCTGGGAACAGATTTCTTCTCAACATCCTCATGTCTTAAAATCTCAGCAAGGGAAAATGACATTATGAAATATTATTTTTTAATTCCTTTTGTGTTTTTTATTCACACAAAACACTATTATTTTATCAGCTTAAAATTATTAATACACCGGGGATGAGTGAACTACAATCTCTCAAATCTCTGAAGTTGAAAATTGATTCTTCTATTCCTCTTCCACCTCATATTTCTTGAGCATAAAACCCCTATCTTTATAAATAGATCTGCCAAGTAAAGATAGTAATTAAAACAGGCAAGAAAAAAATTTTTTAAAGTGGATTATAAAAAAACAAATAATTCGCATTTAACTCTGTAGAAATTTCATAGACCTTCTACTCTGCCTAGCAAAGGAATTCAGTCAAACTCCATTCGACTCCAGAGAAGCCATCTCTTCCTCCTGGGACAGATGGAAGCATCACAAGTAGCTAGACAGGGAGCCAACAAACCCAGCTGGACGCAGGAGCGTGTATCTGAGTAAGGTCAGACTCTGGGACACCCTTCTTATGTCCTAGCTGAAAATCAGCTGATCCACAAAGTGTTATCAGGTCAAGATCTTGAAAATAAAAACAATCAGAATGAGGTATCCATTTGGACAGAGACTTTATGTCTAATTTCTAACAAGGTCTTTTCTTTGTGGTGATCTGTATATTTCAAAAAACAAGTCATTTGTGATACATAGTCTCGAATCTAGAGGAAAGGTCAACATGAAATGTTACCAGCATTGCTTTTTTAAGACTCAGGATTACAAAGACTGAAAGGTTAATCCGCTGGTAGTCTGTAAAAACTTAAATCTGATGTTCTAAAATTTATTTTAAAGACAGATGATGACATTTTCAATTAAACACAAGTCAATTGCTGAGGTCTTTAATACTTACAAGATTTACAAAATGTAGAATTGGGCGCTTAAAGGAAAATTAAGGCTGCTAAGTAGTAGCAACACCCTCAACTGACTAAAAAAATCGAAATCTAAAATTTAAGATAACCATTTCATAGTCGGGTGTACCTGCCCCTTAGAAGAAGTGAATGAGAAGAGCATATGTTCGTGTAATTTATATGTACATAGTAATTGACCAGTTCATCTAGTAACAATGCATATACTCGGGAAGATTTCATGTTGACCTTTCCTCTAGATTTGAGATTTTATCAGAAATGACTTACTTTTGAAATTATGCTTCTTGTCCTAACTAAGCAAGGACCACAACAGCAAATGTGATTGTAAATCCTGGATTTTACACAGCATATCTAAGTTAAGGCCGTAAAAAGCAAAACCACCACCCCTGCTGGAACGTAAATCATATTACTAACAGCGACAACAATTTTTATGAGTGAATGCTTTGAAGCACGATAAATTGTCATATTCATTCCATGAAGAAAAATAGTGGTCCTTCCTCTACACAGTAAATTTCTTAATGATTGCATTAAAAAAAATTCTACTCTCTGAATATAAATATTTCTCAGAAAACCTTACAAAACATCAAGGAACAGAGATACACATGTTACTAAGGAGCAGCTTAGCCAAGTTTTTTCTTAAAATTTAATAATAAACCACAGAAGAAGGAGGCAATTAGAAAATGTGATTTAGCTATCATTAATCTACATCAAAGGATTATAATGATGTACATTGTGTGCCTTTCAAATTATTCTCTATCACAGGTTTCACAACAGAAGTTGAGAAATCTCTTTGACAAACTAGTCCCTTATTAAAAATCAAAGGAAAGTATTTGCTACCATCTGTGCAACATTATGCCTTCACTGAAGAATGATTATTTTGTAAGTTAAGAAGTATTCAGTTCCATTTAAAAAAAAAAACAAAAAACAGCAACACTACTATTCAAATGTTCATCTTCATCTATTATAAAAAAGTTATAACATATATGAAACGCTATGTAATTCGCTCCAATAAGACAGGCATCTCTCCGGAAACCAGGAAACAGAAAAGGAAACTGTGATGCAATGAAAGCATAATCAAAGTGCTTTTTCTTCTTTTTTTTTAACTGCATCACCACCAACACATTCTTCACAGAGCCTGACCAGCACCTGCAAGGTCTGATTTAATATGATGGGATGCAATATAAAATATAAACTCTTAAATTTAACTCTATTAGTAGAAAACAGATTATGTTATAAAGAATAAGGTAGAATTATCCATAAATGGTTGTCAGAAAAATTTGAGACAATCTTTTCTCTTTAAAGTACACTGAACCGAGGAAAATCTGTTTGAGTATTTAGAAGCTGATTTTAAAAAGTATCACTATAAATCAGGCTTCTTTATCTCCAGTATACCATATACCATGTCCATGATTTGACAAGTTCTTCCTAATTACCCACCTTAATTATGGTAATTATATATTTTATAGTAAATGCAAGGAACAAGGTTCATTTGAAAGGTAAATTGTGAACTACAGGGTTTAAAAAAAAGAGAGATGTAGGAGATATCCAACCATCCTGCTTAATTCATCATCCTCAACACCCGTTTAACAGAACCATATTATTTTTAAGCCAGACTTTAATTTAATACCTTTATTTTAGGAGAGCCATTTCCAATTTCCTCACTATAAAGAGGAAAAACCATTATTTGTCCCCAACTGGTTGTACCCATTCACCTAGTATACACCTTATACCGCTTTAGTTTTACAAGTACTTGCTACATAAACTAACATGAATTACTACAGCAAATACTGAATGTGCCATAAAGACAGCGCAATACTCTCCAACTCAAATGCCCTTTGAGGCTGGTTTGCTTTGAAGCCCTCGGAGGAAAAGCTGATGACAACGTAACTGGTAAGCAGACAAGGCTCTGCACCATGTAATTTGCAGATCTGGACAGAGATTTTTATTTCAGTATGCTTACTCTCTAGAATAAGAACTCTCATCTTCTGTAAAAGGAGCAAAAGAGGATGTTACCATTAGAAAATGAATGGCTGAAATCAAACCCTAAGAATTTGTTTTAAAACTGCTTTAATTAAGTTTAGTCTTCGAGATAAGAATTAAGCCTTAGCACTGCCAATTTGTCCCAACTCCACAAATAGAATGAACACCTACACTCCTCACGAAAGCTTTGAGCTAAACGATAAACAAGAAACTTACAGTATGACCTCCCTGTATAACCTAAGTCCTCGATTTCCTCACCCACAGAATAAGGGATTCAAGATGACCTTCCTGCTCCTAAAATTCTGATTATATGTTATCCAAACGGAAATGTCAATTCATCTTAAAATAAGTAATGTTGGGGGTGCCTGGATGGCTCAGTCGTTTAGTGCCTGCCTTGGGCTCAGGTCACGATCCCAGGTCCTGGGATACAGTCCCACATCAGGTTCCCAGCTCAGTGGGGAGCCTGCTTCTCCCTCTCCTACTTCCCCTGCTTGTGTCCCCTCTCTTGCTGTCTCTAATAAATAAAATCGTAAAAAAAATAATAATGTTGAAGCCAGAACTGCCAAAGTCTGTAAGGACAAAAGTAGTTATTTTTCACTATAATGAGGAAAATGACCACAAAATGGCTTTTGAAAAATTAATCACTGAATTCCCTCCCCAAACTCTACATCTATTTTTGTTTTGTTTGGTTTTTTTTTAAGATTTTATTTATTTTTCAGAGAGAGTGAGCACAAGCAAGGAAGCAGCAGGCAGAGGTAGAGGAAGAATGGGATCACGGGATCCTGGGATAGTGACCTGGGCCGAAGGCAGCCACTTAACTGACTGAGCCACTCAGGCGTCCCACCACATATATTTTTAGAGAAAGACAGCATTCCACAAGGCCTCAGGCCCCACACAAAATCTTGTTCTAAACTCAATGATTCTCCTAAATATCTTTAGTAATGATGAAATGTGGATGCATTTCATAGTCTGAGTCCACAAAATATGAAAATCATACTAAAAATTCAAACATCACTAACCACAAAAAATCTCTGGAAAAGTTCCCTAGCATGTTCTTCTCTGCACTCCAAAGTACCATATCGGTACCCCATCATGCCATAATTCACTACCCATCCAGAGTTACCCTGTTTCCTTTTTATCAGCATTAAAAATGTCACTTAAAAAAAATGTCACATTACTTGTCACAGGTTAAACTGTGTTCCTCACAAATTCATATATCCAAGACCTACTTCTAGTACCTGACAACGTGACCTTATTTTTGGAAACAGTCATTACTGATGTAATTAGTAAAAATGAGTAGAGTGAGTGGGACTCAATAATTCAGTATGACTGATATCCTTATAAAAAGGGGAAATCTGGCACAAACAAATATAAGCAGAACACCACGTGGACACAAAGACAAACCAAGCAGAGAGGCCCTTCCCGCGCAGACGTCCTTCCCTCACAGACCTTGAAAGCACCAACTGTACCAACACCTCAGTGTAAAATCCCTAGACTCCACAACTGTGAGGCAATAAACATGTATTTTTTAAGCCACCCAGTTTGTTACTGCAGCCCCAGCAAGCTAATATATTACTACACAGCAACTGGAGAAGAATCAAATCAAAACACCCTGACAGAACTCTCAGGGTAGCACCCCAAATGTCAATGCATGGCCAACATTTCTAATACACCACACGTCTTCAAGAATCTGATGCAAGCCATTTTCACACAGACATGAACATTTTTTATGCTGTACGCTTCAATCAAGAGTTTCAGGGCACCTGGCTAGCTCAGCTGGTGGAGCAAGTGACTCTTACTCTTGATCCTGGAGTTGTTAAGTTTGAGCCCCACACTAGGTGTGCAAGTGACTTGAAAATAAAAAATCTTACTAAAGAAAAAAAAGAGTTCAATCCTACCTCTCCACCCCCAACATGCCAAAGATGCATGAACTCTCTTTACTCAATGGTATTTGTATGTTGCGGGGTGGGGGGGGGGGCAGATAATATACTGAACTTTTTTAATTAGAAAATAAACACTACCACCCCTACCTCTGAGTAAGAAGGAAAATACAGATGAATAATGCAACTATTCCTCTTTGTGCTCTTAAAAGGATTTACAACACGTATTATATTTTCAAAAAGGTAAGTATTTTTTGAACTGTGTGTGTATAATTACACCTGAGAAGTAAGTACAACTTTATCACCATAGCACAGTGTATCCTAAAAGAACAGAGTCTGATACGATGATCAGATGAAAAAAACTTTTCATAGGTAGACTATGTAATTTAAATTCTTCTTAAAAATATGTAAGACTCAAAGTATTTGTCTTGTTTATTTTGTCTAATCAACTTCACCTTTAGTAGCTGACAATAACACATCGTGTCAGACATCTAAGATCAAAACATTTAAAAACAGAAATTCAGCCATTTTATATAAACAATATCAATCATTCACAGCATCCTGCCAGTCAAGAAAAGGTTATCCTATAGACATAAGCAAAATGACATGCTCTGGTCAATCAAAGGGTAATTCTAACATCTAATTATGAAGATTCAAAATGCTTTACTTTCTTTCCCCAGCTAATTAGTTCTCAGCAGAAAGCACAATGGGAAGATAGTTAAGACACAGAGTTTAGGAACAATTTGAAAAACTCTAACCCCCATTTAAATAGAAAAGAAAATCAATATTAGATTTTTGCTTTCAAAACGTGCTCCTCTAATTAATTCAGTCTGGAAAACAGATGCACAGAAAGTTGTATTCTATCATGTAAAAGTGTATTTAAGTGAATTTAAGGACAAAATTTCTTTTCCATATACGTTACCCAGAAATTATTATAACTGTAATTCTTACAGTTATATAACTATAAAAACAGGCAATGCAGGTGGTGAAAGTGTCTGGACTAACACTCAGAAGAAATGGGCTCTATGTCTCCTGCTTCTGCTACTAACTACACACGTGACATTAGGCAAGATCATTTAACCTCTTCGGACCTCGGTTTCTCTAAGTTATCTGTCACTTCTCAAAATAACTGTAAACTATAAATCTTAAAATCTGAAATATGTCATCAGAATTCTTGATAGATGTCTACATATTTTATAAGATCAATATGAATTCATCAGCTATTTAAGGAAGAGAGTCAGTGCTATTTCTCACCTGAAAGCTTATCGTCATGTAGCAAATTCCGAAGCTTACTACAAAGCTGGATCATGCTGTCCAATTGTCTATTTATCTTCACATCTTGTATCCAGGCTGGGGTGTAACACACTGGACATCCGGTTCCAATGCAGTCACTTACACAATTACTTTAAAAAAGGTTAAAAGAAAAAAAAAATATATATATATATGTAACATGTACATCTATATATCTCAATGCATTCAGCAGAATCTCAATTCCAAAATATAAGCATAAACAGACTTTGAACAGAGGTAAATGAAGCAAAAGTTGTTTTAACAAGCAATGGGCAAACAAAATATTTTTTAAAATAATATTTCTGGGGCGCCTGGGTGGCTCAGTGGGTTAGGCCGCTGCCTTCAGCTCAGGTCATGATCTCAGGGTCCTGGGATCGAGTCCCACATCGGGCTCTCTGCTCAGCGGAGAGCCTGCTTCCCTTCCTCTCTCTCTGCCTGCCCCTCTTGTGATTGAAAGAGTCTAATACACACACATACAAAATCAAAATCTAAAGTTCCTTAGGAAAATTAATATGAAGAGACTTTAATTAGCCAGACATTAGTCTGCATAATTTTTCATGCAAACAAATCTATAAATCTATAGCTTCTAAAGGGTAAGAGTACAGAAAAGGACGTAAATAAACACATTTACTACCAAATGCATAATAGCCATGCATCTCAACCTTTCGTATCCTAAATCTTAACACTGTGCTTCATGGAACATTACCGCAAAGACACCAGGAAAGGTATTTTTTGTTTTGTTACCGACAAGTGTCTAAAGGCTTTAACGTGGTTTCTGAGAAAAGACACTTGGTTCTTTCAGACACTTTTCTAACCTGTAGACTCGATTAAATTACCACAAGTAATCTGCCTAGTAGTGAAATCTAAAATCCTTTGCTTATCTGAAGATATACATAAACTCTTGTTTAAAAAAAGAGAGAAAAAGAGAGAGAGAGAGAATTGGGAGTAGGGTTCATAATCCCCCCTCCAAAGTTTATCTGTGGATTCAGAAATAAAAAACCTAAAAATCCACTCCTTAGCCTCACCAGAGGAACTCCAGCAAGACTGGGAGCCTAACAGTGATGAAAGCCACATCTCCCCCAAACACCACATTCCTTTCCATGGGACCTACTCATTTGTAGGCACAGAGGATTCTTCTAATACGAGCTCCTTCCAGAAAAAGCCGGTGGCATTTCTACTCCGCAACTTAGATTCTGGCATAATTCTGATGCAAAGTAACATCAATAAATGTTATAGAACAAATCTGTAAACCACAGTAGAGAGTAGAGCTAGGAGAGGCTGCACTCAATAAATGTCAAATTTCTTTCTTCCTTCTTTTTTTTTTTTTTTTGAGAGTGTGTGCAAGGGGCTGCTATGGGCAGACAGAGAGGGAAGAGAATCTTAAGCAGACTCCACACTCATGGGGCTCAATCTTACAACCCTGAAATCATGAAATGTCAATCTTCTGTAGCAAATAAAGGAACTTCTTAGAGTTTCTTTGCTTGTAGTTACAAACTCTTAACTTAAAACCCCACATATAAAAAAGGAAACTGATTTCACAAGAGATTTAACAGTTATAATCCACTCATTAAGAATAATTACCTTATTTTCAGATGAAGAAAATGAGATTCAGTTAGGTCAGACACTTACCTACTACCACTCTGGTACCCAGATCAGTCTATTTTATACACTCTATAATGTTCATCTTTTAACTGTTCTCAAATTATTTTGTAAACATAAATCTAGAATTCTGGGGATAGATGTCATTTCTCAATAGATCTGTATAACTCAGTAAGTCAATATTTTCCAGATGACCAAAGCATGACATCAGAAAATCCTGCTGGGTAAAAGACCCATTCAAAGCACAGGATAAAGCAGTGAAATTTAATGTAACAGATACCAAAAACTCACTGTTATCCTTTTAGATTCCACAAATTAACAAATCTAAAGAAACAAGGACTTGCCAAGTAATGATGTAGTATCAAAGAACATCCACAATTACCTAAAAAAACTATTTAAACATCTTTCCTTTTTCTAGTTACACACATGTATAATACAACAAGATTTTCCTCACACGCTGCAATCAAAAGAATGTATCACAACAGGTTGATTACATAAGCAGGTATGAGAATCTACTGTCTTTCTATGCAGCAAAACAATAAAGAGATTTGCATAAATAGAAGTGTCAATCTTCTCACTAGTTTTTCTTTGGTTTATGGTTATTTTTCCTTAAAAAGGTGTTACTTATGTTACTATGTAAAGAGTTTATTATTGCTACTTTTAACTGAATAGTATTTTTTAAATGTCTCAGTTTCACCCAGCAAATATACAAACAAAACTGCTTTGGGGTCCTCAATTTTTAAGGGTATAAAACGATCCAAAGCCAAAAAGTTTGCCTATGTCTGCCTTAAGTTTTAAACAATTTCTATCTTAAAAAGAATACAGGGACTATTTTTATCAGGGATTGGCAGAAAAGTACCTTGAAACTACCACAACACTGTCAATGCCTAAAGATCAGCACCCCTCCAACCTACCCCCCACCACCTCTATGCTTCAGCTAGATTGGTATATATCAAACCATCTTTTAAAATTGCATGGTATTTATAGCATTGCTCCACAGTTTTACACAGCTTCAAATCTGCAAAGACTACAGTTTCCTTAATTCTTGGCATCACATAATCAAAATGAACCAAAATTGCACTGAATCTATTCTTTCCTGTTTTCAGGTCATATAGAGATGACCACCTTCTCTTTAAGATGTTCTCATGCCTATCTTAATCTTTCACTGAACATTTTAAGTCACAGACCCTTTTAGAACCCAATAAAGGCACAGATCTCCCTCACACTCAACACACACACACACCACACACTCTACCTATAATTTCATGGAGTTTGTTATGCTCCAGATTTGTCACTGATCTATTATATACAGTGAGTCCATCAGCTGGAACAAAATCAATCTGCTTACTAGCAAGTGAGGACAGGAATGGGGCATCATTTAATAAGGGGATTAAATGATTGAAAGAGCTCATGGGAGCTCTTTTGGAGAAGGCGACATACAAGCTGAAATGTAACTGATGAAAAGTCAGCCTCACAACAATTTGGCAGTACATTCTAGATGGAAGAAATAGCAAGTGCAAAAGTCCTGGGGCAGTTATAAACTCGGTATGTTTAACGAACTAAAAAGAGAAGATGGCTGGAACAGGGTGAGCTAGCGGGAAGTGTAGTTAGAGAAGCAGGTAGGAATTGGGTCCTGCACAAGTTCTTCCAAACTTTAGAGCGAAGAGTGTGGATTTTATTCTAACTGTAATAGAAGCCATTGGAGGCTTTTAAGAAGGGTAATGACATGGATGTGATTTATATTTTTAAAAGACCACTGATAAGAATGCAGAAAATGGGGAAGGGACCAGTTATGAACTTATGACAACAATCTGAGGAGAGATAATAGGATAGTGGCTTGCACCAAAGTGCTAACAGTAATAAATATGGAGAAAAGTGAGGAAAAATTCAAGATTCAAGACACATTTTGAGGTGGAAGTGACAGAACTTAATAAGGTGGTAAGGAAGAAAAGAGCAATTGGGTATTACTTGTGGTTTTTGCCTGGAGTAACTCTGCAATCAGTGGTACCCTTTATGGGCACGAAGATCGCCGAGATAGGCACAGTGGAAGGGGTGAGTGTCCAACAGACGTGCTCTGCACATGTCAAGTCTGAAATCCCTTGTCATCCTCCACATGGAGTTATCAGGTAGGTAACAGGTACTATTTCCTATCCCATCCTCCAGCTGGATATGTCCCATATATCAGATCCACGTTTCCAGAAAGAAAATTGCGATCCCAAGCGTAATTGCTTCCCACACATCCCCAGCCTGCGGCAGTCACACAGTAAATTATTTTCATATGTGCTTAAACTTCACATCGCAGTTGCTCATGCCAGATAGTCACACAGTCGTAACTGAAATCATGAAAAAAATACTCAAAGGAGGCTACATCAACCCTGTCTCACAATTAAACTAAGACATTCAGTCCCTGAATTTATTTCTCCAAATAAGAAATAGAATGAAATGAAAATCTAGTATTCTAATCTATAAACCAGAGCTTTCCTACTAGAACATGGATATAACTTCATAGTCACTGTTACGGCTTGAACTGTGACCCCAAAAAGATGTTGAAGTCTTAATGTCCAGTACCCAAGAATGGGATCTTGTTTGGAAACAAGATCTTTCTAGATGATCAAATTAACATGAGATCATCGAAGTGACGCTCAATCGAATGTAACTAGCATTCTTACAGGAAGGGGAAGTTTGGACACAGGGACAAACATGCATACAAGAGAGAATGCCGTGTGAACATGAAGGTGAAAATCAGAGTGATAGCTCTACAAGCCAAGGAATGCCAAAGACGGACAGAAGACAAAGATTCTCCACCAGGAGGTAGAGGACAATCACAGAACAGGGTCTTCCTCACTGCCCTGCCTGTCACCTTGCTCTCAGACTTCCAGCCTCCCGAACTGTGAGACAATAAACTTCTGTCATTCACCCTGTCTTCGGTACTTTGTTACAGCAGCCCTAGAAAACCAACCCAATAACTACAAGAATTAGATTTTCATAAATTGGAAAGTCTAGACTCAAAACTAACTGGAAGGAAAAAAGAGACATACTTCAAACACACAATAGGTTTTCCTCCCAAGCTGTGCCAAGTACTCAGTTAGCTTGGCAACTTTGGACAAGCCATCCTCTTTGAGTTCTGATGCTCTTATTTGTAAATGAAGACAGTTATAAGAATCAAAATGAGCGATCTGCAGTTTACGAGAGCTACGTAAATATAACGTAATGTTATTAATATGGTTACATCATGATGACCCAGTAAGAAAATATAGTTACACTAAGTATCAAGCCATAATTACTTACCTACAGAAGATGTGCTCACACCCCCCTAAACACACAGGCTCCCTCAGAATCTGAGTGCTGTTTGAAGAAAGGAAAAGAATCAAGACTTAGGTCATTGTTAGAGAAACATTTTACACCCAACATTTCATAAATCCAGTGACTTAGGTCATTGTTAGAGAAACATTTTACAGCCAACATTTCATAAATTCAAGGCCTAACACTAGCACATTTCTCTTCCTCAAAGCAGAAGGATGTATTTATTTGAAAGGCTGCTGGTACCCGATTAAATACTGTATCATCACCACCTGCCGGCCTCAAACAGCTACCACCAAACTCAGTGCAGAGTGTAACGTTTTTCTAATGCACATACTGGGAAATCACAGAAGCAACTTTGTGCCAGTAGCTCTATACTTCCTACAGGCAAAACCAGCCACTGGCTGCTTCTTTCAACTACCAAGATATACCTTCACTTAATGATTCAAAGTACAGACCATACTTTCAAAGTAAGGCTTAAAAATAGAATGACCATATATTATCCATATGAGAACATTTCTGAGAGTGAAAGGGCATGATAATTGAATAGGACACTGGGACCCAGGGATAAATCAGGGCTGACCCAGGAAAATCAGGACATCTGATCACTCTGACCCTAAGAATTCACGGTTTCCCATACGAATGCATTGGTTTCTGGCTACTGTTAAGTGGCCATTTACATTTCATCAATGCCTTGTCAAAAATACAGCCATTTTTTTAGTTTACAGTTGGTTAACTGTTTTGTACTTCAAACAACTGCAAATAGGAATCATCAGGTTGACATCGAGCAGACTAAATGAAATTCATGGCATTGGGGGAAGAGAGACAGAAATACAATTACTGTCCATCAAAATACCTGTTACCTTTGATAAGCTTCTGAAAGTAACAGTACTTATTAATAAACACATCAAGTCATTATTTTCAGGGGGCATAATGCAGTGAGAGCAAACAGGAAAAAAAAAAGCTTTCAAAGGATGTATATTTTTTGTGCTTGGTTTATTACACTAACCTTAGGACCTTAAGGTATTTACACCACTATTATCCAATTACCTCTGTACACATTACCACATATCAATAAAAACAGTTTTCCACATTTCTTGAAAGATCAAAAGTATCACGCTGCACATTTTAATAGTTACGAACATTACAGTGAAATTGAGCTTTCAGAAAGAATGCTAAAAACATTGGTAGGTGTACACACCTACAATGTTATCCTCAAGATACCAAAAATGGTGCTCACTGACATTATAAAACCCATTACTTTTTTTAAAACTCACAATATCTTTTAAAACTCACAATATCTGATTTTTCTATCACACTACACAGATCACAGCGCTAAAAATACGACTTGTGACGTGCCAGCCACTTTTGTGATTCTGGCAAATTAAGATGATCTCTGCTCCAACGATCATGCTCCTCTTGCAATTTTTGTTCATGATCTCATCTACCAAACTTAATCTCTTATCTCCTAATCAACTGTGTTGAATTCTACTTCATTACAAACTCTGCTCTACGATCTCAGAAGTGGTAGTATCTCACCTCCCCCATCATAATAATCCCCTGTATCTCTTCATTCCATCACTCCCACCAAACCTCCACCTTCAGGTCACTCTCCACCTCGACAGACCACCATTCAGGTCACTAGCTCCTTGGATTCCCTAGGCCACACCTTTACCACCACCCTATTTCCACTGACCTCTTAGACACTCACAGATGCCAATCTATAGTGCCTGATAGACCCCGCTCATTCCTCTTCTACTCTCAGGCTATGAATAACAACTGCACAAAGACAGAGAGGCAGGAGTGTCTAGGTGGTTCAGGCAGTTAAGCGCTGGACTTGATCTCAGCTCAAGTCACGATCTCAAGGTCGTGAGATGGAGCTCAGCCTTGGGTCTAATGCAGAGTCAACTTGGGATTCTTTCCCTCACCCTCTCCCTCTGCCCCTCCCCCTGCTCGCTCTCTGTTAAGGAAAAAAAAAAGGAAAGAGAGAGATATAAATGTGCCTCTATGAACTTAGTTGGTAGTTTCTTCACCTTTGTCTCTCTACCAAAGTAGCACATTTTATTTTCGGTGAGTAAACAAATGAATAAATGTTATTTGAAACAATCTCCATGCTCTGAAATTCCATTAATGTGACTGGAGATGAACAGTGTAAGCATTTCACCACCTGAACCCATTCCTACCTCTTCATCCATAATCCTATCCCTCCCTTCCGTTCAGAGGAAAAGATTTCCTGCTATCACTCTTCCTTCTTAAAATACGCTGCTGCTCTCTCTCTCCCTAGATCCTTATCTTCTGTCTCCTAAAGTGGTCGATTCTCATCATTATAGCCACCTTTCTTCTTCCGTCTGCCTAAACCTGCCTAAACCTGCACCGTAGGCATTCTCTCCTCCACCCTAAAAAACTGCACTTTAGATCCTGCCTCTCACTCTACCTCCTGCCCCAGCTCTCGCCCACAGATGGAAGGTCCTAACGGAGGGCTCCACAGTGTTCACTCCGTCTCCTTACCTCCCCAGCTTTAACTCCCGACAATGCTGAACCTGCTCCCCAAAAACACTTTTAGGCCTCATTCTCCCAACCCCTTCTGTAAAGGAAATTGACCTCAACTTTCTTCCTGAAACCTTTCCTTCTGTTGAATCTTAATTTTCTTATAGCACATTTATCTGCCTATTTCAGCATTTTGTTAACTGCTTCTTTCCTGTCTCTCCATTGTCGGCTTATCCCCAGAACGCAGTCCACAGACTTTTGACTTTCCATCATAGTACTCTACACTCAATACCTTGATTCTGTTTCTAAACTTAAATGTCCTTTCGAAGATGACTCTGAACCTTTTATCTATGGTTCTGACCCTTCCCCCTAGCAATGAGATGCTACAGTTTGATTAGCAATGAATCTAGTATCTATGAATAACTGATTAATTGTACTAATTACTCTAATTAGTGAGCTAGAATATATTTTGTTGCTGTTAACAAATAAAGAACAACACTGAAGGAGTGTTGGAGAAGTACGTGCCCGGGAGCACAGGGGAAGGAGCAGGGACGGGGTGTTACAACCAAGCCTGGGCGGGGACCATGTCAAGTCAAAAGAACGTTAATGTACCCCTCAGAAGCACAGATATACAGAGGGCAGCAATGATTTACGTCAAAGCCAGCTTTCTGACAATGCCTAGAACTTGCTTAGCTGAGAAGATACTGGAGAATAAAACAACTTCTATTACAACCAGACAATATCTATTAAAATTTTAAATGCATCTACTTTCAATTCAACTTTTCCCTTGCCAGGAATTTATCCTTTAGAAATACTCAGATGCTTGCAAAACTGAAACTTCAAAACAGCAAAGCTATCTACTTAGGATACGAAGAGAGTCCAGAGATTAAGAAATAATAAAACTAAAATGTCATAAACATATACATATATGTGTGTGTGTGTGTATATATTTTAATTTTTTTAAGGATTCAGAATAGCATAAGACATCTCAAGGGTAACAAGGGATGCCTGGCCTTTAAAATAATGACTGAAAATTATTTTGTATTACAAATTCTAACCAAGTCATCTTCCATAGTAGAAAGTTAATAGATAATAAGAAAACCATCTTTTAGAGTAGGAAGTTAGAAAGTGGATAAATAAATGTCTAAAATGGAAAAATTCAAGAAGTAGCAATAGAAACATGTCATTTGGAAATGTAGACTAAGAACCAAGAGATGAAAGAGGCTGTTTCTAAAGTATAGATGAAGCAAAAAAAATGTTTTTATTGCCTTTGCCTTATTGACTTTGTTGACTGTGTTCATGGATAATTTTAATAAAAATTTTTAAAATGTAAAGGCTGATTGACAAGGATATTCACTCTAGCACAGATTATAGCAAAAGACCAGAAACAATCTCAATTTAATCAACAAGAAGATGGTTACATGTGTCATGATACATCTCCTGATACATGGCATCTTCTCAGTTGAGGCATATGCTGCTTATATAAATACAGACGATCTCTTATTTGTGTAAAAGATACACAAAAAATTGATCATAGTGGGTCCTTAAAGAAAAGGATTTGGGGGGCACCTGGGTGGCTCAGTCATTAGGCAGCTGCCTTAGGTTCAGGTCATGATCCCAGGGTCCTGGGATCAAGCCCCGCATCAGGCTCCCTGCTCAGTGGGAAGCCTGCTTCTCCGTCTCCCACTCCCCCTGTTTGTGTCCCCTCTCTTGTTGTGTCTCTTTGTCAAATAAATAAATAAAATATTTTTTTAAAAAAATTTAAAAAAGAGAAAGAAAAGGACCGGGGCTCACCTGCCATTCACTTATTTAATGACCATATACCTTGAAATTTTAACGCATGTATTACTTTCAATTTTTAAAAACTTAATATTAAGAAGTTCTTCACAACCCAGTGACTCCAAAGCAAGCAACCTTTTCTTATACTGCTCCTCCACAAAAACTCTGCTCTCAACTCTGCCCTCTGTAACATTTCTCAAGTAATACCCAATGTCCAAAACCAAGCTCAGGATTGTTGAGACTACTCTCCACAGCCTAGAATACCCTTCCTCCCTTCCACCCCCAAAACTATTCGAGCCCAACACATCCTAATACTATGCAGGATGATATAATAAAAACAACACTAAACAAAGTTTGGGCACAGAAATTCTTGGATTTCAATTTCCACACCATCATCTACGCAAAATCTGTACCTTGTGCCAGTCATGTAAGGACACAATGTTGCCTGCAACACAATCTGTGTATTAAGGGGCTTATAATTGAACTAGGTGATTTTATAAGCAAAGTTAGTATATGACTTCAGAAAAGTACAAAATATAAAGTTCCAGAGAGATGGCATCTCGTTGGAGCTCTGGAAATCAATGCTGAAAGAGAAATATTTTCTCTTTTATCTGCTTGATTCCCTATTTTCCCTGCTAGTCTCCAAATAGACTGTAGCTCTACAAACAAGAAATCTGGACTTTTATTTTTTCTGAGCTCCCCAGCCACACTATTACCTCCCTAGCATGGTGCTATATGAACAGCAGAATTTCGATAAATCCTTAGTGAATGAAGCAAATGGAAAACTACATGCAAAAATGAATTTATATTAACAATTCTATTTTATCCTTACCCTATTCTTTGTTTGATATACATATATATTAGAAAGAAAAAAAATCCGAAAGAATAAGAAAAGACATTTGCATGGTAACAGGATTTCTGTACCTTGAAAATTCAGCTACTCTACTTTTTCCCATCTGTAGTCATATTTCTGTTACTTTACATGTAGTTGATTTGGAGAGATCGGCGTGGCCAGAGGATTATAACTTAGGGAAGAAATAAGTAGTAAGAAAAAACAAATTAAAAAAATATATATCCTATTGAAATAAAAATTTCTTTGCAAAGAAGAAAAGGAAAGTAAATTCAGCTGAGATTACAATACTGAGGCAGACCTATTTCTTAACAGAATGGCTCCCTAAGCTTCTATGAGATAAACTGCTATTTAACGATAGGCAAGATAGCTAGCTACCACAGTGCTCTTACATTTTAGAAAATTGCCAAGTTATTTTGCCAAGTGTGCACCAACACATTTGGTTAACAAACTCTCCAAGCCAATTAAACAATTTCTTTTATCTATCTTTAGAATAAACAAAATTGTTATCAAGTAAGGGATATGAATAATGACACAAAGCATCTTATTCTGTGTATTTTGTATGCCAGATTGAAGTAAATCACATGGGAAAAATTTTTTAAAAATCATGTCTGATTGTTTAGTGTTGATAAATGCTGAATAAACCAATGAGCCAATATAGCAAAAGCCAAATGGGCAACAGACTTCTACTAACAATTAACTATAATAGGACCTACTCTTATGAGACAGATAAGCCACAGAGAATATCATGTGTATCTGACTCAAATAGTACTGGTTTACTCTGTCCTCTATTCCCTTTCTTCCAAAGCAAAACAGTATCTAAGGAACTGTCCTTAAAGCTTCACTTCTTCCACCTAATATGCAAATGTTGAGTTTCAAGGCTCAGACACAGTCGTTCATCTTTATATTCGCTTCCCTGCTCACTTCTAGAAGTAGGACTTAAATTACCGTCTACATGCAGATGACTGTCAAGTGTGCTCCGAGCCTGAAATCTTTCCTCTAAGTCCCAGACCCATATAACAGAAACTCCACTTGTCAGATGATCCCCTATACTATAGGAAACAGGTGCTCAATATCTCTAGTAAGTTTCTCTGGCAGTCCCAAGCCCTATATAACACCAGGCATGTGTAGGCCTGTGATGGGTCTGTACAAGCCATGGTTCTAGCCCTAACTCCCAGGGACAAAGACCTTTGCCTTCTACTTTTGCCCTAAGACCTTAGTCATTGTTTACTCTGGGTAACTAACCCCAGGAACCTATGGAGGATTTTTGGTGAGCAAGTGAAATTAACCAGGTCCTTCTAGTATTTCCACCTGCAAAGGCTCCTCAAATATGATCCTAACTTAGCCTAGATTCTTTTATACACTCATTAATTTAGCAAACACTAAGAAACTGTGTGTTCAGAAATGTGAACCAGTCTTTATGAAATGTGTACCTGGTCTTTATGAAATGTGTAGTATAACTGAAGGCAACAGGTATCAAAGAATCAAAATACCACATGAGTAAATAAATCCCACAATTAGGAAGGCTATATGATACAAGCTGAACACCAATGATTTCTGCCCTTTTCTGGATGTTAAACTTCAAAAGAAAGTTTTAAACGACGATTTACATCTAGTGGAAACTAATAATTATAGAATCTGCAAACTGGAGGGAGTCTTAGAAAGCACTTACTCCAGCTTCCTCATTTTACAGATGAGGACACTAGACTTACAGGAAAATTACACGAATTGCTTCTCCATAGGAACTATGCGAACTAGTGTCTTGTTAGGCCAAGAAACACTGTCTGATCTGACCCTTTCTTAACTCTTTGCCCACCTGACTCACTTTCCTTTATTCTACAGTACCTTTTAGCATATTGTGATTAGCACATTCCACCTGTCTTTGTCTATGAAAATCTTTCCAAGACGGCATTCAGCTTTCCTCTACTGGCAAATCCAAGTACTCTTCCCTGCATCTCGTTGGCCCTCATGATAATTCTCCCCGAACTCTGTGTGCATTTTATCCTTTATAGTTAAGCACTTGCTCCTTAAGGGTGGAAAATGTCTCACCACAGCATCACTAATGTAGTGCCTCAGTGATCGCTTGAGGTCCTAATGAAGAATCAGCATCAGAGCAAGCCAAAGGAGTAATCATCCCATTTAAGGATCATTGGCCTATTAAAATGCTTCTGAACATTCAAAACTAATGAAAGCAAAAGCTTAACGCGAGGGTCAGGAAATCTATCCTGTATTTTACAAACATTCATACAGCACTTAGAACATAATAGGCACTGCTCTAAGTATCTTATAAATATTAACTCACTTAATTCCCGTAACAACCTTATAAGATAGAAACTATTACTAATTCATTTTGCAAATGAGAAAAAGCATACAAAGATAAAATAATTTATCCAAAATCACTGAGCAACGATTTGAAGCCAGTGTTCAAAATCAATGCTCTTAAAATCTAAGCTATGAAATAAACAAAAACAATCCTGACTGCCTTTAAAATGACAAAAGATGGGGCGCCTGGGTGGCTCAGGGGGTTAAAGCCTCTGCCTTCGGCTCAGGTCATGGTCCCAGGGTCCAGGGGGTTAAAGCCTCTGCCTTTGGCCCAGGGTCCTGGGATCGAGCCCCGCATCGGGCTCTCTGCTCTGTGGAGAGCCTGCTTCCTCCTCTCTCTCTGCTTGCCTCTCTGCCTACTTGTGATCTCTGTCAAATAAATAAATAAAATATTTTTTAAAAAAATAAAATGACAAAAGATGATTTAGAAAAATAAAATCACCTACCCTAAAAAAAAAATCAAAAGATCACTTTTTTACTTTTTACCAGAAGTTGATTTAAAACGTGCTAGAACTCCAAATTACATTGTAGTAGAGATCAAAGCCCCCCGCCCAATGGCAAGAGGTACCTAATTATTTTAATTCACAAAACAGTGTCATATGACACTTGGGCTTTTAACACTACAGCTCCTATTATTTTTTCCTACTTCCATTATTACTAATTACGCTTTCTGTCAGCTTCTCAAATGATATGTTCTTCCTGTCTCATTTTTCCAAATCTTTAAATAGCTTCTATCTGGTTGTAAGGCTTGGACCTAACACAAATGTCACATCTGGCCTCTTGAAAAATGCCATCCGCTTCACCTTGGAGCCACACTTATGTTAAAGGTCAAGAAAGGATGCCCTGTAATGTAGCCAATCCACTCTCACCCACAAGTAATGCTTCCTGCAAAATAGATCCAATATGCTACACGAGACAGGTGACACCTGGGAACACAATATAGATGACAGCTGCAAGCTGAACGTGAGGGTAATCGGGGTAATCACCAGCCCACTGGGTAGAACTTTTAAAAGGGAATACTGACACACAATTTCAAATAATACGACACTGCTATGAATGGTGGGTAGCAAAAGCAAGAAGCAGACCGTCCAGAATTGCTCCTTTCAAGCAATGATATCAGGCGGATCCTAGGAAAAGGCAGCGGAGGAAAGAATGGGTTTGGGGTCTTTTTGTTTTTTTCCTATGGGTAAGGAGAAACTGCCACACTTTATTCACTACGAACAGTGTCAAAACAGACAGAGACATGGAGAAGAATGCAAAATCACTTCTAAATATTAAGTCTCAATAATTAATAAAATAAATATTAAGTCTCATGTGATATAAAATTTACACTGAGAAGGATCTTTAAACTTCAGACATTCTACTCATTTTAAGAGGTTGGCAAACCATAGCCTATGCACCAAATCTAGTCAGTAGACTGTCTTTGTACAGCATTGAGCTAAGAATGCTTTTTGGGTTTGTTGTGTTTAAAGATTTGATTTATTTGAGAGAGAGAGCACGTGTGTGCAAGAGATCAAGAGCGGGGGCATGGGGGGAGGCAGAGGGAGAGGGAGCAGCAGACTCCCTGCTGAGCAGGGAGCCCTATGCAGGGCTCCATCCCAGGACGCTGGGATCATGACCTGAACCAAAGGCAGAGCCTTAACAGACTGAACCACCCCATCCACATGCCCCTGGTTTTTTTGTTGTTACTGTTGTTGTTTTAAAGATGTTATTTATTTGAGAAAGAGAGAGCATGAGAGGGGAGAAGGTCAGAGGGAGAAGCAGACTCCCCGAAGAACTGGGATCCTGATGTGGGACTCGATCCGGGAACCCCAGGATCATGACCTGAGCCGGAAGCAGTGGCTTAACCAACTGAGCCACCCAGTTATCCCCGTGTCTCTGTTTTTAAGGGCTGTAAAAAACCAGAAAGAATAGGAACAGAAACCGTGGCCTGCAAAGCCTAAAACAATTACTGAAAGACTCTTTACAGAACAAATTTGCAGAGCCCTAGGTTAAAAAATGCAAAGAAACAGGTGAGTGTAGTGATTCCATCAGTGGTTCATATATTAATGTTTTAAGAAAAATCACTGGAGTTCACTATTATTCTCCAGCCAACAGAATGAACTGTATTCAAAGTCTGCACCTATTTAAAGTCTGATGTCCACTTTCAGGCCTTTGGCTCTTATTGTCTTCTCACTTCAGTTAGAAACTGGAAAAATATGTGGAAGGGGATAAAAAGTGAAATTGGCTGTATTCGATTTTAGGACAACCTGTAGATTATTCTTATAAATCACATACTTTGTCTTCCCCGAACCATTCAGGAAACAGGCTATACCTCTTTGTATTTTTTTTTTTAAAGATTTTATTTATTTATCTGACAGAGAGATCACAAGTAGGCAGAGAGGCAGGCAGAGAGAGAGGAGGAAGCAGGCTCCCTGCGGAGCAGAGAGCCCGATGCGGGACTCGATCCCAGGACCCTGAGATCATGACCTGAGCCGAAGGCAGCGGCTTAATCCACTGAGCCATCCAGGCGCCCCCCTCTTTGTATTTTTATAAGACAGTTATTATTCATCACTTATCCCATGACAACCACCATACTCAACCCGTCACATGTATAATTTCATTTCGTTTCTTCCCTCCCACAGAAGGTTAGTGTCCTAAGGATTAAGGTTTTTGTCTTTGTTCACTAACGAAGCCCTAAGGCCAAAAGAGCACTTTGCAGGGGCACAATAATCTTTTTTTCTTAAGAGTTTATTTATTTATTTGACAGACAGAGATCACAAGTAGGCAGAGAGAGAGGGGAAAGCAGGCACCCTGCTGAGCAGAGAGCCTGATGCGGGGCTAGATCCTAGGACCCTGAGATCATGACCTGAGCCGAAGGCAGAGGCTTTAACCCACTGAGCCACCCAGGCGCCCCGAATATCTTTTATTATTAAGGAAGACTCATAGGTAGATGAGTTGAGCACTATTATCACTCAGATGGGGAACTGAGGCAACGAATTTGACCTGGGCCATTGTGTCAAAGCTGGAACCTGAACTCAGGCAGCCTGACTCTCCAGCCTGGGTGAAGCACTATAATACTGGCCGCCCTAATGTCTTCCATACAGAAACCCCACGTGAATGTCTAACTTTTGTTAAACTATGAAGGTGTGATTATAACTGCTTCATTATAGCAACTAGCAGAGCCAGTTTTAAATTTCTTATTCTCAAATGGATGACCTGTGTTATGAAAAAACATACACAAGTCAGAATGTCTCCATGTGTTCTAGCAAAAGTGCCACTTTTCTAAGGGGTGCAATGATTTTTTGAAGTTTTATAAAACAAAATATAAGTGCAAAAGGTCTGTAACAGTTAAGTGTATTTCTTGTTGCTGTTGTTGTTAAGGTTTATTAATTGAGAAAAAAGAGTGCGAGCAGGGGAAGGGACAGAGGGACAGGGAGAGAGAATTTCAGACTCCCTACCCAGGGCTAGATCTCAGGACCCTGAGATTACTGATACCAGCCAAAATCAAGAGTCCCACCCTTACCCTACTGAGCCACCCAGGGGCCCCACAGTGAAGTCCATTTCATGTTTAAAGAAAAAGCTGCGGTGTTACTTGTACTTTATGGATATCAAATTTCTGCAGGTTGGAAATCAGGGGAAACAAACACAAATCAAAAGAAAGTCCAAAAAAGAAATACAGTCAGGACAGCTACACGCAGGCAAAAAACCTGCCTGAGTGATACTGATGCAGAAATACTGAGCTGTACACACAGCAGGCCCTCACTCAATGCTTTTGGAAGAAATGAAAAAGGTGACAAGTCCTTTTTGCGTTTTATAAGCCTCCTTGGTGTGTACGGTACGAAAAGCTATAGGACAAGAAGCATGGAGTACCAGTCATGAAAATGATGCCTCCAGATATAATGAAAACCTGGAAATGAGAAGAGTCCCATGGTGCAACAGCATGAAGGAAAATAAGTAACAAAAAATGATAATAAACAGCATCTGTAAGAGCTGGAACCCCGAGCCGTCCAGGCTTTTGACTAAACCAAGGAGATGAGAAACTGAATGAGAAATGGAAGGGCGGCGTCATCACACTGCTATCTTCAATCTACCTCCCACGACGGTACCAAAATTCTCTCCAGAAATTGCTGCTACGGAGAAACGGTCAAGGAGCCAGCTCAGCCACGAGCAACACAAGCGGCCTCCCACTCAGCAGCGCTCGGTAGAGGTGCAGCGATTACTCCGGTCGGGAGGCATCCCGGGCCGGGTAGGAAGCGCGGACGCCTCAGCGCCCCCCCAGCCCAGCCCCAACAATTCAAACCCCGGAGGCGGGGCCTGCGATCTGCATCTTTAGCCACACCCCCAGACGCGTCTCCGGCCCGCTCAAGTTCGAAAACTACCATCTTAGTTGGGTTTGGTGAAGAAAAGGCAAGAAAGCCGCGCGGAAAGACTGTGAATGGGGCGGGGGGGCGGGGGGAGACCAGGGAGGGGATAACTAACAGCAGATCCCAGGGAAGGTACTGACTCTGCTCGCCGGCCGACTGCCCGACGGCAATGGGAAGAGGGATCCCGGGGGTTGAAAAGATCCCCGCCCCCTCCCCCGAGACGGGGGCGACCCCCGCCCCCCACCCTCGCAGCCACCCGCCGGAGGGTCCGTCTTTACCAACGCGAGCAGCGCAGCAGCTTCTCCAGCCGGTCGAGCGCTGCGCGGCTGTGGGCCCAGGCCCCGCGGCCCTCCGGCTCCATGCTGGGCGCTGGACCAGGCTCGTTCCCGGAGCGGACCCTCGGCTGCCGGTTCCCCGGCATCGCCCCGCCTTCCCGGCAAGGGCACTTCCCAGGGCTGGAACCGCGGCAGCCTCGGGCAACGACCGAGATGCCGCCGGCCTGCGACCCGACCCCGGCCCGAGCGGTCCCCGAGTTTGGGCCGGCTGAACGCTGGGGAGGGGGGCGGGGCCCAAGGGGCGGGGCCGCGGAAACGCGCCAAAAGCCGCGGCGCGCGGGACCGGGAGGGGTGGGGCCTGCGGTTGGCGGGAAAGGGGGCGGGTCCAGACCGCCCCGAGGGGTGAAAATGAGAGAAAAAAGCAAGTCCTTGACTTTCCTGAACCCTTGGCTCTAGGGACCGTCGGCAAGGATTAAGGGATGGAAAGTCACAAACCGAGGAATTTTTGGTTGAGAGTCATCTCTAAGGAGTGCTGTTTCGGCTATCGGAAAGCTTGGAAAAGTTTTGATCATGACCCTGAATGTGCCGCCTTCTTCTAAAAAAGTAACTTTCTCCTCCCTTCCACCTTTTCCAGGCTTTTTGTTTTGTTAAAGTTATGTCTACCCTCCACATAAGAATCCTTCATTGATCATCATATTATATGGACAACAGAGGCAGAGAACCCTCCCCATCCAATCCACTCCCAGATCTTTTCATCTACCCCCCCCCCCCACACACACACACACTTACTCTCAAATCTACCCACTTCTGTCTTCACCACAGGCCCTTTGTCTCATTCTCACCTAGATTGTTCCCATAGCCTTCTGGCTGATATCCCTATGTCCACCCAAGTCCTCTCCAACCCTTAGGCTACACTGTAGCCACCTAAAACATTTCCATTGTGTAAGACTGATGAGTCACAGACCTGTACCCCTGAAAAAACAATACGTTATATGGTAAAAGTAAAATAAAATAATAAAATAACATTTCCAAATAAACGCTTGGTTAGTAGAAGCAGAATGGGTAAAACTAAGTAAAATCTTATAGGGTGTTTTAACTGACCTATAATAACATGGTAAACTAACCCAGATTTTTCTTAAACTCACAGGTAATCATGAAATTGATTATTAACCCTGTTAAGCCATTGCTTACTCTTTGCAGAGCCTCAGAGAAATCAAACTGTAGGAATGCTGAACTTGAAGAGATGCCATGGTGTGTGTAATGGAGTTAACTGGGGATATCAGGAGCCAACCAGTCCTACTTATAATCCCACTTCCTCTACTATCTAATTATATGATTTAAATCAAGTCTTAAGTTGTCTGAACATTAGTTTCCTGTAAGGTGAGAATGATATTTATATTCTGTAGATCTGGAGAATTATTGAAGGAGATAAATATATAATCACCTACATCATAACTACTCAATCAACAGTAGCTAATATTAATATAATTATATATATGTGTGTGTGTATATATATATATCCATTTCTGTTAATGCTTTATTTACCACAGAATAGCACTGAATTTTTTTACCAGATGCTTTTTTTAATTAAGATTTTATTTATTTTTTTTTAAAGATTTTATTTATTTATTTGACAGAGAGAGATCACAAGTAGATAGGCAGGCAGAGAGAGAGAGAGAGAGGGAAGCAGGCTCCCTGCTGAGCAGAGAGCCCGATGTGGGGCTCGATCCCAGGACCCTGAGATCGTGACCTGAGCCGAAGGCAGCGGCTTAACCCACTGAGCCACCCAGGGGCCCCAAGATTTTATTTATTTATTTAATTTTTTTACCAGATGCTTTTTTTTTATTAAGATTTTATTTATTTATTTATAGAGATCACAAGTAGGCAGAGAGGCAGGTAGAGGGGGAAGCAGTCTCCCGGAGGAGCAGGGAGCCCAATGTGGGGCTTGATCCCAGGACTCTGAAATCATGACCTGAGCCCAAGGCAGAGGCCCAACCCACTGAGCCAACCCAGGGGCCCCTATCAGATGCTTTTTTAATTAGAGCAAATATGTGATGTTGTAAGGGCCTATTTAGCTAGAGCAGCTCTATATGGTTAAACAGTGATTTTGTTGTTTATGTAGTAAAACTTAAACTGACCCTGCCCCACCCCCCAGGGGAACTTACTTAAAAGCAAGTCAGGGAAACCAGTAAAATATGGTTGACCAGTCCCTGATAACAGAGCCCAAATACAAGGGCGGGTCAGGTCAGGTGGAGACAACAGCCCGAATACAGGGATGAGTGGGGCCAGGTGGAGACATCCAATCAGTGGGGCGCCCGTACTGACGCCCTAGCTACCAAGGAGTGTGCAGGCTCAACCACAGGGCCTTTGCTCTATAAAAGTTAGTCTGTAAGGCAAGGAGGGGTCACCCTCTCTGTAAGAGGCGGCCCCGAACGGTGGGTTTGATTCTCCATGCTTGGCGCAAATTAAAGTTTTGCTCGACTTTCGCTTTGTATCAGTCTCACTCCTTTGATTACCGACCTAACAATGCCATGGTGGCTCAGTCATTTAAGCATCTGCCCTCAGATCAGGTAAGGATCCCAGGGTTGTGGAATCAAGTCCCATATTGGGCTCCTTGCCCACCAGGGAGCCTGCTTCTCCTTCTACCTACCCTCCCCCTGCTTGTGCTCTCACTTGCTCTCTTTCCTGCGCATTCTCTCTGGCAAATAAATAAATAATATCTTAAAAAATACCTACTACATAATGTAACTGATGAGAGTAAATGCAAATTTCACATTTTGGTAAAATGCTGTAAGGACCAAACAGTTGTCACTGGCCTATTTGTGTGGTGCTGATAAATGAATTGTGATACAGGGGCAATGATAGCATTAGTTTCCTTTTCTTTCCCTCTGCCATTGCCCAGTACCTCTCCCCAAATCTCATGAAATTCCCAGCAGCTGTTTGATGGTGGCCATAATGAACTCATCAAGAGAATAAGCAAGGTTACTCCCCATCTGCAACTTTCCCTTCCACTACTTTCCTTCCAACCCCTCCTTGTTAAAGTGCAAATGGGTGACAATTTACTTGCTAAATTCCAGTATAATCAGCACAGTTATATTAGTTACCAGGTGTATAATATAGTGATTCAGCAATTCTATATACTCAGTGCTCATCACAATTAGTGTACTCTTGGGGGGGTCTGGGAGGCTCAGGTCATGATCTCAGGGTCCTGGGATTGAGCCCCATTAATGGCTCTCCGCTCAGCAGGGAGTCAGCTTCTCCCTCTGCCTGCTTCTCTTTTTCTGTCAAATAAATAAATAAAATCTTTGAAGGAAAAAAAAAAAGGCCGTGTCCTCTTAATCTCCTTCATTTATTTCACCCATCCCCCTACCCATGTGCCCTTTGGTAACTACCAATTCTTTATAAGTAAGAGTCTGTTTCTTGATTTGTCTTTTTTTCCCTGTGTTCATTTGTTTTGTTTCTTAAACTCCACATTTTAACATTTTTATTTATTTATTTATTTGACAAAGAGCTCACAAGTAGGCAGAGAGGCAGGCAGAGAGAGAGGGGGAAGCTCCCCACTGAGCAAAGAATCCAATGTGGGGCTCAATCCCAGAGCCCCAAGATCATGACCTGAGCCGAAGGCAGGGGCTTAATCCACTGAGCCACCCAAGCACCCCTAAATTCCACATTTGAGTGAAATCATGGTATTTGTCTTTCTCTGACATGCTTATTTCACTTAGCATAATACTCTCTGGATCTATCCATATTGTTGCAAATAACAAGATTTCATTATTTTTATGACTGAGTAATATTCCATCGTGTGTGTGTGTGTGTGTACATCTTTATACATTCATCTATGGATGGACGATTGGGCTACTTCCATATTTTTTTTTAAAGATTTTGTTTATATATTTGACACAGAGACATCACAAGTAGGGGAAAGCAGGCTCCCTGCTGAATAGAGAGCCCAGTGCGGGGCTCAGTCCCAGGACACTGAGATCATGACCTGAGCCGAAGGCAGAGGCTTAACTCACTGAGCCACCCAGGCACCCTGGGCTGCTTCCATGTTTTGGCTATTGCAAATAATAGGGTGCATGTACCTTTTCTTTTTTTTTTTTTTAATTGACACATAATGTATTATCTGCCCCAAGGATACAAGTCTGTGAATCATCAGGCTTACATATTTCACAGCACTCACCATAGCACATACCCTTCAGCCATCCACAGATGGTGGCTGTCCATCAGCCAGCCACCCCATCCCTACACCCCCACCCCCAGCAACCCTCAGTTTGTTTCATTAGATTAAGAATCTCTTATGGTTTGTCTCCCTCCTAATCCCATCTTGTTGCACATTTTTCCCTCCCTAACCCCCACAACCTCCAGCCCTGCCTCTCAAATTCCTTGTATCAGAGAGATCATATGATAATTGTCTTTCTCTGACTGACTTACTTCGCTCAGCGTAATACCCTCGAGTTCCATCCACGTCGTTGCAAATGGCAGGATTCTGGGGGTTTTGATGGCTGCATAGTATTCCTGTGTGTGTGTGTGTGTGTGTGGACACCACATCTTCTTTATGCATTCATCTGTTGATGGACACCTAGGTTCTTTCCATAGTTTGGCTATTGTGGACATCGCTGCTATAAACATTCGGGTGCACGTGCCCCTTCAGATCACAACACTTGTTATCTTTAGGGTAAATACCCAGTAGTGTGATTGCTGGGTCATAGGGTAGCCCTATTTTCAACTTTTTGAGGAACCGCCATGCTGTTTTATGTTCTTTGGGTTAAATACCCAGTAGCAGAATTACTGGATCATATGATAATTCCATTTTTAACATTTTGAGGAGCCTTCACACTGTTTTCCAGAGTGGCTGTGTTGCACAAGAATGAGACAGGGTTCTTGTCTCACAGAGTCGAAGAATGAATCTCACAGACACAAAAGGGTGAGGTGAAGTGAAAATTTATTAAGTGAAGGTGAGAGCTGAAAGGAAAGAAAAAAGCTCTCTAGAGTGAGAATGGGTTGCCACTGAGGGCTTTTAGAGGCAGTCTTTGATTGAGAACTGACTGGAAAGCTTGTGGCCTTGAGATTCTTGGGCTGTCTTAGTTTGTTCCCTTACCTCTTGTTCCTGCTCTGTCTCAGCATCTCCACCTGCCAGGAATAGCTTCAGAGCCAAGCCCAGGCTCCTGCCTAGACCTTAACTACTTCCCTACTCAAGGGACAGGACCTGTGGGCAGAAGGGCTGTACTGGGATTGTGAGGAATGCCTGATTGTATACTTTTTAATTAGCAGGGTTAGGGATAGGGCAAGATCCAGGGAATCTGGAAGCAAAGCTCTCAAGACCTTGAGGCCAGCTGCTGCCAAGATAAGGTTACTTTTAAACAAGAAGGCACGAAGGCAGCCATGAATTCCTTGTGGAAGGTCCCACTCTGCAGGTTTCGGGTATCTGTCCGTGGGCTGCAAGCTGTAAGGAGATTTTAAGCTACATTTCTTTTGCCTTTAGTCTCCCACATCAGCTGCACCACTCTGCGTTCCCACCAAAAGTGCACGAAGGTTTCTTTTTCCCCACATCCTTGCCAACGTTGGTTATTTCTTGTGTTTTTGATTTTAGCCATTCTGACAGGTGTGAGGTGGTATGATATTTGTCTTTGAATCAACCCTTACTCTCAGCCCCGGATCCTGAATTTCAAGAGCCAATTCTTTCTCCCATGAGCACTTCTATGTGTGCGTAAAAGATGGGCAACCGACCCAGCATGAGGTACAGCAAGAATACGTCAAATCCTGAAATTCTGCTTCCAGAGAAAAACCACCTAGGAAAATCCAGTCCATCTATAGGGTCTTGGTAAAGCCTTAGCTTAGGGCATTCGCAATAGCTTGTCTTCACTTTAAAAGGGACTATAGGGGGTGCCTAGGTGGCTCAGTGGGTTAAAGCCTCTGCCTTCGGCTCAGGTCATGATCTCAGGGTCCTGGGATCGAGCCCCACATCGGGCTCTCTGCTCCGCAGGGAGCCTGCTTCCTCCTCTCTCTCTGCCTGCCTCTCTGCCTAGTTGTGATCTCTCTCTGTTAAATAAATAAAATATTAAAAAAATAATAATAATAAAAAAAATAAAAGGGACTATAGGTCTTAATTCCCTTTCCGTGTGCCCGCAAGGACCTCCCAAAGGACATTGGAGTTTAGGCGTGTTGCTCTGTTTTCTCCCAGTCTGCTCTCTTCCAGGAAAGCAGTATTCCTCAGTACTTTGGCCTCTTCCAAAATTATTCAGCCTACCCAGGTCCTACAGGTCCAACTCGGGTCCTACAGGCATTCTGAGGCAGATAAATTGGCTTGTTTGAGCCTGTTTTCCTCTCTTTCTCTCTCCGGTGCCCTTCCTCACTGCACTGATTTCCATCTGTAGTGCTGCTATCCTCCAAGGCGTCTCAGTCTGGTCTCTTTCCTGATCTGCAGGCTCAATATAACAGTTTGTTGAAAACAGTCTAAATGCTAATTTTTTTTCTTCTGTTGTGTTGTGAAGGATTTCACAAAGTAGTAAATCTTCCTCATATTCACTTGGATAAACATATTTAACAAGCAAAACGGGACAAACATAACACCAAGCCTCTCCTGCCCCGGCATGGGAAGCTAGTTCCCCAATCCAGCCATGTACACTAATTCTTCTCTGGCTTTTAATTATGGTGTCAGGCAGCAGAATCAACTGCTTGGACTCTTTTGTGTGCATTCTCTTTGTCAGATATAAATTTGGTTTGCAAGGACTTCTATGAAACCTAGACTCCCCCCAAAACTTTATTAATTGAGAACAATTAATTAGGAACCACTGAATGTGGTAATTGGTGGCATGGAACAAACCACGCTCAGAGCATCAAGGAGTGCGGTCTGTGCTCTCTACATTTGACTGTGCCAGCCTTCCTACATGAAAATGCTCTCAACCTAAGTTAAAGTCATAAGCTCTGTGCTGTTTTTTTCTGGAATCCATTGTGGCATAATGATTAAATGCACAGAGCTCTGGAGTGAAGCAGAATGGGGTTACAGACCAAGCCCTGCCATTTCCTAGGATGGTCCCCAGGGGCCCATTGTTTTAATCTATTTTGGAACTTAGTTTCATCTTTCGTAAATTTAGAATACATGTATACCAACCTCACGCTTGTAGGGTTGTTATGAGAAAGGAATTACAAATCATGAAAAATGTTCTAAACCAGGAACACCGCACAACCAATGGAAATCCCTTCACGCTGGACGTGCACTGTGCTTTAATACATATATTTGCAGTAAGCTTAATTCACAACAAGCACCTGATACATTTTCCCAATTTTAGGACTAGTTCTAGCATTTTTGAGTTGCACTAAGCCAGTTATCCTTGCTTTAAAATTCTCTCCGGACAGAGGACATATTCTGAGTAAGAAGGAGCCAGTCCTTTCACGACTACTGGGGCAGTGATACTTGCTGTAGGAATTCCTTTGTAAATAGGACACAGTAACTCTGAAGGCAGCTTGGATTTTGTTTAAGGACCATAGTCTCTTTTAGTATCATCTCAAATGAAGTATCCACTGGCTTCCTAACACCATCCATGGCATGATATTAGGACCAGATAATAGAAAAATCATTATGGTTTTTGTTCAATTAACGTGGAGATCTTTTATTGACAACGTTCATCCTTTAAGGGCAAAATATCCTCAGCAATGAAAAACAATAATTTCGTTCTGTGTACTAGATACAGCTTATAAGAATGAAACAAAAAAAGATATGGCCCAAACTATTCAGTACCCACCACTCAAGACCAGTGCGGAGCTCTTCTTGATTGGCACAGTTGGGCTACATCTAGTGATCAAGTTATCCGTTGCAGTGGATTCCACTGAACTGTTTTGACTTGCTGCTGTCTCTGACTTGCACATAAGGACACAATCTCAATGTCACGTAGACCTTGGCGTTTACTGAAAAGTTACCCAAGTCTCTAGAAGCATCTAGATATTTCCAGATGATGTTTGAAAGCATGTTAGCTCCGTTCTTGCAGGCATCCACCAAATTTCTGTCACAAGATCAAGTAAATAGTCTAAAGACATAGTTACATTAATACAACCCTTACGGCCATGGTTTTAAAGGTTTGGGTGTCTTCTGTACTGCCCGATCATTCATCAAATACAGTCTGACACAGATATTTCACTGGTCATTGTTTTTTGTTCAATAGATTTGAGAGTTCAACCCATTCCACTGCCTTTTATTGCTTGCTATTTTTAAAGAGACACCTCAGTAGAAAGCCCCTTTTTCTGTACAGTGTAATTACTGAAGCACATAAAGCGGTTATAGCAGGAATTTATCACTTTCAGGTGGAAATACTCCCAGCCAAATAAAAGATAGAGTAGGAATGCCGGAAGCAATTTATAACAGGCTCACTGACATTTTGTGTTGAGAAGCTGTACCACTGAATAAGCGTCAAGTCATAAGTCTCTGTAAACGTGATTAAAGCAAGCAAGTTACTCTTTGAGGGGACACTATAATAAAAAAAAAAAACAACGCTGTGATGCAAAGCAGGAAAATTCTGTTGACAAAAATCACCAAAAACAGCTGTCAGTAAAATTTACAAACAGCTTGTTTTAAATTCTGTTGAATTCCAGCAGCTGTTTGTTTGCACATAAAATGTTCACTTAGGAAATGAGCATTGGCCCTCGTTTGGGTTCCATTGTGTTTCAAAATTTTGTAATCAGCCTAATCAAAATTCATACAATAATTTAAAGTTCTTTCTGTGGACAAGTGAGAGGTAGCTAGTATATTTAAGTATGCCTTGTATAGCGTATGTGTTCAATAAAAAGAAGAAGAAATGAGTGAATGACTATATACCATTATCCCTGAAAGCGGTGGTCATTACAAAGCTTTATTTTTTTTTCCATCTCTCTATATATGCTGCTTTGGAAATTATGTCTTGTTCATACAGGATTCACTTTACTACTATTGGTAATAACCCTTCATACCCCTTCAGCAATGCTTTCTAGAGTATTAGAAAGCCAAATTAAAATTGAGTTACTGTTGTAAAGTCACTCTCTGTGAGGGATAGTTCATTAAGTCTCTCCTCATTTCTTTGCAAATGTCTTCATTTAGTTATTTTTCTCACTATCTCAAAAAATAGATTATATATATATTTTTATCTGTGAAATGGGAATAATAGAAAATACACTGCTGCTATTGTATGAATACAAGCTAATACACTTAGCAAAGTCCTTAGAACATAGTAAGTTCTTCATAAATGCTAGCACTTATTACTGCACAAAAAACCTCTAGGTTCAGGGATAATAAAATGATAGGAATTTTATTCTTAGGTAATAAGAACCACAATATCTTAATGTATACTCAACTAGACAGGAATCCAGTGTGTTTCAACTTTTAAATGTATCTGTGTCCCCCCCTGAACAACCATCTTTCTATTGATCTGCCTATACATCTATCCATTTATCTGTGCCATTTTAAGGTATCAGTTTGGAAGACTGGGAAATTGAGTCAAACCAAAAAGCATTACCTAAAAAATAACTGTAATACTTCTCACTCTTAAGCCAGACATACACAGTGATAATCGTACCTTTCCCTGAATTACTCAAAACATTAACAAAAGTGGATTACATTCACCTGAAACTTCCAGAGAAGAGTTTATATAACCCAGATTTATCATAAAACCCTAACATTAGAGGAGAGTCAAGATGGCGGGGAAGTAGGAGGAGGCACCATTTCAACCTGTACCCCAAAGTGAGCTGATTACCTACCAAAGAACTCCGACCACCCATGAAATCAGCCTGAGATCAGAATTATACACGTCTGGATCTCTACTGGAGCAGAAGACGCCAGTGGCAGGTAAAACAGACTGGGAGCATCAGACTGATATCAGAAGATAAACAAAAGGGGGAGGGAGCCACCAGAGGTGACCGATTGGAAAGTAACACCCCAACACGAGAGTGCTCTGCGTCTGGGGACCAGCATTAACTTGGAGTCTGGTTGAAAGCACTCAAAAAACAAACAGCAAAGGATCGTGGTGGGGGGGGAGTAATAGTGGGAACCTGGGCGGTTAGGGTCAGGGACCTAAGTCCCCGGACCCAGGACAGCCTCCCCTGGCGCAGAGCCAGAGAGAGTGCGGCGGAGAAATCAGGTCTCCGTCCCTGAGCCGCGAGTGCACCTGAACGCCAGCGTGCCTGAGAACGAGTGGGGTCTGGCTCCCGTGAGGGGCTGGGAGCCTGGCCTGACAGCAATCCTGAACCGCGCGCGTCCCACACCCTCCCTTGGGATAGGTGCTCATAGGCGCTAGCCTGGAGCTCTGGCAGCCGGAAAAACCAGACATTCCCCGCCCGGGACAGCGGGAAAATCTCAGTGCGCGATCTCTGCTCCGAACCTCTCTGGCGGTCGGGAGCTGCCTAGACAGCCACCGCTGCCCTGGTTTTGGGCACAACGAGGAGCTCCTGCATCCCCAGGGACAGTGACTCAGAACCAACTCTGCCAGCAGCTTTTGCAAAACAGTCTGAGGCATCTCTTTGAGAGGGAGGTTGGGGTGCTGTTTGCTCTCCTCTAAACCTCCAAAAACCATCAAAAGCTGTCAAGGCAAGAGAAAGCAGATGAAAGAACATAAAAACCCCCAGAGAACAAAAGGCTGAAAAAAAAAAAAAAAAAACAGTTTCCTGAAAAAAAAAAAAGAGCTCACCCCCTTGAGGGGAGTGGGAGGACCTAACTCAGGGAACATCATTGTCTGAAAACCCACGTAGCAGGCCCCTCCCCCAGAAAACCAACCAGGAAGGAAGAAAAAAAAAAAAAGACTACAAGAGAACAACCACCACTACTTCATAAATACAACTTTTATTTTTAACTCTTTGCCAATATTCTGGTTTTTTTTTTTTATACATACACATAATTTTTTAACCTATTTACCATCACACTGAGATGTCCAGTACATCAAATTCTTTAATAACCTTCTAACCTGAACTTTTTGATACATACACCCGTGTTTTTCTTTTGTTTTTCTATTTTTTTAAATTCTTTTTTAATTTTAACTTAGTTTAGTCTAGTTTATTCTTTTTTTAATTTTTATTTTCTACTATACATATAGAGTTAAACTTCAAGGTAATCCCCTTTCCCCAATCAATGCTACCCCTATAGGCAAACCAGTTTCTAATCCCCCTGTAACTTAGGAAAGTTGAGTCCCTTAACAAAAACATCAAGATACCTTCAGGAAGAATCAAAATAACCTTCCTCACCCACACTGAGAATCTACAACCATTCTCCCAATTTTTCCTTCTGTCAGTGTTTCTGTGAATTTGTGTCTGTCCTGAAAATATATAAATCTTATACTTGGGGTTCTTTCTGAGGAGGTTTTTCCCTTTTTTTTTTTTTTTTACTTATATATACATTTTTTTTCTCTTGTCATATACTTTTATCACTCTTTTTGTCTGTCTGTTTTTGTTTGTATACTCCACAAATCTTACCTTGTGGCCCATTTGGGCTGAGCCTTCTCTTGTATCTTCCCTTTTTTTCCTATCTCTCTCTCTCTTTTTTTTTCCTTTTTTCTTTCTTCTTCTCTATTTCTTTTTCTTGTCTTTTTTCTCTCATTTGGGTGGGGAATCCTGATTGCACAGAAGCGTTCCAGGGTGCACATTGACTGCACCACAATCGATAAGTCCAGCTGCATCTGTTTAGTCATCTCTTACCAAAATGACTAGGAGGAGGAATACCCAACAGAAGAAAAATACAGAGGATGGGCCTTCTGCAACAGAACTAATGGCTATCGACATAGACAATATGTCAGAAAAGGAATTCAGACTAACAATTATCCAGGCAATAGCTAGGTTGGAGAAAGCCATGGATGACCAAACAGAATTGATTAGGGCAGAACTGAAAGCCACCAGGGATGATGTTCACAATGTTAGGGCAGAACTGAAAGCCACCAGGGATGATGTTCAAAATGCTCTCAATGAGTTCCAATCCAATCTAAACTCTCTAAAAGCTAGGGTAACTGAGACAGAAGATAGAATTAGTGATCTGGAGGACAAACAGATAGAGAGAAAGGATCAGGAGGAAGCCTGGAACAAACAGCTCAGAAGCCACGAAAACAGAATCAGGGAAATAAACGATGCCATGAAACGTTCCAACGTCAGAATTATTGGAATCCCTGAAGGGGAAGAAAAAGAAAGAAGTCTAGAAGATATAGTGGAAGAAGTTGTCTATGAAAATTTTCCCAATCTCACGAATGGAAACAACATTCATGTACTAGAGGCAGAAAGATTTCCTCCCAAGATTTTAGATTCTCGAAAGTCCTCACGGCGCCTTATAGTTAAAATGGGGAATTATGTTTCAAGAGAGACCCTCTTAAAAGCAGCTAGGACAAAGAAGCTTCTTACATACAGAGGAAAGCCCATTAGAATACCGTCAGACCTTTCCACAGAGACCTGGAAAGCCAGGAAGGGCTGGCAAAATATATTCAGAGTACTAAATGAGAAGAACATGCAACCATACTCTATCCAGCAAGACTGACATTTAAAATGGATGGAGAGATAAAGAGTTTCCAAGACCAGCAAGGCTTAAAAGACTATGCAACCACCAAGCCGACACTGCAGGAAATATTAAGGGGGGTCCTATAAAAGAGAAAAAATCCTAAGAATATCATTGAACAGAAATATAGAAACAATCTATAGACAGAAAGACTTCAAAGGCAACACGATGTCAATAAAAACCTATCTCTCAATAATCACTCTCAATGTGAATGGCCTAAATGCGCCCATAAAACGACACAGGGTTGCAGACTGGATAAAACGACAGGACCCATCCATATGTTGTCTACAAGAGACCCATTTTGAACCTAAGGATACACCCAGACTGAAAGTGAAGGGATGGAGAAGCATCTTTCATGCCAATGGGCCTCAAAAGAAGGCCGGAGTAGCAATTCTCATATCAGATAAATTAGATTTTAAACTAAGGACTGTAGTCAGAGATACAGAAGGACACTACATAATTCTTAAAGGTACTATCCGCCAAGACGATCTAACAATTGTGAATATCTATGCCCCCAATATGGGAGCACCCAATTACGTAAGAAAACTATTAATCAAGATAAAGAGCCATATTGATATAAATACAATAATAGTAGGAGATCTTAATATGCCTCTCTCAGAAATAGACAGATCATTGAAGCAGAAAATTAATAAAGAAATAAGAGCATTGAATGAAACATTGGACCAGATGGACCTCATAGACATATACAGAACATTCCACCCTAAAACAACAGAATACTCATTCTTCTCAGGTGCACATGGAACCTTCTCCAGAATAGACCACATACTGGGTCACAAAGCAGGACTCAACCGATACCAAAAGACTGACATTATTCCCTGCATATTCTCCGATCACAATGCTTTGAAACTGGAGCTCAATCACAAGGAAAAGTTCAGAAGGAACTCAAACACCTGGAAGCTAAAGACCACCTTGCTTAAGAATGCTTGGATCAACCAGGAGATCAAAGATGAACTTAAACAATTCATGGAAACCAATGAGAATGAAGACACCTCGGTCCAAAATCTATGGGATACAGCAAAGGCGGTTCTAAGGGGGAAATACATAGCCATCCAAGCCTCCCTCAAAAACATTGAAAAATCCAGAATACACCAGCTGTCTCTACACCTTAAAGAACTGGAGAATCAACAACAAATCAAACCAACTCCACATGCAAGAAGGGAAATAATCAAGATTAGAGCAGAGATCAATGAGGTAGAAACGAGAGATACAGTAGAACGTATCAATGAAACTAGAAGCTGGTTTTTTGAGAGAATCAATAAGATCGATAAACCATTGGCCACACTAATCCAAAAGAAAAGAGAGAAAGCCCAAATTAATAAAATTATGAATGAAAAGGGAGAGATCACAATTAACACCAAGGAAATAGAAACAATCATCAGAAACTATTACCAACAGTTATATGCCAATAAGCTAAGCAACCTAGATCAAATGGATGCATTCCTGGAAAGCTACAAACTCCCAAAATTGAACCAGGAAGAAATTGACAACCTGAATAGACCAATATCTAGCAATGAGATTGAAGCAGTGATCAAAAACCTCCCAAAAAACAAGAGCCCAGGACCTGACGGATTCCCTGGGGAATTCTACCAAACTTTCAAAGAAGAAATAACACCAATTCTCCTGAAGCTGTTCCAAAAAATTGAAGCAGAAGGAAAACTTCCAGACTCTTTTTATGAAGCCAGCATTACCCTGATCCCCAAACCAGGCAAAGACCCTACCAAAAAGGAGAATTTCAGACCAATATCACTGATGAATATGGATGCAAAGATTCTCAACAAGATCCTAGCAAACAGGATCCAGCAGCACATTAAAAAGATTATCCACCATGACCAGGTAGGATTCATCCCTGGGTTGCAAGGTTGGTTCAACATTCGCAAATCAATCAGTGTGATAGAACACATCAATAAGAGAAGAGAGAAGAACCACATGGTCCTCTCAATTGATGCAGAAAAAGCATTTGACAAAATCCAGCATCCGTTCCTGATGAAAACGCTTCAAAGTATAGGGATAGAGGGAACATTCCTGAACTTCATAAAATCTATCTATGAAAGACCCACAGCAAATATCATCCTCAATGGGAAAAAGCTTGCAGCCTTCCCGTTGAGATCAGGAACACGACAAGGATGCCCACTCTCACCACTCTTGTTCAACATAGTATTAGAAGTTCTAGCAACGGCAATCAGACAACAAAGAGAAATCAAAGGTATCCAAATTGGCAAGGAAGAAGTCAAACTCTCTCTCTTCGCAGATGACATGATTCTTTATATGGAAAACCCCAAAGACTCCACCCCCAAACTACTAGAACTAATACAGCAATTCAGTAACGTGGCAGGATACAAAGTCAATGTACAGAAATCAGTGGCTTTCTTATACACTAACAATGAAAATACAGAAAGGGAAATTAGAGAATCGATTCCATTTACTATAGCACCAAGAACCATAAGATACCTGGGCATAAACCTAACCAAAGAAGTAAAGGACCTGTACTCGAGGAACTACAGAACACTCGTGAAAGAAATTGAAGAAGACACAAAAAGATGGAAGACTGTTCCATGCTCTTGGATTGGAAGAATAAACATTGTTAAAATGTCTATACTGCCTAGAGCAATCTATACTTTTAATGCCATTCCGATCAAAAGTCCACCGATATTTTTCAAAGAGCTGGAGCAAATAATCCTAAAATTTGTATGGAGCCAGAAGAGACCCCGAATTGCTAAGGAAATGTTGAAAAACAAAAACGAAACTGGCGGCATCACGTTACCCGATTTCAAGCTTTACTACAAAGCTGTGATCACCAAGACAGCGTGGTACTGGCATAAAAACAGACACATAGACCAGTGGAACAGAGTAGAGAGCCCAGATATGGACCCTCAACTCTATGGTCAAATAATCTTCGACAAAACAGGAAAAAATATTCAATGGAAAAAAGACAGTCTCTTCAATAAATGGTGCTGGGAAAACTGGACAGCGATATGTAGAAGAATGAAACTCAACCATTCTCTTACACCGTTCACAAAGATAAACTCGAAATGGATAAAAGACCTCAACGTGAGACAGGAACCTATCAGAATCCTAGAGGAGAACATAGGCAGTAACCTCTTCGATATCAGCCACAGCAACTTCTTTCAAGATATGTCTCCAAAGGCCAAGGAAACAAAAGCAAAAATGAACTTTTGGGACTTCATCAAGATCAAAAGCTTCTGCACAGCAAAGGAAACAGTCAACAAAACAAAGAGGCAACCCACGGAATGGGAGAAGATATTTGTAAATGACAGTACAGACAAAAGGTTGATATCCAGGATCTACAAAGAACTTCTCAAACTCAACACACACAAAACAGATAATCATATCAAAAAATGGGCAGAAGATATGAACAGACACTTCTCCAACGAAGACATACAAATGGCTATCAGACACATGAAAAAATGTTCATCATCACTAGCCATCAGGGAGATTCAAATTAAAACAACATTGAGATACCACCTAACACCAGTTAGAATGGCCAAAATTAGCAAGACAGGAAACAACGTGTGCTGGAGAGGATGTGGAGAAAGGGGAACCCTCTTACACTGTTGGTGGGAATGCAAGTTAGTGCAGCCACTTTGGAGAACAGTGTGGAGATTCCTGAAGAAATTAAAAATAGAGCTTCCCTATGACCCTGCAATTGCACTGCTGGGTATTTACCCCAAAGATACAGATGTAGTGAAAAGAAGGGCCATTTGTACCCCAATGTTTATTGCAGCAATGGCTACGGTCGCCAAACTGTGGAAAGAACCAAGATGCCCTTCAATGGATGAATGGATAAGGAAGATGTGGTCCATATACACAATGGAGTATTATGCCTCCATCAGAAAGGACGAATACCCAACTTTTGTAGCAACATGGACAGGACTGGAAGAAATTATGCTGAGCGAAATAAGTCAAGCAGAGAGAGTCAAGTATCATATGGTCTCACTTATTTGTGGAGCATAACAAATAACATGGAGGACATGGGGAGATGGAGAGGAGAGGGAGTTGAGGGAAACTGGAAGGGGAGATGAACCATAAGAGACTATGGACTCTGAAAAACAACCAGAGGGTTATGAAGGGGCGGCAGGAGGGTGGGGTGGGAGGTTGAGGAACCAGGTGGTGGGTAATAGGGAGGGCACGTACTGCATGGAGCACTGGGTGTGATGCCAAAACAATGAACACTGTTATGCTGTAAATAAGCAAATAAAAATAAATTAATTAATTAAAAAAAAAAAAACCCTAACATTACTCTACCATGTTGACATCATTATCTATCCATTTGACAGAGGAGGAAAAGGGGCTTCATGGTGTTAAATTCTAGTTCCTCCCTTCAAAGAATTGACCATCTAGTTACAGACAAGACTAATAGGAGAAACCATACAAATAATATAAGACAGACTGCAATCATGTTCAATTATGTGGTATACATACAAGTATCACAAAAGGTCAGGGGAGACAACACTTAGAATTGTTTAATGAATATTCAAGTGATCAGGGTTAGGTTTGTGGGAGACGCGAAAGTAGGAGTTAAGTCTTAGAAGATGAGAGGTTTGAAGTAGCGGGAGGGAGGAGAAAAACTATTTCGGATGCGAAAAATTGCATGAACACAGAGACACAAATGACAGAGGAACATCAGGACCAATTTGACTAGAGCAAAGATATTTGATTGAAACCTATGAAATTACTGTTTTTCTAGGTCAAAAATGGTTGGATAGCAGCGATTCCATCTGGTTCCACCTAATACATATTAGATAGCAGTGATTATAGATAGTATGGAGCTGAATGCAATAAACAACTCCTCGCATTTAGGGAGTCATCCGTGAAAAGTCACCTTTCTGAGAGGAAAGCTGGCAGGAATCAACAACTAATGGCTGAGATTATTCTCTGCTCATTTACGTACCCTAAGAGATTTGGAAATCTGCTACTTAGCTATTCAAAGGAAAGCCCCAGTCCCATCAAAGCAAACAGTAAAATTAAAAAACTAAAATATTTGTTTTTAAACTTGCCTTTTTGGGGCAATTTGAGTCCGGGAATAAAATTTAGTCACATTGCTGATAATAACCCATATTTATATAGTTTGGGCACCTACCAGCAGTGTGTGATAGCTGGCTTGTACGGGCTCACAAGAGCCGGTATTAAATTTGCCCAAATTTTACTAGCTGTTTGTTAAACATAACCACTGTTAAAAACCATATTGTGTCAACTTAGAATCAAATATATTATTTCTTAGGGGCGCCTGGGTGGCTCAGCGGGTTAAAGCCTCTGCCTTCGGCTCAGGTCATGATCCCAGGGTCCTGGGATCGAGCCCCGCATCGGGCTCTCTGCTTGGCTGGGAGCCTGCTTCCTCCTCTCTCTCTCTGCCTGCCTCTCTGCCTACTTGCCTACTTGTAATCTCTATCTGTCAAATAAATAAATCTTAAAAAAAAAAAAAATCATGCAAATATATTATTTCTTAAAGCAAATGTAGTAAATTTTAAAACTCATATACTTCCTGAATATTTTACTACCTTTCTTATTATCTATCCTCTCAATGGGATTTATATTATTTTTTTTGTCTCTCTGGTGGAAATACTCTAGTATATATGGTGGTACCATCTTGCACATTTCTTGCCAACACCAGGTTCCTTGGTGGCTTGAAGTCAACCACAGTGAGAGCTTTTACAAGTACCTACACCATGGAGATGGACAGTGTTGCAAATTAGGGCCTGATACATCGTTTTGCCGGTCGTGTAGTCTCTACTTAGATGAAGAAGATGTTAATAATGCAGATGACTATGTCATGTCCACAGCTCTTACGCTGTGGACAGGCACACGAAGCTGGATTCTTGCAATACTCAAAACGTAGGCAGCAAACAATTCACTCATATCACTGACAAACAAGTTTCACTTCCGTCTAACTCATGAATTTAACATGAATATCAACCAACACGTGTGTTGGAACTACACTCAGAAAGCCAGCTGCCCAACAAACACCAGCAGATCGGTGCATCGACCCGTTAGGTCAGATCTGGTGTCTCTCCTGCCTGCTCCCCTGCAGGAGTCCGCAGGATGTGATTCACATTTTACGCACAGACCCAGTACCATCACCCACGATGAGGCTCTGAGGCTGAGCCCCACAGTGATTTCCGCTCGGCTCAGAAGCCTGGCATGATCCAAAGTCTTAAGATCTTCATGCCTTTGGGCCCCCCAACACTTCCAAGCCCCAAAATGCTGCCGTTGGAAGGTATTCCATGTCAACACTGCTCTGCTCAAACAGAATTCCTATTCCCCTACCTTTTTGTACTTAGGCTGAACTATTTGAGTGCTACATGGTGCCCTCAGTATCTCAGAATTATTGTATGAAATTGGCTATTTTTGTTTTGTTGTGGTTTTTACACTCACATCACAAGCCCATGATGGCCTTATTTGGAGGAACGCTTGCTACCCTTCTTTACCTCCTTTACGTTTTTCTAGCAGGTATCACTTAAGCTAACGCATTATATATTTAACTGATTTATATAATTTATTATCTGTCTTTCCTTAGGGAATGCAGGCGCCAAGGGGTTTTTGTCTATTCATTGCTCTATCCCCAGCACTCAAAACAGCTCCAGGGCCATCGGAGGTACTCAGGGGAATGAACGAATGAATGAATGAGGACAAAATGAATGATTTATGTTGTAGGCAGAGTCAGCTTGGCCCTTCGATGTGGGGGGGGGCATTATTTCTGGGCCAAACTTGCTTTACTTTCCCAGTGCTTAAGATAAGTTGTTTTCCCCGAAATCTCTAGATCAATTGTGCCTCACAGTTTGTCTATGACTGAATTCTTCTCTGCGGGGGGGTGTGTGGGGGGGTGCTGCTTAGATTCCCCTCCCCCACCATCCATCAACCACGACTACTGGTATGTGACTGGAACATTATAATACAACTGTCTGAAGAAAAAAAAAACCTCTGAGTGTATAAAATCAGAATGTAAAAAGTGCCTTTTTTAGACCAGATTTTGTCTGTGGAATGATTTGGGAAAATTCTTGATGAGATGCTTGGCTGAGAGTGTAGTAGCAAAAGCTAAAGTAGCAATGGACAATATTTAAACTACTTTGCATGGGACAAGGAGAGAGAAATTAGGCTTAGGCCTGGGAAGGAGGAAGAGAGAAGAAGAGAAGGGGCAGGGAGAGGGAACACCATTGTCATGAGACTGAACTTACAAACAGAAAAGGCATCCAGGGACGCCTGGGTGGCTCAGTGGTTAAGTGTCTGCCATAGGCTCAGGTCATGATGTTGGGGTCCTGGGATGAGCCCAGCGTTGTCCAATTCCCTGTCATTGAGGAGGTTGCTTCTCTCTCTCCCTCTGCCCCTCCTCCCTCTCTCAAATAAATAAATAAAACCTTAGAAAAGACAGCCAGTGAAAAGTCCCAGGAGCTGGGGTCTGAAAACTTTTAAGAACAAGTTTTAACTCTGGAATGCTTTTAGCTTGATATAGGATTGCTATGGAAACAAACCTGAAATCTATGAATTTATGGGGACTGGCTCCCTTGAAAATACCATCTAACCGATGTAATTGAGTGTAAAGGTGAAGATATTTCATATCTGAACACATAGGTCTCTTTGGTGCAAGTGAAGTACCTGTACACATTATTGTTTACAGATCAGAGCCAAAGCACATCATTATGTAGCCAAAAAAAAAAAAAAAAAGAAAGAAAGAAAAGGTGTGTATGGGAGGGGCGCTTAGCAAACTCGGATCTTGAAATAACTGAGAAAGTATGTGGTACCTGGATGGCTCAGTCATTAAGCGTCTGCCTTCGGCTCAGGTCATGATCTCAGGGTCCTGGGATCAAGCCCCATATCGGGCTCCCTGCTCAGCAGGGAGCCTGCTTCCCCCTTTCCAGCTCCCCTGTGCTTGTGTTCCTTCTCTCCCTGTCGTAAATAAATAAAGTCTTAAAAAAATATATGAAATTTTTAACAAAGATGTTAAGAGCTCTGAATTGTGAGAGTCTGGTTTGAAATCTCGTCTTTTGTTTTACTTCAGTAGGGCTAGATAAGAAAGCCTTCTGGGTTTTTTTGTTTTTTGTTTTTTGGGTTTTTTTTTTTTACATAGATACTGCCTGTCCCCCCTCCCCAAGGAGAAATATTTTGCTACAGAGCAGGATGGGCAAAGGCTACGGGGCTAGAAGGTGTTTCAGGTTTCTATTGTCTCACTCTCAAAATTGTCAAAACAGCCCAAGAATTGTAGGCTTTTCCTTCCAGAGTAAGAAATGACAGTTTTTGTGGGGAAAATATATTACCGGAAATTTTTTCTGATCATAGTATCTTCTCAATAGAGTTCTATTTTTCGCACTCAGTGACTTGATGTCAAAGATTTTCACATCTTTCAGGCATATTGCTTTAGGTGAATGTGGATGCTGTGATAGCAGTAATTATCAAAACTGAGAAAGAACAGAAAAAGAAAAAAATGTCCTTTGTTTTCCAGCTATTTTTATTGGCCAAGAGTATTTAAAACTAAAGGAAGAAATATGTATGTATATGTATGCATATGTGTATATATATATACTTTAAAGATTTATTTATTATTTTAGAGAGAGAGAGAGTATGCACTAGGAAGGGACAGAGGGAGAGAATCTGTGCTCCCCACTGAGCACAGAGTCCAACTCAGGGCTCCATCCATGACCCCAAGATCATGACCTGAGGGGCAGCTGGGTGGCTCAGTCGTTAACCGTCTGCCTTCAGCTCAAGTCATGATCCCAGAGTCCTCGGATCGAGCCTGGCATTGGTCTTCCTGCTCAGCAGGAAACCTGCTTCTCCTTCTCCCTCTCCCTCTGCAGCTTCCCCTGCTTGTGTTCCTTCTCTCACTATGTCTCTCTCTATCAAATTAATAAGTAAAAATCTTAAAAAAGATAAAAGCAAGAAAGCAAGCAAGCAAGCAAGCAAGCGATCATGACCTGAGCTGGAATTGAGTCATATGCTTAACTTGACCGAGCCACCCAGGCACCCTGAGAAGAATACATTTTTGATGTATACAGATTATTGAAAGAATTCACAAGCATCTATTTGGGAGATGGGGAGCAGGAAGGAGAAAACAGGAGGGATGGGATAACTACTAATGAAAAGCCAAACAAAAGCAAAAAAAACGGCGCAGTGTTTTGGGAGCTACAAGATACATGTTCCCGCCCTGGCCTCCCATGTACTAATTTTTTTTTTTTAACCTTAGTGAAGCCATTTCATACATCCTTCCACTTAAAATCTCATGCGCCAAGTGGTCTACTTGAGAGCTTATCATATGCCAGTCCCTACTTTAGGTGCTGGGAAAACCGGGGTGAATGAGACTAACTGTCTGTCCTCATAGAGTTTACAATCTGCGCTTCCCTTTGATCAACTCCAAAATCGGGGAAATAATAATTGCCTTCTCTTTGTGTCGCTGTGAGAATCAAATGAGAATAGCTTATGTTAAAGCAGTTTGTAAACCATCCCTGAGAGAGCTTATTATTATACTTCTCTTTGTCCAAACTTAAATTAAGAGGTACTTAGCCAACCCCACATTTGTTAAAATTAAAACAAAACCATTAACTTCAATTGTCAGTGCACAATTGCCTCTGTAGAAGAAAATACCTTCTTTAAAAAAACCCATCAAGGTTTTGTCCAAATCCCATTATAATCGACAGACAATGCAGCTTGCTTTGAAATTTTCCTCTATGTTTCATTTCCAAGTAGGAGTTAAATTTCCTTTCTTGAATTATAGGGTGCCAGAATAAATGGTTGAAACATTGGGTGAGAATCACAAAAATCTAACTCATTCTGAATCTGAACCACAGACCAAAAAAAAAAAAAAAAAAAAAAAAAAAAAAGACACCCTTCTTTGAATAGAGATATTCTCAGATGACAGGTATTTTTTATTATAAAATATCAGTATAACACAGTAAAAAAAAAAAAAAAAAAAAAAAAAAACCTAAGGATAATTTTTAAAATACTGAATTAGCTATTCCATTCATTCAGAGACTAAATTTAACATCAAATCAAACACTAAGATAGCCCTATATCCCCTCTTCTTCTCATTTAAATTTTCTGTCTCTTTAAGTAAAATTACAACACTCACATGTTCACAGATCAAGCAATCTTGACAAGCTCAGCTTCTCGAAGTGTTTTGTAATCATTCAAAAATCATTAAGTATTACTTGAAATGAGTGTGTCTTATATTTCAAGTGTTATTTGTTGATAAGCATACCTGATCTGAAGCGGTGGCAACACCGATTTTAAACAGTATTTGATCCATTAGTTTTCTAAATAAAGTCGCCATTAACTTTTGAAAACAAAGGATAGCAGTAGAGACTTCGTAAGACAATAAAATAGAAAAATACATCATCTTCCCTTCCATAAACTGAAATATGTTTGCAGTCTTTGTCAATAAATCAGCACGTGTGTGCATTTCTCTGTTGTGCTGTCCTTAAATTTACAACCAAGTAAGCACAGAGCAAACCTCTGTACATTACAACTAAGAGCAAATATATATGAATATAGCAGCACATACATACAAATATATTATTGTAGTAAGTTATAACATTAAACTGGCTCATTCCTAAATCCATAGAGTAAAAGAGTTACAGATTCTAGAAATAGGGGAAAGAGTTTTTTCTGCAGTAAATTATCGCAGACAGTTGGACATTGCGAAGTGCAAACAACTTGGTCCATGCAGGAGTGAAGAATAAACAGATCACTAAATTTGGTTTATGCGGTGTTTAAGCACAGGCAAAGCAGTCTTTGCCTTTATAAGGCAAATGTATTTTAAAATCAATTTGTAATGTGACAGAAAGCCAGCAAAATAGTTTCAGTCGGGGTATGATCTACTGTGATAGTTTAGTTCTATGCAAACATGAATCAAAACCTCTGTATCCTGTCAAGGCAACAAAGAACCTAACCTTGCTAAGGGAGGAATATGAATTCCAAACAATGTGCTTCTTAAAGGAAAAACTTGAGGTGAAAAATGGCACCAACGTTTTTTGGAAGAGAAGTACAACCGTATTCCAAGTAGATAGTACTGAAGTCTCTCCATTTTCACGTACCTTAACATAGCATCTCCATCTTTGTGGACTATGATGTACCAATGTCTTATTTATCAAAATGCCGAGAAGAAATTTTGAACCAAAATATAGCACTCGTTATTTTGCAAGGTTTGGTATGTTGTTGTTGTTTTAATATAGTGAAAGTTAAAAATGTTCATGTTTGTGAAAATCAGTATTTTAACTTCCTGAAATAAAAGTACAGGAAAAGCAACGTCAAAATTGTGAATTTGTTTTTAAAATAATAAGCCTTTTTGTATTGCTTTACAACATGACTTGAGAGGGGATAACAGTTCCTTGCTGCAATACATTACTCATTCTCTCTGTAAATGAAATGAAGAATATCATGAAATAATTTATAAAGTTTATAATCACAGTTGATGAACCACATTTTACCTAATGTCTATTTTTTAAGTGAAATATATACTAAAATCCTGTATAAAGCATGTTCTTGTAAAGAATCATCATTTCACATTTTATATTGCAGCTTATCACTAAAGAGATTTTCATTAAATAATCTCTGCGGACCAACTGTATGGTATCTGAAGAATATAATTTGCAAGTATGGATAGCCTCTTAAGATTAGAATCCAACCTATAAGGTACGCCTAATATTTCTATTATACCTCCATACTAGAACTAGGGGTGACCCAAAGATCCAGTATTAATTACCTATGGTTCCCATATTTCTTACTCCTCACGGATATGGATGGTCTCTGCTGAATCATAATGAGCAAGGCAGTCCAGTAATATTTCCTTTTTCAATTACTGATGCATGGAAGAAACTGAAATTTTATTCTGGCAATGGTATTCTCTGATATTTGCAATTAATGAAAAGAATGTATTAACTAGGAAGAGATTCAGTTTCAAATCCCAACTGAAAGGGAAGATGTGAGAGATTTGTTTCCACATATGGCAGAACAGTAAGACGAGAAGGCCCCCTGGGAGGCTGTACAGTGTACCTGTTCCATTTGTTAAAGCCTGGCTTTCATGCAGAAAAAAAAATTTTTACTTATTTATTTTTGGTCAGAAATCTATTTGGAAAATCCCTAAAACATACCTGTTTACCAGGTGAGCAATGAAACCATTTAAAAACACAGTCTCCTAATTGCCCAGACATTCAAGGGAAAGCATGGAGGAAAGGAGGGGCAAACACCTTAAGGTAGGCCTACACGTAGGAGGCAGGACAAGCAAGAGCATTAAAAGAAAAAATAATAATAAAATAATAATAGTCCATAAGTTAACATAAATATGTTAATAATAACATATAATTTAGGCTTGAAAAACCTCATTTTGAAGAAAAGGTTGGGAATCTAAGTGAATAAGGAGGGCATGAGACTACAAAGTGTTAACTGATCACATTCTGCTTTTGGAAAGACTCCCCTCCAGCACTGAGAAGTTAATGCCTGAGAACTGGGAAGTTCACAGAATTAGAATATCTGCCTCCCAAAGATGATGGCATTCCAGAGCAGGTATCATTACCCCTATTCCTGTCTTTTTCAGGTTATTGAGATTTGAAATGGCCCAGCTCATTCCTTTCTCTGTTTCTGCCCAAAAGGTTCTCATGATCTGACACTTTGGCAGGAGGAGAAATCAACTGAAGGTGAGTCCTCTTAACCCTGGGGCCAAAATGTCTTCATAAAAACCGAAGGGCGAGAACGGAAAAAAGAGAAAAAAGAGGAGGAAGGGAAGGAAAAAGAGGAAGTGAAAGAGATCGGATGGACCTTTAGCTTGGAAAATGAAATAGAAATTGTGAAAATAATCATATTTAACAACATTTAGTTTACAACTTGTAATTGTGTATTGATTTTTGGTATGAACAGAGAAGGAGTCAAAATTTCATTGCTTTGAGGCATAACGTTGCAAACAAATGTTTTTGATAATAAGATCTGACGTCTTCAATTCAATTCACCTTTCTCCACAGGTCTCCCTTAACCCTTTAGTGTTGAAAGAATTCTCTTTTGAAGCTCCTACTCTCTCGTCACTCCTGCTGCTTTTGCCTTCTCCTGTGGTTGAACGTTTACATATGCATTTGCCTGTCATCCTAGCAGCTCTCCAATGTCACTCTCAGTGATTTTATGAAAGTTGGCATCTTGTGGAAGTTTTGCATTTTCACGTTGCCTTACATTATATTTTACAACAGACTGGCCAGATACTGATGCTAAAAGCCATGGGGAGTATTAAAGGCTAACATTATGCATAGAGAATTCTGTGTTCTTTGAGAGGGGACTAAATTTTATAAATTTTATAAATGGTAGTTTTGTATTACATATTTGTAAGAATTTTGTATTTTGTATTTTGCTTTCCTATAAGATCTGATGTAAATCCAGAAATTTGATTATGAAAACTCAGAAGACCTCTCTGATTTCTGAATAATCAAGAATAGACTGTCTTTCCAAATATCCATAAATGACTAAATTTTTATATAAAGGAAACCTACCCATTGAGAAACATGATTTTATTTCAACTTCAGAAATTATATCACGCTATTCTTAAGCCATAACAATATATTTTGGGAATATATGACTAGTCTTTAGCAAGTCAGTTGTTCATCTTAAAATTTAACTTAAAAAAAAAAAGTCAGGGTGCCTGCCTGACTCAGTCGGTAAAGCATGAAACTCTTGATCTCAGGAGCATGAGTTCGAGTCCCATGCTGGATGTAGCCATTACCTAAAAAAAAACCTTTATCTTAAAAAAAAAAAAAGGGCAGAAAAAAGAATTGCTTACCCATTTGACTGGTGAGCTGTTAACAAAGAAAAGCTTCTCTAATTAATTGCTTTCTCTATGGCACTTTAAGTTGGTAAAAAATTATTAGTCAGTTTGTTAGGTTTGACTTTAATTTTGTTAAGTTGTTTGAATATGTAGGAAAAAATAACTACATTATGACAATTTGAAATGTAATTATAATCTTATGATACAATGCATATGCACTGTTGGAAAAATATAACATCAATATGAGACTTGTTGCTAGGAAATGAAGCTATCTCTACCAATTCTTATTTCTTGAAATTTCCGATTAAAGGGATGTTGATTCATTTTGAAATGAAAGTTTCTTCAGATTAATTTGAATTTTCAAATCAGGTTTACACAATGAATTAAGATGATAAAGCATATAAATCAAACTTAAGTCTATTCAATTAGGATGGATAATTTGGCAAAGTCCCATTTATATTTTAAAATCTCCACATTCTATTTTTACTACTGGTATAGGGATAAAACCATTATAATTCATTGTAAAATTCATTTGTTTGGCTTTGCAAAAAAAGATTTACTTGTGGAATAATGATCTTCATTGCCCAAATCGCTTTGCATTTGGTTGCATTAGAAGCTAAGTCAATGTTGGCCAAGAAGCAACGGGTATATGAAAAGTTATACTGGGGCGCCTGGGTGGCTCAGTGGGTTAAGCCACTGCCTTTGGCTCAGGTCATGATCTCAGGGTCCTGGGATCGAGTTCCGCATCAGGCTCTCTGCTCAGCAGCGAGCCTGCTTCCCTCTCTCTCTCTCTGCCTGCCTCTCTGTCTACTTGTGATCTCTCTCTGTCAAATAAATAAATAAAATCTTTAAAAAAAAAAAAGTTATACTATATTTAATGCTTTTCTAGTCTAGTAATTTGCCCTTCCTGAAACATCCTTTTTAATCATTTCTTTATTTAGAATTCTGTGAAACTTCTCATTGCTTTGAAGTAAGGGCCACTTCTGAAGATAAACGTTTTGACTTCACTTTTTCTTTATTGTTGGCCACAAACATTCCCCAGCAATCATGAGAAGTGGCCGCCATAGGATTGTTTTAGATCTTGGTCTACAGCAGGGACAAAATACTCTGTCACACACACTACTCCTCTCACTTTCTAATTAATGAGTAACAAAGAAGTATGATTGTGTAAGGATAGGTCAGGGAGATAATATAAACAACAATGTTGTTTTAAGAGAATTCTCAACTATTGTTAGTCTTGTTTTAAATAAGTTTTTCAATAAATCCAATTACATAGTAATTTTAATTCATGTAAACCAAAATTTAGCAAGTTCTAGAAACTCAATAGTATGTAAAAATTACCAAATGATTTGAAATTTCCCAAGGAGATTTTAAAAATTTTATACTTCTATAGAAGTAATGGGGGGGAAGACTATGAAAAGATTGGATCATGGTAATTGCTGTATCTTTCCTCCAAACAACCTCTATGAAAACTGCAAACATTATCTGTCATTTTACTTCTCTGAAGCTTTCAGACTCATGACAGTACTACAGAAATAAAAATATGGTAGAAAAACCCTGAATTGTGAGCCTGGATGCCAGAGTTTTAGACTGGGCTCCTGCTCACTAGAAGTCACAATACACATAAATTTAACTTTCCATTGAATTCCCTCATCTACTTTGTTCCAACTTAATTTGTCTACTTAAAGCAAATTGCTGCTTAGTCTTGCATATGTGATTCTCTCACTTTGACTTGCTTCTGCATTTACTTTTACCCCCAAAAGTGTTTTTCTGTTCCTTTGTTCCAAAGAGAAGAGCCTTTGGTCATACAAGAAATCAATAAAGATATAAGAACTCATCGGCAATTTCCTCAAATTCAACCAACCTTCCTCTTTACCCTAAACATTTAGTAACTCTTTTAGTTTTGTACACAGCCATAACTGATAGTGAAAAAGACTTAATGAATTTGAATAGTCTCCCCTGAATGTACCCTATCTCCTCAGATATAGCTATTTAGCGATTGTCATTATTCTGTAGTTCATAGAAGCATGGACTCCGTTCTCCTTTTACTAAAGAAATTATGCAGCTAAACTTGCAACTAGACCGCCCACATTTGAGGAACTGCCGACCATGCCAAGATCCTCTTTTTTAGAAGACTTCTGTAGGAAGTGCCCAATGCATCACTGGACCTGCTAATGCTTATCCCATAACAAGGGCTGGGGAGAATGCCCTGAAAGCTCTGTCCAAAGGAGATGACCTCTAAGAATGCTTCAGGGTTGACCAATCAGATCCTTTCTGTGAGGAAAGTCAAAACTCAGCCTGGAAGGAGCTAAATCACCATGATGATGGGACAAGCAGACCAGAGAGATACTGTGTGCCCAAAAATCTGATAGTCTGAGACAATAAACTGATACATGCATGGGACGATGAGATGGCCACCTAAGAGCTGAATGCCATCATGCAATTTCATGCATGTGTCTATACTGCATTCATATTTCATGTCCTGAGTAAAGGCCAATTAAAGTAAATGCGATTTTTTCAGTAATGTAACTTGAGAACAGTGTTGGGAACACTGAGTGGTAACAGTCAAGAAAAGCTTTTGCACAGCAGTCAGTACCACCATACTTGGGTCGTAAGGAGATTTTGATAGGCTACACTGGTCCCCAGAAACAGGCAGATCCTCATCCCCAGAACTGTGAAAGTTGTTCTACATAGCAAATGAGACTTTGCAGATGTCATTAAGGTAAAGACTTTAAGATTGGGAGATTATCTGGATAACCTAAATGTAATCACAAGTGTCATGAGACAGAAGAGGAGAAGGTGGTGTATGATGATGAAGCAAAGAGAGATTTGAAAATATAACATTGCTCGCTGCGGTGCCCGGGTGGCTTAGTTGGTTGAACATCTGATTCTTGACCTCAGCTCAGGTCTTCATCTCAGGGTTGCGAGTTCAAGCTCCATGTAGGGCTCCACACTGGGCATGTTTAAATGTTACATTTTTTTAAAATGTAATATTTTAAAAATGTGTTAAATGTTTCGTTTTTTTAAAAATGTAACATTGCTGACCTTAAAGATGAACATTGCTGAATCCTAAAGAGGAGGGGACCATGAGCCAAGGAATGCATCTCTAGAAACCAGAAAAGGCAAGGAAATAGATTCTCCCCTAGAGCCTCCAGGGGGAGTGTGGCCTTGCCAACACCTTTGTTTCAGTCCAACAAAGCTGATTTTGGACTCTTGACTCTAAGAACTAACCTTAAGAGATTAAGTATATGTTGTTTTATGCCACCAAGTGTGTGATAAATTGGGCAGTAGGAAACTAATATTGGGGTGTGTGTGCATTTTCTATTTATGAATATAACATATAGAAAAGGAGATACACGTTAAAGATTTTTTTCTTCTCCTCATCAATAACTAGATTTATGTACCTATTTTATATAAAATTCAATGAACTGACAATCAAGCATTGTTTCTGGCCAAATTTTGATTAAGCATGACATGCAATTATCTTCACCTAGCAGATAATTCTTGAAATTATTAATATTAATGTGAATTGGCACGCTATGTACTAGTTTTGTTGAGGTCAAGAAATGTATATGAAAATACAAAATCTGACCTGATACCTTTGAAATCTTTTTCTTCTTTAGTTTCACCAAAGTAGTAGCACAAATTATATTAATTTTTTAATTTAAATTGTTAGTTTTTATGATTTATGCTTAATTTGAAAATTTGTTTATTTTCTATGTATATATTTATTTAAGTTTATAGGAGCTGTTAACCTGAGAAGCGTAGGCTTAGTCTTATCTTTCTGTTTAAGTCAACATCTGAGACTGAAACATTTTTTAAGCTATTATTTTAAAAGCTAATAGATTGGGAAACATTATTCAAAATCTTTGTGACACTTAGTAGGCAATGACTTTCTTTCTCTACCTTTAAAAGGTAAACTGAGGCATATTAAAAATTCCTAGAGTTTATTTGAGCAAAAAGTGATTCTTCCAATCAGGCAGTGCCAAACCAGAAGTGGATAGGAGCCCTCCACCTCCGGGAACCAGGAGAAAGACTTACATAAAGAATGTGTGAAACCAAAGAAAAGGAACTATTTGATTGGTTAAAACTCAAAGCCTAGTTGCCTGCTTATGACTGGTTGTCCTTAGTGTTTTGATTTCATAACCTTGACTCATTTATAGGCTTAGATTTTGGTTTGCTTGCATAGGCAATCCTGGCATTAGAGTCACTTCAGTCTAACGCCTCCCTGTTTAATTAATTTAACAGTACTTTCCCAATAAACTTCCAGTAACAGCATATATATCTCTTGAAGACTAAGAAATCTCATAATGCCCCTATTTAGCCACCCCTTATTGTTAAAGGTATTCCCAGATACCTCTGCTCTGGGATGTAATTGGACAAATGCAATCTTTACAACAAATTCACCAGCTGGGTGAGTGAAGCATACTTTTCAAAGTAACCGGTTCCCACTCTGGTTAAAACTTTTGAAGTTTGGAGGCACTTGGATGGCTCAGTCAGCTAAGCAATGGACTACTGGTTTCAGCTCATTCATGATCTCCAGCAGTTTGTGAGATAGAGTCCCAAGTTGGGCTCACCATTCAGTGTGGAGTCTGCTGGAGATTCTCTCTCCCTCTCCCTCTTTTTTCCCCCCAACTCACATACTCTCTCTCCCTCTTCCTCTCTAAAATAAATAAATAAAGCTTAAACAAACAAACAAAAGGAACCCTTGTAGTTTGAATACACAAAGTTTCAGTTAAACTGATATTAATCCTTGGGGCACCTGGGTGGCTCAGTCGGTTGGGCAACCAACTCGATTTTGGTTTAAGTCATGATCTCGGGGTCGTGGGATCAACCACCAAACCAGGTTCCATGCTCAGTATGGAGTCTGCTCGAGATTCTCTTTCCCTCCCTCTCTCTCTGCCCCTCTCCCTACTCATGCTCTCTTTCTCTCTAAATAAATAAATAAATCTTAAAAAAAAAACAAAACGGTATCAATTCTTAGATGACAGTTTATGCATACAAATTCAGTAAGTAAGAAACAACAGACAGTGAATGGATGGTGATTGAGGTTCCAAAGGTAAACCCCTTCAGTATCTCTGAAAACTGCTTTGTCATTTCTTCCAGGAAGGGTTACTGGGTTCCCATGGTCTGCTAGTATGCATGATGGTGTTCCTTCATACATTCAGGGTACCTATCCTTGCTGTGCTGTTTCCCCATTCAGCAGTGGGGAGAAGGCAGGGGCAGGTGTTTTTTTATCACCACATCCCTACTGTCTCAAAGGCAGGTACTCCTTTCCCTCATACCGGCATACCTAGTATACAGTTGACACCCAATTAATGTTTGTTCAATGAGGCCAGTTTCTACACGTGCTATGTTCTGGAGGAGGAGCACTTTCTCAGGGGCTACTCAGCAAATGTCAAGCCTTTTAAACTATCGCCTAGAAAAATCTGACACTGGCAACATTAACCTTTAGAAGCCATCTTAGCATTTATTTAAAGGCTACGTTTTGCTATGAATAACAGGCTATATCTAAAGTCTGGTAATGTACTCCAATAACACAGATTTAATAAAAATGTAAAATGGATTGAGAAATTATCAAAAACCATAAACTCACAGCTTATTACTCTATAGCAAAGAACGTATTCTCTGGTTAATCTTCTTCTATGTCCTAAAGATCTATGACCACTTAATCAGCCTTAGAATCCAGTCAAATCAATTACCACATGAGTTCTTACAGCTTCCAGACAGGAATATCCTTCACCTGCCCAAATCCTCATGTTCCCTTGTGGATCTAGATTTCATTGCATCACCAGGTGAGAGCTTATTTTAAAAATGACATGTGCTTTAAGCGATTTGCCCTGTTTAAAAAAAAAGAAATGGAAAAATAGGGAGATTTGGAATCATGAGCAGTACAACTGAACTTAATCTGTGTCTACTAAGGTTTTATCTGTGTTCACTACTCTGTGCAGTGCTGCGTGGTGTATAAAAGAGGCGTAAAACACCAGACTTTATGCAGCCTTATGGCACAGTCATGTGAAATATTTAATAACATTAAAAAGCAAGAGTGTGATTAAGTGTCAAAATGAGATGCACAGTCAGTAAGTGATTTTGAAAGATACCTGCAGGGATGTCTAAAGAAGTTGGTTCAAGGTAGATTCAAGACAGAGCCTGCTGGTGGACCACAGATTTGGGTAGGGGTAACACTAGAGATCTCTGAACAACCATGGTAGCATGAGCACAATCACGAGCAGAGGGAGAAGAATAACCAATGAGGGGAAATGGAGAGGAGAGAAGGAAATAGAAGAAATTTTAGAAGGTCAAGACCAATGAGAAAAGTCAAACTGAAAAGTAGACATAATAAAATTTTACAGTTAAATCTGGGTCTGAGCTGACAGTTGAAGAAGAGATGCCATTATAATATTTTAATGTTTGCATTTGTTTAAGCCAGGGGTTCTTTTAATTTTTTATTTAAATTCAATTTAATTAACATTTACTGCATTATTAGTTTCAGAGGCAAAATTTAATGACTCATCAGTTGCATACAACCCAGTGCTCATTGCTTCAAGTGCCCTCCATAATACCCAACACCCAATTACCCTATCCCCCCACTGACCTCCCCTCCAGCAGCCTCAGTTTGCTTCCCATAGTTATGAGTCTCTCGTGATTTGCCTCCCTATTTTCATCTTATTTTATTTTTCCTTCCCTCCCCTTTATGTTCATCTGGTTTGTTTCTTAAATTCCACATAGGTGTGAAATCATATGGTTTTTGTCTTTCTCTGACTGACTTATTTTGCTTAGCATAATACCCTCTAGTTCTACCCACATCATTACAAATGGCAAGATTTTGTTCTTTTTGATGGCTGAGTAATATCCCATTGTATATAGATCCCACATCTTCTTTATCAATTCATCCACCAATGGGCATTTGGACTCTTTCCATAGTTTAGCTATTGTGGACATTGCTATTATAAACATTGGGGTACACGTGCCCCTTTGAATCACTGTGTTTGTATCCTTTGGAGAAATAGCTATTAGTGTAATTGCTGGGTCATGGGGAGTTCTATTTTTAGCTTTTAAGGAACCTCTATACTGTTTTCCAGAGAGGCTGCACAAGTTTGCATTCCCATGAACAGTGTAAGAGTTCCCCTTTCTCCACATCCCTTGCTAAGATCTATCGCCTCCTGACTTGTTCATTTTAGCCATTCTGACTGGTGTGAGGTGGCATCTCATTGAGGTTTTTTTGTTTTGGTTTGGTTTTTTAAAGAATTTATTTATTTATTTGACAGACAGAAATCACAAGTAGGCAGAGAGGCAGGCAGGGGAGGGGGAGAGCAGGCTCCCCACTGAGCAGAGGGCCCAATGCAGGGCTTGATCCCAGGACCCTGAGATCATGACTTGAGCCAAAGGCAGAGACTTTAATCCACTGAGCCACCCAGGCACTCCTCATGGAGGTTTTGATTGGCATTTCCCTGATGCCGAGTGATGTTAAACACTTTTTCATGTGTCTGTTGGCTATTTGGATGTCTTCTTTGGAGAAATGCCTATTCATGTCTTCTGCCCATTTCTTGACTGTTTTGGTTCGATTTTTTTGTTTGGTTTGGTTTTGGTTTTTTTTTTGTTTGTTTGGTTTTTTTTTTGTATTTTGGGTGCTGAGTTTGATAAGTTCTTTACAGATTTTGGATACTAGGCCTTTATCTGATATGTCATTTGAAAATATCTTCTCCCATTCCATAGGTTGCCTCTCAGTTTTGTTGACTGTCTCCTTTGCTGTGCAAAAGCTTTTTAATCTTGATGAAGTCCCAATAGTTCATTTTTGCCTTTGTTTTGCTGCCTTTGGAGATGTGTCTAGCAAGAAGTTGCTATGGCAGAGGTTGAAGAGATTGCTGCCTATGTTCTCCTCTAGGACTTTGATGGATTCCTGTCTCACATTGAGGTCTTTCTCCATTTTGACTTTATTTTTGTATATGGCATAAGAAAGTGTTCTAGTTTCATCCTCCTGTATGTGAAAGTCCAATTTTCCCAGCCCCATTTGTTGAAGAGGCTGTCTATTTTCCACTGGGTATTTTCTCTCCTGCTTTTTCAAAGATTAGTTGACCATAGAACTGTAGGTCTATTTCCGGGTTCTCTATTCTGTTCCATTGATCTAGATGTTTTTGTGCCAGTCCCATACTGTCTTGATGAGTACAGCTTTGTAATCCAACTTGAAGTCTGGAATTGTGATGCTGCCAGCTTTGGTTTTCTTTTTCAACATTCCTTTGGTTATTTGGGGTCTTTTCTGGTTCCATACAAATTTTAGGATTGTTTGTTCCAGCTCTGTGAAAAATGTTGATGGTATTTTGATAGGGATCGAACTGAATGTTGAGCCAGGGATTCTTAAACTGCATCTATGGAATCCTTAATAGTTTATGAACAACTTTCAGGGAGTTCATGAACATACTGACATTTTCTGCAAAATATCGTTCATATGGATATTTTCCTGAGGAAAGTATCCATAATTTCATAAGATTTTTTTAATTAAAAATTTTTTCCAAAGATTTTATTTATTTGAGATAGAAACTAAGAGACAAAGCATGATCCAGGGGGCAGAGGGTGAGGGAGAGGGAGAAGAAAGCTCCCCGCTAAGCAGGGAGTCTGATGCAGGGCTCGATCCCAGGACTCTGGGATCATGACCTGAGCAGAAGGCAGAGGCTTAACCGACTGAACCATGCAGATGTCCCATTTCATCAGATTCTTAAAAGAGTTTGTGACTAAAAATGTTAAGAACCACTGAGAAAATGATGTTAAGTTTACATGTCATTAACACATAATTATACTATCTGAAGCCCACAAAGATTAAGTCCAAGGTCAAAATTAAGATCCCAAGAGGCAAGTTTGGCCTATTGATATGTTTTGCTTGCTCCTACAGTATTTCCTAGAAAAATGAGATTGCCAACATTTAGAAGTGTTGAAAAACTGATAAATTTGGCAAGATGAGACTCACATTCCAGCATAGTAGTAAGGATCAAGCTAAGAAAGGACTGCCCTTGGGAATCAAGCAAATATTCTCAAATTTATCCTCTGGCCACCATTACTGATAGTTCTAGACCCTTTTCTGCTGCCCAGCTACTGTAGAAGTGTTTGAGAGTCCCAAATTAAATAATGTATGCAGAAGCAGATAACTGGATCTAGTTTGGGCTACAACTCAAAATGGAGTCTACTATGCCAGGGGTTCTCGAACTATATGCCTGTTGGAACCCTCCCATTATGTGTTCTTTGCCTGTTGCCACCATTTATCTAACAAGCAAGTGTCAACAAACACATCTATAAATAGCTTATGATTCTTAGTGGCTTTTTTTGCAAGGACGCATATTATATTTTTACACTTGCATTCATTCATTCAGTAGATATTTCTTGAGCATATAATAGTACATTATTATAACATAGTATATTATCATACTGTAGTAATAGTATAGTAGTATACTAAGTACTTTTAAGTTCTATTTATATATATAATAAATATATTATATATTTAAATGCATATATATTATATAGATATGTAGATATAGGTAATATCTATATATAGATATAGACATATATAGAAATACATTTATATTTATTTACAGTATTTACCTATATATTTATAATATTATAAATGCATATATGTCTGCCAGTATTTTCTGACTTATACAATGAGATTAAATATATCAATATTTTGTAATGTTCTATAAAAAGTGCTATAAATCCATGTGTTCTGCACCTCAACACAATCAATCACTGCCTTCTCCAAGTTACAGCACATTAAACTGTGACTAATTTTTAGTCTTCTTCCATGAACAAAAAAGATAACTCTCCGGATGCCTGGGTGGCTCAGTCGGTTGAGCTGCTGCCTTCGGCTTGGGTCATGATCCCGGGGTCCTGGGATCGAGTCCCCCATCAGGCTCCTTGCTCAGCAGGGAGCTTGGTTCTCTCTCTGCCTCTGCCTGTTTGTGTGTGCTCTCTCTCTCTCTGAGATAAATAAATAAAATCTTTAAAAAAAAAAAAGATAACTCTCTAAGGACGTTTTTCTTTCTTCCTTAATTGCAATTTATTAACACTGATTGACATAACCTGGAAAATACATTATTCTGGTATGTTACTTTCTCCTATCTGCTCTTCATAGAACTCTTGATTGTGCATCAAAATATATCCCTCCCTTAGCTTTCCAATATCAGCAAATGACACTGCCATCAACACATTGCATCATTTCAAAAATTTGAAGAGAATCAAGATTCAAGAAAGAGAGAAATCAAGAATCAAGATATCCTTGATTCTTGATATCTTGATTCTTGATTTCTCTCTTTCTTGAATTCTTGATAGAAATCATGAATCAAGATATCCTTGATTCTTGATATCTTGATTCGTGATTTCTCTCTTCCTCTCATCCCCTCCTCGGTATCTAATCTAATCAACACTTTGCTAACTGTACCACTAGTGTACGTCTTCAAATGTACCACAAATTCATTAACTTATCTCTGTCTTCTCTGCTCTTACCCTAGTCCCCATCATCTCTCATTTAGATCAGTGCCATAATCTCACTATTAGTTTTTCTACTTCTATTCTTGCAATTTTATTGTTATATTTTTAAATTTTAAAAATACTTTATTTATTTATTTGGCAGAAAGAGAGATAGTGAGAGAGGAAACACAAGCAGGGGAAGCTTCCTGAAAAGAAGGGAGCCTGATGTGGGCCTCAGTCCCAGGACCCTGGGATCACGACCTGAGCCGAAGGCAGACGCTTTGTGACTGAGCCACCCAGACACCCCATACTCTTGCAATTTTGTAATTTGATTGCTACACAGCAGCCAGGGCAGTGCTTTAAATGTATAATAGACCCTGTCACTCCATGGCTTAAAACTCCCCTACGGCACTTTCTTCCATTTGGGATAAAACTCAACCCCCTTACTTCAGGGGCCATGAGATTCATGATGTAGCCCGTACTTCTATCTCTAAGTTCATGTCCGACGTTTCTGCCCTCTGCTCACTGAACCGCAGCCACACTGGCTTTTTGTATGTATATTGAGAAGGCCAAATCTATTTCTTCTTTAGGGACTTTGCATTTCTGTTCCCTGGACCAGGAACATTCTCCCCCGAGTTCTTTGTACAATTGTTTACCTCTTATTCTTCAGAGCTTCAAACAAAGTTCATGTCCTCAGAAAAGGCTTCCTGGCCAGCCAATCTAAATGAGTTGCCCTCCCTTCCTATGCCAACCAGTCTCACTCATTAACCTGCTTCATTATCTCATTTTATTTACTTATTTAGTACCTGCTTCTATACACCTGATCATAATCTCCATGAAAGCAGGGGAACCTGTCTCTCTTATTCATCTGAATGCCTGGATCAGGCACTTGTTCACCTAAATGGGTACTTGACACACAAGCCAAAAATATTTGTTGTATGAATGAGTGAATGAATGAATGAATGAAAATAGAGGAAAAAATGGCCAACACTCTCAAAATCTAAAAGTGCTCATGCAGAACACTGTAGTACAGGTTTCTAACACTCAGAACAATATACCACATACGTTTTCCCATGATGTAGGTAGTTTGAGGACGGATGGATGGATTTATTTGTTTGGTTGGTTATTGCACTTGGGTGCACTGGTGTGAGCAAAGCTCAGTCATTTGATTTTGTTTGAGAGGGTCTTGCCTCTGACCTAGGCACATGAACAACCAAACTCTTCTCGAGTATATATCACTTTAACAGAAAATAAACCGATTCTTCTGTTTCTTTTCTCAAGCAAGCATAATTCACTGCCTGCTTTCTGAAACCAATGTTCTAGCTCCAGAGAAAAACAGACTCACAAAGACCACTTTAAACAAAGACCAATCTTTAAAAAAAAAATTTCTATATGGGTAAACAAAAATCATTTTTAATCATGCAAATTCATAATATTTGATAAAGGGAAAAATACAGTGCCTCAGTGATATGCAATAAACATGGAATATATGCTAATATTCCAACCACACACATTTGGTTTGACAGAAAAATTAGTTTTTTAAAGGATAAGCCTCGAGGCACCTGGGTATCTCAATCAGTTAGGAGGTTAGGCATCTAGCTCTTTTTTTTTTTTATATTTTTTTTATTTATTTGACAGAGATCACAAGTAGACAAAGAGGCAGGCAGAGAGAGAGGAGGAAGCAGGCTCCCTGCTGAGCAGACAGCCCGCTGTGGGGCTCGATCCCAGGACCTGTGATCATGACCCGGGCTGAAGGCAGAGGCTTTAACCCACGTGAGCCACACAGGTGCCCCAGGCATCTGGCTCTTGATTGCAACTCAGGTCATGATCTCAGGGTCATGGGATACAGCCCTGCCTCTGGCTCTGTGCTCAGCCCGAGTCTGCTTGGGATTCTCTTTTCTCCCTCTCCCTCTGCCCCTCCCCGTATGTGTGCTTATTCTCTCTCAAAAAATATATATCTTTATAAATAGATAAAAATAAAAGATAAACCTCTAAAGACCTATGTAATTCACTTATAAGACATAGTAAATGAATTTTTAAAAATTAATTAGCAGGTAAGGGAGGATCTAATCAATTTTTACTGAAGGAAGAAATGAGTTATTTTAATAAATATCCAAATTCAGCTCTTGGGTCAGGCAGGTAAAGAAATATTTCAAGTCACAAGGGAAAATGAAATGTTCTTCTGGGACAAAAGTAAGAAAGGCTCAAAAGTTTCCCAATGAGGCAAAAGAGAAAATAAAAAAAAATATTTTTTAAAAGGTTATTATGAAACACATGCAGTGTTTTATTCTTAAGAAAAACACTCCTTGCTTTATGAAAATATTCAGAACCTGTCCCTAATTCTACCTGGAACTCAAAGCTGTACTGAATGCAGAACAGAATTTAGCAGTTTTGAGAGATCTGGGACTTAGGAATAAGGAATCTCCAGATTTGCCTTGAATGCCAATGAATATTTAATTCATAAAACTTACTAATAATAGCACTAACATTTGTGTAATACTTTATAGTTTATGGGTATTTTGAAATACATTATCTCATTTGGTGTTCAAAATAACCCTAGGGATAACTGAAATACATTTAGTATTATTTTACTGATAGAATTTAGGGCAGGCCCAAAGTCACTCATTCTGTACTAAAATAAGGAAAATCTTCTCTGCTGCTTGACATCACTTGCCTTGAGAACAAAGCCTCTCATGGCACAAGAGTACCTAGGTTTAATCTGCAAATGCCCTGGGAGATTTAACACATCAACTTACATGTCCACTTAGATGTAAAGGAGTGATTTCCAGATCCTTGGGAAGTGATGAAGGAAAGCTCCTTGACGAGGTGGTTGTCCTTCAGTGAATGAGGTTGCTGGAAGGAAGATGGAGGCCTTGAAGAGAAACCTGTCCTTATTCACAGTCATCTGAGGCCACCCTGTCCTCACGTTAAGCTATGTTAGTGAGCATCATGTATGAAAGTAGATTTATGCTCTTGAAATGTTCAATTGTTGGTTTTTTGGGTTATTTTTTTCTTTTTTAAAGATTTTATTTATTTATTTGACAGAGAGATAGAGAGCACAAGTAGTCAGAACGGCAGGCAAAGGCAGTGGGAGAAGCAGGCTCTCTGCTGAACAGGGAGCTTGACACAGGACCCTGGGACCATGACCTGACCTGACCTGAGCCAAAGGCAGATGATTAACGACTGAGCCACCCAGGCGCCCCTCAATTGTTGACTTCTAAAAAATAATCAAGGCATGCTTTAAATGTGCTAAGTATTGTTTTAACTAGGATACAAAGAGTGAGTAGGAGTTAGCCAGGTAAGGAGGAAGGGAAAACACGCATATTCTAGGAAGAGAGAGCAACATGTGTGAAGGCCAGAGATGCTATGGCCCATTTTATGATGTGCTGGAATAATTCATGGAGATAAAACATTGAGTTTTGTTTGTATAGCTGTAAATGGACGAGAAGCATAAGGGCTATTTTTTCTTCCTTCCCAAACGTTTCTCAGTCACAATTGGGTTTTTGGTTGAAAACCAAAGTTTGGTTTTGGTTGGGGCTTGTCTTACAGAGTTAAGAACATTTTGTTTTGTAAGAGTCCAAGAAAGAGGATGGACTCTGAGACTCTGCAATCAGGAACCAGAAGTGACAAAAACTAAAAGATGCTTTTAGAAGGGTTGGTGGGCTGGGGTTCTGGAAGTTGAAGACCTGCATTCCACCTCCTAACTGCAACCCGGGACAGCACTAGGAGCTCGAAGAAGAATCACCAAAGCTCTCAGCCTTTGCAAGGATCTCAGTGCTCAGGTCAACAATAAGCCTCTTTGCAAAGAAAATTCAGCTGTGGACAATAAGCTGTGACCCATGTGAACCAAAGACAACCTGCTGAATCTGAATGGTGTGGTTGGCAGAAGGATATGCATAATCTCGCTTTTCTTAGAAGTATGCAATTACTGTAAATACTCATTTGGCATATGTCAATTGCTCTCTTAGGTTCAGAGATCTTAAGATTTCTAGGTCTGATTCAGGAACAAGAATGACTCATACCCATCTTCCTCTTTAGAATTTGTAGGATTTCTAGAAGTTTCAGAATCATCCTTTCCTGCACATTCATACATTTTAGAACTAGAAGTATCATTCTCACCATGATTTGATGAGGTCTATATTTTATAACTGGTCATGGTCACATGTCCCAGAAATCCACATAATGGTAGGCAATGCAGAGATGGAAGCTTTGCTCTATAAGGGTAAATAGAAGAAGTAGCTCTGACACTTTGAGCACAAGGTCTTTCCCAAGTACTGTTCTACATGATTTAAGTATGCTAGATTAAACCACATGACCCTCCACAACGCCATAGGTAGAGACTCTTTTTATCTCAAGTGCAGCTACTGCCAAGAGAAGCACAGTGGATGAAGAAATGCAAACAGCAGTAGGCAGCATCTTCCATCAGGAGAGATGACATTGCCCCCTGCTAAAGTAAGCTCGAGGTAATTCCTGGACCAAACTGAAATGCTATCACAAGAGAGAGAAAAATCCATCATTTGTACCAGAGTACAACTAGACACAGAACAACTTTTTGCCATGTAGAGAGTGGATGAAATGATTACATAGACTTAGTTTGCCCCCTACTTCCTGAGAGTCGGTTGCTTTTTGAGCATAAGACTTTCAGCATTATCCCTCCTGGATTCTCATTGAACAGTTGAGACTTACTGTCAGGTGACTTCCAGCATTATTATCAGGGGGCTGTACTATCCTGAATCAAGCCATCATTTCCAGGGTATCTAGGGGCCTCCCATTGATTACAATAAGCTGAAAACACTCTGCAATTGGAAATTGTAGGTACTATTGTTCAGTAGAATCTACCATACAATTTATTTTACAGCAAAATCTATCACAAAAGCATTCAGTAAATTAACCTAGCTTGACTGCTGGGAGATTCTAGTGTTATTGTATTTTCTCCACCCCTACCCCCCAGGGCACCCAGGGGATTTTGTTCATTTGCCTTTCATATTATTCTCAATGTTTTATTGTCAGTGACATGGCTGACTCTAGGCAAGATTGCAAAGTAGCCAAAAATTCGCTTTATTTTATTTATTTTAAAGATTTTACTTATTTATTTGTCAGAGAGAAAGGGAGAGCACAATCAAGGGGAGTAGCAGGTAGAGGGAGAGGCAGGCTCCGTCCCCACTGAGTAAGAAGCCTGACTCTGGAATTGATCCCAGGACCCTGGGATCATGACCCCAGTCGAAAGCAGACGCTTCAAAGGCAGACGCTTAACTGACTGAGCCATCCAGGGCCAAAATGCATCTTATTAAAAAAAAAAGTCCTTCCTTTTTTTCATACATATCGTCCCCATTTCTTGATGGAGACTTGATTGTATTCAGCCCCAGGAATGCTCAGATAGCTACTGAAACTCATTTAATTCATGAAGGGTTTTAGGCATTAAACTTTGTCTTCAGACTCAAACTGATCTTCCTGCTACTAAACACACTCATAAATAGTCCTTATTTGACCTGACTTATCAGCAGCATTTAATACAGCTGGTCACTCCCTTCTCCTTAATATACAATTTTTTTTTTAAATTTTTTGGTCTCATTGGCATCCTGGACATCTCATTTCCTGAGTTTTCTTTCTATGCCACTGATAACTTCTTTCCAATCTCCTTTGCCTATTCCTTCCCTTTTCTCTATAGCACTGGGGGATCCAGGGCTCATGCCTTGTTCCTCTACTCCTTCTCTCTTTTGGTCATCTCACTGCTTGAACTAACAGCCTTATACTAATGATTTTCATCATATCTCTTCTGTTGGCCTTCCCTGTGAATTCTAGACTCATGTCTCCAACCGCCTATTTGAAATCTGTCTCTTGAATATTTACTAGGTATCTCAATGTTAAGCTGACCAAAATTGAGTTCTATATCTTTCCTAGAAAATCTGTTCCTCCTGAAGTCTTTTCTGTCCCACTTGAAACTCAATCATTCTAGTTAATCCAGGCAAAAATCTCTGGAAACATCCTGGGCTCCTTTTTTACCTTATAGCATATATTCAGCTTCACACATCAAACTTCAAAATACATCCAGAATTCATCTCCTCCTGATCATATCCAATTACTTGCATTTCTATCCCTCTTATTGAGCCATCATTACAACTTTGGGTTTACAATCACTTTGTAACTACATTCCTCATTTCTACCCTTGTCTTGGTTTAGGTCCCTTCAAGAGCAGATCTTATTGGGTATAATTATTTAGGAAGTGATGCTAGGAAGTGTTGTGCAGAGAGAAGGGTAAAAAGCCAAAAAAAGATTTCTGCTTGTGGACAACTGAGGCTCAATCCTGGCTTGGGATCCTCCAAGGAGCTGGGTGAGAAGCGATTTTTGCCTCCAAGGAGCAAGGAATCTTAGTTAGTTAACCTAACTGATAGGATATCTCTAAAATCTAAAGAAGGCTAAGTGTTGTGACTTTTTCTTTGTTATAGAATAATGCCTTCTTGTCCTTTACCACTGAAGGAATGTCCTGGCATTCCTCAAAACACTGGACCATAAAAATATCACTGATGTACCATGAATTTTTCTAAGGTTGGTCCAATTTCCAATTCACATATGACTTACCAGAGTATCCAGAGCATTTGCCACTTCATGCTCACTAGTTTGATTAATATGATGTCATTCGCCAGTGGACCAGCATGATGTTCCGTGCAGTGTCCCTTTAAAATCTATTGCAACAGACAGCAGGAAGATTAATGAAGACCTAGGGCAAGACTCAGAACGTGCACTGCTCTGCATCCAGGTGAATGCAAAGTGGATTTGGTCCTCTTTTCAGATAATGATTTTTAAAAATCATTTTCCAGGTCAACAGCAGCTGTGTTGATTTGTTCTCGTAGTGACGACACCACCTACAACACAGAAGCTGTGAATAAAGCTGCCACCCTAGTCTGTTTTATGGCGGTCCACTATCATTCGCTGGGATCAACCTGATTTTTCTAAGGGCCATACCAGTAACTTAAATGAGAATGTAATGGGGCCCCTCTTTTAAGACCCTGAGGATGGCACGGATTTCTGTCATTCCATCTGAGGTACAGACTGCTTTCAATTTGCTCTCTGGGGTTGTGTTCCTGGACTCAGGTCCTTGGGCCCAGCAATGGTCGAAACAAGGGTGGACCCCAAATTTAAAGGTGTAGGCAAGGCTTCACTTGGGCAACACCTGCCGCTGAAGGGAGACACAGTCAAGACAAAGGTGACAAACTAGTGCCGAGAACAACAGCCAGGATAAGTTTTAAAGGACCCAAGGTGGGAAAGGAGTCCTGGCTCCCCTGGTTGGGGGTTGGGGGGACATAGATAACTGGGCAGGGAGGTGTGGCTGAGGAACCTTTTTATCTGATAGCCTATGTTTCATTTGCATATTAAGCCTCCACCCCTGGGTGTGATTTTTTAAACATTAGAATGAGGAAAAGGTAGTGAAAGGTTAAACTTGGGCGCCATCATGGTCTCTGCCTAGTTTGAACCAGTCTCAGTCTACTTTGCTCCCCAGTCTGTACTCCATGCTGCAAGAAAAGTGTTGAGAACCAACAGGCAGTGCCCCAGGTGAACAAGGGCTCCCTCCCAAGGCCCCTGACTCTGTCAGCTGAATGCAGGGGTAGTTTCAGAAACTTACACCTGGCTTTTCTAACCACCATGGCTTAGGAGATTCCAAAAGGCTCTTACTAGAAAATTGTCACCATGGCTGTGATAAAAGTTGTAGAAGTTAGAAAAGAGATAGTCTGCTGTGAACTTTAGTTCTTGCTGCATGATTCTGACCTGTATTTTTCTAGGTGGCTGTCCTTCATGGCATACCACTGAGTTACACAGGAGAACATGGATATTTTCTGCCTTGGTACTCCCAAAACAGCAGCAACTTGCCTCTACTCAGTCTCTATAAAGAGAAAGATAACCATAGCGAATGACTCCGCACACGACTTCTCTTTTTTTGTTTTGGACCCTGGAAGTCATACTTGAGCAAGATAAACTTGCCAGAAGCATGATTAAGATCAGTGAATCTGTCCAAAGCAAAGCAAAAAAGGGTACAAGCTTCCTCATAAACGCCTTAAAAGAAGTTCTAGCTATAATTTGTTACTCGTCCTTGAATGTCCCTGAGACCTGCCTGTTATGTCCTTATTACAAAAGACCCAGTGGGATGTGAGAGCCAATGCTTCCCTCTCTTGCTGACTGGGTGCACCTTTTCCCAACTCTGCACTCAGTGACATCACCACTGGTCGTTTGAAATCAGTCACAGGTGACAAGTATTTATAAGGTGGAAATAAATTCTGGCCTTTTTTTATCTCTTAGAGACCTAACTATTAATATTTCCCAGCACACTGCTGACACCTTTTGCTTAACAAGTATGAGTAGCTTTTGACTCCCTATAGCCAAAAATGAATGGACAAGAATTAAAGTCCAAAGCCATGAAAAGACATGGAGGAAACTTAAACACTTATTACTGCATAAAAGGAGCCAATCTGAAAAGGTTACATACTCTATGATTCTAATTATACAATGTTCTGGAAAAGACAAAACTATGGAGACAGTCAAAAAAGATCCGTGGTTGCTGGGTGTGGAGTGAGTGGATATGAGTAGGAGGGCACGGAGGATCTGTAGGGTAGTGAAAAAACCCTGTATGTTATCATGATACATGTCATTACACATTTGTCCAAACTTATAGAATGTGCAACACCAAGAGTGAATCCTAACGTGAGCTGTGGGTTTTGGATGATCATGATTGTCAATGTAGGCACATTGATTATTGAAAGAGGACTTCAACTACCTCCATTTTGACCTCACTCTAATAGACTCTTCCTAATTGATTAAATTCTTCTTTCCAGCTTATCTCCAAACTGGGTAAAAGACCCTGGGGCAGGGGCGTGGGGGAGATGGGAGGGCAAATCACCCTTGACTGAACTGAAACAACCCCCTCCAGCAATAAGGAAAGTTCTGAGCCAGCAAGACCCCGCCCACCTGAGATTGACTCCAAGAGGATGATCTTTTTTTAAAGATTTTATTTATTTATTTGACAGAGATCACAAGTAGGCAGAGAGACAGGCAGAGAGAGAGGAGGAAGCAAGCTCCCTGCTGAGCAGAGAGCCCAACTCCGGGCTTGATCCCAGGACCCTGGGATCATGACCTGAGCTGAAGGGAGAGGCTTTAACCCACTGAGCCACCCAGGCGCCCCCAGGATGATCATTTAAGCCTCACTGCCTACCTGTTCTTACTCACCACCTTTCCTTGCATAAGGTATTTTTGGCATTTCGGAGAGACTTTTTGAGACATCTGCTGTCTTCCTGGTGTTGGCATTCATTGTTTCATCACCACCTGATTCTCTGCCTTTGGATTTTGTCAGCAGTGAGTGGTGAAACCTGGTCTATTTGCTCCCCACCCCACCCCCACCTCCCCACTTCCTTGGAAGCCACGTGCTCTGGCAGCCCTGCCCCCAGGCTGCCCTGTGACAAATGTACTGATCTGGTAAGAGCGGCTGATGATGGGAGAGGATGCGCCTATGTGGGGACAAGGGGTATATGGGAAGTCTCTGTACCTTCCACTCAAGTTTGCTAGGAACCTATAACAACTCTAAAAAATAAAGTCGCTAAAAAAAACTCAGCAGATGCCGTCAATAAGAAAAAAAGAATCAAAGCTCCAGTTACTTTTCACTTGGCCGAGTTACTATCTCTGAAGCCCAGTTCCTCATCTGCAAAATGGAAAGTATGATACTGCCCTATTTACAGAAAATAATGATTTTATTAGAACATTTTTAAAAACTACAAGGTATTTGATAAGCATTTCAAGACGGGGATCGAAAGCTGTATTCCTGAAGCATTTCATTTTTCCTGGGGGTAACTGGAGTGCCTGGCAGACAACTTGTCCCTCTGAACTTCTCCCACAAAAAACAAAACCAAAGCCCTGCGAAGCCATTAGCAAGAAATAAGAAATGTTAGGTTTACAAGTAATTTCACAGCAGAGGTGAAAGCATTTTACTTCGAATGCTACTTAGTCAAGGATTTGGTAGTATTTCTCCCAAATCTGTTAGGTTGGGCCACTAACTGTGTTGTCTTCTTTCTGGAAACATGCCTCTCCCGGCACCTAGGCCTGCCCCTATCCTCCCTTCACATTATGTAAATTACAACCCACTTCGTGAATCTTGGGAGACAAACAGGAAGCTTTTTAGGACCCCGCTACTGGCACTCCTGTAACAAATCTGTCTTTTCCTACAAAGGCATTCTCCTGCAAGCTGCAAAGAAAAGAGCATTTTTTCTCAGGTACTATATATTCCCCTACGAAAATATTTCTATCCTGACATTTATATAAACTCTGTCCCTTTAGGTTGAATGAATGGAAGAAAAACACAAGATTTATACGCGCTTTTCAAGCCTCAGGGCTCAGCCACTCCTGCCAGGATGGGTGAGGGTGTGGGTACTGAAAATGCTGTTTTTCACCTCTTCCCGGAGGGCATCTTCCCCTCCCGAGCCCACCCGCAGTCCAAAGAGTCTGCGGTTCTTACAGAAGTGGGTAATTTTAGGAGCCCAGGAACACAGAGATGCCTGGGAGAGCAGGTGTAAAGTCCAGGCTGGATTCTCAACCACCTCAAAGCCCGGACACCTGACTCTTGGGCTTGTGGCGCTCACCCCCACACTGTTGTCCAGGAGCGCTAGCCTGGGCTTCTATCAGCCCCTCCCTGAGGCTCCCTGCCTCCAGTCGGGGGAAAGAGGGCTGGGAAGGCAGGTTACCCTGACCAGCTGGAATATCCATGAATACCTAAAAACTAGAGTAGCTTCCTGCCTTAGCTCTTGGTCTCAATTTCTGGGAGACCAGAGTAGATTTTGCCTCATTGATATACTCTATTTTGAGATAACTTTCCAGCCCACAATAGAAAAAAAGAAAAAAGCCGATTATTTCTCTCTACAGAGTCCTGGCCCTCCATGTTTTCGGTCTTGTTCCGGAATAGGCAGCCTCTACCCGCTGGTCCTAAGTGGGTGGAGTCTAACAAGGGCCTGAGGCTTTTTCTCTGCATCCTTCTTCGGGGGCACTGGGCTTTTCTGTCTTGGGGAATTCGTCCTCTGGGGAACTGGCCAGGAGCTGGGGGCTGAAACATCCCAATTGGAGTTGCCCAAGTTTGAAGGGCAACTTCCCTACACAAACTCCCTTTTTTGGTTTACTTGTAACCTGAAAGTGGCCAAGTATCTCCCGTCCTTCCTCATTCTAAATCATCTTTACCAGTTGTAAAATTTTGGCAAATTTCTTACCTATCTTGCTTCTATCTCTTAGCTCCCCGAGCTTCTTCAGAAAAATCTTACTGTAAATTGCTCCTGTAACCAGAGGATGTGGGAGCATCCGCTGGTTGGAATCCATCCTGACATAATCTCCCCCATTTGGGAACCCGGGCTGAGACCTTGTCTCCCCCGTACCTGGATGGTCAGAGCAGATATGCTATCCCTGACAAATCCCTATCTTTCCGGATATCCATACTCCCAGGTACCTGTTTGAGGTCGCAGGAGACATTTGAGGGCCTGAAACCTTGAATAATTCTGAATGCCAGGCCTGGGAATTTATATTTTCAACCCAAAAGCTTCCTTTCCGGTCCTTAGCACTGCGTGTCTTTAAAAAAATGTTTGTATTTTCTAGGCGTGCCTGGCTGGTTCAGTTGGTGGAATGTACGACTCTTGATCTTGGCGTTGTAAGTTTGAGCCCCGTATTGGGTGTGGAGATTAGTTAAAAATTCAAAAAAAAAGAATATTTTTTTAATCTTTTAAAAAATGCTTTTATTTTCTACTAATATGTAGCTTTCACTGGACAGGACTCTACTTCAGCTGCCGAGCGGCAGAATATGCCGTGACTTAACCTGTTATTCTCTACCTTAGAACTCGGATCTTCCTTGATCCCCACTTTCTAAAAGCATCCATGGACACAGGGTTAACCATCAGTCTCTAAGGCTGCTCTTTCATGAGGTTGTTTCTTGGACTCAAGCTTGGTGGTTCACCAGATGCTACATTTATCACATTCCCAGTGAAACAGGTATAACGTGAACCTTCGTCATTCGCGCTGAAGACCGGATCGCCCATCTCATTACAGTTTCCACATTCTCATGTGGAATCTGGAAGGTTGTTCCAAGAACTGACAATCTCCCTGAACTCTGCACTGAAGAACTTAGTGTTCAGCTAGAGGGGGAATGCTCCTAGCTCATTTCCTTGAAAATATCAGGACTCATGAAATAGAAAAGCAAAGAACTCTATGAGAGACACAGAAACACTCCAGCGCCAGGCTTTGCTTTATCACTAATTAAATGAGGTAACTAAAAACAAGTCACTTAACCTTTTGGTGCTCCATTTTCCTTTTATATCAAAAAGGAAATAATAATAACTAGATTTGTTGTGAGACAAAATTCAATAATGGGAAAGTGCTTTGAAAAATATGAAACTGTACCCGGTAAGGTAATTTTATTATTATATAGCCTAAGATGCTTTGGTCTTCCAATTTCAGTTGAAATTAAGCAATTGAACATGAAACATCAATTTCACAAAGGGAATATAGCAGAATGAACAGTAGTAAAAAGATCAATTTAATCTAGACTTCATATTTTTATTATGTGAAATCATTTAAAAAGAAATGGTATTTTTACTCATAATTTTGGTTTCAGAAAGAAAATATATTGGAACAATTGCAAAGAATTGGGCCATTAATTTTATTAGATTTGACATCATTTAAATATGCTTCAAGTAAAGGTTATGTTTGTTTCATGCTACAAAAATGGTAAACTCAAATGATAACACCACATAAGCAAAATTAAAAGAGCTTTTATTTCATGCATTAAAAAAAGGAGGGGGCCGTTTCATGAAAAATATTAGTATGGTAAATAGAACTTAATAATTTTTGCCTGAGGGGCACCTAAGTGCCTTGGTCAGTTAAGTGTCTGCCTTCAGCTCTCCAAGTGATCTCAGGGTCCTGGGATCGAGTCCCGCTTTGGGCTCCCTGCTCAGCAGAGAGTCTGCTTCTCCCTCTCACTCTCCCTCTGGGCTCTCCCTCCCACTCTCTCTCAAATAAATAAATAAGTAAATAAATAAATAAATATCTTTGAAGAAATAATTTTTGCCTGGTGATTATTACAAGTCACAAGAATAGCAAGAAATTTCTTTCACCTAAAATTCATTATGATTAAAGATTTCTAAATTCAACTTAAAATTTTTATCATTAGGGATTTCGTCAGAGTTTTCAATCTTTTGGCCCCCCTGTTTGTTGCTGCAGATTTGCAAGGTGCCATTCAAGGTGATTCAGCAACTCCTCTGCTGGCTTAAAGTGATTTGAATTCCACTCACAATCAGGAGGGTGAACAATCACAGTACAAAGAAATCCCCAAACAATCTTTTATTTTCAGGCAGCCTTCCTGTCTTAATGCCTCATATCACTGAATCAGAACACCGCCTTGGAACAGACTGGACATACCGTACTCTACCTGGGCTTTTCTATCAGGCAGGTCTGCTTTTCCAAGTGGAATTTAAAATTGTTTCCAAATCTGGTGTCAAGAGAATTGGTCAAAAACGAAAAAAGACAAAAAACAAACAAACAAAAAAACACTGGTCTTTAGAATAAGGTGAATAAAAAAATATTGTATAGATATATATGTATGTATGTGTATAAATATATATATTTATACACATATATATGGATATTTCTATTACATCTTAAAAATAAAAAAGAAATTAAGCTTTATTAGTAATAAAACACCATTTGACATTAGTGTCCTTATATAATGCCAGTATTAATAGTTCATGTATTATATTCATAAACTACAAACACACATACATGGTGGGGGCACTGAGGTGGCTCAGGCAGTTAATCATCTGGCTCTTGATTTTATCTCAGGTCATGGTCTCACAGAGTCCTGAGATCAAGCCCTGCATTAGGCTCTGGGCTCAGCCTGGAGTCCCCCCGAGATTCTCTCTTCCTCTCATTCTGTCCCTCCCCCCGCTCACACACTCTCCCTATCTCTCCCTAAAATAAAGAAAATATTTCAACATTGACACACTCCCATGTTATTGGAGTTCACTCATTTAGAGCACAAGAAAACACGTCTAGGATAGATGGTGAAAGCATTTAAAAGTCTACAGTATTTCTAATTTCTCCTGTTTGTTCTTCTTTGTTCTCCTGGTTCTCAAAATTCTGAACAATTCAACTCTGTACATGACATTCAAAAAAAAAAAAAAAGTCCTATAGATAACTTAGTCTACTAATATGAGGAAATAAATACAAGGACCATCTCATTCTTGTGCCTTTGGAGTCTCATACTCAGCTTCAAACGGTGGGACAAAAGAAGTAGTCCCCTTTTTGGGTGTTAGAAGGTTGGTATTTGGGGCGCCTATGTGGCTCAGTGGGTTAAGCCTCTGCCTTTGGCTCAGGTCATGGTCTCAGGGTCCTGGGATCGAGCCCCGCATTGGGCTCTCTCTTTGGCAGGGAGCCTGCTTCCCCCTCTCTCTCTGCCTGCCTCTCTACTTGTGATCTCTCTCTGTCAAATAAATGAATAAAATCTTTTTTTTTAAAAAAAAAGGTAGGTATTTGGCATTTTGCTGATAAGATTTTTTTCCCCCCAGTTGTTTACATTTGTAGTTATCCTGATTTATTAACATGTGTTTGAACTTATATTCTTCTATTGTCAGGAAGGAAAAAGTCTTCCTCTATACACTTAGATTCAGTACTGGGGGCCTGTGAATTTTATGGACCAAAGTTTAATAGGAGAAAAATAAGTTGATTAATATTTTTACATATGTGGGTGTGATGTGGTTTTGGAATAGAGGTGAGGTTCGGTGGGGTGGGGTCCAGAGCCCACGACCAAGAAAGAATCCTTGAGACGGCTTTGGTGCAGAATGATGGTTGATTAGAGCACAAGGACAAGACCTGTGGGCAGGAAGAGCTGCTGCGTCCGGGGCTGTGAAGGGCAGCTGGTCACATACTATGGGGTTGCGTGGGGTGTCACCATCTGCTTTGCCCTCCGCTTGCTTTCTGCTCCCTTATCAGGAGTTCACAGAAAAGAAGTGAGACTCAAAGTAGTAGTTAGACTTGGAAGCTTATATTCTTTTCTTAATGAAAGAAGGAAGGTTTGGAAACAAAAAACAAAAAGGACACCCAGCTGGCTCAGCCGGTAGAACACGAGTGCAGTTCTAATCTCGAGGTTGTAAATTCGAGCCTCATGCTGGGTGTAGAGATTACTTAAAAACAAAAATTTAAAAAAAAAAAAAAAAAGGAGGACGATCTGGACTTCCAGGATGATAATTTGTGGCGAAGTGAGCAGGAAATACAGGGGGAAACTAGTGGAAGATAAAGGCTATTTTGGGAAGCTTTATTTGAGCAGACCGTCTCAGGGCTGGCTCTCTCCGTCTCTGGTGATGAGTGTCCCTCTCCTCTCCTGGTCCAGGTCAAGGTTGGGGGGATTTGGGGCCTGCTTACAGGCAGATAAGGAGACAGCAGAAAACTCTTCCTATATTGATACTTAATTGCCTACAGTGCAAAATAATCCTTGTGCTAAGACTGCTTATTTTGGGGGTGGCAATCTGGATCCCCTTCACTACCAACGTCTACAGTGAAGCAGCATCTTTAGCCCGAATAGGGATGAAAGACAGCCGGAAGGCAGGCAGGCAGGGACAAGCCCCAGCCGGCTGTTACACCATCCCGGAGCCCTCCACCCTTTCCCATGTGAAAAAAAACCTGATTGGATGACAGGTTCAGGGAGGGTTAATCAGATTAAAACACCCTACCAACAAGCCTGTAAAACCCGCTAGACTTAGAAACTCCCATGGCAACCCTTTCCGGTTCCCTCCCTCCTTGGGAGCTTTGTACCATCACTCTGCCATCACTCAATAAACCTTGCTTTACTGCCCACCTGTCTGGTCTCCCTCTTCATGCTTCAAAGCAGTGTAACCAAGAACCACAGCCACGAAGGGAGAAAAAAGTCCTATAAACAGTAGTAGACACACTGGTTAGATGATCCATTGTTATTCCCAAACCACTTCTTCCTTGCCTTCTCCCATATAGTGGTGGTAAAAGCTAAATACTGTTTTTCTAGGTTCCCTTCCAGCTGGGAGTGGCCACATGACATGATTCCTGCCCAATAAAATAAACTAGAAATCATCTTTTTTTTTAAGATTTTATTTATTTATTTGACAGAGAGAGATCACAAGTAGGCAGAGAAAGAGAGAGGGAAGCAGGCTCCCTGCTGAGCAGAGAGTCTGATGCGGGACTCCATCCCAGGACCCCGAGATCATGACCTGAGCCGAAGGCAGCGGCTTAACCCACTGAGCCACCCAGGTACCCCTCATCTGACTTTCTTAAGAAGGACAGAAATAACTTGTCATCTGCCCTGCTTGTTACCATCAGTGTGGTGGTACCATCAGGAGCTACAGTAGGCATTTTTACAACCAAGAGATGCTCAGCGTGAGAGAAAAGCTGAGAGAATTACAGAGGCACCTCTCCTGACATATCCTCAAACTTCTGGACCCGTAGCTAGCAGCTTCTTTTCTCTAGAATTGTTACAAGAAAAATATATCTTCCTGTGAGTTGGATTTCTTTTATTACTTGAAGCCAGATGAATTTCTTTCTTTCTCTCTTTCTTTCTTTCTCTCTCTCTTTCCTTCCTTCCTTCCTTAAGATTTATTTGAGAGGGAGTGCAGGTGCATGAGTGGGGCGGACAGGCAGAGGGAGAAGCAGGCTTCCCGCTGAGCAGGGAGCCCAAAGTGAGGCTCGATCCCATGACCCTGAAATCATGACCTGACCCTGAGGCAGACAGGTAACTAACTGAGTCACCCAGGCACCTGAGATAAGTGCATTTCCTAACTCTACAGCCCAGCCCTTGAACAAGACAAGAATAGTTTGCTTGCAGTTATACCCTACAGTTACCCTACGATGGTCCTTTCTCAACATTTCCTCTGGTCAGAATAGCTTTAGGTAAATATGTTTTATGTTTATGTTATGTTAAATAGGTAAATATGTTGGTTAGATATGTCCATCAACAAACCAGTTGCCTTTGTTTACTTCTCTTAATTGGATTTTTTCCTCTTACTGGAGGTTGTCTCTAGAAATTCTTCCAAAGAGGAGTTATAGATCATAGCCATTGAAAGCCTCTTGTATGTCTGAAAAAAAAAAAAAATGTCTTTATTTTACTCTCACACTAAATTGACTGGATCTAGAATTTTTGAATTGAGCTACTTTTCTCTCAGGACTTGGAAATGGTTGCCCCCACCATTTTCTAGCTTTACCATTAGCAGTGACAAGTCTGGCCAGACCTCTACTCCTACAAGTGCCATCGATTTTTTCAGTCTTCTAGGACTAGCCCCTCAGGAGCACAGTGTAAGCTGGTCCCCCGGTGGGGGGATAGAAAAACATGGAGCCTTAAGTCCAACACTAATTTGATTTTCATTACTTCATGGTGACACATTTGTTTGTTTCCTTTAGACATTGGCTCTTTATTCTTCGGGCTCTGAACGATTTGTAGATATGTCCGTATGTGGGTCTTTTCATATCAGACCTCAGGCAGTGGTAGGCCTTTCCGTTCTGGTAAATGATCTTCTCCTGGACTCCCTCCCTCCCCCTCCTTAATTTTCTGTCCTCTTTCCCTCTTCCTTCTGCCTTCTCCTTCTTTTACTATAATTTCCTCTGCTCTCTCTTTCTGGAATGTTGTGGGAACATGTGAAGGTATTCTCTAATAATAACTTTTCTGTGGTACTTTTCATTCTTCTCTTGAGCTACATTCTCAGAGAACCTCCTTAGCTCAGTAGGCTTCCTCAGGAAGTCGGCTGTCAGTCGCTCCCAGCCTGCCCATCTACTGAATTGCAGGGCTCACAATTTTCATTTCTGTAATTTCTACTCATTCCTTACATAGTCATAGTCACTGAGTCTTTTTTTTTTTCCATTAACTGACTCCTTTGCTGTGAGTTTTCTGTTGAGTTTGGCGCCTCTGTTTCATAGGTTTTCCGTGTGTGTTTGGCGATTTTGTTCTTCTGTTATGTTAATATTTGAAAATCCTTACTTCTGTCCTGGTGACTATAGGTTCTGTTTACAGCAGCTAACCCCTAGCGATGGTCAGAGGATATAGTGCATGAAGTCAGGCAGGGTAGGTGGGGATGGTTTGGGTCCTCCTTCCTCCCAGAGATCCTGTTACCAGGCATTGGCCTCCTTGGCCAACTCTAGCTCCCTCTCGGTGTGCTTCCTATAGGAGCATTTCTTTAGAAATGCTTTGGAGAATAATAATCGCGGTTCAGTTCTGTCAAGGGAGGAGTCACATTCTCTTGCCTTCTCTGTAGACTTGCTATTTTATGCTCTGCTCTGTTTCTCCCTCCTTTTCTAGTGGTCATGCCAAGAGAACTTCTAGGCAGACAGTGCATTGGGTTTAGAAAGCAGTTATCAAAGTGTTACCTGGAGAGCCATATCTACTCTTTCCACCGCTATTCCAAATAATTTATTCATATCTTGATGATATTTCAATACCTCGGAGGCTCTTTGCATTTGTTCTCTTTGAGCGTGCACCATCCCTGGACTTCTCTTATCCTTTCAGTCACTTCCTCGTGTGCATACTTTCTTTCAATCTTATTCTCTGTTGTATGGTCCCATCTGTTTTCCACTACTGGGGACTTTCTGTTCCACAGATGGTACCCTTGTTTCCCAGCATATGATGGAAATACTCTTTTAAAGATATATTTTCAATTACCTAAATTAATTCTGGACAGGAAGGTAGTTTGATTCTGTGATTGGTCTTGATTTTCATAATAATGTTTTCTGGTCATCACTTACATATTTGAAAATGCAATTTAAGCCAAATGTAAAAATCATATAACCACTCTATCCAGAGATAATCGGTATTAATATCTTGACATTTATCTTTCTTGGGTTTTCTTTTGATATTAAAACAGAAATGGGATCATTGAAAATGGATTTATCTTTATGTATAATGAGCACCTACTAAGTAGCCAGGGCCAGTCTTTGAGGGTTTACATAGTGTTTGTTCCACTCATGTGGCATCCTACATACATTGTAGGACTACAGAACCCATCTGATAACAAAGAAAATGTGGAAGTAATGACCAATGCACCCACTAAGCACATCGTATTCCGTACCACCCAGAAAGCTAACAAAACACCTAGAATGCTAATTCAGAGGCGATATCTTGCAGCGATGGACCATCATCCCTCCATAAATACCTCCAGTATATACTTTAATCAGCGCTTCACTACTGGGGGCAATTTTGCCCCTCTAGACATTTGGCAAACTCTAGAGGTACTTTTGGTTGTCACAACTAGGGGTTGCTGTTAGCATTTGTTAATGGAGGCCTGGGCTACTGCTAAACATTTTATGTTACACAGGACAGCCCCCACAACAAAAACTGTCTAGCCCCAAATGTCAATAAGACTAAGGTAAAGAAATCTTGCTTTAATTGATGACCTTTATTTGTAGGTGCGATTTACCCATAATTGAAATACATGGATTTGGGGCCCATTAGTTAGGAGTAGAAGTGACCTACATACTATCACTACCAGTTACCTGCTTGGGGAGGATCTTTTATTTCCACAGCTCTCGGCTTTATGAGTTTAGAGGTCCTGGTTTCCAGGGAGAACTCTACCATAAAGATATGCACGAGTCCTATTGTACCAGAAGCTACAGCTGTTGCCTCTAGGCATTTTGGGCTCCTTGTGCTAAGGAGCTAAGCAGGCACGAAAAAGAGTTACTCTTTTGACAGGGGTAATTGGCCCAATACTGAGAAAGCAGGGCTCTCCTTACCTTACGGGGAAGAAGAGATTTGGTACCTACTTATCTGCTTGAGCATCTCTTGTTAACCCCATCCCCCATTTTGATGTTGAAAGAGCAAATGCAACACCTGGGGCCTGAGAAAAGCATGGTTGCTATAGTCCCACATCTCAGAGAGAGGGTCAGCATCACCCCAGCAGGAAAGACATGGAGGCTAACAGAAGTACAGCTGAAGATACGCATAATAGATAAGAGAAGCATGGTGTGTCAGTTGTCACCTGGAGACCAGCTGCAGAGGTGAAGGTTATGTTTTGTGCTACTAACCTGCCTCTTATATGTTCCTTCAGGAAAATAGCCCCCATAAAATCCTGGAAGAAATGCTTCTAGAACTTACGTGAAGAAGTGGATCAGAGCACTGCCAAGGATGGACTTCAGTGAATGCTGGGACATACCACCCGGATCTCCCTTTAGAACTGAAAATTGTATTCTCCCATCTTAGATGCCAGACATCTTAGAAATTTCTCAAGCTGAAGCGTGGCCTCTCCCAAGGCTACACTCTGTGCCCAGGTCACACTCAATGGGTGGTGCAGATGTATGAAGGCCTCATGCTCTTCTCACAATTTAATGTGACTCCGCATGGCCATCTCAGCTTTATACTCCTTGTGGGTCTTCTGGAGCTTTTCCTGAGAAGCATCACAGCCCAACTTTTCCCTCTGCTTAGTCTTGCTTTCTTCTTTTCCCTTGCAGTGTCAAGAACCCTCCCTACTCCCATCTTTTGCACGTCCCGTCTGTCTCAGAGGGCTTCCTGGGGAGCCCCATCCATAACAGATCACAACTTGAGGCAAGGCAGTAGCAGTGATGGTGGAGACTGCGTGGAAATTTTAAGATGTTTTAAGGAAAAATAGAGTTCATTATCATTTGGATGTAAAAGGAGAGGAAGATGGAAGACTTAATTATAACTTCCAGGTTTCCTTGGACAACTGGATAGTCAATGGTGCATTCATCAAGATGAGGAGTATAGAACCAGGAGCAGAGTTTGAAGGAGAAAATGACCAATTTCTTCTTGCACATTTTCATCATGTGTATAAAGGAAAATGCAATAACATAATATATAGAAAGTTATTAGGCTGAATCATATGAAATTGCCATTTTTATAGGTCAAAAGCTGTCAAATGCTGGCAATTTCAAATGGATTAACCTAATTACATATTAGCTGCTACCCGAGAAAATTTACTATTTTTATTAAAACTTATGTAAGCTGTGTAAGATTTTATAAAGGTAATATCTGTCAGGTTCAAAAGATAATCTTTGGGATAATGATATATAATTTACATTTAAGCTTCCCAAGCAAGAATATAAGTCACATGTTATTGCTTTAAGGCACATCAGAGCATCTTGATGAGATTGGGAACTCTGTTTTTCTATCACTTTCCTGGTGGAAGTTGAGATATAATTGCCATGACTACACCCAGGAAAGGTCACAGATAACTTAATTTCTATTTCAAAGCCTTCACAAACATACTATCATCAGTCATAAGGAAAAAAAGAATCTAAGATGAACGTGGCATGCTGTGGCGTTTGTTGCCCATCAACAGGCTCATTTCAAGCGCACGAAACGCCGACAGTGCAGTTTGAGGTGAAGCCACAACTGGGAACTCTCAGACAAGCCTCACAGCACCTTTATGAGTCAAAAAGTATACTCTCAATAGATCCCGATCTACCAAGGCTGTAGCAGGCAATACTGATGGGATATGGGTACCCAAATATTCTAGATAACACCAATTCGAAGTAGTAGTTGAGGGTATGGAGTTTGGAACAAACTTTGTGCTGCACTTAACTGTGCTGAGCCTGAGAATTTCATTTCCATTCTTTTAAATAGAGAAAAAAATCCATAGGATCCATATTAATCTGATCAAAGAAAGACAAGTAATCATAACCGATATTCCATTATACCACCAACCTGGAAAAATAGAAAATTAGAATATGTACATGCAGATAGAGAAAAAGAAAAGAAGTTCTTCTAAAATATAAGGCATAGGTTCAAGGACAGAGGCAGTGATATCATTCTGATAGGTAGGCTGGAGACTGTAAGTGGGCAGTGTGCTAAGAACACTCAATACACACATCAAACTGCATATTTGGGCTAGGTTATTCTGAAGTCAACAAAAAGCCAACACAAACAAGCACTCCAAAAATCTCCATGACTTGAAACCACTAATTTTATTTCTGACTTACGTGATCCATCCATGGCAAGTTGACTATGGGCTCTGCTCCCCATTGTCCTGATGGCAGGACCCAAGTTGGGACAGAAACCACTACCTGGAACATGACAAGTCACTCCAAGAGAATGGAGTCGACAAACTGCACACTGACTTTTAAAAGTCCAGAGTCATAGACATCCGATTGGCTTACTTCCCACACCTACTTTATTGTCCAAAGCAAGTTCAAAGCCACAAATAACTTCAAGGGGGATGAGAAAGAACAACACTATAACATACCTGGGAGGGAAAAGAAAATATTTGGTGAACAGCACTAATGACACACTAAGATTACCAGTTTCCTAGACTGCCGTTGAGCCCAAAGGCTTGCACTGCTGGGAGATGAAGCCGTGGATGTGCGAGGAGTCTTAGGGCAGAGCAAGAGGATAGAGTAATGGTTAGGGACCTGAGGCCAGAACACAGCCTTTGAAGTTTCCAATGCCTGACTGCCTTTTCTGAAGACATGGGATGAACTATTTCTCCCTTACAAGGGCTTAATTCCTAGATTTTGTTATCATCAGAGAAAAGAGAGCTAATATAGGACAATTAGAGGGGTAAAAGGAAAGTTGTGACCTGAAAACTGACTTACGGAATCCATTTCTCTGTTAATGACCTTCAGCATTCAGTATGCCAGTTTCCATCCATCTCCCACACCATGCGTTCAGCTTCAAATCGTTGCTCGAGGGCCACCTTATTAATTATCACAGAATTTTAAATGGTTAAGAAAAAAATTTTTTGCAAGTGTTCATTACCTACTAAAAGTGCTTTTTCTGTATTAATTCCACATTACCATTGGTTTTTCTAGAGTTTATACATTTGTTATGATTTATTAAAATAATTATTCATTCAGCCAATTATCAGCCACTACATTAATTTTTATGGCTTTAATTTATAGGGGTAGTAACTGTAACTAAGAAACGTGCATGGAAGCATTTGAGTGAGTAGAGACAGATTTTGTGTACAGTAGTTTCTTTTTATCCACGAGGGAAATGTTCCAAGACCCCCCAGAGGATGCCTGAAACTGCAGATAGTATTGAACCCTGTATGTACTGTTTTTTTCCCTCAATACATACCTATGATGAAGTTTAATTTAGACATGAGGCACAGGAAGAGATGAACAATAATAGCGAATAATAAAATAGAACAATTATAACAATATATGGTAATAAAAAACTTCTCAAAGTGGTGTCTCTCTCTCTCAAAATACCTTATTCTACTGTCCTCACCCTTCTTGTGATGATGTGAGAAGAAAAAAATGCCTCTGTGATGAGATGAAGTGAGGTGAATGGTGTAGGCATCGTGACGCAGCGGAGGCTACTCTGACCTTCTGATAGTTAAGTCAGAAGGAAGATGGTCTGAGCTTGGACCACAATTGACCATGGATAACTGAAACCATGGAAAGTAAATCCATGGATAAGGGGAACCACTGTAGAGTAAATAATTCTGAGCGAATGGCTTCATTCTGCAGATTATCTGCTACTTCTCAGAAATGTTCACCAAAGAGAAGAGTACTTTCTATTTTCTTTAGTTTTGTATTAGGTTTTAGGAGTGGAATTTTTCCAAAAGCAAAATGATGTGGTTATTAAATCTTATGCTATTAGGCTTAAGTAAGACAGATTGTTAAAAATGTGTTACTGGTTATGTTGATAAAGACCCTGTCATAAAACTATACTGAGAAAGTGAACCATGCAGTTCTTAAATTTTTAAATTGTATGGGCCACTGTAATAATGTCTCCTTCAGAACGCAAACAGAATATCATCTCGTCCGTTTTATCTTGCAGTTACGAAATCAAATAATGTCCATAAAGCAGATGGACAATAATGTCATATTTTAAAATGAGTGGGTGCTTTCATTTTCACAGCTAGTATGGAGAATTTTGTTAATAAAAACAGGAAGGGGGGGGTACCTGGCTGGCTTAGTGGGTTAAAGACTCTGCCTTCTGCTCAGGTCATGATTCCAGGGTCCTGGGATGGAGCCCCACATCGGGTTCTCTGTTCCGCAGGGAGCCTGCTTCCTCCTTTCTCTCTCTGCCTGCCTCTCTGCCTACTTGTGATCTCTGTCTGTCAAATAAATAAAATCTGAAAAACAAAAACAAAAACAAAAAACCAGGAAGGGCATGTGTGAGTGAGAAAGTGAGCAGCAGAGAGAGAGAAAAAAAGGAGTCTTACAGAGACTGAATCATTCCACTATCTAGCATAATGCTTTGTACATTTTTTTTAATATTTCTTTATTCGAGAGTGAGTGTGCTCAAGTAGGGAAGGAGGAGAGGGAGAGATTCTCAAGCAGATTTCCTGCTGAGTGTGGAGCCCTACATGGGGCTCAATCTCATGACCCTTGAGATCATGACCTAAGACAAAATTAAAAGTTCCAGTGCTTAACCAACAGAACCATCTAGGTGCCCTGCTTTGTACTTATTTTTTTTTAATATTTTATTTATTTGACAGAGAGAAATCACAACTAGCCAGAGAGGCAGGCAGAGAGAGAGGAGGAAGCAGGCTCCCCGTGGAGCAGAGAGCCCGATGTGGGGCTCGATCCCGGATCCTGGGATCATGACCTGAGCCGAAGGGAGAGGCTTAACACACTGAGCCACCCGGGCGCCCCTGCTTTGTACTTATTAAATGCTCAACGCCTATAAAAATGAATTGAATTAATGATTGTATATCCAAAATTCCTTAATTCCACTTCAACTGAAAATTAAAAATAAATTGGGAGGTAAAATTATAATCATAAAAATAGTAATTATTATAATAACTACTATTATTTTGGTTTCAGTATAATACTGGCTATATATAATGAGACTTATATGGATACATATATATCCAGTCATGTAGAATTGGAAGTGTTCCTACCTCCTCTATTTTCTGAAAGAAAAAAGTGAGATTAGTGTTATTTCTCCTTTAAATGTTACAATGAATTCACTAGTGAAGCAATCATGGCCTGAAGTTTTCACTGGAAAAGATTTTAATTATGAATTCAATTTTGTTTTTTACCAACATGTTATTCAAACTCACTATTTCTTCTTGGGTCAGTTCTGCTAATATGTGTCTTTCTGGGAATTTGTTTGGTTAGTTGGTTGAAATGTGGACCACGAGGTGCCCCATACTGAGTGTATTAGAAAAGCTGAACCTACTTTGATTTAACCAGAGAAGAATTCAAAGGCTTAAGGAGATAAGAATGTTATGAATTTGTGATTTAAGACCTACTACACCCCAACTGGGAGGGGCCAGAGGACATACCTTATACCACTACCGTGAGAAATAAATTTGTGAGACAAGCCCTGGCATCCTTGAAGAGCTCTTCACTCTTCTCTGTGGGCCAGACTTTAAGATAGGAGTTGCAGCCACTGAATTGGGAAACCGAAATGCAACGGGAATGACTGGATCCTGAGGTGGCTTGGACTTCTCAGCCTCTGAAATGATGAGAAATAAATGTCTGTTGTTTAAGACACTCAGCCTGTGGTATTGTGTTATAGTCGCTCAGGCTGACTATGACGAGTACTGTAGTTGATTGAGATGGTAGTCAGAGCTACAGGAGAGGGCTGTCAGATAGAAACTGGGTCTTACATAAAGGAAGGTAGGTCTAGCAGGACTGGGTGTGGGAATTAAGACCCTGAGGTTACTTTTCTCCTGACTTCCAGTCTCTTGCTGATACCTCCTATGTGCCAAGTCTAACTTGAAGCCAGAAAAGTCTAGTTAATGTAGCCCATTCAGGGCTCAACAAACTGTAGCCTACAGGCCAAATCCAGCTCATGGCCTGTCTGTAAATAAAGATTTATTGCAAACTTGTTCATTCATTTACATATGTTGGGAGACGCTTTTATGCAATAACAGAAGAATTTAGTAGTTGCAACAGAAGCTACATAGCCCAAAAGCCTAAGATATATACTATCTGCCCTTTGCAAACAATGTTTGCTGACCACTGACATAGTTCACAAGGTTTGGTCTTACCAGGCACAGAATAGAATGAGAAGGATGGAGAATAAATCTGGAGGGGAAAACAAAGACTATTCAGCCTAAGAAGTAATTTCATATTTTGTTATTGTGTATTTGAAGTAGGTTCCTAGAAGTAGGACGGCTGAGTCAAAGGGTAAATGCTTATGTAATTTTTCTAGATATCACCAAGTTGTCCTTCATAGAGGTTTTATCATTCTGCATTGTCCCTGGCAACATGTGAGAGAGCCTGTTTCCCACTGCTTAATCAATAGAGTATATTAAACTTCTGCATTTTTGCCTATCTGATAGGTAGGAAACAATAGTAGGAAACAATATCACAGCATATGGCTTTATTTTGCATCTGTTATTAGTAGTAAAATTGAACACTTTTTTCAAACATGCAAATGACATTTTAATTTCTTCTTCTCCAAACTACTGTTTGTTTATGGGAGGTGGGAGGAGTAAGATTTTTTTTCCATTGAAGTATAATATATTGTAAAGTGCATTGAATGTATATATATATATATATATATATATATATATATATATAGCTCAGTAAAACTTTTAAGCAAAGTGAATATTTTCATGTAATCAACTAGATCAAGTTATAAAATTCTCAGTGTCTCTGAAAACTTCCTCATCCCCTCTTGGCCATTAGTTGTCCTAAAGACAGTCACTAGTCTATTCTGTCATAGATTAGTTTGGTTTTTAGCTTTCTATAAACAAAATTGTACAGCAATATGCTCTTGGTCTAGTTTCTTTGACTCATCCTTATGAGTTTTACCTATATTGTTGGTGAAGCAGTAGTTTGTTCTTTTTTATTGCTCTATGATCATCTATTTTAGAAATACGCAATTCAGGGGCACCACGGTGGCTCAGGTGGTTGGACCTCTGCCTTCGGCTCAGGTCATGATCTCAGGGTCCTGGGATCAAGCCCCACATCAGGTTCCCAGCTCAGCAGCAAGTCTGCTTCTCCCTCTCTGACCCTCCATGCATTCGTGCTCACTCTTTCAAAATAAATAAAATCCTTAAAAAAAAGAAATATATAATTCATTTGTTCATTATAAGTTACAAGTGTTCCCATCTTTTTGTGCAATTAAGAATATTACTACTATAAACATTCATGTCCATGTACCTTGGTGCAGCTATGTATACATTTCTGTAAGATATATGCCCACCAGTGAACTTGTGGGTCATACGTATGACTATGTTCAACTTCAGTAAATACTTTTTTCCAAGGTGACTGTATTAATTTTTGCCCCCATCAGTAGTATCTTAGAGTTCCAGTTGCCCCACATTCTTTCCAAAACTTGGTATTGTCAGAATTTTATTTTTTTTAAGATTTTATTTATTTATTTCACAGACAGAGATAGGCAGAGAGGCAGGCAGAGAGAAAGGGGGAAGCAGACTCCCTGCTGAACAGAGAGCCCAATGCAGGGCTCCATCCCAGGACCCTGGGATCATGACCCAGAGGCATTAACACACTGAGCCACCCAGGTACCCCTTGTCAGAATTTTAAATTCAGGCCTATAAATCAGAAATCCATCTATGGAAAAAATAACTATAGCCTCTATCTTATGTAATTCACCAAAACTTATTACAGTGGATTTGGGGCCTAAGCATACTTCAACAATGTTTACTGAGAAGGGATTTATGGCCCACATCAGAATCTTACGCTTTCCCTTATAATTCAGTAAATCATCTATTCTTTCTCTATCCACCTTTACAGCCACATCTATACAGTCCTTACTTCTAACTATGTCTGAACATGAACTAGTGTTTTTTTATGCTTTTTATTTGCTCCAAATTCCTTGTGACTGCAGGCCTGAGGTTTTCGGCTCTTAGAGGACACTGCTGGTTCTCTGTTATGTGGCCCTGTCCATGTGCAGTTCACGTCAGAGCAGCTTACTTGTCCAGGACCAGCAGAAAAGTCTTTTTTTTCAGTCTGCTAAGACAGAATCATATTAAATAACATAATCATGGGAGTAAAACCCCACTACTTTTTCCATGAAGTAAAGCCAAATGAGAGGAGTAACATCCATCATCTTTGCCATATTCTCTTGATCCGAAGCAAGTCACATGCTCTGCCTGCACTCAAGGGGAGGGGATTACTCAAGGACACGATTCACTGAAGACCGTCCACCTTAGTGCAAATTTACAATGTATATACAACATGCCTGAAGCCAGTGGGGAATGAGCAGCCGAGGGCTTTGCTCAAGCTGTAAAGTTAATATATATCTAGGAAGGATGGTCAGGAGACTGAAGACAGTCCACTTAGTAAACAGGTACAAATTCACATTCACTTTCTGCACCGAGTCAGTTTCTGACCCTAAACTTATAAACTGAAGAAGGAGGGACCCTGTAACAGAACGACAAGTCATCCCTCAACAGGAATGATAGTCACTTACCTGCATGACAAAATTCTGGGGACAGGGAATTACATAAATGTTTGAGGAGTGTTAAATGTCAGGTCTGAGTTTATATTGAGAACTAGAGACAAAGAGCATCATCATTAAACTACATTAAACTGAAGGCATGTGGAGGCTAGATAATTAATCAGATTCTAGTATAGGTCCAGTTCATAGTAGTTTGTTCACTGGGATCACTGACCCACAAAGTGATTGTTTTCTTGGGCCCACATTATATAATTGGAAAGAAGATACTTGGCTGTTGTTAATGGTTCATTAGATTTCAGAATAAGAGTTATTTTACTGGGAAGTCCAAGTGGAAATTTCCAAACATCTCCCACAACACACACACACACACACACACACACACACACACACACACACACAACCTGTGAAATATAGTAAGTTAAAAAAAAAAAATCACAGGGGGAATAATAGAAGTGGAAGACCTAAAAGGTGCAGAGGCCATGGTCCCATCATATCTCAATTTAATTGATGATTTTGGCTTCCTGAAAAACCTAGATGGATCCTGAAGATGAAGGTAGACTACTACAGATTCCACCAAGCAGTAGCACAAATTGAAGCTGCTATTCCAACAGAGGAATCTTTGTTAGAGCAGATCAACATAGTTACAGGTACATGGCATGTAGTCATTAATTTGGCTAGTTTATTCTTTTTTTTTCCTTTATCTCTGTCAGAAAGGAGGATCAGAATCAGTTTGTACTCACGTAGGATAAACACTTATGATCTTTCCCCAATACCAGATTGATTTTCACATCCTCTATCATGATATTATCTGGAGGGCTTGGACAGGTCAGATATCTATATAACAACAGTTTGGTCCATTATATTGATGATATCATATTACTTGGACCAGATGAGCAAAAAGTGGCAAGGCAAGTACACTGGAAACCTAGATGAGACACACGCTCTGGAGAGTGGAGATAAGTGCTATGAAGGTTCAAAGACCTACCACATCAGTTACATTTTTAGAAGTTCATTGGTTTGAGGCATCCTAAAACACTCCTTCCAAAAAAGATAAATAACTGTCTTTACATTTTCTATTACTAGAAGAAACATAATGCCTGGTGGCTTTTGGGGGACTCTTAACTCATTTTGTTGCACACTTGAGAATATCACTCTGCCGGTTTTGAGGGGAACCCATATCAGGTAAAGCCTATGCAGTAAGGCCAGATGGAGCAGCCCTGGGGGTACAGGGGCACCTGTGGTAGGGTGGCTGTGAAGTTAATGACAATAGGAGAATCACAATTCATAAACTTGTGATTTCACAAGTCCACAGATGGGAATTGTACTCCTGGAACTCGAACTTGAGGAATTACACTCAAGGAGACTCATCCACACTTGAACATGAGTTAGCAGAGGTGATACCAGACATTGATCTGGTGCTACAGTAGGTTAATTTTATTGGGACCTCAGAAATTATGAATATACTTTTCACATGGAAGGATGAGAATCAATGGGGGTCAGAGGGAGTACAGTGGCACAGTGGTAGGCCTGCTTCTACAATGGCTCCTTGTCACCCTACCTTCTGGTATTCTTTCTCTTGTGCAATCCCTTCCCTTTGAGTATGGATTGGACCTAATTACTCACTTGCACAGAATAGTATATAGCAAAAATGATGGGATGTCACGTCTGAGATGATATAATAAAGACCATGACTTCCACTTTGCTTATCCTTTCTCTTTCCCTGGCTCTTATTGCTTGCTTTCTCTGATAAAGCAAGTTGTCATGTCGTAAGATGTCTTATACAGAAACTTACATGAAAAGATACAAAAAAAGCAGCCTTCAAACCATGGCCAGTAAGGATTGAGGCCCATGAAGACTTGAGTAGTGCCAATATTCATGTGACTGAACTTGGAGATAAAACTTTCCCAAGATGATCTTTGGATGACTACAAAACAGACACCTTTATTGTTGCCTTGAGACATCCTGGAGGAGAGGCCATCAAAAAAATGTCTAGATTCCTGACTAATAAAACTATGAAATAATAATTATTGTCTAACCCAGTAAATTTTGAAGTAATTTGTTACAAAACAATAGATAACTAATAGCATATCATTATGTAGCTGGAGAGTCATCTGTTCAAGACCCTCCCTAATTTTAATGCAGAAAAAAAATGAACACTGATCACATAAAATATGTTCTTTTAACATATCTTCTTAAAGATAGAAATGTTTCAGATCACACTGATATTTGTTTTATTTTTCTTTAAAGTAGTGCCAAATCTTTCTAGGTGTTTAAATAAATGAATTACTGAACTGCAGGATCATAAAGCTAGAAGGGAATTTAGAAATCAGCTAGTGGTATCCACTCATTTTACAAAGAAGGAAACTAAAAATTTACTTTAGAAAATTCCCTTTTGTAATCGCCTTCTTCAGTGGTTTATGAGTTATATGAAAAAGCTAGGCCCATAACTTTAGCTTACCTTATTTTTGAAACTCCAAACCCTATAATCCAATTTAACCAACTACTTTATTCACTAATCGTGACTTTTGGCAATCTCTAAAAAATCAAATCCCCTGTCAAAGGATGGAGATTTGTCACTATTGAAGATAGTCTAAGAAATTAGCTTCAGGCTCTGAAAGCAATTTCAAGAGGAGCTCTAAAACTGTTTCAAGCAATGGTAGTTCCGCTGGACTAAGTGTACATCCTGTCAGGGCAGCCACTTCGAATGGGATAGAGTAATTTGGATCTATAATTTCAGCTTTGTTTCTTAAAGAGTAGAAACACATATCAAGAGTGTGGAAAATAGTCATCCATCCCATAACAACTACAATAACCGAGATTTGAATAAAAGATTTCAAATTGTACTTCAATCTTTGCTCAACAATCTACACCAGTGGTCTTGAATGTGACCTCTGCATTTTGTAGTTTTCAGCTAATTGGGTTTATGATAGCCTACCATGAGTTCTGTCATTAACTCTTGATTTCTTTAACATGTTCCTTCCATACCATATCTAATAGAAGGACTAAATTTTCAGAGTCCATAGTCTCTCATGGTTCATCTCCCCTTCCAGTTTCCCTTGACTCCCTCTCCTCTCCATCTCCCCATGTCCTCCATGTTATTTGTTATGCTCCACAAACAAGTGAGACCATATGATACTTGACTATCTCTGCTTGACTTATTTCGCTCAGCATAATCTCTTCCAGTCCCGTCCATGTTGCTACAAAAGTTGGGTATTTTTTGAAGGGGCAGGGGGGTAGGAGGTTGAGGAACAAGGTGGTGGGTAATAGGGAGGGCACGTACTGCATGAGCACTGGGTGTGATGCCAAAACAATGAACACTGTTATGCTGTAAATAAACAAATAAAAAAAAAAAGGACTAAATTTATAATGATCTAGATTATCATCTCACTTCCAAGGTTTTCATCCTTCTGTTCAGCTCATACTATCTCATATTCTATCCACCTTGACTGATACTTAAAATGTAACCACTAGAGTTTTATAACATAGTTCCTTAATTATAAATAAATTTTTATGTTGTTTGTTCACTTTATTTTTTTTAAAAGATTTTATTTATTTATTTGACAGAGAGAGAGATCACAAGTAGGCAGAGAGGCAGGCAGAGAGAGAGGAGGAAGCAGGCTCCCCGCGGAGCAGAGAGCCCGATGCGGGGCTCGATCCCAGGACCCTGAGATCATGACCTGAGCCGAAGGCAGCGGCTTAATCCACTGAGCCACCCAGGCGCCCCTGTTTGTTCACTTTATTGAGTTGTTTGTGGCCACATGGAACACCAGTGTTGGGAAAGATTCTGTGGCTTCATCTGGTCTCAGTGGAAAGGAATTCCTTATTTTGTTAAGGCTGCCATGATCAAAGAGACAAAGTAGCCACATATATATTGATGACCCTTCTTTGGATTACTGCTTTGATTCTCACTGCAAAAGAGAATACCTCTAGGGTAGATAGTACTTTAATAGATTGTTAGCCAACAATACCATAGAAGGAATAGAAGATTTCCTTTGTGTAGAATTAGACAGTACATACACCAGTAAGTCTCAGGATCACAGGATGTCACTACGAAGGAATGTGAAACAGAACTGGTGCAAAGACTTCCAGACTTCACAGTTTTACCTTGGCTCAGTTTTAATTGCTTTTAAGTGTTTCTTCAATTTGGTATAATTGCCTCCTTTCACCACTCAAAAATATTGCAGAAACCTGAAATATTCATGTTATCACTTATGTTTCCAGAACATTGATTTCATCTCAGTTCCATTCTTCTAAGACAGGTTGATTACCCAAGCTATCATTTGCCTGCAGGGAGGGCAGAATTTCTCATGGTCATAGCTCATGCTGGACAAAACCTCTGTGGAAGTATTTTGTGGTTTTCCTAGATATTGAATCAGGAGGCAATCGTGTCATCTTCTATCTGACTCACATCTATGGTCAGTGTCCACAGTGTTAGACACCCAGTCCATGCCAGGTGTTTAGATGCTATTCTCCTGTCACCTGTGTCTGGGGTTCAGAGATTAGGAATTTGACAAATTTTTTTTTTTTTTTTTTTTTTTTTTTTTGCCTGCAGTAATAACTAAGTACAAGAAGGCAGGAAAGTTTGAGATCAGCTCCCGCGAAGACACACTGACACTAAACCTGAATCAGTTCACAATCCATGAGTTGCATGTGCTGTATGACCCCTAGAGCTTCTCCCGTCCCACGTTTCTCTTTCTGCTCTCCTCTCCCTAGTCTCTTGCTCTCCCCAATTCCCCCATTGTTTGTTTTCTTTTTTCCTATTTTCTACCTCACTTGGCTGTAGTCATTCAGAACTAAATAGAGTGCCAACCTTTGAACCAATCTATAGTACATTGCTGTGACCTGAATCCCATTTTCTCAGTTACCAATAAATTGCAATTCCTTCTTCATAGCTTCCTGACATAACCTCTGACCGGTTCACACTAAATCTTTATTATATCCCAGATATCTAACCTGATCTAGACTCTAGTTCACTTCTATGGTAACTCAAGATGTCTTTTGAGGAGGAGCGTTATCCTAGTTCGCATTACCTAACATTTTCTTAAAGTTTGAGGCAATACTCAAAAATTTGGGAGACATATATTAATTCGGACAAAGACTTAAAACAAATCTTCAATTTCTAGTGTGATTCCAGCTTGAAGAAACATGACACTTCATTACAGAATGACTGAACTTTACTTTTTCTTTCATTGTATTACGAAAAAAGTTGAAAAACACCAAAGTATGCATATTTTCTCAAGTCAAGACTTTGCTTTGGTAGGTTGAGAACTTTTCTGAACCCTTGCTATTAGAAGTAATTGGATGTGTGCATAAGATGAATAACAATTCAAACCAGTCACCGCAAGCATACCAATTGGCTTCCCTGAGTATGCAGCAAATTCACTACTGGTAAATGCTCAAAAATCAGTTTGGCAAAGTGAGGCAGCAAAATCCAGCTTCTCATAACACCAGTTGTTCCACATACACACTAGTTTGTGTAACTGAGTGTTTGTCAGTGACACATCTCCATGGTTCACGCTTTCTTTAACGGACTGAAGGTCTCACACCACCAGCGCATAAACATTACTCCTCCGCCCCACAATCACCACCCTGCCACCGCCCATCAGGAGCAGACTACCGGCCATATTCCTTTAAAACCCTTTCCGGATGGGGAGCTTACGCGTCATTTTATAGAAAAATCTCATCTCTGGTGTCTGATCTGGATACCAGATCGAGGATACGCTATGCATAACCTGGGTGGAGAATGAAAAGAAAAACACGCTGTGAACGGTTTACTCCTGTGGCACGGAAGGAGGATGGTCACCCCGTACTAGAAGGAAGGGTGCTGGGAGAGAGAGAAGCAAATGAGGAGCTACACACACCAAGTCTAAATGAGCTCACCTGAACTCCTTGTCAGCCAGCTCTTTGTTTCTGCCTCCTCTCAATTAACGTGCATTTTAAAATCACTGCACAGGGGGCGCCTGGGTGGCTCAGTGGTTTAAGCCGCTGCCTTCTGCTCGGGTCATGATCTGAGGGTCCTGGGATCGAGTCCCCCTCTCACTCTCTCTGCCTGCCTCTCTGCCTACTTGTGATCTCTCTCTGTCATAAATAAATAAAATCTTTGAAAAAAAAAATAAAATAGGGGCGCCTGGCTGGCTCAGCGGGTTAAAGCCTCTGCCTTCGGCTCAGGTCATGATCCCAGAGTCCTGGGATCGAGCCCCGCATCGGGCTCTCTGCTTGGCTGGGAGCCTGCTTCCTCCTCTCTCTCTCTCTGCCTGCCTCTCTGCCTACTTGTAATCTCTATCTGTCAAATAAATAAATCTTTAAAAAATAAATAAATAAAAAAAATAAAATAAAATCACTGCACAGTCAATTGTAGGAAAAACTTCCAAAAACGGCTAAAATGGCCAATGACAATTGTCATTGGCCAAAAGGATACTTTTAAGTGAATGACAAATAACACCCTGAAAAGGCAGGGCAAGGTGGAGAGAAAACAAGGTGTCTCCGAGCAAGTCTGCCTAGGACTGCCCGAGTGATCACATTTCCTACCGGGCATGTGAGTAGCTCTTTCCATAATATCTAGAATTAGAACTATTGGAAGAAGAAAACTCAAAAGGTATAGCCTGAGGGCAAATGTCCACGTACAGGCCAAGGACAGGCCACTCCAAAGAACATCACTTTCGAATACTGATTATTTTACATAAAAGTTACTTAAGAGACAGCCTGTGCATAAAGGACACCCAGAGCCTCCTCTGTCCCCCTGAAAACAGGAAATTAATCACCCATTTGAAAAGTACCCTCCCTTGGGCACCTGGGTGGCTCAGTGGGTTAAAGCCTCTGCCTTCGGCTCAGGTCGTGATCCCAGAGTCCTGGGATGGAGCCCCGCATGGGGCTCTCTGCTCAGCAGGGAGCCTGCTTCCTCCTCTCTCTCTGCCTGCCTCTCTGCCTAGTTGTGATCTCTCTCTGTCAAATAAAAAAAAATAAAAAAAATAAATAATAAAAAAAAAAATTTGAAAAGTACCCTCCCAGTGATCAAGAGGTAAAGAGAGGGGGATTTCATGCCTAGAGACTATAAAGAACCCTTTGTACTTTTTACTAATTTACTACCCTAGCCCAAATTATGCTTACAATTCCTTACTAACTGAAGCTCCCAAAGTGACATTTACTTTGTCCCCTTAATTCCTCACAGATTTATTGTCTCTTTGTCTAAAAAGTACAAACACTGGTACCTTGGTCATTTCGTTGGGTCTCAATGTTATTTTTTTAAGTCTTTTTAAAAAGATGTATTTATTTATTTATTTATTTGAGAGAGAGAGAGAGAAAGAGAGGGCACGCACATGTATGTGTGTGCAAGAGTGGGGGGGAGGGGCAGAGGAGGAGGGAGAGGGACAAGCAGACTCTCTACCGAGCATGGAGCCCTACATGGGGCTCAATCTTGTGAGCCTGAGATCACGACCTGAGCCAAAATCAAGAGTAAGCTGCTTAACTGACTGAGCCATGCAGGCACCCCTGAGGCTCAATTTTATTATTGGTTTTCCATGTACACATAACAAAACTTTGGGGGCTTTTTTTCCCCTGTCCTCTTCTTCTGTCTCATATCAGTTTAATTCCTAAACCAGCTAGAAGAACCCTGGGGGAGGGAAAGGAAAGAAATTTCTCTCTCCCCAGCCTCAGTAATAGGAGGGAAAGTCTCCAGGGAGAATCAGAAACACGTGGAGGGTACAGATTACTGGGAAAAAATAAAATAAAAACAAGCTTGATTCACAGAAGTAAAAGGATTAAGGCAATACGTAGCATAAAAATTTAAAACAAGAGAAACTGGAAAGTAGAGCAAACTTGTAAGGATTTTCACTAAACGTAGCAAAGTTCTGTAAAAACAGTTATATCTAGGGATGCCTGGGTAGTGCAGCCAGTTAAGGGTTCACCTTTTGGTTTCAGCTTGGGTCATGATCTCAGGGTCATGGGATCAAGCCCTGCATCCGGCTCTGCACTCAGCACAAAGTCTGCTTGGGTTTCTCTCTCTCCCTCTCCCTCTGCCCCATCCCACACCCCCCTCTCCCTCCATGTGCACACACACTCTCTCTAAAATAAATGAATCTTTAAAAAATGATTATATCGAGATGTTGAAGTAGATGTTCTGTCTTAGTCACAATGGGAATATAAATACAGACAGAAGCTCTCCTGGAGATGATGGAAAGCTCATGTGCTGGAATAAATTAGGATTTTGTGAGAGAATTCAAGAGAAAAGTTGATCTGGAAGACAGAAGAAAAAGACTTAACTGAGATCCTTGTGAAAATCTCCAACTGGGGGGCGCCTGGGTGGCTCAGTGGGTTAAGCTGCTGCCTTCGGCTCAGGTCATGATCTCAGGGTCCTGGGATCGAGTCCCACATCGGGCTCTCTGCTCAGCAGGGAGCCTGCTTCCCTCTCTCTCTCTCTCTCTGCCTGCCTCTCTATCTACTTGTGATCTCTCTCTGTCAAATAAATAAATAAAAAAAATCTTTAAAAAAAAAAAATCTCCAACTGGAGTCTGAGAATCTTGTTACCAACATGTGACACAAATTTTCTTTCTTAAGAAAACAGGTAAAACAAACAAATATTCGACTATTCTCAAAAGGAATCGCCTTTTGAAAAATGTGCTGAATATTTGTCTCAAGGGAGCATGAGTACCACTCAGGACTCTCATGTCTAAAGTGCTTTTCGTGGGGCTTCCCTTGGCTTATTCACTTTATATGCAAGTGAAGAAGAAAAGTGTACCTTTTTATTCCCAAAAAAGACAGAAGGGAGTTGCAGTTGGATCTTATCAAACCCACATATTCTGTAAGGAGGAAAGTAATAAAAATGGGCCCCAACCCTCTTTGTGCTGGAATCATCTCAGAAAATCTTGTGCAGAGGAGTGGCTGGAGCTCCTAAGGAGAGACAGATTTGTTCGGAGAACACTGATGTTCACGCTTTGGGGCCACCTCACTTGTAGGGGCCTCAAAACAGAAGTTAGTGCTTTGGGTATGATCTGATGTTTTTGCTATTTTCTTTTATGTGAATATGTCTAACAATTTTATCATGGCTCATCCCTTTGTTTCCTATCCCATTATTTTTATTGAACTTCTTTTGGCTCTTTAATATATAAATTTATGTATGACAAAGACAGTACCATTTATATTGTCCAAGTTAATGTCAGTAATGTCTCATTTGCTTCACTGAAATATTTTAAAAATGAATATGGAATGGGTCTCTGAACAACTGTCTCTCACAATTATTTTTATGTGTGGACTTTATTAAGTCCAAATGCAACCGGTCAGTACTTCTGGGGGCCCAGCCACCAACAACTCCATGGCTCCTATTTCCTGCTATTCCTACCTGAGAGGGATTGAGAGATGGGTCCTCTTACCTTGGTTCTGATTTTGAAGAAAATCTCAGGTGGGTGCAATGCCTGTTTTTTGGTTTTTTTTGGTTTTGGTTTTGGTTTTTGCTTGTTTGTTTCGTTTTGTTTTGCTTTTACAGCATTTGGATATAAGTTTATTTTGGTAATTTTGTGTTCTTTTTCTTAAAGAGAACTCTCAAACTGTATAAAGCTTCAGGACCACAAAGCCTGTTCAGCTTCTGATTGGGCCACAGGTGTCATTGACTACTCCTGAGATGGGTGCACAGCCCTAGACTGGAAAATTAGAGCAGCTCAAATGATTCAAAGGCCTGACTGACACGGCAGTTGGTAGAGAATACAGTCATACATTGTTGTTGACCCACCCTTCCCATAAAGTTGTAATCAAAAGATTCTAATGCTGTTTAGACTAGAATAGGGAATTTTCTCAGATATTGGCAGATCTTAGAACATTACATCATCCGGGGCGCCTGGGTGGCTCAGTGGGTTAAGCCGCTGCCTTCGGCTCGGGTCATGATCTCGGGGTCCTGGGATCGAGTCCCGCATCGGGCTCTCTGCTCAGCATTGAGCCTGCTTCCCTCCCTCTCTCTCTGCCTGCCTCTCTGTCTACTTGTGATCTCTCTCTGTCAAGTAAATAAATAAAATCTTTAAAAAAAAAAAAAGAACATTACATCATCCAAGCGTAAGGAAGTATTGCCAAGAGAGTTTGGGGGAGGGAGGGGGCACAGGGAAGAGATGGTAGAGATTCAATGCAGGATTTATTAACTTATAGAATACAAATATAAGTTTTTATGTTTATTTTAATTCTTCATTTATATAACATTTCCCATGAAAAATGCTCAACAAGTAATTTTGTGTTTTTTTGGTTTTTTTTTTAAGAGACTTTTTTTTTTTTTTAGAATTTATTTTTATTTATTTGACAGAGAGAGAGAGATCACAAGTAGGCAGAGAGGCAGGCGGAGAGAGAGGGAGAAGCAGGCTCCCTGCCGAGCAGAGAGCCCAATGTGGGGCTCGATCCCAGGACCCTGAGACCATGACCCGAGCCGAAGGCAGAGGCTTAACCACTGAGCCACCCAGGCGCCCCAATTTTGTTTTTTTTTTTTTTTAATAAATTTAAAAAGTCTTTTTTAAAGATTTGAGAGAGAGATTGAGCAAGTGAGAGACAGGGCACAAGCAGGGAGGAGCAGAGGGAAAGGCAGAAGCAGACTCAGCTGAGCAGCAGCTGATGCAGGGCTCCATTCCCGACTCCGGGATTATAACGGGAGCCAAAGGCAGACACTCAACCAACCGAGCCCCTCAAGGACCCCAGTAAAATTTTTTAAAGTTTTATTTAAGTAATCTTTCCACCTCACATAGGGATTGAACTCACCACCCTGAGACCAAGAGTCAGATATTCCAACTGAGCAACCTGGTGCCCCTATTTTCTGTATAAAATCCCAATTCTAAGAGCCTTCCTTAACCAGGCATTGTTTATAGCAGAAATACCTGGTTTAGGGACCAAAGACAACCTGGTTAATATAATATTGCTTAGAAGAGGATGAAAGGAGGGAGAGTGTCAGAATTAACCTATCAGTCATGAAGGTTTCCTCACTAAGTCTTTAAAACTTGTAGAGGGTCACCTGGGTGGCTCAGTTGGGTAAGCAAGTATCTGCCTTGGGCTCAGGTCATGATCTCAGGGTCCTGGGATGGAGTCCCATGTTAGGCTCCCTACTCAGCAGGTAGCCTACTTCTCCCTCTCCCTTTGCCCGCTGCTCCCCCTGCTTGTGCACTCTCTCTCTCTCTCTCTCTTTGTCCAATAAATAAATAAATAAAATCTTTAAAAAAAAAACACACACAAAAACCTGCTGTAGAGAAAAGAACTGGCAAACACCTCACTCCCCACACTGGAGAGCAATGGCTGAAGTTTAGGAATTAATCATACTTGGGAGTCACTCAGAAAAAAAATGAGTCAATATTAAAGAGTAAGGTGCTCATGGGACACCTGGGTGGCACAGTCAGTTGAGCATCTGACTCTTGGTTTAGGCTCAGGTCATGATCTCAGGTGAGATCGGTATCCACGTCAGGCTCCCTCACACTCAGGAGGAGTCTGCTTGAGATTCTTTCTCTCCCTCTGCCTCTCCCCCCAACTCACACACACACACTCTCTCTCACACAAAATAAATAAATAAAATATTTTTTAAAATTGGCTATTTCACACGTAAATTCAGATCTCTGAAGAGAGAGGAGATGACAGCACTATATTCCTGCAAAATAGCAATTGAAGGCATGGAAGCTCATTTTCCTTTCTATACTCTCCATTTTAAAAAATGATTTTTTTTTTTTTAAGTAATCTCTACACCCAACATGGGGCTCAAATTCACAACCCTGAGATCAAGAGGGACACGCTCCACGGAATGAGCCAGCCGGGAGCCCCTATAATCTCCATTTTTGCCCATTTGCCCATCAAGTCCACTTCAATCATTCATATTATCTGCCTGGGGTCTGAAGGCATCAGTTTGCAATCCTTGGTTTGGAATCCTCAACCACAGCACATACTGATACAAGTATGCGTGGGGAGGGAATGCGACAAGGAGGCTCCTGCTTCAGCATTACCAATAGATCAGAGCCATTTCTCCCTCACCTGTCCTTGAGACTTGGGTATCCACAGGCTTCGATGATTATTTTCCAGAACCCTGAGGGTGGGGGGAGGCTGCTGCATTGCAAGCATCAGATGTAGGGTGTTTCTTGCAGGGGAGGAGGGGGATGGGCTCAGGGAGAGGTGGGTGGGAATTGAGGCAGGTAATGGGCAACAAGAGACATTTGGAGGAGAGAATGTTCCCTGGGGCCATGGGAGCTTGTGGAAAAACCCATCAGGGGAACTCTTGGGCAGGATACAGTTCTTAAGTGTCTTCCCTTTAGACTCAAGCATCATCTTTTGTCATCTATATTATGCTTCTCTTCTGAAATCGTGCTAGTCCTTTAGTGAAGAAATTTGCATTTGGCTAAACATCTGGTGTCCTAGTCTTTAAGAGATTAAAATGATGAGTTAAGGCAAGAAAAGGAGGCTTTCTTATTCCATGAATCTCTGGTGCCAGGGAAGAGGGCAGTTCTGATTATCTGGTGCTCTGCAGCAAGCACCTTTAAAACTTAAGCCATGAAGTAACAGCCGCATTATTTTGCTCACAAATCTGCCAACTGGGGGCAGGATCTCTGCGGAAATATGCATGTAGCTGAGGGCTGGAGCCGCAGCCACCCTTGTAGGTCCCTCCCTTCCTGCAGTGTCAGGGTCTCTCCACATGGCCTTCCCAGGAAATTTCTCTAGCAAGGTGGCCTCAGGGAGGTCTGAGTTGTTATATACCAGCTGAGCACTCGAACAGTGAATGCAACGCTTCTTATATCCTCACCTTGGACATTTTTAAATGTCATTTCTGCAACGTCCCTTGCACAGATAAATCTCTAGCACCAGCACAGACTTAAGAGTTGAGGAATTAGACTATTTCCCTCAAGGAGAGAAACAGCAAAGAATCTGTGCACGTATTTAATCTACCACGGTGGCTGTCTAAACTTACCGGATACACCGCGACACAGATTTCAGGCAGGCAGTCATTAGCATCACAGAAGGGAAACTCCATGGCGGTGTGGGAAACTAAGGGGGATGATCCACAACAATACAGGGAAACTCTTCAGGGGGACCCACTCAGCAGAGAGCGCGAGATCAAACCCTCAGATTCCTCCTAAACAAAGAATGCTGCCATTGCGAAGGCTGATGGAGTGGGGCGGAGTGGTTTTTGTGAGATCGTGGAATATAAAGCAGTAACTCCACTGAAATAATGTCAACATCTCATATATTTTGATGACACTTAACTCGTTATCTCAACATATGATATAATGATGAAGAAACTGGAAAAGATTTCAGAGCAGCCAAGGTCTAGATGTTAAAGTGTATTTACTTATTCATAAGAGGGCCATTCCAGGCTTGCCTCAGAGCTCACTCTGTTACTTCACATACAATCAGAATAAATGCAGTTTGTGGTATTTTGGCTGGTAATACATTCTAAGTGGCTTGCTAGATTGGTGGGGGTAGAGATGGGAAATGCTGCTGGAGGTAAATTCACTGACAGCGACAAGAGATGACTCAGTACCAGAGTACTGCCCTCCTAGAGCGATACAGGGTCCACGGATCCCTGTTTACTGGGTAGGGCTTTTGCCCAGTGAAGACCTCTTCCAATGCCAACTTCCTGTTGGCTGAAGTATGAAATATTCCCAGTCCAAGCCTCCAAAGTCAAGTCTTCCTCATGTGAGGGTGTCCTAATCCTTCACTGTGAAACTCTGTTGCTCCCTATATGGACCACAGCTGAAGAACTGAAAGGATGACCAAATCTTGACCCTCTGTTTGCCACTCTCTTGTCAGCACTGTCTGTTGTCTCAGTGTACTCATCCCTCTTTAGTGACGGGTCCAACGCTAGATGGCGTAGATGCTATTTTCCTTGCTGCCTGCCCCATCATGGTCTGAATGGTTGGCCATTGGCCATGCCCTCTTGAGGCTCTAGATACGACCTCCACACCCCCAAAACAAAGGAGCAAAAATAAAAGAAATGTCTATAAAACAAATGTAAAATCAAAAGAAAGAGGATAGGCTTATTTTGCTAACAAACACCTCAAGAATGATTTAACACTAATTTACATTTATTGGGTCCTTCCTATGTGTCAGCCACCCTTCTAAGCCCTTTACATGTTAGGAACTCGTTTCTTCCTCACAACAACTTGGTCAAGTAGTGCTATTATTATTCTCCTTTTGGGGATGAGGACACTGTGGCACTAGTGTGTAAATAACTAAAGATGGTCTCTGATTTATGATGGTTGGACTTATAATTTCATGACTGTATTATACTCTAAAGGCTATAAGCATTCAGTAGAAGCTGTGCTTCAAATTTTGAAGTTGGATCTTTTCTTAGACTAGCCATAAGTAGCGTGATCAGTAAGTGTATCAGTTGTTTATGGAGTAAACAACTGATACACTTACAGTAAGTGTATCAGTTGTTTATGGAGTAAACAACTGATACACTTACAACCGTATGTACCCATGCAGCTACTCTGGTTTTCACTTTCAGTACAGTATTCCATAAATTACATGAGATATTCAGCACTGTATTATCAAACAGACTTTGTGCTAGATAATTTTGCCCAACTATATGCAAACATAGTCTTCTGAGCACATTTAAGGTAGGCTAGGCTAAGCTATGATGTTTTGCACATTGAATGTTCTTAAAAGCACTTTGACTTACGGTATTTTCAGTTTACCATGGGTTTTTCAGGATGCAACTCCAATGGAAGCTGGGGAAGATCTGTAGCCCAGGTTGTAAGGCTGGGTAAGTGGGAGGGTTAAGTTTCAAACCTAGTGATCTTGCCCCAGAATCCTTGTTTTTATTCATCTTTATAAGTCTCAAAAGATGTCAGTGTGTCCTAGCCCAATACAATAACCCAAATTCATAATTATTGTCCTGAGTCATCAAAAATATTCACTTCTACTCTAGAGAGTAGAAAATTGTATAAGATACTTCAAAGAATTATCTCAAAATTGATTTTAAAATGATGGTACCCTACAAGGGGTCAGCTTCTTCTATCTGGAAAATTAACTTATGGAGTTACATAACAATGAGTTGTTACTGTCGTACAGCTATTCTTTTTTTCATCAGATTTATTTTTAAAAATTGTTTAACGATTTAAAAACTTTATTTATTTATTTATTAGAGAGAGAAATAGTGAGAGCAGAAGCTGGGGGGAGGAGGGAAGGCAGAGGGAAAGGGAGAAGCAGATTCCCTGCTGAGCAGGGAGCCTAATGCAGGGCTAGATCTCTGGACCCTGGGATCATGACCTGAGCTGAAGGCAGACGCTTAATGACTGAGCCACCCAGGCGCCCCTCTTTTTTCATCAGATTTATTTAATACTTGAAATATACCTCATCTTAATTTAGACCTAAATATTTATAGCACATAGGTGCATATATTAATATATTTCTGGAGTTACACCAAGAAATGCTTTTATTTATGGTGTAACATATTTTGATGCTAACTTTTGGGTCATATAGCTCTTTCCAGAGTTAAGACAAGCAATAATCAAAAGTGGTACATTAGAATCCCATTTGAAAAACAATACACTCCAAACTGAAAATAACTGATCCTTTTCTCCCTTTGTAACATGTTTGTAGGACTTAGATAATAGCTATCAGTTCCATTTTTCTAAAACTTTGGCCAGGTGACTAAATATACTTTATTCTTGACACTGTATTTGTTTAAAAATGAATTCCAGTTACCTCACAATGAAGGCACAGTTAGATACAGGTCATGATTTAATTGCATCAATCTAAGTTTATTGCCAAATTATCCTGTTAGCATCCAGAACCTTTAGGCCACTGAGAGTCTAAACAAAATATGCTGTCATAAATCTTTCCTGAGAAAGGGCAGGCAGGGGTATTAAAAACCCATAAAAATTAAAAAAAAAAAAAAAAAAGAAAAGAAAGAAAGAGAAAGGAAGGAAGGAAGGAAGAAACCACTAGGCATTTGACTTTGTCTTCTTAAGAAATGCCCAACATCGGGGCGCCTGGGTGGCTCAGCGGGTTAAGGCCTCTGCCTTCGGCTCAGGTCATAATCCCAGGGTTCTGGGATCGAGCCCCGCATCGGGCTCTCTGCTTGGCTGGGAGCCTGCTTCCTCCTCTCTCTCTCTCTGCCTGCCTTTCTGCCTACTTGTAATCTCTATCTGTCAAATAAATAAATCTTTAAAAAAAAAAAAAAAAGAAAAGAAATGCCCAACATTGGTAGTGGTTGAAAGGCAAGGCATCCTATCCTAGCATCATATAAGAATTGTAGGGAGACCTTTTTATTCCCCTCCCTTTTCTTAAATTTTTTTTTTATTATGTTCCATTAGCCAACATATAGTACATCACCAGTTTTTGATGTAATGTTTAATGATTCTTTTTTTTTTTTTAAGATTATTTTAATTTATTCATTTGAGAGACAGAGAGAGCACAAGCAGGGGGAGCGGCAGAGAGAGAGGGTGAAGCAAACTCCCCACTGAGCTCGGAGCCTGATGTGGGGCTTGATCCCAGGACCTGGAGATCATGACCTGAGCTAAAGTCAGACACTTAACCATCTGAGCCAACCAGGTGCCCCTGTAGTGAAACCCTTTTACTTGGGTTCCACCTGATAATGATTAAGTCAGGAGCTCAGGAAGTAGGTCCCAGATGTTGACGTATTTAAAACTTTCCCAGTTAATTCTTTTTTCTTTCCTTTTCTTTTCTTTTTTCTCTTTTCTTTTCTTTTGAGACAGAGAAAGGCAGGTTTGTGAGAGGGGATGGGGTAGGGGTGGACAGAGTGAGAGGGAGAGAGAGAATCTTAGGCAGGCTGCATGCCCAGTCAAAGCCCCACATTGGGCTCAATCTTCTAACCCTTGAGGTCATGAGCTGAGCAGGTCAAGAGTCAGACACTTAACTCATGAGCCACCCAGACCCCCACTTTCCTTGTTAATTCTAATGTGCAGCAAGCTTGAGAACACAGATTTAGGCCAAGGGCTGGCAAAGTGTGACTGCTGGCCTGGCTCATTTGTAAATACAGTTTTACTGGAACACAGCTGCGCCCATCCATATACATATTATCTGTGACTGCTTTGGGCTACAAGGGCAAAGACGAGTAGGTGAGACAGACTATAAACCCTTAAAAGCCTAAAATACTTACTATTTGGCTCTTTAAGAAAAATGTAGCCAACCCGTGCTGTATACTAATGAAATAGCACAGTATTTGTGGGATCCATTACAAAACAAAAATGTAAAACCCGATTCAAAAGGCAGGGAAAATAGTGCCACTAAATTTAATGAAATGTAAAAATTTTTCCTTTATCCTGTGCTCTTTCATCTTGTCAAGATGTGTTTATTTGCTATTTAATTTAAGATTTTATATTTAAGTAATCTCTACACCCAATGAGGGGCTCGAACTCATAACCCCAAGATTGAGCGTCACATGCTCTGTTGGCTGAGCCAGCCGGGTGCCGCCACTATTTAATGTTCTAAATCTAAAAAAAAAAAAAAAAGCCTAAATCACAAATTAGAAGAAATTTAATTGTTCATGTTTCTATACTGCAATATACAGTTTTAAATGTAAAAATAAGTGTCGAACTCAAATGGAGAATCATCAAAATTACACAATTTGTATTTTATTGCTTGTCCCTGCATCTGGAGAAACGCTGCATAGAATCAACTCAACTGTTTGTATTTCACTTCTTTTTTTTTTTTTTTTTGTTTGTATTTCACTTCTTGACTCTTTTCCCTCCCTCACCTTCAGTCTTGGAAAGATGTTGATCCAACCTGCCATAGAGCACAATCCTCATGGCACCTGTCACACAAGGCTCTGGATGTTAACGTGCCTCATTTCTCTTTGGGACTACACTATGAGTTCTTCCCGGTCAATGATCCTGTTCCACACTTTGCCTCACTTGTGCCTAGCAAAGAGTAAATATTCAGTTCCTGTTTCTTGAGCAAATATGTAAATGACCAAAATTAATAACAAACTGCATTTCTCAGCGGCAAATTCCCAAATTTGTGAGACAGAATTATCAGTTATGTTTTTTGAAGATTCTCAAGGAGGGACACTCTACAGCCATCTTCTGTAAATCCATTTCCTGTGCTCCACCAACTTAAACAGTTTTCTCTTGCTGTCCAACGGTAAGGTACTTTTTAAGTTGCCTATGACTCTTTCGCGGGCACTGAGCAGGACTTGTGTTGGCCATGGTAGGGCAAAGATTCAGACAGACTTGGGGTCAAGCTTGTCTCTAGCAGTTACTTTACTAAGAATTTTCTGGTGAGTGACCTATTTTTGGATGAGCTGCCTTCCTCAAAGAGTTGTGGCAAGGATTTTGTCAAACACAAAATAACTAGGACAGTAGACTTTCAAAAACCGGTAGTCCACTCCTCTACCCTCTCCATTTGAGCATCTTCTACATATTCAGTATAGCAACTGCCTTGTCTCTGAGAGAAATAACTTTGTCACTATATCTTAACTCAAGAAAAGACCATTAGTGGTCCAATTTAATTTGAACTATATCCAAGTTCTTTTTTTCACTTTGTGTGTGTTGGTTACATGGTTTAATGTATTCCCCCACAACACATAAATTATACACTTTAACATATTGAATTGTATTTAACATAAATTTTACCTCAATGTTCCTGACAATATAAAATAATAAAGACACTCTAAAGTCATGTCTGTTTCACTTCTGATATCTATATTTTTGTTCATTCAGAGTCCCACACCTCTCTTCCCTCCTGAATTGCTTCATGTCAATCTCTGAAACTCATATTCTCTGTATTAGTGTGCTAGGGTCGCCATCACAAAATACCACAGACTGGTGGTTTAAACCATAGAAAATTGTTTTCCCACAGTTCTGGCATCTGGAAGTGCAAGATAAAGGCTTGGTTCCTCCCAAGGCCCTTCTCTTTGGCTTGCATATGGCCTCCTTGCTGTGTCCTCCATGGCCTTTTCTCTGTTCGGGCATCCCTGGTGGCTCTCCTCTTATAAGAACATCAGTCATATTGGATGAGGGCTGCACCTTCCTGTCTTTTATCTAACTTAATCACCTCTTTGAACATGCTATCTCCAATGACAGTCACATGGATGAGGGTCTACCCATATGACCTTATTTAAACTTATTACCTCTTTAAAGACAGTATCTCCAAATATCTTCACATTCTGAAATACTGGGGATTGGGACTTCAACATATGCATCTTTGGAAAAAACACAAGACAGCCCATAACATTCTCCTCTTCACGAAGTTGCCTAGTTAAAATCTCCTTGTTTTAACTGGAACCTGACTCACCCCAGCAAAATACTTAGCATATTCTTTTCTTCCAAATGGGAAATATTTTATCATTTTCATAATAATAAATTTTATTTATTTTCCCTAGGGAGGCTACTCCTTAAATTCAGGCTAGGTCCCCTCTTTCACGTTCACAATAACATCCTGTAATTCCTTTTTTTCCCCAAGATTTTATTTGACAGAGAGAGAGATCACAAGTTGGTAGAAAGGCAGGCAGAGAGAGGGGGAAGCAGGCTCCCCACTGAGCAAAAAGCCCGATGTGGGGCTCAATCCCAGGACCCTGAGATGATGACCTGAGCCAAAGGCAGAGGTTTAACCCACTGAGCCACCCAGGCATCCCCTGTAATTCCTTTATTATGTGTAGGGTTTTTTTGGTCAGCTTTACTGATGTATAATTTATATAAAATAGAGATCAATAATTTTAAGTGTACAGTTAAATGAGTTTTGACAAACTATCCAATAATATAACCACCATAATAATCCTGGAATAAAATATTTTTATTATTCTAAAAAGGTCCCTTAGGGCCATTTGCTATCAACTTCCTCCACCCACAAGCAATCACTCACCTATTTTTCTACCACTGTAAGTTTTTCTTTTCTAGAATTTCATATAGATAGAATCATATGGTAAGTAGTCTTTTATGACTATTTTCTTTCACTCGTAATAATTTTGAGATTAACATATTATGTACATATCAGTAGTTTATTCCTTTTTATTGAGGAGTAGAATTCTATTATATGGACATGCCACAATTGGTTTAATTCATTAAAGAGTTGTTGAAGAGTTGTATTGTTTCCAGGTTTGGGCTATTATAAATAGCTACTATGAACATTCACATACAAGTCTTTATGTTGACATGTTTTCATTTCCTTGGATAATTACAAATGAGGCCAAGCTCATTCTGCTTGCCACATGATGGGCCATTAAATTGAGAGGCAAGATATTGGGATAAAGAAAGCCACTTCATTTGGAAAGCCAGCAGACTGAGGACATGGAAGACTATTGTCACAAAGAAACATCTCACCTCAGCATGAAATTCAAGCATCTCTGATATTAGCAAAAGGGGGAAGTTAGTGGGTGTTAGAATCAGAAGGTGACCAATGTCTACAGACACCCAAGAAAGGTTGTATAACTCTTTTGCTCTCGGTCGGTTGGCCTTTGCATATAGTAAAGTGGTCATGTTGTTCCTGTAAACCTCAAACATAGCAGTTATTTCTGCACATGCTTCCTTCTCTCCTTGGGTGAGGTAGGTTTCAGGTAAAGAGCAGTCTTTTGCAAATTTTGGCTATGACATGATACGTGCAGGGACAAGCAGTGGCTTCTAAGGTATGGGCCACAGCAGCAAGGGCAATAGGAGCAATATGGAGTTAGACATGCTAAGTTTCTTTGCCTGTTTTCCCACTGTCAAAGGTTCATCCCACAATCCTGTGAAATCAGGGACAATGGGACATCATCTATCATCAGACCACTTTCTGCTGGATGGGGTCATTACAGGGCAACTGTGGAATGAAACCATTTGACTTATGAAATATTCCTCAGTGCTCCTTTTGGCATTGGGGTCTTAGCAGTAACCATAGGCATTTCTTTGGAAACAAAAGAAAAACACAAATTAATGCTTGGAGCAAATTACAAATCCAGTGTCTGAGTCTCAAGTGCTGTCAGTGAGAGGACTTTTAGATGTCAGGCTCAAAGCATCCTCAGAAAGAGTGGGGACCTGCAGTGACAAGCTGACAGATTTCTCTGGTTTGTAGTTCAGGTGTCTCTGGGGATTCTTCTGAGTAGTGCACAGTGCAATAGGCACAGAGACCATCTCTATATGAGCTATTGCAGCATTTCTCTAAAGTTTATCTCAAGTTGTCTAGCTTCAGTTTTCAGAGCTTTAGGTAAGAGGGGGTTGTGATTCTCAATGTTTTCAATTCAAGAGAATGAGAGCACATTGGAAACCTTAATTTGGAGAGTTATAGCCAGATATTTGAGGAAACCACAAGAATTTAGGATTCAGCCAGTTTTATAGGTACACAACAAACACTCAAAGACACTTAATCGGAACTAGAATCTAACATCCACAAGTGTGTGTGTGTGTGTGTGTGTGTGTGTGTTTTAAAGTTACTTGAGAGAGAGAGAGAAAAAAAAAAAACACGAGTAGGGGCAGGGGCAGAAAAAGAAGCAGATTCCCCGATAAGCAGGGAGCCTCATGTGGGTCTTGATCTGGAGACTCCAGGATCATGACCTAAGCCAAAGGCAGACACTTAACCAACTGAGCCATGCAGACACCCCATGGGTGTGTTTCTGAAACATAATTTTTTCTGTCTAAAATCATCCTCATTTTTATAAAACATAGCCAAATTAAGACTAATTGTAAAGTAAGTCCAGTTTTAACAAACTTGGCCTAATTATTTACATAAGCACAGCATGAATGGTGATTGACAAAATAGGTTCTTTAAAATCTGCTTTGCTAGAACTTTTTTTTTTTAGATTTTATTTATTCATTTGAGAGAGAGAGAGAGAGGGAGAGAGAGTGAGCTCACAAGTAGGCAGAGCAGCAGGCAGAGAGAGACGGGGGGATGCAGGTTCCCTGTTGAGCAGAGAGCCCGATGCAGGGCTCGATCCCAGGACCCTGAGATCATGACCTGAGCTGAAGGCAGAAGCTTAACCCACTGAGTCACTCAGGTGCCCCTGCTAGAACTTTTTATAAGCAATTTTAGATTGAACTTTTTTTTTTTAATATTTATTTGACAGAGAGAAATCACAACTAGGCAGAGAGGCAGGCAGAGAGAGGGAAGGAAGCAGGCTCCCTGTGGAGCAGAGAGCCTGATGTGGGGCTCAATCCCAGGACCCTGGCATCATGACCCGAGCCGAAGGCAGAGGCTTTAACCCACTGAGCCACCCAGGCGCCCCTAGATTGAACTTTTAATAGCCTCTCAAGGGCAAAAGCCAAGCCAAATACTTACTGTCAGATTTGTCTGCAGTATTTGTAGATTTGGGAGAACTCCTCCCATCTCAAGGTCTCTAAAATAACCTGAGGTTCCTGCACCTGGCAGAAAGTGACATTCTCGACTCACCGGGTAAGGCTACTGGGAATTCTGTAAGCAAGGTATCAGGCCAGCATTTCCAAGGTGTTCTGCTGGCTCCAGAAAGTCAACCTGAGTTCCTTAAAGCTGTCTGGTTATATCTGAGTCTATGCATGTCTCTCTCAAATATGACACTCCAGTCAAAGCCTTGGTAATATAATCAATGTCTCCAATGGTGTTCTGTTACAAGGAGAACAGATTTTCATTGGACTCAGCAAATAACTATAATTGTCATGAAAGAAAGAATGTTCACTGAAAGCGTCTGAGTTCTGGAGGTTTCATGTAGAGAGAAAAGATCAGTGTTTCAAATTGCATACAAAGGAATGTTTTATCAAATCTCTGTAATTCATAGACATCTTTTTTGAAAAAGATTTTATTTATTTATTTGAGAGCAAGAGAGTGCGCAAGAGAGTATGGGGAGGAGCAGAGGGAGAGGGAGAGAGAATTCCAAGCAGACTCTGCACTGAACCGGACATGAAGCTTCATCTCATGACCTTGAGATCATGACTTGAGCCAAAAATCAAGAGTTGGACCTTTAACTGACTGAGCCACTCAGATACCCTGTATGTCACAGATATCCTAAGAGAGAATGTTTCCTTAAATCTGGAAGAGCAAACATAGAGAACCAGCCATGTTTCAAAAAAGTCATAAAAACTATAATCATCCTTCTCAGTTCACTTAGTCCCATGTTCCTAATTTCTATCCCATTTGAATGTACTTTTTCCATTTGTCTGGAAATTCTTAGTTTAGTTTTATGATTTTAAGGATATCAGAAACCTATAATTGTCAAAGCCTATAAATTGTCAAAACTCCTTTTCATGAAGCTCCTTGAAGTCAAAACACATTTATTTAATTTATTTTTTAAAATATGTTTATTTATATATTTGACAGAGAGCAAAAAAGGGAATATAAGCAGGGGGAATGGGAGAGGGAGGAGCGAGCTTTGAGCAGGGAGCCTGATGTGGGGCTGGATCCCAGGACCTTGAGATCATGACCTGAGCAGAAGGCAGAGGCTTGCTGCTTAATGACTGAGCCACCCAGATGCCCCACCAAAACACATTTACAGGAGCATCACAATGAACCAAGAAGTGTAAATGACAAAAGACTCAAAAGTGGCCATGGTCAAAATCTGATGAGAGTTCACTATCAGGCAGTTGTCAAGAAAATGTGTTTATTTTTGTGACACACAATATTCCAACGATTAGCATCACACATGATGACATTCTACCATATGAAACATATGAAAACTTTAGGAATTTTCGTAGTTTCTGGAACAATTATAGCATTTACAGTATTACCTAAGAAGGTTTATCATCATCTATTTGGCAAGGATTCCATGTAACTTAATATACCAAATAAGCCTAATTCATCAAAAAGACTTCATTTAGAATTTGCATTTTGGGAAAGTTTCTAAAAACCTCAGATGGTTCTAAAGCACATGCCTAACTAGGATTACAATTATTATAAAACTGAATGTGTAATTATCCATTTAACCAAGGTGGTAATAAGAGTTCTACAGAAGGTTATACAGTTGTTAGCAAAATTTAGCTCCTCTAATATTGAGAAGACTTAACTTTCATCAGTAATCAAAGACCTATCAAAGACAAAACATAGAAACTTCGTTTTTCTGGACAGATAAAGGAAAAAAAAAACCACTTTGTTTACAATTTCTTATCAAGAGCAGAAAATCCAAGAAAACCTTTCTTTTTAACAAAGAGAAAATCCAAATTCCAACCTTATACCAGTGTTCTTTTAAAACTCAGTCATTTCAATCTTGGTCCTGACCACACATAAAATCCATTTCTAAAGATTCTACAACTTTCTTTTTCACTCATATTTTGTCCTAAGTTTTCCCTCTCTAAACAATCAGTCTCATTTCAGAACAAAAGTATTTCTTTTTCCCCTCAAAAAAAAATATATATTCTCATTCCTTATACTTTTTTTTACACATCTTCTACTTTCCTTATAGAGTACCTTTCCTTATTTCCAGCAGCCTCAACTGCATTGACCAGAACTGTAACTTTTAAAAAAACGTATCTCCAGTGAAAACTAAGTGAACTATCTATTATACCAGAATTCTTTAGCTTGACCAATTTGTGAACTATTTCATGATTTCTAGAAACACATTTTTTTCATAGCACAACTTTCAATAAAGCATAAAACATATTTACTAGCAGGCCCAAATTTATCTTTACTTTCTCTGTAATTGGAAGCCCAAAGCAGATAAACCTATGTTTAATAATTTATGTTTCAGTATCTCATCTTACTTGGAAAAGATTTAGATCAACAAATTCAACCCAATTCATCATTTCACCTAGTAAAACTTTAGTTTTAGGTTACCAAAGATTTTGAAAGCTATTTAAAATTTACCTATAAACTTTTCTATTAAATGACTTGCTCTTAATGGTTATCCATGATAACTTCATGAGACAGACAAAATTAGCTACCATTTTAGTCATCTTTGCTGACAAATTGCAATAGAGATAACGTGAGCTTACCTGACCTTCAGCCAACCTTGGTAAGGTGAAAGTGTTATATGCAATGTGACAACTTTAAAGATATGTCTACTTTAATTAAAACAACAACCTTGAATTGGCTTTAATATCAAATGTTTTTCAAATCACGTTGGCTTGAAAAACATCTGGCTTAGTTTTTACCCTTCTGAGTTTCAGAATCCCCAGTGTTTACAAGTTCTTGCCTTTAAACCAATTAAGTACATGAGCCTTTCCTACGAGAACTATTTGCAGGCTCAAGGTTAGTTTCAGCGGGACCCTACTGTTCAATTGTCCTGGTGAAAAAGTCACTTGAGCATTTAATTTACAAAGGAGATCTTGACTCAAAAGAGAAATGGGCATTCTGGCATATACAGAAAGCTATGTCTTAGCATGAGTTCCCCCAAGTGACGTTCTGAAGGCTGCAGGAATGATTACTGCTTTTCCAGCTACCCTGGTGACGGAGGTAGCCTCAGACGTTTTATTTTTTTATTTTATTTTTCTAAACTATTCCTCTTTTTTTTTTGAGAGAGAGAGAGAGATAGAGAAAGAGAGAGCACAGGAGCAGAGGCAGGGAGAGAGGGAGAGAGAAAATCCCAGGCAGGCTCCATGCTCAGCTTGGAGCCCCATGCGCGGCTCGATCTCATGACCTAAACTGAAGTCAAGGGTCAGACACTTAAGCCCCTGAGCCACCTAGGTGCCTTGCCTGAGGAGTTGATATGCCAGCTCAGCATTTCCTACCAAATATGCTATAACAAGTCAGTCGGTTCGTTCCACACTGTTAATTTTACCTGGGGCTCCTGTGGGAATCCAAAGTGGGCAGTTAACATTCAGTGGAGGCCCTGGGCCCCTTGATAGTGAGGATAGGAGGAGCAGGAGCCCATGGCCTTGGAGGCACGGAGGATGGAAGGGGCCAGAGCGGCCCAGGCCGTGGTGGTGCAGGACCGGGAGCTGGAGTGGGAGGGAGGGCCAGGGGCAGATGCAAAATCTGGACTGACATTCCTTTCTCTCCTCCAATCTCTCCCTCCTGCAAAATGCGTTTTCCCTGGTTGCCTTTCAGCCTTCTGCGCCTTGTGTTCAAAATAGGTCCTAATGGACTTTCTTTGGGACCAGGAGGAGTGTTCACCATCTGCGAGGCAGCACTTCAGAAGGAAGGCAGAAGAAACGAAACGATAAGGAAATGAGGTCCCGTGTACCTCTGTTAGCTTTCCTCCCCAAAAGTCAGAGACTCGCTGACTAAGCCAAATAGCTTCCTAGACAAGCTAAGACAACCAAACCCAAACCCCCTATCTGGAGTCAACTGAATGGGAGGCAGAAAACTGAGTCACTAATATTTGTGGAGACAATATTGAAGGCTTATGTCCAATGATCCCTTGTTGTTATAAAACAAATCGAACATGTTATAAAACAAATCGAACATGACCAGTTTTGCCCAAAAGTTGACTAAAAGCTGCCGCAACAAATAAACCAAATGCAAACGAACCAGTTCACAAACAAATCGGGTGAAAGTCCAACCTGTATTCCGCTCTCCAACAGGCCACGGCAGACAAATGCGAGCGAAGTGGCTTCCCCTCCACCCCAAGGAAAAGCCCGAAAGGCGGGGAGTGGAAGGGAGTCCAGCTGCGCGTGCCGGAGTGCCTTACCCTACTTCAGAGTCCGCAGACTGGCAGAAGTTTGTCCACGACTTGTCCCAACAGCCAGGGAAGCCCATGGAACCCAGGTCCCAGCAACTCCCAGGGACTCACCCGCAGAATCCCAGGGGCGAGGGCCGTGGGCCATGAGCGCTTTGTCCCAAGCTCCTCTGCTCCCGGAACAACAGGCCAATGATTCAAGGAGTGCGATGTTAGAGGAAAGCAAGCCACTTTATCTAGAAAGTCAAACCGAGGGCATGGTAGGCTATCTTCCCAAAGAAACATCTCCCCTCTGCATGAAATTCAAGCTTCTGTGATGTTAGCGGAAGGGGGAAACAGGAGCGGGGTTGAAGTGAAAAGGTGACTGACCTCTGCAGACATCTGAGGAAGGTCATTCCACTTCTTTGTCCTCTGTCAGTTGGTCTTTGCGCACAGAAGGGTGGTCCTGTAATGTCTGTAAATCTGAAACAGCACGGACCTTTCTATACATGCTTCCTTATCTCCTCAGGTGAGGGAGGTTTGGGGTGAAGAGCCCGTTTTGCAAATCTTAGCTGTAACTTGGCTACATGTGGGGCTAAGCAGGAGTTTCTAAGCTGTAGGTCACAGCAGCAAAGACTATAGAAGCAATATGGGGTCAGAAGTTCTAAGATTTTTTCCTTGTTACATAATGGCATTCTGGATCATGCAGAAGGTATATATCGAACTTCTTAATCAACAGCCGAATGATTTTCTAAAGTGTCCAGTTTTTCAATTATACCTGAGGTGTTTAAGAGTTATATTTGTTGCCTATCCTCACCAACGTGTAGTGTTTTCAGGTGTTCGCTTTAGCCATTCTTGTGGGTATTTAGTGGCATGCGTTGTGATTTTCATTTGTTTTTTCTTAATGACTAATAATATTGAGTTTAATTCTTTCTTAATAATTTGAGAACTTGCAGAGTGTCTCTTGTCCCTCTCTGCTAGACTGTCAGCCCCTGACAGCAGAAATGATACAGTTTTTCTTTTGCCTTATTTTTGGAATTTAATGTTCTTTATTCTTTAAAAGGGTTTTAATGGACCATTTCAAAAAATATAGAAAAATGATGACAACCTCTTGTCAACCTCTTGTGGATTCACCACCATGTATGAGAACCTTCAAGGCGAGCCTCTTGTGCGTCATCTTCTAACAACATTTGTATCAGGGCATCTGGGTGGCTCAGTTGGCTAAGCGACTGCCTTTGCTCAGGTCATGATCCTGGAGACACAGGATGGAGTCCTGCATTGGGCTCCCTGCTCAGCAGGGAGTCTGCTTCTCCCTCTGACCCCCTCCCCTCTCATGCTCTCTCTCTTAAGTAAATAAGTAAAATCTTAAAAAACAAACAAACAAACAAACAAACAAAAAAACCACAACTCGTATCCCCACATCTCACATAGGCAGATGTATTTTATTTATTCAATTTTTTAAGGATTTTATTTATTTTCTTGACACAGAGGGAGAGCGTGAGAGCAGGAACACAAGCAGGGGAAGCGGGAGAGGGAGAAGCAGGTTTCCCAAGGAGCAGAGAGCCCGATGTGGAGCTCAATCCCAGGACCCTGGGATCATGACCTGAGCCGAAGGGAGACACTTAACGACTGAGCCACCCAGGCGCCGCATGCGGATGTATTTTCCCTTCAGCTATCTTTCTTGTTCACAGATGTATCGCTGTGTTTAGAACAATGCCCAAACATGGAAGGGGCTCAGTATTTATCAGATCTTATTTTTTATACTTGGCTTATTTTATCTCACGGTGTTACCTCAACGACCGATCTTGCCTTCAAGTCAGCTAATTACTGGAGTTCTGCTTTCTTGGTGAATTTAAACAGAAGCATCATAAGCCTCGTTTGAAAACCACATCTATTCTCTGACTATTGTCAGAGGCATGGTGGAAGCTCAGAAATATTAACATTTCCTTTAAGCTCATCAACATCACTTGATCACTAGCCAAGATTTTTTTGGGTGGAACTGCAGTGTCTCTGGCTAAATCAGCCATGAAAATGAGCTGCGGTGATGGGAGCTTTCTAGCCGTTTTCTGAAGCTGTGTTTGGTTGAACACTGAATAGTTCATCATACCAATAATGGGGCTAGAAGAGAATTGCTTGATTCTGGTTCAATGCTGCTTTAATACATACATCGTAAAACTGTCTGTCAGGATGGAATAAACAATCAGAATAGCCTGTAGCAGAAAAACATTCCTGGGCTGATGATTGGGCCAAAGTAAAACAGATGTAAGTCAAATTTCTGGAGCCCACCTCTTTCGAAAGCATAATTCACAAGGCAAAAGTCCTCCAGGAAACCTGGTTAAGATAGATAGGACTGCCTGAGAGGTAAGACAGGTAAATACATTTCCCATATTCCTCATTGCGGCCCACAATTAATCTTGAGCTACAATGCTTCCAAGTCCTCTAGTAGGTTTTGAGAAAAGCAGATGCCTAAAAGGAAGGACGGACCTTTAAAACCGCGAGTTACATGGGATTGCCACAGCTTTGTTTTCCCAGAGAATAGCAATGACTCAAAAAGCTTAATTAAGAGGCGCTATGGCTTCGTGACTTCAGTTTGTGTCTGCGTTTCCCTCTCTGCGGTGACTCAGACAAGGTATGGCGGGTGCATTCGTTGAAACAATCCTTTTCCACAGTTGGCTTTTCAAGCCACGGGCTGTGGAGTATGTGACACAAAAATATCACATTTTGAAAGCAGCAGTTTAACCATTTCTGTTAATCCTCATGTCGTGGTTAGATGCCAATAGCTCCATGAAGGCTACAGTTGAAAATAGCAATTATTTTAAAGTATGTCTCTTTTGTACACCACTAGTAAATTGGATTATGTTTTCTGAGCCTCCCGGGGGCATTAGCCAAAGCATATCTAAAGCTTTTCCAGTATTATAAATCATCTTTATAGGCTCACAGATATTTTATAATAAAGGTTGGGATTTCCCTAATCTTTTTAATGTGAAATTCATGTTTCCTTCTCTCCATTAATCCTTATCCCATTTCTGTGACTCCACTCACACATTACATTTATCTAGGCGATCAGCCAAAGTGGAGAGCTTGTTTACTTTCTTCTTAAAGCCAGTCTTCTCATCCGAATTACCCACGGTAGATTAGAACTCTATTCTGACCTTGCCGCAAGAAAGCAGGTAACTCGGCTACTCTGAATTATGAGTAGGGGACAGGCTTATAAATTACCCACTTGTTTTGTCGGTATTAACGTAAAAGAGGCAGCTTTTCTTTTGAGGAGCACATTAAAGTTTGTGAGAAGAATAGAAGACTTCCTTTTGTGTACTCAAAAGGAACTAAACTGTAACACTATGGCACATTTTAAAAACTGCTTATCATTGGCGACTTTGTGTTTGTGTTTGGATGTATGTCCACACAATTACATGACATTTTAATTTAAAAAGGAAATTCCTAGCTGTCAGTCTATTTTAATTCTGAGCTTTATTTGCCCCTCTAGAGGCTCTCCTCCAACCCCATCCCGAAGTTAAAAACAGAATCAAAATCAAACAAGAATAAATAAAAGCCACTTGACAAAGAGCTTCAGCCTAATGATCAATAACGTATTTAAGGGGGGAAATGCCACTAAAATCTGAAACTATTTAGGTGTGGTTTTTAATACAAAATCAGACAAGGAATTGTTACTGGAGAGGTTTGCTTTAGCTTCAGGAAGAGGAGGTAGTAGATACCTCTTAAATCAATGTGATTCAGAATTTTAGGTAAATATTTCATATAGACATAGCTCTGCACTGCATAATAGAAATAAAATTTCCTATCAGTTAATGTGTATGTGTGTGTGTTTGTATTCTTTTGACTTCAAGTAATAGAATATCCACCATGTATTACAAGGCTTAGCAAAAGTAATGTAATTAACTCATTAAAAAAGAAGTCCAAAGGCTAGGGGCTTTCAGGATTGGTTCAACAGCTTAATGACATTATGATGGAGTCAGGTCTTTCTGTATTTGGTTTCTCTATCCTTGGAGTTTTATTTTGGAGCTTAGGTGTACTTAAACCTCTTGGATGTAAGAATGTAGCTAAGTTTAGGTATCACATATGGAGATGACAAGATCTTCCCATAAAAAAAAAAAAGGTAGTTTCTTTCCACATATCTTTTTGTAAAAGGAAAGAGAACATTTTCCCAAAGTTTTTTTTTTCTTTTTTTTTTAATATTTTATTTATTTGACAGAGAGAGATCACAAGTAGGCAGAGAGGCAGGCAGAGAGAGAGAGAGAGAGAGGGAAGCAGGCTCCCTGCTGAGCAGAGAGCCAATGCGGGACTCGATCCCAGGACCCTGAGATCATGACCTGAGCCGAAGGCAGCGGCTTAACCCACTGAGCCACCCAGGCGCCCCCATTTTCCCAAAGTTTCTGAGCAAACTTCCCTTTGGATCTATTCTTCTGGGACTGGGTCTCATACCCATGACCTAGCTGCAAGGAAATTTAAGAAAACTATGTGTGACATTTTGAGACTCTGTAGTTAAATGTCATTTGGACCACCGAGGAAGAAATGGGGAGGGGGGGAACCTGCCAGTTGTCTACCAACAGTTTATATCACATTTTATCACTGTTTTTAGTAAAATAAATTATTAAGAATTAAGTGTAATTTATTCAAAATAAATTTTTGTTTGCTTTTGCTAAGGAGTTTGTATCCATACATTACAGATATTTTTGGAGAGATTCGAAGGTTAATTCTAATTAAGCTTCTTGAGTTTCTTTCAAGTAAATTTTAGAAATCCCTCTTAAACATACTCAGAAAAGGAAAAGAAAGTTTATTATGATATTTCTGTTCTAAGAAATAAAAAACAATAGGATGTGATTAGCTAAACCAGATCACGCTCTTTCAATGGAAAGGGCAAAGACCAACTGACTAGTAAAATAATCAGGAAACAAGGCCCTCAACATGGACAAAGGCACAAGGAAAATCAATCAGATTAAATAGACATCAAAGCTATAATTATATTCTGCAGCTGATGTAGAACTGAAAACACCAGGACACCTGTTTTGTTCAAAGCAAAGCTAAATTTTATAGACAGAGTGTGAGAGGCAGAGGGCAACATTAAATCATCTCTCTTCATTTGGCTTGATTTACTGGGGCAACATCTAGATTTTCCAGGGGTAGGACAATTCCATTTGGGGGAAAAAACAGACAAATAAAAAGAATCAAACAACAAAACAAAGATGTTAACTTCTTCTGAATGTTCTAGAATAGGAATACTTTGAAAGCATATTTCTCTTTTCATAGTTTTCTACTTTAATCTAAAATGAATACAGGTCCTCTCCAGAAAACAAACAAGACTTCATGCAAAATATTGCTCAACAACACTGTGTAAGCAGGGATTTAGAAATTCTCACAATAACTTCCTTTATTGTCTCCTTTTGGTAGAAAAGAAAACACCTTTGAGAGTCGCAAAGGGGACTTAAGATGGCTGGTTTAGTAGGTCCTCAACTAAAGGAGCAGAGCCTAAGGCCTGCTATATTTCAACCAAAGACAAAGAAGACCTTCCAGGTTTCCACTAAGCACCAAAATAAATGCAATACTGGCTGCATTTAATTGAGGATTAATAAAGAATACAGACCTGACAGCACATTATTAAGGAGTTATTCCACCCCCTGAAAGATAAGGTGCTTTTCTGACAAAAACGAAAACAGAACATTGACATTTTCTTTAAAAAAAAGAAGAAAAAAAAAAGAAACACAATGAAAAAACTTCATCCTAATGAAAATAGGGAAATACCATTTTATTAATCCATTAATTTTTCAGGAATAAAGACTTCTTATGTTCTTCATTATCCTAAAAGTCAAAATCTCCATTTCAATAGAGTGTTTTTAAGGGGAGGTGGAGGAAAGTTCTAATGAATATTTATGTCTAATTCTATCTGGATTTGCTTGGTGACAGAACACAAAACCTTTTCATATGCGTTTAAAAATGTGTATGGAAGCTAACATGAAGAACAAGATTGGCATCACATTCAAATTGCGAGAGTTGGAGGTACTGCAACAGGCCATTGCAAAGGTCTTAACAAATCATTATTTTGCATGGTAACAGACGGCTTTCCCTCCAAGACACGATACCGCAAAACCAGTAGCCATTTCACTGAAGCCTAATTGAGCTAAGACATTAGATTTAAGCCTATTTCAACCAGCAGCAGCCATGAAGAACCCAGCATCTGATTATTTCTATTAGTTCATTAAGTCAGAAAATATTTATTGAACACCTAATATTCACTCTGGTGGATTCTGGGGACACGTCAACGAATAAATCATGGGTTCCGCTCTCAACTTGAATCTTCTTTCTCATTATTTTTTTTTTTCTACAGGGTCTAAGAAAGAATTCTGAAGCCAGTTTTTGAGAGATTCTCCAGTAATGCTATTGGCCCCCAAAACATAGACACCCATGTGGATGATACACATACCCTCCAGAATCTATTTTAAGTATAGCTTTATAAAGAGACTTTTTCCCAACCCTCCTGTCTCCAAATAACATGTACCTCAATCTGTTAAGTTGGACTTTTATGAACACTATTATGTTAAAAAAATTTACTTCCATAAGTAGTTTAATTTAAACCAGAGGAGAGATAATGATTGCAAAATTAATATAGTTGGAAATATACCTACAGTGGTGCATGATAAAATCTCTGAATGATCTTAATTAATCAGCCTGTTAATGACCATTGGTTTAGTGCCCATCGTTCTTACATCCCCACAGCCAAGTGCCCAGATACCACCAGACCCAAGACTCTGCTGGCATTTTTATTTCTTAGAATGTACTTCCTTATCTCAGGACCTTAAGAGAATGGCATGGGTATTGAGAAATATTTATCTGCTCTAAGAGAAATAGCAATGCAGGCATGATGATAAATGTGTTCACGTACCTGACAAATACTTATTGGGTGTCTGAAATCTGTCAGTCAGTGTTCAGGCAACCGAGGATACTGTGATCTCCGCTAGGTTGGAGCTTCAATTCAAGAGTGATGTTGGGGACACATGGGGTGCCTGGGTGGCTCAGTCAGTTAAGTGCCTGCCTTCAGCTCAGGTCATGATCTCAGGGTCCTGGGATGGAGCCCACATCGGCTTCCCTATTTAGCGGCAAGTCTGCTTCTCCCTCTTCCTCTGCCTTCCCTTTGGACTGTGCTCTGCAACTCTCTTTTTCAAATGAATAAATAAAATCTTAAAAAAAAAAAAGATGGAGACACAGATAAGAAAATAGGCAAGTGGGCAAGTATGATTACAGCTGACCCATGAACAACATGGGTTTGATCTGCGAAGGTCCACTTAGATGAGGATTTTTCCCATAAATACAGTTTTTTTCTTTATGATTTCCTTAATAACATTGTCCTCTAGCTTACTTTAAGAATACAGTATATAATATATATGGTATGCAAAATAAGTGTTAATTGGCTCTTTATATTATCAGTAAGGCTTCAGGTCAATAGTTGGCTATTATTCGTAGCTAAGTTTTATGGGAAGTCAGAAGTTAGGTGCAGATTTTTGATCAGATGGGGTCAGCACCCCTAATCTTCACATTGTTCAAGGGTCAGCTGTGTTTTGAAAAATGGTAAGAATAATCAAAAATAAAAGAGAAAAAGAGGGTAGAGAGTCACCAGGTTTAGTTCTTCAATGGCCAGAAAAGGCTTCTTGAAGGTATGGAACACTAGCCTCAGGGTTAGAAGAGACTCCACTGTGACAACCTGGAGGGGTGCAGGTCTCCCCTGAAACTAGCAGCACCATTAAATTTCTGTAGATGATTTACACTTGGTGATAGGGGTCGGGGGCAGGTGGGGGAGACCATGGTGTGAGACGTGGCTTTTCAACAGAAATTTAGATTTTCAAAGGAAATTGCCTTTTTAACTGTTGGCAAATAATTGGAACTTAAAATACTTTGCCTCCCAACACGAAGCCATTGGGAACCAAGTATGTGCGGGGGCTGGGTCAGGGTAGAGGACTGCCAGTGCTCTGAATCTCTACTCTAGGTCTTTCTTCTGTTCTAGATGATCTAGGGCTAATCTAATAAAATAATCTGGCCTAAAATGTTAATGGCAGATGGTGACTTACTGTGTATATCTCCTAGAGATGATATTTAAAATTTAACAGAACTTTCCAAGAAATGTTAATGATAATGCATCCTGGAAGGAGGGACTGCTCAGCCATAGTGATCTGGCTCACTCTCCCTCAAGTCACAGCTATAGGCTTCCACCCAGTCTCCCCCACTCGTGGACACAAAAACAATGAGAGCTAAACTGATGGTAATTGGCATAATGATTAAGATCATTCAGAGATTTTATTATGGTATATTTCTAAATGCATGAATTTCCCAGTCATTTCCTCTCACCTGGTAAATGAAAATAAATGGAAGGAAAGAAAATGAAAATTGGACACATAGGTTCTTTCATTTAATAAGGGAATAGCATGCAGACATTCTCAGTAATGCTTTATAAAATTAAAATAAAACATATGCTTTACAGTTCGAAGTGAATTCTATTTCACTATTGCATTTTAAGTTTTGCTTATTTTTAGGTTTACTTGGAATTATTTTCCATTGCCTCTTTATCTAACTCCTTCATCACATCTCAGCAAAAATGTCAAAACTTGGCTATGATTCCTGGAAAAATCATGCCACGTACTGTTAATGCCTCACCATTTCTAAGCAGAACCTTTATTCTTCCCACCTCGAGGCATAGAAAGTATTGTAAGCAATTTTTTATTAGTTGTTTTTTTAACTTTATATTTTTAGAGCAGTTTTAGGCTTAGAACAAATATCGAGGAATGTACAGAGATTTCTTATATACTCCTTACCCTGCCACATGCAGACCCTCCCTTCTTATCAATATCACTCATTACAGTGGTGTATTTTTTTACCCAGGATGTACCTACACTGACAAATCATAATTACCCAAAGTCCATACTTTACCTTAGGGTTCACTGTTGGTATTGTATATTCTATGAGTTTAGAAAAAAGTATAATGACCTGTCCATCATTATAATATTGTACCAAATATGTTCCCTGCCTAAAAATCCTCCGTGCTCTGCCTGTTCATCTCTCCTCCCTCTGACCCCTAACCACCACCGATCTTTGCACCATTTTCATACTTTTACCTTTTCCAGAATGTCGTATAAGCTGGAATCGTATAGTATATAACCCTTTCAGATTAGCTTCTTTCATATAATAATTGTATCTTTTCATGACTTGATAATTCATTTCTTTTTAGTGCTAATATTCCATTGTCTGGCTATACCGTGGTTTATTTATCCATTCCCTTACAGAAGAACATCTTGGTTAGCTTGTACGTTTTGGTAATTTTGAATAAAGTGGCTAGAAATACTCATGTGCTTTTTGTGAGGACATAAGGTTTTTGTGTGGCTTTTGTGTGGACATAAGTTTTTGACTCATTTGGGTAAATACCAGGGAACGTATGAGGGGGGCACTGGGTGGCTCAATTGGTTAATCGTCAGCCTTCAACTCAGGTCCTAATCCCAGGGTCCTGGGATAGAGTCCCCATCTCATCGGGCTCCCTGCTCAGCGGGAAGCCTGCTTCTCCTTCTGCCTGCCACTCCCCTGCTTGTTCTCTTTCTCTGTCAGATAAATAAATAAAATCTTAAAAAAAAAAAAAGAATATGACTACTGGATCTTATGATAAGAGTATGTTTAGTTTTATGTTTGTTAGTTCTGTAAAGAAAACAATACCACAGTTCTCCATCTGTTTATAGAATTAAGTGCAGATTTTCTTCCATCAGGTCTATTTCACAGTTAGATGATGATTTCTGAGACACTTGACCAAGTTTTGTTTTTCTTTTAATGCTGAAACATTTCACACCTGCAAAAATGGATGAAAATTGGACCCTAGAATATGTTAAATAATGAAATCTTTCTTTGAAAAGAATTATTAAAGTAAATGAGTAAAAACTGTCCTGAATAAACTCTTTTGGAAAACAAAGTATTCACGTTAGAAATGTATTTTAAAATTGAAACAACTACCCTATTTAGATTTTACCGTGAAGAAGGAGGAGGAGGAGGAGGAGACGGAGGAGTCGGGGGATGGGGGAAGGAGGACGAAGAAGATGAAGAGCAGGAAGAAGGAGAAAATTAAATGAAATATAATAATAAGATAAACCATTTTTTGAAGAAATCTTTCTTTACTTTTCACCAACGACAGATGGTATCAGGAAGGGGCGGTGAGATCTTCTATCTTGCTAATAACAGCAATAATTTTAAAGATAAAGATAAGGATAAAAATCTCCCACATGGTTAGGAAGTTAACATTGGAACCAATTCATTTTGAATTAAAAGCTAGAACCATCTACTGTGAGACAAACACGGTCATGAAAATCACACCTGACTCAAAGGCCTTGATTGTTTTTAGGGTTTTTTTCTTTCTTTATAGTTCATTGTTCTTTTTTATTTTTCTGTATTTTCCTGGTTGTTCTCATGACTAGGGGAGGAGCACACTGCTTCAGTTAGCAAATTTTCACCTGCATGCAACCACTGAGAAATTACCTGCAGTATATTTCTTTTTCTTTTGAAAGTCTTAGTGAATGTTATGTACTTTGAAGAGGATAAAATACATAATATCGATCCAGAGGGAAAGTATCTGCTGCATAGACTTCCTTTTCCAAGAAAATGAAGAAAACTGTTTGTTCTTAAAGAATGCCATTTGACCTCTCAGTTATGTTGTCTATTTGGGGGATATAATGGGCTATAGGCTGTTCTTTCTGCAAAATGAGCTTGTTTTGAAGCTAGATGGTGGTTCAAAAAGTGATTTTTTTTAACCTACATTAATACAGTGTATTAGTGTAATTACACACAACAAATTATAACATACATACCAAATTGCATTTTGGTGTCAATTTTAAATTTTACTTTGCTAAGGAACTGGGGAGGGGGGAGGGAGGATTCTCAGTTAAGGGCAAATAGGATAAAAGAACCCGTTACTTTTTTTGCATAAAAAGGATGCAACACCCCAGGGCTCATATTGATTCATTTGTTGTTCTTCCTCTAATATTAGAAGCAGCATAGAGTCTACCTTCCAGTTCCATTCAAATTTCATCACTAATTTGCCATGTAAATTTTTGCTTTACTCGTCTTAAAATTTTGTAATATAATAATAACAGGACTAATTGTACCTTACACCTGAATAATTAAGAATTTACACTTAAAATAAAATATCTCATAAGATGTCATAAAAGGAGGGTGAGATATTGGTTTAAAATTTATTAATAACTACATCTATTGAACTGTGACCAGAAAATATGGCCTTTAATTATACTCAAAAAGGAATTTAGTGCAGACTCTTCAGAGAAGCTGGAATCTGGATGGGGGAGTTGTGAGTGTGGGACTCGGCTGTGAGATGGAACCTGCCAGGCAGCTTTGGATCTTGACTTTGGAAGCAGCACTTTGAGGATCTGTTCTCTTCAGTTTGGCTGCTGAGGATGTAGTTTGATTATTGTTAAGTCACTTAAAGAAAGTAAGCGAGTAGCCGGGTGAATAGTTTTACTTAACCCCCAGTTCCTATGAGGTCTCAGAACCCTCCGTTCGAATCCCCATCTTCAAGCTACTTATCATTCCATCAGCAAAGAGCTACTTATTCTATCTCCAGAATACATTCTTCAGTGTAAAATAAAACCTGCTCTATAACCACAGCTGATGAGATGCACTCAATGACTAAAACACCCCATGGAAGGAAATCCTATTTCCTCCTTTATCCATACATTCTAGTGTTAATAATTTTTTCTAGAAGTAAGTTCTTTATTTACAAACCTCAAGCCTCCTGCCTAGTCATTATCAAAGGAAACAAACAATGATGCAACACTGAGCACAAAACCAACAGTCCTCAGCAACTGGGAAGTATATAATTTCTGAAAGTATTTTGTTCATTCAAAATTAAGATGCATTTGATGAATGGTATTTGACAGAATTAATATTTAAATTATATAATATTTCATTGCCCTCTAAATCGTGTAACCATTTTTAAAGTGTTTGATATAATTGATTTAATATGTAATGTTGTCCTCCCAATAAATGATGGGGCATATAATAACACCTTTGAGCAGGGAAGGGAGGATTATGAGTATCTAAGTTTGGTCTACAGCTGTAAAGCTAGACTGCTCTCTGTAACCAGGGTTCATGTTCTCCCTACCTCTAATCATGTTCTCAGGCTAAAGGAGAGTTAAGGTTCCTCAGCCAAGCAGGCAACTTTCTCCCATTTATATTTAGAGTTCATATTTGCAAGCCAATGAAACCATCAATTCCCCTTTCCTGTAAATAGGGAAACCTTGTCCAAATTTTCAACCTCAATAACTTCTCCAGTGTGCATATAACTATATACACTACACCAGTCCTCCACCAAAACTGGGGGACAATATAGCAAGAATTTCTTGTTCTACTCTCTCAGCCACTCTTTCCACTGTCTGAAAATATATCATTACATATTTGTTTTCTGTCTCATTTCCCTCCTCAACCACCATGTAAGCTCCATGGGGATAAATACTTTGCCTTGTTTATTGCTGTATCTCCACTGCCCAGAACATAGTAGGTGCTCAACAAATGTTTGTTAAATGAATGAATGAATGAATGAATGAAGGCTCATGTCTAATGAGCATTATTTGGTTAAAAACTAAAATGAAGCAGGCAGGAGGAGGGTAAACTTGGTGGGGAAGTTTTGTAGGGCCTCTTAGGGTAGGTATAGAATGCAATGAACACAGCCAGAGGGAATCCTTATGTCTTCATTGTGGGAGGGGTGGGCATCCTGCTCCCCCAAAACCCCTATCTCTAGCCAATTGCTATCATACAAAGTGGAGGGTCCCATAATGTCAGATCGGGTAATTTTTCAAGACTAGATGCTTGAATTTCAAACCCAAACCTAGAATGTAACATGTTGGCTCTTTCTTCTTTTCCATAACATTGTGTAGAGTTTAAGTAAAATACATCTTTGCACAGGATCTGGTTTTTGGATGGCCCATTTGTGACCTCTAGTCCAATCTACTTCGCCATTTGGAAATGAGTTAGGATGAATCAACTCTTCTTTTTCTAATATAAATAATACTGAGAGTATTAACCGTCTCCCTCATTCTCAATTTCAAAACCGTGATTTTGTTACATCAAGATCTCTGTAGCCATCAGTTTCAGAAAGTGGGAGATTTCACTGTGGGTGATTGGTGCTTGCCTAGCATATTTGACTTTGAGGGTGGACTTTTCCTTTTAACAGCTCCCTCCTCTATCTGACAAAATTATTTTTAATAATTATCATGAAATAAAACTAATAGTCACCAGAAAAGTAATCAAAATAGTGATGATTTCTTTTGTTCACATATAGTCATGCCATTAAAAAAAATTTAAGAATAAAATAAATATTATGTTCAAAAAAGGAAAAATATGATGAATTGATTTTTTTTAAAGATTTATTTATTTATTTGATAGACAGAGATCACAAGTAGTCAGAGAGGCAGGCAGGGAGAGAGGAGGAAGCAGGCTCCCCACTGAACAGAGAGCCCGATCGGGACTCGATCCCAGGACCCTGAGATCATGACCTGAGCCAAAGGCAGATGCCTTAACCCACTGAGCTACCCAGGCGCCCCTGAATTGATATTTTTTAATGATCTTAATTTTTTTTTTATTATACAAAGGGGAAGATTACCTATCTACATGGTGATCTGTTGCTAAATGAATAATAATAACATTATGTTTTCTTGTTCAAGCCTCACCTCTTACAAATTTGTCAGTGATTCCAGTAGAATACACTTTTGACTACTAAGTTCATTAACAAGTGTGGCCAGATTGTTTATTCTATCTGTGCTTATCGTCGATCCAAGAATGTCTTTTATTAATTTTAATTTTGAATATTACTCTCAAACAACAATTACACAAATAGGGTAAGTCTTAGAAGTAAGAAAAAGCTTGTCGAAAATTTATAAAACTCTCATTTCACAATAAATTCCAGCAATCCCAATACTCGCCACATATTTCTTTCTTTGGAATTGATTCTAGCAGCTTTCAAATGCCTGTGCAGTCAAAATGTTTGAACATAAATAAAACTCAAAGTGGCTACATAAAAAAGCAGAATGCAAGTAACAAGTGCTGTTTCATCATTTTTACGATCACAGTACTATCATTGTTTATTTAAAACCTGTTTACAGAATACAAAGTTCCAGAGGCCTTGGGGCGGAAATTATATCCGCACAAGCTCGAAGAATTTTGAATTGTCCTGGACTTATAACCAACAATTCTCCAAATTTTTCTCCATAAAAAATACAATGGTTATCAAAGTATAAATCATTTCTTTCTCTCTCTCTCTCTTTCCTTAAGGATTTTATTTATTTATTTGAGCGTGAGAGAGAGTGCAAGCACAAAGGGAGAGGAAGAAACAGATTCTCCGCTGAGAAGAGAATCCAACTCAGGGCTCAATCCCAGGACCCTGAGATCATGACCTGAGTGAAAGGCAGTTGCTTAACCAACTGAGACATCCAGGTGCCCAGGATAAAATCTGAAGCTTACATATATTTATTATTAAAACTCAGTAGTAACCCCCTCAATTTTTAGCATTTATATCAAAAGACGATGTTTTCGGGTAGGAGTATTTTATTACTGACCTTGTTTGGAATTGCTGAAGCTAAGTGAAAATAAAAAACAATGTCTTATAGTTGGTTCTATTATTATTTTAAATTCTCTACACACATCATACTCCGGTTTTGTCTGCACTGGCGTGTACAGATCCCACAGCCATCCTTGAAAGGTTGTAGGAAAACAGTAGTAAATAGAGGGAGGCAAAGAAATTAATGAGGAAACGTGTAATAGATGCACGTGACCCTATTCCACTTTCATGAAGATTTTTGCAAATTGTCTTATGTTTACCCTCTGGATCTGATTTTTCTATATATGCTAAGGTAATTCATTGTTCATCTTTGAAGAGGAAGGATTCCCTGAGGATGCTTAAGTAACTGAACTATGGTATTCCTCAGTTCACCTGGGGTAACATTAGCCCTTTTGCTCCCCAGGGCCAGAATGTGGGGCCATGACGACTGCCTGCTTTTGGCTCTTATTTCAGCTGTTTCTGGCCCATGGGCTGTTTATTGTATTGTTGAGTCCAGTTATGGTTTTATTTTACCTATTACATTTCATCTACCACTATTCTGTTTTCACAGTAGAGATGGGTCCAGCAGAGCTTGGACTTAGAGCCAGCATCGCTATTTTCTATTGGCATGTACATATGCAACCTCATTTGTAACTTTATTTAAAATTCTAAAAAGTTCAGGGGTGAAACAGTAGTGGTTATCTCTGGGGAGATGAAGATGGAGCTTAAATTAGGAGTGGGGTCAAAAAATAACTTTAATCTTGTCTGTAATATTTTAAGTTTTGGGGGAGACTGTAGAAATATATTTATTAAGTAATTTAAAATTCACATAAACATCTTAATGAAGTAAAATAATGAAAATGAGGAATGAAAGTATTTTATAAATGCCTACTGGTTTGTTTTTTTTTTTAGGTTTTAACTGAGAAGCAAAATTTTAGCTCTATTAAATTTTAATCTATTTATGTGATGTATTTAATGGAACTTTAAAAATATATATTATGTTGTTGCACTTCTTACTTTTACTAAAAGACATTTAAATTTTAAAAATTGACAAATTATTCACAATGTATAAAAAATATAAACTGAAGTATTATAATGAATTGTAATGAACCCTTTACTTCTCTAGCCTAAGATCTAGAGATAGAAATATACTTCTGTCACCATTTTTGTGAAAGTAATCAATTTACTAAGAAAACTCAATTTTCTATGGTAGTTCTTACTCACTGATACATAACATAATGCGTAAATACCTTAATTGGATTGTTAGGTAAGATTTCAATGATTCACATATGATACCAAGACAAAGCCTCTCTTTAAGAACAGCTCAACATGATTCATATCCTGCACTATATTTTAAGAAAATGAAAAAGAATAGAGCAACAATTATAAAAGCAGATGGGACAAATACTTTAGAAGCTGTTTTGGTACCTATAAGGGTTGTAGAACCACCTGGCTAAAAAAGCAAAAGAATGCTCATCGTGATAATCTTATATAGCATAGCTATTGGGAAGAGCTTTTCGGGGGGACATAATGAACCCAAAGACATTCAGATGTGTCTTTCTCTTACATGTGGCAGTTGGTGCATATCCATTTTTTAAAAAGCCATATTAGTTTTTAAATATAAGCTTAAGAGAAAAAAGTCTAGGGCATAAATTAATTTTTACATTTATTTTCTTCTATTTTTAAAAGATTTTTTTAAAGATTTTATTTACTTTTTTATTTGGGGGGGTTGTGAGTAGGGGGAGGGGCAGAGGGAGAGACAGAGAATCTCTAGCCAACCCTGCACTGAGTGCAAAGCCTGATAGGGGCCTGATCCCCCAACCCCGAGATCATGACCCGAGCTGAAATCAAGAGTCGGCTACTCAACCAACCAAGCCACCCGGGCACCCCTTCTCATTTTTATTTTTAAGTAATTTCTACAACCCAATGTGGGGCTCAAACGAGTGTCCCTGAGATCAAGAGTCTCATGCTCTTCCAACTGAGCCAGCCAGGCACCCCCACATCATTTTAAACCAATATTTGATGTCTCAAAATGGTCTTCTTTCTAATCCTAATTTTAATGGCATGACTATAATGCAAGTTTTCAAGGGACATTAGTACCTGGGATTTATATTGAGGCAATACAATGTACAATTCTATCTGTGGAACCAAAGACTAATATACATTTGATAGGAGTATAAAGAGTTTTGAACTTTTCCAGTGAGATATCAATTATCCATAGAAGATAGAACCATTGATCTCATGGTTGACTCAACCATGACTGTACATTAGAAACACTTGGAGACATTTTAGGACTCCTACTAGCCACACCACACCCTGATCAGTTATATCAGATTTTCCAGGGAAAGTGGAACTCTGGAATCAGCATAATTTTCCTATGTAATTTTGATGGGCAGCTCAAATTAAGCATCACTGAGTTAGAAGTTACCATAATAACTAATGCCAAAAGTAATTTTCTTTTAAAATATTATATCGTGAAGCTCACTCTTAGATTTTGTTGAGAGGAAAGTTGAAATGGGATTTTTAGGATTTATCACATTTATTCTTTCATTTATCTATCCACACATCCATTTATTCAAAGGGCACTTACTGAGTTCCAACATGTGCCAAACTGAGCTGAGTTTATCATCTTAAATTAGAGAAATTATCCTTTCTTGTGAAAATTTAACCCCCAAAAATGAAGCAAAGGAATAGTTTCATAACAACTGCAATTCAGACTAACATGGAAATGATTTTGATTTTGTCAACTAGAGGTCTTCTGTTGTAACTCTTTTCTGCTTGAAAAGATATCTTAAGGGGAATGGGCTTAATGATACTCAGGTAAGGGGATTCCTGGAATCAACAAATTGCATAGAGGTCATTATAAAACTCTTATGTTTAGTGTAAAGGGTCACCACATCATCCACAGAAAATTTTGCTTTTATGACTTTTTCCTTTAGAAGTCACACTGTAAACAAAAACCCTTTAAAGTTGCTTCATTACTCGTCTTGATAGCTGAAAACAAGCCATGGATCCAAGGTATTAATGAAAGTTATCATTTATGCAGAACTTACCATAAGGCCTCTTCTAAGCACCTTTGACATCCATGCATTCCTCATAACAATCCTGTAAGGTAGATACTAGCATTATCTCCACTTTTAAAACAAGGAAATGGAGTTCCAGAAGGGGAAAGTAAAATGTCCAAGGTCAGCTATGGCAGCTTGAAGTGAACCTCAAAACTGGGTGATGAACTTCAAAACCAAGAGTTGAACCAAGACCATTGGTTCCAAGGTCAACTTCTAATCTCAAGTGTGCTGAGGAGCAGCACCAGTGGCATCCAGATGATGCAGAATCCCAGGCTTCACACCTGACCTACTCACCAATACCTGCATTTTAGTAAGATTCCTGGATGATTCATATGTACACTACAGTTTAGGAAGTAATCTATAATCCTTGTTTTATGTCCTCTCATAGATCTGATATGGTCAATTTTATGAGCTGCTTATGAAAGTGTAGATACATATATGTGGTGTTGGTATAGGCTGGCATAATAAGGAGCCCAGTCTAGAACACAGAAATAAGGTACATCCGATTGTCTTCTAAAACAGTGGTTCTCCAGTTCTCTTGTAGAGAGAAATCACACCGGTGCTTGTTAATAATACAAAAAATTATTCCCTAATCACTGACCAATTGAATCAGAATCTCCAAGGGAAGGCCTGAAAATACACACACACACACACACACACACACACACACACACACACACATATTTTATTTATTTATTTGACAGAGAGAATGTGCACAAGCAGGGGAAATGGAGACAGAGGGAAAAGGAGAAGCAGGCTCCCTGCTGAGCAGAGAGCCTGAGGCGGGGCTTGATCCCAGACTCTGGGACCATGACCTGAGCCAAAGGCAGATGCTTAACTGACTGAGCCACCAAGGTGCTCCATTGTAAACAAATCAGAAGATAATAAATCAAGAAGGGTCCTAAGTCATTCTACTTATGAGTGAAGTTTGGGCACATTGTTCTAAGTTAAGCCTTAAAATCAATAAATAACGAAGACACAAAATCACTAAATTTGAAAAACTGTATCTTGATTGAAAGTACTGTATTATCATGTCTAGAGAAATAAGTGTTCATCAAAAAGGAAGCTTGTTGGCCATAGAAGCATTGAAAAGAACTTCTCAGAGACAAAAGACGACAGGGCTCAGAGCATACTCAGCTCTGACGAGGGAAGAAATTTTCCAGAATGAAGGATGGGTCTTTTGAAGGTGTATCACACTATGGGGATGGATGCTCCAGGCTTGAGGCCTGATGACATTAAATGCTGGAATCATATAATTAACTCTACTTGCCCTGAGTCTATTCTCAGCAAGCAACCTTCTGATGAAAGCTTGACTTCCTAGGCAGTGTGCTTGCGGGGAGAGAAAATGCATCAGCTGAGGGATAGGAATGTTCAGTTCAAGTTCTCATTTTAAATCAATAATCTGGCACTCATGTTTTATCCATCAGTGTTCTGGACTTTAATGTCCGTCCACCCATGGGAGCTATGTCCCCTTTATGCTGTAAAGGTATGATTCTGAGCCTGCATTGCTGAGGTGTAGTGAAAGGTAACGCAGCCAGTCTGTGTGGAAAGATCTGTCTGGATAGACCTGCTGTAGCCCTTTCATTCGGAGATTTTTCTCATTTGTCTTTCTGATCATCATGCCAATCCCATGTAGCCCAAGGCATGTATCTGCTAGGGGGTGGGAGGATTATAGGGAAGGAAATTAGGGAATGGAAAAGTTCTGGGAAAAAAAAACAAACGTGGAAGAAAAAGCCAAGGTACTCTTCAGTTTATAACAAAAACAACAGGCATGTGCAGCAGGACAGTGACTCTGAAGGACATGTTTTAAGAATGGATTTGCTTTATTTCTTTGACTTTCCTCCCTCTGACCCATTTAAATTAATAAGCTAGCCTGGAAAACTAGGAATGATTTTAAGATCACAGGGTTTTCTTAAAATGAAAAGAAAATATGTTTTCTGTCTTAGGATTTGCTGTTCATTGCAAAAGGGGGATCAGATGTAGAGAAAGCTGGTGGGCTTTCTGTTTTGGGGAATTAAGTGCAAGCCAAGGAAGAACAAGAAAGTAAGAGAAGAGTGAACACAATGATAATTTTCTACTCTCTGGGCTTTGACATGGGAGCATGGGTGTCCTTGGGTGTTAAATATTCATTAAATGAACTTAATGTGGGAGGTGAGCTGCTTGTCTATTGCTCTGAGGCGGGCCACGTCAAAGTGAACTAGACTGTGCGGTATGGTACGATAAAGGAGCATTGAGTCTCAGTGTAGCCACCTTCAGTTGAGTGTGGCATGGTCCCTGCCTTGAGAGCAGTATCCCTATCACGCTGTCCACCCTGGGAGGACCAGGTGACCTCTGAGCTGAGGGTGAACTGCTCCGGCCAGGAGGAGGAAGGAATCAGCCAGGAAGCACCACAAGACTCTGACCAAACCAAGAGATCAGAGTACACGTTATGTCAGCCCAGGCTTTACTAATCAGTCCTACAGGGAAAATAGTACCCAAGAAGCAGGGGGCATTGCCCTCTCCAAAGACTTTCAGAGCAAGAGGGCATTACCACTGGCAAACTTGACCCTTTCCTGCCGCAATAAGAACATGTGAGATCCCTCTCTAATATAACTGGTGATTTCCCTCCCACTACCGCCAATTTCTCTGCTTCCCTTTCCTTTACTCTCTTCAAAAAGTTACCTATATACTTCATGTCCACTTTACCTCCTATCTTTTATTGCACTCATTCCTGAGACTTTCTTACCTATCATGGAACAGAAACTTGTTCTGTCAAGGTCACACATGAATATGTCAAATCAAATGGCCAATTTTCAGTTCTTATTTTAATCTATTCAACAGCTGCCTTGACAACGTCATTCCCTGCCTTTTTTTAAATGATTTTGTTTATTTATTTATTTGAGAGAGAGAGAGAGAGAATCTGAAGCAGATTCCATGCTGACCCCTGAGCCCAAAACAGGGTTTGATCTCATGACCCTGAGATCATGATCTGAGCCAAAACCAAGAGTCGGATGCTTAACAGACTGAGCCACCCACGTGTCCCAGTCACTCCTTACTTTAAGAAACAATTTCTTGGGGCACCTGGGTGGCTCAGTGGATTAAAGCCTCTGCCTTCGGTTCAGGTCATGATCCCAGGATCCTGGGATTGAGCCCCACAGCGGGCTCTCTGCTCAGCGGGGAGCCTGCTTCCTCCTCCCCCCAACTCTCTCTCTCTCTCTCTGCCTGCCTCTCTGCCTACTTGTGATCTCTGTCAAAGAAATAAAATTTAAAAAAAAAAAAAGAAAGAAACACTTTCTTAACTTGCATATTACAAATTATTTCTGGATGTTCCTTCTCTCCCTCAAAAATAGTGTAATGCCCCAGGATGCTCTCTTCAGATTGTTTTTCTCTTTAGGCACACTCATCTCTCTGAATAATCCCATCCAGAATTATAGCTTGAATTTACATCGATACACCAATGACTTACCCCCTCCTGTCCAGTATGGACTTTTACGTGAGCTGCAGATAGATCTATCAGCTCACTCGACCTTTCCTCTAGAATGTTAAGCATATCAAACTTAATGTACCTTAACCCCGTTCTTGATTTTCCCTCCTAAACCTGCATTTGCCTCTCCAGCTTCCCCATTCTCCAACAAATAACAATTCCATTTACACAGTTGTTCAGGTCAAAACCCTTGTATTCAAACTTGACTCCCCTTTTTCTTACACATTCCTCACTAACTTTACGGGAAGATATAACTTTGCCTTCAAGATACATCCAGAATCTGACCATTTCTTACCATCTCTGCAACTACTGCCTAATTTTGCTGCACCAGTTTCCTAGATTGGCCTGACTTCTGCTTTACCTCCCTACAGCATGTCCTCCACAGCTGCCAGAGTAGTCCTTCAGGCTTGGCTGGATTCTGTGGCTAAATAAATGTCAGCAGGACTTGGTCCATTATTCCATTTGTCAGTTCTGCTGGTCTCTGCTTGACTTCATTAAGGATGCAAGCTCTTTTTATGTTATGGATAAAATGGGAACTGGGAGCCCTAGACTCATCTTCGCCCAATTTAGCAATTCCAGGAAAAGGAAGTATCTCTCCCTCCAAAATTTAACTATTAATCTGAGAATGATTGACTAACTTCACTGGGTCACATGTTAATCTCTGAACTAATCAAAGCAGTCAAAAAAATCAGGTACTCTGGATGGTCATGTGTCCACCCCAACTGCTGGGATGGTATGGGGCCACCATCATTGGCAGCCTCATGGGGATAACCTTGAATAAGAGTAAGAAAACCACAGAAATCAGAAAAGAGAGACTGGGAAGAATTTAAGGCAGACACAAAACAGTACTAGCTGCTATAATTTAATACATGTGTTTGTTGCTTTAAGTGAGTTATTTAATTGTTTCGATCCTATTTCCTCATCTGAGTTAAAACACTTTGTGGGAATGCTGTGAGTTCAGGTGATTTTATACATATAAGGTTGTATTATTAAAAAAAGAAATTATATACCTTGTAATATAACTGTAACTATTATTAAATTGAGATTAGTCCATCAGTGGCTGATAAAATATGGATGGGTCCAAAGGATGATTTTGTGTAACTTATAACATGGTTTAGGATGGACAGAAGTTAGGCAAAGAGTTAGTATCTTCAGCAGAGAAACAGGAAGAAAAATCATCCTGAAGACCAGGGTGAATAGGATCATTAATAGCATACTTAATGAGTAGTGAGTAACTTTGGGAAGGATTATTTGAAGGAAGAATGTTATCAACAAGCCTTTAAATTCAAGGCTGGCCAGGGCTGTTTTTCATCTGCATGCTTAATTGGAAAAGAACCTCTCTCCAAACTCAGGTGATTGTTAGCAGCCTTCTCATCCTTGTAGCTGGCGGGACTGACAGTCTCGTTTTCTTGCTAGCTGGAGTCTGCCTTCAGCTCCTTGTCAGTCGTTGGCCAGAGGCTGCCAGAAATGCCCCAAGACGGCCTCAATCTGGCCTCTTACTTCATCAAAGCCAGCAAGAGAGAGAGAGGCTCCTGTTAGAGTCTCGTGCAACATGATCACCTTTGCCATACTCCGTTGGTCAGAAGCAGGTCACAGGTCCTATGAACACTCAAGTAAGAACGATGGCTCATGAACATGAGAACAGGTGAGGATAAATGGGGGCCATCTTACAAGGTCCACTATATTCTGACAGTCTATTTTCTCTCAGATTTGCAAAAGAATACTACTATTAATTAAAAAGTGCTTAACTCTCTGTACTCAATAGATAATATACTTTATACATGTAGGTCGTATTATAGATCCTCTAGTCAAGAAGGAATCTTGATATGCTAGAAAGGTCATACTTGTTAAGATCACTTATAAGCTTTCTTTTTAATAAAGATACATTATTTAATAAGATGTGCCATACTTTGGTTTCATTATCAAGGAAGGATTTGGGGAAGACCTCTGTAATGGGAGAATACTTCTGAAGCTTAACCTAAAAAGGGATCAGATGCGTTCTTAAAGAGGGTTAGTGTAGAAAGGAAAATTTTTAGCTTAGTTAACGTGTGTTTTAGCTGGCTTTAGTGTTCTCACTGAAGAATCTGACAGAAATTTATAGTATTTAAATCTGGAGTTATATCTGAGGTTTTCCTTTGCTAGGACATTCCATTTATCTCATTCTTGAACTGCCATGTGCATTGGTTGGGGTGTCTTGCTTCCAATTTTTAGTCCAATAATATTTAATTAACTAATATCTTCACTTACTGGCTGAATTGTTTCAGACAAAAGAAAGAAAAACCTCAGTAGTACTGAGTATTTCTTTGGGGCTGGTTATTGGAACTTCTGTCTTTGAGGATTCTGAGTTATCAAGAGCAGTAGTTTGAGAGGCTTTCTTTTCCTAGAGACTTCTCAATGGGTCCCAGGTAACAAGAATTGAAAATCTGTTTTGCGGTGTCAAAAGAGCAACTTTGGACATGAATTGTTTAAGGCATGTACCATTTCATAGTGCTGGCTTCCTTACACTGCGAGATTCTTTTTCCCTTTGAATGGAATAATAAAACATAAAAATGAAAAACAGACATAAGATGGGGAAATAAATCAAATAACAAAATTATCTGCTATATTGAAAACAACAGCAAAATCCCATTAAGTACCAAGCAAACTCTTTAAGTTAAAATAAATGTAAACGATTAGTAAATCTTTGTATGTCTAGTTGACATGGTTGGTTTTTTGTGAGGAATTTCAGAGGAGGCAGACTTGAAGACTAGGGTTTTTGTGGAAGGTTCCTGGGGGGAGAAGGATAGTCAGGGACAGAGTCTTTTCATTCATGCTGGAGATCTACGTTGCAGTAGTCAAGGGAGCTGTAATTAGGGCCCCCAGAGCCAGTTCACTTTCCAGGTCAACAAAGACATAAATATAACGTACCTTAATGATTGGTGTACTTATGCATCTTAGTCAGCATAGTCAATCTTTTCTTTTTTCTTTTCTTTCCTTTGCTTTTTCTTTCCCCTTCCTTCCTCTCTCCCTCCCTTCTTCTTTCCTTTTCTTTTCCTCCCTTCCTTTTCTTTCTTTTCCTCTTTCTTTCTTTCTCTTCCTTTTCTTTCACTCTGTCAGAATATAAATCCCTGGAGTCAAATTTTCTTTGTTGCTGTATCATTCCGGTATAGATAATGACCTTCCTAATCTCCAGTGTCCTTGTCAATGGAAAGGGGATAGTTCAAAGTATGCTGTCAAAATTAAATAATAATAATAATAAATATGGCACACCTGACCCAGAGTTTCACATATAACAATTGTCAATAAGTGGTAGCTGCTAGGTTTTTTTGTTTGCTTTTGGTTATTTTTTAGATTTTATTTATTTGTCAGAGAGAGAGAGAGAGCACAGGCAGGCAGAGGCAGAGGGCGAAGCAGGCTCCCTGCCGAGCAAGGAGCCCGATGTGGGACTCGATCCCAGGACGCTGGGATCATGACCTGGGCCAAAGACAGTCGCTTAACCAACTGAGCCACCCAGGCATCCCGAGCTGCTGTTATTTTAACTATAGAACTTAGTTTGGTTTTTCCACTTTGTAATAAGGGTTATTAAAACATCACTCTATCTGGGTAGAATTATTTTATTTTAAAATAAATAAATAAAGTTTTAATATCATTGGGCAAATGATGTATTAGGCAATACTGCTAATAAAATATAGTTTCCAATGCTTGGCATTTTATTGAGGTATGCTTTATGTAGAATCAACATTTTAATTTAAAACATGGGCTATCTGCATATTTTCCTCCAGCAGTTAACTTTAAATTTTCATGGCTACTCTTCTAAAATTAAAAACAAACATAATTACAAAAAAAATTAGAACAAAAGCTATGAAAGTATTTCTAAATTGACATGGACTTCTTTGGTCTTTCAGAGAGTTACTGAGCAACAATATGTTGATATTGTTTTGGATATGGGTGACACAGGATGAAGGAAAGGAGTTCACCACTCTAAGGAACTTAGAGTGTAGTGGGAAGAGGAAGGCAACACAGGATAGCTTCCCGCAAAGCCCCGCACAAAATGCTTTGGTAGCAGAGATAGAACAATTAACTCAGCCTGAGGCCTTCTGGGCAGGTTTCCTTGAAAAGAAAATACAGGAGCAGAGTGGCAACTAAGATGAAGAGAAGTTTCTAGAGAAAAGTTAAATGGGGACAGGGCAGAGGTCTTCCAAGAAGAAAGTAGTGTGAGCAAAGTGCCATAGTACCGAGAAAGGGTCTAACTTAATAGAAAACAGCAAGAAATGCATTGAAGTGGGAGCACGGTCTACATGGAGACGTGGAAGCGTTGGGAGCTGGATCATGAAATACTTTTGAGGATTGGTTAAAGAGTCTGCATTTCATTTTACAGATGACAGAAAACCAGTCTGGTTTTATAAGCAAGGGAGGGATGGGATTAATTTCCTAACAAATGATATCAAAGGAAATAGTATCATTCACTTTTAGCTTGCCTTATTATATTTAAAAACTTCATTGAGAAGCTCACATTAATGAAGCAAGCAGGTTCCCAAAGTCCTGTGGGGGTAAGAGAATGCAAACCCACTCTGTCACCCCTACCCTCGCCCAGGACACCTGCTATCGGAGTTCTGGATTATCTCTGAGGAGAATGGACCCATCATTCAGACAGACAGCGTTGTTGGAGAAAGTAGTTGTACACACCATTTTCTGTTCTTCAGATTTTGTGCCAACTATTTTAATATTGTAAGAATCAGATTGTATAGGTGAATTGAAGACAGCCACAATCCTCAGAAGTAATTCACATAACGCATATAAAAAAGCAGATTCTATTCATGTTATCTAGAGTGGAGGAGGTCCTCCGAGAACTGGAAATTCTCAAAACATTTTCTCTACTGCAAAGAAATCCAAAGGGATGTGGATTCAAACACTTTTTCATGTATATACCTTACTTATATGGAAAAATGTCATGAAAGTCTGATGCCGTAAAGCATCAGAATTCTGATTCCTAAGAAGATACCACAATCCTCCCATGTTAGTGGATTCACTGTAGTATCTAGTCTGGAATAAAGCATCATAATTCCTTTTTCTTCTCCATGAATAAATTACTCCGTGGGAAACATCACTGCATTTCAGAGATTTATACTGAAAAAGGATGCTTGTTTTTCATACCAATCATGCCAGCTTTTTTGTTTCTCATTCATTTATTCATTTAACCAACAGATATTTGTCGAGTGCCACAAATACTCATTGTGTGCGGGGGTGGGAAAATTAGGAAGATCAAAATAGATTTTCTGTCCTCACACAGCTTCATGTCTAGCGAGGGAAATACTAAAGGAACATTCAAATAAAGTGCAATGATTATACAGAGGGTAGCTGAGGCTTCCCTGCCTATGGAGGGGTAGATAATATTGACTGGGACCCACCCCAGATCCATCACCTGTGGGGTCAGAAGCTCCACTCTGCATATCCAAGCAGTCACTGTTGTGCACATTGTTTTAATTTAATTCCAATATAGTTAGCACGCAGTGTTTTATTAGTTTCAGGTGTACAGTACAGCGCTTCAACACTTCCACACATCACCCGGTGCTCATCACAACACATGTGCTCCTTAATCCCCACCACCTATTTCACCCATCCCTCCACTCGCCTTCCATCTGGTAACCAGCAGCTTGTTCTCTGTAACTCAAGATTCTATTTCTTCATTTGTCTTGCTCTTTTTTTTTCCTTTGACCGCTTGTTTCTTAAATTCCACATATAATTGAAATCATATAGTATTTTTCTTTCTCTGACTTTGTTCACTTAGCATTATACTCTTTAGGTCTATTCATGTTGTTGCAAATGGCAAGGTTTCATTCTTTTTTATGGCTGAGTCCATTGCAAATATATACCACAATTCCTTTATCTATTCACCTATTGATGGACAAGGGCTGCTTCCATAATTTGGCCATTCTAAATAATGCTGCTATAAACATAAGGGTATGCGTATCCCTTCAAATTAGTGTTTTAGTATTTTTTTTGGTAAATACCCAGTAGTGTGTTTCCTGGATTGTAGGGTAGTTCCATTTTGAACGTTTTGAGGAATCTCCATACTGTTTTCCACAGTGGCTGCACCAGTTTGCATTCCCACCAACAGTGTATGAGGGATTCTTCACATCCTTGTCAACACTCATTGTTTCTTGAGCTTTTGACTTTAGACATTCTGTCAGGTGGGAGGTGATAGTTTATTGTGGTTTCGATTTGCATTTCCCTGATCAGTGATGTTGAACATCTTTTTATGTGTCTGTTGGCCACCTGGATGTCTTTTTTGGAGAACTGTCTGTTCATGTCTTCAGCCCATTTTTAAGTTGGATTTTTTTTTTTTTTTTTTTGGTGTTGAGTTGTAGAAGTTCTTTATATATTTTGGATACTAACCTTTTATTTGATACATCATTTGCGAATCCTTTGCCCTTTTAGGAGGCTGTCTTTTAATTTTGTTGATTGTTTCCTTTGCTGTGTAGCTTTTTATTTTGATGTAGTCCCAATAATTAATTTTTGCTTTTATTTCCCTTGCCTCAGAAGACATATTTAGAAAAATACTGCTATGGCGAATGTCCGAGATATTACTGCCTCTGCTCTCTTTTAGGATTTTTATGCTTTCAGGCCTCACATTTAGGTCTTTACTCCATTTTGAGTTTATTTTTGTGTATGGTGTAAGAAAGTGGCCCGGTTTCACTCTTTTGCATATAGCTGTCCAGTTTTCCCAGCAACATTTATTGAAGAGACTATCTTTTTTCTATTGGATATTCTTTCCTGCTCTGTCAAAGATTAATTGACCATGTAATTGTGGGTTTATTTCTGGGTTTTCAATTCTATTCTATTGATCTATTTGTTTTTGTGACAGGACATCTTTGTGTCTGTTTTTGTGATTGTTTTGGTTACTGCAACTTGGTAGTATAACTTGAAGTCTGAAATTATAATCCCTCCAGCTTCACTTTTCTTTCTTTTTTTAGATTTTTATTTATTTGACAGAGAGAGAGAGAGATCACAAGTGGGCAGAGAGGCAGGCAGAGAGAGGTGGGGAAGTAGGCTCCCTGCTGAGCAGAGAGCCCAATATGGGGCTCGATCCCAGGACCTTGAGATCATGACCTGAGCCAAAGGCAGAAGCCTAACCCACTGAGCCACCCAGGTGCTCCTTCACTTTTCTTTTTCAAAATTGCTTTAGCTATTCAGAGTCTTTTGTGGTTCCATATAAATTTTAGGATTGTTTGTTTCAGTTCTGTGAAAAATGCTGTTGGTATTTTGATAGGGATTGCACTAAATGTGTAAATTGCTTTAGGTGGTACAGACATTTTAACAATATTTGTTCTTCCAATCCATGAGCATGGAACGTCTTTCCATTTGTTTGTTTCACCTTCATTTTCTTTCATCCATGTTTTATAGTTTTTAAAATACATGTCTTTCACCTCTTTTATTCCTAGGTATGTATTATTTTTGGTGCAACTGTAAATGCGATTGTTTTCTTAATTTCTCTTTCTGCTGTTTCATTATTAGTGTATAGAAATGCAACAGATTTCTGCGCATTGATTTTGTATCCTATGACTTTACTGAATTCATTTTATCAGTTCTAGTAGTTTTTTGGTGGAATCTTCAGGTTTCCTATATATATACCATCATGTCTACAAATAGTGAGAGATTTACTTCTTCCTTACCAATTTGGGTGCCTTTTCTTTCTTTTGCTGTCTGATTGCTGAGGCTAGGACTTCCAGTACTATGTTGAATAAAAGAGGTGATAGTGGACATCCTTGACTTGTTCTTGACCTTTGGGGGAAACCTCTCAGTTTTTCCCTATTGAGTATAATGTTCACTGTGAATTTTTCATATATGGCCTCTATTATGTTGAGATATATTACCTCTAAATCCACCTTGTTGAGGGCTTTTATCATGAAGGGATGTTGTACTTTTTCAAAAGCTTTTTCTGAATCTATTGAAATGATCATATGGTTTTTATCCTTTCTCTTATTGATATTATGTATCATGTTAACTGACTTGTGAATATTGAACCACCCTTGCATCCCAGGAATAAATCTCATTTGATTGTGATGAATGATTTTTTTAATATATTGTAGGATTTTATTCTTCACTTCTTTCAAAGAAGACATCCACCCAACCCTTCCTCAAATTTTACTTGACACTCATTTGCAAGTGTGGCTGACTTTAATAAAGATTTAGAAATCATGAGGACAGCTTATAGCACAGTTGCATAGTGAATGACTGTAAAAATATATCTGGATATTCATGGTTTTAAAAGTCCACTCAACCACTCCACCTTCTTATTGGACTTTCATCTCTCTTTATAACTCATCCTTCCCTGCTTTCTCCTTCCTCCACTTCTCTCCTTGCCCTTTGCTTCCCTTCCCACCATTGCTCAGAAACAAGCAGGCAATCGACCACCCACCCACCTTCACCACAATTAACAACACAACATACAATAAACAAATTCTTTTATTTTTTATGGAGCCTGACCACCTTTTTTGTATTTGGGCTCCTGAAGACAACCATGCTCTCAGAGTTACAACTTCTACTCCAAAAGCCTTATCTACATATTATACTCAATTCAGGCTTTTTCTATCCTAAGAGAAATTCTGTTGCCATCTGTTAAGATGTGTATTTTCAGTCTGGATATATTATAAATTAGGATGCATGTTTGACAGAAAAGTAGGAGGTACAATAAAGCACAGTATTAAAACAGAGGGACTGGACTTAAACTGAGGAGGTAGAAAAGGAAAGCTTCTGTGAGGAAAGAATAACATTTCTGAAGACTGTTAGCATAGCTCAGTGACAAACAGGAGGGAAGAATATTTCAAGTAGTGGGTCTGGAGATGGGAAGTGGTTTGGTGCACTGGAAAAGCTGAAAAGAGGTCAGCATGGCTACACCCTAACGAGGAAGAACAGAAAGAGAGGGATGAAGGTAGAGTGGTGAGCAAGGACCTGATCATGTGGGACCTTGTAGGTCACATGACTGCAATTTTTAGATTCCTGAATCTTCTCTAACAAATGAAATGACTCCATGAATTATTTTTTTCTAAACTTTGCATTTATTTGTTTTTGAAACTGAAGCAATCCTGCCAAACGTGTATACATGTGTATACACACACACACACACACACACACACACACACACACACACAACACCTTCCCTGAGGGCCATTTAATTTGGCATTATTATGAAGTCTATCCTGTAGCCATATGCATGATTCTGGGTCAGCCGGGTGATTAGTTGAAATTTACCTCCATATTCATTTTCTCTCCACAGTAATATTTCCTGCAGAGAGACCCACAAAATGAGGGTTTCTGTATAACATTAAAAAAATGTTGCCTGCCAGCAGCACATGAATTTTCCATCAGTTTTTAGGATTTGGATCTGTTCAGTCAACACATCCATTTCCTGTGAAGAACAAGAAGCTTCTTGCTCTGCTCAGTGCCTTACTAGTGTTAAGGCCAGGCAGGAATACATCTAAGTTCTGTTTACCACCAGGGTAAACTGCCTTCCTATGGCATTCTTGTGGAAAGGCACTTTTTAGGGATTCAGCATATTCTCACATATTTACAGGCAGCACTGAAAATGACACACCACGTACATTGCAGACATTGTGCCCACTGCTTACTGCCATTGTTCTCTGTGATGATGCTCATTTTGTTGTTTTCTGGAAATAAATTATTTTGTTTATTCTCCCAATTCTATCTATCCCAAACTATCTTACTTTTCTTCTCCATTCTTACTTTTCAGCTACTAATAACCATGCCTTTTAAGCTTTTTATTAAAAGTAATAAATTAAGACATTTATCTTCAAGTGGTTTCACTTTTGTCTTGTCACCACCAACATGTACATCAGCACTCCCAGAGTCCTGAGTTTACCCAAATTCATTTCAGTAGCAACAACATCCACTGGCTTTAGGGAAAAAACTCTCCCCTTACAGTTAGTTACTCGTTAATCTTACGCAACTGTACCTTCCATACAGGGTAATACTTTAAAAGTAAGATAGTTTGAGGAGGCAGTATCTTCTGTGGTTCTTCCTTAAAATGAAGCCATTGGCCATTTGCTGAGCTTGACTCTGCTGGCTGTACTACGACTCCAGCCGGTCATCCTGTGAGTCAACACTTATGGTGGAACCTTGGCTACTGGTGTCAGCAGTTTCATAGGACTTTTGGTCTTTGGCAAAATTGATGAAAACCTGATTTTTTCCAAGGAAAATAAAGTCATTAGTGCTTGGTAAGCCAAAGGAAGAAATAAGGTTGATTCTCACACCACACACACACACACACACACACACAGTGAAAGAGAAAAAAAAAAAGAAGAAAATTAGATATTATAGGCATATGTCCATACAGAAATATATATTCTCACTAGTATTTTTTTGGATATTTAAATTTAAGTGGGGTGGGAGGTGCTACCTGGATGGGTCAGTTGGTTAAATGTCCCACTCTTAATTTCAGCTCAGGCTGTGATCTCAGGGTCTTGGGGTCAAGTCTCATATCGGACTCTGTGCTTGGGTGCAGAAGTCTACTTGTCCCTCCCCCTTCTGCCCTCCCCCCTTCTCATGCTTTCTCACTCTCAAAATTAAATAAATAAAGCCTTAAAAAAAATGCACCTGGTTGGCTCCACTGGGTTAACCCTCTGCCTTCAGCTCAGGTTATGATCTCAGGGTCCTGGGATGGAGCCCTACATCTGGCTCTCTGCTCAGCAGGGAGCCTACTTCCCCTCTCTCTCTGCCTGCCTCTCTGCCTACTTGTGATCTCTCTCTGTGTCAAATAAATGAATAAAATCTTTAAAAAAAAATTTAACTGGGGTTTGAAAATAAAACCTATATCTACAATTATAAGCATAATATAAATCTAAAGCTATAATTAAATATCTATAACCACATATCTGTATTTGTAAGATTTACATTAATATCTCTATCAAGTATAATCCAGGAACCCAAGCCAAGCCATTATCAAATGTTTATATGATAACATTGAGAGAAATTTCACTAGTTTCAAGAGTTAATGCACTAAAATAAAATTTGTATAGAGAGCCCACATTATGCTCAGTAAGCCAATTATTTAACAGACAGACCTTTATTACTTGGTTTAAAATCATTAAGTCTATCATAGATTGCTCTAGAAACTTAGAGTCCACTTTGTGTCAGGCATGGTCCCAGTAGTTGATTGTAAGTCAAAGGCTGAATTTTCTGGGTCAGTAAAGCCATAATTACCCAAAGCACCCATAAAAAATTGTCCATAAAATGCAGCTCTTAGAGGTCCCTGAGGCCTAACATTTAGACCTGTCGTTACGATAGATGCTATTAAATGTTCTATATACCAGGTTGGTTGAACTGTACAAAATTAACATGCTGCGAAGATGAAAAAAGATGACCCATAAAGCCTCTAGTTATTGAATCCAAAGTAATTAAGGCAGATGATGTGAGTGAAACAAAAAAATTCTGCATTTACCACTTCGGTTGCCTGAATCTAGCAGATCTACAGGTCTGGCACTGAACTCCCTCTAGAAACCCCCATCCTATGCTAAACCAGGAAGCCAATCAATAATGTTACTTAAGAAACCTACCAAGAGGTGGAGGCAGAAAAGAAACTTAACAAGGAGAAAGTGAGGAAAGTGTTAATATCTATTTGTTTTACAGGTTTGTTGCTTTACATATTCATATAACCTAATGGATACAAATGTCTTGTAGAAGGGAAAAATCTTCTTTTCTCCATTAAAAAATAGTTATTGCTTTTCACACTTTTTTTGAACATCCCAAAATGCAGTTAAAAATAAATTAAGATAAGTTTTTCAGGTGCAAGTTTAGATACTGTTTCAATTACAAACAAAATGAATGTTATTAAAAAGAAATAACCAGAATATGTAATAATTAATAAATGACATTATGCATACAGATCATGGTATCCCACTTACCTCTTCCAGGGTAGTCTGACTCACTAAGAAATTTGTGATATTTAAAGCAGTCTTGTTGGTTTCCAGCAGATCAAAAATGTTTGCTACTCCTCCTGCCGTGACTGGCACATGATACTCTAGCATGCTGAGGTGCTGATCCTGTGGGGACGAAAGGGAAACATTTATTCTGCAATGTCTGGTAATACTGAGATGACCAGACATAACTTGACCAAGAGCTAACACTGAAATTCATTCCACTGACAGTGATGAGACAGTGTAAAGGATGGCTATGTTTTGCAACTAACAACCTGCAAAGACGAGATGAAAAGTTTTACAAATGTCAGGAAGGAAACAAATTAAGAACCTAATGACAATTCCAAAATATTCTATATTCCTGTGCACTTAAAAAGTCCTTATAGTCTTGCCTAGGAAAAATATTGTAAAATGGTATTTTAGATCTGATTATGCTCAGCTCATATAAGGTTTTTTCAGAGATCACATTTAGAAAATTTTTGTTTGTTTTAATGTAGAACTTTCTAAAAGGCTAGGGATTAACTGTTCAATTTATACTGGTTAAAAAGCTAGATTTCAAAAGCACTGTCTAGGAAAAGTCTCATTAAATACGCCACATTCAGGGCGCTTGGGTGGCTCAGTCATTTAACTGTCTGCCTTCTGGCTCAGGTCATGATTTCGGGGTGCTGGGATGGAGCCCCACATTGGACTGCCTGCTCAGTGGGGAGTCTGTTCTCCTTCTCCCTCTGCCCCTCCCCCCACCTGCTCATGCCTACTTGTGCCAGCTCTCTCTCTCTCAAATGAATAAAATCTTTTAAAAAAAAAATGCCACATTCTTTCTTAACTCACCCTAAAATTCTTCCCAATGTCTTTATTTATACCATAGTATCGCCATCTACTTAGTGACCTATTCTTGCTTCCTTGGAGCATATTTAACATCCTGCTTTTTACATATTTACTCAGTTACCATATCTTATTTGCTTTTCCTCTAAAACGAGTCTCACATTTAAACCATTCCTCTCTATTTGCACCATCAATGTTAATCCCATTCTCACCCCTCCGTATCTGAGCAACTGCCACAGTGTCCTCCGTGGCCTAGAGCCTGCATACTTCACCCGTTCTGGCACACAGCAGCTAGGATAATCTTTCTGGGGCACTCCTTGATCGAGATATGTTCTTACTTCAGCATCTACCCCTGCAACCTATACTGGTCAGATTAAGACCATGAATTTCACCTGGTATTCAAGACTTCAGTGTCTGGAAACCTCTCCTTTTCTCACTCCTTTGCTCTCTGCCTAACCCCTCTTACTGACTTGTGGCTGCATCACACCTGTCACCACAATTGGACTTTCTTACTTATTTAATCCCCAACTGCTGCTCTTGCTACTTCTCTTCTAGAGACCTAGAAACCTCCACCCACTTGCAGAGAATGGTCTGTTGAGAGAGACATGAGACTTTTATGATCACTGCATTTGCTTTGTGTAGTCCTGGTCCCAGAACACACCAAGGTGAATGGAATCTCATCACTCAGTGAGCAAACACTGGTTTCCACCTGGAAACTAACCAAAAGAAAAAGTGCTAGTATGATTTGTGTAAGGCGAAGTATCCTTTAATTTTTAAATTTCATTTTAATTTATATGGTAGAAAATGGACTTTGATAAGAATCATAAAAGCTATTATTTCCTGGAGAAGTTAGACGAGGTTTGGGAGGTCGAGGCAAAGGTATACCATAGAGGTAAAAGAATGGTTTTAAAATATGCATTCTCTTTTGCTCTCCACAATCATGGCACATTAATATGGTGTCTTGTAGTTTACGAAGTAGCTTTGTGGGCATTTTATCATCTGTTCCTCACACCAGTTTTGTGAGGTAGATGTTATTATCCCTATTTCACAAAGGAGAAAGAGGAAGTTTAGAGACGTTAAATGTCTTGCTGGAAAACACACAGGCAGAGCTGGATCGCTGCCCAAGCCTTTAAATTTCTTTCCACCATTCCTCACCTGATGTCTTTTATTTTTATTTTATTTTATTACATATTTTACTTATTTATTTGAGAAAGAAAGAAAACACAAGTGGAGGGGGGACAGAGGAAGAAGCAGGCTCCCTGATGAGCAGGAGTCCAACATGGGGCTAGACCCCAGGACCCTGAGATCATGACCTGAGCCAAAGTCTCACACTTAACCGACTGAGCTTCCCAGGCGAGCCCACACCTGATTTCTTTTGAAAACGTTCACTTGCTATAATCATCTTGTACAAACTATCTGTACATGAAAGATATTATAAAGACAGCTTTTTTTGTCCCATGCATTTAAGTACATGCTATGTGAGATATATACACATATCTGTGCCTGTCCATCCTATGAATATATATATATATGATGAAATTAAGTGAACAACATTTCAGCTAGTGTGGGAATGAAAAACTTGATTTCCAAGCAGTTCTGTTCAAACCATTGTGGGCTTGTTTTCCAAATGAGAGGAACAAGAAGAAAATATTCTCTAGCTATGACATTCTGGAATTTTACATTTTTTTAAAATAAGAAATGTCCTTGATCATATAATATCTTTCGTCCCTCAGTTCCTTAACATATATAATTCATAAACTAGTTATATATACAACTCTAAAACTAATAGTATGGTCATAAAGTCTTTGTGAGGAAGAAATAAAGATGTATAAAAGGACTACATTTCATTTATGTATGTATGTTGCGTATGTATGTATGTATGTATGTATTTTAATGTAAGCCCTACATCCAACATGGGGCTTGAACTCAGATCAAGAGTCACACGTTCTACAGACAGAGCCAGCCAGGTACCCCAGGACTTCATTATTTTTAAATAGCTATAAAATTATATAATTAACTTAAAGATTCTATTTGTTCATACTGTGTTTCAGAATATCTTATGTATCTTGAACTAATAAATATATTACAATTAATAATAAAGCTACGCTCAACTTGAAAATAGCAAGTATCCATATTAGATGATGACTATCAAAACCAATCAAGACCTAAAAGCAGGACAATTTCCTACTCACTTTTAAGTATGTTTTTGGAAAGTGCAGTTGCATAAACCTTGTGAGGGCCTCCTTGCTCACTTTGGTATTCTTCAAGTGAACCTTGACAGTAAATCCTCGTCCAAACCTATAAAGAAAAAGTGCAAAATGTGGTATGAGTTCCATTTTGCTGAAATAACTCCCCTGGAATTCTAGGTAATGAAACAGGACCCAAGCTGACCATTATAGCCCCTTTCTTAAATAAAGACTGCCATTTTGCTGTTAAAGCTCCAAGTGCATTGCAACTGGCAATAGTGTGCGGCCATGATTTTTTATTTAGCTCCACCACTATACAAAGTCACACTCCTTGGACAAAAGCTGCGTTAGAAAGAAAACATAAAAACTTGGCTTTCATTGACATCAATAAATTGGCATCTGATGTCAGTATCTGGGGCTAAGTACTTTCTAATTTAAAACTAACAAGGTCTTAAGAAGGCGAGTCATTGGAGATTTGGTGTCCAAAGTGAAGATTAAAGTCACTGGGGTTTTAAAAATGAATAATGATTTATTATGTTAGCTAAATGTTTGCCCAAGTATAGTTTGTAAACAAGTCACAACAGACTCTGTGAGAACAATGTATAATGTCTCTTTCATCCTTTTTTCTTACTTATCTTGGCTAATACTATTTCTTAAGAAGCCGAGTTGTACAGATAAAGGTATAAAGTAACACCCTGAAGTTTGGAGATTAACATGGACATGTATAAGTGCATTTGTACTCTGGCAAATATAAAATATTAATTTAATTTTAATTTGGTACTATGATATTTGTATACATTTCTCCAATGTGTTATTGATTAAAAAGTTCTGAATGCAGTAAAAATGTTAAACAGCTTACTAAAAGCCTGTGCACATGGCACATGAACACGCAAGATAAAAATCTATGCCTTTATGTACTTGTCAAGGTCTAACTTGTTATCAAGTAAATTCTTAGAAAACTACTTTCTGAGGGTATTTGTGTCGTAGTTTCTTTTTTTTTTTTTAAAGACCTTTTAGTAAGACAATTTAACTTTCAGGTGAGTTGGAGATCAACTTTTTCTTCCCATTTTGCTTCTCATCACAGACAAGCTGTGAAGCAATCCTCAAAGGTTAGTACGGTACTGGTGGAGTGACTTCCCCACACTGCATGTTAAACAAACAACACAATAGTTCTTCACTTGCCTTTTTTTTTTAAAGACTTAAATTGTTTATTTTAGAGCAAAAGAGAGAGCAAGCACTGTGGGAAGGGGCAGAGGGAGAGGGAGAAAGCCACTCCACCAGACGCCGCGCTGAGTGCAGAGCCTGGTGTGGGGCTCCGTCTTGGGACCCTGAGATCACCACCAGAGCTGAAACCAAGACTCAGAAGCTCAACAGACCGAGCTGCCCAGGCGCCTCTTACCGGCTCTTTATATGCTGCAAAGACCCAATACACTGGAACCTTCCATTCACCATAATGGCCAACCTGGTGCATAGAGCTTCACATTCTTCCATGCTGAAAGACAGAACCGCATCAGAATGCCGGGCACAGAAAAGTGCTCATAAGAGTAAGTTCAAATGTTCCATTACGGAACTCAGAAATACTATTTTAGTTCCTTAAAATGTCCTTTCCCTTGAAGGACACAAAAAATACATTTTAATATATAAATTAAATGTCTTCACCTAGGGTTTATTACTCTTTATTCTCCAGCTTGAAGCCATCTCGCTCACCTGGAATGCCCTCTCATCAAACACAGTATTTCTTTCAACCTCTTTCAAGCTTAGGCTCAAGACCTACATTCCCTGAGAAATGTTTCCAAAATAATCCTGAGCTTTTTTTCATGACACTTCATACTTCATATTCAGTTGGCTTTTATGCTTTCTTATTTATAACTAGTTAACCTGTACTTGATTATACAATCTCTCATTTCAAGAACTATGACAACTGGTACAAATCCACTCTACTTCATACAAAAGTGAATGGAAATTAAAAGATTGGCTTCAGAATATATAGCGTGCTAGGCAAAGCTAGGATATGATTTTTTTTTTTTAAAGACTTAATTTATTTATTTGACAGACAGAGATCACAAGTAGGCAGAAAGGCAGGCAGAGGATGGGGGGGAAGCAGGCTCCCTGCTGAGCAGAGAGCCTGACATGGGGCTCAATCCCAGGACCCTGGGATCATGACCTGAGCCGAAGGCAGAGGCTTTAACCCATTGAGCCACCCAGGTGCCCCATGTGTGACTCTTAATTATAAAAAAAATCTAGAACTTTTTCTACTATATGATAATTGAAGTGAAGGGATGACTTTAATACAAGGCTAACCTTACAAGAAAGACACAGATAAAATGCTTCAGTAGTTTTTTTACTGAATCGATGGGAAGGATCCACTTCATGGAGGAGGCCTGGGAGATCAGAGCTCAGATTTTGTCAAATAACCATTTCAGGAAAAACAAAACACAAAACACAAAACATTTCAGGTAGAAAGCCAGGCAGGGATAGGGTGTGGTGATAGGGAAGGGTAGTGTCTGTGGAACCACTAAGCCATTTAGATTGACTGAATGGGGGGTGGGGTGTCACAGGAAAAAAGAAGACGGGAAATTTAGATGAGGTCAGACAAGAAAAGGCCTTCCATACTAAGGCTGAGGATGATGAACTTTATGCAACAGGGAGTAATAGTTTAAGTTCCTCTTAAGAGAAATTTGTTTTTACTTTTTATTTTTAAATTTCTTTTTAAAGATTTATTCATTTGTTTTAGAGAGAGAGCATGCATGCGTGCCCCCGGGGGTGCACGCACGTGACGGGAGGAGCAGACAGAGAGAATCCTCAAGCAGACTCTGCTGAGGAGGGGCTTGATCTCAAGACCTATGAGATCGTAACCAGAGCACAAACCCAGAATGGGAGGTTCACCAGACTGAGCCACCAGGCGCCCTAAGAGAAACTGTTTGTACACAGATCGCTTAGGCCCTATTCCCCCACCCCCACCCCACCCCCCGCCACAGGAGCGGGGTTCTCACGTGAAACCTGCCTGACTTGCTCCCATGACGACAACATAAATTACTTCAACCCAACCGTGGCTTCGTGACCCATGCGCACTCTACAGGATTATCTCTTCCCATCTCTCCTCCTAGAATCCTCTCACTGGCCCCGGGGTTCCCACCCTCAGTTTACCTGTGAGATGTAAGGATGACGGAACACTTATTCTGCACTTCTTCTGAAATGATCTTCCAGAGATGCCGCTTCGACTTAGGATCCATCCCAGAGCTCGGCTCATCCTTAATAGAAAGTTACAAGAAAAATTTATCAAATTAGTTAATTTTTGATGAGGTTCTTTACCTGAATCACTGCGTCTCACTTGCCTAGAACAGAAATCACTTTGCGAAGTCCTGTGACAAACTTGTTTTATACTTAATAGGCTTCTTTCTACTGCTGTCAAAAAGCTCAAAATTCATCATTTAGAAGTGTCAATCCATTTTTAAAAAGTGTCTCAGTGAAGTTGACACCCTGTTACTTTACACTTGTCTCATATTTCTCTGGAAAAAAAAAATCTGCATCAATTAATGACAAAGTGGGGTTTCTGCATTTAATACTACATTGTCACAGATATATCTGAAGCTACATCAACAAGATTGCTACCTTGCTCCTGAGAGCTGAATTGTGGTTTTGAGTGAGAACAGAGCATCTGCTGCTCACAGAACACAATATGATTTTTCAGTTAATATGTTTGAGGTATATTTTATTTTATTTTATTTGTTTTTTAACTTTTTAAAAATTTTTACTGAATTTTTAAATTTTTATCAACATATAATGTATTATTTGGAGGTATATTTTAAATTCTATGTTATTAATTGAAATCGAATCCTCTTCGGAGGTATAAACATAACATTTGCAGAAATTTCCACGTAGAAAATATAAATTGTATTTTAAAATAAATGATGTTTTGGAAAATTGTTCAGACACAAAATTAAAATAAATGACAAACGATTGCTAAACAAGCAATAATAAATTGTAAGAGATGATTAAATTAACAAATTAGGAGTCAAGATTAGGTCGTAATTAAGAGGTCTGTTTTCTCAGTGGAGAGTATGCACATAGGATTATCTGAGGCTTGTCTTTATAGTAAGAGGCTAAAGGAATGAGTGTTGATTTGGGGAGACAGGAAAGGATATCCTGTCACTGCTCCTATTCTTGAAGATGAGAGCATATAGGGTAAATGCATATGACAGAAAATATGACAGCTTTCTTTCATAGCCTGTATTTCAGTTCAGCTCATTAACACGTAACATTTGCCTAGCAATTTTAAACATTTTAAATACTTTACCTCTATTCTGTCACAGAAGTGCCTAAGGATTGTTTTGTTCAAGTTAAGGGACACTCAGACAATAACATTCCACCATAAGCATTAATGGGCAGGGATGTAACGCATTATAAACTTCTGGTACTATGGAAAATAGGGTGTGCATCACTTAGCTGGGTGGTTTAAAAGATGGGGTCCCTGGACTCAATCCCTGGAAGAATGTGGTGATTTATAATTAAATTTGTATTGCATACAGTCAAAACTCTCCTGAAGTTCGGAGTTCCTTAAACGAAGTGCATCTTCCAAAATAAGGGCAGGTTCATTTCTTAGAAATAGGCCCCCTCCCAGCGTCTGGTCTGAAGAGCAGGATGCCCTATCAATCACCTCTATGGGTAATTTGTATTCCAGGTGATGAATTAAATTTTCCAACTCTTAACCAAAATATATATGTGGAATGCATTTCTTGCATCAAAGAATTCAAATAAATTAGAGAGGCATATTGTCAATCCCAAACTAGGTAACGCATATTTTTAAGTAACAGGGAAATGAAATTTTAGCACAACACATTGCCCTAAACTCTGTCTTTCCATTTTAGGAGAAGTTGGAAAATATGTTGGTTCACCTGATGAGTTACTAACAACAGATTTCTTCAATAATGGGCAATCAAACTGTTCCGTATTCCATAACGATATTTATTAGAATATCCTGAATTTGTTCTGGCTACTTCCTGTTCCCATAACAAGTGTTTTCTGAAATGAACTAGCCATAGCTCTTTGCTGATATAAATTCCCTTAATAAGGGCGCCTGGGTGGCTCAGTCGGTTAAGCGTCTGCCTTCAACTCAAGTCCTGGTCCCAGGGTCCTGGGATCGAGTCCTGTATCGGGCTCCCTGCTCAGTGGGGAGCCTGCTTCTCCCTCTGCCTACCTCCTCCCCCACCACTTGTGCACTCTCTCTCTCTCTGACATAAGAAATAAATAAAATCCTTAAAAAAAATAAATTCCCTTAATGAGGTGGTATATGTAAGATGTTTTGCAAAACAACCAGCACAAAGGGAGACCTCAGTAAAGATTTATGGCAACAATGACAATAAAATATTACACACACTACTGGGTATGTGGGTCTAATCCTGCAGTCCCCTTTTCCACAACGATCCTCTTACCAGCAGGAGAATGGAAGGTTTCCCTATCAAGGCCAGCGCGGTGGATAATTTTCTTTTTGTGCCGTAACTGCACAAAGAGGTAGCTCTGTCCTTGTAGGGCATCAGGTGAAGTCTCCTCAGGAGTTTATGAACAGTCTGTGGGAGGAAAACGAGTTAGGTTGTTGACCTGCTGCTGCCAAAACCCTAACAGCACTACAGGGAAAAAAGTTAATTGTGAAAGAAAGCTCTATAATGAACTGAAAACAATTCAAACATTTAAACCCAACTTATTTTATTTTTACTTTTAAAGGTCCACCTGAAAATTAATAATGTATTAAAGAGATAAAAACAATTCTGTGGAAGCTCATTTTTAAATGGGATCCCCCCCCACAAATGTGTGTTGTGTATTTACAATTGGACTGGACCTTCTGTAGGATTTCTATATACAACTTAAAAGAGCTGAAACAGAATTCTACCCTTCACAAGGCAGGTTTCTCATGGACTGTCCTCTTTGTTTCATCTTTCTTCTTACGGAGGGGGCAAATTGTCACAAAGGCTTTATGTCTATTTAAAACTGACCCAGTATCAAAACTGCAGCACATTAACTTAGGAGCCATGGGCTTGTGAGGCTATTTCTGTAGCTAAACAGCTCTGGCAAAGAGTGGAATCCTAGGAGGATTTCAACAGGTCCTCAGGGTGGCAGAAATAGAGAAAGCTGTCCCAAGGGTTAGCCATTCCATAAAAAGGCAAATGATGGCACTGAAGTACAAAATCACATTTAAAAAAAAATCAAAATGGAAGCTATTCGCTTTTACGTGGTCAGCTTTTGGGGAATCCCCTGTTTCAGAACTTATCTAAACACAGGAGGGTGTGCAGACATCACCAGCCACCGCTCAGCCCTTAGCCTCTGGCAAGTGTGATCCTTTACTGGATAGTTCTGAGCAAATACAGGTCAAGGAACTTCTGCAACTGGGTTCGCAGGCGTCTTGTCTGATATTCACAATTAAGGGAAGACTGCTTCAGTGGTCCCTGACAGCAAGAAAATGCCACAGTTTTCCAGGTCTCAGTCAGTTGTGAGAGTGGGGGGCAGGGAGCGAAAACAGTAATGGTTTTCAAAGGAGCTAGTTTTCAAACTTGTACTCACTTCTTTGATGTCTTTTTCTGGAATCCCGTGTATCCTGGCATAGAAGTACAGGTGTTCTTCCACAGATACCAGGTCGTCTAAGGCATCCTCCTGAGGGCAGTATCCAACGAGGGAGCTGTGTGAGTCAACGTAACCCAGGGATCTGAGTTGAGAGAAGAAAAGACACAGAGTTGCAAAAGGCATGTCCCTGCTTGTCCCCAAATATGGGGAAGGCAGCTCTTTTTTGGTCATGGGGATTGGTGATTCTAATAAAAAAAAGGTAAAATATCCCACGACCATATCACACTTAAGATTTATAAATTCCCACCTCCTAGAATAGCTATTTTTCCCCTAAGGATTTAATAATGCGACTACAAAAATAACAAAGAGTTCATTTTAATTATTTTTTTCATGTCATTATGTTGTGCTCAGTAAGTTGAAGCCATAGTTTTTCATACCCAGTTTTATTTCTGATCAGAATATTTCCACTTGAAGGAATTACGTCTCCTGTCAGCATCTTGAAGATCGTTGTCTTTCCTGCTCCATTCACCCCAAGAAGGCCAAAGCACTAGTTTGGGAGAGCAAAGAAAAAAAAATATATAAATCCTAATCCAAACCAAAGACATGTTACTGTTATATCCTTTCCTCTTTCTCCCTGGGTGAAATAAATTACAAAGAAAAATACATCACTGGAATTATTCATGGATATTGTAGTGTTCTGTTGGTATTTGATAAAACTTTTTCTCTTTTAAAACAAATGGTTACTTAAATATCTTTTTTCTTTTAACCATATGAACGTTTGTATATATACTTACGACTTATTTTACACATTATCTTATATTATATTATCGGGTGACATGACAAAACATCCCACAAGTAAGATATGCTAACTTGACAAAGTAATTATATTTATAGATTTCACATTATTCACACAAAATCACAACTTTACTGAATAAGCCACTGAAGGAATAATTTTATGCTGTTGAATAGATTTGATGCATTTGGTTTGCAGCTCTGCTCCAAAAACTAAGGGAAATGCTCACATTCTCTTTCTCCTTTCAGAGTTGCCTTAATATTTCTTTCTTTCTTCTTTTTTTTTTTTTTGCCTTTAAATATTTTGTTATTTATAAGACAGTGAACAAGAGGGGAGGGGCAGAGGGAGAGGGGGAGAGAATCTCAAGCAGACTCCACACTGAACCGCTGAGTCTGATGTGGGGCTCAATCCCGTGACCCTGAGATCATGACCTGAGCCAAAATCAAGAGTCCGATGCTTAACCAACTGAGCCACACAGGTGCCCCAATATTTTCACTACAAAAACAGCAAGAATAAATATGGATGCAGTTGTAGGACCTTGCTTCTGGACACTGGTCTCTTCATGCTGTTTTTCACAAATGGCTGAGAACTAAAAGTTGAAGACAGCACCCCGCACAGGCAGCATGACTGGAAACCCACCCCAGGGAGGACAGCAGCTTGGGATGGGGTTTAGAATTTGGGGTGTGGTCACTCCCTTCTGTTAAGAGGGAAGATTTAGAGGGTAAGTAAAACATGGATGTGTGTAAATTTTATATACAGAATCCATCAAAATACTCAGGGGGTAACTTCCATATTTCTAGAAAAAAAAATTTCCAGAAAAGAAGATTTTTGTCACTTAATATGCCAATATAAAGGACCGTTCAGAACGAAGCAGTGCTCCTCACCTCCCCAGCAGGTATCCCGATGCTGATGTTGTTTACAGCTATAATCTTTTTGTGGATAAGCTGGTAGGTCTTTGTGAGACGATGGAGCTGGACCAGGTCAAAGTCACCTGCACCATTCTCTACTCGGAATCTCTCAGCCCGCACATCTTCATCTTCATCTATTGTCTCCATTATGGGTGAAGAATTAAATTTTCTAAAGAAGAGCCTAAAAAATGGACCCAGTGATTCTGCATCAGTGATTCTGGACGGCATCATTCAATTCTCACATATTTTAATGGGTTGTCGCTTCACTGAAAGTGTGCAATCACACACTAGGTTTGTTTTCAATTTGTTGTGCATTATGCTGCTTAAACAAGTTAAAAATTAGCATGGATGCCATTCACCATATCCAATATGGTATTCGGAAAACAGCTTCTGCTTTCCATGCCTTAAATGCTTTCAGATCCACTGTTACAATTCAGAATCTTAATTTTAGTAACAAGGAGATCAGTTTGGGTTTGAAAGTTACCTCCTAAAAGAGAGACCAGAGTCATTAATAAGACCCAACACTTATAAGTCCATGATCAATTATCATCTTCTTTTTTTTTTAATATTTTATTTATTTATTTGACAGAGAGATAGCTCACAAGTAGGCAGAGAGGCAGGCAGAGAGAGAGGGAGAAACAGGCTCCCCACTGAGCAGAGAGCCCGATGTGGGGCTCGATCCCAGGACCCTGAGATCATGACCTGAGCCGAAGGCAGAGGCTTAAACCACTGAGCCACCCAGGCGCCCCCAATTATCATCTTCTTAAAAGAAAATCCTTTTTATTTCTTCTTTTATCATCAGCGACATGAATGTTCCTCTATGTTCTGTTTCCTGTGGAAGTCTTATCTAGGATCTAGTTAAGGTTATCGGCCCTGAAAACTAATTAAGTCTCAAACCCACATCAACATCTTGCCTAACATATACTGAAGCAAACCAAATCAAACAAAATTTAAAAACCCAACAAATCAATCAGATCTTCCTCCCAATGTTCCTGCTTCTTTTAATGATATCCCCAGAGATTCCAACTGTGATGTTTTCTTTGAATCTTCCCCATTCTAAAATCCACTCATGTCAGTCTCCTAACACTGGAAATGCCTCTAACACCCAGTCATCAATCATGTTCTGTCTATTTCTATTACCATCAGAGGCTTTCACTCTTTCTCACCTAAATTCTTCAGGAATCTCAAACTGCTCCAATATCTCTGACTCTTCCATTCTAATCTGTAGGACATCCAAAGAATCACATCTCCTAAACCACCATTTGATCAGGTTGCTTTCTGGTCAAAACCTTTACTGGACGACTATTTCTTTGTTGAACAAAGTCCAAATCATCTCCTTAGCCAAGTATCTAATAGACTCCATGGTCTTCTGGCCACATGCTTAAGTTCCTACTATTTCATTACATTTATTCTATGTTCTAATCACACTGTATTACTCATTTCTCAAATACAAGCCAAGATTTTTTTGCTTGATCTTTGTTCTTGTCATTGTTTTCATTATTTTTAACTTACATTTTATTTTTCCATTCGTGATACATGCACATCAATGCATTAAAAAGGTACTGAGGAATATATAGTGAGAATATATGGCGAGAAGTAAGTTTTCCTGTATAGTTCTCTTCAGCAAGGCACCCATAATTAGAGATAGTCGGTGCATATGTACATATAAATTATAGTTCTTTTCTAACCCAAGTGGTAATAAAGAATTCACAAAGTTCTGAAACTAGGTTTTTCACTTAATAATATCAGCAGTAACCCCAAATATTACATACAGAACTGTATCAGTCTGATGACTGTACAGTGTTTCACATATGAAAAAAACATACATAATTTATCAAACCAACCCTTACATGGAGGACATTTAGTTTGTTTTCATTCTTTCGCTATTAAGAATGGCTGCTATGATGGATGATTTTGTACATAAATAATTCTGCATGTGTATGAGCATATTTGTAGGAAAAGAATCCTAGAAATGGAGTAGCGGGGTCAATGGTATATATATTTCTTTTTTTAATTTATGATTCTGTTTTTCTCTTTACCCGATCTTCTCCAAAACCCACTGCTAATATGCTACTCACTCAGTACTCTTTTCTCATTTCTACTTTCTATCCTTCCTTTTAAACAACTCAAACACTACATCTTTTGTTTACATATGTATTTTCTTTTCACCACGGAATCTTTTTTTTTTAATTTTTTTTTCACCACTGAATCTTAAGGCTAATCTCCTTAAAGCTAATAGTTGAGCTTCTTTAATATTATTCTCTCACTCTACAACAATACTTGCAGACATATAGTAAGGTCTGGTAACTATTTACTAAATAAAATGAATGGTGAATTACTTGACAGTTTTTTTAAGTTTTTTTGACCACATTTCCATTTTACTAATGGAAAGATGACTATGGACCACTTCTGAAATATTCTGAATTGAGTTTTATCATGGAGGTCAAACACAGTATTTTCATTTCATTTACCTGAGTTTCTTTATTAGCCATTCATTGATTAAAAGCCGCAAGAAAAAGAACATGGTGCCCTGAGAAACCAAAGCCACAAACATTGCACCTAATTTATCCATCTCAAAGGTTTCACTTGGGTATTCCACTCCATATGCTTTTAAGAAGTCTAGGACTGACTGTTGTTGAGAAAGTTCAATCAAACCGTAGCCAAAGCAGAATTGTGGAAAAATCAGGAAAATGCGCTTGAGGGTTTCAGAAATAAGTTCTAAAGTCTGAAATGAGAGGAAAAAAAAAATGAAGCTCAGTGTTAGACTTCTAACAAATTGACAGAAATGCAAAACTAGATGTGGACAAATAGTAAAACTTGAGAAATTCATCTAGATTGGCAAATATTTCACATGTGTGCTGAATTTACATGTAAGTATTTACTCTAAACAAACAGTAGAGATTTATAACTAAAATACAAGCAGAAAAGGATTATCTTTTTCTTGAGATGATCAGGCCATCAGGCCATGATCAGGCCAAATCCTGGAGGCTGAATCACTTCTAGCCCTGCCTTACATCCTAGGAATGCAGAAATAGTCAAGCTGTTGGGGTCTGACACAAGGTATTGGTCAAGCCTGAGTAAAGGAGGCATTTGGTAAGGTTAAGTTTTAGAACCTTAGGTAAATTTGTACGTGAAGAGGGACTAAAATGAAGTGAGAAAAGAGAGACAGCCTATCTTGATAAGGAACAAATGGCTCATTTTCACGTTATTCACAATTGGGCCAACCACTTCCAACTCATGAATTGTCTTCTTCCTTCTGGAGTGTGCTTGTCTATTCCTTAGTTCATTTCATTTCCTCTCTATTCTTTCCAATTCAATCTCTTAGCACTGCTAGTGCTTCCCTTCTCACTAATTGTAATTGTCCCCTCTGAATGGAAAGTGATGCTTACAATGGAGTAGACTTCAATACATGACTGGAAGGGGATGAATTAGGTTTGTTCTCTGTAAATGTTCAAAAAAATCTTAACCCACAGTCATAGAACTAAGTCATTGTCCTTGTTACTACCATACCATAGCAATTTGTTAATGAGTAAAAAGTGTAGCTGACCAATTGGTTGCATGATTTTTACAGTATCATATAATATATCTTGATTTCACCTCCGTCACCCCACTCATGCCCTATCAAATGTCAATAGTTTTGACACTGGGCAAATACAATCATAGAGATAAACCTAGATGGAGCCTAAAAAGAATTTTCAAAGGCTGTAGTTTCTCCTCTACTAAATTTAATAGAATTAAATGAAATTCCTCTTTTGTATTAGATAATGTGAAATACAGAAAATCTTTTCACCTTGAACATGTTGAAATGTTTCATACTTTATTGAAGTTTCGCAGACAAATAATGGACCTTACCGGATCATTAGGCTTTTCCTTGGAAAGAAAGTATACCACTGACAGGGAAACAATGGAATTGATGCCAAAAAAAAGGTTGATGCAGACGTAAGTGATGAAAGCCATTCCTGTTTCATGGAAGAGCCCAGCCAGCAAGTACATCCAAGAAAATGTGGCATACCTGTACGTTAATAATACTAAGGATTAAAATTATGCCTTCATCACTATCCTTTAACAAAAAATAAACAAAAACTTTGATACGGTTTTGAAAATAAACAATTGGGGTAAGTTGCTAGATCTCTTATAGTTAGATCTCTTTTATAACATTTTTTGACAAATATTTTGGATTTCTTAAGTGACAGTAAGAAGCTTCTCTTTTCAGGAAACTTGAGTAGCTGTAGACCATCACAACTACAAATTAATTCCTTCTAGACATGTTGTCATCCTATATGCAGGGAAGTTTTTTTGTTTGTTTGTTTGTTTGTTTTCTCAGAAATAAGAGTTTAATCAATATAAATCTTACAATTTAAAGCTGAGAAAAAATAATGACCTTATTTTAAGTTAGCTAACCAGACATGGAATGCCCAGAAGCTGAATGTCCTGCTTGAGCAAATTTGCAGCAACCTTTCCAGTGATGAAGAAGAACTAAGGACAAAGTAATCCTTCATCAGCTACACTGCGAAGTTGATGGATACTACTCATGCATTCAGGGCTGACAGAACCACTATGCTTGCACTGATGATGTTAACCTGTACTACCTGTATTGCCCTAATACAGAAATAATATTGTGTATGTGTTAGACATCTATAAAAATGTAAATAAAATATACATGAGTACACAACTTACAATGCTATATACTCATGATTTGTCAACACATAAATCCATACATGTACACACATTTTTCTGATCATTCTAAAGCATCCATTTTTACGTAATTAAATTACGTATGTAAATTACATCTGTTCATTCTTCTTTCACTGCAGCTTACCCAAATAGCAGAAGGAGGAGAGATACAGCGCCTAGGTTATTTCCACTGTAGAAGGCAGGTAACTTGAAAATTGCAATGACACCAATTGAAAATGCTACAGGCACCAAGTAGAAGGCCTATGGGAATATGTAAAACAAGGCTTAATATACAGCAAATATTTTTCCAAAAACATCAATAGCCCATCTAGTTAAAATTGTAACAAGTTGACCTTGAAATCGGTGAAGGAATGAATTTTTATTTATGTTCCTGTTGCTTGCAATGTTCAGCTTATTTTACCATTGATTTCACTTTAGAATTTGTCTCCTGTAATAGAAGGTCAAGCCAGTCTCCATCTTTATAGATGTACACAGAGTCCCTGGTGTTCCTGCCTCCAGGCTTTGAGACTTGGGATCATTTGTTGACAGAGGTTCAGTAAGGAAGATAAGACAGTCAGGTATCTTGGTATTAGATTCAGCCTTCAAAATATTGATTTCATTTTGAATGCTGGACGCTGACTGGTGGTAGATTTCTAAGGCTTGGTTATCAGTTGAGACACTCTGTGTAAAATAGCAGGGTGGCGGGTTCCACACATTCTTGGAATTACACATATATGAACAAAGAATTCAGTGTTTTATTGACAAACAGAAATATTAAATGTTGTGCAGGCTGCAGCAAGATGTACACTATAAAGGAGATGGTAATTTAATTGGGGGGGGGGGCTCCTAAATTGGAATGAACACCAGATACATGACAATAGAATCTAAGTAGTAAGCAGCCCTTCACAGAATCGTGTACTTTAAGCTTTCTTGGCTTTAAAGCTCCTATTAAGTCCAGAGGAGTCATTACGATTCTTTTTAGATTTGACTTCTTCAACAAACGCATTTCAGACCTCACTGGATACATTAACAAAGTGGATATGCAGTTAATTACTCTCCAGCTCTTCAAGCCAATGATCTATACAGCAACTCAGACAATTTTGCCATAATCACCAGGCAAATGCATACCACCTCCTGGGCTTTTCGCCAATACTGGCCCATTTGGAGTCAAGAAAACCCATCTGAACTTTGGGACCATTTTATGTAAATGAGAGAGCTGTCAATGAAATTCACCCCTTATTGTCCCAACTATTCTTCTCTAATAGTGTCATTCATCAGGGACTGCTACTTCAAATTTTTTACTATTAGTTGATTGAAGTCTTATAAGCATGATTATTTGGTACCATTGGGCAAGGTTATTTTGCTAACTTCTACCTCTCCACAGTAGTGGCTCTCAAACTTTAGTATGCATAAAATAAAGGATCTTGTTAAAAATGCATATCCTGGCTCCACTCCCAAGGTGCAGAACTAGTAGGTCTGGGAGGGGGGCAGGAATCTACATTTCAGTAAATGCCCTGGGAAATCTGATATAGATGGTCTCAGACCATAGAGATGAGGGGAGGTGGAGCTTTCCTCTCTCGGATGACTGTAAAACTGATACAAATGTTTTTTTCTTAATTTACTGACTTGAAATAATCTGAACCAGGTAGGGCCAATAAAGCTAATGCCATCTGTTTTTTAAAAGATGTTTTGAGAGAGAGAGAGAATGCAAGTGAGCATGATTCAGGGGAGGGCAGAGGGAGAGAATCTCAAGACGACCCCACTGAGCATGGAACTTGACATGGGGCTCAGTCTCACGACCCTGAGACCATGACATGAGCTGATACTAAGGGTTGGACACTCAAGCGACTGAGCCACTCAGGTTCCCCTCAAACTGATGTCTTCTCTCAAATCAATCCTGTCTTTCTTGCAGCGACACAAGTTACTCACCATGTCATAAATGAAGTTTGTTACCCAGTAGCACGTCACACCGATGCCTGAGATGTGCTGCAGCTGCTTGGCTTTGGTCTGATGCTCCCTGACAACGTAGGTGACAAAGCTGGCGGTAGTGACAGAGTAGCCCATCAGGATGGAGAGTGCCACCAAAATATCGATTAAGCTGCTCATTCTGTAGTGAGCAATAGGAAGAGGAAAGCACACGTAAGTTTCTGGAACTCTCTTCCTTTCAGAAAGACTCATGACTAAAACCATCAACAAAACAGTATAAGACTTGGCTTGGACACAAATAAGTCTTCCTGCAAGGCAGCCAGATAATATCTTCTACATGACTCGGCTATGACCCCGGGTACATATAGCTCTAGTGCATCGGAACTGACCAGGGATATTTCATAAATAAGTAAACCCTGGTCTCTAAGATTACTGGGAATATGCAAGGAATATATAGTTCTTGAGATTAGAACTAGTACTTAAAACGCTATGCAGGGGAATTGAAATCATGAAGCACTTACATATTTGACTTATAAAAGCAGCAGATTCTGACTCTAGTCAGCAAGCTCACTCGGCAACCTCACTGCACAGACTTTCAGAAACTTCCTTTTATCCCAGTCAGTGACTTATATTAACAGCCCTTCTAGATTGACATTTATTCACATACAACCGTGATTTCCAATTATAGTACTTTATACAGAAGCCTGACTATATGCCAAGGAGTAGTCATGCTGGATGTTTCTACTTACGTGGCTTGTTCTTGGTCTTGCACTCCTGGATAGGGATGACTATACATGATGATGCCTTAAAGAAGAGACAGGTTTTTTCATTAGTAGATATTCAGAAATACCAATTTTTGGATGAATAATATATAATACTTTCTTCCTTATGTTCTCATTTTACTTTGGGGATACTATTCTAAAGGAAAGTTATTTCCCCCTAGCCAGTCTCATCAATGCCACACAATTAATGGCACTCAGATAAAAAGAAAAAAAAATGCTTTCACATTGTATATGGAATTTTGGGAAAAGGGGCAAGAATTTACATTTTTTTAAAGATTTTATTTATTTATTTGATAGAGATCACAAGTAGGCAGAGAGGCAGGCAGAGAGAGAGAAGGAAGCAGGCTCCCCGCTGAGCAAAGAGCCCAATGTGGGGCTCGATCCCAAGACCCTGGGATCATGATCTGAGCCGAAGCAGAGGCTTTAACCCACTGAGCCACCCAGGCGCCCCAAAAATTTACATTTCTTATATAGCATTTCCCCTCTATTACATTTTTGTTTTCCATTTTATTCTATCTCATCACAAGTTTGTATTTAAGTAACACTTATTATATTGGTATTTACACCAATTTTAAGAGGTTCTCCTAAAAAACACTGACCACCCCATTGCTGTTTAGTCTTTTGCTGGGAAAATACTGTAGCCTGAGAAGATCCCTCCTCTTTTACTAATTCCAAGAAAACTACCATTCAAGAACTCTACCAGGGTAAGGCTTGGTGGTTTCGGCCATCTCTGAGGGATTTTCACTGAGACATATAAAGATCCAAGAGAATTCAGAAAAACTAGCTGGCTCTGAAAAAGCAGTTACTTAAATCCAATACAATCCTAAATTATTGGGATGTTCCATAGTCAGTTATAGCTCCTGAATTAGAAGCCAGATTCTTTTCTCCTCTTATCAGAGGATGTTGATAGCCATAGTTAGCCACAGTCAAAATGGGTGGCTGACAGTTTCCTAATGGACCACACCGGGAAGGCAAAGTCTTCCAGTCTGAGAAACTTTGGAAAAGAACCGTAAAGGATGGCAGTGAGGCTATCCCTTAAACATTTGTTTTTTACAGAGTCCTAAGCTAAGCAAGAACTTTCTCACTTACTGCTCATATAGTATATGTTTATTATATTGGGATATTAAGACCCTTTCACAGCAGCCAAATAGAAATTATTCTAAAGTTATATTCTCTGCATAACTTAAATTTGTAATTTTTACTATGTAGAATGTAACATATTTTGAGGTTGAATTCTGCAACTGTTACATGTTAAAAAAATAAAGCAAAACAAAAAGCCAGCAACAATCAATGTGGCCTATAACTTTAATCACATCATAGGGGAATGCACTTTTCTTATCTTTTGTGTAAACTAATGGTCTCTCTTTTTTTTTTTTTTTTAACTGAGATTTAGTTTTCCTTGGGGCCCTACTTAAACCTATTGCTGAATCATAATATAGGCGGCGGGGGGGGGGGGAAATATTTTTTTTTTTTTATTTCTGCTTGGTATTTCAGAATCAAGAACTTACTCTATTTCTTCTTCTCCTATCCCCCTACCCCCCCATGTTGCTTCTCCATGTCCTCATATCAGGGAGATCATATGATAGTTGTCTTTCTCCGATTGACTTATTTCACTAAGCATGATACGCTCTAGTTCCATCCACGTCGTCGCAAATGAAACAAGATGGGATTGGGAGGGAGACAAACCATAAATGACTCTTAATCTCACAAAACAAACTGGGGGTTGCTGGGGGGAGGTGGGATTGGGAGAGGGGGAGCGGGCTATGGACATTGGGGAGGGGAGGCGAACCATAAGAGACTATGGACTCTGAAAAACAACCTGAGGGTTTTGAAGGGTCAGGGGTGGGAGGTTGGGGGAACAGGTGGTGGGTAATGGGGAGGGCACGTTTTGCATGGAGCACTGGGTGTTGTGCAAAAAGAATGAATACTGTTACGCTGAAAAAATAAATAAAATGGGAAAAAAAAAAAAAAAAAAAGAACTTACTCTATTTCACTGAAGGAATCTTTACAAATGCATTTACTCCACTATGGAAAATGCTGCTGAACCAATTGTTTTATACATATTTTTAGCAGAAAGCTCAAGTAAATGCATTAGGGTTAAGGATGTATATGGAAATCTTCTCTGTGGATTCTACAGCACCCAGCATAACGTCTTGAGTACAGTCATCAGTCAATGAGTGCTTATTAAATCAAACTGAATATTAAAATTTCAGTGATTTCCCCCATATAAAATATATGTTCAAAATAACACATGATCTGTTTCGATTGTCTCTGTAAGTTGTCAACCTGAAATGAGATGCTCCCCATTGACCATTACTACTAACACAATAAAGGGTCAGAACAAACATGAGGGTGGAGGGAACAATGTGTCAGTGTATCTAGAAAAGAGCATAGCGGTAGAACATTTATTAGAGAAAACAAGCAAACCTATATTGTTTGAGAAGAAAACAGAATTTTCATGTTAAATTAACTATTAGAGGGAACTTCATGAAAATAATAGATATTGACATCACAAAAGAAAACTAATTAAAAGATATTTACTAGCATGTTAGATTTCAAAGAAAATCAGTTTTACAGCTAAAGCAAAATCCCAATTCATGCAGAATTCAACAAACATGCCTTAAAACAGGTAATGTCATTGGGGGAGGGAGATGTCAGGAGAGTTACTGAGTTGATTTTTAAAGATAGTATTACCATGGCCCCATACATGCATTACAGAACAAGAGAAGTATTTTGGGGGTGACATGATTTCTTCTTTAAAGAAAATCAAACTCCTTCCCAAGAGGGTGAAAGCTACCACTTTCATGAGTCTACACAAGAAAAGTTAAAAAAATATAGATACACATATACACACACATACACATACGGCACACTACTACTAATTGCTACATAACTCAAACTAAGCCTTATTTTTAAACCTAAAACATAAATTTCCTTTTAGGGTCAATATATAGTTTATGTCCCAGAATTCTTAGTTCTTTAACTTCTGTAACTTAAAAAGCCTGCTAGAGTCCGGAGTGATCCAGATTGTCTTGGTCTTGGCAAAGAATACTAGTAATAAATGAAACCTGATCACAGGTTTCAAAAGCTGACTCTTCAAAAATGGCCTTGGTCTCTTGTTCTCACCTACTTAGCATTTCTACAGCTCTTACACTTTCACTATCTGTCACAGAAACAAATATCTTTTGTTCTGATGAGGACATCCTACCGAAAGTCAAGTGTTCAGTCAAGTGTTCAATCGTATTTCAGACCAGGTTATACTAAACCCATCCAGGTTTGGTCACCATTTAACTTAATTTGCCACTTTTGACTATGCCCTTTATTGATGCTCTAGATCTAAGGACCATCTATCAGTCTTATTTTCTTCACAGTTCCTCCACTAGGAAAATGCCAAAGCAGTTGGGAAAAAAATACTGTTGTCTCTAAAATGGAGACTGAAAGATTCTCTTGCTAGGATGAGTATCTGAGTCTGTAATTTACTTCCCCAATCACCGGAATATCCAGCACACACTATTCTGCCCAACAGGAAGGAGATGAAAGAAAACAGATGTTGGCATTTCTGAAAGGTATGTTGTGTCTATTTTTCTACTTAGTAGGCTATTTGTTGGCCTGTTTATTCATCTAGACACTCAGTCTTGGCCAGCAAATAGGTTACTCATTTTTCTCCATCTTTACTATTATTAATTTTTAGGATCAGTACGGAAAATAATTTGAGCAGGCTTAACAAGATGAAATGGTTTGATAAACAGTAATTGAGTTTAAAAAAAGTAAATCAGTCTCTTTCAAATCTCAAACCCTGTTTTGAAAACTATGTGGATGCCTCCTGGGAAATCCAATGGAAGGAGACATGACTGAGTCCAGAGAAGTATTAGAAAAATGAAGAGGCAGGAGTCAGACAGACATGGCTTCAAATCTCATTTCTGAGCCCTACAGAAATAATAGCAGAGACCAAGAATATTCATCCTGAAAGGCTGTTTGTAAGGATTAGCAGTAATTCATATAAAGCACATATCATATGGTAAGTGCTCAATTAATGGTAACAGTTTGGGTAATGTGTAGAACTTTTTAGTTTGAAAGTTCTGGCTTCATGTTTAGAATTATTAACATTTAAGTATTTTTGATTTCTTAGCCTATATACAAGTAAATAGTAATAAAATGTTTTCCTATGAGTAATAGCTACTAGACATGAGAGCAGCAACAAGGATGACATTAAGCATTATTATCCTGACTCAATAAATGAGGAAGCTAAATTAACCTGAAGTTAAGGAGATTACCCAGAACGTTCCATCTGGTGGTAGTTACTACTTTCAGACTCCTTTTAAAGATCTGTGATTTAGATACCATAAAATACCTGGAGGAAACAGGCTCTACCATGCATTTTTATATGGACAGAGGCAAAAGTTGCAATATAAGAAGCTTCTGCGTAAGTAACTTTACCGTGTCGGGCAGCATCGTATTTTGACATGTTAACTCGTAGGAGGAAATTATTCAAGCTGTTGAGGTAAGCTGGAAGTGAGTGATAGCCTTCTGGATCATACCATACCTGTTAAATTCCAAAAGGAGGCAAGATCAGCATTTTGTTTAAAGAGATTAGGCTGCCTTTACATCTGATAGCCCACAGAATTTATATTTAAAAGAAGAGCACCAATTTCCCAATAACTTGTTTTATCTCAGAAAATTAGAACCACTCCCCAGACTGCTGACCACACACCTCTATGTCTGCAATTTAGAGGTGGGCAGAGATTGGGAAAACATTGTTCCCCCTGTGTGATGGCAGCAAGTTATTAGTTACTCTGTACCTTCTCTACAGGCAAACTTGAAATAAACTGGAGAAATCATTAATATCTCCATCTCTGTGGCTAGTGTATAGGGATTCTGCGACTAGAGCTAAGACATCCTCAGTAATAATAATAACAACAACAAACGGCATCTAGGCCAGGCTGTACAAAGTTTAAATACACACACACACACACACTGAGTCTTTAGCAACAAGACTGATAACCTGGAAATTCCCAGGCTAACTTTCCATTCCTAGTTATAAACCACACAGAAGTGAGTTACTTTATCTTTCTTGTAAAAAAAAAACAAAAACAAAAACAAAAAAACAAAAAAACCCACAACAGAGGGTTTAAAATACTTCTGTATTTCAAGAAACCCAGCTGATAATTTAAAATCACAAGAGAGAAGTTATTTAATATTAGAACTCTTTGTTTATGCAAGAATGTTCATTCTGTGTGTGGAGAGAGGAAGAAAAGGAACAAATGGTGGGGGAAGGGCATTCAAATCTCCAACTCCACCGTCTACTTTCTATATGACCTTACGAAAATCGGTTAAAATAGGCCCCATAATCTCTCTCACAGGAATGTTGTGAGGATGTAATTGGTTAGTTTGTGTACAGGTGACACTGACACCAGTGCTTGGCTTATCACAGTTACTAAGTAAGAATTAGTCTCTCCACTTCCCCCAAGTCTGTATATGTCACTGACTATGGGATATAGGAGGATAGTTTAAAATTTCTGAGACTCCTCTAGATCGTATATGTGTGACTCTGTGATTCTAGCTTATTTCAAAGCATAGGTATGATCTAGTTGAAAAAAAAGGAAGGCCAATAGGAGTATTTATCTCCATCAAATTCTGTTACGTATCCATGTTCTGTAAGAATCAAGGATAACCATATATGATGTACACCTAAAGAAATAAGCATAAAACATTAATGTACTGTTTAATCAAAAATTATAAAAGGAGTACCCACATTGAACCATCACTCAAGTTGAGAAACAAAAATTGCCAGAATCCAGAACATCCTCTCCAGGATTTTCTGTGTCCCTCAAAATCACAATATTCTCTATAAACAATGTAGTTGAATTTTGCCTACTCTTAAAGTTTATGGTAAATGCAATCACAGTTAAGTGTTTCTTTTTGTTTTTTCTTTTGCTTATTAGTAATGTTTGGGATATTCACCCGCTTGTATGGAACTGAGCTCATTGCACTGCTGAAAGTTCTATTGAATGAATATAGAACAATTCATGTATTCTGCTGTATATGGACATTTGGGGTTGTGTTTTCGGCTAATATGAGAAACAGTACTGTGTACATTTTTGTATATGTACCCTGGTGCTTGTGTATCCATGTTTCCCTGGGGTAAATACATAGGATTGGAAGGCTAGTGCTACAGGGAAAGCATTATGCCAAACAGCTTCTCAAATTAATTGCATCCATGTTTTGTTTTCACCTCATGCTCATGCTTGGGCATTTCAAGTTCACGTTCTCATTTGTATGACATCCCAGAAGAAAGGTTATAATTTACCTTAGCAAGTGTTCTATTGGCAGGAACTTCTGTTATATCAAAACGAAGGTCTTTAGTCAAAGGCAACCCAAAACTCCAACCTCCATACCTATATAGAATAACAAAATTTATATTTGTTTTAATGGAAAAAATATTCATAAATGGACCTAAATTGTTTAACCAAGGGCTCAATGTTTTCTTTCCACTAGGAGCACATTGAAAGTATGAAATAAATACTGCCTGGAAAATATTTGACATTTTTATTGATTTCTTTTATCATATTTTAATCTAAAGTGTACATTGTAACTAGAAATAAAAAGTCCTTTTAAACAATTGCAAATGTGGAGTAATCATTCTGAAAGTAAGTGATATGTAATCTAACCAATTCCTTCAACTTAACTGGATCACACACCATCTCAAAAATCACAATACTTCAGCCCTTAAAAATCCTTTTTAAAGAAGTGATTTTTTAAAAAAAAAATTATTTATTTTTTTCAGCATAACAGTATTCATTGTTTTTGCACAACACCCAGTGCTCCATGCAATACATGCCCTCCCTATTATCCATCACCTGGTAGAAGTGATTTTTTTTTTTCAAAGACTTTTTTAAGGTTTTATTTATCCATTTAACAGAGAGGAAGAGTACAAGCAGGGAAAGCAGCAGGCAGAGTGGAAGGGAGAAGCAAGCTCTCTGTTGAGCAAAGGAGCTGGATGTGGGACTCTATCCTAGGACCCTGGGATCACGACCTGAGCCGAAGGCAGACACTTAGCGAACTGAGCCACCCAGGCATCCCTAAAGAAATGATTTAATACTAAAGTTATATAAGATCAGTTCTCATGTTTTTTCAAATGGCTCTGTTTCTTTGATTCTCCAGACTTTACCTCCTAGCTTGTCCCCTGGTGCTATACTTTTTCTCTTCCTGGGCATTTGAAGGTGAATTGTGCCTATATAATTGCCTGGTACTCGTCAGTTCATAGTCTCTTAAAAATTTAGAAATGTTTATAATAAACCTCATTCTGTTGAAAATATTTACATGTATCTGTGTCTAGAAAATTTTTGTAAGGATAACAATCAATAGTGGTTCTATCTGGACAGAGAGAAATTCCTTTTTATTTCTGCTTATATGCAGTTTCTAATTATTTTACAGTGAACATTAGTCATTTGTGCACATTGAGAAATAAAGAGGGAAGAGATAGAGGAAAGGAGGAAACAGAAGCTATTTGCAAAATGACTAGCTGCCCCTCCCCCAGGTTTGAGGTATAACTGACAAATAAAAATTGTAGATATTCAAAGTATACAACTTGATATCTTGATACATGTATATAGTGTGAAATAATCATAATCAAGCTAATTAAAATATCCATCAGCTCACACAGTTACCATTTTCTTTTTGTGTGCACACACAGGCCTTGCATGTGTGTGCATGTGTGGTGAGAATTCTTAAGATCCATCCTCTTAACAAACTTCAAGTATACAATAAAGTATTGTTAACTATAGTCACATTGCTGTAGATTAGCTCTCCAGAATCTATTCATCTTGCATCACTGAGCCTTTGTAGACCTTGACCAACATTTCCCCATTTCTTGCAACCCCTAGACCCTGACAACCACCATTCTACTCTCTGCTTCTATGAGCTTGACTATTTCAGATCCCACATGCAAGTGGGATCATGCAGTGTTTGCCTCTCTGTGTCTGGCTTATTTCACTTAGCATACAGAGTGACTTCAGGTCCATCCACGGTGTCCCAAATACAAGCCTACCAACCTTACATCCATGGCAAGCCTTTGGGTGGCTTTGGTATGAGCCTGTGGCCTTGCTATACATGGACACATTTTATCCCTAAACTTGAGATATTTACATTGAAACTAAGGCTAATTGTCACCTACAGCCATGCCTTAAAACTCTCCAAACTGGGGATGCCTGGGTGGCTCAGTCTGTTAAGTGTCTACCTTCAGTTCAGGCCATGATCCTAGGGATGTGGAATAGAGAAAACAAAACAAAACAAACAAACAAACAAAAATCCCTCTCCAAATTGGTGTAATCTAGTCAAGAACATTCTTGCTTCAAGAAGAAAAAGATATGTAGGGGCGCCTGGGTGGCTCAGTGGGTTAAGCCGCTGCCTTCGGCTCAGGTCATGATCTCAGGGTCCTGGGATCGAGTCCCGCATCGGGCTCTCTGCTCGGCAGTGAGCCTGCTTCCCTCCCTCTCTCTCTGCCTGCCTCTCTGTCTACTTGTGATCTCTCTCTGTCAAATAAATAAAAAATTAAAAAAAAAAAAAGAAGAAAAAGATATGTAAAAGTTTAACAATACATTTTTGCAGCCTAAAAAAACCCAAGTGCTTTTTAATTTCTTAAAATGAGTCTTATTTGAGATTGTTATTTTTTAAAAAAAATTTTCATACATAAGACTATTTTGATAAAAGAGAGAATTTAACCACATAAATAATCAGTAGAAATTTTCATCAATTTTTTTTTTTAAATACGTATTTATTTTAGAGAGAGAGAAAGCATTAACAGGGGCGAGGAAGAGAGGAAGAGGGAGAGGAAGGGAAGCAGACTCCCTGCTGAGCTGAGTGGGGAGCCTGACACAGGGCTTGATCTCAAGACCCTGAGATCATGACCTGAGCCAAAACCCAGAGTCAGACACTTAACCGACTAAACGACCTAGGTGCTCCAGAAATTTTCATCTATTGTCTCAAGTTCAGAAGGCAGTTGTCATTAAAATTTGAAATCAAGATATGCTAAATTAATATATTACAGAGTACTTTTACCTTTTTTGCATAAACTCATTAGCAGTTGATATAAGATAATTTTCCAAGCGGTGCCCAGTGAGGTTGTAAATTATTTGAGAAGAGTAAGTTCTTCTATGAGGTGGAGAATAGTTAAATTTAGGACACTCCTGAAAAGTAAAGTTAAAAATTAAGTTCTTTCTGATCAATGCTTTGCAAATCAAACAGACAATGTGAAGAAGCTTCAGTCTCATGATCTGTCTCTTGCTGCAACAGGTAGAGCGTGATAAGACTGTCTTCTGACTCTGAAGAGCTTTGAAAAGGAAGACATCCTCCTATTCCAAGAAATTGGAGAAGTTATTATTTCTATAGAACACACACACGTTTGGGACTTACTTGAAGCCAAAAAGAATACAAGTTAACCAACGTGCAATTTTCTTTTCACTGTACTAACAAGTTTGATATGCATGGAGAATAACATTAAATTCTAAGATAAATCAAAATTCCCTCAACAATTCCCAGGAAAGAAAAACATGTTTGCCCAGAATTGAAAAGACGACATTAAGGGACGTAAGTGCTCGGGTGACAGCAGTGGAGGAGTTTGCGCTGCAACGTCAAGTTACGAAAGCTGAGTGTCAGAGCTCCAGTTTACACTATCTAAATCTTCACAACTTTATGTTAAATAAATCCAAATCTAATCTTTACCTATGTAAATGCACAGTTATTCCAAAATAAAGTTGGCATATATGGCAAAGTTGCTTACATATTCCTACAGGCCCATGCGTGGATACTGCAAATTTAACACAGAGTCCCTGTACACCCTTTACCCAGTTCTCCCCATTGTTAGCATCTTACAGTACCGCCACTGTAAATTAAATGTATTGGTCCATTACTATTAACCAACCTCAGATCTTAGTTTTCACCACTTATTTTTATGCTCATAAGCTTTCTGCACTTCCTGACCACTTACTTTTCACAGAAGCTTCTCATGCTTCTGACATGAAGTTTAGTTTGGGAGAAGCCTAGCATTTTTCCAGTTTTTCCTTCTATCCCTGCACAGGATGCCCCAGAGCCTGAGGCTAGTACCACATTTTAGCCAACTTTATGGGTACTGAGACATAAAGTTGCAGACTGCTCTAAAAAATGAATGCTGAACTTCACCTTACATCAAGTTGGGTCAACATTTAGATCACATTTGAAGAAAGTTACTGGCTCCACAATTAGAGACACCCTTATGTATACAATGTAATCATTTAGCTTTAGTCTTTTGTTGAATTGTATGTACAGAAAAGCACATATAATATAGCCTGATGCGTTTTGACAAACCGAACACACCCATGTAACCAGAAACCAGGTAACAATGCAAGTACCAGAGAAGGCCCCTCCTCAAGCTTACTTCCAGTCACTAGTCACTACCACTCCCAAAGCAACCAGCTCAGAATAGTTTTGCCTGTTTTCGTACTTTATAGAAATAGGATTGCATTATATATACTCTCTTGTATTTGGCTTTTTCCACTCATCATTCACTTGTGAGAATCCTCCATATGATGTGTGTAGTTATAGATCAAACGTTCCCTTTTTGCTGTATACAGAATTCCAATGTGAAAATATATCACATTTGATTGATCCACTCTACTGCTGGTGGGGAATATGAGTGGCTATTACAAATAGTATTGCTATGAATATCTAGTATATGCCTCTTGGTGAACATGATCACAATTCCGATGGGAGTATAATACAAATGGAATTGTTGATCCCATAGTTTATGTATATCTTCAGCATTAGTAGGTACTTTCATACATGCATATATGGTGATTTATTTATATATAAAGTTTTTATTTTAATTCCAGTTTGTTAGTATACAATATTATATTAGTTTCAGGCATACAATATAGTGATTCAACAGTTCCATACATCACGGTATGCTCATCACAGCAAGTGCAATCAACACCGATTTCACCCACTGGTGACCACTGGATTGCTCTACAAGTAAAAAGTCTGTTTCTTGCTTTGACTCACTCTCTCTCTCTCTCTCCCACTTTTTCTTAGATTAATGACATTTATCTAGGTTCTAACTTAGTATTGTTAGTTTGCTCATACTGTGAACTACAGAAAATACATGAATTCCAGAAATTAGTCAGATTAAATGAGGGATTAGAAAACTCTTTGAGTACTGGGTAATGCTGGTATTGGAATATGCAAGGATCCCAGAAGATGCCTGTGGGATCCCAGTTTTCATTGTTGGTAACTGTCTTGCATAAGAACCCAAAAATAGGTTGCATTTACAGAGAACATTTCCATTCCAAAATACTGCACAAAGAGTTCAAGGTTCAATGACACAATGCTATTTAGAAAATATCGCTAGATTCCTCTCCTATGGAGAAGTAAGTTGATCACATAGTCACCCTCAGAAGCTTACAGTCACTTATTCTTTTCAATCTTTCATTTCCCCTGTGAATTTGGTTTTCTTAGAAGTATGCTGAAATGATAGGCCCAGAAAAGTAAGGTGTGTATCTATAAAAGACAGACAGCATAAGGGATGGTTGGATAATCTTTTCTGTTTCTATCAGCATGTCGATTTTTCTTGCATGCTGGAGGTGCTCCTTAGAGACAGATGGAGTTCTGTTCTGGACTTACACATTACTGACTTCATAGCTGACCAGCAAATGGGCAGAGTCTTACTCTGTTTTCAAATATGACAGTTATGGTGGCTTTGTTGTCTGAAACATAGAGCTTCCTGGTTAGAACTGAACGGAGACCAAAACTTCATTTTTAGTCGGTTTCTACAAAGACTGTCATAGAATTACCTGCCTTTGGAAATTTGTTCTGAAATGGATTTAAAACAGTGACCTGAAGTTCAAAGGCAATATTTTTGAGCTGCCCTGCTCCACATCTCTGAGCTACTAGCTTCCATAAAATGAAATTATACTGACTCTTTGGTAACCCGGATAGATCTTTTAAGTTTCAATATTTATTCCTTTCTTTTTCCTACTTCACTGAAATGGAATTCCATCTTACCTGGATATTTTCTGAGCAGGAGCAAACACCAAAATTAGTGACAGGCTCCCCACTGGTGTTCCATTTTCCCAGACTATCTTCCTTTAAACACCTTCTGCAAGTAAAAATGGTATTAAAGTGAGGTATGTGTGTGTTCTAATGGTTATGTATGAGCATATAAGTGAGTATTTGGTATTAAATTCAAGTGTACAGTCTTAGGTACAGTTTGCTGGTTTTTCGTAGCTCAAATATACACTACACTACCATTTTCAAATGATTTGACATTTTATGGGGCATAAGAGAGAGTGCTTATTGATAGAAGAGTGCTGAACCCAAAGCTCACTGAACTGTTTTAATGTGGCAGGATGGGGCTTTTTTGACCCCTTCCTTTTCTGCTCTTTCCTCCTGTGCTTCGATGGGAAGGGACTTTAGCCAAGTAACGCACCAGTGTGTCGGGTTCGCAGGCACCGTGTACCATCTTGAAGTTCGAATAGGCACTACTACATAGCACAAAGACGAATTGGAGTATGAAGGCTCGTGGCTTAGTTGTTGCACAACTTACAGTCTAGATTGTTTTTAGACAAGTATCTCAGTCAGCATGAGTCTCAGTTTCTCCATCTTAAAAATGGGATTAATAATTCACAGGGTTTTTATGATTGTTAAAGGGAAACACGTACATGAGAGAACTCTACAAATTAGTAAGTCCCTAATGTTTATTATTACAGCACGGCATAGCCATGGAATGAACTACAGGGGAGAGAGAAAATCTGTTCAATATAGATCTCTCTCAGGGGCGTTCATGCACGCACATGTATACAGACAAACTGGAGTGTCAAAGAGAAAGGAAAAAGAAAAAACAAAACAAAACAGAAAAAGACAAACTCCAAGAACAACTTACGGATCACTGATGTTCAAACACACGTTGTCGATGCCAGGGAAGCTCCACATTGCTGAGACTAGGCCTTGTGTGCTTGGGTGAGAATTCCTGTAATTGTAAAGGACAGGAACAAATTCTTGATCCTCCACAACTCTTTCATATGAAAGTCATGCTTATGCATAGTTTGGAAAAATAAAATATGCTGTCTATGAGATAGTCTTCTTAAAAACCCAAGAAAGACTCAGTATCAGGAAGAAAAAAAATTATCATGGAAAAAAATCAGCACATGTCTCTCTTTGGCTGCCTTGTTATTTTCCTAACCATCACATACATTTCGTGATCACCTACTGTATATACGTAATGCTGTATTTTGTGGAATTCCGACCTTACTATCCAGTATTTGTGAGGCCGATAAAAAGTGATTTGCTATATATTATAACAGATTGGGCAGCCACACCTAGCCTGGCTTTCTTGATTAAAGTCTAGTCATTAAAAATAAAGACCTATGATAAGGTTACTTTCAGACAAACACAGAAACTCTTAAAAAGTTATTGTTGCCAACAAAAGTGTCATGTTGCAATAAATCAACACTGTCCATTCCTTGGGCAGAATCGGGTGCACTGCCTCGTAATTCCTTATTCTTCAACACTGCACGCAGTCACGGAGGCGCGGCCGCACTTCTGGAGGCACCGGGGAGACGTTTCAAAGGACAGAAACTTACACATAGAAGGCTGTCTGTTCAGAGGTACCGTAGAGAGACGGGGAGATCTGGATCTCTGGATAACTGTTGCTAGAACTTCTCAGTGTGCCAAGGCCCATGGCAGTGGTGACAAAGACGATGGGGAGGATAACCTGAGCAATGAGACCTTTCCAGTTCCTGCGGGTGTGGTGGAACCTCTTGATGAGGATGGCCATGATCTTCTTCAGTAACAAATCAAAACCGCCCAACCTGTCTCCCCTCGTCAAGATTTTGTCTGAATTTTAAAAGGGGGTGGGGTGGAGAGAAAGAGAGAAAGAAGTGAGGTTTGATATTGTTCTGGGAAACACCGATAAATCACGTTAACAAGGTAACTTCAAAAACCATGGCTGGGATTGGGAGGGAGACAAACCATAAATGACTCTTAATCTCACAAAACAAACTGGGGGTTGCTGGGGGGAGGTGGGATTGGGAGAGGGGGAGCGGGCTATGGACATTGGGGAGGGGAGGCGAACCATAAGAGACTATGGACTCTGAAAAACAACCTGAGGGTTTTGAAGGGTCAGGGGTGGGAGGTTGGGGGAACAGGTGGTGGGTGATGGGGAGGGCACGTTTTGCATGGAGCACTGGGTGTTGTGCAAAAAGAATGAATACTGTTACGCTGAAAAAATTAATAAAAGGGGGAAAAAAAAAAAAAAAAAAAAAAAAAAACAAACCATGGCTGGATGGTATAATGTGATGTGGTAGGAATAGCTTGTATTTTAAATGTTCTGATATGAGGTTCAACTCTTCCTTTTTAGACATTGGGACTGAGCCTCTCCAAGTCATAGAATTGTATGTAAAAGTGCTTTGCAAATTATAAATCACTATATATAAAATATTAGTATTGATATATACACAGTTGTTTTACAAGTCAAAGGGCGAGATCCGCAATTTGATAAGTGAATATTGTCCCAGATCTCCAAAGTCTCAATGCCTGCTTGGTATGTATTGCTAATTACGGATAACTCAGGAGATAGATTCTATCAAGAGACTGAATTCAAATAAGATAAACACCTGAAACTAATATGACATAAACTAATACAACCACAACTTCAATTAAAAAAAAAAAGGTAAATGACATCCAAAACATCTGTCTAGTCTAAAAACTCATTCCTGCTGTGGGTAACATAGTAATTATAAGTCTAATTGGCTCCCATTCTTTTTTTTTTTTTTTTTTCTCATTTTATTTATTTTTTCAGCGTAACAGTATTCATTCTTTTTGCACAACACCCAGTGCTCCATGCAAAACGTGCCCTCTCCATTACCCACCACCTGTTCCCCCAACCTCCCACCCCTGACCCTTCAAAACCCTCAGGTTGCCCCAACCTCCCACCCCTGACCCTTCAAAACCCTCAGGTTGTTTTTCAGAGTCCATAGTCTCTTATGGTTCGCTTCCCCTCCCCATTCTAATGGGAGGTCCGGTGAATTCAACTTACACTTGGAGAAAAGGAAAGGCTCTCCTCCAAAGTGTGATTCTAATTCAAACACTCATTCATTACATTCTCTTTAAAATTTGGACTGATTATATATGGCATTTCAAAACTCCATTTTTACCAGTAGAGTCACAAAAAAGAACTCACTGGAAAAAAATGTCTACACTACCCCTACCCCTCTGAAATGTTCTCCAGGTGCAGAGAAAAATTCCCTGACTTTTGAGCATAAGAGGAGCTGTGGAGGCCATAAACTGCTGCTTCCTCAGTGGTGCTCTTAGAACTGATAATTCCATAGCCCTCCCTAAAAATATAACATTCTCTCCAAGGGCCTGCCGCCGAGCACTCCTCTACATGTGATAAGATGACCGCCAACTCTGTGGATATTTTTAATTCTCTGTCACAAATTATGCAGCACAAAAAAATCATGATCTTCATTTAGCTGATAAGGAAAAATACAAAGCTGCTTAATTTAAAATGAATTCCAATTAAACAGAGTGAACAAGTTTAAATGCAAACTCGTATCTCTGCAAAGGGGAATTGTAGAAGGAGCTGAATATTTTAAGTTAATTAGTATGCTTTTCTGTTTCTTGAGAAATTACATGTGGATGACTTACAGGTGTATCAAATGGAGCAAATGTGCTTTCTAAAAGATAATGTCAATGAGGGAAACATTTTGACTGAAGAATAGTTTCAAATTTAAGACAAATCCAGAGGCAAATACATAACATTTACTTCCTGAAGCAGATGACCACTTTCTAATCAAAGTCCTCAATTCCATGGGCTCGACAATTATATTCCCCAAAAGATGATAAATGAGGAATACGGCAGAGGACAAATGAGACTCCCAAGTTCCAGAACTATGCAAACATCAGAGATGATCTTTTCTAAGTTTCAGAGACAGGCAAATGTTTAATTAAAAGTTCTGTTCCTAGAGATTTTTTCCAAGTTAAGCAAACTGTTGAAATGACTATTCCATAATTTATATATCATTTTACTATATGCTTCCTTAAGTAAATAGTGTTTCTAGAGGCATAAATTAACCATCAGAAAGAGAATAAGAGAGGATAAAAGTTATTTTCAAAAGAGCCCCATTCCTCAAAGTCATATCAAGAAGCACAATTTTTTCAAGCATATCTTGTGTGAGAAATTGAGTGTGGTGTGGGGGGGGGGGCGACCCATTATTATGGGTTCTTAGCCATGGAGTCTGACTTCATCAAATCTGAGACCCTCCCCCAAAGGCACTTTCTCAGAGCCTGAATGTTCTCAGCAGCTGAACTGTTCACAGAGCGGAAAGATCAGACATGTTTTCCAATGAGGCCCCAGAAAGAGTGATGACTCTTTTTTTTACAACTTTTTTTCCATGACTCCTCTGTTGAGTATGTTTAACAGCAATGAGTCAGCTATCTTATGAGGCAACTTCATCCACTGCTGGACAGCACCAACTACAGGAAGGATTTTAACTTGCTGAACACAAATCTGGAACAGTAGTAAGTAACAGCTAGAAAATGACTTCTAGTGGGTATAAGAAGTACACACCACCACCATCACAAGCACCTTCTTTCACGTTCTTCAAAATATTTTTGAAATAGAGAATTTGATTTCATTTAAAAAATACTTGATATATTAAAAAAAAGGAAGTTTATATTTCTTTATTCTTTCTGTATTTAGAAAGAATGTGTGAACCTGAACTGTTGCCCTGTAATTATCTCATTTATGCCATATATTGTAATTAAGTAAAATATGCACATTAGATTTATACCATCTCTGTCTGTGAAATTGCTGCTGCTCACAGATAAATCATCAGGAGTTGAGATGCCGTTGGTACTGGAATTTCCAATTTTCTTTTGTGTCAAGTGCTCAAGACTCATACTGCTATTTTTTTGTGACTCTTTAGTCAAGTTCAGAAAGACCTAGAAAGAGAAGCCAGACCACTTCATTAACATAAAGCATGCATGTCCTTTCTACCTTCTAAGCTCAATTTTGATTTTGAATTTTTATCACATTTATTGAGACAAAGAAGTGTGACTTTAAGTGAGTATTCTTGACAGTGACTTTGAGTGAACATTCTTTTAACCATACAATTTTGTTACAGTATTATTGACTACAGTCCCTATGCCGTACTTTTCATTTCTGTGACTTATTTATTTTATATCTGGAAGTTTGTTTCTCTCAACCTCCTTCTCCTGTTTCAGTCTTCCCCCATACCACCCCCCAAGTAAACATTTTGGTATGTCAAAGAGACGTGTTCTCTAACTGGATAAACATGTTTTTTTCAGAAGTCAATCTTACATAAGAACGGTACTGAGATAGTTTAAAGATTTTTTGATTTTGTGAAATGTTTGCTTAAAATATTTCTTCTCTCTTTTTAAAGAACTGTGCATATTTATTCTCAGGGAACAGCAAATTGTATCAGCTCTAAGAAAAGAAGAAACGCACCTCTTCCACGGTGGTGTCTGAAATGCCGTAGCACCCGATGTTGAGGTCCCCCATGTCATTGTCCAGCGCCCTCAGGAGCGACAGGTAGGCTCCTGAGACTTTGGTGCTAAACGGAGGAAGCACATACACCAGCTCTCCCCCGATGTCCTCCTTGAGGTAGGCTTCAGGGAGGTGTGACTGGATCATTGCTGTCACGGCCATCGTGTCACATGCTGTATTTGCACTTAGATTTGGGCTCTAGCGACAACACCAGAAGTTACCACCCCTTGTCCTCACACTCTGGTGGCACCAAGTGCCCTCCTCAGAGGGTGGTGAGTCTCTTTCAGGCCACTCAGCCCTGAGTCAGATGACATATCCCTCCTCCAATGGCTCCCCGTCCCACGGGGGCCCCTAGAGCTTTGTACACGTCACTGTTCTATTGCCTTCATTCTCCCACTTGCCCCCGTCCCTTCTCCAGCCTCCCTGCCCACTACTCCCTGCCTCTCATCTGCTCTACTCCAGCCACAGCAGCCTTCTCGTGTTGTCAGAGTGTTGTCAACTCAGGCACACCCTCCTCGGGGCCTTCTCAATTTTTCCTTTGCCCTAGATAGTGACATGGTTCCTTCTGCCCCAAGCCCCAGCTCCTGCTCAACTGTCATCTTCCCAGAGACCCTTCTCTTCCCACCCTATGTAAAATGGCACCACTCAGCATTCCCTGTTCTCCCTCCTCTGCTTTATTTCCACCCACAGCATTTACCACCTGCTGACATCCTTAATAATATACTTAACAATGGTATTATCTGAATTCCCCACACTCTATCAGAATATAAACTCCACAAGGGTAGAGATTTCAATATCATCAGTTCGCTGCTGTATCCCCAGGGTCTAAAACAGTGCCTTGGGCACACACTAAGGCATAATACACACCTGATACATACATTTCTTAATGAATTAGTGAACATAACAATAAACTGCTTTTTATTTGGAAGTCACATCAGGATGTTCAGATGTAAAATAAGTGATTGTAGCCCAAGTCTACCTAATGGCATACACATCTTGCACAGTACTGATAACCATATGCTTTTTTTTTTTAAAGATCTTATTTATTTATTTGACAGACAGAGATCACAAGTAGGCAGAGAGAGAGAGGAGGAAGCAGGCTCACCGCTTGAGCAGAGAGCCCGACGCAGGGCTCGATCCCAGGACCCTGAGTCCACGACCTGAGCCGAAGGCAGAGGCTTTAACCCACTGAGCCACCTAGGCGCCCCCCCATATGCTATTTTTAAGTACTACAGGGGTTCTTAGTCAGCACTGTTGTTCTTCAAAGATGTCAAGACTCCGCTGGCCTGAGTTAGTCTTCACATTGCCACTTAGGGGTACTGATCAGAAGATACATACACAAATGCATATTCTATTTGTTTTAATGCAAAAAAACCCCCTAATTTTTAGCCTTATAAACTGAAATGCTATGGAAACTAAAAGGCTGATCCTCCATCAGTAACCTTAGGCTACAGATCTTCTTAAAAAAAAAAAGGGATCTATATTCTAAGGTAAAAACCTAGTGCTCGAGTTCTTGTTGTGAGATCCCAGCTCAGGAGCATCAGCATCACCTGGGCCTTAACAGAAATATACTCTATTCTGGACCTACTGATGGACCTACTCTAAGATCTACTCAATCAGAGACTTCTGGGGTGAGGCCAGAAATCGGGGTTTAACCAAGACCTCCAGGTGTTCCGACGCTCCCTCACACTTGAGAGACATGAAACTAACATATTAATAATGAATTTTAGCAATTAATAAAGTTGGAGAGATTCTGCCTCCATTTCACACAAAAATTAACTCATGACCCTATAATGAGGTATATTTTCTCTCTTACCAACCTTTTTCTTGGTGAGCGTGAGATGATACCCATCGCCAAATGCTTCTTTGAGGTAAAATGGTGACCCGCAGCAGCGCAGCCCGCCCTGCTCCAGGAAGGCGATGCGGTCACTCAGCACTTCAGCTTCGTCCAAGTGGTGCGTGGACAGAATGATTGTTCTGGCTTGAAAATACAGAGAACAACCGAGAATGAAAAATGAAGACGCAGTTCCTAAGATCTACAGAGTTAGCACAAGTAAATCCTGTGATTTATGAGGAGAAGAGGCACGTTTTATGAGCTAAATGAAAAACTGACCAGAAGGAACTTTCAGAATAAACAGAGAAATTCAGAAGACATGTTTCTAAACATCTAGGGCTGTTTTCTTATACGTCGGCAGCGAATACGCCTTTATTGTGCCGTCTGGCTAAATGTCCATCATTTAGGGTGTGTGATTGAGCAACTCCTTCCTTCGTTTGCTCCCTTGTCTTGGTTTTCATTTTCCCTCTGTGTCTGTTTCTGTCTCTCTCCCCCACTTTCTGCACTATGAAGAAGCAATAATTTTAAAGACTTTCTGAATATTCCTCTCTGATTAATCCACTCTACTCTGATTGCTTCTTTGCTTCACATCCTGTTAGCACTTGTTTAGTCTGTTTTCCGTTTATTTTCGTTTGTGTATGTTTGGTATCTCTAATTAGATTCTAAGCTCCTGGAGGCAGAACTCGGGGCTTCGATCAGATGTGCATGCTCTCCAAAGGCCAGTGAAGTGTTCAACTCACCATGCTCAACTACATGGATATTAATTAACTGACCCAGTGATTTAGTGGTGGGAAGAGAAGACTTGGGAAGGGGAAAACCTCATCTGAGACTCTTTTTTTTTTTTTTTTAGATTTTATTTATTTATTTGACAGAGAGAAATCACAAGTAGACAGAGAGGCAGGCAGAGAGAGAGAGAGGGAAGCAGGCTCACTGCTGAGCAGAGAGCCCGATGCGGGACTCGATCCCAGGACTCTGAGATCATGACCTGAGCCGAAGGCAGCGGCTTAACCCACTGAGCCACCCAGGCGCCCCTCATCTGAGACTCTTTAATGGAGCTTCTAAACAGAAAAGGTATAAACTTGTCTGCAGGCATTCCAGAGGGCAAAATTACAACTGTTGACTGTTGGGTGCAGAAGTTGTAAGAAAGTACTCATACCAGTTTTGTTCTTCGATATCACATCCCATATGCTTCGGCGAGAACATGGGTCAACTCCAGTGGATGGTTCATCCAGAATGACTACCCGTGATCCACCGATAAGAGCTATAGATATGGATAACTTCCTCTTCATTCCTCCTGACAATGTTCCAACTCTCTTATGACGATGGCTATATAGTCCGGTATCTTTTAGCGTCCTTCAAAAATAATGTATGGTGGTTATTTTTGACAGATAAAGTATCTGAATATTGAAATAAATAAATAAGCACTTTAAGTAATAGGTCTTTACTAAGCAACTATTACATGCTCAGCGAGGTACAATACACTATTGAGGATTCATGACATAGTTTTCTTATTGTTTATCATCTAGCTGGAGGTGCAAAGTTAATACCCAGAAAACATAAAATATGTGGCTCATCTTTTAACTTGTTTCTTTGAAAGATATTTATGGAGGGCCTGCCTGTTTTGTGCCAGACCATGTTTTAGCTGCTGGAGGAAAGCAGTGAAAAGATAATATTCCTACCCATAAGGAGATTAGGCCCTAGTGTGTGCATTTATCAGGAGGGATACAGATAAAAGTCAGTCGAGAAATGTATTTCCAAGTAACTTTATAATTTGCCAGGTGGTGACAAGTGCAATAAAAATACACAAAGCAGGGTACATAAGATAAGGAGCGCCTGGGGCGTGCTATTTTAAGCATCTATTTTATTTATGGTTATCCCCTCAGAGAAGGTGACATTTGATCAAAGACCAGGAAAGTAGAGGAGTGAGTCAAATGGCTGTCTGGGGAAGGCTGCTCTAAGTAGAGAAAACGGTAAGTGAGAAGCCCTGTGGCCAGATCATAAGCCAGCCTGTGACTTGGTCAGTGTGCCCAGAGCACAGTGAATGGGGTTAGAATAGAAGGAAATGACAAAAGAAGTGAGATGGAACAGGCATGTAGGACCTCTTGGCCTTGACAAGGACGTTACGGAGTTTGACGCTGAGTGTGGTGGGAAGTCATAGAGGGCTTTGAACCCTGGAGTTATATGGTCTGATCTGCCATTTAAAAAGGTCACCCTGGCTGTTCTTTGAAGGATAAACTGTATAAGGGAGAGGAGAAGCCGGGTGTCCAGTTAGGAGGCTTGGCCCAGTGTAGTAGCCAGTAGAAACAGAGGATTTAGGGCAATATGGTAGCCTGAGATGTAGAGAGTTCTAAAGTTTGAGTATAACCGGCTGGTGAAGAGAATGACGTAAAATGTATACGATACCAGAAAAGTAGAAAAACTGAAAACCAATTGTTTTGTGACCAAATGTTCCTATTGGCATTATCACCACAGGTCGACCTTTTTTTGATGGGTGCTACCAACTCACATCCTGGTTGCTGCTATAACTGACCTTTTTACTTCCTCATGCAGCTGCTTGTTAGTCCAGTGAGGAACTTTGATGGAGCCGTATAAGAGCAGGTGTTCCTTGGTAGTGAGGTAACTGAACAAGACATCGTGCTGCATGCAGACCCCCATGTTCTTCCGCACCGTGTGGAGGTCTGTTTTGAGATCTTTTCCGTAAACAAAGATGGTTCCTGCTGAGGCCCCAAACAGCCCAGTCAACATGGAGCTGAAAATGAAGAACTGATAATTAGGTGTCAACCAAGCATTTAAATTAGGGCTAAAAGTATCTCAGTCATTAGCAAATATTACAGTGTATTTCCTCAGGTAAGATCAAGCTATAAAATGAAATGATATTAAATGGGAACAAACATTAAATTACTTTTAAGCTTTCAATTATTTAGAACGTTACAGAAACACTACCCAGTGACAATGATGTGCATGGGGCCGTGGTAGCAATGATGATCACTGTCGGGCACTTTAGTAGCAAGTACGCTCTCTCCTTGAGCAAACTCATGCACTTCCTTGGCATCAGATGGCATCTCTAGTTCACGGAGTCTCGAATTTTTAACTCTAGCCGAGACCTCATCACTAAGTTCCAAGTTTGCACTAAACATCCAACAGACAGTAACATCTCTCCATGAGATGTCTTACAGGATCCTCAAACTCAACATGTTTAAACTTAATTCAGGATCTTTCCTTTAAAACCCGTGTTTCCACTGATGTTCCTCTTTTACTATATGATAAATCTATACACTGGTTGCACAAGGCTGGGATCCAGAAGCTGTGTTTGTTGTATCCTCCTCCTCTCTCTGTTTTCTATCTCTGCCTGCACATCCCATTTTCCCAGCCACCCCACAGCGCAAGCCACACCACCACTTTCTCGTGACCACCTATCTCTTAACTCGCTTTCCCATGTGAACCACGTCACCTTCAGTCCCGTTCTCTACACTGTGATTACTCTCTACCTTATCAGACGATTGCTCATCATTTTTCAGATGGTTAGTAAACCAGGCAACTATTTAATATCCCTTTTCTCCAGTAAAATGTAAGCTCCATGAGTCTGGCCAAGGACTCATTTTCTCACCACTCTCTTAGTACCTAACTAGTACCTTGTACCAGGTGCATAACAGACCTTAAATGACTACCATGGACTAAATAGGGCATGGATATTATATGCAGTTCTTCCCATAAAAGCACACTGAACTACAAACAATATACTTCATTCTTTATATTCAGAAGAACAAAATTGAGACTTTTTCAGCTAAAATTACATCCTCTTCAAAAGCCTTCTCCATCGCTTTTCTTCACTGGTTTCTTATTGCCTATTAGAAATCCTGCTTCTAAGCATTGTATGCTCCCTAGAAAGCCAACTTTGAATTTAAACAGGCCATATAAATAAGAGCAGCTGCACATTCACTCATTTCATGACCTCCTCTTGTCCCCTCTTATTTACAAAAGAAAAATTAATTTAAATATATTTTGGCAGTCACTGAGCTTACTTATGATGCTACTAAATAAGATATCCAGCAACTGACACTTTCTCAAGGAAGGGCCAGGGCAGCCACGGCATCTTAGCGCTGACTTCCAGTGAAGCCATGTGGAGCACTGGTGGTGAGTCGCAAAAAAAAAAAAAAAAATTCAGAAGTATGTCACTTTAAAAACATTTGAACCTCTTCTCCTTTTGGACACAGGAAAATGCTAGTTAAATGAAGAGTCAGAAAGAATCCCACGTACTGCTCCTAGCCTTTCTGATCTATATCTAAAGGCTGGTGATTCTTTTCTTTCTTCATGAATCAAGGCAAGAAGCAGCTGGGGCTGAGTGTGTTTATAGCAGAGTGTGTAAACTCAAAATTATACATGGGCCAGAATAGAAATGCAAATAAATGGAACAGACTGGGCATATGAGACAGTGCAGATTTGTGAGGAACAGGAATAAATCAGAAAGCAGATGTCTCCTTTAAGAGAACAGTCACCATAAGCCCCAACCAATTGTTCCTACCTAGGACCATGGACCCAGTGTTGCCAGAACTTCCTATTATCCAAGAATGTCAAGAACATTTCTTTTTATTGGGACATTTCTCCATTTTAAAATATTGGCACTGAGTTAAGCATTTTAAGAAATACTGGGTGAGTCTTATCTGGCCTTTGAGCTCATAGGTTGGGACCTATGATTTAGACTCCATTCTACAGTAGACAGTCTGAGCTACCTTAATCCATCTGGGAGATGTAGTAACATTTTTCTTTATGAAAGAGGTGAGGAAATATTAAGTAATATGCTTCCACAACAATAAGTGCTCAAAAAGGAACATACATTGTAGTAGTTTTCCCCGCTCCATTGGGCCCCAGCAATGAAGTAATGTGTCCTTCATAAAAGTTCAGATTGAGGTTATCAACAGCAATTTTCGAGCCATACATCTTTGTGACCCCATGCAGGGCAACCCCAACTGTGAGATCTTTAGGTTCAGGCTCAATGTTGGAGGGAAAAATGTACTCAGGACCTGGAGGGAAATCAAGAGACGAGTTATAAGCTCACAAAGGAGGAAAATGTAGCTAGAGCTAGACTTTTCCTTAATTAAAAACTGAAGACTTAAACAATATAGTCCTCTAAGTAAAAATAATTCTAGAAACAAATGATCTGTTATCTTTAGCTTCCTTCTCATCTGGTTAAAGAATGAATGAGAGTGAGGAACTGCATTCTTTAAGGGTGATTTCACCCTTCTGTCAGAACAGGTGGTCTTAGGATACAGCGTCATAATAATGAATTCTCCTTTATTCAACAGATCTCAAATATTAAAAAGACAGCCTAAGTCTTATTTTTCTGATCAGAAAAGATAACACCAACTTATGGAAAAAGTGTCTACAAGGTGTGATTTTATAGTGACAAGGCCAGCTCAGATCTGTGGTTTATAGATTCCAGATCATTGATTACTATCTACATGTCCTTCAGGCATCACAAATAGACCACAGATAAGGGTCACAATTACTTTGCAAAGATGGCACTACTTACCCTACATCAGTAAGTCATGAGCTTTCAACTGTTTGTGTCCAGTGTTGATGATGGGTTATGATAAATTATTTGTACTTGTAACTTGGTTACTCTTTTTGACTAGTGACAGATGGCTGGAGTTAGGGGTGTAGACTGTGGCCAAGGATCAAAATTTTTCTCTGTCTGTGTCTAACTGGACCACAAAGGGATCTACAATCTTGGCCTAATTAGCTCCATATGTTAACCAACTGAGCTAATGAGCCCAGAAAAAGCCACAATTTAATCTCTGTAAGAGTCTAAACACATATGTGTAGACATATTCATCCATGACTAAAAGGATGATAATTTTGCCATTTAGAAAAACCTAATTAAAATCACTAGTCATGTAAATTTTATATCACTTCTGTCATAATAATGCTTGTTGTTGACCTACTTGTCTTACTAGCAGATGGGTTGGTGTTCTGCATCATGATATTAGTAAACATAAGGCCATTGCTTTTCTCATGCTTCACTTCTGTACATCCAAATCGCTCCTTCCAATAGGAAGGAAGGACTGGAAAATACCATGGAGCTGCCATACCATATGTACCTGTAATGAAAATATATTAGGAAGAGTAAGTATTAGTTGACTGTTAACATGAAACATCAGAAATTAAACAACAGAACATTATATACAGTTCAGAAAGTATTTTCATTTTTTTCACCTATATCAACCTAAAATGTAGTGTTTCCAAAGTAAAGCAAAAATGATAAGTTCTCTTTTATTCTTTTTTAAAAACAGCTTCATTAAGGTATAATTACACGGTATAAAATTTACTTATTACAGTAAGTGTAGGCACAGATGATTTTTAATATAAAGTTGTGCAACCATTATTATCATCCATGGATTAGAACCACCATTTATACATTATAGCTTTGAAAAGTTTTCTTATGACCATTTATAGACAACCCCTACTTCTACCCCAAGTTTCAGACAATCACTGATTTGCTTTCTATTTTTACATATTTGTCTTTTATAAAAGTTTTATATAAATGGAACAATACTCTTTTATTCATTTAGAACATCAGGAAAATGTACAAATATCAATATGGCTGAATGGAAAAGCTCCCAAGCATGTTAAAAGTGATGACTACTTGAGATCTACGATGGGGGACCCAACTACTGTTTTCCATTAGAATTTAGTAAATTCTCCTTAGAATCAAGAGACCTGGGTTCTGCTTTATCACATCTCAAAAGCCCATTTGAAAAGACTAGATTCCATGCTTCTTAGTCCACTCCATCCTTTATTTATTTTTTTAAAGATTTTATTTATTTGTCAGAGAGAGAGAGACAGAGAGAGAAAGATCACAAGTAGGCAGAGAGGTAGGCAGAGGCAGAGGGAGAAGCAGGCTCCCTGCAGAGCAAGGAGCCCGATATGGGACTTGATCCCAGGACGCTAGGATCATGACCTGAGTCGAAGGCAGCTGCTTAACCAACTGAGCCACCCAGGCGTCCCCCACTCCATCCTTTAAAGGAACATCAGATTATTAACAAGACCCAAACTATAGAGAAAGCCTAATTGTCCATCAACTGATGAATGGATAAAGAAGATGTGGTACACACAGATGATGGAATATTACTCAGCCATCAAAAAGAATGCATTTGCAATGGTGTGGACAGAGCTAGAGTATAGTGTACTAAGTGAAATAAGTTAGTCAGAAAAAGCCAAAGACCACATGCTATAACTCACATGTGGAATTTAAGAAACAAAACAGATGAACATATGGGAAGGGAGTGAAAAAAAAAGGAGAGAGGGAAGCAAACCCTAAGAGACTCTTAACAATAGAGAACAAACTGAGGGTTGATGGAGGGAGGGAGGTAGGGGATGAACTAGACAGGTGATGGGTATTAAGGAGGGCACTTGTTGGGATGAACACTGGGTATTGTATGTAAGTGATGAATCACTGAATTCTACACCTAAAACCAATATTGCACTGTATGTTAACTAACTAAAATTTAAATAATAAGATAAAATAAATAAAGGAAATTTAGGGAAAGAATTCACCAATGCATTATCTCATCCTGGAAAATTATGGTTAGTTCTGGGATTTAAGTTGTTGTTGTTTTCTTTTGAGACTATATATGGCAAATCAAATAATAGAAAATATGTATTAGTTGATTTATAATTATGAAAACTATAGAAAAATATATCTGTAGGAAGTATGATCATACCTGGGAACACATTCCTGACATACCAAGCAATAAGGAAATAAATGAAAGAGTCAGCTAGGATCAGACAGCACAGCCAGCCAAATGAGGTGGTGTCATCCTGAACTGGGGAACTATACATATTTTCCCACTGAAGACCTAAAAAGTGAACACATATATTTATTTTCCTGTGATACATACTGCAATCGTAAATGCTAAAACCCAGTTTTAAAGGAAGTGAGCCTACCAATGCCTTGCTCCTCATATCTTGCAATGTACTGACTTGCATAACTGAATGCTGTTGGGGACAGAAGACTCTGTGAAAAAAATAAACAGCAATAATAGTTCTTATATATTTTGTACAAGAGGGATCCAAACATACTTAAAACTTTGGACTTTATATAGGTAAAATAAACACTAACTCTCTAAGCATATTTAAAAATACAGAGGTCCCTTATCAAGCCTACTACCACTCTGAAGGAAGAGAAGGGGAATAGCAGAACACAAAAGCAGGAAAATCATGACTTGGAAAGTAGTTGTCAAAAATCTAAACTATATATCTACACTTAGTTTGTTGCTTAGCAATTTATAAACCAGGTAATTATAGGGTAGTGCAATGTTAAGACTAAAATCAAATAAATAGTTAGGAGCCAGAAGATGTTTTTACTTCACAAATTGATTACAGGTAACAGAACTATGAATGAAAATATATGAAACTATGAATTGACTGAATACTTATAATGCAACACATTAGAAATTAATGTTTTAACCCAAAGCAGTCAATGTTAAATGAAAGTTATTTAACACTATAACCATAAACATCAAAGTTTCAATATGACTCTCAATGAGATTTATTTTCCTGCTTTCCAATTTTCAAAGTATTCTTAATGATTTCATTAAATTGCTTATATTAATTCAATAGTTTTGAATTGAAACAGGCAGAAAAGAACTCAAAATTGATTACATACTGTCACTGCATTTGTCTTTATGCCTATAAGTAATATTGTATGTTATGAAAACCATGAAAATTACTCATATAGGAGAGTAACTCCAGTAATAAAGGTTTTAAGATATTTAAGGACCTGGATGAGAGAAGAAGTCAGAATTTTTAATGATCGTTAAAAACGTATTCCTTTTTCAGAAATTATTTCGTAACAGACGTGCTGTTAAGAAAAGTCTCTTTTTCATTGTTTTATGCTTGTACAGTATACAATAATACAATTACAGTATACATTAGGACAGCTAAGATTATTTTGCAATCACAGAATTTTTCAATTAGATAAATGAACTTTAAGTTTAAGAGTCTAAAAACATAAGAAGAATCAATTCTTATCCCACCCCGGCCATTCAGTTGTGACAACTGACTCACCATGAATACTTTAATTACGTAGCTCAACTCATTCTCCACTGTAATTAGGACAATAAATGGAAAAAAAGCAATGATGTAGATGAGGCTTCCAATAAGGGCTGCAATGTTGGTGTTATTGAAGAAGACACTGATAAGATAGCTCATGGCAATAACTGAGAAGCTATAGTCCGAAAAATACAGGAACAAAATGAACCCATTTGTTTTAGGAAGAATATCACCAAATTTGAGTATAATGATGAGGATGACGATGGTCACCAGTAAAAATCCAATGCTCTCTATAAGCCAGGCAAAAAAGTGGCTGCAAGAGTTCACACCCATCATCTTCATGTACTGCAAAAAGGAAAAAGCGTTAGCTACTTTTTGAGCTGATATTCTCTCAAATAGCAATTATTTCTGCACCATGACAAAATGTACATGAGATTCTACATATATACGGAACTAGGAATCTTAATGATTTTCTTAAGTTAAGGATTTGTCCATGCTCGCTATGTAAAATTAATATGACGTTGTATATCAGCCCATTTTAAATGATATGCTTTCAGAATGCCCCAGTATAATGGATGATTTGGATGGTGAGGTTCTTTTTTCTTCCAGTTTCATTTTATAACTAGTATCTAACTGATGTATCCAGATTAAGTTAGTTTAGAGTAGATTATCAAAATTTATGGTGTCTCCTGCAGAATTTTACAGCATGAGTTTGACATTTGTACAGTCATGAATATTTCAAGCTCATAGAAAAACTTTGTTTATTTCAAATTTGGTGTAGGAACGAGATAATAAAACTCCATTTTTTTAAACAAAACATTAATGGACAACACCATCAGTACTCTTGTTCTTGAAAGAAGCAGAATAAACCTGACTCCTAAGAATTTAAACATGGAAATTTTGAAGGGAGACTTTCTGCCTTTTGGCAAAGCTTACCCATCCTTAAGATCACTGGGAATTTAGGGCAGTTTGTCATTTTTTTTTTCCAAAAAGACATTCATGCACCCAAAATGAACTCATGTATCTGAGATCAGCTATACCTCTCTCCCAATTTATATTCTTTAATAACTCAGTGATATCCCCAGAGGTCAAGGCATTCCACCAAGGTAGAAAAACAGACCAGCATGATGTGTTTGAGCATCAACTCAAAGGGACTCTGGAAGATCTGAATTCCCCTGGATCTTCATTGTCTTGCATTTGGTGACATGCTGCACTTCAGGGGAACCTGGATATCCGGGTTTCTAGTTTTACAATACATGATTAATACTAAGCTTATGAATCAGTCTATTTTTAAAAAGAAGAAAAGAAATGCGCCACTAGCAGCTTTATAATCCAGTATCTTGAGCAAAATCAAGGATTTTCAATGTCTTCCTTCTTTAAAACTAACTTGTCTAGGAAAAAAAAAAGGAATGTGCCGAATCTTTTGCTCTACACATAAAATAGTGAATTTTACTTTCTGCCTTTGCAACTTATCACATTTTGATAACTTTGCTGCTCCTCTTGTTACCATGGAAACAGCTACCTGACTGCCAACAGTCTAAGCTGTGGGCCTTAAGCTAATCACCACTAAGAAAAAGCCTGTGACTTTTCCTCTTAACTTTGCCCTCTTCCTCACCCTCCTCCCTCCTTACTACTTCTCTCCTCCCAGGTCCTCTGCCCTTTGCAGTAAAGACTCAACTTATGTTTCCATAGGAATGGAAGTGTGGGTCAAAGTAAAAAAAAAAAAAAAAGAAAGAAAGAAAGATAAACCAGCATGGAGCGAAGATGCACTATGGAAGGCTTCCTCCAGTTGCTACGCATCTATCATTGAAAACAAAATTACATTTTGGAATGAGAAAATATCTCACAGGTCTTATTTTCGAAATTTTCTCTCTGCTCCTCAGCCCATTTGAGAAAATTACTGTGTCATGCTTGATGACTGCATTTCAGAGACACTTGCCTGTTCAAATATAATCATGATACGTTAACTCTTTTTATTTGCCTTTCCTGTTTGAGATTTAACTGAGTTGATAATTAACTGGGAAGTTAGGAGACCTTCATGACTACTCCAAAGCTAATATTCACCACCTAATTTCATGTGCCTTATGCAAAAAATATCTTCTCTCCAAAAGCAGTGTGTGTCAACAGGAGATAATGTCAATATATTTCACAAGGCGGGTATGAAATATCTAGGACACTATCAAGGACATAAAATAAAGCTGACTTGGTGTGTACAAACATGTTCTCCTTCCCCAGCAATTGATAACTGTAATATAAAACACTTACATATCTAGAAAACTCTCCATTCATAGCCTTATTAAAAGATAATCTGGCAAATCTGAAGACCAGACTAAAGGTATTTATCACTGTAATTCTGAAGTTTTCAAGACTCAAGATCAGATTCCTATTCCCGAGAGTTGGTAAAAGTTGGAGAATGATCATTGCTTCTTCCTGAAATGGACTGCGGTGCTCCCAAAAGTGTTCACTATTTAACATTCTAGCATGAAACGTGAGTGTGAAACTTCAGGATTTTATGCCATGAGGAGAACAGCTGTTATTCATAAAAAGAAAGAGCAATGACAGCATGTAAGTCAGCCATAAGTTATCCAGATTCCCTGCCAACTTCGTTATAATAAATAAGACCAAACTTGCTGATGGAAGATGGCCCACAGAGAACGTCTGGCTATGGTTTCTGGATGTCGTTAGATGCTCCTCAGAGTGACATACGTCAAGTGCCAGGTCTGCAATCAAAGAATCACTTGTCTCCAGCCTCCCAAACCTGCCTGCAGCAATTCATCAATATCTGATAACCTGTTGCTCAAGGAAAACCCCTCTACACAGTGGCCAGAGTTTGCTCCAGTTTATGGCAGAAAATAATGAGAAGAGATTCTGAGAGATTTGGGATAAATGTGCTGTCACATTCAAGAGAAGCTTATGCACAGGGATGGACATTAATGCTTTCAGGAAAAGAAATCACAGATATTCATAGATGTCAAGCACTAATTTATAAGGAATAATACTATTTTCTACCATAATTAAAAAATTTTTTCCTAACACTAGATATTTATATTATTGTTTTTTAGTAAGATATAAAGGATGGTCTGATCACTGCCTGAAGTGTTCCAAAATGCCACTGGCATGATGGATAGTGTCTATTAAGAAGGCATGAGGACTGTCTAATGTGGAGCACCCGAGGACTAAAATCCCTTATATAATTCTTGGTAACATCTCTCCAGACCACAGATATTTTAGACTATCTATCTGAAATGAGAAAGAACAACTCCAAATTTTGTCTCCAGCTGGATATAAGCACTAAAATCCCCATAAATGACTTATATTAGAAACTAACTCATAAATCAAGAAAATAAAGTAAAAATGTATTTTGTGTGTGTGTTGTAAATCAGTTTTTGTATAGCTTTGATATTTTAATTGTCAAAAGCAAGGAACACAGAACAAAACCCAACTGAAAGCCATTTCAAAATAGTTTTTTTTTTTTTAACTACAGGCTTAATTTCATCGACAAACTTATTGGGCATTAATAGTTGTGCTAATTCCTTTAACAAGTTAAAGGAATTCACTAGAGTCATACTATAACAAGGTCAAGGATTAATGGCTTCATTGAAAAAGCAACTAACTTGGTTTTCTTGCCCAGATTTAAGAACAGTTACAGAAGGAAAAAGGTTTTTTCTTTTTTTTTTTACCTTTTTAATTTAATTGGAATGAGAAGGATGTAAGGAATTAAAAGCCTCAGTACTTAGTGAATATAAAAATGATGATATTAAAAAGTGAATTTAAATGAGTCTATGGTAACCTAAGAGATTTTCCATTATCATCTTCAAAAGTCTTTAAGGGTCTATGCTACCAAAGTAAGATTGTGAGAGGGAAAGGAGCTATGCTGTGGAAAAGGACTGACTGAAACCAGATCCAGATCTACCACTAACTAGCTCTGCAGTTTCCAGCAAGTCGCCTCTCACTTACTGGGCTTAGCGCTTTCACTTCTAAAAAGGAGGAGGTAAGATGAGAACCATGGGCAGTACGGGAAGGCTGAGCAGGAGGCATTGAGAATATTCCACTCATTCGACTCCCGGTTCCATCAATTCATCTCACAAATAGACTGCATTCCTTTGAATTTAGGATGCTGCTGATTTAAAATTAAGACATGCCATTATTTGACATGGGAGCAAGAAAGAAAAATCACCACCAAATAAATGATGATGCCTTATCAAATGCATCCCAATTTCAGATGCTTTAAGAGGCAAGGAAAAAAAATATCTTGACCTTAGAACTGATAAAATATGGGATGACTGAATACCTTTCTTGTTGTGGCAGTGAGAGAGCCACGTTCTGGAAATGTATTGCCGAGTTACGTCTAGATGGTAAGACTTAGAAAGTTTAATGGACTGAGCCCAGTGAACTGGGAGATTCAAAGCCTGATTCTCTGATTCCAAGCTCAGTGATCTTCCCTGTACGACTCTGACCCCCAAATGAGGTAGTTAAATTCTGTAAGTAGGTTCATGCAAAATGAAGACACAAAGCTACCAAACAGAAATTGGTTCATCATTAAAAGTACATGTTTCGGGGGCGCCTGGGTGGCTCAGCGGATTAAGCTGCTGCCTTCGGCTCAGGTCATGATCTCAGGGTCTTGGGATCGAGCCCCGCATCGGGCTCTCTGCTCCGCAGGGAGCTGGCTTCCTCCTCTCTCTTCTGCCTGCCTCTCTGCCTACTTGTGATCTCTCTGTCAGGTAAATAAATAAAATCTTAAAAAGAAAAAAAAAGTACATGTTTCGTGTCTTCAGTTAAGAAAGAACACTTCACTATGCTTTGATTTTTTTTTTTTGTAGCATCCACAGATGCACTCAAATAACATCATCTTCAAACACAAAATACAGAGTGTGCATAATATATACACAATAGAATACTTGTATTTACTGTGTGTTTCTACCACAAATACTATTTTTAAGGTAGATACTTATTTTGAAGTAGAAAAGAACTCAGTTTCTACCACAGTTTTCGACTTTAAAGTTTCCCTTTAATCTCTGAAGATTTACTTCTGAGTACCAGGAACCTGAAAGAGAACTATAAGGCAGGCGCTTACAACCAAAATTCTGGTTTAGGGCATGGATTCAAGTTTCTAAATTGGAATGAAGAAAGCACTGCACACAGGCTTGAAGCCAGTCGATGAAGGGTTTACCAAAGTATAACTGAAATGTAAAAATGCAGCTGTGAGGCTCAATCGGAATTCCAATAGAAAAGGTAGGAAGGAGAGGTTCGAACTCCAGGCCACCTTGCTGCTGAGCTCACAGAAACATGAAGCAGTGATTTGTACCTCGTGAGGAGAATGAGTCATTTGCCTGGAAGCATGGGCAAAGTCAGTCTGGAGAGCGCGAGTGGGCTAACAGGTTACTCTAACCTCATTATGTCAGACTGTCAGCCAGGCCTTGCAATAATTACTGTGCCCCAGTTTTGAAGTGTTTCTGCTTTCTTTTCGCTCCATGAGCGAGTATAAGAATGGACTCATTACAGGATGGGCAGATAACATAGTTCTTATTCCAATCCCATCCCCAAATCACCCAACGCTGTCTCGTGAATTCTAAAAAGAAGTAAGATATTTGGGATTTGGAGATAATGGTGAGGAACATGCTCCAGCAGAGATCACGCGTTACATCCCAGGTCCTGTCTTTCGTCATTACGTTATTAACCTAGTCAGGAGCATAACATGAAATTCTTAGTCGCTGTAAATTATGAGTCAGTGGAAGACAGAGGAGAAGATAATCGAAGAAGACAAGGTATACTGGAAAGAGAATTTGCTTCTTGAGAGCTGAAATAAACCATCTGTCTGTCTATGACTACGTCTGTGTCTACGTCCATACATCTATATCTATTTTCATTTATACTCAATTAGTTACCATGCCAACAGACTTCCTGACTTACTAGTTATTACTGCTATTATTTAAACTTCCTGCGTTAGATCCTGAGTCCTACAGGAACTTCTTGGACAAAATTACTGTTAGCATCATAAATTGTACTCAGATTTTATTCAGAATTATTTATATTTCGCTATCTAGAGGCACTTACAAAATGACTTCTATGTAACTTTGTGAGAAAACAAAATATTGCCATATCAGCTGCCTTTATGATTCAGAAAGTATTTTTCTTTTTAAATTCATGAGGAACGGGTCAGGCTTTCTGAGTTTGTATAGGCATGATGAAAATCATACTGATTATTACACAAACAGATCTTACTCATAATAAGAGGAGACTCTCAACATACCTCATGAAGCCGGAGATCTTTCTCATAAACAAGCTTTTTTACAAATGCAGCTATAAATACAACCCAGGCAACCATGAGCACAATTGGAAGAGAATAAGAGACACTGGTTAGGAAGCTGTAAAAAAAACAAAAACATAAAAACAAAAATTCAGCGACCCAAATGAGTATCCTCTATACAGATTGTAACATATAAAGAACATATCCCCTCTTGGAGTGAAATTATACTCCTGTTTTGAAATTGAGAATAGTCACTGATATTGCTCCTTTATTTATGAAGTGTGAGGCTGACTTAACAGTACGCCCATGATTTTCTTGCTGTAATGTTGCAAAAGTGAAAAACAGCTCTGGATTGTTAGATAAAATTACCATATTGTTTAGAGTGTGTTTGAGTATGTCCTGTCTAGGAAAATAATTATTACATAGATATAATTGCAAAGCTCAAAACTCTTCTGTCTAAACGAAATTCTTATCTAAAAGGCAGATATAAAATTAGATGATGATTGGTTTATCTAGCTAAAAGCTATATCCTCCCAAATTACTGTATTTATCTACTCTTTAGAAGCTCATAGTTATTATTAAACTAAATTTTCCAAAATGAAATAAAATAAAACTCAGAGCATTCAATTTAAAATGCAAACAAAGAACTTGGATTCCTCAAAATAATGCTCCAGGAGATGTTTCATACACAGTATAGCAATGTCTTTTCTGGTAATGTGCTAAACTAGGCAGTCAGTAGAAGGCTCCATCAGGCTCCAGATATATTCCTGAGTGGTCTGCCCATGATACCATACAGTTCCAACGCAGTGTTTCTCAAAATTAACCACCATCATGATCACATGAAGGGCTTACTAAACCACAAATTTCTGGGCCTCGCCCATAAGCTTCTGATTTATTAAATCTGGGGTAAGATATAGAATTTGCCTTTTAAATGCAAATTTAAAAGGCAAATTCTATATTCTATACAATATATAGTATTCTATACAATATATAGTATTCTATACAATATATAGTATTCTATACAATATATAGTATTCTATATGTTTATGTTGTTGGTCCAGGGACCATAGTTTGAGTCTCACAGTTCTGACACTAGCCACCTTTCTATGATGTAAGGCAAAGGAGTAACTTTCAACGAGAGGAACTCTAAATTGACCTATTTTCCATAGTAGGCTCCACTGACATTTTCACTTGGAGAATGGTACCAAGGCCACTTCCTTTTTAATCTGTAAGGCTAAGGAACTACCTTCAAGTTCCTCATGAAACATGCAAATATTAATGGAACATGACATCATCATCATTCATTGTAACTTTAGCATCAGAAGTGTATCACCATCAAAGACATGAGGATTATTTGTCTGTTTGTTTGTCTGTCTGGTGGAGGAAGAGTGAGGGTTAGGGCCATGTCCAATTTTTTTTGGATCCTGGGAAACTGTCTGGCATGGGGTAGGCACTTAAACAATATTTGTTGAATGAATTTTCTCTTGGTTCAGGTCCAGCCCTAATGGTGTTTCTGGCCCTAGAATTAGGCAACGGCCCTCATTCATTAATAATGTATCCCCTGTAATGTTTCTTCCAAGTGATTGTGTATTTTAAGATTGGTTTGTTTTAGGTTTCATTTAATATAAGGAGAAAATGCTAGTCTCCTAATTGAAGAACCAGTAAGGTACTGGGCTATACAACTTTGGACACTTCACTTAACCCTTTTGGATTTCAGGTTTTTTTTCATCAGGAAAATATGGTTAATGATACCTGCTCCTGGGGCACCTGAGTGGCTCAGTGGGTTAAGCCTCTGCCTTCGGCTCAGATCATGATTTCAGGGTCTTGGGATTGAGCCCCACATCAGGCTCTCTTCTCAGCAGGGAACCTGTTCCCCCACCCCCTGCCCACCTGCCTTTCTGCCTTTTTGTGATCTCCGTCTGTCAAATAAATACATAAAATCTTTAAAAAAAAAAAAGATACCTGCTCCTGCTAACCTTACTTAGGTTGTAGAGCACAACAAAGGAAATAACATATGTGGGAGCACTATGCATGCAATAAAGAATTTACATGTATGTGGGAGATACTACAATCAAACTCTCCCATGAAGAAGGCAGAGTACAGTTACTTTTCTTCTTAAAAAGAAAATCCAAGTACCCACCATCCTAGGTGCCAAAATTTGCAAGGGGAAAAAGATGAGCATGAAAATAGATGAGAATTTTCTTTTAATTGAACCCACAGGTCTTTACTATTCACATAGGCCGTTGTGGTTCACATACAGTTCAGGCTGCAAGGAACTGACTGGCCTCCACAATGAGCAGCTAACCTTGACAACCCACAGATGGAATCCTCATCCGTCTCTCCGTATCACTGCCACACAGAGGGTTACTTGACCTCATTTCATCTACAGCTCTTGAAGCACCCAAACGATACATCAATAGAAAAGAAAAATGAAAAAAAAAAAAAAAAAGTCCAGAACCATCTGAATTGTATATAAACTGCAGTAATTGGGCTGGATAACAAGTGCAATTTCTTTAAAGCAATATATTCAGCCTCCGACTTTTACACAGACTGACTGTGGTCAGAGTGGGGGAGCCAGTCACTGCTATTCCACTGGCAGATCACTTGACCATTCAAATTCAGTTATCTAAAACATGGTCTTTGCATTTTTTGTCCATTTAGCAAACATTTTATTAATTTTTATTTTTATTTATTTAGTAGAGAGAGAGAGAGAAAAAGCAAGAGCAGGGGGAGAGGCTGAGGGCAAAGCAGTTCTCCCTTCTGAACAGGGAGCCTGAGGCGGGGCTCGATCCCAGAACCCTGGGATCATGACCTGGGCCGAAGAAAGACACTTCACTGACTGAGCCACCCAGGTGCCCCAGCAAACTATTTTAGATGAAGATTCCTAGCAAGTGGACTGGTACAGCATAACATAGTTTCAGATAGCATTATATTTATCTTAGAGATCAATGATGTGTTTTATCAGAATTCTTCCTTAAGACTGGCAATGCACTTGTGGATTTTTAATAAAATTTGAGAGCTGGAAGAGATGTTAAGATTGTCTTGTTTAGAGAAAGGAAGACCAGTAGAGAGTGGGTAGCATCCAAATTATGCAGCCCTATACTGAAGTCTGGAGTCCAATTCTCCTGATTCAAGGACTAGAGTCCATGGAAAGCTAAGAGTTATGATTAAGGAAACCTAAATCATTTGGTAATGGACTTGACCATCATTCTGGTAACAGTGAGCCGCAGTCACGGAGCTGTGCATGTGGTGTGGACCCTTTCCTGGAAACAAGCATTAGACAAAAATTTCATGGAAGAGATCTTTTTCACTTGGTCCATGTGAATGAGTATGCAGGAATGAGGTCTCAAAAAACTGGCTGGCTGTTAAAAGGCGCTCCAGCCACCCAGACTTACTTGTCTTTCATGAAGCAGGGGTACGGAATCGCCTGGACCTGGACTGCTACTTCCTGGGAGTTTCTTCCAGTCTGCAATTCAATGATTGCTCTCTCAATACTATCCTGTAAGTAAATAAAAGCCCTGCCATAGATCTGGTTATGTGATGGAGAATTGTGTGGCCCTGGGGCCCAAATCTTGGTCCTTATGCTTCTTGTGGTCTGTGCAGTCTTGAGACTCATGCGGATGGTATATTTTATGACAGGAGGAAGAGAGACATTTTCAGAGTCATAGCCTCTGTGCCGGCTTCTGTTAGAAGGAAGTTTAAAAATAACACCTAAAAATAAAAAGGCAACAAGAGCAGAAAGGTGATTTTATGGTTGACATTATTCATTGTTTGCAGGGTACACTTAGGGGGCAGCCAAACAGGCAATTGAGTTTGTAATGTGACAGTAAGTTCAGGCTCCTAGTTTACAGAAAAGATGGCTAATTGGAAGTGACAACTTCAGAGATTCAAAGCAGGAGTTTGAGAATATAATTACAAACTAAGTGGCCAGATTAAATATATCACTCTAAGCCACTTAGTAAAATTAAAAAAAAAAAAACACAATAAAATGAATAATCTTGACTGATTATGGACTCAACTTCACCCCGTAACTATGTAATCCATTTCAGTCTTCATTTTAACCACGCCAACAAAATCACACATTTGTGGAAGTCTCGTCAAACAATATAGTGGGTTGACTACATGAAAGGTTTTCATTTCTAAGGACATCAGAGGGGACAGTGACCCTCCCCCCCTTCAGACTACTTTCCTGAGTTCTCGATGAAAGGGGTGAGGGAAGATTTGGCCAATTTTAGTACAAAGAGAAACTCAAACTCTAGTAGAATAACACTTACTTCCAAAGAGTTCATTGCTTTTGTAAAGCCTTTTGGCCTCTCTCTCCATTTCATCTATGCTTTTTGCTGCCTGAATACGGTCATACAATACACAGGAGGAAATATTTACTGTCAGGGAAGATAGCGTGTTGAGATGATCAATGATGTCAATGCTGTTTTCTAATTTCAGCCTTAGAATATCTAAAAAAGCAAAGCAAAGCAAAACAGACAAAACATATATTATAATGTTGTACTGTAATGTTGTTTCTAGTAGTAATGAGACAAAATACTGGCTTTTGGGTCAGTACTTGTCATTATACTAGATTATAAGTAATAGGAAGTTGTAGAATTTACCCTAAAATATCTGGTAATAAAAATATCTAGTAACACCTGGAAAAATGTGTCCAGGTGTACAAATATTCGCTGAAGAGAATGTTGAGTTGGTACCGATACAAGTAGACCCAAGTTTAAGGAGTGATACAAGCTGACTTAAAAATATATTCCACTCTGGGGTGCCTGGGTGGCTCAGTGGGTTAATCCTCTACCTTCAGCCCAGGTCATGATCTCAGGGTCCTGGGATCGAGCCCTGCATCAGGCTCTCTGCTCAGCAGGGAGCCTGCTTCCCTCTCTCTCTCTGCCTGCCTCTCTGCCTACTTGTGATCTCTCTCTGTCAAATAAATAAGTAAAATCTTTAAATAAGTAAAATCTTTAAAGTAAAATCCACTCCAATTTACTTAACCAGTGACTAAAGGTAAATAATTTAAAAAATACATCTACATTTAGTGTAGAAGAAAACTAGAGATGAAAGTTTCCAATAAACGGACACTTACTTTGTTCAGGGAATGTGAATGTAATAAACAAAGGAAAATCTATGTAGAGTATGTAGAACAAATAAACTGTATTATTCAATAAGTTGTGCTACAGAATCATTTCCTAGGAGACTGTGAGAAACTATGCCACATAGTGAACAACTTTCTAAAACTGTTTGATTTAAAACCTCATGTGAGTTTTCTCTATTGATATCTGTACTAATCTAGACAAAATGATCAAGATTTTATTTCAGGTAATTACTCTGGAAGAAAGAGGATTTAATTGCTCTTCAATTTCATGATTCCTTATGAGGAAATCAACCGAGACAAAGGGTAAATATGAAATTGCAAGTTAATAAATCACTTGGCCAATTAAATTTTCACTGACTCGATCGTCATGAATACCAAGAATGTTCTATCATAAATCCTTCCTCACAAAACCCAAACATGACTCTTCCACAGTCCAATGTAAGACTTAATTTCTCACAGAGGGCAACTTATTAAATTCATTTCTCAGTAGAATTTAAAGTGAAATGGTTTGTTTGATATAGACATTGGTGGGGGAGGGGTAAAACGGTGGTTGAACAGTGGCCTCCAGCGGCCACTGGAAATCAACACAACACCAAGGATTCCTTAGACATGCGGGCAGAGAAGATCAAAGGAGAGCTATAAGGGTCAGTGCTCCCTCAGTTCAAACTACATAAACTCTCAGATATTAAGTTATATATACAATTATATGAACATCAACTTCACTGTTACATTCATTTGAGTCTAATTTTAAATTCCAGAACTCCCCTCCTATATTTAAAGTTAGGAAGATAAAAACTTATATAAGAACTTTGTAGTATATTTCTCATATTTTGATCAAATGGTTTCTAACCCAAATGATACTTCTAGAGAATAAAAGCACTAAATCTTTCTTTAATCAAATTCAGTCAACTATCATACAGGGCACACAACTATATACAAGACAAATGTAAGCAAAATGCTTCCCAACTGGTTTACGACCTATGTCACTTGTGTCCCAGTAGCACCAGGAAGGAGGAGGGGCACTTGCTCTATTGCAGCCAAATTCAGATGTTTTCAATCCCTTCCTCATACCTGTGGTTGCATAGCAACAGTGAATCAGACACAGACTGAATTAGATGCCTTGCATCCCTTAGGTTGAAGGTGGGGATGTGGCAGAGGAAATGCCTAAGTTCAGACAGCTTCCTTTGATCCTCTTTGCCTGTTCCTTTTAAATGACAGAAGAGGATCCAACCTTGAATACTGATTTACGTTTATTTTCTTTTGAGCCTCTTCATTGCTTTGTTTTGCTTTTGCTAACTGAATAACTTCTTCCAGGTACATTCTGGGTTAGTCAAAGTGATACAGAGGCCAGTGGAGATAAAATGTTAAATACAGCCAGACATAAACCGATTCATCTTCCTTTGTACTTAAGGACCTGCTTTTCATCAAGTTATCAAAAACAAAACAAAACAAAACAAAAAGTGTCCTCTTATTTCTAGCAACCTACCAACCTACCAAGGATTGTAGGAAAGGCTGCGTTTACATGAAGTACATAATTGTTGAAACTAACTGCAGATACTGGGTATCCAAAGAGTTGTTACCACTTGCAATTATACAACTATCTGGGGAAAAGATGGGTAGATATATCCAGGATTCTACTTAAAATAACCAGCTAAAAATCAAATACAGAAGAAAACAAAAAGTTTTCAAATGCAACCATGGCTCTCACATTTCTGACATGACTAGCGAACAAAAGTTTTGCGAATCTGGACTTACCGAGTTCATCTATCTGTTTTAATAGTTCAACAGCATCGAGTCCCACGGAGAATTTCACAAAAACTTGCACAAAGGGGTTCCTGAGAGTATTCTAATGAATAATAACAGGGACTCAGTTTCAAAACAAGAAGGAAAGATGTCTCATCGTGGTCTCTCTAATCATACCTGCAGTGAGAGGAGGAACCACCACTCGGCACTATCAATGCATCACCTTGTGACATGCGCACACAAATCCTTGAGAAAGGAAGAGAAGGTACATGGCTGCTAACGACTAGAAAGGCTGGGTTTGTCTTATCTAGAGACACAAACTGGTCAGCATGCTAAAATAGCCAGATCAGACTTTATGATTTGAATATGATATGATTGAACTTTTTTAAGTTTTAAAAAGTAGAGCTACTTTATTTAAATATTTTGAACATCGTTTCTCAAATACAGGATCCTGAGACTTTCTTTTTAACCAATATGAAGTACCAGATCTGACTTTAATGATCAACAGTAAGAAAGAATATTCAACGTAACAGTCAGTTTACCCATGGCTACTACATCATCTGTTTTTTGATATATGCTGTACACAATTGTAGTGGTTGTGAATTTTGCTCAACTAAAACAACTTTTAAAAACTGTGGTATCTACATGGAATTTCGTATCACAGCTGACTGGCATCCTGCTTCTGCTACTTCCCAGCTAGGGGCTCTCAGCAAGCACTCACCTTTTCCAGTTTCATGCTACGTTTCTGTAAAGTAGGGATGAATAACTCATCAGAAAAGTCAAATGTAAATTGCTGTAATATCATTTTATATTGTAAAAACCACAATTATGTGAACATAGAAAAATGAACTGATGATGAAACTTTACGCTATATCCACGGAAAGACTGAAAATTTTTTAAAAAGCATAAACACTTTGACATACGAAGACTGTCATAGCTATCTTCCAAATTAGGAGACATAGCTTCTACCGCTGTAGAGGTACAACTAGGTAACACTGAGGTGTTACTGGGTACTAGGCACTGTCTAATACAGTTTACCTTAATTTTCTTGCACAGTTTTCCATAACACCTTGAGGTCTCCTATGGACACAAAATTAGTAAAGTCCAAGGAGAAATTCGGAGGCAGAGAATTCAACTTGATTAAAAAAATGTTTATATTATGTGTTAATTCATGGGCTAGTTTTTGTGTGAGCCACACTTAAGTTGGTTTTGCCTTTAGAGGACAAGTCAGAACCTCTTATTATTCTGTCCTTCCTACCAAGATCTTCAGTTTTGTTTTCATGGAGATACATGATTAAGAATAATATGTATTAACACCATATATACAATAGAATTAATCATTAAATCCATAGGTGCTTTGGGGTCTAAGAGTAGTTGGCAGCATGTAGACCAATGGCTATGACACAGCTCATATCACGCTAACCCAAGTTCTTTAAAGTCGCACTATTTACCAGAAAGTAATTTGTGTGCCAAGGGAAAAACTGAATCAGAGCATCAGTAATAAACAAACCACTGTGTTAGTTCCAATTCAGAGATGATCCACCCAGCCGTACGGCCAAACTCCCACCGCTCCTTTTGCAATCAGTCCTAGGACACGTGATACTATTTTTACATGCTTCTATGCATATGACCCTCACAAATCTGTTCAATGGCTATCAAGACACTCATTTTAGAGATTTCATAAACTGTAGATTGAGTGTCTTACGTCTTTTGCCTAGCGGTTCACAGTGACAAAACCAGGTGTGATGCTAAAAGCTTTAAATTTCGAGTTCTGTGTATATTTGTAGAAATAAGTTTGTCCTCAATAGCTGAGAATAATGACTGATTTTGGTCTAGAACAGAATAAAGTTGCTTCCAATAGATGACAGCCCTTTTATGGACATGATCACAGAGGTTCTCCACGGTAAATTACTGCACTTTGGAATTATTACGCATACATCATGTCCTTCGTTCACTCACTGCTTTAGGCAACAAAGCCTTCCTTAATAAAATCATGTCTGTAGGCTTTGTTTCGGTTTGTTTTTTTCTGTTCCACAGGAAAAAAAGATTAGGAAAAGAGGAGCAATCTTCCATTTAGGAAATATGTATGTCAATAAAGTACTACTTCGTTACTGTCTTCATTACAGATTCAAACAAAAAAAAAGCCACTTAAAATGAACATACTTAAAATTAGAGCCAATTTAACAGTAAATTGTGGGAAAGATGTTTGATGAAAGTTTACTTTTTTATATTAATTATTAAGTATTTGTTTCAGATATGTATTTTTTATAATTCATATATTATATATAACAAAAGCCAGATTATAATTGTAACTATCCACAAATTGTTAGTCAAAACAAAGACTGGGGGCGCCTGGGTGGCTCAGTGGGTTAAAGCCTCTGCTTTCAGCTCAGGTCATGATCCCAGGATCCTGGGATCGAGCCCGCATCAGGCTCTCTGCTCGGCAAGGAGCCTGCTTCCTCCCTCTCTCTCTACTTGCCTCTCTGCCTGCCTTTCTGCCTACTTGTGATCTCTGTCTGTCAGATGAATAAATAAAATTAAAAAAAAAAAAAAACAAAGACTGAACACAGTATCTTTTGGGTGTAACTTTTCTGACAATGTTCTGTGCTACAAATCCTTTATTCTATGTTTAGCTTCTTGAATACGATTATAAAAAGGCCTTTGTGGGGAGGGAGGCAAATATATTTTAGCTCTCCATCAATTTTCCCCGGGTCTCTCTCAATACTCTGATATGCAAGCCATCCTCTCTTGAAGTTCCTATATCGCCTGCCTTCCTTCCAGTTTTCTCTTCTCTAGCTGGTAACTGGTCTGACTTTCCTCCTCCATTGTTACTTGTTAACAGCTCTGTTTGTGACTGGACCATTTCTCCACATTATTTTCATCATCTTCAGAAAACTCTGCATCTTTTGCAAGAATTGCCAATTATTTGTTTTAACCAGTGTACATTGTATTTGGGTTGCATTGTCAAATCTTTAACCTAGAGTGTCTTATGTTTCAACCAAAGAACTCGCTGAATTTAAGTTCTTCTCCAGAATATTAATATTTTAGGAACTCTGGTTCTGTCAAGATAGCAAAAAATAATTTAAAGTGGAGGAACAAATAATAAGGGTATTTTAAGTAGTTTTTACTGCACTTTATTTTTGGAAAACAAGATCTACGTCACTATTTATGTCTCAAGTTCAACCTGTAAAAAAGCTATCTCTGAACTACAGAGAGAGGACAGACCACGGGAGAGGAGGACGATCTTGAATGGGAGCAACAGATCTGTTACCCTGTCTCAGACTTTTTCTCTGGAGGAAAGGCAATTTAATCGATTGAATATAGATTCTGAGTTACTGTCTGCCCATTCCCATGATGAAGGTGATTAAAATCTCAAAGAACTGTAACTCCGACAGAAGAGAAAGAGTAGTCTCCTACCTGGAGCACGGGAATCGTCTGGTTTAACAGGTGGAAAGAATTCATGAAAAGGGGCGAGTTATCCATCCACTCTTGAGACTTTTCCCTTAGTTCTGCCAGTTCCCTCAGAGTTTTATTAGACTAAAAGACAAAGAAACAAAAACAGATTTGGTCCATTATTTTTTTTTCTATATAGCAGAAGCTATCTTAAAGTTGTTTTGTTATATAGCTTTAAGAAACACTTCTAGGGGCACCTGGGTGGCTCAGTTGTTAAGCGTCTGCCTTCAGTTCGGGTCATGATCCCGGTGTCCTGGGATTGAGCCCCACATCGGGCTCCCCGCTCTGCGGGAAGCCTGCTTCTCCCTCTCCCGTTCCCCCTGCTTGTGTTCCCTCTCTCTCTCTCTGTCAAATAAATAAATAAATAAAATCTTAAAAAAAAAAAAGAAAGAAAGAAAGAAACACTTCTAAATGGTGAAGCTAGTTAAAAAAAAAAAAAGTGTCAGAAATTTCCCACATGGTCAGAAGTTTTTAAATGGCAGCTTTTCATCGGGTCAAGATCACTTTTTTTTTTTTTTTTTAAATACTGTTAGACTTTCTTTTTTTTTTCTTTTTTTTTATTTGCTTATTTACAGCATAACAGTGTTCATTGTTTTGGCATCACACCCAGTGCTCCATGCAGTACGTGCCCTCCCTATTACCCACCACCTGGTTCCTCAACCTCCCACACCCCCCCCCTCCTGCCGCCCCTTCATAACCCTCTGGTTGTTTTTCAGAGTCCATAGTCTCTTATGGTTCATCTCCCCTTCCAGTTTCCCTCAACTCCCTCTCCTCTCCATCTCCCCATGTCCTCCATGTTATTTGTTATGCTCCACTTTTAAAAATTCTGGAAAATGTAGGGTTTGCTTCACTGTCCACAATGAATTTACAGTCAAAATGAAGTCATACTTTCTAGAGTTCCCAGAAGTTATTCATTTTTTTTCCAATGATACACTTAACTTTACTACTACAGAAACACCCGAGTTCAAGAATATGAAAGCATGCTTCCATAAACTGCTGGTGGAAATGGGTGTGTTATACCCTCATTTGGAAAGCAATCTGACAACAGTCATTAAATGAAATACATTATTCCTCGATCCCTCAATCCTGAACAATCATCTCACTGCAATAAAATACCACCATATAAATAATATGCATGAGAGTATCTGCTGTCACATTATTTACATTAATTAGCACAAAAACAGAGACACTGGAAACAAAATGAATGCCCACCAATTGAGGACTGCGTCAGTAGATTCTAGGGTATGAAAAAGTCTGCAATTTTCAAAAAGAATGAATTAAACTATACCAACTGAGTTGGAAGAATTGCCACAATGTATTATTGTGTGAGTAAAGCAATACGTAGAAAAACATTATAATGTAACCTCATTTAATTATGCAAAAATGACAAAAAACCTGCATATGAATGTATGTATAGCATAATAACCTATAAAGAGTTAGAGAAATGTGCATAAATTACAGAAAAACACATCTTTGAATGCTAAAAGCCATTAGTTACATAAAAGGAAGAGTAAGATCAAGAGGACAGGAAAAGAGAACCAAACAAAGAGGAAAGACAAAAAATGACTGAACTCAGGAAATAAGCAGGTAATGATTCATTTATGCAAAAATTATAAAGTACAGCCAATAAAGCAAACAAGATATTAAAATACAAACAACAGAAACCAGTGATGAACTCATGTCCATTTTTATATAGACCTAAAATAATGTTATATTCACCTAAATTTTGGTCTAATGACCAAGCAATGGTAAAGCAGAGATTTCTTCTTTTTTTTTTTTTTTACTTTCACTCTATCATTTTAAAAGTAGGTTTATAGCTCAAGTCATTAAAGCTAACTTTAAAAGTTGGAGAGAAATGTAATTATGGTTCAGTTAGGCAGATGGTAAGTAGTTACTATTAATAATCTCTTTTTCTTGGGGCACCTGGGTGGCTCAGTTGGTTAAGCCTCTGCCTTTGGCCCAGGTCATGATCTCAGGGTCCTGGGATCGAGCCCTGCATCGGGCTCTCTGTTTAGCGGGGAGTCTGCTTCCCTTCCTCTCTCTCTCCCTGCCTCTCTGCCTGCTTGTGATTTCTGTCAAATAAATAAATAAAACCTTAAAAAAAAATAATCTCTTTTTCAACATCTATCTCTTAGTAAACATAACAAGTTGAATTGTACGACCTGATACGAAGTCAGTAACTTATAATCTAGGGATTGTTTTGTTCAAACTAGTTATAAAATGCTCTAATATTATTTCTACTAGTGCAATTATTTTTACACACTCCGAAAATTAGACACCAGTTGTAGAAAAATTTTCTGCCATTGGAGATATGCTGAAAAACCTGAGGTCTTGCTTCAACTAACCTCATTCTCAAGGGTCAGCATGGTTCATGCCTCTTCAAAGGGCTACCAACCAATCTACATCATTTACACATATACAGAGCAGAGTTTGAGAATTAAGAGTTTCAGAAAGCTAAGGGTAGTAGTAGGTAAGATATAAAGAAAGCTGAGTCAGCTAGAGTAAATTTGGAAGTTGATTACTTTAAAAATCATCTTAGTACTCTAAACAGAAACTTTGAGTTATAACGGTCAAACCTTTTCCATTATTGCCTTTGTGACGGGGGTATATGGTGCATACAAAATTTTTCCCAACAACATAGGTTTCAAGAAAGCCCAAATCACAGGTCCAGCAGGCATATTAATGATGTCTTTATAAAGGGAGAAGCAAAATGGTGCTAGAAGGAAAAAGTGAATAAAACCATTTAGTACGCATATCTAAAATCTATTTCCTTATTGTAAATTGACACAGATTATTGTTATCACACCCAAAGATACATGCCTTTACTTCCCTTATTATTAACAGTTGCGAGGCATCTGGTATCAAAGTAAGAAAGTGTAGTAACAACTATTTTTTTTTAGGAGTGAAAGTTTAACCCAGAAAACAAGCCTACAATAAGGGATGGCATTTTGCCAAGAGGAGTTAAAAAGGCTGAAAATCACATTTCAGAATATCTTTCAACAGATCCACCTCACCAGGGCTTAATTTAAGAACATATTCAAAAATCTGCTACTAGATACTAGTACCAGATACATAAGAGTTGGTCCATGAATGTTGAATGAGTAAAAAGATGAATAAACGCATCAATCCAAATGCTATATTAAACATCCCTATGTAGGTGCCAAGGTGGCTCAGTTGGTTAAGCAACTGCCTTCGGCTCAAGTCATGATCCTGGGGTACTGGGATCGAGACCCATGTCATCTAGCTCCCTGCTCTGCAGGGAGTTTAATTCTCCCTCTGCCCCTCCTCCCACTTGTTTCCTCAATCTCTCTCTCTCTTGCAAAATAAATAAATAAAATCTTTAAAAAAATAAACATCTGTATATTATATGGAAGAGCCCCGTCGATGGAATTTTCCATCCCAAGCATTGTGGGGTTGATGTGCCATGAAACCTTTATAGTTCTGCTGCATTCAGAACTTTTCCATGTGTGATACAACTTTGTAATTCTCAAAAGTTAAGAAAAATATTGATCTAAGCAGATTTATTTTTTAATTTTTTTAAAAGATTTTATTTACTTATTTATTTGTCAGAGGGAGAGGGAGAGAGAGAGGGAGAATAGAAGCAGGCAGAGCGGCGGGCAGAGGCGGAGGGAGAAGCAGGCTCCCCGCTGAGCAGGGAGCCAGATGTGGGACTCGATCCCAGGACCCTAGGATCATGACCTGAGCTGAAGGCAGCGGTTTAACCAACTGAGCTACCCAGGCGTCCCTCTAAGGAGATTTAAAGCATGTTTTTGTATTATGTACTGGCAACGATGGTGAAGTTGTGGCTGACAAATTCTGAATGTTGTGGTTAAGAGGCTAGACTTCGCAACAGACCACCGAGGTCAGCTCACAGCTCGAATACCTTCAGGTTGGGCGACCGTGGCCAGTTAGTCTGTTTGTGCCTCGTTTCCCCTTAGTAAGATGGAGAGGCACACCTTTTACGTTTGCCGAAAAACGCGACTCGGTTAATACGCAAACATGTTTGATGTGTGGTAAGTGTGTAGTAGTGTTGGGGGAAACTAATACTTCGCTGATCATAAAAGGCTAAGCTACAGCAGACAGTGTTGTCAGGAGATGATGTTACTATGCTGATTTTGACGATTACTCACTGGTATGTGTGGGAATTCCGTATTTGGAAGCAATCTGTTCTTTGCTTAATTTATAAGTCAAAAAGTCCTTGGTGTGGTTGCCTTTTCGCCTTTGAGAAGAGGGCAGCAAGGCAGTTAAATATTCAGTGGTAATCCCTTGGGAACACAATGCTTGGGAGATGGTGCTAAATGATCCCTGGGGCGTGTTCATCCGCTTGCTTCTGTACATTGCCTGTGAGATAAAAATCCACAACTTATTAACATCAGAAAGCTATAAATGCTGCTGAGAACAATACAGAAGAAAACCTGGAAATGCTTAGAGTATCCTTAGAGCTTCCATAATTCCTTTAAAACATATATCCCAAATATAAATGCAGAATGCTGAACTTCACTGAACTTAAGTGGCCAAAATTTTTGCCAGAGTAGAAGAGTTTTCCTGCAGGTGCTTTTTCCCAGTGTACTATATTGGAAGCTGAATGTATTACAACTAATCTCAAATACAAGTTAATGTGACAAGAGGAATTTCCCAATAAGCACATTACTGGGTGACTTTCCTACCTGTGTTAATGGAACACTTCTGGGCAGATGCATTTGTCTCAGGGATGTCATTTTATCTAGCAGCGGATGTGTGCCAGAAGCCATCTGATTGAGAATCTCTTTAAGCCTCATGAAGAGTTCTATCATCTTTTCTACTGGCTTTTGATCTTCCCTAGGGAAAAACACCTAATGGGAACAGAATAAAAATAAATGATGGACGTGGAGGCAGTGGAGCCCATACACACTGTTGGTGAGAATCTTAGAAGGTACAGTTACTTTGGGAAAAAAGGTGGAAGTTTATTAAATACTTAAGCATAAGTTTGCCATGCAACCTAGCAATCACATTCCTAAGTATTTATCCCAGTGAAATGAAAACATAGGTCCACACCAGGATTTGGATGTGAAGGTCCATGGTAGCATCATTCACAATAGCCAGAAGAGTGGAAATGATCCAAATGAAAGGACAGATGAAATGTACATCCTTTAACTAGAATACTCTTTAGCAATAAAAAGATAGGAAACACTGGCACATGTTGCAAAATGCATGAAATTAAAAAACATTATACTGAGTAAAAAAAGCCAAACAAAGACCATGTACTGTATGATTTAGAGTATATAAAATGTCTAAAAAGGGCAAGTCTCTGGAGATAGAAAATAGATCAGGGACCCCATGGGCTAGAGGTGAGGAAGAAATCGCTGCATATAGACACAAGGTTTTTTCTGGGGTTGAAGGAAATGTTTGAAAATTAGATTGTGGCAACAGTTGCACAATTCCATACATTCATTTAAAGAATACTGAATTGGTCACTTTGAATAAGTGAATTTTGTGGTATATAAATTATACCTCAATAAAGCTGTCAAAAATAAATGATTCTAAAAGTCAGAAGGGCAAATATCAATTATGTAACTCTTCATGGATACACTATTGCTCAGAAATCATATAATAAGATCCTTAAAATCAGAAAAGCTCTTTCAAAAAGCTCATGTGACTCATCAAGTTTAGTCATAATCCCACAATGCTTTTCTGCTGCATGAAGATACACTGGAAATATTTTAAAATTTTCAAGTTATTTCATCCTCTCGTTCATTTAATCATCAAATGTTAATTGAGCGCCTGCTATGTCCTCAGCATGGATGAGGGGATAGGTATACGGTGGTACACTAAGAGAAAACATCCCTCCAGTCAAGGAGCCGTGGTCTAAAAGAAGGTCTAAACACCTTATGAGAACAAGGCACAGCTGGAGAGACACCATGGAGATGCAGCTACCTCAGTAGCACAGCTACTAATTTCAACTGTACTTTTTTCTAAATTACAACATTTCCATTTTTCTTCCAGTTCTGCCAAAATTCTGGGCATTCCCACACTGATGTGAAATAAACTGACTTGTGACAAGAAATTTTTCATTATTTTTCTTTGCAATATCTAAAAGAAGTAGGAATTGTCTTCTGCTTGTCAAGTGCATGTATTTAGTTACTAGACTCAACAAAAAATATTTGGTTTGATACCTGCTCTGCAGAGGCATTATAAAATAAGGATTAACATTTTAGGTGAGCAAAATTAATAATTTCACTTCATATGCATTTTAGTTTATAGTTTATGTAAAATAACCATTTGTCTAGTTAATGAATACTTGCTGAGTGCCTCTTTGGGCCTGGCACCATTCTTGGCCTTTGAAATATTGGGTGGTTCCATGGAGCAGCTGTGCCCAAGGAGTCAGCAAGTAGGAAAGAGAATTTTAGGGATGGGAGGGGTTTTGCAGATCATGGGGTTCCTGTAGAATCTGGGGGATATACTCGAACAGACTGGGGATCCACTGAAAGGTACTAAGCGCAGGGTTGGCATAATGTGACTTAAGTTTTAGGAGGATCACTCTGGCTGCTTAGGGATGGTGGGCAGGCTGGTGGTGTGGAGGCAGGGAAGCCAATTAAGAGGCCACTGCAGAAACAGAGGTGGGAGAAAATGATGATCCAGAACAGGATTATTGATAACTAGTCCTAAAAAATTTTCACCCCCTTTGCTGTAACAACAAAAGTCAGCCATGTTGCTTCTGGTTCTTCTTACTTTAAAGGGGAAACATTTTTTTTCCAGTGTTTGCAATAACAGGTAAATATTTTTGATCAAGTATAGATATAGGTGAAATAGGTGTTTGATTTTTCTATGTATATATTTTTCATTTGGTTCTGTATTACACAAGTACTTATGAAGCATGACTTATTGTAGGATGAAGTCATTCCTGACTTTTCTAAGCTCTAATAATGACCCATTTATTTTGTTGTACTGTGTAAGTAACAGTAGCCTCTTTCTAAATTGGTGGAAAACACACACACACACACAGATTTTTAACACCAAAAAAACCTCACTACTTTTCTTTACAAAAAAAAAAAAAAACCCAAAAAGCAAACAATAAACTTTGCTCTAATCTTTATTATCCTATCAAATTAATTCTTGTTCACTATAAAAAAAATACACACACACATCTGTATTTCATACTTTAGTATAACATATATTAAATTTAATATGTGGGCTTGGATACACAAACTGAGAGTTAATAAGGCAATAATATTAATTTCTTCATCTATAAAATGTACGAATTTGCAGTATATGATCACTAAGGTCCTATTTAGCTCTAAAATAAAGCTGTAATTCCAAAAGCTGTATAAATGGATCTTATTCATTATAGTATCAGGGAGCATACTTGTGTAATCAAATGTTTTTATACTAAACTGTGAATATAAAGTACTTCAGCAACAGGAACTTGCCTTGTATGTGAAGTTGTAAATGTCCAAGTAGTGCAGAAGGGTGAGGCCAATGAGGTAAGACTGCCGGGATCTTTCTGGAAGAGGCAGGCTACAGAATTCTGTCATCACATCCTCCATTTGGGGATAGGTCATATTGGCATCACAAGAATGCAACCAGAACACACGAGAAATAATCTGCAAGTTGGAGGAAGAAAAATATTTTAGTGTGAATCTTCTGAGAGGTCTCTCTCAAGAGACAAGGTCTGCTTTATTCTTTGATTTCATTAAAAAATATGATAAATTATACTCCGAGTCAATTTTTCCCCCCGATCTAAAGCACTAATCACAGGTGCCTGGGTGGCTCAGTCAGTTAAGTGTCCAGCTCTTGGCTTCAGCTCAGGTCACAATCTCAGGTTCATGAGATCAAACCCTACGTTGGGCTCTGTGCTCAGTGGGAGTCTGCTTGAGATTCTCTCTCTCTCTCTCGCTCCCCCCTCCACTGTGTGATCTCTCTCTCTCCGATAAATAAATAAATCTTTGAAACAAAAATAAAGCACTAATCACTATCAATAAAACCGTAGAGAGCCCAAAGTTCACTGGAAAGCTGAAGAAAAAGAGGTGAAGAAGTGTCTGGGATGATTTGAGATTTCGTGTCTAAACAACTGGATGAGTGATGGTACCAAGAAAGAATTGATCTGGAGTTAAGTCTGGGAAAAATATTCATTTAAGACTCATTTTCCCTTTAAAATTTTATGTAGTGTATTTAAATTACATTTCGTTTTTAAAATCATTTGAAGTTATATCAGGGCACCTGGGTTATATCAGAGGTTAAAGCCTCTGCCTTCGGCTCAGGTCATGATCCCAGGGTCCTGGGATCCAGCCCCGCATTAGTCTCTCTCCTCAGCAGGGAGCCTGCTTCCCTTTCTCTCTCTCTGCCTGCCTCTCTGCCTACTTGTCATCGCTGTCAAATAAATAAATAAAATCTTTAAAAATAAAAATAAATAAATAAAATCATTTGAAGTTATAATCTTTTTTTTTTTTTGAAGTTATAATCTTACACAAGAAACTCTAGATATCTCTATCAAGAGATAAAGGGCAAAGAACAAAAAGCGAAGGATTATGTAATAATATCAACCAACCATCCTGGACGGTGACACTGTGTGAAAAGTGAGGTGTGTCTATGAGAAGTTGGAAGAAGTCTCTATTGCCATTGAGTTGAAATTGAGAGAAATGTTTAGGAAATTCAAGACTGTTGAAACTTTTCTCTCTTTCCTTTTGAAAACAGTAAGAATGTACACTCCCCATTTATGTGTTTTTATTTACTCAAATGAACCTGCTCTTCAGAAGCTAAACACTTAATTACTGAAATTAGATCTTAGGATAAAATGAGTAAAAGGTGAAATCAAAGGGAAAAGGTCAATGACTATTATTTGCTAGAGCAAGAGGAGAAAAAGGGAAGACAAAGCACTTTTAGTTTTTGTATGAGGGAACCAATGAACAGGACACAAGTAAACCTAAATATTTCCCTAAGGCAGTCTTCAAGGTTTTCAAAAAACTTTATCCGATACTGGAGAATAGCTGGGCTGTGCTTAGAAATGACACACTCTGTCACACGTAAGTTCTGGACGGATGAGGCCTTAAACTCTGCAGTTCTTTTGGAAAATTTCTATGACATTTTCAGACAATGGACTTGGGAAAGGGATAAAAGAAGAGACATTTCAAGTGGAAAAACCTTATTATCATCCTGAGGAAATGACATTATTAATTTTCACACCCAAACATGTTCACTATATCCACAAACTTGCCCAGAGTTCCCTGGATCCTATCTATTTTACATACTATGTCTTGTCTTGGGACTTTTAAAAAGCAAAACTGAGTATTCATTTCAACAAATTGTAAGTGGTCTGTTGTTTTGTTTTTTTTTTCCTTTTTCCCTAATTAGATTACTGAAATCTGACTTTGATGTCATCATGACAGGTTGTGCCAATTTATCTCAGAAAACATGACTGTGATCATGCATATACAGAATTATTGTTGGCACTACTTATTTAAGAAAACCGTGTAGAGGTAAGGAAAAGGCAAGCACAAAGGAAGGAAAATGAAGGAGAAGGAAAACTAGAAGGAAAGGAAAAAAACTGATAACCTGTCTTACCTCGGGATTTTTCTTCTAACCCCACTAGGAACTGAGCCTCTAATTTTATCATTTGCAAGCAAAATGCACCAGATCTACAAGCAACTTCTCAGTGTTTTACTGGCAGATGCTCAACAAATATTACACATGATTTAAACTTTTATGATCTGGCTGCTAAGAACAAATGTACTTCACCCCACCTCAGCTCTGTTATCAGGGATAGGAACCGCCAGCAGACTATCGATACTCCTGTTGGACATGCCTGTCATTCTCCTCAGTTCTTCCTTCAGTTCTTCAACATTCTTAAACATTTCTATTAACTGACCTGCAAGAAAATAAAAAAGAAAGAAAACACGTGTTGGTTGCAATGGAATTCTTTTTAAGTTGTTGTACTAACATTAGAGGAACCTTCTAGACTAAAACATACACTCAACATATATGTCTTGGGTCAGGAGCAGAGGTCTCTCAGTTTTGGCGAACTCTGCATCTTTAGAATCTATTTCTATCTGATTTAGACTAATTCCAATTATGATATCATTGGCCCAAGGTAACAGATTGTCCTGGGTTATAAATTTTCCTTACATGTCTACAAGGTTGATTCAAAAAAAAATATGGTTTCCTCCCAGACTTTGATCACATAAAGCACTAAATATATATCCCTCCATTTGATTTAAAGCATCACACAAATTCAAAATGTTTTCCAACCTCAGATCATATAATACTGTCAACTTAGGACAAGGGTTGCTAAATCTGCAACATTAAATCTGCACAGCACTTTTCCTTAACTTTGTCCAGCACATTACAGTTTGTAAAGGATTTTTTAATAGTCCTTACCTCACTTTTAAATAGAATGCGTTTAACTTCAACTTTTCTAGGACACTGATTATAATTTTTTCATATTTGGGTCATTCATAACAAATAATATTTTGACTTTACTTAAGCAGATTATAATCTTCATCCTGCAAATATCTTTCGACTTCTTCATGAAGTATCCCGACTTACTGCCTTTCAAATTTTTGTGGCTGCCTGTTGTCCAAAATTCTGAATGCCTTTCTTTTCAGTACTGAGGTATTATGCAAAGAAGAAACGTATTGCATGGGGCCTCATGCTCAGAATACTAATAGGTTCTGAATTGAGATTTCTATAGACAGCAGTGCGTCTTTTTTATTTTTTAAATTAGATTATTTTCATGAAGTAAATAAATTCCATCCTAGCTAATGCGCTTTAATATATCAGAGAAATAAAAGGTGAATGGTCTAACTAGTTAAAATTTCGAAGATCTTTTTGCTGTGAAACCAAATTTCCCTATTTCATCCTCTGCTGGCTTTCTGTGTGTTTATTTTAGACAAGTACCGTATTTGAAAGTCAGACTTCTCATGTGTAAGGGCAGATACAAAGTAGGTTTGGTTGGGAACTTCGGAAAAGCCTTTCTTAAATTGCACCATAAGAATCACATGCATTCTTTTAAGACAGCACTTAAAATATGAATGGGGAAGCACCTGGTTTTTCAGACGGGTCTGCGCTGTTATTGACATGCAGCATGGCTTCTATGACCGGCATTAACTGTGTGATATTTTCCAAGTAGTTCATTTGCAGTGCCTGTTCTAGAAACCTGGAACAAAGCAGAAGAGGAGAAGAAACTGCACTAAGCGTATCCGTAATTACCTGAGAAAGGGTTTCACCAAGGAAACAGGCAATGAAGATACTTACCAATCCATATTTAAATTCATTTTGCTTGGCTCCCCAGTAAGCAAATCCCTCAGTTTTTTAGATGTAATATTGTCATGGTACAGTAAGTTGGTTGCTATTTCGGTGCCAAGTTCTGCTGCTTCGAGGAGCTGCACATGAAACGCACTTTCTTCACATAGGTTCCCAAAGTTCACGTCAGAGAGCTGGCACATTCTCTCTATTGGACGGAAAGTTTCAGATTCGCAAAGAAGTTCGGTCAAGTTTCGAAGCTGAGACAGCTTGCCAGAATGGGGAAGGAGCAGGAAATAGATTAGTTACATTATTATAAATATTTGGTAGTTGATAATAAGTAACCAAAATTGATTTACTTTAAAAAAATTGTGCATTTGTGTTTAATTTCTTGGCATTTGGCAAGTTTTATTGCAAAGCATTATATCCTGTCATTTGAGTTTACTGCTTTCTTTAGAATTTTATAAAACTGTTGGACCTATTAAACCTGTATTTCTCAACTGAACTCAGATCTTGTAGACTCAATGGTTAAAAAAGAGGTGATTTAGTTTTATCTCACTTAAATCACAAATACTTCAACTAATTTATATTTTTGTTTATGTTTTAAATCATGTGGAAAGGCAGACAGAAGAGCGGGTTTGGCAAAATAAAGTCTTTCTTCCTTGTACACATTAGGATGGCTACTGTAAGTAAAAAAGAAAGAAGGAAAGAAAACAACAAATGTTGGAAAGGATGTGGAGGAATAGGAATCCTTGTGCACTGCTGGATGGAAAATGATGTGGCCATTGTGGAAAACAGTATGGGGTTTCTTCAGAAATAAAACCAGAATTACTGTATGATTCAGCAATCCCACTTCTGTGTACATACCCCGAAGTACTGAAAGCTGGGTTTCAAACAAATTTTTGTGTACCCAGGTCCACAGCAACACTATTCACACTGACCAAGAGGCAGAAGCAACCCAAGTGTCCACTGACAGATGAACTAAACTCAATGCAGTATACAGATACACAATGGGATATTACTCAGCCTTAATATCAGACACATGCTACAACATGGATGAACCTTGAGGGCCTTGTGCTGTGTGAAATAAGCCAGTCACAAAAAGACAAATGCACTGGATGTTTTCACTTAAATGAGGACTGTAGAGTAGTCAAATTCACAGCGACAGGAAGTAGAACTGTGGCTGCCAGGGGCAGAGAGGAACGGGCATCATGATAATGGGTATAGGTATTCAGTTTTGCAAGATTAAGACAGTTCTGGAGGGGCGCCCGGGTGGCTCAGTGGGTTAAGCCTCTACCTTCAGCTCAGGTCATGATCCCAGGGTCCTGGGATCAAGCCCCGCATCGGGCTCTCTGCTTAGCAGGGAGCCTGCTTCCTCCTCTCTCTCTCTGCCTTCTTCTCTGCCTGCTTGTGATCTCTGTCTGTCAAATAAATAAAATCTTAAAAAAAAAAGACAGTTCTGGAGACTGGATGTATTTAACAAGCCTGAACTGTGCAGTTAAAAATGCTTCAGGTGGTAAATTTTATGTTACATGTATTTTACCACAATTAAAAAAAATTCATTGACAAGAAAAAAGTCTTTTGAAAAATGCAGCATGTGAATCACTGCATTTAATAAGAGTACATTTTAATTAGATTGTGTTTAAAATATGGACGGGAATAAACTTGGATTTTCGGAAGTGTCGGCAATGTTTTGGACACTATCTTCTACCCTCTTATCTACTGAGGAAAACTGGGTGCCTTTGTTCTCTGGAAGTACTTAGAAGTTCTGCTGTGCTTGGAAGCTACCCTGGAGCTATTCCTTTTAAGAAGCCAAATAATTTGGGGAACCTGAGCTCAGTCAGCTAAGCATTTAACTCTTAATTTCAGCTTAGATCATGATCTCAGGGTCATGAGATCAAACCCCACATTGGGCTCCATCCTGAATGTGGAGTCTGCTTAAGATATTCTCTCTCTCTCTTTCTCTGCCCTCCCCCTCCTTTGTCTCTCAAAAAAAAAAAAAAAAAAAAAAGAGAGAGAGAGAGAAAGGAAGGTCAAATAATTTGGAGCAACACTTAAGTGTCATTCATTGCAACTCAATTTCAATCAGAAGTTGCATTTCAATAAAAATGAAATATTTTATGATACAAGCAAATGTTTAGGGATGTTTCTTTCCATATATCAAATGGGAAAGGCACAATTATGTGTCTTAGATGAAAGATTTACAGTAACTACATGTAGGCAGGAGCAATTAAACACTAATCATCTTAGATAGTAAATATCATTGGTCTATTTTTTACTGTATTTAATATTCTAATTGACTCCTGGCTTTGAACTATCTAAAATAGCCTCATGCATATTAAAATTCTACTCACTAGTCACTGCTGTGAGAAAATTTCCATTACAGGTCCAATTGTTTTATCAGCTGTAACTACGTGTTTGCCATTCTATTCCTTCCTTTGATTTTCCAAATACTAGATATAATTAAATTTTTAATGAATGGAGCCAAGCCTTCCTGCCACATCCTCCAGTGGCTTTTAGTGATTTCATAAATCAAAGGATAAATACTGGTAGCCCAATATTTTAATCAAGCTTTGAGGGTATAGTAAATATGAGACTTTTACTCAGTAGAGACCTAAATACATATGTATGTATATATTTTGACCCAAATATATTTTTTAATTCCAAGTTTGACATACATGTGTAAGAAACCAGTAAAAGTCCATACAGTATAATCCTTGCTTGATGAGATAAAAATTATTGAAGGAGAAAATGGAAGTGTAGCCACGCTACTGAAGTAGAATTGGTTCTCTGAAATAAGGGTTAATTCAGGGTCAATGTGGAATACGTTGTGGGGCATCAAGGAGCAACCCGATAGTCATTCAGTATTTGCCATTATTTATTATTACTTTCCTCTAAAAGCAATGTAGGCATTAAATTTTTAGAAGCTTCACGGATCATTAATAATCATAAATTCAAAGAATTAAAGTTCTCTCTTCAAAAGTATGTGTCAAATCCAGATTGTGGGTTTGTCAGAACCTCATGTAGAGTCCTTCTCTCCTTTATCATGACCCTGGTCCACAATGTGAAGAAAGGTTCAGGTCAAACTTGAACAACGACCCATAACTAACTCCATGTCCAGCTGTGACTGAATTCCCCAGTGCCCCTGGTCCCTGAATGCATCTGAAACAGAAACGTTAAGTTACATTTAAATAAGAACTCAAAATATCAGTGCACCGGGTGGCTCAGTTGGTTGGGTGTCCAACTCTTGATTTCAGCTCAGGTCATGATCTCAGGGTTGTAAGATTGAGCACTGCATTGGGCTCACGATGGGCAAGGAGCCTACTTAAAGTTCCCTCTCTACCTCTCTCTCTGCACCCACCCCACCTCAAAAAAAAAAAAAAAAAAGAAATTCTCAAAATATCATAGGTATAAAACTGATAAAATAGCAATGCTCCTGGGCTCTTGGCAAGTAAATGCAGGGGAAAGGAACTTATTTAAAAATTTAAAGGTGTTATAATAAAAATATTGTGTTACCCATATTTCTGCCCAATATGGGGAATATCCACTTTATGTGTAGTTCCCCAATCAGGAAGCTATCCTTCTTACAATGAACAAAGAAGAAAACATAAAAGCTCAGGAAAAGTTCAATGTTAGTACTAGAAAAGAGGGGTAGGAACAGGAGAAGTCACTTTTGAATGACAAGCATTTGACATTTTGGAGGATCTAAACCTTCTTAGAAATGCCACAAGTAAAGCTTTAGAACGGGTAGGCCCTAACTGTCACAATTAAGACACTAATTACCAGAGAAGGATAAGCAAGAAACTTAAAATCATCTCCTGCTGTAAAACTGTAAGAATTTATCTTCATTCTTTCAGTGATATGCACTGGACATTTTCAATTGTCCATACACCTGGTGCTGAGAATACAAGAGAAGAGGAACATATTTAACAATGTCCTCAGGGAGCTTACAGTCCTGGAATGTAGGGGTTCTGTCAACTGAAAACAGCAGCCATGCTTGTAAATGACAACAGATTTTCTACCCAAGGGACAGGATTGTGTTTATTTCCACTTCTGTGGCTTCTAGAACTTTTTTCATAATGTAACCCCCAAGTAGAGCAGTATCTTCAACACGTGGATGCTGTTTTAAATTATTCTCACATCTATCTCCCATTCCATGAGTGTAAATGATTGAGAATGGATTGTTCCAATTTCCCTCGTGTATATTTTGTGCTGCCTAGTTACTACAAGTTGAGAACCACAATGAGTAATTGTCCAGGTGACACAACTACACCACCAGACTCTTTTAACACCCTCATTTGTTCACACATCCATGAGTTGTCTCAAGCTCCTACTATGTGCTAAATATGGGGCTTTAGAGATACAAAAGGCAACATTTTATCTGAATTTACCCTCTAGGGAGGGAAACAGACCTTATTTACACATCAAGTTATAAAGCTAAGTAATCAATTTCAATAGCCAGAAATCTCACTGCTATCAGACTCCTCTTCCTTATGCCCACTGGCTGCTGCATTGTGCCACCTAACCTCCTACCCCATTCTTCAAACTGTCTCTTCCTTCTTTTTCTGCCACTGACAAAGTGCAGGGCTCACTTTTTGCTTAGGTTACTGCAAAAATCACCTACTTGGCTCTTCTCCATTCTGTCCTCCATAGTCCTCCATAGTCCTCTAAGAGCAACCTCTTTCTAAAATGAAAAATTTACTTCCTTCAAATGCACAACTTTCCAGACCAGATTCAAACTTCGTGACTAAGCAGAAAGAGGACTTTTGGATCTGGGCCCTATCTCTCTGCAGTCCCCTTTCCTGTCTCTCCCATAGGCACCTTATTCTCCAGATGGGAACATGTCTGTCCTTCAGGTTCACACCTCTATCTTAACAAATGTAGGTCTCTGTGTGTGAAATGCAGGACTGCAACCTAATCCCACTCTGCCCATTAAGAGCAAGCATTATCTCCTCCATGAGATTTCTTCTCTCCATCCCCATCCCCCACAATCAAAGTTAAATCTCACACTTCCATACACAGAATCCTGTCCATCCACATATCACGAGGCTTATTTCACTGTGTTATAATTATTGGTCTGCTTTCCCATCTGCTAAAGTGGATTGGTGTAAGGACTTTGGGGTTACAGATTATGTCTTTTGAATAAATAGATTAGTGTTATGGGACCACAGATGATGGATTGAATGAATGAATGGATAAATATTATGTGCACACAAGGCCATTATCCTGGCTGGGAAGCAGGGAGAGAGGCAATACTCTAATATTATAGAAGTGACATTTAAACTTGTCCTTGAAGGATGAGTAGGAATTTTCCAGATGAATGCATAACTTCCTTTTCATTTGCACAAACAAATTAAGATACTGCTAAATTAGAAGCATTAGAAATTTTGATTTGTGTAGAAGACCAGGACAAAATGTAGGTAATCTCACTAGCATTACCTACTTATACTACACATGGACATATGTTTTGGATGCCTACTTAATTAGGACCATGTTGACTATACAGAAAGTCATCTTGCTTGCCCTGAATAAACCAGTTATAATTTTGCTTTATCCCTGCCTACATAAATTCAATTAAACTGCTGTTCTTACTAGGAAAGCTGCTTTCAAATTTTAATAGGGTTATTTAAGAAATGATGTGAGTTTCAGTTTGGTAGTTTGATATATGAAGGTAATATTAATTGTGATATTATATTATTACTTCTGTTCCTGCTGCTGGTACTTCTGGTCACCTGGAGAAACTTTAATGTGCAATGACCATATAACAGAAAATATGATAATGACCACCCAGACAAACTTGCCAAGTTCCTGGAATTATTAGTAGTTCATATAACCCTTCATGGCATTTTCTGTGTCCCTAATAACTTATATATCAAGCTCATATGCATGAGCTAAACAGAGAATAATAGATAAATTTGAACCAATTCAAGTTTCAGAGTTTAAAATTTTTCTGCTGCTTTCCCTCCTTTGTTTAATATCATATATCTTAATATGATTTATTAGTTTCTGCTGATGATGACAATAAAAATAGGTTAGTCAACTTCTGAGATTTCTGTACACTGAAGTCTAAACACCAGCTTTTAAGAGCAACTTTTATACTTTTAAAAACTGAGGCAAACTTAAATTGGAAATCATATCATGAATATTATTCTGAAATTACAAAGCTTAACGAGATAACTATATTATTAGCCATTCCTTTATGTATGTGAATACTGTAATTAGGCCTTTATGGGTCACTTCATATGCAGATATCCACTAATTAAGAACAAAATGCCATTTTATAGCATAAGAATGCTTTTGTCCCCCCCTTTTCTGGCATTAATATAGTCAAAATAGGACCAGTATTTATAAAGACATAGATTTAAAACTTAAACTGAAAATATATCTTGCCAGAGTATTACAGAAAATGTCAAGGTTTATTTATTTATTTTTTCTTTCATGACTTACTGTTGATTTCAGGACTTCAGGAACTGAAGAAAAGTCATCCTCATAAAAATCATTCTGAAGAAAAGATTTTTTAAATGAAATCATGGATTGCAGGAGTCTTAAATTTTCTGTAAAGGAAGAGTAAAGAGTTACCTTATGTGAACTGCAAGGTCACTTAGGAAGCCCATTTGAAAAACACCTTTATCCTAATTTACTGCTAAGTTTTTCCTAAGATAATGGCCTAGTTCAATCTAAATATAAGACAAGTGAAAATTTAACCTTTCCTTGAACCATGGAGACTACAGAGTTCATTATTTTTAAAATATTCATAGATATTCTGCTTAGAGACAAAAATATTTCTAGCAAAGGTACTATGCACTTTTGGCTCTTCGTGAACTGAATCTACTTTTATTTCTGACTTTTGAATATACTGTTAAGTTGAAGTGTTTGGGGGAGACTAGATTTCATAATCACTGTGACACATATATGCCCTTCCAACCTTGATTAATTCATGCCTAGTAAATAGACACCATGCTTAAACATTTGTTGTGCCATTTCTTGCCATTAAGTCTCAAGGAATTATTTTGGTGTGGGCAAAGTGAATGTAGACCCTTTGGAAAAGGTGCGAAAATCAAGATTTTCTCTTGAAAAAGGAAAGGAGACGTCTGATTAAATGCCATCTTAATGACTGTCCATGAAGGCAGAAAATTGAAAATAAGGCGTATAAGGATAGAAGTAAAAACAGTCTGCCACACATAAATCCTTCGTTTATAAATAATTTACACCTGCTCATTCTTCATTATTTCTTGATATATAAGATTATTAGGGACACAGAAAATGCCATGAAGGGTTATATGAACTACTAATAATTCCAGGAACTTGGCAAGTTTGTCTGGGTGGTCATTATCATATTTTCTATTATATGGTCATTGCACATTAAAGTTTCTCCAGGTGACCAGAAGTACCAGCAGCAGGAACAGAAGTAATAATATAATATCACAATTAATATTACCTTCATATATCAAACTACCAAACTGAAACTCATACATATGGAAACTAAAATCTTTTAAAAATCCTTCTCTTTATTTTTTAAGCAAATGTCTTAAAACAGAATTAGAACCCTAAGCAGCATTTTGAGTAGTAAGTAGAGTATTACCTTGTGATCCCCTGGCCAAATTGTCAGTGACATTTCTCACACATGCCAAGTAAGGAATGTAAGGACTATCTGCTGATATATTTAAGACAGCATCTTCAAAGCTTTCCAGTAGTAGGAGCCTACAGAATTAGAAAAGAATATATAAACTGAGTCATATAAAAAGAGGATAAAGCTATTTTGTTGAGATCATTTAAGTCCCTGGTTGTTTGGCGCTGGTTGACATGGGCATTAAAACTGTGAAGTAGAGGGGCGCCTGGGTGGCTCAGTGGTTCAAGCCTCTGCCTTTGGCTCAGGTCATGGTCCCAGGGTCCTGGGATCGAGTCCCGCATTGGGCTCTCTGCTCAGCGGGGCCCTGCTTCCTCCTCTCTCTCTCTCTCTCTGCCTGCCTCTCTGCCTGCTTGTGATCTCGCTCTGTCAAATAAATAAATAAAATCTTAAAAAAAACAAAACAAAACTGTGAAGTAGAACATCTTCCTCCATCTGGCCTAAAGGGCACACTCGCTCTGCATCCTCCGCATGCTTACTTCTCCATGGGATTTATCTTTAGATTTAGTTATTTTAATGTCCAATCATAAGTGATTATAATATTATTTCTAGGGACATTCATATGAAAGAAAAAATTATGGGGCTAAGGTAGCCAGATGAAATACAGGACTCCCAGTTAAATCTGCCTGGATGGCTCAGGTGGTTCAGCGGCTGCCTTCAGCTCAGGTCATGATCCCAGGGTCCTGGGATCAAATCCCACGTCGGGCTCCTTGCCCAGCGGGGAGCCTGCTTCTCCCTCTCCCGCTGCCTGCCGCTCTGCCTACTTGTGCTCTCTCTCTGTCAAATAAATAAAATCTTTTAAAAAATGAATTTCAGATAAACAATGAATAATTTTTCCTTTTTTTAATGATGAATAATTTTTCAATATAAGTACAACGTTATGAGTCTTGTATGTTTTTCTTTTTTTTTTTTTCTTTTTTTTCCTCTAAATCTGAAAACCCCTCTGGGCCTCAGTTCCTTCCTCTGTAAAATGAGATGTAGGGGGCTGAACAACCTCTAATCCCTTCCACCTATAACAGAGACAGATCACAAGTAGGCAGAGAGGCAGGCAGAGAGAGGAGGAAGCAGGCTCCCCTCTGAGCAGAGAGCCCAATATGGGGCTCGATCCCAGGACCCTGAGATCATGATCTGAGCCAAAGGCAGAGGCTTTAACGCACTGAGCCACCCAGGCACCCCCATCTATAACATTCTTCAAATAAATTTAAATTTATTTAATTGTGACTTTAAAAACTAGTAGAATGTAAATGAACAATGAAAAGTTCCTTCCTTTTCTTTAAGCAACCAATTCAGTGTTTCCAAATTAACCACTTTCAGGTCTCCTTTCAGCCTGACTGGCATATGAGATACAGTCTAGGATTTCTGAGGCATCATCGTGAGTGAGTAAATACGTGTGTGTTGTGTGTGCCCTGTCACCTCAACTATGAGGCTGCATCTCTTTATTTTGTAACACCTTCCCTTAGTGTCTGTGACTGAATTTCATGGACAGGAGAGAGAGCATAAATGTCAATAACTGATTTATGGATCATCTACTTTGAATCAAACTGCACAATATATAAATTAACTAGTTCTGTCAGATTTTTAACTTAGATTTTATTCAAATACTAAGGAAAGAGCCTTATCCTGGTATAGCTAAGGAAACATGTAGGAAAATGTTCGCATTAATGTCAAAGCATTTTAAATACCCTAAGGGGTATTTGAAATGTGGGTTAATACCACGGGATCCTTGAAGAACTTTAAAGAGAAAATACAATCTACAGCAAGAGGAGTCTCTAACATGGCAGTCAGAGCACAGTTAATTGGCCAGATAGCTGACCTTCATTTAAAGACAATTGCTAGAGGTGCCTGGGTGGCTCAGCGGGTTAAGCGTCCACCTTCGGCTCAGGTCATGATCTTAGGGGTGCTGGGATTAAGGCCCGAGTGGGACTCCCTATTCAGCGGGGAGTCTGCTTCTCCCTCTGCCCCATACCCCACTTGTGCTCTCTCTCACTCTGCTCTTTCTCTTTCTCAGGAATAAATAAAATCTTTAAAAAAATAAAAATAAATAAATATAATTGACAGCTTCCACACTCAAAAAAGAAAAAAAAAGTAACCATTTCCATGTGTTGTAGTTACTATAGCACAGAACCATTTGCATCCTGCTATAGTGCTCAATACGGAAATACAGATCTAACCTATGTGGAATAACACAAGGGATTCTCATGGTGAATTTTCAAGCTTAAAATAGAAGCAGAAGAATGTTGCACTAAAAGTGACCTTGAAATATTATCTAAGCCATTCTCTTAGCTTCAGGAAGAACATCTGATTGTCAAGATTTTGGTGATTACATTTAATATACTCTGAAAATTAAGATTCCGTATGTATATGCCACTGCTTTAGCATAAACATCTAATTATTCTTTTAAACTATTTATGCATCTTTTGTATATAATCCTATTATTTTCCAAGAATGTTTGCCATGAAGGATGAGCTTATGTGTGTGTCCATGTGTGAGTGTGCACACATATACCATCAGAATAATACAAATCATAACCTTAGGACAAAAATAAGAAGAGAGAAGAGCAATGAGGGAAAAATATTTTTAAGCAGGCTTCTTTTGAAAATTCTGGACCAAAAAATTCCTTTATTTTATGCCAAATTTTGCTGTTCTGTGACTATTTTAAAATGGGAATAGAAAGGATCTCCAAAGATAAAAAATCCCTTAATTTCATCAATCTCAACAAGAACCATCTTAAAAGTACTGAATTCTTTCTAATAAACTGTCAGCTAGCTGCCAGCAGGTACACTGTTTGTGGAATTTGTGATCTGAAGTGCTAGTGTTATCAATGCTGTGGATGTCTCAAGGCTCTGATAAAAAGGTACCTGGTTTCAGCAATAAGCATACAGTTGTTTCAATACAAAGGTGTTTTTTTTTTAAGTATTTTTGATGGCTCTATAAGGAATGGTGGATAAAAGCCCCAACTTTCTGGAACACGGCATTCTAGCTAGGGAGAAATTGTACAAGGTTGCTTGATTGCTCTGGAAAGAGCACCTGGTTCAACCACCTTAGGGGAGGAGAAATGTGGGAGCAGACATACAAGGTGGCTGTTTATGGAATTTGCCTAGAATTTATCCGGAATTGGAACTTCTCACCAAATAATAGAAAGTTTATAAACAACTGCATAGATCTTATTTCAGAAAAAAAAATAATAAATGGCTAAAAATAAGTCCTACTATTTGCTTTTATTTGTACAAATTTCCATTAGCACAGAAATTTATCCTTTGGGACTGAAATTTTAAAAATGTCAATAGTATGCTTTATCGGGCTGAAACAACGTTTACATAACAGGCCATCTACTCTCTAAATTTGCCTTGATTACAGGAATTTCCTTCCGTCAGCTTCCACAGGCGTGCGCATTCATTCCCCACCTTGATTCATACAGTTACTTCAGAGCACGGCTCACGTTAATGGTCTTCAGAAGCCAACGCTGCTGCTGTCATCTCCACTGCCTATTTCTAGGACAACCTATTTACATGCCCCAATAAGAGTCCAAAATTAAATTACCTATAAACGGTTTTACCTATGCAAATGCCACAGAAGCAAACAAATTTTGTATTATCTTGACTGACATAAGAAATATTGTGATTTTTAAAAAATAAAGTAAGTTGTAATGTGAAAAATTGGATGCTTATACAAGTTTCATAATGAAAGACCTTAAAAAAGTTGGAAATTCGACCTCCACCTAGATTTTCCTCAGAGGCATAAAAGAACCATCCAGATGTTGAACCAACCCTGCAGCCCTGGAATAAATCCCACTTGATCGTGGTGAATAATCCTTTTAATGTACTGTTGAATCCTATTGGCTAGTATTTTGGTGAGAATTTTTGCGTCTGTGTTCATCAAGGATATTGGTCTGTAGTTCTCTTTTTTGGTGGGATCCTTGTCTGGTTTTGGGATCAAGGTGATGCTGGCCTCATAAAATGAGTTTGGAAGTTTTCCTTCCGTTTCTATTTTTTGGAACAGTTTCAGGAGAATAGGAATGAGTTCTTCTTTAAATGTTTGGTAGAATTCCCCTGGGAAGCCGTCTGGCCCTGGGCTTTTGTTTGTTTGGAGATTTTTGATGACTGTTTCAATCTCCTTACTGGTTATGGGCCTGTTCAGGTTTACTATTTCTTCCTGGTTCAGTTGTGGTAGTTTATATGTCTCTAGGAATGCATCCATTTCTTCCAGATTGTCCAATTTGTTGGCGTAGAGTTGCTCATAGTATGTTCTTATAATTGTCTGTATTTCTTTGGTGTTAGTTGTGATCTCTCCTCTTTCATTCATGATTTTATTGATTTGGGTCCTTTCTCTTTTCTTTTGGATGAGTCTGGCCAGGGGTTTATCAATCTTATTGATTCTTTCAAAGAACCAGCTCCTAGTTTCATTGATTTTTTCTATTGTTTTTTTGGTTTCTATTTCATTGATTTCTGCTCTGATCTTTGTGATTTCTCTTCTCCTGCTGGGTTTAGGGTTTCTTTCTTGTTCTTTCTCCAGCTCCTTTACGTGTAGGGTTAGGTTGTGTACTTGAGACCTTTCTTGTTTCTTGAGAAAGGCTTGTACCGCTATATATTTTCCTCTCAGGACTGCCTTTGCTGTGTCCCACAGATTTTGAACTGTTGTGTTTTCATTATCATTTGTTTCCATGAATTTTCAATGTGATACAACACATTAATAAAAGAAAGAACAAGAACCATATGATACTCTCAATAGATGCTGAAAAAGCATTTGACAAAGTACAGCATCCCTTCCTGATCAAAACTCTTCAAAGTGTGGGGATAGAGGGCACATACCTCAATATTATCAAAGCCATCTATGAAAAACCCACCGCAAATATCATTCTCAATGGAGAAAAACTGAAAGCTTTTCCGTTAAGGTCAGGAACACGGCAGGGATGTCCATTATCACCACTGCTATTCAACATAGTACTAGAAGTCCTAGCCTCAGCAATCAGACAACAAAAAGAAATTAAAGGCATCCAAATTGGTAAAGAAGAAGTCAAACTATCACTCTTCGCAGATGATATGATACTATATGTGGAAAACCCAAAAGACTCCACTCCAAAACTGCTAGAACTTGTACAGGAATTCAGTAAAGTGTCAGGATATAAAATCAATGCACAGAAATCAGTTGCATTTCTGTACACCAACAACAAGACTGAAGAAAGAGAAATTAAGGAGTCAATCCCATTTACAATTGTACCCAAAACTATAAGATACCTAGGAATAAACCTAACCAAAGAGACGAAGAATCTATACACAGAAAATTATAAAGTACTCATGAAAGAAATTGAGGAAGACACAAAAAAATGGAAAAATGTTCCATGCTCCTGGATTGGAAGAATAAATATTGTGAAAATGTCTATGCTACCTAAAGCAATCTACACATTTAATGCAATCCCTATCAAAATACCATCCATTTTTTTCAAAGAAATGGAACAAATAATCCTAAAATTTATATGGAACCAGAAAAGACCTCGAATAGCCAAAGGAATATTGAAGAACAAAGTCAAAGTTGGTGGCATCACAATTCCGGACTTCAAGCTCTATTACAAAGCTGTCATCATCAAGACAGCATGGTACTGGCACAAAAACAGACACATAGACCAGTGGAACAGAATAGAGAGCCCAGAAATCGACCCTCAACTCTATGGTCAACTCATCTTTGACAAAGCAGGAAAGAATGTCCAATGGAAAAAAGACAGCCTCTTCAATAAATGGTGCTGGGAAAATTGGACAGCCACATGCAGAAAAATGAAATTGGACCACTTCCTTACACCACACACGAAAATAGACTCCAAATGGATGAAGGACCTCAATGTGAGAAAGGAATCCATCAAAATCCTTGAGGAGAATGCAGGCAGCAACCTCTTCGACCTCAGCCGCAGCAACATCTTCCTAGGAACAACGGCAAAGGCAAGGGAAGCAAGGGCGAAAATGAACTATTGGGATTTCATCAAGATCAAAAGCTTTTGCACAGCAAAGGAAACAGTTAACAAAACCAAAAGACAGCTGACAGAATGGGAGAAGATATTTGCAAACGACATATCAGATAAAGGGCTAGTATCCAAAATCTATAAGGAACTTAGCAAACTCAACACCCAAAGAACAAACAATCCAATCAAGAAATGGGCAGAGGACATGAACAGACATTTCTGCAAAGAAGACATCCAGATGGCCAACAGACACATGAAAAAGTGCTCCACGTCACTCGGCATCAGGGAAATACAAATCAAAACCACAATGAGATATCACCTCACACCAGTCAGAATGGCTAAAATTAACAAGTCAGGAAATGACAGATGCTGGCGAGGATGTGGAGAAAGGGGAACCCTCCTCCACTGTTGGTGGGAATGCAAGCTGGTGCAACCACTCTGGAAAACAGCATGGAGGTTCCTCAAAATGTTGAAAATAGAACTACCCTATGACCCAGCAATTGCACTACTGGGTATTTACCCTAAAGATACAAACATAGTGATCCGAAGGGGCACGTGTACCCGAATGTTTATAGCAGCAATGTCTACAATAGCCAGACTATGGAAAGAACCTAGATGTCCATCAACAGATGAATGGATCAAGAAGATGTGGTATATATACACAATGGAATACTATGCAGCCATCAAAAGAAATGAAATCTTGCCATTTGCGACGACGTGGATGGAACTAGAGCGTATCATGCTTAGTGAAATAAGTCAATCGGAGAAAGACAACTATCATATGATCTCCCTGATATGAGGACATGGAGAAGCAACATGGGGGGGTAGGGGGATAGGAGAAGAATAAATGAAACAAGATGGGATTGGGAGGGAGACAAACCATAAATGACTCTTAATCTCACAAAACAAACTGGGGGTTGCTGGGGGGAGGTGGGATTGGGAGAGGGGGAGGGGGCTATGGACATTGGGGAGGGGAGGCGAACCATAAGAGACTATGGACTCTGAAAAACAACCTGAGGGTTTTGAAGGGTCAGGGGTGGGAGGTTGGGGGAACAGGTGGTGGGTGATGGGGAGGGCACGTTTTGCATGGAGCACTGGGTGTTGTGCAAAAAGAATGAATACTGTTACGCTGAAAAAAAAATAAATAAATAGAAAACATAAACTAAAAAAAAAAAAAAAAAAAAAAAAAAAAAAAAAAAAAAAAAAAAAAGAACCATCCAGACAGGACACAATGGATCTAGTTATATACAATATTACAACTAAAAAAGAGAAGCTCATGTTGTAGTCTCCAGAAATGTCCCCAGATAATAGGAAAAAATAAGTTTCAACTTTACTACTTTCGAGCTATGTGCCTTTCTTGGTCCGTCAATAGTGGATTTTTCGGTTTCAAAGTCTTACAAACTGATAAATGAATTATATAAATTGATAAATTGTGTTGACTGCTTATTCAGACAAGTTACCTACTAGTGTAGAAACAAACAACAAAGAAAGACTTACTGTGCAGCCAAGCTGCTTGGGGACAGTAACTGCCCATCTTCCTTGCGCCACACATGTGCCACATTATCAGAGCCACCTACAGAAATGACATTTAGGTCAGTAAGCGCTTAACATATTTGCTTCAGTGATTTATTTTTTGTAGAAAAATCATCACAGGTAAATATATGGGAAAGAAATGCAGAATAATCTGCAGAATTTTTCTGCAAAAGATATTACAAAAGATATCTATGCTCTTTTTGTTGGAAACATTCAGAATATTTATAGGTAATGGGTGCCTGCTAATCAGAATAACCTCAATGGTCAAGCACATACATTTCTAAGAAATTCTTTGTCAAACATTACATTATTTTATCCTAAGACCTGTATGCACAGATGACTCTTGAATACTATAATACAGATTGTCTACCACATGATTTGTTAAACAAATGAGGCCCAATTTTCAGTCTTCCAGGTCACTGGAATTTTTTGCCTTCAGTTGTCAAGAATGTAGCCTCAGGAAACATCTGCTATCACAAATCTATATTTTCCATCTTTCAAAAAGCAGTCACTGATTTCAACTGAATGCAGCTGTGAATGCAAATTGGCTCGTATTAACAGAACCGTTCTTAGTGGTCTCAAATAATATGAAGTTTCAAAGTGTGGAAGGCAATCGCTAACTAATGGAAACCATATGGGAAGGTCTAATTCAACACTGTGAATTGCCCCTCGAAGTTAAATAGGTTGCTGATTCAGCTTGCCACATAACACTGTATCATAAAAAAATAAGTGTGCAACAGTATTCACATGAAAAATTGAACATGAGAGTACTTTAATGGCTACTGCATAAATAAAAACCGTAAATCCAAAGCTTTCATTCAGCCCTTTAGGGAAATGGGATCAATTCTTGCAGGCTCCTCTTGAGACACTACTTATTCCTTATAATCCAGTATATTTCAGTGCTGGTATTTTTAACACTGATCTAATTTCTTTCAATAGGATATTTTATTACTGGCATTGAGTTCTCCCATTGTCCCTAGTTAGTGCGTTTTAAAGGCTTTCCATAAAGATCCTATGCAAAACTATGCAGTCATCCATACTTTTCTGGTGCTGATCAATGAGTTTATTTAAATTAGTATGCGTGTAAAAGAGACTATCACTAAATGAAAGACTTCCTCGTCCACCTCTGTATCAGTGGTGTGTGAGTCATGCTTGCACCATTCCTAGTACCTGGCACAGGGGCTTTTTCAGTTTTCCTGTTCAGCAGAGCAGAGTTTTCCTGTGCTCTGCTCAAGATGCAGCTGAATTTTATTACTCTAGGGGTAGCAATGCATCAGTGAGTTAAAGAACCAAGAATGAAGATAGCCAGAAAAAATAAACCTAATTAATAATGGTAATACCTATTGTTTGTTGGCATGCTTATTTAGAAAAATCAAGGATAGAGTTCTGTTGAGATTCACACATTTCCAATGTAAAAGTATATACACCATTTTTCCAAGATCAAATCTTGCTCAGTTTGAATTCTTATGTAATGCTGAGAAAGTTTATTGGCCTTTGTATACTAAACGGTTATGGAGTTTTTCTTCCTCATCAAGCAATTAAAATGAGTAACTAATAGAAGTTAACTTTGTAACTTGACAATGAGTAGGGACCTGGCCATTTTTCCCTCTGGACTGTAAAATACCTTGGAAGAAATAATGTACTAAATAGGCTTTATGAAGTGGAGAGCTTTACAGATTGTTAAAAAATCAGATTTCACTTCTTTTTTATTTGTAGGATTAGGCATATTTAAAACAGAAAGAAATCTAGTGCACAGATAACCTCTTCATCAGTAAGGATGGCATTCCATTTAAAGAAGTAATTTCATATAATTTACTACTTTGCAAAAGAGCAAACTTCAATGAGTCACAAAGATAATCTCTGTTCTCAAAACTCAGTGTTTACAAATAGAAATACTAAAGCATATTAACTGAGGCAGGGATCCTGACTGGGGCAGAGCTGAGTTTTCGATCCCTAACATAGGATATTAGGAGACAATCTTCTTCCTCTTTATTAGAATTCCTATATTGCCATGGTTGATGAGGAGTCACCTAAAGAAATTTTAAAGTGTGTTCAATCTCAGATAGAGAGGATAGGAAAGGTCTGCAGGAATCAGAGTGTAGAAAGGAATGGGGGATGGGTAAAGAAAAACTTCTGTGGGAAGGAATCTGTCACGATGAGTCAAACAATAGAGTGGTGGAAAGTGGGAGCTGTTCTGAGGTCTGAAGATGGCAGGTGCTTGCATGACCACATGAAATATCTTGGAATCAGGTATGCATGTGTCCCAGGAAGTAAATGTGAGTAAGGTCATCTGGCAAAGAGTTCAAGGCAACTGACTTTGGGGACAGACAGATCCAGGTTCTAATCTTAGTTCAGTCCCTTGCTGGGTGGCTAACGTAGGTGAAGTGCCCAGTCTCCCTATGCCTCACTTTCTTTGCCTGTAAAACAGAGTAATATTTCTATCTCATAGACTTATTTTCATGAAGAAAGTGATTTAAGACAGTAAAGCACTTAGCATTGACACAAAAGTACTACTTCTTATTTTCCTTCTTTGAAAGAGTGGTATGAGACTTTCAAAGCTATCTGAGCCCTCTCATACATTAGAGAGAGCCCAGGCAACTATACTGTGAGACACCACCCCACTTCCGCTTAACTTGGCACAAAGCCGAAGGAGAAGTGTGCTGTTTTCACAATACTGCTAAAAGCCCTGAAGAGTAGGCACCAGTTGGCCTTGGAAACATGGCAGTTATCTGTTCCTGGGGCTAGAGACCCCTGCATTATTGAATTAAGGTCACTGGTTCAGCCTTCAGAGTGTTTTAGTTCGCTAAAGAATTCCCTGAAATACCTAGAAGAATTTTTCAAAGACCAAAAAATTTCCACCAAAGCAAGTAGGGATTTTGGGCTAATGACTTTCAGGAACTGACTTTAACGCTACTGTATTAATCTTCAAATGGATGAAGTCACAAGTGTAGGAAACTTTATAAAATGACTGTAAGTCCTTCAAATTTTATAAACAGCAACACATGTCTTTGAATGTCTTTCCCGGTCAACTTGACCATCCAAAGACATGTTTTGATACATGCCAAAATTATTAGCATACACACAGACATGAGCCATGGCCATTCTTAAATATTGAAAATTTAGCTGTACTGTTTTCCAGGGAAAGTGTTTTGAAGCCTCAGTTAATTAGAAGTGCTGCTTACTCCTCTGGCTTCTAAGCAGACCATTGATGGGCTTTTGTCCTTTGTAAGAATTTTTTTAACTTTATCCCTTTATTTTATATAATTATAAGGTGTGAGTCTGAAGATGAAAAGAAAAAGAGCTGTAGGAAGAAACTCGAAGTTTTCAAGTCTTCAAAATGCAAATAAAAAAATACAGAGGATATAATTAGTGTTTGTTAGTACAGTCTGGTTTTCTGGCCTGGGCAACTTTTTTTTTTTTTTTTTTTAAGAGCAAGCATTTTTTCCCAATGTTTGTCAGGACCATTAAATTTAACAACAATCAATCTTGCAACCTAGTCATTAATTCTGTAATTGTAGATATAAAAATGCTCTAGCCTTACAGAAATTGGTTTGCAACGGTATGTCAGACCATCCAATGAGAATTCTTCAAAGCCTATCCAAACTTGAATCCACATGAAAACTAACAGTTTAATGAGCAAGAGTATAATAAACAATCAGCTTGTGACCTGATGCTCTCAGAATTCTTACTTTGTAATCTAAAGATAAAATCCACATATTTGAAAGCTGACAAACTCAGCTGAGAAAACATAATTTTAAACTCATTCGGAAGAGGAAATGCTAACCACACATTTTACCTGGTACTTGAAAGTGAAGACTCATTCTTAATGGCCCTAAATTTTTGTCTGTATGTGTCTGTGTGTCTAGATCTGTGTATGTCCATGCAGGCGGTAAGTAATGTTATTGCATCCATGCAAAGGTGACATGATATGACTCACTAGCAACATGCGATAGCTTATGTTACTGGGAATGACAGCAGATTTATACCAATATATTGAAACACTAATGTGCATCATGTATTTTCAAGATGGCTGGTAGAGGGATACATTTTTTTTAAGATTTTATTTATTTATTTATTTGACAGAGATCACAAGCAGGCAGAGAGGCAGGCAGAGAGGGAGAGGGAGAAGCAGGCTCCCTGCTGAGCAGACAGTCCGATGCTGGGCTCAATCCCAGGACCCTGGGATCATGACCTGAGCCAAAGGCAGAGGCTTAACCCATTGAGCCACCTAGGCACCCCGAGGGATACATTTTTACCAATGAAAAATTCATCCTGATTAAAAAGCCAAAATTTGGAAATGAGGGTAAAAATCCTGCAATTCAGTGTAGGCTTTTGTTCCAAACAGTGGTAGGAATCTATTTGTTGAGGCTTGGTCCCGATATTTATTTTACATACCAAGTATAAACATAGTTTTACAAGCTAAGAGAAATCATTTTCACCTAAATATAAACATTCTAGAAACTCACAGCCTCTTTTTCAGCCATTTCTTCCTTTCTTTGATTAGCTAGAGATCCAGATTTAGTCCATGCATATTTGCCCACCCAAGAATGGTATCATCTATAAATGATTGCTTCGGTGGCACTCCGCTTTATATTCCTAACAGGTTTCATGTCACATAATTGAATACAGTAAGACGGAAGTACAGTACCTTGAGCTGGGGAGTCCAGAGTGTACAGCAGATGTTTCACAGACTTATGGAGAGTTTTGAAACCTTCGTTAGTTGTGACACGTGGATAAACCTTCTGCACGACCAGCAGCGCGCTAACAAGTCAAAAAGTAATTAAACCAGATCGCATTTCAGGGTTTGCAGACAAAAACAAAAGGTTAATTCAAGGAGAAAATGGCTACAGTATAGAAAATTATTCTTATAAGAGACAAGATGCTGCTTTTGTCACTTAATTACTTGTTTGTCTGTTCATGCACAAAGTCACCCCCAAAATGTTCTTGAACCAGACAGAGTGCTTTAAAACGTTTCCCAGATTCTAAAGACTCGGGAACTCAAGAGTCTAAAAGTAAGGGAGTAAAGTTCACATCAGTTGTTTCTGTTAAGACTTAAAAATAAGTGGTTAGGAATAGAAACGTCCAATGGAAAGGTGACTTTTTTTTCTTTTTAAGGGAAAAATTAAATATTGGAAATTATTTTCATTAAAAATCAAGCCCAGAGAGAAAGGAACCTATTCCAGGAATAAAAATTATTTAAGCATTTGATTAAATTTTATTTTTGCTAAACAAATGGTAATGTTTTTGAAAAAGAAATGGAGCTTGCCCTAAAGCGGCATTCTATCTTCTAAGTGTCCCATAGGCACTACTCTAGGAGTAGCTCAAAAGTAAGATCGAGACTAACTGGCATTATCTTCCTAGAATTTTTATGTTACAAATAAGATGGGCAGTCTGCACTGGGGAAGGCCAATCAGCGAATTCATTTATATCTGAGTTCATTCCATATTTTCAAAAAGGAATTTTTTTTTTTTAAAGATTTTATTTATTTATTCGACAGAGAGAGATCACAAGTACGCAGAGAGGCAGGCAGAGAGAGTGAGAGGGAAGCAGGCTCCCTGCGGAGCAGAGAGCCCGATGCGGGACTCGATCCCAGGACCCTGAGATCATGACCTGAGCCGAAGGCAGCGGCTTAACCCACTGAGCCACCCAGGCGCCCCAAAAAGGAATTTTTCTTAAGAAATGTCTTTTTTAGCCATTAAAAAAAGTTGTCATTGTACATCTGAATTCCCCAAATACTTGACTTATATCAGTAATCAAGGGCAAGGCTTTAATTTAGTAACTGGAACAACAGGCTTTGTTAACAATCTGACATCGTAGGGTTAAATGTACCAATTTGCTAACAGTTTTCCCCATGTATCCTTGTCAACTAAAGGCTCACTCCAGCAATAGATACAGTATGTGCACATTCTACATCTTGCCTCTGGCACAGAAACTTTGCCCCAACATTGCTGGGCAGGAGGAGGGCAGAACATTTCTGCAGAGAGCCCACGGGCATTGTTAGCTCATTATTGTATCTGGCCATAGAGGCTAAGCTGTATTTTTTTCATCTCTGCTCTATATACATAACAGTGGATACCTCAGGCATTTTATATTTGCCCTAAGAATCTCCTGGTTCTCAGACTTTGGGGTGCTTCTGAACCTGGTGACCATGGAGACCAGTTAGACGGCCTCAGGCTACAGATTTCTGCCAGCCCTGTCCCAAGTTGGCCCTCTGTCTCAGTCACCTGGTCTGCTGTCTCACAGTAACATCTTCAAAGACTGAACAACAGGGGCACCTGGGTGGCTCAGTGGGTTAAAGCCTCTGCCTTCGGCTCAGGTCATGATCAGGACGCTGGGATCGAGCCCCACATCGGGCTCTCTGCTCAGCGGGAGCCTGCCTCCTCCTCTCTCTCTCTCTCTCTGCCTGCCTCTCCGCCTGCTTGTAATCGCTCTCTCTGTGTCAAATAAATAAATAAAATAAAGTCTTAAAAAAAAAAAAAAAGACTGAACAACTGGCAATCTCATTAAAGCTGTCAACATTATTGTTAAGAATATCATTAAAATGTCAGTAGACCTAAATCATCTTTTTTCTAACAAAAAGTTTAACTTAAAAATAATGACACCTGGCCCTCATATTCTCTGAAATCCTTTGAACCATTTACTGACCCAAATATTTTTATTTCATAGATTTTTCCCTTGCTCTTTACCATATAAAAATGGAAGTTATCTAAAAAAAAGTCTCTTTATAAGTAAAGATAATTCTATAGAAGAGTTTTCATGATCTGCATTTCAGCATAGCTTTCTCATAAATGATGACAATCATATACGGTTTTTCCATATATACTTCTTGAATTGTTTGAGATTGCTCAATTTTGCTAATTTCTGTCATGAGAGTAACATTATGTAATCTGGTTTGGGTGATGGGTTAATAATAATGTACAACTCAAAAATATAAAAAGATGCTGAAGGAAATGACTACAATTTTTGTGGGGTTTATTTATCTCTTATTACTTAAGCAACAAGAGTAAGATAAACCAATGAGACACTAATTTGCTATACAGTAATTTATATGAGGATATTATGACTCTTAATGACACTATCAGTTTAATAACAACAATAATGGGTATATGGTGAGTGCTGTGAAGTGTGTAATCCTGGCCATTCACAGACCTGTACACCTGGGGGCTAATAATACATTATATGTTAATAAAAAAAATAAAAAATTTAAAAAAAAATGGTTTAAGGAGGGCTCTCCAAGAGAAATATAATGCAAGCCACATATATCAATTTTATAGGAGTCATGTTAAAGAAGTTAAAAGAAACATGAAATTAATTTTAATAAAATATGCTATTAATAAAATATTCTATGTACCCAATACATCCAAAATATTATCACTTCAATAGTTAATCAATATAAAAATAATTAATGAAATATTTTAAGTTTTTTATTGTTCTAAGTTTTCAAAATTCATTATGAATCTTATATTTATGAAGCATCTCAATTCAGATCCAAATTTTCATTGGAAATATTTAATCTCAGGGATTATAGGTGGCACAGTTGATTAAGCAGCTGACTCTTGATTTTGGTTCAGGTCATGATCTCAGGGTCCTAGGACCCAGCCCCCAGTCAGGCTTTGAGTTCAGTGGGGAGTATGCTTGAGGATTTCTCTGCTTCTTCCCTTACCCCTGCTCATTCTCTCTAAAAAAAAAAAAAATCTTTAAAAAAAATTTAATCTGTATTTAGATTTCATTATAGTGACAGATGCAAAAGTAGGTTCATATACTAATACTGTTCCAAACATACTAGAAGGTTTACCATTAACTGAATCAAATATCCATGTTTACAATTTAAATAAAGTTAAAAATTCAGCATTTTAGTCAAAATTCACATGCAGTTATCGTATTAGAAGGCCATATTAGATAGCCAAGGGCTACCATATTAGAAAGAAAACATGTATAAATTAGCAATAAAAAACTAAATTAAATATTAACCACTTAAAAAAAGAGTTGTTTAAAGTTAAATGTCATTTACCACTTTTTTTTTTTTTTTCTCCAGGGGTGGGCAGGGGCAGGGGAGAGAGAATCCCAAGCAGGGTCCTGCCTGCAGCCCTACACAGGGTTCAATCTCACAATCCTGAGATCATGATCTGAGTCACCCAGGTGCCCCAAATATCATTTACTTCAAAATAATTTGAAGTTATTTCTTTTAGGTATTTCTGTCTTCTTTTTCATTATTATGTAGACCAGTTTGCAACATTTGTAATCATTACCAGACAGATGCTCTATTGCATAATGCTATGAAATGCAACAATTTTACTTTAAATTCTAAGATAATTAAAATAACCAAAGTAAAATGCCCATCCTATATAATTTACTTCACTAAAACAATGCCTAAAGTATTTTATTTATGTATTTATTTTTAACCCTAAGTATTTTTTAGGTCTTCTACCTTCTTTGAAATATTATTTAGTGGGATTTTTGTTTTTTGTTGGTTCTTAAATTTCATTGACATATAACTCACACACAATAATATGCACCTATTTTCGGTGGTAATTCAGTGAGTTTTAACAAATGTATATAATCACGTAGCCACCATGCTAATAAGATACAAAGCGCTTCAATAATCCCCAAAATATTTCCTCATGCTCCCACCAGTTGTCTTGGAATCCACTGATCTAATTTGTAACAGTATAAATTAATTTTATCAATTTGAGAACTTCCTATAAATGGAATAATATCTATACATCCAGTAGGTATTCTTTTTTTGGGGGGTGGGGGGCAGTGTCTGGATTCTTTTGCCAGCATAGTAGTCATAATATTTATTCACATTACGTGTGACTTGGTAATCTGTTTGTTTTTCTTGTTGAGCAGAATTCCAATGTATAAATAAACTATAATTCTTTTGCATTGCTATTTATGGCTATTTGTTCTTTCCCCCAGATTTTTAGCTATTACAGATAATCTGCTGTGAAGATAGCATATAAATCTTCATGTGGGCATATGGTTCCATTTTCTTAGGTATATATCCAGGAGTAGAATGCTACATCATATGGGCCCTACTGTTAACTTTGTTAGAAGCTATCATACTGTTTTCCAAAGAGTTCTATTTGTTCTACATTTCTGCAAACAGTTGGGGTTGTCCATCTTTTAAGATTGTACCCATTTTAGTGAGTATGTAGTGACGTCTTACTGTGGTCAGATTATTACTTTGACTCTTTTTTACTGCTGTGCTACAGGATTCAAATGATTCTCCTTCTCCTTTAATTGATTTACCTGTTTGCTTATTAAGACAGAATATAAATAAGAGCAAGAGGATGAAGTGCCAAAATTTGGGGTGAAAATTACCCTAAGTGCTAAAATGAGGACCAGTACAGAGAACCAACTTCTTAACATCTTCCTCCTTCTGTAATTTAATTATGATGGGCTACTGTGGAAAGAGCACAGGTCTTGTCATCCGTCAGGTCCTTCCTGCCTTTGCCACTTACTAGTTCTCAAATCTTGGGACAGTAATTTGAAAGGGTTTGTTTCCTCTTCTACAAAATGGGGATATCTGTTGTCTCAATTTCAAAGCATTGTTGTGGGATCGAATGAGATTAATGTACCAACATAAGGTCTTATTATAAGGTCTTTGAACAAACATAAGCTCTTGGACGCTTTCCAGAGAATGTGAGAACACTCTCTTCTGGTACCTCGGACATTAGAGAGGGAATACATTGTGTTCCTACTGACATATTAAAGAGGCAGCCTGGATTCTGGAGTTAGAAAACCCAGGTTTAAGCCCCCCTTGCTGTATAATCATCAAATATTTAATTTTCATAACCCTCTGTCACCTCATTTACAAAATGAATAATAGTTTAGTCGTAGGATCTAATGTGGTATATCTATAAAGGGCTCAGTTAAATGTCTGGTATGTAGCAGACACGCAATAATCAAGAGCTGTTGATCTAGTGTTGCTGCTGTTGTTTTTAATGCACATTTCCAAATCAGCCAGACAGACGTCAAAGTCAAAACCTAAGCATGAGTCCATTAAATTCTCAACGCTGGGTGTAGTTTGAACTCCTTTATAAGGCAAGTAGCCTCTAAAAGGGTTTCTCCTACAAAGATAATTTCAAATCTTCAGTCATATATGTCAAATAAACCCAACCCAATATGCAGGTTTAGAAAGATCATTTATAGACTGGCTGCACATGAGGGCAACCAACCCCACTGAGGTGGCTCAGTTTAAAATTCCAACCAACAGGTTGTTTTATATTGGATGGTATCAACTAAAACCCAATGGGACAGTTTATTCTTAGGCAGTTGAAATGCTAAAGGCAGAGTTCTGCTTGTCCCTGAATGAGCATGAGCCAATGTTCTAATCTACTCCTGCTCCTGTTACACACCTTTTTTCAGAAGGTCTGCAATAACAACTGACTATAGATTTGTTAAGACTAGTGTGCCTTCTCACTTCCTCAGTGTTCTTGGGTAACCCTGATGACTACAGTGTGTGTTTTTCTTTGCTTAACCAATACTCATCTTCATTGTTAAAATCTGCAGTAAGCTACTAAACAATTATTGGCTCCATGTTTAAATTACTTACCTACCAGTGATCCTCACAGGTAACATTTAAAAAAAGACTTATTCGTCCCACTCGATTCTTATATTTTCTTACCTGTTTGCATTTCTAAGAACACCAAGTAGACTGCTTAGTGTTGTGTCATTCTGGAACACATCTGGAAAACTAGAAAGAAGCTGCCAGACAGTGGACTGCTCCTGGACTTGTGAGAAGAAGGACAGCACTTTGACCATTTCCTGAAATACTGTCTTCTGGTTGTTGGGATCACTTGATATCTTACAAAATGACAAACAGGGCAAAATGGGAGTTCAGCATTTGTAATCACATGGCTCACTGTTTTTAAAGGCATTAAAAATTTAGACTTTCACATAATTCTGATTGTCATAGAGTCTGAAGTCATTCTTTACTTGGAAAAGTTATAGCCATTTCTAATATCCTTAAACATAACTGGGTTTTTTCTTACACCTCCAGAAATTGGCATAGTTCAAGTTTGGTTAACAGAGTTGTATTTATACAAAATATATTAAATTACGTTTTGGAAATTAAAATTAATTTTTTAAAATGAAATTAGCTTCTGAGTAATGTTTTTGTTTTTCCCTAGGATCTGGTTTAGGATTTACAGACAAATCGTCTCTGTATCTATTAGTAGACTTTATATTATTTATTATTTGGTTTCAGAACCCTTAAATCTATATATATTTGCTACTATAATTACACATACACACATATTTAATGGAAGAAAATACTTTCAAAGTTCTGTTGCCATACTTTAGTTACGATAAATGATTTACAGTGAGTGAACCTATGTAATAATCACATCTTGTATTATAAGCAAACAAATAAAAACTGCGACTTCTGCTCCTGCTCTGTATCACGGGATCCAGTGAACAAGTAAAGTATTTCTTCATTATATTCTCACCCAAAGTAATTTTCTTAATAAAGTCATTCATATTGGTAAAGTCAGGCTTTTGTTCAGTTAATTCAAGTTCTTTCATGCCGAGAATGTGATTTTGAACAACGTATTCTTAAGCAAACATTCTACCCTACATGACTGAATTTGTTTAGAAAGCATTTTAAGTGCTCTATGTTGAACAGGGGTTATTATAACAGTGTCTCTCATCAGGTTCATTTAGAAAACTCAGATTACTAAAGGTAATTCAAGCATTCTGTACTGAATGAAAATTACAGTAAAATTCAGAGAACCAGGAGTAAAGTATCAGAAGTGGGTATCTTTCATTTAGTTCTGTTTATAAAATTTCAAGGAAATTCTGAGTATTTTTGTGATCATTCATTGTATGTAGGATTTCATTAAATGAAGACTATGGATATCTTCTTTGCATATCATAGTTTAAGAATAGCATACAGACGTGGCCATTACTACTTTACAGTATAAAGTCCTTGTCCCTAACATACAATGTTTTGAGGAGAGGGATATATTGTTTCATCAAAAATCAGCTTTTCAAAGTAAGTATGATGTTAGTGAGAAAAATTAAGAAGATATAACCCATTATTCTCATTTCTGAGAGTTAATAGCTCCAATAGTTAAATTATTTAACTTACATTACAGCCTGAGTAATCTTACTTAAATATGACAGAGAAAACAATCTTCATTCACCAAAGAGCAAAACCATCTACAAAGATGTGTCTACAGTAACCATAATGCAATATTTTTGTTTCAACATTGTAATCATTTCAATCCTGCACCATGACTTAGAATTAGATAGTGTGTGTGAATCTCAGTAAGGAGTGCATGCCAAGGGTGAGTCCATATTCCAGTCAGCCCATTTGGGCTATGGACTTACTCTTTGACTCAAGTTGAATCACTTTGTGGATATAAGAATGAAAGCAATACATTTCCTTTCATTGCTTAAGAGGTCTTGATCAAATTAAAATATTTACACTTACCTGAGAGAATTGGTTTGTTAGTTCATGGAGAGAAGACTGTAGAAAGGTCATATTGGATAGGCAAAATTTGTTAAAAACGTTTTTCCCTAGAGTTGTCCAAGAGAAGACGTAATGAGCAGTATAATCTGGATAGCTCTCACACAGTTCTTTTCGTATGTCTTCTGAAGTTGAATTTTGCTCTAACAGCTAAAAATATGTGTGAGAAGAGTGAAATAATAATGTTAATAAATATAGATATAAAATAGTCTACTCTTCAAGGAAACTGACTTGCCTTCACAATAGTCATTTTAAGGCCCCGCATTATAGCTACTATTAAAGTAACACTAAAACACATTTGGTTTATTTATGAAAAGTTACAAGAAAATGTATGAATGTGGTAATTCTTGTCATTGTTATGTTTTAAATGATTCATACATGATTTGTTTAATTGAACTAATTTCCTGTCTCCTACCAGAGAAACTAAATGGACCAGATCTTTTCTGACAAAAATCTTCAGACTTAAAAAACGTAGTTTTTCCTGGGCATTTAGCAGCAAACTTGGGTGTCCTAACTGTGACCCTTCATCAGAAAACTGGCTGCAATCTCTGGACTTCCAGAGAGGAGGAGCTTTGACATCCATGATCCACAGTGTTTTTTTTAGAGAAGTGGACCAACATGGATTATGTTTCATTTATAAAGCAAATAGTCCTCTGCCTTCAGCTCAGGTCACGGTCCCAGGGTCATGGGATCTAGCCCCGCATCAGGCTCTCTGCTCAGCAGGGAGTCTGCTTCCCCCTCTCTCTCTCTGCCTGCCTCTCTGCCTACTTGTGATCTCTGTCTGTCAAATAAATAAACAAAATCTTTAAAAAAAAAAACAAATAGTTTATTTAGGAATTATGCATATGAAGAAAAAAAGAAAATGTGTATATGAAAACACATAAAAGTATATAATTAACAACAGCAATAACTGAAAAGCATTTTCATAATGGAATCCTAAATCCTCCATATACTTCACAGGACAGACCAGTCACAGACACAGCACTAATTTCAGGTATAATAGTGGTCACATTCACCATTTTAAGTTGTTTAGGTATTTACAGAGCCAATTATATTTAGTTAATAACACTTAATGGGTCCTTTCTAACAATTAATTCTTATAACCCTGTGAGGTGAGGGCCAATTAACTTTATCTTCCCCTTTAATATTATGTCACAAAAGCTACACTCCGCCATCCCGTGATGCAACTTCTCAGTGAATGGAACAAGACAGGATCCACTTATTCTAGGATATACTATAAGTGCCAAGTCTTCCAGTCCTTCATCCATATCTCTTTCTTAACATTACACATAAACTCACTCCAAAATGATTTCTCTACTCATTTTTGCAAGGGTTGCAAAAAAGCAGTAAAGAGAAAGAAAGAGGAATCAGAGAGATTGCTGACACAGGCATCAATATGTCATCCTAATTTTTACAACCCTTCCCTGCTCCAACTACTCTAAAAATATGTATCTATACATAGAAAATTCATTTTTGATTTATCTCCACTGGATATATGACTCTGTGCTGCTTCACAAAATTCTGAAATTTTATTCCGTATGAGAAAGAGAACTTGGGAGTTTCAATACAACGAAGCAGTATTTTTGAGAATAGTGTTGTTACTCTAGACATTAAAGTATTTAACTGATTCAGTGAAGACTTTGTGCTTCTAGGAACTAATATGGAAGAAATAGAATGGAATAAAGTAACTTCCTCCCATTTACATACTGGTCAGATTTAAGGAGCCTTTAAATTGGAATTAACTGAGCATATTGGGGCCTTCTTATGCCAAACAGGGAGCTTTAGGTATCTCAATTATTATTCTTGTTAGAACCAGATTTTCAACATCTAGACTAAATTGAATTGGAAAGTCTTATATTTCAGCCAGCGCTGGCAGAATTGCCTTGATGGGTAATAATGCCTTTCTTGGAATCCCTTTTTGCATTGTCCTTTGGCTTATTTACATAAACGTGTTTACTGAGATGCCTCACTTATACAGAATATTAATTCAAAGGTAACTAACAGAGTCATACTAAGCAGCAGAGGTTATGATCACTGGAATATGAATAAAAGTCAAATCTATGTCCTATATCCTATGTTCCATACAGATGCATAAAACATGAATACATTATTTTAAGTGCACATGTGTGCATGTGTGCATGACAAAGAGAGGCAGTGAGTGAAAGAGACAGAAGTCTATTAGCAAATGTTGAAAAATAATCTCTTTTAATTTCTGAAGAGCACAGAAAGCAAAGGCCAGCCAATTAAATGTAGGAATCTGGCTGAATGAAAGACAAAAAGGAAAAGTAGGGACTGTGTGCAACTGAAGGGAAACCATTCTGCCCAAAGGCATTCAAACTTAATTATCTAATATCTCTACACACACACACACACACACACACACACACACACACACACATATTTAGCTCACAGGCTACCAGTTTATGCCGCCGATAGAAATTATTACTTTTTTTTTTTGTAATCTGGAATCTGAAAATAAGAAGGATCTGTAAGTAAGTTCTCCAACCCATGCTAAAGAGAAGGATTTTGCTACTTTGGGGAGATACTTTCCACAGCTCAAATTTTCCAAAGGCATTATCAGTACGGATGAGGAAGCCAAATGTAGTATTAGAGCTTCGTCTGCTGTCATACGTCTTTTTTTCTTTCGTTTCAGAAAATCAGATTATATATAATGCTACCTTATTTCTTACTAAAGGAAAATCTTAAGTTTGATTAAGGCACTTAATAGGGAAATAAATAAAAGTCCAAGACCTTAATGAATTCAGAACATCTGAGAATTAAGCTTTTTGATGGAAGAGCTCCTGACAAAAGAATCCTCCTGCGATATTACTCCAAATGGGGGGGGGGTCCCCAAATCTCTTCCTGTTTGGCAGATGCTTATATTAACCTCAGAGGCATTTGTTCAACTGCTATTTATTATCAGTTCATTACAAAACTGAGTGAAATTACCTTTTCCAAACTAAGGATCCGGGCAAGGACTTGACTACCATTGAAAGTTTCTGTTCCAGTACTTTCCAAAACAGGGCTCAGACTGGGAAATACTGTGGCTGTAACAGAAGAAAGAACAGATTAGCATTCTAAACAGATACACAAAAATGGGCAGATTCAAGTAAGAATCCATAAATATCACTTGTGCCCTGACATCCCCCACAGCAAGAATATACACAAATATGCAACTTCTATGAAAGTTTTGTGCTGGCAAAATGGCAAATTCCATCATTATTTCTCTTCACATAAAACTGTGATGGTTTTGGTCTGCTCTTGGGTTTTTTCCAATCACTTTAGATGTCATTTGCTTTCATTCCAGTTTATGTCATTAAACTTCATCACCAATATTACTGCCTAATAAAGTGAATCATTTCTGTGCAGGCCTAGAGGATTCGAGGTGCTTCTACCAGCTCCACAGATCCATCATACCTAACATCTGTTCGAAGGATCTGCCAATGCACATCTGGTGATAATGGTTTTCTTTTTAATTATTCAATTGGGAGGTTGAAATCTGCTTAAGATCATAAATTCTTTCCTCCCCAAAGTGTTTTCTGAAAGTTACTTTGGATCAAATAAATGGGATGAGGCAATTAGTCCAAACTGCAGTATACTCTAATTAAGTAATTCTCAAAGTAGCCTCATCTAGCACTATTTATGATGTGGCAGGGTGTTCTGGGTTAGGAACATTAGCTAGAGGATTATGTTCATACCTAGAGCATGGATGGTCACTAAGCCAGTATGTTACCTTTCATGAATTTTGGCCAGAGATACTTTGTTACATTCACAGCAAAGAATCTTAGTATTCAAAGATACGGTGATCTATCATCAGGAGGGCCTAGGTTATGTTACAGTGCCTATGGGGCTGAGAATTTACCAACTGATTCCTCTGGATCAGGCAATGCATGTGTGAGATGAGCGGCCAGGGTAGAAACCTAATCTGTGGCTACTGAGCAAAGCAAAGCTTACTGGACCACAACACTCTGATCTTATTTCTACTGTGCTTTAAGCTTCTCAGCCAAATACCCTCAGATCATTCACAACAGAACATTAGTTCCTCAGAACCACTCACTACTGTATTTCTATTACATTAACACGGGACCTTTGTCATCTGGTCCATCAACCTGCACTGGAATGTTATTTGATGTCATGGTTTCTTGTTTGTTTGTTTGTTTTTAGTTGCCTACAGTTTACATACAATGTTCCATTAGCTTTAGGTGTACAACATAGCAATTCAACTTTTCAACTTCTCTCTCTGTTATGCTCTGCTCACCACAAGTGTAGCTATCATCTGTCACCATAAAACCCTATTACAGTATCATTGATTTTATTCCCTATTCCCTATTCTGTGACCTTTATTGCTACGACTTATTTATTTCGTAAATGGAAGCTTGTATCTCCCACATCCCTTCATCTATGTTATCTGTCCCCCACCTCCTTCCCTCTGGCAACCATCAGTTTGTTTTCTGTATTTATATGTCTAATTCTTCTTATTTATTTATTCATTTCTTTTGTTTTAGATTCCACTTATGAATGAAATCATATGGTATTTGTCTCTCTCAGTCTGGCTTATTTCATTTAGCATAATACCCTCTAGGTCCATCCTCATTGTTGCAAAGGGCACAGTATTCCAGTGTGTGTATATCTATGTGTGTGTACAACATCTTTATCCATTTATCTATCAGTGAACACTTAGACTTAGGCTGCTCCCATGTCTTGACTATTGTAAATAATGCTGCAGTAAACACAGGAGTGCATATATCTTTTCAAATTAGTATTTCATTTTATTTGAGTAAATATCCAGTAGCAGAATTACTGGATCACGCAGTATTCCTATTTTTAATTTCTTGAGGAAACGCCGTACTGTTTTCCACAGTGGCTACACTAACTTACAAAATGTTACAGAATCTTATATATCCCATGGCATTTTTTAACAGTATTTCTTTTTCTCCACAGCACCAATCACATTCCAAACACAGAAAAATCTTTGTTTCATTCCCTAATATCCCCAGGACATAGGTCTGAGCTTACACGATAGCAGGCATCCAATAAGTATTTATCAAATGACTGTAAACCTGTCCTGCTGTTTTGAGAGTTTATTCCCAATTTATGGCTTCTAATGAGTGTCTCATGATCATCTGCGACAGAATTATTTGGTATAAGGCTCAGGCAGCTCAGCCAGAAGGTTTTCTGCACACTAAAGTGTGAAGGCTCCTGACCTAGCTGTAAAGGAAGCACACAGTCCCACTGAGAGACTGGGATACTGAGCACTGAGGGGGAGGAACAGTGGAAAGAATCGCAGCTTGGCTGTTGCTCTAGAATCAAGTCTGATGGATAAGCCTAGACAGGGCATGTAACTTTGCTGGGCCTCCGATTCCTCATTTGTAACATGAAAAGTTTGGGCAAATCTCTGAGATTTCATCCAGTAACTTTTTTTCTCTTTTTAAAATTGAAGTACAATTAACATACAGTGTTATATTAGTTTCAGGTATGCAACATGGTCATTCGACAATTCTATGCATGACTCAGTGCTCATCAAGATGAGTGACCCCCCTTCATTCATTTCACCCCTCCCGCCCCACTTCCCTCCCCTCCTGCAACAACCAGTTGTGTTCAAGAGCCTGTTTTTTAATTTCACTTTCTCCCTTGCTTGTTCATTTGGTTTTTTTTTTTTCTTAAATTCCAAATAAGAGTGGAATCATACAGTATGTTTCTTTCTCTGACTTATTTCACTTAATGTTATACCCCTTAGGTCCATCTGTAGTGTTGCAAATGGTAATTTTCTTTTATTGCTGGGCTTTCTAACCATCCTAGCATCATCTAATCGCAGACGGCCAGAGTCCCTAGCCAATTCTGGCAAAGTGTGCAATTCTCAACATCATATTTAGTACCATCTAAGCTTTTGCTCTTAGAAAGTATTTTAGTAAGAACTTCATTTCCAATTATCTTCAAGAACTTGCGTAATTGCACTGCCACACTCAGGCAACCTTAAGAAACATTTAGCTCTCTTGGGAATATTCTAGGCATTCCACCTCTGTTTGAAAAGTTAAAAGCATAACCCTTTCAAAGATTAGACCTTGCTGGCTATTCCAAGAGGCCCCCTCTAAATGCAACAGAAGAGAATAGCTTACCCGGTGATGTGTGCTTTCTTTCTGGAACTTTGGTGCTCTGGAGTGATAAATTGCTGTCCTTCTCCAGGTTGGATGACTTTCTCAGAATTTCACTAGTGAAGAAAAAGCAAGAACTCTACAACTTCACCCACATTAATTTCAGTTAGTTACAGCAGTGTATCATTTGGCAGATTCCAGGGCTCTCCAAGGACTTTCAAATTTTTAATCTACTTTCTAGGACTGTAATGGAAGAACTCACCTAACCATACACCAATGAATATGTAGGATCTCCTACAAGGTAAATTTTTATTCAGAGAAAATGGCCTAGATGACATTTAAAATAGTTATTTTTACTTTAATCTTATAAAAAGGAAATTATTTTTAAAAGACATTAGAGCTAAATATTGAAAGTAATCATGAGATTAATAGATACATATGCATACATATGTACACACACACATATATATATATATATATATATATATATATATATATATAAAAATATATATATTTTTTTTTCCTTTTAAAAAGAGGATGGATCCCAAATAGAAAAGAGTCCAAAGATGCTTCAGGGACTGAAACAAAGGTATGCTTATTTGTCAACCTTGAAAGAAAAACAAGTTTTATATATTAAATTATAGATGGCATTTTGAAGACTATCAAAACTGAATACCTGTAAGACATATTCAAGGAAGAAAGGAAAGAACACACATTTATTGAGTTATCTAGTCCATGTCAAGTTCTGTGACTGTTGTCATTACAGGTGGCACCAGGTGTTAAAGGCATGTATAACAAAGTTAAGTAGATCCTTTATTGTACTGAATGTATCAATGTGGTAATAATAGCATTGTGGTGCCGGGAATCCCCACACATCACGATCACACCAGCTTTTGCAAGAAAACATTATTGGACCTTTAGCAACCTACTTTATATAAATTCACTGCCTGTTTAGTTGATTATCAAAATGGAGATAATCATATTTTCTTGAAAACCTGATATACCTAAAGTGCGTGCCTAAAGTAAATGTATTTCAAGATGTATGTTCAGATGTATGATGTTCAAGATGTATGTTCAAAATGTAGTTCAGATGCCTGGATGTGAATACTTTTTGGAATTACCAAAAATCGGTGAATTTGGCATGGTTGTTTATAAAAAACTTACTTAAGATATGTAAGGATAGATATAAAAATATACTAGTGAAAAAGCAAGAAGTTCTATTTACTGCTGTGGTTCAACTTAACCTCCTTTTTAGAAGTAAGATCTGAATCATGGTTCCAGGGTACTTTGTGATTTATAATTGGGATTTTTTTTTTTTTTTTAGTTTGTCCTCTTAGTAAAAATGATAAGAAGAGGTGATATTTGTTTTCATTCCCTAGTGTTTTTCCAATACTCTCTATAAAATGCACTGGTTGCTCCAAAAGTTCTGCATTCTTAATGTATATTTGAATTATTCATGACCATGGCTGTACTCCCCTAAATCTTTTTACATTCCTTATGCTGACTATTTGGATGGGAAAACCGCTCAGATAAAAATAAGAACTGACCTGTACATTTTCCCTTTTCTCAACAGAAGTTTTAGAAAGTTTGAGAAAGTCTCGGGTTCACTTTTCTTTTTCTCAACATTTTTTTTTTTTTAGTTGGGCTTGAAATACTGTAAGGAAATCTACTGAATATCAACACATTTTGAAAATAAAGGGGGAAACTACCCTCATAAAAATTTTAAGGAATATGGACAGCACCAAAAACCAAAGGGAGAATGACAAAGATCAACATGAGTAAAGAAGGAGCAAGAGAAAATAGAGACTGAATAATAAATGGGAGTGGGAGAGAAAAATAGAAGTGCTAGGAAACTAAGAAAATGTTAAGTTTAGAGAAGCAAAAGCTGCATCTACTAGACAGATACATCTTGCCCATCTTCCCACATTCAGAGAAGCACCCTAAAACTATTCCTTCAAAAATTCTTTAAAGACCAAAGAAAGACAAAGTCCTCCCTTTCCCAGCAAGCCACTGGCTCAGCAGGTTTCAATCTGTTCAACAGTAAAATGGCTGCTTCCAGACAAGCAACTATAGAGGCCTCTCTTCTAACAGGACCTGTCCTTGACCAGCAAGTACCCACGGTGACATGATCACCCACGCATACATGTAAAGGACTGGGGAGACGATCCCTCTCCTTGGATGTGGCCTGGCTGTGCCTTTTTGCTGCGGTGAGAAATCAGGGTATCAAGTGGGCTTTGCTGTTCAACTGCCTACAAGTTCCCCAGTTTTATTCTGCATTTACAGAATGTGGTGTGACGGCATGTGACCACTACCACTGCACAGCAAAAACCATGGTCTTTAAGCTCTTAAAATGGAAACCACAAAATAAACGTACAAGGCAGCACTGTGGGTAGAAAGATGAATTAAGGTTATATATTGAAACAGTTTACCCCCACCCCAAGCAAAGGTAATTAATTCTTTTAAGTACCTATGGAATTACTAACGCAGGGCAGAAAGATGCCAGTACTACTGAGTTAATGGTAATCTCTGAACTTTCTCATTAGCACGACAACCCTTAATAGAGAACTATATCCTTCTTAGAATGATAGGTGAGAAACAGTACTTTTTCCATGATTTCAGACAATTTAAGCACTCAGTACCTACTTATAACATAACGATTTTTTAGTGCATTGTGTTTGTGTACCTATTCCTACCACTTTTCCACTTTAGGAAGTGACATCTTTGGAAGTAGGCACCATGTGTCATTCATCTTCTTATTCCAAACACCTATGGTGTTAGACCATAAGATCAGATGACCAATTAAATAAAAAGAGACAGTAATCCTGGGGTGTGGCAGAAAGTGCCTTAGAGTTAGAAAATACCTCTGGAATCCCCACTCTGTCACTTCCTAAAACACCTCAGTTATTGTCTTCCTCATCTGCAAATTTGGAATGATCTACCTTGCCAGAGTTGTGAGTACTATACAGGCTGTGCTTATCCAGTGTCTGTCTGGGCCTTGTCACTACAGGCACTTACCGATGTTAACTGTCAAAAAATGATGGCACACAGACAGCCTTCAGGATGGAGCCGAAGTCCCATTCTTATGCATCTACGCTCCAGATATAATCATTCAACAAGCATATAGTTCTCTGTCTATTAAGGGTTGTCGTGCTAATGAGAAAGTTCAGAGATTACCATTAACTCAGTAGTACTGGCCATCTTTCTGCCCTGCGTTAGTAATTTCATAGGGACTTAAAAGAATTAATTACCTTTGCTTGGGGTGGGGGTAAACTGTTTCAATATATAACCTTAATTCATCTTTCTACCCACAGTGCTGCCTTGTACGTTTATTTTGTGGTTTCCATTTTAAGAGCTTAAAGACCATGGTTTTTGCTGTGCAGTGGTAGTGGTCACATGCCGTTGCACCACGTTCTGTAAATGCAGAATAAAACTGGGGAACTTGTAGGCAGTTGAACATATAATAACAGAAACCTCGAAATCTCTGGACACCAAGTGGATGTGCCCTTATTATTCACAGATCTGGAGCTGTTAAGTGTTGGCTAGTGAGGCAGGACAAGGCAAAGCATCTTACCCAGGGTTCTGTAATCCCTTCTTCATTTTATTATTTATTTATAAGTTTACTTATAAAAGGAGTTTTTCATTTGTAGTGACGATCAGTTTTCCCCTTTTTAAGCTGTAAAATTCTTTAGAAAAGACTGTAGTGTACTGCACTGACAGATGGGAGGATGCCTAGCACGTGGCAAGCATTGAACACTAGATAATAAGGAGTATCATTTGGAAGAACAGATAGCTAAGGAAGCAAATATTTTTTTAAACAGCTTAGCTTGCCCTCCATTGTTGCATATCTGTTTCCCCAAAGGTCCTTTAAGAGAAAATACTCAGGAATGGCATGGTAGATTATACATTATATAATGTATAATCATGCACTGTACCTACCATATTCATTGATTAACTAGCCAACATTTATTAAATTCCTACTATATGTAACATAATGGAACAATAAATACGGAGCTGAGATTATAATACACTAAAAATAATAGCTAAGTAAGGACATGAAGAGGGGACAATGAGAACACATGACAGGAGCTGCTAAATCACAGATCTAATTTGTGCTTATAGAGCAAGAGTCTAGAATTACAACCCTAATGCAAAACTCTTGCTATCTTGAACATTTTGCTAACCTTTTCACCAGACGAGTGGTTCTCAACTGGTGGCAATTTTGGCCCCTGTCCCAGCAGACATTTGGCAATGACTGGAGACGTATTTTTTGATTGTCAGAACCGGAGGGTGGTGGTGCTCCTGTCACCTATGTGCTAAAGAACAGGGATGCTGCTGACCATCCTACAATGCACAGCACAACAAACAATTATCCGGCCCCAAGTAGCAACAGTGCTGATGCTGAGAAACCCTGCAAAAGGCTATTACAGATAAGTGAATTTATTCTGTGATGACTCATTCCCCATTCCCACTCCCTAGAACAGACTCAGGAAGCTTAAAAATCCTCTTCAAGGAGGGCATATGATGTAATGAGCACTGGGCATTATATAAGACTGATGAATCACAGACCAGTATCTCTGAAACCAGTAATATATGTTAGTTAACTGAATTAAAATAAAAAATGTTTTCAAAAAAATCCTTCCAATTTCCTAGAAGTTGCTTGGATGAGAAATAATGAAAAACAAAAAAAAATCCTAAACCCTATTTAAGAACTCCAAAAGCTCTGAGGAAGTCTCAGAGAATCTATCTAATACTGGATATTTCTGGGAAGAATATTAAAGCAAATGTAAAAACTTAGAATTCCCCCAGAATCCAGCACACAAGCTCACATGAGTCCAGAAAATCCAACCCTCTAGGTGGGGCAAGAAAGCTTGAATTAAATTTCCAAGTGGCCCATGGGATTAGTTGACTACCTTTTATGGGATGCAGTCATTTGCACAGTACCATGGAGATGTCTAAGGGATTCTTCTGTACAATGCTGAAGAAGTAGATTCTGCCTCAGTGGCATTTATAGGTCCCTCTTTTGGAGTGGAATTCAATGAAAAAAATAGCTCAGATTCAAATGTTAAATTTAAGATACTGGAAGGAAAACTAGACCCAGAGTAGATTTTACGTCTTCTCAGACATGTCTACCAACAGTAACATTTGTGAAATGTCACATTTATAGATATCAGTATAATGGTAGAATCTGCACTCATACTGTATGTCTCTCTATTTCCTGTGAGGGGGAAAGATTACCTGTGTAGGTGGTATCCATGTGTGCCATGGTAAATTCTGTCTATAAAAAGAACTGCTTTTAGGGAAGACACATATGGCAAGTCCTAGAAAGAAAATTCTGACATTCTTTTTTGCCTCTAAGGGTTAGTTAAACATTTTATATCTTTTCCCCTTTTTCCCCAGAATAATCACACAGTGACACCTGGAAAGAAGATGTGAGATGTGCTCTAGGCCAGCTCTGATCCCAGCTTCAGACGACATTCATCTCTGACTTTTAGCTACAAATAAGGGCACTGAATGCCACTGAGGCTCTCCTACTGATTTGATGCAGCTGTCCTTCCTGGCTACCCCCAAGCAGATGTCATTCACAGGAAAATCTTAATTTTTTTCATTGTTTTCTTCTATTTTGTCCTAATGTTCATTCTCCCAGGGTCATCAATGCTTCAGAGATCATCCCTGCCTGCCCATGTTCAAAATATACGTCTTTTCTAGGTGGCCCACTAGCCAATCCAAAAATCTTTATCAGTTAAGATGTTGAGATTTAAAAATGTCTTAATATGTTCCTCCATCCCAGGATATCTTTAATATTCTTAGGAGGGACTTCGGAGATGTATATCTGAACTAATACATTTCTAAACGTTTTTAAAGGTACTATGATGGACAAATGAGGCAATGTCTTGGGGGCCAGAAGCGTATAAGAAACAAACAGAATATGGGGGAGATACTATCACAGTATCTTTCAGGTGATACTACACAAAGGATGTTCTACTAGTCCTGAAACAGGCTGATTAATCTGGCAACACCATGAGGTAATTTATAATTTTTTCTATCACTATTTGCCTATTCCTTCAAGCTACGCAAGAGCCTCTATTTATTTCTCTTTCATTAAACTCTGGGATTCTTTCTCTGTGGCCTGTCTCAAACACAGCTTCATCTAGTCTGGGATCCACCACCCTCTCTATCCTTAATGATCACATCCTTAAAGGCCTCTGGAGAACTCTCCTGACATTGCCCCACCCAAACCCCTCTCCTTTCCAATAACATATTTGCCCCCTTTGTTGTCTTATGTTCTGGGCAGAGTGAGACCTAAACAAACACTCATCACATTTACCATGTTATATGGTAACTCACCTGCTTACCTGTCTGTCTCTTTCTCCCACTTGACTATAGGTTTGTATAGAGCATAGGACATGCCTTTTTCATCTTCATACCTGCCCTGACTTGCAGTCTCCAGCATGCAGTACATTCAATACACTCTTACACAGTGAATTAACAATTTTGCCTACATGGCAGTTAACATTTCCTCCCACTTTGCTTTTTGATAGATTATACTTTAACCCTTTATTTTTGCATGACTAAACGATTCTAAAATGGTTACTAAATGGTTATAAATTACTCTGAAGTTAATACAGTATGTGACTTATACATCCCCTGTCATCCGTATAGTCAAACGAGGACACACATCTACTCTACTTCCATTTACCTTACATTCCCAGTGATATCTTTAGGTCAGTTTCTCCAGTACTAAACAAAAGCCTTGGCATTTTAAAATTATCCCTGGAGGCACCTGGGTGGCTCAGTCAGTTAAGCAGCCAACTCTTGATTTTAGGTTGGGTCATGATCTCAGGGTTGGAGATGGAGGCCCACATCGGGCTCCATGCTCTGTGCCCAGTCTCCTTGTCCTTCTCCCCGTGCTCCTCCCTGCACTTGCACTTTTCCTCTCTCAAAAAATTAAATAATCTTAAAAAAAAATAAATTATTTTTGAATAATTTTGCTCAATTATTGAATAATGTTAAGGTTAACTGTATTAGAAGTTCCACCTAAGCCAATAGGAGCAGAGCTATGAGTCTGGAAACCACAGGTCATGATTGTGTCAGCATGACAGAGCAAATCCACGGAGGCAATTCTCCCATGGGATTCTCAGGAATGCTGAAGCACTTCTCCAAATAATGACCCTGTACGCTCTGGAGGATGATATTCACTGTTCACCAGCTGTGTGAACGATGGCACAGCCAGGGGCTCCCACTGTTCCTATAGATTCTTCGAGGCAGTGCAGAGGGAGGAAGGACCTCAGGGTAAGTCCTGTGATGTTGGACCATCAGTTGAACAAATGAGCAAGAAAACCCATCAATGTAATGTTTCTTTCTCCAGACAGCTAGTTAGAGTTGATGCTGAGTATGGTGTCGGATTTTTATTTTCGAGCACCTCATCCTGAAGCTAATGCCTAAAGAAGTATGCATTTAATAACAGAAGGCTGGTGCTGATGCAGAAACATCAAAACCCTGGGCGACTAGCCAGCATGTAGAGGCAGCGGTGTGATCACGTCTTTAAGAAGGGCCGTCTATTAAGGTCAACATGGTGGGCCTCTTTGGATGAGGCCAAAGATGATATTTTCTTCCCTGCACTTACAAAGCCGAGAAAGAAGACAGTTTTGTTTCCTAATGAAGCTATGCTGGTGAATCTTCCTTTACCAAAGGGAAGCAATTTAGTGGAAATGCTTACCCAGTAGCCATGCCCCAGTTTCACTGCATGGCCGTATAAACCATAAAAGTTAATAGTATGGTGGGAAATATCATTAATGCAATTTTATTATTGTACATAATTTTCTAAATTAAGTTCCAATTACTTGGTAGTTCAGAGAAAATCCTGAATATATAGCAGTATACAGTTTGGGCTAGACAAACTACCTAGGGGTTAGAATAAAACAAAAAAAAGGGCACATGGTCATCTGCCTAGAGAATCATCAACAGAGGACAATATAAAGCTAGACTTTAATTCTAGTCCCAAAACTAACACAGTGACTCATCTTAGGGAGTGTGATTCTCTATGATGTCACACAGAAAAGTACTCTTTTTGGGGAAGGTACATTCACAGTCTTAGATACTGATAACAATTTCCCTCACAGTAACTTTGTTCTTCATGCAAAAAAAAAAAAAAAGAAAGAAAGTTGACAGCCCCAGGTAGAGCTGCAACCCAATTTGTTAATAAGGGACATTAATATTTCCTATGTCTGTCCAACCCCTTCGTAAGATCTACCTGATTACTCCACCTGAGAGCTCTCTCTGCTTTAAATATGGAAGGTGTCTTCCTTTAGCACCTTCTGATCCTCTTCCCACTCTTTCCCATTACGGTGACTGCTTTAATATCTTCCCTTCCTTATTAGAACATAGGCAGAGATCTCGCCTAATTCACCACTCACATGGGGACACACAGACCGTCTATGAATTAGCTGAACAACCAAGATGTCATGCTTCCATCTCAGCTCCACTCTGATTACACAAGAGAGCATAGGCTCTCGTTAGCTTTTGGTTCCCTTGCAGAGGTAATGCAGGTATTGGTTGAGGTAAAGCTTGCACACACTTACAACATGCTGGTTTCATACATAATATATTCATGTCATCTCCCTGCTTAACACCTTCCAATGGCTTCTCATTATACTAAAAATAAAATGCAAATCCCTTCCCTTTTCCTGCTTGCTCCGTCTCCTGTGTTTCTGTTCGACATATTCCCCACCCCTCGTATCATCTCTCACTATGTTTTAGGAACCTGTGCCAACTTTCCGTTCCCCTAAATGGTCAGGTTTATCACCCACCACCTGAGGACTGTTTGCTGCTGCTTTGCCTGGAACACTGTCTTCATATGCCGTTGCTGGTCTCTTCCCAGCCTTTCTGGTCTCTACCAAATGCCACCTGCTAGCAGAGGCCTTCCCTTGCCACCCTACTGACTTCCTACCTTTCAACTTCTAGCCCATAACCTGCTTTCTTTTTTCTAGCACAATTGTTATTATCAGTAATTATGCTCTTTATTTCATTGCTCATTTTTTTGCTTGCTTTCCATTAGAATGCAAGTAACGAAGGAGTAGAGGATTTGTCCAATTCTCATCTGTGTCATGGTACCTAGAATGGTGCCTGGTACATAGAAAAGTCTCAGTCATTATATCTTAATAAATTAACAAATGAATGAAGGAACATCAGGATTCAGACTCATTATTGAAACAACAAGACCAAGGTGAATTAGCAACTCCACAATTGTTTTCTGAGCCACTGCCCATGACAATTTTCGATATGTTTATATTTTATGCTAAACAGCCTGCAGGTGCTCTCTCTCAAAGTATCACCCACATTATTTGATGACCAAACTCATGATGATATTAATAGAGAAATGGTGTTAAATGTCAAGGAAGTTAAATTACAATTTTGGAAGCAAGTATCTCTGATTAGATATAAATGTAATCTTTCCTTGAGAAGCACTTAAAAAAAAAAAATCTCTAACCAGAATTATCTCATGGTCAACTCAGATAAGAACACTGTTTGCAGTTCTAGAGATAGGTGGGTTCCTGGGAGTCTCTTAGGTAATGGTCTAGATTATCTTTATTCTTCAGCTGCCTCTCACACCAAGAAATAGGACACATTAACCTCATTGAAAGGTTGTTATTTACTAAGTATACTTTCAATTGTATTACTTTGATTTCTAGAACTTCATTTATTCCTTTATTTTTTAAAGATTTTATTTACTCATTGAGAGAGAGAGAGAGAGATACAGAGACAGCATAAGTAGGCAAGGGGCAGAGAGAGAAGGAAGGGGACAGGCAGAGCCTGATAGGGGGGTTGATCCCAGGACCCTGAGATCACAAACCAAGCAGAAGTCAGATGCTTAACTAAGCCACCCTGGCACCCCAATTTCTAGAACTTAAATTTCCTTATTTGCATCTCCTGGGTTTCCATTCCATCTGGAAGTACCACATAGAGTAATATAAGTAAGTCATGCTTCCAGAAGATAACGCCCCAATATTGCCCTACATCTAAAGCTTTGATCAAACTTAGGACAATGTGTCACTGACAATTTGAGGTAGAATAGAGAATCTCTGAGGGAGGTTACAGAGGAATGCCTTGGCCACCCAGCTTAAAAGCAAAGTTTGGGTAATCCATCCAAAATAGATTATGTTAAATCCCACATAAACATGGTAATTCCAGTGTGTATCCAACTTGTTCGTTCATTCCTATTTAGACCACATTTGCAGATATAGAAAATAAAGTCATATATCTAACCCAGGAGGGCTTCCTGAATCTCTCATAAGTAAATAAATTCTGATCTCTCAAAACAACTGAACACACTTGGGAAGAGCCCTTACCTGTCCTTAAATAGTGCATCATCGATTCCTTTCCTACGAAGCAGATCTTTTGGCCCATAGGGAGTGTCTTTGCATTTAGAGTCTGTGTCACAGAGCAGAGTTTGCAGGAACGGGAAGAAGCCGGTACTAGGAAGGTTTCGAGGCGCAAGGTAACCTGAAATTAAAAAACAAAAGAGAACAAAACACAAAAATTACATCACTATGGCATTTGCCTTGGATGGGAAGGAAGTGTAGTAACTCTGTTTTATGAAATTACTTTCTGGATTATGACTGTCTGGGTCCACTAATGTATCAAAAGATGTAAAAATGACTGCTGCCTTACTAATTTCTTTTCCTGAAATTAGCTGCAAGAATGTCTGCTAGAGTGTTTTAAAAATAAATCACTGTATAACCATACGATAAAACACAATGCAGCTATTAAAAACATTGTCAAGTAATACAGAAAATATTTACAATATCTTGCCAATTAAAATGAGATCAGAAAACAGCATGACCAGAAAAGTTATAATCTTTAAAATATATATAAATACATGTGTATTTAAAAACCTGAAACAGGGGTGCCCGGGTGGCTCAGTCAGTTAAGCATCTGCCTTTGGCTTTGGTCACGATCTCAGGGTCCTGGGATAGAGACCCACATCAGGCTCCTTGCTCAGTGGGGAGCCTGCTTCTCCCTCTCTTCCCTGCTCATGTTCTCTCTTGCCATTTCTCTCTCTCTCTCTCTCAGAATAAAACAAAACAAAAAACCTAGAGGAATTTCCTTGGAGATATATTTCTTCCCCCGCCCCTTGGAGATATATTTCACTTTATTTTTGTTTAACTGTAGAGTAACTACTTTTCCCCACAATGTACACATCTTCTTTTGTTATCAAAGTCATTATAAATGCAGCTAGTCTTCCAGATAACCTGGAAATATTTTTGGTCTCCTCAAAACTTAATGTAACATAAATAGGATTAATTATCCTAGTCACACAATATTTTTTCCTACTTAAAAACCAGTAATAATGGAATAAATAAATTCTCCAAATTAAGATCACAGAAAACAAAATCTTCAAGAGTAAAGGGTTTTGTAAGCCTCACTGCAACATTTGCTTTGTAAAATATGGTGGCATATACGTGTCAAGAAACAGGCAAACTGTGAAGCACAAACCTTTTTGCAATTAGGTCTAATATTAAAATACTAGGTTCCTCTTTGTGGGAGAATACGGAGACAATGAACTTTTTTTAAAAAGGCAGGTTTAGACACTGTAAGAGTAATTCCAAACTGAAAACTAAAAAGCAAAACCTTAACTTCCTCATGAATCTGTCAAAAGGGATGCCCATACAAGTCTGTTTTCATTATAACAAGAAAGAGGAAAGGTTAAACAAAAAGAAAATACTAAGAGCAACACGGTTACATATGCATTAATATATAAGCAGAGAGAGTAACAGGTGGAAATTTTATCTAAGTAACTTAAATACAGCTCTACCTACAGAAAACTGGAAATAAAGGGGAAGGGGTAATAAGAAAGTTGGCTAGAAGTAAAGAGGGAAAAAAAGGAAAGAGTTTGGAAGATGTGTACTGTTGACTCTGAAGATGGAGGAAGGAACCAGAAGACCAGGAAAGCAGAGGCAACCTCTAGATGCTAGAAAAGGTAAGGACGCAATTCCTCCTAGAACCTCCAGAAGAAATGTAGCCCTGCTGATACCCTAACTTTTAACCCATTAAGACTAAATCTTAGACTTCTCATCTCCAGAACTATTAAATAATAAGTTGATGGGTTTTTTAAATTGAAGGACAGCTGACACGTAGTACTAAATTAGATTCCGGTATACAACATAGCGATTAGACATTTATATACACATTATGAAATGATCACCACAGTAAGTCCAGTCACCATACAAAGTTGTTACAATATTGTTGACTATATTCCCTACATTGTACTTTACATCCCATGACAGACATTTTATAACTGGAAGTTTGTACCTCTTAATCCCCTTCACCAATTTTACCCATCCCCCAGCCCCACTTCCAGTTAACTGGTAATGTTTGTAAGCCACTAAGTTTATGGTAATTTGTTAGAGTAGCCACAGGAAACTAATACATGAAATAAGATTGGTATGAATTAAAGTTTTTGAAATTCAGAAGAAATTGGAAAAAACCTTAAATCCACCAAACTATCCACGACTACCTTCTAAGCTGCACCCCCTTCTGACACCAGAAAGACCAGCGACTCTCCTAACATTTAACCCAGTGAAAACTTCACTGGGAAGTGGACCTTCACTGTTTTCACTGTAGTACCATTTCCTGAATGAGCTGGAAAGCGCAGTCAAATTGCCCTTAACCTTTCACATCACCCCTCTATCAAAATTCTGCCACAATAGACTGCATACGGCAAGACCTTTACAATTCTGCAGGGAGATTTCACCACTAATGGTGATCTACCCTACAACACATCCCAACTGTAGCCACTTCCCCAGAGTGTGGGTCTGCAAATGCTCTCATTCCTGTTTGACCTCAAACACATGCAGGGGTCCTTTGAATGAAAAGCAGACAGCAGGAAAACGGAAGTGGAAGACCCCTTTGCTGTAGGCCCTTTATTGCGGTGACGGAAGAGCAGAGCCAGGCAGTGCTGATAACAACAGCTCATGGGAAGCCATATCACAACAGGAAGAAAAGGGGGGAAAAAGGGAAAAGACATCATGGGAAGAAGATCTGAAAGGAGGTAGCACATGACATCCAATTTTAGTTTCTCTGGCATTGATTACAAATCAGTTATTAGAGAGGCATTTTGAAGAGTTTAAACCCACAAGATTCCTTCCTGTTATTACTACAGTTATGCCTACTTTGTAAGAAAATTCATCACAGAGTTGCTTTAAAAACTTTTTAAAAGTCCCTACAATGTTCAAAGTACAGACAGTTCGTGCTTTACATGGATTTTCTGACAATGATATTTAACCTGTTACAATGGGTTCATGCAAACGAGGAATTGGCTTGGGTGTGTGGATGTCCATTATCACCACTGCTATTCAACATAGTATTAGAAGTCCTAGCCTCAGCAATCAGACAACAAAAAGAAATTAAAGGCATCCAAATTGGTAAAGAAGAAGTCAAACTATCACTCTTCGCAGATGATATGATACTATATGTGGAAAACCCAAAAGACTCCACTCCAAAACTGCTAGAACTTGTACAGGAATTCAGTAAAGTGTCAGGATATAAAATCAATGCACAGAAATCAGTTGCATTTCTGTACACCAACAACAAGACTGAAGAAAGAGAAATTAAGGAGTCAATCCCATTCACAATTGTACCCAAAACTATAAGATACCTAGGAATAAACCTAACCAAAGAGACTAAGAATCTATACGCATTTATAGTAAACACAGTACCAGGCACAGCACAGACTGCCTGTGTGATTTCTTTTACCATCACCTTTTAACTAAGGACCATGTACTCATTAAGATAAGGAAGACTGTTGCAACAACAATCACTGATTTACTAAGCGTCCACCTACTCACTGTAACATGGAAGGCATGTGACATACATTTATGTCTTTGGTTCTTCTTTGATATCCGTAATACAGTTTCTCATACGTAGCAACTTTCCACATCATCTGGAGATTCTCTAAAACTAACAAGTCAGAATTAAATATAATTCAACTTTATTTAGTGGTTATCTTGTGCAGAAAAATGGATTTTTTCCCCCGTCTTCTGCCCGTCTCAGTTACGTGTGTGCCAGGAAGTAACCACTCAGAGCAATGGTGGAATCAAACCCTCACAGGTTTTAAAGAGCTGCTGATTATAAGTTGAACTCATTCTATTCTGAAGGTGTCTCTGGCACTTTCAGGTTCCAAAATCATGTTTCTCTTTATATCTGTAAATGCTAGGATGCAGGAAAAAAGAGAAACATTTCTCTATCCCTCACAGGACTTCTGTGCAGCAAGCACAGAGCATGCAAATTAGAGCTAAAAACTGGTTGCCCACATTCACAGCCAGAGCTTAGATTTAAGGACGAAGGTAGAGGAAGATCATAACTACCCAAACTAAAGCACTACGTGTAAGTAGAAAGAAAAACAGATGTTGGGGGCTTGGGATGGAGGCTAAGGCAAGATAAATTCCTTGGTATCATGATTCCCAAAGGTCTTATACTCAGGACAACATTTATGACTATCTCCAGGAGAAAGAGAATCAGAGAACTTGCAATTCCACGGGGAAATTGGTGCCAGAAGACTCTGGCATATCCTGAAAGTGAGGAGGGTGAGTAATAAGCAAGATCCCAATTCACCTGTGGTTTAGTTTCTGAGGGGCTCCATGCGGAGGCAGTGAAGTAGTCTGAGCAACCTCCCATGGGTGGAGAGAGGTTATTCTCATACAAGGGACACAGTCAACATTACCTACATAATGTAACACTGACAGATTCCAACATTACTTCAGGGAGTTGAACAAACCAAACTATAAAGCATTTTTAGGAATAACCCACCAATTAGCTAAGCTTTTAACTAAATCAGATTCAGTTTTCATTGTTTTAAGAATGAAACTGGTGTTATAAAAAGATTTAGCTTAAGAATTAAAAAAAAATACTCTGTAAAGAATTGTGATATCAACCTACACATCTACGTTAACCTAAAAGGGGGATCAGGTTTGGTTTTCCTTTCCCTTTCTTCACAAAATTCCTTATTCAGACAGCATTGGTGTGAATTAATACAAAGATTAGAGCACTGGTCCTCAAAGCACAGGTCCTCGACCAACAGTATCAGCACGACCTGGGAACTTACTAGAAATAAAAATTTGAGATCCCACCCCAGATCTACTTAATCAGAAACTCTGGGGAAGGGGACTAGGAATCTTTATTTTAACATGCCCTCCAGGTAATTCTGATGCACACTAAAGTTTGCCAACAACAGGATTAGACTACAAACTTTTGCAGGGGAGTCAGAGAGTGAATCTTTATTAGTGTGAGACTCACCTGTCCCCATCACATGGGGTATGTAGTATGAAAGCAGCCGTAGATAGTGTGTCTATTAATGGGCCTGACTATATTCCAATAAAACTTGATTTACAAAAAAAGGCAACAGGCTAGCTTTGGCCTACAGGCTCCAGTTTGCTGACCCCTGGGGGGAATGACCTCTTATATTTGTCCCTCTCCCTCTCCTATCTTGCTCACTTATTTTCATATCTTCCCCATCCTTCTTTTTCTCTTCCTTCATCTTATCTATTTTACTTAATATCCCTTAATATCCCCTTTCCTCTATTTTTCAATCTTTTGTTCTTTCCTTTCCACTGACCACCCCCCTCCTCTTTTGGCTCAATTTCCAATTCTTTTTTCTCTTTCTTCTGCTATTCCCTTCACCAACTCCCATACCTCTTTACTCACTGGTACAGCCAAGAATGCACATTTCCCCTCAAATCTTCTTTACTTCTTTCCCTTTTTTACCTCCACAGGAGGATTTTTGCCCCCTTCCATAATAAATTCAGGAGCATGCTGCTCACTGGCACGATCCAAATGTTTTTCTATTTACTGTATTATTAAAGAAAGAAATGTCACAGTCTTTTCAATCTTTTCAACAAAGTTGCTTCCATTTGACATCATTAGGCTGAGGAAGCATTCTGTAGGCTACCTTGGTGACCTTTGTAGATATTATAATAATGACAGATATTGGAGAACTTCCACTGTGTTTCTTTCTGTTTTCCTCAAAGCTGGTCAGAACCCAACCTAGATGGTATTTTGTGTTTCCAGATAAAAGAATTTGGTCTTTGCCCCAGTAAAGAAATGAATGATGTACCTTGGAAGAAAATTCTGACTTTTTAAAAATATGAAGTTATTCATTTGGGGTGTTATAGTTTTAACTTTTTAGATAAAGGGTCACATTAGCAGAACATGTTATCAGGCCTTCTGATTAATTAAATGGTAAGTCTCCTCATGAAACAACGCAAGAATTTCTCATCATGATAAGAGTACAAAACAAGACACGTGTATCTAGAAAATCACCTATAAACAAATAACCAGATAAGAATAAAGAAAATATGAGAAGGGAAATGAATCTCAGAAGGAAATTTGTAATAATCTATTAAAGTACATCTTTTTATTCTTCTTACAGTTTTTCAGCAAATTTCATTCTCAATAACATCTTTAAAGACATAATTAAGAATATAAATGACATAAACCTAGCCTTTTAAATTACTACATGAAGTTATATGAGGAACCCATAGGACTGTCCTTGTTCTTCACAGGCCCTTTCCATTTGTAGGAAAGAACTGATCAATGAAGGGAGGTGTCCTGTGTTTTCACTCATCACTAGGTAAACTCAAATACGTTAGCGCTTCCTAATTCTAATCCCTCTAAATGTGGGCTTGCTTTTCTTTTTTTCTTTCTTTCTTTTTTTAAAAATCTTTGCAGCCCAGAGAGACTTTAGCCTAGGGTTTAATACTGAAATGACTTTGAATCTTTAGGCAAAGTCAAGAGCTCAATAAAATTGCACTTCTTGAGAGACTAGATAAAGAATAAGCTACTCAAAAGAATGAAAAACCCTTACATAGTTCTTAACACAATGCCTGGCACAGTGCCAGCAATTATTAACTATATGAATGAATGAATGAACAAACCCCTGAAGGTCACAGGAAGACTGTATGATTTAGGATTTTAACATAATATCCACCTTTATCTTCATTATTTATAGCAAATTTTATCCCGTATTACCATAAGTTCAATAGCTAACAATGGATACAGTAAGTTCAACTGATAGTAAGTACAATGGGTAATACTGCGTTACATTTATGTGCCTTGTAAGAATGGATAAATCAATACTGATAAAACCAGTGATACTTATTACAGGCCATTTTGGTCTCAGTTTCTTTGAAAATATAGTGAGTACACACTGACATCGATAATATCAACCACAGAAATTACTGTCCACAGAGAGAATCCCTCCATCATCTATCTATTCAGTGAATATTTACCAAACAGACACTGTGTATCTGGCCCTGAGGAAGGTGCTAAGTAAGGGTCATCCTTCAATTTTTTTAAAATAAGAAATATTTCATTTAAACATTAAAAAATTTATTTCTAGGTTATGCGTGTGTGTGAGAGAGAGAAAGACACAGAGAGAGACCACCTACTTTCAAAGCTCATCACACTTTCATTATATAAGATGCATATAGAAGTCATTTGTTTCCTAAATTGTCAGAAATATTATGTACACAAGTAGTGTATGTTTGAAAATAAATGGCAAAACATTGGTAAGAAAAAAAAAACGTCCTGTTTTTTTGAAGAATTAAACAATGACCATTTCATACAAGCCCTAAGACCATCCTATAGGATAGGCAGGGCAATGGTGATGCCCATTTTGTAGACAACCTCAGAGAGATCAAGTAACTTGCTCAAAGTCACATGAAAAGTTAAGTGTCACAGACGGATCCAGAACGACGTGATACACGACAATAATGAAAACAACATTCTGTTCAGCTACGTTTTCATATATCGTGGAGTGAGCAGACTGAGAATTTGAAAAACAGGCACCATTCTATTTTTGATGCTGATTCACTAAATCATCAGGGGTCAATTAACCTCCCCATGCCTCTATTTCCACATCTACCAAATGGAGGATAATGGGCCTTGTCACCTCACAGAGCACAAGGAAGATGAATCAGGTAACTTGTGTAAGGCACTGGGAAGACTGGAGAGGGAAGGCCGTGTGGAATCTGGAGTTCCCACTGCTCATCAGACTGCTGTTGCGTCATGTCTGTCATTTACCACGCAGTGAGCAGGGCTGTGCTGCTCCACCTGGGCTCCCATCCCTGTGTCTTGAACCAAGGACTGATTAGGAGTATTGTTAGAGGAGTGTTTCTCTCCCTAGTAATTCATAATATGTACCTGTACCACCTGCTACAGTGCTTCAATTACTGCGTGCCCAGTGGGTGTGGCACCATGATACATTCTTCCTAATTCTCCCCAGGCAAGTCTTGCTCCATCTTCAGGTGCTTTTCCCAGGTCAAGTCCTTTGGCAAAAAGGTAGACTGTTCCTGGCAGTGAGAGCTGTGGCAAGATGTTTAGTCCTATAAGCAGTGGGTAAGAAGGCCCTATACTCAAAAGGCTGGTGTCTCTCTGTGCTGCAGAGACCCAAAACAGACCCTGGGTCATCTAAGATGGTGTCTCACATACTGGGATCTTCCCCACATTCCTCAGACTTGGCTCCAAGTATGGTAACCAACAGGTTTTTAAATTGAAGTTTCCTGGGGAAGATAATTTGGGGACTCTGGCTACAAAATTGCAGGTGCTGGGGTGCCTGGGTGGCTCAGTGGGTTAAAGCCTCTGCCTTCGGCTCAGGTCATGACCTCAGGGTCCTGGGATCAAGCCCTGCATCGGGCTCTCTGCTCAGTGGGGAGTCTGCTTCCCCCTTCTCTCTGCCTGCCTCTCTGCCTACTTGTGATCTCTCTCTGTCAAATAAATAAATAAAATCTTTTAAAAATTTTTTCAAAATTGCAGGTGCTACAGGAGGTGCGAAAAGATTCTTGCCCTCCTGATACATTTGGCTTATTACTATCATTATTTTTTAGGATAAGGGGATGAGGCAGTTTAGACTCAGGACCTTGCTATCTCTTAGGATGCTGCCTCTTTGATCCTGAAGTGCACACTTGAGCTGATGGTCAGCCCAAAGGGCTCCATCACCCATCTTCCTTAGTTTCCAGAAGAGATGTGCCTCCTTCCTTTCTGAAGATTAAGGGGACCGGGTTGGGCGATGGGTTCCGAAGATCATGGCTTGATTTATTTAAATTGTAAACAAAATGATGTGATTCAGGGCTAGGAGACATAATTATAATACATACATGCCAGATAATAAACCCCCACATGGAGTGAATCTGGAGTTTAAAAGGACTCACTAATACCATTAAAGACATTTGCCCTTGGCGAGGAGTCTTGAGTTCTATGGCTCTTCTTAGGCGAGTGGGGTCCAACTGTCTTCTCAGGACTAACAGTTGGTTACTGTTAGTAATCAACTGAAGCTTGTCTTTCAGTAACAAAGAGTCACAACTGTGTTTTTAAAAATCTTCCTTGCCATGGCCATTTGCAAACAGAATCTTGGCAACTGTTTTTTTTTTCCTTCCAAATCTAATGTTCAAAGAAAAACGAACCCTAGATTCTTCTTCCATTGTAGAATATTCCTCCTCTAAAACTTCAGTCTCTTAATTCTTCCTAGATACAGCTAACCAGGAAAGCGCCCCACAGCCGTTGGGCAGGGCTGACCCGAAGCTGCATCAACAATGGTGTCTGGCTGTGCTGACCCTGAGAGCCGCTGCGCTGCACCCCATCAGCCACAGACTCCCCTGAAAACTGCCCCATTCCACAGGTCCAGGGACATGTGTTAACACCGAGTGAAGGGTGGAGATACTTCCCCCCATGCCACCACCTCCTCCGGAGTTGTCAGGAAGTGACATTATTACCCACAGGGACAGCGCTCAGCTGTCTAGGGAGTGAACTCACAAAACCTGCAGGGGTGGGGGCAGAGGGGGAGCACAAGCATTTCCATAAACGAGGCTCTGGGGCCAAATGAGTTTAGGAAACTAAACTCTATCTTCTGTTCTGGGAAAGCCAGCATACATCTGCATATTAAGGATTCTGAGAAGTTTTTCAGTAAAAAACTCTGAATACCTTTAGTTGATTCCACATTTCCAAAAATATGAGTACAGAATATTAATTCTGTTTCTTTCTTTTTTTTTTCTTTTTCTTCCTGTTTTTATTTAAGATTCCTGGGAATGAATATTCCAGGGGCACACTTTGGAAAACAGTGCTTTTACCTATGATCTCACATTTTCCCAACTGAAAAGGAATCTGGAACTGGAAAATTTTTTTTTTGCCCCCAGGAAGGAACTTTAAACAAAGGAAATACCTTGGCTTTCAGTCGTGATGTACTAGAACTTACTTATAAACTGCCACCTCCCAACTCACTAACTTGGCTTAAATACAGTAATCCAACAAGCACCTTACTGTTCACTTGTGAAAGTCTGTTAAAACCGGGCATCACTATTTGTGGAAGTCCTTCAGCAAAATTTGTCTAAGACATTGCTTGGGGAAAGGAATTTTATTCCAGAAGGATCTGGGAAAGCTTATGAAAGTACACACATTCTATAATAGGAAAAAATAAGGTAATGAAGAAATCAGAATGAGAGCAAACAAGTATAGGAAAGAATAAAGCCAATACAACAATAAGTGCCAAAGGTATGTGTGCTATTCAAAGTCGGCTGCAAATCTGAATCTGAGTGTCCTAAGGAACTACAGAAACAGTCACCTATCGTGGCCCCAGATAAAACAGAATTAAATAAACGTATTAGGGGAGGTACGGCTTTTCTCATACTGAGAGAAATCATACCTTTTAGACACCGAAAACTTCAACGGGTCTTAGTGTATTTGCTTCCACCCAGAAAAGGAGCACCATCGAAAGTGACTCACCATCCTAGTGACCCATTGCTAATGGGTCCTGTCCCAAAGTTGTTTGGGAGTTTGCCAGAAAAATGTCTCCTTCAACTTGTTTCCCAAGTATTCCCAAGTCTTTCTGGTGTCTGGACTAAGTTATGAGTCATTGTCATGGGCCACATATTGGCAGAAATTTTAGGAATTACTCTAGTGAGTAAAGCAGGAGGCAGGAACAAGAGTTAAAAAAGCATTCTTCTAATCCTAGCTTTGCAAATGATTTATGATGCAACCACGACCCTCTACCTTGAGTCATTTCCTCACTTATGCAGGAAACATAAACCTGGACTACCCATCCATCACAACTATTACAAGTGGAAGAATCTCCTGTAAAAGGAGATTAGCCATGCTGAAGTATTAAACACTTAACATAAGATGAAAATTATGTTTGGAAATTAAAATATGATCTCAGTAACTCATTCAGAGTAATGATATGGAGAAAAGAATTTCAGTAATTACCCCTATAAAGGTATGTTACTAACAACGATTTTTTTCATTCAGAAATCTGACTCAGTTATCACAGAGAATTATACGTGTTATAGTGTAAAAATAAAAGCCAGTGAAGTACATTCCCAGGATCATTGCGCAGAAAAAAGGAAAATCCCATAAACACAGAAGCTGAGTAATATCTCTAATTCAACAGATGGTCTATTCACTTGGGAAGAAAAGGGTCTGGTTTGGGATCCTATCACTTCTCAACAGCTTGTGTAATATTTATGTCTTTGGTATTCATATTCCGTCTATTTGCAAATGATACGTGTGACAACCTGCCAGTGGAAAATGTATGTCACAACCTTTTCTTTCAGGCAGCACTCCTGACAGGTAGCAACCTCATCTCTCATCAGCCTTGACTCTCTCCGAAACCAAAGATTCTCTTACCAAGACCTCTGCCAATCATAAAAAGACAATCTAAGTGACCTGTGACTTGCTTTGTAACGACAACATATTACTGGCCTGTTCTCTCCTTCTATGTAGAATCACTTTCCATCAAACCATTTTTCATCATTAGGAAAAAAGAAAAAAAGCAAAGAAAAATCCCCATGGGGCATTCTCCTAAGTTGCAGAGAAAAAAAATGCTAACATGGCAATTACTATTTTTTTTTCTAAGAAAAAAGTTTCTTTTTTTCAAAAAAGGAAGTAATGCAGAAAAATACAAATAGAAAACCTCAAGATTCCATTTGTCTATCAGATTGGCAAAAGTTGAAAAAGTCTGACAACACCAAGTGTTGGTGAGGATATACAGCAGTGGGGAATTCTCATCTCATGGTGGGGGAAAAAAAATTAGTAAACTCACCATGGAATGCATTTGACCACACCGAACAAACTCTAAATGCACAGAGCCGTAGGTATATACCCCAGAGACATGTACACACATGCATCAAGAGACATACTGAAAACATCCACCATGATACTACTGGAAATAATTGAAAAAGTAACCTAGGTGCTCATCAAAAGACCACAGATAAATAGATTGTGATATATCTACGTATGGAATACATGGTCAAAATGAATTCACTAAAGCTGCACAAATCAGTGGAGATAAACATACAAAAAGCCATCTTGAGCAACAGCACAGTGTTCAATCTAAAAAGCATGGTGCAAAAGGATGCTAGGCTGGCGTGCTGTTGCTATAAAGTTTAAAAAACCCGTGGTCAAAAGGTACAAACTTCCATAAGATAAGTAAGTCCCGCGCACTTAATACATATGGTGACGATGGTTAACAATACTGTGTTATAGGGGCGCCTGGCTGGCTCAGTGGGTTGAGCCTCTGCCTTCGGCTCAGGTCATGATCTCAGGGTCCTGGGATCGAGTCCCGCATCGGGCTCTTTGCTCGGCAGAGAGCCTGCTTCCTTCTCTCTCTCTCTCTCTGCCTACTTGTGATCTCTCTCTGTCAAATGAATAAATAAAATCTTTAAAAAAAAATATTGTGTTATAGATTTTAAAGTTGCTAAGTGAGTGGATCTTAAAAGTTCTCAACTCAGTGATAGGCAATAAGGAGGGCATGTGATGTGATGAACACTGGTTGTTATACACAATTAATGAATCACACTGAACATTACATCAAAAACTAATGATGTACTACTATAGTTGGCTAATTGAATTTAAGTAAAAAAATAGTTCTCAGCATGAGAAAAAATTGGAAAGAAGGTGAAGTCACGAATGTTAACTAAATTACTGTGATCATTTCACAATATATACACATATCAAATCATTATGTTGTACATCTGAAACTAATATGCTATGTGTCCACTATATTTCAGAGAAAGCTGGGAAAACACCTTACAGTTATACTAGGAGACATATAAAATAAAAGGAGAAGAAGAGGAAAAACCACTTGATGTACTACATAGCAACAAAATCATCAAAGACACTCTTCGGCAAAGAATCATAGAATTAACCCCAGTTCTTCACAGCACCCATTTCAGAACAAAGATCTGCTTCCTAGGACCCTCCCTAGTTGTCACCCAGAGTCCAACCCCTATAATAGGTTCCTTCTGACACTCTCTAGCTGAGACACTCACAGTGAGCACTCCTCCCTAGCTGCCAAGGAGAAATAAACACAACTCATCCAACAACAACAAAGTTAAATTAAAATGCAGAAATCACAGAATTTTTTATAAAACCTGTGAAGTAGTATTATGTAATGTAGTCAGGTATATAAATATATAGTAAAAAATATTAAACAAGCATGGAAACGCTATACACCAAATAAAATGATAATGACATCCTTCAGAAAGGGAGGGAGGGATGCAGGCAGACAGGAGGGAAATTAATCTGAGTGGTTTACACAGGGGCTTCAATAGTATCTTCATGTTTCATTTTTAAACAAATGATTCTGAAAGAAACATGGCTAAAAATGTTAGGGTTTGGTAAAGTTAGGTAGTGGATACATGAATGTTTGTGCTGCTTTTATGACTGCCAATGTATTTGAAATAGCACACAGTTTTTTAAAAAAAAAAAGATTGATTGATTGATTGATTTATTTGACAGACAGAGATCACAAGTAGGCAGACAGGCAGGCAGAGAGAGAGGAGGAAGCGGGCTCCCTGCTGAGCAGAGAGCCCAATGTGGGGCTCAATCCCAGGACCCTGGGATCATGACCTGAGCTGAAGGCAGAGGCTTTAATCCACTGAGCCACCCAGGTGCCCCCACACTTTTCTTTTTAAAAGTGATACAGATCTTCCTCTACTTATGATGGCATTACATCATGATAAGCCCATCCTAAGTTGAAAATGCTGGGGCACCTGGGTGGCTCAGTCAGTTAAGCATCTGTCTCTGCTCATGTCATGATCCCAGGGTCCTGGGATTGAGCCCTGCACCAAGCTCCCTGCTCAGTGTAAAGTCTGCTTCTCACTCTCCCTCTTTGCTGTCTCTCTCTCTCAAATAAACAAAACCTTAAAAAAAAAAAAAAAGCAATCGCCATAATAGAAAATGCATTTAACACAGCTAGCCTACTGAATGTCTAGCCTAGGATAGCCCATATTTAACGTGCTCAGAGCACTTACATTTAGCCTAGAGTTGGACAAAATCATCAAACACACAACTTTTGTAATAAGTATCAACTACCTCGTGTAATTTATTGAATACCGTGTTGAAGAATGGTTGTATGGATCCAGAACGGTTGTTAAGTGCATCGGTCATTTATCCTCATGATGCGTGGCTAACTGGGAGCTGCAGCTGGCTGCTGGTGCCCAGAATCATGAGAGAGGATCCGAAGGCATACTGCTAGCCCAGGAAAAAGATCAAAATTTAAAATTCCAAGTCTGGTTTCTACGGAATGCATACTGCTTTCACACCACAGTAAAGGTAAAAAATTGCAAGTTGAATGATCGTAAGTCAGGAACCATCTGTATATTGGAATTACATTAAAATTTAGGAAGTTTTTATTACTGAAGTATCAGGGGCACCTACGTGGCTCAGTCGTTAAGCATCTGCCTTCAGCTCAGGTCACGATCCCAGGGTCCTGGGATCAAGCCCTGCATGGGGCTCCCTGCTCCGAGGGAGGCCTGGTTCTCCCTCTCCCACTCCCCCTGCTTATGTTCCCTCTCTCGCTGTGTCTCTCTGTCAAATAAATAAATAAAATCTTCTTAAAAAGAGTTATTTAAAAAGTTACTGAAATGTCAGAGAATGTTCATTATAATGCAATCTAACCTACAAGCCAGTTCAAGAACAGCTTTATAACAAAGCTCTCTGGAGAGGTTGATAGGTTCCATCCACTTTTTGCATATGTTGGGAGTAATTCATTAATCTTTTTTTTTTTTAATCCACTGTCCTCCTTGCCCTGTTTATTACGCTACTAGCTGGGAGTCTCTCTTCCTGAGAGGCCTGGCTAATTCAGAACTCATTATATGCATGACTCCGAACTGTTCATTATATATTACCTCTATCCTCTCTCCACTGAGCATCACTGCTATTGTGTTTACCCCATTACTGAGCTTAATTAAGTCCTTCAAGAGTTTCTCGTAATCCTCCAGACTTGTTGTTGGCAAATATGTACCATTTATTTGCATTGCTTCTGAATCGTTAATAAATATGTTTTTAAATTATTTCTAGGCTTCTAAAAGTCATCACACTGTTCAAACTGTCAGGCTCTCACTTTACATATTTGCATACCTCAACTGGTTTTCGGAATTATTTGGGATCTAACCTTTTATCTACTATGAACTTGTTCCCCAACTTATTTAAAGGGGCCTTCATTCAGAGCCCTGTGGGAAGATCACAACAAAATGCCAACCACTGGCTTATCTAACTGCAAATACTCAGTTAATTATTTCAAGGTGTTTCAGCAGGTTAAAACGACATAACTGAATTTATTAAAACTACACTGAATGAACAGCCTAGGCAGGGTTTGTGGGTTTCTTTTTTTTTTCTGCTAAAGGAAAAATTTGCCCACACCTAAATGTGAATTCCCAGGATCTCCTTCCTCACATTAAAAAAACAAAAACCAAAAAACAGGTTAGCCATTAGCCAGCTGGCAGCCCTTTAAAGATAGTCTCACAATTAATGGTAAATGATACAGCTTTTCTAATGGGTCAGTTTCATTATGCAGTTTCTTCAGATTTTCAAAAATGATAACCAAGGGAAGCAGTGCCCTTTCATCCCCCCAGGCCTCTACAGCTTTCTTTGCCACACTCAGGTCAGTGGTCTCCATCCTTGTATGGATGAGAGTAACACAAGATCATCGGGCACTGTGTTTAGCCTCTCTCCCTTCTCGATTATCTGTTTGAGAGTATCTTGATCTTAACAGACCGCTCTGACTTTACCACATGCGTGCTATCAGAATCCTCGTGATTCGTTTGAGTTGTGAGCAGTGTTGCTTGCCTTCAGATTCCCTCTTAATTTTAAAAGTCTTAGTTTATGCAGCCCTGCTGATACATTTGCTCTTTGCTATCCTTTCTTGGGTAGATAATATCCTAATATGTGTATCTACATGGGTACCGCAGCATCATTACTCAATCCATTCGATGCACAAATGGCCACTGAATACCTTTTACCGACATAACATGGAAATGCTGTTGCTGGACAAGAGAACTGTAACTACCTTCACTCTTAGACTGATGAGGGAGAGGAGAAAACTTGAGTTCACCATGTTAGCAGAACAAACCCCAGCCACCCCATCGTGATTTTAGGGTCATTAATACCTGCGAATTGTATGTAATTGACACCCCAGGCACCCCCACCCCCTCTTCCTATTTTGGAACTGCCCTTCCAGGAGAAGACTTCTCTGGGCTAACAAGGAAATTAAATCCTTCCCATACATCTAATAATTAAAATAAACTGGGGGCATGAATCAGCACATGAACTAGGTGAATAGCTTAGTATACATGTATTTTTTTTCTTCCTTCTTGTCCCTTTTTATGCATATTTAGTGGACTTTGCAGCAGCCTCTTTTCTATCTGAGGCAAGCAGATGCTTTTACTCTCTCAGCCTAATGATGTGGAGAAAAACAGAAGGATGCAAAAAGTCTCCAAGTGCTTCATCTTCAGAGATAATAGATACTGAAATTGCATTCCTCACACCATCCCCTTCTTCTCAGCTCAATACCTAGACATGGTGAAGGAAGTATAAAGCTGTGCTGTTAAGACACAAGAAAACCCTCTGTAGACACTGGTGGTTTCTTTTTAGAAAAACGTGAGCAACTACATGAAGCAAAAGGATTAAAACTTAGAAGTCACAACACTTTCTTCCTGGCTTTGACACAATACACTGTAAATGAGGGGTCTTACTAGCTATTCAATATCAAGCCATGACGGCCAGTCCTGGAGGATATCCAGTAAATAAAAGAAATGAAACATGGAAGTATCTGAAAGTTCAAGCCAATTTCCAATTTTCAAATATCAAAATTGATATGACTTCACTATGAGCTTACTATGCTCAAAGGGACAGTGGAGTCAGGGTAAATTCCATTAATCTCTTCCAATTCAATTTTATCTTTTCCTGATCACTGTCCCTCTTGTTTTGTATCAAGTCAACAAAATGAATTGCCTGCTTTTGCTCACTTGCTACTAGACATGCATGGATTTCCCCCAAAGCACCAGACTCTTTTTTTTTTTTAAAGATTTTATTTATTTATTTGAGAGAGAGACAGTGAGAGAGAGCATGAGAGGGGAGAAAGTCAGAGGGAGAAGCAGACTCTCCAAGGAGCAGGGAGCCCGATGTGGGACTCGATCCCAGGACTCTGGGATCATGACCTGAGCCGAAGGCAGTCGCTCAACCAACTGAGCCACCCCAGGCGCCCCACCAGACTCTTTTTAATTATTCCTTTTGGCAACATTGAACAGCTCTTATTCTGTGTTACTTAATAAAATGTTTAGAAACTAGTTAACAGAAACTTTAAATCCCAGGCCAGAAACTCTCAATATTTAAAGAGGGTGATGAAATCAGGTGCAATATACCCAGTTGGAAAGAAATTAAAGTTAGACATAACAATAGGACTGATGTCAAAATACTGGTTGGGGCTGGATGCCCCAAAGGATAAATGGATAACCAGATGACTGTAATTTATGGTATTCCTAATAATTATTCCTTTATGTGACATATATATATCATTTGTAATTCTTACAACACTCTGCAAAGTGATTTTCTTTTCTGTTACATATAGTCATTCAGAGTAACCTGACTATATTTGGAAGGCCTGTTTTGCATCTTCAGTCCCACATCATTTTTCTTGCTTGTTGATAGGGAAATGAGGTCTATTATTAATGCTAGTATAGTTTCCTAAAATTCTTTTAAAAATATAAAGTGGATACTCTCTCCTCAAGGTGCAGCTAAAAGAGTCAGAAATTTACAATGATTTATCATAGAATGAAAACATTCCTGATTAAGTTTCAAAATGCTTTAAAAATAGGTATCTAAAAATCTAAGAAACAACTGCCCAAGGAGATTTAAAAAAGAAAAACTACTTTTTTTTAAAAAAAAGATCTTATTTATTTACTTGAGAGAGAGAGAGAGAGCATGAACAGGGAAGAAAGGGAGAAGCAGGCTTCCCATGAACAGGGAGCCTTACTGCAGGCTTGATCCTAGGATCTGGGGATCAGGATCTGAGCAGAAGGCAGATGCTTAACCAATTGAGCGGCCCAGGTACCCTGAGAAAAGTTACTTATTTACACCTTATCCATCAGAAAAGAAAGATAGGACAGGAATGAATGATACACTGGAAGCAGCCCAGTCAGTGGCCATAAGTAACAATCATTCCTTCTCAAGTCCAATGAGACTGTTCGTTGGGAAGTTAAGATCATATCTTAAGTGCCAAAATTCGCTCCATTTTCCTGCTTACTGTAGTAACTGGGAATTCATACTGACAGTACTAGAATCACAAGGCTAACTCTTCAAAGGAAGTGTAAGTTAAGCCTCTCTTTCCTTTCCTTTCAGAACTGTGTTATTTTCAATCTTTTCTTGACTAATACTAGGATGTTCTCCCATTAATTGGTTGAAAATTAAGAATTAGTTGATCAAAGTTGAGAGTCATTTGGTTTATTATTAATTTGGTTTTATGGTTCCAAGTTCTGGCCAAGAAAAGGAAGATACCAATTACCTTGTCAAATTTGATGTTGTGCATATTTATATGTAAAACCTCCATTTAAAATTCATCTCGACTGGCTCTTCAGTCTATCTACCTCCACTTCTTAACAAAACAAAGTAGCAAAAATGAGAGGATTTACATTTAGTTTCCCCCCTAAACAATGGTGAATTACTTTTAAACACTGGGATGCTCTGATACACACTACTTATTTTATAATGCATCAGAGATAATAACTAACATTGTACATTTGTACAGTGTACATTGCACATTTAAGTGTATTATATATATGCTTTGTATAGTATATGTTTTATATATATTTGTGTACTTAGACACACACACACTCACACACACTGCACATCTTTAGGAGAGCCCAAGAGAATGCAAGAAGGGAAGTTGAGGCAGGGAAAAAAGGGGTGTTCAGGAAGAAGAGATTCAGAATGGAGTTCTGTTCCACTATGAGATAGAGGATCTTGCAATATTTCTAACACAAATTCAATCTTAACAAGGCGCTGGATATTTTTTTGTTTCTAAGCTATTGGAACTGTCCTCACTGAGAACTGCTACACGGTTAGGTAGACCTCGGATGAGAGGACACGAGTGCCCAGGTAGAGACATTGAATACCACCATAATGTGCTAATGCCCTCTTTTCTGAGCAGACTTCCAATCTTCAGGATGAAGTCCAAACCTTAGCGCTGGGTAGGACTCCTCCCAGCCCCCATGTTCATTCACTTCCAACAACAGGATGTCTCCCCCACCCACTAAAATGAATCATTTTGTTTATATTTTGCATAAGTCTTTGATCATTGTGCTACAGAGGTCACAGGAGGATAGGCCTGGGGCAGTCAATCTTCCTTATTCAAGCACTTGCCTTCTTTCACCACAGTGCTTCCGGCCTGATGGTCTTCAGGCTGAGCTGAGGGACAAGAAGGATCAAGAGCCTTTGAAGAGTCTGTTGCAAGATGAGGCTGAGGCACAGACTCCGGAGCCTGGGGCCCACCATTCCCAAAGGAGCCCCTTGCTAACTGCCAGTCCTCCTGCAGCTCTTGGAATACGTGTAACTTGTTTGATCTTGAAGAGCTGGCTCAAGCGAGTGTCTTTTTCAATTACTGTAATAATAACATACGTAACTATATGTAACTCTAGCGTGTTTTAATGCTTTCCAGCTTTAAAAGGACTTTCACAAATAACATCACATTTAAGCCTCATTCACATAACCATGGAAGGTAAGCATCATTTCCTCTTTTATGGATTAGGTAATAAAAGCTCAGTGACATCTGTAGGTAAACAAAATTGGAACTTGAAACTAGGAGCTGTGGTTTCAACTCCTATACTCTTTCCTCCTATCAATCTGCTTATACTGTGTGATCCGAAAGCTGAGGGAGCCCCCCCTCCCCTGCCTCTAAATACTCTTCCCTAATTTGGCAATATGATATATATGTATTTCCACATATCTGGATATGTGTGCTTTTATTTTTTTTTATATTTTTTAAAGATTTTATTTTTAAATAATCTCTACACCCGAAGCGGGGCTTAAACTCAAAACCTCCAGATCAAGAGTCACACACTCCGCTGACTAAGCCAGCCAGGAACACCTGGATATGTATGCTTTTTAACCAGATTAATAGATTATGTTACTTGAAATATGTAAGGCATCGGATACCTGATTTATCCATAGGGATTAGTGTTTATTAGTCATTAACATGTAGATCCACCTAGAAGAGAATGGGGCAATGAATAGTGGAATGTAAAAGTCCGATTGAGAAGGCAGGCTAGAAATTGTCCTGAGCATGAAGCTATCCCTCAGTAAGACATCAGAATGAGAGATCTAGACATTAGCATTTAGTATAAAAGTTATCAGAGAGGGATGGATGTAACTTAGGAAACAAAGAGAAAGTCTGGAAATATTCTGTAATCTAAAAACATTAATTGACTTTGGGCACTTTAAAAGATTATCTGGTAAAGTTCATTTACACTGAAAAACCAGGAAGAATTTGCAAGAAGGGAAAAATTAACCACATTCAGTTGTCTTTTGGATTAGCATAACACTGCTTTTCATTTTTTTTTTCTATATTAATACTAACTAGAAGTCCTAAACACTACGCTCTCTTGGGGACAATGAGGTTGAAACGCATGGTTCAGGTGGATGTGCTGAGGCAGAGAAGCTCATGTGGCATGTCAAGTGGCTTATAATGGGTATTCAGGGGCACCTGGCTGGTTCAGTCAATTAGGCTTCTAACTCTTGATTTTGGCTTGGTTGTGATCTTGGAGTCTTGAGATTGGGCCTGGGTCAGGCTCTGCACACCACATGAAGTCTGCTTGTCCCTACCCTATGCTCTCCCCACCATCCCCACCATGCATGATCCCTCTCTCTCAAATAGAGAAGTAAATAAAATCTTAAAACAATATAATAATGGGCATTCAGTCCGATGACAACAGTACATGGTATGCCATGCTGAATGACTCAGCTTTAACTGTGTGCATCTTTTTCCCTTAAGCCATCATTTCAAAATGGAATCTTTTTTTAAAGATTTTATTTACTTATTTGACAGAGACAAAGAGAGAGACAAGGAGAGAGGGAACATAAGCAGGGGGAGTGGGAGAGGGAGAAGCAGGCTTCCTGCTGAGCAGGGAGCCGGATTTGGGGCTCTGGGATCATGACCTGAGCCAAAGGCAGATGCTTAACAACTGAGCCTCCCAGGAGCCTCTCAAAATGGCAGTATTTTTGTATTAATCTTATCATTACGAGGTTTCTCTTTCCCCCTTTTCTTAGAAAGAGTATTTTCAATCTGTACCCAACATATCAATATGTAATTTACATTTGAATCACAATTTACGCTTACAGACAGCATTATTTCAAGGAGCAAAAAAGTGTAGTGACCTTTTACTTATTAAATGTCAATGTGAGTAATAATAGTTATTGTCTTATTACTCAAACAAAATGTTTGCTTTTGTCTTTCTGTAGTTCTTTAAAACCTAAGATTTAAATTTGGAGAAAGAAGTAAGATCAACGACCATCTTCTACAGCCATAAAATGGCTGTTAAGATTAAAGCTGAAAGATGCAGTGACCAAGGCTGAGTTAAAATCCTTACCCCTCCAAAGAGGGAGTTTGGCCAGAAGCTTCTCATAACTTTTATCCCAACTGCACAGAGATCAATGTGCTCATTTAAACTCAGGAACCTATTAGTTACAACGCTCCATGAAGGTCAATTGGACTTGCCAGCAAGGGCTTATAATGCATATTGTGCCATATATATAGATCTGTCAAAATATGGTTGGAGCGGGAGCTCAAAAAATATTACTGAATGAACAAATGAGCCAGTGAGCTTATGATACAGTGTCTGGTACTTATGCAGGAAGCTAACGCTATGGCGCCTGAATCTGAATCACAATGAGCTCCCTGTACTTTAGCTGTACTGGACTTTCACTGCTGTATTAATTGAAATTAAGTGAACCAGATCAAGATTTTTAGGCTATGACAGGAAAGTTACGGGCTCAGTTAACCAATCCTTCTGGCCAAAACTCACTGCTGTCAGAGGCATGGATTGTGCACCATCTTTATGAGGGGCTGGCAAAAATCAGTGTGATTGTCCATAAGACCCAAGAGTTAACTGATTTTACACAGTCGATACTTAATTTTAAAATACACTCAGATTCAGTAGGTGAAGTGTGTTTCTTAATTTTAACCTAGCAACTATCAATTAAATTTTAAGTTAATTCTAAGCTAAAATCCAGAGACTGACAGTTAATGTTTGAAGTTCTCAAATTAGGGACACACAGTCCAGGAGGAGTTAAATCTGAATGGAAAAACTCAAGGAGGACCTGAGCTAGGATGACATTCTGCAAAGGCAATCCTTCTCCTTTCAGAAGTAAGTTTTCATTGCTGAAATGAATGGTGTTGACGTTAATGTGGCTTGGTGAGAAAATATTATAAATGTACCTCCACCTTTGCATGAACAAGGTCTGAAGATCAGCAAACCCAGGGTCCGAAGACCCTTTGGAGTGTATGTGTGGTCTAGGAGTCTTGGCATTTGGTACAAAAGTTATCAGAGAGGGATGGATGTAACTTGGGAAACAAAGAGTTTCCTAAGTAAGTCCTAAGTAAGTAAGTCTGGGCTAAAGCCCACTGGACATATGGTTGCATGTGTCTCCAATGGATCTTTTCAGCAAGGCTTTTGTTAGAGTGCCTGCAAGGACAAGGACCTGGGACGCAATGGAACTTCGTGAACTGGTTCGCGTGACCTCTTTTGTGCCTGCTTGCCAATATGTGTTTTTATTGATGGCAAACTACAAGACTTGTCATTGAAAATGTTGCCAAAAAGATCATGATGGAGGAAACCCACAGGCTCACTTATCTCAAGTGATCAAACAATCATTAATATTGTCCATGAAGAGCAAAGTAATGAGATCATGAATGGCCAAGTTGGCTTAGGATTTTTTTTTTTTTAAAAAAGAGGGAGTGGAAAGGGTCAAGAAGCAGAGAGAGAGGAAGAATCTCTCTCTTTTTTAAAAGATTTATTTATTTATTTATTTATTTATTTAGAGAGAGCACAAGCAATGGGAGGGGCAGAGAGAAAGGGAGAGGGAAAGCCGACTCCCCGCTGAATGCAGAGCCCTAGTCGGGGTTTGATCCTACAACTCTGAGATCATGCCCTGAGCCAAAACCAAGAGCCAGACCCTCAACTGAGTGAGCCACCCAGGTGCCCCAGCTTTGGATATCCCTAACAGATGAGCTAGCACGAAGCAGCAAATATTTATTCAAATGGTTTACTGCAAATGCAGATCTTTATCTTCCATTTAGGTTGTGAGTTTATTATTTGTGCTTGCTCGCGGAGTGTATTTTAGAGCAAGGATAGATATGAAAAATAAATTCTTACCCTAAATGGTGTGTGTGTGTGAGATGAGGGGTTTGTGAAGATAAAGGAAAAGAGACAAGCATGTATCTAAACAATTATCATTGGCATGATACTTGCTATAGTGATAGGGTCATGCACTGTGTTTGGTACTAAAGTATGAAATCCAGACTAATATAATTTGTGGCAGAAGGTAAAGTGGGCAGGTAGGGGTAGAGAAAGCTGTACCTGCTATGAGTTTTGAAGGACAAGCTGGAGCTAGTGGAGAGAATGACAGGGAAGGGAGAAAATAGTATATGCAAAAGCATAAATGTAAGAAAGCCCTTGAGAAGGCTGAAGTACAATAAAACTCCATGATAATGCAATAACTTGAATTCAGATATAAAGCAATCGGCTCACCAGGTCATTTCATTATCTTTGCAAAACAGGCTCAGGCATTTTACAAGACTGGATGTTCTGGACCCCACTTATAACATAATGGCAGCAATTCCTGTAGTCTGTTGAAAGTGGCTGGGGTGTGAAGTATGTGGCTGTGACTGATAGGGAGGGGATTATGGCCAGAGAAGGTATGGAAGAGTTAGGCGTGAGCATGAAAGGTTTTAGGTGCCATGTAGTAGAGTCTAGATTTTATCCCAAAAGTAATGTTGAGTCAGAATGATATTAAGCATGAAACTGGCATGGAAATATGTGTTTAGAAAAATAACTGGCATCAGGAGTGCCTGGCTGGCTCAGTCAGTGGAGCAGGGAACTTTGGATCTCAGGGTTTTCAGTTTAAGCCCTGCAATGGGTGTAGGGATTACTTAAAAATTTAAAAAAAAAAAAAATCTGAAAAAGAAAAAGAACTGGCATCAGTATAAACGACAGATCAAAGGGAGCTAGATCAGGGATGCAGAAACCAGACAGAAAGGTGCTACAGTCCTAGCAAAGAGACAGGAGAAAGATCTAAACTAAGGCAGTGGCGGGGGGGCGGGGGGGGCGGTGGGATGGGGACAGAAGAGTTTTATTAGGAAGGAAGAATGGCCTGGGTTTGGTAACTGAAGGATGTGAAAATGAAGGGAAAAGGATGGTACCACTTTATTGCTATGGATGACTCAGAGGATGTGGGATCCCTTCACCATGATGAAATGGCCAGTTTGGGAGACAGGGAAGAAAAGAGAGTTAGTAATACATTTGGTGAACACTTCTAACAAACCCACATTCCCTTAATTATTTTTCTGGAGGTATTGCAATTGGGTTAGTCTACCATAATGAAAAGCCATTAGATTTCAATAGCTTGAGCTGAGCTGGATTAGATACATTCATCATGAGTTGACTGGGGGATTTGGAAACAAAGCTGTCAGAGGTTTAGTTTGGAGTTATTTGTCATCAGGGCAAACCCAGATTTTAATAAATGGGAGGAGGTGAAATTTAAGAAAGGGAAATGAGAATGGAGAAACCTATTCTTGGACAAAGGCTCATTGATTCCTAGTTATGATCATGCATTGCTTATTAGTAACACTGAATGGTGTTGGTGACATAACACAGTGGCTCCTCAAATGAGTTTTAGTAGTAAACAGGGAGTTGGTATTTTGGGAGAAACCTCCGTGATGCATTGATTTAGTTAATCCGTAAAACACTCCTACATCCATCCATCTAGTAAAAACTGAGCATCCGTACACTGAAAGAGCTGGGAACATTGGAACAAACTTAAAAAGAAAAAAATAAACGTTGGTCAGAACTCATTCAGAGAAGGTTTTTGTACTTCAGACCTCTACTGTGTAAGTAAGGGCCCAGAGGTATGATAGGAATAACTAAAGTGAATGAAGACCTACTCTGGATTGATTGGATTCTTTTAAGCTGTAACTCAAATTGTTCTTTTTCCTAAACCTTACTTATACTTAAATAGGTTCCTTATAAACGGTATAATCTTTTCTTGCTTATTGTTTTGTGATATCCATTTGCCTTCTCCTAAGAATGAGACAAGAACATCTCAAAACGAAAAGAATGAGTATTGATAGTCTATAACTATTAGGAACCCCCTTACAAGAGGAAATCGAGAAATATTAGCAAGCATATGATAGTAAAACAAGGACCATCTTTTACAAATGAATATGTAGACCAAAAAGCCTCAATATTTCTGCTCTCAGAAAACATTTTCTCATCAATTTTCCTTTCTTGTATGATTTCTGTGTGGGGCCTACTGAAGGGAGTAGAATTCTTTCAAACATTGGTTCTATTAAAATGTACTTGGCTTCTCAACTATAAACAGTTGATGCAACATCTTTATTGCGTTCAGTCTTACAGTGAAGCCTCACAAAGACAAACAAGTTCTATTAACAGTGGTTGTTGCTGAAGATTATAGAACTAATTTAGCATTAAGAGGATTTTTATCCAGTGTGTCTCTTGGCACAATTTCACATATATGATCTAGCACATACGCATAGAAACCAAAGAGCAATTTACATCCCTTCCCAAATTTTAGATTAATTTAGATTGGCAGAACTAAGGTGAGAACCATGGTCTTCTTTCTTCAAACATCGGATGAGTACTTCTTCATGCATGGACTGCACTAAACAAGGATTGTCCTTCAGCTAGTAAGCAACTAACATTTTCCCCTCTCTATCCTTGTGCTTAATTTTCCCCCCTAATAACAGATATGTATAACAAACATATCAAAAGGCCAGAGTTCAAGTCACAAGTTTTTCCACTTACTAGCTGTTTAATCTTGGACAAGCCATCTAATCAAAATCTTTTATTGAGCACTTACTATATATATTAGTAGACTATAGTTATGCTCTTCTTTGACATCACAGATTAACTTATTATATGCTTTATTATTAGATATGTTATCTTATTTAACTCTCCCCCAAATGCTATGAGATAGGTAGTTTGCTTATCCTCATTCTACATATGAAGAAACCGAGGCTCAGAGAAGTCAAGTGACTTCTCAAGGTCACAAAGGTTGAACTGGGACTTGAACTGCCCAGACCAAAGGACCAGGGGTTTGATCCATAGGCTCAGTTTGCCCAAGAGTTTTGAGTTTCTCATGTGTAAAATGGAAATCAGAATAATGAATCTCTCAAGATTCTTATAATAATTAAAAGACAATATTGCATAAAGGGGTCATTACTATTGTTACTGTTGCTGTTCTATTTTCTCACTATCTCAGACTAAAAACTAGGAGCTCTTTTATTTCCAGATTTATTTCCCAGATTAAAAACTAGGAGAGCTCTTTTATTTACAACTATTCCTTTGTCTCCCAAACCCAATCTCCACCATTCCCTACTGACTCTTCCCACTATCATTCATTCCTTCCTATTTGTTTCATCAGTTGCATGACAGTACCCATCATTTTTTGTAATTTCAATAAATGTGTAATTCTTTTTCTTGCTCCAGGCTTCTATTCACACTGATATAACCTTCCCGTGCTATCTGATTAATATATACAAAACACAATATTCCCATTACCATGTGTCATTCTTTATTGATTATAGGGTTAAGGGCATCCTAATGGCATCACCCTGGTATTTGAGACTCTGGGTCTCTTAGTTCTATATCACCCACTCAAACTCAATTCTCAGTAGCATCTAATGGAATTGGAGGAAAAACTTGGGAGGCACTGATGGTATTTGGTGAAAAAGATAAGCTTAGGCAGGGGCCTCAGAAAATAAGAGACCAGAGACACAGACATCAAATAAATATATACACAGTAAATCACAATTATATAAAGGAGGGGTGAGTGGGGGTGAAAACTAACCTAGCACAGAGGTTCAGGCAAGGTTGCTTGAGGCAAAATAAGACCATTCACTTTACATCCCCAACACCCTGAACTTGGTTTATTCCCTTCCTTCCCTTGAAAAATGCCCATTTTGGGATGCCTGGGTGGCTCCAGCGGTTAAGCAGCTGCCTTTGGCTCAGGTCACAATCCCAGGGTCCTGGGATCAATCCCGTATCGGGCTTCTTGCTCAACAGGGAGCCCTGCTTCTCCCTCTGCCTGCCACTTACCCTGCTTGTGCTCTTCTCTTCTCCCTCTCAAATAAATAAATAAAATCTTTCTTAAAAAAGAAGAATGTCCCATTCTTCTCCATACAAATCCAATTATCTTATTAGTCTTCCTCAGGATGCAGTTTAAATCCTACTCACAATATTAAGCTTTGCTAACTTCTCTAGACTCTAAGGATTGTATTTTAAAAAAAATAGTGCATTTGCTGTTCTTTGTTCCTTATCAACATTGACTATGTAATAGATTATGGGTTTTAGGGTCAGGTATGGTAAGTCTTGCCCTCACAACTTGATTATTGATGTTTTTATCTAAAAAGGCTGTGTTCTTCACCTTTAGATTCCACACAGGGTAATGATAAATGAGTATTTGTTTAACGAATAGCTGGGTGTTCAGTGGGTGTGCATATCCAGATGTGCAGAATCTACGCAACAAAACGTAGGGATCAGAAACATGGCTCTAATACCTTAAGCAACCTTCCTAATGCTTAAGATTAACCTAATCCCACTCTTGTTCATTTGCTTTAGGTTTTATTTGAGCTAAAATCTGATACTCTTTGCATTAACATTACAGAAAAACTGACTGCTTATTGTTCTGGAGGTTTGGCTACATTACCTAATGTTGACACAGGATTCATAATAACCTGAAAACTGAACTCGCCTGTGAGAGTCACTCATCCCTGTCATTTGCCTTCCCGATTATCTATTTAATGCCAAATTTCCACACAAAACTAAATATAAATCAACAAAATAAAGACCTTAAGTCTCAGCTCTTGGCATGCTTCCGAAAGAAATGTGATCTCCAACAAAGTTCTGTTGCTTTGTTGTTGTGTTTTTCTAGTTTCAGAATTCTGCTTAGCGGGCAACTTTAAAACAGCTAATTAGAACTAACAGGATTCAATGCGGGCAAGTGAAGTTTTCAAAGCAGATTAGGTTCAACTTTGGCACAAAATTCTGCCAGAGAAAACAGAACTAGTAGTTGTGTAGAGAGGTGTGTGAGAGCTTATGAATGTCACGCTCTACTCAAATGCACTTGTTTCCTTTTGTCTATGGGTTAAATGTTGAAGCATACTACTACTCACATGAGAGAAATTCTAGCAGCTGCACAGTTATTTCTACTCTATTCCACTCCCACTCTCAAAGAGACTATACTCAAAATAATGTTCCAATGATAGAAAGTTCATTGTCCACAGAATCCTCACAGGTGGTCATCAGATCATCAGCTGCTCAAAACACAGAAGCTCCGCATTTTCCAAATTTTTAGTATCTCGCTTCTACACTTTAAACACAAATGACTTTGTGACTATGACAATGACTATGTCAAAATGACTTTCAATGACTGTAACAAAATAATAACCTGTACAAGAGGCAAGCATTCTGGCCTGTATTTCACAGTCTTCCATTGACTTGTAAGTAAATTTGAACAGATTTCTTCCCATCTCTAGCCTTCATATATTGTTGTACCAAATTTGTTCATTTGTTCAACAAATATTTGTTGGGTGACGACTAAGTACCAGGCGATACTCCAGAGAGTGGTTCTGTTAGCTATGCCAACAGCAAGGTGAGTGTTTCTAATAGAGATGAATGATTCTGCCTGGCAGACAGCATGGGGAGTAGAAAGAGGATTTGAGTAGTAAGACCAAATTAAATCTTGGCTTCAACAGTTACTTAGTGAGATCTGTTGCTACCACCTCTGAAAATAAATATTTTCATCTATAAAATAGTAAGAGTTCAGAAAGTATTTAATGATGCCCCACATGCAGGCACTGTGCTCGGTGCCAGGAATGCCGTGTAGCCTCAAGCAGATAATGACTCTGCTTGTTGGGACTGAGTATGTCAAGCATGTTAAGCACACACCATTACTGCACCACTGACTCTTGTTAGTCTGTGTGGTGGTTTTAAAATGTGTCCGTAGAATCTCTGACACTTTTTCCTTCCAAAGGTAGAACCTAATTCTCTTGTCCTTGAATGTGTGCACAGGCTTAGTGACTTGTTTCTAACGAAGAGAATGTGGTGGAGGACATGCCTGGAGGCTTCTAAGGGTAGGTCATAAAAAGGCTAGCATCTGCCTGACTGTCTCCTGGATTGCTTGTTCTGGGGAAGCTTGCTGCCATGTCATGAAAACACTAAAACAGCTTGTGGAGAGAAGCACCAACTTGGTACATACAATTGGTACCACCTTGCTAAGCATGTCAACAATCCACCACTAAAACAGATCTCCCAGTCCTAGTCAAGCTATCACAGGAATCCAACTCCAGTAAAAATTCTGCGGCATTCTTATGAGAGACCGAAGGCAAAACTGCACAGTTAAGCCACTCCTAAATTTTGGACCCATGGGAACTGAAGGACAATATATGTTCACTGTAGTTGCCATTGAGTTTGGGGAGGCAATTTCTTACAGACCAATAGATAACTAATTGAGCCTATGACTTAAAAAAAAAAACATCTGGATGAAGATAAACAATTAGGGTCAAAGACTTTTTCAAGTTTCCCTTAGTTTATCTCCCATGTCGGAAAAAGAAAAGTCAAATAATTCTTCGCAGATTTCTAGTGTTTCCTTTCCTACAGGAGAAAATTCAAACTCTTCGGTCTCATGTTGAAAGCTCACACGATCAGAAGCAGTTTGGTCCCTCCTACTCTCCAGCACTGACATTCTCCATTGCCCAATCCAGTCTACCTATCCTCAGCTAATTTTTTATCATGACCTTCCTCAGTCTTAAAGGGCATAGCTCTCCTGGTCGCGTATTCAGCATATTCACTTGTTTTCCTTTCAAGCTTAATTTAAGTCCTGGGGTAATTCTTGATGACACTAATGCACAGCCATCTCTTCCTTTTTTAAGACTTCTAGTAGTTTTATTGTCAATATGACTCATTGATACTCTTCTCTGAAGCATTTGCACTGTTATTACATGTCACGATCAATTAATCACTAAATATTTGAGTTACCACTATGTGTTAAAAGCACTGTGCTCAGACCTATGTTTAACACTTTTACTTTATTACATTTAACTTTTTTATTTTTTTAAAGCTATTATGGCATATAACTTGCGTATGTGTGTATGTGTGTGAGAGCGAGAGTGTGTGTGTGTGTGTGTTTTCACTCCAGAATTAGACGATAAGCAACTTGAGGACAGAACACAGACCTATTTTTAACAGCCTAGGTACATCTTGTACCTCTACAAGCATCTTTGTACCATTTTAATACAAGGCAGTAATTTTCAAAATAACTAAACAGTCTTTGACATTTTCTCATTCTCCTGATATTTATGAAGCTAGAAGCAAGTGATTCTATGTTAGTGTGTGAAGTACTTGTTGAACTGGAACTAGATTCCCCTGGCCATGCAACGATATTCATGAAATCATCTTTGATAAACCCATGGACATACAAGCTCAGGAAATTACGAACATTCTCTGCCTTAGTTACCAATCTGATGGAACTCTCAGAGCAGAGGCATTCTCCTCAACTGTCCCAGATATGTGCTCTTCAACACAAGACATGAAAATGGTATGAGACTTCCAGCATATGAGGATTACCTGTGAGAGATCCAGTGCTAAAATGAAGCAGGGAATGCTGGCAAAGTTTTCCCTGAAACTATTCAAAGAATTAAATCCATTCCCTGGTTGACTTTTACAGCGGGGAAAAAAAGGGGGGAACTGATTTATAAGATAGCTGAAAAGAAAGGAAAAGGTAGCTCTCAAACTTGAAGTTGCATCAGGATCACCTGGGAGTTCTGTGGACTGTCCCCACGGCCCCACTCCCGGCAGCACCTCAACCATTTACCATCCAGCTCATCGTCTCCGCCATCTCCTCCACCACCACCAGATGCCTGTTTAGAAAGCCCAGGGTAATTCACCTCTTTCAACATGTGTGTTTCTATGATTTGGATTAAGGTAGAGTGGTTGAGTGTATCTGTTTACAGATAGGAAACAGCCTGAGAAAAGGTACAATGAAATGTTCACCATAGTTATTTTTAGAAGGCAAGATTATGCAGGACTTCTGTTTTTTACCATACACATACTTATATTATTTAATTTTTAAATAGCCATGTACATCTATGACGAGAAAAAATATAAATATCGTATATTTACATACTTAAAGCTAATTGGCTAAAAAGTTCCAATGGCTTCTCATCCTCTCCAAAATAAAGTTCAATGCTTTTAGAATTGACCAAATAACCTCAGCTTCCCACTTGCAACAAAAATCCTCCTTTTCCACACAAAACGAACTCCAAATTCCTGGCACATCTAACTCTGTCATGTCCTGCGTCCCCACTCATGTTGGTCGCTGTCTGTGAGGAATGCAAAGACACTAGTTGTCTAGCTGACAAACTCCTCCTCATTCTTTAAAACTCACGCTAAGATGTAGGACTCCCCTGTGAAGGAGGCTTTCCTGGTATCCCAGTCAGTGCTATGGAAGACGCACAGGAACCGAAGGCAAAAGAAAAGTCGGTAATACTGAGCCTCACTTTATCTAAAATTTTAATAACATTTGTTCATCACTGAATTTTAAAATTAATTTTTATATTTTAGAATATTGTACTGAAATATGATTGATCTTGATTACTGAGATTTTGCTAGCCCCTCAAAGTCTGCCTTGAACTAGCATCCCCATAGGCCAGCCCTGATGCCAGGTAAGGTTGTTGGACTCTATCTCCTCTGCTGATTTCCTTTTGAGACTACATCCACTGTGGGATTTATCACATTGCATATTTATTTATTACAGATTCTGACACACTTATTAACCTCCTATGGATCTGACTGTTCTGAGAGCTCATAGCTTTCTTGATCAGTGTAGACATTACAGGTACCCTTTAAATATGTGATGGAAGCAAGAATAAATGTGAAACTATAATCAAGTCATAATTTTTCTGAGCCTCAGTTTTCTTATCTGCCAAATAATATGATACTAGATTAGCTCAATGATCTCAATGATTGATGTTATACCCTATACTGATATATTATAAATAATATAAATCTAAAACATAATATCCAACACAAATACAGCTCTTACTATGTGTCAGACATTTATCTAAGTATTTAACAAGTATTAGCTCATTCAATTTTTACAGTAACTCTGTGAAGTGGGTGCTACTGATCAGCTTTGATATGTAAATGTGGACACTGAGGCTTGGAGCATCCAAGACTTATTCAAGGCTTGTGTTTGAATCCAGGCAGTCTGAATCTGGAGTCTGTGCTCTACGCCCTCATACTGCCTCTCACAATAATAATTTTACACGTAAGTATAAATATGTAAATATATGACCCAAACCAAAAGATTTTATTTTTAAATAACTACAGCTTTATTTTTCTTAATGTGAGAGTATTACAAGTCATTCTAATTTGAATCCACCATGAAATTTTAACCAAGTCAAGACTAGCAATTATTGTATGCTGTGGCATTTCTTCCACAAGGGCTGCTCTACTCTAAAAATACACACCGGTTCATTTACCAAAGCAAAAGATACAATGTGACCTACTCAAAGAGAATGAGAAAAGCTGAATAGTGAGAATGACATAAAATCACTAAAGTTTCCTAGGCTAGGTTTCCTGGGTGATACTCAGAAGAATGTTTAACTGTCCCTCGGGAAAACATACAGTCAACCAACCACAGAGTCAGACCCTCACCTGCGAGCCTGTGTCTGGGCTCTGGGCTCTCAGATAAGTGAAGGAGAATACGGTGAATTTTGCTAAATCTGGCTCTTGGCTTCAGGGGTATATTGGAAACAACCACCGATATTGGGGACCTGAGCAAGTAAGATAACTGTACTTGAGAAAATTGTATAAATAATCAATTATTTATCTTTATCATATAGACTTGAGTATTAGAAGTCCCCACCTGAGAGTAACAGGAGTCCCTCTGCACTTTATGAAGGGAAGGAGAGAGAGGGGGAGTGAAGCAGAGAAGACATGTGACCCCCAGAGATGATGTCAGTGGGACAGTCACCTCTGGAAGCTAGTAAATCATCAGAAGTAGGGATGATGCAGAAAGGACAGGGGGAATAAAACCCAAATGACAAGAAATCTTCCACTGTGCAATCAGTAGCTATTCTTTACTCTTTCTTTTTCTTTTTTTTTTTTTAAATATATTTTTCTTTTTTTTTTAAATATATTTTTTACTTCTTTGAGAGAGAAAGAATGCAGAGGGGAGTGAGTGGGCAGAGGGAGATGGGGAGAGAATCTCAAACAGATTCCCAGCTGACCAGGAAGCCCAATGTGAGGCTTGATACCACAATCCTGAGATCAGGACCTGAGCCAAAGCCAAGAGCCCTATGTTTACCCAACTGAGCCACCCAGGTGCCCCTATTCTTCTACTTGTTAAATTAAGTTTTATTGTACTTCAAGGTATTTCCTGCTTTCTGTTGCAACTCTGTGTACTAAGCCTAACAAGGCGTTAGTTGAGAAATCCTTTTGTCATGTTATCTGGCATCAGGGTGTGCCCACTGGCACTGTGTGAGAGCATGGCAGAATTCAGATTAGGCGCAGGGAGAGATGGGCAGCTACCAGCAGGAGCTGGACTGCCCCTCTGTAGGAGTGTGCCCAGGCCATGTTCACGCTGCGTCCCTCCTGCTGGTTTCCTCCAGCATGGTGCAGAATGCTAGGGGACACAGTCACAGTCTCCTCCATTTCTCCGAGTTTCACAGAGTTTACCTTCATGGTGCCATCCAAAGGATCAGTAATGTTTCCAAAAACAGTTGTTAACTACTGATTTGCTGATGAAAGATGTAAATGATAGGGCTTTGGCTGGGAAATTCAAAAGTTGCTCTAACATTTTCTGAAACTAAGGCAAGAAGTAAACTATAAATCTCTCCCACACGAAAATCTTCTGTATATATTCACATGAACTCTTAGGTATTTGTGAGGGAAATCCCCAGGTGGATCTACCTACCTGGAGAGGAAAGGGGGAGCTTTATACCCCTTTTCTTGTGCCAATATTAACCTTAGAGATATTGTTGATAGCACAGTCAGATTTACCTGGACGTGAGAAATAAAAACCAAACCAAAAGGAAGCTAACTCCTTGTCCTTTACCTGTCACAGATTCCCATTGAGCTTTATTACAATGCATCTCTGGGTGAATTTTATAATCCAATCACCCCAATCTTTCATACTGCACTAAATTCTGAATGATATATTACATTCTTATTTTGTTCTCTCTGGTAGGAATCATGCTGTATCTGATATTAGTATGATGCTGTGACATGATTTCTGCTGTTAAAGTGCTATCTGTCTAATGAGTGAGTCAAGATGAAAACATAAAGCATTCAAAAGCCACTATTAGCCTGTACATCCACAAGAGAGATATAAAGGAGAAATAATTGGAGTTTTGAGTGATCAGGGAAGGCAAAAGGATAAGCCTTAGATGTGAGCTTGTCTTTTGATAGACAAGGAAGAAGAGACAGAAGCATGTATATCCAAATGGGAACAAGCACAGGATGTGTGGAAGACATTCGGACACTGACTCTTTGGGCAAAGGCCGCATACTGCAGAGCACGTTGAGCAGAAAGCTGAATGAATCCTGATTATGAAGGTCTTAAAAGTAAGATACAGGGGAAAAAAAAAAAAAAAAAAGTAAGATACAGGGGAGTTGAAACTTTACAGACCCAAAGAATATTTTAAAGGATTATTTGATGTGCCACTACGGGAAGAATTAGAGGCTGGGCTTCCAGAGTGCCCCCCCACCCCCAAAATAAAAAGCTGTTCAAGAAACACAGGTGTAATACAATGAGATCTTGAACGAAGGGACTACAGGAAGGACGGAAAGGAAGGGGTAACTCCAGGACACATTTCACAAGATAGATTCTGTCTTGAAGGCTCGTGGTTATGGGAGGTGAAGAAGGAAGAGGAGGAGTTTGGGATGACTCAGACGTTTCTAACCTGAGACTGCCTGGTGTTGTTGGCACACGTGAGAATGGAGAAATCGGATGGGGCAACACCTGGCAGGAGATGAATGATGATGAGTTCTGAGCCTCCCAGAACAAAACCTGCATTAATTTTGAGCCAATCAAAATAGAAAAGGAAATTATTTACTATGGGTGCCTCAGCTATTACTGTTAAAGCACGAGCACGCTGGGCAGCGCGGTGTACCCCACAGCGGACCCTGTCCTCACGCATTTGCTGTCCCTCCCCTGAAAACACGCCACAGGGAAAGTCAGAAGCAAGAGCAGGGCCAGAAAAAGCCTGGCTCCTCCGACTTTCACAACCCTCACCAGTAAGATGCCTCATCGGCTTTTTCAACATAAAACCACACACAACTTCCTCCTAACAATTCAGAGACCACAGGCAGAGCCCCACGCAGGAATCCCACAAGCCACCAATTAATCAATAATTTTAATCTTCTCCCATTTTTTTCCTAGAGCTGCTGACAAGTAGAAAAGCTGACTGAGTTCACTTTTACAGCCGTGCTCCATCGATGGTATGCGAACAAATGGTATGAGGGAGGAAAAGGAGGGGCTCTAAACTAAAATGAGCTGAACTTGGGATTGCCATTGTTGGTAGTCACAACCTGAACACAACTACTGTATCTGCTGGTAAAACTGGGTTTAAAATTCAGGCTTGGGCACACAGTACCCATGTGAATATGGGTGAATTACTTAACATCTCTGCGCCTCCATTTTGTCATCTCTAAAACTGGGACAATCATACATCATAGAGATGATGCATCCACTAAGGAAATATATGTGATGTACTCAGCATAGTGTCTGACGTGTACTAAGGTGTTCAAGAACTTGTCATCCCTATTATTACTTTTATTGCATCCCGGAGACAAAAGACATGGAGGTCAGAAGACATGCTGGTCATGGCGATCGTGCATTTACCGAAGCTAAAGTCCCACCCGGATGGGTAGTTTTAAGGATAAGCCTGTGCTAGCACACATTTGGATATAATTCAATTGGCAGTTGGCTCCTGCCTTCCAACAGCTCATTTTCAGATGTGACATGGGCTGGCTTTCTTCTCTTTGGAGGAGGTGAGGTATTAGGAAGTGATGGCCTCGAAATGATCAGAATGTAATCCAGGCTATGGCCATACTTACACAGTATCACTTCCATTATGCTTTTAAGTATTTTCAACCACTTGAAAAATATTGTTTTTCATTAACTTCATAAAAAAAAAATGTGACTCCTTATTTGGCAAGACAACAAGTTTTGGAGTCTACTTATCTCATTATGGCAGGGTTTTTTCTGTTCTTGAAAAGTATTGAGCTCCGCAGTAATTAGGAACTGCTTGCCTGCACTTGGTGGGTATGCGCGTGTTGAAAGGAGACAAAGATAACACTACATTATGGCTGGGATTAGTCTAAATGAGTTTTGGAGGGTTTGTTTTGTTTTGTTTGTCTCTGCTCCTAAGCATGATGTTTTGGCTTTAAACTCTGCTTCCTGACAAGTTACTGCATGTACAGATTATAAGAGGTTGGAACTATTTCAAATGTGGAGGCTTAGCCCATTTCTTTTCTACGTGAACAAGAAGCGTCCTGGCCAGTCTGCCGGGCTTGGGAAGCTTTCCTTACCTAGGACTTACTGTTTACAGAAGCTAGTTACCGAAGCTGTCTGTGGCGACACAGAAGGGCGTGAGTAAAGGCAGACAATGCCAAAAGTCAGTCTTATGCTCAGGACGGGGCTCACCATAGCTAAGACTGCAGCAGCTTCCATCCTCAACCAAAGACTTCGCCAGACACCCATCAGTCAAAAAAACTATGGAGGGAGCCCTTTGAGCCACTCATCATATCTGTTCTGTATGATATACCAGCCTACACAGCTGCCCAGCTATTCTGGAAGCAGAATGTGCCCACGGGATGACAACTCCTCTCTCATCATAGCTGAGTTTCAGCTGGGGTGTAACCTGGAGTTTCTTCTTCATTTCTCTGTTGCCCAACTAACACTGAAGCAGTCACTGTAGCCCAGAAAGGGTTGTAACTCTGTTAAACAGGACCTGGTTTCCACGATACTACAACCACAGTGACTCTTGCAGAATTAGTCAGAGGGAGGCAGCATTCTCCACTGAATACTAATATTTAGGATAACTTTGATTCATACACCGGCCTGCACCTTTCCCCTCCAGTATTTCCTCATTTCGTGATAGAGACAGAGATGGGGTGTTCATATTCCTAATCTCTAACTTTGAGTCTGCTTTTGTGAAATGTGAATAATTCAACACAAGAAATAAGTACTGACTCCTAGATGTAAGAAATGTGACTCCACAAGCTTAAAACTAGAGGCTAGAATGACTGCCTAGGTTCAAATCCTGACATCACCACTTATGAAATCTTGGTCAAGTTACTTATTCTCTCTGTGCACTCGTTTTCTCCACGATGAACTGAGTAACACTGCCATTACTTCCCAAAGCATCTGGCACATATGAGATCGAGAAATACTTACTTTTGCCATTTATTATTATGAACTCACTTTAATCTTTCACTATAATAGATCTGAGAAACAAAGAAAAACAGCAATAATTTTTTTTAAAAAAATCCCTGAACCCAAACTCTCATTTTGGAGTTACTCCCTCTCTACCACAAGACAGGGTGGAAAAAAGTAACCGCATCTATACTAGTTTTAGATTCTCTAATTTGCTGTACAGACAGCTCCTTTAATTATAAAATACTTTATCCTCGACCGATTATATAATGAGTTGATATTTTGGACACAATTTGTATTTTGGCTGTCTGGTAAAATATGAGACAAATCTCATATTTTCCTCTTTTTTTCTCCCAAATCTCTACCTCTTTCTAAAGGTAAAGGTAGTTTCCAAAACCCTTCTCTTCCACATGATTGAGTTTTGGCAAATGACATTCTCTCTGGGTCCCAGTGTTCTCCTCTGTGAACTGTAAACAATAAACTAATTTTTAACTGAGTCTTATAAGGTCTGAGAGACTAGCAAAAACACTTCCAATGTCTGAACTTCCCTATAATTCTGTTCTCTCTTCCCCACAAATGTAAAGACAATCACCTCATAACTATTATGAGCATATGATCATACGTCCATCATAAAAGGTAGTTATTCATCTCCTTCTGGACATTGTGATTTTGCAGAACTTTTAAGGATAAAGTCTCTGAGGCAATTATCACATGGTTTTTCCAATTTTTTTCTTCATAATTTAGTGGGACTTTAAAAGCTCTCCATGATTTTCTCCAGAATCTCTAAATCCCATCAGGTAGCACCAGTTAATTCTATTCACCCACACACCTTATATCTCTGTCTTATAAGAGGAATTTACTGCATAACTGAAAAATCCTTATAAATACGAAATTAGTAGAAATAAGTTGTTGAAAGAAGCTAACAGACTCCTTTCGTCACTGTCATTAGTGAATTGATAATTAGCATCTTAAACCAGAGTAGTTCAAAGAGTGTTTGTCCGTATGTGCTGAAATATGTTGAATGCCTTATTTCTGAAGTCCATGCTACTTCAGATAGGCAAGAGCACATACATTTCAACAATACACAATGGACATAATCTGTTATAAAGAACTAATATTCACATAATATGAAGAGAACAAAATTATGCTGCTTTTATAAACAACCTAATAAAATCTCATCAACAACAACTGCGTAAGAACTTGAGCAAAAGTCCTTTAGAAATGGTTAGAGGTGTTTTGCAAACGTAAGGAATTATTTATTCTCGTACCAAGAGTTTAAATACTTTACACTAATTGAACTGAGGTTCTCTTCCAAATTACTCTATTGTGTGTGAATCAAGATCCCACCATGGCTGTCATCTTACTTCTTAGGACTCAGTGACTGAAAAACACTTATTTTTAAAAGTCACTAGAGCTCATTACTCTCTTTACAAATAATTCAATATAGTCTTCTTTTATATGGCAAATTACCATAATTTATCTGAAATACAATCTGATTTGCAGAAATTTGGTCTACAAGAAGCTTTTCAGAAAATGACTGCTTTGTGAAACTCAAGCATCGCACCTAACCCTCACTCGTCTACCAAGACAACTGGCTCCAAGGTTTAGGAACAAAAGCAGAAACAACACCGGTCAGATCACTGAGGTTAAAAAGCTCACCCCCCTCAGTTCTGAGGACTTCTCTGAATCTTTCCTGCATCTCCATTCTGGATCCAAAAGAAAACAATGGCCTGAGTTGGCATTGTGCCTACTTTTCAACTGGGTGATGACAAAATAATGAAGCTAAAATAGCACTGACTGGAAAACAATGTTCTTTCAAATGAAATGTGTTGATACATTTGCACCACTCATATCAGCCCTGAAGAGAGATAAGAGATTTGTATAGTACTCTGCATTTCATGTGTTCAGGTGACCAAACACCAGCCTGTGGTTTCTGCTACAGTACAAAAGTAAAGGATGTTCTAGCTTGAGATTGCTGCTTGTTTGTGTTGTACATACCACAATGAGCTTTATGAGGTGAATAATAAATGAGTCAAAATTTTACAAAGATTAAAATATACTGTGGCTCCTACATGCTTCATAATTTTTTAAATAAATATTACAGGCTCACCTTTCTAACTGATTCAAAAGTTGGAGGGAAAAAAACAGGCTAAGTATTTATACAAATACTTCCAAGTGGAAACACTACGAAAATTTTAGAATAAAACATTAAGAAGGTATCGAAATAAATTTTAACTAGAATCCCAAAATTAGGGGTGCCTGGATGACACAGTCAGGTAAGTGTCCAACTCTTGATTTTGGCTCAGATCATGATCTCAGGGTCACGATATGGAGCGCGTGTCTGGTTCCACGCCCAGTGAGGAATTTGCTTGGGATTCTCTCTTAGCCCTCTGCCCCTCCCCACTGTGCACACACACGCTCTCTCCCTTTCTTACTCTCACTCAAATAAGTAAGTCTTTAAAAGAAAAAAATAATAATCCCCAAATTAGGGAAACAAATCTCATTTACTTACAAGTTGGTTTTGCTGTTGGAGGAAATTTGGTCCGGGTAATAGCCAAAATTATGAAAATAATGACTGGCCATAAAATCAAGACAAGGGTCCAAAGCTGCAAAATAATGACAGGAAAAAAAAATGTTAATTATACTGCTGAACTAAAAACTTGGCAAGAAGTACAATATATAAAAGTCCAACACAAACCAGATATTTTCTTGTAAATACTATTAATTGGAAGGGAATGAGAGATTTTTAAGACTACAGGAGAACCTGAAGTGAACAGAAGAATGCTTTTTTCCTTAAAATGAGCTTCTGAAGCCCCCTTTAGAGTCACCTCTTATGACTGTCTCAAGAATGATGATCTTAAAATTCAAATCTCATCAGTAGTTTCCCTACTTCAAAATCTTTAGTTGCTTGTTGGATAAGGTTCAACATCCTAAACAGGGCATACAAAACCCCCAAATAATCCCAACCTAGACCTACCTTACCTACCACTTCCAACATCAGGATTCTAGAGTTAGCCATAGAGATTTGTGTATGATACACATGCGTAAAGGAATGAATGAATAAATGGGTCAATAAGTAGATGAGTAAATGGGAACTTAATGGTCTATGTACTATAAGTAGTGCCACTATAAATAGTAGCTTGTGTCTGCTTTTATCATAGAACTTATACTCTTATCATCTAATGCCTATGATTTTTTTTCTTGGCTTTAATAAATTGGCAATTCTTTTATGGCAGGAAGTGTTTTCTTTATTTCTGAATTTCTACTGGTACAAAACAGATGCTCAACACATGTACACTGCATCAAAATTTCTATTAGAGGATTTTACCATAAGACACTTCAGGAGTGGCTTCTCTCCCCACATAGACATGATTCAGTTCACAAGATGTATACTTAATATTTTACGTATGTATAAAACTGGCTCCAAAGCAGTAAATAACACATATTCTCAAGATCATCAACTGTGCTACACAAACGGTTACAGTGCTCAAATCAAACCCTACAGAACAAACACCGCCAATGAGTAAGGGACCGGCGGGGTTAGGAAGGGGAGATAGGTAAGGGACTACATGACAAGCTCACAAAGTCCCTGAAATCCTGAGACTTAAGGAAACCAGAAATAAGGGAATAAACCAGATCACCCTGCCCTAGACGTCAAAGGTGGGTTCTCCGTTCTTTTTATGGCAGTCACATCTTGACCACAAAGAATGACCAGACCCCAAAGGAGAAGTAAGCCATTAAAGATGTTATCACTAGTCATTACTCCAACCAAGACCAGCCAAGAATGGTAAGGCCATAAGCTCCCTGGTCAGTTCTGAATAAAAGACTGTCAGTGGAGGCCCATGTTGGAAAACTGGTCAGGACACCTCTCACTCTTGAGATCTTTTTCTGTCTCCTTGATGAATAAAGTCCTATCGCTTTGCTCATTCTCCTCTGTTGGCCAGGTTCATTCTCGGACTCCATGAGACAAGAACCTCCCTCTCCTGCTTCCCCTGTACTTAATAAAGTTCAGCTTGGAACTATGTTTCTGTCTGGTTATGCAGACTTGTTATCACTTCTCCTCTACTCCCCACCACTTCAGAGAGGATAGGCCTGAGGCTCCTTCAATCTCCAAAACAATCTAGATCTGTTCAATTATTGATCCTTAAGTTGACTATGAAAATCTCCATTGAGTGTCTATACAGTACTGTTGTCCTTGCTGAAAGGCCTGTAACCAACTTGTTGGACTGCAGATTTAAGGGTATATTTTTAGCAAGTGGGACCGAGGATACTTGGTCTGATCACAGCTGAAAAGGTCCCAGAGAGGCTGAACAGCTACATCTGTAGCAGTGCTTCTCAAGCATTAATGTGCATACCAGATCACCAAGGGATCTTGGAAACATGCAAATTCAGACTCGGAAGATCTGAGGTTGGGCAGAGAAATTCTGCATTTCTCACAAGCTGCAGGTGGGTGATGCTGCTGCTGCTTGTCCGTGAACCACCCCTGGAGTACAGCAGTTCTCAATGTATGCCACCTTACCTAACTAGCAGGACTGTTGATAAAGTCCTAGAATATTTCTGTTGGAAAGTTTCCTCAAGTGAAGGGATAGAATTCAGGGCATTTAAAAACTTAGATAGGAAAAAAAAATACATTTTTATTTTCTCCACTATTTGATTGAAATTTAACACTTCCATTAATGATGAATGTAGGCAACAACCCATAATGCTCTTGGAAGTACTTGTGACTTTGTCACAAATAAAAAGCTCAGATATTTTCAAATCATATTAGTATTGTTACAGATACCTCAAAGGTCTGTTTCTACTCAGAGTGACAATTACAAATTACAGTAGTTACAGGTTTACCATATTTACTTATTTATTTAGTGCTATAATAAAGAAACACATGCTACCATATCATATTTGTTTTTTAGTACCTTAATGACTGAATTTCAGTATAATTGGCTTTATTTGCAAGTCTATTTATTTTATTGATTTCAAAGCACTATTCTTAGAAGGACCGTAGGCTTTACCACGCCACCAAAGACATCCATGGCACAAAGAGGCTAAGAAGACTTGACCTGACCCAACTTTTTTTTTTTTAAGAATTTTTATTTATTTATTTGACGGAGACAATGACAGAGCACAAGCAGTGGGAGCAGCAGAGGGAGAGGGAGAGACAGGCTCTCTGCTGAGCAGAGAGCCCGATGCAGGACTCGATCCCAGGACCCTGGGATCATGACCGGAGCCGAAGGCAGACACTTAACCATCTGAGTCACCCAGGAGCCCTCCAAATTTCTTTCTTATTCTCTGTGGTGCAGAAGATTAGCACAGCCTTATCTATTAACTTACCCACAGTCACATACCCAGTTGGGAAGCAGAGCAGGGAATGAGGATCTGAATATCAAGATATTTAGGCTAGATTTTGTTGTTTTAATTGTCATCCTACTCTGAGGAAAAAATAATGCCTTACAGAAAGTATATCAGAAAAATGAGAGGGGCGCGTAGGTGGCTCAGTTTTTAAGCGTCTGCCTTCGGCTCAGGTCGTGATCGTAGAGTCCTGGGATTGAGTCCCACATCTGGCTCTCTGCTCAGCGAGAAGCCTGCCTCTCCCTCTCCCACTCTCCCTGCTTGTGTTCCCTCTATTGCTGCGTCTCTCTCTGCCAAATAAGTAAAAATCTTAAAAAAAAAAAAAAAAAGGAAAGGAAAGAAAGAAAAATATGAGTGTTATAGAGATATAAGGTATGTTATTCTAGCCTAGTCTCTGATACATTCAAAAATTAGAGTCTGCTCTTCAAAGACCCAGATGTAGGTACCATTTTTATTCTATGTGACTCATCTGAAATGTAGACTATGAAGAATTGGGGTTTAAAAATTTCATGTTTGTGGGTTTCTTGACTTTATATTTGAAGTCATAGTTATTCTTAAAAAAATATATTCTGGGGGCACCTGGGTGGTTCAGTTGGTTGAGCGACTGCCTTCGGCTCAGGTCATGATCCCGGACTTCCAGAATCGAGTCCTGCACTGGGCTCCCAGCTCCTTGGGGAGTCTGCTTCTCCCTCTGACCTTCTCCTCTCTCATCCTCTCTCTCACTCTTTCTCTCTCAAATAAATGAATAAGATCTTTAAAAAAAATATTCTAAATAAGTTTAGTGCCCCACAGTTACTTTCAGGAGCACCTATTCATTTTCTAGAGCAACCTCATGAAAATTCAGTGAGCAAGTGGGACCAACTGGACCAACACAAATGTACATTCACATTCAAATAAAGGGCATATGTCATGGGGTATCTTTGAATTGTCTCTCAATTGATCTAATTTGATGGTTCCATGAGGATGTTTTGATAATGAAATGAATTTTAGACATGATTTAAATCCAGACAAAAATGCAAATTGTACCAGAACAGTTTAAGAAATTTGGACTCTATTATAGGTAAAAAACTACAACAAGTCTATAAGCACTCTATTATTGAAAGATATCCCCTGGGATTTTTAGGTCAGAGAGGTTTGGAGAACATTTCTGCATACTGCACTTTAGAAGGATAATAAACAAGAAGCCCTCCACACTGTGATCTTGGGAATGTTAAGGTTGACAAGTTAATCACAAAAGCAAGAAATAAACAAAATTTAAATTTTCATAGCAGCAGGATTGCTCCCAACACCATTCTAAATATTATCATAAACCACCTAGAAGCAAATGCAGTGTCAAGTATCCAAATACTAAATCAATGAGCCATGATTCCTTTTTGTTTGTTCGGAAAAGGGCTGATTATTGATTTTACACATATAGATATTGGGGCTACTTGAAAACTAAGGGAAAAGCAGTTTTCAAAAGTTTCATATTTTTACTAATATTTTATTTATCTCACATTTGTCTCTATACCTCATTTTTGTGTTCTACCTCCTACCCCCCATTCTTGACATCTAAAGGCATATGCACACTAAGTAGTTTGTCTCTTATTTCTCCAGGGATTATTTCCATTGAGATGTCCCATTCTGTTCTCTTTCTCCTCCCTTTCTCTTCTGGAAAAATTCGGTGCCTGAAAATCCTTTTCTGAGGCCCAGAGAAAGGCTAGTCCACACTAGGACTGAAGGCATCACAGTAACACAGGGAAGAAGGTGGGTCTCTAATAAGGTGAAGAGAAAACACTCAGTTCAGAAGTCAGACATGGGAGGTCAAAACCCAGGTAGGTAAGGAGGGTATCTATTCAGGGTGAGAAACAGGTAATTGGTTTCAACAAAGGGAGGTAGACCAAAAAAGTGAGTACATTATCCATTAGAGGAGCCAGGTTTCTCACTATCCATCAAGGGAATTAGTAACAAGAAAAACAGGAAAATAGGAGTTTTATAGTGTTGGGTTAGAATTAAAGATATGGGTAGGAAGGCCTGGTTTCCAAAGTGCATTAAGAGACATAAAACATAGCTGTAATAAATGGGTGGGTAAAATTCGTTTATGTGCTTTTTTTCTGGTTTCAGAAAAGTTGTTTCTGCCTCATCATGTATTTTCTCTGTCCCAACCTGGAAATATCTACGTTTCCAAGAAACCTTAGCTTCTTTTAGTGAAAGCTAGGTGTTCTCATTGCTATTGGAGTGTCAACTGTTTCCAAGCCCAGCCAGAGCTATAAAATAGAAACAGACACAGAGATTAGACAGATGGATAGACGATGGAAGGAAGGAAGGAAGGAAGGAAGAAAATGAAAGAAAGAAAGGAAGAAAATGAAAGAAAGAAAGAAAGGGAGAAAGAAAGAAAGAAAAAAGAAAGGTGATAGATACACTGATTAGAGAATGTCAGAAAATGGTGGGGAGTGGTGCCTACGTGGCTCAGCTGGTTAAGCATCTGCCTTTGGCTCAGGTCATAATCTTGGGGTCCTGGGACTAAGTCCCACATCGGGCTCCCTGCTCATCAGGAGTCTATTTCTCCCTCTCCCTCACCCCTCACTATTGCTCGTGCTCTCTGTCTCAAATAAAAAAATATAATCAAAAAAAAAAAAAAGAAAATGAAAATGAGGAGGATGTTAACAGGACACAGATACAAGCCTCTCACAAATTTGAGCATCAAATTTGACCAACTGGCCAAATTTAAGCAGTAAGAAAATGTAATATGAAAATTAAAAATTACATCTAACTGAATAAACTAAGAATCTGGGAATCTATATAGGTATAAGTACATAAACAAACAGATAAATTGGAAGTTTAATGATGAATGGGATATGCACAGAGTCTCAAAATAGATGCCCCCCAAAATGGGACAGAGGGACATTATGTACCTCCTGATGTGAGGCAAAGGTGCAAGAACGCAGCATCATTTCTGAAGTATTCCTGCCAAAGATAAATAGCCGAGTCTAAAAATAAGGAAACAACAGTCTTAAATGTTCAAAATGTGTGAGGGTCATGAAAGTCAAGGAAAGACTAACCAACTGTTATAGACTGAAGGAGACCGGAGACATGAAAACTGGATGCAGAACATGATTCTGAACTGGAATCTTTTGTTATAAAAGATACGGCTGGGACAACTGATGAGACTGAATTGTGTCTAAAGATCTGATGGTGATACTGACAGTAGGTGAATGTCCTTGTTTGTAAAATAGGGACACTAAAGTATCCAAAGTAATGGGGCATCAATCTCAACTGGCTCTAGAAAGAGTTATTTGTACAGTTCTTGCAACTTTTCTTAAAATTTGAAATTATTTCACAATTTAAAATTTAGAAATTATTTTTAAAATAATTCTTTTTAAAAATGCAGAGCCAATTTTTAAAAAAACAGCAAAAGAGAAAAGATGAAGAGCCAAGGAAAAAGATAAAAAACAGACATGTTTCCTATTCAGGAACCCTATCCCACTGCACAGAGGGACAAGATTTGGGAAATTAATGATGATGGCATGACACATTTCAATGACCCTGAAGTCAGCAAAGCCATCCACTCAAAAAATCTCAAGTTTAAATCTTAAGAAATTCCTTGAATGAACCAAATATAAATTCACTCCAAAATTCTCATTTAGAGCTAATCTGTAGTACCTATTAACTAATTTTAATTACCTAGTAACATTTGCCTCTGCATTTGCTAAGAACTATTCTCTCAAATTTTTGAAAACCTCTCAAATCTGATTTTCTGAAAAATCTGAGCAAAGCACATAATTTCAGCTTTAGAGAATTCATACACCATCACTTTTTCAGAATCTTTTATTCTAATTATTGCTGGCCCATCTGATTCTATTTGTGTCCACCATTTTTATTATTCTTAAAAATCATTTTCACTGAAAGTAAAAAAGAAAATAAGATACAGGTGAACTTTAAATTAATAAGCGTTACCATATATTTAAAACTTTGAGGAAACTACTACTATTTGAATTCTTTTAAATAGGGGATCCACGATCTAGTCTTCCTCATAAATGTCACCATTCCCTACTGTCTTATGCTTGGCCCACCTCACACAGTCATACTATTCCTTTTTCCTGTACAGACATTTGAGTTTGTGTCCCTTGCACTAGGGTAGTCTGAAATGAATGATACTGAATATCAGTACAATTTTCAAGATGCAATGGAGATTCTTCTGCCTAATTCTGAAAATCAATAAAAATAAAATGTTTCAGATGAAGATCTTCCATTCTCTTTCACGGAATCATGGTCTTAGAGAGACTTACATTCATAATACAATAAAAAATTATCAAGCATCTACTGTGTACCAGGTACTGAGGATAGAGTAATTTAAAAATTCAGCCTTTTAGGGAATGAAAATATTTAAAAAATTATAACCAAATGTAACAGATGATGCTAAGACACAGGACACTGAGTGAAAAAGGAAGATAAAGGAAGGGGAACTGAGTCTAAAACCTAGAAGATGAGAAAGGGTCAGGCAGAAGAAAGGATATGTGTGTTGGATGGGATGTGAGAAAGAAGTGGGAGTCTTTCAAGCAGAGCAAACATATGGGTGAAGACCCACAGATGGGAAAGAAGGTGGAGTATTTCAGGAAAAGAAGCCAGTCCAGAATGACTGGTACATCAAAAGTTAGGGAAAACATCTTTGCCGTATGGCTTATTCAGCTTCTACTTGAATGGTTCTAGTGACTAGAAGGTTCATTATTTCAAGAGACTTCATTATTGGACAACTCACATTGTCTGATTTTCCCCCCTCATATCAAGGTGATATATTCCTTCCTGAAACAAACACTCATTCATTGTAGTTTGGCCCCTTTTTTCACATGAGAATTCTGCAAGTATTTGAATAGACAGAGACCCCTCTCCTCTGGGGTAGTTCCTTCAACAATTCTCTGATAATATGATTTCAAAATACCTTTCCCAGGATGAATTCTTGTCAAGTGGTCTTATAATTAGTATCAATTCCATATCATCATCCAAATGATAACAGCTCATATTTATTGATTGCTTAGATTATGTAAGATGCTATGTTAAATACTTAAAATGCATTATCTTATTTAATATAATCACCTCATTTCTTCCTGCAGATGGGAAATCAGAATCTTAAAGTGATTAAATATGCCTTCATTCCATAAGCCATTAAATGGCAGAGCTGGTATTTGAACCCAGGGAGCCTGGCTTCAGCACCTGCACAGTTAATCATTAAGCTGTGTAGTCAAATCACTGCAGGATATAGTACTCTCTTTGATCAAGATCACTATACTTTCATTAGTTCAGTATAAATGATTTTCACTGGAAATCATTTAAAGATTGTCCTGTAACCTAGAATCATAACTTTAAAAAAAAAAGATTTATTTATTTATTAGAAAGAGAGAGCATGAGTGGGAGGGGCAGAGAGAGAGAGAAGCCCAAGGGAGATCTGAGCTCAGTGTGGAGCCCAAGGTGGGGCTCATCCCAACACCCTGAGACTGTCATGACCTGAGATGAAATCAAGAGCTGGACGCTCAAAGGACTATGCAACCAAGGAGACCCTAGAATCGTAACTTTTTATTACAAACTTCAAAGTAAAAATTGCCCAGCTTTCCACATATAAAGTACATTGTTTCTTCTTTCCTCTCCTGTTCCTTTCCTTTTACATTGTCCCATAAATCAAGAATGACTGTTACTCGGTGGTAACAGGAATATTCCAAGGTTCACATTCTGGAGTAAGAGGCTGGTATTTTAGTCTGGAATAAACCTTAGTTCTACCCCCAAAACAAGCAAACAGAAATGGCAGAGCTCTCAGTTAATTGGGCTTTCTGCTACTGAAAACCGCCGTCCACAGAAATGACTCATCTAAAAACTGGGATAGGGGACACTTTCTGAAATCTGTACTTACAGATTACAATACATTTTGGAAATTGGTAAATTTTCTTTCTTTCTTTTTTTTTTTAAAAAGATTTATTTATCTATTCATGAGAGAGAAAGAGGTAGTGACAGAGACAGTGAGACAGAGCAGGAGTGGGTAGGAGAGAGAGAAGCAGAATCCCAGGATCCTGGGATCATGACCTAAGCAGAAGGCAGACACTTATCCAACTGAGCCACCGAGCACCCCTCGAGATTGGTAAATTTTCTATGATGCATGGTAAAACAACACCTTTTATAATACAATATAAGCTAATTTATTTTTCTATTGCTCTCATTTCTAAAACATCTTCATCTCATTTGCTTTTTCTTTTTTTGAGAGAGAGAGTGTGCCAGTGGGAGGTGGGGGTAGAGGGATATGGAGAGAGAGTCTTAAGCGGACTCCAAGCTCAGTGCAGAGCTCAGCACAGGGCTTGATGTCACAACTCTAAGATCATGACCTGAGCCAAAATCAAGAGTTGGATGCTTAAGCGACTGAGCCACCTAGGTGCCCCTCATTTGCTTTTTATTGTTTGACTAAACTAAATGTGCATGTCTGCTATGTGGCCAGCACCAATATCAACAGATCCAATTTTTTTTGGACAATTAAAAGGGATTAAGGGAATAAATGGTACAGATCTGGAAGAAGTGAATGGGCCTGGAACATTTGATCAGGTATTTGCCCTGAACTGCTCAGGACCTAGTTTATTTTAATCCAATTTAGAAATTTGAGATTACAGTTTAATCCTAAATGGCTTCAGTCAAAACATTATTTTCATGCATAGACAAACTTCTACAAAATTTTGAAGCTAGCACTTCCTCTTTCTCTAGACACTGTGAGGGGATGTTATATGAGCAAGGTGGGGATTGGGGAGGAAGTATCAAACTTTAGCCAAAGGGTTAGAAATCAGGGGCACGTGGGTAGCTCAGCTGGTTAAATGCAGACTTTTGATTTCAGCTCAGGTCATGATCTTGGGGTCATGAGCTTGATCCCCGAACAGGGCTCTGCACTCAGTGTCAAGTCTGCTTCTGTGTCTCTCTCCCTCTGCCCCCCTCCCCACTCACGTGCGTGCTTGCTCTCTCTTTCTTTCAAATACATACATAAATAAAATCTTTAAAAAAGAAAACCCAAAGCATTAGAAATCAATCAAGTTGTGGGAATGTCTGTGATAGAAAACTTGGTTCTATTGCCAATTGAGCTAAAGTGTGACCCCCTAGCCAAACAGTTAGATTAAAATAAACAGCTCAGGGTAAAATTTTCCTTCTTCTGTCCGTAAGTCTGGAATTAGATTCCACTTCTATAGAGATCTGAAGTCAATCCTTGATATGCTGATTTAGAATTCATCATCTTTCAATGAAAGATAAACTCCAATCTTGTACTATCTAGTCTTTCATCCCGCAGTCTCTGCAGTACCAAGACTCAGTTTCCTATCATTAACTAGCATCTCATTCGGTAAGCCTCCCTGTTGCTAACCATCTCCAGCGGAATGTATCTTCATTTTTTTATTATTTCTAGAATTAAATTACAAGCCCAGCAGGATAGCAACTGCATCTAATTGATTTTTTTTTTATTACCTAACATTTCTGTTGGTGCTTAATGTATTTTTTTCACACTCCTTTAGCATTCTTTTTTTTTTTTTTGCCATCTAATTGAGAGTTGATGTAACCATTAATACTAAAAAACAGCAATATCTAAGGCCTCTTTAGCAAGTATGATCTTCACTGGCAAGCTGAACTCTAAGTAGGGATCCAAGAATGTTGGAAAAGGAAATTCAACGCAGTGGCAGTAGGGAGGCAGCAGGAGGTAGTGAAAAGAATAAATCTCTTTTGGGGGAAATCTGACTTTGAGTCTTTAAACTCACTGTGTCACCTCGGACAAGTTCCTTGAGCTCACTTGGGCCCTGTAAAATTAAGGCTGTTAGATAATCCCAAATAGTTCAGAATTCTGATGGCTGATTTTATTAAAAAATTAAAGAGAAATATTTACCCTCAGAACAATTTTGAGGAAGGCTGCCTCCAAAATCAGGGATCCTTTTTTTTTTTTTTGTAGCCAAACTCAACATTTTGCTTATCCCGGTATCTTTCTATTTCTTAAATTACGTAGGTGTTTGAAATTCTTTTAATGTATTTCCTCAGTAATCCCACTCTACTATTTTTACTATATATTTGTTTTTCTTGGGTTTTTTTCCTTGTATGTCATTTGTTTCTCCATTAGTAGATTCCTAACTTCTTCCTATACAGACTATCCTTCCCACCATCTTGCTCTGTGATAGAACCTCTTAAAAATAGAATGGAGGAGGATGTCTTGGTAGCGATTATTCTTTAACATTCATTAAAGACTATAAATTTCCAGTGTCCCACAACTTCATTTCTATTTTCTTAGGTATAAAATTACACTTCTTAAAGTATCATTCAGAAAGATTATGAGAGAAGTAAGAATACTTGCATTTTAAATAATTGCTTGGTGATGACAAAGTCCAGTTGCTACACACAGACTATGTCCCCTCCTCAAATTTATATACCTCTTCTTTTCACATTCTCTTTTAATTTTTTATATTTTCTCTTTTCACAATTTTTTTTCATTTCATGACTTTTATGTCTTTAATCCTAACTTTCCAACCTCTCTCTTCATTGTCTCATCCTTCCCTGTTAACCCTACCACATGTATATCCTTTACACCTGTGTCCCCAAGTCTTCTTTCTAAGGGCAGAAAATAGGGCTGTCCCAAGCTAACCTATGAAGAATGGATGTACCTATTTTGCCTTTTTGCCCTCTTGCCCTCCACATAGGATTGTTTTTCCTTCTCCTTTGGGCACCACCATGTTCTAAAATGGGCACCACTATTTTCTAAAGGTTTCTTGTATCCCTCTAGTTGGTCATAACGGATTCAAGTGGGCCCTCTGTATTTCTCCAAATTCAGAACTATTTCTGATTTCATTTCCTGCAACCAACACTTAACTTGTCCTGGGTCTCAAGGTAGTCTTAAGATCTGAATCCTCTGATGTCCCCAAATGAGCTAAAAGATGATGTATTTTCTTTCCTTAGGCAAAAGTATAATTACCAGGGACTTTTTAGGGATTTTGACTAAATAAGAATAATACAAGGTATCATGGTGAAAATGTATTAGCATGCCTGAATTCCATCTCCTTTAAATATGCCATATCCAGCAGAAATTGACTAAAATGGAGAAAAACTCTAAAGTAGAAAATTGATATCCCAGCTACTTTACAGATAAGGAAAGAACTTATTAAAGTTTCTGAAGATAAAATTTCTCAATGAAAAAAATGTATTCACCTGAGGGTTTTTTTTTAATTTTTAGGTAAAATGGAGTTATAAGGAAAATATATAACCCCAGCATTCAGTTTATCAGCAATAACAGACATGTTTTCAGTTCCTCTCTGCTTTTATTTTTAACTAGTGAGTTTTCATCACTTAAGAGCCGTACTGTATATAAATTTCTTCCTCTCTCCCACAATCCCTTCTCCTGCATTTCCTTTTACCCTTACCTTGAATAAAATATGACACACACATCACTCCAAATCTCTCCATAATCTATGTGCCAAGTGTCCACCATTTGCAAAGCACTTTGAAATACACTGGCACATTTGGTTCTTATCACTCTATGAGACAAATATGGTAGACCCTGGGCCCATTTTGCAAAGAGAAAAACCAGTGCTCAGAGAAACAGATATGCTACGCAGGCCATGCGGTTTTGAGAGGCAGAACCAAGAATCCAACTCTCATCTTTTGATCACATCCACCTATCCAGATTCTTTTCCTGCTGAATTTCACATAGAACCTACCATGGAATAATTATGGCAGGTTTTTTTTTTTTAAGATTTTATTTATTTATTTATTTGACAGACAGAGATCACAAGTAGGCAGAGAGGCGGGCAGAAAGAGGGGGAGAAGCAGGCTCCCCGCTCAGCAGAGAGCCCGATGCGTGGCTCGATCCCAGAACCCTGGGATCACGACCTGAGCCGAAGGCAGAGGCTTTAACCCACGGAGCCACCCAGGTGCCCCATTACAGCAGGTTTTATTTTGTGTTGTTTCTAACTGAAAAGGAACACTCGTGATTTAACTAAAAAATATTAATGATTTAAAATTTTATGTCCAAACCCTACACCTATGCAATCACATACCATCTTATAATTTTTAAATCCTACCCACCACATTCACAAAGGTGAGAGAGCATTCCTTCTCTTTTTCAATATATACATCAGAACACTCAAGTAAGATGTCAGGCACTGCCATCAAACCCAGAGTGAGATAAGGTACACAGATGAAATGTTGGTTTCTAGGACACCCATTATCTGCATGATATTTGCATTATTCATTTGAAGCTGGGAATTACCACTCTAAAATGAAGTATCTGGAGTACCTTCTTGAATTTCTCTGGTTTTCAAACATTCTTCTGAATATGTGACAACCCAAAGAAGCCAATTCCTTTCTCAATCTCCCCACACCCTATCTGATGAGGATCTAATAGCTGGCTTTGTAATTTCAAAAGCAAACATGAATGTAAGAGCATAAAAAAGATGTTCCAGTAAACGGAGTAGACAGACTGTAGCTGTAAAGTTAAGTGATTCAATAACACTCCTGAAGCTTGGCACATATATTGACTCTTGTTTATCATTTCTAATAAATAATTTTTAGGTACTGAAATTTTGTAGAAGCTTTTCTATGACAACAGCCTTCAAACTATTTCCTTTCTGTATCTTTTCAAACAAGCTTTCCATCACTTTCAGTTTCAAATGCATTTCTGCCCATTTATTATTCCTTTCATCTGATATTTTCCTTCATCTCATTTTTTTTTATTTTTTTTCATTTTATTTATTTTTTCAGTGTAACATTATTCATTCTTTTTGCACAACACCCAGTGCTCCATGCAAAACGTGCCCTCCCCATTACCCACCACCTGTTCCCCCAACCTCCCACCCCTGACCCTTCAAAACCCTCAGGCCTTCATCTCATTTTTAACTAAATTTATTAAGAAAAGTTCTGAAAGCATTTTTGCCTAAAACCTAGAATTCGACACTAGTTCCAACGCAGCCAGCAACAAAGTGTATCCTTTTCTTTGCTCAGGACATGTCCCGGTTTACCCTTTTAATTTACTGAAACAAAAAGCAGTTGTGGGGATATGTTTAGACTTGCCCCATTAGCTGTAAGACAGATATAGGGATGTTTTCTAAGTATCTCATTCCCGCTTTAGAAAATGGTTGAAATTCTCTTTTTACCTCTAGTAACATCACATTTTAGGATTGCCTGGAGTCTTGCCCCCGAGGACCCCCCTTCCCTTTTTCTACTCACCGGCTGCCTTTTGACACCTAGCCAATTTTTCCAGACCAGGACCCTAAGCTGATGAAACTGGGAAGCCATCCTTCAAACACCACAAGCAAGAGAATTCCTTTCTTTTCCTCCACTCCACAGAAGAGCTGGTACCTTGTCCAACTTGCAGTGTCAGTGGGTCAAAGCCTTTTCACGGCATAGCTTTCCTGAGGGCTGGGGTAAGAAACCCACAGTTCTTCTGTGGCTCAGTTATTCCTTTGGCTTAATCCTTGACCAAGGAGCACTTCTCAACCAACTCTTCCTCTGAAATAAGAACACAGACCAGACCTGTCAGTGGCTTTGCTTATTTTAAAATAACATCCAGTTATTGCTTATTGCATGAAGTCCAGCCTCAAGAGAGAATGAGTATCATTCAGATAATGCCCTACTGTAAAAAAAAAAAAAAAAAAAAAAAGCTGAACTATACCTCCTACTCTCCATGAAATTAACTGCCTATCCACGCCTTCCAGAAGGTGTCACCTGCATTGGACACGTCATGAGGAATTAGGTGGGACTCTTGCCAGGCCAGTAGGACTTGTCCTACATTCTCTTGCCTTCTTTTCTACGTAGTGTCTGCTGTAGCAGAGGCAGGACACAGCATTTTACAGGCTCTTGGCCCAGTGACTCATAATATTTAAATTGTCATTAAGATGTTTTAACTCAGTAAGGCCAAAGCTCAGCTAAAACACTCTGAACCTCAACCTATGGAGAAACTCTCAATGCTTAGACTTAAGCTGAATGCTTTGATTTGGCTTGTTGGCTAGACTTCACCTTCTGTTATAATTTATTAGGTTAAACAAATTGCAGAAAATAAAAGTTAGGCTGTAGATGGCATAAATGACATACAATGGATTCCCTCATTTGGGGGATGGGGGTTCATGTATCCATTACAGGAAAGCCATGTTGTTTTTGGCTTTCATAATTAAAGAAGACATGAGCTGACCCAGGACATAATTGAATTTATGATATAGCAGAGTTCTAATGCACTTGAATATCCAAATCAGTAAAAGAAATCTATCATAAACTGGGAGAAAAGAAAAAGGCTCTATGCTTAAATTATTCAAGGTACTTTCTAATTAAGTAATTTTTTTTTTAAAGATTTTATTTATTTATTTGACAGAGAGAGAGATCACAAGTAGGCAGAGAGGCAGGCAGAGAGAGAGGAGGAAGCAGGCTCCCCGCGGAGCAGAGAGCCCGATGCAGGGCTCGATCCCAGGACCCTGAGATCATGACCTGAGCCGAAGGCAATTTAAGTAATTTTAATTGTGATTTCAGGATACATGCGAAGGAGAACTCTGGCATAAAGGTTTCCAGGAGCAACCTTGCTTAAACACCTTAATGACAACCTATTCTAATACCAATGCCTCCACAATCTGGCTCAAGCCAATTTTTCAATAGTTTACTATAAATATTTGACTGCTTGCCAAAGTCATATATATTACAATGTGCAAACATACCTCTGCTTTCTGGTCCTTGACTTGTTTAGCCATCTTTTCTACCTGGCAAACTCCCCTTCTCTAGGCTCCTACCCCTGGGATAAACTTCCCCCTCTCTAAGCTCCTACCGCAAATTCTCAGGCTGACATCTTCCATGATGTCTTTTGATAAATACCCTTAGCATATCCTCTTACTTGCCTTTGAATCCAACATAGTTCTCTATGTTTCTCTCAAGGACCCTGAATTTCTTATTTTTTTTCTACTAGACTGTCAAATGTTTAAGATCATAAACTATTTTATATCAAAATGCTTTAGAATGATTAATGCTCAATAACTGCTGCTGAATTTAATTAAATATTGAAGAGACTATTTGAGCCAAGGCTAGTGAAACTCTTTGTTCCTCACACCTTTCCATGACTGATTCAGGTTCTATGCATGAAATCAGTAAAAGCAATGTGTGAGTTCTCCTTTCAATGTTTGAGTTCAAAACCTGGTTCTGCTTCCTGGTCCCATGCCCACTCTGCAATGTTGATGGCAACCAGCCTGGGGCTGACTGGAGCCATGTTGGCACATGCCCATTACCTCAACTTTGGCTCTGTCCCAACTGTGATGAGTCTTTCCAAGTCTAATCCCCATTAGGCAGTCAGTCCTGAATATCTAGAATTTGGCTCTTGGATTTTTTTTCTGAACAAGGTTAAAGAAAATGTGCTTCAGACACTGAGCACCTCTGGAGGTAATACTTTCCTTCACCACTCCCAGGATTCAGTGTCCAAGATTCTTCTGGTTTTCTCAAGCTTTGAAGATGACTTGAACTCCTGCTCCCTGCCTTCTTTCTCTACCATCTGTTATAGTCTACAACTCACTAATGACTTGGTTCACAAATAACTACTATTCACTTGGGAAGTCAAGGCGGGATTTGGGGATGTGATTCTACATGTCAAGGGATGTTACAGGTGCACAGAGTCACTTTTTTCAGTCCAGTTACTTCACTTAAAAGTACTGACTCACCACGTGACCGATGCAGGTGAGAGGTCAGCTCAAAAAGTATCAAATCATTTCTCTTGGTAGCTGCTTATCATCTTTCCAGTGTAATCATGGAGTTGTTCTGTTGTTGGTTTAACTTTGGTTATAGAGTCTCTCTCAGGCTCCTCTCTTGGCTGGACACCTTCATCTACTACCTCTAATTTCCTGATGATGATTATGTATTTTATTACAACCCATGACTTCCCAGGAAATTTATCTCTTCAAAGTAATTTAAAAACTATGCATTAAGAGTTTAATATATATATAATATGTATATTATATATATATTTATACTGGAAGGCACACAGTGTCATAATTCCAAATGTCACACACACCTACTTAGGGACTGTGATATTCTTTCACAAAACATAATTCAAAGTAGTTTAAGGTAGGGTACATAGATAATGAGACCTCCAAATTTTGTCCCACTCTAAGTATCTATATTCTGGCATCTAAATTGGCCATATCTGCTTCTACTATCTCCTTTAAGGTTTTCAAATTTCTTTTAAAATTTACTTTTGAAAGCATCGCTGATGATTTCATTTCAGAAAAGGCTTTAGCTGACATTAATCTTGGAAGCTATAGCTTATGTAAATCAGGAATCATAATCTCTGATCAGAATAGAACTTAAGGCAATTATTAGACCAACCAAAAGGAAACAGAAGAGAATGTGGAAGGACATTAAAGATAGTGAATTCTGGGGCACCTGGGTGGCTCAGTGGGTTAAGTCTCCACCTTCGGCTCAGGTCATGATCTCGGGTTCCTGGGATCGAGCCCCGCATCGGGCTCTCTGCTCAGCAGGGAGTCTGCTTCCCTCTCTCTCTGCCTGCCTCTCTACTTGTGCTCTCTATCTGTCAAATAAATAAAAAATCTTTAAAAAAAAAAAAAAGGTAGTGAATTCTTTTTTATTTTGTTTTGCAAAGAGAAAGATACAGCTTTGTGCCCTATTCCTGACTATAGATGAGGTGTTTTGGCAGATATTTTAGGAGTTCCCCTTGAGGGAAGAAAGAACAATTTAGCAATCAGAAATAAGCTATACCCAGGACATACAGTTGCTAAAAAATGTTTTTTAAAAACGAAAAATCTAAAAAATTTTAAAAATAAAAAATAAATAAACAGAGGCAAATTAAAACAATACACAATACATGAATGAATACCTTTACCAGTAAACTGTTGACATATTTTATTCCTATAGCTGTACTGAGAAGTTAAATTACTCTATTTGGCCGGATCATGGTGATCTGCCTCACTCCTCAGTGTTCTAGTGCTTCTGTCAGAGGCCAGCAGACCCAGGTTGTCTTTAAGATGACTTCCAAGTCTCAGACCATAATATCTGCCTCTAGTCCCTTTCTTTGATATTGGTGATTCTACTCCTTGTCAACCAGCAAATGTATCCCTTTATCAAACAAGGAGTCCACCAGAACTTAGGTAGTATTTGTTTTTGTGTGCTCACTTCACTAACAGTAAAACCAAAAAATATATAGCTTTATCATGAAATAAGTTCCACAAAAATTAGCTAATCCTAGGATTTCAGCATTCTGCTTTCCTGAATTCTAGTAATGGCAAGTTTTGAAGAACAGTTCAAGTAGCCCAAATTTAACTGAGCCATGCACAGAATTAGTTTTGAGCATGCACGATTATCCTCCTGAGATTGATCTTATTGAGGATCACCTCCAAAGTCACTTTGCCTACTGAAGCTAGTTAGAATGGTGGCTCAACCAGGGCTGCACAACCATTCCATAAACACCGGAATAGCAATTCTTGGCAATCATCATGTAGTACACTCCAGGACCAGGGCAAGAGGGAATGGGCCCAACCATGAATAGGATATTGACATAGCTGAAACACATTAATTTGTTTTAATAGTATTAACTGAAGATCTACATTAATAATAGTAAGTAGCTAGACTATAAAGCCTATGTTTGTTTAACTCATCACTGTGTAATAGGAATTTAACATAGATCTTGCCTTGTAGTAGGTGGTCAATTAATGCTTACTGAATAACTGTGTAGCAAACATTTGTTAAGCACTTACTGAATCATCACAGGAGGGCTATTACATAGAAAATGGTATTATCCCCATTTTCAGAGGAAGAAAGTGACATTCAGAGAGGATATAACTTGCCTAAGTTCACTCAGTTAGAAGGGGGGATGGTGAGAACAGCAGGGATCTCAACCCCTATTAACAAAACTTTCATCTCTGTGTCATGCTGCCTCCAATCCAGTGTACCGCACTGCATGGAAAGAACTGAGAAGGAAAGAAAAGAACTTCAGGGCTTTCCCTGGCTTTCTAGGGGCCCATAAATCACTTGTAGAGATTTACTGAAAATGAAAAATTATTGCCAAAATAAGTGCACAAAGAATTATTGCACCAGAAGTGAGGAAAAAGAAGGCTGCTCTTTCTACGTTTCTTGGTAGAACAGCAAAGAAGTTCCCAGTGTGGCCCCTGCCAGCTCCATTAGGTGTGTCTCTGCACTCTCAATCATCCTTGCTGCCATCTACTGTAATGCCTTGGATGAAGATTATTCACTTTCAGGCTCTGTCATGCTGCTCCCTCAGCCCAAAATGAAATTGTGCTCATTCTTAAATAACTGACTCAAGTGTTGCTTCCTCTCTGAAGCCTTTCCCAGCCCTTCCACCCACCACACCCCCACTCTAGGACAAACTGATCACCTCTTTGCCTGTTTAACTATAGGCATCTGTTCATAAAGATACACAACTCCTTATTAGCCTCTGTAATAGTCACTCTTTCTTCTCACCTACACTCGGAGCCCCTCGAGGACAGAAACATTGAGTTGGAGATTAAGTCTATATCCTTAGAGTATGATGAGAACTCTGACCCCATATCTAGGAGCTGGTTTGAAGTTGTAGCAGATAAAATTTGAAGAGTGGGGGACCTTAATGCTAAAGAACTCAGGATGCCATCGTGAGGGTTAAGAATGGGAAGTTCCTGGCAACTCTTCTAAAGAGAAAAAGTGAAATAAAAATAAAACTGATGATGTGGGAAGATGAAAATGTTACTGGTGGGGGGAGGGCAGGGCACTTGGGAGGCTCAGTCAGTTAAGCGTCCAACTCTTGACTTCATCTCAGGTCATGATCAGAGGGTCATGAGATTGAGCCCCATGTTGCGATCTGCACTCAGCAGGCAATCTACTAGAGATTCTCTCCCTCTTCCTCTCCCTTTGGCCCTCACCTAACTCTCTCTCAAATAAATAAATAAATCTTAAAAAAAAAAAAAAGAAAGAAAGAAAAAGAAAATGCTAGTGGTCGAGACCCAAAATCTCTATTCTGCACGCAAAACAATCCCCAAATTGGGATTGAGTCAATGATGAAGCGAAAGAACTTAGGAATTTTAATGGTAACCAGAGCCATTATTTTACTCCTTCACCTCCACCCTGGTTTTTATCCATAGCATCAGAGACAACTTCTTTTTTTCCCCTCCCACCATTAATTGACTTTTACATTAATATACTATGGGACGGGGGGTGGCTGGCTAGCTCAGTCAGTAGAGCATCTGACTCTTGATCTCAGGATCATGAGTTCAAGCTCCACACTGGGCACAAAGCTTCCTTTAAAAAAAAAAAATGCTATGGGATGCTCATCGCATACAGGATCTAATCTTTATAATAAACCAGTGAAGACAATTTTAGAACTTCTGCTCTATAGAGAAGGAAACATAGGGTAAGTAGCTTTCCTAGGTCACACTGCTAATGAGTGTCGGAACAGTGACTTGAATCCGGGCCTCTGTGTCTGCAAAGCCTGTTCTCCAACAGACCCTCCTGAAGCAAGCATAAATAAGAAAACATGGCAAGTGTGTACATTTGATGCAGGTGGAAATGTGCAATACATTGAGAAACTGAAGTTAACTCCTGGCTAAAATAACAGCATCCTTCTTTTAAGAGGAGGGTGGGGCTCCATGAGAGGCTTAAGATAATGAGGCACCAATTGCTAATACCTCATTACCTAAGATCCACCTTACCTGCGATGGAAGGTGGTGATAGCCAGTGCTATGAAGCAGGTAGGTGTGAGGAAGGTGTCAGATTCAGGATTTTCAGGTGCTTTATCAGCACTGAGGCACTCCAATGATGAAGTGGATAGAATAACTATGTCAGGAAGCAACTGGTGAAAATCTGATCCACAAAACCAGGAAATAAGGCATATTTTAAGGGGGCTTAAAACAAGACTCACTCTCTCCAAACTAAGTTATAAGGCAGCTTCTCTCTCCAAGATGGTACAGTGATACAGAATGCCCCATCACAAATAACATGGTCTTGTCAGTAAAGCCAGTTTTGATAAACTAACTGATTATCTTGCTTACCACTGAGCCATGTGACTCTGGGAATTTCACGGTGATTTACAGTCTTGCAAAGAATTACTCACCTACTCATCTAGGGTGAGTAATAATTTGCTTGGTTAGACTGGTAAAGTACGTTGAATTAAGTAATTTTACTACATGTGCTGCTATAATCTTGTAGGGATAAGAAATAAGGAATAATTGGTCCTTTTTGGGCCAACCTATTAAAATTTAAGGAAAAATCTGAGGCAGAGTATTAAGAAATATCAGTCCGGGAGTGGCCAGATGGCTCAGTTGGTTAACTGGCTGCCTTTGGCTCAGGTCATGACCTCAGGGTCCTGGAAGCCAACCCTGCATAGGGCTCCCTGCTCAGTGGGGAATCTGCTTCTCCCCCTGACTTCATGTGTGTGTTCTCTCTCTCTCAAATGAATAAATAAAAATCTTCAAAATAAAAAAAAAAGAAAGATCAAACCTCTTTTTGCAGTGAAAGTATTTTTTTTTAAGATTTTATTTATTTATTTGACAGAGAGAGATCACAAGTAGGCAGAGAGGCAGGCAGAGAGAGAGGAGGAAGCAGGCTCACTGCTGAGCAGAGAGCCCGAAGCGGGGCTCGATCCCAGGACTCTGGGATCATGACTTGAGCTGAAGGCAGAGGCTTAACCCACTGAGCCACCCAGGTGCCCCTTGCAGTGAAAGTTTTAATCAATTCTCCACTTAGGAGAAAAAAGTGAAAATGAAAAATACTATTGTTTCCTTCTTTGCATCGTATGTCTTTCTCCCCTCATAAACCTAAAGTGGCTTATAAGACAAATATATGTTTTTATGTAGTATCACTTAATCCTCTGTCACCAAAAAATATGTGTTTTAGTCTTTGGTGACTTGCCTATTACCAGAGAAATTTAAAAGATAATATCACAAATATTAAAGGTTTCTAAAGTGGGAGCGTGCATCCTTTTGAATAGAACAGAAACTATCTTAAAAAATAGATTTTTTTTGGCTATCAGACACATGAAAAAATGTTCATCATCACTAGCCATCAGGGAGATTCAAATTAAAACCACACTGAGATATCACCTTACACCAGTTAGAATGGCCATTAGCAAGACAGGAAACAACGTGTGTTGGAGAGGATGTGGAGAAAGGGGAACCCTCTTACACTGTTGGTGGGAATGCAAGTTAGTGCAGCCACTTTGGAAAACAGTGTGGAGATTCCCCAAGAAATTAAAAATAGAGCTTCCCTATGACCCTGCAATTGCACTACTGGGTATTTACCCCGAAGATACTGATGTAGTGAAAAGAAGGGCCATCTGTACCCCAATGTTTATAGCAGCAATGGCCACGGTCGCCAAACTGTGGAAAGAACCAAGATGCCCTTCAACAGATGAATGGATAAGGAAGATGTGGTCCATATACACTACGGAGTATTATGCCTCCATCAGAAAGGATGAATACCCAACTTTTGTAACAACACGGATGGGACTGGAAGAGATTATGCTGAGTGAAGTAAGTCAAGCAGAGAGAGTCAAGTATCATATGGTTTCGTGTATTTGTGTAGCATAGCAAATAACATGGAGGACATAGGTAGATGGAGAGGAGATGGGAGTTGAAGGAAATTGGAAGGGGAGGTGAACCATGAGAGACTATGGACTCTGAAAAACAATCTGAGGGTTTTGAAGGGGCAGGGGGTAGAAGTTGGGGGAGCCAGGTGGTGGGTACTAAGGAGGGCACGTATTGCATGGAGCACTGGGTGTGGTGCAAAAACAATGAATTCTATTATGCTGAAAAGAAATTAAAGAATAATAATAATAAAAAAAAATTTTTAAATAGATTTTTTATTGAATAAGCTAGAAATTTTTCATTCCTAGAATTTTAAAACTCCAAACCTTCAGTATAGGAAGAATAAATCACCCAGTTATCTGTCCTTTAAATCGTGAGCAACACACAACTCTCCTATGTAATTCCTATGTGGGCCATTACTAAACTCATTTGAAAAAAAAATGGGTCTGGGGGAAAAGGGACTGGCTAATGACTTCAATTCAAATCAGTAATAAAATATTTTAGGTGAAAAGTCTGATGATTCAAACACTAACTGGCCAGAGTACTGAGAATTAAAAGTCTTTGTTTTCGATGAGGTATCAAAGATGGCGGAGGAGTAGGAGACTTTAACTTCATCTTGTCCCAGGAATTCAGCTAGGTAGCTATCAAATCATTCTGATCACCTGTGAACTCAACCAGTGACCTAAGAATAGTTGCAACTCTAGAAATAGAAAAGCAACCACTTTTTGCAAGGTACGAGGTGCAGAGAAGTGAATCTGACGTGATATATGTGAAGAAAGACCGTGGAAACTGGCATGATATATTTCAGGGTGCTAAATGAGAAAAATATGCAGCCAAAAATACTTTATCCAATTAGGATGTCATTCAAAAGAGAAGGAGTAATAAAAAGCTTTCAGGACAAACAGAAACAAAAAGAATTTGTAATCACCAAACCTGCCCTACAAGAAATATTAAAAGGATCCTCTAAGCAAAGAGAGGGCCCAAAAGTAACATAGAACAGAAAGGAACAAAGACAGTATATACTAACAGTCACTTTACCAGTAATACAATGGTACTACATTCATATCTTTCAATAGTTACTCTGAATGCAAATGGGCTAAATGCTTCAATTAAAAGACTCAGGGTATCAGAATGGACAAAAAACCAAGACCCATCCATATGCTGTCTGCAAGAAACTCATTTTAGACCCAAAGGCACCTCCAGATTTAAAGTGAGGGGGTGGAAAATAATTTACCATGGTAATGGACATCTAAAGAAAGCTAGGGTGGCAATCCTTATATCAGATAAATTAGATTTTAAGCTAAAGACTATAATAAGAGATGAGGAAGCACACTATATCATACTTAAATGGTCTGTCCAACAAGAAGATCTAACAATTTTAAATATCTATGCCCCTAACATGGGAGCAGTCAATTATATAAACCAATTAATAACAAAATCAAAGAAACACATTGACAATAATACAGCAATAGTAGGGAACATTAACACCCTCCTTACTGAAATGGACAGGTCATCTAAGCAAAAGATCAAGGAAATAAAAGCTTTAAATGACACACTGGACCAGATGGACATCACAGATATACTCAGAACATTCCATCCCAAAGCAACAGAATACACATTCTTCTCTAGTGCACATGGAACATTCTCCAGAATAGATCACATCCTGGGTCACAAATCAGGTCTCAACTGATATCAAAGATTAGGATCATTTTTGCATATTTTCAGACCACAATGCTCTAATGCTAGAACTCAACCACAAGAGGAAAGCTGGAAAGAACTCAAATACATGGGAGCTGAAGAGCACCCTACTAAAGAATTAATGGGTCAACCAGGAAATTAAAGAAGAATTAAAAAAAAATACATGGAAGCAAATGAAAATGAAAACACAACAGTTCAAAATCTTTGGAACACAGCAAAGGTGGTCAAGAGAGGAAAATATATAGCAATACAAGCCTTTCTCAAGAAACAAGAAAGGTCTCAAGCACACAACCTAACCCTACACCTAAAGGAGCTGGAGAAAGAACAGCAAAGAAAGCCTAAACCCAGCAGGAAAGAGAAATCATAAAGATCAGAGCAGAAATCAATGAAATAGAAACCAAAAGAATACAGAACAAATCAACAAAACTAGGAGCTGGTTCTTTGAAAGAATTAATAAGATTGATAAACCCCTGGCCAGAATTATTAAAAAGAAAAGAAAAAGGACCCAAATAAATAAAAAAAAATCATGAATTAAAGAAGAAAGATCACAACCAAATCTGAAGAAATAAAAACAACACATTATGAGCAACTATATGCCAACAATTATGCAATCTGGAAGAAATGGATGCATTCCTAGAGACCTATAAACTACCAAAAGTGAACCATTAAGAAATGGAAAACCTGAACAGACCCATAACCAGTAAGGAACTGAAGCAGTAATCAAAAATCTCCCAAAAAACAAGAGCCCAGGGCCAGATGGCTTCCCAGGGGAATTCCACCAACATTTAAAGAATTAATACCTATTCTTCTGAAGCTGTTTCAAAAAATAGAAATGGAAGAAAATCTTCCAAACTCTTTCTATGAGCCCAGCATTACCTTGACCCCAAAACTAGACAAAGACCCCACCAAAATGGAAAATTACAGACTAATATCCCTAATGAACATGGATGTAAAAATTCTCACCAAGCTACTAGATAACAGGATTCAACAATACATGAAAAGGATTATTCACCATGACCAAGTAGGATTTATACCGGGTTGCAAGGGTGTTTCAACATTCCTAATCAATCAGTGTGATATGCTACATAAATATAAGAAAGGACTAGAACCATATGATCCTGTCAATAAATGCAGAAAAAGCATTTGACAAAGTACAGCATCCTTTCTTGATTAAAACTCTTCACACTATAGGCCAGAGCAAAAAGCCATATATGAAAAGCCTACAGCAAGTATCATTCTCAATGGGAAAACTGAGAGCTTTTCCTGTAAGGTCAGAAACAGGGGAGGGATATCCACTCTCACCACTGCTGTTCAACATAGTACTAGAAGTCCTAGCCTCAGCAACCAGACAACAAAAAGAAATAAAAGGCATCCAAATCAGCAAAGAAGTCAAAACTCTTATTCTTTGTAGATGACAGGATACTCTATGTGGAAAACCCAAAGACTCCACCCCAAAATCGCCAGAACTCATACAGGAATTCAGCAAAGCAGCAGGATATAAAATCAATGCACAGAAATCAGTTGCATTCCTACACACTAACAATGAGACAGAAGAAAGAGAAATTAAGGAGTCAATCCCATTTACAAGTGGACACAAAACTGTAAGATACCCAGGAAGAAACCAAATCAAAGAGGCAAAGGATCTATACTCAGAAAACTATAGAACACTCATGAAAGAAATTGAGGAAGACACAAAGAAATGGAAAAACGTTCCATGCTCATGAACTGGAAGAACAAATATTGTTAAAATATCTGTGCTACCTAGAGCAATCTATACATTCAATACAATTCCTATCAAAATACCACCAACTATTTTCACAGAGCTGGAGTAAATAATCCTAAAATTTGTATGGAACCAGAAAAGACCCCTAATAGCCAAAGGGATGTTGAAAAGAAAACCAACATCATAATTGTTGGCATCACAATTCTGGACTTCAAGCTCTATTACAAAGCTGTTATCATCAAGATAGTATGGTACTGGCACAAAAACAGACATATAGATCAGTGGAACAGAATAGAGAACCCAGAAATGGACCTGCAACTCTATGCTCAACTAATCTTCGACAAAGCAAGAAAGAATATTCAATGGAAAAAAGATAGGCTCTTCAACAAACAGCACTGGGAAAATTGGACAGCCACATGCAGAAGAATGAAAACTGGACCACTGTCTTACACCATACACAAAAACAGACGAAAGACCTAAATGTGAGACAGGAATCCATCAAAATGCTAGAGGAGAATGCAGGCAGCAACGTCTTCAACTTTGGTTGCAGCAACTTTCTAGACACTCTCCAAAGGCAGGGGAAACAAAGGCAAAAATGACTACTGGCACTTCACCAAGATAAAAAGCTTTGCAAAGCAAAGGGATAGTCAACAAAACCAAAAGAAACCCACAGAATGAGAGAAGATATTTGCAAATGTCTTATCAGATAAAGGGTTATTATCCAAAATCTATAAAGAACCTATGAAACTCAACACCCAAAGAACAAACAATCCAATCTAGAAGTGGGCAGAAAACATGAATGGATATTTCGGCAAAGAAGACATCCAGATGGTCAGCAGACACATGAAAAAATGTTCAATATCATTCAGCATCAGGGAAATACAAATCAAAGCCACAATGCAATACCACCTCACACCTTTGGAATGGCTAAAATGAACAACTCAGGAAACAACAGATATTGGTGAGGATGGGGAGAAAGGGGAACCTTCTTATACTGCTGGTGGGAATGCCAGCTAGTACAGCCACTCTGGACAACAGTATGGAAGTTCCTCAAAAAGTTAAAAATAGAGCTACCCCATGACATAGCAATTGCACTACTAGGGATTTAGCCCAAAGATACAAATGTAGTGATCCGAAGGGGCACCTGCACCCCAATATTTATAGAAGCAATGTTCACAATAGCCAAACTATGGAAAGAACCCAGATATCTATCAACAGATGAATGGATAAAGATGATGTGGTACATATATACAATGGAATATCACACAGCCATCAAAAAAATGAAATCTTGCCATTTGCAATGATGGAATGGAACTAGAGGGTATTATACCAACATACAGTACATCATCACTTTTTGATGTAATGTTAATGATTCATTATTTGTGTGTAAGACCCAGTGCTCATCACATCACGTGCCCTCCTCAATACCCATCACCAGGTTATCCCATTCTCCCACCCCCCTCCTCTCTTCTCTAACCTTCAGTTTGTCTCCCAGAGTCCAGAGTCTCTCATGATTTATCTCCCTCTCTGAATTCTTCCCATTCATTTTTCCCCCCACTTCCCTTATGGTCCTCTGCACTATTCTTTATATTCCACATACAAGTGAAACCATATGATAATTGTCTTTCTCTGCTTGACTTATTTCACTTAGCATAATCCCCTCCAGTTCCAACCATGTCACTGGAAATGGCAGGTATTCAACCTTTCTTATGACTGAGTAAGAATCCATTCCATAAGAGGCTCTTAATCATAGGAAACAAACTAAGGGTTGCTGGAGGTGGGGGATGGAGGGAAGGGGTAATTGGGTGATGGACATTAAGGAGAACATGTGATGTAATGAGCACTGGGTGTTATATAAGACTAATGAATCACAGAACTATACCTCTGAAACCAATAATACATTGTATGTTAATGAATAATACTTAAACTTACATTTAAAAAATGTTTAAAAAGAAAAAAAAAGTCTTTGTTTTCTGCCCCTTTACACACTGTCTTTTAATAACATCTTCCTTTCATCAGACCTTCGAAAGCAATGTTTTGGAACAAAGGAAGAGGAAAAATATCAGGAAGAAATGGAAGGGAGTAACCAGTTGTCATGTATATTGGTATCTGTAGTTTGACTTTTGAACAAAAGAATGTATTTTTAAATACAGGGTGGAATAAATTCAAAAGTCTATACTCAAAAATATCCATTTTTATGTATGTATTCCGAAGTCTATACTCAAAAATATCCATTTTTATGTATATATATACACATATATTTTTAAATGGTGTGTGTGTATATACATATACACCCATACATGCTTCTTTATGAACCAGAGATACAAAGCGTATGCCTAAGTATGTAAAGAACCATTCACAAAAATTTAGCCTTTATATAAGCATACATGGATTGTAAATGTGAAGAAAATGGTATATAATAAAAATGAAACATCTGGCCCTCCAGATATGCATTTTAATGAGTGCTTTAATGATAGCATGTGACTAATGGAACATATGGCCATGATATCAGTAAAGTATTGCTACAGAGAACTGGACAGATCTTTTGAACCAAATTTTATAGTATATAAATACAACTACAGTATTTTTCTAAACACACAAATTTAAAATCATTTTAAATTAAATAACTGCACAATCATTAATTGATTTACTAAGTTCATACATTAATCTTCATCCTAGGAGGAAACACGCACATGAAACACAAAACAAATACATCTTAATCTAAAATAACAATTTGAATGACTGCAATGCTCATCCTGGCCATTCTGCACCTACTTTGGCTTTCTCTCTGGATCGTGGAATTATTTTGAAAGCTGGTTGTGATCTAGATATAGGCTATAACAGAGAAGAAACTTATTCAAAACTCTCTAAGAGGCTTGCACAAACCTTCCCACCACTAAAGCTCTTGTTCTCACCTATAGCTTAACCCTCAAATCTTCAACCCTCTTTCAATAAAGAAAGTTCATTGCTTAGAGCAAACAACAAGCATTTTGTGTAGCACAAGGAGCCTATGAAATGGAGTTCTGTTGATGTACTGGCAAGATGCCATTTGATATAGTAACGTCATTCCCTAAACCAGGGACCACAATAGAAATGTCAAATCATGAGTGGAAGAGAACACTACGAGAGCTTATTTAAAGGCTTGTTTTGACTAACATGGAAGCAGAGTGTTTTGGGGGAAAGAGCAGAGAAAAACCTAGTGATGAGATGAATGTAGAGGCCATTCTGTCACTTTCCAACAAGGTCAATTTCTGAGGTTCAAATGCTCTATTTAGAACATGGGGTAATAGTCTACAGATTTGTTGGGGAATTAAAGGATCAGACAAATGTAAACAACCTAGATGTTAGCTAAGGCCTCTCTGCCCCAAAATTCCTATGTCTATGCATGTGGCTTAACACCCTACACAACCCAGAAAGAAACTCAACCCATGATGGTGTATAAAGGAAAACAAAAACAAATATGCACGCTAAGTATTTGGTGATCTTAGTGCTGTTACTGGTACCCTTAGTGGGGCCACAAGTTGGTAGAGTGTGTCAACTCTCAATGTCACTGGCTTTCCCTCTTTTCTCTACCCTGCCCATCTCTATCTTCTCTTCACTATTCCTTTTTCCAGAAATCTCTCTCCTTTTCTTTTCCTGAGTAACTCTGCCTCCTTCTCTGAAGCTTGGGTACCTCCTGACCTTCAGACTCCAGAGAGATACATTTACACCAAAGCTTAAATGTAAGTCACTAGAATCAGGGCTGTACTCTCTCCATAAGAAACTCTGGTAACAGCTGCTCAAGGAGTAAAATTTCGCCAACTTCTCACAGTTAATTACTATTATTACTGGCTAAAATAAAGCTTGATCACTTGGAACCTCCAGAACAATGACAATCAGGGAAGATAATGAGATTAATTCCACAGCAATTATTTCACACTCAAGGCAATATTCAATTATATATCAAGGCCTATGAAATATTATCACTTTCTATTTTTCCAATACCCAAGGCAATTTGAGTAGAAGTGTAGACCCCTTTGTGATCTGTGACGTAACTCTCAGAGGCATGGGCATTCTTTCTGAAGATTTAACATTTGGGGGCTTTCACATTTGTGATACTCTGAAAAATTAAAGTAAGTCTCTTCTGCTTCATCTGGATGAACACTTTATGAACAATTATGTGTCAAGTGATCATCTGTGGTAGAAACGTTCAGTCTTTTAGTGAATTGATAAACTTATCTATGTTCCCTCATAGTATAAAAATGATAATAGTTGTTACCTATCTGCTTCTGGGACTCAAACTCAAAAGAACTGTTAAATTTGTTTACAAGTGGCAATTCTCTGTAGCAATGATTTTTCATAGATGAAATTCTTCTTGTTCTTTTATTTATATTAAGGCTTTGATTTGACATCATTAACATGATATAGTGAAGCAAAGTAAATACTATAATTGTAGTGGGTCAGTGGGAAAAAAAAGGAGGTAGAATTAATACAGAAATTATACATTCCCAGTAGTATCAAACAAATGCATACGCATGTTTTAGAAAAACTTATGGTTTCAGCAGAAGGAAATCAGCAGTAAATGACTTGTTCATGGCATTTAAAAAAACTATTTGAGCATAAATCAAGTTTCTTGGTTATACTTTAAATTCAGAGGAGACTGGTCTTTGGAAGGTTCTGGGTAAATATAAAGCCTGAAGTAGCAAAGATTTAAAGTAATTAATGCCATTATGTATTACTTATACAAATATACATTTTCTATATTTAGCATATACGGACTATACTGACTCTTCTTTGTAGTTTAGAATCAATCCATTTAAATATCCAAATATCCAAAAATATCACGTAACCATGCACACTGAACCTCTATGATTAAGAAGATGAAGGACAAAAATTAGATCATGAGCAACACTGAGAAATTCTGCAAACAAACAGTTTGGGTCCTGAGATTGTCTAGACGTGTTACTTGGTTAGGCTAGGTCCCTAGTTATTCAACCAAAAACTAATCTAGGTGCTGCTGTGAAGGTATTTCCTAAATGTGATTAAAGTCCATAATCAGTTCACTTCAAATAAGAGAGATTACCCTAGATAATCTGGCTGAGCCTCATTCAATGGTTGAAAGGCTTTATGAGTGACACCGAGGCTTCTGTGATTAAGAAGAAATTCAGCCCATGGATAGCATTTTACTGCCCAGCTCCAGCCGGCCCTTCCTAATATCCTGGGCCGCGGACTTGCCTGACCACCCCTCATAACTGCATACGCAACTCCTTGCCATACATCTCTTAATGTACATCTCCTGATGGTTCTGCTTCTCTGGTGGAACCAACTAGATACAGGACCTTAATAACTTGAAGGCATGCAGGTGTTCAGCAATTATATGGAAATGATACCAAATAAAAATGTAAATGCAGCAGAACTTTGTAGGTATTTGAAAACTAACCTCTCAAATTTTTTAACTCTTAACTTTTAAAAAATTGCTGAAACTGTTAAACCTATATATAAATACTTGAAGGGAAAAAGTGCATTTGTTTTCAGTGATTTTTTTAAGTGTTCTCTACTTCTTATAAAGGAACATTATGAATCATAAAACTGGGAAAGTTTCAAACAATTGTTATAAATGTCATTAAATGAACAGGAAAGATATTGCAGTGTAGGGAAACTCCAGTACTACACAAAGTCTTGCCAAATGGCCACTAGTGGTGAGAACCAGCATGATGCTCCAAACCATCATAGAGAACCATCTCAGGGGTAACAAGTACAGAGAACAAGCAAGATCTGCCACTCTAGTAGAGACCATGAAGGCCAGAATGAATGTGGATTTGGGAGCCTCCCATTTCACAAACCTCATTGTCAACCTGGCTCCTGATACTTCCAGATCATGTAACCAGCCCTCAATAAATCCCTCCATCATTCTGAAGAGGATCACAGAGAGTGAGAAGAAATACAAAAACCAGAGGCTTTCTCACCAACATACTGAGCCACCATAAACAGGCTATGTAGACTGGAAAAGACTTTCAAACTCTGTATTAATTACCAAACTTGGAGAATTGTTTTTAACCTTGTGGTCATACATAAAAGTGTTCTGGGTTCTTTTACTGAAAGAACTGAAAGCAAAGTACTAGTGGTGTCAAATGATTCCCCAAAACCTGTTCCTCAGATAGTATGCAGGAACATACTGAGAGGTGTTGTTTGCTTGTCTTACAACGATGAGAAGAGGGGGGAATTTATTTAAGGATGAGTTAGAACAGAAAGATAATGGAAGGGAATGTATGGCATCTGTTCTTTTCCAAATATGGACTAAATTTTAATCATTGAGGCTTTTAGGGTTGAGAGCCAAAAACTGATGGAAATATTCACAAAAGATCTTGTGAAACTGACTACAAGCAGAATTTCTTTGGTACCCAAGTGATAAAATGTAGCATAACATTAAAAAAATGAGTCTTCATGCTAAATGTTTATAATCAGGAATTGAGGCTCTGAATTCTTTTCAGACCTCAAACGTTCTGACATAAAGCAAACCTGGAGGGAGGAAAAGGCAAAGAGGATCTCAACCAATCCAGATTGACCCCCTAAGACAACTGCAGTCCTGTAAGAATTAACACCAGGCTCTTTAGAGAGGAAGAAATGAAGCTTCATATCGGAATTCTCAAGCCTTTTGTGGTAGAACTGTCCTGAAGTTTGGCTTTAGCCTCATTACTTAACCAAAATCTGCCCTATGGCCCCAGCCATCAAAAGGTGAAGAGTCAAATACTTGAGTGTTTGCCATTTCAGACATCCCTGATCCTGTTGTGATAATTGTGTCATCATGTATGTTACCATTATACCATTAATGACTCAGAATTTGAGTCATTAATATGAATAAGACATGTTCAGATTTATTATTACCTTAACTGTTCTTTTCAAACACTGGTAAAATTTGGAATTAAAATTTGGAATTAAAATTTGTTTACATGTTTGCCATATTGAAATTCTATGTCAAATGACATATAAATGTACACTTATTATTGCAAGATTAAAAACACTGCTACAATGGTGTGCTTTCAAAGCTTTAATTCAATGTACAAAAAAAATATTAAGAACCTTGAAATGGTTAAGTAATTAGGAAAACAGATTGACTGCTAATATGAATGCTAAGAGAGACTGCACAAGCTTGCTACTTTTTTTTTTAAAATATTTTATTTATTTGACAGAGAGAAATCACAACTAGGCAGAGAGGCAGGCAGAGAGAGAGGAGGAAGCAGGCTCCCTGCGGAGCAGAGAGCCCGATGCGGGGCTCGATCTAAATATTTTATTTATTTGACAGAGAGAAATCACAACTAGGCAGAGAGGCAGGCAGAGAGAGAGGAGGAAGCAGGCTCCCTGCGGAGCAGAGAGCCCGATGCGGGGCTCGATCCCAGGACCCTGGGATCATGACCTGAGCCGAAGGCAGAGGCTTTAACCCACTGAGCCACCCAGGCGCCCCACAAGCTTGCTACTTTTACAGAGACTCGTGCAGTAACAAGATGGCAAGCAGTAATTTTCACCTCCTCGCGTCCTGGTATTAACGCTCTCTTGTAGTACTTCCCCTACTGAATAAAACTGACCACTGTAAATAATAATCACATGGTGTGTTTTCTAGGGCTATGTCCAAATAGACGTTGAGGCTGCTACCTTGCTCTCTCTTGAGTCACCTGTTTTGAAGAAACCAGCCACCATGTTGTGAGGACACATAAAGAGCCTGTGAAGAAGCACATATAGGGAAAAATGCGCTTCAAGCCAACAACCAGCACCAGCCAGTCAGTCATTTGTGTGAGTCAACTTGGAAGTAGGCCCTCCAGACCTGGCTAAGGTTTCAGATGATGGCATCCCTGACCAGTATCTGGACTGCAACCTCAAGACCCTGACCCAGAATGTCCAAGAGAAGATAGTAAGTCTCTTACCCACAGAAACTGGGGATAGTAAACGCTTGCTGTTTTAAATCACTAAGCTTTGGGGTAACTTCTGATACAGCAATACATTACTACTACAGATAAAATACTTCTTACCCTAATAATTATTTCTAATTAATAATAAAAACAGACTAATAGAGATTAGATTTTAATATATTTCTAATCTTTGTAGAATTGTTTCATGTACTAGTATTTACCACAATAAATAATATAGCTTTTAAGAATGATGCTTTTCTATTAGTTATTTAATTATATTTAGGCTTCAAATATTTCAAGAAAAGGACTTAGTCTGCAATCTTCATGTTCTGAAAGGAGGAACCACAAATAAAATGGTAACTCTCCATCTTCAGAATTTCTACAGAAGAAAAACTTCCAAAATTGTGTGTAAAAACATGCATGATAAATTTTTTGATTCATTCATAATGAAAATCATGAATAAAAAAACATATTAAGGAAAAGTGAAGTACCCCAAACACATTCTGTTCCCGTTAACCATACCGGGCATACTGCACAAAACAAGGCTTCATTAAGATTTAAGAAAAAACAAAAACAAATTTTTTTATAGTTCTGAAAAAAAAAGTTAAAAAATAAAAAAGTTAAAAATGCCAACAAAAAGCTCTCAACTGCCAAACATTTTCCTTGGCTGAAAAATAAAGAATTTTTGAGATTTGACAAGGTATGAAACTTAGGTCCAAAGTTCTTTCTAGGAAACACGTTGCTGAACATCTTTCTTCTCAATCATATCATATTGTATCATATCATATCATATCTACTATGTTATATTATGTTATAATTATGTTTATTTTATGAATATATGAATTAAACTGTTAAGGGTTTTATTGAATACGCTATGTATATATGTATACTCAGAAATATACAAATATTCTGGGTATATTTGTATGTAATCATAGAACAGAACAGTACAGCAAAATTACTAGCCGTAAGAGAAATACGATGACCCCTCTTATCATTCTTCTATCACAAATACTCTATATGACATTCAAGATTTGAGAACTGTTTTATAATTTTTTATATAAGATATTCTAGCAAAAAGAACACTGTTCTTATATTGTAAGTCAGCTTGAACAACAAGAGCCTTAATATTGTACTTTGCAGATAATAATACCCACACAAGAAGACTTATTAACAACCTCGTTTGCAAAGAAAGTACTTTGAGGACACGAGAACTTACTGTAGTAAGCCCCCAGGTGGATCTTGAGACCACAAGTATTTCTCACATGATGCCTGCTTTCTATATTTTTCATTCTTCTCCAGGAAAAATGCCGAGTGATTTGTATGCATGGAAAACTGAGCTATAGATGGAAATCAAGAGAATATTCTGTTATATTTAAAGACTTCTTTAGTATAAGGTTACTCCTTTGGAAGAGATAACGGTGAGACTCTTCTGTTCCTCCTTAAACTCGCACCCACTAACTATAGCATCCACCGCTGGGTCTTGCCTGTAGCAATTATTGTTGTGGTGTTGTAATAGTGATTTTCTATTTCCTACCTTCCTTCCGCACTTATTAAATGAACTTCTATAAAGAAGTGTTGTCCCTTCTATACCACTTATATAGTTTTTCAAGTATTTATTTATATCAGCATGGACTCATGGATGTTTATTTTATTCTTTGGGTTAACTTCAATTGTACTTAACTAACTTTTGTGGGTTTTTTTTTTTTATATTTTATTTATTTATTTGACAGAGAGAGAGATCACAAGCAGGCAGAGAGGCAGGCAGAGAGAGAGGGAGAAACAGGCTCCCCACTGAGCAGAGAGCCCGATGCGGGGCTCGATCCCAGGACCCTGAGATCATGACCTGAGCCGAAGGCAGAGGCTTAAACCGCTGAGCCACCCAGGCGCCCCTTTTGTGGGTTTTTTTAAAGTTCAGTGTTAAAGGCACCTGGACTGGGAAGACCCAATACATTTGCTTAAGTCAAAATTCTGAAGCCAGTGTAGGCCCAACCATGTAACAGACTTCATTACAGAATTCTGCCTTAACATGTATGTTTCTTGTGTGTGTTCTATACTAGATTTGCTTGTAGATGCTCAATAAATGTCAAATAAATTAGTAGTTGCTTAAAACCGAATATTTATTAAGCCCTAAAGGTATAATAGATAACTATGCTGAATAAAGGTTATGTCCCTGCCTTATAAACATTACAGAGTTTACATTTTCACAGGCTTTTACTCCATCATGGTACATATGATCAAAGGGCATGGAGTTTCTTTCCAGAGCGCAACTTAATACCATGGTTGTATCATACATCAAGATATTAATCTTAAGCCCTTGGTTAAAATGGAGTCTGTTAAGCTTCTGAACTGTAAATTTATGAACAAATTTGGGAGAGATACTTTAAGACCTATTAAAGTATCTATTAAAGACCTACTATTGTGTCCCTCCTTAAACGTCTTATTAATTTTACCCACTACATTTACTCTTCCAGACTAAATAATGGTAAAATTATAAATCTCTTTAGGAAAATGTACTAGCCTGACACGGTATAGAGATTTAGGTTGAAAATTTTTCAAAAAATAAGTCCAAGTCTTTTCTGTTACTTGGGTGTTTTCATTAAAAACATGTAAGTGGTTTTGCCTACATTATCCAGGAAAGGATAGTTGAATGACCTGGATATAGCATTATATGCTTTGCCAACATTTCAAAGGTGAATTTCAGCATTAGGATATATTTTATGATATGAACACTTTCTTCTCTGATAAAGCCACACTATAATGAATATTCAAAGTATTTAAACTACTTTCTCTAATGCCATTAAAAAGAGCTAATGAAAAATACTGAGTTCAGATTCTAAATCAGAATCATGCCTAAATTGGGAGGAGAAAGAAAGAAGGAATGTTTTCCCACTGATGTTTTCCAAGAATTGTTTTATAACATAAAACACATTTAAAGCTTCTTGGAAATGCTGGAGCATGGGGAGTCAATATTACAAATCTAGGTCAAACAAGAGACACTAATTAAAATCAAAACTTATATGGAAAGGTATTAGTTACACTTTCATGTTTAAAATAATTTATCAATTTCATGTTTTATCACCTAAGGAAAAAAATGGACAAAATTTGCATTAAAAGGCCAAAGTTTATGTACACCATTTTCCATGAGATTAATAACACATATTAACCCTTTTGAAAACGTTACTATTTGCACTGCATTGGACACACAGCTTTTGTTGAGTCCACATGGAGAAGCGGAGACAACAAAATGTGTATGAGTTCGTAAAACTATTATTTATAAACCTGCTTTTTTTTTTTAAGATTTATTTATTTGACAGATAGAGATTACAAGTAGGCAGAGAGGCAGGCAGAGAGAGAAGGGAGGAAGCAGGCTCCCAGCTAAGCGGAGAGCCCGACGCGGGGCTCGATCCCAGGACCCTGGGATCATGACCTGAGCTGAAGGCGGAGGCTTTAACCCGCTGAGCCACCCAGGCGCCCCTATAAACCTGCTTTTAAAGGTTAATAAGTAACAAGGAGAGATTGATGAAATTAAGTTAAAAAAATGCCCATAATGTAAATGTAAAAAGTAAAAACTGAGGTAGCATGGAGGGAATAACCTCATGCTTAGAATAATTTTAGGGAGATGTCCCCAAAGTATAAACATTATATTAGACATCTGTCCAACTTTAATTTACCTGGGACATTTCTGACTAAGTTATCTGAACAACTCCAAGATTGGGAGTTGGGAAGAAAGTGATCAATTAGCACTGCTAAAAAATTTTTTTCCTGACCCAAGATATGACACTACTCACTGTGCCTAAATTCTTAAACTCCATGTTGGTAAAATGAAATTATACCAACTTGCTTTTCAGTGTTATTGTGAAGGTTATCCAATAAGACGCACAGCATTTTAAGACACTGAAATGAGCTCCCCTGCAATAAAGTCAAATACCAGTATCTGTTCCCAAGAGACATGGTAGATTTTTCTCTTCTGGGAGATTTTCTGAAGTCATTTGTCCTGAAAGTTTGCAACATCTGCTGGTCTGAAAGGAGAGTATCGGATTAAATTTCTCCACATCCTTTTCAGCTTTATTCTTTTATAAATTACATGTTGCTTTCATGTAACAGTTCTCAGTAAGGTTCGATCGGTGATAACATGCTCTATCATCCACTCTTGCCTCTCCAAATCATTTTTCAGATTGCAGCCGTAATGATCTTTTCAAAACACAGGTGTAAAGACATCATACACACCCCCTTTTAAAAGCCCTTGAATGCCTTTCCTTTGTGTTTAGGACAAAGACAGAACACCTTAATGATCCACAAAACCCATCACAGTGAAGAGCTGTATGGTCTGAATCCTATGTTTATACCATCCTCTTCCCAAATTCTCTCCACCTGCCTTTTGTCAGTGCCCCTCACCAGCCTCCCTCCCACCCCAGAGCAGGGCCCAACATATACTTCCCTCCTATCCTCTCCAAGTTCATACCTACTCACTCCTTTTTACTTGTCACTTCCTTTAAAATGTCTAATCTAAAATCCAGAGCACTGTGCTTACTACTTGATAGCACTTATGACTATTGCAAATCAGATTTTTGCATGTGCTTATTTCACCGCTCGCTGTCTCATCCACTGGACTGTGTACCTATCAAAATCCATGACGTGCTGGAATCATATTGTGTCCCAGGGCCTACACAGTGCCTTATCCAAGGAAGGCTCTCAGTACACTTTTTTTGAATAAATAATATTTGCCTAAGTCATTTCTATATTCCCTTGTAACTGAAGGCGGTCAAGTGCCACTGCCTGGAGAAGAAGTTCTCTATCTGCATGACCTCTGTACACATGACAAATAAGCAAAGCAATATAATGGCAATGATGCCAGTAGCTATTCCAGATCTTCCTTTCAATAAGCTAGTTTTTACAAACTCAACTTCTTTTCGAGTCTGGCATCTTTATTGAGAACATAAGCCACCCTTGATCTCAGCAAGCAATGGAAATGCAGGGATGATCAGCAGCCACGGCAGAAATGCATTAGTAGGTCTCAGAGTTGCCCCTCAAAGGACAACAGTCCAGCCTGCTAAAAGGACTAACCTAGTTTCCAATCATCCTATATTATGTGCTAATGCTTTCCTCTACCCTATTTAATCCTCTTGTGGGATAATGTTATTCATTTTAGCTTCCTATTGCTAATGTCCTCTGGGCACCTTGTTTCTTTAAGGGTAACAGAAAACAGCTAAAATTCTTATCAAAGGTATTCTGAGCAGTGTGTGCTTTCTGCCTCTATGAAAATAAAACCCATCCTTAAATGTTAGCACATCTTTAAATATATAAGCTATCAAGGAGGAAACAAACATCCCAGTGAGCCACCTCTCAAAGGAAATATTTGGGCTACATGAATTAAATGACCTCAGAGCGCCTCTCTGAAGTAGAATAAAAACGAAAGCAAATGTGTATTGGTTGAAGCCCCAGAAACGTGGCAGGAAGGAGTCCTTGATTCTCTTTTGGTGGAGAAAGCATTCATTCTACCCTTGAGCAAGGTGGCTTCTTTGGGCCTCTGTTATTCTCTTGAATAACACAGATATTCATTCTCTCATTCTCTGTTTTTCATCCTGTGCTGTTATCCCTAATTAGTTTTATTTTTCCTAGATCTACTAATATTATTAACATGTAACATGTGTTAATTTAAGTTTAAAGTGTACAATTCAATGACTTGATATACATGTATATTGTGAAGGGATTACCACAATTAGGTTAATTAATAACCTCCATCCCCTTACATAACTACCATTTTTGTGTATGTGGTGAGAAAGAAGATTTAAGATATACTCTCTTATCAACTTTCAAATATATAACACAATATTGTTAATTATAGTCATTATATTGCACATTAAATTCCCAAAACTTACTTATCTTATAGCTAGAAGTTTGTACCCTGTGATGAACCACTTCCCGTTTCTCCCTTTTCTCAGACCTTGGCAACCACCATTCTACTATTTCTTTGAGTTCAACTTTTTTATATTCCACTTGTAAGTGAGAACATACAGTATTTGTCTTCCTCTGTCTGTCTTATGTCACTTACTTCCCTCAAGGTCCATCCAAGTTACCACATATGGCAAGATTTCCTTCCTTTTTACGGTAGAAGAATATTCCAGTGTGTGTGCATATCACAGTTTCTTTACCCGTGTATCTGTTGATGGGCCAACTTAGGTTGTTTCCAGGTCATGGCTATTACAAATAATGCTGCAGTAAACTAGGGGTGCCCATCTCTCTTAGAGGTAGTAGTTCCATTTTCTTCAGATATATAACCAGAAGTGGGACTGCTGGATCATGTGGTAGTTCTATTTTTAATTTTTTTAGGAACCTCCATATTGTTTTCCATAGTGGCTATACCAATTTACATTCAATAGTGCACAATAGTGCACCAGAGGTCTCCCTTCTCCACAACCTTGTCAACACTTGTTATATCTTGTCTCCTTGATAACAGCCCTTCTAACATGCAAGAGACGATGTCTCCTTGTGGTTCTGATTTGCATTTCCTGGATGATCAGTGATGTTGAGCATCTTTTCATTTATTCGTGGGCCATTTTGTAGGTCTTTTTTAGAAAGATGTCTATTCAGTTCCTCTGCCCATTTTTAATGGATTGGTTGCTTTTTCTGTTCTTGAGTTATATAAGCTCCTTATATATGTTGGACATTAACTCTTTATCAGATAAATGGTCTGCAAATATTTGCTTCTATTCCATAAGGTGCCTTTTCATTTTGGTGATCACTTTTTTGTTGTGCTGAAGCTTTTAGTTTGATGTGGTCCCACTATTTTTTTTTTAATTTTTGCTTTTGTTGCTTACACATTTGACATCATATCCAAAAAATTTTTGCAAAGGCCAATGTCCAGGCACTTTTTTTCCCCAAGTTTTCTTCTAATTTTTCAGTTTGGGGTCATGCATTTAAGATTTTAATACATTTTAAGTTAATTTTTGTGACTGGCTTAGGAGTCCAATTTCAATTTTATTTATTTATTTATTTATTTATTTATTTATTTATTTATTTATAGAAAGGCAGGTGGCAGAGGGGCAGAGAGAAAGGGAGAGAGTCTTAAGCAGGCTCCCTGTCCAGCACAGAGCCCCACACAGGGCTTGATCTCCCAACCCTGAGACCATGACCTGAGCTGAAATCAAGAGAAGGACACATGCACCCCCAATTTCATTTTTTTCCATGCAGTTATCCAGTTTTCCCTGAACCATTTATTGAAGAGAGTATCCTTTTTCTATTGAGTCTTTTTTTTTTTTAAGTTTATTTATTTGACACAGAGAGAAACAAAGAGCATGAGCAAGGGGGAGGAGGCAGAGGGAGATAGAGAAACAGACTCTGTGCTGAGTAGGGAACCCAAATTGGGGATCGATCCCAGGATCCTGAGATCATGACCTAAGCTGAAGGCAAAGGCTTAGCCAACTGAGCCACCCACATGTGCCTCTATTGAATCTTCTTGAGTCTCTTCTCAAATATTAGTTAACTATATGTATGTATGTTTATTTCTGGGCTCTCAGTTCTCTTCTATTGGTTTGTGTGTCTGTTTTTATGCTGGTACCATAATGTTTTGATTACTACAGCTTATAGCAAAGTTTCAAACAGGAAGTGTGATGCCTTTAGCTTTGTTCTTCTTTCTCAAGATAACTTTGCCTCTGTAGGATCTTTTGTGATACAGTATAAATTTTAGGATTTCTTTTTCCCTATTTCTATTACAAATGTCATTGGAATTGATAGGGATTGCACTGAATCTACAGATTTCTTTGAGTAGTATGGCCATTTTAATAATACTATTCTTCTGATCTATTAACATGGGATATCTTTCCATTTATTTATGTATTCAATTTCTTTCATCAGTGTCTTGTAATTTTCAGCCTTTTATCTTCTTGGCTAAATTTATTCCTAAGTATTTTATTGGTTTTGATACTATTATAAATCTAATTATTTCATATATCAATTTTTCATGTGGCTCTCCTAGACTGTAAGATACTTGTGGGAAGCGTATTATTCAAATTTGTGTATGTAGGCTCAAAAGACATTTATTTAATTAATGAATCGATCTAAAATCATTGATAGCTATGGGATGCCTGGGTAGTTCAGTCAGGTAAGCATCTGCTTTCAGCTCAGATGATAATCTCCTGGGATCTAGCCCACATCAGGCTCCTTGCTCAGCAAGAAGCCTGCTTCTTCCTCTGCCTGCCACTGCCCCTGTTGTGCTCTCTCCCTCTCTCTCTCTCTGACAAATAAATAAATAAGATCTTTAAAAAAAAAATAAAAGATCATTGATAGCTACGAATCTAATAATAGTTATTATGCCAGGAACTAATTTAAGTACTTACACATGTTAACTACTCTGTCTTCTATCTTGTAGCTAGATACTCAGCAATGTATTCACTATGATCAAAGAGCAGGCTTTCTCTATTGGTGAAGGCCACTCATGCTCTTTCAGTTTTTAAAGGGCTGTATATGGATATTCAAGCATACACTCAAATAAAACCAAATAAATAAGAGTGTGACAAATACCCCAACCAAACTGCCCATGCACCCCCATGTCACAATATGTAAGGTATCTAGCTCGATGCCCCAAAGAATACTAAAATGAGTAAGATCTGTCTCATTCTCCAAAAAGCTCTTAACTTTTAGAGGGCTGATAAAAATCTGATGTTCCCCTCTTTTTTACTCCCTCCACCAGCACCTTTTTCTTATGGGACTCCTAAAATGCTTTCAGTCAATTTTATACAATTAGGAAAGAAATTAGAGGCTTTCTTTCTGGGGAAACTGACTACCCAACAGAAAAGACTTCAGAAATTATTTTGGGAGTGTCCTGGTGGGAGAGCCCGACCACACATCCAATCACCTTGTGGCAAGGTCCACAAACTGGTAAATGTGTTCCGAGAAACAGAGTTCCTAGTAATTTTCTTTAAAATTAAGCAGCCAGAAACCACCAGACAGGAAAGATATGTTTTAGCTTGGAAGGCAGAAACTGAATAAACAGAAAAAAAGAAACACAGAGAAAACAAAAGGAAACTCTAAAACACTTAAATTCATTTTGTTAAAAAGGTAAGAACAGACGCTACGGCATACACAAAACAAGCAAAGGATGTTCTGCTACCAATAAAAGAAAATTAAAAGTAGGATTAAAAAAATAAACCCTTTAACATGTAAAAGAAGCATAACTTTTCCTCCACCCTCTTAAGGTCTATCACTGGGCCTGAGAATTAAGTTTGCACTAGAGAGATTAATAGGAAAAAAGTATACAAATTGTATTTTTCCAAGTATATGAAAGCCTCAAGGCCCACAAAGTGGTTAGGCCTACATGCTTATATGCTAGGATGAACAAAGAATAGTGAAATAGTGAAAAGAGTAACTAAAATACCCAGGAAGGCTAAAGGAAGGTAAGAGCTATTTTAACAGTATTTATTTGTCCAGATTCTTTTCAGTCTTGACTCCTGTCTCTGGTGACAAGAATGCTGAGGAAGAGTATCTTTCACACAGGAGTTTTATCTTCTCTTTTTAGGGGGAAAAAGGGGAGGGGTCATAGTGCCTTTCTTACATCTGTCGTTTCCTAAGTGCCTTTAACTCAAGAGTGTCAATATACCAAACTGGTGTACTCTGGGGCAGGGGGTTCTGAAACCTCTCAAATGGGAGCATTGAAAAATGAAGTATAAAGTAGAAATAAAATACAGAGATATTGAAAATACAAAGATGTGAAATTTTATTAATTGAAACAATCCAAGGAATCCAGCATCTTAACAGTTCCAAGGGCACCTGGGTGGCTCACTCCATTAAGTGTCTGCCTCAGACTCAGGTCATGAAATCAGGGTCCTGGGATAGAACCCCACATGGGGCTCCTTGCTCAGCAGGGAGTTTGCTTCTCCCTCTCCCTCTGCCCATCCCACCAATTCATTCTCTCTCTCTCAAATAAATAAATAACATCTTTAAAAATAAAAATAGTTTCAGAAATTGAAACAGAAGATAGCAGATTACCAAAAGATAAACTAAGAGTATTTTCCAGAACTGAAAGGCATGTATTTCTAGGTTTAAGGGACCCACAGACAAGTCCTACATCAAACCATATCATATAAGATTCATGAATAATAGGTAAAAAGGATAGATTTTAAATATCATCAGAGAATAAAAAAAGAAATCCTCATCTTTTACAAAGGATTTTTAAAATGATCCTTGAATAAAGCTGTTAATAAAAATAATGAAAAGATAATCATTGTAACATCAGACTTCCCAACTTTATCACTGGAAGCTGAAAATAACAGAACAATGCATTCAAAATTTGAAAAAAAGGAATTTCTACCCTAATGCTTAAACCCAGTCAAACTACCAAGTGTGAAAATAGGACAAAGATATTTTAGGTCATAATAAAAGTAAGTAAAAGTGCATACTATGGGTGCCTGGGTGGCTCAATGGGTTGAGCCTCTGCCTTTGGCTCAGGTCATGATCTCAAGAGTCCTAGGATGGAGCCCCACATCAGGCTCTCTGCTCAGCAGGGAGCCGGCCTCCCCCTCTCTTCTCTGCCTGCCTCTCTGCCTACTTGTGATCTCTGTCAAATAAATAAATAAAATCTTTAAAAAAAAAAAAGTGTGTACTATGAGTCCTTTCCCAGGAATCGACTAAAGGATGCCTCAAACAAAGGAGTAAATCAGGAAAGATAAAGATATGCACTGCAGGAAAACAGAGCCTCAAGGAGGAGAGAGGGGGTGGGGGAGGGGATTCTTAGCAGGACAGCTGTGCCACCAGCCTTGGCCCAGCCAGTCCTCATTACAGCAGGACCAAGGCCTCAAGAGACCTATCTCCAAGAAGAAACAAACGTGACAAAATCCTAGTATGTTTGAAATTATTCAAAGGAGTTTGTGAAAAACAACAAAACCAGAATAGCAGTAACTGTTGAAGAAATGAAGACCCAAACTCAAAATTTAGAAATAAGTCTTGTCATTAAGAAGAACAGCATTCAAGAAGAGAAAAGAGATGCTCACCAGCCAGAGGCTGAAACCATCCCATCCCAGATTCTCCGCACAGCAGAGTGTGATTTGTTTTGTTTTGTTTTGTTTTGTTTTGTTTTAGTGTACTCGAATAAAACCTAAGGTCTCTTTCAGGGATTGCCTTGGAACTGGCAGGATCTCCAGATCCAGAGGAAATTTCAGAGCATAGGACTTGTAGGTTTAAGTAAACAATTTCAAAATGGGCATTTGAAGGTGGTGTGGACAACAAACATTCTCCAAAGGACCCTAGAGTCTGTTCCAGCAGAATGTTTAGAGTATGCTGAGACTGGGCACTCATTAACCAGGTCATACAGCATGATTTTACAGCATGGCCCTTCCTCAATGTTAATTAGAAAAAAGCAAAAGTTAATGCAAGAAAAGATGTACAATTACAATACTCAAATGTCTCAATTATGAATATTTACATGACCATTATAATGATTCAACTATTCTCAACAAAAATTGTAATACGAGCATATGGGGGAGGGTCTGTGTGTGCGTGTGTGTTAGCAGTAGGGATATGGATTAGTTGGTGCATAGGGTAGCGAAATCCTCTTCTTTAGCATGAAATAAACAGAAAATATCTAAAACTTTAAAAACCAACAAATCAATATAATAAGCATGCAATTCAGAAATATGGAGGCAAACACCAGAAGGAATAGCTGAAAGAGTTGAATGTGGTTGCCTCTGAGCAGCAGGAGTTAGAAGCTTTTCCGTTATAGGCCAAGTATTACTTTTTATTTTTAAAATTACTCACTCACTACTTTAATCATGATTAAATTTAAATTTTAATGGGAATGCAGAAGTAGAGTAGTCAGGGAAAGTTTATCCATTTTATCCAGAAGATCTCCTTGGGTTACTAAATGTGTAACCTTCAGCTTCTAGTCCTCAGCTTTGTAGGCTCAAAAAATGTAATTTCATCAGCACCTAAAAAAATACCTCTTAGAGAAGCAGTGAAAGTCAATCACACTCATAAGTGTAATAATTGAGGATGAGGCCCCACTGTCCTAGTAACCAACATGCCTATGTCTATAAAAATGGTGCATTCTTTTTCTTTGGTAAAGCAACATGGTTAAGTAAATGAGAGTCACTGGTTTCCACTGAGAAAAGACTGAGAAGGTCCAGAAGCCCATGTGCTTACTGCAAAATCTCCCTCTAGAGAGATACCTAGGAAATTACATGGGTAGAAGGTTGCTTGGAACCAAAACTACACACATGCAATGAACTGAGTATTTAATGACCTCATCCTAAACTGTCAGAATGATTCTGTAAGGCCGTGCTATTATCCACTGACTTGAATATTCAAATTATTTTCTTATTCTAAGAATAAGAAACCAATCCTCAGAAAATTAAATAGTTTACCTAAGACCACACAGCTAGCTGGGATTTGAATCTAGATTGGTTTGATTAATAAGACTTCTGCTGTACCACATTTCTGTCCCCAAAATTAACAATGAAATGCGTGATCCAAGGACTAACTCTTCTTACTTAAGCACTTTTTTCCTTTTTGTAATGAACAGGACTTTAACAAACCCGTTTTCTAAATACATCGGGTTAAAAATGAAAGAAAACAAGGAGATTAATATTTAATGAATGCCTATTACATAAGGCTTTGTGCTAGCCATTTTTTAATTCTTATCCACCTATTTTTAAAATAGTGTGTTTATTAAGTGCATTTACGAGTCTTTACCTATTTCTCCATACTTTATTTATTACATGTAAACGGCAGTTATTTTGTGTTATTAAACTAGACCTGGAAATTTGCATCGCTGTATTTCAGAAATTTTGTTGGCATTTTTACTTCTGTGAAGTTAATTGCATAAAAACATGTCCAAAAGGTCTAATGTATCTCCAATGAGTAATGCCACAGTCATTTCAGAAAATGAAAATGGAAGTAATAACACATCATATTCTGTTACCACCATTGCTCTAAAGCCAGATTTTAATGAGCCCAACTCTATAATCTGCCTGAGCATTTATAGACCTCAGGAGGAGAACTCAATGGCTTCAGGCGAGAAGCAGCATCAGAGAACGTCTCTCACTAGTCCAAGAACTCTGCTGGGTATGGCTGCTCTGCCGGCAAGCTCAACAAATATGCCACTTGCAGGGGCCACTGCCTGAGGCAGGAGCAGGTCTGGCCAAGGTTGCCATTAGATATCCAGAGGTATGTAAAACCTATCATCAACTTTTCCCCATTTCATTGTGAAGAGATGGAAAAGAACACAGTAGCCAACGACCACACTGCCAGTACAGAAGCATTACAAACATCTGTAACTTTTTTTTCTTGTGGAAATCCAGCCATACACCTCGAGACGGTACGCAAAAGGTAGCAGGAAAGACAGAAAAAATAACAACAAGATGGTGCCAGAAAATCCACCTGCCATCTCTCAATATGCTGAAAATATGCCCCAAATGAGTAAAGGTAGGAGACATGAATCTGTTCTCTCAGTTTATCTCAGTTCCTCTGAGCTTCTCATAGTGTGAGAATCAGATGCACTAAATAGAATTCTGGTACTCAGACACGGAAGATAGTTTTCTTACAACATGGCCCCTAACCAGAAGCCAACTCCTTCATCTGGTGCTTAACGGAAGGAAAAGTACCTTGTTCCAAAGCAGAAGGAAAAACTGGCTGAGTTGAGTTCAGCTGTGAGATGCTGCGGTGGCCTCCAATCTGGCATCATCCCAAAGGGATTTGGGCAGTAACTGGGACTACAGGCAGTTTCTCCTTTCTCACTGACGTGAGAACCTAACTCCAGTTTAAGATATAACCCAGCTACACCAGGTTCTAAGCAGTCTCAAGATGGGGGAAGCCATGAGTACTAGATCAATCTAGTACATGAGGAAGTCAGTAAGATTTTCAGATGCTGTTAGGACAAAAGCCATAGTAAGGATATCAGCTATTCTGATGTACACCCACAACACCATAAATATGAGTGTTACTTGTTTCAAAGACCAGGAGTTCCATGCAGTCAGCGAACAGCAGGAAAGAAGTCAATTCCAAGAAAGGATTCAGATGTAATTCCTATTAAAAATGCGACTAAACGTGTTTTGCGTCTGACATTAAACTTGGCAGTTCTATATTTCAAGTTATGCTATAAAGCAAATGTCTCTTTCTTATTATTTTAAATATTCCCTAGTCATGTAGAAGTGTGATCTGATGAGTCTTTAGTTGTTTTTAAACACTTCAAAGTGGGCGAAAGGGGCAAGAGGGCTAGTCTAAAACTATACATTTGCTCCCTATATTGTAGTTCATCAGATGGGAACCTGTCTTTGCTTGGGGATGCAGTCATCCTCTTGACCAACTGGATGTAATTCAAATGTCTACTCAAGGTCCTTGGGATTGCTCCAGATACTGGTGATTTAATAGAAGTGAAAATACATTAAACTGGAATGATAAGTACTTTGTTTTACAATGAAAAAGACATTCCTGTGTTTAAAGAAGGCACATTTCAGTATTCACCTATAAAACCAAAAACCTTGACTATACCAAGTATTATCAGAGGAGTTTCCACAACTCTCATACATTGCTGGTGGGTATGTGAAAACAGTTGGCAGCTTCTAATAAAATTAAACACATACTTACCATATAACCCAGTAATTCCAGCAGGTATTTATCCAAGAGAAATTAAAATTTACATTCACACAGGAATTTGTATGTGAATTTAGAGCAGCATTATTCGTAACTGCCGAAAACTGGAAAACTCAAAATGTCCCTTCAGTGGATTAAAAAACTGTGGTACTTCCATGTGGTGGAATACTACTCAGCAATCAGAAGGAATGAACTACTAGTACGTGCACCAAAGAAATAAATCTCAAAGACATTATGCTAAGCAAAAGAAATCAGACTCAAAAGATCAATACTGTATTATTCCGATTAGAAGATATTCTGGAAAACGTGAAGCTTTAAGGTCAGGAACAAATCCCTGACAAGGGTCAGGGCAGGGGAAGGTCTGACTACACAGGGGCAGCTCAACAAAATTGTAGTGTAGGGTATTGTTCTGTATCTTACTTGTGGTGCTGGCTATGTGACTATGCAATTGGTCAGAACTTACATAACTACACACTGAAAAAAAGTAAATTAAAATAAAAATCTTACACATATATGTAATATATATATTATCAGAATATGAAAAAATATATACATATGTATCTCCACCAAGGTCTGTGGATCTTAAAATGAAGAGACTGGCAGATTCACTGAGCAGGTCAGCAGTCTGAACTTAGCTGAAAGGCTGAAGTGGTTATGAGCAGAGGACTAGCAGACCCTAAGAAATACGGTAACAGACAGGACCCAAGGAAAGGACTGTCAGAAGGGAATTGTCTGTGACACAGTCTAGGCATGAGTACAGTCATGAAAACTAGAATCATTTCTTTACTTGAGAATCAGCTCCAGTTTATTAAAAAGAAATCATTTCAGAATTGTACATTGATTTCTGTCTCTGGAATAGAGGCATGGAAAGAATCTCCCATGTAATAAATGTGTGGAGACAGCAAAATAAAATGTGCTTGGAACTGATTTTAAGTGAACTTTTCACTTTCCACAGCATTTCCAAACAGTTTTTCCATGTGAAAATAATTTTTAATAAAAATGTTATACAAACACAATATATTCACAGAAAGAGGCCAATAATTAATTTTTAAAAATATGTTCTTCCCTTCCTTCACCCTAAGAGTAGTTCTATAATTCACTGAAGGGCACCTGGCATAGCTAATAAGAAGGGACAAGAAGGAAGTTGATTTCAGATGGGGACAAAACCTGGGAGTCCAGTATGATTACGGTTGGCTGATTATTCAAAGTAGATGAATAATTAAGCTTGAAAGACAGCTTAGAGATCATCTAAGGATTCCTATTGTTTTACAGATAAAAAAGACTGGCCCAGAAATATGAAGCAACTTGCCAAAGTCTCAGAATTCTTTAACTGTATAATCTAGTCTCCTGCCTCCAAGTCTAGTGTTTTTTATTTTTTTTTCCTTTTTTCTACAAAACTACAATTTGCTGTTCTTTCCAAAGATGAGAGGATATAGACCCAAATGTACAACTGAAACATTCTGTGACACAGTGGGGGAAAATATGTATATTTGGAAATTTTATTAAAGTGGCAAAATACAATCGTTTCTAAACAGTGTCCTTTTACTAATAACTACAATTTTGTAATTTTCAGAACTCAGCCAAATGAAAAAAATCCATTATTAGTTCTCCGACAGGCTGTCTCTATCTCTCTCCCACCTCTTGTAGGTAGAAAGTTATATCAAGACAGAAACCAGACCAGAGACATGGGCTCTGTGTCACATTTCACACGGATACACAGAAATATACAGCAGGTTCTTCATTTAAATAGGTTACTGCTTGGTTTGTTCCCAAGAAGGTTGCCCTTTGACCTTAATCTCTTCAATTAATTGGGTAACCAAATCTCAATTCTCTGTATGCAGTGATTCATTCATTTACCAAAAGAAAAAAAAAAAGTGTATTGTCCCTGAAAAAAAGGCTGACAAGGTTCCAAGAAATGGGGTAAGGGATTAAAGTCAGAGATGGCCCTGTCCTGTGGATGCTGGCCGCCTGCTTTCAATTTGTTGCTCCTGAGAGACTGTTGAGCTATTGAGGGTGAAAGAGAGTGGGGGAGAGAGAGAGAGAGAGAGAGAAAGGAAAGAGGGAGACTCAGTCCAACTAAAAGATAATGGATTTTTTTCACTTGGTTGAGTACTGAAAACTACAGTTATTAGTTACAGAACATTGTTCAGAGCGGTTTGCAATATATAATTTTGGTTCATCGACCAAATGAATGCGTTGTTGATCGATACAATTTTTTTTGTTGTTTATGTGCTTTTATACATATTCCTCACAGTCCTTAGAAATCTGCAAGAAACGAGAGAATCATGAAAGGACCAGTGACATTATAGTAAGATAACAGCATTATCTTTCCAGAATCATCCATTAGCCATCCTTGAGCAAACACCAAAAAGTCAACCTGTTAGGTACTTAAAAAGATTGACATCAGAAAAAATTAGACATTCTCTGTTGTTCCCTCCTTCCTCCTAACTCTGCAAACACATTACAAAATTACTGCCGAAACTCTATGAAATAAACCGGTAATAATTTAAAGTGATGGATGATGTTGTTTTTTGAAATTAATCATCAATGGTAGATTTAGTGGTGGAAGGGGGAACTGAAGCTGAAGTTCTGAGATTTCTTACATATCTGTTTGATTTATACTGTCTGTTTTGCCACAGCCGGACTTAAACTCTATACAAACAGCATCCTTGACTGTCTAGTTCACTGCCAGCCACTTCTCTAGAGTCTAACAATAACCGACCTTTATTTATAGAAGGAGTCAATTAATCAATAAGGCAGAAATCTTTGATCAAGGGAAACTTCAGGTATTTAGCAGGTCTGCATAAAACATCATAAAAGTAGAAAAAGTTGGGAAGGTTAACTAATATACAGATGAAAAATATTTTTATTATTGTCATGTCTAGTTAAACATATTCACTTTGGGATACATTGCACTCCATTTGCTTTAAGATACTAGTGACAGTTGGCTTGGCCAATAATTTTAATACTCATTACATCACTCCAAGTATTAGTAATTCTAAATGTGAAATCTCATGACATTTTGACAGATGGCCACCTACGAATGTATCTGAATTATACATGCAAACAAACCTGAATTAATATCAAAGGCAAAGAAGATCTTTTTTCTCAGAGGGCAAGAAGAGAATTCATACCAGTTTATCATTTAATACTCTGGCAAAGGTTTTCGCTGGAAGATTTTTAATGTTCTTTTCAGTATTCAATCAAACAACTGTCTGAAGAGGATGTTGTGATTCGGGTAATAATTTTCTCAAACACATTTACATCCCTAATTTCTTTTTGAACCGAGTCAATCAACATGCCATTTGGGATGCACCTGGAGGCAACTTGTTTGAGGTTTTTTTTTTTTTTTTTTTTTTTTTTTTCTGGAAAGTGAGAACTACTCAACATCCATTTGCACTTGAACTGCCTGTAAATACCTCCCAAAGTCCCTTAGCTGTATGCAGGAGAACAAAGGAAACAGCCATTTTCAGTCAGTGCTTTGTGATTTCTGTATTTCACGGCCTGGAGAATAGAATAGAGGATGCACTCCACTCTCTTTGGGGTCACTCTCTGCAATGGAGAGGAAGAGGCGTTTTTTTACATTTGCAAATGCCTTTCCTTACAGTGGCCGCACTCTGCCTGACATCCCTGTCTGCATGTGGTGCCGCCTTCTCAGAGTTTCTCCTGGTTTTCCACTCAAGTGGCAAGTGAAAAGTGGGGTGTATATCATACTCTTCAGGACTTATTAATGTTTAGCTCCCCAAATCCTCCTTTTCAATTTTATTACCTCTCTCCCCCTTTAGAGCCAATGTTCCTCGATCTTCAGCCAGACAGTCGTAGCAGCAGGCTGCATTCAAAGACTCTGAGCTCAGACAGGGGTCAGGGTGGCAAGGGCCTTCTTTAAGGAGAAGAGAGGGAGTCGAGGTGGCAGGGAGAGGTGGAAATGAAAATAAATATAATGCCTAAGCTGCTGTGTTCATACACGAGCTCCTCATGGACTAGGAAAGATTGGGACTTTAGGCAGGAAAGAATAGAGGCCCCAAATGGCCTTTAAGGGTGTTTCAGGTATACATACCCTGAGACAGAACAAAAACAACGATCAGGAAGAAAAATCAAACCACCATCGTGCCCCAATAGCTAGGGTTGAAATGTTGGATGATAATTACATTGTGACCACAGAAAAGAGAAAATGACCACAAAGAAAAATGATCAGGCCTTAAAGAAGTTAACCATTAAAGATGTTACCATATATCCCTGCTCAACAAAACATGTCATAGGAATTTTGAGGCCGCAAGTTTCCTGGTCAGTTTTAAATAAAAAGGTGCCAGTAAAAGCCCTCACTGGCAACCCATCTGCGAGTCCTCTCACTCTAGAGAGCTTTTTTGTTTTTCTGTTCTCACCTTCACTTAATAAACCATCACTTCACTCCTCTGTGACCTCGAGATTCATTCTTCGATTCCATGAGACAAGAACCCTGTAATATTATCACTCATCATTTCACTCAAGAATCTTCGCAGTGGGCACTGATGAGGGAACAGAAGGCTGGCTGAGGACAAAGCAAAAGCTGACACCCTCCAACCTTCTCCCACCCCATTCCTGGGTGGGATATCTGTGACATTCTTTAGGAATCTCCCACCCATCTTAATGTTAATACCTTGTTAAGAGGGCAAAACGACCTCGGCAATGGCCAGGTCTCTGGTATCCGGTATGCCCTCTTTAGCATATGAAAGTTCTAGGAAACCTCCCTTTTCCTTACCTCCCCCCAACTCCATGAACATAACCTGCCATCCTTGACAACCCCAGGACAGCAGCTCTTTCTGCCCACGGGTTCTGTCCCCATGCTTCAATAAACCACCATTTTGCACCAAAGATGTCTCAAGAATTCTTTCTTGGTCATCCGCTCCAGGCTTCACCCCACCAAACCTCACGTATATTCTAGAACTTCATCAGGCACCATGCCCACCTTTCCACACCCAACTTCCTCAACCCACAGACGCTATTTTCATGTTGGCCAGCTCAGAACAACTTCTCTCCCATGAGTATGCTCTGCACCTATCTCACACCTGTGCTTTTTGTTCACACTTACTCGTCCCTCCCCATAGTCACACCCAGTCTAGCTCAGCCTCCTCCAATCCTATTCATTCTGCAAAAGCCATCTCAACTCTACCCAAACCTTTATTTATGATCCCCCATCCAGATAAAACAAGAATGTCAACTAGATTATTTTTTATAGCTATGTGAGAAAATACTTGGCTAAACTTCTTGAGACATGGGCATAATCCCAAGAAACAAAATGATGGTTACCCTATTCTTTCAAAGAAAAGAAAGAGAAAGATCTCTAGCAGGAGATAAGATGAAGACCTTGCAAGGAAACTTCCAGCGGACATACATACAATGGCTGCAGAGCCACGGGTATTTTAAGAATGGAGAAACCAACTGCTGATTAAAATTGTCTACATGGTGTGAGAATTGATTTTTATGGCAACCTGACTAAGCTCCAGTATCCCAGTTACTAATAACACTTGTCTAGGTGTTGCTATGAAGGTATCTTGTAAACGTGGATGACATCTATCATCAGCTGACTTTAAATAAAGGTGGTTACTCTTTTTAGTGTGGCTGGGCTTTATCCAATCAGGTGAAGGCTTTAAGAACAAAAACAGGTTTCCTGGAAAAGAAATTCCACCTCAAGACAGCAACATTAACTCCTGCCTGGGTTACAGCTTATGTGTGTTTGTGTCTATTTATTACACATTATATATATATACACACTTTAGCTATACATTATATATGTTATACATACATGCGTTATATATACATTATATATACGCAAACATTTTATATATATATATATAATGTAGGGAACTTGAAAGGACTCCATTTTTAGAAAGCCTCCATCTCTGCTGTTTTTCTGCTAGACCCCATTTATTCATGTTCTATATTTTCCTCTGAATAAGCCAAAGAAGCTATGTTCCCACTTCAAGGGGGGAAACAAGGAAGTTAATCATTCTCTGAGTTTTGTCCTAGGCCCCAAACACTCAATAACATGTAAGAATGTTGGATGTCCCCAAACACATGCCAGGACACTGGCTTTAAATAAACCTCAGGGGCATTAATAACTGCCACCTTCAATGATTTATGGAATAACACCTACGGTTCACCTGACACTCACCTTTGATCAGACCCTACCCTGGATTCCCAAAGGAACACAAACCGGGGGTCCCTTTCCAATTCCTAAGCAATGACAAGACTCACTCGCTCCTTTCCAAGTTTCCCAGACTCTCCATCTGTTATTCTCTACCTGTCACCCATGCTATTCAATAAACTCTGCTTTCACATTTTCCGGCTCCTGTTTGATTTTTATCCTGCGTGAAGCCAAGGACTCTCTTGGCTGGTCCTGTAGGACCCTCCTCCAGGTCCTGGGACCCCGCCTGCCTGCATCATATATGATGTATGTATATTTATATATGTATAATTGCACACATGCATCTATAGCATTTATACACATGCATATTTAACATACATATGCAACACACATGTGTATACCTTTATACAACATATATACATATGCAGTCAATATTATTGGTGGATTCTGTATTTGCTAATTTGCCTACTCAATAAAATTTATTAGTAACCCCAAAACCAATACTCAAGATGGTTTTGCAATCGCTCACGGACATCGTGCACAGAGTAGTGAAAAGTCTAAGTTGCCCAATGTGCATGTTTTCATCTGAGGTCAAACAGGCAAATCTCTGCCTTCTTTCAGCTCCCACAACTGTAAATAAGTATTCTTTTCATTGTCTAGTTAGTGCCATATTTTTGCATTTTTGTGCTTTTTGTTGATTTTGCTGTTTAAAATGGCTCCCCAGCGGGGCGCATGGGTGGCTCAGTGGGTTAAGCCTCTGCCTTCAGCTCAGGTCATGATCCCAGGGTCCTGGGATCCAGCCCCGCATTGGGCTCTCTGCTCAGCAGGGAGCCTGCTTCCCCCTCTATCTCTGTCTGCCTCTCTGCCTGCTTGTGATCTCTGTCAAATAAATAAATAAAATCTTAAATAAATAAATAAATAAATAAAATGGCTCCCCAGCATAATGCTAAAGTGCTGTCTTGTGTTTCTAAGTTCAGGGAGGCTTGTGGAGAAAAGATATGTATTAGGTAGGAGTTGAGTTCAGGGTTAATGAATTATACTACATACATACATACATATATATTAAATAAGGTATCTTTAGAATAGAAACACACATGGCACAAGGTTATGGGTTGATTGGTTGAGGAAAATGTTGCCAGTGGTGGCCCCAGAAACCCAATCCTGTATTTCCTTTAGGACCAATAGTTCAGTATTTGCTAATTCAGTATTTGCCGCAACTAACAGAACATAAGTACTGTGCATTGTGAATTGCATGTACATATGCATAAATATATGTATGTATCTATCTATCTCTTACTGGTTCTACTTCTCTGAAGAACCCTGGTAGATACACAGGGCTACCCATCATTAATTGTCCCCAGTGCTCCCAGGAAAAACTGATGGGGAATGAATAAAGCAAGAGAGAGAATGGGAAGCCAGGCACAGAAGCAATTTCAGAGGAAGTCCCCACCCTCTGTCATTGGCTGTAGTCTCATAAGTGCCATGTACTTTCCACCCTAATGGAACGCAGGGCCAAGCCTGCTGGAGTGAAGTAGCCTCAAGCTAGAGGACGGAGAAGGAAGCCACTAATGGATATCAAGGTGACACGGGAAAGAAGGGAATCACCCTCTGTCTTTGTAAACCTCATCCCAGCACCTAGACATGAGCAAATGCTAAGTAAACGTTGAACACATAAATGATCCATCCTGCTACATTTCCCTAAGATTCACATGTACAAACAAGGCAGGAAATCCACCGTTCTCATGAGTACCTCTTTATGCTTCTCTAGATCACAGCTGTTGAAAATATTCATAAAAAGGAAGAGTTTTGGAAATGTCTTCATGGCTACTTGACAGATAATTTCTTTTATAGAACTCTAAGATAAAATTAAAGTTGTTAGTCTTTTGCCAGAAAATTTTGACAGCTTATCCTAACAAGACAAGGAGAAACCATACATGATCGATACAACTTAGAGAAATACAAAATGTACATTGCCAAATCAGAAAACCCTTCCAGTCTCTCACTTTCTCTTTGTCCTTCTTTTGCACAGGTGCACATGCATGTGTGTGAAAAGTTACTGTTTTTATGAAAAATTTTCTGCACTCACCATAATATTCAAATGTAAGTAAAGTAGATAAATATCAAGATATCAGGTTAATTTGACATTAAGTGCTATTAAGTGTAGTTTTCTACAAGGTATCTACAAAGCAGGGGAAGATCTTTGTATGTAAAATGTGGTATCTGTAGGGATAATGTCCAGAATGATACCTGGCTTTTGGAAGAGTCACACTAATATTATGTAACTTCCAGAGCACAGAAGTCTTGTTTATTCTTCAAATGCTGTGAATACATCCTGAGGCAGACAAGAAGGGCTGGATTACTCCATCAGGCAGTTGAATTGCTCAACTGTCAGGTATAGGTTCCTATCACCGGTAGAATCAGGTCCCAACTCCTTAGCATACCAGGTGATCTTTCACCAGTGGTCCCCAATGTGTCTCTCTATGCATATTTCCTGCCCCTCCCCCACTCAATAGGGCCACCCAAATTATTCATACTTCCTTGAGTAGAATGTGCGATGCTGTGGCATGCCTCTGTATCTTCCTCCTTCCTGTTTCTTTTGCCAGGCATATCCTTTATGGTAAACTCTTACTCACTCTTGAGAAACCACCTCAAATAAGCTGTGAAGCAACCCCTGATACTCTTACTTCAAAGTAGGTAAGTCAAGCCTACTTCTGTGCTCCCAGAGTTCCTTGCATATCCCACCTGGTGGAACTTTTATCCATATTGTATTTTAACTGTATGATGTCTGAGTGAGCTAAGGACAAGGACTCTACCTTATTTATCTTTGTTTCCTACATACACTGGCACATGACAAGTTTTCAATAAATTAATTATGGGTAACTCTTCTAATTTAGTAACAGTGATGATATGAAATTTCTGGACAACTGTAGATAGCAGGTGAATTTGTTATGTTAAGGATACTTAAGAGCACCATGGAGCAAATAAATAAAAATCAATCAGTCAATCAAAAAAGTCTCTCCTAGAAAGAAATAAGTTTTAACAGGCAAACTCCAAAAAGAGTGGAGAATGATACAATAAAAATGTTAATTTAGGTACTTAAATATTTTAAAGGGTTTGTCAAAATGGGAATTTGGAATGAAGGCTTGACCTGAGACTTGCAGAAATTACTTCCCAGAACTGAACAGATGCTAGAGGGTGAGGCCAGTATCTAGAAATGGAAAGAAGCATAACGTGACCTGGATACTATCTGGAGAAAACTGTGTGGGGATGAGGGAGGATTCTAGTCATATGGTCTGTACCTGGGAAGTTCAATATAAGAGAAAGGACAGGCATTCCAGTAGATAGGAGAAGCCTGGAAATGGGTGGTGGAGAGCAGGTAATACTCAGGTAGGACTCTGTCAGGTGGCAGGCAGACATCAGAAATTTCTTGGAAACAGGGCCCCAGACCTGAGGCTACATACAAGTCAAGTGTAGGACTCTAGGCCCTAATAAAGGCCAGCAATGCAATCTTAGTAAGACAGGAGTACCAGGTGTGCTATCGAAACAAAAACTGAAGCAACAAGTAGAAGAAAAGACTACAAACTCTGGAATTAGGATATATCAAAGCACAAGCCTCAATATGATTACCAACTCAGGACACACTGGCAACTTAGAAATGGCAGCAGGGTTAGTAAGATGCTTAGTCATTGGACTTCCACACCAAGGGCTCCTAGAGTTCCCCCAACCAAGAACAGGATTAGCCCCAGGCACCACAAGACTAATATATGCTTTGGGGAATCAGGAATATAGGTGAGGGGAAAGAGAAAAGGCAGGGAACTAGAAAGGGCAGCACAGATTTCAAAGGTGATAAGGGGACTTGCAGGGAAGGGTGGTTGCTTTCTTCAAAATGCTAATGAACATTTAAAATATGCAAATGCCCACAAAGATGATGTGTGATGAAAGGAAGGAGGTCCAATATGCTGGATGAAGTCAAGGGCTTGAGGAGCAAAGAAGCTTTGAGTTGTTGAGAAATGGGAGGTAGAAAGAAGTGCTTCTAAGAAAAAATGAGCTGATTCATAGTTAAGCAGCTCTGCAAATGATACATCAAAGACTAGAAAAGAGAAGAGGAGATGAGAAAAAATTCAAGGCCAGAACATGTAGAAAAGGACCCTAGGAAAAGCTAGTACGGTTTATTTTGATACCACTTTATGCCCAAGTAGATAATTTGATCCCATATAAGATACGTTAAATAGGATTATATAAACATGATCAATTTTCATCATGAAAATATTTTCTGGAGCTTATTTCATTAAGCCAAGTTGATTCTTTGATCAGTTTTCTACACATGGCAGTTAATTCTTTTTTTCCACTTTTATCTTTAATGTAACTGAAATTATTTTTATTGAAATTGATTTTTTCCAACTTAAATATTACTCTCAAGCTATGATTATTCTATTGGATTTCTTGAAAACATTGTATTTTCCTAATTATAGCTTCTGCTATTGCAATTTTTCTCCAGAAGCTCTTCTAACAAACTCAATTTCCCCAGGTCAAATTTGACATGTCTAAATTTTGTTAAGAAGATTCTGATATCAGATTTTATTCTGGTATCAGATTTTAGTGATTCATAAACCTTATCATGTGAAGTTTCAGCTTTTTTTAAAGTTTTATTTTATGATAACTACTTACACTAACTCTAATTTTGTGTGATCTTTCCCAATATGCTTCTTCCATAATTTTTTAATCTTTTAACAATTTTTATAATGTATAGTTTTCATTATTTGAAGTTTTGGGATATTTTGACCAAAAATACTTATTACAATATTTACATAAAGGAGGACTCTGTAGAAACTAACAAAAAGAACAAGGTCTCTATGAAGAATTATTACAGCAAAAGAATGTATATACTATGCTATCTTTTGCATGAGGAAAAAGGAATACCCATAATATACGGAAACATACATACTTACTAATTTTTGGAAAAAGAAACTACAGGGTAAATAAACCAGAAACTAACGGCAAAAGTTATCTACATGAATGGATAAATGGGAGTGAGATTTCTCTGAGTATGCATTTTTTTAATATATTTTTCTGTTTTGAACCATGAACACGTATTGCCTCTTCAAAAACTAAAATTAAAAGAGACTGAAAAAAAATTCATAATGAATCCAAACAGTAACAAATGAATCTAACAAATGATCACCCATAAAAATACTCATTAGTTTGTATTTAATTACAAGGTTTTTTGTAGAAAATTCGGAGTCTTTTTTTTTTCAGATGGCTTACTAATATCAAGTAAATTCAGTTCTCTTGAACATGTCTATTCCCTTTGTGCGGCTATGTGCTAATTGTTCAAGCTACTGGTAGAAAAACAGAAGATAGAGTGTAAAAGTCCTTCAGCGATGGACCGATAATTCAGCTCAGCAAATGTGTCCAAAAAGAATCTATGTTTTCATAATGTGGAGAACGACCAGCCCAAGATTTCCCCCAAAGAGAATAAAATGGCAAGGTGGCTGGATTGGTGGGGAATTGACCTGGTACCCAGCCAGGAACAATCTCTGAGGTTTGAAAGAAAATATCAGCTTTGATCTTAGGTAGAGCCAATGAAATCTATTAGCAACAAAAAGGAGCAATGTTATGAAACTTTATAATAAAAACAAAAAAGTGAAGTTATTTTCATTTCAGGAATAAGAAGGGAAAACAACACGCTGAACTCAACAGCAAAGACCTTTCAAAGGGGTCTCCTGAGAGGCCTCAGAGGAAGGAGTCGCAGTGGCTAGAAGGGACTACCTGGGGCTTCATATCTAGTTGAGGCTATAGAATCTACTTATGACTGAAGACAAGTACACTCGCTCTCATAAAACATCAAAGGCCTTAGTGGGGAGGGAAATCACAGTAAAGGAAAACAGTGGGACTGCTCATCTCTGGTCTCTGAGAGAGAAATCTCCCCCTTCCCACCAAGAAGTATCTGACCAACGGCAAAGATCGGCCCAGCCTGTGTAAATGAGCTACCAGGTGAGGAGCAGGTAAGAGGAAAGGTAGATTCTCTTGCGAGAAGACCCTCAAATTTTGTTCAATCTAGGTTTCAAGAATCCTCTATACAGCCCTATTTTTTTATATGTTGGCCTTTATTTTAGCTTTCTCTCTAAATGCAAAGTTTAGTGCAAACTTCCATGTTTTAGGCATTTATTGCAGGACTTTTTACTATTACCCACATTTTCAGGCAATGACCCTCTCTTGAACTTCACATGTATTGATTTTAAATTTATTCCATAATAAAGCTTCTAACTGTAGAGGATCAACTACAATATTATTTCAGTTTTAATCAAAGGACTGTGTAAATAGTGCCCAGCTTGCAATGAAACATGGATTTCTGCTTTCTTCTAAAGTTTCAAACCATGAAACAGCCACACTCTCTGGATCCTTTCTAATGGTTTCATCTGTCCCGGCCACTTCTCCCTACATACAGCCTTTCACACTGACAAGCTGGTTTTTGTCTTTGTTTTTAACACAATACTGGTGATTGGCTGTCTAGCCGGCAAAGTTATGTTCATGCTGTAAATGTTAATTTGGAAGCTCAGACAGGGCCTGTATATACCAAATTGCTAGAATAAAAAAAGTACTGGGCAGTGTAAAATGTCTCAGTATCTTTAATTAGCCTGCAGACATATTTCACTGCAGAGTTTATTATATAAACTGGATGCTCAATTCTTGTTCAAATTATTGCCTTTAATATCAGATACTTTAGGAATGGTTAACAAATTACATACTGAAGAGATGACCTTGTGTGCCAGTCATTTCACTTGTACTTCTTTAAGTGAAGAATTAAAACAATTATATTTAACCCTTGGGCAAACAATAAAATGCATTAGAGACTGTTGGAATGACATGTGCAATCAAGCTCAACTATTATATTTTACATATAATTAGTGTACCACTTCAAAAATGTGAAGAGCCGAAATGTGGTAAAAATCAGAAAGAGAGAGATATGGAGAGAGAATTTGGTTCTGGAAGATTTCACAATCACAACAGTTTGGTTGATCCAAAAGGAAATATTCTTTATATCTTAACTTCTTTTTTTTTAAGTTTTACCTATTTATTTATTTGACAGAGAGAGAGACAGCAAGATAAAAATGGAAGCAGGGGGAGCGAGAAGCAGGCTTCTGCTAAGCAGGGAGCCATATGTGGGACTCGATCTCAGGACCCTAAAATCATGATGCGAGCTGAACGCAGACATTTAATGACTGAGCCACCCAGGTTCCCCTATCCTAACTTCTAACTCTACTCTTACCATCTTTTTTTAAAAAAGTGATTAACAACAGCGTAATTAACACTCGATCAGGGTTATCCAGACTTCTTTGGTTTTTCTTTTTTTAGCCTACTGCCAGTCTTTTACTGATGTATGACTATTTGCTAACTTCCACTGAAAGTCATTTAAAATCCATATCATGGAGAAGAGCCAGAAAGAAGAACACGATTAATGTGAGCTGGGACCTTCCCCATGCAGATGCTCCCCACCTCCTAGGAAGTCAAGAAGTGAGGAGATGTGTGGGTGACCTAGAGCCAGCAAAGAGGTTCAGGAAAGCACAGGAATGTTGCATGCTGGGCAGTGTGAGGAAAGCCACTTTAAGTGCAAACTGTAGGGCCATTTACACACTATTTCATGTGAAAAATTATGCAGTGATCTTAACCCCCAGATTTGGATGGTATATTGGAAGTATTGCCAAAAAGAAAAAGTACTTGAAAAGGTGTTTTATCTTCTCACCAATGTTCTAAACATGGGAATTTTATTTTTGATGGCAAGGGTAAACTAACCTGAACAGGTGGTCTTTACAAATTCCTTGATGCTTTAGTTCGATAGCAGTCCCCAAAGCAATAGGGCCTTATTACTCTTACCCCCAATTTTTTAAAAATGCAAACACTTCACCAAATGCTCTATGACAATGTCTTCTTGTCCACTGGGTAGGCAGATGTGAGTGTAAGAAAATTTTGAAATGAGACCAGTTACTAGCATGAGCATAAGGGATCCATCACAGTGCTTTATGGGTGCTGTTTCTTTTTACACTGAGAATCTATTTTTAAGGAAGTAACCAGCAAATAACACTTTGAGTATAAACGGCCAGCCTGGTCTATGCTTAACTCTTCTGAACCTTTTTCTACCCTACAGTCTTGCCTCCAGATACCACACAGGGAATGTGTCTGTGCTCTAGACAGAGGGAGAGCCGGTCTGTCAGCAAACCTGTCAACATTCCATCCCAGTAAGAGAGCACGCCCAGCGTGAAGACAGATAAACTTCCATGGGAATCCTACATTTTGTTTTACAACAAATTTATAATGATGTCTTATACAAGGAAAACAACAAACTGCCTTGTTTCAAAGTCTGGAATTCCAGGATGTGCATGTCACTGTCTAATCTCACCTATGACTTATCTTTGACTAGTTCATTTAGAAGAAATCAGTCCACCTTTCTATTGTAGTAATGAATTTTTTAAAGATTTATTTATTTATTTGACAGAAAGGTGGGGGGAGCACAAGCATGGCAAGTGGGAGAGGGAGAAGCAGACTCCTCACTGAGCAGGGAACCCAATGTGGGGCTCAATCCCAGGACCCCGCGATCATACCTGAGCCAAAGGCAGATGCTTAACAGACTGAGCCGCCCAGGTGCCCCTGTAATCATGAATTTTTACTTAATGTTTCAGCTGACTTGTTTCCCTTACCTTATTTTGGGGGGTTCTGTTGTCTCTTCACCTTGACCAAGTGTTGGCCTAAGGCAGAGTCTAGAGGATGGAAGCTCTCAGACAAATCAATAAACAGGTCAAAGGCCATCTCCAGCTTTGAAGTTTACCTAGTAAAAGAATGGCATCCTTTTTTGTTTCTGCTTCCCTGGAAACCAAAATACTTGAAGATGAAGAGGGAAGAAATGCAGTGAAAGAGAAGCAAAGAGCCAGAGTACACAAGTAACTCCTGGAACTTGGGGCTTGAGTCACCCTTAGATCAACAATTAATTAGTCTGGTACTCTTTGGCAGAGTCTATGAACATAGTAAAATGTTTTCTTAGATCACTACGTTTTGGGGTGGTTTGCTGTATAATAACAGTAACCATAACACCTTCCAAACCACGCCGGGTATTATTTGAGATATGTTCAAGTTCACAGCAAAATCAGAAGAGCATAACTGAGAGCAAGCAACCTGTGGGAGCTGTGAGGGTGCATACAAGCTGAAAACAGCCCAGTCCACCACACTTTCTAACTTTCATTATCCTGGAGGTTTTGATAATCGTTTCCTGCCTTATTTTTTTTTTTTTAAGTGGCCTTACAAACCTCGAAGGCAACCTTTCACAGTATAGCTTACTTTGTCTGTTTAAACTTCATGTAACTAAAATCATACTGTCTGCATTCTCTTGTACCTTACTTCTTTTGCTCAACGTTGGGTTTATTTAAGTGGCTTACTTCTTAAAAAGTCAGGTAAGCTTCACCACAGCAGAACAGTATAAGAAAACTGGTCCAACTCAGTCCCTCATAGCATACGTGATGGGGAAAAGCTTCACAGTCTGTGCCTTCTGAAGGTTCTTCCACGGCTTCCTTCGTTCCAGACTCTTCCTTCATTCATTCAACACATATTTTACTTGTGCTTAACTTGAGCCAGGCTCTGTTCAAGACTCTGAGGAGACAATTTTGATTAATATAAAGTTTTGTGCCTTCATGGGGCTTACATTTTACTAGAGGGAGATAAACAGTAATCAAACAAATTGATTTATAGGTGATGATGGAATATAAGTGCTAAAAACAGGAAGAGGGGAAGAAAAAGGAAGAGAATGGAAAAGGAAAAGGAAGGGAAAGGAAAAATCAGAATAAGAGTTTATGCTTATATAGAGTGATGGAGAGGGAGGTTGCCCCTCTCATTCCCAGCCCCGGTTTATCTCAGAGCCCTCTGACCATCATTTTACAATCCCTTTTCAATCTCAATTCTCCACACATGGAATCCCAAAGAAAAGAAAGCTACTTTCCTTCTTGAATTTTGCCAGCATTGGAGTCTTGATCTACAATCAAATACTAAGGCAGTCTTTCCTTAGAAGGGTAAGTGGGTTCTGCTCCCTTGAGGTAGGGAAGACACCGAACTATCAAACGTCACACCTGGGCTCCTCCCTGGTTTACTCTAAGGCAAACACATCTCACTAGAGCAAACATTAATTTTCTTCTAAACACAACATAGTTTAGTTTCCCATGAGGAAATCATGTTTCTCTTTGTAACAGGGCCTTGACTGCCCTGCCCTCATCACGATAAGAAGCATGTGACTACTTCCTGGAGCGGTTTGCATTTCAGCCTTACTTGAGAATGCTGCCAAAATCTCCCAAGTATTTTCTGATAGCCCCTGGGAAAAGAGGTCTCAAATTATCTCCTCACAAGGTAGGTGAGAAATTTAGGCATAGTTCCAAATGCAAAAGAGATGAAAGGATTGTTTTTTAAAAATCAGGGGACAGGAATCATCACAGCTTAACTTTGGGAGGAATCTTAGAACAATGACAAGACGTGGTAACAATAATAGTACTAACAAGAACAACAATAATAATAAAGGAGTAGAGAAAAACAGAAGATGGCTTCAGATTTCTAGATGGGAAGTAATGAGGTCTGAACTGAAGTAGTGGGAATTAGGAGGGAAAGGTCAGAGACAGATTCAAGGCACATTGCAGGAAGAAGTTACAGAGCTTGTCAACAAATTAAATAATAGGGCACTGAGAGATGCCAATTTTTCACATTTGGGGACCATATGAAAAGGAATAAGGGACAAAGAAGAGAAGGATGATCAGAGCCAGGGTGGTGGGACAGTAGAGGAAAATCAGATGTGAACACATGAAGTATTAGATGTTCACAGACATTCTACTATGTCAAAGTTCCTCAATCTTTGAGTCAAGGAAGACTTCTTAGAAGCAGTTTGGAAAGAAGTTAAGAATGTGAGCCCAAGGACACCTGGGTGGCTCAGTGGGTTGGGCCTCTGCCTTTGGCTCGGGTCATGGTCTCAGGGTCCTGGGATCGGGCTCCACATCGGGCTCTCTGTTTGGCGGAGAGCTTGCTCCCCCCGCCCCCCGCCCCTGCCGCCTGCCTCTCTGCCTACTTGCGCTCTCTGTCAAATAAATAAGCAAAATATTAAAAAAAAAAAAAAAAAGAAAAGAAAGAGAGAAAAGAAAAGAAGAATGTGGGCCCAGGAATTAGGCAGATGTTCGTTTGAATCCTGCCTCCCCACTCCTTGCTGCTTGTGTGCCTCCTGGCAATACCTTCTCTACTCAGCATCTTCTGTAAAATGAAATTAATACTGCCTCCCTCACAAGTTTAAGTGGGAGGATTGAATGAGAAAATTTAAGTAGACCACTTTTACTATTTCTTGGCATATAGTAAATGGTATATACAAGTTATAAACCTTACTCTTTGTTCACTGCTTTATTTACCTTCCTTAAGATAAGGACCCATATAAAAATTCTAGATTACCTTTATGGAACATGGGATCACTTCTTCTTGTTCTCAAGATTGGATTTAACCTTGGTGGTCAGTGATAGTTTGCCAGCTCTTTCCTATAGTGATGAGACACTTACAGTGTTTGGCAAAACTCTTTCCCTGTAGAGGTCAGGAGAATTTTGTAACATTTTGCACTTTGTAATCCTGATGAGAATTATGTGTCGATTCATCATACCTAAACCTTAGTGAAGAGGACTTCAGTTGAACATATGCTTATCAAAGTGATCTAAAAGAAGGCATCTTGAATGTGTGAGTAAGGAGTCCCTGGGTGTACAACAGCAAATCAATGTATCGTATGGAGGTGTGACCAAACAAGGTCTATCAGAACCACTGAAACACTCCCAAACTTTATGACTGAATGTAATACCTGAATGTTTGCTTTTGTGCGATTAGAAATAAAATGTCTACTTTAGAACATAGTATTAATTAATTCCTTAAGGTTTAAATGTCCCATTAGATCCTTAAAATTACACGCATACAGGGCAACTGTTACATAGTGTATAAAGATTTTAAAGAAGAGCATTCATTCATTATCTGTTGAGTGCAGACCCCACGGAAAACAGGAAACAGACTTAGGGGAATCTGGCAAATCTCACCTTGAAATCTGGCTCTGCCACTTCCTAGTTAGATTCCTTATTTCTCCGATTCTAGTTCTCCCCTTTACAACGGAGATCATAAATCCACCTTGCAAAGCTGGTGTAAGTATCAAATACTGTAAATGTGTTTTAAGTGCCTACAGCCATGCCTACGTTAAACAGAATTTATTAAGTTAACTGGTATTTTGATATTATTACATTAATAATAACTGCTGACCATTAAATAAATATTCAATAAACGGAAATTTCAGCGGCCATTATTACACATGTTAAATACTACAGTGTGTGAGAGACAAGTATACTGTCTCTGCCTTTCAGTGGCTCAAATCTTACAGAGAAATGCATCACCCTCTCCACGGTAAAGTAAGTGTTTGGTTGTTCCCAAACACTGAAAATTAAGAAATTCAAGTAGAGTACATTTCATAGACTTGGCTCTAAACATAAGAACTTCCTGAGACTGAGCCTGTCCTGGAATTCAAATTATGTTTAAGAAATGCAGACTTATCAAAGAATGATTGATTTATAAATACCAAATTGGAAACAGTTTCGCCCTTCAACAAATACTATACACAAAGGACTTCCTAGCTAAGATATTACTGAATAAGACACCTGCCTATGGTTTAGACAAGGAGAGGGTCTGCTTGAATTACAATGTCCACTGGTGGGATCGTGATAACTCCATCTCTCTTCCAAAAGAAACTCCTTTGTGTTTTGGCCATTTCACTTTTTTCTTCCTGCATGTTTGACCCTGCAGTAGTATAAACATAACTATACAAGTCCTATGTACATGTAACGAAGCTATAAAAGTTTGAGGCATTGCTTTTTTATATATTACAAGACCAACATTTAATTAGATGTGCAATATAGTACTAAGTAAATACTAAATATTAACTCTTATCTTTATCATGAAGCCCCTTTTTAATGGAAAAAAGGGAAAATATTCACACACAAAAACTGTAATATAGCGCATTTTCCATTCTCACAGGAAGCAAAGTAATAACTCATGGTGTTATTTCTTTTTTTTTCTAAGATTTTATTTATTTATTTGACAGAGAGAGAGATCACAAGTAGGCAGAGAGGCAGGCAGAGAGAGAGGAGGAAGCAGGCTCCCTGCGGAGCAGAGAGCCCGATGCGGGGCTCGATCCCAAGACCCTGAGACCATGACCCGAGCCGAACGCAGCGGCTCAATCTACTGAGCCACCCAGGCGCCCCCATGGTGTTATTTCTAATGTCATATTATCTTCATGCTTTATCATTTCTCTTTGAAACCATCTGTTTATAGTTCCAATGTAAATACACTGAACCTATTTTCTGAAAGTATATCTTACAAATAACTAATTAAGTAATGGCTATCTGCTCCATTTCAAAAGAACTGGGAAGTATTTTGTCATTACCAACCACCTCTATTATGGCCAGTAGAGGCCTTAATTCTACAGTGCACTCTACTCATCTATTAATTGCCAAATATGTGTCAAGGACTGCTCTAGGCACTAGAGGTTCAAACAGATGAATGATATTTGATTATTCAAGGACTTCTGCAGCATATGAGGAGACAGACATGCTCATGGGTAATTCTAATACAAGGCTGACTATGTCCTCCGTGTCCATATGGGTGAGTGTTCACTTGAGATAAATCCACTCATTTTGGACAACACCTTTTGTAGCTGTTATTGGTCTATAAGATAATGAAACAGATTTCTACCCATTTTTACATAGGCCGAGACATTTCAGAAATGAATATTCATTTACATTTTTAGTGATTCAAACTGAAGTACCTATTCTCTCTTTAGATTTTCTGAGCTTGTCTATAGCATTATATTATCAAGTATCCCATTCATCCCACTAGTATAAGAAGGAAAAAATGAAATCATAACCACCTGACTTAACATTAAGTTTCCTGAAAAAGTCTCAAAACTCTTTATAGCATCATTGGGGTGAATACTAAACTTTTTGTCATTATACTTTGAATACCTGAGGAAAATATGTAGACTGAGAAACGGAGAGTGGAAAAGATTGGGAGGGATTAAAGACTCCCCCACGGAGTTAGAAAATCTTGTTGCATTCCTGTTTCAGACACCAATCTGCTGTGTGATGTTGAATCCTTTGGCTTCTGTGCCTCTGTTGTAAAATAACTCTTTAGCTTCTGAAATTCTGTGATTCCAAGGATCTTAATGGGAGAAAAGTAGGGCCCCCTCCCACCACCCCAAGGCTATCTTCAATTCCTATGAGGAAAGTTGTGTCCCAAGTGGATGATGGAAGGTGACAGACTCTTACGCCAGGAACAACTGAATTCTTGATAATTTTCATAAAGTACTTCTCAAGTGGGAAAAATAGAGGAAAAATAACTTCTGGATATTGGTAGCTCGATATTGTTAACAAATAACTATTCAATTGTATCTCTCAGAATCGAAACAAAAGACGCCAGCAGAGTAGGTGTAGTAGTGCCCAGATGAAAGTCTCCCTTCTAATCCTTTATTAAAAAGCCTAGACATTAGGGTGTGCAATCTGGAATTGAAAGCCTCTAATGATGGTTGGTTTTAGACCACACTAACCACTTCTTCAATCAAACACTTATCTAGTTGTTCTGCACATGTGGTTAGCATCTACACTCAGTTGATATTCTTTTTTAAGACTTTGTTTATTTGACAGAGAGAAAGCACACAAGCAGGGGGAACAGCAGAGGGAGAAGGAAAAGCAGGCTCACCGCTGAGCGGGAGCCTTATACCAGGCTAAATCTCATGCCCTGAGCCTAAGACAGATGCTTAACTGACTGTGCCACCAGAGTACCTTCCACTCAGTTGATAGTAAGGAGATTCTCCTCAATAATATGGGTGGGCCTCATCTAATCAGTTGAAGGGCCTTAAGAGCAAAACTGAGGTTTCTCTGAGAAAGAAGAAATTTTGCCTGTGCTCTGCAGCATTAGCTGCTAACCAAGATGTTCCAGCATACTGAGTCTGTCTTATGGATACCAGACTTGTCTAGCCAGACTCCACAACTGCAGAAGCCAATTCCTTGAAATCAGTCTCTCTCCCCTCTCTCTCTCTCTGTGTATATACATGTATATACACAATATATAAAATATGTGCTACATAAATGTCTTCTTTCTGTGTAATATTTATATATATTGTGTGTGTTTGTGTGTGTGTATGTATCTTATCTGTTCTACTTCTCTGGTAGAATTCTGATCCATAGACCTCTGGTAAATATACATACATACACGCACAGAGATAATACATTATATAACATATACATACATGTGTTTATACATATGTGTGTATATACATATGTATGTGTATTTGAACATATTTGAAAGTATATTACTCATGAAAACATTTTTAAGCCTTGATCTTATGAGATAAAACTGTCAACGTAGAACAAAAGCTAGTATGTTTCAAGCTTATTTTACACAAATTGACTTATTTAATGATTTAATGCTCATTTCAATTCTAAAAATGGTATGCCTGTCATCCTGTTTTACAATTAGGGAACCTAAACCAGAAAGAAGCTGGGTGACTCACTAGGGCTAAACGACTGGTAAGAGGTAGAATCATGGTTCAAACTCAAGGAGTATGGCTACAGAACCAGAACTCTTGACCACACTGCCATGCTGCCTCTTGGAACCAGTCCTGAAATTCTCCAAAAGATTAAAATGGCACTGTAGCATTAAGAAGTCTAGAATAGCCAACTTCAGATTTTGATTTGGTTGTTGGAACCAAATCCAGCTAGATCTCTTATCTCTCTAGTTAACACCAAACTTATCAAGCAGTGATCTGCAATCTCAGGCACAAAACAGAAGAGAAGAATCCTCAGCCACTATGAGGGGGTACACTTCAAAAGCCATTGCTGATAAAAGCACTTCTCTGTTTATCTACTCATGGTTTTTTGTTAATATTAGCTACCAAATCAGGAACAGCTATGGTCTTTGGGATGTGGATGTATTAGACTGGCCTGTGGAAAAGCAATGTAATCATTGCTATGTTTGAGGATGTTACCATTACTTAATAGGTTTCAGAATTTTTTATTTTCCAAAACTTCCCCACAGAAGTTGAAGGAAGTTAACTCTCACAACTGAATTTAATTTTATGAAAAGTACAGCCAAAATGTCAGCTGTGGTTCAGTTTCCTTGTCAATTAAAATCTAGGCAGGATTGGTTGGCCCCAGTTTATATCTCATAAGCAGTCCAATGTCCTCTTCTAAGACTTCCCAGATAGTTTTGGGTTCTTAGGATCACGTAAGTGTTGGAGCTCCAGTTTCTACTCAATCAGATTAGTGCCCAAGCTCTCACATCATTCTCCCATGCTATTTTTGTTTCCATAACACATCAACTCAAATAAGTATTTCAATCCTCTACCATAATTTTCATACAACCTGGGTGCTACTTGTCCTCTCTGCCAAGAAAAACTGCCTATGACTTCTAAATGAGCAACAGATAATACTGAGATTACTGTGTATCCTTTCAGTGAAGGCCTAGGCACAGTCTACTGGACCCCACAGGGATTATGTGATTTTCCCTAGGTGTGCACCTCTGATTATCTTCCTATTAACTAGGCTGCTTTACAACTCCCCGGGGTTGTAAAAAACTGATAGTAACGCAAATGATTCTTGTGCAAAGCAGTGGGAGTGGATTGTGCCCACTGAAGATACAATTCATTTCTGCTTTATAGAAAACATCAATCCCAAACATAAGATGTTACCGCTCTGTAAGAAATTAACCAGTTCTGCATCTATTAGCAAATTCATTTTGGCATTCCTGATTTCATATTTACCACCATTCTTCACATTCTCATTTGAACTGGTCTTAATATCATAGTTCCTGCATTAATTAATGAGTTGAATAAAGTCCTTGACATATTGTTCATTTTATATTTGCATGAGAGCCATATTATTAACTTTTTGAAAATTACGCTAGACCATTCTGACCATTTGGGAATTTACACTGAAGAAACATAAAAGATTTTAAATTGAATATTAAGCATCCTCCTTAAAAACTCCTTTGGCTGTCAGGTTCCACTTCCAACCATGCTGTTAGGCTCCAGGTCTTTTGTTTTTTTCTGCTTCCCTCCATCTCTACACAAGTCACTTTACTATATGTATCCTGTTCCCCATTAGCAAAGAAACTTCAGGAATTATTCTCCAAAACAAAGATCTTTCCTTGATAAGAAGAATACTGGTACCAACTTTATCTTAGAAGATATACTGGTAAGCAAGCCTGGAAAAGATCAAAAAGGAAAATAAACCAGAACACCAATTTGTTTTTTACAGATGAAAAATTTGAGGCCCAGAAATAATTTGTTCACCTATATTAATTAATTCATTATTAAAGGAAAGGTGTTTTTTTCGAGGATCCTGGACCGTGACCTGAGCCAAAGGCAGATACTTAACAACTGAGTCACCCAGATGCTCACTTCTGACCCTTTCCCTGCTTTATTTTTCCCCTTACCTTTTTATCATTATTGAATATACTATGTGTTCCACTTTTTAATTTTAATGTTGAATTAATTTTTAATTTAATTCCTCCCCCTAGAGATGCTCTCCAAAAAAGCAGGAATTTTTGTCCCTTTGTTTACTGCTGTTTATCTATATCAACTAAAACAATGCTTGGCACATAGTAGACCCTCAATAAATTTTTGGTGACAGGATGAATATTGCATTCAGCAACAGCAAAATATAATTTTTTAAATAGACATAAAAATGATTCAAAGATTGACTGTGGGCTAAGCCATAAAGCTTACCTCAAGAAATTTCAAAGATACCAAACACATCACACTTTCTGACTACAGAGGAATTAGGTTAGAATTACCCACTAAAAATTGACTAGAGATGGTCTATATCAATGTGTCATCAGGGAAATGCAAATTACAACAATTAAATACCACTAACCCTTTTCAAATGGCCACTACCCAGAACACTGACCACACCAAATGCTGCGAAGGTGTGAAGCAACAGGAACGCTCATTCATTGGTAGTGGAAATGCAAAATAGTGGAGCCATTTTGGAAGCCGGTTTGGCAGTTCCTTATAAAACTAAACATATTCTTAGTGTGTGATCCAGCAATCACATTTCTTGGTATCCACTCAAAAGAGGTAAAAACTTATATCCACACAAACACCTACACATGATGTTTCTAGCAGCTTTCCACATAACTGCCAAAACTTAGAAGCAGACTATTAAGACGTCCTTCACTAGGCAAATGGGTAAATAAAACTGTGGTACATCCAGACAATGGAATATTATTTCAAGCTAAAAAGAAATGAGCTATCAAGCTATAAAAAGACATGTATGGGGGCACCTGGGTGGCTCAGTGGGTTAAAGCCTCTGTCTTCGGCTCAGGTCATGATCCCAAGGTGCTGGGATCGAGCCCCACATCGGGCTCTCTGCTCGGCAGGGAGCCTGCCTCCCCCTCTCTCTGTGCCTGCCTCTCTGCCTACTTGTGATTTCTGTCTGTCGAATAAATAAAATCTTAAAAAAAAAAAAAAAGACATGTATGGGCCATAAGTGCCTATTATACCGAAAAAAGTCAGTCTGAAAATGCTCCATACTATGAGATTCCAATTTTATGACATTCCAGAAATGGCAAAACCATGGAAAAACTAAAAAGATCAGTAGTTGCCAGGAGTGGGAGGAAAGGGATGAATAGGGGGAGCACAGAGGATAGTCGGGGCACTGAAAATACTCTGTATGACACTATAATGACAGCTACATGTTGTTATCATTTGTCTAAACCTGCAGAAAATACAACACTAAGAGTAAACCGTAATGTAAACTAAGGACTTGGGTGATTATGACATGTCGGTGTAGGGTTATCAGTTGTAACAAATGTACCACTTTGGTGATTGATACATGGCCTCCTCCATATATATATGGAAGGGCAGAGGGTATAATAAAAATCTCTGTACTTTCCCTCAATTTTGCTATGAACCTAAAATCGTTCTTTAAAAAAAAAAAACATTTTACATTAATGTTTTTTACATTTTTCCTTAATGTAAAAAACATTAACATTAACATTAACAACAACAACAACAACAAAGAAACAGGAAGAACCTGGACCTTCCTCTTAGTGATGCAGCTGGCCCACCAAAGAATCCACAGTGAAAGAATCAGGTGAAATGTTTTTTACATTTTTCCTTAATGTAAAAAACATTAACATTAACATTAACAACAACAACAACAAAGAAACAGGAAGAACCTGGACCTTCCTCTTAGTGATGCAGCTGGCCCACCAAAGAATCCACAGTGAAAGAATCAGGTGAACTCTGACACCTCATCTTTCTCCCTCCATGCTTCTTCCTCTACTGCCAGCAATCTCCAGTCACTGAACCCAAGAAGAAGCCAGTGGAAGCCAAGAAAAGCCACTAAAATGGTCCATATAGGTCAGCTACCAGGGTTCCCAGCTGGGGAAAGTAGAAAGGAATCTAGAGGGATAATGGAAGACATCCAGTACAAAGTGGTGTCTACAAACAAAAAAACTAAGTACACACAGCATTTAGTGATAAATAGTTGTGAAGATTCTCTTAAGATCAAGAACAAAACAAAAATGCCTGCAGTCATCACTTCCTTTCAAAGTAGTCTTGAGACCTTCTCCAAGATACTATGATAAGGGAATGAAAAATATATATATATAAAAATCAGAAAGGAAGAAAAACAATGTCATCATTTATAAATCATATCACAGTTTCAATATAAAACTCAAATGATTTACAGGTAGACTATTAGACTGAAAAGAGAAGTTGTACTTATAATTTTTTTTTAAGATTTTATTTATTTATTTGTCAGAGAAAGAGAGTACCCACAAGCAGACAGAGTGGCAGGCAGAGGCAGCGAGAGAAGCAGGCTCCCTGCCTAGCAAGGAGCCCGATGTGGGACTTGATCCCAGGACCCTGGGATCATGACCTGAGCCGAAGGCAGCGGCTTAACCAACTGAGCCACCCAGGTGTCCCTGTACTTATAAATATTTTAAAATACATTCCATTTTTACATAACAAATGTAAAATAACAAACATATAACATACTAATAAATAAATTCAATAAGCACAAAGATCTCGCTGGAGAAAATTATAAAACATATTAAGACCTAAATAAAATGGAAAGTTAGACCATTTTCCTGGTTAGGAAAACTTTCTGTCCTAGAAAGGTCGCTTCTTCCCATATTGATCTAGAGATTCAAAGCAATTCTGATCAAAATCTCCAAAAGTTATTTTGGGGAAATCGTCAAAGTCATTCTAAATATTTCTTTAGGAGACCTTAGGACCAAGGTCAAGAAAACTGAAGAAAAACAGCAAGCTGAAGAAACTGACCCTATCAGATCAGATATCAAGTCTTATTACAAAGCTATGTAATTAAGACAATACAGTATTGGTACAGAGACAAACAGACCAATGGAATAGAGCACAGCCTGGAAACAGACCCACACAGAATAATTCAGTTGGCATGGCTAAAGTAAAGAAAAGGCACTGTAGGAAAGAGTTCTGAAATAACTTAGTGTATCCACTGGGAAAAAACGAAACTTGTCTCCTACTTTACACCATATACAAAATCAATTTCAGATTGGTTAAAGATTTATAAGGCAAAGTATAAAATTTTCAAAAGATTACATAAGAGAGTATCTTCATGACCTCAGGGTAAAAAGGGATTTCTGAAGCAAGGCCTAGAAATCAACGACCTTAGGGAAGATTTAAAAATTAAGAACTTCTGTTCATCAAATGACACCATTTAAAAGAGTGAAAAAATGAGCTACAAACTGATCAAGATATCTGCAATATATCTGATGATGAATTTGCATCCAAACTATATAAAGTATACCTTATGAATCAATAAGAAAAACAGAAGCAGACCAACTGAAAAACAGTCAAAGGACTGAAAGAATGAATGAAGAAATGAAGAAGGAACTACAAAAGGTCACTGGGAAAGGGTGTGGCATCATCTCATACAATTGGATGTTGACACAACACTTCAACTCCTACGTATGTATTCAAAGGCAGTGTGTTTCAAACTGCATGTTATGACACACTCAATTAAAAATGAAATAGAATCAAACAGAAATATCAGAATGTTCTGCAATTAGTAAGGGTAAGTATTGTTCTGTGAAATTGTTTTCTTTATACCTCAATATGTGTGTTAACTGAATTGTGAAGAAAAGTACATTTTTTTTCCTGCACGTCTCAGGTCAAAGTTTGAAGGCCACTGTCTACAGAAAGTCTTGTGTGCTAGAAGTAGAAAAATGTTTATGACAGCACTACTATGTTCGGTTAATACTCATGACCACTAAAATGGATAAATAATATACGGTATGTTCATTTCATGCACACATTGGTAAAATGAACAGTCTACTACAAACATAAACATGGATGACTCTCAAAAACAATGATGATCAAAAACAGCAAGTCCCAGAAACCTACAGACCGTATGATACCACTTGTATGCGATTCAATTAATGAAAGAGTAAATATTGCTTAGGAGCACATACCTAGGGACTCCTGTAGCAAAATCAGGTGGCTAAACTATTAAGAAAATGACAGGAATTATGAAGACAAAACTCAATACAGTGGTTAGCGGGGGTGGGGTGGGGAAGGAGGAGATGCAATCAAGGCTAAGCACTAGGTCTTCTAAAAGCACTAACCAAGTTCTGTTCCTAACCTGAGTGGTGAGGATGTAAGTACATGAAGAATCATGTAAGTACCATGACTCTTCACTTAGTACACATATGGCGTATGCAGCTATATACACCAGCAACTGTACCTGCCACACAGGTGCAGTAACATATATGTCACAATTAAAATCTGAAAATGTATAAGAAATGCCAATCAGTTATTTTATTTAATTCTATACCTCACTCTTAATAAAAGTTTAATATTAGAAGAAAGCACAGAACTATGACTGATGTATAGAAGGTTTACATGAATATATGATTTATTTTCAAAATCGTTCAAAACTTAACACAAAGGGATAATCGGTACTGTTAAAACAGTCAAATCTTTGCTACCTCTATCAGGCAACTAGGGTCTCTAAAAGCTCAGTAATAATGAGCCCATGCCAAGCTTACCTCAGTATTTCATTAATGCCAAGCCACTGGAATCCAAGCTCACCATGCCTCTCAAATTTGTTCTAAAATTTGATACTTGGAGGGGCGCCTGGGTGGCTCAGTCAGTTAAGCATCTGCCTTCAGCTCAGGTCATGATCCCAGGGTCCTGGGATTGAGCCCCATGCCGGGGATCCTGCTTCTTCCTCTCCCTCTGCAGTTCCCCTAGCTTGTGCACTCTCTCTCTCTGTGTCATATAAATAAACAAAATCTTAAAAAAAACAAAACTTGATACTTGGAGACTAAAAAAAAAAAAATCAGTTGAATGAATAATCAGCAGGGAAAAAAATGGAGGTGAGGAACAACCTCAATACAGGACTGCCTTCGTAAATAGTTAAACGCAGAATTCGCAATATTGTGCAACCAGGTAGTATGGCCTGGCATGAAAGGATGTTAAGTAAGATAAGTTGCAGAGCAGCTTTTATGTTCTAATACCATTTTTATACAGATATATCAACTGTTAAATAAGGAAAATGATAAGAATTAATCCATTTCCTAAATGTGAGATAACACAAAAATCAAATGGTGACAGAAGACCAGTGAAGTAATAATCATGACCGACTTGCAAGGTACTTTCTGATCCATTAAAGAGCTGGTACTAGTCTGTGAAGAAATAGTTGCTTGTTTTGCCAAGCCTGCAAAGGCTGACCCACATATTTTTCAAAAATAGCAATAGAGACACTGCCTACCACCTTGGCATTCCTTATTGGTGGATAATGCATTGTTCCACCCTCTTGCCTTCACACACAGTGGATGCCCTTTCTACATTATTATGTTGACACCTGAATGAACTCTGATTTGATTGGTTTGCCCCAAAGTACCCCTGGTGAGGTTATAGCCCTGAAAATATCAATGAAAAAGGTTTTAACTGCCCCCTCACCACATGTGCTTTCAATTTAGCTCACACTGGTTATAATAATTTATTTGAAAATAAAACGTAACATGGTAAAATTATTAAAGCCTTTTTCTGTCCTTCCTTATGCATTCAGCTTTAGGAATCAAAAGCTAACTTATCAGATAGAATCAAGTCTATGGATAGACAATAAAGGTGCAGCATAAGAAAAAATGAAAAAAAAAAAATCCTGTAAGTAAAGTATTTGACAACTAGTCTCAAAAGCCATAGGAGTCAAGATTATGTTTGGGATTAGGTTGTCTATCCCTAAATCTCAGATTGCTCCCCCGTAAATAAACATAGGAGGACAGAAAGTTTAAACAATAATTCTAAATCCCATTGGCTTGTTTCTGAATCTAAAACACCATATTCTAAGGACTTCTGGAAAAGTCACCCTGCAAAGGCACTCTGTTCTAACTTCAGAGCAGAGGAAAACAGGAAACATGGCCGTGAACTGCAGTTGCCATAAATAGCTCCACTGAGCCACTTCCTATTATTTTTCCTTGCTCTCTCCCCATTATCCAGTATTGTTTCTTCCCAGCTATTTCTTCTCTAAGGTGGATAAATAAGCACAGCTCAGAAAATACCTGAGTAATGGAGCTAATCTATTCAAATCTAATTCTCGTGCTATGGGGCTTTCCACAGAAGCTTTGAATAATAAGCAGCCTTATGGGCATTTTCCCAGAGTCACCAAACCTCCAATTCCCCTGCATTCTATTCATGCCTTGCAGTCTCCATGAGTTACTTCTCTAGATAGGCAAACCATTAGGGAGGTACTAATTTCATGTGCATCATGTCTACAGTGCTATTAGCTCACACCCTATGGGGGGGGCAAAATTATTCCAGTGGGGATAAAGAAACTGAGGCAGAATAGAGTATTGATGACTTTTCCAGACTGCAAGGCACGAAGTGGCTCATTTGGTTGAGCTCATTTGGTTGGTCGACTCTTGGTTTCAGCCCAGGTCATGATCTCAGGGTTGTGAGATCAACCCCTCCTTGGGATCTGGGTTCTGGGCTCAGCATGGAGTCAGCTTGAGATTCTCTCTTCCTCTCCCTGTGCCCCTCCCCCTGCTCACATGCACTTTCTTTCTCTCTAAAATAAAACAAATTAAAAAAAGAAAAAAAAGACAGCAAGGTTGGATAACAACATGGAGGCACCACTCATAGCCTCTTTTCTCTGCAAGGAGCTGGAGCACAGGTAATACCCAGATCTTGGTGACAATGGCTGGCATCTGTAGTAACAGGTGCATTAAAGACTGAGGGGATAAGATCAGCAAACAGTTCTCTCCTACTCAATCCCACAGTCTGGACTAAATATGTGATGCAAAGTCAAAATGTTTTGAGAATATTAAGAAATATCTACCTCTGTCTATGAATCCACTAATAAGATATATTTCTGATCGTAATGACATCATGATCAAACTGCATTTCACTGATCTATGATGAAGATACCGTAAGGAGACCTCCAATTTTTCTAGTTTTGTATTCCCGTTTATTGTGTCAGTTGCATTCATCCTTATCTGCAATTTTCTGATAATAAAAAGAACAGGAGAGCTGGTTTGACTGACAGCTATCTGTGGTGCAGGATTTCCTCTTGAGTTAAGTATGCAACTCACTTTTTATAATGCATCTCTAGGACACAGCAGTCAGAAAGCCAGAAGATAATGCTCATCATCAGTGAACTTGCTGGAAGCTTTAGCAGGATGATACACAGTAAAAGAGTCATAAATAGTGAACCTAACTTTTTAACTCGGAAAATTTGAAATGTAATGTAGTTTACTACACAGCTTACGTTCAGGTACTTGGTAGAAAATAATCTAAGGGTACAAAGCAAAGTGGATGCATGTTTAATATCTGCAAGTTTGTTTTAACCTTGCATAAATCAACTGCTTTCAAACATGTTATTTATGGGGGTGCCTGGCTTAAGCTTCTGTCTTCCGCTCGGGTCGGCTCACAATCCCAGCATCCTGGGATCGGCCATATTGGGCACCCTGCTCCATCGGAAGCTTGCTTCTCCCTCTCCCACTCCCCCAGCTTGTGTTCCCTCTCTCTCGCTGTCTCTCTCTCCATTAAATAACTAAATCAAACAAACAAAAAAAAAAACAACCCACATGTTATTTATGGAAACGAGGCACAAAGAAGCCACTTTTTTTTTCTGTTTTTCCACAAACTCGCTTTGCTATCATGTAACTGCCCCCTTTTAATTATGTGGTGAGTTCACTGAATTGTCCAAAAGAGTAAGTTTCATTGTTGTATTGAGTTGAAAAGTCTGATTTTAAATATGCCCACTGGAAACACTTTTCAGTAGTTCAAAGTATTATGGAATATTGATAATTATGTCTTTTAACCTTTGCTTCTCATATTGAACAGGTATTATATGCACTTTTCTTGGTTAAAACTAGGGAAATTTGGACAGATTAAGTCAGTAGTGTATTCATAAAGTAAATCAGTATTTCTCTTAATCAATTTAAACCATTATTTTCAAATTTTTAGAAGGAATATGTATATGTATGCCTATGTATATAGATATACACACATTTATACTTTTTTTCTTCTTAAATAAGCAACTTTTCTCACATTATCATAAATGTCTTTGCAATTAGGTTCAACTCTCAAGACTTCAAGACTCTATTTAATTACTTCGTTCAATATTTACTACATCTACCCCAATATGCATCTGTAGCTCACTGAATGCCCATGATGTGCTATAGGAAATAACACAGGACTTTTGCCTGTGTGTACGTTTCCTACATGTGAATTACTCAAAGTCTATTTCTATTACCTGCAACAAGCACAGATGCTTAAGGACACAAGTGTGTCTTATTTCCTTATTTCCCCACAATCCTTCTCACCAGTTCTCAGCAGCATTCCACATGGTTGACCATTCCACTCTGCTAAAACACCTCCTCCTTTGATGGCTCCTGCTTTTCTTATCTGTCTCCTCTGAAGGCTCTGTTCCCTCCATGCAGTCATTAAGAATTGAAATTCCTCAGGATTCATCACAAAGCCTGTATGCCTCTCAGTCTATGATCACTATACAAACTCATCCATGCATATGGCTTCCATTACCAACTAAATATAATTAACTTCTGAATTTATATTTCCAACTTCAAACCATTCCTTGAGCTTAAATCCCAAGTAACAACTGCCTCCTTCATTAACTCTACTTGGAAAAAACCACAAAGCTACCTCAAACTCAAAACACTTAAAGTCAAACTCTAAAACCTCCCACTTCCTCTGCTCTTCTTCATATCAATGAAGGATATAAAAAAGGAAAACCCATGATTCTTAATACTGCTTTTTTTTTTAATCACCTCTCCCCCAAATCCAATTCACTAACAAATCATTTTGAGTTAACAGGCAAATCTATCTACTTCTCCCTAAAGCCACAGCTACCACTCTAATTCCTTAGTCTAAGACATCAGGAATGTCTAAGATATCCCTGCATTCACTCTTGCCCCCGTACCCCATATCCCATCGTCTAAAATGGGGCCAGAATTCTCTTTTCAATTAGTATGTCTCTCTCTCTCATTCTCTCTCTGTCCTTTCATACTCATTCTTTTTTGTTGTTGTTTTTGTTTTTAAAGAGTAGGCAGAGAGGCAGGCAGAGAGAGAGAGAGGAGAAAGTAGGCTCCCCGCAGAGCAGAGAGCCCAATGTGAGGCTCGATCCCAGGACCCTGAGATCATGACCTGAGCTGAAGGCAGAAGCTTCAACCCACTGAGTCACCCAGGCGCCCTTTTCATACTCATTCTTGCATGCAGATATACACATACTCACAAAGACATACTCATTCTGTACTTAAAACCTCTGATGTCCTTCACTGACTTGAGATAAAGATCTACATCCTCTACTTAGCATTGTTTAAAAGATTTGCCAAAAGTAGAAGACATGAACAGACATTTCTGCAAAGAAGACATCCAGATGGCCAAAAGACACATGAAAAAGTGCTCCACATCACTCGGCATCAGGAAAATACAAATCAAAACCACAATGAGATATCACCTCACACCAGTCAGAATGGCTCAAATTAACAAGTCAGGAAATGACAGATCCTGGCGAGGATGTGGAGAAAGGGGAACCCTCCTACACTGTTGGACACTGTTGGTGGGAATGCAAGCTGGTGCAACCACTCTGGAAAACAGCACGGAGGTTCCTCAAAATGACCCAGCAATTGCACTACTGGGTATTTACCCTAAAGATACAACGTGGTGATCCGAAGGGACACGTGCACCCGAATGTTTATAGCAGCAATGTCTACAATAGCCAAACTATGGAAAGAACCTAGATGTCCATCAATAGATGAATGGATAAAGAAGATGTGGTATATATACACAATGGAATACTATGCAGCCATCAAAAGAAATGAAATCTTGCCATTTGCAACGACGTGGATGGAACTAGAGGGTATCATGCTTAGTGAAATAAGTCAATCGGAGAAAGACAACTATCATATGATCTCCCTGATATGAGGAAGTGGAGATGCAACGTGGGGGGTTAAAGGGGTAGGAAAAGAATAAATGAAACAAGATGGGATTGGGAGGGAGACAAACCATAAGTGATTCTCAATCTCACAAAACAAACTGAGGGTTGCTGGGGGGTAGGGGGGTTGAGAGAGTGGGGTGGGCTTATGGACACTGGGGAGGGTATGTGCTATGGTGAGTGCTGTGAAGTGTGTAAACCTGGCAATTCACAGACCTGTACCCCTGGGGATAAAAATACATTATACGTTTATAAAAAAATCAAAGAAAGAAAGAAAGAAAGAAAGTTTTGGCTGTACAACCGCCCCCGCCCCCCAAAAAAAAGATTTGCCAAAAGTAACACCTACCTACTTTCCAACTTTACTATAAGCACCTGTAGGTCTCATTCTCTTTTTATCAGTCAAATAAACCTGCTCTCATTTTCAGAAAGGTGACATTTTTGTTCCTTACCCAGAAAATTAACACATGCTCTTGGCCTAGTTCATTTCTTTCCATGACTGAGAACTTAGTTCAAATATCACTTCCTCCCTGAAACCTTGACTCATCAGACTACATCATATGTACTCACTGTACCAGATATCTTTTTATTACAATTAATTACATCTTTATTTATGTGATGATCTGAGTGTCTAACTTTTAGACTCTAAGTTCCATGGAGACAAGGGTCTTTTCCTTTTGGCCCATCACTTAACCCCAAGCACTTTGCTCAGTGTCTGCCATAGGGTGGGTGTTAATAATAAATATATGTACATATGTTTATTGAATTCATTTCCTTATCAAACACTTCTGTTGTGTTTACTACACGCCAGGTGCCATTCTAAGTATTTTTAAAATGTTAAATTATGTAATATATATGTTTTATTAACTCCCTTTTCAAGTGCTTCCAGCTGCTTGTTTTAGACTGCACTGTAATTGACACTACTTCAAATTTATGATATGAAGCACACATTTGAAATGGACAGAGTATTTTTCTGGGCCTTATAAAGGTGTACTTTTAAGAGGCTTTCTTGTGAACTTCACATGCTATCCTAAAATATATCTCCCAATACCCAAATCATAGTGTGGACAGAGATGACCTAACTCTGTGAAATGAATCTTGATGGGAACTTGTTTGTGAAATGTTCCTGTTTAGGTAACATCTGAAAATGCTGGGAGAAGTATGCTTTCAATTATTTCACATATTCATTAAGTGAATAATTATTAGATAATAGAAGAGTAAATGGAAAGACCTTCAGTACTTCTTATGAATTTAGAAACCCATGTGGTAAATCATAGAGCAGAGTTGGGTTCAACAAAGCATCATCCAGCCACCAGAAGGAACTTGAAAAATTTCTAAAATTATTAACTTGAGTTTCTTGAAGAATTATAAAGTTAATCCAATATCCTCATCTCCCCCTCTTAAAAAAAAAGCCTGAAGACTCAACTTTCTGAATATTTTCACTCCTCAAACATTATCACACACTCATTATTCCCTCCTCTCAACTCTGTGCCTTGTCATCTTGCTTCCTGGGGTATGCACCATGCTGGACACTGTAAAGTGTCTCAACTCTCATTGTCTGCTTTTTGTTTTGTTTTTAAGAATCATATGTCTTGGGGCGCCTGGGTGGCTCAGTGGATTAAGCCGCTGCCTTCGGCTCAGGTCATGATCTCAGGGTCCTGGGATCGAGCCCTGCATCGGGCTCTCTGCTCAGCAGGGAGCCTGCTTCCCTCTCTCTCTCTGCCTGCCTCTCTGCCTACTTGTGATCTCTCTGTCAAATAAATAAATAAAATCTTAAAAAAAAAAAAAAGAATCATATGTCTTTTCCACACTTCTCCTACTTTCCAATTATTTTAATGGTGGAATGAGGCGGAATTTGAATATTCACATGGTAATGTTTTTATACTTATGGGGCATCTCAAAGTACAGCGTTCACAAGAATCATCTGGAAAGCTTGTTAAAACAAATGCCTGAGCTCCACCAATAGAGGTTACCATTCAGTAGATGTGGAGTCACGTCTATAGAACTGCATTTCTTTTATAATTCATGTGTTCTTGAAGAAATCTTTGCTTAACCCAATGTCACAATGATTATTCTATGTTTATTGATATTTTCTTCGAGAAGTCTGATAGTTTTGACCCTCTCACTTCAGCTCCATTTCAAGTTGATTTGGGGTATGGTATTAAGTGAGAATATGAGTTCATTCCCTGCCCCCATATGCATATCCAATTGTTTCAGCACCATTGAATTACTATAGCATACCTTGTGAAAAATCAACTGATCATGTATGTGTGGATGTATCTCTGGATTCTCCATTTGCTCCATATAGGGTTGAATATGGTAGGTTTAAAGTAAGCCTTCAAAAATCAGATACTTAGTCCTCTAAATTTGTTTGTTTGTTGTTTTGTTTTGTTTTTAATTGGTTTGGCTATTCTGGGTTCCTGGAATTTCATTATAGATTTTAGAATAAACTTGCCAGGATTTTGATTGGTATTGCATTGATCCAATATGAGGACAACTGCAGTACTGAAACTTCCAATTTACACATGGTAAATATCTCCCTTTGTTTAGGTCTTCTTTAATTCCCTTCAGTAAAGTTTTGTAGCTTTTAGTATCTAGTTTTTACACATTTATTCTCTATAGTTATACAGCCACTCACATTTTCTATTTCTTCTTAGGTTCATTTGGAAACTGCTGTCTTTTTAAGGAATTTTTCCATTTCAAAGAGACTTTGCCTTTATAAAAAGCTCCCAGATATTGATATGGTACTATACAAGGATAGCACTTTGATACCATTGTACTATATCACTACAAACTGTCAGGGGCTTAACAGATTTCTATTAGGTACCCTTTTATTTGCTATAATTTACAAGAGAAAACCTCTCAGGATATAAATCTCAGGAAACAGAGTGACATCAAATTCTTAAATATTATCCCAAATAGACATTTAAGTCACAGTATGTTCAAGTTTTAGAATGGAAGTCATATTACTGTCCAACTGTCAGTAATAATTGTGAGTGACTTTTAGCATCTATTCTTGTCTAGCTTAAACAATATATAAACAGGATCACATTCTTACACTCAGAGGATCTTGTCTCAGGGTAGAAATAAAGTGATAGGCCATAAAATAAACTATTTTTGTGGATTTGAGTAAATGTTGCTCTGTTTTTGCCTATTCCAGAAAAATGCAGCAAATGGTTTCTAAGAAATATCAAATTACCACAGGCTGACATATATATAACTGAAGAATACAACAAATTAAGTCAAAGGTTAATGGGTGATTAATGGCTAAATATTAGCCTAGTGGGAATTTCCTTGCATGAGAGATCTGTTTTGAGTCCTTGGTAGGTTGTATTTCATGTAACTCTGATTCTGCTACTATTTTACCTAATTTCCTGAGAGAAAATGTATGGATTTCTATTATCATGCCATAAAGGTATTAGGTTTGTGGCTTGAACCAAGTAGTTGGATTGGTACCACTTTAAGAACCATGGCTTGCTCAATGTAAACTTGAAATGATTTTCTTGATCAGTGACAACTTAACAAGTACAGGCAAGATCCCAGGTCAACTAATCACATGCTGGTAACAGATCTTCTCTCATATTTCTCTACATTCCTCCCTCTCCTGAGGCTTCCTGTGTCTTTGTCAAAAAGGAGTAAGGACTGGGAAAAGAAATGCAGAACAGTGTTAGAGTGATGTGTATATGGCAGGAAGTGAAGCACAATTATTCAGAGAGAGAATACTGACTTTCATTAGTTTCAGAAATAAGGAATTCCTACAGAATTTAGGGATTGACAGTGAGGCAATATGGCAGATGCTGGGCATCATGACAGGCCATAAACAGGTGTGTGGTAACTAAAATTAGCTTGAGAGGTTTATATCACTATATTTCGGTCAAATAGGGACCTCAGAAAATGCAACTCTGCTGTAGTAGCCAATGAATAATAAAAGTAAGTATAAGGGGCTACAGGGGCAACTTATAAATTATCTCTGAATGACCAAACACCAGTGGCCACCACTATATTCAGAAGCAAATACTAAGAAGAAAAATACTAGAGATCCAAGGTAAGGTGAATGAAGAAAGCATTTTGTGCTTACCTCTCTCGGGATACTTATTACTTTGTTTCAGAGTCACTTGTTGACAGGTTAGTTTCCTAAGTAGACTACAACTTCTTGAGATCTAGAAACTTACTCTAAACATCTTTGTTTCTGTAGCATTTGATTCAAGGTCTGGGGCTTTAACAGGCACCCCACAGATAGTTAAAAATGAATGAGTGAACAAGCATATGAAAAGATGCTCAGTATCAGTAATCACTCAGGAAAGGCAAACTCAAGCCATGTTAAGATATCACTTTATACCCATTAGGATGGTTACTAACACAAAAATAGAAAACTAGTGTTGGGAAGAATGTGGAGAAATTGGAACCCTTGTTCACTATTGGTGGGAATGGAAAATGGTACAGCTACAATGGAGAACAGTATGGTGGTTCCTCAAAAAACTAAAAATATAATTACCATATGATTCAGCAATTCCACTTCTCAGGTATATACCCAAAAGAACTGAAAGCATAAGCTCAGAGAAGTATAACCATGTTCATAGCAGCGTTATCTACAATAGCCAAGAGATGGAAGCAACCCAAGCTCTACTGGGAGATGAACAGATAAACAAAATGTAGTATATACATATAATGGTATATTTTTCAGCCTTAAAAAGTAAGGAAATTCTGACATGTGTTACAACCTGGATGAACCTTAAGGACACTATGCTCTGTGAAATAAACCAATCACAAAGAGGCAAATATTGTTAAGTTTCCACCCACACAAAGTATCCAGAGTAGTCAAATTCATAGAAACATAAGGTAAAATGGCGGTTGCCAGAAGTGGGGAGAGGGACATGGGAAGTCACTGTTTATTCAGTATACAGTTTCAGTTCTCCAAGACAAAAATGTCCTGGAGACAGCTGCTCGAGAATGTGACTATGCTTAAATGTACTGTCTGTACATTTAAAAATTATTAAGATGATTTGATGTTATATAAGATGATTTGATGTTATATAGCTTTCATTACAATAAAAAAATTTTAATGAATGAATGAGTAAATGAATGCAGGCTAAATGAATGAATTAATGAATAAATAATAAACATTTGTAAGAGTAAAGAGAAAATCTAGTTATAGATGATATAAATGATTTAGGATATATTTAGGATATATCATATTTTAATTATTGGTTAAAAATATAGTTAAGTCTACAGTGCTATCCTGTATAACATTTGCAGATATGGGAATGGTTAGATACTTGGTATTTGGTAACTGTTAGACTTATCAGAATATAGTATTGTGTTTGGGACGCTGTTGTTTCTAGGACTGTGAAAAAAGCAAAAAATTTTCAAAACAAGAACAAAACACTCAACAATAGGAAGTCAGAAAAAAAAACAAACAGAAAACATGTAAAGAATTAGTTATTTCAAGGAAGAGGAAGCCAAGAGTTTTCTGAGTCTTCACATTCAGGCTGGATTAGTATAGCAGACAAATTGTGACTTCACAGGTGAAACTGGCTTAAACTGCAGTAAGAGAGATCTAAGAGGATCCACAAAAGAAATGAATGATCGTTTTAGATTTTTCTAATAAAATTAAAGAGTAGAACTCAGAAGGTCTGACTTGGAATTTTAAGAGAAATATAACTTCGAGGTAATAAGGAAAATTATCTAAAATTTGGATATAAAGCAAAGGATAGTGCCTGTTCTTGCAATGTAACAGGCAGTACAGTGTAACAGACCTACCCAAGGATTACTTCAATTTCTAGGAGAAATGTACCTCTGTTTGTCTTGTATCAGTGCCTAGTCTCTGTGAAATCAGATGTTAGCTTTCAGATTTCTGTCATAGAAGAGATAATACAAATGGTTACAGTTTGACTGTTACGCAGCACATTAACTAGTTTAGTATTTAACTGTGCAATCTTATTTCAGCATTCTGTGTTTCACTGGCTGTAAGTTCTCAGACCCTCAAATGCCCCCTCTACTCAAATTTACCATCCTATTGGTCCCTTTGTTACTGCTATATATGGGTCATGTTTTCAACTTTTTGAATATTGTACTTTTACCTAATGCTACTACTTGATTTCACTAAGATGGCACCTTTATTACTCAGATAACAAATGAATATAAGCAAAGAAAACTCTTTTAACAGTTCTACTTATTATCGAATGAAAGAGAGAATTTAAAGACAAAGTTCAAAGGCGCTCTCACTGGAGTGCCTGGGTGGCTCAGCCAGTTAAAAGTCTGCCTTTGGCCCGGGTCATGATCCCAGGGTCCTGGGATCGAGCCCCATGTTGGGCTCCCTGCTCAGCGGGGAGCCTGCTTCTCCCTCTCCTCACCATTCAGGTGCTCTCTCTCTCTCACTATCTCTCTCTTGCAATTAAGTTTAAAAATCTTGGGGAGGGGGGAGAAGAACTCATTGACCAAATCTTGGACGACTTGTGTCTAAATTTAAATAATGAAAGTAAGAGCATGCAATCCAAATCATTAAAGTAAACCTGAGAATACAGGCTGATATAAATAAATGAGTGAATGAATGAATGAAGGAGAAAGAAAACTCTTCTACACACCATAATTTAAAAGCAATAAATTACACAGAAAATTACCTTTTAAACAACTGATTTTAATTAATCAATAACTGATTCAGGCAAGAATCATCAATGGATGCTAAAACTAATGGATGAAGTTTTCATGAAGGGGGATATTTACATAATCTCAAACTATCTTCCCACAAATTCCCAAATCTCAAACTATTTTTCCCACAAAAAAAACTATATTCCCACAAGTGATATAAATTACAAAGATATGAGAAGATATGTGCCCTGAGAAGAACACAATTTTCCTTCATTGCTATTCCTCCCCCAAAATGCATAACCTAAATCATGAGGAAATCTCAAACTAGGGATAAGCCTAGAACATTCTGTAAAAAAAACCTAACCAGTTATTCTTCAAAAATATTTATGCCATTTTTTTAAAGATTTTATTTATTTATTTGACAGAGAGAAATCACAAGAGAGGCAGGCAGAGAGAGAGGAAGGGAAGCAGGCTCTCCGTTGAGCAGAGAGCCCGATGCAGGACTCGATCCCAGGACCCTGAGATCATGACCTGAGCCGAAGGCAGCAGCTTAACCCACTGAGCCACCCAGGCGCCCCTATTTATGCCATTTTATGGAGAAAAAAGGCACCCTTCTGTACTGTTTGTAGGAAATTGGTGCAGCTACTTTGAAAAAAAACAGACAGGTCACTATACTATTCTTATAAATTTTTAGTGAGGCTGCAATAATTTCAAAATGGATTTCTTTTAAAATTTTATTTATTTGAAAGAGAACGAAAGAGAGAAGCACGAGTGGGGAGAGGGAAAGGCAAAAGCAGACTCCCCACTGAGCAGGGAGCCCGATGCAGGGCTTAGTTCCAAGACCCTGGAATCATGACCTGAGCCAAAGACAGACACTTAACCAACTGAGCCACCCACGCACCCCTTCACAATAAAATGTTAAAAAACCACATCTGGTATCACTGACTAAGACATCTAAAGAAAAAGAAAGCAAATAATAATTTCACATGATACATAATAAAAGGTAGAAATATATTTTTAGGGTTGCCTGGGTGGCTTGGTCGGTAAAGCAACCGCCTCTTGATTTTGGCTCAGATCATGATCTCAGGATGGTGGGATGGAGCCCCACAACAGGCTCCACAGGGAGTCTTCTTCTCTCCTTCTCCCTCTCCCTCTGCTTCTCCTCCTCCTCACGCATCTCTCCCTCTCTCTATTAAATAAATAAATCTTTTTAAAAATACATATATAGGGGCACCTGGGTGGCTCAGTGGGTTAAAGCCTCTGCCTTCGGCTCAGGTCATGGTTCCAGGGTCCTGGGATCAAGCCCCACATGGGGCTCTCTGCTCAGGGGGGAGCCTGCTTCCCTCTCTCTCTCTGCCTGCCTCTCTGCCCACTTGTGATCTCTGTCAGATGGATAAATAAAATCTTTAAAAAAATAATAAAATAAAATAAAATAAAAATACATATATATATATTTTTCAATCTAATGATAAATATTAGGGCACTTGTATTCATGGGTATAGACAAAAGTTTAACATTCAAATGATTAATTTTTCCACTGTATCCTGAAAATATAAGCACTTGATGGTTAATAAGTAATTATGCAAGAAATCTAATTTTTCAGAAAACTGAAAGGACAGATGACCCAGCAGGACTTTTGTGTATCAATTATTCTCACAAAGTAAGAATTATCCCCACTGACAATTAAAGAACATCAGAAAATTGATGTCAGTTCAAAACTGTATAGGGAAGTAACTGAACTTTTCAGATATTATAATGCCCTTAAAACACTACAAACCTATTGATACCTGAAAATTCTGGAACACTTACGGTCTAAGGTGGATGAGAAAAAAAAAAAAGTTTTCATTTAAAAAATAGAACAATGGACAATTTCAAAGCAAAATAAGAATTATTAAAAGAACAGGAGGTATTATTTGTTTTTTTATAAGCAGGTTAGGGAAGATGCTCATTTCTAATATGCTCTGCATACACTGGCAGGTCTGACAAGAATCTGAAAGTACAAAGGGAATTTGTTAATGAATTCACCACAGCCTGAATTATTTTTGTGAGGTCTTGAAGAACTGAAAAGTTGCTAGGGAACTAAAAGAAAACAAATGTAATTATATCTTTTAAAGAAGTGATTGAAGCAATTTACATCAACTAAGTCACAAAAAATAACTTGTAATGTGGTAGAAAACAGTGGAAAAAAACTGTATACAAATGGATAATAGATAACATCTCTCTATCAATGGAAGTTCATGAGTCATAAAATAGGTTAGATTTTCAAACAGGTTAGATTTTCATCAGCTGCCCCACAATTGGGAGCTCCTTGGAAACAAATGGATATCTACTCAACTCTGAGTAAAAAACTGGAGATATTTAGCAAATATATGGGCGTAAAGAAAAAAAGGAAATAAAGGAAAGGAGGGACAGAATGGATTAGTGGGGGAAACGGAATATATTAGCTTAACATTAATGTATTGCAGGTTGACTTATACAATAAACTCAATTTTTTAAAAATATTTTATTTATTTATTTGTCAGAGAGAGTGAGCACTGGCAGAGGGAGGCAGAGGGAGGCAGAGGGAGAAGCAAGCTCCCCGCCGAGCAAGGAGCCTGATATGGGACTTGATCCCAGGACACTGGGATCCCAGGACACTTGGGACCCAAGCCGAAGGCAGCTGCTTAACCAACCGAGCCACCCAGGCATCCCCTACAATAAACTCAATTTATGCCTCACAAATGTCTACAGATTTTATTTAACCTGAAAATTTAAAAAAAAGCACAATGGTGACTAACAATGACTAAAGTATGAAATCGAGTAATGTAATGCTCAATAAACCAGGGAAGTTCAGAGAAAAAAGATGCTATTTTGCTTCACTGTTCTGTTTCAAACAGAAAATTCAAACTACTAGAAAACATAACTCAAAATTAGTGGAAATGCAGCGGTTTTTAAGGTGATGATAGAATGGCTTATTTACCCTCTCTGATCAATTATAAAAGGTATGTATTTTTATTCAGTACAAGTAATGGCTCCTTGTCAAGAATTCTACAAAAGCAGTAGCTAATGATCTCCATGACATCTTTGGGAATGAGGAATACACATAGGTATTCACAAGAAGTACAAGTCAGGAGAGTTTAATATTCAAGTGGACTTCCCAAAACAAGTAAGTTCCATACATCAAGTCTAAAAGGGAAAATGACAACATTTTGAATTTAAGAGCTCACTTCTGGCATAATCTTCCAATAATTTTTATAAAGTCTTCACGTCTATGAGATGTATCATATCCCTCACCTCTCTCTGGTAAAAACTTATCTAAGATACTGATAGCTTATTTTACACTTGCTACTGAAGTATCTAGGGTCATAAAAAAAAAAAAAGAACAAAACAAAACAAAAAACTGCCTTTTAAGTTGTCAGCAGGGCACCAGGTATAATCTGCAAAAAAATAAAGCATTATGATTCTTAAATCCCAAAGGTAAATAATCAAGATGGCAAGACATGCCACATGCTGCTAGTAAAACATCCTACAAATCTATTAATGGCTTGACTGAAGCTAATCAAATAATCAGACCAACTTATTCCACAGCCCATGTAGGATTATTTTGGATATACAAACAAAATGAGTAGCATGAAAACTGAGAAAACCATTTCTACTGTTGCCCCACTATTCTTCTTTAGCAAGACATTTTTAAAAATTCATTTGTTTATAGAATTTCAGAGCAAAGCATCTTTCAGTTGCTACTTAAAACACAAAAGAATTTCGATGCGAGTCCTATTTTCATCTAGAAAAGACCCCAAAAATATATCCTTCCAACTGGAAAATTGACAATTTATAGTAAATCTTCCCTACTTTGCACTCCCTCATCTAGGTTTCTTAAATTTATTGTCAAGTTCATACTTCTTGATTGGTTTGGTCACTGAAAACACTGACCAATGAATAGAGAAAGCAGAGAGGAAATGAGAACAGGAAACTAGAGACAGGAAGTAAGTACTTACATCACTGTTCTTCTTCCAGCACAACAGAAACTCCCACCAAAAATCTGAGACATCTTTCTCCCATTGACAAGGATGAAGGACCTCAGCAGCCAGATGGCTGGCTGTTACACCTGCATTTGGGTGTAGTTCGAAATTACTGAATAATTCAGCAATGGCTCACTACAAGACTTGAAACTCTTTGTTCTTCAACCTCAACTGACAAGACAATGACTTGAAATCTATGGGCAGTCAGTCCTTATAAAAAAGGAGAGAGACTGATTGGAATCAAAAGGAAAATTTTGCTGAGATAGCAAAAAACAATTCTCTGGGTCAGTTCACTAATCAAACCTGAAGGGACTCTCTCCTTCCTGCAATTTTGCAACTTTTAGCATAGCCTTCCTTCTTCTAGTTTAAAAACAGTGTTTGTTAGATTTTTATTTACATTAATTCTAGGAAGGGAACTGGCTACCTCCCTATGATATTGATGTTTGTCTAATTGGGTGGGTCAAGGCACTAATTTGATTCACAGCTATGGCAAATTTTTATAGACTTTGGTGAACTTTAATTGCTTATAAATATTGTGTTATAAGACCAAGAGCCTTCAGCCGAATCCTGTTCAGCCCCGTATGCTTTCAAACTTGACAATATGTTGTCCATTTCCTAAGAATCCTTCATCCCAAATGGCCCTGAGGGTAAGAAAGGAATTACACATATGGCTCACAGAGCGAAGTTCATTAAGATTTTTGCTGTTGACAGCACCTAGTGAATTACTGTCAGAAAAAAAAATTTGTCAATAAGCCCTTTCTTTCATAATAGTAAAACTGAAATACAAGGACAGCACAGCTCAATGCCCTGTAGTCTTACTACTCAAAAGTTAGATTATATTTAAATGATGTTCATGACTCCATAGCCAGCCCTACAGTAAGTGTAAATAGAAACTTCAGGCAGGGAATCTCCTGGTGATAAAAGACAGAACTGGCCTCAGGCAGATACCCATCACAGCTCTGTGACCAGCCTACTCCCCCAGAGTCTGTCGTGCAAGGGCCAGTGTTTTGAATGAAGGACTGTCTTTCTCCCTGGCCTCCTCCAGTGCCATCCCCAGGATGCCGGGAAGGGGTGGTATCAGGCCTCTGGGGTCTGGCTGAAACGATGAGGAATAGTCAGAGCTGGGGAGAAAGTCACCCTTTTGCTGCCGGACTAACGCATGGGCTCTGGAAGCCACTCATCGCCACCACCTCCACACAGGCATTCAACTCCCGCAGCAACAACCATAACTGTCGTGAAAGTGCCAAGGTCCCCTTCGTCCCCCCTCCCTGTGGTTCATTCCACCGAAGCCATCCTGGCATCTATAAGGGCCAACACCAGGTCAGATCAATGAGCTTCTGATTCCTTCTGGGTGCTCAGGCCAACAACTCTTAACACAGAGTTGGTTCTGTTTGAGAGTCAAGCATAGATTCTCTGGTCACAAAGGCATGAACTCAAATGCTACCTCTGCCACTTGAGACCGGTGGCTGCATACCAAATTGAATTTTGTTAAAACCAAGGGACACACATCCATTTAAAACTGTTCTTTTTAAAATGTGTCCTTTTGATACATGTCTTGTAACTAAATAGTGACATCTGAACAACTTGGTAGCAAAAGGTTTCTGACTTCTCTTATGGTCTTTTTTTTTTCTTGGTGCTTGGTACCTATAAATATTACATTTTAATTTTTTTAATAGCTCTGGCTACTATGTGGGATGAACAGGAGGCCAATTATGAGGCTGCTGCAGTCACTCAGGAAAGAGACGTCAGTGCCTTGGATGGAGATGGATAGAACAGTGTGGTCCAGGGTTTAGAACCTATTTTCAAGCTGGAGCCAGCAAGACTTGATGGGGCGACAAGTCATCCTACAACAGCCTTCTAAAGGAAGGCACAGTGCTGAGGCCCACATGGCAGCAGACAGCAACGGAGGAATTGTTAAGAGCCGAGCAACTGTGAAAAAGCAACAGCAGGAGAGCCCCTGCTAAGGAACGCATGCATTGGGGACTTCCTGGAAAGATGGAGGAGTAGCAGGAGTGGAAGCAGGGCCGGGTGTTTTTTACGGTCGGTGGGATGTGGGCTCAATTCATTTCAGTCGGACCCAGTTCTGTGCTGGAGCTGGTGCAAAACTGGCTCACACAGGGGACTGTTAAATAGTCAGGAATTTTACGAGTCCCACTAGTAGCTTGAAACTGCCCACAGTTGGGAATGCTTACACCACAGAAATTGGCAAATAGTACCGATCAGCACCCCCACCTCCAGCCACCGTCTCATTCCCCACCTTCCCCACCAACGCTGGCTGTGAAGTACGTGCCAGCACACCACTGAATGGACTCCACAAGGCTTGAAGCTCTGAGAACCCTGCCAGATGACTTGAGTTACACAAGCAACTGACCTTATTCCCTCCCTCCCATGAAGCAAAGAATGCTTCCGAAACTCCAAAATTAAGGTTTTGGAAAATTCTTTGAAACGTAATGTCCATTTGTCCTACCAACCGAACTTCCTAATTCCTAGCCATGTTTTTCCAAAGCTAATATGAAAATCATCTTTTTGGGGAGGCACATATTGCATAGGAAATCTTTTGAGTCACAGGGAAAGCTGGTTCAGAGTTTAAACCATTGCACAGAACTAGACTATAGAAGAATATGCTCAGTCTCAGAGTGATCAAGAGTTACCTTTATTTTAATTTATTCTTCCAATATTTTGTAATAGTTATGTGGCCCAATCCTATTATGATTGAAATGTTATCAATAGCAGTATATCATTGATAATATAAAAATGAAATATAATTAAATGTTTTATCCTCATTTCATCAAATCTGTATTTGATGTATTTGATATATTTCAGTTGGCAACAAAGAACTATGGTCTTGGGATGCCTGGTTGGCTCAGTCAGTGAAGTGTCTGCCTTTGACTCAGGTCACGATCCCAGGGTCCTGGGACTGAGCCTCGTGCTGGGCTCCCTGCTCAGCTGGGAAGTGCCGCTTCTCCTTCACCCCTGACCCTCCCCCTGCTCATCCTCTCTCTCTCTCAAATAAATAAAATCTTAAAAAAAAAAAAAAAAAAACCAACTATGATCATGTAGAGAAGCAAAGAGAGGAAAATTAAATCAAGAATTATAAATCCTAGAGATAATCACTGTTTACAGTTCTAGATGAGTGCTCAGCAAACTAGCATACCCCTTGGCCTGGCAAACTAACTCGGGCTGAACTCAGATACGCCCATTTATGTACATATTGTGGATGACTGTTTTTGCAACAAGAGCCAAACTGAGTAGTTACAAGAGAAATCATGTGGCCCACAAAACCTAAAATATTTACTATCTGGTCTTTTACATAAAAACTGCTGACCTCCAGTGTTTCTCTCCATAGAGATATAATCTGCAATAAAAAAAGGATTCTACCAAACATTTTACTTAACCAGTACTCTCTTCTCCCACTTATACGATGTAGTGGATGTCATGCCATGTCCTTAAATGTTATATTGCACTATTTTTTACAGTAATGTAGTGTTCCATCATCTTGATATAACAAAATTTATTTACATTGTTTCTAATTATCTTCTAAGGTAATTAATATTCTTCAATCCAGCCCTTTCTTTTTATCTCTATTTTTTTAGAAGATTTTATTTACTTAAGAGAGAGAGCGCGCTCGTGTATGTGCACAAGCAGGGGGAGGAGAAGAGGGAGAGGGCGATAATCTCCAGCAGACGCCACACTAAGCATAGAGCCCAACTCAGGGCTTGATCCCAGGACTCTGAGATCATGACCTAAGCTGAAATCACGAGCCAGAAACTTAAGCAACTGAGTCACACAGGAACCCCTTCTTACCTCTATTTTTTCTTAAGGCAAATTTCTAATTGCAGAATTGTTAGATCAAAACTGGACATTCTGAAGTTCCAAGACTTGGTAAATATTGCAAACCCATCCAAGGAAGAAGTTTTCCCTGTTCGTATCAAATCCACCTTGCTAGGAATTTTAAGTGCAAAAGTCTGCTTGCTATCTGGGTGAAAATTTCCCAAAGGTTCTTTCAGAATGTTAGGAATAAATATTCTTTAATATATGTCTTTATAAAGTACCCTTATGAGAGAAACGCAGATAAAACTGATATTTTCTTATAAATATGTTATGCTTCAAATTTTAGACACAGACACACATTTGAAAAGTATATGCTTTTTGGAACTCTGTAAACTGGCTGTGTCAAAGGAATAGTCATAATAAATAACTCTTAAAGCCTCAACTCTTACCCTGTAAAATAGGAGAGTACAAGCTCCTCCAATCTGAGAGGTTACTGAACTAATCAAAATAGTCAAATAATACATCATAAGAATAACAGAATATAAAATACACGATTCTATGAAATAGTTATTATCTCAAAAAATGTGCTAGTTAAATTATTTCAACAAGTTTCTATTTACTGCATTTTATTCTTCAATAGTAAAATTAAATCCATATTAATAGTTTCTTTTAAAAGAACAAAAGTGAAAAAAAAATTGAAAAAGAACAAACGTGTAACTAATGGGGATAGGGGAACAGTAGGAATGACATAAATCCCCTCTCCTGTGTTTTCCTTCAGAGGAAAATTTCCATGTTGCAAGGCCACTTGATAATTTTTCTGGGTAGGAAAATGCAAGAACATTACACGATGTAGATGAAGTTCATGGGCATCTGCAGCCTCTCCTCCCCATGACCCTTTCTTTAGGAGGACACTATACTTGCTTGATTGTCCCCCTACCTCGCCACCCACTCCTTTTCTGCCTCCTTTGCGGGGTCTTCCTCTCATCCTCTTAACATTGGGTTCCCAGGGAGAGGTCCTTGGAGCTTCATCTCCCCCCAACAGTATCCAGCCACATGCCTATAACACTGATCTCTTACACCTCATCCAGGTCTGACTTCTCTCCTGGAGTCCAGATTCCCATACCTGCCGCCTGATCAACCCTCCAGGTTTAATTACATCTAAAAGCTAGTAAATCCAATCTGAATTCTTGATCTGTTCCCTGAGCCCCCCAGCATACGCCACTTATGGATTTTTATTCACCTTCTTGGTTGATGGCATCTCCATATGTCCAATTACTTGGGTGCAAAACTGGGGAGACATTCCTAGCTCTTCTCTTTCTATCGCATCCTACCTTTAGTCATCAGGAAACTGGGTTGGCAAACCACTTCTCACCCCTCCAGCCCCACTGCCCCATTCCACTTGATCTGGACTGATATAATTATCACCTGTTTGTTTTGCTTTTACACATAGCTCTCCGCTCACAAACACAGACATAGTCTATTCTCCCACCAGAAGTCATTCTGTCTAAATTACTTGCTCTGATTCTAGCTTTCCACTCCATGGCCACCTATTCACTCAGAATCAAGATCCAAGTAATTACACGGCCTGCAAAGTCTTCCTTTGGGCTACTCCACAGCACACTTCTTCAAATGCCTCTCCTTGTGTGTTCCCCTCCATTCACTCCACTCCAACCATGCCAGTCCCCTCCTCTGTAACCCCCAACAAACCTGGTACTCTCTGGCCTGAAGGTTTCTTTTTTTTTTTTTTAAGTGTTTTTTTTTTTTTAAGATTTTATTTATTTATTTATTTGACAGAGAGAGAGATCACAAGTAGGCAGAGAGGCAGGCAGAGAGAGAGGAGGAAGCAGGCTCTCTGCGGAGCAGAGAGCCCGATGCGGGGCTCGATCCCAGGACCCTGAGATCATGACCTGAGCCGAAGGCAGCGGCTTAATCCACTGAGCCACCCAGGTGCCCATGGCCTGAAGGTTTCTTAACTAGTTCTGTCTACCTTCTTTCCAGCTAGTTAGAGAACTAGCTCCCTCAACTCCTTCGCAGGAAGGCCCTACTTAAAACTTCAAGCTGAACCCCAATTCTCCATGGTCCTTATTCTGTTCTGTTTATCATTTTTCTAGAGCACATAGTACCTTCTAACATAATATGTAATTTACTCATTTATTATGTTTATTATTTATGATAGGTCCTCCTCGCTCTAAAATGTAAGCTCCATTTGGATGGGATCTTTGTTTTGTTCAATAGAATAAATGAATTAATAGCTACCTACTTACTAGATAATCCTGAGACTCTATCAAAAATAACAGTTAAAACACAAAGACTTAGGAGAAATGTAGAACAAAATGAGAAAAATGATTTAAATAACACTATTTTTTTTAAAAGGCTCCATGCTATAAATTAATTAAATGTCAGAAAGAAATGTATTCAAAATAAGGAAGGGAATGATCAATAAGTAGCTAAGACTTCTAACTGACTAGAAATGAGAAAACCTTCAGAGAGGTCTTTACTCTGCCACTTGTTAAAAAGAAGGGGCAACCAAGGTCATGAACAGTCCACAGCATGGACTATTTCAGGAGCATTAGTTTCCTGATCCATAAAGGGGAATAGTCATACATTCATTTCTTATCTGAAGGAATTATTGTCAGGCAAACACTTCTTGTGAATCATCAAGTTATTTTAATGTTCTTGTGTTAAAATACTTGCTTGGGTTGCCTTTTCTCGGCTTTTAATTGACAATCGGCAGTTAGCGCACAGAAAGCCCCCAAGTGGTTCTCATTTAGGAGAGGAGAAATTGATCCCTGTCCACCTTAGGTCTCTCAGTACACACACAGAAAAGCAAATGGGTGATGGACAGGATCTCTGGCGAAATAACTGCTTGCTGCCAGGGTCGCAGAGCAGGGCCTGGAATGCAAAATGCCTACAGCCGCCTTCTTGGCTGGCAACAGGAAGATATGGAGTGATCCCAAAGCGTGGGTGTGTAACAAGGGACGCCCAAATGACAAAGCATTTTTGGGAAAGTCTTCACTGGGGAGGCTGCTTTTTCTACATAAACTCGTAAGTTTTGTTATTTAATTTTTATCGATAAAGATATCAATTAATTGACCAGTAACTGGTATCTTAGAAATTCAGCAATGACTAGATAATTAGCCAGAATCAAGCTGTAATGTTCCCCATTAATTTAAGGCCTCTCTTTCAGACCTGCTTTAAATTTGTTTTATGAGACTGATAACATTAAAATAGCTAGAACATGAAAGTTTTAGAACATATTAGAAACTCGATGTAGGGATCTGTAAACAGATAAATAAATATGCGAAGATCTTGCAAGGGACTTCTCTGGCATTTGTATTTCTGTCCTCCAAGAGACGCCTTCTCTTTTTAATTGTGCTAGTGCCCTCTAGCGGTCGGAGTGGCACCTGCAAGTTTTACTAAGTCCTTCACAGCCGACATAACCGGGGGCCACTTACCTCCCAAAAGGAGGGGAGGGGAGGAGAGGGGAGGGGAGGGGAGGGAAGGGAAGGGAAGGGTCCATCCATGGAATCATCTTTATTTCATTAAGACTTATTTATTTGAGAGAGAGAGAATGCACCTGTACCCAAGCAGGGGGAGGGGCAGAAAGAGAGGGGGAGAGAGAATCCTCAATTTGACTCCTTGTACTTAGCCCCATGCAGGTCGATATGGAAGGATCCTGAGATCGTGACCTGAGCCAAAACCAACAGTTGGCCACTAAACCAACTGAGCCACCCAGGTGCCTCAGAATCATCTTTAAAAAAAAAAAAAAAAAATGCTTCACCCAGAATAGAAAAACATACTGAAAAAATGAAGAAAATGAATTCTACATCATGATTAGAAAAAAAGCTTTGTACATTAATGGAATCTCGAAATTCTGAAGAAAGGTGACTTCTGAGGTCAAAGATAAAGCTGAGAATTTGAGAAAGCTATTGACTTACTTCTCAGAAAATTATGCATGCACCTGTACTTTCAAGAGTTCAGGTAGCACCAATTCCAAGGCTTGGGGTTTATCTAGCTGTGTGCATGTCCCAGGTTCCCCCGGTTAAAAGTGCTCTGAAATGTTGAATTTGGACATAAAGTTGGAGAAAAATATGTACCCTATGACAGTATGCAAAATGAGACTGTATAGTTTCTATGTATACAGACCATGCAAATGACACACATTGATTTTATAATAGTGGTCATCTCTCAGAGCGAGGGAGGGTAATGGGATAGGGAAAATTAAAGATGGCCACAGTTACATCTGCAGTATACCATTTCTTCAGAAACTATACAGCTATAAAGGATATAATACTATTTCACTAAAGCTTAGTAGTAGATATATAAACAATGAATTTCCATAACTTTGTTTCCCATTCTTGTCCATATATTTGATGGATTTCCCAATTTTAAAAAGTTACATTTAAAAAAATATATAATTATTATATTTAAATAATATATGAGCTAATTTCATGCTGATGGAGTTCAGGGCAGGCCACTCCAAAATATGCAACTTTAACATACTGATTATTGTGAATTAAAATCACTTAAGAAATAGCTCGTCCAAGAAAGACACTCTGTCTTCTGTCCCTCTGAAAGCAGGAAATAAATTCCTCTGTGAAAAGTATTCACCCTGCACTTGGTAGGTAGAAGGCAAGCTTATTGCCAGAGATACGGAATTCAGGGCCAAGAAAGCTTTATAAACAAACCTTGATAATTGCTTATGAATTTGCCCAAGGCCCTTTGTCAAAATAATTCACAAATAATTGTTTATTTACTTAAAAGGCATAAAAGCTGCCTGCTTTGGTCACTCTTTTGAATTTCATATTCCTATGAGCTCCCATACAAACAAAATTAAATTGTTTTCCTCCTGTTAACTTGTCTATGTCAATCTAATTATTAGGCCAGCCAAAGAACCTAAACAGGAAGAAGAGAAAAGTTTTCCTCCCCTACAGTTTTTATGTAAAAAAGTTAGTGTTCAAAAACATCCAAAAGTAGTAAGCTTATGTTCTGAAAAGCAAATTTAATTCCACATTATATAAATCACCCAAGCTTATTTTAAAATATAAACTAACTAAAATTCTAATATTATAAAGAGAACTATTGTTCTCTTCACAGAGGTCTTAAGTAGAAAAACTTTTATTTTTATGGTTATAATTTGATTTCTTGATAGAGAAAGAGGAAAAGGGTGAAATTCTTCTGAAACTAATGTTAGATTAGAGCAAAATTTATTATCGATCCATATTCATTCTACTATAAAATATAATGAGAGTTTAGATAAGGTATTATTCTCTTTGGGGATTTCATATATAACAAAGTCAGCGTGAAGCTTGACTACGCCATGGCCTGAGAGGCTGAACCTAATAGCCGCTTAATTGATTCATGCTTGTGGCTGCTCTGCCGCATAGCATCCCAGAGCGTTCAGAGGCCGTGATCAGATACAGCTCATCACAATCCAAGGAGCAGGGTCTTGTGCCTCCCTTGATTTAAATAGAATGTGGGAGGAATGAGGCAGCACAGACAATGTGGAAGACCTGTAGGGAAGAGGCATCAGCTTCTGGTTCACCTCTCCATTGATAGAGCTGGCAGACCCCAGACATGCCTGGGGAGGTAAATCATGACCAGAGCATTCACCATCTGTTGGACAACATGGTTGGCTTCTACGGGTCAGGATCAAGGCTGCATTCCTCCCTGCCCTCTACCCTTAAGGAGAAGCAACGTTAATTTCTGAGGACTTTTGCTGGGCCCTGGTGTTGGGGCAGAGGGCAGAACTTTCACTGTTGTTACTACAGTAAGGGTGGCACAAAATCTTCCACTTCTCTGTCAATGTTCTCCAGCTGGGTTTGGTTTCTTAGAGGTTCTGTCCTTTCTGACTTGTCTCATTAAGATGACTTCCCCACCATGGGGCACCTGGGTGACTCAGTGGGTTAAACCTCTGCCTTCGGCTCAGGTCATGATCTCAGGGTCCTGGGATCGAGCCCCACATCGGGCTCTCTGTTCAGCAGGGAGCCTGCTTCCCCCTCTCTCTCTCTGCCTGCCTCTCTGCCTACTTGTGATCTCTCTCTGTCAAATAAAATAAAATAAAATCTTTAAAAAAAAAAAAAAAAGATGACTTCCCCACCAACCGCAGCTCTAGCAAGAGGCCAGGCTCTGATTTCCACTGATCAATTAACTCCTTCCTACTGCCTCCTCCCAACACCCGCCCAAACCACACTTCTATCTTGCAAAATGAAGGCTTGACCTGGGGTAGAGCATTAGATCACTTCATTCTAGGTCTTAGGGAGAGAAAATCATCCTATGTTTTTTTGTCTTTGGTTTTTTGTGGGTTTTGTTTGTTTTTGTTTTGCCACTAGAATAAGAGGACCTGGAGGAATTCCTTTCAGTTAGGTCTTTGACAAAAGACACAAGTGTTAATGGTTTCAGCCCTATGTAAGCCCAGCACAATCCGTCAGGTCTAGGAAATCCACACGGGGTATTGGCACCAAGCCCACAGATTAATAAACAGTATACTTGGACCTGGCCTCATCCTCAGTGCACGTATTTCCCATGGCAAATCCAGGAGTAGTAGCTGTGCACAAGTGGCTATCTTGAATCTGGTGCTCTTGCCTGAATCCTGGCCAAATACCAACTCAGAAATGACTAACATACACTCTTAAAACAGTCTGGAGTGGAATGGGGAGGAAAAGTAAAGGTTAAGGCAAAATGAAGATACCCTATATGCAACCATCATCTTAAGACATGGACCCATCAATGCAGGTCCCCAAATACATATTTCTGAAACATCTAAACTCTATCTCTGAATATTTGAATATTTTGAGCTATTTTTTTTTAATCCTTGTTCATATTTCTACCTCCTAAAGCAAGTTCTGTCCATCCTAAATGATTTCCTTTAAAACCAATCTGTCTTGGGGTGCCTGGATGGCTCAGTCTGAAGAGCATGCAACTCTTGATCTCCAGGTTATGAGTTCAAGCCCCACTTTGTGTGTAGAGATTACTTAAATAAAATTTGAAAAAAAATTTTTTAAAAACAATCTGTCTTTAAAATACTCCTACAGATAAACTGATGGTGAATATCAGTGTAATAGGTAAATAGCATTAGACTACAATCATCATCTTTTACCACCAACAAAAAAGGGGGCAAATAACCTTATCTTACCCAAGTTGAATGAGAATTCACTCTAGAATTTCCTTCTCATGAGGCAGAACTTGACATTCAACAACTCACGCATTTCATTTTCAGAGGTAAATGAACGCACTGCAGTTAATTTGAGAGTTAATTCCTAGTTAGGAATAAATGGAGTACATGTGGGGGAAAATAACTTCTAATTGGAATACACTGAGTGGCTATAAAGTTACTCATAGTGCTACGCATACCAAGCAGATTGTTAGTAGCCAAGTAAAGGTAGAGGATCAACGTGGGACTGGGACCTTAACCATGTTAATGATCTATGGCAACATGGACCATGCACTGGACTTCTAGAATTGTCCTTACAGAAATTCAAAAGTGCCCAGTACCAAACCTACCATAGTGTAACATTTTATTTTAGATGGAAAGGCTAGATTAGTGAAAAGAACTTGGTCTCTGAATGCAGGCAAACCTCAATTTGAAACCTAGTGAAACCACAGCCAGGTGAACCTTGGGAACACATGCCTCAGTGTTTATAAATACAGGGATAACATCAGGACCCTGCAAGTGATAGATTTTGGTGCCATACAGGTGTAAGCATGGTCTTCAGACCTTCTCAAGGGGAGGTAGGAGAGGTGAAGATGACAAAGTCTGCCTCATCGGATTCTCTGGGTTCATGAAGTCCCTGATCTGAAGCCACGATCAGATTTCCAGCCTGAACCAAACAACGGCATGAGGCCTGGAGATGGGCAGAGGAACCCACTGCAGCACTGAAGTGTGGTCTATACACTGCTGAAGGTCCAAGAACTGTTTGTTGTTGCTTCATGGTAAGATAAGCACAAAAAATAAGAGTAAAGATTTTAAACTTCTAGAACATCGGACAATAATCTATTATCTGTTGAAACTAATGATAAAAAGATGTGTGTTTCTGTTTTGTATGTCTTTATTTTCATGTGTCCACTAATCTAGTACTTAGATTTTATTGTATTTTATCAAAGCCTTGGTCTGTGACAAAATGGGAGGAGGGAACCTGTCCATCCTCAAAGACAATGTGTGAAACACTGATCTAGATGTTAAGGCTCTTAAGTCTATTGCCTGAAATCTAATAACATCTTTTTATGCAAAAGTACTGATTCCATATAGATATGGTCTTTTCATTTTTTAAATTTTTTAAGATTTTATTTATTTATTTGACAGACAGAGATCACAAGTAGGCAGAGAGGCAGGTAGAGAGAGAGAGAGAGGAGAAAGCAGGCTCCCCGCTGAGCAGAGAGCCTGATGCGGGGCTCAATCCCAGGACCCTGAGATCATGACCTGAGCCGAAGGCAGAGGCTTACCCCACTGAACCACCCAGGTGCCCCTAGATAGGGTCTTTTTAAAACTTCTCCTCCAGTTTGGGTAATCTGTGAGTTTAAGCACTGAGGTCCAAATTTAATGTCAAAATTTAGATTTGACAACATGAGAATTAAATGGAAAACTAATTAGCAATCATTATGCTCATCAAGTATAAGTCTATTTAATATCATTTCTTTTGCCTGGTTCAATGCTTTCTAGGCTTCCATGAAGCAACACTCTTAATCAAATGCCAATAGCACGCTTGTTTCATGTGAAACTACATTACAGAGACAATAATAAAAATGTTATGGAAAGTTAAAAGAAATGACTCTAGTCTAGATGAATGAAACACAATTTAATTGAGAATATGGATCAGAAGACTTGATTTTTAAAAAAGCAATTTTCTCCTTTGGGTTTGTCCTAGCTTTATAGTTCTATGCAAATTTTTAATAGCCAATACAGATCTCTTAGGGTTATTACTGACGCCCACAGCTAAAAATGCTCGTTTACAAATGTTTATCTTACCAAAGAGATAAACATTAAGGTGCTCTGTAATGGGTTTTTGTTTTGAGTTTATCCATTGATTTGTAAAATTTAGAGTGTGCAGATCCCTGTGTTAGGCTTTTAAATTTGCAAGCACTGGAGTTCAATCAATTCCAATTGTTGGAGTGGGACCAACATCCTTAGGTGAAAGAAAACATTACTTGATAACTCCTTTTATCTTCTTTAAGCTGAGAAAAGCAGCAGTCTCATTCAAATGCCAACTTCCCAATGAGAAACACATACTTTCTGCTTTATCTCCAACATAAGGCAGAAAGAAAAAGAGAATACAGCAACCAGGAGAATATTACATTGTGTCTGAACATCTGATAGCCCCACACATCAGAAACAGATCTAATTGAATGGCTCACACCTTTTAACGGATACAGCAGCTATTAAATAGACTTATTCTTTTAATCATAGAAACCAAGTCTTTATATTTCTTTTCTCACATAATAAGTATTAAAAATTTTCATTACCTTTTCCCTGATTATAAGAGTAATACATGTTCATTATAGAAATGCATAATAAGAAAACAAAAATCATTCGTAGTCTTATCACATTTAGAGATAAACATTATTAACACTTGTACGTATCACTTTTCTTTTTCCTATAGATATTCACACATATTTAGTTTTCTATATTGCTGAGATTATAATGTGAATATCATATCAGTGTGTATCTTATTCATTTACTATTAAATTCTAAATGTTTTCAAACCCAATAATTACTATTTGAGTACATAACTTCCAGTGACTGTATAATATTGTATTGAAGTTATAAGGCACATGAACATCCTCCTACTGTTGAACACTTAACTCTTTAAAGAGGTTAAGAAGATGTTTTCAGAATCAATGACTTGGTTCAATTCCTGGCTGGCTCTGCCACTTATTAGCTATGCGACCTTAGTCAAGTTCTTAATCTCTCTGAACTGATTTTCTCATCTGCAAAAATTAGGAAAATAATACCAGTTACTTTACAGGGTTGTGACAGTAAGTAAGATGACGCCCATAAAAGAGCTAAGCACAGTGTCTGCCTTTTCTCATTAAATGTTAATTATTTTGATGCTATGATAAACATCTTAGGTCAGACAGCTTTGGTCTAGTTTTTTAATTTAGACATATGCCAAGAAGATTAGAAATAGAATGGGAGAGTATATTTTTAAAAAGAACTTTTCAGCTTTGAGCACAACCAAGAGAAACTGTTGAACAGAGACTAGACTTTGTCTTCATATGTTAGATTACTCAAGTGAAGCAAACCAGCAAGACAACATGGAAAAGCTAATGGATTTAAATGTTGCAGGAACAAAAACATTTTGAGAATGCCTACTCTCCTTGGAATTTTTCATTCATTTCTCAGAGTGTTAAAAACAGAAAGATGACTGGTCCACTCAGTAAAAGACATTAGAAACAGATGATACGGGTGCCTGGGTGGCTCAGTTGGTTAAGCATCTGCCTCTGGCTCAGGTCATGCATGATCCTAGGGTTCTGGGATCCAGCCTCACACTGGACTCCCTGTTCAGTGGGGAGCCTGCTTCTCCCTCTCCCTCCCACTCTGCCTACTTGTGCACTCGCTCTGTCAAATAAAAAAGTAAAATCTTTAAAAAAAAAAAAAAGAAGAAGAAAGAGAAATGACAGATGATAGACAGGTAGGAGACATATAATATTCTGTACATATCTTAGAAGAAATAAAACCTTTAATATGCAGTAACTCTGACCTGCCCAGGCTTCCCATCTGTCTAAACATTCTCTTCTTTCCTTTTGTTCATTTCTTACTCCACAGCTAACCTAGAGAAGTGGCTGCTAATTGCTGATCTTCTGTACAGATGCTGACTTCACTGAAAAATACTTTCATACACACAAAATCTGTTTATCCATAACTCATCAAATATGAGAAAAAGGAAAAGAAAAGAGTAGTAAAAGGAACTTTAAAATATCCAAACTCATACCCCTGAAACAAATAAGACATTATGTGTTAATTAAAAAAAAATCCAGGGGTGCCTGGGTGGCTCAGTGGGTTAAGCCTCTACCTTCAGTTCGGGTCATGGTCTCGGGGCCCTGGAATCCAGCTCCGCATCCGGCTCTCTGTTCAGCAGGGCGCCTGCTTCCCCCTCTCTCTCTGCCTGCCTCTCTGCCTACTTGTGATCTCTGTCAAATAAATAATTTTAAAAATCTTTAAAAAAAAAATCCAAGCTCATTTACTCTCACAAATCTGAAATACTCTTAAAAATAGAAATTAGTTACCCTAAAAATCAACTTATTGCATTTGTCATATGAATATTCATGTATTAAGCAGTAATTTTTTAAATCTACATTAAAAAAAATGAAAACAAACAAACCAAAAAACCCCACAAAACTTGGGCAACTGAGTTTACAGAACAACTGTGGCAGCCAGCCTCTAGGATGGCCTTTGTAGAGTCACACTGAATACAATTCACCTGCGAAGCCAGCAGGGTACCTTGGAAAATGACTGAGTGTGATTTCAGAGGCCAGGTCATCAAATACATTGTAGCTTCCTCTTGCTCTCTCCTGTACCACTCTGGTGGAAGTCAACCACGACATTGTGAGGACACTTAAGCAGCACTATGGAGAGGGCCCGGCTGTGAGCAGTTAAGGCCTCCGGTGGCTAGCCAGCATCAACTCACCAGCCTTATGCGTGAGCCACTGTGAAGCAAGGCCTCCAGCCCCTGTTGAGATGTTCTAGCTGACATCTTGACTGTAACCCTGTAATCCCTGAGACCCTGAGCCAGAATCACTTAACTAACCTCGTCTGGGTACCCCCACATTCTTGACCTACAGGAAATTTGTGATATAATAAATGTTTATTATCATTTTAAGGCAGTAAGTCTTAAAGTACTTTGGTATGTATGCAATGATACACAGATAGTACAACTGAAGTTGGTGCTCTTACAGCATTATTGTTATTAGAGAACTCGTTTAACTCACATTAGCCAAGTAAAACTTTCCTTCATAATGTGTAAAAGGAACACAGAACAACTGAAAAAATTTTAACTTTGGGGTCAGGTAGGTAGGATATTCACGTTTTCTCTAAGTATTTGAAAAAAATACTCAACCTCATTAGTCATCAGGCCAATTCAAATTAAAACCACAACAAGATACAACTATACACCCACTACAAGGACGAGAATTTAAAAGAATGATAATACCAAGTGTGCAAGTGTACAATCTCTTTGGTCAACTATTTGGCAGTACAGTATGTATTAGAACTAAATTCATCCAACCATCACACCCCTAGTAATAAACCCAACAGAAATGTACACATCTGGGCACCAAACAACATGTACAAAATTGTTTATAGTCAAACACTGGGAATACACCCCATGTCCCATAGCAGTAGAATGGAGAAACTGAATGTATTAATGCAATGATACACTACACAGCAATAAGAAACAAATTACAGACATACTCAACAATAAGAATGAACCTCACATATCCAGTGCGAGAAGCTAGTCTTTTAAGGAAAGAAAAAAGAAATGAAGGAAGGAAGGAAGGGAGGGAGGAAAGGAAAGGAAAGGAAAAAGAATGCAGTTGTGTAATTCTGTTTACAAGAAGTTCAAAACCAGTCAAAACTAATCTATGTTGATAGAAGCCAAGATACGGTTATCTTTGGGGAGGAGGAGATAGACTAGCAAGAAGTGACTGGAAAGGGACTGGGTGGGGAGATTTTGGGTGCTGATAATGATCCATTTCCTGATCCTCCTGGTGATTACTTTGGCAGGATCACTTGGCAGAAATTCATAAAGCTGTGTATCTTTGATTTCTGTACTTTTTTTGTATGTAGGCTATTCTTTGATAAAAATTTCACTTAAAAAATATGCAACATGCTAAGTATCAACCTTAATTTCTTTATTTTCATGGTTGAACTTCCATTAGATGGGAGAGAATTCTTGTATTTAGGAACCACATACTTACATATTAAGGGAGAAGAGGGCATATGTCTGAAATTCTCAGGTGGCTTAGGAAAAAAACAAAATATATAACTTACATGTATATTTTTTTTCTCATCATTGGGTTTCTCCCTCTTTATATATATAAATAAAATGTATAAATTATAGATATAATAAAGAGAAACCCAGTGATGAGAAGAATGTGTAAAAAAGAAGTTAACAACTGGGGGGAGGGGCTCTATGCCAAAGTATGTGAGAGTTCTTTGTGTTGTTCTTATAATTTTTCTATGAATTTGAAATTATTTCAAAATAAAAAGTTTAAAAGCATATTTAAAATACATCCAACAGTTCTATTTACTGACTGCATTTCCATGAGTTTATGGTCAAATTTATAGGTGAAATTCTCTATTCCTTAGAAATCATAGAAATGGGGATATTAATATCTATCCTTCATTATAATGATGGGAGGAAATAAGAGAATAATTGGTAACAGATATGTAACTTACCCTATGTCATACACCTAGTACGTGTGAGCCAGAATGTGAACTCAGGCATTCTGACCCAAGAATCTGCACTGTCAGCCAGCATATAAATCAGTCAACCAAATGACACAGTGAACGCCACAAAGTAGATGTCATTAACAGTATCTGTGGTGATGATGATGATGATGCCTGCGTTGTTAGTTTGCTAGGTCTGCAATAACAAAGTTCCACAAATTGAGAGGTATAAAACAATAGAAATTGATTCCCCCATAGTTCCAGAGGCTAGAAGTCCAAAATCAAGGTGTTGGCAGGCCCTTGATCCCTCCAAAGCCTGCAGGGGAAGATCCTTCCTTCTTCTCATCTATTATAAGGGCACTATTCATACTGGATTCGGGCCCCTCAATTCGGTTTGACCTTATCTTAACTTGATTATATCTGCAATGACCCTGCTTCAACATACAGTCACATTCACAGGTACTGGGGGTTAGGACCTCAACCTGTATTTTGAGAAGACATAATTTAGCCCATAAAAAATGCTTAAGAACTTTGTCATATTCTTGCCAAACAGAGTAAGTTTAACTGAAAGAACTTCCCTGCTGATTCCTGGAAGAGAGAAAATGATACTTGGGCAAGAGGAAAAGAAATCCTCTTATGGCTTTTCTGCTTTAAAAAAGTGAAATGGAGATGCTCCATTTTGCTTTCAGAAATGCAGTCATTTCAAAGTTTATGCAGTTCCTTCTGTATTAAAAGTTATAGAACAAACGCAAATAGCTCTAGAGTACTTTTAAAAAGGCAGTTTTGAGGAAATGCCATTGATGGGTACCTCAGGATAATAAACATATACAAAGTGTTATACATACATGAGCAGTGACCCTGGCAAATTGTTACATTTAGGTAAAAGTTTCTCTTCCTCTCTGAGAAGTACCTTTATCCCTGGGAAATATGTGTGTCTGTATGTGTATTAAACTTGGTAACTGGAGACTTTCACTGAAAGAATATACCTCTATTTAACACTGGAGGAGGAATCGGAAAGAGAGAATGGAGAAAGAGGTTTGACTTAAATCTAGCACCCACCTTCACCTAGCATGGTGAAGCCCCCAGGGATGATATTCTAGCTTGAATAACTCAGATATTCAGAAATGTCATGCCCTGCATTATTATTCTCAGGATTACATGGTAGAGGAAGATCAGACACACATCCTTGCAAACAGAGAAATGCGTTTCCCAAAAGGGGACTAGAGGTTCGTACTGCATAGACATGAATAAGAAAGCAATTGCTGAGAAATGGGGCATAGAAGGCAGGAGATCAAGGAAGGAACCTGTATTGTGTCCACAAAGGAAATACTCCACAAAGGTTCTAGCCTCTGGGAGCTTTTCCCTTGGGCAATGAGAATAAAACATGTAGCATACGGTTTAAAGTTTTTCTGAGTCATAATTCTCTTTATTCCCAACACAGTGAGTGAGTCAGATATATCTGTACAGCCTAGTAAGTGAGATATAGGATTAAGTAATAAAGGCAAGTGTAGCCAGTTGATCATCTATCCCTCTGCATCCTAATAAAGGGAGGCCTATTTTCCAGAAAATATAAGCATTGTTAGCATCAAAAAAGAGTAGTGATTATTCCCAAAGCTGAACAGCATGAGATGGGAAAGACCAGAAAGCCAAGAAAGGCAACAGTCTAGCGGACTATTCAGGAGTTGATGTATGATAAACAAAATTTCCTTAAAAATCCATCTTGGGAGATCTATGAATAGAGAAAGGGAGGGTGTAATATTACACAGTCACTGCGAAGCTCTCCCACAAAATCCCACCACTTTCTCATTACTCTTGTATTGTACGTTCATATTTTATGAGTTGTATTAAGAAAAGTTGCCAGAAATTTGCAGAAAAGATGATGCTGTTATCTTTTTAAAGATTTTATTTCATTTATTTGTAAATTAAGATTTATTTATTTATTTGGCAGAGAGAGTGAGTGAGTACAAGAAGGCAGAGCAGCAGGCAGGGGTAGAGGTAGGAGCAGGTTCCTCACTGAGCAGGGAGCCTAATGTGGGGCTCAATTCCAGGACCCTGGGATCATGACCTGAGCCAAAGACAGCCACTTAACCAACTGAGCCACCCAGGCACCCATATGCTGTTATCTTTTAATATCACATAGATAAGACCACGTAAGGGCCATCTAACCAGAGAATGTAACTTTCTTTGATTTATTTACTGTTCATTACTCATTAGGGTCTGATGTCTGTGAAGTTAGGTGTTTAACTTGTAGAAACTGATCAGTTGCAAATCATGTATGTCCTAAAAAGAAGCTAATCCTGAAAGTTATGGTTTACTGTCATGTTGAACATTAACTAGATTGTATGTAATTTAGCAACTGAAATTCAGGACTCCTTTTATTTATATTTTTTACTTATATATAACAGTCTCATATTCTTGTTTGCACTGGTTTTGTAAACCAACTCATTAAATAACGTTTGATCTGTGCTATTTACTTGTATACAAATTACATTTGTATTTTGAAATTACATTAACACCTGCATACATTTGTAGCATATCCTAAAAAAGACAAATATTCTGGGGGTGGTGCCTGGGTGGCTCAGTCAGTTGGGCCTCCAACTCTTGATTTTGGTTCCATAAATAATCATTTTGTAAGTTACGATGGTGTGTGACCAATTAGCTCAGCTTGTTAGTTACTGTGCTAATGAGGCCAAGGGCTCGGATTTGATCCCCAAAGGATCAAGCTAGTCTCACAAACTCATGCTGTATCATTAATCACAAGAGGGAATCTAACATTCAGTAAGAATGTAGATGAAGCAGCACAAATCCATCAACCCCAAAATAACCTCAACTGTACACCCCAAATTTCACAGGTTGATAGCATTCTTTATTACACTGTGCAGACTATAGAAACATGTCAAACCTGGAGCCGACTATGGCCAACGACTTTTTTTCTCCCTAACTAAGGAAAAACAAGAATGTTGGCCCTAAAATTTCACAGAATGCTTTAGTTTTAATAATCCACTCACCAGTATTAATAGCTAGGGTTTCTCCTAGATTGAGAACTGATTTTGCTCTAATCATCAGTTACAAATTGGAGCTCCATCTCCTGCTGACCTATCCTTGGCTTCTATTTAACTCCCTCTGACTTATCTGGTTTAACCAGGGATTGTGGTTTCTGTCAGCAAACCAGTTCTAAGAGTGTTAAAACCCCCTGCAGCTCTTCTTCCTTTGCCACAGGCTTTTGGTGGCTTTAAGAAAATGTACAGCCTTGGTGGCTCAGTCGGTTAAGCCTCTGCCTACAGCTCGGCTCGGGTCCCTGATCTCAGGGTCCTGAGATCAAGCCCGGCATTGGGCTCTCTGCTCTGCTCTGCTCAGTGGGGAGCCTGCTTCCGCCTCTCTCTCTGCCTGCCTCTCTGCCTACTTGTGATCTCTGTCTGTCAGATAAATAAATAAAATCTTTAAAATTAATTAATTAATTAAGAAAAGAAAAGAAAATGTACTCCTCAGTATCTAAGGACTCAGTCTTCACTGGTCTCCTTACAAAAGGAAGAATTTTGTTTTTCTGTTCCATATGTCAAAAGCAAAGAGGAAGAGAGAAAATCCTTTACTGAATATCATGACATATTCTTACCACATAGCAGATATTTTCTACTGATTGATTTCCTATACAAAGTCCAACAAGATTTCATATCAAAAACAGCAGGTTTCCTAAAAATTTGTTTGGTACTTAGTTTTTGCAAGGCTATTCTCTGTTAAAGAGATCACATTTTTTTCAAGCAACATTTTACATGCATTCAAATGAGAAGGGCTCCTTCCAGGGGTTTCTCAGATGCTGTTTTTATTCTATTATTTCATTATGCAACATAAAGTAAGTTAATAAGATCATCTTCTCATTTATATATGAAATTTACAGTATATGACATGGTGATAAGGCTGCTGATAGAGAAAACTGTGCAGAAATGGAGAGAAAGCATAGGAGGATGTGAAGGGGATTCGCAAACATGGGGGTAGCTCTCTTTCTCCCTCCAGTCTTTCCTCTTAGTGAAACCTGCCCTGGTCATTGCAATTTTATCACTTTGATCTTCTATCACATTTTCTGCTCTTTGTTAATAAGACTCAGGGTCAAATTTTTGTCTTTATGATATGCATTGCTTATCAGCTGCCTCCCCTTACTCCATGAGGCAACAATTTTCATCCATTTAATTCACTCTTGTATCCCAAGGTTCTAGAAAATTACATAACACAGAGTAAGGGCCCGCCAGCATGCTCTCTCACACACTTTCTCTGTCTCTCTCTCTCTCTATATATGGAGCGAATGGAAAGTGTAGTCAGGGACAGCTTCTCTGGAAAGCTGACAATGAAAAGAGATGTGAACTTGGTTGAGAGGATGGCCCCTGAAGGTGGACTTATGCCTGGAGAGTTGAATAAGGAGCAGAGACTCCACTGTGGTTGCAGTGGAACAAGACGGGGAATGGTGTAGGATGAGAGGGAAGTAAGGGACCAGATGCCCAGTGTCTGAGGGTCATTATAGGTGCTTTGCCTTTTACTTGGAGTGAGAAGGGAAGCTACTGGCAGTTAGAGCCAAGTTAAATCAAGATTATATATACTTTTTTTTTTTAAGATTCACTTATTTTTATTTATTTGAGAGAGGGAGAGCATGCACGAGTGGGGAGGGGCAGAGAGAATCCTTAAGCAGACTCCCCGCTTAGCGCAAAGCTGATGCAGAACTTGATCCCAGGACCCTGAGATCATGACCTGAGCTGAAATCAAGAATCGGCTGCTTAACCAAATGAGCCACCCAGGCAATTCAGGATTGTATATGCTTTTAAAAGAATTTCTCTCTGGGCGCCTGGGTGGCTCAGTGGGTTAAGCCACTGCCTTCGGCTCAGGTCATGATCTCAGGGTCCTGAGATCAAGTCCCGCGTCGGGCTCTTTGCTCAGCGGGAGCCTGCTTCCTTCTCTCTCTCTGCCTGCCTCTCTGTCTATTTGTGATCTCGCTCTGTCAAATAAATAAATAAAATCTTTAAAAAAAAAAAAAGAATTTCTCTGTCTGGCTACTCTGAGAATGACTGCAGGGGGCAGACATGAGAAAAACACTTAGAAGATGGTTGCAATAATCTAGGAGGGAGATGACAATTACTTGGTGGTAGTAGAGACTGGTCAGATTCTGTACACATTTTCAAGATGTAGTTGATGGGATTTATTGAGAGACTGGCTACGGGGTAGGAGAGTAAGAAAGAAACTCAGGGTGACTTCAAAATGTTTGACCTAAGCAAGTGGTTGGATATAGATGCCACTGACGAAGATATAAAGACTATGGAAGACGTTCTTGGGGAGAATGAAGAAAGACATTGGGGGCACCTGGGTGGCTCAGTGGGTTGAAGCCTCTGCCTTCGGTCATGGTTCCGGTATTCTGGGATCGAGCCCCGCATCGGACTCTCTGCTCTGCGGACAGCCTGCTTCCTCCTCTCTCTCTCTGCCTACCTCTCTGCCTGCTTGTGATCTCTGTCTGTCAAATAAATAAATAAAATCTTTAAAAAAAAAAAAAGAAAGACACTGAAAGTCAGTATTTGTTAAATAGCATTTCACTATTATTCCCTTACTCAAGAAAGCTGGGAGAAAGGATCTTCTATGAGCTACCAGCACCCACTTCGCATTTAACACTGGCACTGTCTTGATCTTACCATGTAACATTAAAAAGTTTGTTGGTTTTTCTTTTTTTTTTTTTTTTGCTTGAAAATTATTTCTCAATCTTAATGTTCCCAGTGCCAACCTAGTATAAGACACAGCAGGTGAATGTTTATGGAATATATACATCTTTCAAATGATCTAATTCCTTCAATTCCTTAGCCCTTAGTTTCTCAGCCCTTTGAAAACCCTGCGTGTCAGAGCAATCGTATTTCCTGTGTGCTAAACACGGTCTGGTCATCACTGGCAGATGGACATACAAGTAAAGCAAGAAAGAGGTGGTCTTTCGTAAGGATACAAAATAAGGGCGAAGAATGTATCCACCCCATAGTGTAACTGAACAGTGCTGCAAAGTCCACCTCCAGCAAAGTATCTTCTATTTTCCCACCAACCACCATGATCACCTGACCTCAAATTGAACATTGCTATTTTAAAGGAATAAATGCTTTTTGGGAAGGGAAGCATACCTTAGGATCCTTCCCTAACTTTATTAGTAAATCAGGAATCATCAGTAAACATCACACTGAAATTTCAAGTTAGAACTGGCCCTAAGATGATATACAAAATAAATACACTCCAGTATGAAACAGAAAGAGGGAAAATTAGAAAGACAAGCCCAAGAATGAAAGAGTACAGTTCCACTATCACTTTCTTTTTTTTTTCTTTTTTATTTATTTATTTGACAGATCACAAGTAGGCAGAGAGAGAGGAGGAAGCAGGCTCCCTGCTGAGCAGGGAGTCGGATAACGGACTGATCCCAGGACCCTGGGATCATGACCTGAGCCGAAGGCAGAGGCTTTAACCCACTGAGCCACCCAGGCGCCCCCACTATCACTTTCTTTAAAAGGTTATCAGCACGTACACACACACAAATGAATACGAAGACATATATAAACTTGAGTTATTTACATATACTATTTCCTTAAGTTTACAACATACTTTCTTTTTTAATATTTTAATCTTCTGAAATTAAAATGCAACTTAAAATTAATGTGGAGTGTTATACTTCTCTTCCTACCTAGCAATAAAAAACCTGATATAAAACCGAACAGGTACCTTAGAATTGAAACATTCACTGGTTGCCCCTTTCTAGGCTGAAATTTATGCTCCCAGGAGGATGTCTTTTAACACATGCTCACGATTCCCTTTTGGCACCAGCACAGACTCTGGAGTGGGAAAGATAGTTTCAACTTTACTACACTGTGATCTTGAGCTTCTACTGGGCCCTTCTTTTCTGCATCTGAAAAATGGGTAAGAACAGGATATCCTAGATTGTGTTATAATGGAAATGAGTGATAAGAACACTACATTGGCTTAAAAGCATTATGCAAATGTAGTTGGCTATTTTTTTTTAAAGATTTTTATTTATTTATTTGACAGAGAGAGATCACAAGTAGATAGGCAGGCAGAGAGAGAGGAAAACAGGCTCCCTGCTGAGCAGAGAGCCCCATGCAGGACTCAATCCCAGAACCCCAAGATCATGACCTGAGCCACAGGCAGCGGCTTAACCCATGAGCCACCCAGGCGTCCCTGTAGTTGGCTATTTTTTTTTTCCATTTTATTTATTTTTTCAGCGTAACAGTATTCATTCTTTTTGCACAACACCCAGTGCTCCATGCAAAACGTGCCCTCCCCATTACCCACCACCTGTTCCCCCAACCTCCCACCCCTGACCCTTCAAAACCCTCAGGTTGTTTTTCAGAGTCCATAGTCTCTTATGGTTCGCCTCCCCTTCCAAATTTTTTTTTTTTTTTTTTTTTGACAGAGATTCTGAGTTGCTGCTGACCCAGGGAACAACCCTCTGCTGCTCCCTAGTGGTGGTATGCTCTCCTGGGGACTCCGGTCTAGAAGTAAATCATCTTTGCTTTCATTACTCTTTGAGGATATGCTTTTCTTTGATATGCTGAAAACTGTCTGTAGAACTGCATGAACTCATTGCATGAATATGTAGAGAATAATCTAAGCAGGAAATGGTTTATGTATTCTTCTGTGACCGAACTTTCTTGAACATTCCCTTTTGTCTGCCCTCCTTAAGCTTAAATGACCTAAATGGCCTCCTTTTATCCATTCCAATCTCCTTGCCCTTAACTCCTTAGCAAGCCTGAATTTTTGGTGATTACACATTTATGTGGTGTGGCCCCTTTCTAGTTCACATTATTCTTAAAAATTAAAACTAGTGATTTCATTTAAATATAGCTTTTCTAGCCTCCTTTCAGTCTTAACCAGAACAAGTTAAAAAGTTTTTCCTAAGAGCAAAAATCATGTCTATTCTTTGTTATTTAAAGGAACTAGTCATTGCCCTGTACTCTGCTGCTATTACACACTTGTTGAATCACTATTCTCTCAAAAAACAAATAAAGGAGACACATTCTTAAATGCTTATTGAAAACTTGGTATCAAAGAACCCAAATACATTGCATTTGGGTTTCACAAAACTTATGTAAAAATCATCCCTTTGTATTTAATGACCAGATTAAGTAGTAATAAATTATACTGATGCTATTCTGAAACAATACTTCTGCCTGGAAGTCTTTTGACATCCAGGTTCAACAATAAATTGATGCTGCATATGTTCTTGGGTTTGATATTTAATCTTAATCCTAAACTAGATTCTTTATGGGGAAAGGAGACATATGACAGATGACAACTGTATTTGTCTGTAATTGCACATAGGGAGTCTTTTTTCTACTCTTGAAGGTTACTTTTTTTTTGTTGTTTTTTGATTTTTTTTTCCTGCAAGAAAAGCATCCAAGTAACTTATTATGCTCTTATTATTTCTAGTGATCCAAAATATTTTTCATTTGCTATTGATTTTTATATGGAACCTTTCCAGATGTTAGATTGAACATTTTACTTTAACCTTGCAAACTGTCCTTTTCTCTTCAAACACAAAGGATATTAGTTTTAAGTGCTAAAAATATGATGTAATATTAAAGATTTGATTTTTATGAATAAATTCTGAGAAAATACAGCTGATTAAATGAATTGATCTATGTGAAGTATAGAGAGAAGTATGCAGCATAGTAATATAAAATTATTAGTATATATTTATAATGACACATACTTTGTAATATGTGACATCTTATGACACATATACTGCTAGAAATCAGTATAACATATTTTGCTGAAAGAAGATATAAAATTAATATAAATAATATAATTAATATAAAACCAGACTATTTCCTTTACAAATCAATGCAAACAAGAGTTACAAAAACCCTTAAAATACAGAAATTTATTTTCCTATGTGTTCAGCCAAAATGTACACTTTAAAATCTATGTATGTATTCAACTATTTTATTTCTAAATTTAAAACCTGACATATTGGCAAGCAACTCTGAAATAAAACAGAACTTTCACACGGTGATTACTTTTCAGCATGAGGGAAAGGGCAAGGTTCACCCACTTCCTCGGAGTCCTATATAGGAACATAAGGAGAGTCTGTATCAGGCTGTGTTCTATTTCTATTTTTTTTTATGATTTTTTTTTTAAATTAGCTTTTCCTGTTGATAGAAACATACCCTATGACAGAACTCAAAATCCAGGTTTTTAGGGTTAGAAGAACTAACTGATCTAAAGAACTAAATAGTACAATATGCATTTATTTGTCCCTACATATTATTTAGTATCTCAGAGAAAGGAGGAAGATACAAAAAATACTTCTGGTACCCAAATCCAAAAAATACTTCTGGTACCTAAATCCAGGTAGGATCTGGTACCCAAATCCAGAATGTACATAAATCCTAAGTGTCTGGAACTCTTAAGAATTCAGGTAAAACCTAATGGACTGCTTACCTCGTTTTAGGTAATTTCTAAATTTGCAACTTGTATTTGTATCTTGCTATATAAATAGTATTGCAAGGTGTCAAATAAAAAGCATTTCAAGGAATTCTGTGCCTTATCTCAATTGGCAAATGATATGACAATTCTTGGATTCTGCCTAGATTAGTGCTGTCCAGTAAAAATATAGTGGGAACTACATATCTTTAATTTCCTAGCAATCATTTTAAAAACAGTAAAAAGAAAAAAGTAAATTTTAAGAATATATTTAACCCAGTATGTCATAAACATAGTCATTTCAACATATAATCAATTAAGTTATTAAAAATAATATATTTTTATCATTTTTTTCTCAGTCTTTAAAAACATTATTTTATACTTACTGAACTCTCAGTATAGACTGGGCACATTTCAAGTGCTTAACAGCACAGGATAGCACAGTTAAATAGTCAACAATACATTCTGTTAAGTGGGGATGAGTCCTATTCCTTGTTAGTCTTTTTCTGAAACAATTTTTTTTTTAATTTCTAGGATTTTTAAGCTACTTGTGTAGAAGACAAAAGCAACTGGCTTAAACAACAACAAAAAGAAATTAATTACTCAAATACCAACAATCTGAAAGTGGGGTTGATCAAGATTTGGCTAATCCAGAGGCTTCATAATGGTATCAAAAACACAGATTCTTCTCATCTTTCTTTAGCCTCAAAGTAAATCTTGTAGTTAGAAGAGATAGTTAAAAGATGGTTGCCACAGTTCTAAGAATCATATCCAACAGAAAAGGGGTTCCTTTTTAAGAGGTAAGAAGAATTTTCCAAAGGCCCTACAACAGATCTTCTACTATGTCTCATTACCAGAAAAACTGGTCATGTGTGCACTCATATACCTATCACTGCCAAGGGAAATAAGATTTCAACAAACAGCTTCTTTTGTAAGTATTTTTGGTCTTCTGAAAGGGGTAAATTGGAATACAACTGGAGATCTGCCAGCAATAAGTAAGGTCGGGAATAACATTTTGCATAGGTAATTAAGTGTCTGCCACACATTGTTTTTAAACAAACTTCCTAACGGGGCTTTTAAGTTTTTCTCCAATAGAAAATAGCAAGGTCCTTATTATCAAGTCAAGTTCCTAAACTTATGTATTCCTTTCTGAACAAAGAATTTATGTGTCTCAGAAATGCATCATTTCTGGATATCGAAATTCAGAAAGAAACATGGAATGAATCTCAATCTGTTAAGTTTTTAAGGTGTTACATTACATTCTGTTAAGTATAACCATACATCCGTTTTACCAGAACCATAAAATTTCACTCATTCTGTCTGACTGTAATTATTAAGTAACAGTGAAGTTCATTCTCAAGTGTCTTACTTATTTAAAAAAAAAAAAAGGCAATAAAAATTGCCTTTAAGGAAGCTCAAGTTTTGAATTTAGTGGACAAAATTTTAAACTACTTATAATAAATATGTTCAAAGAACTAAAGGAAATCATATTTAAAGAATTAAAGGAAAGTACAATGACAACAATTCATTAAGAATATCAATAAAAAGATGTAGATTATAAAAAAAGAATCAAATTAAACTTTAGAATTGGAAAAATGTAATAATGGAAATAAAATATTCACTAAAGGGGCTAGAGAGTAGATTTGACCTGACAGAGAAAGACTGTGTGAACTTGAAGATAAGATTCCTACAGATTAAACAATTTCAAGAATAGGAAGAGAAGAGAATGAAGAAAAATGAAGAGTCTCAGAAAAATATGTGATACCAGTAAGTACACCAACATAAACATAATGGGACTACTAGAAGGAGAAGAAAGAGAAAGGAGGACCGAAACAAATATTTGAAGAAATAATGTTTGGAAACTTCCCAAATTTGATTTAAAAAACATTAATTTATAAATCTAAGAAGTTCAATAAACTCTAGGTAGGATAAAATCAAACACATCCACAACAAAGCATATTGTAATTAGAATGTTAAAATCCAAAACAAAGTGAAAATTTTGAAAGAAGCAAAAGAAAATGATTCATCATGTAGAAGGGAATTCAATAATATTCATAACTGACTTCTAATAAAGACCAATGGAAACCAGAAGGTAGTGTGATGACAGTCAATCTACTCAAAGGAAAAAGGAAAAAAAAAAAGCTGCCAAGCAAGAATTTTACAAGTAGCAAATCCTGTTCAAAACTTAGAAAGCAAGGTATTTCCAGATAAACGGAGACTGAAAAAATTTGCTGCTAGCAGACCTACCTTGGAAGAAATACTAACTGAAGTTCTTCAAACAGAAAGACATTAGACTATAATTTGAATCCACATGAAAAAAACAGAATGCCAGTAAAGGCAATTATATAGCAATTACAGAAGATAGCATAATTTCAATCTTCTCTTTTTTCCTCTTAAAATTGATTTTTTAAAACAATAGCACAAAATAATAACTATAAAATTGAATATGGGGGTTTATAGCTTATATAAGTTTATATAAATATGAATGTCAGGGCTTATAGCATAGAGATATATATTTATTATAGCAGCACAAAGTGGGGAAAGGAGGAAATTATAGTAGAGCAAGGAAGTGACACCATACAGTGACTCAAATCCACAAGAAGACATGAAGAATATGGGAAGTGGTTAAGAATGTTAACATAAAAACTTGGTAAATATATTTTTTCTTAATTTTTTCAAAAGACATATGATTGTATAAAACAATCATTGTAACACTACTGCTGGATTTGTAACACGGAATGGAATTACAGTGGAGCAATTTTTCTGTATCTCACTGAAATTAAGTTAGTATAAATCTCAAATATATTCTGATAAATTAAGATATGTATTGCAATTCTTAGAGCAACTACTAAGAAAAATAACTCAAAAATATAGTTAAAAATCAATAAAGGAATTAAAATGGTACATTAGAAATTACCCAGTTAATCCAGAAGACGTTTAAAAAAGAAGAAAACAATCAAGATATTAGCCAATTGGATCCAACAGTACATTAAAAGGATTATTGATCATGACCAAGTGGGATTTATTCCTGGGCTGCAAGGGTAGTTCAACATCCCTAAATCAATCAGTGTGATACACTACATAAATAAAAGAAAAGACAAGAACCATATGATCCTCTCAATAAATGCAAAAAAGCATTTGACAAAGTACAGCATCCCTTCTTGATTAAAACTCCTCACAGTGCAGGGATAGAGGGAACATACCTCAATATCATGAAAGCACATATGAAAAGCCCACAGCGAATATCATTCTCAATGGGGCAAAACTGAGAGCCTCTCCCCTAAGGTCAGGAAGAGGGCAGGGATGTCCACTATCACCACCGTTTAACATAGTACTGGAAGTCCTAGCCTCAGCAATCAGACAACAACAACAAAAAATAAAAGGCATCATGGGGCACCGGGGTGGCTTAACAACTGCTTTTTGGCTCAGGTCATGATCCTGGGGTCCTGGGATAGAGCCCTGCATAGAGCTCTCTGCTCAGCAGAAAGCCGGCTTCTCCCTCTCCTACTCCCCCTCCTTGTGTTCCCTCTCTCCTGTGGTCTCTCTCTGTCAAATAAATAAACAAAATCTTTTAAAAATCAATGAATAAAATAAAGATTATTTGAAGAAAAAAAAAAGGCATCCAAACCAGCAGGGGGGAGTCAAATTTGATACTCTATATAGAAACCCCAAAATATTCCATAAAAAATCGCTAGAACTGATACAAGAATTCAGCAAGTTCACAAGATACCACCACTGTTATAGTGGTGAAATCCTAGTACTAGAAATCCTAGCCTCAGCAATCAAACAATGAAAAGAAATAAAAGGCATTAGAATTGGCAAAGAAAAAGTCGAACTCTCACTCTTTGCAGATGACATCAACTGTGTCGAAAACCTAAAAGACTCCACTCCAAAATTGCTATAACTCGTAGAGGAATTCACCAAAGTGGAAGGATACAAAATCAATGCACAGAAATCAGTTGCATTCCTATACACTAACAATGAGACAGAAGAAAGGGAAATTAAGGAGTCAATCCCATTTACAATTGCACCAAAAACCATAAAATACATAGGAATAAACTTAATCAAAAAGGCAAAGGATTGGTACTCAGAAAACTATAGAACTCATGAAAGAAATTGAGGAAGACACAAGGAAATGGAAAAACATTCCATGCTCATGGATTGGAAGAATAAATATTGTTAAAATATCTGTGCTGGGGCGCCTGGGTGGCTCAGTGGGTTAAAGCCTCTGCCTTCGGCTCGGGTCGTGATCCCGGGGTCCTGGGATCGAGCCCCGCGTGGGGCTCTCTGCTCTGCTCTGCGGGGAGCCTGCTTCCTCCTCTCTCTGCCTGCCTCTCTGCCTAGTTGTGATTTCTCTCTGTCAAATAAATAAAATATTAAAAAATAAATAAATAAATAAATAAAATAAAATATCTGTGCTACCTAGACCAATCTATACATTCAATATAATCCCTATCAAAATACCATCAACTGTTTTCACAGAGCTAGTGTAAATAATCCTAAAATTTGTATGGAACCAGAAAAGATCCCAAATAGCCAGAGGAATGTTGAAAAGAAAACCAGCATCTTAATTTGTTGGCATCACAATTCTGGACTTCAAGCTCTATTACAAAGCTATAATCATCAAGACAGCATGGTACTGGCACAAAAACAGATACACAGATCAGTGGAACAGAACAGAGGATCCAGAAATGGACCCTCAACTTTATGCTCAACTAATCTTCGACAAAGCAGGAAAGAATATCCAATGGGAAAAAGATAGGCTCTTCAACAGATGGTGCTGGGAAAATTGTACAGCCAGATGCACAAGAATGAAACTGGACCATTTTCTTTACCATACACAGAATATACAAAAAACAAACTCAAAATGGATGAAAGACCTAGAGGTAAGATAGGAATCCATCAGAATCCAAGAAGAGAACACAGGCAGCAACCTCTGTGACTTTGTCTGCAGCAACTTCTTGCTAGACACATCTCCAAAGGCAAGGGAAACAAAGGCAAAAATGAACTACTGGGACTTCATCAAGATAAAAAGCTTTTGCACAGCAAAGGAACAGTCCACAAAACCAAAAGAAAACCAATGGAATGGGAGAAGATATTTGCAAATGTCTTATCAGATAAAGGGCTAGTATCCAAAACTTATAAAGAACTTATCAAAATCAGTACCCAAAAAACAAAATATCTAGTCAAGAAATGGGTGGAAGACACATGAACAGACATTTTTCCAAAGACATACAGATGCCCAACAGACACATGAAAAAATGCTCACCATCACTCAGCATCAGGGGAAAAACACAATGAGATACCACCTCACACCAGTCTTCTAGAATGGCTAAAATTAAGAAATCAGGAAACAACAATTATTGGCAAAGATGCGGAGAAAGAAAAGCCCTCTTACACTGTTAGTGGGAATGCAAGCTGGTGCAGCCACTCTAGAAAACAGTATGGGGGTTCCTCAAAAAGTTGAAAATAGAGCACTGGCTGTTATACACAACAAATGAATCATTAAACATTACATCAAAAACTAATGATGTAGTATAATTTGGCTAATTGAACATTTAAAAAAAGTTGAAAATAAGGTTACCCTATGACCAAGCAATTGCACTACTAGGGATTTACCCCAAAGATACAAATACAGTGATCTGAAGGGTCACCTGCACCCCAATGTTTATAGCAGCAATGTCCACAATAGCCAAACTATGGAAAGAGCCCAGATGTCCATTGACAGATGAATGGATGATGTGAGATACACACACACACACACACACACACACACACTAGAATACTACTTAGCCATCAAAAAATCTTGTCATTTGCAACGATGTGAATGGAACTAGAGGGTATTATGCTAAGCAAAATAAGTCAATCAGAGAAAGACAATTATAAGATTTTACTCATATGTAGAATTTAAGAAACAAAGAGGGGCACAGGGAAAGAGAAGAGAAAAGTAAAACAGGTTGTAATCAGAGAGGGAGACAAACCATAAGAGACCCTTAATCAGGGGCACCTGGGTGGCTCAGTGGATTAAGCCGCTGCCTTCGGCTCAGGTCATGATCTCAGGGTCCTGGGATAGAGCCCCGCATCAGGCTCTCTGCTCCGTGGGGAGCCTGCTTCCTCCTCTCTCTCTGCCTGCCTCTCTGCCTACTTGTGATCTCTCTCTGTCAAATAAATAAATAAAATCTTTAAAAAAAAAAAAAAAAGAGACCCTTAATCACAGGAAACAAGCTGAGGGTTGCTGGAGGGGAGGTGGGGTGAGGGGTTGGGATAACTGGGTGATGGACATTAACGAGGGCATGTGATGTAATGAGCACTAGATATTATATAAGACTGACGAATCACTAAACTCTACCTCTGGAACTAATAATACATTATATGTTAACTGAATTTAAATTTTAATTTTTTAAAAAAAATTTAAAAAATTAGAAAGAACAAAACAGAGACACAAGACTAGAAAACAGTAAAGCGTAGACATAAATTCAAATATATTAGTAACAATGTTAAGTGTGTATGGGATAAAAAAATAATTCAAAAGGCAGAGGTTGTCAGGTTTGACTTTGGATAATAAATTTTGACCCATCTAAATAAAATGTCATTATTCATTATTAAGTAAAGTTCACACTGGAGTAATAGTTCTAATAATATATTCGTAGGAGTTTCTCAAGGACAATTCTAAGGAAATCTGCCACAGAGTGGTATCAATTTAAAGTTTTTGAAAACTTTTTTTTTTTTACACATGGAGTTGAGGAACTGAAAAACAATATTGAATGGGTCATTGATGGGTACAGAGATATAACCAAAATAATCAAAGAGGTTGAGGTAGAAGAAAAGACTGTGAGCCTGGTACCAAAATCTCTGTAAGGACAGTGTTTATGAATTTGAGGTGACGAACACTTAGAGTGGAGAGCAGCAGAGCCAGATCCTTTAAGCCTCTAAAGTTAATGCCTGTTATCTACTAGTTATTATATTAGGCATTCAGGTAACTACAGAAAAATAAATCGTAGTCCCTGCCTATAAAATACAATGAGATAGCTTTATAAAAATGAATGCAATACAATGTAAAGATGTTATCATTAAGGTAATCTCTGGGATTCAAGGAAGGGAAAGGATCACTGATCTGGGAACACAGTGATAAAGAAAGCCTTTAGTAAGGAAGAGCTATCTTTTTCTATTTTAGGATTAATTTATTACATTTTGTCATTTGAAGCAGGGTAGTAGGGGTCCAGTTGCTGAGAAAGCTCTAAAAACTACAAAATACGGATGTGGTTATTTAGTCAAGGATGAAATATAAAGGCGTCTGGGGCTAAGTAGGAATCTCCAGCCCTAGTTCTGACAAACAGGGACACGAGTGATCTAATGTAAGTGGCAGAGGAATTCAACAGTTGGGCAGGGCTGGCCAGAAGACCAAGATTATTAGCAAATATCTGAAAATCCAGGCAGTTATGTCTAGGAAGAATAGGATAGGGGCACTGACAAAGGACGAGCCCCAATCCCAGCTGGGGACCGGTCTAACTGGCAGATGACTGGAAAAGGACCTTCAGATTAGAAACCAAAGCTAAAGGCCTTTTTTGGTAAATCTTTGCCCAGAATGTTCACTGTCTGCACAGTAGCTGGAGCCCCATTTTCAGTTTTAGCACCCACTGTTGATTCTAGTCTAAATTACTTCTTACTATCAGAACTGCAAAACTGTGAAAATTTGGCTTTAATTTCAAGTACCCTAAATACCCAGGGGAGCTAAAGTTATTGCCAAAATGAAAAATATACCTAAAAATGTTAAATGTTACAAGAATGTGTGAGTATAATCCATTATAGTTGCCTTTAATAAATTCATATTTAATGTCTTATTAAAATTGATATTCTTTTTTAAGACTTATTTTGAGAGCCAAGACCTTGAGTGCGAGCACGGTGGGGAGAGGCAGAGGGAGAGGGGGAGAGTCTCAAACAAACTCTCCCCTCAAAGCTCAATTCAGGGCTGGATCTCATGACCTGAGCTAAAACAAAGAGATGGACGCTTAAGGGACTGCACCACCCAGGCACCTCTAAAATTGATATTCTATGCTGAGTTATATTTTATTCAATTAACATCAAAATGATAAAAATTCCATTTGGACCATAAAATTTATTTTCCAAATCAAGATACTTTTGAAGGTAGGAGTTGGTGCTATTTACAAGTACCAAAGAACAAGAGACATAAACTGGCAAAGTCCTGGGCACTCAAATTAGCTTCTCTCTACACTCTTATCTTAACTTCCCATTCACATGACCACACTCTGAATATGGTCCACAACCCAAACTGCTCCACCCTTAAAAACCCATTCTCTAAAACACAGCTTCCTTCCATCCTTCCAACTTGCCATAACTAAAAACTATTCTCATCTGCACATTGGACCTACTAAAGCCTTCCTCTAGTCTTTACTTCTCTCCCCCCACCCCCAGCTCAGATTTCACAGCCTATCAAGTAAATCACATTTGCCAAAATACCAAAGTCCCCTGACTCTTGTCCTTTTTTTACCCTCCTGCCAAAACCCCAATCCTGGATGAACTGAACCATCTACCTTCTTTGTGTCTGCATGAAGACTATCTATAAAGCTTCTGGAGGAATATCGTAGACTTCAAGTCTCCATAAATTCATCATCACCATAAACTGGGTTCAGCATTGCCTGACAATCTTCCTTCACCCTGGCTTCTGCTACCACCACTCTACTGAAGCTGGTATTGCCAACATCACCATTAACCTTGATAATGACAACACTTCTAGTCAGAATGATCACCTTTTGGTCTTCTTATTGCCTTCTGATAATATTTAAAATATTATTAAATATTAAAAATATTTAAGATAGCTGACAGCTTTTTTTTTTTTTTTTTTTTAAAGATTTTATTTATTTATTTGACGGAGAGATACAAGTAGGCAGAGAGGCAGGCAGAGAGAGTGAGAGGGAAGCAGGCTCCCTGCCGAGCAGAGAGCCCGATGCGGGACTCGATCCCAGGACCCTGAGATCATGACCTGAGCCGAAGGCAGCGGCCTAAACCACTGAGCCACCCAGGCGCCCTGACAGCTTTTTTTTGACTCTCCGTCCGTGGCTTTCATGACATCTAGACCTACTTCTCACTTAAGACTTAGTCCAAAACGTTCTTCTCATTCTGCTTTTTTCCCCGTGACATATCTTTGTCTGTAGCACACTACAAATTTTATGTATCTGTTTTGTTAATGATTGTCTTCTCCTCTGAGAACCTAAACTCCATGAGGGCAGGGATTTTTTTTCTTGGTCTGTTTGGCTTACCTTTGCAATCTCATTGCCCTCTAGCCTGTGCATACGAGGGCCTCAGTCAACATTTTTTGAGTCAATCTATGAGTTAAGTGAATAGCATCCTTGATAAATATTCATCAGATGAACATTTGCCATAATAGCAATTTTTTATTACACTATCAGTATTATATTAATACACTGTATTAATTATATGAAGGCTAAGCAGTTAAAATCCACATATACTCCTAGTGCATTAAATGCTTGCTTGAGCAAATTTCCTTTTTTTGGCCTTCTGACTCAGTCTATCTGCTGGGCCTAATTAAGAAAGATTGTCTTCTTTCAGGCTTAAACTACTACTTCAGGGTCATTAACCTTCCAAATTTATCTTTAGCTTCACCCCCATTCCTGCTTTGTATTTCCAAAAACTTTCTGTATATTTTCATTTTGATGTCAATCATTATTTATATTTCAAACTCAACATTCAGAAACTCAAATTTATCTACTCAAACTCTCACACTGACTTCAAATAAAAATAGACACATGCCAAAAATGTTTTCTCTCATTTTTTAATGTTAATTATTTGCTTCACAGGCTACTCAAATGACCAAGCTAGAAACAATGCAGTTTCCCTTATTTCTTTCCATTTCATATTTCCTCTATGCAACTGATCTCCAGGATGCCGGTTTTACCTGATTTTGTCTCACACAAATCTCTCCTTTTCCACGTTTTCAAGTCTTTGGTTAGGAATTTGTTGTTGTTTTTTTTTTAAAGATTTACTTATTTATTTATTTGACAGACAGAGATCACAAGTAGGCAGAGAGGCAGGCAGAGAGAGAGGAGGCAGGCTCCCCGCTGGGCAGAGAGTCCGATGTGGGGCTCGATCCCATGACCCTGGGATCATGACCCCAGCAGAAGGCAGAGGCTTTAACCCACTGAGCCACCCAGGCGCCCCCTCTGGTTAGGAATTTGTTAATGCAAAACCTTCCTAATTGGTTTCCCTGCTTCCAGATACTCGATTCATTTTTTTGTATCATTCCCAAATTTACAATTCCAAACAGCTCCTTTCCCTTCAAGGAAAATGTTCCAATTTCTTAATACGCCATAATATACTCTAACCTTCAGATAGAGAGGGTGTTGGTAGACAACACTTAATCCTATTATCCAAACTCCTGGGAATCACTTCAGATGGCAAACCACACCCACGTGAGTAGATAAACCCTAGAAATAAGTTAGCCCAAAAAGGAGCAGTTTTACTAATTCTTAGAAGTTGGTAGGAAATCCCAGATTTAGTAATGAGATGGATTGGAGAAAGGGATAAGTTTACACATGGAACAAATAACATATAGGCCAAACAGATTATAGCACAGTTGAGGAACTGAAATCACTTATAAATATGTTAAATGTTTAGATACAGTAGTCCCCTCCTATCCGCAGAGAAAACGTTCCAAGACCTCCGGTGGATACCTCAAACCACAAATAGTATTTACTGAACCCTGTATATAATACATTTTTTCCTCTACATAAGAATGACAACGTTAAATTTATAAATTAGTCACAGAGATTAGCAACAATAACTAATAATTAAATAGAACAATTGTATGGTAATAATAGTTACATAAATCTAGTTCTTTCAAAGTGTCTTACTATACTCACCCTTGTGATGATGCGAGATGATAAAATGCCTTGGGACAACATGAGGACGAAGATGTAGCAACCCTGATGTAGAGTTAGGCTACTGTTGACCTTCAGCTGATTCGTCATGAGGAGGATCATCGGCTTCCCTACAGCAGTGGACCAAGGATAACTGAAACTGCGGAAAGCGAAACCACAAATAAGGTGAGAACTACTGTTTAAAAAGATGATCTCTGGGACTTTAACTTTCTTTTGGGAGGGATGTGAAGTAAGAAGTGAGGAAATGAAAATGTACTCGCTATAGTGCATGTATGTTCTTTTTTATCTGAAACAGCAATGTTAGTGATAACCCTTTGAGGGATAAATTCATGTCTTTGTGGGAGCTTCTTCCATTTCTTATATACTAGCTTGCTTATGACCAGCATTTTTAAGGAGGATGTACTCTGAAGCCCAGAGAGATAAACATTTATTCAACTACATCAGGGGAATGAACCATGAAGGAGATTACAAGTTCTTTATTACTCTTACCAGTCACTTCACAGTTTATACTTTCAATAGATTAATTTACTTCTTACAATCTGAAGAAGCTTCCAGATCAAACATTATGTCCATATTACAGACAAGGCAACTATGGTCCCTAAAGTTGGAATGATGTGGCCAGGATCACAAAGTTAGCCAAAAATTCATTTACTCGGGGTGCCTGGGTGGCTCAATGGGTTAAGCCTCTGCCTTCGGCTCAGGTCATGATCCCAGGGTCCTGGGCTCGAGTCCCGCATCGGGCTCTCTGCTCTGCAGGGAGCCTGCTTTCTCCTCTCTCTCTCTGCCTGCCTCTCTGCCTACTTGTGATCTCTCTGTCAAAATAAATGAACAGAATCTTTAAAAAAAAAATTCATTTACTCATCTTGCCATTAACAAGGTAATTATCAGGTCTGAACTTTAAAACTATGGAGGGATTTGTCAGAATTCATTTCAGTAAACATCTTTACATGAATTCATTTCAGTGAACATCTTTACATGAAAAAGTTGTGTGTTGGTCTGGAACCCACAGTTCATTCTTTCCTAGTATATATGACAGCTTTCCGAAAGGCCCTGCAAAAATCGGTTTAATCCTGGGGAGCCTGGGTGGCTCAGTGGGTCTCAGGGTCCTCGGATCCAGCCTCACATAGGCTTCTCTGCTCAGCAGGGAACCTACCTCCCCCGTCCCTCTACCTGCCTTTCTGCCTGCCTGCCTCTCTGCCGAGCTGCACGCGCGCGCTCTCTCTCTCTCTCTCTGCCAAATAATAAAAAGTATTTTTTAAAAATAGGTTTAAACCCATTTTTTCTTTATATTGATATTTTCTCATTGTACCTATGTCTCTATACTTTCATTCCGTCGTGAGCCCCTTAAGGACAGTGAATAGGTAATATTCATCTATTTCTTTCTGACACTGTATTTCTGCCATTTAGGCAGAAAGGTCTCAATAAATATTCATTAAATTAAATATTTGAAATTCACATGCAGGAAAAGTGTCCAATGCCTAAACACTATTTATTTTCCTCTTATCACTTTTCTCAGCTTCTTTTCTCTGCTTTCTACTTTCTATAAAAACCTAATGGTGACTGGGCAGGGAAATTCAAAGTTGGCAAACACAAACAGAAGACACTGATAATTTTTCTTTAGGAAATGAGAAATATTCAGAGCAAGAAGTTCACAAATTCAGAAGTTATAAAACAGAGCTCTTGATTCTAGCCAATAAATATTCATTTGGGGAATTTAAGAGACTGGAAGAATTACAGAGGGTAACAAGAAAAAACACTTAAGTAACATACAGGTAATAGGAAAACAGACTCCTTTCCGCAGCTGCAAGCCCCAGACTAAGAACAAAAGACAGTACTATTTTGTAATAGAATTCTATCAAGGAACTTTTTTAAAATCTCCATAAACAACAATATGTATTTATTTTGTGGCAAAGTGGTGGTGCTTTTTTTTTTTTTAAGAAACAAGCGTGCAGTTTTCCTTTTCCTATTTTTAATGAATTTAGAAAGGTGTTCCCTTCTCCCCCTTGAACCATTATTTTTCCTTTCACCCAGGCTCGAGTCAAATATTGTTTACTGATCCAAGACACCATCTTTAAGCAGATTTCGGTCTATTCCGTAACATGGAATCAAAAACTTAGACGAATATCAATTTCACTTTGTTTTTACTCTATTACGTGAGCTGTGGGCCTAATCTTCGTTTTATTTATTCTTTAGTCTGTTAAAATGGGAGTGGATGATTGGCAAGATGCTTTCTACCTCCGCGGCGGTAGGAATCATTTCTGGTGTTGCTCTTGTTTTCTGCACTAGTGTTTTGATACTTCTTAGCTGCATTCCAGCTTCAGAGGCCAGCCCGCCCTGGAAAGCAGGAACTTGCCCCTGAGGTCCCGCAGCCGCCTCACCTCCGCGAGAACAGGCAAGTCAAGCTCAGAATGGGAGCTTGGGGCGGAGATCTCTTCAGGTTCCAGCCTAAGAAAGCCAGCTGCAACCTCTCTTCCGCCTTCCCTTCAGCCCCGAGGCTCAAGTTCCACGCCCAAGATAGAACGGGCGGGGCTCCGGCGGGGCGGCAGGGTCACGTGACAGGTCAGGTGACCGCCCGCCGCGTCCCGCTGCCTGCCCGCGCGCGCGCGCGTCCTAGCCGTTCCGCGCCCCTCCGCACGTGGCGTTGCCGCTGCCGCCCCCGCTTGGCCTCGACCCCGCCGCCCGCAGCCATGGCACCCAGCCAGCTCGGTGAGCTCCCCACGCGCCCCCCCGGAGCCCCGCCCGCGGCGCCCCTGTCCCCCGGCGTCCCGAGTCCGCAATGGCGGCGCCGAACGGTGCAGCGTGACTGTGAGCCCCGCGGCCCGTTGGCTTGCAGGTGTCTGACCCGGAGGGAGGCCCCAAACTGGGCCTGGCCACTGTGGCTCGCCGTCATGGCCTAGAGATTCGCGACTGTCCTCCCAGCCGCCCCCACCAGCCAAGGCCTTGTAGGTCTTAATGTCATGTCATGATGAGGAAAAATGTCTTGTTTCAGCCTTATTTAGTGTCTCTGACAAAACGGGCCTTGTGGAATTTGCCAGAAACCTAACTTCTGTTGGCTTGAATCTGATCGCCTCTGGAGGGACCGCAAAAGCTCTCAGGGATGCGGGTCTGGCAGTCAGGTAAGGCACAGCGCAGTTCTTAAGCGCAGTCCAGTCGGAACGCAGTGTGATTCAGTCCACCGGGAAGTCATGCACCCCGGGCACAGTGAGTAAAAAGACGTCATTTCCCCTTTCCAGCTCCACTTAACCCCGTTACAGAAGAGGAAGGTGGGGCTCAGAGAGGTGTAGTAACTCGTGCTCAAGTTTACAGAGTTCAGTGAGGAGTTAAGTTCAGGGTTGGATCCCCAGGACTCCCCATTTCAGAGCCCTCTTTCTCAGCCACTTCCTGTGGCATGTTAATTTAGGAGGGCCATTTGTGATTAAAGAAAAACTCAAGTTAAATGACTGGCTCTTGAGTGAAGCTGTTGACAGCTTTAGGATTCAAGGCTCCCTGTGTTCCCTTACTATCCCTGTAAATTATTTGAAGGCACAAGTCTGTCATTTGTTCCCTTACCCCCAAGCTGTTCGTTACCTGGCTAAGTGATGGGAAGAAGGAATGAGCAAAAGGTAAGTCAGGCTGCCATTCCTGACCTCAAGGAGCTGGCCTTCTGGTTGGAGAGGGAGTCACTACTGAGGGGTAGAAAATGAAAAAGGCTATAGGCCAGCTCTAATGAATGGCAGTGACACTTCAGTGGACACACCCACTCCTGAAATTTATTTCAGCAAAGAAGTGAAAGATCTGTCTGCTTTTGTTGCCACTGAAAAATTTTGCTGCTTGCCCTCTGGGTCAGATTATTTATTCGTATAATTCCGCCTTCTGTGGGCAGTACACAGCTTTCCTAAAGTTGACAAGTTGAAATGGCAAGAATGCCTTACTTTTACTTACTAAATAAAGGCTTTATATTTTCCAAAGTCTTCTTGCATCATCTTTTTTATATTCTCCTAAGAGCCCTGTAAGAATCATGAGAGACAGGTCAGTCTTTTCTGAAGAGCAGCAGAGTGAGAATCCAAAATCTAGACTGGAGCATGTTGGATGCTGTTGTAGTCGGATCCTTCAGTTTAAGCAAACTCCTTCTGGAGCCTTTTTTCCTCCACCAAACTGTATTATGGAAATATTACGGATATAATAAAACATAGAATGATACAATGAGCCTTCCTGTTGCATATCCATTCCTCAGTTTAAAAATGTATAAACTGTTGAGTCTTGTTTGATCTATACTTCTGCTGACTCCTTCTTACCCATTGTAGTTATGTATTTCTTAAAAATTGGGAATGTAAATGAATTTCTCTTCTGTTAAAGTATAAAACTGTTCACAAATACACGCACACACATGTAATCCTTACAACAACTTTTTGGTGTAGGTAGCATTATCTCCCTTTATAAACAAGGAAACTGAGGCACAAAAAGGTTAGGTAACTTGCCCAACTTCATACAACTAACCCAGCTAATAAAATGCAGAGCCAAGATTCTATCCTAGTAAGTTAACCTGGAGGTGTGAGGTAAACTGATGAGGTTTTAGTTGGTGACTGTACAGCAGTGAGCACACAGAATTATCTGAAGACTGCACCTGTTGCATGCAGATTCTGAAATCTAAAGATGCAGCAAGCTTTTTAATTACCCCACCTGGTTTTTCATTCTAAGAGTACATCTCCCTTCTTTGATTTTAGCAATTATCTTCTGTTGGAGGAACTGGAGTTTATTTCATGAATGCCAGGAAAGGGAATTTTGAATTGGACACAAGGCTGTCACCAGTTTTTCATTTATTGGAAATATGTGAACCCTTGGTCAGATACAGTCATCTGCCAATGGGTCTTAATAGGAGACTCTACCCAGGAAATTCTATACCCTATTGGAATTTGCTGCTTTAAATTTGTTGGTGGTTTTTTTTTTTTACTACAAAGTCCATATATGTTGGTTGTAGAAATTGTGAAAATTGTAGAAAATTGTAAAGAAGATAATAAATAGCTTATAATTTTGTTGAACATGTTGATGTGCTTTCTTCCAATTGCTTATAAACATATATTTATTTTTTAGCTTTACAGAAGATAATTTTGCTTCTTGATTTTGTTCACCTAACATTGTTGGCATTTTTTCATGTCATTAAAATTTGTTTGTAAGTCAGCTGGGCACATGGGAATTCATGCCAATTCATGTGATCTGAATCGATATTTAAGTATTGCCTTGTGTTTGACCCTTTGTCATATTTTGCAATTATTTTTTCCTGCTTAATTTTTTTTTGGTGTAAAACTTAACATTTTACATAGATAGATCTACTAATCTTTTGTTTAATGCTTTGAGCACATTCCTCATGTATTGAATTTTGGTAGTTCTGTGATTTTTTTTTTTTAAATGCTCAAACCTTTGATTCATTGGGAATTTATTTTTATATGGGCTAAACCAGTATTTTAGTACTAACAACACCTTACTGAAACATAGTCTTTTATTTCCCCATTCATTGGATTTGCCATCTTTACATTTGTTTAATCATGAAGATAAATGCTTGTTTTTACTTTAGTCTGTTTCTGAAACAAAAATGTTTTTAGTGGTTTTTGTATATATTACTATAAATTACTTCTCAACTGAATGTATGGCATATGATTCAGCTTCTGAACTCTGAAGATTGAGGCTCTGGAAAATTCTTCCAAATGAGGACAGTGGATGTAATGTTAGAAGATTTGCTTTAGAATTGTGTATAATGACAATTCAGCAGAAACAGCTATATTCTTTTCATCTATTTTCAGAGATGTCTCTGAGCTGACGGGATTTCCTGAAATGTTAGGGGGGCGTGTGAAAACCTTGCATCCTGCAGTCCATGCTGGTAAGTGTTTGGTACTTTTCAGTTTCAAACAATCAGTGGTCTTCAGGAATATTTTGGTTGATCACTTTGTAGAATTAATGAGGAAAAAGGCAGGTCATAAGCTCAGAAAATTATCTGTGAGTCTGTATTGGTTTCATCACATTTGCTGCTAAAGTTCATAATTCATTAGAACCTGTTTAAAATCTAGTTTGCCTTATTATGCAATGGAATCACATTGTTTGCCTCGCCTCTCTATTAGTCCTGACCTGATAACTAATTTAGAGTGATATTTTCTGCTGGAGTTAATGAAAATATTTCAGTTGCATGTGTGAAGACTTTTATTACAGTGCAAACTTAGATTAAAGTATTACAGTGTAACTGACTTCAAGATTTATCTGTTTTAGAGAGAGCATGCACATGTGTGCTTGTGTGGGGGGAGGGGGCAGAAGGAGGGAGAGAATCCTAAGCAGACTGCCCAAGGAGCATGAGCCAAACCCTGGGCTCAGTCCCAGGGCCCCGAAATCACGACCTGAGCTGAAATCACAAGTCAGACGTTCAACCGACTGAGTTACCCAGGTCCCCTTGTAACGGACTTTAAAAGAATTCTTTTTCATAGTGCTCATCTGAGAGAACAAATTATACATCAGCCAAAAATGGTGAGAAACAGGTATATTGCTAATTTACCAGTTAAAGTAAAATTTGGCAGAATAAAAGGCTGTTACGCTGAGGAGGATCATCAGATAAGCCATTTACTTATACTTATGAGAGCACATAGATGCATGGAACTGGTAACAGTTAAGTGAAAATTCTTCCACGTTTTGTTGCCTAAAAAAAGGTAAGGGGGAGCACCTGGCTGACTCATTGGAGTATATGGCTCTTGATCTTGGGGCTGTGAGTTCAGGCCCCACGTAGGGTATAGAGATTACTTGAAAATAAAAAATCTTTTAAAAAGGGGGGGAGGGTAATAAAGAACTGACACAAGAGCTTTTAAAACATACTGTAAAATTTTAACTCTCTATTTTTTAGTCTTCTTGATTAGGCAGTATTAGAGGCTTTAACTTGATTGGTGGGACCGTGTTGGAAAGAAGTATCTTACTCTGATGTGTTTTTTGAACCTAATACTTTAACTTTGTTAAATTAGGAATCTTGGCTCGTAGTATCCCAGAAGATAATGCTGACATGGCCAGACTTGATTTCAGTCTTATAAGGTAAAAATTGGAAGTTAAAATTTTAATACATAAAGGATCAGAGGCAATAAGTATGCTAGACCTGGTGCCCTCCCTTTTAAGACCCAAGATTAACATCAGGCTTAATTTCCTATTCACTCACTATAAACATTTATTGAATACTCTCTGTATGACATTGTACATACAGAAGCATTTTTTTTAAAGATTTTATTTGACAGAGGGAGAGAGATCACAAGTAGGCAGAGCAGCAGGCAGAGAGAGAGGGGGAAGCAGGACCCCCACTGAGCAGAGAGCCTGATGTGGGGCTTGTTCCCAGGACCCTGAGATCATGACCTGGGAGGAAGGCAGAGACTTAACCCACTGAGCCACTCAGGCGCCCTGTACATACATAAGCATTTTTACTTTTGCCAATTTTATATTAGTAAAATTCATAATTAAACTAAAAAAAAGAATTTTTTTCAAAGGTTTTATTTATTTGGCAGAAATCCCAAGTAGGCAGAGAGGCAGGCAGAGAGAGAGGAGGAAGCAGGCTCCCTGCTGAACAGAGAGCCCAACGTGGGGCTCAATCCCAGGACCCTGAGATCATGACCTGAGCCAAAGACACAGGCTTAACCCACTGAGCCACCCAGGTTCCCCAGAAAAGAACCTTTTTTTAAGGAAGCTATGACATAAATGTTGGTACATATTAACAATGTAGTTATTTGCATAAAAATACTATTTCTTTTTAGTGTATATAACTTCATTGATATAGCACATATACCATATAATTTCCCAAATTAAAATCTATAATTCAGTAGTATTAGTATATTTAGAATTGTGCAGCCATCACCACAGTTAATAGTAGAACATATTCATCACCCCCTCCCCAAAAAAACCCCATACCCGTTAGCATTCATTCTTCATTTCCCCTAAAACCTCCAACCCTATGCAACCATCGTCTTTTCTGTCTCTCTGGATTTATCTGTACACAGCATTTCATACTAATGGACTCATATAATGTGTGGTCCTTTGTGACTGACTTCTTTACTTGTTTTCAAGGTTCATCATGTTCTAATATGTTTCAGCACTTTTATTATTATTACTGAAAACCCATTGTATGGATATACCCCATTTTATTTGTCAGTTCATCAGCTGATGGGCATTTGCATTGTTTCCACATTTTGGATATTAGAAACAATGCAGCCATGATCATTCATGTAACAAGTTTTTGTGCAGACGTATATTTTCATTCTTCTTGGTTATATACCTAGGAGTGGAATTCCCTGGTCATCTGATAAGTATGTTTAACCCTTCCAGCAGCTGCCAGATTATTTTCCAGTGTGCTGCCTCATTTTACATTGCCTGCAGTAGTATAGGAAGTTTTCCCGCATCCCCACCAACATCTTTTTCTCATTATGGCTGGCATGTAATTGTGATTATTACTGGCTTTCCTAGTGACTGAGCATCTTGTCATATGTTCATTGGCCATTTTTGTACCTGTTGAGAAATGTGCATTTTAATCCTTTGCCCATTTTTTTATTATTTCTCATTTTATTATTGAATTGTAAGGGTTCATTTTTTTCCCATTCTGTGGCTTATCTTTACTTTGTTTATGGTGCCCTTTGACCATCATAAAACCTTTAAATTTTGGCAATGTCCATTTTATCTATTTTTCTTTTGTTGCCTATGTTTTTGGTGTATCTAAGAAGCAATGGCATAATCCAGGATAGTGAAGATGTAAGAGTTTTTTAGTTTTTATGTTTAGGTCTTTGATTTTTTCTTTATTTTTTTCTTTTCTTTTCTTTTTTTTAAGATTTTATTTTTATTTATTTGACAGAGAGAGAAATCACAAGTAGGCAGAAAGGCAGGCAGAGAGAGCGGGGTAGAGCAGGCTCCCCAGTGAACAGAGAATGAGATGCGGGGCTCGATCCCAGGACCCTGAGAGCATGACCTGAGCCAAAGGCGGAGGCTTAACCCACTGAGCCACCCAGGCACCCCTGATTTTTTTTTTTAAGTTACTTTTTATATATAAGTTAGGGGTCCAACTTCATTCTTCTGAATGTGACTGACTGTCCATTTGCCCCAGTATCCTTTGTTGAAAAACTTCTTTCCCCCATTGAATGGTCTTGGCACAGTTGAACTGTATCTGTCATGCTGGCACTATATCATTGTATCTTTGTGACAGATACTGAAATTGAGAAGTGTGAGTCCTCCAACATGCTTCTTTTTCAAGATCGTTTTGGGTATTCAGGGTCCTTTGCATTTCAGTGTGAATTTTAGGATCAGGTTGCCCATTTCTGCAAAAAAACAGCCTTTGGCTCAGCTCATGATCTCAGGGTCCTGGGATCAAGCCCCACATCGGGCTCTCTGTTCAGCAGGGAACCTGCTTCCTCTTTCCCCCTTCCTGCCTCTCTACCTACTTATGATCTCTGTCAAATAAGAGTTTCTTAGAGATTGTGTTAAATCTGTGTATCAATTTCAGAGGAGGTTGCTATCCTAATATAGGATATAGTCTTCTGGCTGGTAAACAGGGATGCCTTTCCATCTGCTTAGATTTCTTTAACTTCTTTCAACCATGTTTTCTACTTTTTAGCATACAAGTTGTATGCTTAAATTCTTAAACATTTTTTTGTGGTTTTTGATGCTACTGTTAGTAAAATTGTTTTCTTAATTTCTCTTTGGGTTGTTTGTTGCTAATGTACATAAATTCACTTAATCATATGTTCTGTAACCTTGCTGAACTCAGCGCTAATAGTTTTTTTTGTTAAATCCCTTAGGATTTTCTATTTACAAGATCATGCCATGGGCTAATAGAGATAGCTTTACTTTTTCCTTTCCATTCTTGATGCTTTTTATTTAATTTGTGTTGTTAATTGACCTGCTAGAACCTCCAGTACAGTGGTAAGGGTAGACATTCTTACCTTGCTCCTGAGCTTAGGGGAAAGCATTCAATCTTTCACCTTTAGAATGTTAGCTGTAGGTTTGGGGTTTTTTCTTAAATACCTTTTATTATGTTGAGCAGGTTCTCTTCTATTAATTTTTTGAGTCTTTTTATCATGGGTGGGTGTTCAATTTTGTCAGATGCTTTTTGTGCATCTGTTGAGGTGCTCAGGTGGTTTTTGTCTGTTGTTTTATTGAAATCGGCTCTTACATTAACTGGTTTTTAGATGCTAAGCTAAGCCTACATTCCTCGGGTAAACCATATTTGGCTGTAGTGTATGTGCCTTTTTATATTTTGTTGGTTTCAGTTTGCTAGTATTTCGTTGAGGATTTTTGTCTCAGTATTCATAAGATACTGGTTTATATTTTTATTGTGACATTTTGTCTGGTTTTGGTATCAGGGTTGTAGACATTGCAAGTGTTCCTCTTCTGTTTTTTTGTTTTGTTTTAATTAGTTTTTACTAGTTGTGCTTATTTCCCTGGGAGTAAACTTGCCCACAGAGCTCCTCATTGCAGGCCTAGGCATGGAACTCTACTAGGTGTTAATTTTATATTAGTTCTGTATTTTAAATTATTCTTTTGAACATCCTGTTAACATCATTGTGTATGATCTCTCTGAAGACAAAACAAGCAAAGAAACAAATATTTCACCCTTAGAATGGTCTGTCATTTTTCATCATTGTACATGACCCATCAGAAATAGAATCTAAAATTGAATGTTGTAGATAAAAGTGATTATATTCTAAAATGAGGATGTTATCTGTAGCCTTATATTTTGCACTTCTGTTAAAATTTTTAAAATACGGTTTTTTGATGGCCGGATTTACCCAGGCAGTAATGTTGCGGTATGATTTGGAGGAAGTAATGTTTTGAGAACACTTGTTGACCAAAGCCACTTTTATTGACTGTGTTATGCAACAGTGGGAGCTCCTGACATTTCACTATATTTTTTAGAATTCTAAAATGCTAGGATTATAGTTTATATTTTAGATCTTTAGACTCTGATCACGTTAAAGCTATTGACTAACTTATATGTAAACCCCATAAAGTTTGCATTTCTAACAACAGCTGAATTCCTTTTTGGTTTAGAGTTGTCGTCTGCAATCTGTATCCCTTTGTGAAGACAGTGGCTTCTCCAGATGTAACTGTTGAGCAGGCTGTTGAGCAGATTGATATTGGTAAGTCAGCAAAACCATATTTGAAGACTGATATGGGAGGATTACTTACATTTTATTTAATTTATTTATTTTTCAAATATTTACATTTTTTATTAAAGATTTTATGTATTTGAGAGAGAGAGCGTGCGCGCAAGCACAAGCAGCAGGGAGAAGCAGGGGGAGAGGGACAAGCAGACCCCACCCCGAGCCTAGAGCCTGACATGGGGCTTGATCTCACAACCCTGAGATTCACGAACTGAGCCACCCACACACCCTAAACACTATTTATATTTTAAAATAGATTTTGTTTTGATGTTCGCCGAGAATCAGAACATTGAGGGAGCAAGAAATCATTACTGCTCCCAGATTGTGTTTTGGGGTAATTGTAATTCGTCTATATTTTCTAAGCCATTTCTTTGTGTAGAGATTCATCTGGGGTATGTTTTCTACATTTTTTGAGTCAAAAATTAGAAGTATGTGTACAGTGACTTTATTTGAAGGAGGTTAAGCTCATATGGAAATGCAAATTGTCTTTTGTTCTCCCAAGGCGGAGTAACCCTTCTGAGAGCAGCAGCCAAAAACCATGCTCGGGTGACGGTAGTATGTGAACCCGAGGACTATGCGGCCGTGTCCACAGAGATGCAGAGCTCTGACAGCAAAGATACCTCCTTGGAGACCAGACGCCAGTTAGCCTTGAAGGTAGGGATGCACTTTTATCCAGTGCAGTGTGTGCCAAACCAGATGATATTCAGTTTTCAGTAGGTCTCCGTGGAGCTGCTATCCTTTTCCTATAAACAAAGAGACCCAGGTATTACAGAGGTAACGTCAAAAAGATTGAAAGATCCTCAGAGAGAAAAATTGGAAGAGCCTCGGAGGGAATGATTCATTGTGTTTTTAGTGTTACTGAGTGTCTTTCCTGCACAGTCATGTGTAGGCAAGGAGTGTAGTTTGTTGTGTGCTACCTAAAACCCTCTTGTTCCCACTTTGGTAAGTGCTGCTGGTGTTCCACAAAACTTACACTTTTTGTAGGCCTTCACTCATACGGCACAATATGATGAAGCAATTTCAGATTACTTCAGGAGACAGTATAGTAAAGGAATATCTCAGATGCCTTTGAGGTATGGAATGAACCCTCATCAAACTCCTGCCCAGTTATACACGCTGAAGCCCAAGCTTCCAATCACAGGTAAAGGCTGTGTATTATGTGGCATAGTTTGCTATGTCTGGGGAGGGAGGTATGCATGTCTTTCTCTTTATTGTATCTGATGTGTTTCACATTGAGAAGATAAAATAAGTTACATAAACGCCTTTTATAGCCATCTGCAGTATGAGGTGCCAGGTAAACTTGTGAATGAAAACTATTGAGATAATTAGGGGTTCTGGAGAGAGGTCAGGGTGGAGATACAGTTTGGAATGTCTTTGGCATATAGATGATTTTAGAGATGTAGAACAGGAAGGATAGATTTCATAGACTGAGGTTAATCAGTGGAGGAACCAGCAGAGGAAAACAAGGCTGGAAAACCTGCAGGGTTTCAACTGGTTTGGAATGCTACTGAGAACAGAAAAGTGACTGTTTGATTGGGAAAAATTGCAAGAACAATTAACCTTGGAGTGATGGACCTGGAAGTCCCACTGAAGTGGGCCAGATTAGGAATGTGAGGTTAGAAAATAATAATAAAGGTAATTCTTTGGACAAAAAAGTTAATTAGGACTTCCATGGGTCTATAGAATTAAAAGACACTTTTCACTTTTTTGTTCTCTTCTACTCTTGGTGGGGGGGAATGGGTGCATAGGGCAGGGAGAGAGTTGTGGGTTCCAAGGCCTTCAAGGTCCAAGCATTGGTAGGAGGGCTGGCCTTGGGTGACAGCAGGGACAGCTTTCTTCAGGTACTGTGAAGGCAAAAACAGAGCTCACTGGTTGGTACATTCGGTGGTGGGAAGATGTAGGTACTACTGTCTCTTTTCTCCTTGTTAGCAACTGAGGGAGAGGGGGAGCAGGGAGCAATGTCAGAGATTTGAGGAGAATCTGAAATACTCCTTTCTTCCCCTTCTCATTCATTGGATCAAGTTCTATTATTTCTCTATTTCAGATACATTTTGAATCTTTTCTAACACTGTGGAAGTCCGCACAGTGACCCCCAAAGTCTCCCAGACTGCAGTAGTCTAACTGCTCTCTGCTTTACTGTCTTTTCTTTTCACAGCAGAGGAATCATAAACATGTAAATCAGATGATGGTATGCCCTGAGACCATTCTTTGGCTTTCCCTCCCACTTAGATGCCTCTGCATGCCCTGCAGACACTGTTATCTGACAATTCTTCTTCCTTGATAATGTCCCCTATACCTGCACCCCAGGGCCCGTTTTCCTTTTGGTCAGCAGGCCCAGTGTCTGTGGCCTTTGTTGAGATCTTCAAGGTCTCACTCACTTGTCATTCAGATCTCAGCTTTAAGTCACCTCCCTGGAGAAGTTTTCTGTGATCGCCCAGACTGAAGTAGCTGCCCATCACACTTTTATCACAACACTATTTTGCTGCATTTACTTATGTTTTAGTCCTCTCCCATTTGATTATCTTTCCCTGAGAGCAGAAGCTTTGTCAGTCTTTGTTCATTGCTTCTTGTTTGTTCATTGCTGCATTCTCAGTACTTAGAATATTGCTTGGTGTGTTCCCTAAGTATTTATTGAAGGAGTAGTCAGACATTTTGCATGAATTTTTACTTTTAGAATTTCTTAAAACAGGAAATTCTGCTGTTTTATCTGCTGTTATTTCCTGCTTATACTGTTTCCCATTTAGATTCTGAGGCAAGAAATACTTCCATGTACTTTCATTTCCCATGTTTTTCATTTTCAAAGCTCTTTCATTGGTGTTGGTCAAAGGAACTGTTTTTTTAGGTACTTCTGTTTTTTTTAAGACTGACTTATAAGTCTTTTTTTAAGACTTACTTTATAAGACTTACTTACAAAGACTTCCCACACGAGCTGGGGAGAGAGGCAGAGAGAGAGAAAGAAGCAGACTCCCCACTGAATGCAGAGCCCGACGCAGGGCTCAATCCCATGACCCTGAGATCATGACCTGAGCTGAAATCATGAGTTAGGCATATATACATCCAATGGAATATTACTCAGCCATAAAAAAGAACAAAATCTTGGCCATTTACAATGACATGGTTGGAACTAGAGGGTATTAGGCTAAATGAAATAAGTCCGAGAAAGACAAATACCATATGATTTTACTCTTGGAATTTAATAAACAAAACAGATGAACATAAGGGAAGGGAAGGAAAAATAAAATAAGACAAAAACAGAGAGGCAAACCATAAAAGACTCTTAACTGTAGGAAATTGAGGATTACTGGAAGGGAGGTGGATGGGGGGATGGGGTAACTGGGTGATAGGCATTAAGGAGGGCACTTGAAGTAATGAGTACTGAGAATTCTATGCGGCTGATGAATCACTAAATTCTATTTCTGAAACCAATATAATAGAGTACATGTTAATATACTATATATAAAATAATAATATAGTGTAGTTAATTAAATTGAATATAAGTAAAAAATTTTTAAAAAGAGTTGGATGCTTAACCATCCAGGCATCCCCTTGTTTTTTATAATAGACTTTATAAAGTAGTTTTAGATTTACAGAAAAATATCTCAGAAAGTACAGAGAGTTCCCAGACATTCCCTCCCTCTGGATCTCCTCTCCCCAATTCCCCCCCAACCTTTTTAAGATTTTATTTGACAGACAGAGATCACAAGTAGGCAGAGAGGAGGGGGAGAAGCAGGCTTCCTGCTGAGCAGAGAGCCCGATGCAGGCTCCATCCCAGGAGCCTGAGACCATGAGCCAGGCCGAAGGCAGAGGCTTTAACCCATTAAGCCACCCAGGTGCCCCCCAGTTTCCCCTTTTAATATCTTGCATTAATATGGTACATTTATTAAAATTGATGAACCAGTAGTCCGTTGTTTACATTAAGACTCACTCTTTGTGTTGTATATGCTTTGGGGTTTGACACGCGTAATGTCTTGTATCTACCTTGATGGTATCATGCAGAATAGCTTCACTCCCTAAAAATTCCCTGTATTGTGTCTCCATGACACCTGCATCCACTTATATTTTTACTGTTTTCATAGTGTCATAAGGTTGGAATCATATAGTATATAGCCTTTTCACACTGGCTTGTTTCATTTAGCAATATGCATTTAAGGTTCCTCCATGGTTTTGGTGGCTCAAAAGCTCTTTTCTTTTTCCTGTTTAATAATATTCCGTTGTATATGGATATACCCTAGTTAGTTTGTCCGTTCACTTCTTTTTATTTATTTATTTATTTGACAGACAGAGATCACAAGTAGCAGAGAGGCAGGCAGGGGGTGGTGGGAGCAGGCTCCCCACTGAGCACAGAGCCGGATGGCGGGGCTCGATCCCAGGACCCTGAGATCATGACCTGAGCGGAAGGCAGAGGCTTTAACCCACTGAGCCACCCAGGCACCCCTATCCATTCACTTCTTGAAGGACATCAGAAATAGAAAGTTTTTGACAGTTATGAATAAAGCTGCTAAAAACATGCAAGTACAAGTTTTTCTGTGGGTATGTTTTTAACTCTTTCATATAAGTATTTAATATTTTCTTATTATTTACTATTAATTGCCTATTTTGTTTCTCCTATGTCTCTCCTGTAAGCCCTGTGTGGGAGGGGCTAGTTTATTTGTTGGTAATATCTCCAGTACCTAACAGTGCCCAACTTTGTGGTAGGCACTCAGTAAGTATTTGTTGAAGTTTATTTTTAAAAGTATGCACTATCCAAGATAACACAAAGGAAATGCAGTTATAAATTTGTTTTTAATTAATGGGCCCCATTTTTTTTGTATGTGCGGAGTTTATAATTTATTCACAAGAGATAATAGCCCCTAAAAAATCCTGCCATTGTTAAGAAAATAGACAATGAGAAAGTTGGAGGTTGTAGTCTTTTTAAGTGCATTTCAACTTTAGGCAGAGCCTTCTGAGTCTGGTATAAAGGAGGAAAAATCCAACTCATTTTTTCCCCTTATTTTCTTCCATCCACAGCTCTTGCATTAGTTTGTAATAATATCCTTATATTGACAAGGTTTATAACTTAGATTTTGTATTGTCTGTAATTGCCACAATTGTGTTATCTTAGTTCTATAGTGAAGTGGATCCCTATGATCACTGGTCTTGTCATTCTTTCTCCCATTCCTGAGTTCTCTGTTGGTTTATTTCTAGATTGGCTGAAGTTGGTTTCTCCAGTAGCATATGTATGTGTGTGTGTGTGTTTTTTTTTTTTTTTTTTCTTTTTTGGTGAGGCAGGCTTAGGTTCTGGTGTTATTCTTTTTTCATCAAGTTATTTATGTTTGTGTACATGTATTTGTCTCTTAATTACACTTTTCTGAAAACATATTTGTGAACCTTGGCATGTTTTTTTTCAGAAATGTACATATATCTGATTTTGTTGATCCTTCTTGATGATGTGTTATATAATGTTTCTATATGTAGTTCTAAATGGAGCCCCTGGATTTATAAACTTGTGTGATGCTTTGAATGCCTGGCAGCTGGTGAAGGAACTCAAAGAAGCTTTAGGCATTCCAGCCGCTGCCTCTTTCAAACATGTCAGCCCAGCAGGTAAAGCACTACTCTCTGGAATGCTCCGGATCTATTCAAAATGCCTTCTTTTTGATTTTAGAAAGAATTGACAAGTTCTAATGTGAATATAGACATTCTCTAAAGTCTCAACCACTTTTGTGGACAGTTTTAATGTAGTAATATGATAAAGTCTGATAGTAACGTGTTATTTACATATATGTAACTGTATAATATTACTGTGAGATAGGATCAGGAAATCACTTTTTTGCAGTGGAAATGTATAAAAAAGTAAAATGGCTTAATTCAGTATGACTAAATATTTTTCCACATGGTTGAAAATGGAACTGAGTAGACATAAGGATGTTCTTGTGACACCTTATCTGTAATAGCCATTGTATGAGATACGTTTTGCTTCTATGTCTAAGTCAACTCTGTTACATAGTTCTTGATGTTTATTTGATATTAAATTGATGTAAACAGGGAAGAAATAAGTGGTATGTGATATCAAACAGAGTAGAGAGCCCTTAGTGAAGTAAACTTGCTTTGTATGCATGCATGGTGGCAGACTCAGACAGTAGTTGTTTCTGGAAGCCAGAGAGAAAAGATTCTCCCCTCCCCTGAAACTGTTATTTTTGATGTTTAATTATCTGGCCAGATGTTTGTTTAATTTGGCACAGGCACAAGAAATTATGCTGCATAGACTTAGATGTTAAGAAAAGTGTTGTCTTGACTTAGGAGAGGATAAGTAGTAACTTGAGACTTGGAGGTTTATTTTATGGTTTTCTGTACCAGGTGCTGCTGTTGGAATTCCACTCAGTGAAGACGAGGCCAAAGTCTGCATGGTCTATGATCTGTATAAAACCCTTACACCCATATCAACCGCATATGCAAGAGCAAGAGGTCAGAAGAGTAATAGGGTTCTCGTTTGTTCTTAAAAGAGAAAAAAGAATATTTTATCTTAAGTAGAATACAGTAGTATATCTTTTGTTTCAGATTTCAGATTATTTTTGTTTTTTTGTAATACTTAGGAAATGAATATATGAGTACCTTGGAATTAATTTGTTTATAAAAGTGTGTGTTTGTATTTTCATGTAATAAATGGAAACACAATTAGAATTTGGTGCATCTGATTTCACATTAGGTTATTGAAAGCATTTGTATTGTTTAGTTTATGACTAAAATTATGTGTTTGGGTGTTTTTTAAGATTTTATTTATTAGATCACAAGTAGGCGGAGAGGCAGGTGGGTGGGGGAAGCAGGCTCCCCGCTGAGGAGAGAGCCCGATGCGGAGCTCAATCCCAGGACCCTGGGACCATAATCTGAGCCGAAAGCATAGGCTTAACCCCCTGACTCACTTAGGCTCCCTTATGTGGTTATTTTTAACTACAGTGAATATGGTTAGAGTTGTATTTTATATATGTCGGGAATATCTAATTCATGAGGTTAATAACCTGTGAATATTATTGTAACATTTTCAGAAGATCATCAAGAAACTTGATAGCACCACTGACCTTCCACAGTAGGGGTTAGCATACTATGGCACATGTGCTAAATAAATCTAGCCTGCCACCTGTTGTTGTAAATACAGTTTGATTGGAATAGGGCCATGTCCCTTTGTTGATGTGGCTGATTTCTACAACTGCAGAGCTGAGTAGGTATAACAGACCAGGTGCCTGCAAAACTTAAAATATAGTTGCTATCAGGCTCTTCCAGAAGTTTGCCTAGAGCGTAAAATTAAAGAATACTCTGTTTTGATTATTTCAGTTAAATGACTTACTAATAATCTGTTATTTAGATCTTACATAATACAGTAAAGTTCTGAACAGAGAAGTGGATTTTATATGATCGCATTGGGGTTTGTTTAAACATCTTTTTCTTTGCAGAGATATTTGTAACACATACCTCATTTTGATTTTTATTTATAGGGGCTGATAGGATGTCTTCATTTGGTGACTTTGTTGCATTATCTGATGTTTGTGATGTTCCTACTGCCAAAATTATCTCCAGAGAGGTTAGTGGACACTCCCGAGTATTGATCCATCCATAACTGAGTAAAGCTCTATTTATGCCTAGTACTCATTCATTGAAGGCATAACTTACAATATTTATTTATACAATATTTATTTATACCATTTATAAATTAAATTTATTGTTCAACATGTTTATAATTTATGTAGAACATGAATCCTTGACTGAATTTTAATTCTGAGGTTTAGTGAATGTTTCAAATGGATATTTTGCGATTATGTTTTAATTTACATATTTAGGGTTTTTTAAATTTTTTAGTAGTCATTATCTTAATGCCAGAATTATTATTTCTAAATTATTTATTTCTAAATAATTTCAAAATTATTATTCTAAGATGCTATCTTAGATATGTAATAATGAACCTTACGGTAAACCTTTGTAGGTCTGTTAGAGAAGAGTTATGTAAGGGAAGATAATAAACTACTCTGAAAAACTAACCCCATCAGTTGAATACCAAAAAAGCATTCCAGAAGGGTGGGATTTTGGGGCGAGGAGGCAGAAAGACAAAAGAAGGTAGCTTAGATTAGCTTGGAGGGAAAATAAATAGGTAGAACTGAAGGCTACAAGGCCTTGATAATTTAATTGCTTTAGAGATTCTTTCCATGACCACTACCATCTCCACCCACAGTGAAGCTAACCTGCTCCGTTTTATGATGTAGCACAAGGCTTTGTAGTATGAACTATGACTTGTCTATCTTTCAGAGATGTTAAATCTGATCCCTTTGACTTGCTGCTGAGGTACTTGCCTTGCCTAAGGTTATTAGCAGAGATGTAATCTGAACCCCATGTCTTGCTCTTGTGAACCTAGCTTTGCCTAAGGTCATTTTGCCTGGTACTGGCAGAGTGGGGACTACTAGAACGTACTTTTTCTGGTGCAAAACACCACTCCATGAGCAGAATAGTGAGAAATCATTTTTCTTCCTAAGGTACACGTATTAGAGTGAATTGTTTATATATTCTTAGTTAAAACTGAAACAACCAGAAACCATGAAAGGATAGCAAATGAGATAAGGTTAGCTGTACAAAGCTGTAGATTCTAACATAGGCTCATCTTTTCCGAGTGTAGGTTTTAACATATCGGTTGGAGGTAGAAACAGGAAAATAACTGCTGTATTAAGACAGACAATTGTGCTTAGATTGGTTAAGAAGTGTTCCCTAATTTTTGAAAGTAGAAATTAATGTTGAATATCTTTATAGGTATCTGATGGTATTGTTGCCCCAGGATATGAAGATGAAGCTTTGAAAATACTTTCTAAAAAAAAAAATGGAAACTACTGTGTTCTTCAGGTTAGTTTAATTCATGTTTAAAACAGTAATTTTTGGGGCGCCTGGGTGGCTCAGTGGTTTAAGCCTCTGCCTTCGGCTCAGGTCATGATCTCAGGGTCCTGGGATCGAGCCCCGAATCAGGCTCTCTGCTCAGTGAGGAGCCTGTTTCTCCCTCTCTCTCTGCCTGCCTCTCTGCCTACTTGTGACCTCTCTCTCTGTCAAATAAATAAAAAAAAAAAAAAAAAAAAAAACCAGTAATTTGTTCTTCTGTTTAGTGTTGCTTTTTCCCCATTTTTAACCTTTCTTTTATGATGACAACCTTTTAATTTATCCTTTTTTACTGTGGTTTCTTTAATTCTAAATCCTACAATTTTCTTTTTCCTTACTGTTAATTTTTAGGTTGTAGGTGAGGAGAGCTTCCTTACTCTTGGTTTCAAATTTTAAATTTTTAAGAAAATAGTTAATGCCTATACATGGTTTCCTGTTCAAAAGGTATTAATGTTATTTGATGAAAAGTTTCCCCATCCTTCCCTTCTGCTACTGTTGTCTTTAAAAGTAACTAATATTTTTAATTTTTTGCTCATCCTTCCTGAAATATTTGATACTTTACAATACTTTTGTATTTCTTTTTCCTTTTTTGTTGTTTTTTCCCACTAATACAAATGCATATAGTTTCACCGTCTTGGAAGTTTGCCCCATGTCTGTGTAGCATGTGCAGGCAGTCACGAGTCTTTAGCTACTGCACACACCCTGCAGTGAATTAGAACCGGGTCGCAATCAGTGGGTATTGGTAGTTTTGATAGGTCCTGTTCCTCTTTGAGGGTGTTCCAACAAATTTTATTGTCTTAATGGGAATGTTAAGGGTGCTGATTTCCTAATAACTTTACCATCATCGTGTCCTTTAACTTTTTCATCTTAACAATATGATAGATAAAGTGACATCTCAATGCAGCTTAATTTCCCATTATGTGTGGGGTGAACATCTTTTCATATTTAAGAGTATTTTTAATTCCTTTTTATGAAGTATCTGACCATATTCTTTGCCTGTTTTTCTGATTAATTGTTGAGATTTTTTCCTTACTGATTTTGACCGGCTCTTTTCTATTAGGGAAACTAGCCCATTGTCTCAGATTATAAATGCATAAAGCAGAGTTATTTGAATTAAAATAAAAATTCATAACGCTGTTTTACAGAAAGTGCTCATGTCAGAAGATTTGTGGAATCCTAACTCCGTATAATCGAAGTTCTAAGTATATAGCCTTCATTGTAAGATACCGTTAGTTGTATGATACACCACAAATTCAATGTCAGCTTTTCAAGGAGAGAAGAAAAATATTACAAAAATATTACATTAAGTATACATACTTTTCTGTTAAGGCCCTTCATTTAAGTTCAGCCCTTCAGTCAGGAGAGGCTGTATTCTTCAGTTTCTTGATCCAGTGGTCTTTTTTAAGGGTATTAAGTACTTAAAGCTCTGTTTAATACTTACATATGTCATAAAGGAGATTGTTTTTCCAAACTTTGAACTCCTCGTGACCTCTTCAGCACCTGACAGCATTACATTTGAAGATGTCAAAAGACTACACCGGGCCTTCCCCAATATATTATTTGAGAGTTTAGCCAAATGCACATGGACACATAATTATAGCTGTGAAATAGCTTTATTCCTCTGGCTGGCTGTAAGTTTCTTTTGACATCAGTTAATAAGGAGAGCACATCCCAGTTTTAGAAATTTGAAAATACAGGGGGCGCCTGGGTGGCTCAGTGGGTAAAAGCCTCTGCCTTCAGCTCAGATCATGATTCCAGGGTCCTGGGATCGAGCCCCGCATCGCGCTCTCTGCTCAGCAGGGAGCCTGTTCCCTCCTCTCTCTCTGCCTGCCTCTCTGCCTACCTGTGATTTCTGTCTGTCAAATAAATAAAATCTTTTAAAAAAAAATTGATAATACGGAAGAAAAGGGAACATTTGGAATTCAAGAAAGTACAAATTAGGAGGCATTAATTATGAGGGCTTGGTTTTAAGTTATGGATATCAGTGCTTTCTAAGTCAAAGATCCATTCTATTGTACCTTTACTGAAGTGATCTTACACAGGCTTAAGTTAGAAAAAAAATGCATATAATCTTGCTATGATGATTTTTTTTGTATGTAAATTAAGTGAAAAATGTTGAAGATTGTAGATATATTGGTTTTGACTCTAAATTTTTGTTTTAGATGGATCAGTCCTATAATCCAGATGAAAATGAAGTTCGAACTCTTTTTGGTCTTCGTTTAAGTCAGAAGAGAAATAATGGTGTCATCGACCCATCATTATTTAGCAACGTTGTGACCAAGAATAAAGATGTAAGTTTAAAAACATCTGAACTGGGGACGCCTGGGTGGCTCAGTCAGTTAAACATCTGCCTTCAGCTCAGGTCACGATCCAGGGTCCTGGGATCCAGTCCTGCATTGGGCTCCTTGCTCAGCTGGGAGTCTGCTTCTCCCTCTGCCTGCTGCTCTCCTCTCTCTCTCTGACAAAAAAATAAAATCTTTAAGAAAAAAAAAAGTCATCTGAACTGAATGCTAGTAATTCAGTAAGTCTGTTTTTAATATTTATAAGCTTCTGCATTTATTAAGACCCATATTTAAAACTGGTTGATCTGCAAATGTCTGGCTCATCTTTGAGTTTAAGAGCTTAAAAAAAAGAATAAATGACCATATTAGGAGCTTCTGTGCATTTGTATGTACTTAGAGGTATTTATCTTAAGTTATGCCTAAGTGGGATCATGTTTCTCATAATTCTGTTCAATGATTTGAATTTTTTCCATGCACTAAGCTACAAATATATGTGTGTGTGTGTGTGTGTATATATATATATATATTTTTTTTTTTTAAGATTTTATTTATTTGTCAGCGTGAGAGAGCACAAGCAGGCAGAGTGGTAGGTAGAGGCAGAGAGAAGCAGGCTCCCCACTGAGCAAGGATCCTGACACGGGACTCTATCCCAGAAACCGGGGATCATGACCTGAGCCCCAGGGCAGACACTTAACTGACTGTGCCACCCAGACGTCCCTACAAATAGAAAGGCCGCATGGCAAGTCATGTGTAGATGTACTCTGATAGGTATTTTGTTTCCGTTTTCAGTACTGTGGTCAGTGTTTTCATGTGATCAAGTTTTTGCTTTTTAGACTGTTGTCGTCTTTTAAGAAGGACATAATCCTAGGATGATAGTGTGATTTTTTTTTTCCACACACATATGTGTATTCCATCATTTACTATGCATAGCACTCTTTTATATGGTGACTGGCGGTGAATGACTACTATCATCTCATAAAGATCACAAAATTGTGATGTAAGTTATGGCTAAGAAATTTGTCAAGGTTACATAATATGAAAATGGATAAGCTAGTATTTCTCTGAAATCTCTTAATTGGACCTTCGGGTTTCTTTGTTTTGTTTTGTTTTGTTTTGTTTTTGGGACCTTCAGTTTTGAAGGATTTTTTTGCGGTTCTAACATTGGCTCTTCTCCCCTCACTCCCACCCCTCACACCCCGCCCCCCACACTTCAGATGTGTAGCTGCATTGTTTTGTGACCTTGTCTACTAGTATTTTTGGTTGAATGCTGGGCATTGAATGTGAAAAAACTGTAGAGGTATTTTGAGTGTTTGGATGGAGTCTTTTTTTTTCACTCCAAAACTGACTTCCACTTTTGGTAGGCAGAGGAGGTGGAAGTCAAATCATCTTTATCCTGGCAGGAGTTAAGCTGATTTGAATTTGGGCTTAAGTCTCTGTGAGGACTGGTCCTTTTAGGGTTCACCCCTGTTCTGCTGAAAGCACCGGTGTCGGCTAGTGTCACTTCTCCTTGGTGTTCTCTGAACTCCGTTTTTGCCACTTAGTGCTGCCACACCGGCAGGCAGTGTGTAGAGTAGAGGTGAAGAGTAAAGCTGTGTAGAGTAAAGGTACTCAGTTCCTTTACCATTTAGCTTATTATAGCCTTGCAGCTTGGACAGTGCCTTGAGGTGAAAAGCAGAGATGGTCACACTCATTTCTTCTTGCTTGTCTCTGGGATCTTTGCCTCTCAGTACTTGATATTTTACTGCCTCGGTGTTGAGCTTTCTTGTTTGTTCCTAGAAAAGGTTAGTCTGTTAATAAGTCATTCCTTGTAACAGAGGAAGAAAATAAAGAGGAGCAGTTGTTCCAGGTCTGAGTCCCAGGCCTGACTTCATTCTCATCATCTTTAAGTAGAATTGCTGAAAATAAGCTTTAAAACCTTTATTGGGTAGTTCAGTCTGTTTATAAGTGTATAGTGATGAAGATGTGATCTTTGTTGATTTAATAGATATTTTTTCACTTTTATTTTTGAAAATTAATGGTGCCCTGAAGTAAAGGAACATGGTGTAGGCATCATGTATAGAAATAAATACCTGTAAGTTCATTGCCATCTCCTCCTGTGGTCAAGGCTGTAAGGTACTGGGATTTCCAGTTGGAAGCAGTGTTTTGTACCAATATTACTTACTGTATATGAGCAGCTCACAGTAATACGTGCCCCCCTCCTTTTTTAACACTTTATTAATCTGGCTGGTTAGTGTATCTTTTAAAATACTGAAACAGGGAGCACCTGGGTGGCTCAGTCATTAAGTGTCTGCCTTCAGCTCAGCTCATGATCCCAGGGTCCTGGGATCAAGCCCCACATTGGGCTCCCAGCTTGGCGGGATGCCCTCTTCTCCCTCTCTCACTCCCCCTGCTTGTGTTCCCTTTCTTGCAGTCTCTCTCTGTTAAATAAATAAATAAAATCTTAAAAAAAAAAAAAAATACTGAAACAGTGTTGACTAGATTACGTGGTACCTATGTTGGCAGCTCTGCCTAACTATTGAGGCTCTTACTTTTGTAAGTTTTCCTTGTAGGTTTATAGGTATTGGACTGATCAATAATTTAGCAGTATTTGATAGGGTTTATACCCCTGGCTGTGCTAACTTGAGTTTTTTTTTTTTTACAAGGAGTGAGATATGGCTTTAATTCATCTTTTATCTAAATTCCTCTCTACTTGTTTCATATGTATTTTTAATTAGAAATTTGGAAGCTCAAGCTTAAGAGTAATGATTTTATCTCTCTTTATAGTCCTCTCTTCTTTTAAAGCAATGTTTTGTTAACATGTCAGCCTCAAAATCCTTTTAGGTCTTAGAACAGTGGGAGAAGCAGAAGTGTGTAGTAAGCATTAATGAACATGTGACAGAGTTATTACCTCTTCATTTTTCTTAAATAAAGCTTAAATTTGTTTTAACTGTGTCCCTCACTCCAACTCCGGCCCCATCCCCCCTCTTGAAATGGCTTATTCCGTGATCCTAACTCAGAATACCGGAGTTGCATTTCAAGGCAGACCTGTAGGAAAGCTGGTTTATGTTATTAATCTTTCTTAGAACAAAAGATTAAAATATATAGTTGGTGTCTCAAACAGCAGATAACAGATAAGAAAGGATATACTACATTAATACTACCTTAGAATGATAAATTCTTAAATTCTAACATTGTGGGGGTTTTGTTTTGTTTTTTTTTAAGATTTTTTATTTATTTATTTGACAGAGATCACAAGTAGGCATAGAGGCAGGCAGAGAGAGTGAGAGAGAAGCAGGCTTCCTGTTGAGCAGAGAGCCTGATGGGGGCTCAATCCCAGGACCCTGAGATCATGACCCAAGCAGAAGGCAGAGGCTTTAACCCACTGAGCCACCCAGGCGCCCCCAACAGTGTTTTTTAATTGAGCTGTTAATTTTAAGATTAAAATGAAAATTGCAGGTTCACATGCACTGTTAAGAATTCCCATGTACCCTTTGCCCCATTTCCCCTGGTGGTTATCTTACAAAACCATTGTACAATATCACAGCCATGATAATGATACTGATACAGTCAAGGCACAGAAAGAACATTTCCATGACCAAGAGGGTCCCTCCGGTTGCCCTCTTAAAATCATACTCATTTCCTTTCTCCTTCCACCCCTCAACCTTGAGTAACATCTTATCTGTTCCCCCTTTTATAATTTTCATTCAGTGTACATTTCATGAGTGGGTTTTTATGTGAACATAAGTTTTCATTTCTCTGTTGTAAAGGCCCTGGAGTGTAATGGTGGCTGCTGGGTAGTATCATAGTTGCATATTTAGTTTTTTAAACTGCCAAATTGTTTTCCAGAGAGCCTGTGCCATTTTACATTTTGCGACAGCAACATATATATGAGTGATCCAGGTCTGTGCATCCTTAACTCGCTTTTACTGTTGTTACTTTAGTTAGGTATGTGGCACTATCTCATGATTTTCGTTAGCATTTTCTAATGGCTAATGATGTTGTTTCATATTTATTTGCCATTTGCATATCCTTTTTACTGATGCGTCTCTTTGTGTGTTTTGCCTATTTTCTCCTTAGATTGCTTTTGTCACTGAGTTTTAAAAGGTCTTTTACGTATTTTAGGTACTAGTTCTTTTTTGGATATGTGGTTAACAAATATTTTCTCCCAGTCTATAGCTTGTCCTTTTATCCTCCTAATACAGGGTTTTTTGCAGAACAGAAGTTTTTTTGATAAAGTCTGATTTTAGGTTTTCACTTAGCTAATTGATCAGTCAGCTGCTGCTTATAGTCTTTGTTCACTCAGCATAGCTATATAGATCATCTTTCTTTTCAGTTTGTAATTTTTATTAAACATAGTGACATTTTTGGCTTTAATAATTGTTCTATTCTGTTTGGACTGGGGTAGTTCACAAGTATTTTTGAACAATTCCTACTTAGAATTTCTGGACAAAGCAGAAAATGATCCTATTTTTTTTTCCTGAACAGTCTTGGCTGTGTATGGGCATCACAATTGTTTGTAATGTCTGTGAAAATGATTCTCAGTGTTTTTTCTGAACATAAATTTTTATCATTTTTCCATATAGGTTTCTTTATTCTGTGGCTGAGAAAGTATTTTTTGTCAGTTTGGGTGGATATGGTATTTTGTAACTAGTGTGATGTGTAAACAGGCTTAAGCCTGAGTCGCTGCAAATGCCTTTAATCTGAGTCTGTGCTGCATTAGGCACTGCTGAGTTCCATAAGTATGCTGAATGTTGGTTTTGTTTTTTTAGTAAAACACAGTAGAGTTTCCTATGAACAGTTCATTTCATTATGTCCTTCGAGAGATACTACATCTCAGGTCTGTTAAAATAAATAACATGTAAGATGCTTCAACTTAAAGGGAATTACGAAGTCTGATGCAATTGACCATCCTGTGTTTTTTCAGTTGCCAGAGTCTGCGCTCAGAGACCTCATTGTAGCCACCATTGCTGTGAAGTACACGCAGTCTAACTCCGTGTGCTATGCCAAGAATGGTCAGGTAACCAAGCTCTCAGACCCACTTGAGGCAGACTGTTTTACAAAATGATACCCATCCCTCAAGTCCTAGACTGCTTGGAAAGGAAAATCTGTCCTGTCTTTCTCTTTGGGGTTTGTCAGTATTTACTCAGTAACATAGAGGACTGTTAAAGCTAGTGATGATCATAGACTGTCTTTGGAACGATGTGTTAAAATTGGTCGTATTGCTTCTTGCTCAGACTGAGTTGACACATTTGGATTCGTGGGACTGTAATAGCTGCTCTAAAACTAGTTCATTTGCTCCCCTCCTCCTGATTGGTGTGGTATTTCCAGTGAAGAGAGACTAGTGAAGGGTACTGCCACCCATTATTCCATGTCTTTGCAGCTTGCTGGGTATTTTCACATGTATTTCTAAGGTTACTTTACCAAGAATCTGTAGACTGCACGTTAATGTGATCTTTGAAAATCCAGTTTACTGAGACATAATTTATGTACAGTAAAATTCACTTTTTAAGTGTCGAGTTTTGAACCGTTTTCCCCAATTACGTAGTTACGTGACCACAACCACAATCAAGATACTGATTACTGATGTTAATTAAGCAAGATATTGAACTTATTTCCTAGTGCACTGAGCCATAGAATGCAGGACCGACCTAGCTCATCACTGGGGCCTTTCCTAACTCTGGACTAATCTGGTTCTGGTTTTGCCATAACTTCAGCAGCATTGGGAGCCCTTTTCACTGTGTCTTGAGCTCTTCTCTTAGCATTTGTTAAATTATTTGACCCATAAGTAGGGGAGGGAGAGAGTGGGTATTAATTAGCATGTGATCTGGAAGAGTTTTAAAATTCAGAATTTTAGTTGATTGTCAATTGTAAAAAGATTGCTTGTCTCTAATAATGAAAACTTGGGAGATTGTGGCTACTGGCCTCCTTTGACTCAGGTTCTAAGAAGTTCTGGTAAAATTGTGCTTCACTACTGATGTTCAAGAGTTCTAGAAACTTCCACAGTATTAGTAACCATATTTCAAATGTCACTGAAGAGGTAAAATGTATAAATAGTAGTTATAAACTTCTTCCCTTACCTTTTAATGCCTTAAAAATTACTTGTATTTTGGACTGATAATTTTCCACTAAATTGATAGATTTTAGAGAATTTGCACAAAAGATCTATTAAGAAAAATATGTTGTTGGAAGAGATAGTCATTTAATGTTCATGTTCTTCAGGTTATCGGCATTGGAGCAGGACAGCAGTCTCGAATACACTGCACACGCCTTGCAGGGGATAAAGCAAATTATTGGTGGCTTAGACATCATCCACAAGTCCTTTCAATGAAGTTTAAAACTGGAGTGAAGAGAGCAGAAATCTCCAATGCTATTGATCAGTATGTTACTGGAACCATTGGCGAGGTAAAAGTCTTGTCATTGAGTTTGTGGGTAGAGTATATTGGTACACTCACCTTTTTCTGTAACAGACACTTTCATCACTACTGAGAGAAAAATACTATTCTTCTTGAATTTTACATTGTCTAAAATTGTAATTCTAAACTTCTCAACAATTCTTCATTGTCTTACCTTTGACTTTGTTCACAGTTCTTCATCCCTTTCTGACACCATAGACCTTCCCTGTCTTAAATTATAATCATTGGTTTAGTTTTACATGTTTGTACTTTAGTTTTATATGTTCATACTGATTTTAAGCTTTTGATGGCAGGGACTGTTTCGTCACCTATCCTGAGGTTTCTGTCACATTGCCAAGCATGATGCTTGCTACATGATAGGTGTGTATTCAACACGAAATACAAATTAATCTGATGGCACATAATCGGGGTCTTCTCCCCCCACATTTTCTACCAGTGCCTTTAACAACTCTATTTTTGTTACATTATGTGTTCTTTAATGTCTTCAGGAAGGCATAAGAGAATAATAAAATTACAATGTCAAGTAGCCTGCCCAAAATACAGAATTTAGCCCCACTTTTGCTTAATCCTATATGGAAAACAAAAGAAAGAAGTCTGGTAATCAGATTCTCGAAGGTCTTCTGAGGGAGTGAGTTGACCACTCTACCTTGTCTATAAATTCAGGGACATGAATCCATGACATAGTAAGTGTCATTGAAGAGTGTGCCTTATAACCATAAAGTATTTAACATATAAACCTTTTTTTTTTTACCCTGATATTTGTATTTAAAATTTAAAATGTTTAAAATTACGGAACAAAATCCTGTTCATAGTTCTGTGAACAGGAGTTAGAAGTACACTGTTTAAGCCAAAAAGTCATCCAGAATGGAAGCATCTTTTTTAAATACGAATACCATGAATCATACCTTGATTCTGTTAGGCCTACTGTAGACTTGAGCCTGTATAAATGTAGTTCTGCAACATTCATCATCATCTGCTTGCTTGCTTTGACATAGAGATATAAAGTAAAGTAGTAGATCTTACTTAGGCAGAGATTAAAAAGCAAAATATATTTAAATTGATTTTCAAAGTAAATAGTATAGTTTTTATTTGGTACACTTAGAATTACTTTTCTTAATGAAATGCTAAAAGCATAAAAAAAAATAGATTCTTAAAAAAAAAAAAAAAAAGATTCTAGACATGTAAACTGTAATGAGCTGTTGTAATTAAATCCTGGGAGAAATACCCAAGTGCTTTCTGGCATTCTGATTTGCATCAGAAAGTACTAAAGATCTCATCCAAAATCTTTTCCTGTCTCTGCCCTCTACTCTTAGGATGAGGATTTGATAAAGTGGAAAGCATTGTTTGAAGAAGTGCCTGAATTATTAACTGAAGCAGAAAAGAAGGAATGGGTGGACAAACTTAGTGAAGTTTCTCTCAGCTCTGATGCCTTCTTTCCTTTCAGGGATAATGTAGACAGAGCTAAAAGGGTAAGTATGGAATTGATGTGTATTTGCATAGAATTGGTTATTATGTAAAAACTATTGCCTGGATGGCTCAGTAAGTTAAGCTTCTGCCTTTGGCTCAGGTCATGATCCCAGGGATCCTCTTCAGACTCCCTGCTTAGTGAGGGGGGTAGGGGGTGTTTTCTCCCTCTCCCTCTGCCCCTCTTCCCTACTTGTATGTTCTCCCCCCACCCTGACAAATAAAATCATTAAAAAAAAAAAAAAAAAAAAAAAACAACTATTTCAGAAATCCTGCTCAAGTTCTGTGAATTCTATATCCAAGTATGGCAGTGTGATATATCAATAATATTTAATTATTTTACTTTTCCATTTGATGTATGAATAACCCACATCCTATCATTTTCCTGTTTTGACTGGGTGAATCAGTCTGCATTGTGACTCATTAGCTTATGCTTTCTGGAGGGGGATTTTGATTTTTGCATATCTTAACCTAAAATTGTGTTTTGAAAGTCAATGTCTCTTCTTCCTTCAGAGCGGTGTGGCCTACATTGCTGCTCCTTCTGGTTCTGCTGCTGACAAAGTTGTGATTGAGGCTTGCGATGAATTGGGAATAATCCTTGCTCATACGAATCTTCGGCTCTTTCATCACTGATTTCATTGCCCCGTATTTTATGGTTTGCTTATGTGTAGGTGAAAAAAATCACATGTAACATTTTGACAGTATCTTTTTTAAAAAATAAAACATTATGTCTTAGTCATCTTGGATCCATAGCTTTTGGTTGTATTTAACTTCTTAAAGTTACAGGCTTTCTAGCATGACAAATATTACCCATAAATATTTGTGTGTAAGAAATACAGGAACATCCCTGCCTCCTGGAGCTCAGCTCATCCCAAAACATTGCCTGTGTGAAACATCTAAAAATCATTAAGTAAGCCAGAGAAACTGAGCAGACCCTGGAGTTGGACAGCATAAGCATCCTACAGTCTCACTGGTTTTCGCATAGGGGATTCTGCTCATGCAGCTTTTCTTTTAGTCAGAGTTCTAAAAAGCTTGCTTGTCTCCTTTCTAAACACGGTTTTGAGATATTTGAATTTTAGTGTGATGCATGGGTCGAGTTTCACTTTTTTTTTTTTTTTTTAAAGATTTTATGTATTTATTTGACAGAGAGAGATCATAAGTAGGCAAAGAGGCAGGCAGAGAGAGTGAGAGGGAAGCAGGCTCCCTGCCGAGCAGAGAGCCTGATGTGGGACTCAATCCCAGGACCCTGAGATCATGACCTGAGCCGAAGGCAGCGGCTTAAACCACTGAGCCACCCAGGCGCCCCCGAGTTTCACTTTCTTTCCAAACATTATCCAGGTGTTTCACCATCATTTGAAAAAACTATTGGATTGCCAGTTCCCTCAGTAGTTAACCGTTATTTGCCATGGGTCTGTTTCTGGACTCTGTTCTGTTCCATAGTTACGTTTGTCCTAACACCAATACCACACTGTCCTGAAAATTGTAGCTTTGTAGTAAATTTTGAAATCAGATAATGGGAGGCCTTCGTCTTTGTCCTTTTTAAAACTTGTTTTGGCTATTCCAGGGCTTCGGTATTTCCATATAAACTTTGAAACTAAATACAGTCTATTTCTATAAAAATATTTGTTGGGATGTTGATTGAAATTGCATTGAATCCATAGTATAATGAGATTAATTTGACATATCTCCTTCTTTCCCTTTGAAGGTTGATTCTGTCTGGTTTCCACCACCTTTTGGTTGCTCTCTCGTGGTTTCAAACAGATTTTGTAACATTTTTGTTCCATGTTCATAACTATCTGTAGGAGGATTAGTCCAGTATACTCTACTCTGTCCTTAAGAGAATCAGGAACACATATGAATATCATAGGAAAATTTCTAGTCACTGTTCCCATTTCTTTTTTTTTCCCTTAGTCAATTCTAGCAAAGTATATGTTTTTTTCTCCTAGGAATTTGACCATTTTGTCTAAGTTTTCAAGATTGTTGGCACATAGTAGTATTTTTCTGAATTCTTAAAGGATCTTTTTTTTTAATGGAAGTTTTGGGATGGACACAAATTAGTTAAACTCTACCTGCCATCCAAGTACAACTCATGATCACTAGTTTTCATCTACAGTTTCCCCACTTACCATTCCTCAACACTGATTATTGTGAAGCATGACATAGGTATTTCCTCTGTAAATATTTTAGTTAAAGTGACTCAAATTTTTAAAATAGTATATATACTCTTTAAAATACATAATCATGCCTATCTGCTGTGAGAGGCAAGAAATAATGATACCCCAGTAGCAATGATCATACCTAATGCAAGTTGCTGGTCTCTGATGCCACTCCAGTAGAAGGATTCCAGCACTCCTTGGAGGAATAGCTGACTCTAGGACTGGGGCAGAAAATAATACAAGATGAGATGCCTTGGAGCACCTTACAGCCAGAAAGTCAGGACATACTGTAAAAACAAACACATGATCATAGGACTATGTCAAAGGATATAGGAGCCAACTCAAAGGATTCTCAATAGCCAAAGCTGGGATCATTTGAGCAGTGAAACAATGTAGTATTGGATTATAACCGAACCTATGAAATATCTGAGTTCATGGCTGACCTAATGAATGGTTGAATAAATAAATGGAGAATAAATCTGCAGAATTTTAAGTAATTTATATAGATAATCCACTTCCAAGGAGATGAGCATAACTCCCCACCCCTTAAGTGTGGGCTGTGCCTAGTGACTTCTTTCCAAGATGTGTGGCATGGAAAGGGAGATAAAGGAGTAAAAGTAACTACAGTGGAGAGACCAAACTGACAGCACCTCAGCCAGGTGCTGAGGGTTAAACAAGCATGTCACGTTGATAGTATGTACCTCCAAGTGGGAGTGGCATTTTACCTATTTGGTCTTCTTTCCAAAACTCCACAACCCCAGTGTAGCCCTAGGAGAAGCATCAGGCAACTCCCAGTTGAAGGACAGTACTGAGAATTGTCAAGATCCTGAAAAATGAGGGAAGTCTGAGAACCTCAGCCTAGAGAGACCAAGGAGACAAGTCGACCAAATATGTCTCCAGCATACACCATTTGAACAGAAAAAGGATGCCAGGTAAAAAGTCCCATTGAAGTATGCACTTTAGTTATGGATCGATATTGATTCATTAATTGTAACATGATAAATGGAGAGAAACTAGGTGTAGGGCATATGGCAACTCAATACAACTTAATTTTTTCTGTAAATCCAAGTGTTAGAAAATAAAAAGTTTATTTTTAAAAAATAATAACCATACTTCAAGTAGCACACTGAAAGTCATAACAGAATATCAAATACCGGGGTCGCCTGGGTGGCTCAGTGGGTTAAAGCCTCTGCCTTCGGCTCAGGGCATGATCCTGGGGTCCTGGGATCAAGTCCCGCATCGGGCTCTCTGCTCAGTGGGGAGCCTGCTTCCTCCTCTCTCTCTCTGCCTGCCTCTCTGTCCACTTGTGATCTCTGTCAAATAAATAAATAAAAATCTTTTAAAAAAATAAAAATTTAAAAATTAAAAAAGAATATCAAATACCCAGACCCTGTCCAGATCTTACACATTAACTTTTTTTTTTTTCCCACCTGAGCTTGTTGGTAAAAATACCCAAGCCTGAGGGGCGCCTGGGTGGCTCAGTCAGTTAAGCATCTGCCTTTGGCTCCAGTCATGACCCCGGAGTCCTGGGATTAAGCCCCGCATCGGGTTCCCCAGTAGATGAGAAGCCTGCTTTTCCCTTGCTCACTCCCCCTGCTTGTGTTCCCTCTCTTGCTGTCTCTCTCTGTCAAATAAATTAAAAAAAAAAAAAAATCCAAGCCTGAGACACACATTGATTGCACTTGATTGGTGCATCTGAAGTCAGTTGTTGACTGTTTCCTCGTTTTTATTTTTATTTTTCTGCAAGCAGTTATTTAAGATACCAGGTTTTAGGTTCCATAGAGTTTCCAGTATTCTGAATTTTGTTAACTGGATTCCTATAATGTCATTTTATTTCATTTGTGCCTCTGTTCCCTATATTTCTTTCAAACTGATAGTTGTAGTTTAGTGATTTTTTTTTTTAAAGTTTGATCTATCAACAGTAGAGAAAGATGGATTGAAACCTCCCTCTGTGAAGATGAGAAGATGGTAAACAAATGAAGCTAATGTGCTTCATGTATATTTGAAGCTAAAAAAGTGCTTGCATGCATTAAGTTACTATTTTTCATAGTGATTTTATGTACTCCAATCCTACTAACACTTTTTGTCTTAGATAAAATAATTACAATAAGTTGTTTTGGGGCGCCTGGGTGACTCAGTTGGTTGAGAGACTGCCTTCGGCTCAGGTCATGATCCCTGACTTCCGGGATCGAGTCCCGCATTGGGCTCCCAGCTCTTTGGGGAGTCTGCTTCTCCCTCTGACCTTCTCCTCTCTCATGCTCTCTCTCACTCATTGTCTCTCAAATAAATAAATACAATCTTTAAAAAAAAAAAAATAAGTTGTTTTATTGAATATGAACAGACCTAGACCAGCTCTTTTTTGGTTTATATATGTCTAATACCTCTTCATTCTTTGGTACTCTTATGCTTTAGGTGTAGATATATCTGGAATCTGTTTTTGTTTTTAATACAATTTGCCAACCTTTACCTTTGCATTCAGCTCATTTGCATTCATTCAATTGTTGATGTATTTGGACTCTATTTCTACCATCCTATGGAGTTTGAACCACTTTTGATTCCCTTTGTACTGTTGCTTTAAATTGATAGCTATATTTCTTCCCATAATAAGAACTTCCGCCTGCTTAAGGAACGTTTCTCCATTCCTACCCCCAAACTCCTATGTCGATTCCTAGACTTTTCAGTTCTAGGTTAGAGAGAGAGATTTTCTCTCATGTTTAGTTGTTGTTTTTTAAGACAAGTTTTCCAAGGTTTCTGTTAACCTTTACTTCACATACCTCTTGGCATTTCTCCTGAGTTTCTCTCTCCTCAGGTAGAAACTATATGCACTGTGGTCTGCTAGGCACAAATTCATTTTTAAAAAATAAATTATAGGAGCGCCTGGGTGCTTCAGTGGTTCAGTGGGTTAAAGCCTCTGCCTGCAGCTCAGGTCATGATCTCAGGGATCGAGACTGGCATCGGGCTCTCTGCTAAGCAGGGAGCCTGCTTCCTCCTCTCTCTGCCTGCCTCTCTGCCTACTTGTGATCTCTCTCTCTCTGTCAACTAAATTAAAAATTTAAAAATTACTTAAAAAAAAAGAACAATTTGTAAACAAACACCTATGTCGCCACTAGCCAGCAGCTAATAATTTTGCCAGCAGCTCTCATACCCACTAAGATGCCTCTTCTGGATTATTTTCCCATTTTTCCCTCCAGAACACTACTTTGTGCCTCGTGTGGTCACCACTGACTTGTTTTGCCTCGCACCAGTGGGTTGGTTTGGGGCATGTTGTTGGACCTCTTGCAGTTTGTTTCCTCACCTATAACATAGGGATGGATTTGCTCCTGGAGAGGTCGAGTAGCTCTCAGTTAAAAACACTTTTGGCTAAAACCACATGAAACTAGTTTGTCAGGGGCACCTGGGTGGCTCAGTGGGTTAAAGCCTCTGCTTTCGGCTCAGGTCATGATCCCAGTGTCCTGGGATCGAGCCCCACGTCGGGCTCTCTGCTCCGTGGAGAGCCTGCTTCCTCCTCTCTCTCTGCCTGCCTCTCTGCCTAGTTGTGATTTCTCTCTGTCGAATAAATAAAATATTTAAAAAAAAAATTTAAAAAAAAAAACAAAAAAAAAACTAGTTTGTCAGGTTCGAGTCTCAACTCTACTACTTAGGAGCGGCATGATGTTAGGCTGCTCACGGCCTTCCCCTCACTTTCTGTTTGTAAGCCGAAGGTGACCGCATCCACTGTACGGTGGTTATGAAGAGTAGAGGAGACAGTGTGTAAGAACACTTACAGCACCATCCGGGACACAAGAAATACTGTTTGTAAAAAATGCTAGGGTCACCTGGCTGACATAGTCGGGGGAGGCATCTGAGTTTTGGTTTGGGCTCAGGTCGCGATCTTAAGGGTGTGAGATTGAGCCCCATTTCAGGCTTCATGTTCTGCGAAGAGTTCACTTGGGATACTCTCTCCCTCTCCCTGCCCGTTCTGCTTGTGCTCTCTTTCAAATAAAAATACATCTTTTTAAAAAAATGCCAGTTATTATTCATAATGCCTTGTGTATATGGAAGCATGGAAGGTATTGGGGGATGATATTAATGCATGGAAATTGCTTTAAAAACTGTATATTTATGGAAGATCTTTTCCAGTTTCTGAATAGGTAGCCAAAAGATTTCTGAGTCCTTTCAACCTTTCATCTACTCTGTTTCCCCACACCTCACTTCTTACCATTAAACCAAAGGATATTACAGAGACTTTCTGTGAGTAAAGTGACATTTTCTTCTTTTTTATTGAAATAAGATTCACGTAACATAAAATTGACCATTTTAACAATTTCCAAGTGTATGGGTCAGTCATTTTAAGTGCTGTATATTCACAAATTTATATCACCATCACCACTAATTCTGGAACATTTTCCTCAATCCAAAACAGAGCCCATCCCCCATAGCAGTCATTCCCTATCCTTTCCCCTGCCCCTAGGAACCATTAATCTACTTCTTTATTGGTTTGCCTCTTCTGGACACTTCACATAAATGGATTCATATGATATGTGGCCTTTTGTGCCTGACTGCTTTCACTTAACATAGTGTTTTTAAGGTTCATGTTGTAGCATGTTTCAGAACTTCATTCCTTTTAACAAATAGTATTCCATTGTAGGGATGGATCACATTTTGTTTACCTAGTCATCGGTTAATGAACATTTGGGTTGTTTCCACCTTTTAGCTATCATGGATAATGGTGTGATGAACGTGTATGTACAAGTTTTTTTTTTTTTTTTTTAGGATTTTATTTTATTTATTTGACAGAGATCACAAGTAGGCAGCAGCAGGCCGAGAAAGAGGGGGAGGCAGGCTCCCTGCCGAGCAGAGAGCCCGACGTGGGGCTCCATCCCAGGACCCTGAGACCATGACCTGAACCAAAGGCAGAGCCTTAACCCACTGAGCCACCCAGGTGCCCCTGTGTACAACTTTGTGAACATATGTTTTCAGTTCTCCAGGGTATATACCTAGGAGTGGAGTTGCTGGATCCTATGGTAATTCCGGGCTTAACTTTTTGGAGAACCACCAAACTGTTTTCCACAGCAGCTGGACCATTTTACTTTTCCATGTATGAGGGTTTCAATTTCTCCACCAAAGCGGCATGTTTTTGAGTCAAATACAGCTTTCAGCGCTTGGCTCAGCATCTTACAACTAATGCTGAATTATACAGATCAGTAGATTTCATTGTAAAGCCCTGTCCGGTGGTTTGCTGGCAGAGGCCATGTTTCCTTCTGGAAGAAAATGGCAATTTCCAAAGTACCGTAATGCAAAGAGAGAAAAGAGAAGGCTAAGGGAGAATCCTTGGCCTTCGCTGTATTTTACGTGAGAGGAGCCTACTTTGGTGGGCAACACGCAGGACATGGGATTCCAGCATGAATCCCAGTGAGCCCAGGATGCCACGGATTGCCCACGCCGGCTGCCTCCCATAGCCTCCAAGCTGTGCTAATCATGAGTCTCGGGGGCTCCACACCAGAGCTATTTTAGGAGAAATTTGGCTGCTAAGATTGTTGAAACCCACATGTCTCTAAAGAGTAAGTAAAAAGGAATTCAAGGAAATGTAAAACATGCTTTAATATCTCATACCTGACTCTGCTGAGGAATGTTAAAAAAGGAATTTCCATTTTTGGCTTTCAGCTGAAGCACTGTTTCTCTGCTCTTTTATTGCAGCATTTTCTTTCCTTCCTTTGTAATTTATATAGGTTTCTGTTTGCAATTCAAATTAATCTTCTATTTTAATGAAGATACAGGGCGAGACAATGTGGCAATGACAATAACTCTCATTTCATTTCAAATATGAGCACCATATAGTCTTTAGAAAGAAAGTCTGAAAAACCCAGGGCAGTGCATGGTCAACTTTGGGCTGCTTCTGCTTTATCAGCCTTTATGGTTATCTTTAAATGTTCCCAACCTGAGAGGTCCCAAGAGTGGGATTCCCTCCGCCTTTTTTTAAGGGTTGAAATGTATCTCCTGAAAATGGGACTTTTTAATTGTAGCCTGCTACTTTCCCTACCACAGTAATGGGAATTTACTGAATAGGAAGCAATTTCAGCATTTAAAAGTGCTGATGGGATGTTTCTTAATCACTTTAATGAGTTTCATGCAACTAGAAATGGAATAGAATTTTCAATGGAAATATAATTAAATAGAAAAGTCATTTCCTATACTTATAATTTCCACCTGATCATTTCTTTATTCACCGCCTTAGAGAAAGTGTGCCTCACAGACTTATAGTGATATTATTATACACACCAATTTGCGTCACTCACTTAGGTCATTAGAGCTGAAAACAATATAAATACACAATAAATCTTGTTACAAATCAAATTCGGCAAGGCAAAGTAAAGCTTCAAATCTGCAATTTTTCTTTTTAAAATCTGATATATTTATTAGTTTTACCTGATTTTTTCTTGAATTGGCAATTTCTTGCCTGAATCGAGATTGGTCTTTTAATTACGCCTTTTCAATCTGGACTGTAGCAAAATTTTCAGGGGAAGAAGTATCATGAGTCAGTAAAAACTATAAAGTACTTTGGAAGACCTCTGGGGTTAGGGTTTGGATGATTTTACTGAGAAATAGTAAAAAAGAAAGTTTTACCACTCTTGCATTTTGATGCCAAAACATGAAAGGCCATTTAAATTTGTTTAATTCATTATTATTTAAATGTAGTTACTGATTCACTATTGAAAGTTTAATTTGTAAGATTAATAAACTGCTTTTGAGAATCTAGAAGACATTTTGGAAAAAATGATATTTTAAAATCTAACATGTGGAGCCTGTGTCTTTTAGATTTCATTTAAAATTGTCAGAAAGGCTTGCTCTTCATTTAATTAATACAGTCCAAGTGGATTTACTTAAGCTCACGTTTGGGAAGAGAGTTTCAGGTTTGCAGATAGGCAAGTGGCTTGAAGCACATTTTCAGCCGATAGCTGTTCTTTCCTTATGTTTTATAACACAAAGACTTTTAAGCAAGATGGAGCTAATGTGTAGACCTTCACCCACGTTACCTGGGCCTCTTCTTCACATATGGAGACGAGGGGGCCAGCCTGCCTTCTCTCAGTGGTCCCTCACTGCACCGCAGATGCTCACTGCATCTTCAGTGGTCCCTCACTGCACCGCAGATGCTCACTGCATCTTCAGTGGTCCCCACTGCACCGCAGTGTGTAGGATTTTTTTTTGTTGTTATTTTGGTTTTTTTTTTTAAGATCTTATTTATTTGACAGAGATAGATCAGAAGTAGGCAGAGCAGCAGGGAGAGAGACGGGGGAAGCAGGCTCCCCGCTGAGCAGAGAGCCGGAAGTGGGACTCCATCTCAGGACCCTGAGATCATGACCTGAGTCGAAGGCAGAGGCTTAACCCACTGAGCCACCCAGGTGCCCCAGTGTATAGGTTTATATTGAACCACATTGCCTCTTCTCTTCAGTGATCAGTGATGACACATGTGAGACAGTCACATCAGCACGATGTGTTTCTTCTGTGATTTATCTTTTTTGTTTGTTTTTTGTTAAGCATGTATGAGCTGCTGCTGTCTCAGTCATTACTAGCCTAATAAAGCTGAATGACTGGGAACATTAAGTAGAAATCTGGGGTTTGGGTCTGTGTCTTGCTAAGGAAAACTAATCTGAGCTGCATTCTTTATCAAATTAGACTGCAAAATCTCCCAATGACATACTAAATAAATATCAGGGCATTTTGTAAACTGTAAATAATTCAAATGTAAAATTTCTATTTTTTTTTTAAACAAATGAATCCTGAGGAAATCTCTTTCTATAGTTAATCTAAATATTCACTGACAGGTTATTTACTGAAATATTTTCTTCCATTATACAACAATGTCTAAAAGTATTGTATATTATAAATTATTAATTTTGTACTCATTAAAAATCAACTATTCCCAGTGCCATTATTTACTATTCTAGATGCCAGATTTAATCTCAGAGTTTGTTGTTTCCCCAAAGTCAAACTGAAAAGGAGATGTCCTTTGTAGAGGAGTTTTGCACACTCTGTTCTGCTGGGGCACCCTGAAAGTGTTAGTGGCAGGTTATCAAGACAAGTGGGGTTCAGGTTCTTTGTAGCACACCTTTTTCCTAAGACAAAGCTCCTCTAGGATGTGCTGTTCAAGTAGTTTTAACATCTCTGCCATCTTTTTTTCTTCCTCCGAAGGTAAGCTCTTTTAATAGGTGTTTATTCACGGAGGGGAAGAAGGCAGGGAGAGGGAATGATGTTTGGAAAAAGAACAACAGAAGTTCCTTTCAATCCCACTTTTGAAGAGCTGGCTAGCGAGTTCAACAAATATTCCAATCCACTAAAATCTGGGAAAGCAGAACTATGAAACCAGCTTCATTACTGAAGAGATGAAATATCAAGAATGAATCTGTTTTTGTAGTGACAGACTGGGGAAAATTTTGTACTTAAATCTTCAAGGAGAGAGCTATACACATCATAGGTTTTCGAATGTTTGCTGAATTGAAAAGGAACATTCATGGGGATTCTTCTTCTCCAAATTTCTTTATGCAAGAAAGAAGCCATGACCTCCAAGTGGTGGAATGTAAATCTTTTATTAAACGGTTGTCTTTCCACAGTAGTAAAGCTTTGGCACATACAGTATAAAAAATAATCACCAACCATAATTATACCAAATTCCTCTTATCAACTGCATACTAAATGTCTTCAATACAATTTTTTCCGTATAAAAATACTGGGAAAAATTGATAAATAACAGATAAGAGAAAGATATTACTAGACTCATTTGGAAAAGGTGGATACTGTGGATATTTTAAATACCACAGTAACAAGGACATGCCGTTCGTACAATATTGCAGGCCAGTTAAGTGGAAGCAGAAGTGTTTGGATAACTTTCCTACTTAAAATTCTGAGGATATCATTTTCAACGCATTTTTACGCTGGTTGGTGTCTGTGCTTCCCTAGCGATCCCAAACCAAATCACAAGTGAGAATCATTTCATTTAAAATACTGAGCGGTACTGAATACTTCAGAGCAGAACAGGCAATATACTGCCCCCATTTATGAGAAAAGTCTCAAAACACTCCCAGGGTGATACTTGGAGAAGCTGTGAGTTGAGCTGAAGCTGGAGAAGTTACTCCAGAGCAAAGGGCTTAAGAAAGAAACACTCTAAGATGGGGGTCTGCTAACATCACTCCGGTTTGGATGGACGTTGACAGAAATCCATGCTCGTTCCTCTGGGTTGAAAATATTACTCTCGGGAATCGTCTCTGTCAGCCTGTACATCTAAAGGCATGAAGCACTCAATCGGGCAGTTGACATTCTGTGAAAACAGAAAAAGAAAAAAAAAAGGCAGCATTCTGTTAAAATAGAAGCAAAATTTACCAAAAAATCCTGTGACATGTAGGGAACAAAAGCGGAGCTTTTTATGACAAGCCCTTACAGACAGGAGAGTATTTCCAGGTTCAAGAACTTAGCATATGTACTGGGCAACAGATATCCAAGAGTTTTGATAAATTGAACCTAAATTATGTTCCAGGGTATAGTCTTCTGCTCAAGGTATTTAAAAGATTTTTTAACAACAAAGAACATTTGATTCATTCAGAAGAAAGGTGCCTACAGGGTGTCCCTACTAGGTATCTAACGGCATGTGGGGGACGAACACTTAAGGTACAGGTGCACGTACAGTGTTAGTTCTCTGATGGTATCTTTGCGAGTACTGGTTGTAGTGGCCGGTGGAGCCTTCGTGACCGGGTTCAGCCCCAGGTCTGCGGCAGTTGTCACAGCGCCAGCCCTGAGAGGACACAGGCATGAAGTCAAACAGGGTTTACAATCACCTGAGAGCATTAGTTTAACGTAACCATTAGTGCTTGCGTTAAAGAATTTCAGGTCTTACCCACTGGCAACGTATGAGCAGTTAATCACGAAGGAAGCTCTGATGATTTTATGCATTTATAACTTGCAGAATACACTCTGGTTTATTACTCATACCTTCTGATCACCCCTGTCTATTTATGCTTTTCCTGAAACGTCCACCTTTCTGTTCCCATTCAAACCCCACACATCTGCTAAAGGCTCCTTCCAGCCCCAACTTCCGAAGTATGCTTTCTGTACCAGAAGACACGGAGAAGTTTTTCCAGAATCCTAGAGCTTTCTACAAGGGAGGTGAGATCACAGGGACAAACATCCTCGTTTTATAGGAAACTCAGCCCCCAGCCCCAAAGACTGCCCTGCTTGAAGCGAGAGGGAGAGCAACGGAGTGAAGTGCTGGTGGATTTGGGACTGTCACCTGCTGAATGATGCCTGGCCACGTTCCTCCTAATGTGGGTAGGAAGGTAGGAAGGCTGTCCCTTCCTACCCACATGGCCACGGCCAGTGAACGTTGTCGCCTTTCATCTCGCCAGACTTGGGATAAGAGACGGGAAAGGGACTGAGCTGGGCCACTAAGACTTCTTCCTGAGATTTTTGCTAGAAATGTGAGGAAAAATGTCCTCCTTCATGGTTGCTCCTAAGATTGTAGGGGTTAAACATGGAGCTGACAGAAGTCATTTTTCTCACTATCAGCAGAAGCTTCTGGAAAACAAAGCCAATACACAGGAACAAAGCATATAAGAGAGTGAGAGACTCAGAATGCCACTATTGGAGCAGCCCTGACTCTTCTGCTATGTGACCCTGGAATCTTCAGTTATGTGAGGTGTTTTCGTTTTTTGTTCTTTTTTTTTTTTTATTGGCCTCAGTCAACCTGAGTTGAGCTTTCCTCGTATACCCAGAAGAACCTGAAATAATACAATCACTTTCTTTCTTATACTGTCACTTAAATATTCCAGACATACTTCTCCATTTAAAAGAGTATTCCCCAGAACACCTCATACAATACAGGTAAATACTACGCAGAGTCACTGAATCTTGCTTTCACATAAAAATGTCAGTTTCCACTGCTGTCTTAAGTGTTTCATTTAGCACTTTCTTTAGAACAGAAGAGGTGTCACAAATGAAAGGTCTCATGTGCATAAATACTGAGGAGATGCTGAAGTGAGACCACATCTTACAAATGCACTTTCCATCACACATTTCTATACCAACCACTTACCAGAAATGCTTCACCATCACGGTCTTTACTAGTATTCATGAGAGACAGGGAGAGTGCCTCCTAGTGTTCATGAGAGACAGGGAGAGTGCCTCCTAGTGTTCATGAGACAGGGAGAGTGCCTCCGGAGCTTCTCTCTGTCAGAATGGGAAGCCTCTCCCTCCCTCCCCACCTAACCACTAGGGGTGGAAGAGATCAGGGTAGTTTCCAGGGGCTGCCCAGGTCCTTGGATGGGTGCAGAGCCAGACCCCTGAAGACCCTTCCCTGCTGCAGGACTAATTTTCCTAAAAACCACCTTCCATCATGTTCTCTTTCTTCTTGGGTACCTACAATTGGCCAGTGCAAAAGGCATTGGCCAGTGCATCTTACCCTGGGGTGGGGAGCGTAGTCTTCATGTATCAGAATGAGAAGAGCTGTTGGGGAGGGTGTGTTTTCATTAAAAATGAAGGAATATTATGTTCTGTTGCTCTTGAGTTGCATGAGTCATCTTATTTTGAAATTTCAAATAACATTAGAGGAAAGCACGGCATTTTTTATTATAGTGAAAGGGGGCACAGATTAGAAATCATTGAGAACTTCTGGCTTAAATAATGGGCTTCCAGGCCCTTCCGTAAATGGCCCCCCATTTCTTCTCATCTGATTTGTTACAAGACACCAGGCAGAGGTTGGGCTCACTGGAACCCACATGGGCCAGCTGCTTCCCATCCCCGGTGATATGCTTACTCTGCTCTCTCTGCTTCCTCCTCGTCCCTCAGTCTATGTCAAATATCCGAAACCCCAGCCAGGGTATGTTTGTCTTTTCCATGGAAACTTTCTTGCGGATTCCAGTCTACCTGGGAACTATTTGTCAGACCCACTAAGAAACTCACTTAATTAGCTTAACTTTCAACGTATGCTAACTTAATGTCGCCAATTATTTCCTTAACAGCCAGAACCATTTCTCATTCCCTCTTTTGTCCCATATTCCTTAAGCCCAGTGCTAGATCTGTATCAGGAATCTATTATTGGATCGCGAGAGGATATTTTCTAGACCTTTTCTTGGATCTTAACAACAATGCCATGTGAGCACCTAACCATCACTGTGAATCTCAAGGTCTAATGCTACCCAGCATGTAACCCTTTAGTTGCTGAAGAGTAGCGACAGCCTGAGAATAATAGGTGTGAGAGTGGCTGAAGCTGCCATGGAAGGGGAGAACTGAGAAGGGGTGTAGGGTAGCCTCTTGCTGGCAGCTCTGGCCAACAGGAAATGAGGTATTTCGACTTTCTTAAGGGGCATTACCACACTTTGTGTACAGCACACACACACAAGAAGCTGACTTCTCAATCACCAAGGGTAGGGGTCTCCCCTTTATGTTATCTCAGTTACAGGGAGGCTGGCCTTACCCGCTGGCCTCCAAAGCAGGTGCAGGAGCAAATGGCACCAAGATATTCCTTCTGCCACTGTTCTCCCACATGGTATGTCTTCCCATCATCATAACATGTGGCCTCATCTATGTGGAGACACAAGTCAGAAGCTCATCGAAGATTGAAAACAACACGGACTTCACCTTTCTATATAGGGTACGTTCTGATTCTCTCCAAAATGTGCATCCTCACAGCCAAAATCCCACAGGCTTATGGGAACCATTGGTAGTAGAGGTACTGCTGTATGGATCTTAGGGCAGCACGTCCAAAAACTAAATCTGATAAACTGGGAAAGGACCATATTTTAAAAGTTGGATCTAAAAACCCATAAAGCTTTCTGGTAATATTTCACAGCAAATTATGGTCAAAATACTCAGGTCGAAAAAGTGCTAACGTGTCCTGTACTAACGTTAAATCATGGCTTATTTTGGAAGCCTGTCTCCACTTTCCCAAATCAAAAGATTAACAAACCCTCTGTTCACTCCTCTAGGAGACCTAAAGTCTCCCATCATCTCTGTGAATGAGAGTTACAGCTCAGTAATAAAAGCGGGACTGCTTAATAAGGCACTAAAAATGATCTGTGGCAACGGACGTACGAGGATCACACTTGAATTCTCCTTTTCCATTTCCAAGACATGTGCAGCTCATCATCTGGCCATTTTCCCCCTGACGATCCCACTTCTCTCCAATCTTGTAGTTCACACCATTGTCATGGCACCATTCTGTGGGGTAGAGAAAACCGGAGGCAAAGAGTTATTAGTGTGTTCTGACTCACAAGACGGTGCTCTGGGACATGGCCATGGGATTTTAAAGGCTGGCTACCTGGTAGGAGTGGCAAGAAAAGGTGAGGATCATGATCTCCACGAGAGACCACTTTTTGGTTGGATTTTAAAATATTATCTTTATCATTTAACATTTTCTAGGATATTTTAAGATGCAAGTCATCCCACCATAACCATGTCACAGGAATAGTCAGGGACCTTCATTTGCATTCTATTAAGGCTTAATATTATTGAAAACCAAAGTAGGATTTAAATAGTCTCATGGGAATGGATCATAGATGAAAAGTCACTTTTTGGATTTACAGAGAACTTGGATACAAAGTAGTTCTATTAACCAAAAAACAAACCTCAGCTGGCCTCTACATGCCCTAACCTGTTTCTTCTAAGTGGAAAGAGTGAAAGAACAGATCTGTGTATCAAAACAAACCAAAAACCAACAAAATGATAAATCACTGGTTATTATCCCAACAGAAAAGATTGATTCTGAGGAATATCTAAAAGTCACAGTTCTATATCTTTAACTGCTATCCATAAAAGATGACTTTTTAATCCAAGGTTTTTACTGAAACAAAACACACTTCAGAAGTTTGTGTAACAGGGCAGCTATTCCTTAAACTTTTTTTTCCCATTCTTCAACTTTAACATTATTTGACAATTATGACATCTAAGCAAAGAAAATGTCAGTTGAGCCAAAGAATCACATAAATCACCTTATAGCTCTGTTCCCACAAATTGTGCCTAAGTACTTACCTTGGTAATAAATATGCAAACTTAAAATAGTTCAGTTTCAGAAATGAAAAACTACCTAACTGATGCCAAATGTTAAAACTTCCAACTCCTAAATGTCATAGGACACATCTGTTCCATCTTTCCATTTTCAGATGGTCAAGCACAGTAGTCTGCATTGAAAAAAATGAGTTGTCTCCATATTTTAGTCTGAATTAAACCATTTCATATTTTAGTGTGAAAGTCTTTAAAAAATCTGTTATGTTGGATTTCCCTAAAATATAATGTCAGGATATATCTGTAGGAGGCTTGATCATAAGCCAAAATGGGTAAAACCTATAAAAATAGACCAATTGTCAGTAATAATCACATCCCCTAAGAACAAAGCATAAATAAAAGTTTTACAAATTCTAATGTTAAATATCAAAGCATAATAAGTTATCCCTAGGATCATTTTAAAATGAAAATATCATTAAAAATGTTACAATCTTTTTATAGTTTGAAAATCAAATATTTTTCCACTGAAGTTGATTCTTAATCATCTGTAGATGATTATCGGTACTCTCTACATTACTTGGCAAGATTCAAGCTACCTGATGTGTGCATGTGTGCGTGTGATAGGACATTGTGGATATATTAAGTTATGTGCATGACTGGTTTGTGTTGAAGGAGAATGTGAGTATAAATGTTCGCCTCTGAGTCGCCTCTGTGCTCATTCAACATTAAAGATTAAAAGCGATTGGGGATTCCTTTGTGTTTCTGATACTTACTCTTCATTAAACTGGGCTCCAGAGAGTTTGACTTTATTATGTTGATAGAAAATTTTTAAAAAATCATATCATCACAAATGTATTTTTAATTACTAGTCGTATTGACACAGAACCCTTGAAATGAAGCAAATATTCAACAAGTAAAATTTCCCATCATTCTTTATGATGCAAAATGTTACTTTGAGTCAAGCAGTCTCCCCTCGTTTGCTTCATGTTTGGAAGAGCCTGTGTCTGCCAAACATGCTTCCTTGGCACATTGTGCGAATGCATGGAACCAGAGGAGATGGACAAAGCAAGCTACTCACTAGATGAGTCACATCTGAAATGACCACTGCCAAAACCTAAGCACTGGCACGAGAGCTTAAAGCCGGACTCAGACAACCGTTCCCACTCCTCTCCAACCGCATAGTGGGAAACCGTGTAGGGGTCGAAGCATGAGTCATCTGTAGGTTGGTTTAGGCCTTGGTCAACTACACGAAGAAAAGGAGGGGGAGAAAAAAAAAAAGACAGCTTAGTGGTGATTTGAAACCGTAAGAAGAAAACTGAATTATTGTTACAATGACTCTAGTCTAAAACAGAAATCCCAGCAGCACTAAGAACCATTCATCTGTTTTACCAAAGCATCAGTTGCTCTGATAAACAATACTTAGATGTTGCCAGGGCACATTTGCCACAAGCACCTGAAAACGAGCCCCTCTTCCATTTTTGCCACTAGTACTAAAAAAAAAAAATAATCATTTCTGGCAAAACTAGTCTATAGCATATGGAACATATCTTGAGGCATTTTAGGCTAGTTAAGAACTCGAGTGGGATGCAAAAGCTGGAATGTCTCTCCATCAATATTTGAGTGACCTTAACCTAGTTATTTTCTATCTCTGTGCCTTAATTCCCTCATCTGTAATATAATATAAAATAAAATAAAATATAATATAATATAAAAATATATCTACCTGCTCAGGATCTTGTAAAGATTACATAGATACCATGAATTCAAAGCACTGGTCCATTGCCGGCACTTAGAAAGTGCCCACCAAGTAAAGAATAATTATTAGAGAGCATCCTTTGCTTTGAATGCAAGAGACTTAGCCATTTTTATATACCATTGTAACGCAACATTCATTTTTATCATTGCATTTTTTGCATCAGAGCTAGATTCTGTACATTAGTATGACAGCAGTAGGACAGCTTTACTTTACCAGTAACATCAACTGTTTCAAATAAGAGAAAGCAAGGGATACGAATGACTTAAGAATAACGGAGTCTCTTCGTGTTGCCTAATACACTGGATCTTTATGTTTTGAGAAAGCTTAAAGCAATCTGTGCAAAGCATCCTTCCAATGAGTCTCTAAAAATTATATAAACTAATGTCTGTGACTTTGAATCCCACCATGTGTATTTCTTTTTACAGTGCAAAAATCAAAAGCTCAAAACAATAGATATTTGAAGTGTGTAATAGTTTCAAAGGCATCACCCTGGAGGAAAATAGAGTTTGGGAGAAACTAACAAGTCTGACATGTCTGAAAGCCCAGAGAACAGGGCTGGAATGCAGAATATTGCTGCTGGGGATATGGGGTCGGAAACGAAGTGAAAGGAACCTATGGTTTTACTAGGCACTTCAGTAACCCTCCCCAAACAGCCACCAGTTAAAATTCCACCTGACTTAAGTTATGGAGATGGAATCTTAAAAAAAAAAAAAAAATGATATGGAAAAAAGCACAAAGACTTTTGTGCTTTGAAAATTCCTTTCACGTGGCCTTCTACTAGTAAAACCACACAAGGCAGAAGGCATGCATTACCATGGAAACCTAACACAACAAGCACAAAACGATCCCCGCATCAAATAAGCAACTGCTTAAAATCATAGGCATGTATACGTGTAAAACAGCACGGTCATCTGCGACCCTACAACCCTACATTCAGTAACCGGCCCTAGGAATAAAGCCAGTCACTCGAAAGAATTTTGCACTCCCCGCTGCTGTGGGATAGAGAATCCTCCGTTGGGCAGACTGAAGATTCGTGGTTTTGATGATTCCCTGTCTCTTGTGATCCCTGGTGAATCTTCAGCTGATGCAGGCTGAAAAGCCAGGCGCTTCACTACTGCTTTCAAAGGACTTTGCAGGGGCTGCAAAGAGGAGTCAGTGACCCTTTAACTTCTATTTTGGCCTTAGGGTTGTGTAATTAGAAAAAGAAATTGAAATAACATTGGAAGAAGGTAGCTCTTTGAGCGGAAATGGGCCATGTTGGCTGCATTTTACATCAGGAACGAAAACCAGCAGTCGCTCCTGTCTGCAGATAGGGAATTTCCTTTATAGGTAATCCTTTTTGGTACTTAAAGGATCACTCAAGAGGACAGCAACGTGGTGAGCGGAGGGTCTGGGAAAAGAGATCGGGAAACCTGTGCCCTGGGTGAACTCAGACGCTCGCTAGCAGGGAGTCAGAATGGTGGACTAAATCATGCTTCGGGTCACTTCCAGGTCAATTATCGTATCCCTGACTGAGACTACTTTACAAAGAAGCTAGGGTACTATGAGGGAAAAATAACTGAATTGAAAGTTGCTCCTTGACTTCATGCCATCACTTCCCGAAGTTAAAAGACAACAGCAACGAAGGAACAGTCAAGAGAAAAGGTGTCTTTGGGGTTAGTCCAGAGGGGAGCCTGCGCCTGAGGATGCAGGCCTTCACATACCAGAGTTGCCCACAGTAACAACCTCCTCGCGAACCTTGTGCCTCTTCTGGTCTTTCAGGGCCTCCACTATGATGTTGTACGTGGCCCCTCTGGTGAGGCCCGTCAGGGTAGCACTAGCGGAGGTTCCAGGAACTCGGAACTGCAGTCATTGGCACATCCAAAGTGAGGGAGAAAGTGTTATGAGGGAGGATTGATGTGACTTTTCCCTATTGTCTTACCAACAACCTGCACTATGTAAATAAAGCAAAGGGAGACGGAGGAGGGTGGACAGATCCCAAACCAGCCGTGGAGAGACACGGAACTCAAGGGAGCGGCCATCTTTTCAATCTGCCCAATTTTCCTGCCCTAGATCTTTGTGTTCCATAGTTATCAGGAGCACTCAGTAAGTCAACAGACAATCCCGTTCGTCCTGCAGTGGCTGCAGGTCTGTGCAAGCCGCTGGGATCCCTGAGCCAAGCCCCTTTCACATCAGTTGCAGACACTGCACTACGTGGCAGATATCCTCATCCTCTTCAAGGTGCCCTGTGACCCCAACGTGGGGTCCTTAAAGCCTTTGGGCAAATCCCCAAACTCATGTTTCTAAGCTCATAAATCTTTCACAGTGCAGTCAGGTTTTGTTGTTTTTTTTTAAAATTCTGATGCTTTCTAAAAATAGGAACCCACTAAAAACTGGTATCAGCAAAACAAATTAAAGAATAAAGGTTTTAAAGAGTCAGTCACTTATAACAGCTGATGTGGGCACAGTTTCATGTAAGTTCCTTCTCCTCAGACATACCGTAGGTAATGGGATTCTTCAAGGACAAACTATAGGATGGCATTTCATTTCTTTATTTTTAAAGATTTTATTTTTAAGCAACCTCTGTACCCAATGTGAAGCTCAGATTTATAACTGTGAAATCAAGAATCACATGCCCTTCCAACTGAACCAGCCAGCAGCCCCAAGGACGGCATCCAAGACCTTCCTGAACAAATGCAAGTTCAGGCAGAATCTCTCTCTCTTTTTTCAGATCATTTCTTTGTCCATATTACAAAGGAGCCGCAAATGTGTGAGACTAATGAAATTATTTTATTCTCTCTACTAAACAAAACCTGATGCTACTCTTTGGCATACCCCCAAAGTACAGCCATACTGAGATTTAAAAATGAACACCCGGGGGTTACGTATACTACCTCTCTAAGAGACCCTAGAATATTTATATTAGAGCTCTGGTCACTTCCGTTACCGAGCTTACTTATTTCTAGGCCGCCCAGAAGTAAAGAGAAAAATCAATTACCTGTAAAGGTTCTTCATCAGTGCCAACCGGATGACATGAAATGATATACTCAGAGCTTTCTTGGAATGGGGTCCAAGAGATGGTTGTCTGAGAGAGAGCTTCTTGTCCTGTAGAGGCATTTGGATTGAGTCCCATAACGTGAGGGTAGAGGTGATGGTCAACATCTCCCCTGGGGACGTGACCAACTTGGATCTCCTCATTTACATTCGGTGGATATGGTCTTGGCCTATGCCTTACAGGGGTGGCCGTTGTGGGCGGTGTGGTGCGCCTAAAACCATGCTCCTCAAAGATCATTTGTTGCCCGACACTGGGCTGCTGACCAGAAGTGCCAGGAAGCTGAATACCGTTTCCGGTGTCATACCCAGGACTGGTGATGAAAGGGGTCTTTTGAACTGTGGAGGGAACATCCAAGATCTCTGGTCCGTGCAGATTTGGGTGTGGAAGGGTTACCAGTTGGGGAAGCTCATCTAGCCAAGAGAGGTTAGAGCCAAAAAAGCAAAGCGTGTTAAGCTCCCAAAAGTAGCAGCAGCAGTCATTACCAATTCAGGCAACAATGACTGTTTATCAATCTGATCAAAGCCCCTAGAACATTAGCAGTTCTTAGATCACAAGACATTTTTTTTTCCAAAAAAGAAATCTTCAAGATTTTTCTCAAAGGTTTCTTTATAGCTTAGAACGAAAAAAGCGTTAGTATGAATTTATCATACACACAAAGCTTTGAACCACTAAGCCCCATAGAAGCTTCTTCTGCTCAAATTAAGCTTAATGGAACTGAAATGTGCAGGCTCTTTTCTTCTTTTCTTCATTTGAGACTCATGTTACAAGGACTAGAATCCAGATTAATTATTTCAGCATCTGAAGTATGAGAATTCCAGTTTTTCATGAATTCAAACAGTAAAAATAGATAAAAATACATCCATGTTTGTTTCTAAACTTCTTCTATTAGTATAAATATAGAATTTTCTTCAAATCAAACTGAAATCAGTTGAAAAAAATAAGATTCTTTAGTTCGAGTTTCAGAAACCAAATAATAAATAAAGATAATGGGAAGGATTAATTTCCCCCCTCCTTTTTTTTAACATTAACTTCAACAGAACGTATAGAAGAATAGTAATAATAGCAATCTGGTTTCTACATTTTAATATTTGGCTTAGATTTTTTAAAGGTGAATAAAGTCTTTATACTGATTGGCTAAGAAAAAAATAAAACAGAACTCGGCCGATTACGTTACATTATTTAGACTATCCAAAAGCACAACGTATGTATGCTAAGCTGTTAAGAAAAATTTCCATGAGAGAAGAATGAAAACCTGGAGAAACTTTTCACTGCAAAATTGATCACTCCTAGTTAGTTTTATTTCGAATGTCTTCCTAGTACCCAGAAGGTGCCCTTTACCTGTCTTTTTCCTTCCAATCAGAGGCTCACTCTTCTGGTTGTTCTTGAGGGCAATGACTTGGATGGTGTACTCGGTGCCCGGTTCCAGACCTGATGGAAGGACAGACATCACGTTACGTCTGTGGACTCAGCTAGTCAAATGGAAGTTGATCTTACCAGCAGATGCTACTGAGAAGCAAGCATCCTTTCTCTAGCTGGCCTTTTTGGCCTCCTGAAAGGTAAAATCTCCTTCACTTTTCTCCCACAAAACCCAAATAGTCCACATATGATGGCCACTTAGTAAATTAGTAACTTCTCTACCAAATCTGGCACCTGAGAAAGTACTTTTAGTCTAATATTTTGTGGGTTTTCTTTTAACGTGTGGTCTTATTTGTCCTTTTGAATTCAAGAAAATCTATCAGGATCATATACCACCAGTGGGATATACATTTGGGAGAGATCATTGCAGATTATATACATGAATCTATTTAGGGCTTAATAACCAGATGGTCCTCAGTGGCAGGATCAATGAAAAGTTAGACTACAGGTAAGTACTCTGTAGGAGAAAGTGGCCAATCTTTGTGTGGTCCCTGTAGGAAGTACCCAATTCAACTCCTTCCATAAGTGATTCTATTTTTCTGTCTCCAAATTTTCTAAAAAAGCAGAGTTTCTCTCTGGTATCTCTGTGTTCTCTAGGATTTTTCAAGTCTAGATGATATCCTGTACAGAGTCTAAAAATTTTAATCTCCTGGACAAATATAATACCAGAGGCTTATGATCTTTCCCAATGAAATGGACAATCTTTCTTTCACATTCCAGGCATGCTCTCCAGTATGGGTGGTTGGGAATCACTTGGCCTCAAGACCCATTCTGTAAACCTGGGTAATGAGAGTGGTGGCAGGTGGCCCTCTGGCAAGGCCCATAAGATATCAGATCTTTAGAGAGCTAGTGGGAGGACAGGACCACAATTAGCTAGTTTGTTTTGAAAAAATGTCTTCTTCTAGGACAGGACTTACAAGTATCCGGCAAACACACAGCCAATAAAAAGATTCTAGTTATGCCATTATGACAGTATTAAAATTACTGTGTTTTCATGAATTCTTGTCTTTTGAGATATACTGAGCTCTGCGACTCCTCAACAGAATATGCTTTTTGAAGTTATCAGAAATGGGGCCTCTTGTTCTCATGATACAGCATCAAAGACACAGTTGGAATCTGCTAAGCATTTTGTGTGTCCTAGGGAGTCCCATGGAAAATGGTGACAGCAAAGCAGCAATACCGGTGATAGTAGCCTCTGTGACACCAGGACGGGGACGAGGGACCACTTCTCTGGGAGGGGACCCAGGCTTCTCATACTTGATGATGTAACCAGTAATCTTGGCGCGGGGCGGCTGCCACGATATCAGCAAGGAGTTGGGTGTCGTGGCCAGGAAACGCAGATTGGATGGCGCGTCGATGGCTAAAAGAAAACAAGATTAAATCTCTAAGAAAGTGAATAACCAGGGAAATTATTCCCACACTCTTTTCTCACCCTGAGAAACAGAACCTGAGAGATTCTGAGAGTTCTAATAACTGTAAAAACGATTCACTACCAGCCTATTTGTTTCTCAAGTTTGCACAACCCATCACATATAAGTCAGTGGCATTTCTTCAGGAAAAAACTAGTTACCAGTGGAGGCATCGATGACCACGGGGGAGCTCCGGGCATTGTCATTCAGAGTGTACAAGTAGATCTTGTAGTCAGTGCCGGGTTGTAAACCTATGATTTGTGAAGAGATGCTTTTTATCTGATTTTCATTTATTAGGAAAAATTTTAAACTCATCTGTTAATTCGTGGTTCCTTTATCATCCCATACATATACAGACCACAGAAGTGGTCCACATTTGAGCAATAAATTAGCGCCTGGCATGGGTGTTAACTGTTAATGAGAAACATTATCTCAAAGGAAATCACTGATGCATACAAAGATACTGGCTAGAGGAATTTTAAAATTAAAAAATACTATGTTAAACGTAGAAAAGAAGAGAAGTCGGTTGAGCATCTGACTCTTGGTTTTGGCTCAGGTCATGATCTCACAGGGTTGTGAGACGGAGCCCCCAATGGGCTCTGAGCTCAGCATGGAGTCTGCTTGGGATTCTCTTCTTCTGCCCCTCCCCCTGCTCCCTCTCCCTTTCTCTCTAAAATAAATAAATAAATCATAAAAAAAAAAAAAAAGAGGTAGCCATCTTGGAGAATGAGGGGCAAGTACCTACTGAGTGTTTTCCTTTTATTAACACCAGTCACTGTAACTGGAATCAGAATTTTAAATCTTGGGGCACCTGGGTGGCTCAGGGCACCTGATGGCACCTGACCTTTGGCTCAGGTCATGATCTCAGGGTCCTGGGATTGAGCCCCACGTTGGGCTCTCTGCTTAGCAGGGAGCCTGCCTCCCCCTCTCTCTCTGCCTGCCTCTCTGCCTGCCTGTGATTTCTATCTGCCAAATAGTAAATAAAATCTTTAAAAAAAAAAAAAGAATTTTAAATCTCAGAAAGACCTAAATTGAGCTGGATATTGAATATTCTCTGACTACAACTTGGATCTTTATTTTATTTTAAAATTTAATTATGTTTTATCATCGAGGTTAACGTTAAGAACAGTATGCCACTATTGAATTTCTTTTGGTTTTAAGCATTATGTTACTTTTTTTTTTTTGGATACGAAGGGTACATCAATAAAAGATTAAATTTAATAAATGGAACTTATGCCATCTCTCTGGCAAACATTAAACAAAATCAGGCATTCACAGAATACAACTATTTCTAATTATAGTATGAAAGTAGGTCTTTAAAAATTACAGCTGCATTATTGTAAAATATTGACAATAAATTTAATCAGTGAAAGTGGTAGAGTAACAGATAAGGAATTCACGTTGGCAATAGCTATCAGCAAACATGGTCAGTACAGTGAGTTCCCTGACCTGTGATGGTGTAGCTACGGACGTCTGGCCTGATGGTTCTCTGAATTGGAGTCTGGCCATTTGCTGGGATGGCATCAACTTGGAAGCCAGTGATCGTCTCCGTCTTGGTTCTCCAGCTAATGGTGATGGTGGTCTCAGTAGCATCTGTCACACGGGCCCTTCTTGGAGGGCTGACATCTGCACAAATCACAACTAGAGATTAGTGCCCCGCTGATTCATTTAGGGAAGATTTTGATGTTTTAAAACGTGTCTTTATTATACACCAAACATATCCATTCCTGTGCATTACTAATAACGTACAGATTTTCGCCTATGGCATCCAGAAAGAAAAGTTGACAGTAATTAAAAAATATGAAAAGACTCAGCTCACACACTTTTTTTTTTTTTTTAACTAAAACCCTTGACAGATACTACCAGTGGTTCCCAAGCCTGGCTTAGACTATCTACCAATACCCCAATTAGTATTAAAATTATTAATTTATTATAATATAAGTGTAGTAGAGGAGTTATAATGATATGGCAATAATATATATATGTATTGTTACTTCTCTGGCTTTTTTTATACAGCTTCATTTTTTTTCCTTTCAGCATAGGCAATGGCATCCCTATTTTGTAGATGAGGAAACTTAAATATTTCCTGTGATTTCTGAAAGAGCATACATAAATTATTGATACAGCACCAAACTGGAATCTGGGCCCAATTTTGTCCAATACTTACTCTACTGTTAAGGTACAGCAAAGCCAGTGTGTCCTCCCCAAACATCATGAAACCAAACTGCACCAAGTAGAGCATAACCTAGGTGGCAGTCCCAGCTCCTGACACAAACATGGTAACATTGGGAAGTGACGCCATTTATGGGCCAGTATACCTCTCTCTGGAGGGTCGTAAAAGGTGACAATAGTAAGTCAACAAGAGATGGGCAAGCAAATCAGTTTCCAAGGTGGGAATCCTTCGATCAACTTGGTGATCTAGAAAATCATTTACCACTGATGGAGAATGTTTGCTGATACTAAAAGGCTCGATTACTCACTCTCCAGAGTAGTGACGACTCCCTGAGCTGGTCTGCTTGTCAAAGTGTCCTTAAGGGCATAGACGCTCACTTCGTATTTGGTGGCCACCTAGAAAGAAGGACACAGTAAACTTTAGCAACGGGATCTTCTAAAGCACAGGTGTTTTCACTACAGCATTAGAAAGACACAATGGTTACAAAACAAACAAAAAATAAACTAGCAAAACCCATAGCCCTATGAATTCCTACATGAATTTCATTCCTACACTGCAGATGATCGACAGCACATGTAAATTGTACAAATTTAAAAATGTGCTTGGGGTTAACACCAAGTAAGCTATAACTTACATACTTACACCGAACCGATTAAAAACGGGGAAAATGGGTATTAGCCTGTTTTTCTCCTTTATTTGGCAGGTGCCAAGCATTTCTTTGTCTGATCATGGAGAAGCAGAGAGAATGCTCTGTTCTATCTCTGAACCCTCTCTCTGTCATTTCTTTTGAAATTGGCCCTATGTTAAGAAGTACATCAATTTCTAGATTCCTGGCTAGTTTTCCATATGCGCGTCTAAAGGATTAAAAATGTTTCAATGAAGGGAGGGTCAGGTAGGTTGGGTTCAAAATGGAAAATATTCCTTGCCAAGGCAACAGAGCTCAGAAAATGCATAACCAAAATGGAGTTATACATTCAGTCCATGGACATATGAATTGCCTCCTCCATATACGCACATGAAATCTTCTTAAAATAAACAAAATGCATATATAAAGAGCTGTGCAAAAGCCAACACTATTTATATAAGTCCATCCCAGACAGTCACCTGGAAGAGCTAGGTCAATATAGAGAATTCTATTTGGCATAAAATTACAATAAAATTATTTGAGGACAGAGGCAGAGAACACTAATTAGATTATTATGGTATTTTTATCTTCACCGCCTTAAACTATAAAAGAGGGAACTACAGTTGATCCTTGAACAAAGCAAGGGTTAGCAGTGCAGAACCCCTGCACAGCTGAAAATCTGCTTTCAACTTTTGAATCCCCCAAAACTTAACTAGTAAAAGTTATACTGTTGACCATAAGCCTTATTAATACATTGCTGATTACCACATACTTTGTACGTTATTTGTTATTATACAATGTATTCTTATAGTAAAATAAGCTTGAGAAGGGAAAATGTTATTAATAAAATATAAAGAAGGGAAAATACATTTATAGTCCTGTACTATTAAAAAAAAAATCAGCATCTAGAAGTGAACCCACACAGACCCACAAAACCACATTGTTCAAGGGCCAACTGTACTTTATTCCAATGAAAAAGGGCACTTCTCACCATGAGTCCTGACACAACCACAGATGAGCTGTCAGGAGCGAGATTGATCTCCTTCATTGGTCCAGTCTTCTCCTTGGGGGTCACCCGCACTCGATATCCTGTGAGCTGAACATTCGGTGCTGTCCACTGGGCGGTCAGGCTTGTTGGTGTGACCTGAGTGAACTTCAGGTCGGCTGGGGCAGGAATGGCTGTCGGGATGGCCATTGGTTAGAGATTATCTTATAGGAACTGGGGAAGAGGGACAGTACAGTGGATTCCAAGAAGCAGAATAGATGTGCTTGTTGGGTTGGGTGGGTTCCCTCAGGCAAAGATTCAGTATGAGAAAGTACAAGAAGGGATACAAAATAAAGAAAACGTTTGCTGAAAAAATGTGTTTTATATCCACCAATTCTCAGAATCACTGGAGGCACTTGGGTAAATGCCAGAAGTCTGAGACACTTGAGGTTTTAGAAGTCATTTTTATTTTGTTTTGTTTTTTTGCTTTCCCTTAAAAAATAAAAACAACAACAAAAAAAATCAAATATTTTCTTGGCCATTAGGATTGATTTTCCATTTGTATGGAAAGATGAGCAATAGCCGTTTTCCTCGATAAGCAATCTTTGCGTGGAAAACCATTTCAGGGGTATTCCATCCCCCAAAAGACAGAAGCATGTTTTTATCCTGTTTATTTGAACCCCACAGCAGACAGTGCTGCTAAATTTGAAGTATTCTCCGTGGTGCAGCGTAAGAAGAAAACTGGCTCACAACAGAAGCAGAAAAGAGAAGCGAAAAGCAATAATACAGATAGCCACCCCCAGGGTTGATGCTGTCACAAGGACACAAATTTAGCATTCCACTCTGCTTCAGAAACAAAGCACGAGCAGATCAAGTATTGTGGAAAGCATTTGCCCTAAACTGCGTCCTATGTGCCTGATTCTCAATCCTTTAAGCACATCACACACTCAGCACGCGATCTCCACCCAGAGAAGGAAGGTCTTACCTACATGTTCTCAGAATCGTGCCGCTAGGAAATGGCCCAGTTTGGATTCCTTTTTTAGAGTAAGTTCTAGGATGCCAAACTTCTTTCCTTTATGCACAGTGAGCATAACCACAGGGAGTCAGGGTTTAAGGAATAATCCACAATTATAGGATGTCTCACTCTATGGCCTTATTTATAAGCCAAGCCACTCTAAAAGGTCCCTTTATTAAACTGTATCTGAGTATCACGTAAACTTTACTGTTTATGACGATTCCCTTCTAAAGAGGATCTGTCCTAATAGAGAGGCTGTTTCGTTTGGGTTTGTTTTACCCCCTTACAGGGACTCCAGAGCCTGATAGAGTGTCTAAGTCACTCAGTGGGGCGTACAGCCGCGGCGCCCGCGAGCACCCGTGCTGCAGTGGACGGTATACCTGTGGACTGGGTTCCAATCAGGGGCTGGCTCTCCATATCATCGTGCAAGGCAACCACACTGACTGTGTACTCAGAACCCGGCCTGAGGCCTTGCAGCTCTGCAGTGTCCTCTTCACCATCAGGTGCGGGGAAGAGCTCACGGATTCCATCCTCAGGGCTCGAGTAGGTCACCCTGTACCTGGAAACTTGCCCCTGTGGGCTTTCCCAAGCAATTTTGATGGAATCGACATCCACATCAGTGAATGCCAGTCCTTTAGGGCGGTCAATGTCTGTTAGGCAAATTAATGGTAAGAGGTTATGTGAAAAGCAAGTTGTGAAATGAGCATTTTTATAACGTGCAAAGCAGTTCCGCAGATATCATTTTCTCTGATGGATTCAATTCCAATTAACCCACTAGCAAATGGGAAATTACTTGACACTTGATTACGTTTCTTTGGGTTTAAAAAAGATTTAAGGTCACATCACTTATTAAGACGTAGGTGTATGTGAGACACACAGGCACCCTGCAAAATAGCCCCACAGGTGAGGATTTTTTGCCATTAATTTTCCAGTATTCTACCAAGATTCGTTTTTGCAGTGTGATGTTAGTCTCACAGACCTGGATTTTCTATACCTTGGAAGTGGTAAGGTTGATTTTCAATGTTTGAGTCAGATTATTATAATCCTTCTTTAACTCTTCTCCCCAGCCCCCGCCCCCCACTATTTACATTAAATGCTGCTCCAGGCAGTTTTCCAAATGCTCTGAACATAATAGCTTCATGAAGCACACTGCCATCAACTTTACCATCCAGTCATAGAAAAGAAGGTCCAGGCAAAATATTTTGTAGATTTGGCTATAGGCAAACAGGGTTTTGCTGAGGCCATTTGAGCGAACGAAATTCAAAGCACAGCAACTATGAGAGCTCCATAACTTCTTTCCCTGGATGTTCATTGCTTGGCACTAAGAAGGAAAAATGTCTGTAAAGGACTCAGCTCAAGATAACAAACTAACCAAGGGGCCTGTCTCTACGTGTACTTGCAAAAGACACGTGGAGGGCGTTCAGAGGCCCAAGAACAAAACTGACTTTGAAATTGGGGAAGAAGCATAGATTACGTACTCGTTACTGCAGTTTGAACCAAAGGCTGACTCTCTCCGTCTCGATTCTGAGCATAGACACTAACCACATACTCCACTGTGGGCTGCAAACCTTCAATGGTCATTTCTGTTTGATCTGCAAAGGGAGGAAAAAGTAAATGCAGCACGTGTATCCTCCGCTGTGTAGGCCGCGGATGTGACCGTCTGCGTTCAGGAATAAAAGCCTGGCGACCTGGATTTTTCATTTGTAGAACTATCACGAAAACATGGATGAGTCAGATATGATTTCTCTTGGACAGATAAATTCATGGCTAATGTCATATTCAAATCCTCATATTGGAGGAAGGTCAAACTAAAGGATACAACACTCTAATATGATGCCTCCAACACTGAAGGATGCCGCTCTTAGAAAACATGAAAATTAGTTTAACTTTAAGATATTCCCTTAGAATCCTAGTTTTACCAGGATTGTATATAAAAACAAAGACAAGAGCTAAAAGGATCTTAAAAAGTTGGGCCGTCTCTCTACTTTAGGTGCATGACTAAATAAAACCACAAAGAGATATCTAATAATGCAAGATGTCCACACCATCAAACAGAACTTTGCCTGTGAAAGGAGAAGTGCACTTCCCCAAAAAATTCTGCGGTGGAGGAAGTCTGTAACAATCTCAAGCCCCGAATTCACAAATGGGGAAATGTTTACATATGACATAAAAATGTACGGTACTCAGACCTAGGTGGCCATGTATTTTAAAAAGCATACTGTGGGGCCCTCTTCTGTTTATCCTGATGAATGGGAGATGCTGGTTATTCTTACCTGGGCCTGTGGTTTTCGTTTTTGATGGTCCTGGGCCATTTTTGGGCGTCGTGGTCACTCTGTAACCAGTGACAGGGGAACTTGACGGCAGCCACCTGACACTAATGCTGTTGTCCTGAACATCAGTCACTTGCATCTGGGATGGTTTGTCAATCTCTACAGACAAAAACAAGGAGAAACCAGTGAAGCCCCAGTCGGTGGGGACAAGAATGGACAAGGACTGATTCCAGTCCTGGTAGGCACAGAAAGATCTTCGATTACCATTAGTGACACCCGGGTACTCCTTTTGCAGAAACACCCAGATGGCCTTTGGGAGGTGGGACCTGTATCAGATACCGTTACCTATTCTCAGGATGGCTGTTTTATACACAAAGAAACTATATGCCAAGTAGGTGTTTGTCTTCTTACTTGATCAGCTCATTCATTCATTCATTAACAGATATTTACTGAACACCCTTCATGCCCGTCTCTATTGCAGGCCCATGGAATATATCCATTAACAAAACAGACACAATCTCTAACCTTTGAGGTGCTTCTTTGAATATCTGGCTCGAAGCTCTGTTAGCTTCATCTTGTTAAAAAAGAAAAGCAAGTTGGTGCAGCCACTGTGGAAAACAGTGTGCAGATTCCTTAAGAAATTAAGAATAGAGCTACCCTATGACCCTGCAATTGCACTACTGGGTATTTACCCCAAAGATACAGACGTAGTGAACAGAAGGACCATCCGTATCCCAATGTTCATAGCAGCAATGGCCACAGTCGCCAAACTGTGGAAAGAACCAAGATGCCCTTTGAGAGATGAATGGATAGGGGCTCCTCGGTGGCTCAGTGGGTTAAGCCTCTGCCTTTGGCTCAGGTCATGATCCTAGGGTCCTGGGATCAAGCCCTGCATCGGGCTCTCTGCTTATCAAGGAGCCTGCTTCCTCCTCTCTCTCTCTGCCTACTTGTGATCTCTCTGTCAAATAAATAAATAAAATCTTTAAAAAAAAAGAGAGAGAGATGAATGGATAATGAAGATGTGGTCCATATATACAATGGAGTATTATGCCTCCATCAGAAAGGATGAATACGCAACTTTTGTATCAACATGGATGGGACTGGAAGAGATTATGCCAGTGAAATAAGTCAAGCAGAGAGAGTCAATTACCATATGGTTTCACTTACTTGTGGAGCATAAGGAATAATATGGAGGACATTGGGAGATGGAGAGGTGAAGTGAGTTGGGGGAAATCGAAGGGCGAGACAAACCAAGAAAGACTGTGGACTCTGAGAAACAAACTGAGGGTTGGGGATTGGGTTAAGCCTGGTGGTGGGTATTAAGGAAGGCACGTACTGCATCGAGCACTGGGTGTGGTGCATAGACAATGAATCTTGGAATGCTGAAAAAAATAAAATTAAATTTAAAAAAAAAAAAGAAAGAAAGAAAGAAAAGAAAAGAAAAGCAATTCTGCAATGCGGAAAATACCGTGGGAGAACATCACAAACCTATCGAAGTAAATATTCCTCTGTCTCCCGCGAGGAGGAGTCAGTACCTGTTCGATAATCAATGGAAATCGGCTTGCTGCTTGCGGGGCTGTCTCCACGGCCAGTGACGGCATACACGGTGATGGTGTAGTCCGCTCCAGGTTTAAGGCCACTGATGGTGGCTGTGGACTTGCTCCCAGGCACGGTGAACTCCTGCACAGGGCTATTTCCTCCTGTGTGAAAAGGGGTTAGTTCAGAGCGTGAAGGGCTGAGAAATAGTTGGGGACTGCTGAGCAATGACATTAACATACTGAGAAAACACTTAGTCACACCCTTGATTATTCCCTCTAAAAGAGAATTATTAGTAGGGCCCACATGGAAACACATTTATTTATGCACGTAATGAACCTTAGTAAGTGTGTAAAAATTGGGAGAAAATTGCAGTTAATGCTATTTTAACATTCTAGCATTCAAATGTCACTGAGTTGTAGATTAACATTAGAAGGAGAAAGAAGGTAAGTCCTCGACCCAGGATGGCGTATATTGGGTTCCTTTTTCAAAACATTAATGTCATATATTCACATTAAATAAAATTCTGAAAATAAGGAAAATAAAAAAAAACAGATCGCTTATTATTTCACCAGTGATAATCTATTTGTGAATTTGTAATTCTTTCTTCCTCAGCTCTACTGTTCCTCCTTTAGTAGGATACAAACAACTCTGTATCTTGGTTTGGCCACCAATTAGAGCATACATATTTTTTTTCACATATTCTTGGAAGAGACAAGGCTCCACTGAATGGACTTGCCAAAGTCTCTTTAAATATGCATCTGCCCTGGGGCTTTGAGGTTACCCACAACAGAATCTGGCTCGATGGGAGTGAAAGAGCATGCCACTGACGCACCTGTCTCTCCGTAGGTGATCCTGTAGTATCTCACTGTGACAGCCGGAGCTTCCCAGCTGATCAACACACTGGTGGGGGTTTCAGCAATGACTTCCAGGTCCCTTGGAACATCAGAAACTAGAAAAACAAGGCAAAGTTTCCACATCTATAACTTTCAAATGACGCCCAGATTCATTCTGCTCTTTTTTTTAGATAACTACCTTTATAATTCCTGCATTTAATAATGCAGGTATTATGCAAAATTTGCAGAATTAAAAATTACAAACAATTCAAGGTAAGGGTTTAAGGAGGCAATTCCAATTACGATAAAATGACAATTACAAATTTATTGAAGCACTTTTTTCCTTCAACTTTTTATTCTGAAAAATTCTAAAACAGTGGCGCCTGGGTGGCTCAGTTGGTTAAGTGTCTGACCCAGTCTCAGCTGAGGTCTTGATGTCAGGGTCATGAGTTTGAGCTCCACGCCGGGCATGGAAACTACTTAAAAATATTAAAACAAGAGAGAAGTCACAAAAATAATTTAATGAACACCGACATTCCCTTCTCTCGGGCATTTGCTGATTAGTAACAATTGCCACAGTTGTTTATCTCTCTTTCTGTGTCTTTCTCTTTTTGTTAAACCTTTTGAGCCTGAGGTACAGGTATCATGATGATACCTACTTCTTTGCTAAGTACCTCAGCATCTGTCTCCTAAAAATACCAACACTGTCTGATTTAATAATTCTGTTTTTTTTTATTTTAATCTTTTTCAATTAATTTATTTGACACAGAGAGAGAGAGACATCGAGAGAGGGAACACAAACAGGGGGAGCAGGAGAGGGAGAAGTAGGCTTCCTGCTGAGCAGGGAGCCCGATGCAGGGCTCGAATCCAGAGCCCTGGGATCATGACCTGAGCCGAAGGTGGCAGACGCTTAATGACTGAACCACTCAGGTGCCCAATAATTCTGTTTTTAAAGGAACTCTGAAACAGGATTTCTTAATATTTTGAATAAAATTTCAGGTATTAGAAACGTAAAAATACATAAATCCAGTGAGAAATTTTCTGCGATAAAGTTATCTTCAATAGTGTCTAAAGAGGAGATTTCTTCCACATATTCTCTCACTTCTCTCTCCATGCCTCATAAGCACAATCCATTTTTTTAAGCGATGATAATTCAGACAACACAAAGATGCTTCCCAGAAGATCCCACCTGCCCAGAAAGTCCTCCTGAGTGTCTTTGCAGACCAAAAAACAAGTTACCTGTTGACTGTTGGCCAATCAAGGGAGGACTTTCTTCTCTGCCATTCAGAGCAACGATGCTGACCACATATTCTGTGCCTGGATTGAGATTGGTGAGGGTGATGGAATTCCGAGAGGGGGGCACTCGATCTTCCCGAGGTCTTCCACCACTGTGCTCAGGGTGATGGCGAATCCGGTAGCCAGTGATGGTGGCTCGAGGGGCAATCCAATGGACAGTGAAAGAGTTGGCAGTGATATCAGAGAAGTCAATGCCAGTTGGGGAATCAAGACCTGTTGTTCCCACCCAGGGGGAAAAAGAAAGACATCACCAGTTTAGGAGGTGAGGAAGAATGTAGGGAAGGTAACCCACAGCCAGTGTTTCTGTCCTTTCTACTCAGCACAGCAAAATGCTGTGCTGATTCTAAGCCACACATAAATTTCAAAATCATAAACTGCCCCAGTTCCAAGTGGCCAACTCAAGCTTTTTCTTTTTTCTTTTGCTGAGTAATCCGAGTTATTTTTACGTGTTGTTACCAAAGGTTTCTGCCTCACTTTTGTAGACAGGTGTTTAAGATAATCTGGAAATTATTTTTCAATTGCTTCAGTGTTCAAGTATTCTGTGTTTCTATCCTGTAAGTGTGTCTCTTGAAATAAAGCAAGATATGCCCACTTTCAAGTTAAGTGTTTGGTTCACAAAGAAGCTTTCTGCACTCAAGAGAAAATCGTTAGGTCAACAGGGTAGTAATAATGCCAAACATAACACTCTCAAAAATGAAAATAAGACATCATCCTGGACAGATTACAAGCAAGTAAATCCTCTTGAATTGAAAATTTAGTGTACTGCAGAAAAATTAGTAAGAATTGAGAGTATATCTCAAATTCAAATCAATTAATCTCTCTGGGCCTCGCCAAAATTTTTATTTTAGTAATAATAAATTGAGATATCACAATTCCTTTTTGGAACCAAGGGGACTATAATAAACAAATTAATGGATACACCACATCACACTGTTTTAAAAGGGAAAAATGAACAGAAGCCCTCATGTTAAAGAAGAAATGTATATTACAGGATTCACCATGTCCTCATATCAGGGAGATCATATGATAGTTGTCCAGGATTCAATTAAACTTCTTCACACAGCAAATGGATATTTGCAGAAAAAAACTTGTTGGCTTACAAAGGAAGGAAAAGACTTCCATGACAATGCCAGCGTTGGATCAGCCTTAGACAGAGCCACCTAATGAGAAGGAATAGTCACCATCTCTAAACAACAGAGATGATATTATTCTTGGGAGATTTTTTAAAAGGACAGACAATAATGTTTCTGGACTATTTTGAGTCGTCTCTGGAAGCCAAGAGTATAATCTTCGTGACTGAAAGTCGGGGTGATACTTGCCGAAGTGTCATTTAATTTTTAAGACCAGTGATCAGAAAGAAATGACAAGGCTGTAAGCACCACTACCACCGCGGAAGTGGAGGGACGTTTTTAGAAGCAGCATTCCGTTCTGCTATTTAAAATTGGTAGGTCAAAGCTATTTGATGCGCATACTGCCAACACGACTCACCTGTTTTCTGTCTTCCTCTGAGGGGTATGCTCTCGTGCTGTTCGTATACACTGGAGACACTGACCAAATATTCTGTGCCAGGCAGGAGATCTGAAGAGGCAAGGAGGACTTATTTTTAAATTGTGCTCAAAAGCATGAAAAAAGCAAAGCACTCTTAGGACTATTTCAATGGATAAAATAACATGCACAAAAGTTGAGTCCCCTGACCTACTCATTCCGACGTGAGTGTCGCTACCTGCAGGTAGGCTGTAATGAGTTGCTAAGGAAAGGTCCCCTTGCCTTCTAATGTCTCTAAGCTGTGCCCTCAGACGCACTTCGGAGAGTATGATTCACCCCGCTCTGCAGTAAGACGGTTGCTGCCACATAGCATTCTCTCTGTCAGCCACTCAATATTACGTCTGTTGAGGGCATGTGATAAAAATCACGGTGGCTTGTCATTGACTTGTCACCAACAACACTAGGAAGAAGTTTGCTACTATTTAAAGCAGGCTTGTGACCATCCGATAAACTGCAAATATTTCAAATGTACAGTTTAGACAGGTTTTGGACTATGTATGAACTTGTGAAATCATCACCACATTTATGACAATGAACGTATCCATCACCTCCAAAACTCTGGTTTAAAATTACCGCCATTTTACACATGAGAAAACGGAGGCACAGAGAAGTTGTCTTCTTTGATATCCTTGCCCGAGATCATAAACAGTTTGACCCAGGCCAAGATGGGTGGTCTTAATCTTTAGTGGAAAAGAGTCATAGTCCATGGGGAAAGTGATTGGTTTGCCATATTAAAGTAAGAACGAAATACTTAACAAAATTACAAACACTTTCCTAAGTATCCTCTTCTCTCATTTTGAGGTCTCCAAAAAAGTACAGAATAAGGGTTCTAATCTTTGGATTCTTCCTCATTAGACCCCGTTTCCCGCCCCCTCCCCATACCATTTCTGTAGAGGCCCCTGCAAGGCCTGGATGCTCAGACTCCCTTTCCCTTGTTCCTGGTTGCCCAGGGGTAATTTATTTAACCACTACAGACCTCAGTTGTTTCGTCTATAAAACTGGGTAATAATAGTTTCTCTGGGGGGGAGATGGCTACTTTGCAATCTAGAGCAGGATCTAGAATAAGATCTGAGAACACATGATGAACATGTGGCCCGTCTGTGGGGCAGACCTGGTCCTGAAGCAGGGGTTGCGTACTGAGAGATGCCAAAACTACTGATCCCAGAGTACTCCAGAAGACAAATAAGAGCTCTGTTGATATACAGATATAAGGGTGTTCTCACCCTCAGTCATGAAATGAGAAGACGGAACTGTGGTCATGTTGAACTGCCTTCCCTGCTCTAAGACATGTTCACAATATGGAGGATGTTTTCAGACCATCCTTTGGTACTATACTACATGTAAAGCTCTTTCTTCCCTTGTGTGGAAAACCTATGCCATTCTCCTGTGTTTATTTTACTATTCCAGTGAGAAGGATGAGAAGGGACACTGACAGGAAACACAGCACCATGTCTCAGCCTTCTATTTTCTTCAATCAACGATGTCTATTTCAAAAAGGTAATATCTAGAAAGACACAATTTTTGTAAATGGTTGCTGTTTTTCCAGGTCCTCAGCCTTCAGAAAAATCCTGCCAACAGATTCTTCCTGAAGTACCAGTTACACTTCTGGCTCTTTCTTCAAAACAGCGTCCTGATCTATCCTGAGTCGCTGTTTCTATGCTTTCAAATGCCACAGATTACCTGCTGAGGTAATCTGCTTTTTTAAAAAATGAGAGTAAAACAGATATGGTGACACTATTTTCAATCCTCATCATTTCCCTCTCCAAACATTTAGATTTAGTCATACAGTTTCTCCTGACATTCGTTTATTTTTATGTGTTCATCTGGAAGCAGAATTTGTTAGAAGTCTTCGAATTTCGCTGCTGGTGTTTTTCTACTATGATCTTTAAAAAGTTGTAGATCTCAGAGATATAGACATGAAAATAGCAATAAACATGACAGCTTTCAAAATGTACAGAGCTGCATAGCTGACGTGGAGTTCAGCTTCTAGTCTTGTCGTAGCTGTCTTCGCCTTAGTTGCTCCTACCTGAGAACCTGGAACTCTTTCCTGGGGCTCTAGCTTAGTATTTATGGAACAGATACGGTTGACTGCTTACTTGTCAAGACCACTGCATTGTCTGAAGGAGAGATCGACAACTCCGCAACATCTTCCTCATTTTTCACCGGTGAGTAGCGCACCAGGAGGTTGGTCAATTCAATGGATGGAGGTGGGGCCCAGGTGACACGCATCGTGTCCGGACCAACATTGGTGAATCGCAGGTCAGTGGGAGGAGGGACAGCTGGTTTCAAAGAAGGAGGAAGACCAGGTTAAGATAGTTTGAAAATGAAAGCTAACCCAAAGAGCTGGGAAACTAAAAAACAATAATTCATGCATAAAGAAAATGAGTCACCATCATGCAAATGATCTAATCTAAATCTAAACTAAATCATAGTGAACTACTGTTAAAAATAAAACACTACCCACAGTACTGTTAGGCCCCTTTAACCTTTCTGCCGTCAGTACATATCCAAGAATAATTTGCATCTGCTTCCAAATATGTGGATTTGAAGTACATTATTAATACCACTGACAGTTATTTTATCCCAGGTTGAAGAGGCTTAAGTTGCCACACAGCAGAGAGAAACACAGCGGTGCTTTCTGAAGAAACACATGCACACAGACAAAAAGACAAGAGGGTCCTAAGTTTCCCCTGACCCGAGGTGACTACAGCTACTGGCATTGCTACAATCCAGTTCCGTGAACTCTACCTACAAGTGAAGAGGTTCATGCAAATTGGTTCTCGGCATGTTTCTTACCATGCAGGGCAGAGAACCTTTGTAATGTTGCATGCTCAGCCCCAGACTGGTTAAAGAGGAGTTTTTTTTGTTTGTTTGTTTTTTTAACCTAGCCATGGCAAGGCAATCCACCATGCTCCAAAGTTTCTTTTTCTCCTCTGTCAAAACACCCCTCTTCCAATTCCAATTCACCCTATATTTGACTGGGTTTTTACTCAACTACAAAAAAGGAACATGGTGGGCTTTCTCGAAGAGTAGAAGGAAGGGCATCCTGGTACGTTTTGAAAGTACCTTTCGTATTAACTGGTGCTCATTACACAATTTGGTACTCATGAAAGATACGTTAAAAAAATAAAACAACTCCAGGTGTGCAAATTCATTTAACCTTTGCCATTTTGCATCGAGCAGATCAGCTCCCTCTAGCTTTCTGCACATTTGTGGTTTAAACGAAAGTGTATTTAAGACCACGTGCATATGCCTTCGACCCATCGGCTTAGCCTGTACGTCCGATTCCTCACCCGCCCCCAACCCACCCTCCCTCTCCTAATGGCTGCCAAATTGCTGGCTTTCCCCGTGAAACATCCGTCTTTAACCAGAGTGACTGTTGGCAGCATGCAACACCATCCATGTCTCAAACACAGAAGTTTTCAAAATTCACCCGTTTGCTGTGTCAGTGTAGTAGGGGCACTCTCTCCGCCATTAATGAGAGTGATAACGCTGATGTCATAGTCAATGCCCGGCTCCAGCCCTGTAACTGTGTAGTATCCTACCGAGGAGTCCACAAAATCTTCAAAAATAGGGATACCTTCTCCTGCCGCAACTACTGTGATGCGGTACCCAATAATGGTGGAAGAGTTTAGCGGGGTCCACCTCAGGCCGATGCTTGAATCGGTTATGTCAACAAAGCTTAGGTCAGTGAGTTGGGGCACCTCTATTGAGTTACAAAGCAAGGGGGTGGGGGGCAAAAGGAAGATGGAGGCAAAAAAGAGGAAAAAATAAAGCAGTGTACATCAGGTTACTAGTGGCAAACTTGACAGAATGTTAAAGCAATGATGGTAATATGCGATCTTTTCCCAATGTTCCGAAAAGACGTTCTAAGCACCGTGAATATAGCTTGCTTCCCTGGGAGAGTAAAACAGGTTACAATATTCTTAGGGATCTTCTTGCATTTGAAAAGAATCTCTAAACAGCAGAGTTTGAAACTCTCAGGTTCTTATAAGTTACAGGGTTATTTAGGATGTCGAAACCATTCTCAGAATCAAGACATAATTATCGGTAGTAAGTATCAGCAATGCTTTAAAAAAAAACAACAACTTTTTTTAGTAGGAAAACAGAGCTTACATGAAGAAGGTTTAAAAAAAAAAAATCGGTCGGTGAGTTTTTCTTTCTTTTCCCGTAGAAAAACTCAAGACAACATTGCGGCCATAATGCTGACGCATTATGAATGTATGGTGTGAAAGATTTAGGAGGAAGACAGGTATACTGGAGTCCAAGACCACTGCCAATATTTTGTTTAACTCATAATCGAAGTTATTTAATCAGCATTACTAAAAGCATTCTCCCAAAGAGTGCAAAGGAGAACACAATCAGTCCAATGCTTTCATTGGGTCACAGTCCAATTTTGGACAAAAAACAAACCTACCCCCAGTTGGCCTTTTCAATGTTGTCTTTAGTCCACCAAGAAAGAACACCTGAAAGTGTGGCCTTTATTTCATTTCTTTTTTCAATTTTATAAAGGTAGGATTTGAAACTTTAAGATGAAGAATTGAACGTATTAGCCAAATGCTATGTCCATGTTCACGTATGGACACAGGTATGATTTTATAGAAAGCTGTTGAAAATTGACATGGACTGTAAAATCAGGGACAAATGTGCTGATGGGATGCATTTACCATATTACTTTTAGCCTGTCAGTACTGAGGACAGACACATGACATCATTTTAGTAATATTTCCACGTGAGCGGACAATACAGAGTTCAAGCCGTCAAGGGCACTCAGTGACATCCCCATCGCCACAAACAGCATCCTGGTGAAGCGGACAGGAAAGCAGTGTAAACAGCAAGCACTTGTCCAAACAGTTGCTCTGACCTCACGGTTTTGGAGAGTGTGGTTGGGGGATCAGAAGTAAATCCCAAATGTACTTGACACCCTCAACCACCTGGGGATTAAGATCTTAAGCCCTACTCTAATCGAAACTGCCACTCTTAGGATAATAGCTTATTCTTCCATTACCTGGGATGATGGTATCAGAGATAGGGACACTTTCCTTGTCATCTTTGACAGTGTAAACACTGACATTGTACTCCAGGCCGGGACTCAGGTTCTCGAAGGTGCAAGAGCTCTGATCTGCATGGACCACTTCTTCCAGAGAGTAGCCCTGTTGGCCGTTTAGAGGGGTGGTGGTAATTCTATAACCAGTAATGTCTAGAGAAAACAGGAAGGAGGAAGTTACTGCACAGAGCATCTGTGACCCAGGTCACCTTAAACCCGACTCCAGTGACGGACCCACGGAGGCGAAAGGAGGAAGGCTCGGCATTTATTGAGGACTCCCTGTGATTCAATGTCACAACGACCCTTTGGGGTATTAATGTCCTCAGTTTAAAGAAGCTCTTGGAACAGGGGAGCGATGACCAACGGCTTGCCCTCTGATACACCCCAGGCTTACCTGGAGTGGTGCTCCTCTCCCAGGAGACGGTAAGCACTCCAGTGTCCGGGTTTGCTTCCAGGTGCAAGTTCGTGGGTGGAGACAACGCTATGCAGAAAAAATTGTTTAAGTTCAAAGTTAAAGCTAACACCAAGCACCTGACCTATGGAAAGTACTTTTTTCTTTCTCTTTTCCTCCCTCCTTCCCTGACCCTCTCTCTTTCTTTCTCTTTCTCCCTTCCCCTTCCCTTCCTTCTCAAGAGTCAGTAAAAATAAAGACGTTACACTATGAAACAAAGGTGGACGGTGATTCCCTGAGAACATTTCTTTTTATGGTTAACGATTTTGCAGTACTATTGAAGTTCTTCCTGTCTTGCCAGTTCATAAATATTTTTGACGTGGAAAGAACAGTTCTGATAGCACAGAATATATGACATGAGATGACCTTGCTGCTCCAAACCCAGCAATAGCTAATAAGGTAAGTAGGGATGGGAGCTTCCCCTCGCGCCGTTATCAGAAGCAAAAAGTGATACTAATAGCAGCTATGTTTAAGAATCGGACCAGTTTTAAGAACTAAGAGAGGCAAAGAACTCCTCTTACGTGTCACCACCTTCTTTACAATCGGAGCATCTCTCTCTTGCCCATCCCTCAGGACGGAGATGGTATACACGTATTCCACGCCGGGAGTCAGGCCGGACACCACGATGCTTCCTGACTCTGAAGTCACTTCTCGTGGTGCTTCCCCTCCCTGGCTTGGTCGCACACCCAGCTAGAAGGAGGAAAGCAAAATAAACACCGAGGTCAAGTATTTCCAGAGCTGGATTACTGCAGAGAGCTTGCGGTTATGCTGTATGTAACGGGAACTCTCGTGCACACTGCATTTCGTGCTTTGTTAGGGGATGAGTTGGGGCCTGCCTTTAGCTCTACTGGACACTTTAGTGGGAAGTTCCTTGGGCTGGGGGACTAAGGTGGGAGAGGCGTCTTCCAGAACTCCATGACATTGGCTTGTCATGGAAGGTTCTGGAAAAATGGCATTATGTGCTGTTTTGTTTGATCAATAATCTCCAGATATAAACCAGAAGTACACAGGGGTTTTGGGCCATGTGGCAGTTCAGTTCTACTTTCTTTGCTGCTGGAAGAAATCGCCCAGCGCTCTCTTTAATGAGTTAGGAACATTCAACTTAATGGAAGCAGCCCTTTTAACATTGTCTACTTCAGAAACATTCCTTTTGAAGAAGGGTGTTCATAGCTTAAACTGCAGGACAATATATTACAAAAGAAGAATTAAAATGAAGGTGCCCATAATTTTCAATTTTTTAATATTTTGTTTCAAAACCTAGGTAAAATCTCTCATCAAACAGTGTTCAACTCCAGAGATGTCCTTTGTAGGTTATAAGGCTTCTGAAAATCAGACTGACACAATTAAGGGAAATTTAAAACAGCAGTCTTCAAAAAGAGCTTCTCTATATTTAAGTAGCATAATCATCAACATGGCCATTTGTGTATTTCAAAAAACAAGTGACCTTTGGTGTATTTTTTTTACACAAGCAATCAGAGGGATTTAGTCTTGATTTCCAATTATAGTAAATATTTCTCTCCCCACACGCTAAATGCCAAGGAAAGGAATTCTTTTAAACATATTCATTTGTATTCATCACTTCCCTAATATCATTACTTTAAAGAACATGAATCCAGTTATCTACAGGGAAGACCTAAATCTTAGCTTCTATTAAGAGATTCACCCAAGGGGCTTTGAACAAGTAGAGATGAAAATGACTGGATGGAAATGTGATTTTTAGTGACTCTGAGTCTAATTGGTCTCCCTAACTTGTTGACACCCATTTACAACAACACAACAAAAGGCATTTCCCTGTATATTTTAAAATGCCGTTCCCTGGGGGAAAGGACAAGAGAAAAATGAGACCACAACAACAGTTCTAGATGAATGTTTTATCCTTTACAAAGCACTTCCCGGCCTTGGTCCATCCTTCCAGCAGTTTAGTAAGGGGATGGTCATGTTATACCTGCACAATGGGCATCACAGAGACACAGATGAAGGCAGCTAACAGACCACAGGTCTCCTGACTCCCAAACACCCCGTTTCTATCACATCCAGAAACATAAGGGCACTTTGGGACTCGGTCAAGAGATGAGGAACACGTGCAACTTACCTTAAAACCAATCCTTGGAGCAGGTGTCCATGTGATCACAATGGTGGTCTCAGTGACCTCCGTGTTGTAAGGTGGAATGGAGCTGAGAGGCTGCACTGGGAGACAGAACCAATGCACGTGTTCAAACCTTGGAGTCACAGACGATGGCAGAGAACGTACAGAAAGAGCTTTTTTACGGAGAACCTCGGTTTACCCAGATAGTGGGTCCTACGTGTAATAGCCTTCACTGGGTGGGAATCTGGAGTAGGTCAGTGCTGCCCAATCTTTCATGTGCCACACAAATGATCTGACAGCTGGCTAAAATGTAGGGTCTGATTCTGTGGGACCAACGTGGGCTTAGGACTTTGCATTTCCGTGATGCCCATGCTGCTGGTCCATGAGTCATACTTCAGTAACAATGGCCTCAATGACCTCAAAAGACATTTTTGAGACCTTGGATTCTTTGATTTGTGTCTTTTTATCAAGTTTGGGATTTGAGTTTTATGATAACAAATTTCCCTCTACAGTCTGTATAAAATCCCAGTTGAAATGTAAAACTGGTCTCCACAAACTGATTATCATTCTGCTTTTTAAATCATTAGTTGGAAAACAATTGTTAAATCATAGATGTGATCTGAAAATAGCTCTGTGCTGAATTATTTCATAACGATGATCAATTACTTTTGGTTGCAATGAGAAATACCATATGAAAATTCAACAAAATCTGCCACTAATGGGCTTACTTAGAAATCCTAAAGATTCTTTAAATACGTGATTATTTGTTTAGGATAATCGCATTACAAAGATTTGGTACTCTGCCACTGGAATTGGGAATTAGAACAAGTTAATTTGGCGTCACCTAGCATCCTAACCTCACTGTTGTTATTTCTCTCAGTGAAAATACTACTTAAAATTAAAAAAACAAGAGAAGAAGAAAAAGGAGTATGCATACACACACTTAAGACATTTTCAAGAGTCTACAAATCTTATTACAGATTTAGAACCTCTAAAATATAATTGGCTGAACAACTAAATCTTGCAATAAGGGGAAATAAGCATTGCCAAGACATTTGAACAGGGTGAGTCAAGCTCAAGGGTTTTGAGTGTGTTGCCAGCCCGGGTCACATGTCTGGTGCCTTCATAATTCCTTCCTTTTTTTTTAAAGATTTATTTATTTGACAGAGAGAAATCACAAGAGAGGCAGGCAGAGAGAGAGGAAGGGAAGAGGCTCTCCGCTGAGCAGAGAGCCCGATGTGGGACTCGATCCCAGAACCCTGAGATCATGACCTGAGCTGAAGGCAGCGGCTTAACCCACTGAGCCACCCAGGCGCCCTAATTCCTTCCTTTTTATGTCCCAACCAAATTCTGCATCCACCGGGGGAAAAAAAAAAAAAAAACCCTATTAAATACATTTATGCTAAATTATGAGTGGCCAGGCAGACAGTTATCCTCTGGAGGTACACGATGGAGATGCAAAATCTTAAGACCCCACTCACTCCTCAACTCCAGTCCCTTGTTTTCCCTTCGACCATGCAGGGATATGGGCACCAGGACGATTCTCCCGCTTGTTTCCAGGCTGGACTTGAATGTGTGACTTTTTAAAAAATTGTTTTGAAAATACTATGTGGAAAAAAAAAAATATGTGTGTGGGCTACTCTGTAATGACTCCTCTACGGCTGACCTGACGTTCTACTGTTTAGTGAGCCATTTCCTAACTACGCTATTATTTCGATGGTGACTTCGGGAGAACCAGGATGGGTGACCCATGATGCCTTCCCAGAGTCTCTGAAAACATACACCACTTGATGGCTGCTGACTTTGCCAACATGCCACGGCTTGTCCCATGGGACCATGTTAATAGCCACAAAATAAATAAATAAATAAATAAATAAATAAAATTCCGAGAGCAAGAAGCTTCTCGCACAGAACCTCTGTGAAAGCCACAGCTTTTTCACACATTACATTCTCTTCAACTGTCTTGGGCTTTAAGACTGGGTGTTTTCTATTGCTTCAGCCAGCCAGCCAGCCAGCATCTTCCCAAGTTTAAGACGATGCTCTCTGCCTGGGAAGACCATTACAGGAAAACCTCCAAACCACAAAGCCACAAACTGATGTCAAACAAAGGATGTGACTGTAAGTATGAGTTATGGGTTCTGGCAGGTCTCGTCAGGTGAAGAACAGCCTGGCTATTAAAGAAATAAAATCTGCCCTATTTATAAAGGAGCAAGCTGTATTTTCCCCAGAAACAGCAAACTAGCCCCCCTCCCACACCACTGCACCCCCCACATTTGCTTTAAAGAATTTAGCACAAGTATAAAATTCAGAGAAGTTATTTCCACAATTAAGCCTGGTAAGATGCTAAAAAGCTACAGAAACTTACAGCAATGGCAGAAATATGCAAGCCGTACTAATGTTTACAGCCTCAGAAAGTACTTTAAGTTCAAATGAAGTTGTGGAACTGCCTACTTAAGTAGGTTTATTTAAATTGAAGCTTTGCTTGGTTGAACTGTTTTCGTTCTCATTCTTTCCTCAATCATCTATTCAGTGAACAGCTTTTGAAGGTAGACTGCGTGCAGGCACTATGTTAGCCTTTATCTGGTAAAAATCTGTTTTGAAAATCAGTACTTTAACTCAAGTAGAATTGTATTTTATAGAAATATACGGTGCAATGCATCAACATCACATGACCAATATATCAGAATCTGCAAAAGTACTTGGAATAGTCTATATTGACTCATTATACTTAATTATTGCTACTTACTTAATGATACTTAATTATTAGTAGTATCATTAAAAGTGTTTTTTCTTTTATGGGCACTCTACCCAACAAAAGAAACTACATAAAACAGGTCTCATGTTAAGGAGTGAAAAAGTAAAAAGTATAATTTGCGGAATTAGATGTGGTCAGTAAAATGCTTAATCTACTGAAATCTCTATCCTAATTCATGAAAGGCATCTATAAAAATAGATATTTACAAGAAATACACTGACCGATTTCATATTAATAGATTCTAGAGTATCTTAGTAACACATAACATAACACAGCAAAATTAAGAGGTTAACTTATGAATGAAAAGCAGATCTTACTTGCTCATAATTAGCAATTACTTAAGAAAATGACTTCGCTAGCCCAAAATCCTATACCCAGTTTAAGTAGAAATACATTTTTGGTAAGTTATGAATTCTTACTGGGAAAAGTTTGTGGAGAATTTTCTTTGGGAAGTAAATTCCATAGTTATTTAGCGCCAAACCTACATTCACTTTTTGAAGGCTTCTTCAACATCTTTATTTTTAAAACGCTTCTGGAAAAGTGCAAACTAGTTCACAGTCGTAGTATATGTTGAAAAGCGTTGGGTGTTTCTATATTTCAAAATGTCGAGTTAAAAATAACAACTGAAACTCAGGTAGAAATTGGGGGGTCTCCTAATTCTTTGTAATGTAAATGAGAATGTTTTAAATAGAACTCAATTTATGAGTTCTTTATACATGTCTTTATTGTGATGTAGATATGTAGGAGATTTAAGGCCACTTTCCATAAAGTGTGGAGCAGAAAAGGACAGACGTGACCAAAAATTGTCAGTCTTCTTCCCTCTGAGGAACTTCAAGAGTCATTTAAGGAAGATGAAAAGGAAAAAAAAATGTATTCTTTTCTACAGAAATACTTTAATCTGCTACAGTCTCATAAAGAAATCCTTTCCTTAGCTTCTTGCTCTGTTGGTTTCCAACAGTTGGTAACTGTTTTCATTCTGCACTTGACGGCTATCATAGGACACCCAAAGTGGGAGGGTGTAGACCCCCATGCTGGTTTGGATTCCTCCCCCAACTGGTGTTTGCTGTAAATTCTTTCAACACAACAGCATTCGACTTTCAAATAACTGGGTGCTTTAGACTGCGTTACTCACAGTGGTCCCAGAGAAAATAAGAAGTTTGGCCACATTTGTAATTTAACCTTCACCAAGAAAATCTTGCTTCTGGGGGCACCTGGGTGGCTCAGGGGGTTAAAGCCTCTGCCTTCAGCTCAGGTCATGATGCCAGGGTCCTGGGATCAAGACCCACATCAGGCTCTCTGCTTAGCAGGGAGCCTGCTTCCTCCTCTCTCTCTGCCTACTTTGATCTCTGTCAAATAAATAAATAAAATCTTTGAAAAAAAAAAAAAAAGAAAGAAAGGAAATCTTGCTTCTGAAAATGATCAACTGAACAGAATCACGTGCTTCGTGATTTCTATCCCGGCAGGAGCTCCTCAGTGTCCGATAACCTCCCACAGATCAACGGGCTGGTCCCTGACCACACTTTGAGTAGCACTGCTTTAAATCTTCCTTTTTACTTAAACCTGTACTAAGGTATTTTAAGCTAATTTTTTTTAAAAAATTGGATGAAGCACGGAGGATGTAAATTCAGGTAAGAACCTATGACATCACTAAGACAAAACATTCAAACACTGGCTTACGAGTGGTGAAGACCCCGGTGACTTTAGGGCTCTGCTGGTTGCCTTTGACCGCAACGAGGGATGCGGTATACTCAGAAGCGGGCTGCAGACTTCTCAGTGGGTACTGTGAGGCCGAGGGACCCACGTTGTACCGCGAGGGCTGGCCTCCCCGGGTCGAGCCCACAGTCAGTCGGTACCCCGCTATCCGGGCCCGAGGAGGAGTCCAGGTCACTAAGACGGTGGAGTCCGTTTCATTGGTAAACCGGAGGTTAGTAGGAGCATCCAATTCTAGAAAAAAAGATGAAACACACCAAGAAATATTTGACCCTCAGTCATGATCATCCCGAAACTCAAAAGCTTGACTGAATTTTCTAAACCTTCCTTTAAGTTGAAACTCAGTAAAACTCAAAACCTTGGAAACGTGGAGCCAGTATGAGATGGAGGGCTACAAGGAACTTTGCAAAATGGTGTCAATCATGAGAAATTGCTTTTTTTTTTCTTTCACTTGACTTTGATCCTGAGGAAAGTGCAATTTTCCAGTATTACTTACCCATCACCCTCTGAAATTATACTAACACTGTAGAGATAGCATCATCGAAACAGAAACAATAACCAGAAAAATAAACCTCTGTGAATGCCGCAATGCACTCTGAACCGAAAAGGTTAAGACATGAGAGACAAGCCCAAAAATACGAGGGCAAGATGAAACTCTACAGGGGATGGAAAGAAAATTGTGTGCATGTATTGAATAAATAGTCCTTTGCTAGAGAAATAAAATTTTCACATGATCCGTGTTAGCTAATAATTATAGCATATCCGTCAGAATCACAGCAGGATGCTGATGAGCGCGTACTATCAGACTATCAGAAAGAATCACACAAACCATTGAGTGTTCTTCAGTGTGATAGCTAGAACTTTCCCTGCAATGAATTAAAACACTTTCCAGATTAAGGAAATGCTTACAAGGTAGTCCAGTGTAGTAACTGAAAAAACGGGACATGGGGTCACAATGACAGCAGTCTACGTGGCCTAGCCCCCTTGCCTCCTAGCTCTGGGACTTTACAGACTGCAGAATTTTCTACCAGCTTCAATTTCTTCACAAACCCAGTGCAGATGAGAAGACCTTCTTCATTAGGTCAAGGAGAGTATTAAATGGAAGGACCATGCTCGTAAAGAACCGAGCAGAGGCCCTGGGACTTCATATGCAGTAACTGTTTCAGCAATTACTATTTATAAATAATTCTATAAAAGGTTAAGAGCGTACATTTGCATTTTGATCTAGGTATTTTTAGTTACAGAAAATATCCTCAAATTTACAACCCACGTCTCTGTCAGCAAAGAAAATCAGGTTCTCTTAAGTTGCCTCTCTCGGTGCCATCCCATGGGGAGGCGTATTCGGGAAATGGGTCACTGTTTAGCATCCATGGAGCTGGTCTCAGTATAACATGTTTCATGTCCACGATGCATTCCCTCACCCACCGGGTATCTCCCTATCTCTAACCCGGCCCCCAGGACGATTTAACGGTTTAACGGTTTGCTGTGCATTCACCACAGATTGGGAGTCAGGGTGGAGAATTTGGGGTGGAGAGAGTCAGGAGCAGGACATACTCGTCGTTTGTTCCGCCGTCAGAGGCTTGCTCTCCCTCCCCTGGTTCACAGCGAAGACCTTGAAGTGATAGGTGACCCCGGGGGACAGTCCGGTGACTTCCGCAAAGGTGTTCCTGCTGATGGGCAGCCTCTGGCCGTGTTCCCCAGGCAGGTTGACAGGGATCACGTCCACGCGGTAGCCAGTCACTGCGCTCTCGGGGGGGGTCCACATGATGGTGATCTTCACATCCGTCACCTCCACAAACTGCAGGTCCCGGGGAGGGGGAACTTTATCTGACAGACAAGAGCCAACTGGTCATTCACAATTCCTGCTGAGGTGTATTTACTTTAAGCCAACTTCCTGGATGTACGTAAGGAAATTCGTGGTGCCTCTCATTTCAAAGCGATGCTAAGTTTTGTCTCTTCACCAGAGAATATGTGTTTTTGTTTATATTTTCATGGTTCAGTCATCCTGCTTACACAGGACATCTGAAGCTTTTTATTTCATTTAACCTAAAATGTGTAGGTAAGCAGATGCGTTTCCAATGTATTAAGTGTCCTGTCAAGAAGTTTAAAATACACACACACAACCAAAAAACAAAACAAAAAAATATCCTAATTGTGACAACAGAAAAAATGTGGCTTGCATTTTACTGAACCATTTTGTAAAACTTTAAAGTAACAGAGGAATGAACACTGAAGCTTCTGGGGGAAAATATGAAGGTTTTATGTGTCAGTTTTTAATCAGGAAAGCCAATAGCCAGCTTTGATAAGTTAGTTTATAGCATGGACATTACAGCCAAATTTCTTAAGCTGAGGGATAAGCTCATCTGTAAGATTACTTGCACACAGGAACTGTTGACAGAGATAAAACCACCCTCCCAGAGAAATAATAATTCTTCGGTCTCCCACTTCTGGTCCACCCCAGCAGGCTAATGGAATGAGCCTGGTTTTATTCCTCCAACAAAAGGGAGGTTAAGCGTGTTGTTTTGGTAAGCTCTGAAAGGTAGGCTAGCACAGGAGGGGGCTCTCAGTTACCTGAACGCGGGACACCCGTGGTTTCCTGTTGGATGAAAACAGGAGTACTTTCTTGGTTTTCTTCCACCGCATAGATGGTGATGTTATACTGGACACCAGGTTGCAAGTCACTAAGGGTGACGGAGTTGGCAGTTTCAGGAAGGTTGAGCTCCGTGCTGCTGCCTTCTACCGAGGGCGAATACACTATTCTATATCCTGCAGATTCAGGGGGAAAAAGTTAGCCACACAGTTTTACGAAAACAGAGGTTTAATGAGTCCTCAATCTCTCTTCTCGGAAAAGCCCTTAGCCTTTTGCTTGATTAGTCTAGAACTAGAGATGCCTTCTCTTTACATGTTCCCACTTCCTATCAGGACTGTTCAGTACAAGAATAAAATAAGAGCAGTCTTACAATCCTTTTTAATAATAAATATCATCCTCAAAGACCCGAGATCCTTCATAAACGTCTATTAGAGATGCTATGAGGTGAAAATATTCATGTGAAAACGACTTCTTCTCTTTGAGCTCTGGGCAATGAAAGCAATTAACGAACCACCTTGAGCACAGATCGTCTAGCGCTGTCTGCATCTTTCCGAAACCTCAGAGGCAGTGGAGTAGCTTAATGAGCTAAGAGGGCAACTGGGCTACCTCTTTAAGAGTAAGTCCTAGAGTGAGGTTTTCAGAAAAATTACCCCTCTTCGACCTCAGAAAGGCCTGGTTTAGTAAGTCAGGGAGCTGGCTTTCGAGGTTTTGTGTGTATGTGTGTACGTGTGTAGGGGGTCAATAAAATGGACATGACGGGAAATGATCTGTAAGAAGCAGAGCTGTAAGACTTGAAAATAATCACATTCTGAATTACTCTTATACACACACACACACACACACACACACACACACACACACACCCCTCTACCCTAGTCTAGAGTTATGCAGGAGAGTTCAGTGGTATCCCTGTCCACAGGTCAGAACTGGCTCCCTCACCACCCGTGTTGTCAAGATTAACGTGGCAGCCAAGAGGGAGGCCAGCGTCACCTGTGATGGGCGCCTGGGGTCTGCTCCAGCGAACCACAATCGAGGTGTCATCAACTCGGTCCACAGCGGGGTCAGGAGGCGCATCCGGAGCTGACAGAAAAAGAAAGGAGCACACGGTGAAAACAGTCGGGAAATACTGCCCGAGGCCTGTTCTGCAGAAAAAAAGCTTCTCTTTACAGAGCGGAGGACACACGTACCTGTAGTCTGCGAAGTAGACAGGATCAGGCTCTGCTCTCCTTCCTCAGATATCTGATAGACATTGACAATGTATTTCCGGCCAGGAAGCAGGTCAGGGATGTTCACGGAAGTGGCCGTGCTTGGAAGATCTTTAAAGTAGAAAGGAAAGGTTACCAGTCAGAGCAAACCAACCCCTGAACTCGCTCCACAGCCTAGAAGAGGGGTAGTGTTAAAACTACATATTCATGAGGGAAGGGGCGAGTCGAGAAGGAAGTGTTCTAATGGAGAAATCAATTAATATCAGTGCATTATGGGATAACTTTTCTTTTGTTCACCATTTTTTCTAAATTTTTTTCTCTAAAGAGATGTAATTTGTATAATCCACCCCCAATTTGTAAAAGTAGTTCTCTGTAGTTAAAAGTCAGGGTGATGGTTATGGGCAGGGGACGAGGGGGAAGGAGGTATGTTCTTTTCTTATACTGTGCACCTCCAAACGCTAACATTTTCTGCTGTGGTCCTCAAACTGGCAATCACTTCCCCTAAAGAAAACCCTAGGAGCTCCTGGGTGGCTTAGTTGGTTGAGCGTCTGTTGTGATTTCAGCTCAGGTCATGACCTCAGGGTCTTGAGATCAAGTCCTATGTAGGGCTCTGCACTCAGCATGGAGTCTCCTTATCCCTCTCCCTCTGCTCCTCTCCCCGCTCTCTCGCTCACATAAATAAATAAGTAAAATCTATTTTGAAAAAAATTATTAAAAAGAAAACACTATGGTTGTATAGACCTGTGCCCAGGCAAATGGGTAATGTTGCTCAGATTGGGAACCAGGAAAAAGTGAGCATGGCTCAGGAAAATCCCAGCTTCGTTCTAGAAATGCCAGTTCTTTCCCTCCCTCACACTGGAAGTATGTTCAGTCCAAGCCGTCAACCGGTTCCAAAGCCAGCGTGATGGCACATTTAGCTTACCGAGATACTGCGGTTCATCTCCCTCCTCACTCAGCTCGTATTCCACACGGAATCCTGACACAGTGTCTGAAGCCGAGACCCATGAGACCACAAAGCTGCTGGCTGTGATTTCAGTCACAGATTCAGAAGTGGCCACAACGGGAGAAAGGGGTGTCGTCTCTCCTGTCACAGTGTTGCCTAGAGGGTCACAGAAAGGGGAGAGGGGACCTTCAGCCGTGGAGCGCATTTACTACTATCATCCACAGAACACCATGAAAAGAAAAGGTTGGTGCCATCTGTGGAAGAATAGGACTTGGGAAGCAAACCGCTTCCTGAGGAACACGAGAACCACTTCCTGAGGAACACAGGCGCAGCCATGAGGACGGGTGGCATACGTACTGGTCACGGGGGGGCTGGTGCTGGTGGTGGTGAAGTCAAAGCGTGTCACCTCTTGGTGGCCATAGTGCTGGACACTGATGAGCTGTCCCTCATATACCACACCTGGCCTCAGGCCTTTGATGGTGTATGAATTCAAGTGGCCAGGAATGGTAGCCTCCTTCCAACGGCCTGGAGAATTTTTCTGAAGATTTAAAGGAAGTCACATAAGTATTCACAAGGATGAACATTCAGAGATGATACTGATTAGTCTTCAAAGAACGAGGGACCTAGGCAGCTCCATTGTGGAGGAAAAATCATGGAAAACAGGAATGAGAACAGGGACCTATAGCAGAGTTTAATATTAATAATAGTAATTATTATAGCTAATATGTACTGCGAGCTCACTATGTGCCATGAACTGGGCTGTTTCACTTGCATTTGCTCATTTAAACTTCCTATCTCTCTTCCCTCCAAGTTAATGGTATAGTTGCCTTCATGTTACAGGTGAAGAAAGTGTTATGTGACATGCCCAAGGCCACACTGTCACAGGTGCTGGGCACCTTCCTTTTTGCCAGACTGATGAAGATCCCAAGTTTTCCCTCTCCCATTTTTAAAATTTCTACCATGAACAGAGCTATATTCTTCTCTGAAGTGGCAAAGGCCATATATCCTATCTTTCACTAAGTAGGATACAAATTTCTTGCCTTGCAGAAATAGTAAAAAGTATAATCTTTCTTTGTGACTCAGTTCCTGGGACCATCACATATAAGGTTCCACTGGTCTGGCTGTATGACTCATTCTTGGATATGAATTACCCCATCAGAAGTAGTTCCCAACTTTGGGCAAGACTGCAGAAGAATGTGATTTCGGTTTATTTAATCCTTGATTCCAGTTTACATTTTCACATCCTGTCCAACTTCATTAACATGTCATGGATCACAAAACTCATTGCAATAAAATGTGTGGAAAAGAAACAGCCTTACTTCAAACAAGATGAGATCCTTTTAAGTGTAAATATTCTAAACTAAGTCAAAATACATTTTTAATGCCCAGTGACTTCTTTAAATTATCCAATCAACCAGTTCCTCAATAATTCAAACACTCAAGTGTCCGTTTATATTTTTAAAATCAATGGAATGGATCCTAGTATATTTTAAATTCAAAATTTAACTCAAATACCCTGAAAAAACCCCTGCAATTAGTCATGACAATTAGCTCAGATTTAATGATAAATCTTTCGTTCAATGTGAACTTCTCTAGACAGTTAGCGATCAGAAGAAAATACTCAAAAGCAAAATCTCAGGTAACATCCATTGAGGAAAAACCTGAAAATTCTTTTTAAAGACTTTATTTATTTATTTACTTGTCAGAGAGAGAGAGAGAGCGTGCACAAGCAGGCAGAGGCAGAGAGAGAAGTAGGCTCCCCACTGAGCAAGGAGCCCGATGTGGGACTCGATCCCAGGATCCCGGGACCATGACCCAAGCCGAAGGCAGTGGCCCAACCGACTGAGCCACCCAGGCGTCCCTGAAAATTCTTAATTGTTAAAAATCTCAAAGAAATTTATCACTGCAGTTTCTTTGAAGATTTTCCGATTCAAAGTATATTTTATACCTCTCTGTAAATGTTCCTTATTACAGGGATCTCCCGTAACAACTCAGAGTTAGTTTTAAAGTAAATAAAATTGGTGATGAAAAAAAAAGATGAGAGACAAGAAGGTTTTAAGGGGAAAAATATAGTGATCTCACTGACTAAAATCTACTACATACAAAGTTCTGGAAACGGCTGCTTCATATACCATGGATAGGAGTACAGAATATACTACAAAAAGAAAATGATTTTACAGCTTGAATTTTTTTCTCCAAGAGTTTAAATACAACCGCACAGGGCAGTCTAAGGTTTCATTTTGTTATTTATTTATTTGTTTGTTTGTTTGTTTAGAGAGACAGAGAGAGTAGGTGGCGGGGGGAGGGGCAGGGGGAGAGGGAGAAGCAGGGTCCCTGCTGACAGGGCACTGACAGACCCTGGGATCCAGACACAGCTGAAGGCAGATGCTCAACCAACCAAGCCACCCAGGCACCCCCCCCACCTCCCACTTTGTTTCTAATTGCTAGAATTTAATAGCTATGACTAAAAGTGAGGATTTTTCTCCTGTGTTTAAAATAGTGTTTCTCAAGTTACGAGTCATGAATTTTGGAGGTATAGCAGGCAGGTCTGAAGGATAAGAAAAACTAAAGCTTACTAGATCAATACCTTCCTCTATTGGATTTCTTCAATTTCTAGATGGTTCTTATTAGAAAATCACAAGGTTCACTTTTTAAACAAACCGTCATTCCTCATGTATTCTTCCCTTGCACCCTCTTTTTCCTTCTATCTGAATAACTTCAGAGGATCAAAAGTAATGTTTTAAGAAGTGCTCCCTTATGAAAATGAATCCAAAGAGCTAAATACTAATTTTTCAAATCACGGAAATGATGCCAATCATTGTTTTCCTCTCATAGAGTTCCAAGACATATGAAACCTTCAGATTCTCTTCCCATATTGGGGAAGAATCGTTTCTGGCATTATCATTTCTAAGTCCTTGTTAAGAAGATCTTTCTAAATACCAAATCTTTCTAAATCCTTCTAAATACCAAAAAAGCTAAATCTTTATGTCAAGCCATGGATAGTTAGTCAGATCTGTCGGCTCAAAAGCTGGAAAAAAGAATGTTTAGAACGTGTTAATTTCGATAGCCTCAGTGTGCGCAGTTTCTGAGTGGGATACTCACAGGCTTCCATCTGAGAATGTACTTGGAAATGTGAGATGGTTCTGGGGCATTCCATTGGATAGGGTGAGAATTGGGTTGACTGGGGGTCTCAGTGATGATTACTTGGACGGGACCAGTTGTGCCTGAAAATGAAAATGTGAGATTTGGTGATCTTGGGTATTCACTTACTTTAGCTTAAAAGTTAGTGCAAATGGATGGTCATCATTAAAAGACGGTTTTACTTATCAGTAAATGTGAGTGAAAAAAAAAAAAAATTCTGGGATTACTTTTTTACATCCTGACCTTGGAAATCAATGCAACAAAATCCTTTCTTAGTCAATAGATCATTGTCCGTCACATGAGAAATGAAAATAGAACTTGTTTATAGCAAATAAAATTTGAAAAATGCCACTCAGTTTGCTTTCCTCTCCATTTTCAAAGAATTTTGAGAAAATTGCAAAACTCTTCAAACCCAAATAAAATGACACAGAACCCAAACTCTATCATACTGAGCTGCTTTAAAGCAAATTCTCATTTGTAAAGGACATGATGTGAAACACACATATTTCTAAATGGGATAGAATCCTTAATGAATAAATTACAGACTGTTTTCTTTCTTTTTTTTAAAGTAAGTCTTATTTGAGTAATCTCTATACCCAATATGGGGCTCGAACTCATGACCCCCAGAACAAGAGCTGCATGCTCTTTTGACTGAGCCAGGCAGATGCCCTAAGACTCAGTTTTATTTCTTATCAGCCTAAGCATCCTACTAGGGGGAAAGGTTAAGTTTTAGTTTTACTCATTAAGTATACTCTAAAATCCTACCACTGAGTGCTCAAATTATTAAGAGATCAAACTTCTTTTTTTCAAAAGCAATTACCAACTGAAATGGCATTTTGAAGTATATACTAAATTTAGTATTTCCACATCTCTATATATATGACTGTTTCCAACAAAATTTAAAGTCTGATTTTGGTTCTTTTTTTTTTTTAAAGAAAAAACAATATAAGGGAAGTAGAATTAATTTCTTAGTAGTGTAGACTCCATTTAGGATAATAATGAAATAGCTAGAGAATTTAAGCTTACAGCATTGAATACCATCTTCTTCCTAAATAGTCTTTTTTTATGATGTCAATCAATGTTCTACTTATTAGATGTAAAAATAAAGTTCCTTGCCATAACCTTTCCAAGAATTTCTAACTGCTACTCTATCAAAAGAAAGCAACACTTTGCAAGTCTCATAAAGCATTTCACCGATATGTTAACAGATCTAAGTTTTCTGAAAGCTCTTAGGAAAAAAAAATAATCATCTTTGAACTTAATTGTTATGCTGTTCAATCCTCTCTGCAGACAAGATATTCTGTAGCAAAATAAATACAAAGCTTGAATATCTGTGTAGATTCAAAAGTTTTAGGATAATATACTCACTTCTGCACCGGGAATAATTCAAAGTGGTTGGAAGACTAACAAATACTCTCTGAGTCTTAATTTCATTTAATGCACATATTTCTAAACCAAAATACCAAATGTAAAATACCAAAATCCATGCATAATATTATCAATTTTCCATTCTAAAGGAGGGAATATTTCACAGAACATGGTGGGATGTATGTTTTCCTCAACTGGCAGAAGTTAATTACACGTCACTTTTTAAATTACCCCTTCTGTTCATGAAGATCCTCGCAAATATAAGTGTACTTAAATTTATTTAATTTAATAAATTTAAATAAACAAGACATATAATGAAGTGAAATGTCAGAGATGTGACTTCTAGGAACATCAGTAAATGCGGGAATATCACGTCCTTAAATTCTTTACAATAATTGGCCTAAGGTTGCTGAAATATTGATTCTCTAAAGAAGTCCTACTACGATTTCCTTAAGTAAAGAGACACCTGACATATATTTTATTTAGTTTGGCAATCATGATTTAAAGGGAGGAAGAAGTTTATGATGCCACAGCATGTACAACACCAACAATGATCCTAGTTAAACCATAGACTTTGGGTGAAAACAGTGTCGATGCAGATCTCTCCACTGTAAGCGATGCACACGCCAGAGGGGACTGTCTGTAACAGGTGCCTGGGCATGTGTGAGGACAGGGGCTACATGGGAAAGCTCTGTACCTTCTTTTCAATTTTGCTGGGAACTGCTCCAAAAAAACCCCAGCCTTTAATTAAAACCAAAAGTTTTGATGGTAAAATGTCTATTAAGTTTCAGAAAGACAATACGAATGTCCTTTACTGATCACTTTTAACCCTAATCATGTTCCTGGGTCCGTGAGGAGGAGGGTGGGAAAAGGAAGAGATGACTCAGTGGTCTTTACCTTCACAATGGAGCAAAACTACAGAAGTGTCTTTTCTTTTTAAAACTTCCAGCGCTGGTTGGAAATTGTAGGTTTTGAAATTCATGCTTGTACCGTAGCCCACCCTGAAGGGGGCTGTACTGAACAGCAGTGTGCGTTCATGCATTTAGTATATTTTTGTTCAGCAAGAAAAGAGATCTTCCATCATTTGTAAGGTCAACTAAATTCTGATTACCACTCTACCTTAATCTACATATGATCTGAAGACAGGAAGTCTGAAAATTCCGACATCATTTACATCAGTTAGATTCAATAAAATTAAAATTAACCTAATGGTATATACTAGCAATTACCATTGTAAAAACTTGACTTCCTCTCTTACTCAGTCTGATCAGGCTTAACCAGAAAACAGTTAAGTAAAAATATGACGTGACGTGTATACTTTTAAAATCGGTTTAAAATAAGGCTGAAAGGAATCATTTCCAGTAACGATGACCCTGGGGAAGTTAAATATTTATGAGTTTGTGACTCAGTCCTTTTTTCTCTCTTTTATTTGCTGAGATCTGTGTTTTTCCTAGCTGTTTATTGACAAACCAAATGCCTCTTATCTTCTTTTCCTTTGAACAACTCCATCAAATCCTCCCTGGGCGGAGCCAACGGGGCAAGGCTCTGAGACAGTCTCCTGGCCATCTGTGGCTCCTTTACTCTTCCCACACTCAGAAAGCCCCGTGAGCTAGGCGTGAACCATTGAGTAAACCAGACATGGAGATAAGCACCCAACCTCGGACTGAGGGCAAACACCAACCCCCTCTCTAAATCTCCTCCTCCGTGTTCACTGGGCATTCCTCTGACCCTTTTTTAAAAAGTAGGAGCAAACTCAACCTGTAAAACTCCAAAGCGGAAGGCTTCCTTCCTTCCCATCTAGATTTTACCCTTGTCATGTCCACCAAAATGCTTCCAGTGAGTGGCTTTGAGAAACAGGCTAGTTTTAAAGTGAGAAAAAAAATTTCTCTCTTCAATCATTGAGGACGATTTTCAACAAACCACTACACCAGTAACAATCTGAAACACAGAAACTAGACAGCACTTCTTTAAACGTTTCTATTCTTTAGTTGCCTCATTAAAGAAGAAAACCAATGAACTTGAGGTTTTCTGCAGATTTTAAAAACATCATTAAACAAAAAAAAATCATTTTAAGTGATTCCTACACCCAAATCTGACATAAACTACAATTTAAGAGCCAAGTTCATTTATGCTATGGGCTTGTTAAGACAAAGGTCACCTTCGACAGCCCTGACAGTGACTGAGGGGTTGGGGAGAGGCGAGTTTCTTCCAAGTCTGTGGAAAGGGTGTATCTGGGTGGTTAGTATTTAGGATCAGAGTTCCGTTAGATGGTTAGTGCTGGAAGGACCTTTAAAGGCAATTAGCTTTAACCTCCCCATTTTACAGAAGAGAAGCTGACGAGTGGAGCTTGACATGGATCTCTTTCACAGCACCTGTGCACCTGGGACCCATGTCTTTGGCAAACTCTAACTTTGATCAAGTTGTTCCATATCTGGTTCTCAAGATAGTGAATCTCTTACTACACTATGGAGGGATTTAGATTACTTCATCTTAATTTCTGTCAGAGGCAGGTTCTGATGCTCTGAAAACCTGTTTTTGTTTCTGAATGTGGGCCATGTTTCAAGTCTAAAATCAACAGAGTTCTAGGAGGCTTTGCACCTCAGTAGTTGCTCAAATAACTGGTACCTAAAGAAGAAAGCTTCCTAATTATTATTAATTAATTATTATTAAATTTAAAAAATCTGTTGGTTTTTTTTTTTAAGATTTTATTTATTTATTTGACAGAGAGAGATCACAAGTAGGCAGAGAGACAGGCAGAGAAAGAGGGTGAAGCAGGCTCCCCCCAAGCAGAGAGCCCGATGCAGGACTTGATCCCAGGACCCTGAGACTATGACCCAAGCAGAAGGCAGAGGCTTAAACCACTGAGCCACTCAGGTGCTCCATTAATCTGTTTTTTTTTTTTTTCTAAATGAGTTAATCACACCTATAGCTAGGCATTATGTCCTATGACTTTAAAAAAAAAAAAGCAAAATACCAGCAATAATCATTTGGGAGTATTTGAACTGTGTGGGCAGAAAATTGACCGAATTACTCAACTCTTGACCCAGAATACTTTGTTCTAGACTCCAGTTGATCAAACAAATGAAAGTTTTGACACAGAAAGGCCCTGGCTGAAATGCTGAGTGAACACACATACCCTGCATTATATTCCATGTCATCTCTGTATGCAACCTCTCCGTCAAGAGTCATAATATAATCCCAACACTTCGCTCCCAGGGTAGCTCACTGCATGGTTTTTATTTACATTTGCCAATGGGAGATCCAATTAGCTGGAGGTTTTAACCTTATGGAATGTTCTACAGTGTTCAGAAACAAATTGACACACAGGCATATTTTCCCAGCCTCGCACATTTTTTACTTGACTGGGGAGGAAGGAAAATCATTTGAGTCAAAAATCTGATTGTAGTGACTGGTGAAAAAGAGGGGAAAGAAGAGAGGCTGATTCAGGGACCAGAGTATTAAAAACAAGGATCCTGCTCAGTTTTTACAACTCAGTTGGAAGCTGTCAGTTTGCATGAATCGAGCTACTTACCTGGATAGGTCTGCAAAGGCTGGCAATGCCACTCCCCAATGCCACGGCCATAGCAATAGCACTGGTACCTGACACCATGCACGTACTTCTCCCACGAGTCTCCAATTTGATAAAATGTTCGGGTTTCTGAATCCTGGCATTGGTCTAAAATGTATACAAAGTAAAAGAAGCGTCATCGAAGATGGAGAGCTACAAATTGAATTTCAGTGTGCTCCAGCACATGGGCAAAGGAGCATATGTCCTTAGTTTCAATGGGAACTTGCAGGTGTCCTCACAGATATATGTGGTTACAAAATATTTTGTTCCTGTCTTTTACCTTACAGGACAGCTAGCAGTAAATAAGTACCCACTGGAAGAAATGTTTAGTGTTCTAAAAAGATAGTAGTTCTAAATAAAAGTTTTATAATTTAGATTTCAGGATATCCTGACGTTCTGAATACCAATTTGAGAAAACTAACTTAGATATATTTTGCCAACATGAACGCAACTGACTTACCATTTGAATAGTAAGGACAAAATATCACTTTATATACCTCTTTAAATTTTGGAGGGCTTAGTTTTACATGTAAGTGGATGAACAACTAGATTTTCACTATGAATACTTGCTGAGCAGTTTCTGAAAAGACCTCTCAGGCCTCGGTCTCAGCTTTGATAATCTAAGGTCAAACAAACTCACCTGATTAGTTTGTTTTCTTAGTGAGCAACAGGTCTCTCTTAGTAAAGGAATATTAATGGGTTACCTTAAAGCTGGCCCACAGCTCTGTTAGGGCTCAACCTTCGCTATTTGCTTAGACCTATTATAAAGGGCAGCCAAGAAAAATAAAGTCTTTGGAAGGAGGTATTTCCTGGAGCGAGAATCTGCACAGTCAGCAAAAGAAGGTTCTCCTTCATAACATGGATTCTCTTTACGATCCAGAACCAAAAAACGGATTCTATTCCATTAAAATAAACCTGCATGTTACTAGATTCATAACTACAGATAACTACCAATATCAAGTTGATATACTGGGTCATGATTAGAGAAAAGATTTTACAAAGCTCTCAGCAACCCACTGATCAAAGTCTGAAGTCATGAACTAGCTCTCCTTATCTGAAACTTGTTAACTAGTCCCAGCATCCAAAACCATCTAGAGACACAAGGGCTAATTACCAACGGGATCACACTTCCATCTTCCCCGGCCCTGACCAAAGCAGGTACAATTCAGCATGTGTCCCTCTTCATGACGTTTGTGGAACGTGTCGTTCACGTTGTAAGTAATGTCGTCAACAATGCACTGATCTGTTTAGGAAACAGTGGGGAGGTGAAGAGCTTTTTTTAAGTTTCATGATGAAATTAAAAAATGTCATGCCTTTTTTTTTTTAAGATTTATTTATTTTAGAGGGAGAGAGAGAGAGCACGCACGCATGCACAAGTTGGGGGAGGGGCAGAGGGAGAGAGAGAGAATCTCAAGCAGACGCCACACTGAGTGTGGAGCCTGACGCGGGGCTTAAATTTACAACCCTGTGATCATGATCTGAGTTCAGATTAAGAGCGGGATGCTTAACCAACTAAGCCACCCAGGTGCCCTCAAAATACCATGCTATTCAAAGCATACAGTTGTTTCCACTAATTTATAATACCTCCCACTAAACTTACTATTCTACTAGCATAGAACGAACACTTTGTTAAAGCTTAGTCAGAAATACAATTTTTGGAAAAAATAACTCCTTCATAAACTCTTTCTTAAAACTTCAGTATCAGAGGTCAAAGTGCATACAGCTACAGAATGTGGTAAAATACCCGTCCTGTGGAAAGGCGATTTTTGAACAAATGCGTATTTCACTTTTGGAGAAGTTCTTGCTTTGTTGATAATGTCCGTCGGATCTCTGCTTGCTCTGAGAAATCAGGAAGGAGATCAAACGTACTTATGGAACACCCAACATGGCGTGCTGGTCTGATCTTTGGAATGGCAGGGGTAGGGAGATACTTGGATTTGGGAAATAAAATAACGTCTATGGCATTTGTGAAAGTAAAAAGAAAATTAGGGCAACTCTGTTCCTAACTCTCTGAGAGATCCTGAAAAAATTACTTTCCCCCTGAGGTCTCTCAGCTTCTTCATCTGGGAAGTGAAGAGTTAGTCTATATGTCTTTCTAGGGTTCCTTTCAGTTCGGCAACCTCATATGGAATTATTATTATTGGAGTGTGTTACTCATAAAGGGAGAACAAGTTCAGGCCAATGTCAACACACCAGTTACATAAACTATTTATTAGCTCAGAGTTCTACCTAAATCTTAGTTTTCAAGTCAAAGAAACAGAAGTACTAAAATGGCTTTAATAAATCATCATCCCTATATTATATACTAGGATCCAAAGGAAAAAAAAAATGCTCTGAGCAAAAGAAATAAGTTTCTGTCACCTTCCGTTTGAACCCACAAGGGTCTGATGTCAGAACGTCAGGGTCTCAGGGCACCTGGGTGGCCCAGTTCGTTAAGCATCTGCCTTCAGCTCAAGTCATGATCTTAGGGTCCTGGGATCGAGCCCTGCATCTTCTTCCTCTCCTTCTGCCCCTCCCTCAGTTTGTGCACGTACTCTCTCTCTCTCTCTCAAATAAATAAATAAAATCTTTTCAAAAAAACAGCAAAGTCTCTTTTCTTCAGAGAAATTATCCAATCTTTTCTAGACATGACTCCAATGGCCTAACGAAAAGCTAAAAGGATCAGATGATTGTGTTCCAGCCTTTGGAGTCATCTTCTCACCTCAATTTAAGTACTTACCTCCTAGGAATGCTTCTGAATTTTAGAATTGCTTCGCCAGCTTTTCTCCACTGGCTGCCGGACATGAGCAGCTCACCGTGCACAGGAGACTCATGGCATGGCAATGCCTACTTTCTCTCCTACTTTTGGTAAAGTAAAAGTTTTCCCCTACAAACTTGGTCCTCGCAAATGTTCTCATCAATGAGCTAGCATACCTCGGAGCTGGGAGTAGGCAACACAAGTCCATTCTCCACGACCATTCCCGACGCATGTGCACCTCATCATGTGACCCATGTCGTGCTGTTTGTCCCACTGATCTCCAATGCGATACATGACCCCTTCATTGGTTGTACAGATTTCCTCATGGGCTGTGTGGAAATGGATGGAGAAATGATCACAAGGTCTAAAAACATACACACTATTATCCGTCTAGCTTGGTTATCCTAAGAACTCTCACTTGGAAAGCAGTCTGGTGTGCCTCAAAGAAGTCTCAGTGCCGTTGTGGGCATGTATGTGTAGAGTTTTGAGTCCTAAAGAGAGCAAACCTAGTCCAAAGGTGAAGTATATTTTGGGGAATAATTGCAGGAAAGGTGGGGGCATGTTAAACCATGATAATACCTACACATGCACACAACAGGTCTGCATTTTTCTGGAAGACCGATGTTGACTACTGCCCCATAACTTTTTCTAGTTCTGCTTTACTTGATCCCAAAGGGAAACTATGTATTTGGGTACAGAATTACAAGTGAAAGCATGGTTTTCTTCTTAATCCAACAATCTCTTTGTTGAAAGAAATACAAGTGAGTATAATTAGTGTTCTTGGGTTTCATTGCCTTATACAGACACTTGATGACAGTGCAAGTGGGGTTCTACAAATAGGAGATCAAATGTAACCTGTGGGGTTCTTGAGACGTGAAAACAAAAGGTTTTGGTATTGGCTTCCCTTTCGCCATTCACAACAACTATATCCCTCTTGAAACCAGAAAAGATCCCATACTTGTCAGAAAACATAGCGTTTGGGCCATTTTGGTATTTCATAAGTGAGAGAATGTATTCCAGTTGAGCCACAGTTAGGTGTAAATATAGTAGGTCTTTGACTACAGCAGTTACACATGAAATGTGTTAAGATACGCAGCTGTGTGTTCCTTACAAATGACAAACCTGTGAAAAATGTGCATTTCCAGACGTCTTAAAAAGTATTTTTAATATATTTATATATTTTTGGATATGAAATTGTATCGAAAGGATTTTACAATTACATAAATAATTATATACTAAATATGTACTACATACAATATATATTATATATACTATACATATATAATATACATGCCATTTATGTAATAATGCATACACTTACACAGATATGTAACTATACCTCACGAAGTTTTGTGCCGTCTGAAAATTAAGACTGAATGGGCGAACTGAGAGTAAACGGGCCATTACTCTTCTTACTCCGTAAATGGGTGCCTACAGGGCTTCATCTTACCAGCCATGGGGCAGAATCCAAACTTCTGGTCAGCGTCGTAGTTGGGCGTGGTTCCACACCACTTCATGTTGTCCCTCCTGCCCTCAGAAGTACAGTCCGTGTAGTTGTGGTTGTTGTACAAGAAGGGGAAGTGGCACAAGGCACCATTGGAGTTCCCACCTCGAGTCTGAACCAAAACTGCCCGGAAGAGGACACAAATAGGAAGACGAATATTACAGCAGAGCACAGCGGGGCGCAGCAACAGGGAGGCTCCGAGCAAGCCAGGGTTCGGGAGCTAATTCACAGGGAATCCACCCCCCCGAATCAAGCATGCCTGATCACAGAGCCGCAGGCTGCCTTAGTGTATCCTCCTTCTACCTGCAAAATAGACTTAAATCCAGTTCCACTCTCATTTTCCCAGCCCAAAGAGAAAAGATCAAACGTTGCTGAGAATAAAACGGTTTTAACCAGAAGAGCAGCAGAGGCTCTGAGGCGTCCATCGTGTGTATTCTTGAGCCCTGTGGGGTCGCCTATGGATTTTAATGCACCGTATCTTTAATCACATCAGAATCCCAACTGTGTCAAAAAGAACTGAACTGGAGGGCTTTCCCTTGGGTGTCATTTCCCAGGAGGACTGGAGAACCCGGAAAGGTCTTCAGCAGCTAAGTTAGCTTCACATCTCTTGGGTCCAGATGGAACAAAAGCACTACTTCTTCGGCAGCCTCAAGATGAACGGCTGGAAGCCTGGCCAATGGAAATAGGAGAAATGGCTTTTTCTCACTGCTCTGTTTTCCCCTGAGGAGACTCACCGGTGTGGTCTGTGCAGAAGGAGTATTTCTGGTCTTGCTCGTAATTGGAGGTGGTGCTGCACCACAGGTGGCCGTCCTGTCGCCCTTCCGTGGTGCAGGAGTAGAACGTTCTGCCGTTGTAGGTGAACGGTAGGACGCACGGCTCCCCGTTGGAATTGCCACCGTAAGTCTGGGTGATGGCTACAAGCATAACCAAAAGGCTCTCGGTAAATAAGGCTACATTTATCTCCTGCCAGGAGCTGCTGCTTTCCAGCTTGAGACGGAGTGTGTGCCCTCAAGCTGCTAGTAGAGATCACCACCTAGTTAATGCCAGTCAAAACGTGTTACTCAGGAACCCTGACCTTGTCACCTAGAGGGATGCCTGAGTTCTTTTGCCCAATGACCTCTGTTGACACCTCTGCTGTCATACCTCAGTTTCCCCATGTGTAAAGGTATGTTAATACAGGTTCATTAAGAATCCCTCCAGTATACCTTAAGCAATATACCGACGACACTGTTGGTACCTTAATAATTAACACATGAGGTTCTTCTAGGGAAAAAGTCAAGTGTCCCATTTGTTCCTGTTATCCTTATTACCACGTTGTAGCCCAGAGAAAATGCATTAGGTTGTCGAGGGAAGTTTACACTGAGAAGCTCCAGAAATTGGTGATTTAAAGAGTCTAAAATACGGTTGATTTGCTATTCAGAAAGCAACCCTCTTGTAACAACATTTTAGACAAATAAAGATAATACACAGCAGCTGAATTCCCACGATAGGAAAGAAACTACATAGATTAAAAAGATTAGAAGAAAATATATGAAATGCCAACCCTGGTTGTTATCACAGGGTAGAAAGATTATAAGCTTTTCTGGTTTTAGTATTTCTCTCTTTCTGCCTTTCTTTCTTTTTTGGTAGATGAATGTATTACCTTTCAAAAATGAAGTAATAAGAAGTTATCAGTACTATTTTTTGAAAAGTCAATGCAGACCTGTCTCTTGGCAGCTGACTCCATTGCCCAGGCAAGTGCAAAGCATTTGCTTATTTCCTTGTGTCTTCAGCCACTGCATCCCCACAGAGTAAATCACACCACTGTCTGTGACACAGTGGCCGTACGGAGCAGGTTGGGGGTGAGGCTGGGGCTGGTAAATGGCTGTCCGGACATCTGTGAAGGGGCCAGATCCTAGGAGTGAGAAAGGACAGTCATAAACCTGGATAAGAGAAAACAAATAACCTCTTCTGGACTTGGGATCCTCAGGGTCCCACGCAGATCACTCTGAAATCCATGGTGTTACTGACCTGGAACTGGAAAGAAATGCCCCTCCCTTTCTGCATTAGCTTCTACACTCAGCCTAGGAAATAATCTGTAGGAGTCCACCAAATGGTCGCCATCTTCCAGCTCATCTGGAGCTATTGAGATTATATTTCTAAATCCCAGACATTATCCTGTCACTCAACAGAGCCAATGCCCTCAACAGTTCCTCACTCAGTCCAGGAAGCTCATGGTCCACTCCCTCATAATCTTCCACCTCTAAGCTCCTTCCACTTCCTTCTCTGCTCTATGCCTCATCTCCCCATTCCTTCATGTACCCTGCGCCGTCTTCATGCCTCTCCCTTCTCCTCACCCTTGCTCTCTTAGCAGCTCCCTTAAGTTCAATATCACTGAATATTTCTCTTCCCAATATTGTTTTTGAGAAGTGCCTACCACTCTGTATGAGACCCAGGGTCATCTGTTTAACTCCGAGCTCATCAGAGAATACCCCGGAATTCTCTAGAAGTTGCCCCTCCTTCCACGTTTTGTTTCTCCCCAGGATTATTTGGGAATTTGTGTGTTTCTAAAACGAATCAGTCCTCTTAACATAGCTTTTCTTTCAGAGTAAGACAATAGAATATGTTGATTTTTTTTCTTTAAGCTTTTGAAAATCTGTTCTTCCAAAGGCCAGGCCTGCAGAAGAAGAGTCAGAACTGACGCCAGGATAATGGGTAGACTGAATTCACCATCTACCTAAGTGTTGCTCAACACAAGAACCAAAGACACTTCACAGACAACAGGTCCCAAGGCCACACACATGGGGGAGATGGCATTTGTATTAATATACTCCACTGAAGGGGCACCTGGGTGGCTCAGTGGTTTGGGCCTCTGCCTTCGGCTCAGGTCATGATCCCAGGGTCCTGGGATCGAGTCCCCCATCCGGCTCTCTGCTTGGCGGGGAGCCTGCTTCCTTCTCTCTCTCTCTGCCTGCCCCTCTGCCTACTTGTGATCTCTCTGTCTGTCAAATAAATAAAAATCTTAAAAAAAAAATCTACTTTAAAATATACTCCACTGAAGAGGTATAATGCAAGGGAACGTAAAGATCCTACAGGAGGACGTTCCTTTTTTTTTTTTTAATCCCAGTGTTTATCAAACTTTTTGAATAACAGAAACTTTTCTGTACACTATTCATAATATTAATAGAAATAGACAACATTTATTGAATCTTTACCCCGTCAAACCTGAACTACCCTCTTAAACTATTTCAGGAGATTGATAGTTGTATTTGTTTCTTTCTTTGGCAGTAATTTCATGGCAGTAATTTCACTGATAATAATCGAGTAACTCAAAGAGACTATCAAATGTAATCTTGTTCGCCTTCGGAAGTGCTCAGAACAAGATGAAAACTCATCAAAAGGAGAAAAATCTAAATAAATAATTAATATTTTTAGTTAAATGACTGACTGATAAAGCACTAAGCAACAATGCTAGTACGTTATGTAGTGAAAACCTGATGAGAACATATTAGGAATGGTAACAAGTACACACCCTCGATTGTCGTATTTCTGTCTTCAGACTCTTAGAAAACAAGCTACAATGCAAAGATCTTATTCTTGCACTAGAAGTAATAAAAACTTCTTTTTTTGTTTTAAATGCTGAGACATTGTGTCATTCATTCTCATCTCTAGGCCTCCTCTGAATTTCTCAAATTGTGAATGCCAATACATGAAGAAAATGATTGTGCATTATTTTATGGAATGCAACAAAGTCTGCTGGAGCATGGAAACCACACATAAAGGATTGTTTCCGCTGCAAAGAGAGCTGAATGTCAGGACAAGGAAATATATCCCATTTTGAAAAAGAACAAATGTACTTTTTTCCCTTGTCCTAGCAGAGGAATCATGTAGTCATGTAACTCATCATAACTCCTTCATTTCCATTAAAATCCCCTTTAGTTATTAAAAATGTATCTGCATGGGAATGTGTATTTTTATACACATAGGTTTTAAAATATTAGCATTTCCTTAAAGGTCTGTTTACTCTGTTGGGGCTAAAACTGCTTCCACCCTCCCAAGACGTTTTTCTAATTTTTATTTAAATTTAAAAACTGATACTAAACAAAGTCTTAACTAACAACCAACAATCTGTAAATGAACTCAGATGATTAGAAGAAACCCAGCAACTCATCCTCAAAGGGCAGGTCAAAGGAAAGATGGATTCACAGAAAAACGTTTTGGAATGACTTCCCATTTCCAGCCCTACTAGCTCTGCGCCTCACCGGTGGATGTCGTCTGCACAGACGCGTGGCGTTCGCACTTCCACTCCCCTCGGCCGTTGCCCGTGCAGATGCACTGGAGAAGGTTCCCCCGATTATCCTTCTTGCTCCACGTATCTCCAATTCGGTAGGATGTCCTGGTGTCCTGGTCATTGCATCGGTCTGTTTCAGAAAGGAAACATTTAAATATGCAAATCAGGTCAAGCGGGCGTTGGGGAGTTGGGATAGGCACCAGGGTTGATCCAAAAAGAAGAAGGTCATGGTTTAAAGTTTGGTGAGCTATACTTTGGTGATACGTTTATACGGGGCTTGGTGTCACAGGATTCCATTTGTTCCCGCAGAAAGAGAGAGGTGTGATTTTGTTTGATTTAGTCTTGTTTCACTTCTCTGTTTGCCATAATACTTTTTCGTCATCTTTCAGTTGTTAATTTAAAAAAAAAAATTGTTTTCACATTGGTTCTTTGATCAAATTCATTCTTTGGCTTTCTATTTTTCCCTCTCTTTCCTTCCCAGGCTCTCCCGATTTCTCTTGGTAATTACTGCATATGACTGTCCTTTCAACAGGAGTCCCTCCTTAGAAAATAAGAAACAATAGAGGCAATTGGGTTTCAAAAGGTCTCCCCCAATTCCCTAAAGAAGCTATGAAAAGATAACAGCATCTCTTTCTTCATTTCCTATGTAAGAAAATTCAGGAGACTACCACTTCTTTGACTAAAATGTTCTCTTCTCTCCTTTCTCAACACATACCTACTTAAAATCACCCATAAAATGGTTTCTTTTGAATTGCTCAGTGGAATGGAAAAAACGAAACTGCCATCATTCTATGTGTTCAATTATCTGGCAAATAGATTGTTTCAGTCATAATCCAGTTTTGCCCATATGCTACAGTGAGAGAAGGGAGGATCTGATTTGTGTATGAATCAGAAAGTCACTGCCCTGGATGAGAGAAAATAATTAGACGGTTGAAGTAAGTCTACACAAATACACACCCACATTGATCTATCACCAGAAGGGAGGTCTGGATGAAGATATTATGGCTGCTTATAGCTTTTCCCCAAATCCCTAACTAAAAGGATGGTCTTCACTGAACCTCCATAGCACATTTTCAGTATTTGTCTTGAAGGCCTTAATACTAGACCTTGTAGGAGATGAATACGTCTAAGCCTTTCTCATCTCCCTGACCAGCTTACTAAGTGCTCTTTGGAGGCTGGGCTAATGTCCAGTTCAGTTTTGTGGTCCTATACAGTCTTGTACACAGTGGGGACTTACAAAATTTCATGGAATGAATGACTTTGCTTTGAGGAACTTTTCTCAAACTTGTTATTAGAAGAGCTTTGAATAATAGATGAGGGTTTGAGTCATTGCCACCAAGGTCTTGAAAGTCTGACGATCATAATATCATTTTAAATGCCAAAGATCTAATGAACCAGCAAGTTTCTGGGAAAGACTCTCTCAGAATTATTATCACTTTCTGTGAAAGACTTACTTTTTTTATTAGCAAAGAACTCAAATTTGGATGATGAACCTTTTAAGATGGTTAAATACTTTAAACTCAATAAAGAAAATAGGTTCAATGTATTTAGATTTGATTTAGGATTTATTTATAACACCAATTGTTCATGGCTGTTTTGCTTCAATAAATTCTATAGTTGCTATTGGTTTGAAAGTTCAAAAAAGGAGCCTTGGGTCCCCAAAGCAACATGGGCCTAGAGGCAGACTTGGAAGGAACAGAAGAGGTACCAGAGGGGCGCCTGGGTGGCTCAGTGGATTAAGCCGCTGCCTTCGGCTCGGGTCATGATCTCAGGGTCCTGGGATCGAGCCCCGCATCGGGCTCTCTGCTCTGCAGGGAGCCTGCTTCCCTTCCTCTCTCTCTGCCTGCCTCTCTGCCTACTTGTGCTCTCTCTGTCAAATGAATAAATAAAATCTTAAAAAAAAAAAAAAAGAAGAAGAGGTACCAGAAGCCAGCTTCTTTATGGCACTAATAAGCCTATATCGGAGCTTTGGGTAAGAGACACCGTCTTTAACCCCAGGTAGACACATAGTTTTAACCTGTAAGTACTTTTTATCAGTTTTGTCGATGAATATGCCTTATTTAAATTTCAAACACAGAAGGAGACCTAAGACTTCAGAGCTTGGCTCCATTCTATGTCAATAGTATCGACATGCCCAAAGAGGTCTTTGCATGTTATTTTAATGATTTCTTTGCTCTTAATACTTGGAAAAGAGCTCAGTGATACTTTAGATCAAACTTTTGCAACTTATCTTCAGGTCCACAGCACATCCGGCCTTTGAATGAATATTTGGGTTCTTTCTTAGCAGCTGATAGCCAAAGACCTTATTAAAGGTCTTTACTTTGAAGAAGCAGAATAAATTGATTGTGGATTTTTCTCGACATCCAAATGTTACCAAAACCTGCTGGTGTATCAGGTGTGTGCTAAGTGATACCACATTACAAGTCTCTCTAGTAATCCACAACACAATACCTGGCCTCATCTTGAGCATAAAGAGCTAAAACATACTTCTAGAAGTACAGGTGATACGACCACTGCCTTCTCCCAGACAAGTACAATCCACCATCATCCAGCCTTGATACGGCTTTTCCCAGGTCTCTCCAACGACGTAGGACGTCCCAGCAGCATGATCAAAACATTTTTCAGCTGTAGGGAAATTTGGATGAAAAACAGGGGGAAAAAAAAAGAGTTATTTTGAATTGTACAGCCTCCTTGTAATTTAAAGTGTATCGTGTAAGCAAAAATCCAGCTGCATTTTTTTTAAGTGGTACTCTGTTCAAAAAGAAAGGCACGCCCTGTAACTAAGCACACAGTAAGTAACCAAAGTGAAAGAAAGATCAAGCCAAGCTGGCAGGCAGAATTCCTGCTCTCCTAATAAGTACATGGACTGGGTACATTCAGCTAGGACCACTGTTCACACCATTACTGGGGTGCAAACGATGTATGCATGTGTTCGTCTGTGGGAGACCGGGGGCGCACCATTCTAATCTTAATTATAAATGCGTAAAAAAAGAGACAAAGCTGTCGAAACTTTGATTTCTGGAAAAACAGCCACAACATAAAGCAAAATAAAAGCCTTTGAATTCATGAACAAGAAGTAAACACAGTAAAAGTTATAGGCAGAAACTCAGATTTGTATTCATAGAATTCAACTGAAGACTGAGGTTAAAGCAGCTCAAAAATTTTCATTGTGGGGGCGCCTGGGTGGCTCAGTGGGTTAAAGCCTCTGCCTTCAGCTCAGGTCATGACCCCAGGGTGCTGGGATTGAGCCCCGCATTGGGCTCTCTGCTCCACGGGGAGCCTGCTTCCTCCTCTCTCTCTGCCTAGTTGTGATTTCTCTCTGTCAAATAAATAAAATATTAAAAAAAAAAAAATTTTCATTGTGAAGAAAAAATCCCTAAGGTGTGACAGAGGGCACATAGCATTGTTTCGGTCCAGCATGTTCCAAGAAAGAAATATGTCAAAAACACCACTGTGGGCTCCTAGGTGGCTCAGTCGATTAAGCATCTGCCTTGAGCTCAGATCATGATCCCAGGGTCCTGGGATCGCGTTGGTGGTATAGTGGTGAGCATAGCTGCCTTCCAGGGTCCTGGGATCAAGTCCTGCAACAGGCTTCCTGCTCAGTGGGGCGTCTGCCTCTCCCTCTGCCCTTCCTCCCAACACCAGTGCTCACATACACACTCTCTCTCAAATATATATATATATATATATATATATATATATATATATATTTTAAAGCACCATTGTTTTTTCTTTCAAATAATTTACATCTTGACCAAGGGGAAATCAGATATCAGACAGAAGAAATGACTTTTTCCTAAATCTTTCAATTCTATCTTGTGCTTTTGAAACAAAATTAAGACTTCCATCAATGCTTAGTACTTTCTGATCTGATTCCTTCAGGACTTCAGGACTACGAAGAATCCTAATCCTTCAGGATTATAAACTATTTCGGTATTTGAAAATTTCCATTTCATTCTTTTTTGAGTTGGAACTCGGATCTTGTGGCCACGCGGCTTTGGGTTGACCCAGCACTGTGACTGTGCCTCCCCACCTCTCACTCGTCTCTCAGAGACACACACCTACGGGCTTGCAGGTCCATTCTCCCTTCCCGTTGCCAAGACACACACACTCCAGCATGTAACCACCGGTCTCATGCGGTCTCCTCCAGGTGTCCCCGATCTTGTAGGACTGACCCCCTTCGTGGCAACGGTCTGTTCAAGACAAAAAGCAAATGTTAGAGACAGAGACAGAGAATATTTAAAAAAAAAAAAGGAAGAAAGAAAAGAAAAGAAAAGGTCTCATGTTTCACCCACGTACTAAGCAGGTACTTGGGTTAGACAAAGTGAGCACACAGAGGACAGCCTTCCCATCAGAGGCAGGGGAAAAGTTAATAGGCTGGTCATTTTGGGTCATTCAATTAAATGTCTTGTTTAAGCACGATGGGAAATCACACAGAAAACTGAATGGCAAAGCCAGAGGTCATAAATCCTGGTTCCTCAGAGAGATCACAGGAAATTGGGTCCTAAAGCAGCAGAAAGGAAAGGCTGGCAGGCATCCCCTCTCCACAGTCACAGCAGGTTGAGCCTGACTGAATGAAAAGGCTGCCTCACATCGGGCATAGCTTTCCAGCCTTCTGGGGTGGGACAGCCCATATTTTACCAGAGGTTAAAAATGTCGTATTGGTGGAAATCAAACAGATGCTCACCTCTCAGGTAAGGAGATCTGGGTACTCTTCTAAGCTGTTTAACACAGTGGCACATCCAAAGGCTGAATGCCCATGAGACTACAAACACTATGGACCACGGACTCTTCAGACTGCCAACACATTTGAATAAACCCTAACGTTAAATATGGGAAAAGCTGATTGGGTCTGTTCACAAGGGACTGCTTTGTTCTTTTGGACAGAAGCCTTTCAAGTAACTTACACTTAAAGGGTGGATTAAACAAATGAAATGCTTTGTTCATAGAGTCCATTGGTAATCCAGTGAATCACAGTGGAAAGTTGCCTTGACTAAACTAGAATTGATAAGAGTCAGCACAGTGCCCAAAGGTCCTTGGAAACCCTAGTAGGCTAATCATTCTATATTTCCCCTGAGGACAGAGAGATTAGCTTCCTGGGTAAAAACTATAGGTTTCAAACAAACCAGACTGTATCCATGAGATGGCAACAGGTCTCTCACTCACAGGCAAGAGCCGACCACGCAATGGCTAATTCACTCTTCCAGACTATCTTCCTAATCACTGCACATAATCATTTAATCAGTCTGGCTTGATTATAAATAATGTAACATAAATATAAATTTATATTACATATAAAACGAGATAATATGTAACGGACAACTCCTCTGAGCATTTCTTACTGAAATGGAACTCAAGAGATCCATTGGTACTCCTAACTCCACACAGACTGCTTCCCCCTGTGCACAGAACCATCTTCCAGAAGCACAGGGACCAGCTGGGTGACCACAAAAGAGCAACTGGTCCCCTGGGCGTAAACCAGTCATGCATAACAGAAAGTGACGGCAAAGGCGATGGAGAAATTCACATATATGCTATCTTAGCATCAGCTCACAGAATGGCTTTCTTACTTGCAATGGTGCAGCTTATTCGCCCTCTCCCGGCTCCAATACAGGTACAGTCCCAGATCATGGAGTCCTTAGGTCGCTCGTAAGTGTCCCCCACTCGGTAGGTGTTCCCCGTGTACTTGTCAAAGCAAGTCTCTTCAGCTGAGGAGACAAGCAAAGTCCATGTGAGCCTCAAGGATGTAAAAGCTTTTATATCCCGTTAGTCCCTTCCAAAGGAACACTCACAGTCTTCCCTTCTGGGCAGCATGGTACAACCAAGTATGTAACTAACTTAAACGGGAGATCTGGATTCTACCCCAGGCTTTAACAAAGCTCAGCTTTCGAATTTTGACCAGTTCTCCACTTTTTGGTAAGTGAACTTCTATTGTAAAGGATTCTCAGGCCCTTAGGAAAAAGCCAAATTAAATCCTACTTTAGGACTGGCTAGACTGCGAAGGAAGGTTTCAGATTCTGATCTCTGACTCAGATGGTCAAACCAAGGTCCACATGAAAAGCAAACAATTTGAAGAGCCCCACCGCCCACCAGGCACTGTCATTTCTTAATGCTACTATTTCCATTCTAGCCTCATCAGGGCTGTAATTACAAGAGAAACAGAACAATGGTCCTAAAAGAATGGGCACTTTGAACTAAGTGGCTAGTGGTTTTCTTTGCAGCTGACAAATCATTTCACAGTTTAGTGCCCAAAGAGTTTTCCTGGCCCATAATCTTCCAGTTTAAGATCTGTAACTCCTTTCTAATAAATTAAAATTTTATAAGCAATTTTTTTGGAGGGAGAACACAAAATTTTCCCTTTTCTCATCAATGGCTTTGGGACAATAAAACAAAAAGAAGACTCTGGGAACTACTTGGGACACACTGGTTCTTCTGTTTTAACAGTAGAAGTAACATGCGGAAGGCGAACAGAAGAACTTATTAACAGTGTTTAAAGAGGAAACGACAGATAATTCTATTGGAAAAATTTATGACCAATGCTAAGTTTAATTATCAGGCACCAGTTCTCCATATATTCAAAGATACTAACTGCCTGGCTCCCACCACTTACGTTCAGGTTTGCTCTCGCAGTTAAAGCCTCGGCTCCCTCCGTAACAGGTACAAACCAAGGCATTTCCCAGGTAGGTCCGCTCCCACTGTTGGTTTATCTGATAGTGTTTCCCATTGTCGTAACAACCAGCTATAAAGGATTGAAGAAAAAAGTAATTACATCTGCATCTCCTTTTTCCAAAGTATGGAATTTTCATGCACAACTAAACCGATGAGACTAAGCAACAAACCTAGAAAAATAACTTAATCATGAAAACATCAGAAATAAAAACAGTATTCCACGAAAATATATAGAAATTAGCTATCTAGAGTTAACCATAATTTGTACACATAGATATTTAGGTATTCCTTTTTTTTCCTTTTAACTGATGTCATTTCCATCTGGCCAGGGGTCTACATCAAACAGAAACATTTTGAAAAGGAGATACCTGGATTACTTTTTAAAATATGCAAGAACCTTCAATGCTTGGGGGGGTGGATAAATCAAAATGGACTTTAAGCAGTTTCCTTTAGCCAAGGCTAAGGGAGGGTGTGTCTTTGCAAAACTAGAAGAGGAATTCCAATCTCTGTTCTTGGAGAAGTATCCTGAAGAGCCCCAAGGCACTGTTAACCAATTACATCTCTTCAAGTTAGTTAGGAACCACGTAGCTATGGAGCCACCCTCCTCCCACCCCCATAATATATATATATATATTAACCAATCATTTAGTAACAAAGAAAATCCGAGACTTAAGAGCCGCACTAATCTCAAATGGAAAGTTTGAAGGCATACATCACTTCCCTCTTTAAAGTAAGCTTGGATGAATGCATAGGAGGACGACTTGAATAAGCGGAGTTGACAAGAGCGCTGCGGGACATTGCAAAACCCCTGTCCTCCCATGCTTGCGTTTATTCTAAGGTCCTCGAAACTAGCCTGCTCAGCCAGGAGCCTTTTGTGTCCTGAGCGCGTTGCTCTCATTAAGGCGTGCACACACGCCGCACACGCGCGCGCTCAAAACTTCAGCCCAACTTTGGCTGGCCTCAGGTCCCATCCCCGCGATAGCCTGTTTCAAGCCCGCGGTCAGTACTCACGCTTGCTCTGGCTGACAGCCACTGGGCTCTGGGGCTGAACGATTTGCTGAGCCTGCCTCTTGCTCTTCGAGGCTCCGGTGGAGGGCACCGCTGTCCCCAGGGACAGGACGGCCAGCAGCAGCAGCTGGGGCCCCGGACCCCTGAGCATCTTGAGACGGTGCGGGGAGAGACACCCTCACCAGAAGGCAAGCTGCCACCAAGTTTGGTTCCCTTTGCAACCTGCGGGAAGACTCGAGTTGATGCCCCCCAGAAAGCAGGGGCCAGGGGACGGCTAGAGAGACAGAGGGGAGGAAGAGGACAAGGGAAGTTGTGGCTGCCGGTCCCCTCTCCCGCGCTCGCGCCTGGGGCTCCCTCTCTTCCCCCTGCAGAGCGCAGCCGGCGCGGGCGGCACGGCCCCGAGCGCCGGGGTTTATATGGGACGGTCCCCTCCCGCCCCCCGCGAGGCCCTGGGCGCCGCTGAGGAGGGACGGCCCGGCTCCCCCCACCCTCGGGCCGCCGCCGACCGCGCGCGGATTGGCCCGGACTCCGGGTGACGTCAGGGGGACTGTGGGTTCGCCGCGAACAAAAGAGATGCTGATCGCCCGCCAGGATTGGGGCTGCAGAACTTTTTTTCGGTTTCCTTTGCGGTCGTCAAACTTTCTTGGGGCTGAGGGGGAGGGATGGGAAGCGGTTGGAAAGGGGTAGACTGGGAGGAAAGGGAGGGGTTGGAGTTGTGCGAGGCGAAGGGGTTTGCAAGACCCCCCCCGCCCCGGTTTTCCTTTCCTTTCCTTTTTTACTGGGGGCTAGGGCAGTTGAGGAATTGCGTCACCTCTGGAAAAAAAAAAAAAAGTCTGCTCACTGGAGTGTTTTTGAGGGGGGAGGAAAAACCATAAAGTAGCCACCACCTTGCAGCTGTAGGAATGTAGACTTCGCAGTCCCAGGGCGGGGCTGGCTCTCCTCCTGCTCCCTTTCTTTGGTCTTAATGTGCACTGGCTTGGGGACTCACTTTCCGTGCCTTCACAGCTTCCCGTTCCAGACCTCTCCCCTTCTGAACACTGTACCTCCCGGCTCTGAGGAAGGGCTAGTTGGGGAACAGGGAGGAAAGCGGTTTTTTTTCATGAGCTTCTACTAAGTCTCTTTAATGAGCTTCTACTAAGTTCTGCGGGGGTGCTTGGAGGATCTGGGGGAAATTCAAAAAACAGGTTTTCTTTTTGGAAGGACAAAGCAGCAGTTTGCTTTCTAAAGCGTGCGGGAGACTGTCCTCGGGATGGGGTGCCTGTTCCCACTCAAAGCGCAATCAGTCGTGGACGATCTGAAACTTGGAAAGTTGGCCCGGCCGTAGAGAGAGAAAGGTCTTCATGTCGTTGCCCATGGTCACCATTCCCGTGACACACAAAGCAGAGATCTTGTTGACTCACTAAAAGCTAAGAAAAGACCATTTAGAGCCTTCCTTCCCATAGTCCCTTACTTGCTTTTATGTGGCGTTTTCATTTGGTAGACATCAGTTTCATCACAATGCCCTTCCCCCAGCCCCTGCTGCCAGTTTTTTTTTTTTAATACTTTAATTGTTTTGTATTCCAAGAATGTGGAAAGTTCCCATTTAAGGTTTCTCCCTCTTTCCCTCTAAATGAGGGGGTTGAAAGGGAATCTGAGCAGACTCAGAACATTTAGCAACTCATCACATCAGTCTGTTTTCAGACAGACACAAGTCACACTTTAAAAGATCTTCAAGACGAGGACTCCACAATTTTCTTCCGCGACTCCCACGAGACCCCAACTCAAAGCTCTGCCTTCCAGTTATGTTAGTGGTACAGACCTCTTGTTTCTTTTGAGAACCTATGAAAGCTGCTGGCAAAATGTTTATTTCTGCATGTACTTGTTTTCTCCAGAAGTTCCACCTCCAGTAACCGCCACAGGGTAAAGAACTCTATGGTCTACAAAATGCTCAACACATCAAAGACACAAAATAACATTTGTTTTTATCAATGCACGGATTAAAAAAAAACCCACAGCAAATATAAGTTTCTTACAAATAGTATAAAATAACTTCATGAGTAATCTTTGTGACCAACATTTCAAGTTGAGAGAGTGCCATGGATTTCCCCAAATTTAGAGTCCTGTCTGGGTTAGAGTTTTTTTTTCCTTTTTTTTTTAATTAAAAAAAAAAATTTCTCATCATCATTTGACAAAGCACCTTTCTTTTTCAAATATAAAAGGGCCCCTTGTAAAATTCCTAGTAAATTTCTGGGAAGCCAGAGGGAAGGATACCTGGAAATCAGGATGTAAGCAAGATAAACCTGAAGCTAAAGCCTTCTTAAAATACATATTCTAGGGGGAAGGAAATAAGTGGTTAGAAAAATATTTTGTCAACAAAAAGCATGATAGTTTGATATATTTACTGTACTCAAAATATATTAGAATAATATACATATGAAAGCTTGGAGGAAAAAGGACCACCTTACATTTCAGAAGAAACTTTTCTATTTCAAACCTGTTGAAAAATAATTTAAGGAAACAGCATTTCTCTTATAAATTATAAGCAAAAATATAAAAACATTTGACTGAGCTTTATAGGACTGTGTGGAAGTTTATCCTTTTTCTTGAAATTTTTTGTTTCTATATTTCTTAAATTTTGCAGACAGAGACATTTCCTTAGTTAAGGTAACAAGGCTTACTTTGGTATTCTTTCATTATCAAAATCCCTGGTAACTATGTAAGTCTATTATCCCTACCTGGAGAGATAACTAAATATTGAATACCCCACTGACTTCAAATTCAGCTGATACGCCTGGGGTTCAAGACGCCCTTGCATTTCTTGGGGTGCCTGGGTGGCTCAGTGGGTTAAAGCCTCTGCCTTTGGCTCAGGTCATGATCTCAGGGTCCTGGGATTGAGCCCCGCATCCCACCCTCTGCTCAATGGGGAGCCTGCTTCCCCCCTCTCTTTGCCTGCCTCTCTGTCTACTTGTGATTTCTCTCTCTGTCAAAATAAATAAATAAAATCTTAAAAACAAACAAACAAAAAGACTCCCTTGCATTTCTTAAGAATGCTAGAGACTATTTTGACAGGTGAGCTCTTTAGTAAGTAGTCTTCTTCTACTTATGCATTATGTCCTGGAGTCAGTTTCTTTTTCTCCTCTTGGTTTGGAGAGGGAAGTGGGACAAAAGAGACAGAAAGTAAATTCATAGGTGTCTGGGGCTTGAGGTGGGCCCAGGAATTAACTGTAAATGGGCACAAGAAATCTTCCTGGAGTGATGAAAATAAATGTTCTAAAACTAGATTATGATGGTCGTGCACAACTTGGTAAAGTTACTAAAAATCTTTCTAGTGGGGTTGTACACTTCAAATGGGTGAAATTTTATGGTATGTAACTTATACGTCGACCAAGTGTGCGTTTTAAAAAATTGATTAAAAAGTAGTATTTCTTCATTCTTTTTATTTGTACCTCTTCTGATTTTGTTTCAAAGACACACTGCCAAGAGGCTGCAGCGCACACAAAGCAACTTCATTTCTTCTCTTTTTTAAGAGCAAGTTTACCTTTAATAAGTAGTGGATTCTTTCCTCTACACCTGAAACTCCTTATGAAACCCAGTATTTGTGTGATAACATGTGTTTTGAGACTGAACAAATCCTCACTTAGACCTATGTCTTGTTTCTCCATGGAAATGCCATGGTGATAGGATTTCCCTAGAATTTAGAAGAACTTAAAATTTCAGTATTGCAAAGGTGCACGTGTATTTGTGTGTGTTGAGGGGGGTGGAGTTGTTCTCTGGATGTTTTGTTAATAGAGGAGGTTATTGAGGATTATGAGCAATTATGGAAATCTGAACTGAATAGACTTCATTAGTTGCAAGGTTATGGTGAAGCACAAAAAGAATTTCCCAGACCTAGTCATTTAACAAGGATTGAAATTAAAACAATTTAAGGAATAAATTTTAAAAGGCAATTTTTCTGCAAGTAAAAATGATTTTCTTTTCTGAGTAACACACACATTGTAGACAATATTCTTCCTAATCAAAACCCTTGCCTATTGGGGAAAAAAAAAAAAATCTTACCTCTGAGAAGAAATAACTCCTTGACCCAAAGTTTACTTAAAAGGAAGGCAGGCTGTTTTTTCTGAAAACCTTCGGCTTTTATCCTGTTCTTAATCTCTTTGGGTCTGGTTAGAAGGGAGGCCTTGACTAGTGACCTTTGGAACGTTCCGCCTTCAGAGCCCGTAGTGTCTTTTTCTATCTCATGGCTTTCTATGGGAAGGCTGGATGGAGATAAATTGCATTAGTTTTGTTTCTTATCTTGATTGTATTTTTTCAGCAAGAAATCCTTCCCATCTTCTTCCCTTGAAAATGGCCAAGCTTGCAAAACTGCTACTCATTAAACACAGGTGTGAGAAGGAAAAGTAAACTGCCCCATGGGCAGCCCTCCTGGGTAGAATGTCTGAGTAGTTTGTCTGCAATTGACAGGGCGCCTACAACCAGGGGAAATACCTGATAAGGGCTTTAATTTGTACCTTGAAAGCTAGCCAGTTTCTACATAATAAGCATTTTGTTTATATTTTAAGTTACTTTGTTATTTAATCAGCACTTTTAAAAGCCTTCATCTATGCCCTTTGCTTTTTAACAGGAGGACTCTTTTCTCATTAGAGAAACTCCCAAAAGGCTTTGCAAAGGAGTCTAATTCATCCAGTAAAATGGAGCTAACTAACCCCTGTGCAACTGTAACATTTCACTGAAACTAGGATAGAGAACATTTCAGCTTCCCAAGACCTGTTACCAAGACAGGTGACAGTTTCTGGGAAAATTTTTATTTTTGTAGATTGCTCCTTTTTCCAGTTTTGTTTTAGTTTGGTGGCTTTAAAGTTTGTGGGATTTTTTTTTCCTTCAAGATTTTATTTATTTATTTGAGAGGGAGAGAGAGAGGGAGGAAGCAAGAGCAGAAGAGCAGGGTGAGGGAGAGGCAGACTCCCCACTGAGCAGGGAGCCCAATTCTGGCTGGATCCCAGGACATCAGGATCATAACCTGAGCCTAAGGCACTGTCTTAACAGACTGAGCCACCCAGTCGCCCCTAAAGCTTTGTTTTGAAAGGCTGAATTTTTTTTTTTTAAGATTTATTTATTATTTGACAGGCAGAGATTACAAGTAGGCAGAGAGGCAGGCAGAGAGAGGAGGAAGCAGGCTCCCTGCTGAGCAGGGAGCCGGATGCGGAGCTCAATCCCAGGACCCTGGGACCATGACTTGAGCCGAAGGCAGAGGCTTTAACCCACTGAGTTACGCAGGCGCCCCTGAAATTTTTTTTTACTAAATTAAAATATTTTTCAAACACTTGAAGGATTTCCACTATTTAAATTATTTTCTAACCTCATACATTCATATACTTTCAGTATCTCATATGCAGCTAATCAGAAATGTTGTCAGATATTTAAAAATAACTGTACACATTACTTCTGAAATAAACTTGCAAGCTAACAACAGAATACTATGATAGTCAATTAATGTTCTTTCTATGACTTTTTTTTATTGCTTAATTAGTTATATACATAAAGAGATGCAACTGAATTATGAAAGTGAAAGTATAAATATATTTCTAAATCTATCTGAATCATTTTCTAGATAAATTTAAGATACTCTCGGGGCGCCTGGGTGGCTCAGTGGGTTAAGCCGCTGCCTTCGGCTCAGGTCATGATCTCGGGGTCGTAGGATCGAGTCCCGCATCGGGCTCTCTGCTCAGCAGGGAGCCTGCTTCCCTCTCTCTCTCTCTCTCTGCCTGCCTCTCTGTCTACTTGTGATCTCTCTCTGTCAAATAAATAAATAAAAAAAATAAAAACTTAAGATACTCTCTCATTAACTATAAAAATTTTATTGAGATACAATAAATATTTAAAATCATTACTACATTGGGCCACCTGGCTGGCTCAGTCAGAAGAGTGTATGATTCTTGATTTCAGGGTTGTGAGTTCAAGACTCACGTTGGCTATAGAGATTACTTAAAAGTAAAATCTTAAAAAAAAGAAAATTCTAAAATTATCCTGTGTCAAACATGGAAAACAAAGGCAAGCTGAAGTGCCTGCATCAGGTCATAAAGATTCTAGCACCTGAAGAGAAATATGTTTAATTAGCTAGGTTTCATTAAGCACTTACTTTGAGCCAGACCCTGTACTAAGTGGTTTTTGTATGCGGTTTTTTAGGGTGTTGTTTTTTTTTTTTTCCATTTAACCATCAATAACCCTCTGAGGTAAATACTGTCCTCCACTCACTCACTCTTACACACAAGGGTCTGAGGCTTAGAGTGATATGTTCTGCATCTCCAGCCTTGTTGAAATTGTGGTATCACTGAATGATCCCCTTCTGGAACAAAGGTATGGGTCAAGCAAGTGGCTCAAGAATTGAGTGGATGATTTCTTCAGCATGACAGTCATTTCTTCAGAAGATGTCTCACACAATGCTCTTCCCTGATACGTCACCTGTGGCATCCAGAGGCATTCTTTCATGAACCGATTTCCTTCAAACAGTCTGATTATGTTTTGATATTCCAGATAGCACATGGAGGACCATTACCTCAGACGCCACTGGACTCCAAGCACGGTGGGATGGAAGCTCTGTCGTGTTTAATGTGTGCCCAGCACAGAGCATAAGGCATCGTAGGGTAACTACTTGGCACGTATGAATGAAAGGAGAGGAGGGACAGATGAGAAGGGCTCCTGCATTCACATTTAGGGATTATTTATCCAGCCGGTCACATTACGAAGTGCTCTGCCCATGTTATTTTAGCTTACTGTCAAAGCAACTGCCAGAAATAGATATAAATAGCCCCATTTTTCTCTCTGAGGCTTTGAGAGTTTGAAGATGGTCCTTAAGCTTGCGCAGTAAAGGAGGGACAAGGCTGGAACCTCAGTCAAGGTCTTCCTGACACAAAATCCATGTTCTTGGCCAGGACGCACTGGGCTTCCCCCAAAGACATTTGCCTCGTACAAGTTTTAAGAGACTTGGAAACATTCTTGGATAGTAACTTTTTTTTAGTCCCCTCAGATCTCCATGCTGTGCCCTTCACTATCCTGCTTTGCCACTGGGGGCTGACCCTTGTACGGCAGAATCCTCTGCTTCTTTTGAAGCCCGCACCACAGTTCAGGTCCACAGTTCAGGAGGCAGTTGCCTCCTGGCAACTGTGGCAATAGTGCCCCAAGAGAGTGAAAACTTGTTCTTGAGGTGTGGGTAGGAGTTAAAAAACCAACCAAACAAACAAAAAACAACTCAACCCTACCTAATAAAAGCTCATTCGTCGCAGTTAATTTATTTCTTTAGGTAGAATTTGAATTAGATTTAATTTTTTTTAAGATTTTATTTAGTTATTTGACAGAGAGAGAGCACAAGTAGACAGAGAAGCAGGCTCCCTGCTGAGCAGAGAGCCCGATGTGGGACTCGATCCCAGGACCCTGAGATCACGACCTGAGCCGAAGGCAGTGGCTTAACCCACTGAGCCACCCAGGTGCCCCGAATTAGATTTAACTTTTGGAGGGAGGGGGGAGGTTGGGGTAGAGGTAATAACTAAAAAGAAATGGGGAGGGACACTCGTCTGGAACCACATCTCCTGCCAGACTGTTCTCTGAGGCTCCAGCTCTCATTGGCTTCCTCCTATGATGGTAGCTCTAGAAGTGACAAAACTTCACTCCTTGCCCGTCCCTGAGAGTCTCTGACAGCCCTTCATTCCTTGGCCATGCCCACACCTCTTTACCAGGGCCTTTGCCAAAGGGATTTTCTCTTGAAGGACTTCAGGGCAAATCATTTGAATTCTGTTTCCTCATGAACTCTGACAATACAGATTCCAACGGTTTCTAACGATGACATGAATAGTTCACATAAGCTATGGTTTAAGTTGTAAATTATAGCCAAATAGATTTAGGGAACATGAATTCTTTTCCAAACTTAGCAAATAATATGACTCAGTGCTTTCTCCTCGCATTTTCCATGTCTTGGCTTTTTTTTTTTTTTTTTTTTTCTTTTTGGTCTCTCTCTGCTGAATATGTAGCCCTCAACTACTCTGTCTTTCCCAGAGCAAAATGCTCTCATGATTGGAACAAATGATCTAATGATTATACAATTATAAAGAAAACAAAACGAGATTTTATTTTTAAGTATACATGTGGTAACTTCCTGACTCCCTTGGAAATAATTTATCCACCAAGAAATTTGTTCATACAAAGAAGACTCAAGAGCCTTACCACATTAGAAACCGAAATTTATCTTTAAAAGTCCCTTGTGAATCTACAAATGTCATATATGTGAAAGCTAAAGATTTTTACACATTTTTATATATGTAAAGATGAGTTTTGCTTTTGAATTCATTTTGATACTGAAATAATTTAGCTGAGAGCTTACAAAGTCAAGGAAAGCTTATTTGGATTTCTCTACTTCCTTGAGCAGTAAACTCCAAGGTCTTCTCAATATTTAGTGTACAGAAATTCCTTAGCGGAAACAAAACTGTCTTGGGCAGACTTGATGGATCAGCAATCATTTAAGCCTTTCAGAGACTCTCCATCAAAAACAAGCAATAGTCCGTCATATCTTTAATTTTAGAATACAACATGATATTTAGAAACACATTTTTTCATAAAATGGTTTGCATTTCCTATAAAGTTTTGTTGATTTTTCAATTTCCTTACCTTTTAAAAACTAGAAAATCCATTTATTTTTAGGTTAATTTGGAAATTAAAAGTAATTATAATGTGCTCGTCAGCTCTGTGTGATCCATTACAGCTCATTTTAAAGATCCTTGGTAGTTTATCCTCTATTTTTTACAGCATAGTGGTCACATTTTTGTCAGTTGTACACAATTCTAGAAAGATTCCCAATAGCTTACCCACTTACACAATTAATCTTCGCATTTCCTTTGTCTAATTAAATTTTGAAGAAAAATAATATGCTTACAGACCCAAATTATAAATTCATTTCAGTTTGGAAGGGAGCAGTACTATGAATTATTAGAACATCAAGTTTGTTCTGGTACTTTCTAACCTCTCTGAGGAAGTGTTTTTCAGTTTAGGCGCACAATATATCAAATTAAAAGGTATTCTCCTTTACTTATAAAAGTCTTTGCCTTTCCATTGTGTGTTTCTTCTTCTTTTTTTTTTTTTAAGATTTATTTATTTATTTGAGAGAGAGAGAAAGTGTGAGCACACAAGCACGGGGTGGGGCAGAGGGAGAGAATATCCAAGCCAACTCAGCATGGAGATCCAGGCGGGTGGGGGAGGAGGGTGAGGAGGGTGAATGGGTTGGGGTGTGTTCAATCCTCACAGACCATGGGGCAGGACCTGATCTGAAATCAAGAGCCAACGGCTCAACCAGCTGAGCCACCCATGTACCCCCATTGTCTCTTCATTATCAAATTTATTGTTAAATTGTGGGTTAATTAAAATTGCCTAAAGTTACAACCTAGACTTCCAGCAAACTGCAATTTTGGTTATTCCCAAATAATAACAGATTATTTAGAGAGAGCTACAGTGAGAAAATTTAAAAAAAAATTTTTTTAACTTTTTTTTAAAGATTTTATTTGTTTATTTGACAGACAGAGATCACAAGTAGACAGAGAGGCAGGCAGAGAGAGAGGGAGAGGGAAGCAGGCTCCCTGCTGAGCAGAGACCTGATGTGGGGCTCGATCCCAGGACCCTGGAATCATGACCTGAGCTAAAGGCAGAGGCTTTAACCCACTGAGCCACCCAGGTGCCCCCAAAATTTTTAAAAATTTAAAAAAACATGGACATAGTGTTTTCTTTAAAATGTTCCCTTAAGATTTTTTAACAGTTTAATGGTATAATTAACATATAATAAGTTGCATTTACTTAAAATGTACAATTTGATAAATGTTGGTGTATGTGTACACCCAAGAAATGATCACCACAATTAATAGAGTGAACATATCCATCACCTTCAAAGGTTTCCCTGTTCCCTTGAACAATCCCACGCTTCCTGCCTTGTCTGCCCACCTAATCTGTTTTCTGTCACTATGGATTAGTTTGCATATTCTAGAGTTTTATATAACCAGAACCATACAATATATACACATATATATTAATTTATACCAGACTTCTTCACTTAGTGTAATTATTTTGGGATTCATCTCTCCTGTTGCTTGTATTGATACTTCATTCTTTCTATTACTAAATAGTATCCAATTAAATAGATAAACCATGATAGATTCATCTATTCATCTGCTGATGGACATTTGAGTGGTTTTTAATGACTAGAAATAAAAACTGTCAAAAATACTTGCATGTAACCATTTGGACATATACTTTCTTTTCTTTAGAAGTGAAATGGCTGGATCATATCATAAGTGTACTTTTTAACATTTTAAGAAAATGCCAAATGGTTTTCCAGACTAGTTGCACCATTTTATATTCCCACCAGCAATGAATGAAGATTACATTTTCTTTCTTTTTTTTTTTTAAGATTACATTTTCTTAACATCCTTGTCAACACTTACAATGATCCATCTTTTACATTTTATCCATTCTAATTAGTATATAGTGGCTTCTTTATGATTTAATTTGCATTTTCTTAATTACTAGTGATGTGAAGCACCTTTCAACGTGCTCACTTGCCATTTATATATCTTCTCTTGTGGCTCTTCAAATCTTTTTCTTATTTTTAGTTTAGTTTTTTTTTTTTAATTATTGAGTTTTGAGAACTTTCTATGTATTCTAGATAGAAGTTATCAGATATATGCTTTGAAAATACTTTCTCCTGGTGTCTAGCTTGTCTTTTTTTCTACACTGGTGTCTTTTGAATTGCAAAATTTTCAAATTTGTTTAAGTACAGTTTATAGTGTTTTTTTTTCCCTCTCACTTCATTTGTTTTGGGTCTCTTAAGAATCACTGTCTTTTGTTGCCTGATGCCCAGTGTCTTGAAGACCATGGTTTCATATACGTTTCCCCCCTCTCTCTCAATTTCCCTCTCTCCCTACCTTTTTTGTTTGTTTGTTTCAGGTGAGGTTGTAAATTTGTTTCCTCTGATCCTGTGTTAGCTGAAAGTGGGGAGTCCTCTTCAGTTTTCAGAGATTTTAAATCTATTAATAAGTTGAAAAAAAATACTATGCCTTCTTTCAAATATAGCTTGAAGTTCTATTATTCATTTTTTAGTTTTGTGTCTCTTTTATTGTGTGCCCAATAAAGGTGTTACTTTATTTTTAAGATTTTATTTATTTATTTGACAGAGAGAGTGAGCACAAGAGAATATTACATATTACATATTCTCTTTCACTATTGTCTTATTATTTCCTTTTAGCTTATAAGACATTATTTCCTTTTCTACCAGTTTGCTCCTTGAAAACAAATTTTATTTCTCTTGGAACATGATGTCAAAGACTGAAATCAGAAGAAAGTCTAAGTTCAAATCCAGGGAAAAGACACCACAGGAAACAAACGCTATAACCATGGCTTCTCTAGGTGTTGAATTAAATGGTTATTAAGCTAATTGACTGATCATCTCGGCATCTATTATCATTTAATATAATTAGCGTGTAAGTAAGGTGATATAAATTGTGTTCTGCATGAAGTTGTTACTGATGATTATTGTCTTTATGTGCAAGTGAGAAAACCAGTGAGAAAATGATGATTATTAGTTGCAATGATAATAATTATAGACCTTCACTGATTACTCTAACCCAATCTGATTTTTTCTTCTCATGTTGGTTATGCTTACATTCTTTTCCAAGTAGACTGGCTCCTTAAAAAATAAGTTTCTTTTCTCCCCAATAGCACTGTGAACTCTTTGATGGTAGGCATTGAATTCACTCCCACTAAAAAGACTTTTAAAATTTGGGGGTACCTGGGTGGCTCTGATGGTTGAGCATCTGCCTTCAGTTTGGGTCATGAATCTCCAGGTGTTGGGATCAAGCCCTGTGTTGGGCTCTCTGCTCAGCAGGGAGTCTGCTTCTCTCTTTCCCTCTGCCTCTCTCCCAGCCCATGCTTGCTTGCTCTCTATCTCACTCTGTCTCTCTCTCTCAAGTGAATAAATAAAATCTTTAAAAATAAATAAATAAATTTCTACTATTTGAAGTTCTCTAAGGAATATGGTGGAGATTGTCCATCCAGATCCATTTTCTTTGTGCACAACCAGACTACATTTTTTTTTTTTTGTTAAAGATTTTATTTATTTATTTGACAGAGAGAAATCACAAGAGAGGCAGGCAGAGAGAGAGGAAGGGAAGCAGGCCCCCTGCTGAGCAGAGAGCCCGATGTGGGACTCGATCCCAGGACCCTGAGATCATGACCTGAGCCGAAGGCAGCGGCTTAACCCACTGAGCCACCCAGGCGCCCACCAGACTACATTTTATAGCTTTCTCTGCAGTTAAGAATTGCAATGGAAATAATTCTCACCAGTGGAATGTGAGAAATGACGTGTCCCTACTGTGGGGTCTGGGACTTAATTCAATGGGCATACCTCCTCCAGATTCTTTTATTCCTTCCCACCAGCTGAAATGCAGGCATGGGAGACATCCAGATTTCATCATGCAGATGAAGAAAATCTCTTGGAAAAAGGTTGGGGCCTGAATCATCATGAGGACCACAGCCTGGCCACTGACCTGGACCATTCATACCAAGACCATTGCATGAAAAAGAAATGCATTCCTTTCTTTAAGCCTCAGTGTGGTTGATCATCTTTTTCTAGTAGCCCAGTTCGCATTAACCGATATGGTGGGGTCTGTCTCAGCCTTCCTTACATGGCCAGTAGTTGAGTTGTCCTGTTGCTGGTGACTTCATGGGCTTGGTTTACCAGCTTTGCACTGCTGTTTTCAGTTTGGCTTGTTTCTTCTATTATTCTGGCTATCCATATGTACACGGAAATTTTCACTTTTATGATAAACTCGTCTGATATTTTACCATTTATTTATAAATAATAGATTCAGGTCATCCATCAAATATTTTTGAGCCTCTACCTAGTGCACTGTTACGCATTGAATTGTTTCCCTCTAAATTCAAATGTTGAAATCTTAACCCCTTGTCCCCCAGAATGTGACCTTATTTGGAAATAGGATCTTTATAGAGGTAATCAATTTAAAACGAGGTCATTAGGGTAAGCCCCAGTCCAATACTATGGATGTCCTTGCAAAAATGGGAAATTTAAGATGGACATATACAGGGAGAACACCATGTGAAAATGAAGATAGAGATTGAGGTGATGCATTTATAAGCAGGAAATGCCAAAGATTCCTGTCAACCCACCAGAAGCTAGAGGAGAGGCCTGGAACAGATTTTTCCCTCTCAGCCCTCAGAAGGAACCAACCCCATGATACCTTTATCTTGGACTTCTAGAACTGGGAGTCAATAAATATCTGTTGTTTGAGCCACTCGTGTGTGTGTGTGTGTGTGTGTGTGTGTGTGCGCGCGCTTTGTGAGGGCAGCCCTAGCAAACTAACACACACACCTAGAATAACAACACTATGAAGAATGTAGCATTGAATTCAGATTAATAGCCAGAGCTCTAGAGGAATGACAAAACATGGCCAAAGGCAAATTCTTAGTCACTGAAGAGATGGGGTGGTTGACTTTTTGGTCCATGCTCTTTCCTGCAAATGGTTCTGTGCAGGAAACAATGTTTGCATTATGTGTAGGAGACAAAAGCAGGCAAGACATAGGTCTTACTCTTAAGGAACATAAAGTTTAGTAAAAAATTGTCAGGGAGGGTGCCTGGATGGCTCAGTTGGTTGAGTGACTGCCTTCGACTCAGGTCACGATCCCAGACGTCCAGGATCGAGTCCCGCATTGGGCTCCCAGCTCCTTGGGGAGTCTGCTTCTTCCTCTGACCTTCTCCTCTCTCATGCTCTTTCTCACTCATTCTCTCTCAAATAAATAAAATCTTTCAAACAAAAATTGGCAGGGATGAAAAAAGTAAGATTCGCAAACTATTGGCAAGTGTGTTTGTTAAAAAAAGCTATGCATGTGTACAGATTTAGGAAGTATAAATTGGAGCATTCTTTTCAAAGGGCATTTTGGTAACACTCAAAATGCACATAACTAAAACATGGTAGACAGAGCATGTGTATTTCTTCTCCACACTCCTGAAACCACACTAGTGCCATATTTCAGAGAGAAAAACAGTAAAAAAAAAAACCAAAAAACCAAAACCACGAAAAACTGCAAGAATAAAGAGACTAAAAAGAAGACAGCAGATAAAAGAAATCAACATTTTGAAAGAAGGAAAGCAGATGGAGAAGTGATAACTAAAGTCACGGAACTAATGGCTATGCATCAATAAGAAGAAAACTGAGTTATATTCAAGAAACATTCAAGAACACTTGTCAATAAGTAGAGGCACCAGATACCTCTGAAGGTGGGGAAGAAAAGGACTGAAAAGTATTTGAACGTCTCTCTATAAGCAGGAACTTGACACCCTCTTCAATCTCTCCCTTATTCCACCCAGCCAAGGACCAAACCACCCCTCCTTCACCTCATCAAGGCAGGAGCCAGGAATTTGACTGACTGTATGGATAGAGCCAGAAACACCAAACGCAGTGGCAGGAAGAGTGGTAGAGGTGAAACCCAGGGCTGGAACAAGAGGATTGACTGAAAGTCTGCATGCTTACTCTCCATGTGGCAGGTGGGAGACTTTCTCTCTGGACTGAGTCTCTTTGGAAAGGGTGATCTGTAGATACAATGAAATAGCCAGACGGCAACCCATTTACCTACAGTGATGCCAGTCCATCAATAAGCTCCATCATGGGCACAGAGCTTCCAGTTAGATCTTTGGTGCCTCGATTCTAAATCTAAATGAACAGCCAAAGTTCACCAAACATTTAAGGAAAACCTCTGACATGAAGAACGATCAGAATGGACGTACAGAGGACAAACAAAAAGATTTAGATGAGTGACAGTGCAAAAAGTAGAAGAAAATGAAAAACAAAATCGATGAAAACCTGAAAATCAGTGACTGTAGAGAGAGAAAAGATTTATTGTATGAATAAAAAAAGTATTTATATGTGTATGGGCATTCAGAGAGCAAGAAGTAACACTCAAATTAAAAAACTAGGGTAGCAGAAACTCTACTGATTTTACTAGAAATTATGGTGGAATTGAGAAGATGAGAGAAAAGGAATTGTGTTTGAGGGAGTGGGTAGCGTGACGGAAGAAGGAAAGATGAGGAGTGCTTGGGTAAGAAGAGCTGTTTTTCATTATTGACTTTGACCTAATTACATCTTGATACAGAATAAAGTTATAAAAAAGTAAAATAATAAGGAAAATAACAGTCAAAACACTTGATTTAAACTGAATGTTCTTAATTATTCTAGTATTGGAGATAGATGTTGTGTTTTTTTCTAATTCAGTAGCTTTCCAAATGAGAAGGACAATGAGAAGGCAGGACAAGAGAGAGAATTCCACTGCCCAAACCGCAAACTGTCTTTGGCAAACAAGATTTATTTCAGCTCCTTGGGAAGGAAACAAAAGTCTTGTCCTAGAGCTCAGATACCTCAACATGTCCTGACCAAGAGGAAGTTTGAACAACGAGGGGATGGTAGACACTACGTCAGAAATCAAAGGCAGGACTTGTGATTATTTCTAGAATGTGCTGATGATCTAATGTATACTTAGGAAAAATATTCAAAACTATATCATAGCTGTACTGCATTAAATGAAATTAAATAAACACTAAAACCAAAATGAATATGCCTTTTAATGCAGCAATCACAAATTCCTGTCTTTTTTTTCCCTTTAATCAGCAAACGTAGGGGCCAAATCTAGCTCATCTTTTGTTTTTGTGCAGTGTGTAAGCTAAGAACAGATTTCAGATTTTTAAATGGTTGAGAACCAAAAGAATAATATTTTATGACATGAAACAATCATATGAAATTCAAATTTCAGTGTTCCTCAGTGAAATTTTGCTGGAATACTGCCATGCCCATTTTTTAACATATTGTCTATGGCTGCTTTCTTGGTATAGTGACAATGTTATGTAGTGAGAGAGACCATACGAACCACAAAACTGAAACCATTTATTATTTGTCACTTTAGGAAAAAGTTTGTTGACCTGTGATGTAGACCATCTGAGTGAAGTATCTTTCCAGATTACTATACTATTTTTTCTAATTTTTTTTTAGTTGTCTTGCTCACACCCAATTCAAAAATATTCTCCATTTTATTGTGGTTTTCCAAAGGAATTTACATTAATTTTCAAGGAAAGTGCTCTTCTTCACACTTCGATTTCAAAGGTTCAAAAATATTTAGGGGCGCCTGGGTGGCTCGGTGGGTTGAGCCTCTGCCTTCGGCTTGGGTAGTGATCTCCGTGTCCTGGAATCGAGTACCGCACCGGGCTCTCTACTCAGTGGGGACCCTGCTTCCCCTCGCCCACAACCTGTCTCTCTCTCTCTCCCTGCCTCTCTCTGCCTGCTTGTGATCTCTCTCTGTCAAATAAATAAAATCTAAAAACCAAAACAAAACAAAACCCACTTTTAATTAAATTGCATGATTATAAGGACAAGTACAAATGGAATAAACAGTTTGGTACCCGACAACTGACCCCTGATAAATACACAGCCCGACTGATGGGAGCAGAAGAGCATCCATGGCTGGCCAGGACCATGGGCTTCTGGCATGCGCGGCATCACCATTATGTTCTATGGAGAGAAAGCGGAGCGCAAGTTAACGTGGAGCCTGGATTGAGTGGAAGTTGTTTAGGAGATTTTACATTGAAATTGTGGTTTGGTTATTTCAGCTGTTTAGTTTTCTCGCCCCATCTAAAAAACCCCAAAAGGGCAGGGGGTCCTTGCATTCCATTGTACCCTTTCCCCAAGCATGGAGCGCTGAAGGGAGCTCAGCGCCAACGTTCAGGCAGAGTCCCCTGATGAAAGGTTAGACATCGAAGCTCCCTCGAGCCAGAGGTGACAAGTCCTGGGGTAAGTCAGTTCTCACAGCCATATAGAAAGGTCCGTTCACCCTCTGAATTTAGGCCCTCAGTCTGTTTTGACTTGCGATGCTGTATTTCTTTTTTGCCATTCTCCCAAATGACACTGCAGCGTTCCTGATTCATTTGTATGCTTTGGCGTCTGCCGCTTCAATATTGGATTCTTGCCTAAGCAGCAAAATTCGAAGAAAAGTCTCCTGTCAGAATTGCTAATGTGAAAGAAGACCGTAGGGTTCAAATGTTCATAGCGCATAAAACAATGTGAGTGAAAATGGGCGCATTATTTATTACTGTTCACGACCAGGATGGCGATGCGGCGGAAAGCTCGCTCAGTTACGGTGAGATGAGAATTTAGACGCTACCTAAAGCTTGAGTTATAAGATGTCATTAATATTGACAACAACAGCTACAACAAACTATGTTGAAGGTCCATTGTTATATATAATTTGCATAATTCTTGCAATTATGCTAGAATTATGTTTATTTTTATGTACTGGGGCAAGGGATTAAGAATCTATAGTCAAAGAGAAAATGCTTTTGTGTTGGAAATTAACCCAACGTTTTATATATATACAAGGCATATATCTCAATGGATAATTACTCAATAAGTTACGAGCTGTCAAATGTTAAGTATGTGGAATCTGGTGTAGGAAGGACTGATAAAAATTAGATTATTAATTTTAGTCTTCATTTGCCTGATGAGTTCAGGAGAAGTACTGATTTTTATTACTGAATCACTCTCTTTTGTAAAAACTGGATAAACTTATATCTGTCTACATCATTAGTATTTTGCAAAGATCTGTAACAGTGGTCCGTACGGTGGTAGGTAAGGTAGCTTTTGGTTTCATATTTATCAATTAGCAGCTTTATATAATTGGCACTCTGGTCCTTGATTTATCAGTACACATATCTGTGTCACCTTGATTACACTTAAGGAAAAAAAAATCTCTGGTCCTCAGTTTCCTTATATGTAAAACGAGTGTGTTGAATTCGATTATTTCTTATTCCTGGGCTAACAATTACGTCGTTACAAAGCAGCCCTTGTCAATTACAATTTTTTAACTTCACTTTCAATATGGCTGAACATAAAGTAAGAACACATTTATACTTGCTAAGTATTCATGTACATATTTTACATGTACCCAGAATATTAGGGATATGGGCTTGTATCTTAACTTGCTTTGTTTCTAAGACAAAAGGTGAGGAAATAAAGCTTTATCTTTAGCAAGAATAGAAACTTCATTTCTACCCTCTGTTTAAGTCATCGGAAAATCTTTGTTATTCTACTTTGTGACTTCCTCTCCATGGGCTCCCTGGAGGTGGGCAGTGCAGCTCATAAAACAGCCATCTGGGGGCACCTGGGTGGCTCAGTGGGTTAAGCCTCAGCCTTCAGCTCAGGTCACGATCTCAGGGTCCTGGGATTGGGCCCCACATTGGGCTCTCTGCTCAGCAGGGATCTTGCTTCTTCCTCTCTCTCTGCCTGCCTCTATGCCTACTTGTGATCTCTCTCTGTCAAACAAATAAATAAAATCTTAAACAAAACAAAACAAAACAAAAAAAAACAGCCATCTCTTCCCAGCCTGCATCCTAAAGAGATGGCCAATGAGGGCTAAGACAGGAGAAGTGATTCACAATGGGATTGACATAGGTCTGCTAACTGTGCCTGAAATTAGGGAGACTCATCTGCCCATTGAAGGCCCCACTGGACTAGAGTGATCCACAGAGGGCATGTGAGTGTCCCAGCAAGACTAGATGTATGGAGGAACGAGAAGCAGTAAAGCTCTCAATGACCAGGCTCTGTCCCTAGGGGTTCAGAGTTCAGTAGGCTTGCCTGGTTATTCTTTCCAAAATTAATTTGATTCCAATTCGATAAGTCACTCCACTTTTCCAGAGGAGAGAAAAAATGAGAAAAATTCAACCAGAGTTACCAGGACTGTGCTTATGGAAAACCATCAGGAATAGGGTAAAGATGCTTCTTTTCTAAATCTACACCCATAGTCATTACTAGCTACATTCTCTAGAAATAAATCTTTGTGATTTTTTTTAAATCTTAGAGAATGCCAATATATGGCATGTGAAACAATTTAATGTCACTTTCCAGTTAGATTTGTCTCTCACGAAACCACTCTTGGTTCTACATTTGTTGATGCTCTTTGCAAAGAAATGTGTGCACATGTTTAACATTTATCTTCCGTATTAACTGTATTAGCATTACTATTGCTCATTCTGACATTTTAGTTTTAACATTTCTGTTTAGAGGAATTAAAACACCCTTGACTTCAAAGGCACTATATAACTCATTTTCACAGTCTGAGTTCATGTGAGTGTTTCAGGAGAAATTTGAGAAATGGCTTTGCATGAATTTCAAGAATGAAATGGCTTTGGAGACAATGTTTAAGACTATACCACTTGGAAATTAAAATCCTACTTATGGGAATTGCTTCTTTGGAAATATGTGTCAGTGTACAATGTAGAATGTAATTTGATAGAATGAGTGTGTTGGCCAGAATTTTCAGTGACTAGATAGAGACCCATAATGAAATAATAACTAACAACTTAAGAACAAAATAGCTACAACTTTAAGTACAGTTTGACTTTCATGACAACGGATAGAAATTACAGGGAGGAAAAGCGTTGTATTTCAACATAGGGATGAACTTTTCGATGATAAGAGCTATCCAAGACTGAAATGGGCTGTCGTAGTCACAAAAGGGCTGTACAGTCACTTGGTGAGGATACTTGAAGGAGAATCATTCATGCTTGTGTTGGGTGACTTTCAAATTATTTTCCAATTCTAATATTCTGTAAGAGCTACAGAAATACGTAGTGATGTCAACTCTTTCAAAGTTTTTTTTTTCTATTAGTTAATAGAATATATGAAAACTATCATGCCTCTGCTTACAGTAGTAGAAAAGAATCAGGAACATTTGAAATAGGTTAGGGGAAGAAGAAGACCACTGGAAATGAAGTTTTACAAGTTAAAGTGTTGAGAATCATATCCATTTTCTAATGAGATTTAAAAAGTTTCTTGCAAGTACAAATATCTTATTCTATTAGTATACCTTTATTACTTCTGAAAATAGTTTCTATGTATCATTCTTAAATAATACTTGAAATGATCAAAATTTTGTTGGTAAAATTACCTGGCAGATTCTAAAATTTATAAGAGGAAACTCATGTATGAAAGCTGCCCAAAGAATGGACACTACTGTTTGGAAGTATGGTCCTGAGGATTTGGTAAGTAGATGGATTCTGTTGTATTGGCCATACGTTTTATAAATTAGCCACAGCTCCTTTTTGTCTAAATGGGTGGAGCAACATTGATTTAGAGTCATCAAGGCAACAATGGTGAGAACACAGACAACTTTCTTCACAGCTTCTCAGAGTTAAGCTTCACCAGAAACACATTCCCTCATTCGATAATAAATGCCACACCCTCAATGACAACTAGGAGGAGCTGTTTGGTCTTCACTCTTCTCAAAATCCTCACTGTGTCAACAGAACATTCTACTTGCCCTGAGTTCTCCTTTTGAGTCTTTTGGTCTGCATATGTAAAGAGTAAAGAAAAATACATGTTTTGTAAAGAAAACACAATTGCTGTGATTCTTTCCGCCAATGAAGATTCTTCTGCCCCTTTTTGTTCTTAAATGCTTTCATGAGCTGTAGCGAAAGGCTGGTCTGCTCTGCTGAGTTTTCAGCTCATTCCACAGTTCTTTGGAGTCCTGCTTCTGTGCATGGGAACTTACTACACTCCTCAATTGCTCTTTTGCTTCCTAGAACAAAAAAATTAATTTTCAATCTATGAACATCTGATGCCCAACCAAGGTCACACGAAAAATTCCCCATCCCATTCTTGTATAACTGAGTCATATACCCTTTGAATTTTAAAGGGTCATCATTGGAAACCTAAAGATTGAAATGTTCATTTATTAAGAGAGCATTATGTAAAAAAATTATATTGGAAATGAACATACAGTTTCTGACCTCAAATACTTGAAGATTACATTTGAGAACAGACAAAAGCTTAACTATGTCTCAACATTGGTAATGAGTTCAAAATAGAGGTAGGAGACCTTTTCTCTGGTGTAAGACTGAGGAAATGATCAACATATATACATGTTTTGATGTGTGCATTTTGGAGATTAAAGGATAGGAAGTGAGATATATATGTGTGTGTGTTTATTTGTTTGTTTGTTTATTTATTTATTTATCGTTGTCTTCCTAAGATGTCAAGGTTTTAAGAATCCATCAGCCAAATAATATCAGATTGAATACATACAAATAGTATTAGTTTGAATCAAATGAAATTATTATCTATGTGGATAAAACCCAGTGAATACTGGCAATTTTATATGGGTCATTCAATTAAAAAAAAGAAAAAGCCTGCCTTAGTTTTTTATTGCTGTATACAAATTGTCAAAGAAAAAAATTAAAAAAAAAAATTGTCACAAAATTTAGCAGCTTAAAAAAACATTATCCCACAGTTCAGTAGATCAGAAGTCTGGGTGTACTTGATTGGATTCTCTGACTCGGGTCTTACAAGCCCTAAATCAAGGTGGGGGCATGGATCTTTTTTGGAGGCTCTAGAGAAGATTCTGCTTCCAAGGTCGGTCAGGTTATTGGTATAATCCAGTTCCTGTGATTGTTGCCAGTGCTGGTCTCAGAAACTAGAAGCTGTTCTTTGGTCCCTGGGTATGGCCCCCTCCATCCTCAAGCCAGCAGGGGTGTATTGAATCCTTGTGCTTCAAATCTCTGACTTCTTAAGCCACTAGCCTGAGAAAGCATGTCTTTTAAAGGGCTCATGTGATTGATTGGGCCTGCCCAGATAATCATTTTGATTAACCCAAAGTCAATTGATTAGTGACCTTAACAATACCTGCAAAACCCCTTTTGCCATGTAACATAAGTAATCAGGGCTCATCGTATTAGAGTGGGAAATCTTAAGGAATCATTTTAGACTTTTGCCTACCACATATATAAAAATGACCCCCAAATGTCTTAGAAGTAAAGTCCTCAGGGGCCATAACTGTGTTATCTGTAACCTGGGGTCTTTCTCAGTCTACAAGATGTCCACAAGAGGATGGGGTATATTTTCAAAAATGACAAAGCTTGAAAGACTTTTTTAGTGCATTAAATGTAGTCAGTGTTCTCCTAACACACTTCAATTTTAATCTTAGTTCTACTTTAAATTATAGAATAATACTCATTATTCCGTAAGTCAGCATTAAAAATAGTTGGAAAATGTTATGGTAAAAATAGAATTAATCTCAATAAAATAAAAAAATCTCATTTTGCAATATATATGTGTATTGAGTCATTACATTGTACCCCTTAGACTTACACAATGTTGTATGCCAATTATATCTTGATATAGCTGGAAATAAAATAAAATGAAATGACAATAAATCTGATGAGAATCTGAGAATGTGTTCTAGAGAATCCATCTTATATTTGTAACCTGGAAATCGGAGGGGGAGACAAACCGTGAGAGACTGTGGACTCTGAGAAACAAACTGAGGGTTTTGGAGGGGAGGGGGTGTGGGTTGGTTGAGCCTGGTGGTGGGTATGATGGAGGGCATGTATTGCATGGAGCACTGGGTGTGGTGCATAAACAATGAATTTTGGAACACTGAAAATAAAATAAAATTAAAAAAAATAGCCAAGTATATTATCCATATAAAGAAGAATGAAATCTTGCCTTTTGCAATGGCATGGACAGAGCTAGAATGAAATCTTGCCTTTTGCAATGACATGGACAGAGCTAGAAAGTATTATGCTAAGCAAAATAAGTTGGTTACAGAGACAAATAACATATGATTACACTCAGATGTGGAACTTAAGAAACAAAACAAGCAAGCAAAGGGGGGAAAAGAGAGAGAGACAAACCAAGAAACACACTCTTAACTATAAAGAACAAACTGATGTTTACCAGAAGGGGCAGTGGGAGGGGGGATGGGTGAAACAGGTGATGGAGATTAAAGAGCACACTTGCTGTGATGAGCACCAGGTGTTGTATGGAAGTGTTGAGTCACTATAGTGTACACATGAAATGAATATTACATGTATGTTAACTAACTGGAATTTAAATAAAAACTTAAAAAAAAAGAACTGGAAGAGTTGAGCAAGGGAGGAAACATGTATGCAATAATTAATAAGAGCAATTCTAACAGTAAAAAAAATAAGTAGCCAAGAGGTTCAATAATTAGTACATTTATGAAATTGAAGAAATTACAAAAGATCTCTGTTTCTTAAATTTGAAAATAGTGTGCATTACTCCTACTGGTAGACAAAATGATAATTAGCAGATTTCCACTTCTGGTTTATTTGAGAGATTAAATTCAATAACACATGAAGGGTTATGCATGCCTCACAAGTTGTAGGGAGCTGTGCTATGGGAGGAAGAAAATACAGGACATTTGAGAGCCTAACATTGTAATGTAATAATAAAGAAAACAATGACAATCACTGATTGAGTGCTTACTACATACCGGACATTGGGCTATAGATAAGGGGCACAGACTAAAGTTCTGTGAGAGGTTGTCTAGGGAAGTGGCTGAAGGTGTGGGCTCAGGAATCAAGCTGTTTGGGTTCAAAGCTAGGCTTGATCACCAGTTATGTAATAGAGGACAAGGTTTTTAGCCTCTCTGTTTTGGGGAAATAAGCCTCATCTTCAAAAACCTACCTGTGGAGTGGGTTAAATTAGATCATCTGTCAATGAAAAATATTTAACACAGTGCCTGGTACCTAACAATTGTTCATTGAGTAACACATTTAATAAATTTTTGGAGGAAAAGAAGGTGGAAGAAAAAGTGGAAGGAAATTGATACAGTAGAGTACAGTAGAGTGATCAAGAAAGGATTTATAAAGGAGATGAAGCTTGACTTGAATGGAATTAAATTTTTATACAGTTGACCCTTGAACACGAACATCTTGAGTTTGAACTGTATGAGTCTACTTTTATGTGGATTTTCCTCCCATAAATACAGTACAGTACTGTTAATATATTTTCTCCTCCTTATAATTTTCTTAAAAACATTTTCTTAAAAATTTTTTTCTTTTCTCTAGCTTACTTTATTGTAAGAATACAGTATATAATATATGTAACATACAAGATATGTTATAACTGGCTGTTTATGTTATCAATAAGGTTTCTGGTCAACAGTAGGATATTAATAAAATTTGGGCGGAGTCAAAATTATATGTGGATTTTCAACTATGTGGTGGGTGCTACCCCTAATCCCCCATATTGTTCAGGGATCTATATTCTAAATTATTTCAAGTTTACCAAAAAGAGTTTTTATTTTGCAGAAATAAACTGAGTATATCTGCTTCTTTAGACACTGAATGGTACTAGAGGCAATCCACACATTATACTATGGCTGTATAATTTCATTTTCTTCAAAGATAAGTAAACAATTATTTAGTCCATTCAGGCTGTTATAACGAAGTACCACAGACTGGATGACTCATAAACAAAATAATTTATTTTTCACAGTAGGCTGAAATTCTAAAATCAGGGTGCCAGTGTGGTTGGATTCTGGTGAAAACCCTCTTCTCCATCTCAGACTGCAAGCTTCTTATTATGTCCTCACTTGGTGGAAGGGACCAGGAATCTCTCTGTGGTCTCTTATAAGGTATTAATCTCATTCACGAGAGTGGGGCCTAATGACCTCCCAAAAGTCTCATCTCCTAATACCATTACCTATGGTATTAGGAGATGAGGATTTAAGCATATGAATTTTGGGAAGACACAAATATTCAGACCATAGCAACAAGCAAATAAATCAATAAGGCCCACTGGATCAGTGGGCTACCATGTCATATTGGATAAGCAGACTTGTTCCCAGTACATGAGACTTAAGCCAGGAAATTGATAAACCAAGTTTTGATATTTATCTAGACTATGAAGGAATGTTATATATGTTTTTCTTCATCATTTTATTGGCCCAAATGCCTTAGTCATTCCCTTCCAACAAAATCTAAGTCAAGATAAACAATGACCATTCAGTAAGGCTCAACCTCCAGGCAGAAGATTGGGAAAACAGGGGCGCCTGGGTAGCTCAGTGGGTTAAAGCCTCTGCCTTTGGCTCAGGTCATGATCCCAGGTCCTGGGATCGAGCCCCGCATCGGGCTCTCTGCTCGGCAGGGAGCCTGCTTCCTCCTCCTCCCTCTCTCTCTCTCTCTGCCTACTTGCGATCTCTCTCTGTCAAATAAATAAATAAAATCTTAAAAAAAAAAAAAAAGATTGGGAAAACATCACAGCCATTTAGATCACAAAAAGCCTAAGTTTATAACCATCCAATGTATTCATTCTGCTAAGAACCTTTTGTTTGTATATTTCCTATTCAAGAACTGACTAATCCAAGACTGTCCCTAGGTGGCCAGTCCATAGACCAATTAACCAATAGCTAATTAACCAATTAACAATCATCTCTTTTTCTTATATATAACCCTATGATGAGACTAAGCACCTTGACTTTTCTCTGTAGAACCATTGATTCCCCGCTTTCCATCCATAATTTTCAGGTGTAGCTGACCTCAAGTGTGGGATTTTGATTTGGTCTGGGTAATCAGAGCATTGAAATACCTTAGCCTTTGCTCTTGGTTTGTGGACTCACAATCCAAACTAAGTCAATAAAATCTTTCCAGAGAATTTTACACAATCCGAACTAGGTCAATAAAATCTTTCCAGACAATTTTAAAAGAATTAATTAACAATTGTGCTTTCTTTTAAAATCACTAAAATGGTAGAATATAGGAATGAAGCTCCTGGTGGGTAGCTTCCTCTATAGGGGAAGAGGTTGTCTGGGAATGAAGACAACGCAAAGAAAACAAACTCAGAAATGGAGAAACTCAGTCCTGAAGATGGCTGTATCCAGCCATGCAGTTAATATCATCCCTCTGGACTTCTAAGTTTCTGAGCCAGTAAGTTATTTTCATGTTGTTTAAGCACATCTGAATTTTCATTTCTTTTACTATCAACCAAACATGTTCTAATTCAAATGTAATATGGCTGCATCACCCATCCAGATTGATTAATTAATTTCAGTCCCAATTATAGAACCCTGGTGGACAGAATCTTTATCTCCTGGTCTGATCAGTGATGTTTAATATCAGACAAGCTCTCAGAGCACAAACTTGCCTGTTGTTAGTGCTTACCCCAGTGGGTGGGTAAGGAGAGGTACTTTTCATCAAATAGGAACAGAGATATATATCAAAAGTCATTTGGTTCATTGTCCAAGAACATTTCGGAAACGAGTAATCATTAAAGGGAATTTTCTCTAATTATCATGAAACTATAACAAGCAAAATGTGTGTGACTTTTATAATCAGAGGATAAGAACATTTATTTTAAAAAGGGAAAAAAAATCTTGCTCTTTTTGTTAAATCCGGTGGTTAGGAGTTTTTATTTTTCAAATAATTTTAGTTAATGTTTAATAATGGAAATTCATGCAGCAAAAACGTTTAAGTCATTTGAAAAAAGGGGAATAGTCCTGAGATCATATGTGGAGAACCAAAGTCAGGTTAGTCATTCTTCCCTTCTGTGGAAGTCTCTTGAGTCTCATGCTCTCGGGCCAAATTCCGGTAGCCAGTCCCTAGGATCTGACTGTCTCTAACTACTTCTCTCCCTAAGGCACACTCATTCCATGACTTCATCTGATATGCTGCTAAGTAGATTTTAGAGACTATTTAAAACAGATTTCATATGTTTCTAAGAAGTTAATAAGTATGAAATATAAGAAAGGGAGGAAACCTAATTTGATTAAAAAAAACTGCCAAACAACTGGGTATGGCAGGTGTTTATCAGTCCTAATGCAGACTGTGGCTAGTTGGGTTCTCAGCCCTTTATTCCTAAGTCCATCTTCTTTCTGTGGGAGTGAGTCGTCAACCAAGCTGAGTCATCACAAAGTGGAAGAGCCGTTGCAAGTTTTTCTAATTCCATCATTTTACAGACGAGGGGACCCAGCCTCAGAAAATGAAGTCTAAAAAGTGAAGTTAAAAGAGAAGAGCTTTCCAGGAAGGAAAAACTACTTGAACAAAGGCACCAACTTGAGGAAAGTTTACACTCAGGGACATTTTCGACAATGAATTTGAATGTGACTTCTGAGGCTTGAGAAGTGGACTGTAAACTTAGAAATGATAAATTATTAGGTCCAAGTTATGGAAAACTTTCCAAGTCAATGTAAAGAGTTTTTCTTTCTTTTTTGAAAAAAAAAAAAAAAAAAAAGACTTCATTGGGGGCATCTGGGTGTCTCAGTCAGTTAAGTCTCTGCCTCTGGCTTAGGTCACGATCCCAGGATGTTGAGATCTAGCCCTGTATCCAGCTCCCTGCTCAGTGGGGACACTGCTTCTCCCTCTGCCCCTCCCCCTGCTCGTGCTTACTTTCTCTCAAATAAATAAATAAACCTTAAAAAAACTTTATAAAACATACAAAAGTGGGTAAAACCTGATAACAAACCCCACGTAGTTACCACCCATCTTCCATAGTGACCAACTCTTGGCCAATTTTATTCAGTCTGTGTCTCTACATCTCCCTCCTTTCCATGCCCCCAGGTTATTTTGAAGCACATCTCAGCCATAACATCAATTTATCTGTAAATATTTCAGTATATATCTCCAAAGGGGGAAAACAAAAGGTTTTTAACTATCCTATAGCTAGGAGGAAGCCTTTGAATATTTGTAACCTGGGAAGCAACATGTTCAAGACTGTGCTTTTTAGAAAGACGATTCTGAAAATTTATGTGTGGGACGGGCTAGAAGGAACAGGGCATGGTAAGTACTTCATATTCCCCATTGCTGTCATCACATATAAAACTTTAAAATTAGTTCCTATTTTCCAAGTTTAAAATATGCTGTATGGTTCTCTGTGCTGGTATGGAAAGTAGAAATAATTTATACATTCTTGGCCAATGGAGCTATTTCCCTTTTGGAGGTTTTGTCATCTTGACATTTCAGTTTCACGGTTTGTAATTCTTTTATTCATTGAGGTGTATGGCAATAATGTGAGTGTGAATTTTTCTATTTCTACTTATATATTAAATATTCATCTTTTATTTTATTATATTGCTCATAAGGACATTCTGAGTACTAGCTTGATGTTTATGGGAGGGAAAAAAAAGGTTTCTTAGCTTTAAAAAATTGCCTTTGAGTTCCTTGTCTCTATAAGTAGCAAAATAGATCACATAAATAATTCAGGTGATATGAAAATAAATAAATACATTTCAAATGGCCATATAAGAGATCATTTCTCTGCGTATCAAGTCCTCTTTCATACAAACACTGCAAAACCATGAAAGATTGAAATATTTTCTGAATGAGAAAACTTTCAGCATGAGGCACCTCACAGGGCATTGTGAACAGAAATTAGAAGAAACCCTGTCAGCCCTAGGGTTCATGGTGAATATTTAGAAGTTGGAAATCCTCACTTCAGGGTACATTTTTCTTTAACCCCATCCTCTCAACATACAACAACAGTACTAGAGAATAGAATAGTCTGTCTGGTCAGTGGAGGATGCTGTCCTTTCACATCACTGAACGCTTTCCAGAGAACAGTAGAGGCTTTTAGATCCTAAATCCATACAGTACCTCTTCTGCTTTTAATTTATCCTTTGAAGATAAACACAAATGGAAAGACCAAATAATTCACTTTCCAGTCAAAGTGCTCACATTTTTCTATCTGGTGTATTACATTTTACATAATAGCACAGTTTTCATACCAGTGCTCATCTACCATATATTAATAATCTGAAATGTCACATGATCCATTAAGAAGAAATCAGAATTACACTGGTTGCTATATTTACCTCCTCATATTTCCTACTAGAAACTTTTCCCAACTGGTTATTTCTACCATTTGTGAGGAATCATTAGAGAAAAGCCTAAGGGGAGAGCCAGCAAGTTCATAAAATTATAAAGAAAAAAAAAAAAATCTTTGTCTAACCATCACAATAGCTTATTTTTGAAACTCTCACCTTTTTCAACATATTTTTCCTATTTTTAATCAGTTAAGTAATTAAATTTTTGGAAGAATTTTGCTGATAGCACTTATTTATTTATTTATTTATTTTTAAATTTCAGCTTTATTGAAGTACAATTGACAATGAAAAGGGTAAGATGTTTAAGCGTACGTCATGGCAATTTGATATACATATTCATTTATGAAAAGATCCCCCCATCTAGTTAATTAACACATTTGAGATGTTTTTTTAAATCAAAACACAAGACTGATAGATGACAGATAATCAAGACTTTTCATAACCAAATCTCTCCTAAGTGTTTGAAATTTCAGACAGACCAACAGCAAGTGATAAGAGCATGTGCGGCCTGGTGAAATTTGTTAGGCCAATAAGTACATCATGCTACCAAAAGTCTGTCTTTGACTGTGGAAGTCACGCATGTCTTCTGAAAAAAGAATTCAAGTTGCCTTACAGGATTTCAGGCTTAAAATCTCAGAGATGTGCCCCAAGCTTTCCCTAACTTCTAATTAACACCAAGGAAAGTCAGGAAACCCAAGTTCTCAGTACTTATCACCCCCTGGTGGGTTACACTTGGCCGTGTTGCTGATTTTTATGTTTTCAGTGCCTCACTTCTTAAAATTGTCAAATAAGGTAGGACTTTAATCATAAAAACAATTTTAAAAGAGCACATACATAGAAGACGATAATTGCTGTTCTTTTTATTTGCCTAAATCTGGGAAATCAAGATTGCCAACAATCATTAAGCCACAAAATGTATTGACTGTCCATTCAATACATTGTTCTTGCTGCTGGGGATCTAGTGTGCTGCTGGGGATCTGCTGTACTGGGTAGAGAGGGGAAAGTTAGACACAGAGGAAAGTAATTTCATCTTAAGTGCACAAATATTTCAAAAAGCGGAGGAAAAGGGTCTGCGGGACTAAATGATAGGGTGTGCTAAGTCAGAGAAGGCCTCCTAGAAGAACTGAGAGTTGAAGAACTGGGGAATAGTAAAAGCTTGGAGGTGGAGGAGAGGCTGATGCATTCGGCAATTGAAAGGGGAGATCAGCATAGCTGGGGTAGAGCAGGGTTGACTAGTATTTTTTTATACCATTGCAAGTGTAAATGGGCCAAGTTCGTGCCTCTGGCAAGTCCATTTTGGCATATCTACAATCCATTTGCAGAAGTGCTTTGGACTTTGGCAAATCAGTTGGGAAGTTTTAGCTTGGCATTCAACAGAGGACTTGGCATGAAAGGATGCTGACAAAGTAAAGACGGGGAGGACAGGAGAGGGCTGGGTGGCAACTGGGAGGTGAGAAGGGGAAGTCCTGGCGCAGGCCACACATTCAAGGTCAACCAAGGTCACAGACATCTTGTTGAGGATACCTGACTATACTAGGGGCAATGGAGAGCCATGGAAGAGTTTTAAGCAGGAAAGACGTTTGTCTGGAAAAGGAAGGAAGTGATCAGAGATACCTTTAAGAAATCTGCTTGTAGGTGGTACAGGTCTGGAGCTCAAAGATAAGTCTGACCCCAAACCCAGTTCTTCAGCTTCATGCCGATTCTAGGAAACTCTGATACTCTTTCAATACTTTCCTTTTTCCCTACAATAGCCCAAGTTGGTTTCTGCTGCTTGCAATGGAAGAACCCAAACTCATGGGATATAGTATACAAGAACAGTGAGGATGATGTCAATTCACAGAAGACAGATAGATACTCAGTTTAGTTTACTGAATAAAGAAACAGCGCAAAATGGTGAGAGTTTACTGACACTGTGCCCCTGTTGTGAGTATGTTGAACCGCCTGGCCTTCAAGGCCTCGATGCCCAGTTGAAAGATTATACATGCACATTCTTCAGGGGAAAATGAAATGTAAAATATTCTCTCCAAAATGGATCATACTCATTGTCATTAAGAATAAAAGTTGCAAAAAATACAGATTCTGTAGGAAAAAATTAGTGTTAACACTAGGCATGAACTTTATTAAAGAAATAACTGTTTCGGGGGCGCCTGGGTGGCTCAGTGGGTTAAAGCCTCTGTCTTCGGCTCAGGTCATGATCCCAGGGTCCTGGGATGGGGCCCCGCAGCGGGCTCTCTGCTCAGCAGGGAGCCTGCTTCCTCCTCTCTCTCTGCTTCTCTGCTTACTTGTGTTTGCTGTCTGTCAAATAAATAAATAAAATCTTAAAAAAAAAAGAAATAACTGTTGTGAAATATCAAGTCACATATATTCGACATACAGTTTAAAAGCTATCAAAATTTTTGTCTCATTTTTATAGTCATTAGGGTTTTTTTTCTTTCCCCTGAGTATCTAATGAGATTTGGGAATCTAATTTTTAAAGTTAATTTTGAAAGTTTTCCATCAGTTAATATTTGATAGGTATGGATAGAACACAAATTAGCCAGACTATCTCCCCAGGGTACTTAATATCATTTTACTTGGCTTCTTTTCTTTTCTTTTATGGCTTACAGCATTTTATTTTTTTAATTTTTAAATTAAAACCCTTTTATTATGTGAGTATAGTTGACATGCAATGTTATGTTAGTTTCAGGTGTATAACATCATGCTTCATTTTTATTCTACCTGAGTTTTTCCCACTTTCTGTGATAAGGAATACAAAAAATCAATTTCGTATCAACTTGTCTTACTCCAGTAGATTAATTTTCCATTTTATCCACTTCGTGACCGAAATGGCAGCATCCCTATGAAAAATCTCTTACTATGCACATTCATGAAAAGGTTTGACTAAAATTAATGAAGTGAAGTCATTCAATTTTGACAGTGACTTTCAGAGGTAGGATCAACAATGTGTAAATAGCCTTAAGAATCCATTGAATTTAAAAGAAAGAAAGAAAACCTATAAAAGCACATAAAAATTTATGAACTCTAGGGGTTATGTGATTTACACATGATTTCTTCTCATAAATTCGGGCATAAAGGTAGCCTATTTCTCATCCCCATCTTCTGTTTATTCGTCCTGTTCCTATGCCTGATTACGCGTGGATTCAGTCTAGACATACCACCCATTAAGCAACGAATTTCACAGTTAAGTGAGTTGTCCGTCTTTAGATTTCCTGGTCTCTTAAGGCCTATTGTCTTCTTCCCTTGTGATCACCAAATTACGTACCATGGTGGGTATGCCATCTCAGAGAAATGACTCAGTGGCTCTGATGCTGGTGGAACACATTTCTAGTAGAATCCCCATCCTCTGCTGTGCCATTCAATTTTCTTTTGCCCAGAGCAAAATTCTCGGTTTTACAATTGAGTCTTGATAAGGCAGTCATTAGGAACCTTTCCTATGATGATAGGCACAGTGGTACTCCCCAAATGTTAAGGAGACAGACACGAAATCAGTTTTACACTCTTAAAGCTATTAATTTCTAATTAATGTGCCTTTTCTTCAGACACCTTCTTGAAGGACGCATATTTAATTTTTCTATCACATTGCTTTCAGTTCCCATTAACCTCTTAAGCTTGTGCTAATGGTTTGCAACTTTGTAATTTACATTTTGTCTAATTTGGAAACAAATTAAAAAGCCGATGTTTTCATGACCATGATTCAAGACAAACAGCGCATCCCTAAACAATATTGGCCATGTCTTTCTTTTTCTTTTTTTTTATGTCTCTTTTGATGCAAGGGTCCAAAATCTATCTAGCCTGAGCAAAAGAGGGAATGTGTTGGCTCCTCTAACTGAAAAATACACAGGCCTCAGATCCAGCTGGATACAGATGCTTAATATGTGGCATCAGGATCCCTCTCTTTCCAACACTCCTGACTCTGCCTTCTTCAAATCGGCTTATTCTCAGAAAGGACTTTCCCTATCTCCAAATACGGTAATGAGATGTCTGTCAGCAACTCCAGGTTTCTCCTCTGCTAACTTAGTAACTCCAGCACAAAGAACGCCTCTTTCCCCACTGATGAGCTCTTTTCGGGGCTCAGTAAATAGCAGTGTTCTTTCATGCATAGGTTCTGAGTCAATTGAGAAATAAGATGAACACTAAGAGGCCCAAATATCACCTTTATTATTGGCAAAGGCTATCCATTGGCATTAAAGCCCCATGGACTTTCTAATATGAACCATAGGATTGGGTACATTTGGGGCTGGTCCTCCCAAAGGGACCTCGGGGAGCAGGCTAGTCTGGTGAATGTGTCAATTTATTCTTCTCAAGTTTACCAGGTAAGTCACTCTTCCTCTGAAAACGTGGGTGGGGGTTGAGGAGAAGGAAGAAAGACCAGGACTTCTCCACTGCTAGTGGAGCAACTTCAATGTGAAAGGAAATGTCATGGATGTGGAGAAAGTTCCTTCCTAGTCTTTCTTCCGTCTTAGTTCTGTCAACCCACTGGATTCATCATTGAACCCACTGGCAGCCAAGAGTGTGGCTGCCCCCCTGCAGGACAGTCCTGCTTCCTCCTTGATGGGGCCCCTCCCAATACCAAGTACCCCTCCATTGAGGATCCTTTTGAGACCTCCAGTGGGCTGGTAGTGTTGATGCCAGAAAGCTCTGAAGTGGGTCAGAGAAATAGATTAATTCAACTCACACCAGAGCCAGTTTGTATCCGAGCCTGAATTAGTTTAATGCTAAATCTCTCACTTTCTAAGGAACCCAAAGTGTTAATAGGACATACAAGATTTTCTATAACACTGACCTCACATGTATCATTTGTAGGAAACAAGATAATATGCCACCCTCCAAAGCAGTCATCCCCAGCAAAATGATGTACCCAGAACTGAGTACTTAGCGTTGCCAAGTACTTAGAGACTGAAGACAGACACTTAGAGACGTCTGAAGAAAACAGAGTAGAAGAAAATCTTGGTTTTAGCCTTGCAAATACACGGCAGTCGCTACTGGGTACCTGGAGTCCATAGCCTGATAAGCATTTTATGATGGAGAGATGTTCCTGGATTATCTTTGTGAGCCCAATGTAGTCACAAAGATTCTTCCAAGAGGAGGGCAAGCAGGTGAGAACAGAGAAGGGTAAATGATAGAAACAGAATTGGAGGGATGCCATTGCTGGCAGGCAGCCAGGAGTGAAGGAATGTGGGCGGCCTCCAGATGCTGGAGAAAGCCAGGAAAAGATTCTCCCCCTGAGCCTTCAGGAGGAGCACAATCCTGCCAACAATTTAACTTTAGCCTGGTGAAACCCTTTTTGGACTTCTGACCTCCAGAAAGGAAGATAATAAATTTATGTTATTTTCAGCCACCTGGTAATTTGTTATGGCAGCAACAGGAAGCTAATACAATTCCCCATGTCTGTGTTCTTTCCTCTCACCTGCGCCTATCACCCTATGACACAGGAAATGTTTTATTCACTTATTTTATTTACTTTCTGCCTCTATCTACCAGAATGTTATTCCATGAGGGTGGGGAACTTTTTTGTCATTAAGCTCCAACATCTAGAACAGTCCCTGTCATATACCAGATCCCCAATAATGATTTGCCAAAGGGAAGGATTAGTTGTCTTTAAAAATCGTATCACATCATATGAGTCTTAGTTGTGGTTGTTGTTGTTGTTGTTTTTCTAAACAGCGTTCTATTTTTTTTTTTTAAAGATTTATTTATTTATTTATTTGACAGAGAGAGAGATCACAAGTAGGCAGAGAGGCAGGCAGAGAGAGAGGAGGAAGCAGTCTCCCCGCAGAGCAGAGAGCCCGATGCGGGGCTCGATCCCAGGACCCTGAGATCATGACCTGAGCCGAAGGCAGCGGCTTAATCCACTGAGCCACCCAGGCGCCCCTAGAGTTCTATTTTTTAAAAATTTTTGGTAAGAATGTTATTTTTCTTTATAATAAAGAATTCCTTTCTGCATTTTCAGCGCTTTCAAATGTAAGACAATTGGCAGAAATCTACTACTGACTTTTTTACAGTTACTTTAGATGAATATTAATGGTTTCATTTACAAAGCTTGCCCTCACATTTTAAATGTTTTGAAATAGAAATTTTTTCTCCACATTTTAGATTTTTAAAAAAGGACTCATGTTCCAAAAGCATTAGTAAATTCAGAAATTATGTTCTTACCTAATAAAGAAAGCAGTCTTTAAATTCCTGGCCAAGTATCAATTTCCTGAACTCAAATAGCTTTAAATCTAAGGATCTCAGTCTTCTCGTGAAAATTCCAAAATATGTTTCTCATGGATTTAGGGGAAGCAAATCATCTTAGAATAAGGACGTTCCTCCCACCCACCCTCCTTCCTTACTATTACCTTAGTCTTTTTGAGACTTCAGGTAGAGGAAAATGACAAAGTGTGCTATATTCTGATTTTAATGAAATCTGCCTCATGTATTTTTATCATTATGACCCCGAGTCCCAGGTTGGGTCTATGGTATCACACTTTCTGCCTGTGCAATTGAAGAATATCACTTTTCCCTCTACCTTTGGAAAGGACATAAGTAGCACTGCAGGTGACTATTAGCTCTGATGTTTCTTGGAGTTGTCAGTGTCTCTGCGTGCCATCCAGCATTAAAGAAGCAGTTATCTGCATGGCTATTCCTTCCAGTAATTCAAGAATATTTATTAAGCACCCATTCTTATGGGAGATGCTAGCGGTACAAAGACCACAGTCTCCGATCACCCTGAGTTTCCAGTCAGGTGGATATCTTCCATCCTATTTTCAGGGAACCAAAGTGTTAGAGCTTGTTGGTGTATAATGAATTCCAAGAGATAAGGAGAGAAATGTAGGAGAAAACCGAAGAGAGCAACTGCTTGTTAGGGAATTTATTTCTCAGATAATAATTTTTGAGTATATTATTTAAGCCTGTTTCACAGAAAAAAAAAATACAGTGCTTCTGCTTCAAGATGGCACTTGGAGCACGTATGTTTGGATCCTCTCTTTCCCCAAATTGCCATGAAAATGCAGAGAAAACTCGAGCATTGCTGAGGCCAGGAAAGGGCACTGTTGCTTGTTCAAATTGAATGGAATTTATGAGACATACTATGCAGCTAAATTGGGTTGAGTGATGGGCTGAACAACCAATGGTTGGTTTACTGCAGAAGGCGGCAGAGGTACAAGTAGGTGGAAATACTCCCACCTCAGAGGGACAGGAACTGGAGGAAAGGTCATGGGGGGGTTGTGCTTTGAGAGGTCTTTGAAGTACGAATATCTGTGACAGTGATCTTAGCTCATATGGAACATGATACCTGCCATGACTCTTTTTCTTTTCTTTCTTTCTTTCTTTTTTTCTTTGTTAAGATTTTATTTATTTATTTGAGAGAGAGTGAGCAGGAGAGCACAAGCTGGGGGAGGAGCACAAGTAGAGGGAGAAGCAGGCTCCCCGCTGAGCTGGGAGCCCAACTCAGGGCTCAATACCAGGACCCTGAGATCATGACCTGAGCTAAAGGAAGATGCTCAACCAACTGAGCCACCCAGGGGTCCACCTGCCATGACTCTTAAATTAACTTGAATTCCTACTTGCTGTAGATGGCCATTTCTAGGCAAAGAGCCAGGGCTCCCTGAGTAGGCTCCTAACGAGGGCTCTTGTGCCAGTTGGAAAATGGGAAGGCTGCTCAGCTAGCTGCTACCACTCCAAGGAGGAAAGAAGTTCTCCCCAAATGAAGGGAGCTCTTGGGGATAACAGCTTTTGCCTTGGCGTTCCCTTCTTAGTCCACAAGCTAATGGGTCACCAATCAGAGAAAGAGCAAAATTTTCTGGGTTGTTTTTTTTTGTTTTTTGATCAATGATTTGGGCAGGGACATTTGCAATTTCTGATGAAAGTATTGAAACCCACAGCAATGTATAAACCTCTAAGCGCTTTTATAAGGATGGGTGAACAGGTGAGAATGCCCAGCTGTCAAAAGGAGGGGGATCATTCTGAGAAGGATCTGTTATTGTGAGATGGTGATCATAAAAGATAAGGTCAAAATGTCTAAAAGCTGATTCTCCACAATTGATGGAATAAATTACAGTGTCCATTATCATACAAATAGTAGCCATTAAAAAGGATATTAGAAACTTATTGGCATGGAAAGAGTTTCACAATATACTACTACGTTTAAAGAGAGAGAGAGAGAGACAAACCAGGTAAGAAAACAGTAAAGTAGGGGCACCTGGGTGGCTCAGTCATTAAGCCTCTGCCTTCAGCTCACATCATGATCCCAGGGTCCTGGGATCGAGTGCCACATTGGACTCCCTGCTCCACGGGGAGACCTGCTTCTCCCTCTCCCAATCCCCCTGCTTGTGTTCCCTCTCTCACTGTGTCTTTCTCTGTCAAATAAATAAATAAAATCTTAAAAAAAAAAAAAAACCAGTAAAGTAAAAGCATTGTGTTTATGTGCGTGGATGGGAGGCAGGAGTAAGCATTGGTAGTGGTAAGAAGAAATACTGGAAAATTATAAACCAAACATATAAACCAAAATAATCAATAGGCAAAAAGTTAATACATATGCTAGAATGTGATATTAAGATGATTTTATAATCTTCTTTTTGATGATTTGTAGTTTAAAATTTTTTTGATAAAATCATAAATAGTCACATTTCTCTTATGTAATTATACAGATTAAATATCGCTCCTTGGAAAGCTTACTTCCAAAAAAAGTGTTGGACTGAGACCATTTTTTGGATGAATTCTTAACACTTAACAGAGATGAGTAGTTTTCGGCACGTACTGCATGGAGCACCGGGTGTGATGCCAAAACAATGAACACTGTTATGCTGTAAATAAACAAATAAACGAATAAAAAAAAAAACAAACTCTATAATGCAGGAAAAGATAAAAAGTGTATGGATTCATTATATGCAGTTATCATATCCCTGTATATCAAAATGTAACAAAGAGCTGAAAAAAAAACCCATGAGCCCAATTTCACTTGAGAATATGAAGCAAAGTTTCAAAAATGCTAAAAAAATGCAAAATAATGATCTTACTTTGTTTCCAGTATTATGCTAAAAGAATTATAAGCCATAGCCAAGTGGGGTTTATTCTAAAAATACAAACATGGGGGTGCCTGGGTGTCTCAGTCATTAAGCATCTGCCTTGGCTCAGGCCATGGTCCTGGAGTCCTTGGATTGAGCCTGGCATCAGGCTCTCTGCTTAGCAGAGAGCCTGCTTCTCCCTCTCCCACACCCCCTGCTTGTATTCCTTCTCTCGCGGTGTATCTCTTGTAAATAAATAAATAGAATCTTTAAAACAATAAAATAAAAATGCAAACATGCTTCAGTACTAGCAAGTTGGTTAATAACATGTTTGAACAACAAATAAGCTATTTGACATTGAGGTATCAGTAAAGTTTGAAATGCATCTGAAACACTTAATGTCCAATTTGTTAAAAACAAACAAAAACAAAAACAAAATACTAAACTCTTAACTTGGACTAGAAGAACAACTATTTAAACATGATACAGAATGTTTATCTTAAGCGAACATCCAACTTTACATAAAACAATGAAATAGTAAAGACATTCCTGTTAAGAGAATATTATCATCAGTTGTAGAGATAATACATAAAAGCCAAAAGATATCCACTGAAAATGTTTCATCAGTAAGGTTTAGGGTGTTAGCCAGTAACAAAGTGGAATAAATAAAATAGAACTATAAGTTTGGGTAGAACCGTAGGTTGGACCTGAATTAATAGAGTAACTCAACCGCACTCTCCTATGGTATTGATTTATTGTTCTTCTTAGACAAGTAACTTTCCTCCTACTGTTTCTTTTATTAAATTACACTGAGGTAATTGGCTTTCCCAAGGCTGCAGGGGCAGCAGTTGGAGGCAAAGGTAAGCACTGAAATACTTAAAGACATGCATTGTGCAAGTTTAAGCTAAGACCCCAGAGATGGGGGCACCTGGATGGCTCAGTGGGTTAAGCCTCTGCCTTCAGCTCAGGTCATAATCTCAGGGTCCTGGGATTGAGCCCCTCGTCGGACTCTGCTCAGCGGGGAGCCTGCTTCCCTCTCTCTCTGCCTGCCTCTCTGCCTATTTGTGATCTCTCTCTCTATCCCCTCATCAAATAAATAAATAAATAAAATCTTTAATTTAAAAAAAAAAAGACCCCAGAAATGAATGATCTCATGACACACAGAACAATAGGAAATGGCTTTGGCTCCAATGTTGCACTTTTCTTGCAAGGTATGTTGTTAGGTTTTTTTCCTTCTGGTCCTAACTAGCTCTGACACCAACTGGGGTCCTACAGTTCGATTCAGTTTTGACACAAAATACCCAGAGTGAGTGTCAGACTGCACGGGTGTAAAGGCTCAGTCCCACAATGCTGCTCTTCCTTCAGACGTCAGTCAACCGTACTGGGTCTCTGGGCTCCTTGCACTTCTGTCTGACGTGGCTACAAATTGGAGATTCCCCTCATTCAGGTTTGATAATTTGCTAGAATAGTTCACAAAACATGGGAAAATATTTAAGTTAGGTTTATCAGTGTAATACTGTGTGTATATATATGTGTATGGGATATATGTGGACAAGGGATATAAAGGGACAAGGGATAAATGCCAGATGAAGAAGTACACAGGTGAGATCTGGAAGGATCCTGAACGCAGAACTAGAGTGGCGTGCACCGCTTTCCTGGTATGTGAGTGTTTTGGACAGCTTGGAAGCTCCCCGAAACCCATTGTTCAGGGTTTTTTATGAAGTTTCATTACATAGGTGTAACTGATTAAGTCATTGACCATTAGTGATTTAATGCTTCCTACAGCCCCCTTTATCCTTCCTGAAAGTCGGTGGGTGGGACTGAGAGTTCTGACCCTCTAATCACACTTTGGCCTTTCTGGTAATCTGAAGGCATCTGGGGGCCCCCAGTCACCGGTCATCTCATTAGCATATAAAAGACATTTTTATCACTGGAGATAAAGGACTGATGAATAAATAAACAAATAAAATAAATATTTGGTAGACATACCAAATATTTATTTTGTATTATACTACATAATTTAAAGAAGAAGGAGGACTCTGTCATAGCTAAGCCCAAACACGGATTGTGTTGCCAGTCAGGCAATGGAGCAAGCGTGCGCGGCCACAGTTATCAATGAGAAGAGACTCCAGCTCAAGGGAGATGCCTTCCAATGTTGTGCATACTTTCTATTTCCCTCAGAAAGTCAGTCCTCCAAAACAACTAAATAAATCAACGGTAAGAGCAAAAGTCTGAGTTTTACCCTGCTATTCTCTCCTGACTCTGAAAGACTCATGCAGGGATTTCCACAGTCTCTGAGAAAATCCCCTATAAAATAGAAAATAGACAAGGGAGAAACAAAAGAAAATTTTAGAAAATATCTAATTAATTTTCTCACTAGAAATTGTGAGGACATTTGATTTCTAGCAAGGCGTGAGGTCAGGAATCTTGTCTTAGAGGTGAGACGCGAGGGGAGGGAAGCAGTAATGGCTGGTTTAAATGGCATATATAAAAACCAGTGAATTGTAAGACAACTCAGGAATTCCCCCATTGCTGGAAGAAGATCAAAGAAATAAATATGAAGAGAGAAGAGGTAATAGACTTGGAAGGGAGATTTGAGTGGTTCAGGATATGCATGAGGACTTTCAAGAGTTGATGATAGAAACCCATAGACCTCAGTCAATAAAGAATTGATTTCTGTAACAAAAGGGCTAAAAAAATACCAGGCACATTAATTAGCAAACTCCACACACAGTCCTAAACATAGAATTTCTGAATTTCAAAGACAAAGGAAATTCTCTAAGCGTGTCGTTAAAGCGTGTAGTATCTGGTGTCAAGATGCAGAGGCAGAAATTGTATCTCCATGGGAAGGACCCTAATGCCGGAGGGGAGTAAGTGGTGGAGGAGAAACAGTTTGATACGTAAAAAGCTGAAGTGAGCCTGTGACTCTCACCTGTGCCACCCAATATGAAAGAAACTAGACAGTGATTTTTCGCAGATATGACAAGGAGTGAAAAGAATTGTGTCACATTACCAATAACAAGTTGTGAAATTAAAAGTAATTTTTGAAGCTATCAGTAGTAAGAAACAAATTTATTTTTTAATTTATTTATTACTTTAAAGGATTTATTTCTCTCTTGCCCAAATTCCTTCGAGGGCTGAATTTTCCTGTTTTAAAGACTTTAATTAATTATTTGCCAGAGAGAGAGAGAGCACAAGCAGGGAGAGCAGCAGGCAGGGGGAGAAGCAGGCTCCCCACTGAGCAAGGAGCCCATTGCGGGACTCGACTCCAGGACCCTGAGATCATGACCTGAGTTGCAGGCAGACGCTTAACCGGCTGAGCTACCAGGCATCCCAAGAAACAAATTTAGATCGACTATGCTATAGGGATTCTCTTATGCTTCTCTGTATAGAAAATATTATTATAAAGTTGTCATGAAGAGATGATGTAATAAAATGGAGAAAAATGGGTACATTATAGATGTATACCAGGCAATTAATTAATATAAATGCTGTGTTATTTTCTGGATTTTGTATTTTTTTCATTTTTTCATATTTTAAGTATTTTTTCATATTTTAAGATTTTGTAATTTGTTATTTCTCATCCTGAATAAAAATTTTTTATACCTAATTTTTATCATATTACATACTGTAAAATGTGTATTCTTTTTGACAATAACGTATTCTTTTTTAAAAAATATTTTATTTATTTGTCAGAGAGAGAGAAAGCGAGAGCACAGGCAGGGGAGTGGCAGGCAGAAGGAGAAGAAGGCAAGAAGGCTCCCTGCTGAGCAAGGATTTCCCACACAGGACTCAATCCCAGGACCCTGGGATTATGACCCAAGCCGAAGGCAGATGCTTAATCACTGAACCATCCAGGTGTCCCCACAATTGTGTCCTTTTTCTTGAATAGAACTCCTAAAATTATATGTTTCAACCTCCCCCCCCAACCCTGCATCTAGATGCCTCCCTTGTATATTTCACAGGTAACCTGCTTGTATTTCTCTATCCAATCAAGGAATGAATCTCTGTGAAGAAATAAAACAGTACTTTAAAAGAGGAGAAGATTGAGAATTAAAAACATTCTGGGTACTATCAAGACCAGAAAACATATTTACTATCTAAATAATTGTGAATATACTTATCAAACCTAGTATAAATGTTAAAAAAAGATGCTTGAAAGAAAAAATGATGTACAAAAAAGTTATCATAGTCATAAATATTGGATCATTTCCACAAAATGTGATACAGAGTGGGAGGAGATATGAAGGGAGGGCAAGCTACATTTTTAAATCTTCCATAAGCTTCGTATTCAGATTCTATTTATGACAGTTTGTGGTTTTGTTTGCTATGAAATGGGCATGTAGTAACTGGTGTCTTATGAGAATTTACCAATCAGATTAGACACAAGTTGTAACAACTCATATGCTTACCTGGTGCATACATAAGTGATAGTTTCTCGGCTATAAATGGTCATCAGCCTTAGAAAAGGTAGGAATTTGCAATTTCTAAATCATGAGTTTTTTTTAAAAAGTGAACTTCTTTGCCTTCAGTGAATATCCAGTCATTCTTCAGTGAGAACATTGGCTTTGGGGAAGTAGTCAGTAGTCAGTGGATTAAAAAGTTCCTATCTTTGATTTGCTATCTTTAGGCCCAGCAAACGTACAGATAGAGACTCATTATCAGCTCTGCTAGATTGTTAGAATACCAGTGCTCAAAACATAGTAAATACAAAGCCTCTGGTGCCTTCAGCACTGGCTTCAAAGAGAGGGGTTGTGGTAAATTTCTGTGAACAGTTGAAGGGCTGATTTCACTGTATAGTCACTTTCTTTTCTTCTAGGAATGAAAGCAAAGCTTTTTTGAAAAAAAAAAAAAAATCATACATCTATCACAGCCTTGACTTTGTTCTTTTTATTACAAGTTCATTGGTTAAGAAAAAAAGTTATTTGCTAAAATCCACAAAACCCAGTAAACAAAATTTCCAAAACCTCAAACAACACTATATTTCCTGGTTACTCTGAACAATTTATGTATTTTTTATAGAAAATGTTGGAATTGTAATTGGAAAAGTAATGAACCTCAGACATGGAGCTTGGAAAACAGTGATTCTTTCCTATGCAAGGTATAAATTTTAATATTTAGAACCTCGAAGTTTTATATTATATTTCTTTGTTTGTTAGTGGTTATAGAAAACAGAACTCTAGAAATACGTCCTGCCTTCCACTTGGAATCTCATTTCAGTGCTTTATCACTTGGACGTTATTGGCATAGAACTGACATCCCAAGAATTCATTTTTCTGAGCTTGACAACAGTATATTTTCCCTTCTTTTTCACTTAATTATGAACTGGGTAGCTATTGGATACCAATTAGCTTGCTGGCTATAAGGGTGTATATGTGTGTTTGTGTATCTAATATCTGTCTCTGTGCACAAAATTTTCAAGTAACTTGAGTGTGATAACCAAGACAAATGTTTCCAGCTTCCAAAATAATTTTTTCATGGGCCTGTCATTTTTTTTGGCTTTCGCTTAGAATAGTTTAGTTCAGTTGCTTGGGTACAGTTGATTGAATACAGTTGCAACAACTAATAAAAATCTGTTATAAGTTAGGGGCATTTTATATTTGTACTCCATTGTCTCCACTACGATGCATTGTTTTCAACCCAGGATTTAGTGTCTGTACAAATCTTCTCTCCATCTGAAGCCTTGACTAAAGATGGAGAAGATGAGGAAAGCATTAACTCAATTTGAACTGAAGAGTAATTTATTAAAAATATAATAGCTTATAAAAAGTTGACAGAAACAGATTCTTTCTCTTGCCATGTTGAAAAGAGGTTAGGCTCCCTTGCTCTAAAGGGGACTTTAATGGGACTTCCTGTTAATGGTGGGTTCTGGTCAATGGAGGGCCCAGCAGGAAGTTGGGTGTGAGGAGGAGTGTGAGGTCAGGGCATTTATGTCTCCTGTCTGCCACATTGCTGAGGAGTAGCTTTGTTCCTCTACCAAAGGCCACAGCTCCTGTGAGGAAACCCCTCCATCCAGTTCTGTGTCTAGGCTCTAAAACCCTTACCTCTCTTTGTGTTTTCAGACATAGGACAGGTAACCGTTCTCTTCTTTTGCTGATCTTCAGGTACTATACTCATGTCTTCTTGCTTCTCTGAAACCCTGCACACGTCCTTGTGACAAGTGGTATTAATTAAACTGTCCACCATTTTTCCAGTGTAAGTGTACCTTTGGTTTTCGCCAGGTCCTTGGGTAAGGCAGTAATTTTTTTAAATAAAAAGAGTCCCTTTGACCAATATTAAGAATGAGCAAGAGAGAATAGAGGAGCCATGGAGTACTAATTGAAGTTTCCACACAGCTTCTTCCTACCTCCCATCTCCATTTGCTCATCCTGATCTTCTCTCTCTTCTCCCAGTTTCCGGTTTCCTCATGACTGACTTCCATTCTGTAGAAATCCTCTCTACACTGAATTAAGTCCAATACTCTAAAACGGGTACTTTCCCATTTCCTGAACTCTTCAACAATTTTCATTTCCTATACCTCATTTTCTCAGATACCAATGTTGATTGATTTTGATTAAATAGGGAAACAATTTGATACAGTAATTTATGCTAAGATACAATGTCTAATGATGCCTTAGTCATGTATAGCACTCCATGGAGTTCTGACTTTCAACAAAGTCTTCTAAAGATAAAAAGTCTTATCTAAGATTATATAACATAAACAAATGAGTGACTCTCTAATGGTGAGTGTATCACCCACAAAGGCAGAGTTTTCTTTTGGAGAACTATTATGAGGCAACCAATGCAACTCTTGGGTCACATAAAAGGAGTTTTCAGCTCTACTTTCACTTAAGGTTTGCCCCGAGGAGTTGAGCAGTAGGTTTAATGAAAAGACTACGCCAAAATGAGACCATTTCTCTTCCTTGTGAAATGGAAAAAAAGGATAGTGAAATGGATATTAGCAACTGGTGTAAAAAATGAGCAGATACTATAATAATTCTTTCTGTACATAAGGAGTCTCCATTTAGATATGGTTTGGGCATGATTTAATATATTAAAACTTAAGCAGAAATTGAAGGAGTATGGAATTTGATGTGCTTTGGATGAAGTCAAGAACTTCTGGGTGATTTGGACCATTTTCAGAGCCATATTTCTTTTTATTCCCCCGATATGAAAAGTTCGGGATGTCTTTGATACCTATAGCCCAATTTCTGTGGTTCAAGCTATTATATATTTGATGTCATTATTCAGCACCCAGAGTGCTTTGTATACCATTTCTTTCTTCCTTTTTTTCCTTGAAGTATTGTTGACCCACAATGTTACAAATGTTTCAGGTGTACATCATAGTGATTCTGCAAGTCTGCATGTTATGCTCTGCTCCCCACAAGTGTAGCTCCCATCTGTCACCAGACAGCACTATTACAATAGCATTGACTATATTCCCTATGCTGTACATTTCATCTCTATGACTCACTCATTCCATAACTGGAAGTCTGGACCTCCCAAGCCCCTTCACCCATTTTTCCATCTCCCCACACCTCTCCCCTCTGACAACCATCAATTTGGTCTCTGTATTTATGGGTCTGTTTCTGCTTTTTGTTTGTTTTACATACCATTTCCTAAGCGCTTCTGCTGATCATGGCTTTCAGTTCATACAGAGATTAATGCATAGATCTTACTTGGTCTTACTTTAATCCAGTTAGATGAAGGCATGGGTGCAAACTGTATTTCAGAAAGATTTTGTTAAGATAGTGCATATCAATTCCCTTGCATGGTGGAGGTTCAGGAAGAAGCTTCCAGTGTCAATATCTGGTCTCTTGTACCCCAAATCCTAAGTCTCTCAGCTGGCCTAGGAACAGGGTGAAAAAAATAAATATCCAGGTCTTAACATGGGGGTGTGAAATTTGGTGGATAGTTCTGGGTGTGAGTTGGAGCTTGCCAGGAGAGAAGCTTAAAGAAAGCCCCATTCTTTGACAACCTTCCCTAAGGGCTTCAAAGACTTGCCATTGATGTTTCAGTACAATATTTTGCAGTGTTTCTTTTAACATTTCCCATTCATTTATTCAGCAGATGTATATATTTTTTTTAATTTCCCACCCAGTACCAGGAATTATTCTCTGTGCTAGGGATGCAACAGTGAGGGAAAACAGAGACAATAGCTCTGACTCCTGGAGGGCAGGGCATGGAGAAAAACCATGAACAATAAATAAAATCATTAGGTAAGCTATACAGTAAGCTAGATGACAACGAATGTTAACTGAAAATAAAGAGAACTGGGGAAGGAGGCTGGGAATTTGGGGAGATATAATTTATACCGAGGAATTGTTGGGTAAGTGACATTTGAACCAAGACTTGGAGAGGGTGAGGGAAGGGGCCAAGAGGTCACCCCTTTAACACAGACCTAACAACTATAAAGTCCACATGTTAAAGCAGCTCTGTCCATTTGAAACATAATGCAAACCACACAGGAGATTTTAGATTTTGTACTATTCACATTTAAAAAAAAATTTTTTTTAAAGATTTTATTTATTTATTTGTCAGAGAGATAGAGAGAGTACAGGCAGGCAGAGTTGCAGGCAAAGGCAGAGGGAGAAGCAGGCTCCCCTGCAGAGCACGGAGCCCAATGTGGGACTCAATCCCAGAACGCTGGGATCATGACCTGAGCGGAAGGCATCCGCTTAAACTGAGCCACCCAGGCATCCCTACTATTCACATTTTATTTTATTTTTTTTTAAAGATTTTATTTATTTATCTGACAGAGAGAGAGAGAGAGATCACAAGTAGGCAGAGAGGCAGGCAGAGAGAGGAGGAAGCAGGCTCCCTGCGGAGCAGAGAGCCCGATGTGGGGCTGGATCCCAGGACCTGAGATCATGACCTGAGCCAAAGGCAGCGACTTAATCCACTGAGCCACCCAGGTGCCCCTATTCACATTTTAAAAAGTAAAAGGAGATAGATGAAATTAATAAAAGCAAAGCAGTTTGTCTAACTAAGTATATCCCAAATATCATTTCAGCATGTAGCTGAGGTCTAGAAACAACATTCATTAGTTATTTTGCATTTCTTTCTTTCTTTTTTTTTTTTTTTTTGTAGTAAGTGTTTAGCATAGGGTGTGTATTTTATAATTAGAACACATCTGGATTCGGACTGCACACATTCAAGTGCTCCATAGCCCCGCTTGATTAGCAGTCATTGTATCAGACAGTGGAGCTTTAAAGAGTACGAAAAATTGCCACTCTCAAAGAAAACATTTGAGTGAGTGGTCTCTCTGCTTTCCTGTCTCTTCAAGTCAGGCCCGTGGGCAATGGGGAAGATGCAAGGTTAATTTGGGGCGGGGGAGAAATTTATTGCAAACAAAACACTGGGCAGTTTTATTACTATTTTAGAACAATAAGGATAACTCATTCTGTTCCCTTTGGGTTGGCAACTTAACATAAAAGATCCCATTTATCTTCCAAATGTATACATTTGTTTACATCTTCTGCCAAAAACCTTTCTTTTAGAAACTGTCTTCCTGAGAGACTGGTTTTGCTGGATTATCTATTCAAGGTCAAGCCTTCGTGGTCTTTTGTGTTTGTTGATTATGTGGATGGTCACCTTACACTAGACGTTAAGGGCATAAACAGGAATTTTAAGAATGCCATTGTATTCTGAACTCCCGAGTTCTACATACAAGGCATCCAGTTCAGCAAGAGCAAGGAAGAAATAAACCATACATTAATGCCATTTTTGTAGTTACTAGAAAGATGAAGGACAGCTGTGACTAGTTTCCGCCTCTGCCATCAGATTGTAGGTCCCAGGGGATAGGAGCCGGTCTTCACAATTTTCTCTTTTCTTTTGTGTTCTCCATAGAGGGTGGTGCTGAGCACATAGATGATATTTCATAAATATTTATAGATTATTCCAGGGGTTGGCAAACTTTTGCTCTAAGGGCCAGATCATAAATATTTTAGTCTTTGAGGGCCATCCAGTCTCTCTCACAGCTACTCTACTCCGTTGTAGCAAAAAGAAACCCTAAATAACATGTAACAAGGGGACATAGGTGTGTTTCAGTAAAATTTTGTTTATGGACACAGGTTTTTATATAAGTAGTAAATTTTATTTATGGACATACAACTTTAGGTGTCATAGAATTTAATTTTTCTTTTTATTTTTTCCAACCAATTAAAAATGTAAAAACCCGGGATGCCTGGGTGGCTCAGTTGGTTAAGTGGCTGCCTTCGGCTCAGGTCATGATCCCAGCATCCTGGGATTGAGTCCCACATCCGGCTCTCTGCTCAGCAGGGAGCCTGCTTCTCCCTCTGCCTCTGCCTGTCACTCTGTCTGCCTGTGCTCGCTCGCTTTCTCCCCCCCCCCCCTCTCTCTCTGACAAATAAATAAATAAAGTCTTAAAAAAAAAAAGTAAAAACCCTTCTTCACTGGGGTTGTGAACCAACAGACAATGGGCTGGGTATAATCGATGAACCATACGGGGCCAGCACCTGGCTTACATTTTTGGCTTCTGCCTTTTTCCTTGCTTTTATTTCCTTTCTTCCTTATTTCCTAATTCATTCTCTTTTCTCTTGCTTTGGCTTTCCTTCCTTTCACTGTTGGTTCCCCTCTAGCCGCCCTTCTTCTTGATCTTTCTTTTCTCCCTTTCTTCAAACATCACAGCCACTTTCTTCTCTTAGTTTACCTAAGCACTGTCACCTTAGGGAGAAGGATTTCCTCAAACACTAATTCAGTAACGGGGGAAAAAAAAGATAGATGAGATTGAAATAATATTTAAAACACAGAGCTCTGAAATTATTGTATTATGACCTCCCCTTCTCCTTCTCCTCATTTTTATGCTTCTCCACACCCTGAGTACAAGTATGAAGAAGGAATAAAAGTGACTTATATGTAGGTATTGACAGAATTGTCATTACTAATATGTGCAAGTATGTGGGTGGGTAATGGTTATTCCAGTTGTGCTATTTACTTTGCATTAACCTGTAATAATTGGGCCTCTCAGCTATTTATTCTTTCACCCCTTCCTGCAAATTCAGACACCTATTTGAGAAAATTATCTTGACTCACTAACAATTTTGCCATTGCTGAAAGGGTTTTTTTTTTTTTCTTTTTTATTTCCAACCACTCCAATTCATAGCTTCTAATTTTAAAGATGCTCTTATTCAAGTCTTTTTTTTTTTTTATAACACTTTCATAAACAATTTGCCTCAAATCTACCAGGTTTGAGCAATAGCCTTAAAATTCAGTTACCAGGGCAATTTTAGAAAGTACAGACACTACAAAGACAAAAACAAACAAAATAACCTCCACAAAAAACCTCCCTTTGGTTCTTGTCCAGTTTCTATTTAGAAACTGTCCCTGCTCCCCTTCCCCCAGGGGATTTACTTGGAGACAAGTCCTGGAAATCAGCTCCGGGTAACAAAGCCCAAATACGGGGGTGGGGGGGGTGGGGGGGTGGGTCAGGCCAGGAGTATGGGCCCTGCCCTTTGGGAGCCTTTTGGGCACCAATCCCAATCAAGGTGTAATAGGCTGGTTCAAATGTCTACTAGGGTAAGTTTGTAATTCAATTGGTCACCTAGCATCACTGTGGAGTTTCCTGTGTGTGTTACATTCTCATTGGCCACCTGTGCGTGGCCAGGCCCAACCGCATGGCCTTTGCCCTAAAAAGCTAGTCTGTGAAACAGAGAAGGGTCGCCCTCTCTTGTAAGAGGCGCGGCCCCGAATGTTCGGTTAGGTTCTTGATGCTTGGCACAAAATAAAGCTTTGCTTGACCTTTGCTTTATATCAGTCTCTCTCCTTTAATCACGGATCCATTATTGGGGCATAACAGGGCAATCAGTGTCTTCAGCTGTATTTACCACTGTGTTAGTCACAGAAATCCAACTTTTTAAGATATTCCATGATTTTTCTCCCTTAATTCAGAATATTTAATAGAATGTGATATACTACCATTAGCAAAATCTAGACCAGAGCAAAATATTTACAGGTGGTATGAAAGCTTCATCAGCATCTGATCCTTAAATGTATACACAGTATGTCTGAAACATTATTACAGCTCTTATCCTCTTTGGAAGAAACTGCCAATTCACTGAATCTCACCAAACCATCTCATCACATGGATTGCCAATAAATGTTAGCTGTGATCAAATCTGATTGATTGAAATTCAAATTCAAAGATAGAATGATTATCCTTTGGTTGCATAGCTTTATTATTTTTTGGGGGGGATTACAAACAAATCACATTCATTAACTTGATAATATTTATAATATCCCAAAGGTATGAGGAAAATACTAACATCAGTATTTTCAAATAAGAATAAGTATTACTAGGCATCCAGTAATAGCGTTGTAATGTAATAAAATTTACAGAGTAAATTTTGTAATTTGTAATAAAATTTACACAGTAATTAAAAAGCTAGTCATAATTGTTAAAATTTGATCTATATAATCTTTATATTTCCCCCTTAGTTCGTTATAAAAATATTTCTAAAAACTACAGATATACAAAAAGATACTGCCTCTAATACACATAACATGGCCAGTCATGTGTCCTGCAATTTTCCATATACTTTTTTTTTTTTAAAGATTTTATTTTATTTTTTGACAGATAGAGATCACAAGTAGGGAGAGAGGCAGGCAGAGAGAGAGAGAGAGGAGGAAGCAGGCTCCCTGCCAAGCAGAGAGCCCAATGTGGGGCTCGATCCCAGGACCCTGGGATCATGACCTGAGCGAAAGGCAGAGGCTTTAACCCACTGAGCCACCCAGGCGCCCCTCCATATACTTTGTATGGTATGGCCAATGTTAGAGCAAAGAGAAAAAGACTTACTCTTCTCTTTGAATCCAGAAAGACAAATACTTTGATGGGCATCGTGCAAGAAACAAAGGCCAAAAGGCAAGCCTCCCTAAAAGTGGCATTGCTCTGTTTGGGCAAATTAAAAAAAAAATTTCAAAGAAACAATAGACCTTTGTGGCTGATTGTGTTTTCTAAAGATTGCTGCACCAGCATGTATGCTATTTCACAAGTTCTTCCCACAAAGTCTCACTGACCTTGCCTCCATTCAGAGGGGAGTTCTGTTCCCTACCTTGGACTTGGATATGTCTTTCTACATGTTTCAACCAATAGAATGTGATAGGTTTGACACTGCATGATTTCCAAGCCTGGGAATAGAAGGAAATCCAACTTCTGCCTGGTTCTCTCTTCCTTTCTCAGGGGACCTGCCTTTTGGAATCAGTCATCATGTTGTAAGGAAGTCCAGGTCATATAAAGAGGCCACATGCAGGTGTTCTGGCTTAAAGTCCTAGCTAATAACTTGGCTGACAGTCAGCCTCATCCACAATTTATATAAATAAATGAGTGTTCAGATAATTCTAGCCCCCAGCCTTTGAGGTACGTTGACTGATAGTGAGTGGAATAGAGATGAACTATCCTTCAAGCTATCCTAAATTTCAGATTTATGACCCAAATAGGTGTTGTCATTGTTTTAAGCCTCAAAATTTTGGAGTAATTTGAAGATTTTATTTATTTATTTTAGAGAAACAGAAAGCAGGGGGAGTGGCAGCGAGGGAGAGGGAGAATCTCTGGCAGACTCCCCACTAAGAGTGGAGCCAATGTGGGGATCAGTCCTACAACCCTAAGAGCATGACCTGAGCCGAAACCAAGAGTCGAACACCTAAACAACTGAGCCACCCAGGCTCCCTGGACTAATTTAATATGTAGCTATAGAAAACTGTAACACCTTCAACAAGATAGTTCTCTGACGTAAAAATTACATTGCTTGTGTAATTTGAATTCCATTCCATCACAGAACTAATGCTGAACCACACCAACCCCTGGCATACTTCCTATATCTCCCCTTTGAAGGGATATAGAATTCCCTTTTGTTGATTTCTTTGGAAACAGAAACAAGTGAGACCACTTCAGAATAGGAAGTGGCCAGAGAATTATTGCTTCTGGTTTTTGTGAGTCTTCAGAACTACCAAAAACATTTAACTGGTTTTCAGTAAAATGCTTCCATTAGTTCAGCTCTTGGAGGAAAACCTTCACAGCTAGCAATGTTATGACACCATCCTCGTGTACCTATCAGTAAGAAAGAACAATTCAATCATACTTGATCTATAGAAATAAATTTCGCAAAAATAATTTTGGGGGTGCAGATGAGTAAGCAATGTGTAGAGAGAGCAGTAACTAAGTTATATTCTTATATATTGTGCAAGTCCTCAGGTAGGCTGGAAGCATATGGCGGTAGCAAGTTTAAAGTCATTTTCCCATTTGTAACTCAGTAGGGTGGCTCCTGTGGTTAACCTTAGAGTCACAGAATGAGCTAGAGAAATCTGTCAAGACATGCTGGCCAGCTCCTTAGATAAACACTTCAGTTAACTTAGAGGTCAACATCACCATTTCAGCCCCACTCTCCAATTTTGGCAGCTTGGATATGAATCTTGTCCACAAAACCCTTAAACTTGATTGAGGTAGATTGTTTACAGCCCTCTACAACAACTAGATGGTATGGCTGAAAAATTATTTCCAGGTGTTCTAATGATTCTATGGTTAATAACATAGTTCTTCCTACGACAGGGTCCTGAAAATTCCGTGAACTACGGAGCAGACATACTCTTCATAGAATAAAATGTGATTTACCATTGTAACATTTAATTCAATTTCAGTTCACTAGGCAAAGCTTCAAGCCGAAGCTTTCACACAAGGTACTGTCTGAAAGTGCCACAGAATGAAAGATGGCCAAGACGATGTAATAAACATCTAGAAGGAAAAGGCAGGGAACAGAGTATTTAATACTATGGACTCTGGGGGCGCCTGGGTGGCTCAGTGGGTTAAGCCGCTGCCTTCGGCTCAGGTCATGGTCTCAGGGTCCTGGGATTGAGTCCCACATTGGGCTCTCTGCTCAGCAGGGAGCCTGCTTCTCTCTCTCTCTCTCTCTCTCTCTCTGCCTACTTGTGATCTCTCTCTGTCAAATGAATGGATAAAATCTTAAAAAAAAAAAAAAAATACTATGGACTCCGGAGCCCATCTGTCTGGGTTCACATTCTGTCTCTGACCCTGATTTTGTGATTCTAGGGCAAGTTCTAATTTTCTAGCATTAGAAAATTGCTTTCTTTGTCTCTATTCCTTCATTTCCAAAATGAAAATAACATTGTAATGTTTAAAGGATTAGTCGATGTGCAGTGCATAAAAACATGCTTGGTATACAGTAAGTCCTAAGTAAATGCTATTTACTATTATGTCATGAGTGAACAACTGAATGTCTTGAATCATTCAGGAATTACTCTTTCAACATTGTAAAGTATTTTAGGCAGTTAATCATACAATTTGTTCAGATGGAAGATATGTTTCAAGCACAACATTTTTTCTGGAAGTGTCACAATCTCTTCAGGAATTTCTGTGACAGTCAGCTCTGGATGTCAAGATTATGTACAATTCTCTCCATTATACTCTAGGCAAGCGGAAAACACACGGTTGACCACCGAGTTTGTGGCTTTGTGCTGCGTAGATCGTAATCATGATAATTAAGGTAAAAGCTTGCAGTTAGAGTCTCCAATAATGTTTGTATTATGTTGGTGAAAATTGACGAGTGGGAGATTTTTGACTTCCAAAAGAACCATAATGTCGATAAACATTCTTTGAAGCCCTCCTCGGAGGCAGCCACCATTAGTGTTTGGACTAAATGGAAGAATCGTTGGTGGGGAATTCTGGCTTATTCTCAGCATAAGAAACTGATTCTGAGTGGGAAATGAATAATGATATAACATCCCAGAAGGTAACATTTTGCTGAGATTGGCTCCACGGAGTGATATTTCCAATAAGTAGTGAAGTGGCCCTGCAATGACAGACTTTTGAGAAACAAACATAATAGAAAGTGTGGAGCCCTAGGAAACTTCCATCTTGCTTGGCTTTAAATTACATCTGATACTGTGTGTACTTGTCTCAGTTGGCTAAATGCTAAGAGCAGGGATAGAGTAATTCAAGAAGGTGTCTGTGGAAGTTCTTGTTCCAAAATTTCCCTCATTATGTGGATGCTCACTATGTCCTCCTTTTATGAGATTATCTGCACTTTTTCCATCCTTGAAGAGACATTTGTATTTTACCATTATCAGTACTTATGGGAAACTTTTTGTGAAGCCAAGATTATTCTTCTCAATATATTTCTAGGTTTTTCTGTGGAATTCATCTTTCTTATTGTGCTCATAATTACCATACTGTTTATTTTTTTTTATTTTTTGTTTTTATTAACCTGTAATGTATTATTTGCCCCAGGGGTACAGGTCTGTGAATCATCAGGCTTACACATTTAACATATTATTTAAGTATTAGCACCTTTGTTAACCATGTGTCCATTTTGCTCTCAGATACATTCCTTGCCCTCCTCTGTGTTGAGGGAGCACCATTTCCCAAGTTCCCTTGCACTCTGGCATTTGGGTAGGTTTGGCCAATAGGAGGCACAGGTGAGAAACTGGAGATCAGGAGGAAGGGAGAATATAAGATATTTCTCCTCTCTCTTTCCTCTGAGCAGTATCTCTAACAAGGTATGTCTCTTTGTGACTCCAACTCCCATTGAGTTGTCTTCTATGGTTCGACTTGGCATTTGGCCTTTGCTTTGGAACTTTAGTAACATTGACTTCTCCCTTCCTCCTACTTCTACTTTTGCTGATCTCAGGTTTTCTCACCATCTTCTGCTTGATTTCTCAGATATTTCATTGTTGGTGTAACAAATTTCCTGTATTAAATTCCTCTTTTGGAAACATCTAGAGTAATTTCTGTTTTTTGACTGGACCCTTACTTATACACACACAGAACTTTGTAAGAAGTCTGAATGACACTCTAGAATGCTAGAAAATTCAAGGATTGGAAGAGTAACAGAAAGTCTAAATGATATAACTGAAACTATTTCTGAATCATTGATTGCTTGGGCATCTATAGTCATGCCATTAATGATCAGCTATTGATAGCCATAGACAACACTGTAATGTAGGTTTGCAAAGTAATGTAGGCCAATGTATACCCTATATTTGGGGTCTTCTTAATGTCTTTCTTCAAAGTCTTTGTAGAATCTCTATAGAGTTTAACATAAAGCATTAATAACAGTATAATTAGATTAGTCCATAGTATACACAATGTGTATTCAATGGTACATTAGTTGACTAAAACCTCAAATATCTCCTCTATACTTTTCCTTAGAACAGAAAGATCATTTCTGACTTGGAGTAAATTATTACAGAAGCTGAATGTAGATAGAATGGCATACTTTCTAGCACAATTTTTCAGAGATGTCGTGAGAAATCTGTTACCATCTTGTTGAAGCTGGGACTTCCCTAGGGTGTTGGATATTTTGGAAATTAATTCATAGTATTATGAGAGACTTTCTTCCTTCCAGGATATTTTATTGACAAATGGAAAAGTGTCTATAACTATAACACAGTTTCTGGCAATATCAATTGTTGGATTCTTATAACCTTGAAGAATTATGATGAGTAGCCATAACAGTGACGTGAAAGGGCTTAGAGAAAATATTACAAAATGGTCTCAACCATACCTTTAAACCATTCTTATAACATCACCTCTCATATACTCTGCAAGCCACCACAATCTAGGTCCAACCCCTTAACCCCCACCTTATTTTCCACCTCTCTAGTGGAAGTGTCTTGAGAAGGCCATCAATGACCAAGTTAAATTGAGTCCCCTTTTCTTAAAAATGTCTTTCCTTTAGTGTAGGCTTTTTGAACCCCACTTTATTCTAGAGATAACTAAAGATATCATTTGCTCTTCTCTGAATAATACAATGGCCTTCTAATGTGTCTCCTTCCTTTTCAATTTATCCTTCCTTTTCTTTCCAATTTATCCCCCACATTGTCACAGCATAGAAGACAACATAATGCAATGAGGAGATCACAGGCTTGAAGCCAGAAAGACCTACGTTCAAATCTCAGCTTTTCTATGTCAGTGGCTTGATGCTGACCTCAATTTTGACATATCTGTAAATATGCTACTGAGCTTACCTTGTGGATTTGTTTTCATAACCAAAAAAAAAAAAAAAAAAAAAAAAAAAAAGTCTATCAAGTGGCTTGGACATAATACAAAGTCATTTTGATTTTTTAAAAATCAACTCAGTTATTCACATATCTCTCTTCTAGTCACAGAAGATAAATCTCAGCCTGACATGCATAGCCTTTCATGGGCTACAGCCTCTTTTCAGTCCTAGCTTCTGTGCCATCATCCCACATTCTGAAAATACAGATGGGCTTGCTCTTTTCTGCACTCGGCCTCTCATTTATGGCTACACATATTTGCATATTTAGTTCTCCATCTGTAATGTCCTTTGCCCTCCTGTCTGAATGGCAGGCTCCTAATTTATCCCTCAGAGCTCTATTCAAATATTATCTCTCAGTGCTTTGCCTTCATTCTAATAGATTTTGAACAGTTTATGCTGTTAAAGGGGTCTCCTATTTTGAAGATTCTGTGCTTCCAGTGTTGGAATTTGCAAACGCAGTAAGTCAGCGGCTTCCTTAACTTAAGAAGTGGGTAATCTATAAAACCCAGCAGGTATTGTGCAACTTACTTTCTATATAGTCTGTTAACCCTGTTGTCAAAGTTATGCTATTTCCATGAATTATAATAATTCTTGGTACTGGTGAAGTTATGATGGCTATTTGCATAGCACCTATGATGGGAATGCAAATTTTAGGGAAAACAATTTGTCAATATATATCTGAACTGATACTTAAAATATTCATCCACTTGTGGGGTTGGGGGGGGAGGTCTTTAAGTCTGTTATTTAACTGTACCATCCAGAGCCAACCACAAGCTATTGACCATTAAAATTATGAGAATTTAAAAAAAAATATTCATCCACTGATTTTATTTCTAAAAATCTACTTAAGGAAAATAAAAAGATGTGTATGCAAATTTATGCACAAAGGTCTTCTTCATATAGTTATAGTGAAAAACTAGATAGACCTCAATCACCCGAAAATAGGTTTTAGTTTTATAAATTATAATACACATATACAACAGAATACTATGTAGTCATTGAAATTTAGACTTAAGAAGTATTTGTAATAAAACAAAAAAATCCAATGACATAATGTTAAGTTTTAAAAAAAGTCAGAATACAAAGGCATACTTTCATATGATTGACATTGTATTGAATATACACATAGAAAAGGGACTTGAAAAAAATGCTGACTGTTAGTGATTACCTGTATTAATCAGAGTGGGCTAATTGCTATAATAAACACCCCCCCCCCAAGTCTCTGTGGATTAATGATAGAAATTTATTTCTTATTTTATCATATTACAATGTATGGTACAACGCAGACCAACACTTCTCCATGCAATTATATAAAGATCCAAGCTCTACCTATCTTCTAGACAAAATGCATTCATTAGGCAGGTCAAGGAAAGTGGTGTTAGAGGTATGACCTGAAATTGAAGCCCATTTCTCTGTCCACACATTATTGGCCAGAACTCAGTCATGTGAACCCACAAATACACCTAAAGTTTTGGGAACTGTATTCCCAAGAGTAAGAAAAGGAAATTAAAAAAAAAAAAAAAAAGAAAAAAGAAAAGGAAATTTTATCTGACATTGCCTTCCTCATCTCTGAGAGCAAATCTAACAAATAATTTCTGTTTCTTTACATTTTCCTATTTTTCTCTAGCAACTGTGTTGCAAGAGAAAAATACATAATTAGAAGGTCTCAGAGTTTTAAAAGAAACTACTCTTTTAATTTCTATGACATGAATTAATACTATCTAAAGTACTTTCTTTGACACTCGCAGGGCTGAATTTGATTCAGACAAGAGTTGCCATTGCAAAATTTCACTAGGTACATCATGATAAGAAATTCATGTAATATGAACAGTTCTTTGAACTGATGAAATTTAAATATCTAAATAACATTGAGAACTACATTGACTATCTCACAAATTCATCAAATATTGTTTAAGAAAAATGTAGTGTTAAAAATATAACTTTATTTTATTTTTTAATTTTAACTTTTGTACAGATGGAGTGGAGTGGGGCAGAGAGAAAGAGAGAATCTTTTTTTTTTTTTTAATTTCTTTTCAGCATAGCAGTATTCATTGTTTTTGCACCACACCCAGTGCTCCATGCAATACCTGCCTTCTTAATACCTGGCTCCCCCAACCTCCCACCCCCCGCCCCTTCAAAACCCTTAGGTTGTTTTTCAGAGTCCATAGTCTTTCATGGTTCACCTCCCCTTCCAATTTCCCTCAACTCCCTTCTCCTCTCCATCTCCTCATGTCCTCCATGTTCTTTGTTATGCTCCACAAATAAGTGAAACCATATGATAATTGACTCTCTCTGCTTGACTTATTTCACTCAGCATAATCTCTTTCAGTCCCATCCATGTTGCTACAAAAGTTGGGTATTCATCCTTTCTGATGGAGGCATAATACTCCATAGTGTATATGGACCACATCTTCCTTATCCATTCGTCTTTTGAAGGGCATCTTGGCTCTTTCCACAGTTTGGCGACCGTGGCCATTGCTGCAATAAACATTGGGGTACAGATGGCCCTTCTTTTCACTACATCTGTATCTTTGGGGTAAATACCCAGTAGTGCAATTGCAGGGTCATAGGGAAGCTCTATTTTTAATTTCTTGCGGAATCGCCACAATGTTCTCCAAAGTGGCTGCACCAACTTGCATTCCCAACAATAACAACTTGCATTCCCAACAATAATGTAAGAGGGTTCCCCTTTCTCCACATCCTCTCCAACATACATTGTTTCTGTTTTGCTAATTTTGGCCATTCTAACTGGTGTAAGGTTGTATCTCAATGTAGTTTTAATTTGAATCTACCTGATGGCTGGTGATGATGAACATTTTTTCATGTGTCTGATAGCCATTTGTATGTCTTCACTGGAGAAGTGTCTGTTCATATCTTCTGCCCATTTTTTATGATTATCTGTTTTGTGTGTGTTGCGTTTGAGAAGTTCTTTATAGATCCTGGATATCAACCTTTTGTCTGTACTGTCATTTGCAAATATCTTCTCCCATTCCGTGGGTTGCCTCTTTGTTTTGTTGACTGTTTCCTTTGCTGTGCAGAAGCTTTTGATCTTGATGAAGTCCCAAAAGTTCATTTTCGCTTTTGTTTCCTTTGCCTTTGGAGACTATCTTGAAAGAAGTTGCTGTGGCTGATATGAAGAGGTTACTGCTTATGTTCTCCTCTAGGATTCTGATGGATTCCTGCCTCACACTGAGGTCTTTTATCCATTTCAAGTTTGTGTACTGTGTAAGAGAATGGTCGAGTTTCATTCACTACATATAGCTGTCCAATTTTCCCAGCACCATTTATTGAAGAGACTGTCTTTTTTCCACTGTGTATTTTCTCCTGCTTTGTCGAAGATTATTTGACCATAGAGTTGAGGGTTCACATCTGGGTTCTCTACTCTGTTCCACTGGTCTACGTGTCTGGTTTTATGCCAGTACCACGCTGTCTTGGTGATCACAGCTTTGTAGTAAAGCTTGAAATCAGGTAACGTGATGCCGCTAGTTTTATTTTTGTTTTTCAACATTTCGTTAGCAATTTGGGGTCTCTTCTGATTCCATACAAATTTTAGGATTATTTGCTCCAGCGCTTTGAAAAATACCAGTGGAATTTTGATCAGAATGGCCTTAAAAGTATAGATTGCTTTAGGCAGTATAGACATTTTAACAATGTTTATTCTTCCGATCCAAGAGCATGGAATGGTCTTCCATCTTTTTGTGTCTTCAGTTTCTTTCATGAGTGTTCTGTAGTTCCTCAAGTATAGATCCTTTACCTCTTTGGTTAGGTTTATTCCCAGGTATCTTATGGTTCTTGGTGCTATAGTAAATGGAATCGATTCTCTAATTTCCCTTTCTGTATTTTCATTGTTAGTGTATAAGAAAGCCACTGATTTCTGTACATTGACTTTGTATCCTGCCACGTTACTGAATTGCTGTATGAGTTCTAGTAGTTTGGGGGTGGAGTCTTTTGGGTTTTCCATATAAAGAATTATGTCATCTGCGAAGAGAGAGAGTTTGACTTCTCCATTGCCAATTTGGATACCTTTTATTTCTTTTTGTTGTCTGATTGCTGTTGCTAGGACTTCTAATACTATGTTGAACAAGAGTGGTGAGAGTTGGCATCCTTGTCTTGTTCCTGATCTCAACAGGAAGGCTACAAGCTTTTTCCCATTGAGGATGATATTTGCTGTGGGTCTTTCATAGATTTTATGAAGTTCAGGAATGTTCCCTCTATCCCTATACTTTGAAGCATTTTAATCAGGAACGGATGCTGGATTTTGTCAAATGGGTTTTCTGCATCAATTGAGAGGACCATGTGGTTCTTTTCTCTTCTCTTATTGATTTGTTCTATCACATTGATTGATTTGCAAATGTTGAACCATCCTTGTAGCCCAGGGATGAATCCCACCTGGTCATGGTGGATAATCCTTTTAATGTGCTGTTGGATCCTGTTTGCTAGGATCTTGTTGAGAATCTTAGCATCCATATTCATCAGTGATATTGGTCTGAAATTCTTTTTGGTGTGGTCTTTGCCTGGTTTGGGGATCAGGGTAATGCTGGCTTCATAAAATCTGGAAGTTTTCCTTCTGCTTCAATTTCTTGAAACAGCTTCAGGAGAATAGGTGTTATTTCTTCTTTGAAAGTTTGGTAGAATTCCCCAGGGAATCTGTCAGGTCCTGGGCTCTTGTTTTTTAGGAGGTTTTTGATCACTGCTTCAATCTCGTTACTAGATATTGGTCTATTCAGGTTGTCAATTCTTCCTGGTTCAATTTTGGGAGTTTATAGTTTTCTAGGAATGCATCCATTTCATCTAGGTTGCTTAACTTATTGGCATATAACTGTTGATAATAACTTCTGATGATTGTTTCTACTTCCTTGGTGTTAGTTGTGATCTCTTCCTTTTCATTCATAATTTTATTAATTTGAGCTTTCTCTCTTTTCTTTTGGATTAGTGTGGCCAATGGTTTATCGATCTTATTGATTCTTTCAAAAAACCAGCTTCTAGTTTCATTGATACGTTCTACTGTATCTCTTGTTTCTACCTCATTGATCTCTGCTCTAATCTTGATTCTTTCCCTTCTTATGTGTGGAATTGGTTTGATTTGTTGTTGATTCTCCAGTTCTTTAAGGTGTAGAGACAGCTGGTGTATTCTGGATTTTTCTATTTTTTTGAGGGAGGCTTGGATGGCTATGTATTTCCCCCTTAGGACCAACTTTGTTGTATCCCATAGGTTTTGGACCGAAGTGTCTTCACTCTCATTGGTTTCCATGAATTGTTTCAGTTCATCTTTGATCTCCTGGTGGATCCAAGCATTCTTAAGCAAGGTTGTCTTTAGCTTCCAAGTGTTTGAGTTCCTTCTAAACTTTTCCTTGTGATTGAGTTCCACTTTCAAAGCATTGTGATCTGAGAATATGCAGGGAATAATCTCAGTCTTTTGGTATCGGTTGAGTCCTGCTTTGTGACTGAGTATGTGGTCTATTCTGGAGAAGGTTCCATGTGCACTTGAGAAGAATGAGTATTCTGTTGTTTTAGGGTGGAATGTTCTATATATATCTATGAGGCCCATCTGGTCCAATGTGTCATACAATGCTCTTGTTTCTTTATTGATTTTCTGCTTGGATGATCTGTCTATTACTGAAAGAGGTGTGTTAAGATCTCCTACTATTAATGTATTCATATCAATATGACTCTTTATCTTGATTAATAGTTTTCTTGTGTAATTGGCTGCCCCCATATTGGGGGCATAGATATTTACAATTGTTAGATCGTCTTGGTGGATAGTCCCTTTAAGAATTGTGTAGTGTCCTTCTGTATCTCTGACTACAGTCTTTAGTTTAAAGTCTAATTTATCTGAAATGAGAATTGCTACCCCAGCCTTCTTTTGAGGCCCATTGGCATGAAAGATGCTTCTCCATCCCTTCACTTTCAGTCTGGGTGTGTCTTTAGGTTCAAAATGGGTCTCTTGTAGACAACATAGGATGGATCCTGTCATTTTATCCAATCTGCAACCCTGTGTCATTTTATGGGCACATTTAGGCCATTCACCTTGAGAGTGATTATTGATAGATACGTTTTTATTGATATGTTACCTTTGAAGTCTTTCTTTCTGTAGATTGTCTCTATATTTCTGTTCAATGATATTCTTAGGACTTTTCCTCTTTTGTAGAACCCCCCTTAATATTTTCTGCAGTGTCGGCTTGGTGGCCACATACTCTTTTAAGCCTTGCCGGTCTTGGAAACTCTTTATCTCTCCATCCATTTTGAATGTCAGTCTTGCTGGATAAAGTATTCTTGGTGCATGTTCTTCTCATTTAGTGCCCTGAATATATCTTGCCAGCTCTTTCTGGCTTGCCAGGTTTCTGTGGATAGGTCTGATGTTATTCTGATGGGCTTTCCTCTGTACATAAGGAGCTTCTTTGTTCTAGCTGCCTTCAAGAGGGCCTGCCTACAATTATAATTCTTCATTCTTGCTATTAGGTGTCTCGAGGACTTTCGAGAATCTATAATCTTGGGGGGAGACCATTCTGCCTCTAGTACATGAACGCTGGTTCCATTTGCGAGATTGGGAAAATTTTCATGGAGAACTTGTTCCACTATATCTTCTAGACTTCTTTCTTTCTCTTCCCCTTCAAGGATTCCAATAATTCTGAGGTTGGAACATTTCATGGCATCATTTATTTCCCTGATTCTGTTTTTGTGCCTTCTAAGCCATTTGTTCCAGGCTTCCTCCTGATCCTTTCTCTTGATCTGTTTGCCCTCCAGATCACTAATTCTATCTTCTATCTCAGTTACCCTAGATTTTAGAGAATTTAGATTAGATTGGAACTCATTGAGAGCATTGTGAACATCATCCCTGGTGGCTTTCAGTTCTGCCCTAATCAATTCCATTTGGTCATCCATGGCTTTCTCCAACCTAGCTATTGCCTGGATAATTGTTAGCCTGAATTGCCTTTCTGACATATTGTCTATGTCAATAGCCATTAGCTCTGTTGCAGAAGGCCCATCCTCTGAATTTTCTTCTGTTGGGCATTCCTCTTCCTAGTCATTTTGGTGAGAGATGGCTGAATGGATGTAGCTGGATGTATTGACTGTGGTGCAGTCAAGGTGCACCCTGGAATGCTTCTGAGCAATCAGGAGTCCCCACACAAATGAGAGAAAAAAGAAAAGAAAAAGAAAAAAAGAGAGAGAGAGAGAGAGACAGGAAAAAAAGGGAAGATAAAAGAGAAGGCTCAGCCGAAATGGGCCCCAAGATAAGATTTATGAAGTATACAAACAAAAACAGACAAAGAAAAAGACTGATTAAAGTATATGACAAGAGAAAAAAAAATATATATATATATAAAAGCAAAAAAAAAAAAAAAAGAACCTCATCAAAAAGAACCCCAAGTATAAGATTTATATACTACCAGGACAAACACAAATACACAGAAACACTGGTGGAAGAAAAAGATGGGAGAGTGGTTATAAATTCTCAGTGTGGGCGAGGAAGGTTATTTTGATTCTTCCTGGATGTATCTTGATATCTTTGTTAAAGAACTCAACTTTCGGGGCACCTGGGTGGCTTAGTGGATTAAGCCGCTGCCTTTGGCTCAGGTCATGATCTCAGGGTCCTGGGATCGAGCCCCACATCAGGCTCTCTGCTCTGCAGGGAGCCTGCTTCCTCCTCTCTCTCTGCCTGCCTCTCTGCCTACTTGTGATCTCTCTCTCTGTCAAATAAATAAATAAAATCTAAAAAAAAAAAAAAAAAAAAAGAACTCAACTTTCCTAAGATAAAGGGAGATTAAAAATTGGTTTACCTATAGGGTAGCATTGATTGGGGAAAGGGGATTACCTTGAAGTTTAACTCTATATGAATATTAAAAAATAAAAATAAAAAAAGAATAAACTAAACTGAACTAAACTAAAATTTAAAAAAAGTTAAAAAATAGACAAGCAGAAGAAAAACATGGGTATATGTATCAAAAAGTTCAGGTTAAACGGCTATTATGGAATTTGATGTACTGGACATCTCACTGTGATGGCAAATAGGTTAAAAAATTATCTATATTAAAAAAATGAACCAGAATAGTGGGAATGAATTAAAAATAAAAGTTGTATCTATGAAGTAGTGGTGGTTGTTCTCTTGTCATCTTTTTTTTTTTTTTCTTTTTTTTCCTGGTTGGTTTTCTGGGGGAGGGGCCTGCCATGTGGGTTTTCAGTCAATGATGTTCCCTGAGTTAAGTCCTCCCACCCCCCTCAAGGGGGTGGGCTCTGAGGAAACCGGTTTTGTAGGCTTTTGTTCTCTGGAGGTTTTTATGTTTGTTTGTTCATTTTTTTTTTCTCCTGCCTTGACAGTTTTTGATGGTTTTTGGAGGTTTAGAGGAAAGCAAACTGCACCCCGACCTCCCTCTCAGAGAGAAAACTCAGTTTGTTCCACTCTGGGTGCTGCAGAGCACATAAGTTCCCCCTTGGCTGCTGGCAGAGCATGTAGTGAGTCGCGGTCCCTGCCCACTGGCGTCTTCTACCCCCGTAGAGATCCAGACGTGTATAATTCTGATCTCAGGCTGATTTCATGGGTGATCAGAGTTCTTTGGTAGGTCATCATCTCACTTTAGGGTACGGTTGAAACGGTGCCTCCTCCTACTTCCCTGCCATCTTTTAACCCCAAGAAAGAGAGAATCTTAAGTGAATTCCATGCCCAGTGCAGAGTCCAATGCAGGGCTCTGTCTTACAACCCTGAGATCATGATCTGAACTGAAATCAAGAGTCAGATGTTTAATGTACTGAGCCACCCAGGTGCCCCAAGAAATCTAAATTTAAATCAAGTTTTTGGTAGAAAGAGGTGGAGAGGTAGAAATATCTGAGACCCGGGTGGTTGGGTTATGGACATTGGGGAGGGCATGTGCTATGGTGAGTGCTGTGAGGTGTGTAAGACTGACGATTCACAGACCTGTATCCCTGGGGCAAATAATACATTATATGTTAATAAAAAAATTAAAAAAAAAAAGAAAAGCAATAAGGACCAGGACACCTTTTATTTTTAACTCCGTCTTCATACAAATCCTACTCAACTGGAAAATGGGGCTGATTGTGACTCTTCCTCAAGATCTCGGCAGCTCCATGCAGGTAGAAGTGGGATGTCCCCAGTTCATGATCCCTGTGCCAGCTCTTGCCCTGGTAGGTGGTAGACACTCAACACATAATGTTGAATGAATGGGAAAGTTTACCTAGTGCCCCACATCCTATTTCCTGTTTTTGGAATCCAATTTAACTTCTTCTTTGCTGCATTATTAAGCCATTGTCAAACATTTGGGGGAAAAAAAGAAATATCTGAGACCCAAATCCTTGAACCTCAAGCCCTCTGTTGCCTGGGCTCTTCCAATACTTCTATTGTTTCTAAATTGTCCAAACCCATCCATGTCAGTCCTTTTCTTGTTTGGGAGCAGAAAAGAAGTAGAGAGAGAGGATGTGGGATAAGTACAAGTGCTCCTTCCTTTAACTTCATCCATTGATGTCCAGAGGCCAGCATATATTCTGGTTAGTACTGAAAATGTTGACTTCCTAACTGTTGAGGTGATGGCAGTTTTTGTTTCTGTCTTCCCTTCTTTTCCTCTCTCTCTCTCTCTCCCTCCCTTTCTCTCGTCTATCCATCCATCCATCCATCCATCCATCCATCCATCCATCCAAGAAACATTGATTGAGACTCTACAAGTAACTAAGAACTATGCAGTGTAACTCCATTTTTGGTTTTTTATTTTTATTTCTTACATGACGAATGAAAGTCTTTCTCAATGTACATACAGGGGAGCAGGTACACTGACATAAATTCTTTCTATTTCCTCTACAACAGCCATTTTAACCACAGGATCTGCTCAGAGTGGAGATAACATTTGCTTTCTATTTTGTAACATTGAGGATAGATTTACAATGCCTGTTGGCCACCCTTATGTTTCTTCTCTGTTTTATTTGCATGCACTGGCTTCAAACCCCTGTTAAAAACAATAAAAAATATTACACAGATCCAAAATGGTGTCACTTAGCCTGAGTTTCCAAACCGGTGCTTAATAATCTAACTGCAGTTTTAAATTCCCCTGTAAATGTAGTCTTAACTGGTCAGTCTGGAATTTCTGTCAGCACCAGTGAGTCTGCTACATGGCTCCTCTCCATTGCCCAAAGGAAGATGAGGTCATCTGCATGGTAAGACCCCTGGCTTTTCCCCATAGAAAGCCCTCAGACACTATTTTTATTTTGCTAATAACTTTCTTGCCCCCATTGTCTGTCTGTCTGTCTGTCTGTCTTTCTTTCTTTCTTTCTTTCTTTCTTCTTCCTTTCTTTCTTTTTTTTGAGAGACAGCATATGTGGGTGTCTCTTTCTTTCTTTCTTTCTTTCTTTCTTTCTTTCTTTTCCCTTTCTTTCTTTCTTTTGAGAGACAGCATATGTGGGTGGGTGAATGGGGGGACTGGGGGAGAGGGAGAAAGAGAATCTTAAGCAGGCTCTACCCCAGCACAGAGCCCAATGCGGGCTCAATCTCTTGACCCTAAGATCATGACCTGAGCCAAAATCAAGACTTGAAAGACTGAGCCAACCAGTGCTCCACCCCACTGTCCTTCTGCAACAACCGTCCATTTCATACAACTCCTTGGAATGCCTCTCTAGTTGCTAGATAGGGTTCTGCCCGGTTCATGGATCATTTAATAGCACCAATTAGATCCTCAAATTTACTTGGTTGAATTTTGTTAAAAATAACAAAATAACACCACCCATCTTCAAGTTCTGAAAAATGTGGCATAGCAATTAAACAGACAAAGAAACAAACAGCAAAACCCAGCAGGTCCACTGCAAGTCAATGACTGCTCAAAACAAAACACAGCTTGCAACTGAGAAGTTTCAGAAAGACTCCAGTCCATTAGTATCTGTGTTCATGTACTTCACAGACACCCTTTGTTTCCATGTTATTTAAGGAAAACATGTCTAGAATAAAAGTCCTAAAGTGGAAATGGGATTAACACTCATTTTATTCTGTAATACTCTGCTTAAAATTAGAAAAGTCACATCCATTGCCCTTCTCAGTTTATCAGATTAAACGACGCAGATTTTATTACGTTTGACCTCTTGGGTCATTAGCATTTCACAATCATTAACTTTTCGTTATGCTTCTTTTTCAGAGCAGAAAATGTCACTAGAAGCGTATGTGACATGTTTGGGAATCTCATATCAAATGTACAAAAGAACACAAAAAACATTAGTTTTTATATTTAAAAGGAAAAATCTCTTAAAATGCCTTATTAGTTTCCAATTAAAATTTAAAACTCTTGATTAAATGCTTAAGTCAGTCAGCCTGACTGAATGACAATAGGCATCTCACCATCCCTGTTCAGTCTTCTTTTCCTCCTATTTAAATCATTGTATTTATATGGTTGGTTATGTCTGCAGAGCCAGGGGAATCAGGACATAGGATTTTATTATATGTGTTTGGGGTTATTTGATCAACCACTCCACATTATATTAAGGCAGAGAACATTGGATTTCCTAAATTGCCTGGTAAAATGGGTCAAATTCTCTAGGTGTTTCTTACCACACTCTCCTATTTCCAGAAGTCTAACTCAGGGTTTATTCACTCTATAGGTGTGCTGATGGCTTTATTGAGTATACATGGTAAATTATGCACTGTCCAAAAAATTCACTTTAGATTCAGTCTGACCAGCAGGTTCATAACCTTTATTTATCACTGGCACTTACAGGGAAACAGAAATAACTACATTTTTACTGAAATTCTGTTGTTCTTGTATACTGGAAAAGAAATGAAGATTGTTTTTTTCTCTCAGTTAACATTTTCTTGTGGTGATAATTCTTTTTTTTTTTTTCCCCTTAGAGTGATTGAATTATTTTAGGGAGAGAGCACGTGCACACACACACACATGCACACACGTGAGTGTGGGGGAGGGGCAGAGGGAGGGAGACTCTCAAGCAGACTCCCCAGTGACCATGGAGCTGGCTGCAGGGCCCAGTCCCCCCACCCCGAGATCACCACCTGAGCTGAAATCGAAAGTCAGATGCTTAACGGACTGAGCCACCCAGGCACTCCCTGGTGGTGATAATTCTGAGCACACAGAACTAAAAATTTCCTTATTTCACAAAAGCATTTTTAGTAATACAGATATGTTCATTTTAAGCGAGTATGCTTTGAGACTAGAATTAGCCCAATGATATTTGAGGCGAGTATCCATGCCCACGATTTGAGGTCAGGGTTTTCCAGTGAGGGTCAGTTATGTGACACACCAACATCTCATTTATCCCCAAAGAACCACTCTGATTTGCCTCAAGATTATTTTCTAATAACGACGAGTGAACTGCATTTATAAACTGTTCAGGAAACTTAACATAAGTCTCTGTTGAAGCTGAGAGACTGGAATTTAAATAACTGGTGTTTTCTGGCATGTGGTGTTTTCTGGATTATGAAAGGCAGTGTTAATTCTCTTTCTAAATCGGATACATTTTCTGATTATCTCCTTGTTCCCCTGGGATGGCCAGAGAGGTCTCCTCCCCAGAAAGACATCGATTCATCCTTCTTTTTTACCTTTGACTGGTTTAAAAACAACAACAAAAGTATTCGCAGTTCTCAGAATCGAGCTGGCTTACTTTGGCTTATGGTTTTATTTGCTCTGTTCTCCTGTGCTTTGCCTTCTTTGTGCCTGTTTTTCCCTTTCCGCCTCTTCTGAGTCATCTGTTGACATAACTTGGTGCGAAGCTTGGGGTTCGAAGAGACTTGGACACCGTGTCCAGGTATACAGAGATTTTTGTCTGATAACGCCACAAACACTCCGCCTGTAGACTTCCTTCACTCGAGACATGGTATTTTTCAGACAGCAATTTGCCAAGCAGGTTGGCTGTGAGGATGCCAGCCCGCCAGCGGTCTGTCAGAGGCACGATGCCTCTCTCTAGTTCTCAGACTTTCGGGCTTACTTCTCACTTCAGCCACACTAATAAACAGCTTCTTTTTGAAGTGCAGAGTCTGGGAGGTTTTTCCCCCCCAGGCTGCGGACAGAATAATCAAAATGGACTGCTTTATTCCAAACTCTATTTTTGATGCAATACACCTCACCACTGATCTTAGAAATGAAATCTTATCAAATTTTGAACTGTTGACGTCTGAGGTGTCGTGACATCTTCTTGATCACTCGGTGACTTTATTTCCTGCCTTTTCTATGGCTTCACGTTTTAGAAGTTATGTGTACCGAACACCATCATTCCTGTTTGATATTCTCAAAGGTGACAGTGGCGACTCTCCTGTCTTTGATGAAATCACCCTCCGTTTTTACCAGTGTTTTTCCTGCTCCTTTCAAAAGATGTATGTAGATATAAGATACAATGAGTGAAGGAAGGAAGCAGAACAGGGAAAATAAATACAAAGGGGAGAACAAATTAAATGAGTAGAAAAGACTAAAGGGAAATGGGATAAGACTTCTTCCGATATGGGAAATTTCACTAGGTGTCATTAGGCAATTTGGCTTCTTTCATGAAACAAAACAAATAAAACTGCTATGTTTCCATAGAGAAATTATCTGTATTTTAAAACTGGCAAAAAGATATGTGATAAGAAAGAACTGAGTCTCTCTCTCTCTCTCTCTCTCTCACACACACACACACACACTCTCACACTTTCCTATTTGGTGATTAACACTTAACCATGTAAGAACAAGTGGTTTCGAAGGTGATGATTCTGAGTCAGCAGAATTCTTCTGCCCTTGATGTAGGCCGAATGTCTGCTATTGAACTTCAGAGTGTCTTCAGGTCACCTTTAGATCCCTTCTTGCTGAAGCCAAGAGCATAAGGCAAAAACAAAACACGCTTTTGATGTTCATGCTACTTTAGCACCAAAATACACCCAACACTTCTGATCGATGGGTGGTAGTCCCTCCCCGATCACTTAAATGGAAAGAGATGGGTAAATAGATGGTTCTTTCTTTTACTCAGCACGGGTCAGAGTTTTACAAGAAAGTGCTCTCCAGTTTGGCCTCCACATCTTAAGAGAACTCTGAAATTTGGCGAGAATGCAGAAGAGACCATGAATGTTGATGAGAGGGTTGGAAAATGGAACTTGTAAGAAAGAGTTAAAGACATTGGAATTGCTTATCTTTTTTTTTTTTTTTTTTAAAGATTTTATTTATTTATTTGACAGAGAGAGAGATCACAAGTAGGCAGAGAGGCAGGCAGAGAGAGAGGAGGAAGCAGGCTCCCTGCAGAGCAGAGAGCCTGATGCGGGGCTTGATCCCAGGACCCTGAGATCATGACCTGAGCCAAAGGCAGCGGCTTAATCCACTGAGCCACCCAGGTGCCCCATGGAATTGCTTATCTTGGAGGAGAGAAGTAAAGTACCTGATAACAGTCTTGTAGTGTTTGCAGGTATATAATATACATAATGGTTCCCAGCTGTTTCCTTCTCCAGCAAAGAGAACCCGAGGCCAAGTTCTCACACTGCATAGATCAAATGTAGTGAAATTCTTCTTAGTGATGGTGGTGTTGTTCAAAAGATGAACGAGTCACTATTGAATTTGTAAAAAAAAGCAAAAACAAAAACAAACCCAAAACAATAACAAAAACTTTCGTGGAATTATTTAAATACCGAATGGATTTTAGGTCTTCTATTTTCTGGGTATTGGAAGATAAAACTTATGTCATGGTTCCTAATGTTGCCTCCTAATTTGTAAGTCTGTAAGAAGGGAAACTTATTTTAAGGGAATACAGATAGATAATAACAAGAATCATAGAATCTATGAATTACTTTCCGCAGAACACATGACTTCAAGACAAGGAGACGTGGTTTGCATAAGGATGTTAGATGTCAACTGTTTGGAGTGATGTCCTGCCTTCTCAGAAAAATACTGCTACTAACTGACCTAAGAAAAGGAAAAATCAAGAGACAGCAGAGATGGAAAAAGTATACAATAGATACTAAAATCATGTCGGCACTAAGAACCTCAGTTACAATTATACTGGCACAAAAAAATGATTCTAGACTTTTTTCCTTTCTTTTTTCTTTTTTATTAGCTATGCTTTATTTATAAGCTAATTCTTCGGGTTGATCCACAAGTACGTCTACTTCTATGCAAAAAATCTCTCTATGAAACAATATGATTGATTGATTGATTGTTTTTGAAAATGGGACAGCCACCTACAAAAAAATGAAACTGGACCACTTACACCATACACAAAAATACATTTCAAAATGGATCAAAGACCTAACTGTGAAACCATCAAAATCCTAGAGAAGAGCATGGGCAGCAACCTCTTTGACATCAGCCATAGCAACTTCTTACTAGATATGTCTCCTGAGGCAAGGGACAAAAGAAAAAAATCGATTGGGATTTCATCAAAATAAAAAGCTCTGCATAGCTAAGGACACAATCAACAAAACTGAAAGGCAATATATGGCCTGGAAGAAGATATTTGAAAAATGGCATATCCAATAAAGGGTTAGTATCCAAGATACGTAAAGAACTTGTACAACTCAACATCCACAAACCAAATAATCCAGTTAAAAAAGGGGCAGAAGACATTTATTCTGGTTTCACCAGTTTACATTGTGAAATGATGACCACAATAGGTTCAGCTCATATTCACTGTCTTGTATAGATAAAATAAAAAGAGAAGAGAAAAGAAAAAAAAATTGTGATAATTCATAGTATTCACTTAACAACCTCCCTGTATATCATACAGCAATGTTAACTACAGTCATCATGTCATACATTATGCCCTTAGTGCTTATTTATCTTATAACTGGAAGTTTGTACCTTTTGATCCCTCCCTCCAATTCCCCCCTCCCCACACTTCTCCACAGATTCCAAGTCTAATCTCTTTTTTTATGAGTTTTTTAAAAGATTCCACATACAAGTGAGATCATACAGTATTTATCTTTGACTTATTTCACTTAGCATAATGTCCTCAAGTTCCATCCATGTTGCTGCAAATAGTAGGTTTCCCCTTTTTATAGCAATATAATATTCTTTATATTATCACAACTTTATCCATTCATCCATCACTGAATAATTTATCCATTCATCCATCGCTGAACAATTAGGTTGTTTCCATGCCTTGGCTACTGTAATAATGTTACAACATGAGGGTGCAGGTATCTTTTTGAGTTAGTGTTTTCATTCTGTTTGGATGTATTTCCAGAAATGGAATTGCTGGATCATATGATACATCTATCTTTAACTTTTTGAGGATCTTCCATACTGTTTTCCATAGTGGCTGCACCAATTTGTAATCCCACCAACAGCGCACAAATGTTTCCTTTCCTTCACATCCATGCCAGGATTTGTTATCTCCTGCCTTTTTGATGATGGCCATTCTGACAAGCATGAGGTAGTGTCTCATTGTGGTTTTAATTTGCAATTCCCTACTGACTTGTGATGTTGAGCATCTTTTGTTGGCCTTTTGCATGTCTTCTTTGGAAACATGTCTGGTCAGATCCTTTATCCATTTTTTATTAGGTTATTTTTTTCTTTGCTATGGAGTTGTATGAATTCTTTATATGTTTTGGGTAATAATCCCTTATATATATGATTTGACAATATTTCTTCCCATACCACAAATTCTTTTTTCACTTTATTATGGTTTTGTTTACTGTGCAGAAGCTTTTTAGTTTGATGTCAACCAACTTGTTTATTTTTGTTGTTTGTGCTTTGAGTGTCCTATCCAAAAATCCTTACCAAGAACATGACAAGGAGGTTTATTTCTATATTTTCTTTAGGAGTTTCATGGTTTCTAGTCTTAAATTTAAGTGTTTAATCCATCTCAAATTAATTCTAGTGAGTGGTGTAAGATAAGATATGGGTACAGTTCCATTCTTTTACATGTGAATACCCAGTTTTCCCAGTACTATTAATTGAAGAGATTATCTTTTCTCCACTGAGTGTTCTTGACTTCTTTGTCACATATTGGTTGACTATATATGCTTGGGTTTATTGGTTTATAAAATATGGGTTTATTTCTGGGCTTTCTCTTGTGTTCCATTGGTCTATTTGCCTGGGTATTATGCTAGTACCATAGTATTTTCATTACTATAACTTTCTAGTCTAGCTTGAAATCAGGGAGTGTGATGCCTCCTGATTTGTTCTTCTTTCTCAGGACTTTTTTTGGCTCTTTGGGGGCCTTTGTTGGTCTATATAAATTTTAGGAGTGTTTATTACTTCTGTGAAAATGCCATTGTAATCTTGATAGGCATTACATTGAAACTACAGATGTTGGGGTGCCTGGGTGGCTCAGTGGTTTAAGCCTCTGCCTTTGGCTCAGGTCATGATCTCAGGGTCCTGGGATCAAGCCCCGCATCTGGCTCTCTGCTTGGCAGGGAGCCTGCTTCCCCCCTCTCTCTCTGCCTGCCTCTCTGCGCATTTGTGATCTCTCTCTGTCAAATAAATAATAATAATAATAAAGAAACTATAGATGTTGTTAGTAATATTCACATTTTAACAATGCTAATTCTTCCAATCTGTGAACATAAGATGCCCTTCCATATATTTGTGTCTTTTCTTGATTTCTTCCTTCAATGTCTTATAATTTTCAGAAAAGAGATCTTTCACCTCCTTGATTAAATTTATTTCTAAGTATTTTATTGTTTTTGATGCCATTGTAAATTGCATTGGTTTCTTTATTTCTTTTTCAGAAAATTCATTTAGTAGGGAGCATTTCTTTATGCTGAGTAGAACCAAAAATGTTCACACAATTCTCTGTGAGTAGGCACAGAGAGCTTTGTATTTCAGACTCAGGCAGAAAGCAAATCATCTGCTATGAAAATATGGTATTAATAATCTCCAGTGGAAATACACCAGTGCCAAAGACTTCAGATTAAATCATAAGAGGAAAGGTTTAGATTTTTGTCTTTAGATTTCACTCGAGGAGAAAAAAATGCAGAGAATTTGTTTATATAGTAGTGGCTTTGGTTAAAGTGTCCCTTCTGAAAAAGAATTAATTAAGGAGCTTGAAATGTTTTTAAACTTTGTTATGGACATTTCCCAACATTCAGAAAAGCAGATAGGATGGTATAATGAATCCCATGTACCTATCACCAGACATTCAACAATTTTCTTCTTTTTTTAAAAAAGATTTTATTTATTTATTTGGCAAGAGAGAGAGACAGTGAGAGCAGGAACACAAGAAGAGTGGGAGAGGGAAAGCAGGCTTCCCACAGAAGAGGGAGCCCAATGAGGGGCTCGATGTGAAGCTTGATGTGGGGCTCGATCCCAGAACCCTGGGATCATGACCTGAGCTGAAGGCAGATGCTTAACCACTGAGCCACCCCAGGCGCCCCACATCTAACAATTTTCAGTGGTCTATATTCTTGTTTCATCTACCCCCAGTTACTCCCCTCCATTTTTGTTTTTTGCTTTAGTCTTTGGTAGCATTTAGATGCACTTAAACTTCCTTTGGGAATCTGTGATATTTTTGTCAGTATCTGAAATATAAGTATCTTTATTAGTTAATATGCCTAGACTTTCATGCTGACTAACATTTTGTTTCAGAATACTAGCTGTGTTGGTTTCCTATTGCTGCTGTAACAAATGACCACAAACTTAGTGGCTTTAAAACAGCACAAATGTGTTATCTTATAGCTCTGGAGGAGGGATGTCTGAAATGGGTCTTACTGGGCTAAAAACAAGATGTCAGCAGAGCTGTATTACCTTCTGGACATTCCAGGGAAAATCCATTTGTGTTTTTGTTTTTGTCCCCCAAACCTTCCAGCTTTTAGTGGCTGCCTATGTTCCTGGGCTCAGGGCTCCCCTCCATCTCCAAAACCAGCAATTGTCAATCAAGTCTTTCTGATACTGAATCACTCTGATATTCTCTTCTGTCTTCCTTTTTCCCATATAAGGACCCTTGTGATTACTTTGGGCCCATCTGGATGATCTCCCCAATTCAAGGTCAACTAATTAGCAACCCTTATTCTATCTGTAACTTTAATTCCCCTTTGCCACATAACCTAACATATTCACTAGTTCTGAGGGCATCAGGACATGGACGTTTTCTGCCTTCCACAATGGACATATTTTATATTGACTCACAAATACACATTAAGCCTTTCATGTTAAATATATAATGCAGATTTAACAGTTATAGAAAAATAGTCAAAAGGCAATTTGCCAAATCCATGTGTTAAGTCTATCTCTAATTCTGCAGACTGATTATTTAATTCACTGTTAAATCCTAATAAACACAGTAGTAATTATTTCACAGTTTTGAGAGCAAAGTAAAACACACACACACACACACACACACACAAACCTAGCAGCAGCAACAACAGAAATAATCATTCGGTAGGCAACAGATCAATTACAGATAGAACAGTTTGGATTGGGGCTCCTTAGAATCTTAACATCACTAACATTATAATCTATAAAGTTATTTATCCCATAGTATTTCTACAACTCTGTTGCCTAGGATACCTCAACCATCTGAAATGTTAGGTACTTTCTATCTGTATTCTCAATTTTTTCATCTGCAGACTGCCCTAGGCCTCCAGGCCGTGTACAAACACTTCTTTCCTTCCATTTTGTTCCCTTATATGCTCATGTAAGAATTAGAGAGTGTCTTATAGCAGGCAGAGATGATGTGATTTCACTGCTATCAACAGCAGAAAGACTACAGATGTGGAACAGATGTGTATAATAATCATTTAAAAAAATTCTGTGTGGAGATCTTGTAAGAAAGTGACAGATAAATATTTGTATGTTTGGTGTTCATATTATTTAAACAAAGCCATCAACTTATTGTGTCTATCTAGATTCCACTAAAAGCAATTTATTTTATGTATATATATATATTTTTTTTCTTTTTTTCCTCTTGAACTTGGGAGAATGAAAGCTTTGTCTTCCCTCCAGATCCAGGATGAACTGGTTCACCTCTTTCCTTTTCTGTTCTAGAATGTTCTGAAAGGGAAGGGAAACACCTCCTTGAAGAGCATGTGTTCCATTGAGAAAGCATGAGCATTAGAATCAGATGAAAACTCAGCTCAGCCACTTGAGCTAGTTCATTCCGGAGTCTTTTTTTCTCAAATGCAAAATGGGGCTAACAATATAATTCATCAGATTGCTGTGAGGAAATCTGGGATGATGCATAGAAAGCAGCTGATGCAGTAACTGGTGCACCAAAGCTCTGCTCTGTCTACCCCATCCTGTGGAGGAAGAGGCTGTGCCATGAGAAAAACACTTTTAGGACCACACAAATTTGTTTTCAAAGAAAAAATTTTTTTCTATTGATGAAGATGATGTAAAAATGCCTTGATAGACTTTCACAAAGTTTGTAAGGTATGGTTTAGAAAGGTCTGATTTAAAACTTAGGTTATGTGTTATATCATAACAGTCACTTTAGAGGGTTCTGAGGTACCTCAGAAAAATAGGCAATCATCACCAGGAGCTGAAAGTAGGGTTCAGTGAGGGGTCTGAATAAATGTCATTTGAGAGAAACCCTATCATACTTAGTAATATGCCACAGATGAAATATAATAAGACATTGGTTTCAAATAGTTCCCTCAAATGGCAAGTCACAGGGGAGGTGGTCTGCAAGGCAAGTGTGAATTGTGACCCAGACAACCTTTCATAGGGGAAGCTCTTTGGTGGATTTCTCTGGACAGAAGTACAGCATAAACTTAAAAATGAATGATAGTTAATGAGTCTTTCAAACACCCGAAGATAGCCAACATGAGATGATGTTCATTCAACATGATCTCTCTTTAATTTCTTCACTATCTGTAAGTCGCAAATTCTGTGATTCTTCTGCACAGACCCAAGGCCCTTCCTCCACTTGTGGAAAGAAATGTTGTCTTCTGGGGGAAGAGGAGACCCAGAAACAGAAACTATCCAAGAAAAAAAATCTCCTGAGTAAACCAGAAGACAGAGCAGAAAGCATTTTCTGTGACGGTAAAGGAAGATAACAACGTGGCGACAATAGCAGAAGCACCTAAACAGTTGTTTCCAAGGAAAAGACACGCGTTCTAGGTGTTGGAGGAAATAGGAGTTTCAGATTTATCAACACAGATTTGTGTGTTTAGGGTTATTTGTGTTTGTGGTAAAGAGTTAAGACTGGAAGTCTTTGTTTACTGCCTGAAGATTTAAGAAGTCAATTTGTTTCCTGTTTTCTATGTCATCCACAGGCAATATCTTCCTTAATAGGATACTTGATTGCATGCAGGAAGTTAAGCAAATATGGAGTAGGAAAATCACCTCATTGAAATAGATCTTGGGATGTCTTTAATATAAAAGAACATTAGGCAATCCTCAGAATAGCCTCACCAACTGAGGAGATATATGTTTAAGGCAATATTTCGTGCTAAGCAAATCTCTGTGGCTGAAATAAATGCTTTCTACTCAGAGCAAGTTCAGTAGAAGACCACCTCCCAACTCGGATCTGCACTGAATGATAGAAAGAGAAAATGGGTTGAACGAACCAAAAAATAGGGCTCGTTACAAAGATATTCTCATGTATAATCAAAATTTAGAAGGAGGGTGGTTCTGAATTTGACTTGACTTTACATAAAATACAAAACAGGGCAGAGTGGGAGGACTGTTTTAGGAAGTTAGATTAGCCACAATTTCACAGATAAGATAATTTCAGAAGCAAATGTTTTGAAAGCATACATGAAAAGAAATTGCTGTGGTCAAAGAGGGAGCAATGAAACCATTTCACAAGAACTTCAGAAGAACGGGGTCAAGATACTGTCACAATCTGACAGCCTTCAGGAGGAGGAGGAAAGCAGTGTGAAGAGACACGTTCAAGTGCAAGGTTCCTCTAGGACTTCTGCTGAATCAGCAAACCTTAGGGTTGGGGGGCGGGCGGGGGCGGATTAGAAGAATCCAGGATTCTTTGGACGGAATCCTCAATTGAGGAAGCGTTCCTGCTAGGGACGCTGCAGTGGGTGCCTGTGTGTGAAAATGGCTGTGATGTCTGATACCTAAAGCTGCATTTTTTCTGTAATTCAGGTCTGAGAGAATTCAAATAGAAAACAAAATGTGGCAGTGACTAGCTGGCCTTAGTTTAACCCTGTTTTGAAAATAAAATCTTATATTTGTTAGTATTTTATACTTATCACAACTTCTTATGACCTTTCTATCCATAATTCCTATGTGTCAGTGATACCCTCAAATGGGTTGTAAATGTAACAGGAAGTGAGAGGAGAGAAAGAGAATGTGGTTCTTTGCGGAGCTTGGATGCTGTCCTCACTATGGAGCAAGGCCACCAGGGGTTGAGTCTGGTGGGCAGCATCAAAAGGGAAGCTGGAATGGAACAATTTTTTCTGGACAGTTTTCACCATTTGTTACCTGCTCATAGACTACCTGCCTATTAACTCTTTAATGCCGGCATGAGGCAATGTAACTCCTTTTATAGGTGAGGAGACTAAAGCTTGCAGACACGAAGTAACTTGCCAGATCACAACTGTGGGTGAAGCTAGATTTCATCTTAGTTCTGTCTGGTCCAGAACCTTTGTTCTCCAACTGTGTACCCTGCCCACACTGCATTTTCATACTTTTTGAAGTGGTGTGCATTACCGAATGCTTATTTCACCCAAATGAAATGTGGAATTGAAAATATATTTCAGTGTTATTTTTAGTTTATCTACAATTTTGCATTGCTTATCCACTGCTCCCCTCCATGTGCAAAAAATATAATTATATATAACATATATATAATTAAAAATAATATAGAATGTTTTTAATACATAATAGCATAATAATAAGTACATAATAGTAATTATATAATAATAAAACAATTATGTATAAACCATAGCTTAATATATTTTGTTATTTTGGATCAGTTCTGCAATTCTATTAGTGTTTCCATATAGTGCCCTTTCACCGAGTTTGAAAGAGGTCAGTTGTACTAAGGGAAATCCTAAATTGCAGGGAATCCCTGCCTCTTACTAACCTATCAAAAATTATTTGTCCATATCTTGTAGTAAATGGTGAAGTACTCCCTTTCTGCCAATTCCCGATGTAATATTTTGTTGGAAAATTACACGATGGAGCAAACTTCGAAAAATCCGAATATTTTAAAAATCACAGAATAAAACCTGCAGAGGCAGCAAAGTACCTGTTCATTGGACGTGGTTCAGCCTCATGTTTCCGGCTGGCACAGACTTTGAGCCCTTTGAATGGAGACTGCTTTCTACTTTCTTGACTTTAATCGCTTTGCTGTCAGGGTCCATGTGATTTAAACTCCGTGGTCATCTCACAGCTTTTCATACAATAAGTCACTTCCTCGAGTTCATTGGGTGAATGGTACCAAGTTCTGGTTTTAGGCAATTGCACACCTTACTAAAAGACCCTGGGGACTAATAGAAGAGGAAAAATCTCCGTTATGTATTTTTTATCCTGTGTGATTAACTTTCCATTCGGTGCTTAAAACACATTTTGATATGTCATTTGAAATTCAGACAGAAAGAGGGGAGAGGCCTCGGGTAGTATTTTTACTCTACTGAAATATGCATGACCAGCACTAGGATGAACAGAAAGATTTGTCCTCTGCACTGTCTTTGGACTTTTCATCCATCTTTCCCTCACATCTTTCTCTCACCTCTTTGCTGTTCAGAGCCTCCTGAAAAATACATTATTGTGGCAATTTAAACAGCATGTTCTAATTATATGAAAATAATTTTTCTTTTGTATTAAAATTCATGAGAGATAAATCTTTTAAAAATTTCTGACTTTGGAACAGTCTCCAATTTACAGAAAAATTCCAAGTACAGTACAAAGAATTCTCTCTCTCTCTCTCTTTCCTGCCCTGTACCATTTGGGAATACATTGGTGGTAGGATACTCTATCACACCCAAAAACCTTATTGTCTATTTCCTATAAACAAGAACATTTCCTTGCATAACTACAGTGGTGATGACCAAAATTAGGAAACTAACATTGCTTTATTATGATGCTCTAACTCTCAAACTCCATTCAGGTGTTGCCAAATGTCCTAACAACATTCTGTAGAGAAAACCAAATCAGAATCCCATGTTGCATTTAGTTGTCATCTCCAGAGATGATGTCAGATCAGACCAGTTCTTTGGTCTTTCCTTGACTTTTATGACCTAGACACTTTTGTCCCCCAGATCTATTGATATATAAATGACATATAACATTGTGCAAGTTTAAAGTGTTTGGGGTACTCAAACATTGAACCCTTGAACCTTAATGATCCAGAAGCAAAATGCAGATTCCCCAAAATTTTTGTAAACACAGATGACACTTACGAAGCACTGCATTTAATTGTCTATAAGGCCATGAGTGCAGCTGTGTGCTTTTTTGGGGTACTCAAACAGTGTTTGGGGTGGCTCAGAGGATTAAAGCCTCTGCCTTCAGCTCAGGTCATGATTCCAGGGTCCTGGGATTGAGCCCCACATTGGGCTCTCTGCTCAGTGGGGAGCCTGCTTCCTCCTCTCTCTCTCTCAGTCTGCCTCTCTGCCTACTTGTGATCTCCGTCTGTCAAATAAATAAATAAAATATTAAAAAAAAATAAAGTGTTCTGGGGCGCCTGGGTGGCTCAGCGGGTTAAAGCCTCTGCCTTCAGCTCAGGTCATGATCCCAGGGTCCTGGGATTGAGCCCCGCATCGGGCTCTCTGCTTAGCAGGGAGCCTGCTTCCTCCTCTCTCTCTCTCTGCCTGCCTCTCTGCCTACTTGTAATCTCTATCTGTCAAATAAATAAATCTTTAAAAAAAAATAATAAAGTGTTCAATGTGATGATTTTATACATATATATTATGAAATGATTACCACAACCAAGGACACTAGAAAAAAATAAAACTATAAGCCAATATTTTTGATGAATATAGATGCAAAATATCTCAACAAAATAAAAAAACAAACAAACCAATAGCGCCCCCCCCCCCCCCCCGCACCCACCAACACACACTTGCCATGTGATGCCCTCCTGCTCACCTGTTTGGATTCCTATACCTGTTAAGGGCTAACCCTGTAGGACACACAAACTCAGACTTTGATGAGGCAAACCAGGCTAATGCCGCAGAACCCCTCCCCCTTCCTCGACTGTGGACAGAACTTGTCCAGGCTCCAAAATTGTCTGTCAGTTATTCTCTCCCTCCAAATTGTGTAGACACTTTCCTCACTCCATATTGGGCTGACGTCTGCGTGGATGTCCTTCTGACTCAGCTCAGGGTTCAGTACCCCACTCTGGGCCGCCATTCCCCACGAGAATCATCTGTTCACACTGCTCAGGCTCTCACCCCCCATGGGGGGCTCTGCATTTTCACAGGGGTCCTTCACCCAACTCAGGCTCCATCATCCCATTGTGGGTGACTGTGCACATGGATGTCCTCCTTACCTCCTTGGGCTTCAGCACCCTGCTCAGGGCCTTTATTGGTTGCCACCTGTATTTAAAACATAGGACTGACTTTTTCAGCCTCACCAAACAGCATACAGATAGACCTGTCCGAGAATGAAAGAGGAGAAAGGAGGAGGGGAAGGGGAAGAGAGAGTTTTGAAAAATAAAATTGTTCTGAAGTTGAGTAACATCACACAGAGAAAGGCAATTAAAAAAAATCAATTTAAAAAAATCGTATAACAACCAGACTGAGTTTACAATACTTTCAAAATGGACGCAGCTGAAGAAGACCAGGACTTCCCTGAGAAAAATCTCTATAATTAAAGCAAAATTTGGAGAAAGCATACTTAATGCTTTCAATTAAACTTTAAAGAGATTTTTGTATGTTTTTGAAAGCACAATTTACAAACTTTTCCAAAACTGAATATTAAGCACTGAACATCTTTATTTTCCAAATAATGTGGCATGATTTTAAGAAAAAGTAGGAACACTTTTGGAATGCTTGCCTTTTTTCCAGAAGAAATCTTAGAGGAAAATAAATGTCATTCTGATATTAAAACTAAGTAGTTCGGGTAACTGTTATGGAAAAACACCAACACCTATTACTTTTATTACCAATAAAATGAAATTTCATTTTTAGAATTAGAATTTTTCTCCCTGTCATTGTAAATACCACTGTTTTCTCTGCTGTGTGCTTTCTGTTTGTTCGAAGCCATTTGTAAAGGCAGAAAGTATTACTACCAATTGTTTTCAATAGTTGAGGGACAATTGTAACAAGATATATGTAAGAAAATAATTTCTCTCTGTATTCCAGAGTTTTCTTTCACTCAGTGAAATAGTTAAGATTTGGGAAACGACTAAAGTGGAAAAGTGAGGAAGAGAAAGAGTATCACACTTTGGAAGTTATTTGCAAGTTGGTATAAAAAAGGATTATACTAAGAGTTGTTGCTTGGAAAATTCTTATGTAGTAATTAAACTCATATTTTTCAGATCTGTCAGGCTCTGGGAAAAAAAAAAAAAAAAGCTTAGGGGATCCTTGGTGGCTTAGTTGGTTAAACATCCGACTCTTGATTTTTTGGCTCACGTCATGATCTCAGGGCTGTGACATCGAGCCTTGCATCTGGCTCCATGCTGGGTGTGGAGCCTGCCTAAGATTCTCTGTTCTTCTCCCTCTGGCCCTTCCCCCTTTAAAAAAAAGCTTAATATAAAGTGTTACTGCCAATTTCAAAAGGTTATGATTCAGATCTACATAAGCTATATAAGGGAGAGAACTTAAGAAGTGATTTAAATAATTTAATTTGAAAACACAGCTACCACATTCTTTGGTGTTTACTTAGAATGCATTCAGGGTCCTGGATAATTAGCTTAACCGTCTTCGTCCTGCTCGCCATAGGAGAAACTGTTCCTATAGCTTTAGAGGCCCTCCAGGGCCTTCAGCAGATGCAGGTGCTTCAGGGCTCATAGGCAAAATGTTCAGTGACATAAAGTGGGCCACTCTTTCTTCTTGATACCCCCGAGATCATACTCAGCAAACTGGTACAATCCCTTAAGGTGTTAGCAGAAAGGTGGGAAGTTTTAATATAGTATTAGGGAGCGGGACAATAATTTAGGGTAGATGGTTGTCTTAGGATAACCTAGAAAAAAAGCCTGAGATGAGGCTCCTCATGCAGGAAAGTCTATAGAAGATCCAGACCCTCCTTCCTGAGGGTCCTGAGCCTCAGAGTACCATGTCTGTGTTAGGCCAAGGTCACGGTGGCTGGGTACAGTAAGACAAAGCAAGAGTATCAAGAGATGGCCCAGTGAATCCCCTAAGTGCTATACATACTCCTCCTTCTCCTCCTTAAGTAGAAATAGTCCGACCTCCTTGCAGCAATCAGGGTCAAAGTCCCGTATCAGTGTAGCAATGCCTTTCCTCGGCTATTGATCTGGCACAGAAAGTGCCCAGATAGCCACCAAAGCTTTAGGTTTAGTATGACTTTTACTGTGTCCTCCTGGTGGAAGCATTTCCCCTTCACGAACCAGAGACTACAATTCCTCAAGTTGAGCACGGGTGGAGGGGGCGATGGCAAATGGGGTCATTTCTACCTCCACCCCTTGGGTACGAGACCCATACTTTCTGGTTACATGGTATACAAGACCACTACAATCACCATCAGTTAAAATTCTATGCTGCATGCTAAAGAGTAGCACCTCAGCTGTGTATCTTTAGGAGGTCATTCCACTGCTTGGTCATACCAGCAGCTTCTGGATGATGTGATACATGACATGGCCTCTAGAACCCATAGTCCTGTGGTCACCATTGTATTTCTTTTCTTTTTTAAAATATTTTATTTATTTATTTGACAGAGAGAGAGGTCACAAGTAGGCAGAGAGGCAGGCAGAGAGAGAGGGAGAAACAGGCTCCCCACTGAGCAGAGAGCCAGATGCGGGGCTTGATCCCAGGACCCTGAGATCATGACCTGAGCCGAAGGCAGAGGCTTAACCCACTGAGCCGCCCAGGCGCCCCTCACCATTGTATTTCTTTTGTTATAAAGTAGGTCCTTTGTTCCAAAGTAATGCTATGTAGGCTATTAAGCTAATGAACCAGAGCTTGTGAGTAATAAAGGCCAACCCATCTCTGGAAGATGTATCAGTCCTAATTAGCATAAATGATTGCTCCTTCCAAGATAGAGGTATCCAGCTTAGAATGCATTGCTAGTCTTGTCTTGGGAAAGAGGTATCTTGTCTTGGGAAAGAGGCAAATTCCCAGGCACTCCCAAGCAAAGCAGTTTCCATCACCCAAGGACAATGTCCCAGGAAGTTTGCAAGTGTGAGTGCTGACCAGCAACACCTACAGCAGCCAGTAATAGAGATTTCCAAGCATCTGGACTTTTCAGCCCTTCCCAGCATCTCATGAGGAATAGGAATCATGTTCTCAGATGGCCACAGAAGCCAGCCTGGTAAAGTAATCGAGTGGAGTACGCCAAGTGGGAGCTGTGGCCAGCTTGAGAGCCACCGCCCAGTCTAAAAGGGAGGTGCCAGGTCACCATTGCCAGCGTTGTGGCCAAATCTTCTAATTTCTCATGACTACCTGACAATCCAGATTTATTTTTATGCAAAATATCTCAATTTTTAAAATGTTGACAATCATATCATCAGTTTTTCTAACAGAAAGCAGATGAAATATCCCAATTAGGATAAATGGAGGAGGGAGAATGGTGGGGAGTGGATGTGTAGGAGCAAATGGAAAATAGCACAACGACCAATTCAGAGTTTTTTAAAACTCGCTGGATTGATAGCATGTAAACACTATAGTCGTCTGCTTGGGCTGCCATAACCAACTACCATAGACCAGGTGGTTTAAACAACAGGAATTTATTTTCTCATGGTTCTGGAGGCTGGAAGTGTGAGAGCAGGATGCCAGCATGGTTGGTTTCTGATGAGATTCGTCTTCCTGGTTTGCAGGAACACCTTCTCACTGTGTCCCTACAGGGCCTTTCCCTGGTGTGTGCATGAGAAGAGACACACCCATTGTGCACCCCTTACCCTCCCCCCTAGAGAGAGAGACAGAGAGAGAGGAAAGATCTTTATTGCACTTTATTGTGCCTCTTTTTATAAGGACGCGAATCCTATAAAATCAGGGCTGTATCCTTATAACCTCATTTAACTTTGATTATTTCCTTGGATGCCCCATCTCCAAATACAGCCACACTGGGCATCAGGGCCTTGAACATAAAAATTTGGTGTGGGGGGGAGGCACAAACACCCAATCTATAATTGGCATCGAATACAATGCTCAGGTAAAAGAGAACAAAACAAATGAAACATGTCCTCCAGCTAACACTGGTTTGACCCCTGATTCAAACACAACCAAATGCCTGCACAGAGAAGGCTGGTCCTAAGTCCACAGCATTTGTGTGTCCCAAGCCATGATGAGTTAGACAGTATTTGGATCATAATATTTGATTTACTGTTTAATTGATTACCCCAAGTTCTCACCTGTAAAAAGAAATAATGAGAAATCTGGGAAAACTATAGAACCGGAAAATATGTTGCATGCTTTTCACTTGAAATGAATTATTTGGTTCAACAAGTATTGACCTAGTCATTTTCTTGTTCTTTTTGATTTCAAACTGAGCTCTGCATTCAAAAGCAGTATGCAGAGGAACAGAGAACTAAAAACAATGTAGAACTGAGAATAGAAATCAGGTGTGTTGTCACTATCAGAATCAGAGTAAGTTAGAATGTTTCAGCTGGTATATTTTAACAGCGCTTTCAACTGGAAACCATAAAGGGGTCCCAAGTGCTGAAGACTTCGCCCTCCAACACCCAAAAGTAATTGCTCTAGATCTACATTGATACCAAAACTATCCTACTATAGACCCACTGAATCAGAAACTCTGGGGCTGGTGCTCAGTAATCCGTCTCACCAAGTCCTCCGGATACATACAGCAGCATGGGAGCCATTGCTGTATATTAACAAACTAATGGAAATTTGATTCTGGTGCACACAACAGTTAGAAAACCATTTCTCTTTATTAACAAGTTGATGGAAAGACGTAGAGCTAGAAATTGACATTTCATGAAGTGTCTACAGTGTCCCAGGCATCTTGGTGGGAGACCCAATGGTGGCATCAGATATGAGCCAAGTATATCCAATTCCAAAGACCATGTGTTCATCCCCTTTTATCAAATTCCCTCCTTAAATATATTGAATGTCTTTATTGGTCCAAATCTTCCATATATATTATCTTATTTAATCTTTACAAGAGCTTTTGAGAGGTAGGCTCTGTTATTCTCATTTTACAGATCAAGAATATTGGACTTACAGAAGTTAAGCCATTTCCTCACTGTGGCACAGATGAGATTTATACTGAAATCAGATTGTCACAAAGCCAATGTTCTCACCTTGTCTCCCCACACTGAGCTGCTTCCTTAGTTTGTTAAATCTTCTACCTCTGGTTGCCATTTCCTACCACTGCTCATCTGTTTTCTGTATTAGAGGATTCTTTCTCAACTGGCAAGTCTCAGCTGAACCACAGAACACAGGAAATGATTTGAGTAACTATTTTCTCAGTTCTCCCAAGGATGGTCCTTAGTGCCAGGCTACCTGGGTGGGTGGAGCTGGGGGGAACCAAATCATTACCCACAATGGAAGCCTTAGGCATTAGGATTTAATTCTTTCACAGAACCCCCTGAAGAAAGCCTGGAAGACATATGGAAAACCATTCTCATTAACCCATCTGGCAATTCAATTTGCTCTTCAGGTTTGTCTTTGAATATCTCCCTTTGGTCAGAAAATGTGCCAAGAGAAAGCACGGAATAATTGAGAAAACATGAGCTGGGGGTCAGGAATTTTTAACCATCACCATCAAGGACCATTCCATCTAGCTCTAACATTCTGCTCTTTATGAAAAGAAATCAAGCACTACTGTGAAATCATCCAATCATTTCAATGAAGAAAAAAGAAACTAAAGAAGCGAATATACATGTCTTGTTATTGTGGGGGCATGCAGGTGTCTCCCGCTCTGAGGGTTTTCTGCAGCTCCGAAAGGCACGGTTTCCACTTAGGTGGCAGGGGGATTCATGGGGTGTGTTTCGGGGCTCCCCCAGGTGAGGGCTCGAGGGACAGGACCCTGGGAAAGGAAGACTGAAAAACCAGGTGAGGGTTCGGGCCTGGGCCTAGGGCCACGGCAGGCCCTAGCTTTGCTAGAAGCAGGGCAGGTCCCAAACTCCATGATCCAGTTCTCCCTCGGCATAGCAGAAGAAACACAGGCTTTGGCTGCATCTCAAGTCCTACATATACAATTCACCAACAGGGACTTTTTGGCAAGTTGCTAGAACCCCCTGAGCCTCTATTTGCTCATCTCTTAAATGGGCATTATAATCACTGTGACCTCACATGATAGCAATGGCCTAAGACCCACCAATAAGGTAGGCAATCAGGATCCCCACTTTCACATTTCAGTGGGGGAGACAAACAGTAAGCACAAAAGGACCCCTTGGATATTATTGTGTATTGTTTTCTTTTTGATAATAATGGGTTTCAGGGCACATCGCCCCCCAGATATGGTGCCCTCGGCATATTGAATATTTTAAGTTGAAGAAGTTTGAGAAAAATGACAGAAGCTAGATCACTCTGAACACCCCCTTTGCCACTCTGACTGTTCTCCCTGAAACAGGTCATAAAACTCTCATGTGAGAGGTAACCTCCCTCTACTCAGGAAAAAGGAATATCTTTATCTCAAAGACAAAGGAGGATTCTGAGAAACAGGCCTTGCTAAGTTTTACCACATACTCCTTAACCTACCTTGCTCTAACATTCTGTTCACTCTTCATCAACCCAACGTAAGAAGACCAGGTTTAGCTGTTGTTTCGGGTTTCTTCGGTTTCTGCATCACATAACACATTTTTTGTTAATGATATCTTTGTCAGCTTAACGTTCAGACCAATCAGCAACCCTAAGAGGGTTAAGAAATACTTTTTTCTCTCCTGTAATACACACAGTTATTTTCTTGGGTATGTTTTTGCAAAAAATCTTTGTTCATAAAGCATTTTCATTTAGTTTTCAAGTTAGGATTAAGGGTGAGGACTTTGGTAACCCTGACAGTTCTTAAGAAGAAGTCTTTATGATGTTCTGAATCTGACCTATTTATGGCACTTCATAGGTTTCATTTCAATTCAATCAATTTTATTTTGCATTTTCCCATGTGCATCCCCTGTAAACATTACATTAACTCGTGGAAACCTGGCTAGAAATTCTCTTCCAGTGGAAAAGTTAATGCCATGAGTGAGTAGGCCAGCTAATTAATAATTTTAGAGGTTAGGATGAAATGTTCCTTAGTAGAAATTTCCATTTTGGAAGAACAGAATCCATTTTTATTCTTGTCCTGAGCAATAAGCATGATATAAAGCTTTTCATATCTCTAAAAGCTTAAACTAGAAGCTATTGTTGATTTTTTAAAGAGTTTCTCCTAAAAGAATAGTAGAAAGTATTGCTTTTTATAATCATTCACCAGCTAAGAGTCCATACATTCATCAAATAAAAAAAATTCTTCATAAAGAAAACCCAAAATATACTAATCAAGCAAACCTAGGCAAGTTTGCTTATTTCTGCAGAAATTTAGATTAGTCAAAGTAAAACTTGTTCCAAATCTCTATCAGCTGCATTGTTTGTAGGTTCATCAGAAGAGGATTTAACTCACCAAAAGGAGGGGGCAAGGAAATAAAAGTCTTCTAATGCTTAACTGCTTGCAGCTGCTATCTTTGTGTCCAGCCAATAAAGATTTATAAACAGTGCATTCTTTGTTTCATGCCGAGGTCCCTCTGTATACAAAAAAGGGGATGAAATTCAGCATGGTTACTTTCAGCCTATAACAATTGGAACCAAACTGGTAATTGATAGAGGACGAAAAATGAGAAAGTGACACTCTGAGGAGAACTGGAATCAAGAATGAAAAGGAATGACCTCTTATACCCAGTCCCATGACAACCAACTGTAATATGTACAAGCTTATAAATACTTTTGCTATAGCATTTGATTTGTACAGATATTAGATCAATAAAAGCCTATTTTTGTTTTGTCAAAGTTGTAAATGTACACATTTGCCAAAATTATGTAAAGCTCTCCCAAATAAAATCAGTATTTCTACTCTAAGAACTGGAAACCAACAACCTTTAGGCATGATTATCTAACTGTGACAGACTATACAGACATGAATACTCATCATATGTGTGTCTTAGGTATACTGAGTGTTCTACTGGGATCACGTAGAGTAAAGAACAAGGTTTTCTAGCATGTTGAAAATTAAGCTTAATCATAGTTGGGTTAAATGAGAGGTAGACATAAATAATTGCCTTTTAATTTTAGTGACTGTTTTTAGGTTTGCTATTGTCCTATAATCTATTGTATAATTTTGGCACTCATTCTTCTATTCATTCAGTCAATGGTGTTTACTGAATACTTGCCATGTGCCATGCACCATGCTGGGCAATGTGGACACAAGTAATAGGGTAATCAGGATCCCCACCTTCACATTTCAGTGGGGGAGACAAACAGTAAGCACACAACTGAGTAAAATTAATGACTTCTAACTAAAGACTCAAAGGGTGAGAAAAAGTCACCATGTGATGAATTAAGGAAAAAACCCTTTCGGGCAACCAGAAAAGACAGATGCTGGTGTGATGGAAGTTAGGTAAGGAGTGAGGTACTCTAAAATAGGGAAGAAAGATAGGGCCATGGGGAATTTTGTAAGATATGGGGGAAAGTTTGGATTTAACTCTGATACAATAAGAGGCCATTGAAAGGTTTTTAATCAAGAGAAGAACATGAGAAAAAATCTCTATTTAGCACTGGTCATCTAGCAGCTGTGTGGAGAACAGATTTGAGAGGTCTTCAATCGAAGAAATAAGGATACAGATTAGGTAAATGTTTCAGTAATTCAGGTCAGAAATGTTGAACAAAAATGTATTTTGTAGGTAAGATCATCAGTGTTTGCTTAGGATGACCCTGAGACTTCTTTTTTTTTTTTTTTAAAGATTTTTATTTATTTATTTATTTGACAGAGAGAGATCACAAGTAGATAGGCAGGCAGAGAGAGAGAGGGAAGCAGGCTCCCTGCTGAGCATAGAGCCCCATGCGGGACTCGATCCCAGAACCCCGAGATCATGACCTGAGCCGAAGGCAGCGGCTTAACCCACTGAGCCACCCAGGCGCCCCGACCCTGAGACTTCTGACGTTGGTAACTGGATAGAAAATGATTGGTCCATTTCTTAAGGTAGGCACTATGAGGGGAGGGTCAGATAGATGGGGGTGGGAGTGGGGAGTAAGGAAAGCATTGAGGATTCCACTGGAGAGGAATTCTTTAACTGCGATAACACCCTTCAATTGGCTGTCAAGTTTGAGGCTCAAAGTCCGGACTAGAGATATAAATTTGGGGATTTCCAGTATCTAGAAGGTATTAAATTTATGTGAATCGTGTTTATTTTCACTCAGTTAGAATGAGAATAAAAAAGAAAAAAGAGGGACCAGAAAGGAATCTTAATCATGCCAGTATTTTTTGATTGAGAGAAAGGGAGGAACCAGTAAATTAGACGAAGCAGGAGAGGCTGAAGAAAACTAGCACAGTAGCAATTACGAAGAATTGGGATTTAGGAAGGAAAGTACTCAATTAATATTAAACATGCTACAAATTCTAGTGTAGCAGTTACGCTTTGTAACAACTAAGACAAATCAAAATTTTAAGTTTTTCTTCCCACGTATCCATTATTTATAATCAATATTCATAATGAGGAAAGTTAACAGCTTTCCTCATTCATACAGACCAATAAATTACCTGTATCTTCATCATACTCACCCACATTCATACCTATTCACACATATTCTGGACCTTGTAAGAATCTGAATTCCCAAATTCAAGTTTGCTGCTCTGTTCAAGTGTTCTACCCAGTCAGTTTGTTCCTTGTTTGATTCATGCCCCGGTTCCAGAATTCTGAGCCCTATGGCAGTGGGTTCCTTGGGGAGGAAGATGGCGTGGTCAATTTTGCTGGCTGAAGAGACCCAAGATGATGGGGAGAAGGCCACAATTTGTGGCACAAGAGGTGGGCCATGGACACACGATTCCAATGGGCTTCATATTGCAGACATCTTAACACGGAGGGATGAGACGGGAAAGACAGGAATGAAGGACAGGAGCTGGCAGAATTCTCTCCAGCTATTTAAAGTAGGTTTTATTTCTGTGGATTAGCTACATCTAAATCTTAGTAAGAGAGCATACATAATATACCGTGAGTAAGAATCAATGAAACAGCATCTCCTTAGAGAAATAACAAACACAAGGGTTGCCAGAGAACAGCAGGAGAGACCATTTTAGGGAATATGTCAGCCTGGAAGTTGTCTTCTCCTCACCATGGATTCAAGGAGCCCTATAAAACTCCACCCAGCACAGCAGAAAAGATAAAGAAGGCATTCTCCCAGATTAGAGTGATGTAAAACCTTCGTCTCTGGCAGGAATATAGGAAGTACAAATTGGGTTGGGGGGGGGGGGTTGGGCCCTTACAGAAACAGGGCTGATGAAAACTCTGTATGTTTATATCTAAGTTTTGAACAATTGGTTACAGACTGAGAATCCACGTCTGTAACGTGTCCACTGTTTGGCAGGAAAAAGTGATTGTTTTTCCATGGATTCGCCTGGGATAGGAAAGACGCTGCCTGATGACCCAGAACAGGAGTGACCTTGGAGGAAGGTGAGCTAGATAGGAACCAGCAGGGTGGCATGGCCTTGACCACAACCTGCTGAGGGTTCTGTCAGTTCCTCAGTGAGGAGGGATAGGCGCTGAACTCCAAAAACAGTGGGAAAGAGTTATAAAACGGCAAATCACTCACTGTTATAAAAATAGGTTAGAAAAGCATAAGGGAACTACGGAATGTCAGAGAAGGAAAGAAAAGCAGAAAGGGGACCCTAAAGATGCAAATGACAAACTTCAGAACCAGCTTCACAGTTTATTATTTTTTTAAAAAAAATTGTATGCAAATGCTTGTTTTGTGCATACAAAACAAATTGTTTTTTTCTAGTCCCTAAAAGATACAGAGGTATTTCTAAATTTGGGGTAATGCTCCCCACTTTTTTTTCCCTCCCTCATATATTCTATTTCTTAAGTCTTCCAAGGTCAAGGATACCTAAAGAAATTATATGATTGAATATTTGACTCAAGGAAAAATTAAATTTAGTGCTGCAGTTAGAATTTTAGGGGTGTTTATAATTCAGGCAGCCATTCTAATTACATAACTTGTTGAAACTGATGAACTGGCTGAAGTCTCTTCCCTCCCAAGTTTTTGTAGCCGACTTTATGATTGGCGGTGGCCAGAGAATCCATGACCCTGCTGGTTAGGGTAGCTTGTTTGAGGGCTTTATGATTGGGCTTTCACTCCAGCTCATTAGCTGTTTAGAATGCTGGACATATTCTTTTTTGTTAGAACGCCTCCAGAACTCTTTTTCAGTCTTGTCCCCTGAAACAGGAATCAAAAACACACATACAGGAGAATGAGGGACCCTTGGATCCAAGGCTAAAATGCAATAACCTGAGTGAATGACCCAAAGCAGAAAGCCCTCTCATTATGTTCCTAGCTCTGTAGAAAGTAAGTGGCTGCAAGCCTACATTGGAAACTAAATCATTGTGGGGCTAAAAACAATGTTTTGTTGGCATAATATCATATACTTAATAGAATAAAGCTTTTTTTTTTTTTTTTCCCTGAGTAGAAAGTAGAGAGTGACATCAGCTATTTGGACCATCTAGCTACATTGCTTCAAGTTGAGTTTTTTCTCCGGAAATCTTATCCAAATCCTTTCAAATTAAATTGTATGATAGTAACAAATATTCTAATGACAAGTCAGTTTAGTGAAACAAATTCACCCTCAGGACAAATACAAGCAGACAAGAAACACGCTGACCTTTTTGTAAGCTCCATAATTTTGTTGACATTCATCTTGGTTTTAGAGGTCTCTTTAGTAATTGATATCTTAAATGAAGTCTACACTAACCAAGGGGAAAAAGAATGGAAAAATGTCTTAGGAAGTTAAGTAGTGTCGACGGCCTAGATTTCAAAACAGTTTCCTTAGTTAACTGTGTGTCTGTACAATCAATTCGTTGACCATTGACTCATTTTACACGTTGTCTTGTGATATGTATATATGGGAGTTCGTACATGTGCCTGTGCATAGCTCTGTATTGCTCTTTCTCTTCTTCTCTCTCGAGTTGAATTCCTGTGTTCTTTCTATATTTGCCAGAATTATAAAGAAGAGAAATGTCCATATATATATATATTTTTTTTTTTTTCTTCCCCCTAATGGCTCAAAAAGTGTGTAGACAGAGGATTTGGCTTTATCTTGAATGAATCATATCTTTAGAATGAACTGGTTCATGGTGAAAATGATTGTGGGGGATTATTCTCATTTTTTGCATGTTGAATCTACTGTTCTAGAAGTTCTGGGCTGATTCCCAACTGAGTCGCTGACTCATTCATCTGTAGTTTCCCCCACAGGATGTGAGGAGGTGGTATGTCTGGAAGCCATGAACATCCCTAAAGCATCACCCCACCTAACCCCAGGGCATAGATTGAGTTTTCTGCAACAGGGGGCAAGGATTGGCCCTGTATTTCTGCTATTCCCTCTGGAAGCTGAAATAATAAACCATTGTAAGAATGAGTGTAATCGCTTCCCTTTTAACACAGTGAGCTCTCCTGCTCCTAAGTAGTCTATCCTCCTGCCTGTAGTTTAGCCCATCTATTCACTCTTTTCTACAATGAGTGTATTTATAAACTTTTATACGTAGTGAAAAACATGTTGGAATTATGTACATATATAGCTTAAGCAGCTTACAGTCCTTGGAACAGGTAGAAACCCGAACTGAAAATAGTCTGTAAAAGATCTGCATGATGACCTAGAGGGTGACTGTTATGGGCTGAATTGTGCAAACTCCCCCACACCACCACCACCACCACCACCACCAATTCATATGTTCAAGTCCTAACTCCATTACCACAGAGTGTGACTGCATTTGGAGACCGGGCATTTAAAGAGGTATTTAAGATCATGGGTGGGCACTAATCTAATCTGACTGGTATCCTTAAAAGAAGAGGAAATCTGAATATGGGGATGCAGATATCTTTTGGGGTTAAGTGTTTTTATTTCCTCTGTATACATTCCCCAAAGTAGAATTGCTGGATAACAGGATAGTTCTACTTCTGATTTTTTTGAGAATTCTCCATACTGTTTTTCATAGTGACTGTGCCAATTTATAATCCCACCAACAATGCATTGTACCCCTATGTTTATAGCAGCATTATGTATAATAGCCAAGTCATGGAAAAACCCAAGTGTCCATTGATGGATGAATGGATAAAGAAGTGCCCTCTCCACCCCCGACACGGTAGGACATTATTAAGCCATTAAAAAAATGAGGACATCCTACCATTTGCAGCAACATGGATGGGGCTTAAAGGCATCAATGAGAAATGAAATAAGTCAGAGGAAGAAAGACAAATACTGTATCATCTCACTTTGTGTGCCATCAAAACCAAGTGAAACTCAGAAAAAGAGATCAGACTTGTGGCTATCCCAAGTGGGAGAATAAAGAGGGGGAACTGATGGAAGTTGGCCAAAAATTACAAGCTTCAGGGCACCTGGGTAGCTCAGTTGGTTAAGCAACTGCCTTCAGCTCAGGTCATGGTCCCATGGTCCTGTGATTGAGGCTCATATCGGGTTTCCTGCTCAGAGAGGAGTCTACTTCTCCCTCTGCCTCTCCCTCCCACTCTGGCTCTTCCTCTCTCTTTTGAATAAATAATTAAAATCTTAAAAAAAGAGTTACAAACTTCACTGGTTAGAAGAAATACTAGCGGTGTCATTTGCAACATGATTAGAAAACACTTCTCTGTGATATATAGACATGTGCTTAAGGGAGAAACTCCCATGAGTTCTCATCACAAGGATAATTTTTTCTTTTTTCTTTTTTTTTATTGTGTACACACATATCTATATGAGAAGATGGATGTTAGCCAAACCTACTATAATCATTTCACAATATATTTAAATCAAACCGTCATGCTATACACATTAAAATTATACAATGATGTATGTCATTTATTTCTCAATAAACTAGAAAAAATTACCTATTAGATTGCAAGTTTTTAGAAAAAGGAACCATGTGGTGTTCATTGTTGAATTCCCTCCATCACTCCCCTCCTATCACTGATGCTTAGCTAGCACTGAATGTGGTATACAAAAAAATCAATAAATATGTATTGCACTGGAAAGACAAAGGAAGAGGAAATTTAGACACTCAGAGAGACACTAGGGATGTGCTCACAGGGAAGACGATAAGGATACCTCAAGAAAACAGCCATCTATGAGCCAATGAGACCGCCTCAGGAGAAATCAAACCTGCCAACACCTTGATCTTGGTTTTCCAGCTTCCAGAACTGTGAGAAACTTAATTTCTGTTGTTCAAGCCACGTAGTCTATGGTATTTTATTTTAACAACCCTAGAAAATACATTGGTGTAATAAGATCAGCAATGAAGTATTAAAATCTGAGTAGAGCTTTAATGTGCTCAACATTATTTTAAGACTGGGTATTATTCCATTGTTGAATGTACCAGAATTTTAAAGCTGTCAGAAGACCAGTTTCCTCATTTGTAACTTGAAGATAGTAACAACTGTCAAGGTTATCTTGAGGGTCAGATGAATGTATGTAAAGTGTCTGACATGAAGTAGGCATGCAAGAAATATTTTGGGTAGCTTAGTACCTATTGGAGGAAAGGTGTGGGGTTCTTCAGTCGATTAGACTTGGGTATGAATCCAAGCTCTGCCACTTAGCTAAGTGACCTTGAGCACATTCCTTAAAATATCTAACCCATAGAACCTGCATATAAAACACATGGACTATATTACAATATACACATTAGTATACATATTAGTGAGTTAGTAAACATGTTAGTTATCTTCGGAGATTCTTACAGTTCCAATTTTTTCTGATTATCAGTTATATCAACAATGTGTTTGCTGGGGAGAGATGAGAAGTGAGGAGTCCAGTTGGAAGGATGAGACAGTGTTTACAATATTTATGTTGACCCTTTACCCTTACTCACCCACAATGACTACATGCCCATGGAATGTCCTTTCTGAAGAAAGAGCAATCAAACGAGGGAGTAAAAGAGAAAACCTTACCACCAGGTTGATACAATGGCTGTTAATATTCTGTCCCTGGAGTTGCCAAATGAAATCTTGTTACCAACCTCATAACTTCTGCATGGAGAAATGAGTAAAAGGAGGGCTGAAATGAGTAAAAATAAAAAATTACAATCCCATGACCAAGAGATAATCACCATTAATTCGGTAAAATTATTCAGGTATTTGTAATTCTGTATGTGCATATATTCTATTTATAACTGCATTAAGTACTTTTATGCATAGTATTTGTAACTGCTTTTTCTATCTAACACTATATTATAAACTGATTTTCATGTCATTGATTAATGTGCTCAACACTATTTTAAAGGACTGGGTGGTATTCCATTGTCGAATATACCAGAATTTTAAAACAAATCCTTTTGTAGTCATTTAGATCCCACAAAATTTGTCTTTAACAATCAAGATATTATCTGGTAACTGACTGATCGATGACTCAGAGGTATGTAGTGTGCGTTGAAGTAGCCTGAGGATCAAATGTGACCCTGTGGGAGTGGGGGAAGACATGATGTCTACTCTAGCTTTGGGTACTGGGGAAAAAAGCAAGGAAAGTGAAACATTATTGAGAAAGGCATTTCCACCTTAATTTATTGGGACAAATCATTTTTCAGGGTGTAATGAAGCATCGCTTACTTATGTAAGAATCTGTATCTCACTTGGGATTAATATATTTTCAGCATCAACCAAAGGCAATAATCTTGGACTGTGGCTCAATGGAAATGAAGCAGAATTTCAAGAGAATGCTTTTCAGCCTTAGCAGTTGGAAAGAGAGAAATGACTTATGTATTGATGACCTTTCATAGATGATTATACGAAAAATCATTATAATTCCCAGGAAGTATTTTGTTACTTAAATCATAGATCTATTTTTTTAAAAGAGTTATTTGAGAGAGAGAGAGAGAGAGAGAGTTCGAGCAGGGAGAGGAGCAGAGGGAGAGAAAGAGAGAGAATCTCAAGTAAGGAACAAGATTTTGGGGAGACAGTCACTGGACTTCAAATCCCAGGATCCCCAATTCATGCATGACTTGAGCCAAAATCAAGAGCCAACTGCTTAACTAACTGAGCCACCCAGGGGGCCCATAGAGATCTTTTTAAAAGATAATATTTAGTTGTAGATATAGTAATTACCTATGTATTAGGGATAAGATACCCATTTCATCTCCTTCTCTCCCTCCTTCCCTCTTTCTCTTGCTCTCGTTTCTTATGTTCATAAAACAAAAGTATCTTTCATGGAATCAAATACCCAGCTAGGAAAATGTATCATGCTTACTAGTTCGGCTCCAAAATATGTAAAAGGTGAAGTCTGTTTAGCTTCCCAGAACTTTTTCCTTTTCCTTACTCCCAGATCTGTGAGTCACCCTCTTGTGTAAAAAGTATTTAGAGTGAAATTATTCCTTGGCAAGTCATGTTGTTAAACTAACTTCCCCAACACTCAAAGAGAAGACCCTTATCTCGTTCTTTGCTGGAAGAATGTCTGGTAGAAGCACTTAATTTAGTCCAGAATAGTTCTTTATGCTTCTCAGGGATTGACTATACTGTGCATACAGATGATGTAAACACTACTATTCATTTTAAAGGGAAGGGCTGCTGTTTGTTTTCTTGGTTAGTTGATATTGGTAAATCCTATCAGTTCATTTGTATAAAGAGAGACACTGACAAGCGTTTTATTAAGAGAACTGATTTAATATAATGATTCATGAAGCAAAGTGCCTAAAGTATAAAAAGTAATGAAGTGAGTAGGTAATAGTCCTTTTCACCAGAGTGTAGGTACAGAATACCCTAACATCTTTTTAATCCATTGAGAACATTAAAACCATCAGTCTGAGAACTTAATAGATTTCCCAATGAAATGAAATATGTTTTAAAAATATATGCTTACTATAAATATTCCCTGTCTTCTTACCCTTTCCCACCTACATCTTCTGCTTCCCACTCCTCCAAAAAGCAATCATATTTTAAAGCCTTTAAATGTTTGAGTTGACAATCTATTTGTCTTTAAGGTAAGAAAAGAGATTTTTAGTATCCGCTGAACTGGTGAAGTCACTCTCCCGCTGGTGCCAAGATTTAATGTTTTTATTGTCATCATTAACTAGTATAAAGTTGAGGGAATTTTATTCCCTTTTTAAGGACCATTTTTTATTGCATTTCTCTCCAGCTCTTCTAAATGTTGGTGATAGTTTTTATTTTCATTTTGTCTGCCTTATTCAGGAGATGTGTTTCATAGTTCCTTTGTATTATGGAGCATTTCGGCAACAAATTTCTAAAGAAACGATTTCATTTTCGTGATGCTCCAGGTGATAGGAGGATAATAAAATTATCATAGGTGTCCATAACATCTGTTAACAATGCATCTAACTGACATGTTTGGGCAAACCTGGATGCCTCTAACGAGCTATAGTGACTAGTTGACAAATAATGAGCAAATGAGAAAGGGTACATAGTTTTAGGTCCACCTGCTCGCATGAGGAAGTGGCTGAAGGGTGGAGTGTGTATTTTGGTCAAGAGAATGTTTTAGCGATGTTTTCTTTTCCGTGTTGATTATAATTCAGCCACCCCTAGAAATCTAAATATATTCAAGTTCGTGAGTATGGTCGGCTTTGAAAAGACTGTTTTCCCTCAGATATCTAATAAGCAGTACATGGGTCTTCTCTTCTGTGAAAGAAAATCAAGCTTTATAACAAAAAGAGCCCTATTTGGAATGATTTATGTGTACTCAATACTAGGAATAAAGGATTCATTTGTTTCAGTTAGCAAAGTAAGGTTGTATTGGGGGGAATTATTTGTCAAAAAGCATAATTTTCTAAACATGTTGTCAGAAAGTTCCAGAGGTGGGTTCAGGAGATATCACTAATTATCATGGTAGGTCCCACTTCTGATAAGTGGAAACAACGTTAATATATAGAAACCTATCGTAGTGCTTCAGAATTTAAAGGCAATTGCTATAGTTCCTCACGATGCTTTGAATTTAGGTATTTGCACTAGGAATACCTCCGCCTCTTCACTGAAAATGGGCCCAAGTCCCATAGAATATCTCTATATAAGCTGACCCACGCCTCGTGGCTGATGATCATTCGCTCCATGTCTGCACTGATTTTCAGGCATCAGGGAGATGTGCAGACCTCTCCACGTATCATAGACCAATTTGCAGAACTGTCAGATGTGCAGCTGAAGGGGAAAAAATCGTGCATTTTCGATGACACACGTGAAAACATAGCCAAGCCTGAGGTCATAGACTTTGGACACAATAACAGACTGCTTTGTTCAAATATACTAGATACCAGACATCCATAAATTCAAACACATTTGAAGTTACATTGAAAGTCAAAAGTGCAAGTCCCCATTTCTCCTTGATTAACCCCATCTCCTAAAGGTAATCACTTTCAGAGTTTGGTACATATACTTTTCTAGCCATTTTGTTTGGCCTATGAAAAGGAGTGTCTATATATTTGTTTGTTTGTTTCCAGAATGGGATAAAAATGCATACATTTCTGTAACTTACTTTTTACCGTGTTTAATGATATATTATTGAAGTTTTGTGTCATTGCACAGAGACCTGCCTACTTCTTTTTCGTGTCTTCATAGTCTTTCATTTTAACACATGTTCCAAAATACATAATTCATTCCATCTTGACAGATATTTAAATAACAAATTGGTTAGTTTCTGTTTGCCTTTCTCACAGACCACACTCTGTTCTTACTCTGTTCTAGCCACAGGAGGCTGACCCTCAGCCACTGATGGGACTTAGCCAGTGGGACTTGGGTGTGTGGAAAGAAGTCATGGTCTTTTTTTCCACTCCCTTCCACTCCTTTCCCCTCTCCCTTCCTCCAGAACTGAATGTTCTGGAAATGACTGAACTCTTCCATAAAGCTTGTTCCTGATGGAAGACTCTTTTGCCATGCCTCTGCTCCAGTTCCGCTAACACATTCCTTTCCTCTGTCTGGAGGGGATCATGGCTTCATGCTGTGGCTCATGTCCTGCTTCACCATCTCTTTCTCTTCCCCCAAACCAGTGGTGGGCTAGGAAATGTTTGATGTCTATCAGTTTCTGGGGGTATAAATACTTCCACAAATTTCAAGTTGGAATCTTGAAATCACTGAATGCAATATTGGGAAGAACCGTGCACAGTCAGCTCTTGGGGGCTGGTGTGAGCCAACTACAGAACACCACCACCCTATCCGTCCTGGCTCTTGGGGGCTGGTGTGAGCCAACTACAGAACACCACCACCCTATCCGTCCTGGCTCTTGGGGGCTGGTGTGAGCCAACTACAGAACACCACCACCCTATCCGTCCTGGCACTTTGCAAGTTAGTCCCTTTATGAATTTGAATGATCTGAGTTGATTCTGTTTCCTGCCATACTTTTGGCATAGATAATTTCCTTTTTTTGTTGTATTACAAATAGTTGGGGAGCAGCAAATATCTATTTATCATCTATCTATCTATCTATCTATCTATCTATCATCTACAAACATGTATTTGAGCATATGTGTAAGTAATGCTAGACATTAAATTCTGAGAGGTTTCTCAAATTCAAAGGTATGTCAATTAAACATTTTCATGGGTTTTGTGTAATTGTTTAGGGACCAAAATGTTCTATCAACTTATAGCTCCTCTGACGTTTCTAAAATGCCTCTTTCATGGTGCCTGGGTGGCTCAATGGTTAAGCGTCAGACTTTAGCTCAGGTTATGATCTCAGGCTCCTGGGATTGAGCCCTGGCATGGGCTCCACGATCAGCGGGGAATCTACTTGTCCCTCTGCCCCTCCCCTCAGCTTGTGCACTCTCTCTCTCAAACAAAATCTTAAAAAAAAAGAATGCCTCTTTCTACATAACTTCATCCATACTAGATGTTTTTAATTTTTAAAAATCTTTGCTATTAGTATGAGTGATACCATTTGCATTCATTTACATGTTATCAATTATTTGTGAGGCTGAAAATCATTTTATAATTTTGCATTTACTGAATTTATTTTGTGAATTGGAAGACGCAATAAACAGGTGTCTGGATCCCTTGGAAACTTGGGGGAAGTTTGGTGACTGCACTACTGGCAGGAGTAAAGGAGAGATAGCTACGAGTGTGTCTGGGAAATGGCTGCATGAGTGTTTCCCATTGCCATGGACAGAACTGTGTCCCCACTCCCAGATTCATATTGAATTTGAAGGGGGTTGAAGCCCCAACCCCCAATGTGACTGTATCTGGAGATAAGGTCTTTAGGAGGTAAAGTTAAATGAGGTCATAATGGTGGATTACTAATCTGATAAGGGCTGTGGTCTTATAAGCAAAATGCAGAAGCTGAGCTACATCTCTCACTCTCTGCCAAAGGAGGACACAGCAAGAATGTGGTCATCTGTAAGTCAGGAAGAGAGATCTCAACAGAACCCCACCATACTGGCACCTCAGACTTCTAGCCTCCAGAATTGTGAGGAAATAAAATTCTGTTGTTTAAGCCACCCAGTCTATGGCGTTTTGTGGCCTGATCTAAGATGTACATGGACCAGAGGTGGGCAACTCTCAACAAAGAACAGCATGGACATGTTTTAGATACTGACCAAAAGGACTACATGGAGGTGGTTGACTAGGTTCCTGTAGAGGAGGAAACTGACAACCCGGGGATGGGGAGAAAGTTCCCACTAATGGGAGCTCTTGAAGGAATCCACAGACATGGCCAGGGAAGAGTCACGGTCAAATATCTTTTAAGCCTAGAGAAGCACAAAGACATCTTAAGATGGTAGTGATCCATGTCTTCATCTGCTGATGGGGATGAACTACCCTTATTGGAAGTATTTTACATGGACAGTGAAGTTGGTGATAAATTAGCTTTCTAATCATACCCCGTGAGTCTCCATTGCTCAAAGGAGTGACTCCCAAATGTGACTTTCTAGTCCAGAACTTGTGAATTTCAAGTCCATAATTTTGAATCCCAGGCTCACTACCTGATGTATTTGCTCACTGTTTAAGGTGTGTTTGAAAATGCAAATGTACAACATCTAAATTAACTCTCGTCATTCTTGCCATTATAGTTCTGGTCAAAGTTCAATACAGAGACGTGCTCTTCATGCTGTTGCTTATTTCATAAACATGGGAGTCATAGTCATCTTTGCTGCTTTCTTCTCATTTACCTACTCTCCGTTCCCAACAATTTATTCTCTTGAATTGAAACTCCTAAATCTATTTCACACCCATCCATTTCTCTTTATCATCCCTTAGTCCTAGGCACCTTTATCTTCTGCCTACTGATATTATATTAACATAGTCACTGTATCTTTTTGGCTCTTCCTAGTTCATTCTCATACACAGCAGCCAGGTCTTAAAATAATGATTTGGGCGGATCTCCTCCCTAAAACTCTTCATTGTTTCCACACGGTCTTGGAATAAAGATCTTACATTCTGAACATGATCTGTGAAATCCTGAGTAACCAGCACCTGCCTACATCGCCAACATCAATTTTTCCCATGCTCATCATCACCCATTACTCTTCACGCCTTATGGTCTTTTTGCAGTCTCCAGAAAACCTGAGCTCATTTCTGACCAGACCTTGGAATGTGCTCTGCCTGATACAATCTTTCTTTCCTCTTTGGCTGTCACCAAATTCCAGCTTACATTCAATTTCTGTCCTGATTTCTCAAACCGTATTATAACCCCCATCATGCAATCTAATAGTACTTTATTTACGATGCTTATTATAACCTAAGTGGATATTTATGTAATTATTTGCTTAATGTTAGTTTCTGATACTAGATTATAAGTTCCATGTGGCTAGAGATGATATCTATTTTGTTTCCCACTATACTACCAGCACTGAGTCCAGGGCATGATATTTGCTGAATAAGTTGCTGAGAAATTTCTTATAATGGAACATACCAGAGAAGGTCCAAGGGAGTGTATCTCTAAGTCAAAGATAGATAATGATGCTCAGTTTCTGTTCTTCTGTCTCCTAACAAAATTAACTTTACTTTGAGCCTGTACCTCTGCTCAGAGAATTGGGGCTCAGATATTAAAGGATACCCAACATAGAACTAGAATTGTTTCCAGCATTAAATTAATATAAACAAGGGTTGCCCATCTTCATCTAAGGTCCAGTGCAGAATATGGGTCACTTTGACCAAGAACATCAGTTATGGGTGAAAGTGAGAGGAAGAAACATCTAGATCATTTTCAGAAAGTCTCCTATTTATAACATTTTGTTTCATTAAAATAAACTTGTTTATTTAATGTGTACCATCCATAACATGGTGATTTAGCATTGTATAGAGAAAAAAATTTGCTTCCACTTCACTTTTTAGTACAGAAGCTTATAATAGAATCACTACAGTCCTTGCCCAAATATGGTGACATAGCACTTTAGGTTGAGGAAATTGGCTTGAATTTACAGTTTAAAATCCAGACTGGATGTAACAAGACCCCAGTGAGTCAACATGTGTGACTGTTCCAAAAGTTTGGATGAAGGCCAGCTGTTCATAACTTGCCATTTCCAATGAGATTTCAAAACATGAATAATTTAGACTCATCATTAAATAACAACAGTTAAAAAAATCCAAACAACAGTAACAAACTTCAGTGAAAGATGTTAAATACACAAATTGCTTAAAATAATCATAATTTCATCTAGGTTCACCTAGATTATTTTTAATGGCAAAGTCCCCATATCATAAAGTCCTACAAGGCAGGAATTAAACACAAAGTGTTAACTGTTCGAAATAGGATATAGAGTCACAGAAACTTGTCAACATGCTCAAAATTAGAATTTATATAGTTACCATCTATTTTTGGACTTTTTCTCGAATGCCAGGTCAATATTTATAGAACCTGGGCTGAGCTTAGTGGCAGCCAGTACCATGTGGCATGTGGCTATCTTTGATGGTGTTTCCAGGATGATCTGCTCTCTGACTGTTCTCTCCCAGTCCAAAGTCTCTTTCATACCTGCACAGGGTTTGGAAATTTACCCCTATATATGGACATCTTTAAATTCTTTAGGGTTAGAGTACACCCCCCTTCTGTGAAAATCCAGACATTGCTAGCAAGGGCAGTAACACATCCATTCATCATGAATCACTGCCAAGTTATCTGGAAATAAAAGAAAGAAAAGACCGGCAGGTCCATTATCAATAATTTATTCTTACTTCCTCAAACTAAATTTTCTGTTATTTATTTTTTAAAAATTTTAAAAAGATTTATTTACCTATTTGAGAGAGAGAGAGAGAAAGCCCATGAGTGAGAGAGCATAAGCTGGGGGAGCTTCAGAGGGAGCAACAGAGGCAGAGGGAGAAGCAGACGCCCTGCTGAGCAAGGAACCCCATGTGGGACTTGATCCTAGGACCCTGGAATCATGACCTTAGCCGAAGACACGCTTAACTGACTGAACCACCCAGCCACAACTACATTTTCTATTATTTTTAAATAAATAGCATCTGTTTGACTCTACTTAACACTGAACGCTGTGGGTAATGCAAAAAGCCTGGTAACGTGCTCTACAGTTTGTAAAGCATTTTGGCGCACTCCGTCTCCAGAGCCAGAGCACGGGAGTTTTCTGAATGAGAGGAGGGAGGCATGCCTGGAATCAGCGGGCAGACAGAATGAGGACCTTGCGTGGCAGGTGGGTGGGGCAAGAAAGTTACGAAGAGAAAAAGGGAACGTACAGGAGCCTAGAAATGGTTTTTGTCCGTATTCCAGCTTTTTTCTTTCCCCAAGAATGCTTCTGATGTTGAGTTTGCAGATGCTTACCATTTTGAGGAAAAGAGAATCAAAGTGATTCTGAAGAACCAGGGCAATAATCTACATTTAGGTCTGTCCTTCTATATGATGTCACTGCAACTACAGAAAAGTGAAGAAGGTGAGAAACCAGTTAAAAGGTTTATACTCTCTGTATAAAATAATATAAAATAAAGCCCTTTTCCTATTTCTCATGCTTGCATTGACAAAAGTTGTGGCTTGTTCTCACATCCAGTATATCCACCCTTAATCAGAAAGCCTTAGTGGGGCACCTGGGTGGCTCAGTGGGTTAAAGCCTCTGCCTTCGGCTCAGGTCATGATCTCAGGGTCCTGGGATCTACTCCTGAATCCGGCTCTCTGCTTGGCAGGGAGCCTGCTTCCTCCTCTCTCTCTCTCTGCCTGCCTCTCTGCCTACTTGTGATCTCTCTCTGTCAAATAAATAAATAAAATCTTTTAAAAAAAGAAAGAAAGAAAGCCTTAGTACCTACCTAGTTTTCAGGAGTTTGTATTGTTTAACAGAATATATGGAAATTTCATCAAGGCACATCTTAGAGACTGGCCAGTTAGTCACTTGCTCCGCTGAGCAGCAGCTTGTGGTGTTTTCACTTTGAATTATTCTTGTAGAAAATAAAGAGTAATATATTTATATTTTGATCGAGCACTAATTTCCTAAATCAGAACCAACCACATAATCCTCTCAAGTTCCTGCGTGTAAACTGTTATGTGATATATCTAAAGAAGCCTTGCGCAGTGATGTCATGGTATGTGTCTGCTCGAATAAGGCTGGTTGGATGTGTTACTAGCTTTTGATATGCCATACCACATCTGGACTGCTCGTTACAGTAGTAGGTTTAAAGAAATTCACATCATGAAGCAGGCCAAATCAGGCCTCTTTAGAAAGCTCTAGAAACATCTACTCATGGTAAAATAACTGAATGAGTAATGTCATGAACAAAAGTTTATGCTGTGTAACTGAAACATATCGAGATTGAAATAGTTAAGATTTCCATTGTTACATAACCTCTAGCTTGTGAAACTTTTCAACGTAACTATTGGCAAATGTAATCGTTCATTTCACCCATCTTAATGGCACATATTATTTCCAGCCACGTATTATACTTCTTCTATTTAAAATGATTTCTTTTCCATGCAGAGAGTTGAGTTCGTCATGATGGCAGACTGTTGTCATTGTACTGGCAAACTTCTCCTCATTCATTGATGTTAATATTTTTTTCCCCCAGTCTCCACTCAGAAGGCTCCCACTTGGGTCCCTTAATGGCTCAGTGGGCTAGGCATCTGCCCTCCGTTCAGGTCATGATCTCAGGGTCCTGGGATTGAGCCCCTGTTCAGCGGAGTGCTTGCTTTGGCTTCCCCTTCCGCCTGCTGCTCTGCCTACTTGAGCTCTCTCTCTCTCTGTCAAATAAATAAATAAAATCTTAAAAAAAAAAACAAATAAATGAATGTTTTAAATTGGACAGACGGCATGAAGTCACAGCAACACGTTCTACCTTTGTCACCTCTCATGTGTTTTGAGACCTGTGTTTGGAAACGTGACCATGTTGCTGGATGTAGTTGTACTTTATGACTTTTGATGCTGCACAGAAAGTTACTCATAGTATTTACCTGCCACAATCTACCTCTCCATGGCCACATGGGTATTCTCTAATTCTCAGGTGGGCAGCTTGGATAACTGGGTAGACAGGAGTATGATTCTTCACCCAGAACGTCCAAATAAGGACTAGGTTTTCTAGGGGAAGACATTGGTTTTAGCGTTGAGGTTGAGTCACCAGTGGAACATCTAAAAGATATATAGAGAGGAGGCGCTGGGTTCTAGAAGCAAGACTTCAGGTTATCAGAGCCTAGATCGCATGAGACTGGTTTATGCTAGTGTTCATGATTTTAGAGTCGCCAGCATAAAACATGATATGGATGAGATTACCTTGGACGAATGCACAGTATGAGAAGACTCAAGGGCTGTTGAAAGATCCCAAGGCCACAGCAACGTGTCAGTGTGGGCAGAGGCAGGGATTCTCAAGGCAAAATAGTTATGGTGGTCATACACAGAAACAACGCACTAGACCAGGGGTCAGCAAGTCACTCTCTCCAGGTCACATCTGGCTGGCTTCCTGTTTTTGAAAACACGTTTTATTGGACCGCAGCCATACTTGTCTGTTTTCATATTGTCTGTGACTGCTTTTGTGATAAAATGGCAGAGTCATGTTGTATTGGCAGAGACTGTATGATCTGCAAAACAAAATATTTGCTGTCTGGCTCTTTACCGAAGACACCTCCTGCCCCCTGAATTAGACAGTGAGATGAAGGGCTCAGGCAAATGACTAGGATTCTATTTGTCTTTTGTACCCAAAGCAGGTTGTATAATTATGAGAGTATCCTGTGTGCTCAGTAAGCATAAATTTCTTTAAAATTATAATAATATATAATATATAACATATATTATATACATAATATTATATAATACATAATCATATAATAAATTTCCTTAAAATAAACATCTATAAAATGCTTTGTGTTCCTTCATTTCTTTTGAATATATTAGTTTCTTAATATAAATCCACTGGAGTCAGACTTGTTCTTCTGTGGATAACATGACTCTGCTGCTGTTTGCTTGTTCTTCGCTGCATGGTATGATTAAGTTTGAAGTTTCCGCATTTTATATATTTGAGTTCCTCTGGGCATGATTACCCATGATTTTATGGAGGTAAATGCATTGGTAAGAATGAAAGCTCTTTTCTATTGTATTTTTAAAGAATACATCATAAAAGTGACTGAAGCCTTGTAGAAGTGTCGGGAAGTAGATATCTGTCAACTCTCAGATAAGCAGTTGCTGTTTTTGACGTTGACTTTGGGTCTATTCTCACATAGTTTATTGCTCTGTATTTTCCTTTACATTATTTGAGATGCACTCAGCTTTCTGAGGTAGTCCTTTGAAGCTAATCTGCATCAGAAACAAGTTGTAAATAAACGAGAACCCAAAATTTTGTTTCTATGCATATTTTTATATCTCCTCTCTATTCCTGAATTTTACTTAAAATAATCATACTTTCAGGAGTCTACCGTTATTGAGATAAGGCATTGTCCACTTTTGTGGATATTGAATTCACAATTCAATTCAATATCACGTTCAAAAAATGTTTACTTATTTTCTTTGCCTGAACAAGTATATGGATTTTTTTAAGTGTTTAATGGATTAAAGAGTACTTGATACACAGGTGTTTGTGCAACCAGATCCTGAATTGAATTTCTGAGAATAATAAAGATGTCAAAATAGGATACATATAGATGCTATAATATAGTGGTTCTGAACTCCATCTAGACACTAAAATCAACCAGGATCTCTAAATTTTAAAAAAACAAAACCAAAACCAAACAAACAAAAAAACTGATGCCAAAATCCTACTCCCGGATATTTTGATTTAATTAATCTGGAATACATCCCAGGCATTGGGATTTTTCTTTAAATCTCCCCTATATGATTCTGATATGATGCCAAAATCAAGAACTATTGTTGTGAATATGTATGTAATAAAATGAATGGCTGGGTCATGGGAGGATGGGAGGAAAATTCTGACATTGTAATAGAAATGTCATTCTAAGAACTTGTTACTTGGGAACTATTGGAAAAAAACAGACAAAATCCTACTGAATTGGATGAGTGGAAATTATCATTGCTACTTATAAAATACAGAATGTGTGGAATCTGTGAATTTGGAAAAGCACCTATTTGACATCAAAATTATGTGGAGAAATTAATAAAATAAGGAGGGAGATGGAGGAGAATGTATACATTTTGCAACCCAAAAGATCCCAAAGTGGGTGGATTGTGAGCCTGTCTCTTAGCCACCTAAAGGGTGGACTAGCTCCCTACTTACATAGTGAGAAATTCCTAAATGTAAATGAAGAAAGTTTTAATTAAGGTCAGAACAACACATGGACTGGCACTGTAGTTCTTAAATTTTAGTGAACATCAGAATCACCTGGCGGAATTTTTGTTTGAGAGAGATCCCACACAGTAGCTGGGTGGGAGAGAAGAGGGAGAAAACCTCAAGCAAACTCCAGGCTCAGCATTGAGCCTGACACGTGGCTTGATCTCAAGACCCTGAGATCATGACCTCAGCCAAAACCAAGAGTTGGATGCTTAATCAGACTGTCCCACCCAGGTGCTCCATCTGGTGGGCTCCTTTAAACACAGGTTGCCAACCCACTACCCTAGAGTTGTGGGTTCTGCAGGGTCTGGGGAGGGACTTGAAATTTTATATTTCTTGTAAGTTCCCAGGAGCTACTGCTGATATAGGGCTCATATTTTGAGAGCCTCCCATGTAGGAGGTTGCCACCAGGGATGAAGGCCCTGGCAGGAAACTGGGAAAGGCTTTTTTGGAGGTAAGGAGATAGTCTGCGCTTATACTGGTTGAGATGACAAAGTGCTTGTTCACTTTGTGTGTAGCTAGGATGTGCTAATTTGGGTCTGTTATCATCTTCATATTTTAAGGTTGTGTCTTTACCTTTCAGTCTAAAGTCATGAGAAAAAAGTTCTAAATTATTCAGATAATTATGTGGATTTTTCTTATTTCACATCAGTGGCACAAATGCCTTGTTCATTAGAAAAGAGGTGGACATTTGACTCAGTCATTTTATTCCTTCTAAACTGGATTAACTAACCACCTACAGACATCTCCGTAGTTTTCAACAGTGACTGCATCTAGGTCTTGGTAAGTTAGCGGTGACAGCTGGTTTCCTTTAGCTTAGTCATACTGGAGAATGTGTTCATTCTAGTAAAGTTTCCTTGCCAGGTTTGACACCTGATTGGGAGGCAGAGATGTTGTAATATAACTAAGGCTCTGTTCACACTTTCGGGAACATTTTATCTATGGCTGGCACCCATTCTGTGCACAATGCTTCCAGAAAAAGGAGATTTCTCATTCCCAGTATTCCTAGGGCTGGAAAACTAGGCCAGTCAGTCCACGGATCATGTGTCTCTTCTTGCTAGAGTCTGTAGGATGGTTAACTTAAGGGAGACTTTCAGAAAATTCAAATTGGTTTGAGAGACAATGAACTATAAATTTCACAAAAGGTTACACTTTTTTTTTTAATGCCAAGATAAATGGCAACCTTAAGTACCTTAAGTACAGCAGACATTTGAATGGATTTGACTTTGAGATTCATTTTTTGCCACCACTTTTGAAGCATAAGAGCCAACATGTTACTCTAAGATAAAGAATTCATTAAAGTCTAAGGAGTTCTCCATGCCATAGTAATCGTTTGCTTCGTTTAAGATCTGAGAAGAGAAAACAAAAATTATTTTGGTCTTTGCTCAGTATGCCCAAGTAAGGGAGAACATGATGGATGAAAACAACCTTTTCAAAAAACGAGACATGCTCTTGAAATATAGCCCAACAGGTAAAGGAGAATAGAAGAGTGCATTAGATTTATTCTGTGAAGCCATCCTGCTGGAAATTCACAGCTAGCCAGTGGGAACAAGGTGTTATTTGACTTGGTCTGGCTATTAACCAGCATTTTCGGGAGCACAAATTATAAGCAATATGGTTATTTTTCTGTTTTGAAACACGCTACCTTTCATAATTCAGATTCAATAAGGGAAACACTTTCCCCCTCTCTCGATGTCTAACAAAATGAGTCAACATCTTGCCCATTACAGCTACCTGATTGTGAAGTGTCTAGTTCACAATCTGACAAAAATAAACAAATGAACCAAATTAGGAAAAGAAGCTCAGCGACAAAATTAGTAGGCCATTTATACGAGTCCTATGTGTCTGGAAAACAGGTGGGAATGGGCCTTCAGTCCTGCTTGCAGCAATTCCAGGGACAGCATGCCAGCTGGGAACAAGATGATTAATTAGAGGTGTGCTTTTCACATTAGACATACATGCTTGGCTCGGAACGATTTGTCCCAGGTGCTTCTTGAATGACGGGAAGAATTGTATGCCTGTCCCCAAAGACTGAGAATTCCAGAATCTCAGGCACAGCTTTTTGTTCGAACTCGTGCTATCTTAGACAGAAATAACACCGGGTGTTGAGTAAAGCCTTGCCTATCTCTGGTGGCATTTGCCTTCAATTTATAGGCTCAAATAAGGTTGGGGCTCTAAATCACAGATTTAAGATGAAAATCTTCCCTTTGACGTGCACTATGCCATCAAATAAAAGAACTAGGTAACGGTGAGTTTCCAGATTTTAGCACGCCTGAGATTTGGCCCAGAGTGTGTATTAAAAGGGTAAATTGCCTGGCCATAGTCCCTAGAGATTCTGATTCAGAGCCCAGGATCCTGCTTTCCATTCAGTATTTTCAGTGATCCTGATTCTGTTGATTTAGGACTAAGTTTGAAGCAAAGTTAAGAACTATCGCATTCATGCTTCTTTTAGGAAACAGACCCTGTCTGTTTACAAGTGTACAGGTTTTCATTTGATCCACTCAACAATATTTATTGGGTACTGAAGCCCTGTACTAGGCTATGGGGATACAATGGTGAAGAAAACAACCAACCAATAATGACAGCTTAGAGTCAGGCAGCTGATAGTCTTGTACAGGGAGGTAGACATTCATCTCAGCATCGTACAGATAATTGTGAAATTACACCTTTGGCAAATTCTATTAGAAGTGGTACATGGTGTTATGGGAGTAGACAAATCAACATGATAGGATGCATCTCATTAACTCCTCAAGGGTAAGCAAAACTAGCTCTTAAGTTTAAATTCTGAAAGGTTTTATTTCATGTCTTGCTCCTAGGGAAGCTTATCTGTCAGCAAACTATCCATGCCCTGCTGTGTTATACATCACGCTGGAAATGGCACTTATGTTCTACATGTCCACGCTGAGATAACATCTAGGGCTCTAAGCCACGGGCTGAAATCAGAAATCTTTTCTTTGAAATGAATCAGGCAATCAAAAGAAAGAGCCCCGTGTTAGAATCTATGAGGCATCCTGCAAAAACGCACACATTTTGATCTGGAAATGTAACGTTCATGCAAAAGAATGGGGCACTTGGAAACAGCTGGATCGTGAAGACTTCAGAATCTATTGCTAAATCCTTCTTGCTCAGCATGACCAAAGCTGCTGGACATGCCGACAAGGGACCTTGGGTGTATTACTGAACCACGTGTTTTCACTAGGTCTGTCATGAGGTGTAAATTCTGGAGATAGGTAGATGACAGACGAAAGTGTTGTCCATCTAAGCATAGCTGTAACGTTATTAAAAACCTGAAAAGCCACCCTTCTAGACCTTCCATTAGGCAGTTATCACCTTAATAATGGACTACAAAAAAGTGGTTAAGAATCGAAAGACCTTGAGGGCTAGATACTATTGATTCAAGAGCTTATTCATTAAGCATCTTCTTGGCACCTCTTGGATGCCAGGTCCTGGGCTAAGTGCTGAGCCTGCAGTGGAAAGCAGAGCCTGCCCAGTCTAGCACCGCCATGAATTACGGGCACCTGCAATCAGTGACAAACGCTTGATGGAACATCTGCCATGGGCCAGTCACTCTTAGCCCTCGGGGAGTGGAAGATGAATTAATAAGTTCTCAGTGTGAGGGATGTTCTCTCTCAGTGGGTAGGAAATAATCAGCAGAGAGAACATAGGCTGGAGAGAAGTTGATTCAAATTCTAACTCTGTTGCTTGACAATGGGGGTGAATATGAGCGTGTGATGCAGTCTTTCGGAGCCTCCGATTTTCGCCTACGGTATCAGGTCAGTGCTTAGCTTCAGAGGTGTTGTAGTCCCTGTGCTCCAGTCCATGGGCTCGCCATGTGTTTGCACCCAGGGCGTCAACTCAACACTTCTTCACAGCCCCAGTGAAGGCTCTACTCAGACCAAACCATTTCAGTAGAGTGATTTTACTCAAAATTTGTATGGGAAATGAGAGGAGCGGTTTACATTACACTGTCCACTACATTTTATTCTCATATTTAAAAAAACCCATCTTTCTCTTCTCTTGTTCCTTGCCAGCTATGGGTTGTAAATCTTCCCAGCCCCTTACCATAGCTCTCAGTCTCTCTATTTTTAATGGAGATTTATTTAATTTGCTCTGATCTCCTCCAGGCTTGCCTACCCACATCCCCCGAGTCCCATATTCCAGCATCTTTCAAGGAAAAAAAAAGAGGGCTATAAATATATAGGTATGAATGTATGTATGTATATATAAATAACAATCTTTTCTGTCCCAGAATGTTTGGAAATAATGCACATAAGATACCAGAGCACACAGAAGATGTTGGCTGTGTGGTCCAGAAACACTATGAGGGCTTTGATTGTCCCTCCTTGTTCTGATATTGTATAATAATAATCATATAGTTAGGAAACATTGTTTCGTTTGAACAGTTCAAAGCATTTGTGACCTTTATTATTTATTATATAGGATAGATTACAGAAATAATTGTTTTATGGATGAAAAGGTTGTAGCACAGAAATATTCAAATGCTTAAAGTCTAGTGATTAGCTAGCTTCAAGAAGAAGAATAAAGCACTGATTTGGCATCTGAAGGGGGTCATGCATAGAGGAATATATACTTCTAAATGAAAAGTAAAGTTTATATTCATTTTTTCAGATGTTTACATGATTTATAACATGATGTTCTATAGGCAGATATTTGGTTTCTGAATTCACAGGCCGGATCTTTAAACAGTTATTAAAATGATTTAGTATTTTGAAAAGGCCAATTACTTTCTTACTACCTGAAAAATAGGTTTTTAAATTGATTACTATACAGCACCTACTTAACATTCTGTTTGCAAAAATTTCAGCAAAATACTTTTTATACCTTTCATACATTCAGCACCAAATCCACTTTGAAAAACTGATTTTTAACTGTACTTTCTGTAAAAGCCATCTATGATGAAGGAGAACAAATTTCTTCAATATCTTTTTTGACGTGATCTGTTTGAGTGGTTCAAAAATTCATGCACTTGGTAAAGCAGATAAAAAAAAAGAGAGAAGTTCAAGTTGAAACTTCAGTCTTGTGACTGTTTTTAAAGGCCCCGATCAGCAACAAATTCTAGAATCTTATTTAATAAAAATAAGTCCTCTTTGATTTGATTCCCCTCCGGGACAGACTTTAAAATAATAAATATGCAGAGTGTGGTTTCTTTAATTTTATGAATCGGGGTCTTTCCCAAACATATTTCCCAAAAGGCTGGTGTTATTCAATAGCCTTAGCCCCAAACAGCCTTTCCATGGAAGCTCTTTTGCAGTGCTAGTTTCATGAAATCTGGCTTTGAGAAACCAGCTGTCCCCTAGAACGTGTGGCAGTGTGGTCTGAGTTTACGTACTAAGGACGTACTGTGTAAATAGACCCCTGAGTTTGTTGGTAGTTACTGACAAACACTGTCCTCAATTGCCTTTATTCCTCTTGACTCACTCTTTCTCTCTCCCACTTTCCAAGGTCTAGAACCCCAACAGTACACCTCGTATAATTTTTGCAACTTATTTTAAATGTTTTCTATTATTGGGAATGCCAGATGTAGAATATTTGATCATTACATACTATCTTAATTCATTAAATTACTTTTTAGTACATGTGCAGATAATTTGTAGTCTGGGTGAATAATTTCACAGTCATGCAACAAGAGAATAATAAGAGAGTAAGATTCTTCATTAGAGCTCCAATGCAAGACTCTCCATTAAATTACTTCTGTCAATTAATTTTTGTATATATATCGCTTCTCGGCCTTTTGGCTAAGATCAAGTGTATATATAATGCTTATCAAGTGTCAGAAATGATTCTAAGTACAGCCATGTATTAACTCATTAATCCTCACACCAATGAAAAACAGGGTGTTAGGATTATCTCCATTTTACAGATGAAAAAATGGGAGACACAGAGAAGTGAAATCAGCAAATAAGTGGCAAGACTTGCTCCCAGGTGGTCTTTATACAGGAGGCCACACACTCACCTCTGTGGTTATTTGGTAACCAGTAGGAAAATATAACTGGGATTGCATGCTTAAAAAAATATCTCAAAGGAATGAGCATTAACAGGTTAGTCAGGCTCATTTTGCTTTTCATTTCATAGTAGTAAATATCTCCCATTGTATTAAACTTTTTCAATGTAGACCAAGTTCTTAGATTTAACTTCCAGTCAGTGGAGTATAATCCACAACAATTTACATGGGAGCAAAACCCATCAAAGCCACGTTGCCTGGATGAAGTTCCTCCCAGCCACTGGGGCTTATTCTGTGCTCTGCTCTGCTCTCAGTGTGACCCTGGATATTGCCATGTCTCATGATTGGTGGAAAAGTATAAAAGCATTTCAAGAGAGTTTGGGGTGAGATGTGTTATAAATACCTACTTGAATTTCTTCTCAGAATGTCTTTTCTGTGCCCAAAACCCAGTTCTTGAAGAATGACCAAAACAAATGTCTGTATGGTTTTTAAGAGAAATTTAGATAGGCGACCACTTCAGGCTAATTGAAGTAAGCCCACATTCATGCTCATGTTTAGATCTTCTGGAGGTCAGTGTCGTGATTCTGATGTTTCAGTATAACATAGCTTGCTCTGAAACCAAGTTAGGCTTTCAGCATGACTAAATGGAAATCATGTGTATGTAAACAGCAGGACTAGCTGAGTTTTCCAACCCCTGAACCATGAATTCATTAAGGTACTTATAGTTGGCAAGGACTGTATGCTACAGCGATCTGATGATTTTATGATCACAATTCTTGGTCACTGGATGAAACCAAAGGGTAGAGAACCCAGAGGGTAATTGGGTGGGTTGGGTCCATTGGGTTGGGAGAAACTGGGATAGTGTTTCAGACGAAAAAGGAAGAAATAAAATTAGCAAATAAGGAAAACTACAGCTAGGGTATATGGCTATTCATTTTGTGTTTGGAAAATGGTACTGAGGATTAAAAATCATGAAGGAGAAGTGTCTCCAGCCAGTTCCTTAACTTTCTCTAATGTGCTAAGGCAATTTATTATAAAATTGCTTCAAATAGAACTTCTTGTATCACAGCAAGATGCTAGAATAGTGCATACAGGAAGAGAGAACCTCAGGGAAAGATCAGGTCAGAAGCTCAAGGGAATATAGAAAGACTAGGAGAGCATGCCTGAGTTGAGGGGAAGCTGGAGTCGGGGGGTATTCAATACAGGTAATCAGTTAGGAATCAGGTCATCTGTAGGATCTAGAGAAACAGGGAAAGCAAAGAAGAGAAGAGACACCAAGCATTATGGACAAGAAAAGGCCTTGATAACGGAGCCAGGCATGGTTTTCTTAGGGCTACAGGGAGAAAATTGTATGATCATCCAGCAAAAGAGATTGGTGGAAAGTTAATAAGGAGCCAGAGAGGGTACTGGGCTGAGAGGCAGCCCCTAACACAGACAGAGCCTGACAAAACAGTGACACCATATGTCTACTGTAATAGATATACACAATATACATCAATTACATTATTGTATTATGTGATATATATATTAAATTGTCTATATACAAAATACATATAAAATGTGAGGGCAGTATAGATTATGTATTATATGTATATGCTGCACTGCATTAAAATATGCATGCATATATACAGTGCAATAGGGGCAGTATGCTAATAATTTAACAACAAAACACCCCCAGAAGCAAAGTCATGAGGACAGAGCATTTCAGAACAAGAAGCAATAAGATATGGTGGGAAGGGCGCTGGCCTAGAGTTGTGAATGCAGAGTGCAGCCTTGACTTTGTTCCACGTTTTTTACTTTGGGAAGCTTCTTCTCTAAAAGTCTCGGCTTCTTCACCCATAGGGTTAAACAGTGGGACTGGATGGGCTCTCAGGTCAGTTCTGGGTTCTAGGAGGGATGTGTCTCAGGGCAGGTAGCTAAAAACAAGAAGGAAAGAGACCCCGTCCCTGCCTGGCATGCCATTTTTCTATCATGTGACAGGAAAGTCTACATTCTAATCCAGTGTTTCCAAATTCTCTCAAATTGTTAAATGACAAAAGTGTACATGGAGAAGTTTCACAATTTTCCTTTGGTCACTATTCTCTATTCTATAGAATGCAACTGCCACTGGTGTGTATTATCAAAGCAAACCTTTTTCTTCTCCCAGAGTCACCCATTTCTTCTTTATAGACACCCTTCAGTTGCCCTTCTGAAACATCCCTTTTGGCTAAGGCGGGAATACAGGGTAGTGAGGGTAGGGGGGAAGAACCACAATCTGATTTTGGTTCTGCCCATATCACTCAAATGCTCAGTATGTAATCCTCACCACACAGGCACCCTATGCGGTCAGTCTGAATGACCGTTGGACAAGGGATGAAGGTGGCCCAGAATGTCAGATCCGCAGTGTCCTCACTGAAGACGTGAGTCCAAAGATCTGTCCTGAGTGCTTGTTATGGACTAAATTGTGTCCCCACAACATCCATATGTTAATCATAACCCCAAGTACAGGGGATTGTGTCTATATTTGGGGATAGGGCCTTTAAAGATGTAATTAAGATTAAACAAGTTCAAATGGGCGAGTCCTAATCTCATATGACCAGTGTCCCTATGTGAAGAGGGTGTTAGCACACACGCACAGAGCTAAAGGTGACCACACAAAGACATAAGGAGAAAGCAGCTACAAGTCAAGAAGAGAGTCCTCAGAAGAAACCCATCCTGCTGACACTTTGATCTGGGACTTCTGGCCTACCAAACAGTGAGATAATAAATTTTTGTGCTTTAAGCCAAAATACCCTGCGGTATTTTGTTACGGAAGCCCTAGCACACTACTAATACAGTATCCAAAGTCATTCTCACCAATTCAAGTACAGTAATCCTTTCAGGTGTCTCTGTATCACCCATAGCACCTAGTTAATACATTTAAGAGGCGTTTCTTATAAAAATATTTTATTTCTGGTCTAATGCCTTTAGGGAGGTAAAACATTGACTTTTAACAGATTGTATTCTAATTGTATTGTGCTTTTAGAGATCACGTTTCCTTTGAATCTTTGAAAAGTAGTTGGAAAAAATATGTAAATGAACTTGATATTCCCATCATTTGTGTTGGTGGAATATCACCTTACTGATGTGTTATTGTTTAACATCTGGATAGATTAATATATTTTCTTTTATGAAGAGTGTGTGGATTTAAAGCAGACCCCTTCATCTTAATAGCACAGCATGGAGGGTTGGGCATCCAAGTTTTGTTCCACCAGCAGGGAGCACAGATCCAAGCGAGAAGACACAGTTTAATAAGAGATTATCCCCACAGCCTGGACAGTTTTCCAAGAGCAATGAAACTGTGGGGACCAAGCAGTCTTGTCAGTAGCAATTATGCAGAGAAGAGGTATGAGGGACAAGCGACTGTTCTCCATTTAGTGTTCACTTCAAAATCATGTGAAGTGTTGAGTTCAAATTCTATTTTTAATAGCGGTATCATGGCAGGACTTGAAAGCAAGGACTGGGTCCAGTTTATTCATTTGTCTCCTTTCTGCTCAGAAGCACGAGACAAACTTCCCTACAGCCGATGCCCATATGTCTGTGGAATTGAATTTCTGATTGCAATAGGTACATCTCATCGGTAAGTAGATGCAAGTGTGTGTGAAAATGTACAATAGGGGTATTCTAGGTATAATATTTGGAGCTTCCCATAAGTAATTTCTTAAGCATAAATTTTCTCCTGAGTGAAACAAGTATTACCATTATTATTTTGATCAAGAGGAAAGGAAAAAAGCAAGCAAATCTTCCAGAACTCAGTCATGTGGTAAAGTGAACTCAGAATTTGAGAATGGTTGCTCTGAGGCCCTTATTCCAAGAGCTCACCAGGGACACCCCCCTTCCCTTCCAGAGAGGCTAAATGATGATGCATTTCCAACTAACTGCATTCAAGCGTCTGGAGAATTAGGGCTAAATCATTGCCCTAGAATACAAATGAATGTTCTTTCACCAAAGGACACCATAAACAGATGTTCCTCCTCCCTCCTTCTTTAACTATAAAACACTTTTGTTGTTTTTAAAAAGAATCCGTAGTCATATTTCAAAGGAACTTTCATTCCCTTAGGGACAAAGGGATTAATATTTATTAGGTGGTATTATTTGCAATGAACCTGGCATATGTTATGTCATTTAATTCTCAAAGTAACCCTTTGAGGTAGGAACTAGTAGCTCTAATTTAAAGATGAGGAAACAAAGACTCAGGAGGATTCTAATCTTCCCCAAGGCCACTGCAGGAACAAGTACACAGCCGAATTTCAACCTGGATCGATAATCCTGCACGGGCCTCACTCCTTCTACTTCACCAACTGCTTCTCAAACTCCCTAAGGCTTGTGGTAGATTCTAAGCATAGTTCATAAACATTAAGTTACTTTTGTGTTTGCTTAATCCATCATGAAAAACTGGCTAAAGAGGTTTTCGTCATATTTGGAGAAAATATATAGGATGGTCTGACTTTAAAAAGTAGACCACGTGGCACTTATGAATTTGACTATGGAGGATACCGAGTAATACAGAGGTAATGTCTTAGGGCAAGGTGAGGAACACTTCTTTCAAGGACAAAGAAGAGTACCATCCACAGAATGGCATTTGATGATTGTCTAGAGAAGGACCGCTTAGTCAAGGGTGATTGAGAAGGATGCCATGCTAATCTGCTCGGCGGGCCATGACAAATACCACACACTGGATGGCTTTAATAACAGATAACTCATTTTCTCACAGTTCTGGAAGCTGGAAGTCCAAAATCAAGGTCTTGGCAGGTTGGGTTTCTTCTGAGATCTCCTTCTCTCCTTGGCATCTGTGGTTCAGACGCTAATTAAAAATATATCTTTAGGATTTACATCACTGATTTCAAGGTGGTGTGATCACAGCAGAGCAGCATAGCTCCCCCCAGATAAGGACAGTTTCCTTCTACTTTTTTACTCTAAATCCCTACAATTTTGTACAAGTGTCTGTTTCACCAGGAGTACATCACAAAGCCGACATCCCAAGTTGCAGGTGCTCATCTCTGACTGATATGTTTCAGAAACTAACAAAGAAGGATCCCGAATGAGTAGCAGCAACAGTGTGTTCCATATGTGCCCTAACATAATTGAAAGAACAAGAGAGACACGTAGATAAACTTTATTACAAATCTGGAAAAAAATGAGGTCCTATATTAGCTCTCCCAAATATAATGGGAATCATTTCATGTAATTACAAATTTTCTAATAGCTATGTGGAAAAAAGTAAAAAGGAAACAGGTGAACTTAATTTTAGTAACATTTATTTAGCCCAATGTATCCAAAATATTATCATTTTGTCATGTAATCAATATAAAAGTTATTAATGAGGTATTTTATGTTCTCTTACTCTGTACTTACTAAGTCTTTGAAATCCTGTGTGTATTTTATACTTGCAACCCATACTAATCTTCACTGGAAATACTTAATCTTCATTTAGATTTCATAAAATTAGTTACAAAAGTAGATCCATATATCCACGTTATTCCAAGCTTAACTTTAAATCATTTTAACTTATTTTATTATGAATTATGCTCATTTAATTATAATAATTTAATCAAGTATGAGTTTGTAAATTTAAATTTAAATTAATTAAAATTAAATTTAAACAATTTAGTTCCTCATTCATGCTAGAGACATGAATTTCAAGTGTACATTAGCCACATGTGGCTGGTGGCTACAATGTTGGACAGCACAGTTTTGAACACAATGAATACAATTACATAAATTAAATAACTATAATTAAGGAAAATTATTAGGTTCAACAGCATTTTTTCTTGTTACTATTATGCTTTCTTGAGGGTTAGTGATGTTTCTGACCCAAACAAGTCATAGTAAAAAGGCAGGGTAACCTAGTAAAATCACACAGAATGTTTGGATGACAGCTCTGTCCTTGTCCCAACTAACTCATTTGGGTGACCTTGAACAAATCACCTCACTCCTCATGCCCTTGGCTTCCCCCTCTGTCAAAAGAGGGAGTTGGTCTAAAATCTCTTCCAGCTGTGACTTTTTGTAATCTTGAATTCACTGAGAAATTGAAGCTGGCTTGTATGACAGTAATTATATCATGAGAAAAATATTTTATTTACATTAGAGAAAATCTATCTTCCTCTTCTTATTCATTACACTCATAACACACAGGATAATACCAATGTAGTACACTAGATTTTGTCAAGATATCAATAGTTAAGCAACTGAAAACCAAATGATCTGGAAACTTCACATCCCCCTGAAGGCCATGTGAGAGAGGTCTCCTTCCAGGGGAGATGAGTCCTAGACTCTCCAATGTCCCTTTCTGTAAGAACTTCTGCAGGCCTGTCCTATGTCAGACAAGGCTTTCCAAGTTTTAAGATTCATTGCTCATAAGAGGATGAATGATGCTTTTCAATCAAATCCCTTTTTTAAGTAATAGCAGCTTTTATAGTAAAAGGTATTGACTAAATAAATGACAATTTATTCTTTATTTGCTTTTATGTCCTTGAGTATTCAATGTGTTAACGTTTTAAAAATCCTATATTTTTCTGACTCACAGAGCAATATTGTATATATTTATTTAAAATTTTTGAGACAGGCAGGATGATATAAGAAACAATCAAATCTTCTATGTACTTCCTACTATGTAGAAATAAACACTTTCACCATGTTTGGGTATTTCTCTTCAGCCTTGTTTTCTATATTTGTTTTTATTTTTCTATTTACTTCTTACAAAACTGGGGTCAATTGTATGCATGTGATGGCTTTCATGTACCACTTGGCTAAGCTACCGTCTCTACTGAGGCAGGTGGGCACTAAGATGTGCTCTGAGTGCAAATGAAGTTCTCCGATTAATTTTGAGGTTGGGAGATCCCTCTAAATTCTCTGGGTGGCCTGATTTCATCAGTCGAAAGGCCTCACAAGTAGGCTTTCAAAAGAGAGAGACTGGAAGACCCTGCCTGCAAACAGTAGCATCGGTCCGTGGGCTCCAGCGTGCCTGGAATTACCCCTTCCTGACAGCCTGCTCAGAGCCTGGGACTTTTTGGGGGGAAAAATTGCTTTTCAGAAAGGCTGCATCAATTTACATTTATTAACAGTCAAATAGGGTCTAACTCATAGTACTCTCAGTGACATTGAACGTTATTATAAATTTTTGAATTTGCTTATTTGTTGGGCAAAATAGGTGTCTCGTATTGTTTTAATCTGTACTCTGTGTGTGCATGTATGTGCATACGTATATATCTGTGGAATGTGAGTACACCCATACATGCATATATATAAAATCACCAAAGGTCCTTTAAAAAACTTTTAAAAACTTGGGGTAAAATGTTTCATAATGGATGATCGGTCAGGGTTCCATCACGGATATAGAACCCGTAGGAAGGATTGATTGACTGATTACAAAGAACTGGATTGTATAGGCCTGTGGAGGCTGGCCAGGCAAGTCCCCCAACCACAGGGCGGCCATCAGGAAAGACAGGCCTGAACTGCAGCTGTGCTCTTCTCCACAAGGGGAATTTCTTCTTCAGGGGAGCCTCAGTCTTGCTCTTGACACCTTGCAGCTGATTGAATCAGGGCCACCTAGATTATGAAAGGTAATCTTGTTACTTAACGTGGATTGATTACAGACATTAATCCCATCTCTGACATACGGTCACAGCAGCACTCAGATTAGTGTTCGATGGAGTAATTGATTATATAATAGCCTAACCAAGTTGATGCAAACCACTAACAGTGGCTTATGTGAGAGAAATTTCCTGCTGCCCACACAACATGCTGCATTCTTTATGATAGTTTCAGCTGGATTTTCAGTTATCCTAACATTTTATTCTTTCAGATTCCAACTATCAAAAATTACTTATCTCAGCAATAAATCTGAAGACATTGTAGATGCAGAGCACCAAGCTTGCAGCAATATTTTACTTGAGGACTTCACCAAAATGTGGCAGACATCCACTTTGTAAAAAGCACCATGCTGGCAGGCTTTGGGAGGGACACCAAAATGGATCAGCCATAAAGGACATGTACAGTTATGATGCAGGAGGTAAGGAGGTGAAAAGTACTTTTAGTGAAATAGTGAGTTCAGATGGTATTCTAAAAGAAGAGTGGGTATTTTTGACTGTAGGATGAAGTCAGTCTTAAAAGAGAGGGCATTTCAAAAATAAGTGCATTTAAGATATTTAAAGTTGGGCATTTCAGATAAAGGAGGAAATATTATTAAATACGCAGAGCTAGAAACTTATTAAAAAGTAGGAACACATGGTATTGGAAGAGAAATAGGGAAGTAAGCTTAGAAAAGGTATATGGAGGCCAAATGTCAGAGTTTTAGATGGTGCTAGGCTAAAGGATGTGGGCTTCATTTCACAACCTGTGGACTAGGGGTCAGGGGGGCCTACCTGGACTCTCGATTACTAGGTTGGGCCTGGCACTTGAGTCTGTAGTGATGGCTCCCGGACCTGGATCCATCTGTGCCAACCTGGACCTGGGTCCACAGGGCCCAGCATCTGGGTCCATGGGAACCAATCTGGTGCTGGGACCTGCTCAGAGCCTGGTATTGAAGACACCAGTCTGAGGCTGACCTGGCACACAGGTAAGCCAAGAGCCTGGGGTAATGAGAGTCTGTTTGTAATTTGGGTCCCAGGGTGGTCTGCAGTGGGCCAGGGTAAGTCAAAAGAATGGGTCCTCAATAGTTGGTCTGACATTAGGTCTAGTCGAGAGCCTGGGTTTGCAGGTACTTGCCTGGAAACTAGAATTTCTGAGTCTCCAAGGCATAACCGAAGTATAAGAGGGCTAGTAGAGTATGGATGGAATCTTGTCTGTTGGCCTTCCCTAGAAAAGAAACTCTATTGTGGTCCAGACTCATTTCTGGATAAGATACCCCATAGGAGGTTCTCCACCTGATAGGGCCAATATGGAGCCTGATTCAGCAGGTGCATACATCAGATATACCACCAGCAGAAAAACTACTCCCCTAGGATCAGCCTAGACTTGAAGTATAAACCTTTTCCAAAATAGAATGCCAGAGTAAGTTTCCTGGGTCCAGTTTACCCAAGTGCCCTACCTTGAAACAGCTTTGGAAACTCATTACTGTCAAAGTGGAATTATAGGAGTGTGGCTTGAGGTCGGAGAGTATTTAGTCTGGGGCTTTTGACACATACCTGTCTGGGAAAAAGAACAAAGTAGACTTGTACTTGGATACTCTAGGGTACTTTGAGTTCATATTCTTAATCTTTGTATAGTTAAGATTTGGGGTATTTCCTTTTCATGCTCTTTGGTATATGTTTTCTTGAATACCTACCTTCTTGGGCTGAAGAATGGCTTTTCTTTAAACATACTAAAAATTCATTGTTCACAGATGAATGAGGTGTAGACAAGACACAAAAGTACAGTGACAGAGTTGACATGAAAGATTAAGAACCTTAGAACTCACAGACAGGTGAAATCTGATTAATTAAGTATGTAGAATATATGTAAGTGTCTATTTGGGGAGCACACAATAGCTTCTTCAAGGAAAGGAAGGTATATCTTGCATTATAAACTATTATGATCTTTTGAACCAGTAGAAGCATATAATTGCTATTGCTCTAAAATAGGTTTTCTTAGCCACAACACAAATGACATTTAGGACAGGATAGTTCTTTGTCATGGGGGCTGCCCTGTGCATTGTAGGATATTTAGCGACTCCTTAAACTTTCCCAGGTAGATGCTGGCAGCACGCCCATACCTGTCATGAAGATGAAAAATGCCTCCAGACATCGTCTAATGTCTTTTGAGAGGCAAAGTGACCCCAATTGAGAATCTATTGAAGCTCTAGACCATGTCTTTTCGAGTTATGGTCACTTGTTTGGGTTATTTAGAGATGTCCACACTCAGGAAATCAGAGTCTCATGTGCTGTATATGCTGTGTGCTGTTTTTTATTTTTTTTATTATTTATTTGTTTGTTTATTTTAAAGATTTTTATTTATTTGATAGACAGAAATCACAAGTAAGCAGAGAGGCAGGCAGAGCGAAAGAGGGGGAAGCAGGCTCCCTGCTGAGTAGAGACCCTGATGCAGGGCTCGATCCCAGGACCCTGAGATCATGACCTGAGCCGAAGGCAGAGGCTTAACCCAATGAGCCACCCAGGCGCCCCTGTGTGCTGTTTTTTAAATTGAAATGTGACTATCAAGACTTCCAGCTGTCTGTGAAGTAGGAGACTAGGGGCAAACTCTGGGCCATGTGAGCACTCAGACACTGTGTACAGCATGGAGTACATGTGCTAATGTTCCTCCTTCTCCCCACTCCATGCCCAGCAGAGAATTGAGAGTTTCATCAGATTTTTGCAGGGTTTCAAACCAGAAACAAAATCTAGAACCTCTGCTTTGCTGAATCAAACAACCTAGGAGAGTCTCAGAAGAAAAAGAGAAAGCCAGGACTAGCAGAAGTGGAGGGCCAAATTCATAATGACATTTTACTGTAAATAGTAGGTTTTGTATATTTAAAAATTTTTTTGATGGCTAGTGGACATGCAGAAAGAAGTGAAGTTTAAATAACACTTCAGGTGTAAATTTTTATTTTCATCTTTGCCCAGAATCATACTCTCCTTTTTAAAAGTGGAATATAATAATACAATCAAATCACGATTTTGTGTACTGTACTGGTGTCAAGAGTACTATAAAGGTTTCTCTTGTCACACTGGCTTTCTTTTTTTCTGATAAAATAGTGGTCAGCTTATCTGCCTATTTGTTCTCACAATCATCCCACCTTCCCCTGCTCTTCTGTGTATTGTGTGGAGCTACCCTTTTTAAGTCTCCCTTGTCAACTTGTTTCCAGCTAGATTTGGCTAATGGAAGACATTGGAGAGCTCATCAAGGGGAGAAGAACTGGGTGAAACTGTGTGGCAAGTCTGGCTGCTACCGGGTCACCTCTAATGATACAGCTCCTAGAAGACAGTTACCATCCCTGTGACCCCCGCTGTGCATTTGACCAGTTGGCTCTGGATCGTGGCAATACCATCTCTGCCACCTTCTCACATTATTTCACAAGCCCTAAGTGCAGGAAGAGCTTTCTGCTACTGCTCATCTCTGGCTTGCCTCCAAATCCTATTTGTTTCATCAACTCTTTCCTCACATACCTAATAAATCCCCTCTATTAAATTCCCTCTATTGGAAATACCTGGAGTGGTTTGGTTTTCCTCAGCAAATACTGCATTATACAATAGGATAGAATAAGTGCTTAAATTATTTTTAAAGAAAGGCAGACTCAAGGAGACACAGTGAGAGACAAAGTGCCTTGGGTTTTTAAGAGGAGGAGTGAGTATATCTAGATATACTGAGACACTCTTCGGAAAAGCTTCCTGAATGCACTGGTCTCTGAGCCAGTCCTGAAAATGTAGTGAGCATATTGATGGTAGAAGACGGGGTGACAGGAGTGAGATGAAAAGCACAACTCTATGCTGAGGAACAAAGAAGAAAAGGTACACAAACAAAAACCTACAACCATTTTGTAGGAGTAGAGTCAGGAATAGTGTAGGTTGACTAGAGAAAAAACATATGAAATGGGACTATGATGAAGAGGGTCTAAATACCAAGGTAAAAAGAATGTACTTTCTTCATTCAGTAAGCCCTGGATCTTGGGCAAAAGATGAAGTCTTTGAAATTATGTCAATATTTCTTAGTCAACGTTTGTTTTCTCCTTATTTCAATGACTGTTGAGTGTCTAGGTTCTAGGTTCTGGAGCACACACTGCGGAGAAAAATTTTTTTAAAAAATCCCTTGTATTCCAGTGGATTTGTTTCATATCTGTGAATCATTTTGATCACCCATAGCTTTGATTTAAACATAGGTTACAAATGGCATTAGGAAATATTGGTTGGGCGCTGGCTGGGTGAGAGCTGGGCAGGGAAGGAGTATCTACCGTAGAGGCATCCCTTTTTTGGAGAGCCACTCAGAAGTAATGACTAGCCCAAAATAGACCACTTTGTTTCAAATTACAAATGTTGCCTTCTGTAATATTCAGGGCCTCTTGTAAAAGAAAGGTTCTGACAGGAGTCAGATCAAAGACAAGGCTGAAATAAAACAAAAAGTTGTTCGATCAAAATAAATGCTGCTTTCTTTAATCAAAACTGTTGGCTGAAATTTTTGTCAAGATAGCAAGTTCCTCTTCTATCAGGAGGGCAGTTCATAACTGTGCCAACTTCAGCCAAAACTGAAAAAGATGCAAGTTTTATTCTTAATACCCCAACCTGCAATTGTTGGGGATTTGCTTACAGATGGCTATTTCTGTTTTCTTCCTGATTCACTTCTACTCAGTGTCCCTAACCTCTCACTTATCTCAGAGAAAAATCAAACCTTTCCAACCATCTTGGGATGGAATTTTATGCACCTAGACTAAGACAGGAGAATTTCTCATTGAGACTTTTCAGTGGTCTTCTCACTAACATTCCATATCTAATTAACTTCATCCCCCTTACCTATATTTTCCCTTGCTGTGTGATCTAGAATTTTTATATATATATATATATTCATTCTCTATATATAGATTCTAGAATATATTTACATATTAATGTATATATTTATATACAATCATTATATATACATATGTATATATTAATGTGTATATTTATATATAATTACATATGATATATATATGTATATGTATATTTAAACCCTTAAATTCCTTCTATGGCTTCTTCTCACAGCCCCTTCCTATTCTCTGGCATCATCTTACACCCCCTCTCCCCCCATCTCTCTTTCTCAACACTTTCTCCTGATTAATTTGAACTTCTGCCCTCACTTGGGGCTCTTTCCTCAGAGGAGTCCTTGAGACATATGCTAGTTTAGGTCTCCTAACCCATCACACTGTTCCATAGCCCCTGTCTATCTCCATCATGACATGTAACATGCTAATAACTAGTTATTCTATATCATCTCCCATTAAACCCTAAGCTCCATAACAGCTGTGATTTACTAGGCATTTAAAATCTATATTGTAAATGCCTAGTAAAGTTGATGGCATATGGTAACTTCCCAGTAAAGATATATTTAATTAATAATTACTGTTTATTAATGAAGGGATTGAATCTTATTTTTGGAATGAGGTTGTGAGTTTCTTCCCCATATCTTGTACATTCCACACAATAGGACAGGTTACAGAACAAGTTCAGGGAATAAAGGTGAGAACCTCAAACCATTAGCTGAGAATTCTATGTCTCTGAGCATCTTTCCAAGCTGATTTAGGATTCCAAGTTCTCAGAGGAGATTGTACAAATAATATATAGTATTTTGAAAAATGAATATGTTTCCCATTTCCAACAGAAAGATTTCTTTTGGACCAAACACTAATGGATTTTCTATAATCTTTTCTCTAAATGACTGCATGCAGGCCAAATAAAAGATATTGTTTGACTAGCAAGCTAGCGGTATCAGCAGGTGGTCGTTAGCAAGACATTTCTGCTGTGTTATCATAATCTAAATTAGTGCAGGTAATGTTATAAAGGCTTTCTGTGTCTGAGGATTTCTGCTACCTCCCCTAAGTATCTGGCAGTTACCATTATAGGCAACATAACAACTGTGAGTATTGCCCTTATAACTCAGGGTTCTTATGTCCTGCTTGCTCTAAGTATGCCTAAATTTTAGTTTACCTCACAAAAAGCAGGTCTGACGTTTTAATAAATTGAGAATAAAATAAGGTAATAATAAGGCTTTTTCTTTGAATCACATAGCATCCAGGTGTCAGAATCAGAACAGAATATTCCAGAACAGGAGTCACTTCTGAAACATGTAAACTAGATCTAAGACATAATGTCAATAACATCTTTCCTCAGGGATGGGGCTGGCCAATTAGCCGTGGCACTCAAAATTGTTTAAGAATCTCCTTCCTTCACATATCCTAAGATGCTATCCTGTTACAGAGGGACTTTATACTCTGCGAGACGCACACAAGGGAAGACATTATTCCACGTTGTGAAATCTTGCACAGAGGAAATTTACAGGTTGAATGTGGTCAGAGGTAGAGCTTGGAATTAAAACCCCAGGAATTTCTTTGGTTTTGATGCCAGACAGCACTCTTCCCTTCCCTCTGAGGAAATCAGCTTTGGGAAAACCTAACAAGAAGACCAGTGTGGCATCTCCCTGTGGCTTGTAGAGGGATCCTGTTAAGTGGCGTTTACAAAAGTGCATTCATTTCAAGGTGACATCCTCAAGTGAATAGATCTGCATTCAGTGATTTAATAGTGAATGGAAGCTTTGGACTTTGGTGGAAAGGATCAGCTTGAGCTGATTAGAACACTCCCAGCTGATCAAAATCCAACTGAGTTATTCGTGATTTTCTACAATTTTCACGGCAGGAAGTTCACACTAAAAATACTCTAGAGGTTGAATTTCATAGCCATTATTGTTTTAATTATGGGTCCTCTGTCCTATGTCTCTCCAGTGAGGCTTTTTGGCATTCACATCAAAGGAATACAAAAATGGAACATTGAAAATGTTTCGACTGAGAAGTGGATAGTTTTAAATTGTAGGACCTAGTAAGTTTACTCTTTAATTCCCTCTTATTTCCTAAATGACTCAAATATTCAACCAAAAATATTGAGACATACTTAAATTCAGACCAAAAATTGATCTTTCACTCTTTGTTCCTGCTTCTAATACATTTTTAATACCGGGGCTTTTTTTTTTTTTCTTCCAGTAGCTTAACATATTTAAGTTACTTGATTATAATTTAAGTTCTCAGTAACTTCATCTGAAGACATAATCAAATCAACCCTGAGGATGGGATATGATCACATCACCGAAATATTAGCATCAGAATGAAAGTAAAAAAAACCCAAACCCTAAAACTAATTGTACTAGCTTTTCATTTTTCTGCGTGATTTAAGATGCATGTTTGAGAGGATGAGGCAATGCATCACATAGTGACTGGCGAGCTTAAAAATATAACTGCTAGGATAAAAATATAACTATTATAATTATTAAGCTTCAATATTTATTTTATTAGTTTAGTATTGGTTTGTAATATAATATTCGTTAAAATATTAATTTCAGTGTTGCATATTTAATATTAGCTGAGTATTTCTTTAGAGTATACATGCTAACATTTTCATTTACCCTTTGCGACCTGACTTCAAAATTGAGGCGGAGCAAAAAGGTACTCTCATTTTAATATTGCCAGATCTAAAATTTTGTTTTAAATGTTCTTTATGCTCTTTCATGAAATTCTCCTCAAACCTGGAGAAGCCCTTTATGGATTCATTGAGAATCAGCACAAACTAAAGAATAATGAGCTCATTTTCATAGAATGAGGCTTATTATAATTCCAGCTGTTGAAAACTTGCACAGCTGGATACTGGCTGCAACACAGAGCTCTCATCTGCTAGTGAAAAAAAAAGTTTCAGTTTAAACTTGTGACAAAGGCTCTTTCTGTAACTTTGAGGAAACTGTTTTTCACTGAAATCCATGTGTGTGACTTAATATAAAACTAAAACATGACCAGTCCTTTTAAAAATATATGTGCACCCATTTATTTTAAGAAAATTAAGGTTGAAAACAGCTTGACAACACAGCTTATACTGGTTAGAATGTAGGGCACTCCAGAAGGAAATAATATTTCAAAGCCCAATCATAGATACGGCAAATTAGAGTCAATCATCCCAGACTCTGCACAAGGCGGTGAGTGAGGAGAGGGGATTTGGGGCTGCCATTTCAAGGATCGGAAGATATATGATCCTCAGGGAACTTGAGGCAGGAAAAGTGGGTGCCTTGGCCACTTTTGAAGAAAGATTCATTCATTCCTCCAATAGTCTGAGAAATGAACTGAAGGTTTTGGAGGGGTGGGGGTTGGGGGTTGGGGGAGCCTGGTGGTGGGTATTAAGGAGGGCACGCATTGCATGGAACACTGGGTGTGGTGCATAAACAATGAATTTTGGAACACTGAAATGAAATAAAACAAAATCTAAAAAAATAGTGTGAGGCACAGTCTTACGATTGGGTAGAAAGGACGACCAGCTTGTAGCTCTCATTTATTCTGTTTCCTGGCAGTTACTGAACATCCATCAGTACAAGTTACATCTCATGAGCTGCTGTCACACTGCTTTCTGTGTTTTCATCGGAGCCTTATCTACTGCCAATGATCATGGCTCACTCTGGAGGTCATCCTTGATTCCCCTCCTCTTCCACACTTCACAGCCAACACTTCCTATCCTGTCACCAAATTCTGTCACTCAGCTCTTCCTCTGACCTCCACTGCTATATCTATGTCCAAGCCTCCAGTTCTGATGTTCCATTTGTAATACTGCAATAGCCCTGTCTCCCTGCCTCCCCTGCCTGCCTGCTGTCTACACAGCAGTGACAGTGATGCTTCTAAAACCTTAAATACAAATACTTCGGTCCATTGTCCCAAACCCTTCAATGGCTTCTTCAAACACATAGAAGCAAAATCCAAAAGCCCTATGGAGATTTACATGGTCCTGCCTACTTTGGTGCTGGCCCTTCAATCTCCCTGTCTTCGTCTCCCACCACTCTCCCTTTCGTTCTCACTGACCCAGCCACACTGGATTCCTTAGCATTCTTCCCATATGGCACCCCGAAGCATTTGTACTGCTGTTCCTTCTGCCTGGAATGTTCTTTCTCCATATCCCCTACTTCACATGGCCATTCCCCCTGCTATGTCTTACTAAAACTCTTGACTTAGCTGGTATCCTTCTGTGATATATTCTTTTTCTCTTTGTTAACCTCTTCAGCATCCAATCCATCCTCTACCTACTGCCACCAGACTGACTTGTCTGAAGCACAAATCTGATCAGGGCCCTCCCATGTTATAAGTCCTTCACCGACTATTGCCAGTAAGAAGAATTATATTCTACAGCCTTAATAATCTGAGCCTAACACTTCTTTTGGCTTGTGCTGCCCCTATTTCTCAACCTCCACTTTTCTAAAAATCAGATTTATTTATTGATTTAGAGAGAGAGTGTGAGTGTGAATGGTAGAGGGCAAGGGAAAGGAGGAAGCAGACTCCTGGCTGAGGGCAGAGCCCGACTCAGGGTTCGATCCCACAACCCTGAGATCCAGACATGAGCCGAAGTCAAGAGTCAGACATTTAAGCTTAACCAACTGAGCCACCCAAGTGCCCCTCAACTTTCACTTTGTAATCAAGTCACACAAGTCCATTCTTTCCTTTGCCTGCCACACACTTCTAACTCTTTTCCTTGTTTGAAAAGTATATTTCACCTGTCATGCTCTCACCCTTCTCCCAAGAAAGTGCTACACAAAGAATTCATAGTAAGAATATAAATGTGGACAGTATTCATGGAAGATGAAAGACAAACCAGGGTGCCCAGAGAGAAGAACTTGAATACCTAAGAGGAGGAATGGGGGGGCCCTCCAGACAGGGCAACACTTGACAAGTCAGAGAAGTGGCAGTGTGGCTCCTGCTGGCAACACTCTTGAGATATGCTGAGACGACTGGAGAATGGAAAGTGGAGAGATGTGAAAACGAGGTCCAGTTATAGACTCCAGGCAGAGGTGTGAGACACGGGCTTGAACGGATAAACGTTCTTCAAAATATCATAGGAATTAAAATGGATACGTGAAGGCTCTAACACGGTATTAGGCATAGAAGTTTCCCTCAACTTGCAGGAATTAAATTAACAATAAAGATTGCAGATTGTGCACAGCAAAGGAAACAGTCAACAAAACAAAAAGGCAACCAATGGAATGGGAGAAGATAATTTGTAAATGACAGTACAGACAAAAAAAAAAAAAAGATTGCAGATTGTGATCAAAGAAACAACAAAAGCAGAGTTTTCCTGCTGGAGCAGATGGGAAATGTCTGTCCCAAGACAACAACTTCCACATCCAAATCCAAATCCAAGGCCTGTTTATGGATTTGATGAAATTGCTTCTGAAATCTACTTTTGCCCAAATATATCTGGTTCTAGTTTTAATTAAACTATTATGCTTTTAGGATAGTCTTAGGGATATTCTTCTTTCAGGGACAGTTTTAGGTTTGCAAACATATTATGCAAATGATTATGATATTAAACATGATTTGTAATTTGCTTGAAATATACTCATGACCCAGTGAGTGAGTTTAACTATGCCATGTGCCCTTTCACTACAGTCCAAAGTAGATTAGTCCAACCTTATATCTTGTGACAGAAGAGAGAAGATGTAGATTTAACTCCAAACTACTGCCTTGTAAATGTCTTTAAGATTTAAATGGAAGAGGTGGTAATATTCTTTCAGTGATAAAATCTTAAGTGTAAAGAACTCAAGTCATGGCAAATAGTGTGTCTTAATGTATTGAAGGACATTTCCCGCGAACCATGCAGTACACAGGAAGTATAATACACGTGTCGGCAGTGTGTCTGGAGTGTCTACAGTAGAGTTCCACTGCAGCCTTCAGACTTTAGAGACTTGTAAATCCTCGGTATGTGACTTTGATTTTTTAAAGAAGCTGACTTTACAGTCCCCTTGAGTACTATGATTTCTGCATTACAAAGAGTGACCTACCAAGTGAAATTAAAATCTTTTAAAATGTTTAGTGGGGTGGGTGAGTGGTTCTGGAGAACTGCGAAAGAAAAACTTGCCCTGCTTACAGACTATTGGGACTTAGGAATTCAACGATGACTTCTGTCACTTGTCATTTGTCATCTTTGTCAACCACAAAAATGACCAATAAATGCACCGAGATAGCTCAAGTCCTTAGATAAAGGTTTTTTGAGAGGACAATGAAAATGTAAAGAAACAAGGCAGGCTAATACTATTGTGAATTTTTCAAAGTATTAGGACTTTCATTGAATTCCTCCTAAGCTGTCTCTCTGTGTTGGACTGTCAGTCATTCACACAGCATCCTTCTCTTGCTGACTCAAGCTTTGTAAAAACTCTATACAGCAGGACTGGCTGCCTAATTTTCAGGACCCAGTATCATAAAATAAAGCAGGTCTGCTTGCTCTTCTGTAAGGAGTTTCTGCAGGGTGACAGCAGAGCGTTGTGCGAGGCATGGAGTCTTCTAAGGACAGGGCTTGGTCTAGCTCTGCAGGTTGCCTGCCCTGGAAGTTGGCCCTGATCCATAGATAATCGGCGGCAAGAAAGGACCCAGACTCACCCGTTCACACCTGAGCTGCCAGAAGATATTCAGTTGTTTAATTAAGTGTCCACTAGCATTTAACCAACACAACCTTCCAAATTCCTTAACTGCATTCCAATTTCTTCCAGCCAATGAACACAGTTTCTTTGCTAATTATAAGCATTAATTTAATCGTAGTTGGGGAAACAGGTACTGTTTTGCTCTTTATTACTTCTGTGCCAGGGAGACTGCCAAGAATGTTTTGTATTTATTAAAAACTGTTCTAGGTGCCACGATACAGCAGTGAACAAAGTAAGGCCTTTGCTCTCATTAGCATATATTCTAAGGCAAAGGTTTCCTACTTCAAAGACCTCTATAATTTTTTTTAAGGAATCTGTAAGTAGAATAGCTTTTTCTTGAAATAATTGTGATTTTGGTTTTGATGAGCTTCATTCTGGTTATGCAAAAATAAAAACAGTTTTTAAAAAAATTTTTTTATTTATTTGATAGAGAGAGAGAGATCACAAGTAGGCAGAGCAGCAGGCAGAGAGAGAGAGAGAGAAGCAGGCTCCCCGCTGAGCAGAGAGCCGGAGGCCAGGCTCGATCCCAGGACCCTGAGATCATGATCTGAGCCAAAGGCAGAGGCTTAACCCACTGAGCAGCCCAGATGCCCCTAAAAACAATTTTTTGAGAAAAAAAGGTGATGATTTAAGACAATATGACTTCGTAAATACCCCTTTATTAATTTTATGTCGTTTAATAAGTTAATGCATAAGGACCAAGGAACTTCATTATTATTTCTATTTAAGTCTTCTTCTATTATCATTTGGTGGTTATCTTCCTGTGATTTATGTCAGTTTTCCTGTTTGTCATTATGTCCATCTATCCATAGTGACCAAAGAAACAAGAATCAGACAATAAAGGAATCAATGTAGTCAACTTCTTTTTATGACATCAAATTTTTCTTCCCTTTTCTTTCCTCATTATTTCTTCCTTTTTATAAAATGTAGCCTCACTGTTTCATTTGTTGTTTGGTTGGGAGTAGGTCTACCCATAGTTTTACATTGAAGATGCTTATTATGTAGATAATTCTGATGAGTCTAAATGGCTTTGTAAGTACTTTACTATAAAGAGAGGCTCTTTTGAGGTCAAGTGGGTTTTCTTTTCCTATCATATATCCTCTCCTTGAAGCAGTCCTATTGAGTTCATTCAACAGAGAACTACTGAACCTGTCAAACTAATAATTTTTGTTTCAGATGCATTTAAACTTCAATCTCTAAGAAGTATTGCATCTTTTTTCCTCATTATCAAACTCTATATTGTGTTGCTAAAAAGATGAATGAGTGTTATAGATTATTAGGAACTGATAGAAAAGTTAGTTCAATTTTTGACTCCTAAAAGTGTTTAAAGTTTTTAGGTCTACAAAGGCTAAGAAATACCTATCTGGCTACTTACATGCTTATTTCAGTAAATAATTTGTCCTTAGGATTTGTGACATTTCCTATCAGACATATGAGACTATACCATTTGACTTCAAACTTGACTGTGTGTTTTATGGCCATCTTGTTTCCTGCAAGGATAGTCCAGGAATTCATTTTTAATAAAGAACCCATTTAACTTTCCGTTAAAGAACTACAAATAATCCCCCAAAAGCAGGCTGACCACAGTCTGAAAATATGAAATGTTCTTTGGAGGGTTTTGGGTGTGGATGAGAGACACATTTTCATATTATTCAGCATGTCATCATCAAGTAATGTTTACAAACCCCAGCACCCTGGGGATGTGTATAAGGTTTAGCAAGCAGATATTAGCAGTCAAGGAAAAATTATGAGTGCTGCCTGAAAACATTCCCTCTGCCTCTCAGTTGCATATAAGATTGTCCAAGATCTCTTCTTTTCATTGTGTATAATTTTCCTGGTTTAGAGGACAGTTACTCCAAAGACAAACTTGGAAGTTGCTGAAAGAAATCCTTCATGAATGACCATCCAAGAATCTCATGTCCATTTTTATGACTTTTTTCTACCGAGAAATATCCAGCTGTGGACACTCGGAGAATATTATTTAAAATGCTTCCTTATACTTGATTTAATGTAATGTTTTTTGTTGTTTTCTTTGACCCAGATTCTCATCTTACCTCTCCACTTCTCTGAGTATAAAACTATTGCAAACACTAATTGAGCCACACAGCACTCCAAAAACACATTAACTTCAAATTCTGAGAACTGACAAATCCTTTCAGTTGAAATACATGAATAAGGTGAGTCTTTTGTCTTGAGGTAGATATTTAGGAAGCAAATCTTCCCCCTCTAGATAAAGTATAAAAGTTTTTGAACCTACTTGAGTTGGTCTTTCCAGAAAGAATAGTTAGAACTTTTGGACTAGTTTCAGGTGGGCAAAAAAAAAAAAATTAAAAAATAACTTGATTCAGACTCTTAAAAATACTTCTATAAGACTTAGATAAAAATAAGTGGACAATCAATGGATACTCTTACTTCCAAAAGAGTTTTGTTGTGAAGAGTAATTCTGACTGCAACTTAATTTCTTTTCTTGGGTTCTTATTTATATATGAGAAAATTTCAGGGATAGTATAATTTAGCAACAGATCTAGGGTTTTAAATGAGGATCATTCCATGCTGAAAAATCACCTTTGCTTTCAATAGCAAAATTTTTATGGATGGAGGAGTTATTTAGCATATGTATGGTAACTTCTTTTTTTCCCTAATACTCTCGACATTAAAATATTGTGAATCTTTAGCTCTTGCAACAGAAAGGAAGTTAGAGAAGAGAGAAATCAAACTCGAAGTCATTGGATATACCACCAATGGAACAAGATGGAAAATCTAGAAATATACTTAATTACATATGGTAATTTAGTATATAACAGTATTTAGTATATGAAACTAAATTAATTATTGTTGTTAATCTCTTCCTGTGCCCAATTTATAAGTTAACCTTTAGTATAGGTGTGCACGTACTGGGGAAAACAGGGTCTATACGGTCCGGTACTAACAATGCTTATTTGAGGAAAATCTTTTCTTATATTACTGAGCTTGAACCATCTGCTGAGACTTCTCTTTTTCCTGGTATCAATTCTTACCATGCATATGTACTTGGTGGCACAGTTGAGAATGTGGGAGGGGAATGTGATTTTATTAAAAAAATAAAAAGTCTGCTGAAACAAGGTTTGTAGTCAGTTTACCGTTGGTACAACTTGATTTAAGCCTAACAAATTCACAAGTACAAATGTTTCTTTGATGTTATGACCCTCCTAACATCTGTTCTGTGCTTTCAGAGCAATCAAGCTGAATGAATGCAGAATAGGTAAATTCAAGTTCCCATTAAACCCACTATTTATAAGTAAATGATTAGTGGTTAAAGAAAATGTTTTACCTTTCAGGTGCTTGGAGAGAAAAAAAAAATGTGTGAATGTAGGTTATTGCATTTTGTGGGGGAAGGAGTAAATGGAATCCAAAACATTTCCAGATCACAAAAAGATTCCTTTGTTCTAAAATAACTGGGTTTCAAAAGTGACTTGATTCTGGCCCAAGAGTAAACATTCCAAGGAATGTGGTCATGTGCCTGTTGATGCCTAAACTCTGACTTCAACTTCATCTTGATACCAAGGGGTAGTAGATTTTTCAGTAACTGAAAGCACACTCACTTATGGCGTGCCAAGAGAGCTCTGCATTTCTGATTGGTTCAAAGCCATAGTTATCCAAGACTTGCCCACCTCGGGCTCAGCACTGTTGGCCTACCCCTCAGAAGTCTCGACTGTTTGGTGAGTTGGTGGTAGTGCTGGGGCCATAACTAGCTGTCCTTTCAGCAGAACACCTGGGAGCTAGGCTCTTGCTTTGGCTTGTGAATAGGAGGTACAGCTAAAGCTCTCAAAAGCCATTCAGGCCTACTTCATGGTCTCTTTCCTCATCCCCATTGATTTATGTCCATCTGCTAGTGAATGGGGTAAAAAAAAAAAAAAAAATGGCACTGTCTTGGCCACCAGATAGTTTTAGTTACCTGAATGCAGAAAACTTTCCTTTCCTCATAAAACAGAGCATGGGGCTGGGTTGGAGGAGAAGTATAGCTGGGTGTGAATGCATAGATCCTATCAATGTGGTTGTTAGATCCGCCTGGGTCCTAGATAACCAGGTTCAGAAATCATTAGGGTGAAAGCAGAAGGTTTATCTTAGTAAACTCTTGTTTTTCTGATTCTGGTCTCTCTTTCTTCCCTTTGCTCTGATTGGAAGGGCTTTACAACTGTGCACAAATTTACATTTTCCTCTGTCTGACACGCAGGTGGAAATCCAATTAATAAAAATTAGTTTGATGGGGGAAAAACTGGTTTTATGCCTAAAAATGGAAAATAAATGTAAATGTAAGGGAAGCAGGCTTATAAAAAAAAACTATTTCAGCTCTGCTCCAATGCACATTGGAAAATAAGATGGGCTGGATTATTCAAGGAAAAGTCTCCAAGCCAATTATTTAAATGTGGACAGTGGTTGACAAGATTGATTTCTGGTTAATAATGTCAGGGGTTATTCCCAAGATTCAATGGATAAACTGAATATTATCTTTAAAAACCATTTAAATGTCAGATTTGCACAACAGGGATTTTGACAACCAAAACTACATTTGCTCTTTTCTTGAGAGAACAGATATAATTTGCTATGTCCTTGGGGCACGTAAGGAGGCCTCTGGTCTCTTTCAATTCAACATGGTGAAAAGGTTACCTGAATTGCTTTAGCCAGAAAGTCCACCAAGGCCAGGCTTAGGAGTAGACACAATCGGTGATTAACAATGTCACATAATTTAGGATTGTCCAAAAGAATTCAGTTTGCCTTTACTTCCTCCTGTCCAATTCCTTATGCCTGAAATCTCATCACCTGAGCTTCACGCAGTTTGCTTAAAACTTAGATTTTTGTCAAAATCAAACACCTTGAAAGATGAACACTTAAAGCTGTGATGAAGCCTGTATACTGGTGTTTCTTAGACGTCTGCAGACCCAAGGGAATTCTTATTTCTGCAGTCATGTAGGATTTTAGTGTTATAAAGTCAAAACTCTTTTGCACTGGTAATTGACATCTACTTATTTGGAAGGAAGTGAGAATTTTTTACTTTTAGAAAGAGTTCTTATGGTTTGCAAGTTTAGAAACACAGAGCTATATGTCAGTGTCACTGGATGGTCTGACTGTAGGTTTTGTTGGGAGGGAGAGGACAGTGTCAGGGAGAAAAACAATGCGCAAGGATGAAATGGCAGTGAAGACATATGTCCCTTCTTTGGTGCTGCAATGGGATGGCCTTTGAGATAGAGCTATGTTCTCTGACTGCTACAGACAGTGAGCCAAAAACAAATGGCAAGCCAAGCTGGAAGTGAAACCAGGAATACAGACAAGACAAAGGGTGGGAACAAAGGTAGGAATGGCACCACCATGGGAGGCCTGGAAGCAGATCCTTGGCATTGTCTTTCCTTTGAAAAAAGTCATCAGTGCTCTCTCTCTTTCAGCAAGCTGTTTATCTTGGGGCCTCTGCATAGCCAGCTGAATGGAACATGTTGCCAAGAAAATGGAGAAGTTGAATCACCAAAGATTGTGTCACTCGTCCAAGATCACACAGGAAGGTAACGTAATGTCAGAGTTGACAAACCACAGAGTTGTCCTGGCTTCTTGCTCACAGCTTTGGCCTTCCAATGCTTCACTGTCCTCAGTTCCATCTCAAACATGAACTCCGTGACCCAGGATTATCTGATCAGACCTAAAAGGAAGGGTTTCACACTTCTAAATGGTCTTACTGTAACTCTCCCTACCTTTCACTTCCTTGCAGATTTAGAGTCTTATTTTTCTTATTTTTTTTTTCTTTGTAAGTGTGGAAATATTAAACCATCTTTTGTCTTCAGACTTTAAATGGAGATCATAATTGAACAGGTGTATCAGGACTCTCCTTTTTTCCCCTTCCAACACACAGGATGGATGGTCTTCAGGAAAGACCTATTGCCCCATAACTCTTGACTGCTGCCTGCAGTGGTTCTTAACTTATAAGCCATTGATACCTTAAGCCACCTAATGGAGCCTATGGACTCTTTCTCCAGATGATGTTTCAAAATGCTTAAAATAAAACAGAAACAATTACATGTAATCACAAAGGAAACCAACTATATTGAAGTATTTTTCAAACCATTAAAACACCAAATTTCTGATGTAGCCATATATGTGTAGACTGCATCAACACTTAAGTCATAAGACATAGTGGCAAGTAGAATCATTACCACAATTTCAAAATGGCATGAGAGTACGTGGTATATGGAGACTTCTGTAACTACTGCAGATGTGATAAAAGAGTACCTATGATTTCTGTTACTGATGAGTCATAGGAAGAGTCACTCTGGCTTGTTGCTTACGTTTATAAGTGAAGGCAATGATAAATTTCAGTTTGAGGGCAGTGAAAATAAAGATATCTTTAAAAAAAAATCCAAGTTCACAGACTCTCTGAATTGTATCCAAGGATCCCAGATTGAGAAACCCTGGCCTCAGATTTGATGTTATATTGGACTTGATACATTTTCTTTTTGGCTAATTATGAAGACTGGTTTGTGTACAGAAGATTCAACTAAATTTTTAAATCCTTCCTCCCAAATTCTTCCCCTAAATTTTAATTTTTCATTTACAAAGTTATACCTAAGCAACCTTTGATATCATGCCAGGAAAGTGGCAAGATTGATTCCAGCCATAACCTTATTTCCTTCCATTCTCTTGATGTGTTAAACATCAGAGAGGCTGAAATTGGTGTTGCTGCCTCAGCCAAGGTAGCTAAATGGGCTCTGTCTTGGGGGCTCGATTCCCTACTTCCTCTTTACTTTAAGCAAGGGAGTGTATATAACATGCTGTTCCCACATGTTTATGTAGTTTTTCTTCAAAGGACTTCTTAAAACAGATGTTGCCTTTCCATAAGAGAAGGCTCTGGATGCTTCCATAGAAAGCAGATCATGCTGTTTCTGACTGCATTTGGGGGAACAAAATCCAATTCTACTGATGTTGGTTTTTCCATTGGAATTCTTGGCTACAGTGTACATAGGTATGAGCATTTCCCTACCTAATTTCATTTTCAGTCTTTCCAAGAATCTATTTTGAGTATATTTACTTTACATTTCTATTCTAGCCATTCCTATGAATCCAAACATTGTGTCACTCATGTACTCATGCTTTATGAGAAAAGTTCTCTTATTGAGGGACATTGTCCTTGATGCCATGCCTGCCACTGTGTGAGTCAGAGGCAGAGGAAAAAACTCCAAGGAATATAGGTAAATGTGTTCTTGAATTGTGTAACTATGCAAGTTGTTCCTAAGGAATCAAGAAATTTAGAACACTTAACAAATACAATGCTTCCTACAATTATGTATCAAAAACTAAACCATTTCACCAGAATATGTACCTCGCATCTAAATTGAATGTTGTTACTGTTTAATTAAAAGTCCTGCTACATTTTCTTTTAACCTTGTCTCTAAGTCAGTTGTTCTTCACGGTGAATGTGGGTGTTGCTTCCTGTAGTGTGTATCACCACAGCTTTCATCTTGGGGTCTTTGTGCTATGACTTGCATGCTGTTGACATTCAGAGACAATATGTCCTGTTGTTCCACACCACGATTAGTTGGCCAGCACTGAGAGACTTGCCAGAGCTATGCTGGTAAGTGCTTAACAACAGGATCTCCAGGGGCTATAAAGGCCAAATTTGTAGGGTTTGCCAATTTTTTGTGGTGTATCCTCCCACCATGGATGATTTCAGGCTGCCAGAATGACTTCAGTGAACACAGAGTTGGGAAAAGATGAACACAGGCCCCAGCGAGCCAGGGCAATTCAACTCCAGGACCTCGTTCTAGATTCCCTATGCCCTGTGGCTGAGAGCCATATTTGTCTATATCTTCTCCCCCCCCTTTTTATTCACACTCAATCCATACAGTAAATCAGAGAGAAGCAGGAGTATGAGAGTAGAGAGAGAGAGAGGGAGAGAGAGAGGTGCTCTGTCTCTTGAAGCTGATTTCTGGCACTGCAGTTTTGGTAACAGCATTCTATGGCTTCATCATAGGCAAATTTATGTTTTAAATTTAATAAATTTAATTTATTATTTATAAAATTAAATTTTTAAATTAAATTAATTTTAAAAATTTTAAATTAAAAATAAATTTATAAAATAAAATTTATAAAAATAAATTTAAATAAATTTTAAAACAGAAATTTATGTTCTGTTTTAATGTTATTCATTACTGCTGATGTCACCTACTAAATGACTCCAGAAGCTAAATGTGACATCTGTTAGAGATGCAAGTCTTCCACCTATATTAATCCAAGTCTCACACCAGCATTTTGTGGGCCACACATGTTCTTATTAACTAGGGAAGCCATAAAAATTTCTTCTGATGACGCAGGATCCATGGCTCCTTTTCGGTATTCATGAAAGTATTATCTAGAAGGAGATATTCTTCAACCAGGAAACTTCATCTTTAAAATAGTTTCAGTAACCTAGAATCCTATTAGGTGAAATCAGGGCTCATTATGTCTACAGATCTTTCCCAACTTACCAAAACCGTTGAAAAGAAAATGGTGTTGATAAAGCATAGACTTATAGTGGTTCCAATTGCTTAGCAACCTTCTTTCTTAAATGCTTGTAAACTCTCTGTTCTAAAATTATAAAAAGGATGTTGGCCAATGGCTTTTTTCTATTCCTTCTTTGGAGACAGGGATTGTCAGGGACTCCATGGACACAATCTTCCTGTTTTTTTCTCATTAACAAAACACTGCCCCAGATTCTAAATTCTAAGTGTATATTGTATATTGAGATACAATTGACATACCATGCAATTCACCTATTTAGCGTGTGCCGATCCATGGTTTGTTTTTTTTTTTAAGATTTTATTTATTTATTTGACAGACATATCACAAGTAGTCAGAGAGGCAGGCAGAGAAAGAGGGGGAAGCAAGCTCCCTGCTGAGCAGAGAGCCCAGGACCCGGGGATCATGACCCGGGATGAAGGCAGAGGCTTAACCCACTGAGCCACCCAGGTGCCCCAGTTCAGAGGTTTTTAATACAGTCACAGAATTGTGCAACCATCAGCACCATCAATTTTAGCATATCTTTACCACCCTTACAAGAAACCCTATACCTGTTAGCAGTCATTTCTCATCCTCCCCTCCCCACAGGCCCAGGAGACTACTAATCTACTCCTGTCTCTACAGATTTGGCTTTTCTGGATATTTCATGTCGATGGAATTATACAGTGGGTGGTCTTTTGTGACTGGTTTTGTGACTGGTTTTGTTCACTTAGCATAATGTTTTCAAAGTTCATCCAAGTAGTACCACGCACCAGTACTTCAGTTCTTTTCGCAAAATGATCCTCAAAAATTTCTGCCCATTCTGGAGACTGTCTTTTGTGTTTCTTGAAATTCCTTGGAATTTTTAATTTTGGTGAAGTCCAATTAAAAAAGTATTTTCTTTGCTGTTTGTGCTTTGTGTCATTTCTAAAAATCCATTACCTAATCCAAGGTCATGAAGACTTATGCCTGTGTTTTCTTTTGACAGTTTTATAGATTTAGCTCTTACATTTAGGGCTCTGATTCATTTCATATTATTATTTTTTTACATAGTATGAAGGTGACCAACTTCATTCTTTTGTATGCAGATGTTCAATTGTCCCAGAACCCTTGAAGAGACTAGTCTTTTCTCATTAATTGTCTTACACTCTCTTTGAAAATCAAGTGACCATTGACTCAAATCTTGACTTAACTTAGTGGGACTTAAGAAACTCTGGGTCAACACTCAGGTGACCAGCAGCAAGTCAACTTTATTGCCTGTTCTCCAGATATCATTGAGGTTTATTTGAATCTGTATACCACAAAGGGAGGAGTTGTAGATCCATGTCAGCCAGAAAAAGAGCTCCAATGGAGTGACCAAGGACATTGTACTTGACCTTGTTCTGTTTAGCATTTTATTGATGCCTTGAATGGGTATTCATGCTTCATAACATTCAGAGAACTCAAAGCTTAAAAGTTATTCGGGGCGCCTGGGTGGCTCAGTGGGTTAAAGCCTCTGCCTTCGGCTCAGGTCATGATCCCAGAGTCCTGGGATCAAGCCCCGCATCGGGCTCTCTGCTCAGCAGGGAGCCTGCTCCCCCGCCCTCTGCCTGCCTCTCTGCCTGCCTCTCTGCCTGCCTCTCTGCCTACTTGTGATCTCTGTCTGTCAAATAAATAAATAAATAAATAAATAAAGTTATTCAATACTACATGTAATGGAATTAAAAGTCAAAGTACTCTTCATAGGCCAGACAATTAGATTGAAATGAACAAAATGAAGGCAACCTGAGATAAATAGGAACACAGTTTCAAAAATTAATTATGTAAGTATTGGTACTGGAGACCTGCCTGGAGGTTTTAGTTAATAGAATTATAGGTCCTAGATTTGGGAGTTGATAGTTCCACTGTAGTCTGTAATAGTTCCTCTGTATGTTCAGGTAGACCCTTACACAGGCCCTGAAATCCCCGATACCACCATGTTTAAACTTGGCAAGAAGCTTATGTAGCCAATAGGTTTTTAACTATTATTTCTGGGCAAGGTACACCAAGGCCTAAGTGCTCCTGATAAGAGGAAGACATACATATCTAGATATGCACACACACACACACACACATACACATATACACACGTATGCATGCATACACACATAGAAAGATAAATAAATGAATTATACAGTTTCTAAAAATACTTTGTTCATTGTTTTCGTTTTGTTCAATAATTAAATGTCTAAAAGTTTTTGGTGGCTAACAGTCCCTGTCTGTATATTTCATTTGCTTACTTGTTGAAAGATGTGTGTGTTTTCTACATACAGATTAGGGAGACATTTTCTAACCCTTAAAGCTGAAAAGAAGTAAAATAAAAACTTTTATTAGAAATGAGTGTGAGATATAAATTTCTACTCTAAATAAGACTATAAGAGGAACCATTCTTTTCATCTCTACCTAAGACCACCATCATCTCAGGATAGTCGTGTGGTGTTTCTTTAACCTGGGATAAGATCCTGGGCATCCCCATTCTGTCTTGTGACCCATCAGTAATCTCAGGGATGTGAAAATTTAATAGCTGAAGACCTTAAACCTTTAGTCAAAGGGTCCAGGTCAGTGTGGTTAACTCTAATTTTGTCACCAATAAAGCTTGAAAGGCAAATAGAACTGTGAGCATCCTTGCCTCTTGTAGTCTTGAGTTTAGCTAGAATATATTGTTCGATTTCAAGTGCAAAGAATCATACTAACAAACTAGGGAACATTTGAGGGAAGGCACAAGAGACTGTTAGAGATATAAAAGCATGTGAGATGAGGAATGTTAGAAAAAAAATGAAATGGTCTACTGTGGAGAAGAAAAGATGAAAGAAGATATGATGGTTATATTCAAATATTAAAGCAGTTATCATGTTTTATAGAGGGATATATAAATCTCTTCTTTCTAACTGTGGACATCAATACTAGGAACAGGGAATGTATTATGTTTTTACCCAGACTAATAAAGAATATTCTAGGGGCACCTGGGTGGCTCAATGGGTTAAGCCTCTGCCTTCGGCTGAGGTCACGATCTCAGGATCCTGGGATGGAGCCCCGCATTGGGCTCTCTGCTCAGCAGGGAGCCTGCTTCCTCATGCGCCCCCCCCCCCCATCCTCTGCCTGCCTTTCTGCTTACTTGTGATCTCTGTCTGTGAAATAAATAAATAAAATCTTAAAAAAAAAAAAAAAGAAGATTCTAGCACCTGTTGTATGACCAAAGAAAGGTCTACTTTGTAAGAGATGAGCACCATCTCTGAGCCTGCTAAAGGAAAAATTGGAAGTGCAGCTTTGGGAGAATCTATGAAAGAGATGAAGGAAATGATAGGGCAATCTCCCTTTCAAATATAAATGTCTACAATTCTTTCTGTCTTTGACGGCCATAGACCCAGAAGCACTTGGCTCTAAGCGTAGGTTTTCTTGTTCTCAACAACTCAAGGGACTCGATGACAGTGTCACACTCTGCTCTGCCCAAAGATACAGAGCTGGTCATCTCTTTTCTCATCCAGCCACAACCCATATCATATATCACTTCTCTCCACAATGATATCAAAAAGCCTATTCATCTCCCCCAACCCATTTTTAAAAAACTGGCAGGACATCTGGTCTTTGGGTTTGCATTATATTCATTGATGAATACTACTCCATTTTTATAAAAAATTGAATCATACTTTTAGGTTTTCCACCGCCATTTTTTCTTCAAAGGTGCAGCTGAGCCTATGCGTAAGAATATGTGTCCCTAAAAATATCCATTTGTTGGCAGGTGGTAAGGGTTCCAAGCTTCTTCTTGGAAGGTGTTGCTGCATGAGTGCAAAATGCAGCAATAGAACATCTTTTTTTTTTTTTCCCCAATTATATCCCAATTAGTCTAGACCAACAGTGCCAAATACAGTAGTAATGCTTGTGTCAAAATAGTCATATTCTGATATGACCAGTCCCACGTATATCCTCATTATGAACAGAATATAAAGAAGAATGCACCCTTCTCTCTGATCCCTAGGCTTATTTCAATTTTAAACAAGGAAATCTGTGACCCTATAGTATTGTAAGTGGTGGCTATAGACACAAACACACACACACGAACACAAACATACATTTTTGGCAATTCACGAACAGTGGGGCTTTTTTGTTGTATTTTAAAATTTGAGATGCCAGACTTCATAGAGTGATAAATTGTAAAATAATTCTTCTTATCTTTTTCTTTTTTTCATGCCCCCTAACTCTTCTCTCTTAAACATGCTACACAAAATGCTAGCTATAGATTAACAGCAAGATAGAAGAAACTACCCATTTTTCAGTACTGTCATCCTGAAAATATAACAAAATGTGTTGCATTTCTGATGGCAGAATCCATATTGGTGCATGTCCTTCAAATAATCTGGTTGAAAGGCGAATGTCAGTTGGTCACCTTTTCCTATCCTTCCCACACAAGCATTGATTAAGACACATTTTTTACATCTTTCAACTGATGAGAGAAGAAAGTTGGCATGTCCTAGGCAATTAATGGCAAAGGATGGGTAAGAGTTTAGATAAAAGATCCAAATGATTTCTTCTTTTAATCTGCACACAGCTTCTGCAGAAATATTTGTAATCCAGAAGGTAAGAACCAGAAAGGAGATTATGCTTTGAAATATGGGAGTATGAACATGCATCATCAGTTTATTGGTTCCTCTTAAAAAAGAAAATATTTTTTTTTTTTTTTTTAAAGATTTTATTTATTTATTTGACAGAGAGAGATACAAGCAGGCAGAGAGGCTGAGAGGGAAGCAGGCTCCCCGCCGAGCAGAGAGCCCGATGCGGGACTCGATCCCAGGACCCTGAGATCATGACCCGAGCCGAAGGCAGCGGCCTAAACCACTGAGCCACCCAAAACCCTTGGGAGAGCAGTAGGGTAAGGTACAAAACGTGACTTCTCATTCCAGCACAGCCAATGCCTAGTTCTCTGATGTGGAACATGTTTCTTAACTCCATGGAGTCTTGGTTTTTTCACCTGTGAAACAGACATCCTAAATGTTACAGTGGAGGATTATTGAGGAGATTTTATAAGTTAATATCTATATATGGAATAATTTTAGACTCTGTATTTGCCTATCTTCAGCTAACAGAAATAAATCTTTGATTTAAAAAATAAATTGGAATGCAATCCCTTATTTTTTGACTGTTTTATGGTTCAATTTATCATCTTTAAAGGTAGCACATGCATTAGTGATCCAAAATAAAAATAATATTTTATATTATATATTTATAATATAATTTATATTATGTATTCATAATATTTTGAGAGGGCTATGTATATACACATATTAATACAGACACATATAATTTATTTATTAATAGTAGCACCCAATAACTATTGAAGCCCTTCCTGTGAATGTCTCTTTTTTGTATTGAAATATAGTTGACACACAGTGTCATGTTCATTTCAAGTGTACAACACAGTGATTCAACAATTCCATGCACTATGCTATGCTCAACATAAGTATAGTTACCATCTGCCATCATACAACATTATTACAGTATTATTGACTGTATTCCCTATGCCGTACTCTTCATCCCATGACTTACTTATAACTGGAATTCTGTGCCTCTTAATCCCCTTCACCTATTTCTCCCATCCCCAACCCCCTCCTGTCTGGCAAACACTAGCATGAATGTCTTTTAATGACCCCAAATTATCACATCACAAACTCGATGAGTTTAGACTGTGAAGTGCAAAATTTCAAACCATAAACTCTCCAGTCCCACTGGAGGCACAGACAGCTCACGTCCTGCTCCATATGGTGGACGGCCTTCCCCAGCAGCTCACTTGGAAAGGGTAACACTGGCACTTCTGCAAAGTGGCCATTAGGAAGCTTTTGCTTTGCTGACAGGGAGTGCATCTGGGTGAGTTTCAATTTTAAGTGATCCCGAGCTAGTCCATACAATCCAGAAAGCTGGGGAATGCTCAGCAGGATAAATGGGTGTAGCTTTGTAGAAAGAATGTTGAAACAGACAGAGCTGGCTTAGGAGACTGGAGGTCTTACTAGTTGTTCAATCTGGAGGGAATTGTTTAATTTCTCTGAATTTCCATTCTTTTATCTATCAACAAATGCCAGATTATTTGTCCAAAAAAAAAAAAAAAAAAAAAAGAATACCTTCTATTTTAACACTTCCCTCTTTACACAGATTTCACATTAAGTCAGGAAGGGCTCTTTCCGTCATTGTTTCTGACGTCCTGTTTTGGATCAGTTTAAATAATACCTTTTTAGAGGGGCCTTCCCTGACTGGCCCTATTATTTTCTGTCTCATGTCACTTGTCATAATTGAATATCGTTTCATTTGTTTGGTTTAGTGGCAATTTGCTCAGCTATCTTACTGAAATACAGGTTCACTGAGGGATTGTGGCTCTCTTGCTCACCACCATATTCTGAATGCTCAGTAAAATGATTGATAGTGTTCAGTAAAGAGTGATGCACAGATAAATTAGCATTTGTGGGGTTGTTGTCCAGCTTCGATAAGATAACTTATGACATGCTCTAAGTTCCCAATAAAGTAAGTCTTTTTAAAGGTTATCTTTAGGGGCAGAATTGGTGCAAGGTACATTGAGTTTAATATGTTAAAATAGCTGTATATGGATTGTAGAAGTAAAGTGTGGCGGGATCACTCTCCGCGTGCAGTCAGTCTATGCTGACCCACCAAGGGACCAACTTGTGGACGAAAATCCCTTCAAGCAGAAGAGATACCCACTGTTTAGAGGTATCCCCAACTTTAGAAGCACCAGGGGGGCACTTTTGAAGTTTTCATTTGCAAGAGACCAGCCAGGACAAGACATTACGCCCATTTACTCAGAGAGAGTGTTTCTCACTCCATTTGTAGTATGACAAAGTTTTCATTAAAAAAGTGATCATGCCTCCCTGACACAAGTTAAGATAGGTGAGCTTCTCCTCTCACATTTTCTTGGGTAAAGAAAGTTGCTTCGATGGACCTAGTCTGCCTTTTCAATAAGAACTGCTAGAATTTAAAGCCCACTGGAAAAGAGCAGTTAAGCTATTGAAGGATGCTTCTACACTATTTTTCCAATTGAGGTCCACTCCACTCCAGGTCTCTTTAAATAAATCTAAGCAGATTATGGGAGAAAGGAGGGTTCTGCAGATGTCTTCTTAAAATAGGAAAAAAGCCAGTAAAAACTAATGATCTAACAACAAACAGCTGCCAATTCTGTGTCACTGAGTCATCTTCTGTTGGGAAGTGTTTGGATTTCATTAAGCTTTTAAGTGCCGCGGACTGATTTATTATTTTCATTTTTATTTTCTTAGTGGGTTGTCATGAAACTTCACATCATTAATATGAAGAATAAAGTGCCAAATAAGCTATAATTTCCTAGATGAGTACAGTAATGATGATAATAATAATCACTGAAGGCTCTCACATTTATTTATATCAACTGAACTCCAAGATGGTACAAAAATCATCCTTTAGAATATTTAATCACCTTCCTTCTTCATCTTCCAATCTCTGCTCTCATTCTGATCTCTTGTAGCTTTTTTTTTTCTTGTGATACTCAACCCACATCCAACATCTAGGCTCATCCTTCTTCCTAAAATTGTTCAAATCAGTACATTCCTCTTCATTTTTTGTTGGGAGTTTTCTGTGCAATATTTATTGTGCCATCTCTAAGGATACCATCATGAAAATCACAAGTAACTTCTGACAAGAGATTAAGTAAAGTTACATAGAGAAAATAAAGTAAAACAGCTTATTTTAGGATACTGGTCAAATGGAAACTTTTAAGTACTACTTGAGCTTTTGTATATTTTTTCTAATTAGGAAAATTATTCTCTCCTATATGCCTCCAATTAATATGTGCTACTGGTTCTTCTAATGGTCAGACATTTGTGTTCATACATGCCTACTTTCTCAGTAATGAAAGATGCTACTAAAGTAAATTGTTTCATGGTTTTGGGGAAATCCTCTATAAAGTCTTTTTGCCCATGAATAAAGACCCCAAAGAAAAATGTGTTGTGCCTGGTAGTCTAAACAACCTAATTAATTACCATCTCATTTCTCAGGAGTTGAAACATTTAGATTATTTTTTTTTTCATTTTTGTTTTTCATATGTAGCAATATAATTACTAGATAAATTACTTCAGAGCATATTGAAATATAAATTCATGAAAACCTCAATCCTTCATCAACAAAGGCAATCTGATTCAAGTGAGCGTTTAGGCAAGTATTTTTTTGAAACTATGACCTAAAGTAAGACATAGGTATTATAAACATTGATATGCACAAGCCCACACAGCATGGCAGAAACTAAGATTTCATGAAATCATACTCTCATGGGACATGAGAGGTGAGTGTGGTTGTCATAGTAAAGGTATAACAGGGGGTCAATGTGGTTGAAGCAGAGTGGAGAAGGATGATAGGATATGGGCTCAGAGGCATGAAGGAACCCAGGTTATGGAGGGTCTTGTAGGCTTTCAGCTCCTATTCTAAGTGTGTGATGAAAACTTCTGCGAGATTTTTAGCTGAGGAGTGACATTGTGGGACTTGATTTCAACAGGATCATTCCAATGGCTGTGTCATGAATAGGCTGTAAGAGGACAAGTGTGAAAGCTAGGACAACAGCTAAGAGCCAATTTGACAATGTGGATGAGGAATGATGGTGGTAGGGTCAGGGCAGTGGTAGTGAAATGGATAAAGAAGAAAACAAAACAGTCTGTTCTGCATATATTTTGAAGGTAGATCCACCTTGAGAGATTGGATATGTGATGTGAGAAAAAGGCATGAGTCAAGGACAACTGCTAGGTTAATGTGAGCAACCTTATGAATGAGGTGCTATTTACTGAGATTGGAAAGAAAAAAGAGCATATTTAGGGGAAGAAAACAGTTCAGTTTACATTTGAGCTGCCTACTGGACATCAACGAAAGATGTCTCACTGAAGGCGGGAAATACTAGTCTCAGATTCATGAATGAGGACCTGACTGGGTGTATACACTTGGGAATTGTCTAGAAATTCCCAGACCCCAAAGGAGTCAACATTAACTAAGAAAGAAAAGATCTTACTTTGAATTTCTCCTGAAGATAACATTACAACAAGGACTTGAATGAACACAATTTTTTTTTTTTTAAAGATTTTATTTATTTATTTGACAGAGAGAGATCACAAGTAGACAGAGAGGCAGGCAGAGAGAGAGAGGGAAGCAGGCTCGCTGCTGAGCAGAGAGCCCGATGCGGGACTCGATCCCAGGACCCTGAGATCATGACCTGAGCCGAAGGCAGCGGCTTAACCCACTGAGCCACCCAGGTGCCCCGAATGAACACAATTTAACTGAAAGGTGGGACCTCAGAAAGCACAGGTGAGGAAGTGGGGAAAGGAAAACAAGGAAAGAAGAAAAACCGATTAAAGGAATAAAAGGTGTATTTATAAGATGGTTGCCACCAAGGACAACTGTATTTCAATTCCACTGGGGCCCTTTGAGGGACTGTATAGAACACCCCTCAGCATTGGCCTGCCAAGGAGACAAGAATCTGCAGTATTTATTAAGCAATTCCTGTCTTCATTCATTGAGGATGTTGCTGAGGGCTTTAAATCCCTGGACCTTCAAGGCCCAAGAAGCTGGAGAAAGTCCTTAGGCAGAGGAGCAAAGAGATGAACCCAAGGACATGGGGCAGGGCATCAAAGGGTTTGGCTCCAGATCTGAAGACTGAGGCCTGTTTAGAGATGCAGGACATGAGGAGACTCCAGCAAAGGAGACTGAGGAGGAAGGCTCAGTGGTAGGAGGAAAACTAGAAGAGTTGTGGTGGCTGAAGTCAAGGAAAGTAAGTCCAGAAAGGTAAGGTATTGAGTCCTGGTCATTGGATTTTGCATCATAGGATTTGAGGACCATCTCAATGAAGTGGGCCAGGATGAAAACCCAATAGGATGACGTTCAAGAGAAGAGAGAAGTTGGAAACAACTGGTTTGGAAAACTTATTGGAGGATTGTTGTTGTAAAGAGGAGCAGAGAAAAGAGGAGGCTGGAGAGGCTGCAGAATATTCTTACCATGAAATCCACAGTAGGGTGGAATGAAAAGGAGAGATCTGATATATGTTGAGACTTCTGGCATGAAGAAGAGGCAAGTGGGGGTCACCTGGGTGGCTCAGTGGGTTAAGCCGCTGCCTTCGGCTCGGGTCTTGATCCCAGGGTCCTGGGATCGAGTCCCGCGTCGGGCTCTCTGCTCAGCGGAGAGCCTGCTTCCCTTCCTCTCTCTCTGCCTGCCTCTCTGTGATTTCTCTCTGTCAAATAAATAAAATCTTTAAAAAAAAAAAAAAAAAGAAGAGGCAAGTATCCATTGGTTTGGCAAAGCCAACAATAAGGGAGTCAAAATATAGGGTCTATAGCTATAGGACTTGCATGCATTTTGCTGATCACCCTCTCTCCCTCTTAACCTAGAGGACCGATAGGATCAAAATCGTATTTAAAACTACCCATAGAGATTTTGTTTTTTCAAAAATGTCATTTTAATGTGTAGTAACTAAAGAATTTGAATAACAATCATTATGTTGATAAACTTACTTAGCAGAGATAAAGATTATCCTTATCCTATGCAAAGGATATATTAAAAGCACATGGAGTATTTCATATCAACTTAAAAATAAAGCCACCGTGGCCTGTGCACATGTTTATATGTGTGTGCATATGGCTGTGTGTGAAATGACAATTTTATCGAATATGGTTAAATAAATTCCGAAAGGCATTTAGCATCATTAACCTTCTTCTTTCTCCCATGTTATTCATTGTAGGTATGCATCTCATTCTCTTAATTGATTAATTGATTTTACAAATTAACCACCTGCTTAAAAATGATTTGACATATCGGAAAGAAATTCTGCTCACGAGCCCTCGATGATGAGGTAGCATTGACATGTGGGTGTCTGTGTTGTAGAACAAATGGAAAGTAGTGACATTACAAACCTTATAGATTGGAACAAAAGTATTATGAGCTTGTACAAAACCTAAAAGGAGGAAAAATTGCTTAGAAAAAAAACAAAGACAAGACACTATTCAAAAGCTATATTCCTTTAATTTGTAGTTTTCCTCTAAGATGGCAATTTTCTTTTATACTGCATTTGAATGAGGAACTTTTATAATACATTTATTTCATAAATATTTAGGTTTTTATGACAGACAATACCTTCAAATACCATTCATAGACAATTTTCAGATATACAAGAAATAATGTTCAACACCAAGCATGTCTAACATTCATCTGACAATGTGATTCAAGTTCATCTTTGGAAAACAGAGTCATAAAACGATGAGTCAATTCACTCTTCGGTTTGAAACCTAATGGAATGCGTTATGCAGAAAAGAGACAATAACAAAATTGAAGTTGTGGTCACACCACAGATGAGTGCCTTCCAGTATAATGTTTATACTGAAAAATTAAACATTAGCCAGCATGCAGATGTGAGACATCAACACTCTGTGTGTGTGCATGCATGCATGTGTGCTTGCCTGTGTAAAACTGGTTGGAAGAGTGTACGATAAAAAATAGCCATTTTCAGAAAGTAAATCACTGTATGAAGTTATAAGAAATAATGTATTAATTTAAAATTTGATTCCATTTTTCTTTAAGAATGTTTGGGTAGTACCCAAGGTATTTTTTTTCCTCTGGAGGGAAAATAATCTCCTGCTAAAAGTCTGTCTTATATTTACCGTGTTGTCTAGTAGTAGTAGCTGGTCCAAAGACCCAGCAGCTGACATGCATTCACGAGGTCAGTGGGCAGGAGTGTCTATGAGGACATTGTCTTAAGTGGTAGAGAGAAGTGGGGATCCTGTCTTCACATTCATGTCAAGGGGAGCAGCCACTGCCTAGATCCAAGTGACTTCTTCCAAGAATAAATGCACAAAATTTCTCAGTTTTTAAAGAGAAACTTCTTTCCCCCCCTCCAAATTTGAGTTTTCATGGGAAATATCTTAATTTTAAAATATGGTTCAATTTTTAGAAGACATTTTGCAGTCAGTCCACACAAACCATGTCCAAACAGCAGATTTAAGCCACAAGCAGCCAGGGCGCAAACTGCCTCATCCACAAGTCACAAAGGCAACATGGCAAGCTTTCGGCCTGATTTTACATTTTATATTTCTTGTGAATTGCTATAGATTCTTAAATGTACAGAAAGCATTCCTTTGTTTTCAGGTTTAAGAAACATAAATGGTTAATTAGAAGTCACACATGTAAAAGCCTGGGAAAGAACACAGAGGAATCTTCTGGGGTGCTGGAAATGTTCTAGATCTTGGGGACCTGGGCCACGGCACCAGCATATCCATACATAAAGAGTCATTGAGCTTCACACTTGGGATTCGTGCATTTCACACACTTGTCTGTATGTGTGGAGGATACAAATGTATATCTCCACCAACCAACTGCCAACTTCAGAACTTTAAAATAATCAGATGTAACCACATGTCAACTTCAGTGCAGGAGAAGACAGGGCAATGGCTTCTTCCTTAGGGAGTGTGGTGAAGACAAACCCAGTGTGAGCAACACTTGTGTTATATTTTGTGGGAAAAAAGACTTCACAAAACAAAAAGATGAAAACTAGTCCTATCTAGATCTCCCCACCAGTATATTCCTATGCCATGCAGTGGCCTGTGGGCTCCTCCTCTCAATTTAAGTGGAAGCTCATTTCCCATAGGCTTCATTAACTTTTTCTCATGAGTCACAATGGACCAGGTCTTTGACTGAATGAATGCGGCATTCAGGCAAGGGGTACAAATTCCTTTAAAGTTGGCAAAGTGTACATCTCATTCCGCATATATGTCTGTAAACACAGGGAGATGAGCTTCCCAGGACACTGAGGGGCCTGAGTACCCTTGTCAAAGATCGCACTATGGATGTTTCAGTCCCATCCTGTACGTTAAGACACTCTTGGTGGTCCTCTTTCAGAGTAGGAGTGGGGCAGAGAATGGTTGGATGCTCTGATCGCATTCCTGCCCGCTCAACCAGGTACAAGCAATAGGTATCAACCCCAGCACATTCCCAAGTGTGTACCTCAAGACGAAGAAGAAATTTGCTAGAGCCCCATTTTGGTATGCCATTGCCTTCCTGGCTCAACTTAGGTTCTTCTGGGATCTATGATTGCAACATCAGTTTAGCCAAAATTCACGAATCTTTGCAAGGCATGCAGAAATGAGTGAGCCATAATCTTTGCTGTAGTAGTCTGGGGGGGTGGCTATAACAAAGTACCCTAAACTGGATAGCTTAGAACAACAGGATTTTATTGCCTCACAGTTCTGAAGTCCGAAAGTCTGAAATCAAGTTGTTGGCAGAACCAGTCTCCCTCAGAAGGCACCAGGAAAGGATCAGTTCCAGGTTGCTCTCCCAGCTTCTGGGAGGTTCCTTGGCTTGAGGCAGCCTAATGTCATTCTTCGCATGATGTCCTCCCTGAACGTGTGTCTATGTTCAGATTTCTCCCCTTTTTAAAGTACACCTGTCATATCGGATTAGAGGTGCACCCTAACCCAGTAGGATCTCAATCTAATTATGCCTGCAAATAAGGTCATATTTTGAGGCACTGGGGCTTAGGACTTCACTATGTGAATTTGGGTAGGTGACACAGTTCAGACAATACTTGTCCTCCAGAGGTTTATGACCCAGTTAGGGAGAGAGACATATATGTCAATGGGGTTTGTTATAAATCGCTAGTCACTAGGATGAAATCATACTGGAATTTGTTTCCATAGCAAGGATGTTTCTAACAATATCTACCTCCTAACTGTTTGTTCACAATTTGTTGGCATTGGTTTCCAGACACATCAGTGTTATATAAATACCTCAACCATGACAAAACTTGAATGATAATACTACTACAGAGAAATGTTACATGATTTTTAATATGAAGCAAAAAGTAAAAAGGCTCAATAATGGATTCTATTTGACTAAGAAAGAGGGACATTTCAGTTAATCGCAGCCAAAGTAACAAAGCCTTTAACAACTTAAACTGTGTTTTCATGGTGAGGCAGAATGGGATTTTAGTGATGATCTGGCCGATCTAATTAGTTTGGGCATCCATTTGGATAATTCAGACTCTGAGAGAATAGGGCTGGTGTTTGCTTGAGAAAATTTTTCAGAACATAAATCTAAATATGGGGTTCAAAGAAGAGGACTTAGGAATGAGAAGTCAGTGAAGATGCTTTTGACAATTTCCCCTTGGATTTTTCAGGCTGGTGGTGATCACCATAGAAATAAAATATTTAAAAAATTTTTTAAATAAAGTTAACATGTGAAATGGAGAATTCCAGGTGCAATGGAGAAGTCTTATCAGAAGGACTTTGAAGGGAATCCTGCTTCTGCAGCTGTGAATATTGGGCCCACAATTTAACTCATTCTTATTGTTGACGGCTTTCTACTAAGATGGAATCAAGTAACACGGCATCCAAACATGGCTTCATGTTCTCTAGACACAGCCTGTGTCCTGGGGTATATTGTGTTGCACACTTCCCTGCTATTTGAGCTCAAACAGTGTCATAAAAACTGAGTCTGGTGGGAGGGGTGCTAGCTCATGGTTTTCATCCCCCACCAAAATCTCAAAGCAAAGTCATTTTTCAAAGCATTTCTCTTTCCATACCATTATTTCCTCCTAAATGTGCACTTTAAAACAAACAACCAATGTGATGATGACAGTCCCTTCTTGGAAGGGCTTCAGTGGCTTCCCATTGCCCTTGAGGCCAAGTAGAGACTCTGAAATGTGCTCTGCAATGTCCCCCAGGATCTGGCCCCATTTCCCTTGTCTAGTCACAGGAATGTTTTGTTTTTCACTTCCCTAAATAGTCAAAGCTCTCTTTTGCCCCTGACCATTTGTTCCCACTGTTCCCTGTGCTTCTGTATTGACTTCCTCCTCACCTCTGTTTAGCCACCTCTATTCCCCAAGTCCACACTCCACACCCTTCTTCATAGTGTCCAGCTCTTCCTCCTGTGGTAGCGCTTACCACTCAGCACCTAATCGCCTGCTTACCTGTACGTGTTTTCCCACTTACTATAACGTTTCCCAAGGACTAACACTGATGCTTTGTGGTTCAATATTGTATTCTCAATGCCTGGTGGACAGAGTTTGTACAAGATAGTGTTTTGAACAAACGAGTAAGTAAAAGAAGGAAATAAAGAAATATACTATCCGTGGCATCTCTGAGAGATGAGTAACTACTAACATTTATGTTAAATATTTCAAATTCCCTTTCTGTTCAAAAACAAGTAAAACTATCTTGAAGATCAGAATAGTGGTTACTTTTGAGAGTATTGACTGGGAAGAAACACAACGCTACCTCCCAAGGAACAGAAAATTTTCCTTATCTTGTCCCGGGTGTTGGTTTCATGGCCCTTTGCGTTGACAAAAATTCACTTAGCTGGGCACTTAGGATCTGTCCACTTTATTGCATAAGTTAATACAAAAGAAAGAAAAGAAAAAAAATTTTTTTAACTATTTTTGTCTTATTCTAATATCAAGGATTCATTTTGTCTTTCATTAGCTCAAGAAGTGTCTGGGTTCTGATTTTAAAGCTAGTCTTATGATTCTGTTTAAGATTGCAACTATTTCATAAGATTTCCCCAAACTTCCTAGCGCAGGTATGGTGGGTCAATGAAAGCCTTTCCTTCTATGGATGGATCCCAGAGCAATTCCAAACCAGCTAAGCTGCTGTGGTTGGTCTTGTCTGAGTTTGCTGTGCAAATCAGCTGCTCTCCAGGCCACCCAGCACATGAAATCCACTCTATCCCAATTCTAACCCCATAGTACCAACCAGATTGCCCTTCCAAAGGCTGTTTGCAAATGACTGTTTAGCAAACCTGGGAATCCTTTTTCTTGTTAGTCACCCCAAACCGAACCCACCTCCCACAGTAACGAAGATGGCCTCTAACAATGATGGAATTCCCTAGTTCTCAAACTGAGTTCTTCAGGGGGACTTCCAATGAATTAAGCAGAATTCTTGTGCCATTAAGCCATCATTCCAGCATATTATCATTTAAAATTGCTTCAAGAAATTATTCTATATTTCTAAAGGTATGGAGTCCATTTTCCTCTTGTAAAGTGAATTAAATTTGTATGCCTGTCTATGGAATTCTTAAGTTCACCTTCATTTAGTGTTATATTTGCTCTTCATACAACTATTAACACGTTTTGAAAATATACTCTTTATTCATTCTGATGGATATTTGAGGCCAATTGCGACATTTCCAAATTACCTTTATTCTCACCTGTCTCCCCCATCATGCCTTTCTGTATTTGCTGTCCTTATTCATTGCAGTACCTCAAATTCTGACTTTGTCTGCAGACATTTGGAGGGTGAAACAAGCAATGCAAATTGACTGCAGATTGTCTACATCATCATTCTGACTGCTGAATCCTGCAGTTACTCAGTGTGGAATAATGATCAAAATCAATTGCAAACCTGTAGTTGTCTTTGAGGACTATTTATTATTGTTATGAGATGGTGCACAAACTATTGTGCACTATTTATGAAGGCAGGAACATGCTTCTCTCCAAAGATTTTATCTTTTAAAGGGCACATAAAATTTCAGACTTGCTTTTCAGCTCCATAAATACACATATGGTGACATAGAGTTAACACAGACCATCCATCTCGAGTTTCTTTGGTTCAAGCAGCCACAGAACTAAATCTCACATAACCTGTACAAGCCTGTGTATTTAAATCAACTTTAATGGGGAAAAAAGTAGTTCAACACCTTGATAATTCAGGACAAGAGAAAATTGTAACTCAAATTTTAACAATGTGTTCAATGAAGTTGAGAAAGTTTCAGAAAAGTGAGCTGCACATTTTTTAGCTCAATGTGCATTAAATCCATTCCATGTTTTTCAGGAGTTTCTACAGTCACATTTGAAGCCATCTCAGTGAAGCTTCTTCCTTTTCACCTTTGGAAACGAAGACATTACGGAATACTGAGATCTATGGATGTAAGCACACACACTCAATACGGAATCCGTATTGGATAATGCAGATGCATAAGAAATTACCCCAGAATTTAATGGCTCAATGGCTGAAAATAATAATATTTTTGTTGCTTGTGAGTCTGCAGTTTGGACAAGTATGCTTATGGAAAGAGGAGAAAAGCATTATTTAAAGGTATAATGATTTGACAGTATTTTTGCCGTCGTAACAATTTCCCCTTTTTCCATCTCACTGACTCCTGTATTCCAGCTCAAAGCCCAGTTCTGTGTTCCTGTGCCTGGGGAAGCATGACTGGGTGTGAAACAGAAAGAGCTAGAAAGTCTCTAGCTTTTGTGTTTTTAATTGTTTGAACCCTTCAAGGAGCTCCTCTGCTGGATGCCTGGGATACAAACATCTGACAGCAGGTTTCCTCTGAGGGAAAAACATCAGGATTAAGCGAAGGAAGAATCTGTCCCCCAAATAGCAGGTAGGGTCCTGTGAAGAAAACCCAAGTCTCACAGGTATTTTGATTTTGGAAGTTGGCTCTGCAGGCGACTTCTCCGGGGGTGCTCTGCGGTGATAACTGGAGGTAGTAGGAACAGGGAATGGGGACCACTGAACTGTTGGAGGGGAGGGTCTCATGGAGGTGAGGCTCAGACTGGAAGACTGGAGTACTGCCCAGTCCGCTGGCTGTTGTGAGGGGGCCCGTGTGGCAGATTCTGGGTGCTGGAGGATGCTGGGACCAAGGTCTGAGCCAACCACTGCAAATCGCCAGCCTTGGGCAACACTGACAGGACTGGCAATAAACAGGAGGAACGCCACTTCACCGTTCCTCTCGCCTTCCAGTTCCCTCTGCTGTTGCCAGTTGGCAGGACTGGTGGAAAGGCAGCCAGCAAAGAAGTCTGGGAATTATAGTTTCCAGAGTTCTCGGCCCAGCATTGCAGTGCAGAGTGTAAAGAAGTCAGTTTGGAGCTGAGAGGTGATAGATAAATAACCAGCCTCTGCCCATACCTGAAAAAAGGTACCACTGCATTTAAAAGGATGGAGATTGGGAATTGGTAAGCGCTAGATTTTGGTGGGTCTTGGGATTTTGTTTCTTAAGAGAAAGCATTAAAAACTGGAGAGGAAGCATGCAAACAGGGACGGGAAATTTCTCAGCAGAGTCATATGTAGATGATTACCTAATGACCCAGTGCCCACCTCCCATCCCTTGATGTCAAATTATCACAGACCCCTGTCAACTCAGATACACCCTAGAAAGAAAAGTATTATCTCGAGTTAATGGAGATTAAATTTTGATTCACAGGCAGAGCGAGGACTTGCTATAGAAATGAGTTTGAGCCTTAGAAAAAAGAAAGTTCATATTTCAAGTGTGTCTGAGTTTGTGGACTAAGAGTTATAGCCTCTCTAGTATATTTTCAATTGTGCAAAAATTGCAGACAGAGAAATGTTGGAAGGTTAACATCAATTATTTCTGTAATTATGATTTCTAGGGTCTACCATTATGACTGGTTCTTTTTTCTTCTCGTCTTTCATTATTTCCTAGTTTTTTTTAAAGCTTGTTGATGTAAATGTCATATAGTGCTCTACTATTATATCATGCCTCAAATACATTTCTGAATTGGCCTGATGAAAAGTCTAAAGTTCCCTTTTTATTCTCATATTTTGTGTTGAGATTAGAAACTAGCAGGTCCTATGACTTCCCCTCCTCAATGTGTTCTAAACTCCTGCACCTTTCAAAGGGGAGTGGGGAGGGAGAGGAGTGTAGTCTTTATTTCCTATTTTATTTTGACAAGAAAATATTCATTCCAATGATTTTCTAGTTTGAAATTTTCATAGACTTCTCTTCCATCTGTTGGCACCAGAGTCTGGCTCTATTATGGCAGCATATCATGGATCTTGAAAATGTGGCAGAAGCAATTTGCCGAAAGCTTTGGAAAACAGGTTCCAAAAGTTCAGACAGGGTCCTGTTTTTGTCAGCAAAACATGGGCAATGGGACAAGGTCTGGGCAATAAATATGATTGAAGAAAAGAAAAAAAAAAGAAAAGTCAGATACTCTACTTTCCACATAGTCCTTGTCACCCTAGTACTTTGAATATAGAAAAACTTCTGTATTAAAAAGAAAAAGAAGAGAAAGACTCAGTTGCTTTAACTTTTCTAGGGCCCTGACTCCCAGGACAAACGATCTGGGAATTTAAACTTTGCATCTGCCTTTAGGCACTGTCTTGACCTCTGTGGTGAATCCCTGGCGTTACCCGTCCAGGAGATAGCCAGAGATAGTGAGATTCCCCAGATGCCTGTGACTGGCATCAGCCGGAGTTCTAAGCAGACCACAGCAGCTAAGTAGTCGTGTTGTCCCTTAGTGGACATGCAGCACAAGCAAAAACATCTTTGTTGTTTTAAATTGCTAAGATTTGGGGGGTTGTTTATTGTACAATATCCATCCGGAAAAGCATTTTAAAGAATCCATGTTCGTGTTCTCCATTGGGTGAGCAAGACTTGCTGCCGGTTCTCATCCCAGTGACTTGGGGTGGGGGTTTAGATATTTTGATAACTTTCCCTATTTAGTATCCATCCTAGCATAGCACGCTTCCATTTAGAACAGATACCTCACCTCTGCTGCACTTTTAAATCTCATATATTCTCAGATGAGAATCATCAGTGCTCTCATATATTCCTTTTCTTCCTATAGTTATTTCTTAAAATGCATGTGATGAATGCTTAATGTACATTCCTATGAAGTGACTGATAGATTTCGGCTTTTTTTAACTATTACAGCTTAAAATTTATGTGTCTATATGTAATAAATCTAAGCAAATTTTTCACTTCAACATTTAAGTAATTTATCTGGCCATCACGTGATAACTAGAAGATTATACTCCTCTTTCCTTTAATAAGTCCCACAAGGAACAGAACCAGGAACAGGAAATTAGTGTTGGAAAAATCAGCCATTGCGTGGCTGTGTAAAGAAAGCTCTCCAAAGATAAGACCATTGTGACTATGAATTCATGAAAATATATTAACTATTTTCTTTACGTCAATCTTTTCTCAAAATATTGGAAGCCGTTGCAAGGCTACTCGTGGGCTCCCTTCTTTAAACCTGATATGGGACTTTCTTCTTCTTCTTCTTCTTAATCATGCCATTTTTTCGGAACAATTTCGGAATTGTTTTTGTTGGGTGTGGATCTTTTTGAGAGAACTGGCAAACCAGGTGACTTTGAAGCTGCTGTTTTTCCATCAGCTGGGAGCGGTAACCTAATCCCTGCACCCCGCCCGACCAGCTCTGACCTAAACAAGCACAGCTTGGCCTCTATCACAGGATAAGACTGGAGGCTAGAGCTGGGCTGCAGGTCCCCAGTGAAGGGAAAAGGAAGGCGGGGAAAGATAAGAGCCGTGGTTTCAAATATCCTTAATGGGAATTCTGCACAGTCATTTTTCATCGGGGCTGGGTGCTGTCAGGACTTTGATTTACAGCCTCTTCTTCCCTGGGAATCCTTTTGTTTGGTGCCTCTAGTGTTTGGACTTTGGCCACCCTGGGGTTTTTTTTGTGTTTTCCAGGTAACTCTGCTCTGTCTCTGTACAGCCTGGGGTGACTCATGCGTCTGTAACTGATAGACCACTGTCTTGTTTTTTTTCAGCAATCCAAATTTTCCTCCTATACCCATGACCTGAAAGGCAAAGGCGAGGCTTTTTGTTCTTTGTTTATTTTCTTTTGTTTTCCTGATTGTTGTCTTGCTGGCTTGGACAACCTAAAATGCATTTCAGCCATGAAACCAGGCATTTTCATCAGCATTTTTATTCTTACTTATTTTTCTTTTTTAATTTTTTTGTTTATTCTTTAGTTTTGGTGACGCCTCCTGAAAGCAAATCAACAGGTTAAAAAAGAGAAGGGAGTCAGAGAAGGAATGACATTTGTTAGTGGTTTCTGATAGAGGAGTCTGAAAGACCTGTCACGTCGAGCTTCAGAATGATTTTCATTAGCTATGTGACTGAAATGCCCTGTCAACGTGGCCCCTTCAAGCCAGGGCCTCTGCTGAGTGAGTAGCAAGCAAGGGGAGAAGCACGGGGCCATGATGAGGCCAGCTGCAGACACGAACCACACTGTTAACAAAAGGTAATTCAACGAGGCACATTTTCCAATTCTTGACTTCATGAAAGCTGCTGAGAATGTTAATGAGGCTCTACCCAATTTTTGCCTGTTACTAATGCGGCTCCAGAAAGTGAGAAATAGGAACAACAGAGCAGGCTTTCCATCAACAACAAAAGAGACTTCAGGAATTTCAGGTTAATGCAAGTAGACTTTGTGCTGGCAGGACCTCAGATCGGCTATGGCCCCTTCACAGGAAGGGAGCATAGCAGGCTGTGCAATGGGGCTGAGAGCATGTGGTCAACAAGGCCCAGACCTTTGTAGGTGCTCACGGACCACACTCTGTCCAGGAAACACCAGTCCGTCACTGATACCAGTCCACTGTTGGTACGTCCATTTCCTTCGCAGTGGAGGGATCATCTGGTTGTGAGTCTTGGGTGTCACCTTGTGCTTACCCCAAAAGACTAAACAGATGCTGGGTGTTGTCAGGGAGGCTACTGAAAATGTAACATCTTCCTGTTCTAAAGAAAGGGGCCCCTTCCCAGGGAGAGTCACATGCTGCTCTAGAGACAGCGTTCTGGGTACCGTTCAGGAAAGGGGCTGAGTATGAGAGATGGCTGTGAAGGCAAACTAGACAAAGACCACAACTTTCCAGTCTGAGGGACAAAAGTTGAGAAAAGATGTGCTGGAGGTCCCCAAAACAACACAGGAATGTAGCACGAATGAAAAATGATGGTGGCCCTATGTTAGAGGCTGTCAGGTTCTTTCACTGGTTGTACCTTGCTCTACTTCCTGTCACAAAAACTCCACTCAGGCTAAGAGTTTGCTCATTGTTTCACAAACACAGACAATGCTTTCTTGTTGCCATACTCACGTTACTTGCGTCGTTGCCTTCACGTATGTCTCTAGACCCTGCTGCCATGTCTAAACCCCACTTACTAAAACAGACCAACTAAAACCAACCCAGCAAAGGTACAATCCATAACCTTTATGGTCTTCCCGTATGTTTGACAATAATCTACTGTCAGGTGAAGTTTCTTATATTGCTGTCTTGAATTATCAAACACTGCTTTTTATTATTTAATTTTTACATGTTTTTTCACAAACATGTAAATAATGATTTTTTTAAAACTAAAATATAAGCTGTGTATAAGAAAGAATCCATACTTTCCACATCAGTTATAGCACATGGTTTGCATGAGTTGGGTGGATACATATAACAAACACCACAGGAAAACGGTTTAAGAAGATGATTTTTTCACTTAAATTGTAAAAGTTTGGAGGTAGGAGATAGGGAGAGGGTCTCAGGTCATTAAAGATAGACTGCTTCCATCTGCTCCACCATCTTGTTGCATGGCTTCTGTCTGGTGGGTTACTTAGTGAGGCAAGATGGCCACCCAAGTTTTAGTTATTTTGTCTGCATCCTGTGTCAGGAAGGAGGAAGAGGAAGGGAACAAATGTTCTCCCAGATGAGTCAGATTTATTTAAAATTTTTTTTTAAAATTTATTTTATTTTAGAGAGAGAGAGAACACAAGCAGGAGGGGCAGCAGGAGAAAGAAAGAGAATTTCAAGCTGACTCCACACTGAGTGCAAAGCCAGAAGCTGGTTCAGTGTTATGATCTCGAGATCATGACCTGCGTTGAAACCAAGAGTCTGATATTTAATGAACTGCACCGTCCAGGCACCCAGAGTCAGCAACTTTTAAAGATGGCTTTTCAAGGGAACCCTCCTACACTGTTGGTGGGAATGCAAGCTGGTGCAGAGCACCAGCCCTCTGAAAAACAGTATGGCAGTTCCTCAAAAAGTTGAAAATAGGGCTACCCTATGACCTAGCAATCACATTACTGGTTATTTACCTTAAAAATACAAATGTAGTGATCTGAAGGGGCACGTGCTTCCCGATATTTATAGCAGTAACGTCCACAATAGCCAAACTATGGAAAGATCCTAGATGTCCATCAACAGATGAATGGATAAAGAAGATGTGGTACATATATACAATGGAATATTATGCAGCCATCAAAAAGCCAAAATCTTGCCATTTGCAACAACATGGATGGAACTAGAGGCTATTATGCTAAGCGACATAAGTCAATCAGAGAAAGAAAATTATCATATGATATCACTGTTATGAGGAATTTGAGAAACAAGACAGAGGATCATAGGGGAAGGGAGGGAAAAAATGAAACATGATGAACCCAGAGAGAGAGACAAACCATAAGAGACTCTTAGTCTCAGGAAACAAACTGAGGGTTGCTGGAGGGGAGGGCAGTGGGAGGGATGGGGTGGCTGGGGGATGGACATTGGGAGGGGTATGTGCTCTGGTGAGGGCTGGAAATGTGTAAGACTGATGAATCACAGACCTTTACCTCTCAAACAAATAGTACATTATATGTTAATTTAAAAAAATTTTTTTAAATTTCCTATCAGGATACCTTTCTTATATCTCATTGGCCAGAAGTATTGCCATCTGTCTATTCTTGGTAACAAGAGAGGTTGAAAAACAGCCTTTTAACTGGCATCACTGCCATCGCACCTATAATACTGGTTTTGATACAAAGGAAGAAAGATATTGAGTGCTAGCTAGCAGTCCCTGCCACATGATCAGACAAATAATTTGACGATACATCCAGAACGCATGTAAAAAAACTGGAAATTCTAATGTGTTATGAAGAAGTAATGAACTGATGGCTTATGGATCGAATTATGGACCAAATTGCAGACACCTTGTATTCAGCCAAAATGATATTTATATTTTGTTGAACCAACACTTAAAACTGGAAGAATGTACATAAATTCCAGGGCAGAATGAATAAAGAGCTCTTCTGAGTGACGGTAGTTATTCCTCAAGGGCCCCCAAAATTGCCTCACGTGGGTTCACAAACCAGTCCAGCAACACAGTTGTGACCACCCAGTTTCCCATGTTCTAATCCCTCTTGTCCACTGACCACAAAGTCCCTTCAAAATTCCAAGGAGCCCACTTGGAAAGCACCAGTGTAGCCAGGGATGATCCCAAGACATCCAGTTCCCTGGGCCCTGGGTGGTGGAAGATTCTTTAAGATATCACTCAACGTGGAAAAAACTGTGGCCTCCACCCAAGTCTGTTTCCTAGTTTATCACTTTTCCTCCAGAACCGCACTGCCCACAGCCTCTTGAAGTCCTGCCTGTGTTTCTGACCTCCACCCCACTCATACTCCCAAGTATCTATTAAAGGGGTACATCAGTTTTGGCTCCCAGACACCCTAACTGCCAGCTCACCAATTCAGTATAAAATGCCAGAAAGAGATGAATTGTTATGCCCTCCTCCCCCTGCTCTACTTCCCCTCTCCCTCAGATTGTGCTTCCAAACCAATTCTTCTCTCCTTCCCTTATAAATGAAGTGGGTAGGTGGGTGGATGAAAACAGATAACTGATGTGGTCTGGGGGGAAGCTGCGCAGAGTCATATTGGAGCCTGTTCTAGCAAGCTCACTTGTCCCATTACTCAATGAATCGTCATCAAACCTGTAGGAGGCCTGGGCACAGAAAATCCACTTGAGTGATGAAGAAAGAGAACCATTGACTACAGTATTTATTTTATAGAAAGGCAGAGCCAGAAGAAATTGAAAGGCAGAGAGGACCCTTAGATTGCTTGTTCAGGGTGGCCTCCACTGAACCACAGTCCCCTAAGCATGAGCAAGACACATTCCATAAAAGCTCACTAAAAACCAAACGTGAAGAATACCTCCTACTACAACCATGGGATCAAGTGTGGGACAAAAGGTTTTTTTGCTCCCTAAGAGCTCATGTATGCCCACAGAGCTGTTTAATTTAATAATGCAAAGAAGATAGGATAACTTTCACTTTCCCTGTTCCTTCCAGACATCTGATAAGCTGGGATTAATTTTTATGTTCAGCTATGTGAGACCAAAGCAACTTCTCATGGTTACCATGGGATACCTTCTAAATATGTGCCTGATGTGATTTCCCCAAATTGTTATGCAATGAAAATGACATAGCTTCTAAGTATGGTGTTTTCTCAATTGCATGCCCAGAGAAATGTGGTATTTCCCCCAAGGATTGTATTATACTGGGCTTGGCTATGTGTCAGTAGATTTTAGTAATGGGGAATTCAAGCCTTTCTAGCTACAAGGCAACAACAAAAAGAGACTGACTAATTAGGGGTTAATAATTTGAATGATAGCAACTTATTTTTCTTAACAAGGGAAATTTGCTTTCTAGTGGAAAGCATAAGAATCTTTTTCTGCCTGAAAGATAGTTATTCAAGATGGATGTGATCATCAGGCTTTGTATAGCCTTTGACTGCTGAACTTTTATATAGTGATTATTTGTTTGGTTGTCTCTCTTCCCTACTAAACATGATCTCCTTGAGGGCATGGAGTACGTTGTTTGCTTTTATATCCCCAACATCTGAGGTATTGGAGGCATCCCATAAATGGTGGTTAATGAATTAATGGACGATGCAATGTAGCGGTACTTTGGAAAAGAGACCTTGGAAGAAAGACAATGGAATAAATTTTGTTTTAATTTTTATTAAAATAGAAATAAAATTTGTTCTGAATAAAAGTCTTTGCCACATCCACAATTTTTGCTCCATGGTGAGAACATAACAAAGATTTAACTGGATTTTCATTTCCCCACCAATATACACAAACCCAGAAAACAGATTTAGGATTGAGAACAGTAGGACAGAGAATCCTAATAATCCATTAAATCAGTCTGGCTATCTTGTCACCCTGAAAGTCATTACATTTGCGGAAGAGAAGATGCATCACATTATATTTGCCCTGTTCCTCTGTGCTTCTAGCATTTCCTGCACTTCCCCACACCATCCCCTTGCACTGTGTAGCGTCCTTCCAGAGACAGTGATTACTATTGTGGTATTGCTAGAAAGTGATATCGAAATCGAACGAAAGAGGAAGTTATTTTGAAAACGAGTTGTTCAGCCCTGTGTGTGAAAAATTTTGGTAGATAATTTTTATTTTATTTATATTTTTAGAGAGAGAGCGAGGGAGGGGCAGAGGGAGAGAGAGAATCTTAAGCAGGCTCCATGCCCAGTGCAGAGTCCAATGCAGGACTTAATCTCACAACCCCGAGATCACTGCCTGAGCTGAAATCAAGAGTCAGACACAACAGACTGAGCCACCTAGGCGACCCTAGGTAAATACTTTTTAAAAGCATTACTCATTTCTCATCTCCCTTTTACAGGCGGGGTGTGTTTTCTTTGAACCCTTCTTTGTTTAAAGATGTATTAACTTTCTTACTCACGGATCTCTCTTCCTCCCCCTTCTTTCTCACCTTCCTTTTCATCCCCAGATACTCTTTCCTGTTCAGTGGAAGGCACAGATCCTCAACGCTTATTGGTTTATAGCAGCTGCAATAGAGAAACCCTGTGTGGAGTTCAAGTTTGCTTTATTTGGGGGAGAGAGTTAGGGACCTTCTGCCCAAATCATAATTGCTGGTTAGGGAACTCATACCTACCCATTAGCTCTATCCCAATCTGCTTGGGTCCCTCCTGGGCCTTGTCATCAGCGGTGGGCTTACCGTGGTTTTATAGGTTCTCGCAAATTCAGCTATCAGAAAGTTGTTTCCTCCTTAATGCTTGCCCAGGAGTATGGCCTGCAGCCATAACCATGATTTGCTGCTCAACTGACCGCAGTTCGCCCTAACTGCTGGCAAAAGGACTCAGCAGGATGCAGGTAGGGTACCCCGTGTGGGCTCTACACTATCAGACAGCACTGGGTTCAAGTGCTGGTCTATAACTCTATGACTTTGAACAACTTACTTACTCTTTTAGCCCTTTGGTTTTCCTGTCTGTAAAATGGGAATAATAATGTCTACTTTGTTAAATTGGCATGGAATTAAGTGAGATAACATACGTAAAATGCCAGGAAGGAACACATGCTTTATAGACAGTGCAAAGTAATTCTTTTGATTAATTTCCTTCCTCTCCCACTAGTAACAGGAGCTGAAAGATGCAGAGGAAGAAGGGAACATTACCCTGCTCACTCTTTTGTCCTCCTTTTGTACAATTCTCTTGATACAGGAGCTCTGAAGTTCTTAAGCAGGATGCACGAGGGACAAAGACAATGAAAACATTTTCTTAAGCAACAATTTTTAGAGTAGCAATAACACCTGTCGTGGAACATTACTTTTCATCCATATTAAAAAACTATAAATGACCTGTGTATATTCTTATACTGCAATTTAATGATACCCTAAAAATGTTCCAGATGAAAGTACTAATTTCAAGCTTTGGAAATGTGTTCCTAGGGCCACAGGCACTAAGGGAGAAATGAGGTAGGGGAGGAGGCAGGGAAGAGAGTACTCTGAATCCCCAGATTAGGTCAGTTTTAATCCTTAAATTGATAACTCTTGCTTGTTTGGTCACAACATTTGCTCTATTTTACCAGCAATTTATTTGAGTCCATGGCCTTACTTGTGGAGTGGCAGGATTTACACAGCAGTTTAGATATGAGCCTCGACCTCAAGACATCTAGAATCTAGTGAAAGATGCAAGGGAAACATAAGTGAAGTCAGTCAGCCCCTCAACTCACATATATCGAAAACTGTATATGGGGCTGGCATGGTGTGTTGGGACCTCCAGTTCGGCTATTCCTTAGGAAAGTAAAATGTGCAGAGGAAATTTCTCTGGCCACAGAGTCTGTTCCGTCATATACATTTGCTCAATCCAGCTGTATTTCCTAAATGCTGAACACATTGTTCTAGCTGTTTATATTCTTGGCATCCAGCAGCGCTGTGCATTCCCAAGCGCCAAGAACATGCAGCACAGCAGTAGCTTTCCCTAAAAGGCCTGTAAAACCATGACTAGTTCATTCTCCCAAGGATCCAAGGTACTTGTTAAAGCACAAGATCTGTTTCAACTGACAAGGCTCTGAGTTAAATGTGTCGCAACACATTCTCGGGGAGACAGAGTTCCTTTGACTAACAGCCTCCATATTTGTCAAAACTACTGTAGGCCAAAGGTTAGCAGCAGTGTCTGGCAGCACAAAACCAAATGTCAGAAGTTAAAACGAGAGCTAGGCCAGGGAGCCTCGTTCCTGCTACAGCTTCCTCTCTTTGTTACTCGAAGTCTGAGTCCCTGCTGCCACAAGTAGGGGTTTACAGACTACACTGGATGTGTGGCCACAAAGCCAGAACCTCGGTGATCCTTTCATTGCAGAAGAGCGATGCCCAAGCCCTCCTTGTCATAGCTCTGAGGGAATGTTATGGAATTCTCAAAACATTTGTTTCTATTTATTCTATTTTTAAAATACAAAACTAAGATTTTTAAGCAGTTCAGTTTCAGACATTTAAAATCTCCTAGAGAGCAGGAACGTTGGAAAGGGCACGCTAAGACTGAATGCCATGAGAATGCAGTGGAGGGATATTAACCCAGTGTGAGAAAGGAAGGAAAGCAATGTTGAAATGTAGGGGCATGACCATTCCCCCAGGGCCCCAAATAACTCCCAGGTCTGAGGAACTAGACACACACTATCCAGGCTGCTTCATTGAACACCTTCACTTTGAGTCATCACCGAGATGGGAGGATTAGTAGGCAGGTTTCCTAGAGAACGTGAAGCCTAAATTAAGGTATAGGAAGTCAACTGAACAAATGGAAACACTTTTGGAAAGGCTAGAATGAAGCTCTCCCCTAAGGCTGAATACTTCTGAGGTCTCAGATCTATGTGTGTTTAATATACTAGTTATCAAAGCATATGATATTTTGAAATGTACTCGTGTCCCACCTGACTCTGACCTAAAGAGGAAATGAAATGCTTTATAAGGATGGAAGATCAGGAAAAAAAGAGAACCTGTCCCAGCAAAAGTCTTTAAAACATTGATACCTTTGGATACAGAATTTTAACTTAAGGAAATTTATCTTAAGTGAATATTAAGAGAATATTTAGTTAAAAGGATATCCATCACTGTTTTCTCTCTTTTTTTGTAAAAATAAAAAACTGAAATAAATCTAAATATTTGTCCAACAATAATACATTATATAGTACATTCATATAATATAGTGATTTATGGCCATTAGGTGACATTACAGAAGAATAAAACGGAAAGATGTTAATAACATATTGATGAGTGAAAAAAAAAGTTAAAAGAACATAAGCTGCAGAAGATACCATTGGATATTCTTTATATCCAAAATGTCACATATTGGATAAAGGAGTTATATCCAAAATATACAAAAACCTTGCAAAACTCAACAATAAGAAAACAAGCCAATTAAAGTGATGGGTGGGGATGTGGAGAAATTAGAACCCTTGCACATTGAGAAAGAATAATTTTACTATGGAGCAAACTGACAGACACAACCTCAGCCACAAGATCAAGATCAACATGAGGTGATGAGTCTTGACAATATATCCCCTTGATGTGATGTGGTGAGACTGACACTTTACTTCTGTGGTTCTCTTCTCCCCAGATCCATAATTTTAGGAGAAAACCATCAGACAAATCTTAAGTGAAGGACATTATACAAAACACCTGACCTGTACTCCTCAAAATTGTCAAGGTCACCAAGAAGAGACCAGAAGTCTCTTTTGTAGACCAGAAGTTTACAAAATAGTTATAGTCTGAGGACCCTAAGAAAAATGGCAACTAAATGTAATGTGGTATCCCACAACAGTAAAAGAAAATTAGGTAAAACTAAAGAAGTCTGAATAAATCATAGACTTCAGTAAGTAGTAGCATATTAATATTGATATTAGTAATTAGCTATGGGGTATTAGCTATGTGGTATTAGTTCCATATTAGTGTAATAAGAAAATGGATATGTGTTATATCTGTACTATCTTCAAAACTTCTTCAACTTTTCTGTAAACCTAAAACCATTATACAATAAAAAGTTTACTAATTAAAGAGTATATGCTATAATCTTCCTAATCTGTGTATAGGTAGATACATAGCTAGATATACAGTATACATAGAAAAAGGATGAAAGGCTAGATATCAAAACATTAACATTGGTTATTGCTAGTGGTGAGATTAGAGTATTTTTTTCTTATTTTGCTCACCTATATATTTAATTTCATAATGCAAAAAGAAAAAAGAAAATTGTAACCCTTCATTTGGGCCATACTATTTTTCTGAGTTAAGTACAAAAAGAATTATATCTAATATTTATAATTTCATAAAATACTTAAAAGGCACTCAGTAAAGAATAATTCTGTCTGGGGTAAAGTAAAAATTACCTTTGATTCAGAACTTTCTTTGATAGTACCTAAGGATAAAGGTAAAATGAATAATTATTTCTGAACTAAGAATTTTATAAACAGAGTTAAGAAAGAGTTTCAAATTAATCTTCAAGAGGAATCCCAATTCCCCATTTTAATCCATTCATATCCCTCATTCTAATTTCTTATGTAACTTAAGATCTTTAAAATCTCTAGAGAGGCTGCCTGAGGCTCCAAGAAGCTGCTGGATGTCCCATGATTTCCGTTCCAAGCACACCTGCTAGAGGACTCCTCACATCGTGAAATAGAAGATAACAGTCTCTAGCAATATCAGCACTAGTGATGTCATTACCACCTTCCTCAGGGAGAAGCAATGAGCTACTTTAAACAGAAATGTATTCTTTCATTCTCATGATGGTTTGGCCTATTTTGTTTTAAATTATTAGATCCCTATCTACCTGAGCTTGTTTGGGGTAAGCTACCTGCAGTCATCCCCATTGCTCATTTCACTTAGTCATTTACTCATTCTCTAAATAATTATGGAGGGCTTACCATTGGTCAGTTACTGTGTTAATAATTGGGAACTATGAGAGCATCAATAGTAATAAGTAGGCCCATTTTAAGGAGATTCTAGGAAAGAGGAGAAGTCACAGTGAAATAGATAAATTACTATACTTACAAGATAGAATAAATATTATTGGAAAAATTCAGGTAAGGTAAAATGAGCATTCACAGCAGGCGAGACTATATCCAAGTAGAAGGGCACAGGGAAGATTGGATTGAGTCCTGGTTAACGTTCAGGGGAGCTGGGATGGAAAGGCCATTTATTCTCCTTTCTTCATGTTTCCATGTGGGGGAACTTCAGCTACAAGAACACTCCTGTTCTCAGGTCCTTGCTCATTACTCCCTCCACGGGAGTTAGTGAGTTTGAGAGCAGAAACTGAGCATGCTTGGCTTAGACCCTCCTTATTTCCCTTAGGCTAGAGCCCATCTGCATGACTCTTCCATTCTTGTCTACTTTCGGCCATGCAGTTCTCACCACTCCTTAAAACATCTTTCTTCAAGTATCTTTATCAATACCAAAGGGATCATTTAATCTCTGCCTGACGCCCGAGTCCATCAGAGAAGAGGAGGAGTGGTGTTATTATTAGCTCACAAGAATTCTGACTGTAGCTTTGGACATGTTGAGATAGAAGATGTACAGATACAAAGTTTGGAAGAACACTAAGTATGTCAAATTGGCAGCAACTGATAATGAATAAAGGGGGGGAGGTAGAAGATGAAGTAAAAAAAAGGATCGTTAATGCTATGAACTGAATATTTTTGTTCCCCCATATTCATATATTGAAACCCTAATTCCCAAAGTGGTGTTATTTGGACACAGGATCATTGGGAAGTAATTAGGTCATGAGAGTGAAGCCCTCTTGATGAGATTTGTGCCCTTAGAAAAGGAGACAGAAAAGAGCATACCTCCACCATCTCTGTCACCTGAGGATACAGAGAGAATGTAGCTGTCTACAAGCCCAGAAACAGAGTCTCATAAGAACCCAACCATGTTGGCAATCTGATTTCAAACTTCTAGCCTCCAGCGGCCTGAGCTGACTAAGACAGTGGAGATTATTCCTAGACAATCTTAAAAGCCAGACGTGGAGTTTTGAATACATTCATAGTTAACAGAGAGGTTCTGGTTTTGTCCAATTGGCAGAGTATCTTACATTTGACTAACACCCCCAAAGATGATGATTATGAATTCTGATCAAAAAATGGAAAACAACTGTTTAAAGACACTGGACAGTAGTCAAGAGCAGACAGAAACTGGAGGAGATTTGATTCTTGACAAAAAAGGACCCACACTAACTGATTTCTATCCATGACTTTCTCACTGGAGACAGTCCCCAGCTCCACCGAGCTAGAAGAACAACCGAACCCTTATTAGAAAAATCAGAAGATAAGAGAGTTTGGGACTGTTAGAGTGGCTAGAAATTGAGGAGTGAAATCCCAGACAGAAAGAAGTTTAAAAAGGGAACCTCAAAAATTGCATATAATCCTTGACTAATCCTTGACTTAATCCTGACTGCTGAACTGTTCATGTGAGAGGTGAGATTCCAAGGAACTCAGCAGGAAGAACAAAGAAAAACCACCTAAAATGCTAAAAGAACTAAAAAAAGTTTGTAGCAGTTGCCCAATGCAAGAAAGCCAGAGTTTAAAGTTAAAGAGGACTATTTAAAAAAATTAATTATTTTATTTTTTCAGTGCTCCAAGATTCATTGTTTATACAACACACCCAGTGCTCCATGCAATACGTGCCCTCCTTAATACCCACAACCAGGCTCACCCATACCCCCTCACCCCCCTCCCTTCCAAAACCCTCAGTTTGTTTCTCAGAGTCCACAGTCTCTCATGGTTCATCTCCCCGTCCAATTTCCCCCAACTCGCTTTTCCTTTAGAGAGGCCTTTTAAAAACCTGTCAGTTAATCTCCCGAAGAGCCATGCTTTAGTAGTAAAGATTATGTTGCAGGACTGAGAGGTAAACAAACATTTGTTCAAGACGATATGCTAGTAATTTAATTCCTGATTGGAACAAAATTCAATAAGAACAAAACTCTACATTTTCCAGAGGAAAATGACAGAATTAACATTCTCTACAATGTTTCAACCACAATGTTTAATATATAATAAAAAATTATTAGGCACAAATTTTAGAAAAGTGTGATCTACAGTCAAAAGGACAATTAGTTAAAAGAAACAGACCCAGAGATTATGCAGATTTTGAAATTAGATGAGAAGGATTTAAAAATGACTATAAAAATATGCTAAGGGATCTACATGAAAAATTAAGTGTAAATGGCAAAGAGATAGGAGATATGAAAGCCATGGTAAAGGACAAAATGGAAGGCCTGGAACTGACAAATACAATGCATTATATAAAAAACTTCATTAGACATGATTGGCAGCTGAGAGGACACAACAGAAGAAGAGGCCACTGAAGTTGAAGACAGGTCAACAGAATCATTCAATCTGAAACACAGAGAGGAAAAAAATTGCAAAATATTGAAGGAAATTTCAACAAGGTGTGGGAACAATACCAAGTGGTCTAAAATCACCCATCTGGTATCCAAGAAAGCTGTGGAGAGGTAGAAATAGGGAAGAACAATTTGAATAAACATATAACAAAGTTTTTCCAAATTTGACTCAAAAACAGCAACCCATAGATCCAGGAAGCTCTGTTAACTGAAGTAGAAAATACAATTAAGCTCAGCAAAGTTAAGGGAAAAAAAATATCTTAACTGAAAGTAGGAAAAATAAAGGATGCATGACATACATGGGAACAATGATAAAAATATTAACTGGCTTTCCATCAGAAAATAATGGAGATCAGAAAACAGTGTAAAGTTATCTTTTAAGTCTATTATCAGTGAAATATCATTCCAAAATTAAGTTTAAATAAAGGTATTTTTAGAGGAACAAAAACTGAGACTATTTGTCACAAGCAAACCAACACTACAGGAAATGTTAAAAGAAAATATTTAAATTAAAGAAGAATGACACTAGGTAGAAATTTGGACCTACAGAAAGGAATGAAGACACTAAAGATAATTTAACATATAGGTAGATATACAAGATTTTTCTTTTAAAATTAAATTTCTGAAATTTCAATTAAATACTTAAAGAAAAATGATTTATTTATAGATTGATAGTACTTGTAGAAGTCAAATATATGTCAAAAACAGCACAAAAAGATAAGGAGGGAGTGTAAATGAACTCATAGTCAATGGAGACCATGATAAAATTTTGAACAGGGGACTAGGCAGAGGACTGACATAATTTAAACTGTGCCTGTAGAAGAATCATCCAGCATCAGGACATGGGACCAATCTGAAGGAGCAGCATATAATACATGTATTGAGGAAGAACTAGTAGGACTTAGAAACTGATCAAAAGGTACAGGGATGATAAGAGTGATATTAAAAAGCACCTCCATTCTTGGAATGGAAAGAAGAATTGATGGTATCATAAAGAAACAGAGAACCTTGTAGGAAGAACTGCCGTGGGAAGAAAATGATGCACTTACTTATGACCTTACCAAGTCCATGGTGTCCGTGAGCCCACGCAGATGGAGATGGATGATAAGCAATTCAAAATTCAGGTCTGTCCTTTTATAAAAGTTCCAAAGTGCCAGTCCTGAAAAATTTATGGTCTTTATGTGACTTGTTTTCATCTTATGCTACTGATTTATTGTAAACTTTTTTTTAAATTTTTTTTTTTAAAGATTTTACTTTATTTATTTGACAGAGAGAGAGATCACAAGTAGGCAGAGAGGCAGGCAGAGAGAGAGGAGGAAGCAGGTTCCCTGCGGAGCAGAGAGCCCGATGCAGGGCTCGATCCCAGGACCCTGAGATCATGACCCGAGCCGAAGGCAGCAGCTTAATCCACTGAGCCACCCAGGCGCCCCTATTATAAACTTTTTAATATATCCCAAGCTATAAGCCAGAGAAACAAATGTAAAACCATGGCAGTGGGAGATTGGCAGGATGATCTGTCAAGAAGTTTTCTGGTCCAGGCTCCCATCTCTGAGCAAAGGCCCAAGGCCAACAACTAGCAAACTCTGAGCTTCAGTCCTGCTTTGCTCTGCAGCGTGGCATGCTGGTGTCTGACTGCTCTCTAGCTGCTGCCCGTATTTCATTTGCCTTTCCTTCTTTGCATGCCTAGATTTTTTTTTTTTTTAATTATCTGGACCCACTACTGAGTAAACCCAGAAAAATGATAAGATTAATAGCAAAAACCAAGAGGCCAATCCTACTCTAAACCAAATTGTGAAGTGTGAACATATTTTTGTCTCTCCTAAGCTCCATTCCACAAGTCTTTCCCATATGTTGGAACCTATAACCAAACCATCTTACTGCCCTCTAATGGCCCAGTGTCCTGCGTGAATGCCCTCCACATCCTCCACTCTCCATTCTTTCTCCCCCTCCAGAATCCTCTCACTTCTGAAAACTCCAGGTTCTGTAGTGTTACCGACTTCTGTAAGGAGTTAGAGGAAAAGCAGGCTGATTGACCTAACTCAAATAATAGTGCAATTACTGGAATTTAAGCCTCATCCGGAGCACTTGAGTTTTTTTTTTAAAGCTCTCATGCACTCAAATGAATCCCTAGGCTCTGTGACAAAGGGGCAAGAAAAAGTCCACATTTTATTTTATGCTATAATATTATAATACTAAAAAAAACTAGTGCTAACCTATGCTGTTCATTAGAGTATATTCTGTTTCATGAAATATTGTTTAACATTCCAGGGTAAAACTCAAATATGAAACAATGAAATAGTAGTATCCTTACTCTACATATGGAAAAACTACCAGACAGTTCTACTTACCTTCACTATTCTCTTGGGTCCCTGCTTTTCTCTCATGGGAGAAGCATTATTGATAAGCATGTGGAGGTTCACATTTTCTCCATCTGTTTCACATACTTACATCATTTTAATAAATTGGCTGTCTTATTCCCTTTTCCTCTGTATTTAGGACTGTTTTTACCCTATTTTCAGTCTTTTGACCACAAATAAATAATGCAAGTTAAAAGGGCTTATACTTTCTCCTCTATTCCGGTCAACTTTAAGATTTAAATCTATGTAATTCTGCAAGAGTTAAAAGTTTGGAGAACAGTGTCTGGGTCATTTCCTTACCCTGAGAGTAACTCTTCATTATGTTGATTGTTTCTGACCATTGGAATGTCTCTGCCCTCCTCCATGTTCACCAAATCCCTTCCATTCCACAAAACCCATCTCCATCCTCATTCACCCTTCCAGGAAGCCAATACCAATATCTTCTTCCTCATCTTTCATAGAATTTACTGCCAATATCACTCTATACTCTGTACTCTACATTCCAGCAATCTCAACTGCTCCACATGTGTGAATACTGCTTCCCCAATGAGATCGTAAGTGTTCAGAGATCGGAACATTGCCTTATAAACCTTAATACATCATGTGATTCGAGGGACATAGTAAAAACTCAGGAATCTGAAGGGTTGAATTCTTTACATTAACAATGAGGCACAATGGAGAGCACTGAATGCTCCTACGGTGAGTTGGAAGTATGTCTCTTTGCTTATAATTTTCTGCTTAGCTTTCTAAAATGCAAACCCCAAAATATACTGAGAATAAAGCGTGACAGAATCAATGAACACAACATTTATATTATAAAACCCCAAATCTAATCAATGAAGGAGTTCTTCATTCTCTCATTTAATGAACGTTTCTTGAACATATCCTGTGTTCAGGTACATTTTGCTGGGTGGAAAAGGTGGAAGAGGACACTGTTCTTGGGCTCCAAGAATGCAAATCAGACACTAACAAATATACAATAAAGAAATGACCAGATTCAGTTGTTTTCAGAAATGAAGAGAATGGATTAAAGAAAAAGTTAGAGAAAACTAATGAGGCTAACCCACTTCATCCTAATCACTATTATCATCAGTTCTTCCTTAAATTGGTGGCCAAAGTATGCAAGAGCTTCAAGTTCCCCACAGTGAGTTTATGTATACATAACAGAACTCAGAAAACATGTATTTTTGTGTGTTTAAATAAGAAAAATCAGAATTTAGATTATTATATATGGATAACTGGATGGCAATGGTGAACAGGGGAATAGTGCCTATTCATGGTATCAATGGAACATCAGTGTGACACACTGAGAGAAAAAGTAACTGCATAAACCAAGACAATTCTCATGACTGAAAAACACATTATAGTGTCTTTATCTTTGAGCTGATTTACTTTATCTTTCTCTAAAACAGAATCATAACAGGCCAATGGAAACAAAATGAAATAGAACATGTTATTCTGCCTTTTGTTCCTTTGGGAATAAGCTCAAATATTCACATACTGATGAAAGCTGTCTGGTCCTGCTGCTGGTGAATGTTCATACGAATGTGTTGATGGAATCTGCAGTCTCTGATCATGAACTGAAATCAGATAGAAAGTAGGTGACAGCAATCACAAAATTCTAGGTGGGGAACAAAATACTAGCAGTATAATGACTGTCTATCCCACTTACTTTCATATGCTCATTTTAGGAAAACAAAAAACAAAAAACAAACCAAACTTAGAGAGGAGTGCATATCCATCGAGTTTTTGAACCTACAGTACAAGAATATACACAGTTCTATACCGTTTCCTGTACCTGTACCTGTACCGTTTCCTGTACCGTTTCCTATACCCGTTTCCTGTACCTGGAATGACCTCCCCATATTCCAAAAGAACATCCACTGACTCCAATCAAATGTCACCTGCTCAGAAAGAACTTCCCAGACCACCCTACCTACAATCTCAGCACCGCTCTCCTATCACTCCTTGACTCCTTACTATGCTTTCAGTTCTGATACTATATGTTATAGTGCCATAACAACCAGTCCCCACATGTCAATGGCTTTTTAAAAAAGTGTATCACTTATAAAAATCTACTGCAATCTGGCAACTCTCCCAGCCAGTCCTTCCCCAGGAGTTCTCATCAATATGAGCCCACACACTTACCACAGCAAGGTGAAGTGAGGTAGAGAATCAAGGCCAGCAAATAATTGCTTCCATCCAGAAGTGACACAAATCACTTCCACTCATGTTCCATTGGCCACAGCCAGCTAAAATACAGGTGGGCAGAGAATTGTCATCTTCCTATGTGTCTAATTAGATACAGTACAGTCTCAGGCATCAGGCTTTATTTTTCTTTATAATATTGTTCACTAACATTTTATAATACATTTTATTTTTTACTATCTGCCTCTTCTCGTTAGAATATAAGCACTGTGAGGGCAAGGACTAGGTTTGTTCCCTACTGTACCTTCAGACCTTAGAACAGAGCTTCTCAAATATTTGCTGGATGAACAGATAAAAATGCAGGAAATGATATGCTTTGCACCATAAATTATAAGCTCAAATGCCTAATGAACCCAGATATTAATATAAGGAGGGAAGAAAGCAAAGTTGGAACCTTGCCTAAGTAGAGAACTTATGCCATTACAGAAAACTTGCCAGTTGTTTCCTTGATGAAGTATGAGCTTGGAGTAGCCAGATTCTCTAATTTTTCATGAGAAACTAAAAATCTGAATTTTTAGATGAAGATTCTGATTTTTTCATCATATGCTTTAAGTTTTCAAAACTTTTCATACCCAATAAACATAAGGTCCATCTATGCCTCTGCTTTCGGTGAAGAAACTGAAAGAGTGTGTCTTGAGATTTATAAAGATTGAGTTAAATGGAGAAAGAGAAGAGAGAGAAAAAAATGGCATCCCCACATCCATTTCTCTATCATCTAAATTGCAACATGGAGGGATCTCTAGTCTGTCTTCATCTCCCACTCTTGCCCCTCATTACCCAGGAATTTAGAAAACTACTTTCTTATATTTACAACACCCACATATTTATTATCAAGTGCTGTGAGCAGTAAGAAGGGATCCATCCTGCATTCACAAATGCCATGGTGTAAATACATAACAATATCTGAATAAATACGAAGCTGTGGGGAAAGTTCTCTAAAGTTAAAATATTTAGAATAAAGAACTGCTGTGATTAAATTGCACTGGAAGAATAAAAGACCTAATATCTACTTCATATAATAGATGAGGTTTAAACCAGGAACTCTTCTCGGTAACCAATAATTTGACCTGATTACATAATGAATGTTTCTTTTTCTTCGCCCTAAAGTTGAACTTTGTATATTGAGGGGCTGCCAAACACATTTTCACTGTAAAGAAATGTTGTTTTCAATTGTATCACCCAAGAGGCTTAAATTCAGAAGAAAATGTTCAAAAATCAAATTTCTGTATTTCTTTGGATCTAGCGTTGGGTGGCTTAGCAAGCAGTGTCAATTCTACTTTTCTTCTCCAGAGGGAATTACTCCTGAGCAAAGTCAATCAAACTCTAGGTATAATTGTTCATTTCAGTGTCCCTAAGCCTACACTTGGGAGTTTTCCAGATATGGAATCAATGAAAAATACCCTGGACTCTCCAGTCAGGGACACAGTATTGGATTCCTGAAAGTCCACTTTTCTAAGAAAACAACTGAATTAAAATAGGCCTGCCCCTCCTCCCTTACAGATAATTCTGCCGTCATGCATCTGACATCTAAATGTCCCACATGCTATTTTCTCTGCATGGAGCTGCCATTTCAGATCTCTGTTGGTATGTCTGCCAGATATTGGCTTTAATTCTAGGAGGACTAGGTAAATAAGAAACATTCAATACTGGGCCACCAGGGTGGCTCATTTGGTTGGGCATCTGACTCTTGGTTTTGGCTCAGGTCATGATCTCAGGGTTGTGAGAACAAGCCCCACATCAGGCTCCATGCTGGGTGTAGAGCATGATTGGGATTCTTGCTCTCCCTCTGTCCCTCCCCTGTTCTCTCTCTCTTTCTCTCTCTCTCTCAGAGGAAGAAGAAGGAGGAGGAGTAGGAAGAGGAGGAGGAGGAAGAGGAGGAGGAGAAAAAGGAAGGAAGGAAGGAAGGAAGAAAGAAAGGAAGGAAAAAAGGAAGGAAGGAAGGAAGAAAGAAAGGAAGGAAGAAAGGAAGGAAGAAAGGAAGGAAGGAAAACTTAATTCTTATTTCCCTGCCCAGGCCCATCCTCCAGTTGAAATCTTCACAAGATGTAGACTGGTGAGCTTCTGACAGAAATTCGCCTTCTCACTAGGCTATCTTACACATCACTGAATACCCTTGAAATAAATAAGGTCTCTAGTTCATGGTTTTTAAAACAAAATAACCAAGAATGAAGTGGAAAATCTTGTTCTTACATAGGTAAATGAAAATATGAAAATCTCTGGAGATAGTATATGAGGAAAATAAAATAACTTTCACAGATATTTGGAAAATATTCATTTATGCTTATGAATATTGACTTGATTCTGAAAATATTTATACCATGAACTCTCCAAAAGAGTTCCCTTTGAAGTGGTCACTTATTTTGCACATAAAAACACAATTTCAGTCAACATGGCATCTTAAGATTATGCTTTGGTATTTCCTTTTGCACACACACAAATACAGCCTAACAAACAGGCAAGACTTCTGGCTAGGTGGCCAAATCTTGAATATCCTCTAAACTTGTTCTGGATTAAACAGTCCTAGAAGACCACTCGAAAGCAGGTACAAAACTCCTGAGCAGGAAGAGGGTAGTGTGGCTGGCGTGAGGAGAGAAAGAACTTGTAATATGACAAAAGCTTATAAACCAGAATGCTCAAGCACACAAAGAACTAAAATATGGAGACGGGCAAGCCAGCAAAATCAACTATTGGGAGATTAATTCAAGCCAGGTAGGATTAAAATAGTGGGGAAAGGAGAGAAAGATCTGAAAATGAGTGTACTTAGATTCTTCAAAATGGTAAATTATGAGCAAAAATTATAAAACAATAAGAAATCATGAAAGAAACAGAAATATAACAATAATAGGTGGATGAGAAAAAGAGTCAATTAAAAATCTTGAAAACAAAAATCATAGTTATTAGGACTTAAAACGATCCAATAGACAAAGCAATAGGTCTTAACATGGATAAAGAGTCTGTGATTTGGAAGATTGTCCTGAGGAATTCACCAGGAATAAAGCATGAAGGAATAAGGTGGAAATTATGAGCAATGACATGGAGTATAACTTCTCAGAGAAGTTCTGTAGGAAGAGAATATAGGAAATAGCGGAAAGCCCTATGAGAAGATATGAGATGGGAATATAGCTAAACTCAGTTATGCATCCTCAGATTCAAAATAAATGTTATATACAAAACAGGATTGAGGAATGCTGAATCTATACCTAGACACAAAGCTAAACTTAAAGGTATTCAGAATAAAAAATACATATATTAAAAGCTACCACAAGGGAAATTAAAAAAAAAAAGATTTTCTACAAAGAAAAACGAATTTTGACTGACTGTCAAACAGCAGGCTTCTGAAGAACAACAATGAAGCCCCAAAGTATAGCTGCTAAAAATAGAAGAGTGGGAACTAATACAAACCCTGAAATAGACTCCATAGCCTCCAAACAGCATACTTAAAAAATAATAATGATGATAAAGAAAATAATTTATTGACAATCCAGCAGGAGGGAGGAAAGCCAACAAAACAACAAAACAATATATTAGAATCAATTGCATTTCCATATGTTAGCAACAAACAATCATAAATTGAAGCTTAAAAATAATCCTATTTATATTAGCATCAAAAATATAAACTACTTAGGGAGAGGTCTAACAGATGTGCAAGATTTACACCATGAAAACTAAAACACATTGCTGAGAGAAATTAGAGATCTAAATGAATAGAGATGTGACCATGGATTAAGAGAGTCAATATTTTTAAGATAGTAAGATTTTCCAAATTGATGCATGCATTCAACACAATTCCATTCAAAATCCCAGCAGGGCAGCTCTTCACCAAATTTGAACAGATACTTCACCGAATATAATACATGGATAGCAAATAACATGTCAAGATGCTTGGTCTCACGAGCATTAGGAAAATGTATTTCAAAACCACAATGAGGTACTACTCCATGCCTATTAGAAGAGCTAAAGTTAGAAAGGCTGGCCATAGCAAATGTTAGCAAGGGTGTGGAGTGACTGGAACTCTCATATACTTCTGGTGGGGCTATAAATGATAAAAACATTTTGGCAAACATTTTGGCAGTTTCTTAAAAATTTTAAAATACATCTGCCATATGATCAGACATTTTAATTCTAGGTATTTATCTGAAAGAGGAAAAAAAAATGTCCACAAAAAGACCACTACATACCTATTAGAATGCTTCAAATCCAAGTCACTGACAACACCAAATGTGGAGAAACAGGAGCTCTCCTTCGTTGCTGGTGGGAATGCAAAATGGTACAGCAACTTTGGAAGAAAGCCTCTGGTAATTCCTTAAAAAAAATTAAACACACTCTTACATATGACCCAACAATCACAATCCTTGGTATTTACCCTAAAAGAGTTGAAAATCTAGGTCCACACAAAGTCTGCACATGATGTTTATAAAAGCTTTATTCATAACTCCCAAAACTTCGAAGCAACCAAGATTTCTCTCAGTAGGCAAATGGATAAGTAAACTGTGGTACAACCAGACAATGGAGTATTATGCATCACAAAAAAGAAATGAGGTATCAAGCCATAAGAAGACATGGAGAAGGGGGTGCCTGAGTGGCTCAGTTGGTTGAATGTCCAACTCTCGATCTCAGCTCAGGTCTTGATCTCAGCGTCATAATTTGGGCTCCACACTGGGCTCTAAGCTGGGTGTGGAGCCTACTTAAAAAAAAAAAAAGGCAAAAGGACATGGAGAAAATTTAAGTGCATATTACTTACTAAGTGAAAGAAACCATCTGAAAATGCTACATACTGTATGATTCCAACTATATGACATTCTGGAAAAGACAAAACAGGGAGATAGTACAAAGATCAATGATTGCTTAAGGCTTGGGAAGAGATGATTGTTAGGGCAGTAAATCTATTCTGTATGATGATATAATGGTGGATACATGTCATCATATATTTATCAAAACCCATAGAATGTAAAACACCAAGAGTAAACCCTCGAATAAACCTAATGAATAGCATACATAATCGAAGCTATGGGCTTCGAGTGGCAATATTATTACATTGTAAATTCACCAACTATAACAAATGTTACTATGGGAACTCTGTGATTTTTGTTCAATTTTGCTATTACCTAAAACCACCCTACAAAAACTACAGCCTATTAAAAAAAGAGCTGTACACAATTTTTCTTATCAGATTTATTTTTAATAGTCAAAAACTAGGAACAACCCACATGTACATCAACCAGTAAATGAACAAATTGTGATATATCTGTGTAATGAAATACTACTCCATATAAAAAGAATTACTGATACATAAAGAATAGGAAAAGCCTCAGAATAACTATGCTGATTGAAATATGCTAGACAAAAAAAATATATTGTATGATTCCATTTATATTCTAATATGACAGAGAGCAGATTAGTGGCTGCCCGGAATGATGGGATGGGACAGGAGGGAGGATTGCCAAGGAGCATTAAGTAACTTTAGGGATCAGTTTGTTATCTTGATTGTGGTGATGGTTTCACAGATACATAGAGATAAATGATCGATAGGTTAATCAATAGGTTATAGATGATAGATGTTAGAACTTAGCAAATTGTGCACTTCATGTGCAGTTTATTATGTCAGTTATACCACAGTAAAGCTGTTTTTAAAGGGTTTTTTTCCACAAAAAAGGAAATAAATACTAAAGAAAATCAAGAATATCTGAAGGTGATTTTTTTTGGAAAACAAATTAACTAAACACATTTTTGGCAAGATCAAACAAGAAAAATCAAAGAAAGAACAAATAAACTCTAACATTCAAATTGGAGATTTGGGGGGAAAAATCACAATTTTATGCTAATAATATATATGAAAACTTAGATGAGAAGAACCAGTTTTTAGAAAACCATCAACTATCAAATTGAGTTAAGGGGAAGGAGAAAATAAGAATAAAGCAGTAAGTTAACTGTACTGTAGTATTCATTTTATAATATATACATGTATCAAATCATCAAAATTGAACACCTTAAACTTACATATGTTATATGTCAATGTCTCAGTAAAGCTGAAAAACTTAAAAAAAAAATAAAAAGCTAACAACAACTACAAAAAGAATAAAGCAGTAACTATTGGTTATGGGTTGAATTGTATACCTTCCCCTGCAAGCTGATTAAACTCTTTGGCATCGGAGCTCTCTTGCCAGAATGGAGCACCCACCACAAGTTAACGTTAAGACGTTGTGTATTGTACCTCAGGGACATGAAGACTTCTGTGGGGATACAAAGACCCAGTGATCTACGTAGACCTCACTTCACACTTTCAAATTATAGACTCACTGGGGTGGGACCTCCCTTGTAAGGGTCAAAAATTGGATAAAAATCCTATGTGAATTTCCTAGTATAATTTAGCTTCTGTTACAGAGCCAAAGTACAGAGGTCAGAAATCTTACATCGGTATTTATGGACATTTTTTTACATGTAATTGGTAGACATGAAGGGTATGTGTTATTACCAAAGATACTAATTTATAACTTTTATGGTTATATAAATATAACCATAATTACCTTTAATATAAAAAAGTAATTAGGAAGTATTAAATAGCACTTAAGCATGAGACAAGGAAAGTGTCTCTGCATTTCAAGGTGATATCCATGACCTGAGCGTGCTCCATGTTGGTTTTCCTTAAATACTCTTATAGGCCTTCTCTGCTACACAAAGCACTCATCCAAGCTGGGCTAAACAGTGGGTGAGAAATGCCAAATTCATGCCTCACATGATCTATCTGTTGTGTTATCTGGTAAGTTACTTAGAAAGAGCAAGCATTTCATTATTTTAACAAGGGAATGGAACTGACCTGTCCTGAGTGACTTCAGTGTAGGCTCCATTTGACAATCCACGGAGATGATGTAACCAAAAGCAGCTCATTAATCTCATCCTAAGTCTCAAATTCCAAGTCACAGTAAATCAGATTTAAATGAGTTTCCACTGAACAAATCTAGAGGATGATTTTTTATGATGTATAGAACATTTTATTACTTCAGTGTTTGTTGAAATGAGTTACAGAAAACTCATCCTAAAAAAAAAAAAAAAAAGGATTGTTTGAGCTCTGAATTATTCTTAGATGGACCACAGCTGAGTTTCAAAGTTAGTTTAAAAAAAAAAAAGTCTGAATCTCCCCTAATGCATAGGTACAGCCTGCTAGTAAAGAAAGGTGTTTGTATATTCAGCAAATTGCAAGTCAGTGCCTTAAAACTTTAGACCAGTGTTGTTCACAGAACTTTCTGTGATGATGGAAAGTTCCAACATCTGTGCTGTCCAATACAGTAGCTCTTGACACTCGAAACGTAGCTAGTATGACTGAGGAACTGAGTTTTTAAAATACTATTTCATTTTATAACTTACTCTAATTTTAATAGCTGTATTGCCTGGTAGCTGCCATATTGGACAGAGCAACATGGGGCCATACATTGTGCCAAGTGAAAAAAATTAGGTCTGAGTCATTATTTTACTATTGATAGTAGTGATGTAACTGAGAATGTAAGTATCACAGCAGCATTTGCAGATAATCTCACCATTCCCACTGACCTCTTCAGACAACACTCTGAAGTCAATGGGCTAAGCATTATCACTCCCATTACATGTGAGGAAATAGATGCTCTCAGACATATTACATGATTTAAGTGAGCTGTGACTCAAACTACTTTCCACCAAACTGCAAGAGAACCCATGAAAGAATATGATGACTCCCATGGAGCTTACCAGTAGGCTTATCTAAAATGAACCTTGGAAATACTCTGGTTTCTCTTCAGATCGCATAAATCTTTCGCCTTTTACTAAAATGAACCTTGGTGCCTAGGTTGGCTGGGTTGGTGAAGTGACTGTCCTGGGCTCAGCTCATGATTCCAGAGTCCTGGGATCAAGATTCACATGACTCCCTGCTAAGCAGGGAGTCTTCTTCTCCCTCTGACCTTCCCCCTCTCATGCTCTCTCTCTTTCATTCTCTCTCTCAAATAAATAAATACAATCTTAAAAGAAATAAAATTAACCTTGATAAACTTGGGGTGAGGAGAAAGACAGAGACAGAGAAAGGAAGAAGGTAAATGCGCACAGCCAACGCTGGACATTTTTGTCAAGTAGAGAGCTATAGGTCAAATCGTGCTCAAGCTTGTTCCACTGGTGCAAAGACCAACTTAATGAGCTTCTGTTATGGGTGGGGCCCAACTGAAGACCCACGCATGTCTTCTCCTGTCACTGCTCTGCAACCCATAGATGTTTTTTTCTGCTTCTCCTCCTCTCTCCTTTCCATGTTTGTGCCAGTCTTTTTCTCTGTTTCATGCTATCTCAAGTCAGAAAATTTCTGCATTAAAATGGTAATTCTTATAGAATAATCTAATAAAGCATTGGGAAGAGCAACAGATTTTCTTTGTCTTTGGAAAATGCAATGGAACGTGTAAGAAGAAAAATCCATCTTCTTTAAAAAAATTAGCATAATGAAATATATTACATTGAATATGTATGGTGGGTAATAGCTTAGAGAAAAATGAATTGCACATTCCAATGTCTAGTCGGTTTGCAGACATATTAATGAAGGCCCTATAAACCTGTTTTTGTGATAAGCCTGTGCAGCAGGCACTCTGCTGGAGAGATGGGACCCATGTCACCGAGAAAGACCCCAGTACCGCTGAACAGCTTATATTTTATACATTTACATTGGAAAGGCAAACGTTTAAATTGGCCCATCTAAAACCTAAGCCTGTGGTTTCGTGGATTCTAGATAATTGAAAACAGGACTTCATTGCACTAAATCCACCTCTCCTGGGCTCTTGGCCATAACACGCTCCAATCTGAAAACACTTGTTTTAAAAGAAGCCTCTTATACAAAGACAGGAGAAAGAGGAAAGGAAGAAAAATTATTGCCAGTATACAATAGCAAACACACTTGTCACTTGCTAAAGTATACTTTGCTCAGGTTGCTCCTCTGCTAATATCATTACAGCTACCCAAATAATAGGTAATTTTAATAGCCCGCTTCTACAAGCAGTAGAGGAAGAAAACCACCTGGGCCTGTAGGACTGGGGCCACTAACTGCCCATCCCTACCAGCGAGTGACCACAGGTTCGTAGACCCAGGGAGCTTGGCTGGAAGAACCTTCTGCTGTAGTCACATGTCAGTGAGCATTGTTTTTAACTCAGATGCCTACAGGTATCTCCAACATTATAAAGGTTATTAAATATTGAGAAGAATAGAACATATTTGTTTGGAAGAGAGATTTTTAAAAAGAATTCTTATGGGGAATTTACAGTTTTGTTTGTAAATACGGGCAAACAAAACTACATGAAATATATAAATATTAAGCATGCTGTATTGGAGGTAGAGATTAAAATCAATTGAATAAATTCTCTCTTCTCTATTTTAATAAAATATTTTGGTTTGTTCTTTATTTTTGCAGATATCATTTTGCTGAAAAATATAGAAATTTTAATATTTTAATAACTTTGCAAAGTCTGAGTTTTTTAAATGAGAAATGGAAAAGAGAAAGAAAGAAAATTGTGGTTCTATTTGGAATACTTTCTATACCTTTCCCCAAATCCTTTGCCCTCCCTCCCTCCCCAGATGCAATTATTTTCATGAAATGGGTATTCTTCAATTGACAGTCCAAATGTTTTACTAAATATGTACATAGCCATAACATAAATAGTATAGCCGTGTTTTAAACTTGACATCATATTGTAACTTCCCTTCTGCAACTAGATTTTTATTGTTCAATTTTATGTTTGAGGAATGTACCAACCTTGATAACATACCTCTAGTTCATTCCTTTTAATTGCTCAATAGCATTCCATTGTATGAGCACATCAAAATTTATTGACTCATTCTCCCGTGGATGGGCATTGAGGCTATTTTGATTTTTTGTTACTGCTAACATTCCCACAACGCACATTCCTGCCCATATCTCCTTGTGTATATTGAGAGAGGTTTTCTCCTAGAGCCTAGAATTACTGTTTTGGGGTATTCACGTTTTCAGCTTTGCCACATCTACATTCTTCCAAATACTCTCCAAAATGGTTATCTAATGTTTTCCCTATTTGTCTCCTTATAACTGAATCTCAACACATGAGTGACCCTATTAAAACATGTCACTTCACGACACTCTTTGCTCAAAATCCTGCAATGTTTCCCCATTCCACTCCAAGTGGCCTGTAAGGCCTTAACAGATTCCACCCCATCCCCGTCCTTATTATATCGACAGCCCTCGCTCATTTGCTGCTCTTCCAACACACCAGGTCCTCGTCCATCAGGGTCTTTGCTCCAGCTGTTTGCTCTGCCTAACATGCTCTTCCCCCAGACTGTACTTGGAAAAATCCTTCACCTTTTTCAAGTCTTCTAAAAAAACTTTAACAATAAGCCTTCTTGTGACTACCTCCTCCCACACCCAACCCCTGTTTCCTTGAGTAATTTTTTTCTTTCATAATACCGATACCCTTAGAATGCATTACATAATTTGTTAGATTTATTATCTAGTGTCTCATCTTCCCCCTAGAATGTCAGCCCCCTGAGGGCAGGGATCTTTGCCTATTGTGTTCACTGACATATCCTAAGTACCCGTGACAGAATCTGATGCATGGTAGGCATTCAACCCATATTTGGCAGAGGTGAATTGTGTACATGTGTGATTCCTCATGATGCTTTGCAGGGTGTTATCTGAAAAGGACATGATATTTTTATATTGGTACTGTATGGGGCTACGGTTTGAGAAAAGACAAGAATTCAGTCCATGATTCGGAATATTCAGAAGGAAGACCAGATCTGTCTTTTTCACCATTGTACCCTGAGTGCCAAGATCAGTGCCTCGGTCTGTCGCAAACGCTCAGTCGATGCTTGTCAAATGAGTGAATAAATGAATGAACAGATTTATTGAGAACTTACTCTACAACTTAGAAGCTGATTAAAAGGGAAGTTAAGTTTGTTAACAGATCCTGATTCACACATGTCCGTCAAACAAAACTAATAGTTGGGACTTCCTACTTCTAATTTTATCCTTTGGGCCATAAATTGCTGTTCTTGTAACTCTCTTTCCTCTTAAAAGTATCTCTGTAAAATCGTATTGGGGAAGTGAAAGAATGGAAATCTGTTTAGTTGAACATATCCTAGTAAGGTGTTTCTCTTATTTACTTGATAAGAATCCCTCAGGAGAGCCCTTCAACAGACGAATGGATAAAGAAGATATTGTCCACATATACAATGGAGTATTATGCCTCCATCAGAAAGGATGAATACCCAACTTTTGTATCAACATGGACAGGACTGGAGGAGATTATGCTGAGTGAAATAAGTCAGAGAAAGTCAATTATCATGGTTTCACTTACTTGTGGAACATAAGGAATAACATGGAGGACGTTAGGAGAAGGAAAGGAAAAGTGAATTGGGGGAAATTAGAGGGGAGATGAACCATGAGAGACTGTGGACTCTGAGAAACAAACTGAGGGTTTTAGAGGGGAGGGGAGTGGGGGGAGGGTGGGTGATCCTGCTGGTGGTATTAAGGAGGGCACGTATTTCATGGAGCACTGAGTCAGTGCATAAACAATGAATCTTGGAACACTGAAAAAATTAAATTAAATTAACAAAAAAAATTCAGATGCCCTAGACCCAATCGATCCCTCAATCTGAGTCTCCAGAAGAGAATCCTGAGAACAACCCCAGGAATTTTTATGTGAGTTGGGGAAACAAAATCTTAGTAAATGGGGTCCACCGGCAGGAGAAAGAACAAAATAGTGCCTGAAATGTCAACCCGAGGACACAGCCTGCTATAAACTATGTTTAAAATAATAGCAGAACAGCTAGTGGGCGGCAGAACTGCCTCCTATATTTGAGCTGAGTCTCAGAGTCTCTTCTCTGTGCCTACCTAACATGGTCATCAGGGTCTCGGGGAATTTGGGGGTGACTCATAACCCTATGTTTATGAATTAGTCATAGCAACACAACGGGAAGAAGAGAGGCTGATTGATGACTCTCAGAAGGCCATTCCTCGCTGTTTCTAAGAACCAGCCTCTCCTCTGTTCACCTCACCCCCGTGTCACAGGTCCATGAAGAAGAAAGAGTGGGTAATAAAGGTCTGGGCCACTCATCCAAAGGAAAAAGTGACATTGTGAGGCACAAGGAGAAAAGAGAGGTCATTTGGGTTTGTAAAGAAATATGACCCAGAACTATTTTATCTCTCTCCCAGCACAGAAACCTTTTTTCACATAGAGGTCACCTGGGATATATTTAATATTGTCTACCAAACAGTGTCATAGAACTTTGAGGTTCTAAACAGGTTTTACGCTATAATCTCTATTTGAGGGGAAGAGGGATTTGCTACCTCTATGGTATATTTGTCTTCCATGGAAGTTTCTGGTACAGTTGGTTCATGGACATAATTTTTGTAGTTCAACTTTTAAACATGTGTATTCCAAGGCATTTTCCAGAGCCTTTCCAGTGGAAGACGTTCATTAAAACTTACAGAAAGGGAACTTGGGAGGGGGTGGGGTGGTGGAGAAGAGACCTATAATTTAATCAAATGAAAACCCTCTCCATTTAAAAATTTGGCATGCATCTTAGGTACTCATGTGTTTTTGGGTCATTTTAGTCATTTCATCTTTTTTTTCCCCTCTATTTTGGCAACCAAGTTAAATTTAGCTGATTGGGAAGAGAGGGGATGGGGCACATTCGAGACTTTGTGGGACTTTACAACCCTTGGCCAAAATCAGCACATATTTGTTAAAGGGTAGGCAAGAATCTTCCCATCTGTTAGTTTTGTCAGAGTGTTGACAATAACATTCTGATTTCCAGCTTGAATATATGCATTTTTTTAAGATTTTATTTATTTATTTGACAGAGAGGGATCACAAGTAGGCAGAGAGGCAGGCTGAGAGAGAGAGAGGGGGAAGCAGACTCCCCGCTGAGCAGAGAGCCTGATGCGGGGCTCAATCCCAGGACTCTGGGATCATGACCTGAGCTGAAGGCAGAGGCTTTAACCCACTGAGCCACCCAGGCGCCCCAGAATATATGTATTTTTAAATTTCTTTTCTCCATTTACTCTGACCAGAAGACTGTCTTAATGCTCAGAGGCAGACCAAAGATGATGCTTTAGTTTTCTAATTTAGCACTGGAAATAATGGAACCACCCAAAATTTCAGGCTTACAGTTATTTCTGCCAGCTTGAAAAATATGCATAAAACCCACCTAACGCTACCTCCTCCTGGAATTGATCTTGATCTTCTGTTGTTCCTCATATCCCTGCCGCAAGAGAAACCCAGTCCCTGCTACAGACAGAGACTTCTGGCTTCCTGTCCCATGAGAAATACTCAACTTCACTTTCTGGGAATGATAGGGTAGGTCAGAGATTGACTTGGATTTTGCTTTGCTTTGTTCCAGGCTACATTAATTAACGTGCTTCATCTCCTTTCACTCCTGCTCTGCTCCCTCCCTTTCCCCACCCTTTTCCATCTTAGCTTTGCTGAGGCTGGCTTGTCTGCAGGTTTAAGGTGGTCTCCCCAGTCTCTCAAAGGAGGCTGAGCTTCCCTCTTCCCCACTCAGATAGGAGCCTGTTGTTTGCCCTCACAGAGTTTTGCATGGTTCTAATTAATATTTTTTTCCTGCAATTGCTTATTTAATATTAGTGGTAGGCGGCATTCTGAGATAGCTCCCAAGAATCCCTCACCCTAATGTTCAAGTTTGTATAATTGCCTTCCCTTCAGTGTAGGCAGGAGCTGTGAATGGGAGGGGATGTCACCCCAGTGATTGTGCACCATCATACGGTGAAGGTGAGGGAATTCTGTAGATGTAACTAAGGTCCCTAATCGGCTGGCTTTCATTTAATTAAAGAGTGATTATCCTGAGTTGGCTGAACTAAAGGATGAGCCCTTTATAAGAGCACCAAGGTGTTCCCTGAACTCTCTCCTTCTGGCTCCAAAAAGCAAGCTACATGAGTTTCACAGCTGCAAGGAACTGATTCCTGCCAACAACCACGAAGCTTGGAGAAGAACTCAAAGTCTCCAGTGAGATGGCAGTTCTGGCCAATACCTTGATTGCAGCCTCGTGAGAACCTGAGCAGAGGACCGGCTAAGCCCTGCCCAGACGACTGATCTATAGAAGTGCAAGATAATGAATGAGTGCTGGTTTAGTTTGTTTGGGGCAAATTGTTGCCCAACAACAGAAAACTAAAACAGTGTCTCCGAGTCAGTGTCTCTCATTTACTGTGTGCCCAGTGGCTACCACAGCATCCGACACTGGAAAGCCTTCCAAGTATTTAGCCAAAGACAGACAGACCTGAATGAATGGACCAGTTCAGTAGATTACGAGCTGCCAAGAGCACATCAAACTTTAAAGAGAAATTTCACAAGGATAAAATACAAATCAGCTGCTTGAGTGAGCTGGCTGATCATCTCATAAGTTGTTCCTCTACCCAATGAAAGGGGCCACGTGGGAACAGAGATGAGGGCCTTGCATAAATCTCCCTCATATTTATGCCTGTTCTTAAGTCAGTCCGATGGATCTTAAATTCTTCTCTGAAAGCTCCACACATTGACTGAACCTTTTGAAGAGCAGCTTACCACCCCCCAAACCCGGCTCCGCAGCCACCACCCCATCCCCTCCAGGAGACCGCCTGCTCTGCCACTTTAGGCTCAGCTGCAGGTCTGGACCACGGATCCTGGGCAAGTTACCCAGGCAGAGCCCCAGAACAGCCTCGTGACTCAGTAAGAAGCAGTGTTTCTCCCTGAATCAGCCCAAGCCTGGCCACATCTGAAGGAAGGCAGGGCCGAGAGCTCAGCCACACCCTGGCTGCGTGTGGACACGCGGATCTCGCACCATCTCAGAGGAGACGACAGGGCTGCTGATTCACTTGCACCTGGGGTTTCCTGGCTGGACATCTGGAAAGGGCCTCCTTTGCTAGCTCGAGTTTTATTTATCTAAGGCAATCTTTTAAAAAAATCATTTTAGATTTCTTCAAAGTGTCTGGACATGGTATGGAATGTGGTTTATTTTTGTCCGCATTGCAACAGACTCTATGTCTTAACTTGTTGAAATTTCGGGTTGGCCATCTGTATGCAGGCTGACACCAACTTTTACTGAGTAACAATGCACAGCTGGTGAGGAAAACGGGAAATAAAAGGCCACTGCGCATTGGTGTGCCAGGTAAATGTCCTGCTCAGGTAACCTGAAGATGCGTTTCTGGAACTACGCAAATCCATATGCCTGAGGGGTTGGTTACCAGAGAGATCAGAGCACACACTCCAGTGGAGGGTCTGAAATTGGATTTGAGATCATAAGACAACAAAATTTATCTGCTGTGCTTAGCAACTTACAAAAAATTTCGTGTGTGTTAGGTTGTATTTCCTCACAACACACAATGAAGTAAAGGACACATGTCATCTTTGCACCATTTTTCCCATGAAACAAGAGAAGTGGTCAAGAGAAGCCCCAGGTTGCTGTGGAAAGAGAACTGGATTGCAGCTTGGGATGTGTTGAAAAAATTAGCCTTCTAAGTTGCTAATTATTTTCCTGGAAAGCTATGACTGATTCCTTTCCAGCAAAATTATTGTGACGATAATAAGAATGTGAATGTAGGGACTCCTGGGTAGCTCAGTCGGCTAATCCCAGAGATCGAGTCCCGAATTGGGCTCCTTGCTCAGCGGGGAGCCTGCTTCTCCCTCTGCCTGCTCTGCTTCCTGCCCCCCCTGCTTGTGCTCTCTGTCTCTGACAAATAAATAAATAAATAATTTTTTTTAAAAGAATGCAAATGTAGACTGATTCAGAGTAAAATGCATAGTTAATTTTTTTGGATCTAAGGCTCAGAGATGCTTAAGAATATGTCAAGGGCACATAGCTAGTAAAGGAAGGAGCTGGGACCTGAATCAGGTCTTTGCTCCCCACATCTTTAAGGACCCCTAGGGGCTGATCCATAGATGCTTTAAAAAAATAGTAAGATCCACCTGGCATGCATGTTCCCATTGGCCTGTAAGACATTTTCGGTTTGGTGTTTCTTTGTTACCATCTGCCCTCTCTTTAGTCCCTTCCCTGTTCAGCTGATCTTAAATCCCTTTCCCCAGAAATCTCTTTCCAGATGTTCAAGAGACATGGCAAAATGAAAAAGCCAGTTCAAAAAGCATATTTAACAGGAATGATACCATTCTCATGAAAGAAAAATGAGTTACATATTAAAAAAATGATATAGGATGAATATTAGCACACTCGTAATGGCTATCTTTGAATGGTGGCATCAGAAGCAACTTTTTTCCTAATTTTTGCCTTTCTTCAGTTTACAAGCTTTCTATAATAAATAAGCATTGCCTTAGTAATAGGAGAAAATTTTCCCATTCTCTTCAAATATCTCTGAAATCTCCCTGGCATAAACTCAGATCTTTTGTATCCACGTTATAAATTACCAACTGCTATGTCCTTGACATCTACAGTCTCCCCATCTCCTCCCTCCCACCCCCATAAAATCTGCTGCAGTTTCATTTTTCTACATTAATCCACGGGCTCCAAGAGCCTAAAGCTTTCTAAAGAGCTCAAGTCCTGGAAACAGCTGTCAGCTCTTCCACTAAATATGTCAGATCTTTCCCACGATTGAATAATTCAGATGCCCACCTCTGAATACAAGAAGCCCCAGTGTGCAAGAAGAATTTCTAATTAATCCCCTCAATATTTTTCAGTTTGCTTATACTAATGTCTGCTTACAAATTATACATCATGATCTTTTTACCTCTTAGACTGCAAACTCCCTGAAGGTGGGAATTAATTATTTCCATCTTCCATAAATTTTTAGAGGACCACATGTTTCTCTCAGAGCATCTCAGTGTGTTTATAGACTGTGAGTAAATTATGCCTCGGCAAATTAGCAGATTGAAGTGTTGAATTTACACACGCACAGACTTGTAAATTTAACCACTATTAACTTTTAATAAAAGTTTTAATTTTTTTTTCCCTTTTCAAAATTCGGGGTGGTATTTCCCACTGAGGACTTCCTTAAGCCAAATTTAACATTTATAGCTCCAACTGTTTTTGGAAGTCAGGCAACCAGGCAGCCAAGTGCATTAGGAGGCAGAGTGTCCCAGATTTTCTTTTTCTGTGCCATGTTTATTCCCCACAAACACAGTTGAAAGATGTTTCTCTCCAAGATTTTAAGAGATCATCTATCCTGTGTACTGCAACTTCACACTTGGAAAGGAGTTTACTATAGAAGAAAAAGAAGGTTGAATGTGAGATTTTCTGGTTAAACCCTTTGGTCACTTTAGCTGCTTCTGATGATGCCTCCTGTATGAAATAATGCTCAAGGAAGGGTAAAACCAGTGAGACTGGGGAGACAACAATGCTAAAGGCCAGTGAGACTGGGGAGACAACAATGGATGCCTATAGTGTCCGTGAATTTTACAGAGTCAGCAGTGACCTCTTACTGGAGTGAACACCGAGTCATGCTTCTTGAGAAGCCCCTGGCCAAAGCATCTGTCATAGGGAAACAGTAGGCAGTCTACCCACTTGCACTGAGGATGTTTTCCAGCTTGTGGTAGGAGACTGTGTGAGTTACTGTTTAAGTGGGAAGAAGGATGGCTCTCCTGAGACCCAGTGGAGGACACAGTCACCTAAGAGGCATGTTTTAAGGAAACAAAGGCCCATCCACCCACAGATCTCCACCTTTCACCATTAGAATTAATCTTTTGGATTATAAAACATTGGCCCCAAGTGGCCTTTTAAAAGAGGGGTGTGGAAACACACCAAGGCATAAGTGTCCTTTGAAAGCTTAGCCCTAAACATCATGAACCGTATTAGTCTTCAGTGTCCCCCGAGGACTTAGAGAGAACACACAAAACAAATAATTTCTGGTGGAAGAAGAGTAGAAAGTTGCCGGAAACAAAGATGCCAGGCTCAAGAAGAAGCATCAAAGAAGAGGAGATCTTGTAAGTGGAGACAGTAGGAAAGCCTGGAAAATATGATACCAAACTGGAAAATACAAAGACAAGACCTATCTATTCTTTGGGTCAATCTCAGACTTGAGCTCAGTCAATGGAAATTATGAAGGAAGGAAAATGCAGTTGGAGATAGTGGAAGGGATTTTAACTTTGGAAAAAGTAAATTACCTTTTGCTCTAAACCTGTTTAATCCATTGTAGGGGGGTTGTGGGGGGGGAGGGGTGTGTGTGTGTGTGTGTGTGTGTGTGTGTATTGTTGATGATGACGTTGATGATGACGATGATGATGACTGGAAGCAATCCCTCCCTCTCCTTACCATGAATTCCACATTATCACCATTTTACACTGGTTAAGAGGATTCTCTACCCACATGTTTCCATTCTTAAAATTCTCTTAAGTATTTAAATTCTATAGTAAACTTTGTGTTAAAACGTTTATGGATAGATAGATGGTCTGGATGTCTAGCTGTAGGTCACTAAATTTATTATGATATTCTGGATTTTTCACATTATACTAGAGACATGTATACCTTGCAAAATTAGAAAGTTTTGGGGGGTTTTGTTTTGTTTTAAAAACATTTTATTTTTATACAGAACTTGATGTCTTTTCTAAGAATTAGTTATTACAGCAAACAAATTAGAAAATTGTATGAAAACAGTGGATGTGACAGCTCCATTTTGCTCACTTTTATTCAAGTGTCTGCTTCTTTCAGATGCTAAGATTTATCATCATCAATTAGCTGTATAAACTGTGATGACAAAATCCCTTTTGGAACAGTTTTTGGGTTTTTGTTTTTTTTTTTTTTTCACGAGCACCTTACTTCAGAACCTCTCCAAATGACTCATCTGAATAAGGCTGAGTCCTGTGGCTGAAAAAGAACAGCTAAGAGAGTGACAAATATATCACACTCAAGAGAGAACAGAAAATTAGCTTTATGTTTATTATTGAAAGGAGATACTGAAGACTTGTGACCAAGTACTAGGAAATACTTGAGTTCCAGAAAATGTCACTCTACCATTTGCCTCCATGTTGCTATTAAATTTGGAAGTGTCTCAGTTTCTAAGTGGGGATTGGAAGGTATTACTATGAGGCACACAAAATTAGCTAATGATACTCATTTCAATTTTGATATTTTTAATAGAAATCACGGATTACTGGTTGAAAGAAATGAGGCCTCAATTTCATTTTGAATAATTTTATGTCTATCCAAACAGAGAGCAATTAACAAGATACCCTTTCAAATTATAATTAAATCAACCATCTAAAACCAAGCTGGCAAAGAAATCTTTCAATTTGATACACTTTTTTTAAAAAAAAAGATTTTTATTTATTTATTTGAGAAAGAACAAGCAGGGAGGAGGGACAGAGGGAGAGAGAGAGAGAAGCAGACGCCTTGCTGAGAAGAGAGCCTAAGGCAAGGCACCATCCCAGAACCTGGAGATCATGACCTGAGCCAAAGGCAGAAGTTTAACCAACTGAGCCACCCAGATGCTCTTAATTTGACACATCTTACAAGTTTTGTATTTCATGGAAATATTTTTTGTAAAGAGAGATTGTATGCTTTCAACAGGGTATATGATTCATGGAATAGATGGTGTTCTGTCTTTTCTTGCCTTCTAGAAAAACACCATCTCAATTACAATATCTCCACCTGTTCTAACAAAAAATAAATAAATAAATAAAAATGATTTCTAGATATAGTGTTTCCATAATTCCAGACTTAACCAGATGATCTAGACAAAGTATACAATAAAATATTATACAGTTCACTTTTTATTGATTTCGATGAGAAGACTATTCTTAACTTGTTAATTTCTACTGTGGATTGGGTTGTCTTAGTCTTTCCATCAAAGTACGGCTCATTTCCTTTCTCTACCTGTTCAGCATTTCCTCATGAAACACTTCAGTGCATGGTAATAATGACTGTTGCCTTTGACTAAATGTGACATTTCCAGCATGTCAAGCAGCCAACTCTTTATTATTTTGGCTATCAGGGAAAGAGAACGTATAGACATATTAAATGTGCTGATCATCCCAAATTAGACTTCTGCTGAGATTTTTAACATTCCTTCCCACCCAACCTGATGACAAATGTGAAAATGGACCTTTCTTTTTTTAAACCTTTCTTCTCTTTTCTTTGAAGATTCATTGTAGACAAATAGCTAAATGACAAAAGCAGGCAATCTTTAGATTAGACAAACAAGCAATCACAGACATTATCAAGTTTGCTTTATCTCATTAGCATAACTCTATTAAATAATAACTAAAGGTTGCCACTGCTTCAGATAGATGACTGTGAGCTAAAAATTTTTCTCCAATCCCAACATGAATTCTCTCCAATATTCTCCTTCAGTTGTAAACAGGAAAGCAGATTTAGGTCTTTCAGTTTATAAAAAATGTAGTCAGAGAGGCTATCCCTAGTGTCTCTGTCGATTGGTTTACACCCTATTCAGTAGGTCAAGAGCCAAGGATAGCCCCTTACACCTATCTGTAATTTAAGATAAAAGCATGACCAGTTTAGCAACATGAAACTAGTATTTTTAGATCTCTATCTTCTAATTCCATAAATGCTCAACTCTTTAAGACTCTCATTTATGCGTCCACCTATCCATGAAAAACTAAGACACAAGCAGTCCCTCAAATTTTAAGTAAATAAGTGTCTCTTATATACTCTCCTTTACCTCTGTCTTCTCCTCCTAAGCATTACACTTTTTCTCATTCATCTTTCTAAAATAACAACCTACAAAGTGATCCCTTTATGATTGAACCCCAAACAGTCTTCAAAGCGGACCTTTCCTTCATCCCATTCTCCTGGGATTCTGTTAACTAAGTGCAGCATCTGATAACCTGTTGTTTATTGTTTTCTGGCATGACACTGGTTTAATGTTACCCCTCATAGAGGATGTATTTGCATTCCAACAAAAATTTCCATTACCTCAAATCAACATTTCTACATTGTGTTTTTGAACATAAAGAAAGGCATTATCAAGAGTTTCTGACACCTTGGAAGACTGATAATGGAAATAGTCTGGGAGGAGAGGGTAGAGGGAGGCTAGTTAGGAAAGTCCTGACATTGTTGATGTAAATGCTAACTCTACCCCTTTCCTTTCACACAGCTAAGGTGAGAAGAGTCCCTCAGTGAAGTGGACACATAGCTGGATATAATTGGAGGCATTTGCTATTTTCACTCTCACAGAGATTCTTCCTCATCCTGAAGTTTTATTCTCTGTTTCCATAGAGTCCCTTCTACCATCATTTAGTTCTGAATCCTTTCCTAATTCAATTACTAAAGTTTCCAGAAGAAAATGTAAACGTTGGGAAACAAGACCTCTCTGGTTTTTGAGTAGTGGAGGAGCAGAAGAAAACCAACTATTCGCAATGATTTAAAAGACACGGTAATTTCCAAGAAAATAACTGTATATTGAAGCAGAACAGAGGGAACAAAATGGTTGAGGAAGGTAAAAAAGGAAGAGCAGCATTTCAGGAGTTTTAAAGGCTAATTTTTTCAGACTCTCATTTAATTTCACAGTTCCTAAGGGCAGTCTGACCTACTAGCATTGGGAAGAAATGTTCATCCCCAAAGACATAAAAGATAATGAGACAAAACCTATTAAAAATGTGTGAATTCGGGATGTTGCTATTCCTCAGCCTGCACATCCTCTATTTGCCTCTATTTGAGATTTGCTGACACCACAGGGAGCTGTCCTTCTAATAAATCTCTACAGTCCAGGGAGATGTGGCTCGACTTTTGTAGGTGATTGTATTCATAGTCCCTGAAAAGCAAAAGAAGGGCATTGAATTCTATAGCAGAGACCCACATTCATCCACAAGTGACATTACTCTAGAAATTAAAGGTGGCAATGAATGCTGGAACAACGAAAAGAAAGAAAAGAAAAGAAAATGAAAAAAAAAAAGGTGAAATTGAGAAATTCTGCATTATGCAGGAAGTCACTGTCCATAGCAGGGACCAGTTGCAGAGAAATGCAGACTGTTCTCCTCTCTGACAGCATTCCTGTCAGAGACTAAGGCTGATATCAGGCAGGTTATTTTTGCATTATACTTTAAAGTCACATCTGGTAACTTAATCTCTGGGAATATGGAAACCCCTCTCTGGTAAGTGACTTTCCAAATCCAAGCTTTAAAAGGATGTGAAAAACAATGCAAATCAAGGTAATTCTCTTGTTTTCACACCCCAGAAGGGTTTTGCCTGAAGCAATTGCTCCAAAGCACCAGATGAGGAAAGGTGTAAATGAAGGCCTTTTCACGGTGATGAAGAATTCAAGGAGATGTGTGATCAGTCCAGAAAACTATCTCTGCCTTTGTCACAGGCTGGTGGATGGAAATGCTTCCAACATTTCGTTAGGGGCTATGTGAGAACTCAGTCAGCTCTGGGATCAATGTCTGGGGTCCACCCACGGGGGAGGCAGCTCAGGAACTCCACTGCCTCTGGGCTCTTTCTGTGCTTGGCACACACAGCATCCCCCTAGGAGGAAACCCAGCTGTTTTTATACATGATCGGATCCCAGGGAGACCTGACTGTGGAAGAGAAGCCCAGAGAGAAGAGTCAATGACTCCCAGCGACGTCAAGATTTCCCAGAGCACTCCTTTTATTCAGTGCTAATGAAACCTGGTCTCTTAGCAATTTCCTCCTCAAAGATGAGTGATACTGTAAGATGTTTTGGCACTGCCTTTACAAAAAGAGAAAGTTGAAGGAGAGGAAAAGGTACTGAATATGATGTCTTTTTCTGTGGATTTTTCTCTAAGCAGTGACAGGTTATACCAACAGTTGCTAACATAAGCAGGGGACGCTTCAGATAAATGCCTTAACGGGGCAGCAAAATCTAACAGAGAATTTGTCAGAAAATGTAAGAGGCCCTGAAACAAATTATCTATTACTCAGGAACCCTGTACAAGTCAGCCACGATAGAATAACAAAGTTGGGTCGTGAAGGCAGAAGAAGTGAAAAATTAGGAAGCACTTTTTTCCCCACCAGCTGGTTGATATAAAGCATGATGGTATCTTTCTCTTTTCTAGGGTAGAAGTGTATATGAGGTAAATTCAAGGGCAGAAATAGACGTGGTATTGAGAATTCCTAGGCCTGGCTAAGGCTTTCTCAGTTCATCTGCCTGCTCTTTCTTCCTTCTGGGGGGCCAGGAGGTAGGGTGAGGGTGGGGTGCATTTACAAGGGAGAGAAAAGAAAGCTGTCTCAGCTGTGCATGGAAATGGAGAGCTGGGCACAGCTGCAGGGCCTGGGAAGAGACTGAATAAGCAGACAGGAATGGGAACAAGGGGAGACCTTATAAACCATGAGCCTAAAGGAATGAACTTTAGCCTCATTCTATTCTTTTAGCCAGGAGTAAATATGGAGTAAAAAGAAAGAGAGAGAAAGAAAGAGAGACTCTAAGAAAGAAGAAATAGATTGGCACAAAAGGGAGACTATGCAGGTTCCCCACCGGACAATCAGAATCTGACTGGTTGGCCCACTAGAACAGTACTTAACTACCAAGCCCTCGGTGTTGTTACCAAAACACAGAAATCCTACTTCCCTGCCATCTGCCTTGAGCTTCTACGTCCAGTGCCCCTCCTCAATTCTGACCATACATCCTTCTTAAGAATTTTGGAGCCCAGAAGCCCACTTGCCTTCTCAGTAGTGCCAGCTCTTTCTGCAGGTCTGGACATTGCTCTCCCATATCAATCAGTTATTTGGCTGTGGTCTGGAATACATAGAGAGCCTCTATCAGAATAACCACTCCATGTGCCTGGCTTCCCATGATAGGTAGGTATCTACCTATTACCTATCTAAAATGGATAGGTAATAGGCTCTCTCTCCCCTACCTTAGGAAGCACAAGGTTGGGGAGAGAGCCTGTTACCTATCCATTGTAGATTTAGGGGAAAAAAAAAAGATCATCTGATCCACCCCTCTTCATTCAGGGGGCCCATCAAAGGAACTAGTGACCTTCTCTAACTTTTCTTTCCAGACCCTTATGCAAAAGGTCCTTCCCTCTCCTACAGCATGTGGTCTTCTTATTCCTGACACTCGCTTTAGAGATTCTCTGCGTTAAGACTTCCCAAATCCCTCTCTTTAAGTCTTTTTACTTTCAGACTTTTTAATGCTTGCATATCACAGCAAACCATGATGAGAAAACCAAATGGGAATGCTTTCCAGAGCAAAATGAATGGAGCTATTAAAACAAGATAAATGAGGCTACATTGAACTGCAAAATTTGGCTTTAGAGACTCTGTTATCTCCACCTTAATACTACCTATCAACGCTGACACTCAAATCCTAGTCTTAATTATTATATAAACATGGCTACACCCAAGCACCTTGGGTCAAAGTCTATTCTGCCTGTTGGCAATTCAAAGGGATGACAAATCACTCTAAATTCATTCTAAGATATTCTGTAGGGATTTTGGATTGATTAACAACTGTATTTTCAATGTTACCACCAACTAGTTTTTTTTTAAATAGTAAAGCTTTTGTCTCTAGAAAACAGGCATTTTTAAAAGTGCTGAATGCATAAGGGGAGTTTCTGAAGACTCACCTCCCCCAGGACTCACATTGTCTGAACGAGTAATCAGTCTCCACAACTACCATTTGTTCCGTCATTGTTTCTGAAAGTTTGCTAACAAGGAAGCTCTTCACTTATTCACTTATCAATAACTTCTCAGTAACTAAAATCACAGAATGGTGTCATGGGCCCCAACCTCAACTACAGGTTCAACTTCTACAGTTCTACAGTTCTACAGTTCAACAACTACTAATGTGACATGGTGGTCAGGTCATTTTAGAAATGTGGCTTATTTATCAACAAGATGAAAGAGAAATTCTCCCACTTTGTTACCCTACAAAAACAATGTGGAAGTGATTATGCATGTATTCCTCTAACTGTCTGAGTAATCCATGAACAAACATGTTCTTTTGCCCTTATGTCTGTACTATCCGACACCTAAAAAGATCTGACAGTCCCTCTTAGGATCATTGCCGCTGAGTTTTCGGCTTCCTCCATGCCCGTTGTTGGTGGTTCGCGGGTTGCTTCTCTGACCGCTCTCTGTTCTGTCAGCAGCAGCAACTCTGCCTCCTCTTCCACTTGCTAAATTTTATCAGCTTCCCAGTGTTTCCCCAGCTACTCAAATGAGCTTAAGGAATGTGTCACCTAGACCACTGCTTCTAAAACTTCAACCCACAGAGGAATGACTGGGAAGATCTTGTTCAAAATGACTCCTGGGTCCAACCCCCAGAGTTTCTAATTCAACAGGTTTGAGTAGAGGCCTGGGGAATTTACATTTCTAATAAGTTCCTAGGTGATGTGGACATCACTAGTGACTTTGAGTAGCACTATTGTAAATCTGGAGTTCTTTCGTACTCATGACACTTTTGAAGAATTGGAGAGTCATGTGGAGATTAAGAGGAGCTGAACGAAGTACGGGCAGATAATTACAAGTTAGTGTTAAATACTTCCAACCAAGAGCTGAACAACAGTGAGAAAGAAGAGATAAATAGTCATACTTGGGGGTTCATGGTGATAATAGGATAAACAGTTGATGTTCTGCTGTGCATTTCCCGATGTGGAAATGCAGATTGTCATATAGGTCTGAATATATAATTTAAGTGCTACGTAGAAGTCCTGACCATTTTTCTGTCATTTTACTTGATTGGTGATCTGAGAATTTCCAAGAATATCACAGGAAATGATTTTGTCCAGATACTGACTTCCTAAAAAAGAAGTAGACCAGAAAACTAAAGATTCAGGAAACCTTTCAAGATATAGTAAAATCCATGATTCAGAAATAAAAGCCTTAAACACATTTTTAAAAAAATTTTTTAAAGATTTTTATTTATTTATTTGACAGACAGAGATCACAAGTAGGCAGAGAGGCAGGCAGAGAGAGAGAAGAGGAAGCAGGCTCCCTGCTGAGCAGTGAGCCCCACCAGGGCTCCATCCCAGGACCCTGGGATCATGACCTGAGCCAAAGGCAGAGGCTTTAACCCACTGAGTCACCCAGGCACCCCTAAACACATTTTTAAACAAAGATTTTAAGCCACTGTTATTAACCATCCCCCATAAGATAAAAGTGAACATTGATGAGATATATGGAAAAACAGAAGCTTACAGCAGAAAAATGGAAACTTTTAAAAAAAGAAGCAAATAAAAATTTTAGAATGGAAGAAACATAACATCTGAACTAAACAATTCACTGGATAGGTTCGGTAGTATGATGAAGATGGAAACTTACAGATAAATCAATATAAATGATTTAATTTATCCAAATTATCCAAGAACAGCAGAAAAATAAAACTTAAAAAAATAAACAGCCTCAGAAATCTTTGAGATAATATCTAACATTTGTGTCACGGCAGTCTCAATTAACAAAGAAAATGCTATTGATGCTGAAAAAATATTGAATAAATAATGACTAAAAATTTCTCAAATATGGTAAGAGACATACATTTACAGATTTAAGAAGCCCAGCAAATCCCAAACAGGATAAATTCATAGAAAATCATGTCCAGACACATCAAATTCAAACTTTTGAAAACCAAAGATAAAGAAAAAACTGTGAAAGCAGCCAGAGGGGAGAAAAATGATACATTACATATGGGGAAAACTATTTGAAAGATGGCTTATTTCTCATTTCTAGAGACTTTGGAAGCCAGAAAAGAGTGCGACATCTTTATAGTGTTGAAAGAAAAGAATTGTCAACCTTGAAAATATTCTCAGGAATGAGGGCAAAATAAAGACCTTGGATGAAAGAACACTAAGAATTCATCATCAGCAGACATATTAAAAAAAAGTGCTGAAGGAACTTTTCCAGACTGAAGAAAAGTGATAACAAATAGAAGCGTGGAACTTCAGGAATGAGATAAAGACATCTCAAACGGCAAATACCTTGGGGAAATATCTTAGGAATTTATATGGTTGCAAGGCTTATACACTTTACTGGAGATGGTAAAATATTAATTTTAAGTAAACTTTGGAAAATTAGGTATAATATATATTGCAATTTTTTGATCAACAAGTAAAAATTAATACAAAGTGATATTATCAAAAGGTCAATTAGTAAGTTGTAATGGAATACTAAAAATATTCATGTAATCTGAAAAAATTAGGAAAAGGGAAACAGTAGGAAAAAACAAAGATTTAAAAAAAAAGACTTAAATTCAACCATATCTATAATATATAAATGATTCCAACACCAATTAAAAGGCACAGATTGTTTGATTGGATTTTTTAAAAAAGGCAAAACATTATTCTATTAGAAACACATTTTAAATATAATTATAATGATTCAAATAAGTTAAAAGTAAAAGGATGGAACAGGATATACAATATGAATGCTAACCAAAAGAAAGCTGGAAGGATTATAATATTTTTTAATTAATTAATCTATTTATTAAAGAAAGAGAGAAAGAGTGCAAGGAGGGAGAGGGAGAAGCAGACTCCCTGCTGAGCAGGAAGCCCACTGGGGGGCTTGACCCCAGGACCCTGAGATCATGACCTCAGCCAAGGGCAGACGCTTAACCCACTGAGCCACCCAGGCACCCTATGGAGGGACTATATTAATATCACCGTAGACTGCAGAATCAGAAATGCTTCAGGGATAAAGAGGAACATTAAATAATGAAAAAAATGGCCTATCACCAAGAAGACATAACAGTCCTAAATGTGTATGCAGTCCACGACAGAGCTTCACAATGCATACAACAAAAATGGAAAGAGAAATAGACACTCTCACAAAGATACCTGGAGACCTGAACACTCACTCTCAGCAATGAACAGAACAAGTATACTTAAAATCAGCAGTGTGCAGGAGACTCAACACCAAGTACCAGCTTGACCTAAATCACAGTTGCCAAGCACTCTACCTAATACAACAAAATACACATTTCTTCACACACGAACCATTTGTTAAGATAGACCCATATCGTGGCCTTTTTTTAAAAAATTTAATTTTATTTTTTTTAGTGTTCCAAGATTCATTATTTATGCACCCCACCCAGTGCTCCATGCAATACGTGCCCCTTTTAAAAAAAAAAAAAAAAAATATTTATTTAACAGATAGAGATCATAAGTAGGCAGAGAGGCAGGCAGTGAGAGGAGGAAGCAGGCTCCCTGCTGAGCAGAGAGCCTGATGCAGGGCTTGATCCCAGGACCCTGAGATCATGACCTGAGCTGAAGGCAGAGGCATTAACCCACTGAGCCACCCAGGTGCCCCAATACGTGCCCTTTAAAACAAAACTTGACACATTTTTAAAATTTAAGGTATGTTCTCCAACCATAACCAAAGTAAACTAGAAATAAAACAAATATATCTATAGATTTTTCAAACATTCAGAAATTTCTGAATTTAAAGTCATGGATTAAAGTAACCCATGAGTCAAAATGAAAGTTTCAAGAGACATTAACAAATATTTTGAACCGAGTGAAATTCAAAAATGTAAAAACTAAAACGCTTAAGAATAAAATATGAGAGATTTTGGGCTAGGCAAAAAGTTCTTAAATACAACCCTAAAAACACATCACAGAAAAAAATTGATAAAAATATCTTTATTTTTATTATAATAATCCACATTGATTGTAGTTTAATTGCGGGTTTCTCGAGCTCAGCATTATTCACTTGTCGGGCGAGAGAATTCTCTATTGTGAAAGAGCAGCCCTAGATACCAGTAACCTGCACCTCAACATCCCCAGCCCAGTTGTGACAACAAAAATGTCTCTAGGCATTGCCAACTGTTCTTCGTGGGGATAAAATCATCCCTCACCTCCAAAGCTAAAAACCATGGCTATAATTTATTTGTTTTAACAGCTATATAGCCTTTTCTTTCTGCATGCCACATTTTGCATTGTCAAACTTAATTTTCGCCAATCTGATGGATATGAAATAACATCTCATTGGCATTTCTCTGATTTGTATTGAGAATATTTTTGTAGTTATTGTCTATTTCGATGATTTTCCTCTTCTATGAATCACCTGTTCATGACCTTTTTCCAATCTTTTTTTAAGAAAGATTTTAGTTATTTTCGGAGAGAGAGAGAGAGAGAGAGCATGAGCAGGGGGAGGGGCAGAGGGAGAAACAGGTTCCCTGCTGAGAAGGGAGCCCCACCTGGGCTCAATCCCAGGACTCCCAAGACCCTGGGATCATGACTTGAGCCAAAGGGAGATGTTGAACCAACTGAGCCACCCAGGAAACCCTACCTGGAATCGATTCCTATGGATAGTAATGATTCTGCTGAAATTTGTTCTATGGAGACAACCAATTGTCCCAGTACCATGCACTGAATAGCTTATCTTTTACCACCAATTAGCAATGCCACTTTGTCATATATTTCTATTCTGCTCTATTAGTATATTTTCCTCTGACAGTTACACAACATTTTAATTGCTCAACTTTTATAATAATTTTTTTATATTGAGACAAGTTCATTTTCTGATATGCTCTTTTTCAAACTTGACTTTCATTGTACCTTTCTTATTTTATATACATTTTAGAATCCATCGATCACATATTCTTTACATGATTTTTATTGACAATGCACTGAATTCATAAATTAATTAGGGAAGAAAACAACAACATCTTTGTAATATGATGTGTTCCTACGTTTTTTCTTTCCATTTACTGCAGTCTCTGTAATTATCTTTTTTTGCCCCAAGGATTTTATTCATTTATTTGTCAGAGAGAGAGAGAAGAGAGAGAAGCAGGCAGAGGGAGAAGCAGGCTCCCAGCCATGCAGAGACCCCATGTGGGGCTCAATCCCAGGACCTTGGGACCATGACTTGAGCTGAAGGCAGATACTTAACGGACTGAGCCGCCCAGGCGTCCCAGTAATTATCTTTAAATAAAGTTTTATAAGTTTATTCATAAATGTCTAGCCCAAATTTTGTTGCATTTGGCCATAAGTTGTTTGGGGTTTTGCAGCTATTGTAAATGTCAGTTTTTAAGTATTAAAATTTCCCTATTTGTAACCAATTTCAAAGAAGATAATGGTTGTTTGTATCTTGATATATTCTACAATGTTGTTGTACACTGTAATTAGTCCAAAAAAATTGTCTGTAGTTCTTCATGGATTTTCTGCATATGGCATCTATGAATATTGTTGATTTTATTTCTTTCTTTCCATTATTTATAACTTGTTCTTCTTGCCTTACTCTGACAACTATGATCTCTTAACAATGTTGAATGGAAGTATTGACAGCAGCATTCCTTGTCTTTTTGCTGAATTTAAAGGCAATATCTCTTATATTTTATTAATAAATATTATGTTTGTATTAGCATTAGGGCGATACCCTTTATCAAGTAAGAAATTTAGCCATACTTCAAGTTAAGTGATTTATTTATCCAGGGTATGAAATAGAATTTTTATTTTCTTTGTAATACTTCTCTCTCCACAGATTTATTTTTCTTTTAGATGCTATCAGCCTAGAATGCTAAACTCATTTGGAAGAAGAGAAAAGAGTAAACAGGATTTGACAGAATTAGAAGATGGGGTAGTCAGGTTGTTTATTGAAATTTAAAAAAAATAATAATAATCTAAATTCATGAAGCCATTATGTGCTCTTATTTGAAGAATAGGTTGAAAATGTTAAAGAAATATTGGCATAACACCACACTTATTTAAAAAGGTATACTTTAATAACTACGGTTAAAATGAAAATAAACAGCTAAGAATTAGCCCTTCATTCTACATCTATGGTTCTCAAACTTAGAGATGCATGAAAATCGCCTTGGGGTTTAGAAAGAAATCCACACCCAGGTCCCACTGCAGTCTAATTAAGTCAGCCCCTGATAGGGTGGGTTGCATTTGGTCGCAGAATAACTTCTGTTTATACAAGGTCTTGATAGTACCACTTCTTTCTTTTCCCACTCCTAAAATCATCATAAAACTGAACTGTACAAGTTTGTTTTACTAAAAATTGAACAGAGGACATTTTTAACCTTTACCCTTTTTATCTCAGTAGTGCCCAGACTGGGGAATGTGTGTTCCCCAGAACACAGTCACCCCTAGGAAAACCTGCAGCTTCATTTCCTTACATCTGAGAACCCCAAGCAGGACCACAGGCTTGCTGGTGCGCTAGATTCTCAGCACGCATGAGCGCAGCCGTGGGGCTCACCTCCACATACATGAGACAACACTGTGTAACTTAGCCCCCTTTTCATTCCCACCTCCTTCCTCCCCTGTCCTCTTCTGCTTGACTTCCATCCAGTGACTCATGTTTTAAGGGAAATTAGAAAAAGCTTCTATTTCCAGAAAGGGCTAAAGTTGTAAGTTTATATGAAAGACAGCATGTCAACAGTGTTGCCAAAAAAAATTAATAAATCAAAATAACAGATGGGTGAGCCAAAAATGAAAAAAAAATAGAACTCTTGGGTGTCATGCAAAACCTATGGAATGTCTGAGGTTTTTCTTGCAGCCTCCTTTTTAAGTTTTGGTTTCCTGTAGGATATCTCTCTGGCTTTTCAGCATTCTCGTAACTTCCTTTCTCGACTTCCAGATTTCTTTTTAAAATATACCCGATGGCTCGCGGTGATCACTTCCTTTCTTCACAGAAACATGTCAGTACTCAAATTCAAACATTAAAAAAAGTGTTCAGAAACCATAAGGATCTAAGATTCTGTGAGAAAGAAATCCGAAGGACTGTGAGCCACAAATAACATCAAGAAAAGGGAGGGGGGAGGAACTGAGCTCACATGTTAAGTACGATCAAACGCAACATGAAGACAGGAATAAAACTAATCTGAATTCTTAGAAACTAGTCAGCTGAACAATAGGTGGTTTTTTCGAATAGACGAAAGGACGAAGACTTTCACTCTGATATACAACTTATTTTGTTCTGACGCTTGACATCTATTTTCTCTGAGTATGAGATAAACGCGATAGAAGATGGTTTTTGATTATGCAAGAACAGGTGTTTGCCTTTTCCCGTCAAAGCTAAGGAGAGATATTGCTACTTCATTCAATAGATCTCCCAGCTCCACAGAAAGGAACTTTAAAAAGGAAAACCAAAGATATAAGAAGTGAACATTAAAATTCATTTAGTTCAATGTTTCCGAAAGCTGAGAGAAAAAAATATATTAGGTAAACGTTTTTTATGCAGATGTGATAAAAACTGAAAGACTATCAATGATCCAGTGTTAAGTCTAATCTCCTGGATCTTTCCAAGGTCCAGGCAGGTCAAGTGCCTTTCCCAAGACTTGGTTCTCTTTGTGTTTGATTCTGCGCTTAGCAATTGTTCTTTAAAATACTGGGTAGAAAAAAATAAAATAAAATACTGGGTAGAGTAGATATGTCTGTCCTCCATTAATACAACATGGGCCATTGGATTCTTTTATCACTGACAGAAGTGAGCTAAGAACAATAATCTGGAAATTCCTGAATTCACTTTCATAAAGTATATCAGAATCATCAGTGGAAATTAAGGCCCTTTGCATTTTGTGGGACATAAATAGTCAGAAAAATTGGGGAAATTGATGTTTCTGAAAGAAATAGCTGATGATCTCTTTTAAAATACATTTTTAATATGATTAAGTACCTTTTAAAATTGGTAAGATAATTCTAAAGTAAAATACTCCGGTGCTTAAACTATGTGAAGATCATATCTAAAATCTAAATAAATGTTCAGTCATTCCGATAGGAGCACATCATAAAGAAAATAGCAGATTGGTTAAATGTGTTCTTTATTCATGGTTTACTCACTGAAACATTGTTCATGGTTTTCTTACCCAGCCTTAGAGTCTACATATTTCTTTTTAATTTTTTCTTTTTATGTTTCCCATGCTCACAATTCAGACAAAATACCCATATGAAGCAGACAGAAAAATGATACAAATATTTCAGAGCTCTTTGGGGGATTCAGATACGTTTTTACAATAAAACCTTGATTACTCCAAGAGCACAGAAGTGTCTGAAGGCTGACAGCAGGAAGAGGGGGCAGGCTAGTAGGAAAGTGGTAAAGGAGATTTGAGCCTTGTGGGTTTAATGTAGTAAACCTTTGGTCTTGGAACCCAGGGCCTGCACCAAGCCAGAAAAATGACAGACAGCCCTGGACATGGCTATAGTGGTGGGGGGAGGTGGGGAGGCACTTGGAAAAGACGTGCAAGGTTGTGTTTTCCTGATAAATTAGGATGACATAGACAGTACCATAGGGCTTGCTTCATTATATGATTGTGAAATTTGGACTCAAATAGAGTGAGGCAAACCCACAAGTTAAAGTGTTTTTAAAGTGGCTTAATAATCACTTTGAAAACAGAACAGAACACCCTTTCAGCAGCATGACTGGGACTTTGATCAACAAATATCCAAGGGACACAGCCAACCTTTTGTGAACAAATACACAGAATTGGGGCCAGGGTGGGCTTGGAATGTACTACCTCTAGAATGATGCCTTTCCTTTTCTTCATTTTCTTTTTCTTCTTCTTCTTCCTTCTTCCTTATTTCTTCTTCTTTTTTAAAGATTTATTTATTTATTTGAGACAGACAGAGAGAGCAAGCAGGATCAAGGGCAGAGGGAGACAAGTAGATGCCTCGCTGACTGGGGAGCCTCCTGTGGGGCTCGATCCCAGGACCCGGAGATCATGACCTAAGCCAAAATCAAGAGGCTAAATGCTTCAGCATAACCAGCTGAGCCACCCAGGCACCCACTTTTCTTCTTTAATTATGAAATCTGGTGGTGGTGTCATGTGATATGTTTTTCAGAGATTCGGTAGGAAACTCACCCTCAGTGAAGGATTTATTAAGGGTTACAGAAGAAAACACAAAGCTATTCAATTTCTTCCTAAAAAATCAAAGGTATTAATTTTTTGAGATTTTCCCCATTTGTTTCCTCATTTAAAAATCAGCTGCCAAAAGTGCCAACACCATCCCCCCACCCTACCCCTCCAGGGATACGACCAATTTAAATAGATTTTTCTTCTCAACTTTCATCTTCTGGGTTCCTTGATGACCTGATTTCATATCATTTCATGCTGCAGAGGTTAGGGCGATGGGGTACAAATCTGGGTTCTCTAAGGAGTAGGGGATGCAAGGATTGAGGAAGAGGAGAAGCAAGAGAAAGAAGGAGACCACAGTCCATCTTGCAGTTGGTGCATTTCTCAAACTTTCCTTATACATTCCATAAGTTTTATCCACACAATAAGTTCATCTTACACCTATTACTTGGACCAGACCATGGGCACTCTTATATAGAGCCCAGGCCATGGCCAGAGAACAATTCATCTACCACAGTATCACATAACTTCAAAGGATTCCCCCAGAGGCCACCAGCTGTGCTGGGATACCAGCTCCTCCTCTGAATTTCTTCAGCAATTAATGTTTCTAGCACCTTTCCAACAACTATTCACACAGTCGTCATATATTCAAAATATAGATTTTTTTTTGGTACCTGCCACAGAAAAGACCCTATTCTGGCATTAGGAGTGCAACATGGAACAATACAAAGTCATTGATTTCAAGATTGTTTACATTTCAAGGGGGAACTGTTCATTATCACAATACAGTATCTCATAAAGTTGTAATATATAGCAAGTGGAAGTGTTCTGGCCAAGACCAGGACCTCACCCTATAATGAGCCTCTTGAATTGTGAGGAATTAATGCGTAGTAAGCATTAATTCTTACTTTTTGGCAATTAATGCTTACTGTGCATTAATTCCTCATGTGAAGCACTTAGCATGTGCCAGGCATTGTGGAAAATAATATACATTTTCTTCCTCTTTGGTTGGGAAGTTGAGCTGGATGTGTTCTAAAATATCTATTAAAATCTGGATTATTTGGTTGGCTGCTTTAGCTTATGGTGGCCCTTCTGCAAAGTTTTGCACAGAAATCACTTAAAGGTGTGACAAAGGAAGATACCTGTGTTCAAGAAGTCTCTTCGAATGACTTGAATTTGTTGGGGAAGAAGATTTGCCAGTAAACCATGTAATACAGTGGAAAGATCTAGACCTACATTCAAATCACAGTTTTTCCATTCACCTGTCTGAGCTTCCTCAGTAAACTGGAGTTAATTCATTGCTATCAGTATTATTATGAGGATTAAGTTTATTTATTTAACAAACATTTGAGGCATGCCTACTGCGTCCTCCTAGGCATGTCCTCCTTGCTACTGAAAATGTAGTAATTAACAAGACACATAAAATCACTGCCCCTATGAGGTGCCTTAGCTCCTTGCTCTTTTCTTTGTATTCTCTTTTGGAGGAGGTCACCTAGTGATCTACAAATAGAAGACAGGGTCCCGTTTTGCCTGTGACCTTCTGACCTTCCCCAGGTAACTCCTGATAATCTCAGACCCAGCTCTGAGTCAGGTGGAGAGCAGAGGGGGAAGCTCAGAATCCAACCAAACCAGTTCCCTGGAGTGCCAGTCTTTGGGAAGGGGCTCTAGAACGCAGCCGAATGGTCAAAACATCGCCTTATGTTTAAAACTTTCTCTGTAAGTATATTACAAATTTATTTGCAAATCTTGAACAATGTGTCTTTGGTTTAAAAATCTTTAATACTCAGGGCGCCTGGCTGACTCAGTTGGTTGAGAGTCAGACTCTTGATTTCAGCTCAGGTCATATCTCAGGGTCATGGGATCAAGCCCTAAGCATGGGGCTCTGTGTTCTTCCCCTCTCCCTCTGCCCCTCCTTCTGTGCTTAGACACACACTCGATCTCTCTCAAATAAATAAATTACTCTCTAGAAGAAAGAAGGAAGGAAAGAAAGACCTAAATATTTAAGTCAATAGACTCTCCTTTACTTCCACTCTATTCTTTCTCAGCACAATGACAGAACTATTCTAGGCACTAAATATCAGTCACTATCTTATCTATCTTTAAGAAAATCTTAAGCATAAGAAAAAAATTCATTCATGGGGTGAGTTAACTTTTTTTTTTTTTTAAATGAGCCAGGACATACATAAATCTTGAAAAATATAAGTGAAAAAAACACAAATGTAGTTTGACTATCTGATGAGAGAAACCTACCGCAGTAGTCTATGAAACACACAGAGGGGATGACAATAAGAAGGATGCAGTGCATATTGCTTAATGGCTCTTGAAATTAATGAACACCAGATACGTCGCTGCCTTTTTTTTGTTTTGTTTTGTTTTGTTTTGTTTGGCCTTTCAAGTTCTTTATTTACCACTCCTCACCCTCCATGTTAGCAGAGTTAGTGCTATAGAAAAATGATTTGCTGAACTCTCTGCAACGTTTTAGCATGCCTAAAAACATGAATGTAATAAAAATTAAGTTTAAAAATGAAGAAAAGGGTGGGGGGAGGGGACTAAGCGAAATCCGTTGTAATCCTTTCTGCAGTTTATCTAAAGATATAATCAGAAAGGAGATTCTGTTCTTCCCGACTTCTCGGGTCAGGAAAATGTCTACTGCTATCTCTAATAGATCTGAGAGGTCCTATGGGGCAGTGGAGGGAACTGGAAATGGAGAGCAATGTAGATGATCTGACCTTCTTGTGAAATGACTAATTTGAATACAATGAAGTTAAACAGCTGCAGATAGTTTCCTGCTTGTTAGCTTTTATCAGTTTTTATATCTAGGTTGGAGGCGGGTGTGATTTAGAAATCTGATAGACCTTTGAACTGTATTATTTCACCTTTTGGGTTAAGGATTGACTTTGACAGCTTTGGGTAGGAAACCACAGGATTCTGCGGTGGGAGTTGGGTTTTGCAGTTTTTGCTTTACTTTATTATATTTTTTAAGTGACTAAGGAAAAGTGAATCAGCTGTATTTTCTATTTGTTCAAGTTTCAAAGTGCTGTTTCAGGGAAAAGTGTTTTTGTTTTACATGGAATTCTGGGCCTTTTTCAGCAGGAACGAATCAAAGGGAATCAGACAAATGTGAGTTGACTCTTTTAAAAGGAAACAGACAAGAATCTGGTGTCAAATGTTTTTGCCCAGAATTCCATATTGATGATAACTGAAGCTGCTTTCTAGAATTCACAGGAAGTAATTATGACCAGATTTGTTTTTGTGGTATTCACATTCCATCCCATTTCCCCACTACTCACCCACCCATCCAACCTCTCCATCTTCACGGATGTCATTTCTTTTTTTCCCAGGGATAACCACACAGAATAATAATAGACTCAGGAACATCAAAACAGTCAAAGCGGTCTTTCTGAAAGCAGGGTCTTATATTATTCTCCTTCACTACCAAATAGTGTTTTTCTTATGTTAAGATCTGAGAATCCATATTCTTAAACACTTAGCCAAAAATAATGGACTTGTCATTTGTTATGTGGGATCTTGGCCTGTGACCTCAGTTACCCAAGCAAATACTGAACAATAATCTTGTTGGACTCTTAGAGAAAGATGGTGGAAACAAGGAATTGTCCCTCCACCTTGAGGATCTTTTTCTTCTTCCCCGTGGGTTTTAAAGTTAATTAGAGCAGGATGCAAACATGTTCTGGGTTAGTGCAATTATCAAAATTATTACATTAACAATAGAAAAGAATTTATAATTAAAAATCATTTCCATTTTTCATGTTGCAAAATTCAGGACTTGGGGAAAATATTTGCATAAATTTTTCCTGTAATCTAAAATATCCTATTTGAGCATATTTGAACACATATAACTATTATGTATCACTGACCCCAACAATCTCTCTCCTCTCTCTGAAACTCCCCTCACACTCTGCCTCCAGCTCAGCTCATGTAGCTTCTCTTATTTTTCTTGTCCTTTTCACCTCGTAAATATAATTGTTTCCTTCTCACACCAATCCTCTGTTCTTCCAGTGTCTATGCAGCTATGAATACCTAATCTCATTCTACAGCATCAGAAGCCCATCAAGTAGGTAATGGTGGAATTGCACCATTTCAAGGAAAGGACAGAAATGATGACTACTTATGCAACTATATGTATAAAATATATATGTATATGTGTATTGCCCATCCTTGTCCCAAATTAAAGTGAGTAGTTATCTGAACTCTGGACTAATAAAAAATGAAATAGATGCATGAAACTTTTATCCAAAGTGAACATAATTTTCATGGACTTTACACTCCATGGCTAAGGTATGTTCCATCCACACTTTTATAACTGATTGCACCATGGTGAAGTAAGAAGAAGATAAGAATCAATGTAACCAACTCTTCCATTCAATGCTCTGCCTTCTCTTTGCTTTTAAAGCATCTGAAAGATGCCAACCTCTATTTAATATTATTGTTGTTCTAGTGGCTTTCTAAAATCACAGGAATGGTTAAAAGTCTTGAAAGAGTAGAGATAAATGGTTCATCAACTTCCGGCATTTACAATATTCTCCCACATATGCTTTATGCTTTGAAATATTTGTCTTAAAAAACAACTGCTTTACTGCCACAAACCTGTTAAAATGGCCAAAATCGGAAACACTGAGAGCACAAATGCAGTGATCATGTGGAGCACCAGGAACTTGAATTCACTGCTGGGAGAAATGCAAAATGGCATAGCCACTTTGTAGGACAGTTTGGCAGTTTCATACAAAATTAAATATATTCTTACCATATGATGCAATAGTCACCCTCTTTGGTATTTACCCAAAAGAGTTGAAAACATGTGTCCCCACAAAACCCTGCACACATATGTTCATAACAGCTTCATTCATAACTGCCAAAACAGAGAAGCAACCAAGATGCCTTTCAGTAGGTGAATGGATAGCTAAATTGTGGTACACCAGACAATGGAATGCTATTCAGATATTAAAAGACATGAGCTATGGAGCCATGAAAAGATGGAAGGTAAACCTAAATACATATTATTAAGTAGAAGAAGCCAATCTGAAAAAGGCCACATACTGGATAATTCCAATGATATGACATTCTGGAAAAGGCAAAGCTATGGAGACAGTAAAAATATCAGTGATTGACAGGGGCTGGGGGGAGGGGGAGAAATACAGGTAGAACATAGAGGATTTTTAGAGCAGTGAAATTACTCTATAGGGTGCTAGAATAATGGATATGTCAGTTTACATTTGTTCAAACCCATAGAATGTACAACACCAACACTGAAGCCAATATGAGTTATGGAATCGGGGTGATTATGATGTGTCAATGTACGTTCATCAATTGTCACTCTGTTGGGTACTGCTGATAGTAGGGGAAGTTATACATGTACGGAGCAGGGAGTATAGTGGAAATCTCTGTTTTCACCTCAATTCTGCTGTAAATCTTCAACTGCTATGAGAAAATAAAGTCTTAATAAAAAAGTTTTTAATATGCCAGTTTTTATTATAATAAAATCATTTTCTTATTTTTACTCAACTTGAGATACCAGTCTTACTGTTAAAAACAAATTACTTTCTCTTAGTTACACTGTAAGTGATTTTGATGGCAATAATAATAGAAATGGAAAAATTTTTTTTTAAAAACAGTTCCACAACTCTCATACTAACCTTCTGAGATATCAAGGTCTTGGGATCCCAGCTTGTCACCAGATTGAATAGCTTCTTAAGTTTTGGGGTAATTATGTGATTCTTTTCCGTAAAACCCTCCTTCTCCTAGAAAATAGTATTTATACTATTGATAACAGCAATAATAAGAAAACACAAATATTTTAATGGAAATAGGTAAATCTTCAAAAGAGAGATGGACATTGAATCTATTCTACAATAACATTCTCAAATAAGAGATTTTCTTCTGAGGGGTACCTGTGTGATACAGTCCACTTAGCGTCCAACTCTTGGTTTCAGCTCAGGTCTGATTTCAGGGTTGTGAGATCAAGCCCAGCGTCGGGCTCCATGCTCAGTGCAGAGTCTGCTTGAGTCTCTTTCCCTCTTCATTTGTCCCTTCTCCCTGTGCTCACTCTCTCTCACTTTCTCTCATTGAAATAAATAATTTTTTTTTTTTTTAAAGATACTTTCCTCTGAGAATGGGGGTTACTCAAGATTGGATGAGAGAAAGGCTTCAAGGTTTTGGTGGAATCTGCCTATATTGAGAATTGTGTTAGGTAAGATTAGGTTTGGTTGCAGGTGACAGAAAACCATAGTTACTATACAGGTTTAAAATTTATCTTCCTCAAAAGAAAACTTAGAGATGGTATGTTGCTCTGGGTGTTAGGGAATAAGACTTCTTTTAACCAGTAGCCCAGCAGTGCCTTGCCTACTTTTTAGTCAGAAGAACAAAGAAACACAAAAAAGGGGCATGCTCTTTAAGGACCCTTTTCATGATTTGAAAATGACACTTTCACTGGCCAAACAGGTCAGAACTTGGTAACTGGCCACATTTAGCTGGAAGGAAGGCTGGTAATAGCACAATCTGAGCCAAAGGCAGACACTTAACCAACTGAGCCAGCAAGATGTCCCTCAACTCACCCTTCTAAGAAAAAATTAGAACATGGATTTATTTAACATCGCAATATCTCAAATATTCATAAAGAATAAGGTGATCCACATGAAATTACTAAAAATCAGAGTACTAGTCAAAAATAAGGCATTACTACTCCTTGAGGTGATAATTAAGGTTAGAGCAATATTTAATATCCAAAAAAGGTAAATCCATGTAGAAAGGAAGCTAATTAGGGGTTGTCAGGGTCTGCGCAGAGAGGGAATGGAGAGTTACTTGTTACTGGGACTCCTTTTGGAGTGATGGAAATGTTTCAGAACCAGATAGAGGTGTTGGAAGCATATTTGAACTTATTAAATACCATTGAATTGTATAGTTTAAAATGGTTAGTTCTACGTTATGTGAATTTTTACCTCAACCTAAAAAATAAGTGAGGGCAACATGTACTTATCATATTTTAGAATGTCTTTTATATAAAATGTGTGATGTAGATATACAAATAAAGTAGAATTGATGCCAGAAGGACCAGCTGTCCAAAACCACTCATTCCCAAACATTTCAAATTGTCATGGTTTAATATGGCACCATCAAACTCAAAACAAGAAAGGTTATACATGGGCATATAATGTGATAGAGGAATTTTCAGACTTAAGAGCTCAAATATCTAACTAGAATTAAATTGGTACAATGTGACCCAGAAAAGTGAGAAGAAGCTGACAAAACAAAACAATTAGTTTAAATATCAAGAGATGTTGCCTAATGGTGAAGTCGACTATATTCTGAAAAGAGCTGCCAAAGGAAGTTATCCAAATCCCATAATTTGGGTCATTAAAAATGGATCTGAAAAAAAGAAGAAGGATCTGGAGTGAGGGCTGGAAAAACTCTTGAACACTAATTTTATACTGGAGAGGGTGGGATGCAATGACATAATGGGTGTTTTAGTTTCTAGATCCAATCTCCAATGGCTCTGGCTTTCTTATGGCTTGTACATAAAAGCTTAGATTTGTTTAAGTCCTTTCTACTAAGGAATTTCTTTAGGGGAGGATTTGAAACATGGAAGATAAAAGACATTTCAGAGAAGAAACAACGACAGCCTTGGATTCAGCTGCTGAGACAAATCAAATTTTATGGCTGTGACATAGACTTTTTTTTTTAAGCCTTGGTCTCAACATAAATGGATTTTATGTTTTAACTTGTTCTTCTGGTCATTTTTAATAAAAAATCCAAATAATGATGTTATATAGAATGAATGACATTTCAGGTCACATAAACATATGAAGTCACCAGCTCCCCTCCATGGAAAGGAGCAGGAGATCCTGCCTGGATAAACACACTGAAGGCAAAGAAGGATAAAAAAAAAAATATGGGAAGAATGAGTCCTTGCACCCACCTTCCCCCAGCGCTCAGAAAACTGAGCTCAGAAGGTAGTCTCAAGAAAAGGGATAAAAGGGTAATTTGTATTGCTTCCTCATTTAGACACTTATTTGATGGCTTTTCAAGATAGTAATCAATCAGGAAACAGTGAAGCACTTCAACTTTTCCTAGAAATTCTTGGGATAGGAAGTGGGCTACATTTTTACACTGGAGATGAGGACTAGTTGGGATAATAGTAGGAGGTAACATTTCCTGACTAATTTCTGAGTCTGAGAGAGATTGCTTAAATAACTTGCCCGAAGTTGTAAGACCTGGTAACCTACCTACGATTCCAGACTAAGCACCTATTTAGGTTGGGAACCATCCACTAGGCATTCCTGCTTCCTGGAACACAGAGAACGCATAGCCAAACCAAGAGGATCAGAGAAAGGTTCCTGGTGAATGTTACACCTGATACGAATCTTGTAGAATAAGAAGCAGTTGAATGGGTGAAGGAGTGGTAGAAATCTGGCCCAGAATGGAACAACATGAGGAAAAGTTCCAAGCTACTAGAAAACATGGTAATTCAGATAATTTCAGGGTATGCCGTATTTTAGACTTTGAGACCGAATAATTGAGTTTGGAGGTATAGAGAAGAGTCAGATCACAGATGACTTTATGTTGCATGATGAAGCTTGCATTTTATCCTAGAGAGAGAAGACACTAGTGAAAGGTTTTAAGCAGAAGAAATGAAAAAGGTTTTAGATTGATCCCTTTGATGACAGTCTAGAGAATGTGAGGTTGGGAAGATGCAAGATTGGATTTAAGAAGAATTAGTTGTGGGTTATCGTGAGAGTTTAGGTGAAAAAAGTCAAGACTGTGAATTATGGCACTGGGGAGGTAGGAACACATTCAAGGACTATTTGGGAGATGATTCAGTAAGACTCAGGGGTGGAGGGGATGAGCAAAGGTAAAGTCAAGTTTCTATTTTCCAAGTTCCCACTTGGATAATATAGCAAAAGATGGGGTGCTGACCCAAGTTCAGCTTGGGTACTGTGGGTTCTGAGGAGTATGGAACTGTAACTGTTCAGTAAGCTCAGAGTCTACAAGTTTAAAACTCAAGGAAAAGAAGAGTTCAGGGAAAGAGACACAGATCTGCAAGTCATCCCTCCATCCATTTGCTCCCTGAACATTCATTGAAAAAAAAAAAAAAAACAGATTGCAATTTCAAGGGGAAGGAAGACCTTAGAAGTTAGGATAATGAATTTGGACTTATAGTCAGCAAAGAATGAACGATGGGATTAAGCAGGAGAAAAATAATGTTCAGACTCATATTTTAGAAAGATCACTTTGACAAATATATGGAGACAGTTAGCTAAATATGGAGAATAGAGACCAGGGAAAGTCCACTGAATAATATGAGTGCTCATAATATGAACTAATCATATGAACTATAGGCGGGAACTTCAGCAATCATCTAACTTAAGGGGTAGGCAAAGGAGGGGAAGTACACAGGGAGGACCATGCCAGAAAGATTTGAGAGAAGTGGCGCTATCATGGGCATCTAGGGAGGAGGGAACCAAGAAGGAAAGAGTAGTTAACAAATCAAATAAATGTACTGAGGGGCCAGTGAGGGGCCAGATATTGTCCATGTCTGTGGAGCCTAACAGTAAAGATTTCCTGGACAGCTTTTGCCAAGCTACAGTGAACGCAGGGGTAAACTATGAACAAGAAAATAAATAATAACTGCTCTTTAAAGACACTTAGTGTCTTTAACAGAACACAGAGATGGAGAACCAAAGGATATTTTCCTCAGGATGGGGGAGAATATTTATAGGCTGAGAAAAAAGTTGCTATGAAACAGTAACTAAAGATAAGGAAGAGTGATAAGGAGGCAGGAGAAGAGATTGCCCTTGAACAGGATGACTTCTTTTTATGGCATCTTTTTAAGCCTAACTTACATATTCTCTTTTCAATATAAAAAATGTGTATCTTTAGTGTATTATTCAAGTTAAAGGGTTTCAGCATGGATATATATTCATGTGGATATATGACAGACTGGTCCTTGTTTTGGACAATAAATTCCAAATCTCCATCTTTACAGTTCTCCTCTGTACTTGCTAAGCATTTGTGGCCTCCTTTGTTTAGAAGTGTTTGTTGGTTTGATGGATATGTTGCTTATCCTCCTTCAAGAATTTTTCCTTCTCAAAGTCACTCCAAATCCTAGTCACACTGTTCTACTACAGTCTACTTTCTGCTTCTTAAAACACTGTTTTATGTTAACTTTCCTCTGTTGTTTCTAGTTTATGGTAAGTGTGAAAAAATGCTGGTACTGGTTGCCCAGGGTTGTGGAAGAATTTCTTAAGAGAAAAGCAGTCAAAGAGGGAGACCTATGCTTCCTCTAAGGCTCCCCAAACTTCTATTGTGAAGATAAAGGGTCTTCGGAGTACAAGGGGACTGGGTTTCCTGTATGTCCTGAAGCACCTGAATGTGGTAACAGTTGATGTGGGGAGACATGAAGATCCCACAGCGACTTTTATTAGTGAGGTGGAGAGTCATTTTGCTCATAGGAGAGGAGATATGCTCAGAAGTAGTGTGGGATGTGAAAGGAAATGAAAGGAAAGAGGTAAAAAAGATCTTTTAAAGAAGGGTCGTTGTGTGATGTGAACTCAATTCATAGGGGTCTTAAGGAGATGCAAAATCTACTGAAATTATTTTTGTTTCTTCTTGCTTCCTGGAAAGTATGATTGTGATTGTTACATTAATATGAGACTTGGCTGGGGCACCTGGGTGGCTCAGTGGGTTAAAGCCTCTGCCTTCAGCTCAGGTCATGATCCCAGGGTCCTGGGATCAAGCCCCGCATCAGGCTCTCTGCTCAGCGGGAAGACTGCTTCCCCTCCTCTCTCTCTGCCTGCCTCTCTGCCTACTTGTGGTCTCTGTCTGTCAAATAAATAAATAAAAATCTTAAAAAAAAAATGAGACTTGGCTACAGGTAACCTTGGGATTGTTTGGATTTTACCTGGTAAAATTAAAAGAGGTAAATTTGTCTTTTTTTTTCCTTTTTAAAGAAAATATTTTATGGGTAGGTAAGTTGTAAGATATGATAGGATCTCAACAATGGCCATCATGAAAGTTGGAAAAGTAAGAACAAATAGACCAAGCCCAAGGGGACTTGCTGAGCTCCTGGGTTCTCTTTCAGGAACAGTGATCAACACCACAAATTAAACTCAGGTGTACTGAAAAACACTTCCAAACACTAATGAAAGGAGTCAAAAAGCACTTAAGGAAGTCGAGATGCATACTATGTTCATCAGTTGGGACATTCATCATAGTAAACATGAAAAATTAATCTATAGAATCAATGCAATTCCAGTCAAACTACCAATAGGATATTCTATAGATATAGACAAGTTGATTCTAAAATACATGTGGAAAAGAAAAGGAACAAAGATAGTCAAAATAATTTTGAAAAAGAAGAATAAAGAATTTGGAAGAATTGTACAATCTGAGTTCAGCTTACTATAAACATACAGCAGTCAGAGGAATGTGGTATTAGGAAAGGGACAGACACATACATCAGTGGAACACAATACGAAGTCCAGAAATGACCTATATAAAAAGGTCAAGTGATTTTTCACAATAGTGTAAAAATACTTTTTTGGAAATATGATACTTAACAAATAGTGTTGGAACAGTTGGGACATTCTTATGTAAAAACAGGCCTTGCCTTAAACTTCATCCCTTATAAGAAATTAACTCTTAATAGATCATTGATCTAAATATAAAGCATAAAACTAAAACTTTTAGAAGCAAACATAGGAGTAAATCTTCATCTGTTTCTTGACTTTGGCTCAGGTCATGATCTCGGGTCATGATCTCAGGATTGTGAGATCGAGCTCCGTGTGAGGATCTGTGCTCATTGGGGAGTCTACTTGGGATTCTCTCTCTCTCCCTCTGCCGTGCCCCACCCGCATTTACACTCTCTCTCTCTCTCAAATAAATAAATATTAAAATTTTAAAAATTCATTGATCTATACAGCTCCAAAGTTTATTGTATTCTATGCTAATTTAAAAATTAAAATTTTGGAAAAAAATATGTTAGCCAGTATTACTGGGCATTTGCACATGAAATATTTTTCAAAATATCAAAATTATCATATTATTGGAAATAATAATAATACACCTGTTATAACTTCTGAAGTTCTAAATGAATGATTTAGTGTATGGTCCCAACATATTTGAAGCTGTATGAATTCTTATATTTAGGAAAGGGAATATAGTTCTCAAACATTTGTCAATTCCATTAGCTATAGTTTGAAGATAAGAAGATATCTACTTCTCAAAGTTTGTGAAAATTTAGTGAGGTAATACATATAAAGGGCCTGGTAAGGCCTGGTGTATAGTAAGTACTCATTTATTGTAAGGGACTGTAATTATTGTGTGGTTGTTGGTGCTATATAATGCTTATTATATTGTGCTGGCTTAATACTAGATACTAGACTATCATCCCTGTATTTCCAGCACCTAGTATAATGCTAGACAAATAGTAAGTATTCAGTAACAGCTGGTCGAACCAAATGAGCGATTAAAGCAAAGAAATAAATCACATAACTTTCAAGTGGTTAAGAAATAGTGGATGAGCAGAAAAAAGCAAGATTTAACCACAGATGGGAATGGAGTGGGGCTGAAAGTCATGAGATATTCCAAAAGTCGTTTCCAATGTCTTATTTTGTTTGTTGTTTGGATGTTTTGTTTTGATTTGGTTTTGGCAAAGACCATCCTTCGTGCAAATAAAATCTTACTCAGAAGCTTAAACAAATAAAACATAATACACACTCACACCCACACCCCCCCACACACTTCTCTGGCTAAGGAGATCTGCAGAGGACTCACTTTGGAAAGCCCAGAAAAGACACCTTTCAAGGGGAATTTGTTCTTAAATTGCACAGACCGAATTCTAAAGAGTAAGAGTGTAAAGGAAGTGTGTGCTTCCTGCATGACATAAAACAAAAGCATTCCTGGCGAAGAAGGGAGAGACCGCTCAACCCACCATTCAACTATGTCACATACTGTATAAAATTCTGTGCTTCCCAGAAGGAGAGAAAGGGGTGAATCAATAAATTGGAAGTTATAACCTTAGAATACTTTCTACTGGAGTTAACAGAAGACTGCACTAGAAATGGCTAATGAGTTGGCAATTATTTGCTATATAACAAGAAGACCAAAGGGAGGGCAACGCCAGGATGAATCGGTGACTAACCGCACTTGTCAGGGACCCAGGTACTTCTTCTCTCTCTTGCTCTGCCCATCTTTTACAAGAGCTCACTTGGTGGTTATAAGACGATTCTGTAATCCCAAGAGTTGCCTGGAAAAATGACTGCATTCAGTGAAGAATAGGAGTGTTTTCCTCTACTAGACCTTTCTGGAAGAAGGTGACTTTGAAAGAGTCTAGAAGAAGTTCTATGACTCCTATCATCAAGAAAAAAAATAAAGAACTGAAGTCCAGCTAAGCTCCTAGCTGCCAGTTTTCTAGCGAATCAGGAATGCCAAGGACACCACGCCTTCAATCTTTCACCATCCTGTCTGTAAGGGTTATCCGTCAGGGTCTCAGTAGCAAATAGATGGTACACTCAAATTAGGATTACCTGAGAAGAGTTTAATAAAACAACCATTTTAAATGGTGTGGGAGGCATGTGGGGAAACCACAGAATATAGTTCATACCCCAGGGTTTCTCCAATCCCTCCCACTTCCCCACATACACACTTGAGAGCAGGGAGGAGGGAAGGGAACAGATCTGGAACCTGGAAAGAGAGAGTCACGTGGAGTAAGTTTTTCCATAAAGGGCCAGAGAGTAAATATTTCAGCCTTTGCAGGCTTTTACCACCTGCAGATGGTAGCTGGGGCTTGTTCAAACATCCCTTCTTCAAAAGACGGAAAGAAAATGGCGTAGGATCCATCTCAGAGGTATCTGTTCCTCATCTCTCTGCATGCGAGAGCTTTCAGGGCAACACATTGTTATAGATGCCACAGGACCCACTACGGTGTCTTGTACATGGCATGCTATCAGTATTTTTGGAATGAAAGAATGAATTTTGCCAGTAACATTTTCTTTGGATCACTGAAAACTAAATATTCTGGATAATACTTCAGAATTTGCATCTTAGTTAACACTGCCTTGTAGCTCTTCTATCTAAAGTTTTTTAAAACCTTTTTTTTTTTTATCATGGTATTTAGGCATAATCATTGAAGCACAGTTTTTAAAATTAAGCAATGGCACCAATTTCTGGATCTAATCAAGACGTACCAGGAGAAGAGATACCGTGTCAGATTACCTGCCATTTTTCTTGTTAATGATTTAATTGCGGGATGACTACCAACATGTCTGAGTTTGCACCTTGGCAAAGTACCATCTCATGTAGCATAACAAACAGAAGCAAACCTAAGGTAATACTCAAATGTCCCAGCAAGGTTTTCCATTCAAAATATTCCCTTTTCAGTCACAAGCTTCTTATTGCCCACCTCTCTCTGTCCTTACTGACCAAAATGCCTCTCCCGTTTCATTAAGACCTTCAGTACCTCAATTGTGATTCTCTCTCACATTGCTGGCCTCCTTTTGGTATCAATTGCCTCCTGCCAAATAGAAGCCGGAGTCCATCTTTCCAACAGGAATGTCTCAGGTTCAAGAATCCCATTTATCCCTTGATCTTCCATTCATGACAATTTCCTCAACTTCAGTCCTACAGTATCTTCTTCCAAGCAGTCAAGCATTATTGGAGAAAATGATAAAACTGTTATGTGCAAATACATACCAAATAATTCAAGTTTATTCCTTTTTTAAATTATTTTATAAAGTTTGTTGTTTCTTTTTTTTTTTCTACTGAAACTTTCACATGTTCCAGTTTTCAATCTTGCTGTTCCTCTTGAGTGTTCCTCACTCCTAACCCCATTAATCAGATTAATGGATAATCTGATTAAGTAGATTCAAATCTTCTGGTATTAACTTTCACATCCTCTCTTTTTTAACTTCAAAACTAAGCTTTCTTGGGGCGCTTGGATGGCTCAGTGGGTTAAGCCTCTGCCTTCGGCTCAAGTCATGATCTCAGGGTCCTGGGATTGAGCCCTGCATTGGACTCTCTGCTTGGCAGGGAGCCTGCTTTCCCCTCTCTCTCTGCCTGTCTCTCTGCCTACTTGTGATCTCTCTCTCTCTCTCTCTGTCAAATAAATAAATAAAATCCTAAAAAAAAAACTACACTCTCTCTGAGAATGATGTGCCTTCTTCTTATTATTTTTTTTTAAGATTTTATTCATTTATTTGAAAGACAGAAATTACAACTAGGCAGAGAGAGAGAGGAGGAAGCAAGCTCCCTGTTGAGCAGAGAGCCCGATGAGGGGCTTGATCCCAGGACCCTGGGATCATGACCTGAGCCGAAGGCAGAGGCTTAACCCACTGAGCCACCCAGGCGCCCCAATGATGTGCCTTCTATTACCACCAAAACTACTGTTTTGTTTGTAATTTCATCCCTTTCTCTAGTTCTAAGACCTTATGTATTAGTTTGCTACAGCACCGACTGAATAGCTTAAACAACAGAATTAATTTTCTCATGATTCTGGAGGCTGGAAATCCAAGACCTATGGACTGGCAGGCTGGATTCCCCCCATACTTCTCTCCTTTGCTTGGGGATGACCACCCTCTTGCTGTGTCTTCTCAAGGTCTTATGACCATGGTCCCCTTCCCTCTGTGTACTGTGTGTTGTCTACACCCTTGATGTCCCTCTGTATATCTTAAACTCTTCTTATAAGAACACCAGTCAGATTGAATTAGGGCCCACCCTAAATTCCTCATTTTAATTAATCACCTCTTTAAAGGGCCTATCTTCATGATGCAACACATTCTGTTTAGGAAATCATTACTGGGGGTAATAGGGTTAGGGCTTCAAATGGTGAATTTCAGGAAAACACAATTCAGTCTATAACATCTTGCAATTTCAGTTATAATCATACTCCTCTGTAAAATGTAATGATGTATACACACACACACCTTTGATCCCTCCTTTTTTATCAGTTTCTTATGGTTTGCTAACAGATCTATTCTAAAGATACACTCACTCTCTCTTGTTCCTTTCCATTGTTCACATATTTTTCTCAGCCTAGAATACTCTCTTCTCTCCAGTAACTTAGGTCTGATTCCTGTGTCAAGTACCAAAGCAATTTCATTCTTTTCCAACTCCCTTAAACATCAACAAGGATTCCCTCACACAAATTCCTATGATCTTTACCTCTACTCCTATCTACCTTAAACTTGAAAACTGCATATATAGGTCTTGCCAACCTAAGTAGACTTGAAACCCCTTAATGAGTTTACAATTTATGACATATAATGGAGAAAATGAAAAATTACTACTTATGATGTGATGTTAGGAATCAAGACTGGTAAGAGCAAAATTGCTCTTCTTAATAGAGCAAGAAGAATTTGGAGTTCTTGAAGGCAACCTGAGGGGGAAGAATGAGGAAGAGAAAGAAGGATACACCATGGAGTGGAAAAAGTGAGGCTGCTCTATGGTCTAGCAGGGCTAGTGACAAAAGTTCTGGTGATGGAACACCAGAAGTTCTTTAAGAGTGGCAACACTGCCTTCTAAGTTGTCCACACTCTTGAGAAGTAAGTGTTTCTATCTCTGCAAACTTTTGCTCAGACGACTGCATTTGTGGGTTCAGTGTGTATGTAAATCAAGGAAAGGGACTGAATTTCATGTCTGCATTGAGTTATTATGGAAGAAACACAACCTAATCAGCATGCTGGAATGATTTTCTAAACAGAACCCATGCAGCAAAAGCAGGATATTGGAATCAGAGGTAAGCATGAAAGCATAAGCCATCTAAGAATTCACAAACATTCTGAAAAAGGAATTGGACATTTTTAAAGTTTTATCACAAAACATTTCCTTCATGCAAAACAAGTATAGAGATAAATCCAGTGAATATCCATGTACACACCAGACGGGGCGGGGGGTGGGAGGGATGGGGTAGCTGGGTGATGGACACTGGGGAGTATGTGCTATGGTGAGTGCTGTGAACTGTGTAAGACTGATGCTTCACAGACCTGTACCCCTGAAGCAAATAATACATTATATGTCAATAAATAAATAAATATCACGTGGGGAATGTTAAAAAAAGAGAAAAAAAGAAACATTACCAATATATTTAAAGCTTGCTGTGTGTCTTCTCCAACAACGTCTTCCTCCCACTCCACTCTGGATGTGACCTCCATCTTCAGTTTTTTGGTTAACATCCCCAAAGTTACTGGACTTTCCATAAGGAGCAAAATAGGGTTAAGTTCTATCTTGTCTCCATCTAAAGGGAAAAGGTAATTCTGACACGTAGGTTACAAATGTAGAATCCTTTCCTATATCTCCAGTGCCAAGCAGACTGGCATATAATGGATGCAATAGATACTCAATAAATACACACACACACATAAAAACCTTATAATAAAAGACACTTTATTTATAAATACAACACAAATACATATCCTGAATATTTGTTCCCTAGCTATCTCAGGTTTATTCAACTCTATTTCATTCTAGCAAATAAATACAAATCAATATGTTCATAAAAACAGTCTTGTTGGAGCTTTAAAAAACTTAAGTATGTAATATACTCTGTGATTTCCTGAAAGCCACTAAACCAATTTTCTTTTTGGCACTAGGCACCCAATTACAACGTTTAAAATTGAAAGTTCAAATTGCTTTGGGTTTTCTACTTGTTTGCCATAAATTTTGAAACTCATGTTCACAAGGACATATTTTTCTGAAATCTCTCAATATCACTGAGTCATATTAGTACCATTATCCATTGTTTGAGGTCATCTAAGACATTAATTTTCTTTGTTAGTGTAATATTTTTATTAGCAGATATCACATTTAGAATATTGGGCTGAAGGATGGGAAACAAAATTCATTTATTTTCAAGTTTGTCCAGTGTGTTTGGGGAAGAATACTTAATTTTCTTTTTTTAAAAAGATGATCGCAGCAACTGAAATATATCTTTAAACACTGAAGCAGGAAATAAGCCATGTTCTTATCTAAGGAGCTTCTGTTGTATGATTGTTGATAAACATGCTGCTGTTTCTGAAGGTGATTTTCAAAGTCAGGGCTCCATGCATCCATAAAGGATTAGTGCATTCAAAGGAATCTGAAAAACCAAGCTCCGAAGAAAAAGGGCACTTGACTCTGGCTGTCTCTACTACAACACGATGACTTTCAGGAATCTTACAAATTTACCGCACTTCGTAAACCACGGCACACTTAAGTATGCAACATGGAGGTATTATGCTGGGGATGCTTGCAACCAAAGGTCTACTAAGCAGGTATCTTCTTTCCACAGAGCACTCACAGGAAATAAGGCACCTATAAGGAGAAGGCCATTTCTGGGGCTTGGAATGGTTAGAGGAGGCTTTGGGTTATTTGTCCCACGTTATTAAAGGAAGAAGTGGCACTCTAATTCGAGGTTTCAGAATAGATGATGTTTAGGTGTAGAGAAGAATCATAATTCACAAAGCCTAAAGTTTGCATCAGAAGGAGTCTAAGTAAACTGGCCTGGCTGGGATGAAGGGTGACTTTGTTGAAATACAAAAAGGTAGGCAGCACAGGAAAAGCAGGTTGGAGGTAGAGTGTGGGGCCTAGAAGGCCAACTGGACAGCAAACAATAGAGAATCCTTTTTTTTCTTTTTTTGCCATGGGAGGAAAATGATGAAAAAAATAGCATTTTAGGGGTATATAGAAAAAATATAGTGGAATGAAAATACGTTAAGTCATATTTTTCACATTACTTCCTTTTCTTATGGTTCCACTCTTGGATAACAATCACTCTTGGGTCCCCAGGTATCACAAAACAAAATAGTCACACCAGGGTTCCCACAACACGATACCTAGGAACCCAAAACAAAATAGTCTTTGACTCCTCGTTAAAACTCCTACTCCCCAGTCATCAGGTCCTCATTGCACAGCGCCTCAACCCTAAGCATACAGTATAGTCCCTTAATGTGGAATAAATATATGAATGAGAGAACAGATTATGTTTCTCCTACCCTTCCTCTCCTTTCCTTTTCTGTTCCACCCTTTCCACTTGGCCTTCTGTGCTAGTTTCTCTCCCTTCTTTCTCTCCCTTCCAATCCATCCTCTGGATGGCAACCAGAACTACTTTCCTCAAACACAATAGCAATCTTGGCACTACCTTGTCAAACAACAACAATGACAACAACAAAAACAAAAACACAAGGGGTGCCTGGATGGCTCAGGTCTGGCTCTCAGGGTCATGAGATGGAGCCCTGTATGTAGCTCTGTGCTGGCATGGAGTCTGCTTGAGATTCTCTCTCTCCCTCTACTTTTGCCCCTCCCTCCCTGCTCGTGCTCGCTCTCTCTCTCTAAAACAAAACAAAACAAAACAAAACAAAACACAAACACAGAAAGTCTATAGATTCTTATATGAAAAACAAAGTACCAATTACTTAACAGGACAAGGTTTTCTGGGATATGACTCCACCCACCTACTACATCCTTCTGTTTGCTTCTCCTCCTCTGATCCAGTTACGTCTTCCCTAATCACACTTACACAGCATTGTCATTGTTGTGGAAGTTAAATTGGTTTAAGTATACGAATTGCTTACAACAGCCCCTAGTACAGAGTTCAGGTCTTAGTAAGTAGAAGTAGTTGTTACTGCCATTATTGTTTCCAGGTTGTTTTCCTTCCTGGTTTCTTAAGTACTCCCACTCTTGACAACTACTCGCCATCCCTGATAAAATTCTACATCTTCAATAAAGCCCAGTTCTGATGTTGACCTCATGGATTAAGGAACCTCTCCAAATGGTTCTGTCAGAATCTCTCTTCCCTCCACTTACCCAGACCTCTATGTATCTCATGCAGCCCTTGACACACTCTACTGAACCTCGACTGGCTGGCTGGCTGGAACCTGCTCACACACACAAACTTGGTGTGGGGCAAGATTCCAAGACCATGAAATGTCTGGAGGAAATTGATGGCACTTCCACATCCTACCATTCAAGCAGTCACGGAGCCATTCTCAGATTCTCGGCTCACCCTTGTCATGTGGGCAGGAGGGGGAGCCAGACAAGAATTAGAAAAACAATACCAGAAATGCCGGTTCATCATAAGGAATAAGGTTGAAGTCATCTCAAGAGGAAGGAAAAGCTTTTCTCACTTCTGACAAACCTGTACTCTCCTCAGAAGAAAACAAATACTGTGGTGAGTTGTGCTGGCTCTTACATAATTCATCAGGATATTGGGTGAATCCTGATTTTCCAACTGAACTGTCTCCCTCTCTTACCCAACCAAAAGACTTCAACTGATCCACCAGACTTCAGAGTCAGCAAAACCAAGGTAGAGCCAACTAACTTTTGGCTTAAACCTGAAGTCTGGAGTTTTATAAAACAAAAGAAAGAATTTTTTTTTCTTGGTGGGGACTGGGGAGAGGGGAGACAGAACCATGTAGGAAGGCTGGGGAGATGGAAGAGTCAGAAACAGGATGTGTTCTAACTCCTGCTAGCCCTCTTCATGTGTGTGGTAAGGGATGAGTAATTAGATGAACTCACAGTTCCTAGCCCTGGTCTCCTTTCATGTTCTCCATTCATGTGCATCACACCCTACACCATTCTCCACGGCATCTGTTCAACCCTTCAGCAAAAAAGCTGCATGGATCTTCCTTTTAGTTCACTTCGTGTCTTCTCTGAAGAAATGGATGGCACCCAGTACCTGACCCACCCAGAGGGGTCCTGTGAAGTTGAGCTGAGGTCAAGCCCATTGCAAATGTCTTTTTTTCTTTTTAAGGATTTTTTATTTATTGTTTGAGAGAGAAAGAGGGGCGGTGATGGAGGGGTAGAGGGAGAGGGAGAGAGAGAATCTCAAGCAGACTCCCTGCTGAGCACGGAGCCAGATCCATGACTCTGAAACCATGACTTAAGTGAAAATCAAGAATCAGACTCCTATCCCACCAGGACACCCAGGCGCCCCCCCTCCCCCATTGCAAATCTGTAAGTAGGTCCACCTGCCACCCAGAAAGTATCATGAACCAACAGAACTTCTGAGTTTATCTTCTAGGGAGGGAGCCTTCCTGGAAATCACTGGGGGTGCACAACCCCTACAGGTGACAGATCTTATCTTTTTATCTTTGCATTGCCTACCCCTGTGCAGATCTTAGGTCTAGGGTCTTCCCCAATAAAGGTGCTTTGTGTCGAACTGGCCTTAAGGAAGCCCATGTGGAGATGTGGAATAGCTTTAAGCAGGGATTGGAGGCATCAGTGACACTCTGGATGCATCCCTGCACCATAAGACCACATGGAGTCCATCTCATGAATCAGCCTTTGCTTTTGGCCTCGCGGCAGGACCATTTCATCTCATTCCAGGAGGAAAAGGAGCCGTCTGTGTGGGTTTCCTGTTGGATTGTGTTACAGGGCCACATTCCTTTGGGACTGCATCATTTCTTGACACAGGGGGAGATGGGGAATTCACCTAGCCAAGCAGAAACTCCCATCTTCTGAAACTACCATGAAGGATCCTAAATCCCCCTAGAATTCACTTCCAGGGTTCCCCCATGTAGTGACCAAGGGCATGGTTGAAAACGAAACCAGTCACAGGAAGTTCACTAAGGTCCTCGTTTTTCTATCAGATTCTGCATTCTTTGAAGCCTGGATCCATGATTCTGCCCCAGCCTGCTAAGTCTGGGTGTCTGGTAAATTCCTGATCAATTGGTTGGTGCTGCTAAGATTTTCTATGTATTTTCTATATTTGTCAGTGTAGTCAGGTACTTATTTATGTGACATGACTTAAAAGTCCATGGGGTGGAGGGAGAGAGAGAGATCATTCAATAACTCTCAGTTGAATGAGTGAAAAATTCCTTAGCACCCAAATTAATTTCCCCTTCATCCGGCTGTGGGACTTAGAAGACAGATACTATTCATTCTTTTCTTATTTGTTAAATGTAAAATGTTTGCCTTGGAAAATTGAGACTTCCCTAAATCACAGAGCAAATAAGTCTGCTCTATTTAGTTAATAAACATCTATTTATTCCCTTTTATTTGCAAAGCACATACAAGGTTTTCAGGATGAGAGGACTACTTACAAATCTAAAAAACATTAGATTTATGGTGTGTATTCCAGCCCGGTTGCTTACTAGCTGTGTGACTATAGTAAAGTTAATGAACTTCTCTGAGCTTGTCCACCCTGTATATAAAATGAGAATAATAATAAGCTCTACTCACAGGGCCACTGTGAGGATTAATTAAATAATGTCTGGACTTTGCACAGAACTCCACCCACACTCAGGGCTTGATGAATGACACTATTATTACTGTTTTTATTGTTCTGGGTTTTGCATCCGTTCTTCTTGCCCTAATAACTGTTGAAAAAGCTTTCCTGAGATAGTTACAGAGATTAACGCCCTGGATCAATTTAATTAACAGAGTAGCTGCTTAGTCATCTGTCTGGGCTCTGAGGGACAGAAGACAGAGAATTTTTGACACTGTGGCATAAATTTGGGATGGAAAAGCTCTGGTGAAGGACACTGGACATTAGTGGACTCACCCAGAGAAACCCAGGGTCCACTAAGAACACATCTATGGTTTATGCCCTTTGTTTAGGTCCAGAAAAAGTTGCCTTTTTTTTTTCTTTTCCTTTTTAAAGATTTATTTATTTATTTGAGAGAGAGAGAACACTCCTGTCCTGGGGGAAGGGCAGAGGGAATAGGAGGGAGAAATTCCAAGCAGACTCCTCGCTGAGTGCAAAGCCCTACATGGGGCATGGAGCCCAACACGGGCCTTGACCTGGTGCTCAATCTCACAACCCTGAGATTATGACCTGAGCCAAAACCAAGAGTCAGACACTTAACCAACTATACCACCCAGGTGTCCCCAGAAAGAGTCACTCTTGAACAAGCTTTGTCATTTATGAGCACTTCCTATCCTCCTCCATGAAGTTCTTCGGGTCTGGGGAGAAACAGAATTGCTTTATATGCTGTCTGCCACCATCTCTTTCCTTTTTCTCACTTAAAGGGAATTCTGTAGGAATGAGATATGAGGTCAAAGCACATAAACATTTAAGACATTTCTTTTCTTCAAATCCTTGAACAAATATTAACTCATTCATCATCTCATTACCCTTGAGAGTTGGGAAAGCAGAGTCCACACAGAAGTTGGAATGTTCTAATCCCATCTATAAATTACAGTGCTTGCAAGATTTATTAACTGAAGGGTTTCAGATTCTAGGAAGCTTTTCTAAATGTGATCTCTCAATCGCTGTCATAGGATTTGCTCAAAATGCCATTTGCGAAGAGAAAAAATAATTTTAATGCCACATTGCCATGATAATGGCACTAACTATCTCACAGGTGAAAGGAAAGAGGTATGGAGGAGGGGGAAGAGGAAGAGAGAAGGACAGAAGGGCCAAGAGGAGGAGAATCCCCTTCCTACTTCAGATTTATGTTAAACAATTAGTTTGCTGCATTTTAAGTGGAAAAAATGTTAGTTAAAAAGATATTTGTAAGCCACAAATATTTGAAAGTAAACGATAGCAAAGATTTGCACTGTGTATGTTCACATTGTCGCATGAGCAGCAAGTTATGCAATTGAAGTTCGTTTCAAAAACAGCAGTGTAAAAGATGGGGCACTTAGGACAGGAACTGAGGGTAAAAACTTAGAAGATTGGCTAATCCTTGTGCATGATTGCTGGGGTGTGTCTGGGCTCAGAACATTTTATAAAGTATCCTATGCAGTTATGGAAAGAGATCTCAAACTCTTAGGGATCACTGTGGGTATCAGTAGGAACCCCCCAACCAGCTTCTCTATGCCAGTATGGCACACCTTAGTCTTGCCACAGGACCCGTGGTCTTGCTTTGGGACTTCCTCATTGTCCTAGATATCCTTGAAATACTCCAGATTTCCCCCCTTCTTTCTGTTCCTTCCACATCCCTTACCAACTCTCAAACCTTTCCTCTTTTTAGGATTTTGCTAATACCCAGAGAGATGGGCTGGGAATAACAAACATGGAGAGTCATGTATTTGACAGAAATTTAAAATTCCATAGTCATTGTCCTGACCGAGTGTGAAGAGAAGTCTTTTGTTACAGATTAGGATGTTCATGAAGGGTCTCCCTCCTTTGATGAAACACTAGTAAAGTCCTGGTCCCCATTCTGTTGTTAAGGGAAAGCCCAAGTCTGGGAGTAACAGTAGAATGGGTCATGGGAAATTTACATGTCCTTGAGACCAATGGGCATAATTTACATATCAGCAAAGGTCCATGCTGATGATTTCCAATTCATTGTGTCCCTTTGGTCCCTGGAAAGGCCACCTGAGGTTAGAGGTGATGATGAGGAGGAGGGTAATGTAAATGCGTCTTTTCTCTATCCTACCTAATCTGCTCTCCCTGACCAGAGAGGGGATCAGCCGTACTGTTTTGCACTGTTTCTCTGCATACTGAGGCTCCTTGCGATCTAAGGGTTCACAATAATCGTGCTTTTCAAAGTCTATGGGAGAGCCAAGAAGTATGTTTGTCTGCCACCATTTCTGATGAGTATTTCCCCACCTTTCCTGAACAGATGAGGTGCTGGATCCTAGTGAAGCTTCAGACATTAACGATATTGTCCCAAAGCCATCAAGAGATAGGGAGATATGACTTGGACACTCTGTGTTACAGGTGAGCCCTCTGAGAGTGACTACCCGGTCCTCCTGCCATACCTGACTTCTGCCTTCTCTCTTCCCACATCTTCCTCACCTTTAGAACTGTACTTCATTTCCTATTCCTGAGTCTCTTCCCCCGGATGTCCAGTGGCTGGTTCTTTTCACATACATTGCAAATTCTGGAGGCTCAGGCTGAAAAGCAGTGGCTTTCATGTCTACCCCATCTCAGAGAGGAGCAGGATCCGGGCTCAAAAGAAGGGTGAGCTCTGGTTCACTGGATAGGAGGGGTGATAATGGGCAACACCCTGGGATGGGGCTGGGTTTCCCCCCCATTCCTAAAGTCATCCACAGCTCACCACAGAGAGGCATCATTTCTTACTGAAGTCTATGCCATTAGCTCCATCTGAGAAATCGCTGTTCCTCTTATTAACAGGACTTGGACACTGATACAGGGAAATGATAATCTTTACCTTGCTATGCTGAGTCTGAATCAAACCCTTCGTGACCAGAGTCTCCTAATAAAGTCTCCTTATATTAATGAAAAATGAAGGATGCAAGTGTAAATCACACCTCTCTGTTGTAAAGTTTTCTCACTTGACACTCATTACCTTTTACTAGTCACAATTATAAGAAAAAGAACAGGGGCGCCTGGGTGGCTCAGTGGGTTAAAGCCTCTGCCTTCGGCTCAGGTCATGATCCCAGGGTCCTGGGATCGAGCCCCACATTGGGCTCTCTGGTCCGCAGCGAGCCTGCTTCCTCCTCTCTCTCTGCCTGCCTCTCTGCCTATTTGTGATCTCTGTCTGTCAAATAAATAAATAAAATCTTAAAAAGAAAAAAGAAGAAGAGCAAACATGCATCACTTCACCTGCACCTCACAGAATTCCACAAGGAAGGTGTCTTCACTTCTAGAGAAAGGTACTGAACTCAGATGCTTACGTCACTTGCTCAAAGTCACACAAATTTCCCAGGTGAATCTGATTTGAAGCCAGATCCATCTGATTATGTTGTCTCTGGTACGTTCCATTGGTATGTTGGCAATGACAACAACATGGCACAAGGCCACCGCGTGCCCTCTCACACCTGTGACGGGTGTCAAAAGTTGATTTTAACCTTTTTCGGTGGAGCCACCCTGTGCCCTCCCAGTGGCTAGTGGGGTTTTTCAGTCACTGTGGGAGCCTGTTATGTCCCTTGTCATCTGCTATCTCAGACCAGCTCTTCAGCGTCAGAATCGCTCTCACCTCCTAATGAGGACTCATCATCACAGGTGAAGGATCCTATGCATCTGAGAGACTAGATCTCCTGGTTGAACACCTACTGTGGGAGCTGAAAAGAACATTCCCTGTGTCTTGGTAAAAGCTTTGGCCTGCCCTTTTACTTCCGGGTTTGGCATCAGGAGCTTTATACTAAAGAGAAAGAAATGAAGCTGGCAACAAGTCTGCAGAGCACCTTGAGCTCCTAGAGGTGCTTCAGCCCCCGTGTGCACACACGCATACCGACACGTACTCCACTCCTCTGCCTCCTTACACTTTGTACGTGACATTCAGAGGGTGGGAGAATCACACTGCTCTTGCTAAAGCCCACATCATGCCCACGGTGTCATCACTTTGATAAGACCTCAGGGAGGACACTCAAGTGTCAAGCCCCAATAGTCCCTCCTGACAGAAAGAAAGCATGAGGCCCAGGCAGACAGAGGAGTGCAGTATGGCCATTCCAAATGACCGACAGGCAGGAGCCACATGGAAAGCCCCTAGCACTGGGCCTGCTTCTTTTCACATAAGATGTGCTACGCCGGACAGTAAAAGAAGCAATTTATCTTCCAGTTTTCTGAGAAAATATTAAAGCTCAACATTCTCACTGCTAATTTGGGGAAACATACAAAAATCTGTCCTCTTCTGAACTGGAAGATATTATAGTAAAACAAATGCCAAAGTGTCCAAGATTTTGCTCCTTGATATTTAAAGTTCATGGATCACTCTAGCAAAATTAATTCCATATAGTTCCGATTTATAGCGTTTTAAAGTTCATCAATAAGTTGTTTGTTTAACATTTACTTGATGCCCAAGGAAACTTTTGAATCTTTCTTAAGTAAGTCTCCAAAGCATGTTCCTCTTATAAACAGGAAGGCAAGTTTGGCCCAGACTCAGTGCCCTTGGATAACACTGGAATAATCTCACAAGTAGATGGCAAATAGAGTTTCAATACAGCCAAGTGAACTGTTCCCACTTTGTGTTCCAGCTGCCATACCACACCGCCTCACCTCTGCCTGCCCACCCCCAGCTCCTCCGTGGTGGTGAGGACTGGGAAGAAGGCTGATCTCATGTGTCTACCCAGCATGTTACTCATGAACACCCTCATAATTCCCAGATGCTCTCATACTCTCTGCGGAGTAATAATCTGTGTCTCTTTGGAACCAAGACTGCAAATGATACTGACTGATGCCTTGCATAAGAGAAAAAGAGCCCCATGAAATGCCCTCTAAGATCAAGGTATTAGGTCCCAGGGAAGCAAACACACTCTTCTAACCGTCAAACCATCTCACACCCAAAGTCCTTTCTCATCAGAACCTGACCAATCCTCTTCTTGGTTGACTCAGAAGACCCCTCCCTTGTTAAAAACAGAAAACACAAACAAAAACCCTTTAAACCCCTTGTTAATAGGATTTAATAAAAGTCTGTATCAGATGAATGGGGAAAGAACGTGCCTAGGGTTGCCAGACCCATTTTGAAACTGGAATCATTTCAGTTCTGGGGCAGATACAGTTGTGTTGGAAGAGAATTGGACCCATTCAAAATAGCAGTTTTACGATGCCTTCCTATAAGTCTAGACGAGCAGATGGACCAGTTCTAAAAACATCTTTGTATATATGCCTTGAGACATAGTTATCTACATTGTGAGGTCTTTGGAACAAAGAGAACAGTCTCTTCTTTTTACAAAGTTTGGAATCATTATTATTTTGAAAGATAATCACGCTCACCCATTGCCAGACGACTGTGAAGTTATGTTTTCTCTATATTTTTAAAGGCATTTGTTTTTGAGAAGGTTGTGGGGTTGGGGGGGGGGGGCGAAGGCTAATCCAGATCCTCCACCTCCTCCCTCCCTGGCTGTGAGAAAATGGTGGGTCTGGGAATGTATATAATTTGATCTAGTGTTAAACCAAAAAGGGTGTGTGTATTTCTGGAGAACAGTCCACAACGGGAGCAGGAGAATGGCTGAGAGGGTGGGGGCTAAAATCCCCATAGGTCAGCATCTGGCTCCAAAGGAGCTGAAGGAACGAGGATTCCACAGTGTGTTTTCTCTTTCAAGTCCCCGTTTTGTCCCCTCCCACCAGGAAATGCAGTAGACATTTGTCACCGACAGCTCTTTGGAGACTCAACTGTTCCTTCCTCCCAGACCCAGAAGGGGCCTTCAGACACAGAATCCTCAGATTTTGCAAACCGGCAGAATTTTTTGTGCAATGTTTATCAGACAGGCTAGAGGCTGTGAAGACAGATTTTGGGAAATAGTTGAAGCAGTTCATAAATCAGATGTAATTGAAAAGGATAGAGTGTCCTCTCTGAAGGCCCCATGACCTTTCTTTTATAATAGCTTTACTAGGGCAAAATTGTAATGTGTATAAGGACCAGGGGTGTAATGAAGTCAGGCTGCCTCAGGTCACTGAATATAATTTGTTTTTTCTGGCCAAATCATGAAACAGGATTGCACTCTGTTCTCTGTTACATTTATATGATACCATCCCTTTTGATATTGTCAAGTGTGTTGTGCCAGGCCACATAGCATTACTGATAACAAAATTCTTTGGAAAATATTTTTCTCTTTTTCCCCCCAACCTTTCTCCTCCTCTTCTTCTTCTTCTCCTTTTTTTTTTTTAGTTTTGTTTTTGTTTATATACACAAAGTAATAGCAGCTGAAATCAGCTGGAGCTCTTGTCTGGCCAGCAAGTAAAAAGTGCTTTTCATATGAAATTTCCGACAAGCCCTAGATATATGATGCAAAGAATTTTTACCCTCTTTGCTTTGAAACTGGTATTAAATGGCTTTTCAAAAGTGTATTTGGTATACCAATCAGAATGCAATTTCAACCCTTAAGTGTTGCCTAAGATTTTCCTTTGAACCTAATATTGTTATCAGTTGTCAGAGCATAAGGAGCAGATTTGGAGGACTGCTAGGGTCCCAAACTCCAAGGAGAATCTAAAATACCAGGAACTCAGAAGAATGGACAAAAGAGTGGCCCAAGAGGAAAGATGGGGCAAATACCAAAGAGAAGAACAGAGTCAAGTTCCAAAGGGCAGCCATTTCCTAAAAGCCAAGCAAGAGGTAAATCAACAGACTTGTTTTTTTTCCAGCTGCACAATCACAGGAGAAGGCTGATCAAAGCTGGAGGGCAAGGGAAAAGGTGATAGGGTGCCCAAGTTCTGGGGTCCGAGACCAAGCCCGGTCAGTTGATCACGGCCAGTTGCCGTGGACAACAACACTTGTTTTGCAACAACGTCTTAAGTTAGCAATCTCAGTAGATCATCCCCTGGTACCTCGTGTGTGTCCTCCAGAGACAGTGAAGATTACACACTATCTGGCATTACCTAAAAAAGACTAAAATCACCTTATGCACATCATGGCCACATATATAGTAGGGATTCTTGGACCATAAAGGTATTACGTGTTCTGGTGTGTGCCAGCTGGGCACATGACCTCCACTTACATAACCTGAATTCCTCATAGACCAGCTGCTTTAGGGTGGTCTGTGCTCTCAAGAGAAAAGAGCCTATGCTTAGTTCTATCTAGCACCAGCCACCAGAGCTCAAAGACTGGCTGAGGGGTGGGCTCTTTCTCTTAATCACTTCCAAGGTAATTCTCCCAAACATTGGCTCCTTCAGAACCTTATCCTTATCTTGCCTGTGGTGTGGTGAAGCAGACTTTGTGTGGTGGTGAAACAGAATCATCTGCTCAGATTATATTTCGAGTGAAAATCAGTGTCTTGTAACATTGTTGTATGATTTATTTGGCCCTTGGGGGGCTCCTACTGAACGTGCTGAAATGCCATACCGACATTTCACTTCAGACTTACAACCACCTACACCTGAAGCAGTATTTATCTCTGACAGGAGGCTTTCTCCTGCGGAAAAATCAAACAGTGAGTGGTGCCTTCACCTGCTGAATAATCTTCTATGTCCTAATGGGAGGGGTACGGGCAGCAGAGGAATGAGTGTAGGAAGAAGAACAAAGCTATGTCCACATCCTTGAGGGGAGAGAAATCATACCACACAAATTCAGTGGAAAATTTCTAATGAATCTGTCAGCTTCAGTTCATCTATCCAAAGTCAGAGGAGGAGAGAGAGTCCAATAGAAGAGCCACATGGGGAGGGGCAGGGGTGACTTCTCTGAAACAGCAGCTGGAAGGGTTTTGTAACAGTTCTGGTACCACACCCATAGAAGCTACCACACAGCTCTCTTGCTTCCACTTACCATGATGAAATGTATCAGGATCTCTGCTCCTGAAAGCATTCAAGCCTCTTAGATGGAATACCAAAGAAGCCAATAAAGTTTAAGACTACCTTTTATTCAACCCCTCGGTAAAGGGGGAAATGTTTGCGTTTCTGCCATGCCCTAAACATGGGTGTGAACATGGTGTGAATACTCATCCGCTAGAAAGACCATTCAGTACTGTTGGTACTGTTGCCATAATGCCCCACTCAGAGTTACAGGATAATTGCTTTTGATGGGTAAAGATCTTTTCTCTTCCTTCTACAACCGAAATCCTGTAGGTAAGGTGTCTGAAGACTGAAGCTGTGTGCCCTCACATGGTCTCAGGCAACAAACTCCAACAAAGAAGGACGCAGAAACGTCTCTGCTGATCTATTAGTTGGTGCAGCACACAACCCACATTGCAGGGGACAGTGGGGGAGGGGCAAGGAAGGTGTCTTCGTCCCGTTCAGGGCACAATATTCCCAAGGACTGACAGAGAGACATGGAGTTTAGGAAAACTCACATAGTGAATAATTTTCTTTGAAAACAATGCCTAATTCAAGGTTTCCAATACTCCCGGGTCCCAGAATGAACCATATAGAACCCCAGGAGATGTCCAACTTCCAGGAGAATGATCTATATAAAGGAAGACACTGAGAGCAAGTTTGCAATGAATATTCATCTCTGTTGCTTTATTTTCAACCCTGATTATAAGGGATAAAATTATTATAGGACGGCAATAGTTATTTTACCTTATAGTTTTTATCTATACAACAATAAAAATGAGAATAGAATAGTTTCAGTATAGACATGGTAGTAGATACCCTCCATTGGCAATGTTTTTACTAAACAAAATGATATGACATTTGAAAAACCAAGATCTGTTCAGTAAATTAGATAATAGGGTAGACCAGAGCTAGCGAGATCAATGATTGCTATGCAGGGAACTGCCAACATTGTAAATAACACCTCCTGTGGGAATACTAAACACTCAATCAGAAAATGCCACGGTTGTTGGTTTAAGATCAGCCTTTTCAAATCCCTAACCTTTGAATGAGTTTGTTTTTTCAACTGAAACTTTCTAGCCAATAATAATCCAGTCTCTATCATGCTTTAAAAGGGAACCCATTACAAAACCCTATTAGAGTCCTCCTTATGCCTTAAATGGCAGGGGTGAGTCAGCGATGTGTTTTTAATTCCAAAGCATGAGAAAAGAGACGGAGGGAAATTGTAACTGCTCAATGCAGCATCTTGAACGTTCTGCCAAACACTGGGTTGCCAGCTGGCAGGTTCTGCTACTCTTTAGCCCTGCAAAGTACCACATTTGTGTCACTGAAGATAGACATAGGTTGTTCTGTTTTAACCTGAATCATCTGCAGGGATACACGGCAAAGCCTCCCACCCCTGTGAAGGTGGCTGGCAGTACGAATCTCTGAGCAAACTGTGAAGGAGAAGCTTCCCGCATCCTTCCACCAAGAGCATAGTGACCAATGTTGTTCCCAAAACTTTGCTATCTGCACTTCTGTTCTCAAAGTCACCAACTCCTGCTCTGGGTCTAGGTATGTTCTTTCTGGACAGAAGCTCATGTCCCAGAGTAGTGAATCATAGATTTGATTATTTTGACTTCAACCTTTTTTTCAAACTTTTTTTTTGACTTCACCATTTTTACCCATAACACTTCTGTTATCATTTCTCAGTATCTTGCTACCATGCCATAGATAAAATTCTAATGTAATTTTTCATAATTACAAGATAACTGTACAAATAAGCCTTAAAAATCAAAACAGTGTCATTAAAATTTACCTAGATACAATTACCTACTTGAAGCTCTGAGCCTAAGAGCTCTGAGTCCATTCTGTTTCTGTTAAAATAGAGGTTAACATGTATTAGATGTTAAAGGCACATTAGCACCTAATGGACTTCCTCTTGATACGTTCAGAAGGGCTGAAAAAGAATGGCAAAGAAAAATCTCATCTTGTGTGATTCATTTTATGTAATGCCACGTCAATTTTATTTAATCCCACTCAAGAAAATCTTGGGTACTACTTAGAATCATCTGGTAAATCCAATTTGGGAAACAGAATATAGCAGCATTTCCCAAAGTGTGTATCTAGGGGATAACCTAGCAACAGATTGAAATGCAAATTCCCTGGCTTCACCCACAGAGTCTTCTGGGATAGGTCTTAGGAATTTGCATTTTTAACAAGCTTCCCAGATGACACTTTACATACAAATATTTGAAAACCATTAGTCTAGATTTGTTATTTTCAAACACTTAGCCTAGGGGTCCTTTCCTCCAACAAAATCTTACAAAGAAACTAAGATAGAAAGATAAGAGGGGTGCCTGGGTAGCTCAGTGGGTTAAAGCCTCTGCCTTTGGCTCAGGTCATGATCCCCTCCCCCCCACAATCCGGCTCTCTGCTCAGCGGGGAGCCTGCTTCCTTCCCCCTCTCTCTGCCGGCCTCTCTGCCTACTTGTGATCTTTGTCTGTCAAATAAATAAATAAAATCTTTGAGAGAAAGAGCCAGAGTTGCAGCTGCATGTCCTCCTGGCCCCTGGCAGCCCCTGGAACCCCTTGGAGCCACCAGCATTCTGCAGCATAGAGTGGGAAGTCTTGTCCTCTCCATCCTTCTCTTCATGTCTTCCTCCTCCAACCTCTACTCTCCCCCATAACCAAAACTTGCCTGTGGCGTATTTGGTTTAAGATTGAGAAATCATCTATATCCTCTGTGTGACCTAGCAAATAAGCATAAAAGCTGAATACAAATGTGTTGAATTGAATTGAGTTGGATTGAGTCTGACTCATTTCATTACAAAAGAAAAATACAAACACCCTAAGAGCTAAATGGATGAAAACACACAGACATTTCACAAGACAAAATGAAAATATTATCTAATTAAAATATTAGAAAATGTTCAGCCTCATAATAATCAAATGCAAATAAAATAAGATCTTATTCTTTACTTGTCAAATTAGCACAGATGTTTTGAATGATACGCAGTGCAAATGAGGGTATGATAAGACCAACATTGTTGTACACTGGAAAGCTAACAGGTATAGCCTTTTTAGACGTACTTTAAAATGTTTTTGTTTCCTTTAATGCAGTACTTTACTTTCTGTGAACCTATTATACAGAAACATTCAGAAATTCAGGCAAAGATTTATGCACAGTTCCAGAACTAGATAGTGGTGTGAGTTGTACAACAGTGTAAATATACTTAATGCCACTGAATCACACACTTTAAAATGGTTATAATGGTAAACTTATACAATGTATATTTTACCACAAAAGATTTATGCACAAAATATTTATTTCATCATTACTTATGATAAAGAGAATTTTAAATTGCTGAAAGTCCAACATTACAGTTATTGCTACATTATGGTGCTTCTTAGAAAACGTTTATGATATAAACAAGTGGGGAAAAAAACCAGGATGTGAAACTACATATTCAATCTTACTTCAGCCTTTTCTTCAAATATAGAATAATCTAGAGAGAAATATGTCAAAATATTACCAAGAGTGGATTCTACAAGAGTGATAGGATCATTAACACCTTCTCTCTCCCCTTTATACTCTGAAAAGCTTTCTAAATTATTGCTAAAATTAATGCATGTTATTTTAATAAATAGAAAAAAATGAAGCAAATAATTCCAAAAGAAAATAAAGGTATGGTCAATATTACAATCCTCATTAGGATGCTACCAACTAAAAAAAGGAAAGTGGGAAGGACATTTTCCTTTCCTAAAAAAGATATTTTAATGTCTAATTATAAATTATTGTTTATTTTTTAAATTTAGCATGTGTGAAGATAATAGTAATTAACATGCATAAAATGCAAGCACTACTTTAAGAACTTAATATGTATTAATTCACAACCCTAGAAGATTTTCATTTACACCTGACTTACCAGAGGCAAAGAGAAGTTGAGGAGAACAGTACAAGATAAGACAACATGTAAAACTAGAATTCAGACACAGACATTTCGCTTTGAGAGTTTATAGTCTTAGTCACAAAAGTATACTATTTCTTGCAAAAAATTCTTGAAAAAGCAAGGAAGTGTATTAGTCTCCTATTGTTGCTGTAGCAAATTATCACAAACTTATTGACTAAAACACAACTTAAAAAATATATATATTTTATAGAACTGGTAGTTAGAGATCTAAGATGGGTTCATAGGGCTACATTCCTTTTGGAGACTCTTGGGGAGAAGCCACTGCTTTGACCCTATCCCTTGGCTCATGGTCCCTTTCTCCATCTTCAAAGTCAGCAGTATAGCACATTTTCTCCTCCCAGATCTCCACTTATGAACTTCCCTCTATCTTCTGACCCTCTTGCTGCCTCTTAAAAGAATCCTGTGGTTTTATCAGGCCCATTTTATAATCCAGGATAATCCCCCATTTCAAAATCTGTCCTTTAATTATATCTGCAAAATCTCTCTTACTATACTAGATAATACATTCACAAGTACCAGGCATTTGGACTTGGACACCTTTGGGCCATTTATTCAGCCTACCACAAGGGAGGCAGGGAAGGTAGCAGGGACAAAGTGAGAAGAGGAAATAGAATAATACCCCTTAGGTCCATCCATATTTTTGCAAATAGCAACAATTTTTTATGGTTGAGTAGTATTCTATTTTATATATATACCACATTTCAATCCATTCATTTACTGATGGACACTTAGGTTGCTTCTATACCTTGGCTATTATACATAATGTTGCAACCAACATTGGGTGTATATATCTCTTCAAATTGTTTTTTTTTTCTTCAGATAAATACACAGAAGTAGAATTGCTGGATTGTATGGTAGTTCTATTTTTAGTTTTTTGAGGAACCTCCATCAGTCAAATAACCCAGGAACATTTTGATGTGTTTAGATTAGTTTGGGAAATCACTTTGAAATCCCTCTGGTTTTAAACATTATAAATATTTTTTAGACTTTTTTTTTTGGTAGTTTTTTTTTCACCATTTTTCATTGTCAAAGTCTATGAAAATAATTTAAAGTATAGGGAATATAGTCAATAATGTTGTAATAACTTTGGTGATAGATGGTAACTAGACATCATGGTGATCATTTTGTGATGCATGTATATCTAAAATTAATATAATATTGTACATCAACTATACATCATTTTTTAAAAGTCTATGGAAATAAACATCAAAATGAAGGATCATAAAACTCACTAGTTCATATTTTCCTATGTTTTATGAATCAGGCTCTGTTCATAAAGCAAATTTATTTAAGGAATGCCCTAAGATTAAAATCATGTCCCCTACCTCTTATTAAGAGACCGTGATGACTAGGTTAAAGCCAACTTATTTGCTCATCAGCATGTCTGAAATAGCCTTCTATGTCTTCTTTGTCTTAATAGAATGCATAACTTGTCTGGATTTATTTTTCTTTTCCAAATTAGTACCAACTATGGTGATATGTTTGTAAATTGGGATATATATCTTTCTTCTTTTCTTTCCTAATTCACTCAAACCTTTTGATTTGTGAGAAGAATCAACACTGTATAAAATGCTCGTGCCTTTATAAACATTTTCATCATTGAATTTCAAGACTTCCTTACAGTAATTTACCTAATTCTTATCCCATTTACATCACCTGTAGAATCCACAGTTGATAATAATAACACTAAAAACAATGAGTTTAGGTTGAGTAGGTACCTGCACTTGAGACAATTCATTGATTCAACAAACATTTATTATTTACCTCAAAGCACAAACAGCCTGGAGGGAAAGACAGACACAGAAGTATGCTGGAGCCTGCTCAGACTGGGTTATAATGGCTTCCATGAGCCAGTTCTGTATGTTGCTCTCCAATCCAACTTCAGTAACCCTGAGGTAGCAGCTTAAAATCAGCCATGATGAGAATATTTACACAACGGAAACTAGCAAACACTACAAATCTAGGGTTTTTGTTAAATATTTACCAGGGTACCACTGCAATACTTAACAAGCTCACAATGTGATAGATCCCAAAGATACACATAAGATATAATGAAAATACCAAGGAAAGTTGTATCTGGTTAGGAGGGCTCACAAGGCTTCCCTTTTGGGGCTGAGCTCAAACGTCACCTCTTCCAAAAGGCCTTCCCATATAAACTATCTAAAGAAGCCCTGCTCCCAGATCCTCCCTATCACACTGCACTTTCCTTCTGGGCAGTTGTCACCATTGATGAATCTCTTACTTACTTATACCTGTTTATATGTGTTTCTTACTAGGATTTTACATTCTTATCCTTCCTGTAGCCCTGGCAAATAATGGGCACTCAGAAATATTTTTTGGAAATCAATAGCAGAGTAATAGAGTTTTAAAGAATAAGGAAGGTCTAAGCCAAGCAAAGAAATAGGGATAGGATAATCTGAGCAAAGGGAGCAAGAATGAAAACAGCTCTGTGGTCAGGGAAAGACAGCCTGTGCATGAAGCATGAAGTCCAACTCGAGTTGTGACTTGGGTGGGACCAAAGGACATTCAGGCCATATGGAGCCCCTAGACTATACCATATGAGCCATAGGGATCTGTGAAGACCACTATTCAAACTTCCATTCACCGAAAGATAAGCATGGACATAGCTGATTCCAAATTGGGACAGATTTGTTTTTAAGTTAGGGGGGAAAAAAACTAACTAAAACACATCTTTCCTCCAGCCCACTATATGATGGATAAATTAAAATTCTTTTACCACTCCAAAAAGGGATTCATCCCTGAAGAGAATTGTTGGAACTCCCCAAAATCAGAGTATTCGACATGGGAGTCATTTGGTAACACTGCATATCTTAGGTATTCTGAAAAATGTATTAATGGATTTCCTATATAAATGAGGAAGCAGAATGTTCAGTTTCTAAAGATATAAATTAATTTGATTACAAATATTGAGCAGTTTTTCTTACATGGAGCTTTCGGACGGGGCCTCCCTACTTCTTACCTTGCTCAGTCTATTAGTTGAGGAGATTGGCTTTCCAGTGGGATGAAGAAAGAATTAAGGAGCCCAAATGACAGTGACTAATTCGGTTGGGTGGAATTGAGGAAGGTTCCAGAGGAAGGTAATGTTTGGGTTGGCCTTGAGAGATGAGTAGGACTTCAGTAGGCAAAGGAACAGCAAAGGGGACACTGCAGACAGGAAGAACACACTGATCCAAGCCACAGAGGTCTGAAATCAGGGTGTATAGATATTTAAAGGTTCATGGAACAGCCACACATAGAACCACTTACACAACTCTGAACAGAGCAACTGCCAGTGTGCTTTTGCAAAACAACATTCTAATTTTACTTTGGTTTTCATAATGACAAAGTGATTCGTTAGTTCCTATTACACACAGCAATTTCAAAATGATAAAACACTAAAAACCCTTTCTTAATTATAAAAATTTTTTTAAAAAAGGGAACTTGAACAAAATCTACTTTTTCTACTCAGCAAATATGTGACCACAAGAGGTTCCTGACCACTCTGCACACAGCACCCATCTCGCCTTGTTTGAACAAGCTTAACAATAAAAACAGCTCTGCTTTATAAATATAGTGGAGCCTCATGTGTACACTGTAAACTTCTTTTATAGACTCAGATAAACCCTAAGTCAACTTACACCTGCCAAGTCACAATCAACTACATTCGCTAAAGCACAATTCCAGGTGAAACTCACCTGAAGAAATCTCAAAGTGTAAAAATAACTGATTTCCAAAATTAATGGAGTAAGAGGCGATTATTTTATACTAATTTCAACATTGCTTTCACTTAAATTGTGGGTTTTAAAATGAAGCTTACTTTCCCAAAAGCTATTTTCATACAGGAATGTATTTCTTGTATGGAACAAAGCACTCCAGAGGTGGTTTGGTGGCCGGCAAGAGATACAGATCCTGGGTAGCTTTAGGTGAAAAGTTAATTTTTGTAAGAATATTGCCCAGGTCACCAAATGAAAGGAAAGCAGGAAATAGAGCTCAAAAAAGTGCTCCCTTCAAAGAAAAAGTATGTAGTTCCCGGAAACTAAATGGCAGGAACTGAGAGAAAAATGCCACTGCTGATCACTCTTCAGATCTTTTTCATTAAGCCCAAGCTTCAAAAATCCCAGGATAGAAAGTCTAATTGGACCAGTTTGGGAGACTGCCTAAAGGAAGCCAGGCACCTTAAGTTACAGTCCCATGGAAGCTACACGGATACATGGAGAATGGTTTCCTCAAAGGAAATTGGCACTTTTATCAGAGAGTTTAGAAGAGAGGCTAAGTGGCCAAAAGACAAGGAATATCCTCTCTAACCCACTAGGGTACGCTGTGATTCGTTCTGACTCACTAAACCAATTCAGTACAGAGCTCTCATTGAGCAGAGAGTTCTGTCTTTGTCTTCCTTCACCTTTCCATGACCCTCTTTGTTATGAACAGGTCAGTAGCAACATTCAGATATACAGTTGTTGGCCAGCTGATGTTTCTTTGGGATGCATTTTACACACTAAGCAATTTATCCCTCCACACCTAACATGAATAGTGAATGACTACAAAACACAAATAAATCAGAAATTTATTTCAACTGTTGTTTTTTTCTCATGTTAAGACAACCGTGACATTATACTTTTCAGATCATTTAAATATGTCCACAGAATGCAGAATTTTTTTTAAATAAGTTTTTAAAAGCTTAAAAAGGAAAGGGTTAATAAAAAAGACTTTGGGAGGACGCCTGGGTGGCTCAGTGGTTAAACTTCTGCCTTCCGCTTGGGTCATGGTCCCAGGGTCCTGGGATGGAGCCCCGCATTGGGGGGTCTCCGCTCAGCGGGGAGCCTGCTTCCTCCTCTCTCTCTGCCTGCCTCTCTGCCTACTTGTGATCTCTCTGTGTCAAATAAATAAATAAAATCTCTTAAAAAAAAAAAGACTTTGGGATTCTGATGCCAAACATTCATTGAGCAGGCATTTTTCCTACACATTACTAGTAGTTTCAATCACCAGGTAAATATATGTCAGTGCTCTATATGAATTTATGTAAGTTTTTTCATTAAGGGCCTAGAGTATTCACAATAGCTTGTATTTTTCCATAGAAAATAAGTGAGTTCTGTTAATATGGGCCACTGAGGTAAAGTAGAATGACTTCAACTATAAATATTTAGAAATGCTGAATAAAAAATAATTTTAAAAACAATTGTTTTTAATTTTTTTTAAGATTTTATTTATTTATTTGACACACAGAGAGAGAGAGAGAGGCAGAGGCAGAGGCAGAGAGAGAGGGGGAAGAAGGCTCCCTGCTAAGCAGAGAGCCCAATGTGGGGCTCAATCCCAGGACCCTGAGATCATGACCCGAGTTGAAGGCAGAGGCTTAATCCACCAAGCCACCCAGGTGCCCCTGACAGTTCTTTTTTAAATGGCCAGCTGAGCTCATAAGAAATAGAGGAAATGCAGGGGCACAGAAATAAAGAGAAGCCAGAAAGACCAAGAACCTATCTTACAGTAGCCCTGGGTTGGGAGGTACAAAGGGGCCCACCTCAAATTGAGAAATGAGCCCTGATACATACACCTGATCAAGGTCGGAGGTTTGGGGCTGTGCAAGAAGGACAGTGGCAGCTGACACCTTCACATTCAGCTGAAACTCTAAAGGGTTACAACCTTGCTGCAAAAACAAAACAAAACAAAACAAAACAAAAAAAAAGACTGGACAAAGTTCATCTCTCAGCCCAGGGAAGCAGCAAGGGAAGAGGTTAAACCTATAGGCTCTAGGGTGAGAAGCCTAGGCGCTGTGGTAAGAAAAGAGCACTTTCCTATGAGACACTGAAGTCCCAAGCCATGTCATACCTATGCTTGGAGACTGGCTTTACATGTTCCTTCAAATATGGGATTCCCACGTTTGAGCTGGCATAGACACTGCTCCTGGGCTCCTTGCCCAGGGTTCCTTGAAGAATGCAAAACTTTTCTGGAAGAAAACTCTGCTGGACATTCCACAAGGGATTTCCACAGAGGGGGAAAAAATCTGCTAAAAGTAAGATTATAATTAAAAATTGTATATGTTAGTAACTTAACTGTTGTAAATAGATAACACCAATTAAAACTTGTAGTTTTCACTTTAAAAAAATTATATTTGAAGTAAAGATTTAACATGAACGAGGGTCAAAACGTCTGTCAGAAAAGTCCTATAGAAAATATTATTTGCAAATAACTTTATACTACCTGGAAGATAGTATAAAACAAGCAGTTTAAATGGTTAAAGCAATTAAAAAAGGAATAAAATCCATGATGAAAGAATAAGACACTGTGACAGAAAAACAGGCACAATTTAAAAAAGAACCAAGTAGAAATCTGGAAATGAAAGATAAAAATCTAAATATTTAATGGATTAGCTAAATAACAGATTGGATGCTGATGAAGAGAAAATTAGCTAACTGTAAGACAAATCTGAGGATACATTACACTGAACGTAGCATAGCAAGACTTTTTGAATGTAAAAATATAAAAAATGAAAAATAAGAAATATGGAAAGTAGACTGAAAGGTCTAAAATACACCTTTCCTTGGGGCACCTGGGTGGCTCAGTGGGTTAAAGCCTCTGCCTTCAGCTCAGGTCATGATCCCAGAGTCCTGGGATCAAGCCCCAAATCGGGCTCTCCTCAGCAGGGAGCCTGCTTCCTCCTCTCTCTCTGCCTGCCTCTCTGCCTACTTGTGATCACTGTCAAATAAATAAATAAAATGTTTAAAATACACCTTTTCTAGGAAGAAGATTTCTAGAAAAGTTCATAGAGAAAAGAAGATTCAAAGTGGTAATGTCTGGAATTGAAAATAATGTTGAAGTAATTGAAAATCCTCACATCGAAGAAATCGTATAGAGGTCAGATAAAAGTAAATCTACATTTAGATGCATTGGCACAAAAACACAAAAGAGGAAAATCTTAAAATCAATTAAAATTTTAAAAAATCATTTTATCCAAAAAGGAGCAGTAGAACTGACAGCAGACTTCTCAACAACAACAACAGAGGACAGAAGAAAATAAAGTATCTTCAAATTGCTAAGGGAAAACATCTATCAACCCAGACTCTTACCAAGTTAGACTATTCAATAATGAAGGTAAAATAAATGTCCAGACAAATAAAAAAGGAAAAATGCCACACACAGACCCTTATAGAATAAAAGGAAATTAATTCCCGAGGAAATAGGAACAAGAAGGACTATTAAGCAAAGAAGTTGGTAAATAAACATTGAATATAGAAAATTGTAAGATTTCACTGGAGAGTTTAAAAATAACATAGAGCTAAAATGCTAGATGTGAAAATATGATTATTTACTATTAGTCAAAATATACTAAGGTTTTTTACTGGTCAGGAGGATTAAGTTTAATAATCAGTAATTCAGTGTATGTGTCAAAATCGTACTGGTACCCACTGGGACGCCTGGGTGGCTCAGTCAGTTAAGCTGGGATCAAGTCCCACATCCGGCTCCCTGCTCAGCGGGGAGCCTGCTTCTCCCTCTGTATGCTGCTCCCCCTGCTTGTGCACACTCTCTCTCTCTAACAAATACATAAATAAAATCTTAAAAAAAAAAATACTGGTACCCATTAAAAGAAAAAAAAGTAGAATGCAAAAGAAGGTAAAACTTCTAAATCAGTATAAAAGAAAAGCAAAAATAAAGAAATTTTGATCAATTCAATCAAGGGAAGGAGAAGAAAATAAAAAATATATAAAATCCACTTCTAAAAACTGAAATAGAGTTGACATATATCATATTAGTTTCAAGTGTACAACACAGTGGTTTGACATTTATATATATTGTGAAATGATCACCATGATCACCATCTAGTTCCTATCTGTCACCATATATAGATAACACAGTGTTGTTGACTATATTCCCTATGCTTTGCCTTACATCCTTGTGACTTATTTATTTTAAATTGGAAGTTTTTACCTCTTCATCCATTTCACGCATCCCCTTCACATTTTTTTTAAATGTTTTATTTATTTATTTATTTAATTTATTTATTTAAGATGGAGAGAGAGTGTGAGAGAGAGAGTGAGCATGGGGGGCGGGGGTGTAGCAGCAGAGGGAGAAGGAGAAGTAGACTCCTTGCTGAGCAGGAATTCCCGACATGGGGCTCTCTCCCAGGACCCTGGGATCATGAACGGAGTGGAAGGCCGATGGTTAACTCACTGAGCCACCCAGGTGCCCCATCCCCCTCAGATTTTTAAATCAAATGTATAATAATCCCAGGTGTTTTTATGCAGGACTTTTCTGAGCTTCTATGATTGGATGAAAAATAAACAGACAAGGTAATAATCCAAGAGGAATGCTTCTTCCAGGAGACACACTAGAACATAAACACAGTGAAAGGCAGAAAATAAAGTGTTGGAACAATATACACCAGGCAGACTGTAAAAAAGAGAAAGCCAGCATATTGCTGTACATAGTAGACAAAGCAGACTTTAAGTATTTCAGGGACTAAAGAAGTTCATCACCTCATAATAAAAAGAATAATTCTCCAGAAAAACAACATCATCCTTTGCGTGTTTTACCCAACATTTTAACTCCAAAACATACAGAACAAAACTTAAAATGCAAAGAGAAATTGATGCATACATGACCCCAGTAAAATATTTTAATGCCTCTTTCTCAGAAATGGATAGATCAGAGGACCAAAAATTAATGAGTATATACACAAATTGACAAAAACAATGAATATGATTGAGCTAATAGAAATATGTAGAAATTGACCTCAGCAATTAGATTATAAATATATTTTTTAGGCAAATTTAGGCAAATCTCAAGAAATATCAAAGAATTTATATCTCATGGTCTATAATCTCTGACCACAATGGAACCAAAAGTGAGACAAAAAATCCCAGGGATTGGGAGATTTGAAATTTCCAAAATAATTCATGGGTCAAAGAGCTCTAATATAAAATTAAAATATAAAGAAATGAATATTGGAGCTTTAGTTGTACCTATTACACTTATATTTAGGAAAAGAGAGAGGTCTGAAATAAATACAATAAAAAAATAGCAATTTTTAAAAACAATGCTAGATACATGAATGTCTATTAAATTATTTTCTGCATACTTGAAATATTTCATACTTATTCTTAATTTAAAAATAAAACTACTTATTCTGTTTCACATAAATGGTATTTATACCTCAATCAATAAAGAAACTGGTGGGGATTTATTTGTTTGGTTCTGGTTTTGGTTTCTGTATGGATTAGAAAGAACAAAATATGTCTATCAGTGAACACAAGGCATCACCCAAACCAGGCACCTCACTGTCCCTAGTCTCTATGTCTCATCATCACTGGGGGCTCAAGGCCAGCTGCTCCCATCCTGGACTCTGAGGTCACCTTCAGATCTGCCAAAAATAATTCCTGCTGATGACCATAAAAAGCTGCAAAGCCCATCATCTGAAAAGAGAACATATTGCAAAAATCACCCACGTACAGAATCAACCCTAAGGGTGGACCATGTGGTTGACCACATTTATCCTGGCCCCTCTTAAAAATATTCTCTTAAATACTTCTGATATAACTGCAAAATCTTCCTATGAGTTGGAGTTTGGGTAAACAGTCCTTCCTTTTTAAAATGTATATTTAAAAGAATTGTCCTAAGCAAAACTGAGAACTCCCTATTCCCCATGACTCAAATCTTAGGCAACCCTCAGATCCTCTTTCCCAGTTCCCCAGTTAAATCCTGGGTGATTCCTTCTTTCAGAATTTTGTACCATTATTGTCAAATATGAGTAATGTATGCTCTCTTTCTGGAGGAAAAATACTCTCACAAGCCCCTAATGTTGACAAATGACTTTTATTAGAATGTTATTTAAATATATATACAAATGTAAAACTAGATGTAAATTCATTATGCTAAACAACTATAACACCAAAACAAATTTACAAATTAGAGATAAAACCACCAAACCGATACTGTTCAAATTAACAAGATTAATTTAAGGTGATAATTGTGGCGTGCTAAAATTGCCTTGCAGTTAGAAACAAATGCTTCCTCTTATGTTCAGCCAGTGCAAGTTACTGCAGTCATATAGGAAAGCCGGAGAAAGAAAGTGTATTTGTTTTTTCCCTTTCCTAGCAAAAGAAAGTCTAATCTAGCGAAAAAAAAAAATAATAATAATAATCCTCTGTCCATGACCCTAGCCCATGCTGATCATGTCCATCATGATTACCCTTTGAATCCAGCAGCCTTGGTTTTCTACTTCTGCTAATACTACCTCTCCTTCCTCTCAAAGAGGAAGAGACCTAGAATATTTAATGTGTAATGTTTACCACAGACATTAACAGGCCATAGAGCATTCCTTGCCTATCTTCATACCAGCAGGAGGTGGAGTTTTAAAGGTGTGGACCAGTGGCTATCAATCCCACAGACATATCAGAATCATTGTGGGGATTTTTGAGAAAACCTATCATTTCTCATTTTGGATCCCTCCTGGTGGTGACTTGCCACTGCCACAAACCCCTGTGTCACCCCTCCATTCCCTATTGGTTTTCGCATTTCTTGTAATACCTTTTTTTAAATTAATTCTCCATATTAAATTCCCTTTACTAAACTACACGACACAAGCTCTCTTTTCTTGTCTGTCCATCACAGATACATAGGTCATACATAGGGGTGGACAGAGTCAAAGAGTAATCCGATTTCCTTATTTGTACACCAATTTTTTAATATTTAATACCAATTACTGTATTTTAATACCAATTTTTAATACCAATTACTGTATTTTAATGCCCCTCCTTTTTAACATTTCAAAGCGCCTAGAAATAAACCAACAAGAGAAATCCTACCAAAAGTTTATGTTACTATTTTAAGTAAAAATCATTCCATTCTCCAAATTTCCTGTGGCTCCATATATGATCAGAGGGGATTCAACATGAATATGTTTATTGCACAAAGGGAAAGCACAAAATGATGGACGGGTTCTGTCTGCAGACTTCAATTTGAGGAGAATGACGGAGCTACCCCAGATTTCTCATCCTCATCATTCTCAAAGCAACCAATAATTTAAAAGAAAAATCCAGACATCCATTGGCTCCAAAAAATGACAGATGAATTGAGGTAACCAATTCTTTCTTCCTTCCTAGATTTCCTCCAGCATTACACAATTCATCAGAATTTCCCTTTGTTGAGTTGCACCACCAGAACAGCAAGTGAGAACTTAATGCCTACCCTCAAGTATGAAGGAGAGAAAGAGGAGAGATTTTAAATCGGAAGGTATCTCTCCAGTGGGTCAGGATGAAAGAAAATAATTTCTGAAAGGGCGACTGACATTTCTTCTTTCAAATGCCAAGTTTCTGACTTTCTCACACGTAGTTTTCAGGTTATAGAGTGCCACCTCTTACTTTTGTCAGTTCTCAGGGGCAGGGAACATTCAACTGGTTGGAAAAATATGGTCTCTCTTAATGTTTCCCACAGAAATTAACAGACCAGGGCACCTGGGTGGCTCAGTGGGTTAAGCCTCTGCCTTCAGCCTGGGTCATGATCTCAAGGTCCTGGGATCCAGCCCTGAATCAGGCTCTCTGCTCGGCAGGGAGCCTGCTTTCCCCTTTCTCTCTCTATCTCCTGCTCTGCCTACTTGTGATCCCTTTCTCTGTCAAATAAAGAAATAAAATCTTAAAAGAAAAGAAAAGAAAAGAAAAAAAAATAACAGACCATAATGCATTCCTTGGTGGTCTCCAGATCTTCAGACATGGGAGGCTGAGTTTTGAAAAGCCTAGACCAGTGGCTCTCAATCCCACATGTATATCAGAATCATCGAAGGGACTTTTGAGAGATGCTGATACCAGCTTCCACCCAGAACAAAACAGTATCTTATGCGGAGGGGATATGTCCCAAGTGTTAGGAGTTTTTAAAATCTCCAACATGATTCTAATAAAAAGCACAGACAGAATCACAGGCCTAGACTGAGAATTAGGAGTTAATGCTAACTTGCTTAATTATATATAAATATATAATTCACGTATATATCACATAAATATTGTTAAATATCATTGTATACAATCATTTTCTTGAACTCAGTTGTCTCCTACATAGAGGTTTGTCCATTTTTCTTCCCCACTCTTCCCTTTTTCATGATACCAACACAGGTAATGCTAGAGCTACAATGAACTTGAGAGTTCATTTTTCTTGCCACGTGATACAAGAAGTAACAGAAAAGGAAGAGTGTGAGTTATTTTGCGGGGGGAGGGAGGGGAGGCACTGATTATGATGAACCTGCCACAACCTTGGTTGTGTGGATTGTGTGACTTTCCCCTCAAAAATGGCTTTCAAAAGACTGTATCAAATCCACTGCCCATCAGTCATAGTCTTATAAGCACTGCTCTCAATATCGTCAGTTACCACACAATATCAAACACAACCATGTCATCCTTTGTCACCTTAGAAATGTCCTAGTGCATATTGTCCAGAGCCCACAGCTCTTATGGAGTTGAAATCTACCCCTCCCTACAGCATAGCACATTCTATCTATGTACCCTAAACAAGCACTTGGTGCAGAATAGACAATGGCTGAGCCCAGGGGTCCCCTAAATATTTTTGATAGCATGCCCTTTCAGCACACCAACAGAAGTTTAAGTAGAAGTTTAAAGTTTTTCCTGTGACCCAGTAGATCATGCCCTTTGAGATGTTCAGACCTTACTCTGAAGACCGCTGATTTAGTCTACCCTTAATACTTTTGTGATTTGGGTTGTTCCCGAATAGAAATATTATATCTGAAGTCCTGACTGAGAACTGCACAGCAATCCAAACAAGCTAACAAGCTCATTTTCACCATCGTGAGTTACTTGATAAAAGGGGCGAAGAAAATAGGTTAGCTCCCAAAGTTTCCTATTCCCAACATGGTGAGGCTTCAGGAGCTTCTGAGGCTCCAGCCCAATCTTAGGAATGATTCTGCCCAAGCCCTTCTTTGATCTCCTTGTAACCAATTCCATAACTGGCTCCATGGCCTCTGAACCCAAAAAGCAACCTCTAGACCATCTTGCTTGAGTAAGATGTTCTAGAAAAACTCTGGCCACAATTTCAGAGCAAATTTCTTCTTTACAATAAATAGATGTCAAACAATAAATGTTCTCAATGAAGCATACTTTATGAAAAGAATGCAGGATAGCAAGGCCTTTGGCAAGTGCACTGATTCTTAGAAAAGAAAGACAGAAAGATCTCTTCAGGGTCATTGACTCAGGGAAAGGGTCTGGGATGAGCATGTGCAGGGACGCATGTTGTGGCCATTCAAGGTCATGAAGTTCTTTTCTGGTTTTGCAGCCGAGGTACCTGATGTGTCCAAGGTCATGCAACAATTTAAGTGGCAAATCTGAAAATGGATCTCAGGCTCCCAGCTCATTGTCCTTCCTTTTACTTCCATAATGACTTATTTTCCAATCTCTTTTTTTTTTTTCATTCTTAGACAAGAAGGTAAAGAACTTTCCCATGTCTTGTGAACCATCCCTACATCTCAAGGAGCCCTGGCTTCCCATGGCGTGTTTCTCTTTCCCTTCCTGTGCTCTTCCCAAAGGACAAGGCCCTGTATTCCCAACTGCAGGGTTCCTGCCTGTCTTGTCAGAGAGTCCTTTTATCATTGCAATGTGTAGGCTGCCTATCTCTAAAAATAAAATTCCATTTATTTGTTTTTCAGTACAAGGAAAGTCAATTATGATACAATTTTTGCTGTGGAAATATTCTCAGACAATATTTAACTGACTCCCAAGTTCTATTTTAAAAGCATCATAACTACAGAAGTGCAGAATTCTGGAGTTAATAGGACTACAGAGTTCATTCAATGTAGTTTTTACCATTTGGGGGTCATGAAACTTCCTTCGAAAATATGATGTCTGCTATTGGAACTCTCGCCAGAAAAATGTATGTATCAAGATATATATAGCAGACGTAGAACAAAATTGATAGAAAAACTTGCATATAGAATTGCATACTTGCCTGAAGCCCAATCCCTGGGTCCCTGACTTGGATTTCCCTTTACTTGACTAAGAAGGAAACTGAGCCTCTAAGCCAAAAATAATTTTCAATGAGCACAGAACTCATTGAAAATTGAGTTGGTGGAAGCAACAGGACCAGAATGTAGGTTCTTAGACCAGGGCACTCTATATTATGACAACAGTGACCCCGTGACTTGTCACCTCCACGAGTGCACATCTAGAAGTGAAAAGATAGGCTATCAATACTTAGATCAAGACAACAGGTGCAAACCAGACTGGCTGGGGCAAACCAGGACATATGGTCACCCCTGTTATACTGAAAGCTTGAGCCTGATGCGCTTTTTTTTTTTTTAAAGATTTTATTTATTTAATTGACACAGAGAGAGATCACAAGTAGGCAGAGAGGCAGGCAGAGAGAGAGAGAGAGAGAGAGAGAGAGAGGAGGAAGCAGGCTCTCTGCTGAGCAGAGAGCCCAATGTGGGGCTCGATCCCGGACCCTGGGATCATGACCCGAGCCGAAGGCAGAGGCTTAACTCACTGAGCCACTCAGGGGCCCCGAGCCTGATGCTCTTTTGTGTCAAGAAGGTCAAAATCTCCCAGGAAAGAGGACAATGTGTCCTTGTAATGTAGCCCCTGAATCTTTATTCTGCAGCACTTTGAAAAGCTTCTACCTTCTTTGAGTTCTCATTAAATGCATAGCACACATCTTATAAATATGACATACAAAGGAAATTATTATAACACTTCGTAACAACAAGACTTAGGTTTTCTTGAGACCTCCCAAGGGGTATCTCAATCAATTTTAGTTTTATCAGCAGCACAGTAGCAAGCATCTGAACTTTCTCCTTGCTGCTGTTTGTAAAGTCAGTTTTACTCCAGAGGCTTGACTGTTTCAGTCTGACTATGCAGGGAAAGGATAAGGAAAATTGATTCGGTTGCAAAGAGTCTCCCTAAAGGTCTAAATAATTCATATCAGTCTCAACCTTCAGACATTATCTCAAGCAGTAAGCATATTCCAAAAGAACCCATGCGTCCAGCGTCTCCCTTGTCAAACAAAGCTATACTCACTTCCCTCACTCATTGGTTGGCCTTTCTTCTGAAGAGTCAAGTGCTTGTGTCCTCTCATCCCCTTGCCCTTAGAATGTTCATTTCAAGGCTCTTAAGAAAAAGAGTCTGGTTTTCAACTTAGTGACACTTTGACCATTTTAGCAGAACCTCCAGTCCCAAATTACATTACTACAGTATAGTAGGTCTTGGAGCCCAGACCAGTGGGTCTCACTGGCTGTGCAGGAAAATTATGTTGAGAACTTTTCAAAAAAAATTCTCACGCTTGAGCTCTCACCCAGAGATTCTGATTTGTTAGTTGGGGTTTGGACTCAAGCCTGAGACATTTTTTCCAGATCTTCCCAGGTGAGTCTAATGTGTAGCCAGAGTTGAGAACGACTGCCTTAGAGAAAAACTAATGGGTCCTCCATGAGCCACATCAGTGGGCTGCTCTTTCCTCCTTAAAGCTGTAGGGTGCCTAGTGCCACCTATGCCACCAATGCCAGCTCATACGGGAGGGGAGCAGGTAGGAGGAGGACGTGACTTAAACAACCAAAGGAGCTACAATATCTAGGCACACCTGTCCACAAACTCCTTGGTTCAATCCAAACATGTCTTGGCTATGAATAGTGAGGAACCTCAGAAGAGTTTTCTTGTTGCCACTAGCCTGCAAGAAATATCATATTTCCTCCTTTTCTCAGTCAGTTTGCAAATAGCTCACTCATATGTGCCAGGGTTGGTGAGGAATCTGACTTTGCTTTTTCATACCACCCTTCCTTATCTCTTTCTGTCCATACCCTCTCAACTATACCTATATGTCATAAGCCTCGAGAACTATGTAGTCCAAGAAAACTGAGAAAGGGCCCCTTTGATCCCCAGTTCTCACATATAGTCACTATCATCCCCGATGCTCTTTCATAAGGCCACTGGTAAGTGCTGCTCCGTTCTGTTGGGCAGGGCTGCTGTCTCCAGCAGCAGAGTAGAAGACCTGCTCCTCACCGCTGCTGTTCTAGCATGTTCTGGTCCTATACAGAGCCATCATTCTCCCTACTGAGATCTTGTCAATTCTGGGACACTACCTTAGAAAAGAATCCCAGTTTCTTCTGCTTTTTAAGATAATAGCAAAATCTTTCTCATCTTCCTGTTTCCAACAGCTAGTACTTCACCAGAAGTCTGCACCTCTATTTCTTCCTCTTCCCATCAGCCCTCTGAAATCTGGAATGATTCCATTTGCTGGACCTTCTTGAAATTAAAGTAATTAAATCATCACACATTATGAGTAGACACCACTATAGTTAATACTTCTTTAAAAGAACGTAAGAATGTGTTACTTGAAGAGTAGGGAGCTCAACATGGGGCTAGATCTCAGGACCCTGAGATCATGTTCCAAGCCAAAGACAGAAACACTCAACCAACTGAGCCATCCAGGTATCCGCTTAATGTTTAGTTTCTGTACTTGCAAGAATCAGGCTAAATAAACTTGGGAGAGCTTTTCATATCTAACCATTTGGCCCTCCCCAGAAAACACCTCCTGATTTTGGTATCTGCAGGGCTACTGCCCATGGTATCATCCTAGACCTTGTCCACTTCATACAACTTATGAGCAAGTGAAAGGGACCTTGACTCTCTAGTGATTGGCTGAGTGGAGAGTGCAATAGATGGTAAATTCACTTTTTACAGCAGAGGCACTCAGATGCTGGGCCCTACCATGTACAGGAGCCACGATGATCCTGCAACCAGAGAAGTCTAGGATCTCTTTGTACATCCTTTAGTGCCTGACATGTGGTAGATGCTTCACACTCTTGGATAATGTATATGTTCTCTCCCTAAATGGGCATCCCGCTATCGCAGATTTAAAAACAACCCAGCTGCATCAATGTGCTAAACCGATATCAGTGGGTTAATGGATGCAAATAAATGCTCATTCACAGGTAGTACAGGCTTCAGGGTCTTTGCATTGTATAGACTAAAGCCCACACATACTGGCACATGAAATCTGCCTGCAAAACAACGCTTCGACTCACTGAACAAGGAACTTCGAGACAGAAAATAAAATGCTATAATCCAGTCTTAGAGACCAGCTTATGTCATAGGTCTGGGTCCTGAGGTGTCGCCCAGCCCCACGACTGCCAGACCCACTGTTCTTTATCATGTCTGGCTCTTCATCTGTGCCTTCACGTTCATAAACAATGCAGTAAGCTGAATCACTTGGGGCAAATCATTGATTGTGGCCATCAAACAGTATTTCAAAGTAAATTTGAAACTATAAAAGTTTTACTTCCAATAATTTTTTTCTAATAAAAAAGTTCTATTTTTAAAGCTTTACTTTACTTTAGAAGTTTTACTTCTAAAGTAAACTTTACATTTACTTCTAATGTACTTAAATGTTACAATGGACTCACCATCTACGGTAGCACTACAAAGAGGAGTGACTTCACACCTGCAAAATGGAAGAATGTTTTTTACCTGATACTGTGTACCATGCCCTTTGCTGTTCATCTGCTCACACGTTATCACCCTTAGTCCTTTCCCTACATATCTCACATTCACCTGAATGCTGAGGAATCATCAGTTCCATTTATGGATGAAAAAAACAAGACTCCAGAACATTGGGGTACTTGGAGAGCTAGTGATTGAACAACCCCAAATTCAAAACTGGGGTGGGGGTGGGGCAGTCCATGACTCCAAGCTCATGCTCTGCTCCTTTTTGTGATCACAGTAAAGCACCATAAAAACTGTATAGTCAAGATCCCTGGGGGATGTGCAGGGCACAAGGCTACATCTATCCTCACCTAGTATATAAAGACAGACACAAATCACTTATTGTCTCACTCTCAACAAAGAATCACAGAGAGGTCTCTGGACAGGTGGGTGTGCTGTGGACGGATTAATGCAATGTGGATGGGGCAGGACGGGACAGATGGTAAGAGGATCAGGGATCTAGACTGGGCGGTGGGGTTGGTTGGTGGGGACAATAGTAGAAAGAAAGGGAATGTAGTGAAATGTGCTTTGGAAGTCCCTTTTCCAGACTATATGTTTAAATGCCATGGGTAGAATTTATTAAGTTATATGGGCATCCCTTCTAGTAAAAGGTTGGAGATAGGTGCCACTTGAAACGCTGCCCAGATTGTCTCGTAAAGAGAGTCTCTTAAAGAGTAGCTGGAAGGATCAGAAAACTCGATCAGGAGTTTTTGCAGGAGAATATCCAGTGACTTAGACATGTGTTAGTTTTCTATGGCTGAGAAATTAATGATCCCCAATGAAAAGTCTTGAAATGATGTTTATGTCATGATTTCTGTAGATCCAGGCATAATGGGGGTCCAGGCATAGCTTAGTTGGGTTGTGTAGGTCAGGATCTCTCACAGGACAAGGTCCAGGTGCCAGCCAGGGCCGTGGTCATGTCAAGGTTTGACAGACAGAGCAGGATCCACCTCCAAACTCTCTCACGTGGTTATTAGCAGGACGATGCTCCTCACATGCCATTGGGCTAAGTAAGGGCCTCTCTTCCTTGCTTGTTGTTGGCTGTTTCTTGCCATGTGAGCTTCTCTATAGCACACCTCACAACATGGCAGCTCAATTCATCAGAACAAGCAAGAGGTGCCAGAGAGAGGACAGAGTGCAAATAAGACAAGTGAGGGAGGCTTTTGCAAACTGCAATCCTTAAGTTTTTTGTCTCAACTTGACTGGGCTCAGATATGTGGTCAAACATTATTCTCGGTGTTTCTAGGATGGTGTTTTGCGTGAGATTAAGATTTAGATTAGTAGACTGAGTAGAGCAGATTATCTTCCCTAGAGTGAGTGGACCTCACGTGGTTACCTGAGGCCTAAAAAGAACGGAAAACCTCCCACCTCTCCCCAAAGAAGAGACTGTCTTCACACTGGGGCATTGGCTTTTTTTCTATGTTTAGACTTGATCTGAAAATGTGTCTCTCCCTGGCTCATGAGCATGCAAGCCTTCAGACAGAAACTACACTATTGGCTCTCCTGGAGCTCTGGCATGTGGATCTGGCTAAGTGTCCCCAAGGGTATTTGGTAAGTTTCAGAGCTGGTGGCCCAGGAATGGCTGAAAGGAGGCCAGACTTGGACTCAGAGGAGTAAGGTTCAGAGCTCTACAGGGCCACTTGCCACCTGGGTAAACATCCTACACCAGCTGTGTGAGACGGCCTCTGTCTTTCTGTCTGTGAAATGAGGATAACAACTTCTGGACAGGCATATTGGAAGAATTCAGGAATATTTCCTTAAAAGTGTTCCACTGAAAGCTAGTTCTGCAAGATGTGACTAGATACAAAAAGGGTCCCACTACCCATTCAGTTCAGAAAAATGCCAGGTGACACAGAGTTAAACAAGTCTCCTTCCTGCATTGTCCAGAGTCTATAATGAGGTACTGAACATTTTGGGTCTGGAAAAGGAAGACGTGTCGAGCAGTGCTAACCAAATGTATTCGATCACAGGCTCTTTTTCCAAGAGAAGTTCATGGGATTTGTGTTAAATGATTAATTAGATAATGTGAGTATGAATGCCTGCCCATGGAGCCTGGCAGACCAGCCCACGTATAATAGTGTGTGTTGAATCAGATCATTACACAGCAGTCACGGCAGAAAGCCACCCTGGGACAGGCCAAGACCAAAATCCCAGATGTCCTCTCGTGTTTGGATAAGAGAACAAATGTCCCACCATGCGGGTCCCGTGGTAGGCTACTACACAGTGCTCTCACAGACACTACTAGAAGTCTTCAGGACAAAACACACTCCCGCAGAAGGATCCTGAAAAGAGAGGCTCGCCTAGTACCACTCAACTGAGAAGAGTTAGGTAAGCGGCATTCAGAAGGCCGTCCTCAGCACAACGGGAAAGAGAATCCCTAGCCTTTCTTTGAATCTCCCTCTAAAGTTTAAGTTGGCTTCGTTCATTGTCTTGGGGGCATCCCATGTTTAAGGCTAAGTAAGAACAGGACCTGCTCTGAGGAAGGTAGGCAGGCATCCCTGCAAAAGACTGCAAGCTGAATATGAACCAACCTGATTTTACAAACACAGATTTCTAGTTGTATGTTCCTCTTTTACTGGATGGTTTTGTGAAAAAATCTAGCCTTCAGCAACAGCCTTTAAGGATATTCCCGCTGTGAGATGCACACTGGGCTTAGTGTTAGGAGAAGCATGGTGCCCTACGAGGGCGTGAGTGTGCCTGGTGTGAAAAACTTGGATAAATTCCTAGTTCACATCCCTCACCCTTTCCTGGGGACTGGCTTTGATTCACAGAGGTGAGCCGCAGACACCTCCTCTTCACTTGGGGACATGACCCAGAGCTGATTTATTTAGAGGTAAATGCCTAACTGAAGCGAGGCTAATCAGATTGTCTCTTCTGGGAAAAGAAAGATTTGTATTAAGAGGAACTGCCAGGGAGAACAGGGTCATGGAGCCGAGTCACAGAATGTCCTAAACTGGACATACAGAAACTCCTGCAGTCCCTGGAGCTTCCCTAGTTCTCATTTCCTAGGGCTTTGTTTTAAACTCAAATCTTCCCAGGAAATTTTTCCTTTTAGTTAAACTAGACAAAGTCTGTTTCTTTCCCTGTAACCACATAATTCTTAGTACATGGTGGCAGTAGGCATTTGGAGATATTGCCCAGAACAAGGCCGACGGTAGAGAGAAGACTTAGAGCTAGGAGGCCGGATCATCCTCCCCATCTGTGGTCTCACCATACAGTGACAACTCTGGAGAAATCACCCAAGTAAAACAGGCATATGCTCCCCAAGGTCAGGGGAAATCCCATGGACCAGAGTCAAGAGAGTCGGCCTCAGGAGGCAGGAGCCATGACGGATGAGCGCCAATGAGAAAGCCAGAAACAAACTGGTAAGCAGGTAGCCTATCTTGACTAATAGACTAATGGTCAAAATAGGGAAGGTCTGGCAGCTAAGAAGAGAGTTTTATCCAGGGAGCTAAAGTTCAGAAGAATGACCTCAGGCTTAGACAAACTAAAACTCAGGGCAGAGACACAGGTCCTGAGTGACAGGACAATGGCCCGGTTGGGTGACAGGTCAAACCAGAAGCTAAGTTACCAGAATTGGAACATAAGGTCAGAGCAGGACATTCATCAGTGTGTGACCTGAGCTTCTAGACTCCTTAATTTCTCAGTGAGGGACAGGTTCCCAGAGCCTGGAGAATAGGGCTGAGGTTGCAGACAGGGGTCGAGCATAAGCAAACAGGGATCTGGGGACAAGGCATCCTGGCTATTACTGTGATCTCCCAACCTTCCTTTCCACATTTTCACTGTCCTGGGGCTTCTGCTGAGCTCATAAGCTGCAGGGGAAGGGCACTGTCATCAGCCTGCAATACTTGTCCTGCATGTAGCAGCCTCGGGGTGGGGGTGGGGGTTGGATTTCTTTTGTCCTTTTCTTCAAAGCAACCCACAAACCTAGCCAAATACAGATAAAAATAAAACATATGAAACCTTTCTTAAGTTTCTGACTCAGAAAGGTTACTAAATATGTAGATCATATGGAGGCAGAATCCCCAAGTTACACTTACTGGTCCCAAACACTGCTTTACCTATGCCCTCCCAGGCAGAAAGATCTAAAGATCACCAAGACACACCTGCCCCACTACTATTTTATAAAGTAAGCCAAAGTGAGGAGCACCTGGGTGGCTCAGTTCATAAGTGTCTGAATCTTCGTCTCAGCTCAGATGGTGAGATCAAGCCCCGCGCTGGGCTCCACACTCAGCCTGGAGTCTGCTTGGGATTCTCTCTCCCTCTGCCCTTCCCACTCATTTACTCTCTCTCTCTCTCTCTCATATTCACTCACTCAAATAAATAAATAAACCTTTAAAAAGAGTAAGCCAAATGGTAGCCAGTATTCACCTTTCTCAGATATGCTCAGCTGAAGGGAACCAAACAGAGCTAGATATGTTTGGTCAAAAATTAGGATTGATGGATTGAATTTCCCACTTCTATCCTCTCTGTTAGTACCCTCTCCCAACTCTCTCCTTAGTTATCGCTTGACAGAACATGAATGGGGTTCCCTAGCATGAAGAGTAAAGCTATAATTCCTATGAGGTGCACACTTCTGAAGGGCTAAGACCAAAGCTCAGAGAGGAGGTCATGCATGGGTTGGCCCATCTGTGGGAAGAGAAAGAGAATGGTCATACAGTCTGAAGTAGATCTGTAAGCTTCCTTTGAAGTTATCTGGTTCCAGCATACATCATCTGATGACAGTGGTCTATACAGCAGTTGGCAGAAGGAAAGGTAATCCTTTTTTTTCTTTTATTTATTTTTTATTAACATATAATGTATTATTGCCCCAGGGGTACAGGTCTGTGAATCATCAGGCTTACACATTTCACAGCACTCACCATATCACATACCCTCCCCAATGTCCATAACCCAACCACCCTATCCCTACCCCCCTACTCCCCAGCAACCCTCAGTTTGTTTCATGAGATTAAGAGTCTCATGGTTTGTCTCCCTCCCAATCCTATCTTGTTTCATTTTTTCCTTCCCTACCCTCTACAGCCCACCACTCTGCCTTTCAAATTCCTGACATCACAGAGATCGTATGATAATTGTCTTTTTCTGACTGACTTATTTTGCTCAGCATAATACCCTCTAGTTCCATCCACATCATTGCAAATGGCAAGATTTCATTTCTTTTGATGGCTACATAGTATTCCATTGTATGTATGTATGTGTGTGTGTGTGTGTGTGTGTGTGTGTGTGTGTGTATACCAACCACATCTTCTTTCTTTATTCATTCACCTATTGATGGACATCTATGTTCTTTCCATAGTTTGGCTACTGTGGACATTGCTGCTATACACATTTGAGTGCACGTGCCCCTTCAAACCACTACATTTGTATCTTTGAGGTAAATACCCAGTAGTGCAATTGCTGGGTCATAGGATAGCTCTACTTTCAGCTTTTTCAGGAACCTTCATACTGTTTTCCAGAGTGGCTGCACCAGCTTGAATTCCCACCAAAAGTGTTGGAAGGTTTCCCCTGGGGAAGATATTTCTTTTTTTTTTTTTTTAAAGATTTATTTATTTGACAGAGAGAGATCACGAGTAAGCAGAGAGGCAGGCAGAGAGAGAGGAGGAAGCAGGCTCCCTTCTGAGCAGAGAGCCTGATGGGGGGCTCGATCCCAGGACCCTGAGAACATGACCTGAGCTGAAGGCAGAGGCTTAACCCACTGAGCCACTCAGGTGCCCCAGGAAAGATATTTCTTAATGAGTATTTCTGAGGGCCCCAGGATTTGGTTTATCAGTATGTTCATCCTCAGATTTTAGCTATACTTAAAAAAACTGGTCGGGGGTGGGCAGAGGGGATAGAGGCAATTGTAGAATAGAGACGATTCATATCGGATTCCTTCAGGAGTTCAGTATAAGGGTCAAAAGAATCCATCACCAAACTTCACAAAGAAACAATTTCTCCCTTCTTCTCTCTTTAATTCACCTTTGCGGAGTGTGGGATTCACAGCTTTTTTTTTTTTTTAAAGATTTTATTTATTTATTTGACAGAGAGATAGACAGCACAAGTAGGCAGAACAGCAGACAGAGGAGAGAGAGAAGCAGGCCCTCCACTGAGCAGGGATCCTGATGTATGACTCGATCCCAGGACCCTGGGATCATGACCTGAGCTGAAGGCAGCTGGTTAACCGCCTGAGTCACCCAGGCACCCTTTCTTTCTTTTTTTTTTTTAATCTGCATTTGATAAAGTCATGACTTGCTAGAAAAATGAAAAAAAATAAAAATAAAAAGAAATCAGGTTTCTCCATCTGTTCAACCCCTGCCTATTATATTTTCCCACTGAAGGAAGAGTAGGGACAAAGCTACTAAATTATTAGAACTCACCCCTTTAAAGCTTTTGTGTTAGAAGATGTCTTAGTCACTGTGGGCTGTTATAACAAAAATACCATACACTGGGTGACTTAAACCACAAACGTGTATTTCTCACAGTTTTGGAGGCTGGGAAGTCCAAGAGTATCAGCATGGTTGGGTTCTGGTGAGGTCTCTCTTTCTGATTTGCAGATGGCTGTCTTCCTGCAGAGAACAGAGAGAGGATGCAAGCCCTCCCATGTCTCTTCTAATAGGGGCACTAATCCCATTCCTGAGGGCTCCACCCTTGTGAACTAATTCCCTCCCAAAGGCGCCTAACACCATCACATGGGGCATTAGGATTTCAGCATCGGAATTTTAAACATTCAGTCCCTAAGGAGTGGTGCGTGTTGCCAGTGCACATCAAGTAGACGTCCTACTGGATTGACACCACTGTTTGTATCCTCAGTGTGGCATTCCCTGTCCGGAACCAGTGAACCTCCACCTTCTCTCACCAACCCCCTTGGTCCTCCAGATGTTGGCTTATGGCCTACAGAAATTTATTCTGAAGGCTTTGATGAAAACACTCATTTCCACAGTTGAAGAAGTTAAAAAAGGATTAAATTTGAAAATTGGAGAAGGAATTTAGGATTAAACGCTTCTCAATGATTAATACCAAGAAGAAGAAAAATGTGCGGGAGGTCCTCACTCCTGTTCTCTCAAACGTCTCATCCATCTGCCGGCCCGAAAGAGCTGACAAACCCCTGTATTTCACTTTTCACTCCACTGATTCACTCATTCAGCGGTTTCCGTGCTGATTCACTGGTCTCAAAGTTAACGCGTCAACAGCTTGCCATACAGCTCCGGGGACACGGGGCTGGAAGAGAAGGTATGTGCCGGCTACACCCCGGGGGGAGGAGAAAACGTGATTCACTCCTTGTCATCTTCCAGCCTCCAGTGGCATTTCCAGGGACACGATGGAGCAAAAAGCTGAGGCAGGAGCATGCTTTTGTGCTTTGTGACCGCATGGGACCATCGGCCTCTATCGGAGAGGCCCCAGCCCATTTTGGATCACCTGTTCTCAATAATCATAGAAACAACAGTGAAAGGCAGCTGCCGGGAAGGGAGCAAAATACAAAGCAAAGCACAAGGGTGCTCGACTATGGGTCTGCAGCCTGAACCAGCAAGCTCTATTCATTCCCTCTAAGTCCGGGTTTCCCTAGCCTATCAACATAAATAAGGTCATTTTCCTATTATTTACAATGACTTCAAGGCTCCCTTTCTGGGGAATCCTCAAAGGTGCTGGTATTTTATGTGCTTTCCTGAGTCAGTTCCTCTCTGCTTCTGCGGGCTCCGACCATTCATCTCCTCTCTGTCACCGGGCCAGAGGCCAGCTGCCACTTGCCATTTATGGCTGGAGAGCGGCTGACTCTGCCTCTGGTGAATGCTGCTATTCCCCTTCGGCCCCCGGCCCTGGGCTGGAGAAGCAAGGGAAGAGAGGACCTCCCTCCTTCTCTCTTCCCGGCTTGTCAGGAGGCCTTCGTTCATGCAGGTGAGGCCAGGCTGGGGGGCTTTTGACAAGACTCCGTTGCGGGAAGGAAATGGTACCCTTGCTACTGTGGACATGCAGCCGCCGCAGCCTCACCTGGGAGCCTAACAGCAATTCCAACTCTCGGGCCTCACCTCAGTCCTTCTAAAACCTAACCAGCATTTTCACCAGATCCTCCGGCAATCCATATGTGTATTAAAGTTTGAGACACATGCATTTCAACCCAGTGGAAATTTCATCTGCGTGCCAGACAGCTACCATTTGCTCTCCAGATCTGCTCTCCCCCTCTCCCTCCCCCATTCTCTGCCTGGGATGCCCACTTCCATGGACCTCATGCCCAAGCCCTCACAGGAGATCAAAGGATGGAGAAAGGTGGAGTGGGGCTGTTCTCAGGCTGGCGGGGATCCCCTCCATTGCTACCTGCCTTGGGGCCCAGACAAAGGAAGCCAGCCCTGTTCTGCCCAAGATCTGCTGTGGTGGATTCAATTTCCTTCCCCAGGAACTGCCTGCTTTCTTGTTTGATTAGTAGGGTATCCACGCTTTTCAACTTTTTATGGTTTCTTCTTTAGTCCCAAGAGGGCGATAACATGAAAACACAATGGTCCAACATTTGCACGTTTCCAGCACCCGGTTAGCCAGCCTTACAGAGCAGTCCCTGTCAGATACCAAGAGTCCTGCCCCCACTGATTAGTGAAAGACATATGTCCTCCCCTTTGAGCAGTGTTTCCTCCAGTGTGAGGGCGACGTCTCATGCTGCATATCCCTCTTGGCCCCCAATCTGATGTGCAGACACCTCAGGCATGGATAGACCCATCTCTCCATGACAACACCACCATTTCTGAAATTTCAGGGGGCCTCCATTTCTTGGCCACTGACCTTCTCCAGTCAGGAGCCAGAGGGCTCCTCCTAAACCACAGATGAGATCTTGTCACCTTCTTGCATGAAGGCTTCCTGTGGCTTTGGTTTGTATTTAAAACACAAAGCATGGTGTGGTAGGTCAGTCTCCCCGAGAAACAGATCCTGAGTTGGAGGTTAGTGTACAGAAGTTTGCTGGGGCAGGGCTTTCCCGTGGAGGACACAGAGGAAGGAGGATCAAACAGAAGAAATTGGGCTGTGATGCAGTCACAAAGGAGGCTTCAGCAGATCCCAGGGTCAGACGACCATGAAGACTCCTCCCTCAGGGAAGCGCACTGGGCTGAGCGTTTGTATCTCAACCATTCCACATGAACTGCCCTCAGGAAGATAGTGTGACATTGGGTTTGGGCTCTCTTCAGCCAAGGGAAATCCCCAAAGGAATTCGGGTTTGAGCTGGCACGGCCACACTCTCAGCAGCTGGGAGATGAGTGGCCCAACCCCCTCACTGAGGATCTGGGAGCTGGATCTGGATGGCAGAGTCCAGTCTAACTATACATGATCAATAAAGGCTTCCAGGGTCTTGTTCTGCCTACCTCTATAACTTCATCTTCCCTGCTCACCACCTGATGGGCTCTAGTCACGTTGGCTGCCAGGACTTTGCGCGTGCCATCCTCCTGCCCAGACCATGCTCCCTGGATCTGCACAGCTGGCTCTTTCAGAATCTATAATCTGATGTAGATCCTACATACAGATCCTTCGGATCCTACATCCAAGAGCCCAACCACGACGACACCTTCTTCGACCACCCTATTTAAATAGCTCTCATACCTTATCTGCTTGTGTGTACTATGTCATATTGCTTATTCATTCTAAAGAATTATCACTAATGACATTATTTGCTTACCTGTTAACTGGGGGTCAAATTTCTCTTGAGGGCTGGGACTTTGTTGTTGTTCTTTAACCCTTTTCCCCATGCCTAGAATAGTAACGCAAACGTAAGAGGTGCAATGAGTGACTGAGTGAACAGTCATTCTAAATTGGAGTGTTTTTTTATACTTTTGTGCCTTTAGAGACCTGATTTCCTCTGACAGGAGTGAAACAGGGAGAAACAAAGAGATCTGCTGGGTCACTACATGGCCCAAATGAGACAGGATGATAGCTTGCACTTGGCTGGCATTGGTCGAGTGGTGAGAAATGGTCGGGTTCTGGATATATTTTGAAGAAGGGGCTATCAGATCTGTTCTCAGACTGCAAGAGGAGTCAAAGTTGACTTTCAGGTCTTTCATCCAAGCATGGAAGTGCCATTCACTTAGATGCCTAAGCTTGCAAGAAAAGCATGTTGACAAAGGAGGAGTAGAAATCAGGGATCTGGCTATCACATGTATAAGATGCCTAACAGACATCCAAATGGAGACATTAAATTGCCCACGACGTAAGTAAGAACAAAACCTAGGATCTAAATGAAGAAAAGACCTCAATGAGAATAGTAACTGTGGCGAATGATGGGATGCATCAATAAGAGGCTTTACAAAAGGTGATAAAGCACGGATTTCAGACCAATGCATTCTTGGACAATAATCTTAAATTCTAGATAGTGCGGACTCTCATTATATTACATGGTAGCTGAGGTTGGAAATATCTCTATGGGAAAAATTTAAAACGCCAACCCTCAACAGTCTTCATCCTTCATTCCTTTCCTGCTCCCTCTATGCCTCTTTCCTGTCTCTCTCTTTTTCTCCCTCTTCCTCTTCACTTTCAATTCTTTGTGTCTGTCTCCTGTCAATTCCATAAGCTTACCAATGGCTACTCTAGACATTCTCATGACTAATCAGTTAAGTAGTGCTGACCTCCGGTGATGTAGCCTAATTAAACGCAAAATATATCTACCCAAGCTAATTTTTCCTCCCCAATCAAATTTCCTGCTTTCAGAGTTTTGTGAAAATAATTAGAGGAAAATATTTAGTGTCACTTTACATTTCTTTGGGGAAAGACTAGAAATCAGAAGTGAACAGTACAAAAGATACAATTAATGTATAAAATAGTTTTGCCTCTTAAAAGGCCAGAGATCAATGTTTTCATCATGAAATAAGAAAATGGACATATTTGGAAGGGCAACTAAATATGCATTGTTCCTGCATATATTGACTGAGAAGTTTAAAAAATGCATTATAACTTTTCTAAATCTCTTTAACAATAAAAAATCAATTTCTTTTTTTTTTCAGAGATACTATACAATCAATTTCATATAGTTTTTACTTAATAATGGACATGCAACAAAATTTAAAATTATCTGGGCTTCCATTTTTAAAATGATCTCATTGTTTACCTGTACCTATATCTGGTTTTAATCTATTCCGTTTAGAGCATTTCCTAATTTGACTGGAAAACATTGATTTCAATAAATTGTAAAATGAATTACCACTGCATCTCATATAAAAATACCTTTATATTACCTTATATTACAAAAATAAGAAAGTATTGGGTCACCGTAATTGGAAGGATTTTTTTCTTTTTTAATGTTACATAAGATAATAGTGTGTAGTACAACTGACGTTATCTCAACTTTGATGAGTTACAGTGCTATAAGCTTAAGTTTGTGTGTGGTTGTATATAGAAAAAAAGTAAATATTAATAATGTCACTTATATTAGTACCACAAATAGGTTAACAATTTAATATCGAGAATCTTAGATATATTTGTGAATTAAGTGTATGTTTTTTCCTTTGACAAGTATTTTTTAAGAACTATGTGTATGCTGTTCCCACATTGGAGCCCAATGTTTATTGACAGGTGAGTGGATAAAGATGTGAGATACATACACACAAAAACACACACACACACAATGGAATCTCATGTAGCCATCAAAAAAATGAAATCTTGCCATTTGCATCAACATGGATGGAACTAGAGGGTATTATACTGAGTGAAATAAGTCAGTCAGAGGAAGACAATTATCATATGATCTCACTGATACGCAGAATTTGAGAAATAAGGCAGAGGATCATAGGGAAAGAGAGGAAAAAAATGAAACAAGACAAAACCAGAGAGGGAGACAAATCATAACAGACTCTAAATCTTAGGAAACAAATTGAAGGTTGATGGGGTGGAGAGGGGTGGGGGTGGGGTAGCTGGGTGATGGGCACTGAGGAGAGTATGTGTTGTGGTGAATAGTGGGTGTTGTGTAAGACCGATGAATTGCAGACCTGTACCCCTGAAACAAACAATACATTATATGTTAATTAAAAATAAAAATAAATAAAAATAATAAACAAATGAATAAATAGGAAAAAAAGAATATATTTGTTGAAGGTACACATCAGTTGTGCTTATTGGTAAGAGTACCATAGTGAATAAGACACAATTATACCTGCTTAGTTTAGAGGAGAATGTAGTCAATGAAAGAAGTAATTAAAATAAAACACTATGAATGTTTTAATAGGAGAAATTAGGAGTACAAAAGGAATATAGAGTAGAGAGGATTGAACCAAGGCAAACTTGTTGGAGGAAGTGATATTTTGGAATTAATCTAAGAAATACCGAGAGTTAGCCTTGAATATCTGATGTGTGTATATGTCAGGATATGGTAGGTGCTGAGATATTCCTAATACCATATTTATTTATGATTTACCAAGCCTCTTGGAAAATACCGTGATCCTTTTTTGGAAGGAGAAGCAGAAAAAACAAATGGTAGACATGAAGTAAAAAGGCATAGCCTATTCTGAGAAACTAACATCTCTCACAGAGAGGTTGACAAAGCAGCAAAAACAGACAGGTACATAATAGGATAGGTCAAATATTAGGTGCCACTTAATCCTTATTCCAGACAATAGGCTGAGATGCAGATTGACTTTTACCCTGCAGTTTGATGTAACATTGATGGTCATAGTCAGTTTCATCTATTTTTATTTGGCCCAGGGGTGCCTGGAAGGCTCAGTCAGTTAGGCATCCAACTCTTGGCTCCAGCTCAGGTCATGATCTCGTGGTCATGAGCTCAAGCCCTGCATTGGTCTCCATGCTCAGCAGACTCTGATCGAGTTTCTTCTCTCCCTCTTCCTATGTCCTCCCCCCTGTTCAAGTGCTCTCGCTCTCTCTCCAAATAAATAAATAAATGAAACCTTTTTAAAAAGATATGACATGAAACGAAATAAAACAAAAATAAAATTATTTGGTGTAGCTGAATCTAAGCTGAATCTAAAAGGAAACATTTTAGAGTTTTTTTGTAATGAACTCTCCCTTTTGACCAGTGAGTTGGCCCGCACGTGCGGTCTACTGGCCAAGTCCTCCTTGTTTTAGCTATGTAATCACAAAAGGAATTCCCTGGAGGCCCTACTCAGATGAGCCCAGAGAAAACAGAGAGAAAAGCGAGTCTGTCCTTGGCAAGTGTGGGGTCGATCTGTTGGCTCGGGCAGGTCTATGGGGCTTTCACATCTCTGGACCACCTCCTGTGCTTTCAGATTTCATCATTTTACCCTCATTTTCACTGCCTTGTCAAATACATGGGAAACTTTCAGAAGCTACTGAAAAAGTAAAGAAGAAAAAAAATCATAATAAATGTGAACTGGGTTCACTACTTTACATTTAATATGCATCCTCGTTGTTCAAAATTGAAAGAAAATTGGTAAATCTAAGCCCTAAAATAGATGTAGGAAAAGAATATTCAACACTTATGAGAACCAAAATCATTTATGAGAGTTCTAGATGCATTATCTCATTGAGCATATAATAAAAAGATTATTTTAACCAAACAATTTACTGATAAAAAAACTAATAATCCAATCTGTCACTGACAAGTAGACCTATGACTTAAAAGGCCAAAAAGCTAATTAAAACTACAAAAAAAGGGCGCCTGGGTGGCTCAGTGGGTTAGGGCCTCTGCCTTCGGCTCAGGTCATGGTCCCAAGGTCCTGGGATAGAGCCCCACATCGGGCTCTCTGCTCCGCGGGGAGCCTGCTTCCTCCTCTCTCTCTGCCTGCCTCTCTGCCGAGTTGTGATTTCTCTCTGTCAAATAAATAAACCATTAAAAAAAAAAAACTTAAAAAAAAAAACTACAAAAAAAAAATAAACTCGCTAGTGATTATTGGCAGGATACCTGTGACAAGATTCTTTTTCCTGAATAGATACATATGGCTATGGAAAGAAAATGCAGAGAAGGAATTAGGAGAGAGTGCCACACATTTCTTTAGAATATAATCCCTCTCGTTTAACGGGGAAAAGTAAAGAAAAGGTAAGGGGGAGATGTGAATCCAGTACAAAATCTGGACTCTTGCTTAGTTAAAAAAATGTTTCCAGAAGATACATTGTGGGGAGAGATGCAAAGATGAAGGAGAGAGATATGAGCCGCAACACAAACTGGAACATGAGAAACAGAAATAAAACAGTAAGTGGTGAGACAGACACTGCTTAGTTCTCCGGGACCAGGAGGTGTGAAGCTCAGTAAGAGAATGAAGATAGCTTTCCTGGGTGGAAGTAAGGAGATAGAGAGGAAAGTAGAAGAAAAACAGTGGAGAGGGTCAAGTAAGGTTCTTGTTGAGAAAATACTAGTCAGTAATCATCACCCAAGTGACAGTGTCTCCAGCCCTAAGATAAAAAGAAGAGCCCTGCTGTGTAAACCTCAGAGATAAACTTCAAATGTAAATGTGAGGTTTCCTCCTGTTGCCTCTGTGGGGATTTGCACCCAACCACCCCACCCCATCTAGATCAGCAGTTGCAAATGTTGGCCATATAGGGCCTACTGTAGGTATGACTTATCTCGCATAGTGATTTTGTACTTGATACTTACACATGTTTGGATTTGGGGGTTTTGCGGGGTTTTTTGTTTTTTGTTTTTTGTTTTTTTGCTAACATTTCAATATTGGCACCATTCTCATTAAAACAAAACAAAACAAAACAAAACAAAAAAACAGATTCTGGCGTCTCTCAAAAAATTTGAAGATCTGGCAACACTGGGACCATTTGTCCAACATGCCTAGTCAACACCAGCCCACTTCATTTATTGTTGTTGCCTGCCCCCATAGACATTTCAGTCTGTGACTTTGTCTCCCCTGTCACCAGCATCAGGCATTTTCCAGAAACCTATTCAGAGAGAAGGGGGCCTGAGAAAGCACAGATGAATCACTCCATGATTTCTTCGTGATTAGTGTTATCTCATAACAATTTTAAAATTCTGTCAAAATTTTTATTTGCCTATTTTCCCACTAGATTCAAAACTCAACCAGGAAAAAATAACTGTTTTTTTTTTTTAAAGATTTTATTCTTTTAAGTATTCTCTATACACAACATGGGGCTCGAACCCGTAATCGAGAGTCGGCATGCTCCACTGACTGAGCCAGCTAGGCACCTCAGGAAAAACAACTATTAAAAAACAAATAAACAGGGGCACCTGGGTGGCTCAGCGGGTTAAAGCCTCTGCCTTCAGTTCAGGTCATGATCCCAGGGTTCTGGGATCGAGCCCCACATAGGGCTCTCTGCTCAGCGGGGAGCCTGCTTCCTCCTCTCTCTCCGCCTGCCAGTCCACCTACTTATAATCTCTCTCTGTCAAATAAATAAATAAAATCTTTAAAAACAAGCAAACAAAACAAAACAAAAAAAAGCAAACAAACCAACCTCAGTGAAGGAGCCATCCTTTATTTCCCTCCCAGTATTTAATATAATCAGTGATTAAAGGAATCTTATAAACCACAGATAATCCCACAATAACCAAGCGATGAACAAAAGGCCTTAAACACAACCCAGACCAACACCCATGGAAACTGATGAATCACTGGGATATAGTCCATCTGCTTTGTTGAAAACTAACTGATTCTGTTCCAGCCCACCTGATACACATTTGACAACTAGAAAGGAAAATGTGAGTCTGTCAATACGGCAAGATACTTCTGAATCAAAAAGGAAACTCCAGGATAAGTGCAGGGGGAGATCAAATAAGCTATTTATAGTACAGTCAGATTTTGCTCTCTACAATGTGACTGTGTGGTGTGGGGGCGGGGGGTTGGGGCAGCTGGAGAAAAGACATCTGTCTTTCATGTCGGTAGTGATCTGCTAGTGCTCTCAAACCCCTAGTCCTGCTGATTCAACAGAACAATTTGTTAATAAAAGATTTTCACAGAATTCTCAGTCTCTCCCACTCCAAAGCAAATACATTTGCAATCCATGCAGTGTGAACACCCCATCCTCCTTCCCCTCCTCCTTCTTCTCAAGATGTTGTCTGGGCATCGTGGTGGTGAGGAGGCCTCTCTGGTCACAGGGCTTTCCTCTAAATCACCTGGAAATGGTAGTGATTTCATACAATGTAACTGGTTTTATCTGGTCCTGACTGCTCTGAATTGCACCACATCCTACGTCATGACTAATCTTACAAGCGCTTTGGGTTATGGGAGCGCAGTTCCGTTCTGATGCAAACCACCAGAGTTAATGTCAGATTCCACATACTGAAGGACACAGTCCCCAACAAGACTGCCCTTGCTCCAGATGCCAGTTACAGGTTCAAGAATCCCCAGACCACTGCCTGTCTGACTAATTGGCTACAGACCTGGGGGTTCCCACAACCTCCGCTCAGCTTCAGTAATTTGCCAGAGTGATCTACAGAATTCAGAAAGTAATTTACTTACAACAACAGTTTTATTTTAAAGGATGCAAATCTGGACCAGCCAAACAGAGATACATAAGGTGAAATCTGAAAGGGTCCCAGATGCAGAGCTTCTGTATCTTCTCTCCATAGAACCAGGGTGTGTCAATCTCCTGGCTGGTCAGTATGGTCATGAAACAGAAAGTGCCATCCAGCTTCAGTGTCCAGAATTTTTATTGGGGTTTTATTTCGTAGGCCCAACTGATTGAATAATTGGCGCATGATTTGAACTCAATGTCCACTTGCCCCTATTCCCTCCCTAGAAATGGGGAGGTTAGGCAGATACAATGGGGTTCAAAGCCCTAAATTTGCATCACATGATTGGTCATTCTGGTGTGGCCTGTTCTCATCCTGAGTCATCTCCCTAGGGTATCTATCTAGGGGCCCATAGGGATCACCTCATTAGCATAAACTATCAGCATCCACCATGAATAACAAAGATACTCCTATCACTTGGGAAATTCCAAGAGTTTAAAGATTCTTTCCCAGGAACCAGGGACAAAGTCCAGATAAATTCTCTACCATACAACAGACAGGCCCCTGATATTGAAGGCCTGGTCACTGACGTTAGTCCCATCTTAACGACCCTGCATTCCAGGGCTTTCCAGTCTAGATACCAGGCTACTTCCAACTCACCATGTCTCAGCTCTTCTGTACCAACTCCCACCTGCGGATCTGAAACCCCTTCTTGCCCTTCTGCGAATACCTATGCATGAGACTTACCCAGGCTACATTCAGGCACCTCTCTCCATTTGAAACGGAAACTCGGATCAATAAAAAAAGAGTGAAGACTTCTGAAAATGGTAAACATGTGGGCAAATATAAAATACTTATCTTTTAGTTTCATCAAAAGATAAAAGGCCAAAATCAAAAACATATTGTAGGTTTTAGAATACACGTAGAAGAAAAAATATATGAAAATGATAGCAAAACACTAAGATAAGGAAAGTACTTGATTGTGAACTTCTTACACCAAGTGAAGGAATAGTATTTTAAAACAGTTCATACATTAAAGATACATGCCGTGAACCACAGAGAGGTTAGTTACTATATGCTTTGAAGCAGGAAGCAAGGATTTTCAAGGCAGAGAGAGATAATCACACTAGACAATAGGCAGAACTTTTCAAACTACACTTATCCCACTCATCTTTCAATTCTACCTCCCTTCCCACAACATCTTCACCTACTTCCATCCAAACTGTAACAAACCACTGGCCTAGAACAGAAAAGGGCTAGACTCATTATGCCCACTTCTCCCCCCCAAACTGTCTAATTTTAATGAAACTGGGTAATGTAATTCATGTTCATATTAAGGAATTTATTTTGTAAAAGGAACCCTTGAATATACCAAGGAGTGAATACCTTGGTTGAAGGGAGTGGACTATGAGCGAGGGGACTTTCTCATACTGTATATAAAATACGTTTCACATTCTGTTGTATGTTTGTGTTTAAAATGTTTTAAAGAAATAAAAAAGGGATTCAGTCGACACACATTTCTCTTCCTGCTTTCAAGCAGGGATGTAGTTTCAAGAGGGACATAACTGATGTAATGAAAGAGGGAAGAAAGCACTATCTAGTCATGTCCAGCTCAGTTTCCCGAAGACAGGAGACCCACGTCCCAAGTCAAATTTGGATCCATCAGGAGACTGGTGGATTAGTTGCATCACACACCCTACTCCTTCCCCAGACCTAGAGCGCCCCTATAGAACTTTCTGTTCTCTGAATGGAATTAGCCCCTTTAAGTTCTACTGCACAATTTAGCACTCCATCCTACTCGTACAACTCTAGTTTATGTTTCAAGAGTTTGTCTGTTGGTTTGAGTGTTTGGTTTCTCAGTATGCATTTTCCCATAGACACTGTATTATAAATTATGGTTAAATCCTCAAAACTGCCCACAAAAGGCTCTTAAAAGTTAATGTATTTGAAATATGTACTACAAATGGTACCATATTAACTATGCTTAACCAGCATTTATAACCCTGTTTATAGGAGAAATGCATTTTACACCTAGAGATGCCAGGATTGGCCTGGGCAAGGGGACAGTGGGAGGCAGGAAGGAGGGCTATGGACAGCAGGAACATCTGGGAGTTCTTCTTTCTGTGGACATCAGAGGAGGCACCTAAGGTGGGTATCTGTTGCCCTTGATCTGTTCATTCTTTATCTGAAAATGATAGTTGGGTTTCACTTAGGGAAACTACCCCTTCCCATTTCAATATATGTGGTGAAGGAAGGCTTACCCCCAATCATGATTCCAGAGTGGATGACCTGGGCAGTCCTGGCCGCCATTATTGTTTCAGAGATGGGCCATGCTCTGTCTTTCCAGTTAGATCACAGACAACACAAGGATACAGAGCATGTCCTAAACACACCTGAATACTCCAGATGACCCAGCCCACTTCTGGGCACTAATGACATAGTCATGCCCAGACAAGGAAGAGAACGGGGCTGTTCTGAGCAATAGCCATGTGTTAGGCTTTTTACGAAGCTTTCAACATTACATGCCTTTCTTACATAATATGTGAGGCCAACTGTTAGAGCATTTCCCCCAAAACCTGTTATGTTCCTGAAATGAATACCTGCTTGCTTTATTAATTTAAAAATGTGGGACTTTCAGATTTTTTGATGTGAAAGGAAAAATATTTCATTTCCCTTAACTATCTTACAGTAGTACATCACTCATTTATCATGAGAAGTAACAATAATAATGCCTGGCCTACCTGCCTCAGGTCTGAACATTCTCTTGAGAGTTTTAAAGGTTAAAAGAGATCAATTTTTTGAGTAAACTTTGCAAAGCACTGTACAAATATTATTATTATTGCTATTCTAATTATTGCTGTTATTGTTTTTATTATTGCCATCTATTTTTCTCTTATCCATTCAAAAGAATAATACATCTGAAAAACAGCTCAGGACTTATGAAAAACAGATTTCCTCTAAGCTATAGATTTCTCTGTAATTTGAGATGAATGAAAAATTAAACCCTATTACACATACACACACACACACACATAAACACACATATCACCTGCAAAGAAAACTTAAATACGATTATTTTTAGTATAAATAAAATAGCTGCTAATTTTCACCCTAGGGAAATCATGAATTTTCTGTAATTTGGCAATAAAACTCTTTAATAATAGGAATTTGCATTCATGTTATTGGTTAATAGCTATGCATTAGCCCATGAAATTATTCATCTGTATTCTAAACATTTTGTTTTGTTTTTGCTGAAATCTTTCTATTCTCTCAAATCATTACCTCAAATTGTTATCACTTTGAAAAATTGGCTGTGCTTAGCTGGGCTTCGAGTTTGTTTGGCAGGAGCCCAGCTACAAAAAGCTTCATTTCCCTGGAACAAGTCTGTTCCTCATTATCTCAAATATATCCTTACTTAGGAACTATAGGCATGTTCTTTTCAAACACCCAGTCTGACTCAGTATAATGACCTTCCCCATATGAGAGCACAGTGAAAGCCAGTGGCAGAATAGGGAAGATAATCCAGTGACCCCTTGTTCCTGACTAGTGCCCTAGGCATCCTGTCTCATTATCTGGGAAAGAGGGCAGGAGACCATCTGCCTCCCCATAGAGCATACAGCAGCTGATAAAGAACACAACCACTGGCCTGCGCCTTGCTTTCAGTGAGGCTGTGTTTCCAAGAAAATATATGTGGCTCTTGAGCACCTACGGAACCAGCAAGGTCAAACCATGAATGTTTTCCAGCCAAACACCTTGCTTCCATTTCCATTTGTTTAAAACTCAAATCAATCTATCAATAAAAAGCTCCAGGTCCAGCACTCTATAGCAAGAAATATCTAAAAGAACTAAAGAAATCTGGGTATCATTTATTACACTGGAAAAGTCCATGGTAATGTAGGACTAGGGCAATGCCCAGCAAAAGGTGACCAGGCTTGCACAAAACTCCAGGAAGGAAGTCAGCATGGAATGAATTCCATTCATGAACTCAGCAGCAACTTTGGCTAGAACCAGTCTTCAGCTTCCTCCTCCGCTCTGGGACAAGGAATGTTTTAGCAATCATCTAGTCAGCTGGAGGCAACACACCCAAATTCTCGTTCTAGAACCGCCCCTAATAAACAAAGAAACCTTGAGTAGATCATTCTACCAGGTGCTGAGAACAGTATCTGACACACGGTGGGCATTTACAGCTAAATTTACATCTACCTTTCTGCTCCTAAGATTTCTCATCTGGAAAATTGTCTAATGGAGTAAATAAAGCTTCCCTGCTTAAGATGTATACTATCACTCCATGCGTCATAGTTTAAAAATTGCTTGCATATATATTCTGCCATGAAATCTTCACGGTAACCAAGGGACACAGGTAGAACAGTTGTCCTATTACTGTTACGTCATGGATGACAAGAGTGTGGCTCAAGCAAGTTACCTAGCACTCACATAGCTAGTACATTATGTAGGTATTTAAGTCCTCAAAGAGTTGTGAAATAAGTTACAAGATAATAAATCTAAAACTACCTAGCACATAGTGAGGACCTCGTAAATAGTTACATGGGGAGGTGAGAGAGCACGGTGATTAAACCATAAGTTTGAGTTTTTTGTCCGGGTTCCATCACTCATCAATATGTAAGGCTGGGCAAAATTCCCAGGCTCAGTTTCCTCACCCGTGGAGCAGAAACAAGAACCATGGCCTCATAAAGTTATTGTGAAGACTACATGAAAACCTGTACATAAAGCACATAGCAGATAACTGGAATTCTGCAATGTACTGTACTACCTCTCTAAGTGAAAAGTGTGAAAATAAAACAAGATCATTTATATGATAATAGAAGCAGGTCATGGTTGAACCAAAAAACATACTTTGGTTCCTAAAATAGTCTTGGAATAGTTTCAAAGTAATTACAACGTTATATTAGAATGTGTATTATATATACAACATCTGTATTGAAAAATGTGGCAGGAGGCGAGTAACAGAGTAATAGAGAAGTTAAAAAAACAGAAGGTAACCAAACAGGGGAGCAGCTGAGAGGAGTTGAGAAGATGCTGACAAGGCATCAAAGGTTTCAAGGGATGGAGAGATGCATACTGAGGCTGAAGGGTCAAAAGCATGAGATCCCACCCACCCCTTCCTCCTACCCTCCTGGTCACTATCACATATTAGTAGTAACTTGGACATCTTCCCCCAGGAAATTCTCTTCAGTAAAAAGCTCTTCTCTCTCTTTCTCTTCTCAAAAAGCTCAGATCCATCTCCCAGATTTCCATATAAGGGACTCAGAACAGTCTTTGCCTTCTAATCCAGCTTCTCAGGGCAGTCGATGACTTTCATAGACTTTCTCCAGGTGGGACACTATGGCTTGAGGGGGTCATGGCCATTTTTAAGAGATACAGTTCTCCTAGTAGTGTTACAAAGCTTATTTCTCCCTATGGCTTTTCTGGAAACTTCAGAGACTATTCCCTATGAATTTAATGACCATCGATTTAAAGAAGAGCCCCTAGGCTTCCTTTTCTAGGCCAGCTCTCAATGTTTCTAAGAATGCAAGATTAGCATTTCAATTTCAATAAAACTAATCCTCTTCTGTAATAAATTATGACAATAATGCAAAAGATGGCATTGATATGTACCATAGGTATGTATGTATGTACATTGTTATGTATGTGATTTTTTAAATATTGTATTCTCATATGTATTTCCAGGAAAAAAATAACTCATAAAAGATGAATATAAAATATAACAGAAGTAATTGGTTGATATTCCCTGATTCAAAATGTGTATAACAAATACTTTGGGTACAACACATCTCACATTGGAAATTAAATTAAATGACGCCTGAGTTTTCAAAGTAAAGGCAGGAGGCTGGTAAGTAAGTACTCATGCCAAAGGAGGTTTGTGGATACTGCCAGACCTAGGCAGCCAGCTCCATGACTTTAGGACCTGCTAAAGGGGTCCTTGCTGAGCTCCCCACCCCCACCACACCTCCCCTAACCCCACACCCCACCCCTAGGAAAGGAAGCTGCCTTAACAGATGCTGATGTACAAATTTCCATGTCTCTCTGGACTCTGTGAATCTGCCTGCTTGACCACAACTGTCTGGTGAGGGTAGAGCCTTCACCAAGATCAGCCAATGTCCAAAATGACTCCTAGCCTCCGACTGTGAACTAAAAGTAGAAGTGGGCATTCTGCAGAGGAACTGAAAGGGTAAACACAACCAGGCTAACTTATGTTAGTAAAACGGGGAATAATCCATGAACCTGTGCTCCTGGCAGGGCAGTAGGACCGTGGTCCTTTGGGTTTCCTGCTCACCATAAGACCCAGCTGTTCCCTGGTGTCCAGTCTTCCTAGGAGGTTTTGCTATTCTATTTCTCCTGCACACAAGAGGCCAGAAAGCTAAAATTACTTGTTTCCATGTGTCCTCTTACCACGTCATCCTGTTCATCCAAAAGAGATCATCCTTAGCACGAGAACTCTGAACTGTCTCCTTCTCTTCTCATAGGAACCTGTAATCAGAAAATCTTGATTACCTCAACACTTGCCCAAGTAACCCTCCTAGTCTGAGTGTCTCTACCCCTCCCATAAATGTTTGCCCTGGACTGCCTTCTATGGACAGTCAACAGTTTCATCTGCAGAAGTCTTATCTCCCAAATAGATTTTGAGCAGGCTTTTTTTTTTTTTTTTTTTTTTTTTTTTGAGGGGGAAGAGGAGGAAGGACTCTGAATCTGCTGTAAAGCTGACCAGCCATCTGCAAAAGGGTTTGGCCTAAGCACTGTAGCTTATCAGCCCTTTCTTCAGTGGGTGAGGAAACACCCTTTCTTTCAAAGATAAAATGACTGGAGCCTGTTATTGTTTCTTATCTCCTTTACTTATCTCTCTCAACAAGCCTACATTCACAAACCCTTTGTACAATACCTTCAGTGTGTTCAGGAGATCAGAAAGCTTCCAGGTCTCCCAAGGGGTATACAGACCCAGGCCTGTTACCTCAGCTTTTTAGCTTTTTTAAATCTTGTTATGTTATCTCTCTGCAAATCTACATTCATTTTATAGTTTTTAAACCTTAACCATCATCAGAGATACTATATTTGATAATCTTGCTCTACCAACACCATTCATTTCCACCCCCAGGAACTTCAAGAGCTCTGTGGAATCTCTCCAAGCTTCTTCCAGGAAAGCAGACGAAATGAAAGGAGCAGAGTGGGTGAGTCTGACACTTCAACGCTTTGTTCTGTTTTCCACACTGGCCACAGTAAGACTGATTCTACACCTGAAGCAAAAATGGAAACGTGTTCATACAGTGTGATTTAACCTCATGACCAAAAATAATCTCTCCACCTTTAGATTCCCCGCCCCCCCTCTGAATGGAGATTTTGTGGATTTCAAAAGCCCAGGACTCTGAAGTCAATCTTGGAAGCTTCATTGTGTTGCCTTGTCTATCAGAAGTTGCACATTAGGCTCAGGGAGATGGGCGGCACAAATAAGACATATCAGATGTAGGAAAGATGTTAGGGTTCAAAGCCGATGGCCAAGAAAGTGTTCTTGAGACGTCTTTGGTGCAAAAAGTTGGTTTTATTAAAGCATGGGGGCAGGACCATGAGCAGAAAGAGCTATACTGGGGTCATGAGGAGTGACTTCTTACACACTTTCAAATTGGGAGGGGGTTAGGGAGAGCATAAATTTCCCAGGTATTTGGGAAAGAAGGCGAGCTATTGTTAGGAAAAGGCCATTTATTACTGTTGAGTGAAAACTCAGTCAGGAGAGCCCTCAGATGTGTGTCTGTAGGTCATATCGTTGGGGGATGATTGCCAGCATGTAATAGAGATAAAGGAAGTTTTTAAAGCAATTTGTATATGTTAAAGAACTACAGGATCCTGGGGGTGGAGCTAAGATTGCCTTTTGCCCTTAGCAAAGTGTCAACAGCTCTGCCTGTTTCAAGGACTTGTCAATGGGCTATAAATAGTAAGGAAATTTAATAAGTTTGCTTCTGTCTTTGTTTCCCACATTGTATCCACAAGGCAAGTTTCATGGTCATCCTCGGAGAGAAGAGGTAGATAAAAACTCTGGAAGTTCTGTCCAAAGAAAGTCTGGCCAGTGGATCCCAGCGGGGCCGGCAGGAAGCAGCCTAAGGAGAAGGCAACATGAGGGTGAAAGTTGGATCTGGAGAGGGGAGAGGGGTTTCCACAAACCTCACGATGACCCTGAGGGAAACCAGGGCTCCCCAGTATTCAACATTCACAAGTGTGCTGAGCATATCTTACCTTTACTTCTAGATGTAAAACAACAGAGCCAGCTCGCGAGTATAAATTAACTATTTGTTTGCAGTACCAATCCTCTGTTCCACAAACAGTACATGTCAGGTGATTTTTAGAAAGAAATCTCTCCATGAAGAACACTGGGTAGAAATAGAGCACTCAAAACAGAAAATTCTAGGTTTATAAAATAAGTTGCTGGGCACCTCGGTTGCCCATGATAATGTCATGATCTTAGGGTCCTGGGATCAGGTCCTGCATTGGGCTTCTACCTCAGTGGGGAGTCTGCTTCTCCTTCTCCCCTCTGCATCTCCCCTGTTCATGTGCTCTCTCTGTAGCCCTCTGTCTCAAATGAATAAATAAAATCTTTAAAAATAAATAAAAATAAAATACATTGTTGTAAAGTACAGACTAGAGCTGGAAATGAGCCTGTATCATTTTTTTTCCTTAGAAATCACTCTGACCATTTGGTAAAGAGCCCTGTTTTCAATCAATACTAAAAACTGATTGAGGATTAAGAAACACTGAGTCCTAATTAAAGAAATATTGGTGTATGTAGATAGATGCTTTATTAGGTTGATTTTGGTGTAAGATTATCTATTTTTTTTTTAAAGATTTTATTTATTTATTTGACAGAGAGAGAGAAATCACAAGTAGGCAGAGAGGCAAGCAGAGAGAGAGAGGGGAAAGCAGGCTCCCTGCTGAGCAGAGAGCCCAATGTGGGGCTCGATCCCAGGACCCTGAGATCATGACCTGAGCTGAAGGCAGAGGCTTAGCCACTGAGCCACCCAGGTGCCCCAAGATTGTCTATTGGTTATAAATTGGATTTAGACATGGGTAAACTATCACACCCATAAAACTTTTCTGCCTGACTTCTTACTTCTGGCAAGGCAGGTGTTTGCTTAGAGGAACTTCAACTTCTCTGAATTTGGAAGGGGTGTTATAGCCAGGATATGAGCTCCTCTCATCGTTCCTATGTCCTGTCATACCACTGGCATTGACCGAGAACACACTGAGCTTTTACTGTGCTAAGTTCCTTAACAACTATCTCTACTCCTCTCTTAGTCTTCTTACTCTCTCCCCATCCCCTCTCTCCAACCTCTATCCTGATTCCCACTCCATAATATAATTCTTCTTTCATCTTTTTCCATAAAGATCTGTGTTTCTCTTATATTTTCATTCTCTTAATATTTAACAAGTGCATGAAACCAGCTTTATCAAAAATCACAAGCCACATGTCAAATGGTTTAACACAGGGTCAGATACTGACCTGAGTTTTGCTTTGGTTCTGTAAACACAAAACATTACATTTGATGTAGAAGCAATTGCTGTTCCGTTTAGATGTTCCTGATACCATCTAAATCCATTATTTCACTGAGATATTTTGCTCAATGCCTTCTTCCTTCTGTGGATGAATTCATTGTGTCCAACACTGAAGATCTTCACTCCAAAACCCAGGCTAGCTCTGATGACCCCATCAACAATTCCAAGACTGAGTTCTCCTCCCTGTTGATTTATGGAGGTTCAGGCAATCTATACTAGCAGGGAAATAAAAGTGCATTAAAGAAAAAGAAGACTGGGGCAAAATTTATTCCTTGCTTACACCAGATTGAACCATAGGAAATTGCTGTTTTTGTGGGTCAAAAGTGGTCAGACATCAACAATATCATATGGCTTAACCCAATACATGAAACAATGCACTCACACTTGAACAAAGTAAGTCACAAACTCCATCATGAGCAATGATTATAAAAATGAAAGGTGTCCTAAAAACTCAGTGTGCTGCCAATAATACATTAAACATTGCATGTATGGAAATGGTTTTTTAAGAGTTTACAGGCTTGGGGGGTTACCTATTTTTAAATATTGAACAAGAGTGACAGATCCCCTGCTCTGCATCAGAGGAAATAAAAGCACCACACCCAGGCAAGTGAGATTGATGGAAAAACATGTGAATGAAGGGCACTTTTCTTATTTTGCTTCACGATCCAAAGGGCTGATTCAAGAGGGTGCTTCATTGCGGTTGATAACTCATCCAAACACGAACCTCAGAGGGGGCACCACCCTCCCACAGGGTAGGGGAGGAGGATCAGCCCAGAGAGACATGACTAATGTAAGGTCATCCAGGGGTCCACAGGCTGAACAAGTCGTGAACCTCAACCTTACCAGTGTCTGGTCTTTGCTTCACCAGTAGCTGCATTTCCTCTTTTAAAGGCATGACCAAGGAACACAAAACCAGAGACCTTCCTTGTTCCAGCCAACCCATGTAGGGGAGGAATAATACAGAGACTCCTTTCAGTAGATCTGACTCCTGTTAGAAAATCTGGATTTGGCAGGCAGTGTTACATCTCTCATTTTTTTCCTTCAAAAATCATCTTCTCTTTATACCCCTCAGAGTTTTAAATTTAAAAATCTCCCCTATTAAATAACATATACATGGAAGCACACACACATGGTATCTAGGCTGTATTTCAAGTAGAAGAATCAAGAAAAACCAAGGCCCAAATATCTGCAGTGAATTAAGAGTCTGGTTAAAAGTCATTCCAATAAAATCAAACTGTACTTAGCACATCCAGGGAAAATACTACTGTAAGATTGTAACTTTATAGCACCATATCACTTGCTCTAGACTTTTGCCCCATAATGCAGTTTTTAAATCAAAAAAATATTGAAATTTTATTTAAAAGAAATTCAGCTTAGGGGAGCTTGGGTGGCTCAGTTGGTTAAGCATCCAACTCTTGATTTTGGCTCAGGTTATGACCTCAGGGTCATGAGATTGAGTCCCATGTTGAGCTGCACACTGGGCATGGAGCCAGGTTACAATTCTCTCTCCTTCTCCCTCTGCCCTTGCCTCCCCCACCTCAAAAAAAAAAAAAAAAGAAGATAATAAAATAAAAGATAAAAAAAAAGATTAGATAAAACAAAAATAAAAAATAAAAGAAATTCAGCTTAAAAGATGGATGTGAGTTCTATGAACACTACACAAGCTTTATGAACACTATACACATTTATTCCCATAGCTGTGGTTCCATTCTCATAAACTTTGAAAACTATTTAAACAGCTCATTCCAAGGCTGCATAAAAGGAAAACAAATGGGAATATTTAGGTATACCAAGCTAACCCAATCTCCTATCTCTAAATAAATAGAAGGATAGTATACTCATTGAAGCTCACAGGCTCCCAAACTTCATCTCAGACCCCAGATTCTGTGTCTGCTTTCCCACACTTTGACAAGAGTAAGAACCACACCCACCCTGCCACTCTACACTCCAAAATTCATTTCACTTAATAAGCACTTATTGAGCACCAAGATGTGCCGCACAGGGCTGAATGCTGATGGAAACATAAAAGTATCAAAGGTAGTCATCAGCTCCCCAGAAGCTGATATCCTGTAGAGAGAAAAATTACAACACCCTCAGGTCTGTTTCCCACCAAGTGCTCCCAGGACACACACTCCTTGATTTAACAGTTTTTACCTGAAACACCAGCTGCCAGCCAAATAGTTTTGAGAATTACAAAGTTAAACAAAGGGGGTCCTGGGTGGCTCAGTTGTTAAGTGTCTGCCTTTGGCTCAGGTCATGATCCCCGGGTCCTGGGATCCAACCTCGCATAGGGCTCCCGGCTCAGTGGGAAGCCTGCTTCTCCCTTTCCTACTCCCCTGCCTCTCTCACTCTTTCTCTGTCAAATAATAAAAATCTTTAAAAAAAAAAAAACAAAAAAAAAAACAAAAAAAACCCAAAGTTAAATAATTTTCCTTTTTGTCAAATCAGAGACTTGACTGGGCAAATGTGGATTATGAAGCTCCAGGGCAGGATGCAAGATGCTGTACCCCCTGGGCAACTTGATCATGAGACCGTTTTTACATGCCTTGTCTGCCACCAATCACACTCAGGCAAACATTGGGTTAGGTGATTAATGACTTATTGTCTGTTCTACTCATTCGGAAAGTTTAGAGGACAGAGACCACAGGGAATGTTGGAGAAGGACTTCCAGGGGTGATTGAATTCAAACTGAATCCTGAGCTGAACTCAAAAAGAAGAAAATAATTTGGATAAACACAGAAAAAGGAAAGGAAAGAAAAAATGACAAGACAGATTTCCGATGAGAAAAGACATGAACCCACCAAAGCTTACAGCCAAGTATGAGCATAGCACATTGAGAAGTCACTAAAGGGAAAAATCTTACTGGAGAGAAGGACCTATGCTGGGGATTGGTAAAAATATAAAGGTTGAAACTACTAACCTGGGGTTAGCTTTTCTAATTCTGCTTACAACTGACAGATAGGCATTACTGTGATCATCCTACAGCTAAGGAGACTGAGACCTGGGGAAAGCAAGGAAATCTCCCAAGGTCTCAAAGCCAGTAAGTAAGCAAGCAGGGATTTGAACCCAAATAGTAGAAATGAATCGGGTAGGACCAAAACAGAGAGGTTCTTATTCTTATGTTAGAAACAGTGGACATTTCCAAGTACTAGAGATTTCTCCAAAGGAGACTGATGTGGAACTGGTATTTTAGGAAGAGAATCTCAACCATGGTGATCAGGACAGTTTAAGGAGGAAGGAAATAGAATCTGGGATGGTATTTGGAGGTTGTTTCAGTGATTATACATGAAGACACATGGAACTGGACAGGCATGGAGTTAAATGGAGGTGGCTAGCGGCATTTGGTGATGGATTGAAGGTCAGTGTTAAGGGGGCGGGGTGGGGGGGGGAATTCCAAGATGGTTCTCCTACTGTTTTCTTGACTCTCTCCACCCTCTGTGAAGGTGTGAATAATGGGCTACTGGGATGGCTGAACAGAGAAGGAAAGATCTCACCAGTCTGGCATTTGACAAGAGTTCCATGATACCCAGCCTAGGGCTGGGTTATCACAAAAGATCCACATATACAGGTGCAAAGATGTGTTTCCCCCACCAGCAACCATTCAAAATTGTGACCCCTATCCTTCAAGGGTTCTACAATTTTCTTTTCTTTTAAAGGAGTGTCTTTATTCTCAAATTCAGTTGCAAACAAAAGTCAAAGAGGAAGTGTCTACAGTTCTAGTCCTAAGCCAAATGCCCTTGACCAAGCTCCTTCAACTTCTTAAACTCCAGTCTCTTATCTTCAAAATGGAAGTTCATTAGAGGTGGTAAATTCTATAATTCTTATAATCAGCACCAAATGACAGATCTTTGGCTAGAGTTAAATGTCTTCGGAATAAGCAGTTTTCTCGCCCTTCCCATCTCTCGTCTCTAGCCAACTTATATGAATATGTGAAAACCCTCATAGTCCTCTGACACAAATCCTGTCATTATTCCAGGTTCCAGGCCCCTAAGCCAGGTCACACAGAGTGGTGACAATTAGGTTATGATGAACAGCTAATTTCCTTCTAACACAAAGGGAGCTTTGCAAGGTGCTCTGACATTTACTAGATACACCAGCCCTTATAGGGAAGTCATAGCATTTTCTTTTCACATAGATATGTGAGTGAACTGAGACCCAACACATAATAAATGCCTAGATCTCAATTATAATGTCTCCATCCCTTTTGTTTATTAGTAAAAACATCTGTCCATAAATGTGTAATGACTGCACTGAAGGGGTATAAATTTTCCATGGAATGGTCAAACAAGCACTGAAGAGCTCTGGTCAAGTCATACTGATTTGTTTTGCGGAGTGCATAGGACTACAAGACCATGCTTTTTGGTTGATGACAAACAGAACTCTCTTAGGGCCCAAATATGGAGTTAATTTCCATATCCTAAATCATGCCAGCATTTCCAAACTTCTTTACCAATGTATGTCTTCATGAGCCCTTCAAATAAAAGGTGGAAATTTCTGAGATCAAGAAAGCTATAAAGTGACTACAAAAGGTCAGGGACCTTGGCTGGGAATCCACGGGGTACGCATGGAGTGAGTATTGCCAGAATTATCGAACTGGACATATCACTCTTGCTGTTTCCTCACACGAGTCCAGCAAGGTGCTGCATTATGTCAACCGCATGACTCAACCCCCACAGGAATCTGCTCAAATGGAAAACAGATAGTGCATGGGCCGCAGCGAGTACTGCTTCACACTGTTCTCTCCCTGGAAATGAGAGTGGGACTGTGGCCAGGATGGGGGTGAAGGGGTGGGGATGAAAGAGAGTCAGTTGATTCTGCAACAGTCAAGAAGACTGGGGTCTATCTGTCAGAATGGAATTCATCATGAGCACTAAATGATGACATGTGCTTTCTTTTGGAGTGGGGTAAGGAGGGAGCTGGAAGGATCTTGGTATCACCCAAGAGCAGATCCCAAAACAGTGATTTGAATGCAAGCAAGTAAGTGAAAGAAAAGTCTTGGAAGCACCGGAAAGAAAATGGAAAAGTGAGCAAGGAGGGGTTGGGGGGGGGGGAGGGAATTACATGATCGAAGATGCTGTATGTATCTAAGACCTAATTTGTCTGGGTACATCTAGGATATAGGGTGGATGGCATCTCAAAATTGTCCTACTGAAGGTTGAGGATTATTCTCCAAGGGCTACTCCAGATGCATTAACTCCTTGGCCAAGAGAAAGCCCTCACACAGAGTCGTCATGCCCACAGAGGGACTCTGCCATCTACATACACTGCGAAGACCAGTGCCAAGGAGACATGGGTGGGGTTCCAGCAGTATCTGCTAAAGTCCACTGAAGAAGCTGTTGACATGATTAAAAACCAGCAGGGGAATGTTGTAGAGGCAAAGCACAGAGGATTTTTAGGACAGTGGAAATATAATGGTGGTACTACACTATACTATACTGCAGTATACTAGTGTGGTTCCATAATGGTGGACACATGGCATTATACATTTGTCTAAACTCACAGAATGTACAACACCAAGAGTGAACCCTAATGTAAGCTATGGACTTTGGGTGATTACAATGTGCCAGTGTAGGCTCATCAACTGTAAAAAATGTACCACTCCAGTGCGGAATGTTGATAAGGGGGGAGGTTGTGTGTGTATGGGGCAGGAGTATACAGGATATCTCTGTACCCTCTTCCAATTGGTCTGTGAACCCAAAACTTCTCTAAAAGGATAAACTCTTTTTAAAAAAATAGTAATGAGAAGTTTGTAATTCTTTCAAATGTCATCCAGCTCCAGTTAATATCATCTGAAAGAATGGCAGTCTTTCAAAATTCTGATGGTTGGAGACACAGCTAAAATCTGCTTTTACTGGGTGTGGTTATTATGTTCCATCCCCTGCGCCCCCACACTTGGAGCTTAAAGTGGTTCTCTGGTGCCAGGTCTGCCTGCCTCTCACCTCTCCTACACAGAGTGACCTGCTGGGCCAACCAAGTAAACATTATATTGATAAAGACCATAAATACATTCAGTTATATGTTTAGTTAAATGCAATACAAGCATTGCACTTTTTAAAGTCTTTTTGTAAAAATGAATCTACAGATACCAAAGAATCCTTTGTTACAGCTTATATACCAAATTGGATGTAATAAATTGTGATCACAATATGAAACAATTTCCGGAATATATCATTAAGTTGGAAAACAAAAACAAAACACAAACAACAAAAAAACATGGCATGGGGGCGCCTGGGTGGCTCAGTGGGTTAAAGCCTCTGCCTTCAGCTCAGGTCATGATCCCAGGGTACTGGGATCGAGCCCCGCATCGGGCTCTCTGCTCAGCAGGGAGCCTGCTTCCTCCCCTCTCTCTCTCTGCCTACTTGTGACATCTGTCTGTCAAATAAATAAATAAAATCTTAAAAAAAAAAAAAGAAGGGGACTAGAGAATGAGAGATTGATGGATAGAGAGATAGGCAGGTGGATACTTAGAAATATACAGGGACATATAAATATGTGTGTCTAGACAGAATATCTCTGGAAAGATGCTCAAGAAACTAGGTTCAATGTTTCCCTCTGGGGAAGGAAAATGGAAGATGAAGAGGAAGGGAGACTTCTCACCATTTGTCATTGTGTATTACTTAAATTCTTATGTGCACGCATAAATGTTTTCTTTGAATTATGTGAGATAGACAGTTAAGATGGAAGGCAAAGGAATAATAATAAATATAATCCCTCTTTATAGTCTGGGTCTTCAGCTCCAGTCAGACTTTCTCCTACCTACCCTCAAATGAGCAACATTTATTCCCCAAATTTTCAGGCTGCTCTTCTGATCAATGCTTTCCATGTTGCTGTTGCCTCTTCCTAACATGCCCAGTCAAGTCTCACTTGATCCAAGAAATATCACCCTAGTAATCCAGACTCATTTCCCCCATCACCATTAGCACCAAATCCTACAACCTTTATTTCACAGCAAGCGCACTGGATCTGGACAACAGGAACAAGGCAACTATTGGTGTTCCCTATGCCACATGCCTCTGGCGGAGGTGCTAAATAGAACTTGAGAATCGTTCTCTTTTAAAAAGGTCTGGTGAGATGTGTCTAGGAGCGGAAGGGCTGCTTCTGTAGGACAGAAGTCGTCTTACTGAGGGCAGCATTCACCAATCCCAAAAACCTTAGCTAAACCAGGGAATCAGAGGGCAGCAAGAACCATCTTGGTATCTTCAAAGTGGCAAAAGCTCACTTTAGAGAGTATATACTGCCGAGAGAGTTGAAATAGGAAAGGAGACCGTTAAAACATGGTCAGACCTCTGATCTATGCAGGAGACTGCAGGTGACTCAGAGAAGTGGCCCAGAATCCACAGTACACCCGACTATAGGAAACAAAAGGATTTGGAAGCATTTTCCAATGACTGAAGGGCCTTTTGTCTTCTGGACACAGTAAAAGATGTGGACACGCCCATTTGGAGGGTGAAACTGGGACAGTGATAAACGGCTGTGAAAGAGAAGGAAGAAGGCAAAGGAGGGCTGGGGGTGGTAGTGAGTGGCAGCTGTGAGATCCCAGGTAGGGAAAAAAAAAAGTACCATCAGTGCAGAAGGGGAGAAGAAACACCTCCTTTAATAGCATGGCAGGGAAAAGTAGACTGGTAAATAGGTCAGGAGGATAAGAATTTGATCAGCAGTAGGTAAGCTGGCAAAATCTTCAGGGAAATCTACATTACTCATTAACGTGTCCCTCCCACCCCCTGCAAAACCCACACATTAAATCCTAACACCCAATGTGATGGTATTTGGGGGTGGGGTCTTTGTGAAGTGATGAGATGTCTTTAAAAAAGAGACCCCAAGGGAGAACCCTCACCCCTTCCACCATGTGAGGACACAGTGAGAAGACAACCGTCTATGAACCAGGAAGGATGTATTCACCAGACATTGAACCTGCCAGCACCTTGAGCTTGGATTTACCAGCCTCCAGAACTGTAAGAACAAATTTCTGTTGTTTATAAGCCACTGAGTCTATTGGTATTGTTATAGCAGCCTGAATGGACTAAATCACCTCTCTGGCTAACCCTCACTCTTGAGTCTTTTTCTTCACCTTTTCCATATTTCAGGTACCGGAGATCTTACTCCATTAAAATTCAGGGTCTTGGGATCCCAGATACTTTTCCTTTTGTTTGACTATTAATGAATGTATGTCCTTCTTTATAGACAAGCAGATCTCTAGATCAGAGTTACTTCATGAAGATATAGAATAATTTTTCCTCTTCAATTAGAAAATTTTGTTTACCCAGCTGTTTTTTTTTGTTTGTTTTTTTTTAAAGATTTTATTTATTTATTTATTTGTCAGAGAGAGAGAGGGAGAGAGAGTGAGCTAGCACAGGCAGACAGAGTGGTAGGCAGAGGCAGAGGGAGAAGCAGGCTCCCCGCTGAGCAAGGAACCCGACATGGGACTCGATCCTAGGACACTGGTATCATGACCTGAGCTGAAGTCAGCTGCTTAACCAACTGAGCCACTCAGGTGTCCCTACCCAGCTGTTTTTACAGATTAAAAAATGCAACAGACTTGAGAGAGCTGCTAAGTTACAAATCAACATGCATTTCCATCAAGCTTCATACTATTCAAACATGTCTAGTTTTCATCTTTCTTTGCTACCAAATGAACCATTTGAGGACGGGGACTCTGAAATTCTTTTGTGCTCAATATAAAATTTACTTTTGTCCAACTCTACTTTTCTGGCCTTGGTACTGGGTTTACTGTTCCTTAGAAAGGAAATGATCCAACTATTTTTGGAAAAACAATGTATTTTGGTAATCTACCAGAATGATTCCAAGTTAGAGTTATTACAGATTTTCAGATTTCCAACTCCTTGTGCAAGATGAACTAGAGGTGAACAGTTAAGCAGAAATGTTCCTGGCACACCAGAGGTACCCATCCACTGCCACGATTGTGGAAATAAGGTGCTCTTTGTCACTTTATTGAATACATACTGCCAACCGATTCAGTAATATTGAAATTCTTTTGGACTTTCTGGTCATTGTCCATCATTTTAGAGTAGTATCTATTGTTTACAGAAATTGAATTTTGAGTCATAGTAGGTTAAAACAAGTGACTTTTGGAATCTGAACAAAATATTTTCCTAGGGTAACATAAAAAATACAAAATCACTTCTTAGTAGTTTTCTTCTTCATTCTGTCAGCAACATTCTGTATAATGTCTTCTTCCTTTGCACTGTTAATTGAATAACTGGAGATCTGGGGCATTTTCACAAGTAATAAAACATGAGAACTACAGCCTTGGGAAGTGGGGAGAGAGTATAATTGTATATGAAAATACAGCATTTGGCCCAGAGTAAACCATCAACAGTGTTTACTGAACCTAGCATAATGACAAGAAGGTCGAAAAGAACAATATGAGAAATTGAGTTGAAAATTAAGAAATAGGGCACCTGGGTAGCTCAGTGGGTTAAGCCTCTGCCTTCGGCTCAGGTCATGATCTCAGGGTCCAGAGATAGAGGCCCACATCTGGCTTTCTGCTCAGCAGGGAGCTTGCTTCCCCCTGCCTTTCTGCCTACTTTTGATCGCTCTCTCTCTTTGTGTCAAATAAAAAAATATTTTTTAAAAATTAAGAAATAATCATTTCTGAGTAAGAAACTAACTGAGCATAAAGTACACTCCCTTCCTGTTATTCTGGCTTCAGAAGTCTTTAGGTAGAAATAGGGTCCTAATTCTATACTGATGATGCCTGAACCCTTTGCTCTCAGACCTGTCTGCAATCTCTTTGGGCCTACAATGGGAGCTGGACACAAGATATACAGAATGGTCAATGAGATTAAATACTGTCGGAATTAGTGATGGGAGACGGGGCCAAAATAGGGCACAGAAGAAATTAGAAGAAGACTAAGTCCTTTTGTTTCCATTTAAAATATGCTCTAGGGGTACCTGGATGGCTCAGTCAGTTAAGTGTCTGATGCTTGATTTCAGCTCAGGTCTTAATCTCAGGATCGTGAGTTCAAGCCCAGCGTTGGGCTCTACAGGGGACGAATGGGGGAAAAAGAAAAAAGGAGAGGGAAAACAAGCCATTAAGTGACTCTGAATGATAGAAAACAAACTGAAGGTTGATAGAGGGAGGGGGGTGGGGGTGGGTGAGAAGGGTGTTGGGTATTAAAGGGAGCACTTGTCGGTGATGAGCATTAAGTGTTGTGTATAGGTAATAAATCACTGAATTCTACTCCAGGAAACCAATATTATACTACATGTTGTTAACTAACAAAATTTACATTAAAAAAATAAAATAAAACAAAATAAAAAAATAAAATGTACTCTAGAATCCATGGTCCAGTTGGATAAAGATACCTAGTTCTCATATAAGATGGTCAGTATGAAAAAGCTCTGGTTCTCTCCCATATGAAGATTGGAAGGTCAGTTGGAGACATCTTGGATTTAGCATATATCTCTCAGGTTTTCAAACAGTGCCCCCCATGGCAGGCTTTCCCCCAGTCCAGGGCCACTAACAGGGAAGGAAACCCACTTTTGTACAACTCTCTAGAATCAGGCCTCAGGCTTTATTTAGGCAACAGATCCTTCTGATCCTATGCCTTCCATGCTGATGTGTGGTCTCCTCCCATGTATTCTTTATCCGTCAAGACTAAACCCTTGATGGGATTCATCAATGGAAGAGGTTAAGATCCCACAAGCCTAGGGATCTAGCAATTCTGCATATCTCCAACCGAGTATATAGGGAGGCCTTAGTATTTAGAAACACAGTGCTCTATTTCCCCTCTCCAAATAGGAAGGGAAAGGCTTTCATTCCCGAAGAAGAGACAGCAGATATTATGAAGAAAGAAGAGAACGAAGCAAGGATCCATATTAAAAACTTAACTATTGGTTATACTACTCCTCAGATACCCTAATAATAAAATGATGTAAGCGAGATGAGAGCAAAACTCCATCACCCCAAATCTGCACCCAAAGTACATCTCTGTACTCTCATAGCCCACCTGGCTGCCTCCATCATAGCACTCATTACACTGCATTATATGGGACCTGTCCTCCCATTAGACTGCATGGGGACTGGAGCAAAGTAGACTCTCAGGAAATGTTGTGGAGCAAATCAATAAACCTGCAAATTCACAAAAATATCACAACAAAAGAGCAGCAAAATCTCACTTAAACTTCTGACCAACTGCATAGAGTTATTCCTTTCATCACTGTGTGGCTCTTTGGTTGGAGTACATACCTTCCACATGAACATTTAATCATCCATCCGTCCGTCCATCCATCCATCTATCCATCCATCCATCCATCCATGTATCCAACCATATGGAATGAATTTTTTGAGTGCCTACCACATGCAAGTCACTGTTTAGGCACTGCCAACACTAAGGGCAAACAAAAACATCACATGCTGAAAACACAATAGCAAGATTTCCTTCTACTTTTTTCACAAATCTGAAAGAGAAAAGGAGAGCAAAACACAAGAAGTTAAAAAATGGATAGTAGCTTCCAGATGGAAGACCAGAGATATGCTTAACGGAGAAGGAAATATCTTTCAAAGGTGATTTGAAAAGAAGGGCACTGCCAACACACACACACACACAAAGTCCAAGAAAAGACAATCTAGAAAGCAGAGAATTCTAAAATAGTCCCTTAGCAGTGAGGAAAACCAAGTTGGCCAACTCACTGCAGTATTGCTGGGGGCAAGGAAAAAGGGTGCCTGACTTGTCTACATCCTCTCTGAGAAAGTCCGGCTGTTCTCTGGACAGCAGAATGCCTGCCCCAGGAGTGGAGTTGAGCTTGCAGACTGATTAATAAAACATGTACAGTTAGAGAATAAACACAGAGCTCAAAAATGTCCTGCTGTAGACTATGCAGTCAGCAGAGAGCTGCTGCTCTTTTAATATAGAGCAATTATTCATAGTTGCTGATCCATGTTCCTAAACTACACAAATGTCATAACCTCTTCTTAGAGGGTATCTGTATTTTTGTGGACACCTGATCTGCATTTCCTAACAGAATGTTTAATAATATTCCAAGAGAGTCTCCATAAAAGACAGAAACTTGAAGGACTATTGCTTTTCTAACATTCCACATTTTTTAAACGAGATTTTCTTGATCCGTGTACCTGCTGTGTGTATATATACCCCATCCATCCAAACTGACATTCTAAGTTTCAAGCAAAATTGTTCCTTCAAAGCTTAGCTTAACACCTGATTTAAAATGAATTAATGCCACTTGAGGACCCTGATCATCAGAGAATTGTTTATAACAAAATTCTCATAGGATTCTGAGTTGGTAGAATGAACAACAACAGTGAATGACATGAAAGACTGAAAAATAGGAGGGGGAGACAAACCATGAGAGACTGTGGACTCTAAGAAACAAACTGGGGGTTTTGGAGGGGAGGAGAGTGGAGGGGTTGGCTGAGCCTGGTGGTGGGTATTATGGAGGGCACGTATTCCATGGAGCACTGGGGGTGGTGCATAAACAATGAATTCTGGAAAACTGAAAAGACGTAAAATAAAATAAAATGGAAAAAAAAATGAACATTTTCTCTGGGGTGGGGGGTACTGAACATTTGAGGTATTTCAAAATGGTATCTGGGCATAATGCTGTTATGGTGTGGATTTTGATACTTAAGTCCTAATTAAGCCACCTGTCTGTGAAAGAGGTCCCTGAAAACTCCTCACAGAGAAAAGAAAGAAGCACAGTGGTACCTTCACTCTTATATGGTTAAGTAACTTGTTCTAGATCAGTCAAGACCCACTGTGAAAATCTGCTAATAATAAGACCTAGTATGTGCCTATAACAAGGGACTAAATGACTTTTTGTCCTCCTTCACTTACTTAATAGCTATGCCATTTAGGGTAGGTCACAAAACCTCCCTAGGAAAGTTAGATTAGATTAGGATCCCTTGGGACACATTTGGAGGACATCCAAGGGTTTAAAAATGAGAACTTTTACCTAAAATCTAGATTCCTGACTTACATTTAAAAATTTAAAAGCCTAGGGGCACCTGGGTGGCTCAGTGGGTTAAAGCCTCTGCCTTCAGCTCAGGTCATGATCTCGAGGTCCTGGGATCAAGCCCCGCATGGGGCTCTTTGCTCAGCAGGGAGCCTGCTTCCTCCTCTCTCTCTCTGCCTGCCTCTCTGCCTCCCTGTGATCTCTGTCTGTCAAATAAATAAATAAAATCTTAAAAGAAAATAGGTCAATGAAAAAAAGTTAAAGAAAAATTAAAAAAAAAAAAATTTAAAAGCCTACACATTCCCACATGGCACAAATCAGCTGAGGACATATGTAAGTTGGCCATGCTTGCCACTACCTTCTGTTGTCTCCACCTGCCACATTTTTTTTCCTTTGTGTGACCTTCTTGGTCTAGGTGGTCAGTTGTATTTAAACCTCCTACCCTGTATTGCTAAACTCCATCCCAGTGCTGACTTTTTTAAACTTCATTAAGTATTTTAAACATAATATGTATGACTTCAAAACAAATGTTTCCCAGTGACTTGGAAATGTAGTAGACAAATAGTTCAGTATTTAGAGGGTAGAAACAAAGACATTAGTGAAGCAAAGACTGCATAATAATACTGTCAGCCTGGAACTGCCCAAAACATTTGTTCTTGACAATGTTTACCTGAAGTTTTCCCTTTCCTAAAATTTTCAGGTTGGGGGAAGGCATATTTTGTTTGACTACTCATCTATTATAATAGTTATCATTCCTAAAATACTACTGATAGATGGTGGTGGTGGGGAGCTGATGATTTATGTGATTCTTTGGTATGAATTGGAAAGTCAGCTCTAGCTCAATGCTTTTTAAATAAAACAAAAGACAGTCTCTTCAATAAATGGTGCTGGGAAAATTGGACAGCTATATACAGAGAATGAAACTCGGCCATTCTCTTACACCATACACAAAGATAAACTCAAAATTGATGAAAGACCTCAATGTGAGATGGGAATCCATCAAATCCTAGAGGAGAATATAGCCAGTACCCTCTTCAACATGGGCCACAGCTACTTCTTTCAAGACATGTCTCCAAAGAAAATGAACTTTTGGGATTTCATCAAGATAAAAAGCTTCTGCACAGCAAAGGAAACAGCAAAACAAAAAGGCAACCCACAGAATGGGAGAAGATATTCACAAATGACACTATAGACAAAGGGCTGATATCCAAGATCTATAAAGAACTCCTCAAACTCAACACCCAAAAACCAGATAATCCAGTCAAAAAATGGGCTGAAGACATACAAATGGCTAACAGACATATGAAAAAATGTTCATCATCATTAGCCATTAGGGAAATTCAAATCAAAACCACATTGAGATACCACCTTACACCACTTAGAATGGCAAAAATTAACAAGGCAACAAACAACAAATGTTGGAGAGGGTGTGGAGAAAGAGGAACCCTCTTACACTGTTGGTAGAAATGTAAGTTGGTGCAGCCACTTTAAAAAACAGTGTGGAGATTCCTCAAAAAATTAAAAAGAGCTACCCTGAAATTGCACTACTGGGCATTTACCCCAAAGATACAGATGTAGTGAAAAGAAGATCCATATGTACCCCAATGTTCATACCAGCAATGTCTGCAGTAGCCAAACTGTGGAAAGATCTGAGATGCCCTTCAACACACGAATGGATAAAGAAGATGTGGTCTGTATATACAAGGGAATATTACTCAGCCATCAGAAAGGATGAATACCCAATTTTTGCATCAACATATATGGGACTGGTGGAGATTATGCTGAGTAAAATAAGTCAAGCAGAGAAAGTCTATTATCATACGACTTCACTTACTTGTGGAACCTAAGGAATAACATGGAGGACATTAGGAGAAGAAAGGGAAAAGTGAAGGGGGGGAATCGGAGGAGGAGACAAACCATGAGAGACTGTGGACTCCAAGAAACAAACTGAGGGTTTTAGAGGGGAGGGGATATGGGATGGGTGAGCCTAGTGGTAGGTATTAAGGAGGGCATGTATTGCATGGAGCACTGGGTCTTATATGTAAACAATGAATTTTGGAACACTACATCAAAAAGTAATGATGTAGTATATGGTGACTAACATAGCGTAATAAAAAAAAAAGGTAAAAAATTGTTTTAAAAAAGTATTGGACATGAAGTGAGGGATGTGAGTCAAGTTAGAGGGGGATAATGATCAGAGTCATAGGGAAAGGGCCTAAGTCACTGAGGACCTTAAGCCTGATTCCAAAAATCAAATCAAAAGCCAAACTATTTCTGACTTGAAGAGTAGTGCCTTTTCTACCATTCCTCACTTTCTCTTTATTTCTTCCATATTACAGTTCTGCAGGAACTATTGAGAAGGGTATCAGTCAGTATAAATTAGACTATTCTATGGTAACAAATAGATCCCCTAATCTCAAGAGCTCAACACAATATGGTTTATCTCCAAGTCAAATCATAGTTTGATGCAGGCTGAGTAAGTCTCTTATATAGCTTTTCTGAGGATGACTCAGGTACCCAGGATGCTTCTTTTGTTACACTACTGAAAATAAGATGCTTCCAACATTGTGGAAGGGAGACAGCTAGAGGGTAACATGAAATATTCTTCAGAACCAGGCTATGAAGTGGGCTATATCAGTTCTTCCCAAGTTCCATTGACCAAACACAGTCATATGGTGCCAACAAAACTACAAGAAAGCCTGAGCCATGTAGTCTTCCTATGTGGCCACATCCCATTGACTTAGCCACACAGAACTAAAAATGTCCAGCAGCCATAAGTGATCAACTAAGAGTGGAAAGTGTTACCATGAGCCAAAGAACAACTAAATGTATGTCACAATTTGGATTTTGGTCAATCTTGGGTATATAAATGAGGAAAATGGATAGATGGGGCTGATTGTGATGATGGGACCAGAGGTCAGATGGAATCAGAAGAGGAATATAACAAGGGAATAATCTCTCTTCTTGCATGGCATCAGAACTCTGGCATAGACACATGTACTACATCTTGGGGATGAATACTAAGGGGAAAAGTATAATTTTCTCTTCTCACTGGGGCTTCCAAACTTGGTTATTATATGATAGTTGGAGAAAACCAGTCTCAGGGAACCTGTTCTAAATGAGGATATCCTAATCCCTGCTCAGACACAGAGGCTAACTTTCCAGAGGCCCATCTATTACCGAATCATAGACCCAAACTGTGAGATCACTCCTTCTGTGAATTGCCTTACACCAGCTTGGGTTCAATATGGAAATACATAGAACAACATGTATTCATCACAGTTTGTCTGGAGCTACATGTAAGAATCTCCAGAGAAGAGTTTGCCAAAGACACTTAGTCAAGCACCTAGAGATTCCCAAATCCCAGGTTGTCCCCATGGCATTGAAATTTGTAAATTAATAGTAATTTTTTTAAATGAATAGTTACTATGTAAATTAAAAAACAAACGCCCTTTTATTTATTGAAAGCCACTAAAAACAAACCTAAAAAGACAAGCTACAAACCCAGAGATATTTACTATACAGAACTTACAAAGGAATAGTATCCATAATATATAGTGAGTTGCAAATTCATCTTTAAAAAGTCAAACAATCCAATAGAAAATATACAAAAACTCTAAACACACATTTCACTAAGAAGGAAGCACAAATGACCATAAGTATGTAAAAGACATTGACTTCATTTGTAATCAGGGAATGCAAATTTAAACCACAAGAAGATACCTTCTATACCCATCAGACTCGCAAAAATTATCAAGTCTTCATACTCTCACAAGGATCAGTACACATTGTTAGAGATAGTGTGAATTGGTAAAATCACTTTGGAAAATATTTTGGCATCACCTAGAAAAGTCGAGGATGCATATATCCTTTAATTAAGCACTTGCTTTCCTATGTATAATTCCTAAAGCCATTCCTATACATGAGATATGTATAAGAATATTCAGAGCAGCATAACCAATCAAAATAGAAAAATGCTGGACATAAACTAAATGTCCACAGAAAAGAAAATGAACGAACTAATTGTGATATATTCATGAAATAGACAATACAGTTATTGTACTAATGAAATTAATTAGTGAGAATGAATAAACTACAGGTATCAATGTGGATACATCTCTGGGCACAATGCTAAACAGAAAAAGCAAGTTCCAGAGGAATATTATATATATGAAGTTCAAAAACATGCAAAACAAAATAATATATGTTCATAAGTTAAAATGCCAGGGAAAAGCAAAAGAATCTTAAGCACAAAAATCAGAGAACTATCACAAGGGTAGGAGTAAGGAGGGGTTTGTAATCAGAAAGTGGCTTGCTTACAAAGTGCTTCAGATTTGTTGTTGATTTCTTTCTTATAACTGATTGTGTGTATAGTAGTATTTTATTATTCCCCTTTAAATTGCACATATACAATATCTATACTCCCTTACATACATGATACATTTCAAAATACATTTTTTCCTATGCTACTGTGGCATACTCATTTATTTATCCCGTATCCATTCTCCCTTCTCCTCCTTGTTAAAACTACTTCTTATTTAGCATGTCTTCCCCCTGAGACAAATCACCTTTTGGGGGGGAGGAAAAGAATGAATAAAGCAGGATGGGATCAGGATGGAGACAAACCATAAGAGACTCTTAATCTCACAAAACAAACTGAGGGTTGTTGGGGGGAGAGGAGTGGGGAGGGTGGTGGGGTTATGGACATTGGGAAGGGTATGTGCTATTGTGAGTGCTGTGAACTGTGTAAACCTGGCGATTCACAGACCTGTACCCCTGGGGCTAATAATACATTATATGTTTATTTAAAAAATTTAAAAATATATATATATATAATTTTTTTAAAAAAGTGTCTCATACTTTTCCAGCTTCCCTTGCAGATAGGGGTGGCCATGTCATGACTATTAAGTTATTCAGGGAGTCTGCTGAGGACCTTCTGGGAAAGATTTTATTTTATTTGTCAGGGACAGATGTAGTTTGCACTGCCCTTTCTCCTTGTTCTGGACATCCATGGCTACCTAATAAACCATGGCTACCTAATAAACCACTCCAACTGAGTAGCAGACTACAACAGCCACTTTACTTTGCTCAGACATGAATCCTGTAGGTCAAGAATTTGTACATGGCATGGTGCGGATGGCTTAACTTTCATGAAATCTGGGTCCTTACTGGGGATATTTCAAACGGCCTGGGTACTAGAACCATTTGGAAGCTTCTTCACTTCCATCTCTGCCTCCTGGGCTATGATGGCTCAAAGACTGGCCTCAGTTGGGACCGTTGATCAAAGCCCTACATTGAGTTTTCCATCTAGCTTGGGTTCCTCCCAGCATGGCACCCAAAGGGAGAATCCTAAGAGGAAGAGTCCCAATAAGAGCATCAAGAGAGTTGGCATTCTAAGAGAACTAGGCAAAAGCTGTAGAGCATTTTATAATCTAGCCTCAGAAGTACACAATGTCACTTCTACCATGCTCTATTGGTTGAATCAGTCACAAACCCACTTGGAGTCAAGGGGAGGGAACATAAACCCCGCTTCTCAATAGGACACACGTCAAGGAATTCGTGCTATATTTTAAAAACCATTATCCTCATCGACTTTCTCTTTTGAATAGAGGACCTGATGCCTGGAGTGGGAGTAGCCTTCTTGCAACCACAAGGGAAAAGCCAGAAGAAAAAGCTCTAGATATCTTCAGCCAACAGTCCAATCAGAAAGCTCTTACCTCCAGACTTCTGATGATATGAGAAAAATTAACTCCCATTTGTTTGAGCCATTTTTAGATTCTAATGCTATGTGCAAGCAACAGCATTTCTAACCAAGGTACTGCCTCTCCCAGAGATAGACTCAGGATGGTATAAATAGATCTGGATTTGGAGTAAGCATGGATATAGAGTTAAGAAAACTCTATGGAGATGTCTGAATCTTTCATTATTATTTCTGAGTTTTCATTAGCTCCACTTAAGCCTCAGAGTATATCAGACTAACGCTTATTTTTAACTAGTTGACATAAATTTTGTGTCTAAAACTGACAGGAAAAAATGCATGATCCTCAAAAAATGGTAGAACACTTAATGATTGCAAAGCACTTTATGGTCCTCAGCCAGACAATTGGAATGGGTGATTTACACTCTTATTCCCATTCAGGGTCAACCCCCAACAGTGTAGGAAATGAAGACATTTGTCTCTTCCAGAAATTAATACCCATAGAAAACAAAGCCTGGAAGAGGCAGTAGGGATTCTGGAAGAATGAAAAAAAAAAAAAAAAATCAAGTACTCCTCCAAATGGAAGCTTAAGTAAAAGCTCAAAGGCAATGGGTACCTATTTCCCCCTACAGTGGGACCCATCTCTTCACTGCTGTCTAGATAAGGAACCAGGAATAGAGAGCCCCACATACACTCAGTCCACTCTAAGAACTGTTTCCTGAGCTCACCAACTGGAGCTTGGGGCAGCACCTATTTGACATGTGGGGCAGAGCACATTGCCCCTTGCAACACATGCTCCTTTTACGTAGGAGTGAAGTTCGGGAAAACAAATGAGCCCATCTTTCAGAGATTCAGTTATCCCCAGGTCCATCTCCCAGCACTGGATTCTGAGCCTGCAAGGCCTTACTGTAGAAGCTGCTGTCAAGTTAATAAAGCTCCAACATATGCCATTTGCCTTGGAAATACACAGAATGCTTTGAGCTTGGTGGTCATGGCGATAGAAAATGCAGGAATTTTTCTCAGAGAAGCTTCTGCTTCCCATCAGATACTATGATTCATTATTTCCATGGACATGTTAGTGTGTGCTCAGACCTCACATCACAGGATCCTGCGGGGGGGCTGGGGGTAGTTCCCCACAGTGACTTAGTGAGGGCCAGTTTTCAGGTTGTGCTGTGTCCACAGTAAGGCACAGCCCTGAGCACATGGATAACCCCGGCAGCCTTCCCTTTGAGCATGCAGCACAACAGGCATTCTGCGTGTGGGAGACCTCCAGCGGTGGTCCATCCAAAGGGTATCCCCTCCTTCCCAGATCTCCAAAAGAACCCTCATTTTAACATTCCTTACCAGCGCAAAAGCTGTCAGTTGTGATCTTGGCATTCCATGAACTCACTGCAGACTCTTGAAAGACTTCCAAAGTCCTCAGCTCAGGTTCCCAAACCCCCTCCTCTACCCAACAATGCTTTGTAATACCCTGGGCTCTATAAATTCTCAGGCTGGTGTCGTGAGTGTTGCAACAAAACAGAATAACCTCAATATAAGGCAGAGTCTTGTTTTTGAAAGTAAATAGAGAAACACAATTGCAGTTTTTCTAAAGTTTCCAATTTTCTCAAATTTTCCATTGGATGGTATGTGTTAAGCCCATCCTTAGTGACCCTAGCTAGTCATTATCATTACTAACAACAAAATATAGCAGATGTTTATTTGGATAATGATGCTGACTCAGTAGTCTAGAGGGAACACTCTCACAGAGAAGGAGCTGCAGTCAGCTCTGCATGTGATCAGCCGCTGGCCCCGAGTGGCTCCACTTTAAGGTGATGGTGTGTGCACATGCGCGTGCGCGCGCACACGTGTGCATATGTGTACAAGTAAACACTTGTAATTTATCCCTTTGGAAGAAATGGAATCCATTATTTCGTGAGGCATTCTGTTCTGTTGCTTTTCTAGCAATACATAAACCTGTCTTATTCTAGGAAAGTCCAAGTATCTTGCAGACATTACTCTGGGTCTGCATGGGGAGGAATTATTGTTTCCAGAGTCAGCTCCTGCCCCAATCCCTAAAAGAGCTCTTGAATGCTAACCAAAACAATCTCACCACTTCAAAGCTCACAGATGCTTATATTAGACTTGAAGGTGAAAGTTCAAGGGAGGAGGTTTCTTCATTTCTAATTCCTGCCATCTGGTCTGAATCTGACTCCAGGGAGAAGCAGGCTGGCAGGTGACAGCTTAGAGCATGGCTGGTCCTTACAAATGCCACCCAATCCTCTTCCGTGTAATTGGTACTTTAATTTGCATAGATTTGCATAAATTATGCACCTATCAGAATTCTTTTGGTGCCCATTTAGGATCAAAATAAATCTGCTATTTTTAAAGTATCAATCCTAGGTGGCTTTTTTTTTTTTTTTTTTTAAATACCTGTGTGCCTATGCACTCTCTGATTTTATCAGTCATTGCTCTAGTAAGGTCTCCCAGTGGTAACTGCTCTGCCCATGGCAAACATTCATTTAATAAGTATGCATTGAATAAATAAATGAAGCCAGGATCTTCATTATCAGTCCTATCTGTTGATCCTGAGCCAACATCTGAAAGCTTTCTTGGGCTGAAAGGCACCTGAAATCCTGGCAAGATGTAGGAGCAGACCAAAGGTAGAGACTGCCCAGCAACTTTCCGCAGACAGGGGGGTGACTCCTTTGATCTCCCAGCATGACTAATGTCCTCAGACCAGTGGCTTGAGGCTACTGGTGCATCCCTTCCAATGTGCTAGAGTACTTCGAGCACACTCATCTGTTTGCATGCCTGTCTTCTTCTTTAGGGCAGGAGGCGGAAGAGAATAAGAATAATAAATAAGATAAAGGCAAGGCTGGAATTTGCCCACTCAGAAACAAGCCCCCCTTGCAGTTCTTAGAAGATCTTCCTGACAGTACTTTACGTTGAGACTCTCTGCTCTGATCTCTGCCATCATTCCTTTCTTCTCAGCCATCTGAAGTTTTCTGGAGAAGAGAAGAGTACATTTCCTCAAACCCATGCTCCAGCACTAAAGGAGACTTTTGTGTGTGCTGTTAAAGGAGCCTTTTCTTTCTTCTAATCCAGTGTTGGGATCTCTAAGAAATCCTGGGCTTGGTGTTCACATAGCCCCGTGGTTCTCTCCTTGAATGTACATCAGCAACTCTTGGGGGAAGGTGAGCTAGGTCTACGCTCAGACAGTTCCATAGGCCTGGAGTGGGTCCTGGGAATCCAAACCTGGGTGTTTAAAAAGCACTGCCAGGTAAAACTGAAGGACAGTAGAGTTGAAAACCCCAAACACTTCAGTTGGTTTGCCCATGAAGGAAATTTAGTGCAGGGAGATGTAATTGCATAGAAAGTCACACCCTGGAACCAGAGCTCTCTCTTGTTTAAAGAGAGATTAGCCCAGAGTTGTGATTAGGAGAAATGTGAGTCTGTCTTTAAGGCAGCGCATCTGGGTGAGGTAAAGAACGGAATATTTTCGAGTGCTGGGGCATGGCCTTACTGAGCTTTGTTTCTATAGAATCTGAAACTAGGTGCTCCCAGAAGTCTGTTAAAGAAACAAATCCATCTACTAACGTGGGGTCCTGCTCAACAACCACTCCCCACTGCTCCAACCTGGTCCTGGCTTTTCAGCTCAGGTTTTTGTTGAGGCGCAGAGGTGGGATCTGGGAGGAGGAAATGGACGCTTCTTCATCTTAATCTTCCCAGGAATCTGAAGCGTACTGCAGACATTTCACCGGAGTTCAAAAGCCATCAGGGATTGATATTCAGCCCAACAGCAGTTTGAATAGCAGTCTGCCCCCGCCTTGAGGCACCTTCTGGGATCCCTGGGTCATATTTTATTTTGCAGCAAGAGTATTAGAAACTTAATCTAAGACCCTTGGAAGTTCTCCAAGCTTAAGAAATTATGAGAATGCAAAACTGCAATGGTCAAGAGAGTCCTCCTCATTGCTCTTAATTCTCTTTGTTCCCAAGACTGAACTCTATACCAAAAATCAGTTCCGAAGTCTATTCTAATTGGAAAGTTGAACGCCGCAGAAAGGTAACCAGGGAGTCTGGACTCCACCATGCCTGAGCACTAGATGCCCACACAAGGACAAGTGATACCTGGGCCGTATTCACACTGCGTGGCTTCCTTTACATTATGCAACACCTGAGCTTTTGTGGGCTTCCCAACCCACCTCCCCCCAAAGTACTTATTGAGCACCTATTTTACATACGATGATTTGCATATGGTTCTCATCTCATTTTCACAGAGATCTCGTCAGGAAGGTGTCACCATCATTTACAGATGGAGAAATTCCCCCATGTCACTCAGTTAGAAAGCACTGCCAGGATTTGAACTCCTAACTGGCCAGTTTCAAAAGATCTGTTCTTTCCACTAAGAGCCTCTCCAAAACATCAGGAGAAGAGCTGAGCAGTTACCCCCAGCTCCAGAATGACTGGTGTTTGAAATGTACAAGCTGAGCCTCATATACCTAAGGGGGGAAGCCAAGGGCCTTTCCCTGACTTCAGAGAGTTTTCCTGGGCTGCCCGGGGCTGGAGGCAGCTCTGCCAGGCAGCTTTAAACACACACATTTCCAGGAAGAAGGCTCCTTAGTTAAAACCTGCTGTTTTGAATTTGCAGAGTTATGGCTTTGCCTAACTTCCTACCAGCAGATGGATGTAAAGAATTCTTTGCAGGGTGTGAATGCTGGGGGCAGAGCTTCCCTCCCCAAGATGGCTCAGCCTGATTGTTTTGTTTTTGTTTTTAGTCTTTTGTTGGTTGTTTTACTGATTCTGAGGGATACAAAAGCACAGTGAGACATTTAGTTGACTTCCAAATAAAGTCCTTGCTACAGTGTTGAAACATTTGCACTGTAATGGTGTGTCTTCAGTGTCAGAAAAGGAGTCATTTAACTTTCACGGAGATATTTCTACATTTAACAGCAGCCAACATGCCAACAGAAGCCACGAATGATTTGTTTTCTCCTTATTTGCTTCTAAGCAATCCAAAGTTTTATATACCAGCAGAGAGCTCTGAATGGGAGAAGACATGCTCCACAAGTGTGTTGAATGAATAAGTGAATGCAAGTCAGGCAGTCTGGCAAGTCTAATGTTGAGAACTCAAAGATGTTCCTGGGAAGATACCGGCCCATCAAAGCCCATCACACTGCTGCACTGAGCACTTTACACAAGCTCAGTGATGTCTTACCACGATCCTATAAGGTGATAGCATTCTTGTGAAAAATGAGGAACCTGATGCTGAAGGGGCTTAAGCAACATACTCCCATTCTCACAGTTATCAAGAAGCTACATGGAGTCATTCCTGTTCTGCCCATCTCTTGTTTCCACCCCAGGCAGGGAGTCACTCAACCCATTAGGAATGGGATTTCACTTTTTGGCTCACTGTCAGATTAACTGCATCCCAGGCCCAGCAAGAGGTTCTCAGAGAAAAGTGTGATAACCTCAGAGCAGTCCAGAGTCTGGCTGACTCTGGGGTCATTTCTGAGCAACGCTTTCAGCATTGTACTGACTTACCCTCTCCCCAAGAGAACAGCAGACCAGAGAAGCCAACAGCTTTTGGATTTACCCCCAAACTCTCCTGAAGGATAAATATGTGCTAATCAGCTCCCAGCATCTCGAGACTTCCTGTTTTCTTTGTTGTTTTTCACATCTGCTGGCCCCCTGCTTTGGGTTAAGTTTCTATTCATGGAAGAATTAGGGGTGAGACCACAACAGTGTTCTTTTTCCTCACAATCAAAAGCAATTCTTAGATAAATCTCTTCCACAGAGAAGGGGATCCTTGCTAAATAGACTCCCTTTTTGAGCTGGGGGTATAGGCTCACCCATGGAATACAGAAGTCCCCCAAAATATCATAAGCTATCATTAAAATAAAAAATCACTGGGGCATCAGGGTGGCTCAGTCAGTTAAGTGTCTGACTCTTGATCTCAGCTCAGGTCTTGATCTCATGGTCATGAGTTCAAGCCCCATGCTGGGCTCCACACTGGGCATGGAGCCTACTTATGCAACCCCCTACAAGCAATCATTAACCCTTGGGCTTTTCACCACACCCCATACTCTGTTCATCTCCAAAGAAAAATGATTCACTTGTTAATGTGCCCTGAGAGCCAATTTGAGGTGAAATAAGATGGTTTAGTACTGCCTTTTCTAATGTGTCTAAGAGCTATTTTTATAATTAAATTCAAATGTCTAGTTATAAACAAGAGATTAAAAATTATAAGTTAAAATGAAATGTGATATGAAATGGTTCTTGGTGAAATTCCTTGTAAGAACCCTAATCTCAAATTTCGTGGAATCCATCCTTTTCTGTACTATTTCTGGTCTTTCTGTGCCAATATAGACACTTTTCTGAGACCCAAAACTCTTCTTGGCTTTGTTAGTAGGAATCACTGCAGTAAAACACAAAGCTACACTGAATATCAATATTAGCATCAGAATGTACAGAGCATTAAAAAAAATACCCTATCTATATGCCTGGTACTTCTTATCAAACCTCTTTTAGAATCTCTTTCTTGACTGCCAGTCTGTTCATTTAAAAATGAGGGAGGTGAACTGATATCCAAGATTCTCTCTAATTTTGATGACATCGATCTATAAATACATAGAATAATTCTCCAAAAGCTCTAAGTAGAGTTAGAATTAACTTTTTTAGTGATTTAGAATGAATATTTTCACCACACCAACATAATTGTAATAGAGTTAGTTCATTTTGCTACACCATTAAGCCAGGTTTATTGAAATGAATGTATAATTTCTTTCTCATAAATATAGCCACTTGCCCCAAAAGTCAAACACTCAAATGAAAATTGTTTTATCAATACAAGTCTTGCCATTGAAATGACTCCTTCAGTGTGTGATGACTTCAGAAAGGTGACTGAAGGAGGACTGTTTACAAACAGCCTTGTACATTCTCCTCTTTTTCTGCTGAAGCCAAGACATCTCCGACCAGTGGAGACTGTGACTTGGGTGTTGACTGAGCAGCAAACGAGTTCAGAATGGACACTCTTCCACTTCATGTCAACGGCTGTTTGGCTTAACTCCAAACCACATATAAGAAGCCTAAATCACACCATACCACTGAGTTTCTGTTGACAAGAAAATCTCCAGCCTGCTTTCTTTGTCACTTAGGATGCCACCGTGAAGATGCCACTATAACCCTTAGGAGCTAATTTCAAATGTTGCTTTGACATCACACAGTACGTGCGTCAGAATCCCGCAGCTTACAATGCAATTACGCACTTACTTCCAGTAAAGCAGGGAGGACAAGGAGCCCATAGACCTCGTTAAAACTAAAAGTTCTAGTTGGAGGAAATCAGAGGGGAAGACAAACCAAGAGAGACTATGGACTCTGAGAAATAAATTGAGGGTTTTGGAGGGGGGTTCGGGGTGAGGTGAGCCTGTTGGTGGGTATTATGGAGGGCATGTATTGAATGGAGCACTGGGTGTAGTGCATAAACGATAATTTTGGAACACCGAAAAAAAATTAAATTAAATTAAAAAAAAAAACAAACCTAAACTAAAAGTTCTTACAAATTGGCTTGCTTTATTGATGGGCTGTTTTCTTCTCCAATAGTGCGTTCTTTCAATGCACTGTGCGCACTTGTGTATTGGGACAGTGTCATCACCAACGACACAAAGACAGGGCTGCGATTCCACTGGAAGCTTAGCAAGTGAACGTTAGTGGGTAGTAACAAAAACTCCCCCCTTCTCCAAACGTCAGACAGGCACCTCTGAGCCTTCTTTTCAACTAGGCCTTGCTCTCGGGACTTAACCTTTAACCCATTTAGTCCAGTTTTACCAAGACTCTTAGTTAATTTCTCTGGTCAAATTCCTCACTGTCCCCTCCCCCCTTTGGCATCTGATCACCCTAACCTGCTTTCAGCAAGAAGCCCCTCCCCTTGACCTCTTCTCTTAATAACTTTCCATCCATGACACACCCCCTCCCCCAACTCCACTCATTGGCTAAAATCCCCAGCATTTTTGCTGCATTCTGGGTTGTACCCAACCTCTGGCTTCTATTGCGATAGCCTTGACGTCCATGCAATAGTCTTGAAGAGTCTTCTTTACGATTTTAACAAGTGTCAGAATAATGTTTTCCTTAACGATAGGCTGTGTTGTGTGCTGTAAAACAAAACATCTCAATCTTCTCTAAGTTTTATAGTTTGGTTTCAGCCACAGGTATTAAATATGATCTACTGTCTGAGAGCTAACTGCTCCAAAGCCCTTGTTGCAGATGCACTTAATCCTTTCTCTTTCTCCCCTCCTTCCGCCAACTCTCCAGAAAAAGAAAAGCTGCACCTTAGTTAAAATTGCTTTCAGCATAAAAACATTCCAGAGGAGTGGAGCTGGACACGTGGGGAGTGGCACAGCAGCTCCACTCGGGACCATAAAATGATAAGTGGGGGTTCTTTTGCCAAGAGGGGGCCCCCCTGCACCAGGTGGAAGGCAGTGTGGGTGAATGAGGGGGTGTCAAGGAAGTACCACCAGAAGCCAGGACGAGGTTCTGTGGGTCACTGGAACAAGAAAAAGACTAACAGCATCCTTATTAGAAGCAGAGGGTAGAAGAAAGCTGAGGGAGAATAAAGAGAAAAAGTAACAGCTAAGCAGAAAGAAGCTGAACAAGTAAGGAGGGGAAGTGAGGGGTTTGAGCCTCAGGGTCCTTTCTGGCAGAACTCTAGCAAATGCTTGCACAAACCCACACAAATCTGATGATGACATCATGCCCCCACCCTTTCCTGAAGCCAAGGGGATGTTCTCCAAGTTTATGGAAGAGGGAACCTAAAGGTAGTGACTTGCCTATTCACCAATTCATACACATACAAATCAGCTGAGTTAGTTATTCTGGCTTATTTTATGGTCTGTTTCTCAAGCATCTGAAGATCACCAGTGGTAGAGTACTATTAGGTGATGCCTTGCAGAAAATTATTCTACTTTTCTCTGCCTTTTAAGTGCACACAGTTGTTAGACCACACATTTGGCTGTGGATATGATCCACAAAACAAAAGCTCATCCAAAAGCTATTCCACACATGAACAGAAAGTTTCTTCCATGCCAGTTTCCCAGAGCTCCACAAACCCTCCTGCCTTCTTTGTATCTACTTCCTTGGCTTAAAAGGCCATTGGAAATTGCCTTTGACTTCCTAAATGCTCTGAACATGTGAATTCTGAAGAAATTAAGGGTGAGTATTGTGGACTCTGGTGAAGACTTGTCTTGGGAGTTGTGAGAATATAAGTAGATCAATGTCATTCAGTCAGTGCTTTCCTTCCACTCTTCTCTGACAGCATCTAGTCATCAGAGCAATGAAGGTCATAGCCTGGCCATTGCCAAGCAGAGAAGCCCAGTGGACTGGGTGTTCCTTGTTAGTATCTATAGACCACTCTCCATTCCATCCCATTCTGTTCCCTGGGAGGCTGCCTCTGTGCATCACATCATTCCAACTGACTTACCCTCTGGTTTCCATTAGGTTTGGCCAATGACAGGCACTGGCAGGAAATCAGAGGGTGAGAGGAGGGAGCACTTCTGGAAGTGAGTTTCTCTCCTCTCCATTCCAGTCTCCATCCTCCCTCTTCCCAGGTTCAGATGTGCAGTGACTGCAGTCTTTGACAGAAGGTCACTGATCCTTTCTGGTGGGACATCTCTCCAGAGAGCTCCAGCTCATGACACTTTCTGGTAACCTCTCCCTACCCTGCTTCAGACCACGAAGGGAATTGCATCATTTCCTGCTGGCAACAGTCCCTGTCACCATCCCTCGGTGGTTGACTTAACCTAACCCTCACATTTTTTAAAGTATCCTCTTTAGATATCTTATGTATGAGCCATCTGTTTCCTACTGGGACTTTTACCACTATACACTCTGCGTTCACTGTCAAGATTTTATATCTATCTCAATTTTCCAAAGCATAGTTCCAATCAAAACTATTTATTTCACATTTAAGAGTATTTTAGACCACATTAAAAAGAAGTGATTATAGGTTCTACTTTCAGAATGACCATACAAGGAGCCCTGAGGACCTGTTCCCCAGTGAAACAATTATAATAAATGAGAATTTTTTTAAAAAAACATTTAAAGTCTCTACAAATTGTCCTAGGGGAATATAAAAAATGAAGAAACATTTATTCAAGAAAAACTACTAAATCCCCATAAGAACAGCAAGTCTGTGGCACCTGAGCTATGACCTGCTATTTCCCTCTCCCCTTTAGCTCAGCTTAAGGGAAGCTATACTCATAATGGGTCTGCCCAAAAGGTGAGGTGCCCTCTCTTCCAGCCTCTTAGTAAAGGACTGTATAGTTTCTCACTGGAAGGGACAGGGTACCAGCAGTTTTCATCCCCTCCAACTTCAATTCGGAAAGGCCAAACTCCTGGTGAATGTGGCTGAAAAGTAGTCATTTCCCATCCTCTATTCCATCCCCTTCATAGGACAGAAGCCAGTACCAGATGTGGCAGACAAAGAATATGAAGGACACAATTATCATTCCCTCTGGCTCATTCCAGTTTGCACATCAGGAGAAGCAAGCCAAGAAGATCAGAGGCTACCATCCCCTGCCAGCACCCAAAGCAGTAGCTCTGAGATTTTGCTTAGTGGGGAGGCAATCTATAAGATCAGTAGGCTCCAAAGCTGTCCCCAAAAGAGCTGACTTTATTGTAAACCAAGTGCGGGGAAGGGAAAGCCTAAAGGTGCTCTCAAAAATAATGGGCATTTTGGCAGTAAATAATTAAAAGGAGATCCTACTTAAAAAAATATATATATAGATATCTATATCTATATATAGATATAGATATAGTTCTATATAGATATAGATATCTATATATATATTTTTTAAGCTCAACCATAGGGGTGCCTGGGTGGCTCAGTAGGTTAAGCCTCTGCCTTCGGCTCCAGTCATGATCTCAGGGTCCTGGGATTGAGCCCCACATCAGGATCTCTGCTCAGCAGGGAGCCTGTTTCCCCCTCTCTCTCTCTGCCTGCCTCTCTGCCTACTTGTGATCTCTGTCTGTCAAATAAATAAATAAAATCTTAAAAAAAAAAGCTCAACTATAGATAAGATAGTTAATCAGAAAAAAACAAAAAACAAAAAACAAAAACAAAAACACACAGAGAAATGGACAAGATGAGCAATCCAGGGGTCAGAACAAACCTCAAAGACTGGCCTCAAAAACTGCTCATACAGGGCGCCTGGGTGGCTCAGCGGGTTAAAGCCTCTGCCTTCGGCTCAGGTCATGATCCCAGGGTCCTGGGATCGAGCCCCGCATCGGGCTCTCTGCTTGGCTGGGAGCCTGCTTCCTCCTCTCTCTCTCTCTGCCTGCCTTTCTGCCTACTTGCCTACTTGTAATCTCTATCTGTCAAATAAATAAATCTTAAAAAAAAAAAAAAAAACTGCTCATACCTGAATTTAATTGGACCAGACTGTGGAGCAAATTATCCACCAGGCATTGTTAAAGACAATAGAGAAACTATTAAATTACTATATTGTGCACCAGAAACTAATATTAACACTATATGATAACTAACTAGAATTAAACAAAATTTAAAGTAATAAAAGCAAAACAATAAATCAGCTGGTAGTTGATGAAGCTTAACAACTTAGTGTGATATCGAATGAGCGAGACAGCTTACCAGGGAGCTCAGAAAGTCAAAAGTAACGTGGTAGACCTAAATCCAATAATCCTCCTCCTCATTCTCCTCCTCATTCTCCTCCTCCTCCACCTCTTCCTCCTTATCATCAATGTGAATGGATTAAATGGCCAAATAAAAAGGCAGATATTGTCTAACTGGATTTTTTTAAAAATCCAACTATATGCTGTCTATAGGAGATATATTTCAGATTCAAAGATACAAGTAGGCTGAACATAAAAAGGTAGAAAAACATATCATACAAACAACAACCATAAGAAAGCTGGGTGGCATACTAATATCAGACAAAATGGACTTTAAAACAAATCTTAAAAAGTAACTAGAGAAAATGAAGGACATCCTATGATGATTAAAATGTCAATCCCTCAAGAAGATATAACGTTTATAAACATATATAAACCTAACAACAGAAACTCCAAAAATACATGAAACAAATACAGACTAAATTGAAGGGAGAAATTGACAGTTCTACAATAATATTTGGAGACTTGAATACTGTTTTCAATAATGAAGACAACAATTCTTCCTTAAGACCCTAGAAAAAGAAGAACAAATTAAACCAAAGCCAAGCAGAAGAAAGAAAACAGCAAGAATTAGAGCAGAAACTAATAAAATAGAGAATAAAAAAATAATGGAGACAATCAGTAAAATCAAAAGTTGGTTCTTTGAGAATAAGAAAACTAACAAATCTTTAGCTAGACTCACCAAACATAAAGGAGCGAAAACTCAAATTTCCAAATTAAGAATGAAAATGGTGACCTTTCTACTGATGTACAGAAATAAGTAAGATTACAAGGGAATAATGAACAATGACATGCCAACAAATTAATTTAAATGAAATGAACAAATTCCTATAAAAACTATCAAATCTAACCCAAAAAGAAATACTACCTGAACAGATCTATTAAAAAGTGAAGAGACTGAATTACTAGGCCCAGATGACATCACTGTAAACTCTCCCAAAAATTGAAATAAGGATTAATATTGTTCTTTTAAAACTTTTCCAAAAAGTGGAATAGAGAGGAACACTTTCTAACTCATTCTATAAAGCCAGAATTATCTTGATATCAAAACCAAAAAGATATCACAGGAAAGAAAACTACAGGCCATTATTTCTTGTGAATACGGAAACAAGGTCCTTATCAAAGTACTAGCACATCAAATCCAATATGCAACATGCAAAAGCACTGTACCCTATGACTAACTGAAATTATCCTAGGAATGCAAAGTTGGTTTAAGTTTTGAAAATCAATTAATGTAATACATGATATCAATAGGACTAACACCATGTAATTTTCCCAATTAATACAGAAAAAGTGTTTAACAAAATCTAATATCTCTTGACAATAAAAAATACTCAACAAACTGAAAATAAAGAAAATTTCCTCAGTCTAATAAACAGCACTTTTATAAAACCCATAGGTAACATCATATCTAATGGTAACAGACTGTTTTTTTTCTCAAATCAGAAACAAGAAGAATGACCACTGTTTCCACTCCTATTCAACACTGTGCTGGAAGTCCTAATCAAAGAAATTAGGCAAAAAAATAAGAGGCATCTAGATTTAAAAAGAAAAAGTAAAGCTATCTAGTGACAGAAAACAAAATCTCATATATAGAAAATCTTAAGGACTCTAACAAAAAAAAACTAATAAGTTAGTTCAGCAGGTTTGAAGAATATAAAATTATGATGCAAGTCAATTATATTTCTATATGCATATAATGGACAATCTGAAAATAAAGTTAAAATAATTCCATTTACAGTACCATCAAAAAGAATAAAATACTTAGAAATACATTAACAAAAGAAATGGAACGCTTTAGCAAAAGAAAATACAATTAACAAAAGAAATCAAATGATGAACACTACAAAACACTGCCAAAAGAAATTAAAGAATACTTAAATAAATAGAAAGACATCCCATGTTCATGGACTGGAAGATTTAATATCATTACGATGGCAATACTCTCCAAATTGATCTACAAATTCATCACAATTTGTGTCAAATGATAGCTGGATTCTTTGCAGAAATTGACAGACTGATCCAAAAATCCCAATGGAAATTCAAGAGACCCAGAACAGCCAAAAACTTTTTTGAAAAAGAACAAAGCAGCAGGACTCACATCACACTTTCTCACACTTCCAAGACAATTCAAAGGGGGAAAGAAAAATTTCCTTTTTTTTTTTTTAAAGATTTTTTTTTTATGTATTTGACAGACAGAGATCACAAGTAGGCAGAGAAGCAGGCAAAGAGAGAGAGGAGGAAGCAGGCTCCCTGCTGAGCAGAGAGCCCAATGCGGGGCTCGATTCCAGGACCCTGAGATCATGACTGAGCAGAAAGCAGAGGCTTTAACCCATTGAGCTACCCAGGTGCCCCGAAAAAAAAATTTTCAACAAACTGGATATCCACATGCAAAGGAACAAGTTTGGACCACTACCTCATATCATATACAAAAATTAACTTAAAATGGATCTAAAACCTAAATGTAAGAGCTTAAATTATGAAACTCTTGGAGGAGACATACACACACATTTTTGTGACCTTAGATTACCAATGGTTGCTTAGTCTGATAACAAAAGTACAAGAAAAAATAGAAAAATTTAAAATCATCAAAATTAACTTTTATATTTACAAGGATACCAGTTAGAAAGTTAAAAACACAGCCCACAGAATCAGAGAAAAATCTGTAAGTACTATTTCTGAAGAGGTACTTTTATCTAGAAAAGACAGATAACTATTTAAACTCAATAACAAGAAGACAAAAACCCCATTATAAACTGGTGAACGATCTGAATAGATTATTCTCCAAAGTAGATATACAAATGGCCAATAAGCTTATAAAATGATTCTTAGTATCATTAGCATCAGGAAAATGTAAATAAAACCACAATGATATATTCCTTCATACCTACTAGGATGACTATGATATAAAATTTTTAATAAACAGATAACAAACTGGTAAGGATGTAGAGAAATTGGAACCCTCATCATTGCTCTTGGGAATGTAAAATGGTGTAAGTACTGTGGAAAACAATTTGGTAGTTTCTCTTACTTACTATTTGACTTAGCAATCCCACTCCTAGATATATGCATGAGAGTAATGAAAAGATGTTCAGCCAAATGACTTAAACAAGAATGTTGATAGCAGCATTATTCATAATATCCATACAATGGAAATAATCCAAATAACCATCAACTGGTGCATGGATAAATAAAATATGGTGTATCTGTATAATGGCATATTTTATGAAGTCATAAAAAGGAATGACGTACTGACCCATACTACAACATGGGTAAACCTTGAAAACATTATGCGAAGTGAAAATAGGCAGTCACAAAATACTACATGTTGTAGGGGCACCTGGGTGGCTCAGTGGGTTAGGCCGCTGCCTTTGGCTCAGCTCTTGATCCCAGAGTCCTGGGATGGAGCCCCACATCAGGCTTTCTGCTCAGCAGGGAGCCTGCCTCCCCCTCTCTCTCTGCCTGCCTCTCTGCCTACTTGTGATCTCTCTCTCTGTCAAATAAATAAAATCTTAAAAAAAAAAAAAAAAGACCACATGTTGTAGAATTCAACAGGATGAAATATCCAGAATAGAAAAATCTTTAGAGACAGAAAGGAGATTAGTAGTTGCCTAGAGCTGAAAAGAGGGAAAACTGGGAGTCATTGTTAATGGATATGGGGTTTCTTCTGGGGGAACACAAATGCAAAATGGATTGAGGTGATGGTTGTACAACCATGTGAAATACTAAAAACACCATGGAGTTGTACACTTCAGATGAATGAATTCTACATTATGTGAATTATCTCTCAACAAGGCTGGTTGTTTTTTTTTAAGTGGTTATAGTTGTTTTTTTCTGACCCAGGAAAGCAAACCAGCCATTAACGTGGACAACATTTCTCACGGTTCACCGTTACACCATCCACTGCACTCAGACGTGATCTCCACTGCACAGGAAATGCAGGCATTATAGCATAATGGCTAAGAGCCAGCTGCCTGTGTTAGAGTCCTGGCTTACTCACTTACCAGATGTGGGATTTGGGGAAAGTTCCTTCATCTCTCTGCCTCGGTCCCCTTAGCTATAAAATGAGGATAATAATCATGTCTAGCTCAAAGAGTTTGCAGAGGATTTAAAAATATAATACATTGAGAGCTATTAGAATACTCCCTAAGACATAATCAGTGCAATAGAAGTATTGTTGTATTATTAACCCATTTCCCCTTCCTAATACTACCTCGGAATTCTCCCACCAAGTGGATAGGCCAATCATCATAGTCTATCCCCTTATCCATAGTGATTGATTCAGAGACAGGCCCATGAGTTAACCAGGCTCATCAGGCCAGGGAGACTCTATTCTCAGATCTTGGTTGAGCTGTTTGGTCACAGACCCCCTCCTTTCACCTGGCGATTAAACAAGGATGCATTGAACCCCCTACTCCAGAAGTTCAGGCAGTTGTTAGGGGATCACAGGGGAAAACTTGTGATGCGAGAGAGACACACAGGGAAGAGTTTAAATGTGAGTTCCTCCTGGAAATCTTTTCCCCATTATCACTACACACAGATGGAATTAAATGTTCTCGCTATACAATCCCATAGAAACTTCTCCACCGCCTAAGACACATCCCAGTTTGCCTAGGGCTATCCCATTTTAGATATGTTGGCCCACTACAGTTATTAAGAACTCCTCTTTCATCTTCAACAGAGTCCTAGTTGGGTGATAAATTAAATAATCATCTTTTTCTATCACAAAATTTATGTACTATATGTAGTTATTTGTTTAAACATCTGACTTAGTTGTTTGGCACTAAACCTTAAAAAAAATCAGGGACTGTGACCATATTAGCCATTGTTTTATTCCCATTACCTCACACAGTGCCTGCCATGAGATAGGTATTTAATAACTACATGCAGAATATATGGATAAATGAATAAATGAAATAATTTTTTTAATGGTCACCATGCCTATTCCTAGCCCCAGTGTTTTCCTCTTTCAAAGTCATCACCTCTTAAAACCATGCCCGGTGTTGTTTTTATGCTGATTTTACAATAAATTAAAATATACTGGAGAGGAAAGCACAGAGAGGGTTGGTCCTATAACACGCACCCCTTTGGATTTAATGTTTATTCCTCTGAGAGCCAGTGAACGGAACTATCCTATTCTCTTGCCTTCAAACAGACACAACACCTGAACAGTTCAGGACACCAAGTTGAGTAAAGACTTTTTTTAGTTGAAACCTGAAACTCAAGGTAAAATTCCCAGAAGCAGAAAAAGCCCAACCAGAATTTTCTATTGGGGGAAAAAAAACCAACAACAATGCAGTCTCACAAAGCTTTTGTAGCGAATTTAAGTTGCGCGGAAGAGTCCTAGAAAAGTTTTCTGTTCCCTACTTGCTTTTTTGGCCTTCGTTTGACCTCTCTGCCATGTAGCTCAACTTCAAGTCAGCACATAAAGCTTTATTGGATCTGTAAGTCATCTAACTCCCCCATCTTTTGTCAGGATATTTTTTTCATAGCTATGAGAAATAACTTGCAAAGAAGCTGGGAGAAGTTTTTCATTTTCAAGAGCTGGAATTGCTATTCAAACTGCAGGAAGAATAAGAACAAAATGGGGAGATGATACTCGGCACAAATTCACGTATCTATTTGATAAAAGAGGAGGAAAAGAGTAGGGAAATATACTCTTTAGAATATTTTTGGCCTTCATTTAGTCATATTAACAGAGTCCCAGAGGCAAAAGTGGCCAAACTAAAAGGTTTACTGTATGTTCTAAAGTTAAACTTAATTCACGTTACTTTCATGCCCCTAGGGTGGGCCGCCAATGTTCTGAACCCAAAAGCTGGTTCAAGGGAAAGAAAGGAAAGCGATGGAAAATGTCCAACAAAGAAGTTAGACATGCTTAAGGGTGGTAAAACCACATGAATAAGGGTGGCAAAACCGCATGAATCTTAATCGGTCCAAGCTAACCTTGACCCATCATTAAAACAAAAACACTTTGAAGCCTTAGGACAAGACAGATGAGACGGCTCTTCCCAGGCTGTTTGTCATCTCTTTGCTCTCTGCATATCTTGCTGCGGTTCTCAGGACTGCAAGATTGTAAAAAGAGAAACTACACTTCTAATACTTCTTGATTAAACAGCCCAGAGCAAGAAAAACCCATGACCTCATGGCTAGGCTAGATGAAGAGCCGCTCTTCTCCCTAGGTGCTCAGAACTGGCTTTGTCATTTCCTCCCCCACACTTCAGCCATGGCCGGGGGAAAAAAAGAATTCTGAGCCCTGACTCTTTAGCCAGATGGAGAAGTCTTTTCTCAACTTAGTCATTTTTGTGTCCCACTAACTGCTTTTTCTTCCATTCCTGTGCTTTAATTTTCCTGTGCACCACCTACAGAAATTTATTTACAAAATTATGAACTAACTTCCTTTGCAGGTCTGGATTTTGAATTCCAGAAGAAAAGCCAGGGAGCTAATGGTGAACAACATGTGAATAGCTCTGGGAGTTTGGATGACACCTTCAGAGCTCTTATTTATAAGCAAGAGGGGAAACTAACGAAGTGCCCGTCAAAGACCTCCAGACAAAGGTGTTTATGGAATGATCTTCCAGGATAATGCAAACCTAGATTAATTTTCTTTCATTTCGTTATTTTTATGCTCCACCAAAGAAGAAATGGTCATGATTTTTGTTATATCCTGTTTTGAAGATATGTCGCTATGCCTCATTATCAAAAATCTTACCCATCAAAATCTGAACCAAGAAGATATCTCATTTAAAGCACAATTACTCACAATCCAAAAGGATGAATCCCTTCACAAAAGGATTCATCATTGGTTTCTTTTAAATACTGTAGCAAGGTTTTTCAATATAATTAAAATTATCTGATTATATTTTAAGATTTACACACGAGTTCTCAGAGTTTCACATTTTAAAATGTATAGTGAATGCATGCATTTTTTTCCTAAGCAGTGGGATTAAAAATCTCACTATGAGTTTTCTTCCCTTTATATTGTCTACCACTGCATTGTTACTAATTGATATTTCACAGAAATCTTGTCCTATACAAAATAAGTATTTTGAATGTATTCCTTTAATCATTCACTATTTTATTTTTTGTAATGAGCCATTCATCTAACTAAATACCTATTCAACATCCACAATGTTTCAGGTCTTTCATCCAGCACAATTAATGGCTAATACAACTTTTAACTCCCCTCCTATGACCTGCTGATTCTTTTAACTCAAACTCAAACTTCAGTCAAAACCCTTACCTGTATCTCCAGCAGAGTACAGAATCTTGCAATGAATACAATTGCATGTGAAATTTCACATGCAATTGTATTCAGCTAACTAACTCAATTCACATGCAATTGTATAATCAGCTAACTCTACTTTAAAAAGAAAAAAAATATATCTATTTCTCATATTATAAAAGAGGATAAATTCCAACTATATTAGAAATGTAATCAAATGAAACCCTGCAACTATGAGATGAAAACATTAGTGAATTGCTATATGATATGCGTGGGAAAATATTTCATGACCATGACTCAAAATCTAGAAACAGAGAAAGGACTGATAAAATTGATGTCAAAAATTAAAGAAAAAACTCTTTACGTGGGGAAACCATTGAAAAGAATGTAAAAAGGAGACAAATGTCAAAGTAGAAAAAATAAATGCAACTTATGTCACAAAGGGTCAATGTCCTTAATATAAGAACATCTTTTAATATTTGAGAAGGAACGAACAACGACCTTATATTGTCAGAACAGATTAAGAAGCAATTCATAGGCAAATGTAAGTGACCTACAAAAAGTTCAACATTGCTAATAATGGAAACATAATTTCAAACTTCACTGAGATACCAGTTCTTTTACCAGATTAAGAAAAAAAAAAAGTTTGACGACATACACTTTTGGCAAGACCATGAGAAAATAGGCACTTTTGCTCAGCTGGTGGGAATACAAAATTATACATCTCTCTTCGAGGGAAATATGCCAATCTTTTTTGAAGGAAACTTGCTAGATATCGACCCAGCAGTCCCATTTCTAGTAATCTAAACCAAAGATATACAAGCAAAAATACAAAAAGATGAACAAGGCTACTCACTGCAACACAGTTTGTAATAATAAAGGACTTGGAAGCAACCCAAATGTCCACAATAAAGGACTGACTGCATAAACCAAGATAGAGCCACATAATGGAGTACAAAGGCAGCTGAAAGGCAGAAAAGAAACAAGGATGATCTCTAACGTGTTGTGGAATGATCTTCAGATAAATCATTAAGTAAAAGAAGGCAATTGTAAAAAGTGCATATTATTAAGAAGGAGGAGAAGGATAGGATAAGTATTTGATCATTTAAAAAAAATGGAAGGATTAAAATAATTTACCAGTTACCTATGAAGAGAGAAAAAATGTAGACAACAGGGATACAGCAGGACTTCTTTGAACAGACTTTGATTTGTAGATTTGAGTTTGGTACAATATAAATATTTTACATAACTCTAAAACAAATGAAACATAATACAATGTAATCCTTAAAAATTGAGAGCAAAATTAATCAAGTGAATGAAACTGTGTATTATGTAAGTAGCAAAACTGCACAGAGGGACTCTTATAAATGACTTGGGACACTGTAAGCTGACTATACATTCTTATCAGGACATACCCTGAAGACAAAGAGAACTGCGAACAAATCTTCAACTGCTTTCTGTTATCAAATCTGTGAGTTTAGTGGTAGGTATTGTTATTCTGAGTCTGTTACAGGGGTAGTGTTTGGTTAAACAGATAAGTAATTGTGTCAATGCTATCAAACCCAGGATTTTGGGCAGGAGAGAAAGGAGATACAAATGCAAGGTCTGTAAGTCACCAACCTGTTGCCCTAAATTTGAGTCTGAAGTAGCAGGAAGAAATTATGTATTTTATTAAAACACACAAAAAATGTATTTCCTAGCTCTGTCTTCTAAAAACACCTAGAGAAAAAAATGATCAACCCAAGAGCAATGAACAACCCTAGGATCCCATATTGCTGTTTCTCTAAATCCATCCTGAGTCAAAGAGGCAATGTTACCCAAAGCCTTCAGAGAGAAACTGAAACCAGGCTAGGAAGACCAATTTCAGTCTTTCAGGTCCATAGAACAGAATCAGGACTCAAAATGGAAGCTGAACCCAGGCAGGTTTAGCCCAGAATTGAAAAGAGATACGTCATGATTGCCTCAAATAGAATTTAAATATCCAGTTTGCATTTACTGGCCACTGGTCCCCTGATACAAGGAAGACAGGTGGATTGAGTGGATTGATCTAGTGTCCTTGAAGTGCAACATCTTAACCTAAGTTATGAGGCTGATGGGCTGCAAAGGGCAATACTCACAACCAAGTTTTAAAGCTCTAATGAAATGCCAGTCCATTAATTCCTTCACCAAGGATTTACAAGGCACCTTCCATGTGCCACACAGTATGGTAGGCAGTGAGAGAGTCATTATAAAGAATAGAACTATAGTACCACTAGGCCCCCATGCTACCCTCACCCTGCCAGCCCCTTACCCAGCAGAACTACTTCCCCTTAAAACAAAACAAGCAGAATACTGATCATGTCATTTCTGTGCCCCCCAAATCTCCATCTGATATCCTGCTGCCCATGGAAAAATATTTCAGCTGGGTCTTTGTGTGCGACTAAAATATTCTTTCTCATTCTCCATCCAGCCTTCCCAAACTTCCAAAGTGAGGTTTTTTAACTTATTTATTTGAGAGAGAGAGAGAGACCAGAGGGAAAGGGAGAAGCAGACTCCCCACTGAGTAGGGAGCTCAATGGAGCATTCGATCCCAGCACCTTGAGATCATGACCTGAGCCAAAGGCAGACTCTTAACTGACTGAGCTACCCAGACACCCCCCTCCCCAAAGCCAGTTTAATTGTTATCTTCCCTGGATCTCTCCCACAACGTTAGGTTAAGGCTTGGACAATGTGTCCTCATGGGCATCTGTAGTACTGTGCTTTCATAATGTTTATCATATTTCCTATCATTTCAAATTTAGCTGTTTCCCCCTCTTTTGCATTCCTCAAATATAGTGCCCATTGCTAGCACTGTAATGATCCCTTTATTAGTTACTCTGTCACTTTAAGGTAGACACCAGGAGTTACTCACTCTGTATTCCCCAGTCCTACAAGTTGCCTGGCAAGTGGGAAGCAATTCACTTCTGTTAGCTAGGCTGGGCAGGGTAGTCTGGAGAGAAGGGAGAAGGAAGCAAAAGCCAGCAGTTAGATTTGGTGGTTGGATGTGCAATTCCAATTTTGAAACTCCAATAATTGTCAACAAACTAAAATTCAAAAATAATAATAATAACTGGAATTCACTTTTACCTAAAATCAGAAGGTAGGTGAGAAGGAGCACTGTGTGAAGGGAAGTAGAGAGCAGAGCGTTGGAGAACAATGGAGAGGCTGTGGCCGTCAGCTTTGTGGCTCTGTCCTCCCCTGTGATCCACATGTCCCACTGAATGGGTGCTGCCCTCCACGCCCTCCCCAGCTAGGTGCACAGTGAGTCAGCTCTGTGATTGCATCAGCGTTGGACACGTGCATGAAAACAAAGACAGGAAGGAAAACACAAAGGTGAACTTGTTCTGTTAGAGCAGTACAATTAAAAGTTACATAATTTTTTTGTTTCCTTTAATGTTATGATTAAAATAATGTTCTTCGATTTGACAATGGATATTCTTAACAATAACTCTTACCTAAAAATGGCAAAGCTGCTGATATACAAATTAGCACTGAGGTTTAAATTGACCAATAAATGATTTTAGGGATTGTTCCTTCCAGAATGTTGTTTAAATTGGAATAATAAATCTCTCTTCATAGATGTCATGAAGAAGCATGAAAATAGGAAAAAATACTTTGGGGTAAGGTTTCTCCCCAAAACCTTTTATAATCTCTAGGGAAATACTTACTCTCATTTTTCAGGAAGATAAAATATACTTTTTCCCCCCAGTACCTCTGGCAAAATATGGTAAGCATATTTCAATCAGTAACTACAGTAAGTTTTTTGTTGAAAACAATATAAAAATGGAAAAATTTTTGCAAAGGAAATGACTGTAATGTTTTGACTTTGATATTAATTTAATTCCTTTTATGAAGAAAGCACATGAGCTATGAGGTCTCAGCTGGATACAGTAGACATTAAAGTAACAAAGCATGAATAATTTGAACTATTGTCTGAATCTGTAATTCCATTCTGGGAAATCCACTGACTAAAAAAAAAAATAAATAAATAATCCCATAAATTCTGTAGTTCCTCACTGCAATTCATTACAGAATACAATTTATGATACAAGGAAACAAATGTGCGTATTTAAAGTTTAAACCCATCTTCAAAGCTCCTCGAAGATTCATTTTCTTGTTTGACATTGACTTGTCTACTGTAGGTAAATAATTCAACAATTTAAAGATAACTTTTGTAAGTGAGCATGTAAAGGATCTTCTCTTACACCAAAGTGTAAACTAAAAAGCAGCTCTGTGCCATCTTTCTTGTGAAATGTCATCTCAGATCCCTAACTCACCCACCAAGACACTTGCGCAAAAGGCAGATGGAAGACAAACATGACTTTGAATGAAGATTCAAGAAGTGTTCAGTCCTAGAAACTGTATTCTGGCTCACATGACTGGCCCACCAAATCCATCCCATATCTGGGCAAGTGATCAGAGAAGTGCAGAAAAGAAAAAAATCACACCCCCCCCCCCAACCTCCTAAAATGCCTAGAACTCTGACTGTTGCAAGCTATTTGGGCTTAAGCCTTTGCTTCTCCGTTTTTCATCCAAGAATCCCAATGGGAGAAGTGAAAACAAATCCCAGGGTATCTAGAGACCCAGCCCAGAGTAGTTTACCAAAAGGGAAAATGTCTTCTTTTTTTCAGGCTTTACTTTTTAAGATATGGGGGATTTTTATTTCTACTGTAATATGTATCTCTATTTGCTTTCCCACAGAAAACTTTAAGTTTTGAAGCTCCAAGGGAATGTGTAGTGCACATCCTTTGAATTTCTCTCTAAGCGTGGGCCAGTTGGGGAGGCCTGGACAGAAGTAAGGCCTTGCAGACCCCAGTCAGATAAAATGGAAGTGGGTTCTTGACAAGGAGATGCAAATTTGGGGTGATTTTTATCAGCTATTAACAGCTTGGCATGCACTGATTTATGAGAAGGACTGACCAGTCTTCTAACAAGGTCCCAAGTAATGAACAGAGCAAGTTTATGCGCAGCCAGGTAAGAAGACTGGCTCACACCCCGTGGGCAGAGGAGCAGGAAAGGCACAGCAAGCCTGGGGTTGGAAGGTTCCAACAAGAAACAAAAGAAGATTTGTGCAGGAAGGAAGAAGGATTCAGAGATGGACTTTTCCCACATCTTCTATTTCTCAAGAACACTCCCAAGCATATCACCAGGAATGAAAACATAAACATCTGCCTAAAGTATAATCAGTGTGGGGGAATTGCAAAGTGGCTGGTGTAGGTCCCTTCTCATGGTTCTCAGGAGCCCATGAAGAATGGAACAAGAGAAAGAGAAACAGACTCCTTGGCCACAAGCACGTTTTCTCCTTGCCGTTCTCACCAAACTGATTTGCAGAGGAGGTTATTTGCTAGGCAGCAAATGTGTTTTTTGTCAGGTAATAAGAGCTAAGCAAGGCAAACTTATTTCCTAAACAAAGATAAACCTGAATTCCAGAAAAGCGTACCAGTCCATTACAGATTGATTAGCCCAAGAGATGAGTCAGAAACCATGCCTGGAATATAGGTTACAGAACCGTCCTCAAATATCTGAGATATGTGCATTCCAAAGGACCACAAGGACTAAATAAACAAGAAACGCTTAATACTTAAAATACTTAATGCTTAAAAACCTGAGCGTTCCTGGACTTTGTATAAAATAGCATGCTAACTCTGGAAGGCTCTGGAAGGCTCTGGCTGTTTATCCTTCCAGATATAAGAGAAAACATGTATCTGTTGCCTGCCCCCCTCTTCCATCTCCCCCAAGTGTGCTACATATTTAAAAGAAGTTTTTCTAGAAGAACAAAATACTCTCTGACATTAGAAATAGCAGTTTACTTTGCATTCTGTCCTTTCGAAATTGAATCACAATCTTGAAAGCAAAGTGTCCTCTATTTACTTCTTTTATGTCTCCTCTGGTCAGTACTCCATACAAGAGAAACCAAAAATTCCCAACTAGTTTTGCAACAATATACGGCATGCCCAGCCGACTCAGAAGCATCACAAAATCTTTAAAACAAGAGCTCATTTAAAAATTAAACAATACAATTAGTTCCATATTGGTATCAGAAATAATTGTGTGAGAATGAAACAAGATGGGATTGAGAGGAAGACAAAACATAAGAGAGTCTTAATCTGGGGCACCTGGGTGGCTCAGTGGTTTAAAGCCTCTGCCTTCGGCTCAGGTCATGATCCCGGGGTCCTGGGATCAAGCCCCGAGTCGGGCTCTCTGCTCAGCGGGGAGCCTGCTTTCCCCCTCTCTCTGCCTGCCTCTCTGCCTACTTGTGATCTCTGTCTGTCAAATAAATAAATAAAATCTTAAAAAAAAAAAACCAACCACAAGCTTATAAAAAAAAAAAAGAGAGAGAGAGTCTTAATCTCACAAAACAAACTAAGGGTTGCTGGGGGGTGGGGGTAGGGATGGGGGGGGATGGGTGATGGACACTGGGGAGGGTATGTGCTATGGTGAGTGCTGAGAAATGTGTAAGACTGATGATTCACAGACCTGTACCCCTGGGGCAAATAATACGTTACGTGTTAAATAAATAAATAAATAAATAAATAAAATTTGTGTGCCATATAGCATTATTTTGTAGGAAGATAGAAAGTGTCACAAAAATTAAAAAATTAGAGGGGTGCCTGGGTGGCTCAGTGGTTTAAGCTGCTGCCTTCAGCTCAGGTCATGATCTCGGGGTCCTGGGATCGAGTCCCGCGTCGGGCTCTCTGCTTGGCGGGGAGCCTGCTTCCTCCTCTCTCTCTCTGCCTGCTTCTCTCCCTACTTGTGATCTCTATCTGTCAAATAAATAAATAAAATTAAAAAAAAAAATTAAAAAATTAGAAGGTAAGACTGCTTTTCCAAACAAAAACAAAACAAAACAAAAAAGCCACACAACAAAAACTGGTTTCCCTTATTCTAAAAACAGTGGGGGAAGTGCTACGGTGGCCCCTCCCTGCTTATCTGTGCAGGAGCTGCCAAGATAGAATATATAACTTCATCCGAGGTCCCCTATGTTCAATATCGGGCATAGGCTGCTGTCTCCAACCCAGCCTACTCTCACCAGCAGCTCAGCTCTTCCGGCAAGAACTGCCTGCAGCCTGACGGTGCCTTCCCTCACACCTCCTTCCCTGCTTCAGAAGGATCTTACAAGAGCTGCTCCCTGGCTGCCCACCATTTTCCACAGCTCATGGTTGGGTTAATTCCTCCACAGATCAACTTTCTCTCCCCTGTACACACACATCGACATAAACACACTTTTCCTTTCTTCTTTTATTCTTGCCCAGTTACCTCTGAAAAAGACACCTAGTTCTATAGTGGGTACTGTGGTTTCAGAACAGAGGACCAACCGTACCACTGTGGCTGGGAGAGTCAGTGGCTCATGGCTCTCATGGTTACTATTCCTTCCTGAAGACTGCTCTCAGCTAGAGAGCTGCCCCCCTTAAGATCATGCCCCCTCCCTGGGAGGGACCCATATCCAGTGACTAAATTTAAGTTTTAGCCCCCTGCCTCATGATGGGACAATTCTGAAAGGGCTGTGCCTGCTCTGTGGCTCTCCATGGCATCAACTGTGTCCTTTGTTGTGGCTGCATCTCAATCCAACTGCCCCTTCCCCAGTTCTGCTTCCTTCCTTCCCCCAGGGGCCCACTGACAGTATCCTGCGCAATAAACCTCCCTGACACAAATTTCTATTTCGGCCTGTGACTTCCAGGAAACCCAACCCAAGACACTCTCCAATCTTTCTGTAATCTTCCTTTGTGATTAAAAATGGTGGCTCATTGGTGCTAGTAAAGCACAAATGTCAAAATAAAGTTTCAAAGCAAAATTATTCTTTAACTTCTAAAGCCTCTAAATATCCTGAGAATTTCCCCTCAGTAATTGCTACAAGTCTTCAAATTTCCTCTCATCCTCATCTAACTAAAAATGCCACTGTCAAAGCCATGTCAATATAAATAAGAAACAATTTTTATTAATGTTTATTTTCTGTTATAGTTAATGGATTCGCAAACACAACCTTCATTCCTAAACTACAACATTTGGTTCTTCTACTGCTTATTGTGGCAAATGTGCATTATTTCATTGAGGTATAAGTTTAAATAGATTTCTATGTGCTGGTCTTTTGTGCCTTTCTTTTATTATTTTTGCTAGAAAAAGTATTTTCAAATTCAAAACAACTGACTTTGAAATGAATTGTTGAAACCCAACTTGTCTGCAGGTGGGAGCTCACAATCACTTCAAATAATTGGCTTTGGAAACAAAGAGAAGCTTGACAACATTTCAGGGACTTGAAACAAGCCTTCAGGCTTCCCCCCAGTGGTGCAGTTGCCCAGTCACCTAGCTGTGTAATGGTAGAAGGGTCCCAGCTGGACTGTAGCAATTTGATTTCCCCGACTTCAGATCACTGCTTGGTCCACAGCTACACTGACCATCTGAAGCATCTGGCCACTCACAGCCACGTGTGCAATGGGCAGCAATTATCTCCTGCTTGTCAGGCATGTGAGGTCACCTAACGCACCAAGCCAAAAACTTCTCCTCACCCCTTTTTTTGGGAAACAAATGAGGACAGAACATTTTATTTATTTATATATTTATATATTTTATTATATAAATATAAATATATTATATATATTTATATATTATTTATATACTTTAGTGATTTTTTTTATCAACAGTACTTTCTGAGAGACTGGAATTATAAATGAACAAGTTCAGAGCTTACCATCCACATGAGGACAAAAAATCAAAAGAGGAACTATAGACAGAGGCCTACCAGCTAAACTGAAGGGGACAAAGAAACTGGTGTATACAAATACTCACAAAAAGATCATGAATTTTCAGCTATTAATTGACAAAGCAGTTAGATTAATGAGTAATCAAAGCTGCCTTCTTCAAATATTCAAAAAAATTAACAGCAAAACCAAAGTATGCCATAGGATTAGTAAATCATATGAAGACCCATTCAAATGCTAATAAAGTCTCAGGAGCACTAGATAGAAAGTGGAAGCTACCCCAGGCAAGAGAGAGACAAACCAATACTGGCATGAGCTGGAGTTGGGAGGGAGTTCCCAGTATGAACAGGTCCTCCCCAGCAGAAGGCAGGCAGGCAGGCAAAATTTGTTCTACGTCCATCTAAAACATATGTATTTTCAACTATTTGTAAACACTACCTAATATTTTTGCTGGTGTACCACTGAGTCATTTCTTTGGGCACAAAAAAGAAATCTGTTGAGCATACTCTCTCAAGAGACATCCATGAAATGAAAGCAAGCTCTGATGTTCCAGCTTAACTATTCTGTGATTCTGTTTTATACTACAATCACACATTGGTACACTGACGAAATTATACTGAAAAATAAATTGCTACGGCACCTTATAACATAAAGTGGGCTTCTTTAAAGACTTGTCTCCTTTTGCCTTTAACTGAAATTGGTGTTAAAGCTGGAGCTCTAAGCCACCTCAGGGAGTTACTCATTTTTCTGAGGGTATCTCCCATGGAAACATGAGGTATATATGTTAATAAAACTTTTATCTATTTTTCTCTTAATTATGTCTTTTGTCACAAGGTCTCAGCTAAGAATTTAAAAGGGCACAGGGAAAATGATTTTTCCTCCCCTACACTTATAAGTTCACACCCAGTTCTGTCTCACTCCAGTTGGGGTTACACCATTACCTCCTTCTATCAGAGATGATACTCATTTGTTCATTTATTCAACATATTTCACTGAGGGTCTGCTATGTGCTGGAGTACTACGTTGAGTAGTGGAGGTACAACAATGAAGGTGAAAGTCTCTTCCAGTTTTTCCCAGGCCAGGCAGTGGGAAAACCTGAAAAAAAGGAAATAACCCCTGTACTGAGGTTCTTGGAAACTACAACTTCATTTCTTTGGGTTTATGTTCAAGATCACTTTGCCATCAACTAGTATTTTAACAGATAAACTAATAAGAAAAAGACAGATGTAGACTTATAAATAAAATATGCAGTGATGCCGAATGAAAGCAAATGAGGTTAAGGTACAAAGTTTCTCTGTAGTTCAAATGGAGAGATAGGGAAAGAATTGGGACTGTCCCTTGCATTGCAACTGAATAAGCATGCCAAATTCTAAAACCTGTACTATGGCTGTCCAGAATGTATTCTGACCGTAAGTAGCAATTTCATTTCAAAACAACTTTATCAGTCACCTCAAATTAATGTTGTTAATTTGAGTTTTATTGGCTTTAGAGTTTTGTTTTTATTTAGTTTGTAAATTTGTTTCAGTTTTATAATCAAAGAGCTCTAAGCACCAAGAATTTATCCTTGGTTTTATATTTTCACATATGTAAGTAACACTGTCATTAAATGAATTTAATGACATCGAGGAAAACTGTTCCTTGGGTTCATATAAGCTCTGGAAACGGATTTATTATATTCACTGGTGGCTGTTCCCGGCAAGGAGTTATCATTCCAGCCCGTATTGATGGAGCTACCCCTTTTTTCAATTGTTTGTTGATCCGGGAGTTGAAAGAAACAGTCCTTTTTTTGTTATCTAGAGGCTTGAGGGGACACTTCTGGCCTTCTGTGTGCAGGGACTGCAATTTCCTTCAAATTTATCAGTGAAAGAAAATGGTGAGCTGAGAGTTAGCAAACATCTGAAAACAATAAAGCGGAAAGGAAAACCCAATTCAGTCTATTGCCTTAGGGAATGGGGAAAAGGCTGTGTTTTCTGATAACACAGGGAAATTCTGTGGAAGATACTAGGCGCTGCAGCTGGCCCAGTAGACATGGGGAGGAGCCGTTTCTCACACCGAACACCCGAAGGGGAGACGGCAATCGATACCAGGCCACGCTTCAGTCTCCTATCTCAAGAATGCAGGTGAGGAAGGCAGTGTTTTGTTCTACATGGTTCCCCACTGCTTGTCCTAAGGGTGCACTGAGCCATGGTAGTTTTCACCAGTCTTTGACAAATGAGAAAGATAAAGTCGACTAGTGTTTATGTAAGCATGTTGGTGTAAAGTTACCAACTGTCTTTTCCCAGGAAGAACTGTTCTTTGTTCTAAGATGTGACCTTCTTGCTTCTTTGTGATTGAAATGTCCTGGGATACATTAGCTGCACACATGCTCAAAGTAAGCTTCCCGTCCAGATAAGGAATCAAACATATTCACAACTTCTGGCTTTCCCAAAGCACAAAGTAACATGAAATAATAGGACATATGAACATTTTAAAATATAACAAATATAATTAAACACCCTTTCTTTTACAAAATTGGGTTAAGAGTAGGTGATGATTGTTTCATTGTACTTTTATTTTCTGTTTACTTGGACATATTAAAAAAAAATTGTCAACCTTATCTTAGTCCCAAGGATTTTGCTTGTTTCTTTTTGGCTTTTTGAAGTTCTACTGGTTTATGAAATCCCAAAGTTCAAGAATCATCAAGTACTGACGAGAGCTTGCGACTTAGAGGCAGCAGGATTGGGGTTTCACCGCTGGCTACACCACTCTGAGAATGTTGCTTAAACCCTTTCAAAGCTGCAGGGCCCTCATATACAAAATGGAGATGATGGTGTCTTTCTGCATAGAGCCACTTATAAAGAGTAATGAAAAAAATGTAAAAAGCATCTGAGAACTTAACAAATGGAAGTCACCATCATTGGTAACTATCAGCTCTTGGCTTGCATACATTCGATATAAACTTAGCAGTCAAAACATTTAATTGCAGGGGCGCCTGGGTGGCTCAGTTGGTTAAAACCTTTGCCTTCCGCTCAGGTCATAATCCCAGGGTCCTGGGATCGAGCCCCACATCAGGCTCTCTGCTCCGCAAGCAGCCTGTTTCCTCCTCTCTCTCTACCTGCCTCTCTGCCTACTTGTGATCTCTCTCTGTCAGATAAATAAATAAAATCTTTAAAAAAAAAATTTTAATTGCAAAGACTCCACATCCTTTACAGTCAGAGACAAAGCACAAAACCATAATTTCCAACCCAACTGGGTACTTATTTTTTCTGGACTAGATCAGACTCAATCTACATAAGTATCTAAAAAAAATGAAAGAGAAAGAAATTAGAACACTAACGGCATTTTTGCCTACAAGATAACACAATCAGTTCAGCTGATGTTTTTACACTTAACTTGACATCATTTGAGACAACAGCTCCCAATATCACTTGATGGGAACCCATCTCACTAGGCATATACATGCTGAGACAAAACAATACACCATGTTTTTAAAAATAAATTTTCAACATTGAGAAAAAAACCTTTAGAGAACCAAAGGAAACAGGAATTAGGATACTTGCCCAGAACAATAAGAAATGCTTACTTAAAATCAAATACACTTATGTCATTAACATTTAATTCATGAAACTTACTCATTTATGTGACTCATTTGAAAACATTATAAAGTTGTTGTTAATGGGCAACTAATCTTCATTGGTCTCATTTTCCTAAGGTTTTTTTGTTTTGTTTTGTTTTAATGATGAATAGGTCTAAACATAAGCTAACCTCTTAAAATATAGATGTTAATAGATTTAAGTTGAGGAGACTACGTGTTCTTCCTTGTTTGGATAATGTTCAGTGACTGTTTTTTAGCCATTGAGGAAATAGCTCAATTTTATTCTAAACAGTCACCAACTGAGAAAATAACATAAGATACTCTTGTTTACCTGGGGATTTGAGAGCTCTGAAAGTTCCTGCAGGTTTCATGAGTGAAAGAATCAACACTCTAGCTTTTCACAGACATGTCCAACTGTCTGTTTCCTAAATCAAAACATGGCATGGTACAAATTGAAGTCTTGATGTGGCACATTTCTGAGATGTTTGTTCTTCATGAATATATATTTTTAATTCAGGAACTTATTTATCTAGACTTAACAAATAAGCCCCTTACCTGTTCCCTAACTCTTCCTACTGAGCTGTGTTTTCCTTCCCCTTGCAATGTGCCATAGCTCAGCAACTGATGAATGATTCCTTGCTGGAACACCACCTAACCATTAAAAATATGTCTAGGGAGCTGTATGAGCTGAGAAACATGGGCTCTGCACAGAGAAGCCCAGAATAGTCACAAAAGCCCCCAGATAACTACAGAACAAGGGCATCAGAAAGAACTATCTACCCTCCACAGCATACATAGACCACTCAAGCTGGCTCTGCTTAAACAGAACCTAAGATGACATCACATCACTCCCCAAGCACAGCTTCAGGGAATTGTTTTCATCCAAAGCATTCCTTCAACATGCATCCTGCAAACACATATTCATCTAGAAAAGTAGATCCTTGCCTTGAGCCTATCTTTTTTTTTCTTTGAAGGCAATTAGCCAATTTCAGGTATAATTTCTAAATCGAAGAGTTGAGATTGTAATATCTTTTTTCTTTTCAGTTTGTTGAATGATTTTAGGAACCTGATTTAGTTCTTGAAAATCCAGCAGAGATCTAACAGAGAAATTGTTTCACTCCATCTTCTCCATTTGCAGAGAAAGAATTTCCTGTGTGCATGTTCTCAAACACATAAGCACAGATACTCACTTGTCCTTATGTGCCACTTATCCTATGGCAATAGCTCTATATGTTTGTAGAGGGTTCCATTCTTAGAGGTAACCCTATTCTCACAGCCCAACTGGACTTAAAAATTGGGACTTTTCAAAAGTTAAGTTTGAAAAGGTGGAATAATCAAATCCCAAAGCAATTCCTTTCTTTATCCCCTTGAGCTTGAAAGATGGTAATCATACATTTTTGTCTTGTAAAACTCCACGGATGAATCCTTTTATAAGCAGAGGGTAATAAATCACAATATTTCAAGCATTCATTTATTAAATTGCTTGATTTTTATTCATTATACTTCTTAATTTGATAATGCAACCAATTAAAATGCCACCTACCCGGTTTTGAAATCTATAGACTTTAAAATGCTTTCCATTTTAGAAAAAAGTCAATGCATTACAGAAATAGACCACATTAGTGGCAAACAGTCAAAGGTAGATTCCATTGATATTATCCAAACCCTGTCATCCTTCAAGAATACATGTAAACCCTAGTTTCACCATGGAAATTCTTTCTGACTTCTCCGTCTGAAAAGATCTCTTCTGAGCCTCCAAGCAATTCAATATTTGTAATTAGTCAGTTTCTAGGATCATGACTATATTGTTGTCTTAAGCTCTTTTTATATCTTGACTGTCATTTTCTTTCTAATGTATTTTTGCTTTGTCCCTTATCCTAGCTTGAAACAAACTACTTTCACTCAGGAACCATGAGTTATAATTTTTTGTATTTTTCCCTCATACAATATTTTCACTTAAAAAAATAAGTTTACAATTCCATGCCAGTCAGTGTGCTGGATTAAGGGGGCACAAAGACACCTCAGCTTAGCCTTGGCTTCACAAGCTTTCATTTTTGATCAAAGAAGAAAAATACGCAAAAACAACAAAGTAAAATAACATGTCAATCTCTGAGGAAGGTGGACAGAGAATGGCACAGGGGTGAAGAGGTCAGCTCTATAGTGGGTTGTCTGTAAATATTTATTGACATAAATTGATAATTTAGTTTTAATATCATATTATGTATATTTGTTTTATGTTTACTTTTACATTTCCCCCTTACTTTGTAAGGCAAACATCTGAGGCAGTTTTCATTCATCCATGCCACAAATATTTATTGAGTATGTAAATATGTCACTCACTGCTCTTAATGTTAGGGATACAAGAAGGTACAAGACACATATGGTCTCTGCACGCATGGAGCATACATTTTTAGGAGTTTAGACAAAATACAAATACGCAAAACAAAACAATTATAAATTATGACAAGTGCTTTGAAAGATACACACAGGGAGCTGAAGGAACAGTAAGGAGCAAACTCCCTGAGTCAGATTGGTCAAGGGGTGCTCCCTGAGGAGAAGCAAGCTTACAAAGAGACAAGGGAAAAGTAGAGAAGCATATGCAAAAGTCCTGGGGCAAGAAAGAACCAAGTAAAATCTGTTTGACAGGAATGTAATATAAGGAGGCAAGTGGTTCAAATTGAGGTTAGGGATATAGGCAGGGACCAGATTCTGGCAAGTTTTGCAAACCGCAGTAAAGATACTTTCCTTTACACTAAGAATAATGGAAAGCTACCAGGGATTTCAACAATAAAACAACATGGGCTTTAAAGAGGATCATTCAGTATGTTATGGGTAACTGAATGGTGTATTGATTAATAGCATGGATTCTGGAGTCAAGACTTTGCGTCTTTGAACAAGTTGCTTACCTGCTCTCTACCTTGATTTCTCATCTATAAAATGAGAATAATAATAGTATATGCTCCAAAGAATGTTATGAGCACTAAATACATTAATACTTATAAAAATCCTTAAATAGTATTGGCACAGAGTAATTGCTACATGAGTGTTAATTTTTTTTTTCAATTCCATGGAGAAAAAAGATGGATTATTAAATAGAAGGAATTAGAAAAATTGAGTAGCCATCTGCCCAAGATAAATAGGTTGAATCTATTCTTCATACCTTATACTGATATGTTTTAGATGGTTCAAAGATGTTGCAAAACATAAAACAGTAAACATACTAAAGAAATGAGAATTTAAAACTAGCTTTAGAGACGCTACGTATGGCAAAACAGATGGTATAAAAAGTACTGACAAATATAGAGAGAGACAATATTAAAATCAAAATTGGTGTTGGCAGAAATCAGCACAGGCAAAATTAGAGGGACAAACACTAGAAAAAATATTTGCCATTCGAATCACAAAGAGTTAATTTCCCTAATATAAAAGATCTCCTATATATATCAGTAAATAAAAGAAACCAACTATCAAATAGAAAAATAGGCAAATAGGTTGTCCACTGTTACCCAGGTAAAGAGGGGGAAGGGTCCCATCTTAACATTGACCTTAATTATCTCTGTCAGCAACCCTATTTTTTATTCTGTGTAAGGCCAGCTTGGATGTTACCACTTGGATTCCAACCTGTGTGTGTGTGTGAGTGTGTGTGTGTGTGTGTGTGTGTGTGTGTGTGTGTGTGCGCGCGTGTGTGTGTGTGGTCTGCATTGATGATTCACTTACATTATTGTTTGGGAAGCAGTTTTTTTGTTTGTTTGTTTGTTTTCCTAAAGTGTTAAAATGAACTATGACAATCATCTGGAATTATATCCTCAGATTAATTTTCTCAGTTGAATCCAGGAAGTTCCACCTTTGGTGACAGAGAAAGAAACCAGATGGATCATTTGGACAATCTACTATTAGGATCTTCTTTTCTATGATATACTGGCTGAAGGCAGAATAACACACCTTCTCTGTACCACTGGCCTCAAGACTGTATTCTGTTCTGAAAATTTTAACTCAATTTTTTCTAAGGGAAGAAAGAAACGCTCCTTTGCTCTAGTCTTAGAAACCTGGGATCTAGCTGGACAAGGCCACATTATCTCCAGGGGATGAGGCCAAAGTTGGCGGGGCAGGACCACCAGGGTACAGATGCAGGGGAGGAGCTGGCAGGCACCTGGCCAGAAGTCAGGTTCAGAAAAGCCTGTTAGCAGTTCGGGTGCCTGCTGCCCCAAGTAGTTCAGAATCCGGGTAGCTGGCTCCAGCATCAACAATAACGAGAAAAAACAAGGCAAGTCTTGAAAATGGGGGAGCTAAAATACGGGTAGATCATCAAGCAAGGACTTAAGCATGACTACCAAGGTTTCAGAATGGAGGCATACAGTTGGGGGAAGAATAGTAACAAAAAAGATTTATTACTAAACTCCAGGGAGCTTGGATAAAGTCCTATAGATCCTAGATATTCTGTTGTAATACTATGATTACATTGAAATAATACCATCCTGTTGATAATTAGCTACTTTTTGCAGCCGCTCCCCCGCCCCCCCCATTTTCCATCCTCAACCAAAGCCTCTTTCCCCTCCTCCAGCGACCAACAACACTTGGACCCCTCTCCCACAGCCCCGGTCCAACAGTCAATCAGCCCTTCTCCAGGGAGCCACCTGACTCCACCTGGAGCCTCCATTTATAGCACTGACCTCCCAAGTAGAAATCAATTGGTATAGCCCTCCCCCAAATTGTGGCTACCCATCAGCCTCTCCCCGGATGTATTCCTGCGAGACCATGTGTTGGAAGTGCAGCCTTCACTTCAGGCTACCACTATCTACCAGTTGTTAAATATACTTAAAAATCACCAAGACCTAAGTCTCCTCTATTTAGGCCAGGATTGGTCCTAGAAACATACACGCACACATATATACACACAGCTAAACCTACAGTTAAAATGATGGGTCAGATAATGACAACAGGATCAGCAGTGGGGACAGAAGACATGAAACACAGTAGTTCCCCCTTATCTGCGGGGATATGTTCTAAGACTCCCCAGTGAATGCCTGAAACCATGGATAGTACCAAACCCTATACATACTATGGTTTTCCTATATCCTTATGAGAAAGTTTAATTTATAAATAGGTCACATAAATTTTAGGATTATTTGTTCCATTTCTTTGAAAAAAATGGATGGTATTTTGATAGGGATTGCATTAAATGTGTAGATTGCTTTAGGTAGCATAGACATTTTCACAATATTTATTCTTCCAATCCAGGAGCATGGTACATTTTTCCATTTTTTTGTGTCTTCCTCAATTTCTTTCATGAGTACTTTATAATTTTCTGTGTATAGATTCTTAGTCTCTTTGGTTAGGTTTATTCCTAGGTATCTTATAGTTTTGGGTACAATTGTAAATGGGATTGACTCCTTAATTTCTCTTTCTTCAGTCTTGTTGTTGGTGTACAGAAATGCAACTGATTTCTGTGCATTGATTTTATATCCTGACACTTTACTGAATTCCTGTACAAGTTCTAGCAGTTTTGGAGTGGAGTCTTTTGGGTTTTCCACATATAGTATCATATCATCTGCGAAGAGTGATAGTTTGACTTCTTCTTTACCAATTTGGATGCCTTTAATTTCTTTTTGTTGTCTGATTGCTGAGGCTAGGACTTCTAGTACTATGTTGAATAGCAGTGGTGATAATGGACATCCCTGCCGTGTTCCTGACACCAGAAAAGACCTCGAATAGCCAAAGGAATATTGAAGAACAAAGCCAAAGTTGGTGGCATCACAATTCCGGACTTCAAGCTCTATTACAAAGCTGTCATCATCAAGACAGCATGGTACTGGCACAAAAACAGACACATAGATCAGTGGAACAGAATAGAGAGCCCAGAAATCGACCCTCAACTCTATGGTCAATTAATCTTCGACAAAGCAGGAAAGAATGTCCAATGGAAAAAAGACAGCCTCTTCAATAAATGGTGCTGGGAAAATTGGACAGCCACATGCAGAAAAATGAAATTGGACCACTTCCTTACACCACACACGAAAATAGACTCCAAATGGATGAAGGACCTCAATGTGAGAAAGGAATCCATCAAAATCCTTGAGGAGAATGCAGGCAGCAACCTCTTCGACCTCAGCCGTAGCAACATCTTCCTAGGAACAACGGCAAAGGCAAGGGAAGCAAGGGCAAAAATGAACTGTTGGGATTTCATCAAGATCAAAAGCTTTTGCACAGCAAAGGAAACAGTTAACAAAACCAAAAGACAACTGACAGAATGGGAGAAGATATTTGCAAACGACATATCAGATAAAGGGCTAGTGTCCAAAATCTATAAGGAACTTAGCAAACTCAACACCCAAAGAACAAACAATCCAATCAAGAAATGGGCAGAGGACATGAACAGACATTTCTGCAAAGAAGACATCCAGATGGCCAACAGACACATGAAAAAGTGCTCCACGTCACTCGGCATCAGGGAAATACAAATCAAAACCACAATGAGATATCACCTCACACCAGTCAGAATGGCTAAAATTAACAAGTCAGGAAATGACAGATGCTGGAGAGGATGTGGAGAAAGGGGAACCCTCCTCCACTGTTGGTGGGAATGCAAGCTGGTGCAACCACTCTGGAAAACAGCATGGAGGTTCCTCAAAATGTTGAAAATAGAACTACCCTATGACCCAGCAATTGCACTACTGGGTATTTACCCTAAAGATACAAACATAGTGATCCGAAGGGGCACGTGTACCCGAATGTTTATAGCAGCAATGTCTACAATAGCCAGACTATGGAAAGAACCTAGATGTCCATCAACAGATGAATGGATAAAGAAGATGTGGTATATATACACAATGGAATACTATGCAGCCATCAAAAGAAATGAAATCTTGCCATTTGCGACGACGTGGATGGAACTAGAGCGTATCATGCTTAGTGAAATAAGTCAATCGGAGAAAGACAACTATCATATGATCTCCCTGATATGAGGACATGGAGAAGCAACATGGGGGGGTAGGGGGATAGGAGAAGAATAAATGAAACAAGATGGGATTGGGAGGGAGACAAACCATAAATGACTCTTAATCTCACAAAACAAACTGGGGGGTGCTGGGGGGAGGTGGGATTGGGAGAGGGGGAGCGGGCTATGGACATTGGGGAGGGGAGGCGAACCATAAGAGACTATGGACTCTGAAAAACAACCTGAGGGTTTTGAAGGGTCAGGGGTGGGAGGTTGGGGGAACAGGTGGTGGGTAATGGGGAGGGCACGTTTTGCATGGAGCACTGGGTGTTGTGCAAAAAGAATGAATACTGTTACGCTGAAAAAATAAATAAAATGGAAAAAAAAATAAATAGGTCACAGTAAGAGATTAACAGCAATTACTAAAAAATAGAATAATTATAACATTATACTATGATAAGAGTTATAGTAATATGGTCTTTCTTTCAAAATATCTTATTTTTCTGTACTGACCCTTCTTTTTGTGATGATGTGAGATGATAAGCCACAGGAGCCCTGAGGTGAATGACCTAGTTGTCATGACATAGAGTTAGCCTACTATTGACCTCCTGCTGTTTCATCAGAAGGAGGATCCTGTTTCCAGACCTCAGGAACTGAAACCTCCAAAATGAAACAGCAGACACGGGATTGGGGAAATACTTTGGGGTTATCCCCCTCTATAAAAAAGTTCACATTACACCACTTTGCTTTTATGAAAGACCTACAGTAGTACCCGTTTTCACTAACCAGAAGAAATCCAAAGAGGACTTTTGTTTTTATGATAAAAGGCAAAAATACCAAGATGTGAGCACCCCAGAGCAGCAAGAGGGTCCCCACGAAGATCCCTCCCCAGAATCACACTCAGCGTCTTAATATCAAGCTACCAGAGCTTTGAATTGTGTCTATGAGTACCTTTGCTTTATCTCAATTTATTTGTACATTGGTTAGCAAGATGTGTCCTAAGGTATCAGAAAAGCCTGAGAGCTTATTTTTGGGGTTGGGGAATATTCAAATTTCCCATATAAATGAATGCTGATACTTCTTTGCTTTATGACACTTTACTTAGGAAGCTTTCATAGGGGCATTCTACTTATGGATAGCTGGGCAAAACCCGTACTTAAAATCCAAGCAAGTTCTGATTCAAACGAAAAGTCTAGATCTGTGGCTCTCACACAAAAGTATGCAGAATAATTACGTGGGGAGGATGTTAAAATACAGATTCCCAGGCCTACCCCACACTGAATCAGCACCTCTGAAGGTGGAACCCAGTATCCTTGGCTTTATTAAGTGCCTCATAGAATCCTTTGGCTCGGCAGAGTTTGGGAACTCTGATCTAACCTGTATCTACAGCAACACCAACATTGTGTGGATCTCTTGAGACCTGCTGCCCACTGTTCCCACCTTCACCAGATTTTTGTGCTGATTGTTATAGCTGCCAAGAGGTGAGGAAAAATGGAAAGGATGAGGGTAAAAATAATTGCAAAGACACAAATTGAAATAGATGACAAATGAATGAATATTATATTGAGAAAAATGTGAAGCAATTGGTCTTCTAGGTCATTTTAATTACTGCCTTTAAATTACTTGTAATGCTGAACAGAATTGTCGATTTGGGGAGTTTTTTTTTACAAAGCTAAAAACAAGGATGAAATATTATCTTCGAAATGTATTTTCCTTGAGTCCACGTAGCTAGTTATTATTCAAGATAACATCACACAGAACAAATGAAAAAGAGCTGACTGTGAAAAACAATCTGTGAGAATCCAACTGGGAAAAAAAGTTGGTGTGAAGAAAAATCATAAAGGGTTTAGAGTTCATGAAGAATCAGCTCAAATAATGTTCAGTACAAAATTTATCATGAGGAAATAAAAGTTTATGACCATGTGTAATACTTAAATGGAGAAAAGTCAATGTTAAGTATACCTGCTTTCCTTCCTTTCATAAGGGAATCTGTATTTTGTTCTTGTCAGTCCCACTGCCCCCTACATGGTCCATGGCCTCATGACTCCTGCAGCCATCCCTCCCCTTCCATTTCCATCATCCTTCTTCCCTATCTCTCTCTACATGCTGCTATCTAGATGCCCTGTTAGGTCTACCAGAAGCCTGGAGAGGGGGCCAGTAGGAGGGCTGGACTCCACAGCACTCGGGGAATAAATGTACCCAAAAAAGGAAGTCAGCATTCAAATTCAGAGAAATCCCAGTCCAAACACCAGGATAATGGGCCACAAATTTGTGGTTAGGCTCCTATATAGAAAATTCCAGAATAAGAGGAAGATCTGGGAGAGCATATTTTCAATGGGTAGGTGGTGGCAGTCTCCTAAATGGGCTGAAGGTAGGATGAGAAACCAGTAAGGTCAATCTTACTAAACTGAAGCATTGACCGCATTACTTCCCTGCTGGAAAACCCTCAGACACTTTTCATTTCCCACCCATAAAGGCCTTTGGTGTTCTGGGGCCAGCTTTCCTTTCTAATCTTATCTCCCACCATTCATTCCACTGCTGGGCAAGATTTAAGTTCCTGCTGTATTTCAGATTCTCCCACGTGCTGGAGTCAGAGACAATAAAAAGGAGATGACTGGTTCCATCTACTGGAAATCCACAACTAGAGGGCAGGCAGGAAGACTCATCACTGCATGTCTAATAGGACATCTCAAAACTGGTATTTGAAATTGATTTGATCTTCCCTCTCAAACCTGTTCTTCCCACAGCCTTCTCTGCTTCAACAAATGACAGTCATCTTCCTTCCATTTCTTCAGGTCAAATCCTTAGAGACATCCTTGACTTCTCTTTCTCTCACAACCTATATTGGCAAGTCTAGCTGGCTCTGCCTTCAGAAGACATTCAAAAGCCAATCACTTCTCACTGACTTTACTGCTACCACCATGACCTAAGCCACCAAATTCTCGTGCCTGGATTATTGTTCTTGCCTCCAAAATATCTCCCTAGTTCTATCCCCTGTCCTTATATAGCAAATTCTCAAAACACCAGGCAAAGCAATATTGTATTTTACTCTAAGTCAAGTCAAGTCCATAGTCCACAGTCTACCTGCTCAAACCTTCCACTGGCTTTTCATCTCATTAAAAATGAAAGCTGAAGATGTTAGAGTGTACTCTAGGACCATGAATCCTCTGGCCCCCACTGCACCTCCCACTGCATCTTCTACCACTCTCCTTCTTGCTCATTCTGTTCCCATAGGTATGTTTCTTAAACACACCATGATGTCCCTAGGACCTTTACACTGGCTGTTCTCTGATTAGAACACTCTTCCCAGGACAGCTTCATGGCTCAATCTCTCACCTCCTTTATGTCTTTGATCAAACAACTCCTTCCAAGAGACCTTCTCCTATCACCTTATGCCAAATAACACCAATCCCCCCCCCCCCACGCACTCCCTACCTTCAGCCCTTAATTCTTCTTCATTTTTTCAACATTGTACTTATTACTAACACGGACTTGTTTGGTTATCTGATTCTCATCCTTTTTTCCACCTGAATATAAGTGCCAGGAGTTCGCAGACTTTATTTTCTTTCCCACTATGTCTCCTGCACCTAAAATAGTGCCCAGCATACATTATGCTCAACATGTATTTTTAATTAATTCAGTAACTATTTTGAATAAAGAACTGTTTTCCTTTCTTCTCCTTCCAACCTTTGCAGATGGTAACATCCTACTCATCTTTAGTCTCAACTCAAATGTTACCTCTTTAAAGAGCTTTACTGACCTACCCTAGAGAAATAATGTCTACCCATAAGACTATGAGCCAGCTTAAGGAAGGTAAGTGTAAAGTGCACACAATCATGCTTGGTACATATTAAAAATCCAATAAATGCTAATCAACTCTATTTTGGGAACTCTTTAGAAAGAGAATCTGCTGGGACTGTCTTGCTAACACAAGGTAAAGGCTCTGACTCCATTAAGTAAAACCAGAGGAGAGCAGAGCTGAGACACTGGGAGAGATGGAGCTTGGACATAACACTTGAGCCCAGACATCTAGATGTGCCTGATAGCCACTGATGCCTAGACTTTTCTGTTCGGAGTCCATAAATTCTCTTTTCTTAAGGTAGGTTGAGTTGGGTTTCTATCTTTTTGAAGGAGTTCTGCCTAACACAGACAGCAGTTCCAGGGGGTGTAAAATTAAGTACTGAGTATCACAGATTTGGACTAAAGATAAGGAGAGTACAGAGCAAAGCAAGTTCAATGTGGGTTATGGAAAGCAGTGAAGAGAGCCAAGTCACCCACCTCAAATTCTATCCTCTCCAGCAGTAGTGTCAGAAAGGTGTCTGGGGATAATCTGAGATATTACTGTCCCAGAAGCATTCGATTGTTAATCAGAAAAAAAAAAAAAAGTCACCTTCTAGAAAAATAGTGCCATTTCCGAGTTTTTATACCAAAAATCTTTCTCTTCCCATAGCCAGAATTTAGAGCCCTACACTTTCTTGCATAGAAAATGACATAGAAAAAAAAACCTGCAAAAAATGATGCTTTCAGACACAGGAAAGAAAAGCCTTCATGTTAGTGGGATCTAGCTGGCATTTTCAGAAGGGACAACTTCAAAGTGATTCCTTTCAGGAAATTAGAAGGCACAGAATTCATTGCCATGTCCCGAAGTTTCCACCCAGGCTCTGCAGGACTATTTAGCTTTGAGTCCAGGGGACTGTCCCTCATCTGGAATTGTGTATGATCACTTGATCTTCCTCTAGGGTTTCCTGGGAGGAATCCATTTAACACCTGTCCCTTGAGCTTTCTTTTTTTTTTTTTTTTTAAGAAATTCAGCTTTTCTACCTCTTACCTTTTCTTTGAAGAAATCCAGCTTATCTTCCCTTTTCTTTTCTCTTTTTCTTTTTTTTTTTTTTTTTCCAAGTGAGGGTAAAAGGCAATCTGTCTTTTCACAATGCAGGGAGCAGTTTACATACAGCATGACAAAAGTATCATTTCCTAAGCCTGAGATCTGAAGTTGATAAGAAGTTTTCAGGGACAAAGGGATATTGGCAGGCCACCTATAAGAGCAGAAGCAAGTTAGTGTCTCTGAGACAGGGGGAGAGAGAGGGAGAGAGAGAGAGAGAGAAAGCAAGCAACAGCCAGTCTCAATCCTCCCGAATTACTTCCATTTTTTATCACGGAGCAATCAGCAAAGGCAACTTCATTTAGAAAGTTCATTACAATTTTATTACCTTAAAATTGCCCAACACACACCAACAACCATAAAGGAAATATTGGAATTGGACGCCTCCTCTGTGCTATGCTTTAAGGTCAGTAGTTGTTGCCAAATCCAGCCTTGCTTCATTAAGGTTGTAATGTTTTGCTTTTGGCCTTGCTAAACAAAAGAATGAAGGAAAAGAAAGTATCAAGAACTTTAAAAAAATTTGGAAAATGTCTTCTAAAAAGAAGAAAGAGGGGCATCTGGGTGGCTCAGTGGGTTAACCTCTGCCTTCGGCTCAGGTCATGATTGCAGGGTCCTGGGACCGAGCCCCACATCGGGCTCTCTGCTCAGCAGGGAGCCTGCTTCCCCCAACCCTCTGCCTGCCTCTCTGCCTACTTGTGATCTCTGCCTGTCAAATAAATAAATAAAATCTTTCAAAAAAAAGAAGAAGAAGAAGAAGAAGAAGAAGAAGAAGAAAGAAAGACAATAGATCAGAAGGTCAGAATCTACCCTCTAGGAAGGCTCAAAAGTGATTAATCAGTCGTGGGTGCCATTTCTGGCATTAGTTCCAAGAGAAAGACCCTGATCTACGTCTCGGCTTCCATCGAATTTTCTCCCTTGTTCTCATAGTGTTTGTTGTAATGGCTGTAGCTCTGAACGCACACTAAATGATGTTCTCAGCTTCTTGCTGAGTATGGGATAAACTGGAAAGAGGGTTGACAAGGGTCTGGTAAGAGGCCATGCTGTGGCAGCTGGGGACATCCTCCTGGAAGGATGGCTGCCTAAAATGAAGTGACTCTTCCTGGCAAGTGAGATGCCTTGGGCTCAGACAGCATAAGGCTGACTGCCTGACTTTTCTTAGACCTAAGGCTGATGGTACTTATAGTCTAGAATGAATCCATCTGACACTATAGGACTAGAAACACTATGAATACAGAGGTGTGATTAGGCAAGATTTTATTTTTTTAAAGATTTTATTTATTTCTTTGACAGACAGAGATCACAAGTAGGCAGAGAGGCAGGCAGAGAGAGAGGGGGAAGCAGTCTCCCTGCAGAGCAGAGAGCCCTATGCGGGGCTCGATCCTGGGACTCTGGGATCATGACCTGAGCTGAAGGCAGAGGCTTTAACCCACTGAGCCACCCAGGTGCCCCAGATTAGGCAAGATTTAAAGGAAAAGGAATGAGCCCCTTTTCACCAGATGAAACTAGGTTATTACGGCTACTTTAAGACAAAAATAAGACCCCTATCCTTTCTTCTCAGATCCTGAACAGAAGCTTTCAATATCCTTCCTCATTGCAGTTTTGAGGCCATTTGAGGTAGCCAGCTCCCTTCAACAGGTGCCTGCCCAGTAAATCTCAACCCCATCAAACCCAATGTTCCCCTCTTAAATACTATGTCCCCTTTACTGTCCTGAAGTAAAATGTGTAGGTAGTATGCCCTACCTACCAAAATTTTAAATAAATAAATAGCATGCCAAAACTGAAATATCAAGGAGACAAAAACAGGGTGGGTCATTTGGGATATACGAGCTCAGCTCCCCTAGAAGACACCTATTGTGTCAGACACTGAGCACTGCTAATGCCTCTGATCCTATGAGCAATCAGAACATATCAGAAATAGGGTGGTTGTCTTCATCGAGATCTAAGTAGAGCAAGGTACAACATTCATCGTTTACACAGTAATTGTGTTCATGGAAAATTCAGGGCATGTTGTAAGTATACAGAAAACACTTTGCCTTTATATGTAAAATAGAGTTCAATGTTACACTCAGATCATTATTAACAGGTTTTCCACCAACACTGAAGTGTGTCAGGAAGTTTGAAGTTGTACAGGATAAGGGAGAAGCCTTTGTTTCATAGTATGAAATGTGTTTCACAGCATTATTGTTCTCTGCCAATCACTGTTATCACCTAATCCCTCCCTTGACATGCACAAAGTTCCAAAATGCCATCAGGGTCAGTACTCCCCCCTTGCCCCTGAGAACATTAGGAGGGTCTCTGCTCAATTCTCAAACTCATCTCTGCTTAAGAATAATGGAAGTCTTGATTCCTACAGTAGACAGAAGCTTAAAATTGTATTCTAATCCTTTTATTTGAAAGAAAAGTGACCCTTAGAATTGTTAAGTAATGTCATACAGCACCCGGTGGCACATCTGTAGCTGGAGGCCAGGTCTCCTAGGCCTTTCCTAAGGCCTGTAATCATCCTTGAGTTCAAGACGAAACTCGAGAATCATTATTCCTTCAAAGAATCCCTATAAACAGTTGCATCTTACTTCATTAAATGTTCAAAATGTGTAACTATCACCTGTCATTGCTCTTTCCTCAAACACCTCTATCCAGAGAATTGATTTCCCAATGACCGTGGATAATACTGTGCTTGTAAAAACCCAAGTGTGGTGCCTGGCACAGAGGCACTCAACAATGGGCACCAATTTCCTTTCGGATCCCTCAGTTGGGGACACAAGGGGACACTGAACTTTGGAACCACTCAGAAGTTGTTTTGGATCTTTGCAAGACCTTCTCCCACTATGTGACTTCTAGCAATCTTCAGTAAGTTTGGTATTACTATCCCCTTCACAAATAAGGAACTGAGGCCCTGAGAATTTGCTCAGCGTCACATAGTAAACAGAGAAGATGGGGCGCATTCAGAGTGGTATGGTGGTAGCCCAGGGTCACATTGTAAACAAAAGGTCAAAATTTCAGGCCATGTCTCTCTACCTTGAAGCATGCATATATGTGTGTGTGTGTGTGTGTGTGTGTGTGTGTGTGTACACACATATATATACCTTTCACTGTTCTATGCCACCCCACTCTCAAAAAATATTAGATCCTGTTTTTTTCCCTCTACGTGACTGAGTTGGTAGTCTGTGTGTTCTTTTTCATTTTTTGGTCAAACTAGGAAAAAAAAAAGGAACAAAAACTAGCACTTTCCATGCTTGCACGATAAAATTATTTTTAATCAGTAGAAGTGTCCCTTGTTCAAGGTTCTTCATGTTATTGAATTAACATGGCTTTTATATTGTCTTAGAAAACAACTCAAAATAATCTAAACAAAAAAGAAGCCACAGCAAGCACATTGGGTAATCTGCTGTAATTTAAGGAAGAGTGGGCCAAACAATCTCCAGAGATATGGAATGAAGAGAGCCAGGGACCTTACCAGCAATGAGCCCTAGGCCTTTTCTTGCAGGCCTGGGGTTGCTATTGATGTGACCCCGTTATTAACCATCCTACTTTCTATGTTGCTTTGAAGATTGGATGCTGGTACGCATCAACCTGAATTAGCCAGGCTGGGACCAGTCGTTTAGGACCAGCAGGGAAACGATAACAGCCAGGAGTCCCCTTCTATGAGAAAACTGGGCTTTTCTCAGAGGACAGGGGCAGGTGGGCCAAACTAATAAGTGTCCATTACAAGACAAAGAAAGGCGAGAACATTTTATCAAAGGATCAGCAGGACTTGATGAAAGACCAGACATAAGGATGACTATACAAAAGTCTTTAAAAATCTAGGTATCAATCAGATATTGGAAGATAAAAGGAAGCACTTACTTTCTTTATATTTTCCTTTACTTAGAAAACCTTTAAAATTAGGGATTAAAGCGTGAATCAGATCTAAGGCCCAAAATGACTCTGAGCGCTCAGCTAATCACCAAGTATTTTTCAGTACCTTGTATGCATGAGTCTGAATAGGCTTTTGTCACCTCCGTGCCCTCCTGGACTCCCAGGAAACTGAAGAAATACTAATTGACTAAGAGATCAGGATTCACTTTGGTGGAAAAGCAATAGTCAAAGTTAATTTTAGCCATTAGATAGACTAGCCAACATGTTGATCAACTGCATTTTTCATTTACGATCTAATTGTTTTAGTATGACCTAGTCATGGACAGGAACCATTGCAACCTTGTAAATGTGCTCATTAAATTTTCTTATTTCTAGGGGCAGAATGTGAATGCACCTACAAAGCTCATGAATATTAATACGGAGGACAATACCTTCCCCCCTAAATCCCTCTCACCCTATAGCTATTACTGAACAACTAAATGGGAACACGTAACAATTTGTAATTACTTTTTGTTTTTAAAGAAAAGCTACCAATTCAGGTGTCTGCGCTAGAAGCAACAATCTAATTTATTCTTGTGGGCCTGTATCACACAGCACCACACATTTATCCAAAGACCCAGCTCCAGCTTGCATTTAATAACTCCAAATGAGTTGCCTGACCCCTTTAAATGGGAAATTGGCATATAAAGGACCCCAAGGGCAGAGGAAGGGTAAAAGTGTCCATAGATTCCACCCCCCCCCATCATTTTCAGAATAAATTATGGCCTTTTATTTGACTCACTAACCTAATAGTGTACTACTATAACAATAGATTGTAATTTGTGCTGGAAATATGTGCCCAATCTGGTGATGCCTTTTAGATAATAAGAGTCAGAACATTCCTCAAAGGAAGTAGATGATCCGCATTTGCAGTTCCGGTGTTACCTTCTAAAGCTTCAAAAGGCCCAGGCTGCTGTTTTTAGGAATATATATCCCTTTATAATATTCCTAGAAATATCATTTATATTGCTGGAAACTATACACCTTCCTCTTTTCTATTGGCCCACACCCAACTCCACTGATTTTTCCAAGCAGCCATAATCTGTAGAAAGAGGCTTAATTTACAAAGGAAACAATACAAACACCACATCTGAGCCTAACAAAAGCAGCAGTCTCAACCAGTGGGTGCATTTCCTCAAGAACCACTGAATAGAGAAAGTACGGTGAGCATTGAGCAGAGACTGCCCCCCCACCCCCCCGCAACAGCTAGAGGATGCATGCTTGCCTTGGCTGGGCTACTATCAGAATGAGATGGCTCCTAAAAAGGCAGTCATTCATAAGCATGCCCACCCATAAGCATGATGCGTTAAGAAGATCTTGATCTATCTTTTCCCTTCCCCCACTCCCCCACTTCTGTGTTCTCTCACTTTCAGTCCCTTTGCACCACACCTTCCATCAGTCTTCTGTGAGTTGGATGCTTTTGTGCCAACCTGACCAGCATGCCCTCCTATAGAAGGAGTAGCTTCCTGCCAAGTCATTACCTTGGCAGTGACGGCACGGGAAGAACTGAAGAATGAAGTGTCTAGAACAGCACCCTCATCTCCGAGAAGTTTGTCAGTTACAGTTCTCAGCCTTCTTTTCCACCACGATAAGCCTGATGGAAAATATCCACACATCTGTCATTCCTCATCAGTGACAATTGTCTATTTCCCACTGCCTAAATTATTTGGGACACTGGCCATGAGTTTGTGCAATTATCTGCCAGCTAGCTCTCCCACCACCCCTTTCTTTGCCACTGACTCAGGAGACATGGTGGTGAGGATCACCAGCAGAATAGGACAAACACAATCAATATTAAAGTAGAGTGAGACAAAATAGGTGAATGTTATCCCTTATGAATAATGGCAACTTTAAATAAACATTGGCCATTATGGCCACATAAAAAGGATTAGAGCACCAAGAGAAGGATGGGTAAAAATGGTAGCAATTTGCTTACAAAAACCCCAATGGAAAGGAAAAAGGAACCTTGTGAATACAGTGTTAAAGAAAAAGTTATTTCAACATTTCTTAAAGACCATAAAAAGACTTTACTCAAGAAGAAATCACTGTAATGGGGTTTTGCAGGAAGGGGGAAAGATAGGGCTCAACTCTGAATACAAGAAGGAAAAGTGGAGATTTATAGCTAAGGAGCAGGGTCAGGGGTCAGTGGATGGAAAACTACTAAGAGGAAACATCAGGGATAAAGGGAAATTCAGGTTAAACCAACTTGACAAGATTCTCCCTGAAGGCAGGCCAGGGTGATCAGACATCACCTGGCAGATGGTGGAGGATGAGGAACCTGATCAGGTATCAAGGGTGATCAGACAATGGGAGGGGAGGAGGTCTTGTTCTTGAGCATGGCCCAAGGACAAGAACCTTACTGAAGGTGGTGAAAGAGATAGTCTCTCTCAATAACCACACCTTCCCACTGTAGGGGAGTAAAGGTTGCCACCCCAATATGTCTTCTTGGCATGCGAGTTATTTTAGGCTGACTACTATTAAGAAACAGACAATTCAAGTTTTTCTTTTTGCCTCCCCCACTAAATGCCTAAAAGAATTTAGATAGAGGATCTGTTTCAGGAAGGGAGATGTCAAGCTGTCACCCTAGATAACTACGGTATGAGGTGAACTAGGTGTGGGAGACAGGGAGGAACCTAGCAAGCCCTGTTTGATTAAAGACTTCTCTGTGTCCCATTGTTTTTGGAAGGCCCAGAAAACATATGTTTACTAAATATTTACTCTTTCCATTCTTCTTGTGAATTGCCTTCCTTACCTTCCTCAGATGCCTAGTCTTACTTATTAGTCCAGAATGACATATATACCACATTTTGCCTGACTGTCTTTAGAATCTTTCATATTTATGTGCATTTCCCACATGTATGTAATTAAATTTGATTTTCTCCTGTTAATCTGTCTCATGACAAGTTAGTTCTTAGACCAGACAGAAGAACCTTAAAGAGCATAGAAAAATTTTCCTCTCCCACACCACCTGGAGAGTTTCTTTCTAAAGTTTCTATTCAAAACTTGTTCTTTGTTTTATGATAAAGCAAGAGGTACTGTTTTGTTTTTTAAAGAAGATTAGGAGCACATAAAAATGTTGTTCCAAAGCTCAACCGTTAGAAGAAGCATTTCTATCACCTATGAATGCATTTTAAGCGTACATCCACACACTTTTCCTGTAGTGTGGCTATGAAACGCTGACTTAGCACTGGCAGCCAAGAGGTTAATATTACCATTCTAGGGTTGCCCTCAAAACAGCACACTTAATCAGTCAACTATTTTTCCTGCCTCTACCACATGAACTGATGGTATTACACACATGTTTCAACTTACTCCACACAGTGCCAGCTATTGCAAATGCATCACAATAAAGGCGTTTTGTATGAAAATATTTGAAACTATTTAAAGTAACTGCAAACACATGCATACTAGTTTTGTTACATTGTTTTCCCACTGTTACCAAAGACCACATCGGTCTTTTCTTTCTCCATTGTTTTCCCCCTTTAGCTAAGCTTTTGAGATGAATCTTTATTGCATTCTGAACTCTTCCTCACCTCAAAACAAACTGTATTCAGCAGGGTGCATTGAGTATAGCAGTGTTTCTCAAAATGTGGTCCATGGAATGGTCTTTGGTAAGCTTAACATTTTTGCAGGTAGGATACCATTTTAATGAATACCTTCCAAAACTGATTTACAATCAGTTATAATCAGCTATTTCCTTAGCCCTTTTGTTAGCACAGACTAACACAGTTTTGCTCATATGGATACTATAAATTTTATTTTGGTGTTAAATTTTGGTGTTAAATAGATTCATTGATAGGTTATATCCATTTAGAGATTTATACATTTTAAGAACAAAAGTTTTTTAGTCTCAGTACAGAATTACTTTAGTCTTTTTAGTACAGAATTTCTGCATGATCTATATTTCAATAGGATTGTTTGGCATTTTTTTTTTTTTTGAGTCTTTGGAATAGCATTTATCTACACACTCGGATTGATAGGAAACTGTTGTTTGTTTTTCTTATAATTCTGTTGATTTGTCACCATTATTTCTTCATATTTTGAAAAAGTTAATTCACCCTTTTTTCTTTTATTTCAGCCTATCAAGCTCAGAGTATGGTTATCCCCCCTTGCATAATGAGTTTTTCGACTTTTGTCATCTTGAATCAAATCCCAAGTTTATTTGGTTCTGTCTCTTAGGTCCTGAGAAATATATTGTGCCATTTGGACCCTCTGGAAGGCAGACACTGAAGAGAAGTCAGGGAAACAAAGGGCTTACTGGGGAATAGCTTCCATGAAAGGAAAGAGTGAGAGGAAAGGATTAGGTAAGGGATGCCATCAGAGAGTGATACAGACCTGATAAACTACCACTCTGTCCAACAATGAGCAAAGATCACCTGTTTTGTGAGACCTGCTTGGGTGGAGACGGCTAAGCCCTTGGATCACCATCTTGTTCCATCTTTAGCTGCACGTTTCCCCAAGAAGAGCAGGACCTCAGTGCAAAAGCTGTGGTAGATGCTTGAAGAACTGAGGACTGGAGATGTCTGCTAACCACAGTCTCATAGTTGGGCAGCAATTCCTTTCTCAACGTGGAATCTGAGTGGTGCATTCCTATGTCTGCTGCAGGTGAAATTCTATTTTACTTAAAACAAATAACAAGTGACAAAATACAGTATTTTGAAAAACAAATGGAAAATTTAAGACAGAGTTACACATTGCATCAGAATACATAAATATGCACACTGCAATATCATTATTTGGTTTTCTAACACTATATACAAACTTACATATACATACACCTAACTTGTTAATATTTATAATCACATTTCTTCACACAAATATTTAAAGATATACAATACTAGAAATGCAATGGGAAAGGCATAGAGTCACCCAAAATGAATGAAGAAGAAAAATAATTCCTTATATATGAATCTCTTTCATTTGCAAAGGAACATTTGATTCTGTATAGATAAAAGCATTAAAATGACACATTGGTATTGGAAAGACAAGCAAATGCCCAACATCTATTATTTCACAAATAAGGGATTTGTGTGGGAAGTGATTTTTTTAAAAGATTTTATTTATTTATTTGAGCGAGAGAGAGAAGACTGGGGGAGGGACAGAGGAAGAGGCAGAGGGAGAGAAGCAAACTCCCCACTGAGCATGGACCCTGACATGGGGATCCACTGAGATCATGACCTGAGCCAAAATCATGAGTTCGACGCTTGACTGACTGAGCCACCCAGGCACCCCTGGGCAGTGATTTTTTTTTTTTTTTTTTTGGAGTCCAGTTTACATTAAATAGTTTTACAGAAATTACTTATTTATTTTTAAAGGTTTACCTAATCAACAAAATATTGGCTATATAAATCTTAAGAATGTTGTCCAAATTATTTGGAATTATTCAAAATTCTTTAATCATAGGGACTGGTATTTTATATTTATGTTTTCTTCTAAGTACTGGGGGAATTGGTGAGCATTAATTACCCATGGACACTAGCTATTAGAGAACACTTATCATAGTTAATGGTTAACATCTGCATTAATACTACATGTACCTATTAATTAACCCCCTTTGTGTGGAATGTTTATGGTGCATGACATTTTCTAATATTTTCCCTGAGACAATATGAAAGTTAATGAGAACTGCACATGTGCATCAAGAAGAGAATAGAGCCTTTGTCCTAATCTTATTAAGTTTCTCCAGATGTGATAATATTGTCCTGTCTCCAAATGGCTTTTTTTATTATCACTTTAAACTAATAAGATTTAAAATTAGAAAACAAAGTAACACAAGCAAAGAACTTCCTGAACTTGCATTTATTTTTTATTTTCCTTAATAATCTTAAATTTCCTGCGGGTAAAAGAATGTGACTGCAGAGTCAATACACAGCTGATTGTAGATCTAGGGGCATTTTTCTTGCACATAAACCTGAGCTATAAAGCTCAGAGTATTTCCAAGTCCAGAAGAGAACTAGATACAGATTCTACTGAGCATTACCCAATCCATTTTAAAACACCATCTGCTGAATGCCAATTATGTGCCTATAATATGCTAAATGCTTCCACATATACTGTCCCACTTAATAATTTATCCATTCAACACATATTTATTAAGTACCTTCTGTACTAAGCAAAAGGAACACAACAGTGAGCAAAACAAGCATTTACTTTCTTTGTGGATCTTTCAGTCTGGCGGGGGAGACTGCTATGAGATAATCCTATCAGTCATCTATTGCTGTAGAACAAACTACCCTGATGTTCTGTGGCATACAACAATAAAAATTTAATATTGCACTCCATGTGCAGGTCAACTGGTGCGGCTCAGCTCCATATGTCTCTCATTCTTCTGGGACCAGCAAATAACAAAGCACATGTTCTTCTGAAGGCAGTGGCAGAGATACAAGAGAACAAATCCTGCCACACAAGCATACTTCAGACCTTTACTCATGTCATATCCATTAATATCCTATTGGCCAAGTTGAGTTATGTGGCCAACCCCAAAGTAAATAGGGCACAAAGTACACTCTGCCCAGAGTGGGCTGGCAAAGGAAATAAACATTTGCTGAACAATAATCCAAATTATCATAATAAGGAATCAAAAATATTTGAATAATTAAAAACTCTGGAGCACAATGACCGAAGGTTGAGGGAGGTTGGCCAGAATCTTACAGCAGAACTGGATCCCATCTGGGAGTCAGGAAGACTTCTCCAAAGACAAGGGAATATGAGATGCACTGAAGGCAGAAGAATGGGTCAAAAATAACTAGGTAAAGAGGAAGGAAGAGGAGTTATCCAGGCAGGGAAAGAGTGTACAGCATGACAAGCTCAAAGAATTGGAGTGGGGGCGCTGAGAGCAGTGCTCAGAGAGTGAAGAGGAAGGTCAAGGAGCATGAAGCTGGAGGAGTGGGTAGAGCAAGATTTTGCAGAGCCTTGCAGATCATGTTCAGGATTTCATCTTTACCCTGAGACCAATGAGAAACACTGGAGGGTTTTCAGCAAGTGAAGGACATAGTCAAATTCAATTTTGAAAATTACTCCTGTTGCAGTGGAGGGAACAGCTGAGAGCAGACTTAAAAAAATGAAAGTCATCAGAAGATAGATTGTAATCAACATCACTGGCATAGTCCCCTGCCTGTTTCTCTAAACAAAGTTTTATTGGAACATAGCCAGGCTCATTCATTTATAGATTGTCTATGGCTGCTCTTATGCTATAGTACAGAGTTGAGTAGTTGTGACAAAGACCAGATGTCCCACAAAGACAGCGATGCTTACTATCTAAGCTCTTACAGAAAACATTTGCCAATCCCTGCGTAGATGAGACAACTTTAAGAAGAAATCATAGAGAGAAGGGACAGAAGACCTAGGACATAACCTGATAGAAAAAAGAATGACAGAAAAGAAAAACGAGCTAGCAGAGGAAACTGAGCATCTTAACCTGTTTGAGTTTTTAGTCCCACTTTATAGATCTAGAAATATAGTTTTGGAGAGTGTGGTAGATTGCAACATATAGGCACAGGTTTCTCCCCTTCTTTTATGCCTGTGTCTTTCTAGTATGATGTCACAGTTTCTCCCATCAAGAGATATAGGGCACCTCTCCACAGCCTTGGTTCTGTGTGGTCCTGGTGACTGACTCTGACCCATAAAAAGTGGTAGAAGTTAGCCATTTGTATGTCTTCTTTGGGGAAGTCTCTGTTCATGTTTTCCACCTCCACCAGAGAGGATGAATACCCAACTTTTTATCAACATGAATGGGACTGGAGGAGATTATGCTGAGTGAAATAAGTCAAGTGGAGAGAGTCAATTATCATACAGCTTCACTTACTTGTGGAGCATAAGGAATAACATGGAGGACATTGGAGGAAGAAGAGGAGAAGTGAGTTGGGGGAAAGTGGAGGGGGACATGAACCATGAGAGACTGTGGACTCTGAGAACAAACTGAGGGTTTTGGAGGAGAGGGGGGTGGGGGGACAGGTGATCCTGGTGGTGGGTATTGAGGAGGGCACGTACTGCATAGAGCACTGGGTGTGGTGCATAAATAATGAATCTTGGAACACTGAAAAAATAAAATTAATTTTTTTAAAAAGTGGTAGAAGTGACACTGTAGGAGTTTCAAGCCTTGACTTCAAAGACCTTATAGTTTTCACTTAACCTCTTGGTCCTGAGACTATCAATAAGAGGAGACCTGAGGTAGCCTCCTGGAAGCTGAGAGTCCACAAGGAGATGGCCCCAGCCCACAACCAGACATGTAAGTAAGGCCATCTTGCAGCAGCCAGCTTGCTGCTATCACCTGAATGAACCCAAGCAAGCCCAGCTGAGGAGCCACCCAACTAAGTTTAGCCCAAATCACTGACCCACAAAGCCACTCAGTTTTGGGCTAGTTTGTTACACAGCAAAAGATAACTGAAACAAAGACATGGAGTGACCTTCTTGAAATCACACGACCATATAGCTATTAAGTAGCAAGGCTAGGATTCAAGAGAGGACTCCAGGGACTCCAAGTACATAATGTTCTCTCTATTCACCTTTAAACAAGACACATAGCAAAAATGATACTAGGTTAGATTGTCTTCCTGATGGTCTGTCTTAGGGCACTGAGTTGGCTGATTTTAGAATTGGGTGATTTGTTGTTATGTGAAGATGTCTGTGGATGCCCTGCCTTACAAAATAGAAGATATAAAATTCAGAAATAGTGTGTCAGCTTTCCCAGTGTCTGAAAATTCAATTATATGCATCTTTATGAGTTTTTGTTTTTATTTTGGGGAGTGGTTATCCCCTTCTCTAGAAAAGATTTCAATCAGTCTTCCCCCAACACATTCATTATTTGGGTTTGGTATATTGTCCTAGTTGGATTGTAAATAATAAACTTGGGAGGAAAGTTAGCATCATTATTATGTTTCTTGCAAGGTTAGGCACAGAATAACTAAGTCTTAAATAAAATGATGATAGCTGGAAACAGTCATTGCCTGGACATACTTTAAGAAAGAGGAGCAGGGAGAGATACCCGACTCGGGAGCCATGGTCAGAAGTTAATGTGAGTCACTGGGCATCTGAAGGTTAAGAATTAAGAGAGTGGAGAGACAGAAGAGAGGAGACTTGGGAGAGCTGAAATCCTCCTTCACGCTAAGTTAGAGGAGCAGCTGTTTAATCAACAAGCAGGAAAAATAAAGTGAAAAAGAGTTAAGAAAAGATTCATCTAGCTTGCTAAAACCCGGGTCCATGTGAACAGTCATTGTGGGTACAAATGGTGAGGAAGGTGAACTTGGCCCTCAATGTACTATACTCCATCTTCCAGCACCCTCCTCCTCCCCTGTAACCACCTCTCCCACCATGGTCACCTTCACTGTACCTCTGCCTACAAACACTGCCTTCTGTCCCTGAAATATTCTCTTTTTTCTGTTATCTACTAAAACTCTCTCAGGAAAGCAGCTCTTGGTTATTTGCATATTAACGAGTTTAAATGAACATTAATTTAACATTTAAATGAACATCTTGTTCCAGATAAATTGCATCTGAGGTCTAATTACAGGTGGGTGGGCAATGCTGTGTTAAAGGAATTTCTAGGAGTTGTGAGCATATGGGAGAAGCTCTATCTGGAGCTAGAGATGGTTATGACTTGACTTATATACACATTCACTACATTTAGGAATAACTCTCAATAAAAAGGAAGGAAAGCCAGGAAATGAGGGTGGCATGGCAGGCTCAGAGCTTGGTAGGATTGTTGCAACTCTGTGTTGAGGTGATGATAGACTTGGAAGAAACACTTGGGCAAGGAGGCAAAACACGTAGTAACAAATGAGAGGGATGGTTAAGAACAGACTGAGAAATACTGAGCTGAAGAATACGGAGTTGAAGAACACCAAGTCTGTAGGAACAGGGACAAAGCAGCACAGAGGAAAAGAGATGGAGTGAAAAATGATGTAAGAAGTGATGGAAGGATGATCATGGAGAATGGTGAGCATGGTTTCAAAGAGCAATTGAGTTACACCCGTCATGGTGGCTAAAATCATAGACTAACTACACCAAATGTTTGCAAGGGGAGAGAGGAAATGTAATTCTCATTCACTGCTGATGGTGGTGTCACAGGGCACAACCACTTTGAAGAGCTATTTGGCAGTTTCTGTAAGGTTAAACATTCATCTACCCTATGACCCAGCAATTCCTTCCCAGGTATTTACCCATGAGAAATGAAGATAAATGTTCTCCAAAGGACTTCTATAATAAAAAACATAATCGCAGCCTTATTCATCATAGCAAAAACTGGAGCAATTCCAAATGTCCATCAATAAGAGAACAGATGAACAAATTGTGGTATGGTCATACTATAACATAATCCTCAGTAATAAAAAAAAATGAACTACTAATACATGCAACAGCTCTGATGAATATCAAAATTATTATGTTAATCTGAAGTTGGCAAATTATGGTCCACAGACCAAATGCCTGTTTTTCTAACTAAAGTCCTATTGGAATACAGCCACACTCATTCCGTACCATCTATGACTGCTTTGGTGCTAGAGGGACAAAGGTGAGTCATTGAGACAGAGACCAAATGGAATGCAAAGCCAAAAATATTTACTCTCTGATCCTTCATAGAAAAGGTTTGCCAACCCCTGCATTAAGCAAAAGAAGCCAAGCATAAAAGAGTACATACTATAATTCCATTTATATGAAATAGAAAACTAATTTGTGACTGGAGGGAAGGGAGAATTGACTAGAAAGGGGTACAGCACTTTGGAATGATATAAATGTTCCATATCTCATTTAGGGCGGTTACATATCTGTATACGATAGTCAAAACTTCTCAAACTGAACACCTAAGGGGAATTTTATGAACAAAAAGTTATTTTTTTGAAAAAAGTTTGAAACTTAGGGGAAAAGATTTATGGAAGAATAATTTATTTAATTCTAATAAAATTACTTTGGAAATCAATGTAATTTTATTATTTCTTTTTGGTGCTGTAATAAATTTTACCATGAACTTCGGTGGTTTAAAAACAACACAAGTTTATCATGTTATACTTCTGAAGGTTAGAAGTCTGAAAGAGATCTCCTAGGGCTAAAACCAAGGTGTCAGGAGGGTTTAGGTTCCTTTCCGGGGGTTCTAGGGAGAATCTGTTCTCTAGTGTTTTCTAGACACTTTCCTGGCTCATAGCCCCCTTCTCTTTTCTCAACTAACAGTTGCACCACTATGACCCCTTCTTCTATTCTCATATCTTTTCCTTCTCCAACTCCTCCCTTCCATTTTTAAGGACACTTGTAATTAGACTAGGCCCACCCAGATAATCCAGGATAATCTCCCCGTTTTAAGGTCAGCTGACTAGCAAACTTAATTCCATCTGCAATCTTAATTTCCCCTCCCCATGTAACAAAACATAGTCAAGGGTTCAGAGAATTAGGACACGGACATCTCTGGTGGTCCCATTATTGTGCTTGACAGACACCCTGTCTGCAAAGCTAATATACCTCTTCTAACTAGTATTTGATTGAAAATCTAGTCACTCTCTGATGCATGTACTCACTCTACTGACTCCTACCTGGTGTGACAGATGACCACAGAGAGGAAACACAGAGAAGGTATCTCTTTGAAACAGTAGAGGCATGGACTAATGCCTTCCAAGACAATAAGAGGGAAATGCCTCTTTAAAATTCATCCCAGAGTTGACGGTCAAGATAGAGCAAGGGACTCTGACTCTCTTGTGACAAGTAACAGGCATTGATCAGAAGGATGGCAGAGATTCACAGGGAAACTGATGACGATCAACAGAATAAATCTCTGATATAATTAGTATTGTGCTCCCACCAACTGAGACAGCCAATCCCACATTCCATTTATCCACAACACAACAGAGTGAATGAGAAGCCAGTTCAACCACTGTTGCACAAAAATTTTAGAATTATGAAACTTTTCTATATACTTAGAGGTTTCACAATATTTCCATCTATAACTCATAACCTCAGGAAGCACATAAATACTGCTGGTAAAGCCACACATGCCTGTATCTTTGCTTTCAACAGGAAATAAATCAACCCAATATAATATTATCTGCCATTTTCAATTATCAAATGTTCTTACCAGCTTCTGTCTCAGAGGAATGCTGGGTTAATGAAGGTTTGTTACTAAATACACATATGAAGTAGTCACAGAGAAAAAAAAAGGGGAGGGGGAAGGGGGTATAAGCATGCCCTTGGACATATGACCTCAGACCTTGTATCTGACATCCCTTTTTGAATCTCTTAAAGAACAAAAATTCAACTGAGTAAATTTGAACATCTAATTGTCTTCATTAAATGATTGATGATTCAGGTAGCACCATCTAGCAAGTAGAGGGGAGTTCCAAGAAGTTGTACAAAATAGGTTTCCTTAAGAAGGAGGGTAGGGCAAGAGGTTACTAGCTGAAGAAAAGGAAAGATTATTCCACGCAAAGTCACCTCCCTTAAGGGGTAAGGCAGAGCATCTTATCATGCAGCTACTTTGTCTTCCTTTGAGAGGTAAACGGAGAGGGCCCCCGTGACAGATAACCTCACAGGTACTCTTCAGAAAATTCCTGACTAGTTAAGACTACATTTCTGTGGGTAGTTGAAACTGCAGTTAGGTTAGGTATTGGTCTCCATTTAGGGATGTGGCCTAAGTGACACCACTGGGGCTTGTGATTGTCTTTTTTTCTTTCTTTTTTTTAAAGTAGGCTCTACCCCCAGATGGAGCCCAATGTGGGGCTTGTACTCATGACCCTGACATCAAGAGCTGAGCTAAGATCAAGAGCCGGACGTTTAACCAACAGAGCCACCCAAGTGTCCTGCACTTGTCATTTTAATAGGTTCTACCCCTCCAGTACCATTTCCGCCATATTCTTTACTTATATGCCAAGTCTCTGTACAGAAAGTGGAAGTGACACTTAGCATGTTGTGACACTACGTCACAAAAATGAACAATCGACAGCAGCAGATGGTACCGTGAAATACTTACTAGACTCTCAACCATAACTTTGATTATATGATTTCATAATGTTTTTAGACACCACTGCATAAAAACACTGTTGTTTAAAATACGGTAACTTTGAAATGGAAACACAATAAAAAGTGGAACCAATTATTTACTACAATATAAATGTCATAGTCTAGATAAAAATCTCTCAAAACACAAGGTATCTAGAGGAAAAATAATTTTTTAAAAAAAGGTTTTCAGTGATGGAAAGGCCAGTAACTATTGTTCTAATTCAATCGCCTCACCTTATAGATGGAGCCTCTAGGGTTCAGAGAGATAAAGTACCAGTTAATGGGGAGTGAAGCCACAAAATGAGTTCAAGTTATGACCCTAAGTGCATCTCTTTATTTCCTGGGATTGGTGTTTTTGTTTTGTTTTGGTTGGTTGGTTGCTTTTTAATTTTTGCCTAAAAAGAATGTGAGCATCCTAGTAGGGGCTTCTTGGTGCTCTGTGATGTGCTAAGATAACTATTCACTGAAGTGTCCCAGAACTCAGCACTGCTGGACTATAGCCCCTAATGTCATGAACTGTAAGCAAGAGTGGTCAAGATTAATAGCCAATTCATACAGAAACTGGCTTTGTCAGATTTTCAGGGACCAAGACACTAGCAGATGCATTTCCCAGGGTGAAAGATTAGTGCCTGGAGCTAGCTGGCCTAGATTCCCTACAGTTCCCCATGTCACTGGTTAGAGAAGACTTACAGATTTATTGCTGGACTAGAGTGAAAGGAAATCATCATTCGGTCATCATTTCAAACCAACATACAGTCTCACTTTTTTTTTCCTCATAAAAGTCCCTTGACACATTTTCTTCCTTCTTGAAGCAACCACTATATAAAATGATATATAGTAATAAATTTTTGTGTAGAAAAGGTAGTCTTCCTGATTATTCACTGTGCAATGTTAACATTTGCTTTTTAATTCTTTTCAGTTGGAGAAATGCCTTTATTTGTAAATAGCTGCTTAGCAACATTCTTTGTAAATGCTCATATCTCATTTGGAACACCTATCACTTGGTTCTGGAAATCCTTAAATTCCTTGGGGCTTATGCAGTATTCTCAAAACATGGACAAAGGCAGGAAAAAACATGCGAGAAAGTTGAATCATTCCAATATTCTAACCAGAAGAGGAATTTAATAAATATGAAAAGCTGCCTTTATTTTGGGTGGAACTGATGTGACACTGAAGGAAAAAATATGAAATTTAGATCTGGAGAGATAAAGAATAGTGTGTCCATCTATGACAGAGCACATGCCTAGAGAAGATCAAGTCAGGAGTAGGAAATTGGGAAGGCAAAAGATGATCTAAAACTGTGGGGTTTTATCATCTGTTTATCCCTGGGAATCCTTTGTGTCTAGGAGCCAAATGCAGCCCTAACATTTTACAGATGAGGGGAAAGAATCCCAGTTATGATTATTGCCCTGAGGAGTCCCATTTCCTCACTCACATTCTCAGGGGTGTGTGTGTGTAATGGGAAAGGAAATAAAGAATCCCAGTGAGTTTATGACAATGTACACCTATCCACATCCAGGTAGGAGAAGTGTATGTAAAGGGATTTCTCTTGGTGTTGGCAGACTCCAGCCAACAATGGGAAGGTCTTACTTCCTTCTTTTGGATCTTTCCCAGGAGCACTTTCTCTCTTTTCTTACTTCTCAATATACCAAGGCTCTGCACAGAAGGTGAAGCTGACATGCGGATGCAAGAGTCACCATAAAGTAGAGGCCCAACACTTCCTTGTTGAAACTCAGCCACTCTGGAAAATGGTATAGGGGTTCCTCAAGAAGTTAAAAATAGAGCTACCCTGTGACCCAGCAATTGCACTACTAGGTATTTACCCAAAGATACAAATGTTGTGATCTGAAGGGGCACTTCACCCCAATTTTCATAGCAGCAATGTCCACAATGGCCAAACTGTGGAAAAAGCCCAGATGTCCATTGACAGATAAATAGACAAAGAATATATATATATATATATATATATATATATATATATATGATGGAATATTACTCAGCCATCAAAAAAGATGAATACTTACAATGTACATCAACATGGGTGGAACTAGAGGGTATTACGCTGAGTGAAATAAGTCAGAGAAAGATAATCATCATATGGTTTCACTTATATGTGGAATATAAGAAAACAGGGCATAGGACCGTTGGGGAAGGAAGGGAAAGCTGAATGAGAAGTCACCAGAGAGGGAGATAAACTATGAGAGACTCTTAACTATAGGAAACAAACTGAGGGTTGTTGGAGGGGAGGTAGGTGGGGGGATTCAGTAATTGGTTAATGGGCAGTAGGAGAGTATATAGTATGATGATCATGGGGTGTTATACAATTGATAAATTATTGAACAATACCTATGAAACTAATGATGTAGTATAAGTTGGTTAAGTGAATTTAAATTTTTTAAAAAAGACATTGCCTATGAACATTAAAAACAGCTTCCCCTTTGCTCATCCACTCTTGAATGCTGGGGGGAAAAATGATACTCAGGTACAAAAGAACATACATACGACATTCTGTGAAAATAAGTTAGAATAAGTGTGGTAGCCAGCTTCTAAGATGGCCCCTTATGACTCGTGTCTCCTTATATCCACATCTTTGCTTAATCTTCACACCGCACCAAGTTGGTCTGTGTGACTAGCGGAATATGGCAGAAGAGACGGTATGCCACTTCCAAGATTAGATTCCAAATGGCATCAGAGTTTCCATCTTGGATGTCCTCTCATTCTGTGTCTCCCTTGGAAAACTCACTCTTGGAGAAGCCAGTTACCTGCCATGTCTTGAGGATATTCAGGCAGACCCACAGAAAAGCCATGTAGCGAGGATCTGAGACTTCCAGCCAACACCTGTGTGAGTGAGCAATTTTGGATGTGGATCCCCCAGCACCAGTCAAGCCTTCAGTGATCCAACCCAGATCCTGAGTCAGAACCACCCAGTTAAGCCACTCCTGGATTCCTGAAACTCAGAACCTATGAGAACCTATAAAACAGAACCTTATTGTTTTAAGCCACTAACTTTTAGAGTCATCTTTTTATATAGCAATAGATAAGTAATACAACAAGTTAGAATACAACATTTGAGAAATTTAGTCCATAAATTCCTTGATGATAATGCTATATTTATTCTTTCAGGGGAAGAAACATCCTGAAGAGAAATTGTTTTTATCTCACTGGAGGATGTACAATGTTTTTTCCAGCCATGTAAAATTCAGTTTTCAAAGCACTTTTATTTACCCAGTTATGAAGTATCTTATATATACACACTACTAGGATAAAGTGATCGAAATATAGACATACCAATATCTTTAAAGGGCTTAAACCAAAAGTCCTACATGAACACCCTGCGACATGTTTTGTTTTCCTCCTCGGTATTTGTTTGCCCATTTTGAATGTGCCATGCATTTTTTGCCAGGGCTGAACAATATACCCACATTTTAAAAACAGGAGATTTCCCATAAAGATCAGTATTTACACACACTCCTCTTAAAACTCAGAAGATCAGGCAATACTGGATCCATATTCCCAAGCAGCTGCTGTTTGTGCCTTTTTTGACAATGAGCTCTCAAGGTATTCACCAGTTCTTACCACTGCCTGTGATATGTCACCCCTGTTATATGTGACATTTGTACGATGTGTTTGTCTCCTTATGCTCATTTGAGTCTATGAACTCAGGCTAAATCTATGGCAGGAAAGAGATAATCTTGAATACAAATCACAATTATATCATCCGGTATACTGGTGCCAAGAAGTGATTAAGACAATATGGACATTGGCAATTAAGTAGATGAAACATTCATTTCTCTCTTTGAGACATTTCATGGAGGAACTGGACCTTAAAGCCTCACTTTGAAGAGCAACACCACACACTTGAAACATTTCAGAGTATAAACTCACAAGGAAGTCTCTTTATTATTTATATTGTTGCCTACATGGAAAATAAATTCTAGAATCCGATTGATTTCAAAATAACATTTTTGGAACATAATCCAATAATTAAATTAATGACCCTCTTATAACTAACTCCAGGCAACAAAATAATGACCTTTTAAAGAAAGTACACCCAAATAGAAAAAGTCTAGAATTAGTGACCTTGATCTAAAAGATTTTAATGGTAAAATATTAAAATCTGGGGTGGGAGGAGGATGAATAATGTTCATTATCACCAACATTATTGAACATCATTGTGGATGAACTAATCAATACAATTAGACAAAAGAAATAAATGAAGTATAAGTATTAGGAAAAAAGAGTCAAAATTATTACTCGTAGACAATATGAGTTTATAGACTAGCAAATATAAGAGAATTGACATTAGAACTACTGGGAACAATGGTAGAATAAGTAAGGTTTTGGTAATGGTAGAATAAGTAAAGTTTTCTATATATTCATTCATTAAGAAAATATTTACCATTTATCTGTTTTTTGTCATATAGCATTCTAGACATGGGAGATAACATTAGAGATTTAGTAGTAAACAAACCAGATTAAAAAAAAAAAAGAATCCTTGCCCTCATGGAACTTATGTTCTAGTGAGGAATGACAGACAATATATAAGATAAATAAGTAAAATGTGTGGTATGTTAGTGATTGGTGTTAAGGATAAACATGAAACAAGGAAGAAGGTATATGGTATATGAGGAATTACCATTTTATAAAGTGGCCAGGGAAGGTCTCATTGAAAAGATGGCAGTACAGAAAGATCTCAAGGGAATAACAGAGCAAGCTATGGGTGTGCTGAAGGGACAGCAGGTGCTAACGCTCTGAGGTAGGATCCAATTAGAATATATTATGGAGTAGGTACCAATATTTGGTGATAGGTGTAATGAATGCTATTGTGAAAGAGCCACAGCTCCCTTGAGAATTGAAGCTATCTAATTGAGGTCCACCCACAAGTCTTTTTCGGAAATGGAAATGATGTTGAATTAGGTATGGTCAAGAGTCTGGTTTTCCAGCATAAGATATAGTACAAAGTGGATGCTAATACTGACTTCTGGGTTGTTCATAACCTCTTAACATGAAAATTATGTTGAGAAGGAAAGCAGAAATGGAAGGTCAGTAAAAATATGAAGATAGTTGAAAATCCTGAAACTACTTTTAGGATAAAAGTTTGAAATTCTTTTTAGAAAGAAATTCCAAGGTGCTTTTGGAAACACTGCCTCCGCTAAATGACCAAAAATAATGTGGTTCTTCCCCCAAAAATCTCACCGGCAGAAACTTTCTTAATATATCATTGATAATACTCAAATTTCTGTCATTTATGTTTTTATTCACCAAATTAAATGATTCTAATATTTATCACTTTTAATTTGTAATTTCTAACGTTACTGACTTCTACTGATTTTCCCCCTATATACATTGTGTATCAATCAGGAAATATATATACTGAAGTTTAGTAAGAGCCAAGCTATGAGCTTTATTGGTAAAACTCAGTTGAAAAGCTTTGACCTATGGCTCCATCTATACTTGTCTCACCCTCTTTTCCTATACCTTGAAGCTCACCTTAGGGAGATATTTAAACCAATGGGTTCAAGAATTGTGAATGACTGATGAGCACTGGGTGTTATATGTAAGTGATGAATCACTAAATTCTCCTGAAACCAATATTACAGTATATGTTAATTAACTAGAATTTAAATAAAAATTTGGAAGGGAAAAAAAAAAGAATATATTATGGAAGGAAAATTCCATTCACGATAAGCAAGCAAGAAGATAAGCTATCTAAGAATAAATACAATTAAAAAGTATGTAGGAGCTATATGAAGAAAACATTAATACCATAGTAAGAAATAAAATAAGAGCTAAATGAATGGACAGTTTATTCATCAGGGTTCCACAAGGGAAGTAGAGTCTCTCTGAGTACTACAAAATAAGAGATTAATTACAGAAATGGACCCTACTTGATTGTGGAAGGAGCTAGGAAAATAAAGATCCAAATGGGGGATCTTAGGATCAGAGAAAAGTGACCAGTTCTCCTGAAGCACTGGCCCAGATGGGAAAGTCAGAGTTTTCAGGGGAATTAGGAAGCAAGGCACCTGCAGCTGCCAAAAGTTGCAAGCAAAGGAGACTAGCACACCAGCCGAGAAGAGAGTTGCCTCTGCATAGTAACTTCTCTCAAATTCGCAGCCAATATCTATTGATGGGACTGGTTTGCCCTTGGTCAGTAGGGCTCAAGTCAGGAAAAAAAGCTGGAAACAGAATGGGGAACGTTAAGAACCTACTGGAACCCACTTGGTCTTCTGCATCTGCCTTTCACCACCTCTATCCATAAGGACCTTTAAAGATAATGGCTGCTGCCTCACATCTGCCTTGTAAATTTCAAACAAATTTGCTTTTTTGTGAACTCTAACCTGGAAAGAAGGTTCTGGAAAATATGGCCAGGTTGACATGTAAAACCTCTACAGACAGAAACATTGTGATCTTGAATAAAACAACTTGTTGTGGAGATGTTAATTTCACCTAAGCTGATTTATAAGCTCAATACCAATACGATTTCACTTGGGGAGGGGGTTGTCAACAAATCTTTTAAGTTTACCTATAAAAATGAAAATGGAAATGAAAATATGAGGGGCCCACAGGTGGCTCGGTCAGTTAAGAGTCTGCCTTTGGCTCAGATCATGATTCTGGGAGCCTGGAATTGAGTCCGCATTGGGCTCCCTGCTCAGTGGGGAGTCTGCTTCTCTCTCTCTCCCTCTACTTCTCTCTCTCTCAGTCAAATAAATAAATAAAATCTTTAAAAAAAATGAAAATGTGAGAATAGCCAGGAGATTTCCCAAAAGAAGAAGGAGCATCTGTCTCACAAGACAATAAAACATGTAACTGCTTGGTAGTAGAGAAAAACTGAAACAATGGGGAAAAAACAGTTGAGAAATCAACCCTAAATACACATAGAGATTTTAATAAAAGTAACATCTCAATTCAGTAAAGAAACAAGGGATTTGGGATTATTATTTTTTTTTCTTTTTCTTTTTTGGTAATGGTATTGAAACATGTTAAAGGAAGGCCTCAAGGCACAGGATAGAAAACCTAAAAGCCAAAAAATAAAAGAGTGATGAAAATGACATTAAAATTTAAAGACTGGTAACAGAAATAATATATCATAAACAAAGTTGAAAGACCAACAACAAGTAACTGGAAAGCAGCCTGGGCTGCTAGTCTCCGGAACAGGGATGCTGGGCACTCCGTTATGGGAGAGCCTTTGTCTGAAAGCACAGCCCCTCGCCATTCCTCTCTCCTGCCCACTTCATTGGCATTAGTCTGGGCACCAACTAGTTCCCTAGCAGTGACTCCTCTCACCACTCATCTCCTGGCCTTGCCTTTTCTTCCTGACACTGTCGCTCCTCCTCTCAGGAGACACTGCCCTGGGCCTCCACGGCAGCCTGGTGGGAGGCTGGATAGGGCAGCGGGGGGCCGGGGCCTCTGCCCTCCCCTGAGGGTGGGGGGACAGATGGGCCTAGTGACTCCCAGCTTGCTAACCTCCTTGGCCAGCGTGGGAGTGGCTGGTTATGGGAGCTTGGCTGGTGGCGGCCGCTGCAGCCCTTAATTTATTTCTCTGCTGTTTCTGTTCCTGAGAAACTGGGGAAGGGGGGTCCTGCACAGAGGCCGCTCCCGCCCTCACCTGAGTTGTACATTTTTTTTTATGGGTTTTATTTTTTATTTTATTTTTATTTTTTTGATTTATGATGACTCCACCCCTACTCACCACCCCCACCCCACTCCCAGCCCAGGCTGGGAGTGGCAAGTCAAGCCCTTAGGGTCCCAGGAAGGGGCATAGCCAACCTCAGCCCTCCTGTCCCAAGCCCCAGCTGTGGGCTCTGGGCTCAGGGCTCTGGACTCAGGCTCTGACGTAGGGCTCCCTCTCCTTCCGTCCTTCCCTCCCTTTCTCTCCTCCTCCCTCCCCACTCCTCCTGCCCAGTGGAACAGCCCTGGTGCTCTGAGGGGGCCAGGAGAGCATGGCTTGGCTCCCAGAGGGGGTGGTGGTCCATGGAGGGGCTCCCAGGCAAGGTGGCCCCTCCCCACCCACCCTCCCACAGGGGCACTTAGTTTCTCCTCTGGATCAAACACATAATAAAGAGAATGTTTGGAATCTGAAAAAAAAAAAAAAAAAAACCAAAAACCAAAAACCAAAAAAACCAACCCTCCCCCCCCCCCCAAAAAAACCACCACATTTGAGACACAAGGGCTAATTCCTTTTGTTTAAAAAGAACTCTTATCAAAAAAACAAAATAAAACAAAATGAACTCATAAGAATTTTTAAAAGGAAAAAATCAGTAATACAATAGAAAAGTGGAGATACAGCTATAAAAAATTTACAGAAAATATAAAGAACACCTAATAAACTATTTGAAAACATGTTCAGTCAAACTCATTAATAATTAAACAAGTATATGTCAAGATAATAAATGTATTTTGTCCCAGTCCAATGAACAAAAATTAGAAAGCATGATTATACCCAGTATTTTCAAGGGTGAGGGAGGAGGCACTTCATAGGCCAGTGTCTCAAATGACTTTGATTCTTCACATTAATGGCTCCTCTGGGTTGATTTCTCTGTCCTTCATCTTTTTATTCCAAGCATGGATTTAATTCCTTCCAATCTAAATAGAAAGTCCAATCTAAAGAGAAGCTGAGACCACAATGTGGTGTTAAATATAACTTTACAAATTATTGAGGAATAACAAAAATAGAGTTTGAAGAGTGACTTTTGCTGCTGCAAAATACTCACAACTTGACCCTACGCCTAAATTCCCCATCTTACTCTTAACTGCTTTCCATGAGAAAAAGTGTACCCCTCACAACCCAAAATCTCTAGGTACCTCTCATCCTGAGCCACATAAAATCTTCGGCCTCAACTGTAGGGGGAGATCCTGCCTACCCCAGTCTGAGGTAAACTCGTTTTATGCCTCAGGATGACTTGATGCTGGGATCATTCATTTCTTTCAGTAGACAAAATCAAAACAGTCAATGGTATGTTTCTCAAAAGCTGTTCAGTAGCAGCATTTAAGAACTATTAATAGTTGGGGCGACTGGCTGGCTCAGTCAGTTGAGAGTCCAACTCTTGATTTCAACTCAGGTCATAATCTCAGGGTCCTGGGATCGAGCCCCCTACATTGGACCCCAACTTCAGTCTAGAGCCTACTTAAGATTTTCTCTCTCTTCCTCTCCCTCTGCTCCTCCCCCATCCCCTACTCACATGTACTTTCTTTCACTCTCTTAAAAAATTTATTGTTAAAAAAGAATTATTAATAGTTCATCTAAATCTATATTTAGGAAAAAAATTTTTCTTTAACTCTTCAGCACCTAGCTGTCCATATCAAAAAGAACACTTAATATCTTCAACTGTAGCTTCTGCAATCAAATCTATAGTGATGTCAAGTTTTTGGCAAGAACTCTAGTATTTGCATTACATTGATTCTGATGATGAATCCACACCATGAAAGTTGCTCCAGCTGTAAATTAGTAATTCCACCATCACCAGCAACCAAAAATGGAAGCTTCTCCAAAGGGCAATTATCTCAATAAAATAGAATTTCAATTCTTATCTTCATCAAACACTCAGCTTCATGTTCATTCAAATTTTCTATACTTTACATAAATTACTTCTATTTTTAGAATTAATGAACGTCTTTAATAATCCTTTAGTCATTTGGGTTTGGCGGACAAAGCATATCTCCATGAGTATAATCGTTTTGAAAAAATTAACCAACCTCTACTGGGATCAATCTTGGACAAACTTGGGACATGACTAAGTTTTACCTTGGGCACACTTGCTTCCTCTTTGTCTCTGTCTTTCAACACTGAACTATTCTTCCAAGAGCATGTCTTCTTTCTGGTTCTTAACTACTCTGAATCATTCCGCTAACTCAGGCATAATCCAAAGTCCTCCCTACTGTGCTACCACAAGGGTTTTTTTCCTATTTGCTAGTTGTAATTTAAATCAGAAAAAAAAAAAAAAGACACTGAAATTCTCCAAAGGCATTTTTCTTGTCATCCAAGGAGTGCCAAACATTGGATCAGATATATGTGGTATTTCAAATCTCACCACTTAATCTATTTGTAAATTCCCTCATTCTTCTTACCTTCTATTTGCCTTTGATTGTTAACAGAAAGATAGAAAGAAGAGTGCTCTGAATTTATTAAGACTTAAAGAGGGAAATGAAAAAATCAGAGTACTCAACTTTAGGGGGAAAACATGCATTCATACTACAACAGGCAATCAAGACAGCTATAAGGAAAACCTCACCATGTGGAAATTAGGACCTAGCCCATATTTATCAGGCCCACAGCTGGCAATCAGCAAGGTTAAAGTGAGCTTTGTGACACATTTTTATAAATTTCCACAAATAAACTGTCCCAGTTCTACTCACACCATCTTTTCTTTGTCCCTTTTTTTCCGTATAAGAATTTTTCTGTCTCCGTATGTTTTCAGAATAAAAAACTCCTTCCTTCAGTCATCAACAGATACACCCTGCTGAGGAGTGCAGATGGAATACAATCTGTTTAGCTTAAGTGAAGGCTGGATCTTGTTCGTAAGACTTCAGACTCTGCTTTACTTACCTTCATAAACACTATCCCTTGCCCACAATTCAAGGAAAAAGTACACACACTCTCAGTGGTCTTTCTGTAGTTTTCTCTTTAATGATCCAGAAGAGAAATGTCATATGGGGGTATAAAAGAGTGGAAAATATTTGGCAAAAGTTTTAAAGCATCTGATAATGGCTTCAAAGATTCTGAAGATTAGATTAAGAAGTTTTCGGAATGTTTGAAGAATAAAGCAGCGCATTAATTAAGGAACTTTGATTTGATTTAGAAGAGACTTCTCCCTCAAACATGACCATGCAGTTGCAGTTCCCAGAGTAGCTGTGCTATTAAATGGAATCTTTTTTCTTCATGATATCATTAAATGTTCTTTGTCTCTCACTAGTTAGAGCATCGAGGCAGGCAACCTCTGAGACGACCTCAGTGACAGATCCTTGCTTCTTGGTATTTTCCAGGTAATCTTTTCCCTTTGGGTAATTGGCTCCTAGCCAACAGAATATAACAATGTTGAGTTATGTCACTCCTGTGATTAGGTTATGGAAGACCTTGCCACTATTGTTGACTTTGATGAAGCAAGTTGCCATGTTGTGGGGAGTAGAGTGCATTTGCCCACATTGCAAGGAATCAAGGGTGGCAGCTAGCAACAGCCAGCTGGGAATTGAGACACTCAAGTCCAACAGCCCTCAAGTAACTGGGTCCTGCTCACAGTCACATAAGCGAGTTGGAAGAAAGACTTCCCTGGCTGAAGCTTCTGGTGAGAAGCTAGCCCCGGGAAACCCCTTGATGATAGCCTTGTGATAGACCATGAAGCAAAGGATCCAGCTAAGCCATGCCCAGATTCTTAAATTCCAAATAAATTGTGAGGTAATGAAGGTATGTGTTGTAAGCCATCATGTTTTGTAGTGAATTGGTACACAATAATAGGTAACTATACAAGTACTTATTTCACATTTTGGAACTGTCTTTAATACTCACAATTTTCTATAGATATGAGTTACTGTATACTTGTGAAACGACTACCAAAGTTTTCCCTAACACAGTGTTCTTACATTTTATTTTCAGCAATGATGGGCTCTGTAGAACTAATAATGACCAAAAGAAACAAAGGCTGGGAATTCTGATTCAGAGTATAGACAAGAGTATTTGTTGTTTGGAAGATTTGGGGGAATAATTAAGTCATTTTGGGGAAAGCCTTCTACCCAATCTTGTCTATTCAGTACTTCTGCAACCTTGTTTTAATGCTTGGTAATTCATAAATATAACGTATTTGGACTTAAATTGCCGGGAATTTGTCTCCATTTAAAATGAAAGTGTATCAGGGAGGTAACTCAAATGCCATGTTATCAATTTATACCTATATCTAAGTATATAAGACAATTTTTTGATTTCCGACTTCTCTGAAAGCAGGTTTTTATAGGAGAGGAAACCGGGTTCTGTGGAGTTAGAACAGTTGCAAGGTTAAAAACTCAGAAAACTCTTCCAAATTTTATCAAATGCTAGCCCCACTTGGTTCAATACGAAGAAAACCAGCACTCAGGAGAGATTTTAAAACCCACATCCTCACATTTTGGACCTCTTTGTTCTATCTTTCTACTATGCCTCTGTGATACTGTGATATTATAATAAGAAACATATTTGGTCTCCTCCCTGGTTCCTGGAACAAGATCTTCTAAAACCCTTGGAATTCCCTGCATGACAGGGGTGAGAAGAGCATCTTTTGTTATTTATAATAAGCCCCTTTCAACCATACCTGAGTTTGCCTTAATGAGGTGACTTTGTGGGCCTCTAGGTAGTTTCAGGATGGAGCTAGTTGCCAGAGGAAATGACCATGTGATTAGAAGGTTGAAATTTTCAGCCCACCCTCTGACTCTCAGAGGAGAGAGTAGCTAGAGAATGATTTGATCTCCAGTGGTCAGTGATTTAATCAATCACACTTACATACTGGAACCTCCACAAAAACCCTAAACAATGAAGTTCAAAAAGTTTTCAGATTGGTGAATTCATCGAGGTGCTGGGGAAGCACTCACCCAGAGTGGCCATGGAAGCTCTGTGCACCCCACTCGCATACCCTGCCCTATGCACCTGTTTTGGTTATTCCTGAGTTGTAATCTTTTTTTTTTTTTAAGATTTTATTTTTATTTATTTGACAGAGAGATAGAGAGTACAAGTAGGCAGAGCAGCAGAGGGAGAGGGAGAAGCAGACTCCCCGCTGAGCAGGGAGCCCGATGTGGGCCTCGATCCCAGAACCCTGGGATCATGACCGGAGCCAAAGGCAGCCGCTTAACTGACTGAGTCACCCAGGCGCCCCCTGAGTTGTAATCTTTATAATAAACTGGTAATAGTACGTAAACTGTTTTCCTGAGTTCTATGAGCCTTTCTAGCAAATTACCCAAACTGAAGAAGAGGCCATGGAGACCCCTGATTTAGAGCTGGTCAATCAGAAGTATGGGAGCTGGCATGCAAAATAGAGGCAGTCTTGTGGGAGTGAGCCCGTCACCATGGGGTCTGTGCTAATTCTCAGCAGTTAGTGTCAGAATTTAATTGAATTGTATGATACCCAGCTGGTTTCTGGATAACTGGAGAATAAGGTGGTGTTGGGAAAAACAACAACAACAATAACAACATGTATTTGGTGTCAGGAGGATTAGCAGGTGAAAACACACCACAGCCTCATGTACGCAACTAAACTAGATTAGCAGACATTATGGAAGAGGGTTATAAACTAATTGTCTTAGGCTCCAAAAATGAAAGGTGTAACTTGCTGTGTTGCGGGGTGAAAAGTAAGGTTGAAGTCCATGTTGCTGCAGAAGTTCTCATCTGGAACATCTCCAGCAGCAGCAGCACCCCAGCCAGGATAAGTCTGGAAATGTGAGAGGGCTTTGTTTGTATTTGTGATAATGACTGGCCTATGGGGATCTTTATCTCAGGCACCTGCCTTTATCAGGTTCCCTTAGTCAAAAACTGACAGGTATGACTAATTTTGAATCTTGGGAGGAAGCTGTGGGCTGTGGAGTCTTGATCCCTTCTATCTCTTGGAAGGACCCCAGACTCAACAAATGTATCTCACCCCAGCTACCAATAGCCTCTTTTGAACAAGGAGGAAGAAGAGAAAGAGAAGGAGGAGGAAGAGAGGAAGAGGAAGAAGGGGAAGGGGAAAGAGAAGGAGGAAGAGGAGGAGGAAAGAAGAAATGAGGAAGAAGAGGAGTTTAAGTTCTTCGTCACTGAACACCACAGAATATAAATAAGCAATTTTAATACAATGTGATCAGTGCTAATGCATGTTTGGACACTAGGTACAGAAGTAATAACACCAGCACAGTAATAGTTATGGATAAGATTGAGTGAAGACCAACTGTATGTTAACATGACTGACATCCTTCTTAGCTCTTTCTGTACTTCACTTATTTTTATACACATCCCAATTCTACACAGTGGGTAGTAGCAAGGATTCCCATTTTACAAACAGACAAAACCTCAAGCTTAGATAGGATAGATAACTCATGAAGCAGAGTTCCCCGGAAAGACTCTGAGATGGTAACTAGTACACAATGGGTCTTCAAGGAGTAGAGTGTTTCGGTACCAGCCCCAAGGGAGGGAGGTAAAAGAAACAGTATGGGGCAGAAGTTGAGTGGGGTACAACCTCAGTAAAATTGTCAGCCCAGAGATGCCTGGGTGGCTCAGTCAGTTAAGCATCTGCCTTCAGCTCAGGTCATGATCTTGAGGTCCTGAGATTGAGTCCCAGAATGAGCAGGGAGCCTGCTTCTCCTTCTCCCTTGCCACTGCTCATGCTCTCTCTCCCTCTCTCTCAAATGAATAAAATCTCAAAAAACAAACACAAAACAAAACAAACCTCAGCCCATCTGTGGCATGCTCTGAAGCTGGGATGGCCTTTCAGAGTTGCCTGAGTTGAAGCCAGGGGTTTCTTCAGCCAGTCACTAGGAGGAGGCTACTCCAGGAAGAGCACACGACCTTCAACTGAGGCAATCCCTGGAAGGACTGGCAGCCAAGAGCGGCAGCAGCTGAGGTAGCCAGTGCTCCATTCCTGCGGCATGGCCGGGGTGGCACATCGTCCCACAGAGCCAACCACTGTCTGAGTCTATTCCTCTAAAGGCTGAGAGACTGCTCTTAGACAATTGTTCTCTTTTATTTATAATAGTCTCTGGTTGTGAGAGCAGAGATCCCTCTGAATGAATGTAAATGAAAAAGAATTAACACAAGTAATGCACTAAATTGCTCTCTGGTATATAGTAACAGGATTCTGGGATCGTCCTCTGGAAGCTTGGGAGGGAGGAGGCTGTAGAGCCCTGGAGACTCAGAGAAAAGGCCCAGAGAAAGAGAACAGGTGTGAGCACCGCAGCAGCAGGTGACACCCGGAGACAGGGATTGCTGGAGTGGCTGTCAGTGTGCAGTTGGCCAAGAATCTAAAATGCCACTGAATTTTAGGTTGGCGAGTCTAATACGCTGGTGATTCCCTCCCTCCCCCCATTATTCTGAAAACTTCAGTTAGTGCCTTTTGCACACATTTTGGCAGGGGGGACTACTGGTGCTTTGGGGGAATACAGAAGGAGCTAGTCCATGCCTAGGGAGAAGCAGGAAAGCAAGGTGGATAACTGAGAATTCAAAAAGCAGGAAGTTGTAAGCCTCCCTAAGAATTTTTGGAAATGTTGAGAGGGACATTGAACTTTGAATTATATATGGACTGGGGATCAATCCAGTGAATTTGCTTACCAAAGGCAAAAGTTATCCTCAGAAAACTGAAGTGCTTTAAAATACCCAGTTTGTATTTTCCCAAAAGAAAATGTGGTAACACTTCACTTGGAAAGTCAAGGATGACCTCTGAGAGGAGAGAGACAAAGGAGCTGAGTGTTGAAGGATGAGTCAGAGCTTCTTAGGTGGACAGACAGAGGTAAGGCAGGTGGGATAAAAATACATTCCAGACACCTCTTACTTCAGATTTTTATAGGAATTCCCTTATGTAAGCATGGTTGATTAAATCATTGGCCCTTGGTGATCAACTCAATCTCCAGCCTCCCTCCCTCAGGCTTCCTTCCCACTGGGTCATAGGATGGGCTGAAAGTTCCAAACATCTAATCACATGGTTTGTTCCTCTGACAACCAGCCACATCCTGACACACTATAGAGTTCACTTAAATCACCTTATTAGTGTAAATGCAGGTATGGCTGAAAGTCAGCAACAGGTATAAAGGCCCAAGTTATATTAGGAATTGTACCAGAAAAACTCCAGTGAGTCTGGAGGATAGAGTATCAAAAAAGGAAAAGAGATTAGAGCAGTAGGAAAGAGATGACCCTGGGCTTTGTATCCCAGGCTACAGAGCTTAGATTTGACAATGGAAACTCCTAATTCCCGAATTAATATATGTCTACCCACTGCTTGGCTAGAGCTTATAGAAAGACACAAAAGAATGGGGCTCATTTCTCTGGGATGTAAATTTTACAGATAGACGTTAGGAGAAGAACATGCTTTTTAGATGAAAACAAACATATTTTACAGTAAAATTCAAAATTTGTGTGTCTTTTTAACACAAAAATAGGGTTTCAAATATTTTGGCTGACTCAAGCTGTCTTGCCATGTTCTCTGACATGAGAGAAACTTGGATGAAACCACCCAGTATAGGTGACAAGAAGCTTCAAGCAGTTCAGTGAGCTGATCAGCAATATATTTGGTTTTGTGTTGTTCTTGTTTTATGTGTTTCCATTTTCTATTTCCCCCAAATTTGATTTTGTTGTAGTTAATAACATGGGAAGAAGACAGACGGAAAGAGAATGAATGTGACAGGAAAAAAAAAAAAAATATATATATATATATATATAGAGAGAGAGAGAGAGAGAGAATGGGTACATATGCTACCGGCTGGCTGACCAGGCTGGGCTTCATGGGACATCTACACTTTGGGGAAGTTTCCAGTAAATCTTTGGTTTTCTTGGTCCCCAGTTTTGCTGTTAAAGATCTGGGTTTTGATCGGGTCACCAGTTCACCCATGGTAGAGCAGATCATAGAGGTTGAGTCACACTAATCAAACTACAAGAGATTATTTTACAAACCCTACTGACAATATACTCAACAACCAAGAGGAATACATTCTCCTACAAGCTAAGCTGTTCATGTCTTTTCTCTCTATATTTGGAGGATCCTCCCTATGAAGACCTATAAAGATCCTCCCTTCACACCAGGTGATAAAGATTGCTCTTTCTTCTGGGACCAAGGAACATTAATATTCCAGCTACCGTTCTTTTTTTTTTTTTAAGATTTTATTTACTTATTTGACAGAGAGAACATGCACTCAAGAGAGGGAACACAAGCACAGGGAATGGGAGAGGGAGAAGCAGGTTTCCCACTGAGTAGGGAACCCAATGTGAGGCTCGATCCCAGGACCCTGGGATCATGACCTGAACCAAAGGCAGACACTTAACACCTGAGCCACCCAGGCACCCCTCCAGCTACCATTCTTAACCCAAGTAGATCTACAGTTACACTTTCTTTTCCTACAAGATAGCAAATGTTTGGCCAGAAGGAAGATAAGTAACATACAAATTCTGCCTGAATTGCCTTTGTTTAAAAATCCTGATCCCTAAAATATTTATATTTGGTTCCAATTCTGATGGGCTCTGCCTCCATGAGGCTGATCATAGCCTTGTGATGGGTGGAGACTAGTGAGCCTAGCAAATGGACAGGTGGCAATCCCTTCTGCAGAGAATGGTCTATAAGAGTCAGGACTCTTCCTCCATTTCCTTGAGCTGTAGCTCAGAAATTTCCTGCAAAGCATCTGGTTTTTGGCTCTGGGCATCCCGTCTGAAAACAAAAGGGGAGCCATGCTAGCTTGGGGCCTCAGAGGCTTAGGACACTGGGACAACTTTGGATAATGGGTCAAACACACTATGGTCTTATTAGTTTGGGCATTTCATTGGAAAGGGAGTTGAAAAGCTTATGTATCCCTTCAACTGATTTGCCTCCTTATGCCCTGAAATGTTCACCTTCTGGTCATTTAAAGAATCGAAGTATGTTTTAGGACACGTAGGAGATGGGTCCCTGATGTTGGCAGATCCAGATACACCCTGGCTCTCCTGCCCCTGAAGAAACAAATCATGTATCCACAAGGTTGTGCAGTGAACCTGGAATCACAGTCAAGGCCACTGGACCGTTCCATGACACATTTTCCCTCAAACTGCAGCGGTGGAGTTACGTCCGCCTCACCCAGCGGCTAACCTCTCTAGCTATGCTGAACACAACGAGGCTCTTCTCTAAGCGGGACAAACATGAACATGCCTTGCTTTTTGGCCTTTTTTCTAAATTACATGGATACTGACCCCTTTCCTTATAAAATTACTTCGGGGAAATAAAAATGAATTAGAGCACCTATTCTCTTCCATTAACTGCGTTCTGATGTCCACAGTGAGATTTGGGGAATTCCACAACTCCTATGAACCATGAAGGTGCCAATTTCTACCCTTTCTTTCAAATTCTGGAGTCTCTGGCTCTTTACGGAGTGACTACCATTTACAAACCCAGTGAAAGCCAACACTGTTTTACAAAACAGATGAAAGTACACAAAACACAGTAGTTTCACAATAATTAAACACCTGTTAATTGATGCTTGATCAGTGATATGACCAAAGGAATTGTCTTTTAGAAAAAACTACTTCCTAATAAAGTCCTTCAATAACTAATTCTCCTATGCTAGGGCCCAAGACCCTTCTGACCCTGAAGAGAGAAAACAGCTTTTATTGAGGTCCCAGAATGCTAACTCTGAGAAAACTTCATCCTTCCACACAGTTAACAGCTCTGTGCAGGGGCAATGGAGTAACTATCTGGGCGCCCCTTGACATTGAAAGATCTAAAGGAATTTCTTCCTTTCCTCTAAAATCTGTGATCAAAGAAGACCTAAGGGTGTCGAGAAGAAAAACAAGCTAACACAATTTGTATTGAATTTTGAGAAATCTTTCCCTGTAGCCATGGGTAACTGGATAAGGAAACACTAAACAAATCCCTTTGGGGATATTACATGGTGGTATTCAATTTTATATTCTGCCTCTTGCATTGGGGATTTTTCAAGATACAGACAGGCTCTGAGAGACAGACATATATAAATAGAAGCATTGTTCAGTGATGAGATTACCCTTAGTTATAAGGCAAAATTACTTCTAAATAGATCATGGTGTTTAAAAAAAAAAATCTGGTTTCAGTGCTCTAAGAGCATAAGCATTTTAAAGGTTATGTACAATGCTCCAAAGAGTCATATGTGAAATCGCTTCACATATAGAGGGAAACTATGACAATGAATATACTCAATTTACGTTTTTTGACAGAGCAACAAACTTCCTTCTGACACTCCCTACACTCATTCCCCCCACCCAGATCTAAGAGCAACAAAGGGCAGTTTTGATTTCTTGCACCAAGAGATATGGAAGAGAAACATTACATGATTAGTTAAAATTTTCCTTCATTGGGGAATAAGGCTCCCATGCAACCAGAAAACTCAGAACTCCCTCTGTTAGCACGCTATGTACTTAATTAGGGTCTGAACTGTCAATGTTCAATATGCTAATTATATGCTTAATTATATGCTGATTATAATTTTTCATCTATCACTCCACTGGATATGGCACCTTCTGGATATAATTACATATCCAAGGAATCTAACACACTCTCAGGTTGCCTTTTTCCCAAGCTAATCACATCATTCATGTTAACATACTTTTTGGCTATCAGAATTTTTGTTAACAAAAACATGCTGGGATTTCTTCCCAACCTATGCCAGAAATTTTCAGAACGTCCCTGTTTCTTCATCTGAAATATTCATCATTTTCTTTGCTTTCATCTAAGGAATTTTTCTTTTCCATCAGACAGAGTAATGTCCGCAGAGAACTCAAAGCTATAAAATGAGTTCTTCCTGTGGTGAGGACAGAAGGGAAGAAGACTGACTGGAGAGACTAGAGCATCTTATCTCTAGTCTAGACTATGACTTCTGGAATTTCTAGGATGCCCATTCTCATAGTCCCTGGGATTTAAAAATAAGCATAAATGTAAACATGACACTCAACAGGCTCCACACCTCCCCCTCTGCTCCCAGTAATATATATTTCAGACAAGCTGGGATTCCTATATTCTTATTAATTTCCATTAATACCATTTCCTATCATCCCTCTGTGAGAACCATCACCAGAGCTTTTCCCAAGATGGTGCCCTGAACCATGACATGGTGAATCTGGAGAGACAGAATGTGACATAATCATCACAGCCTCTAACTCTCTGAGGCTTCCTTTCCATCAAGGGAGGGAACATTCTTCCGACTCAGTCACAAGGGAGACCAGCCAGGTTTCTGCATCTCAGTGGACAGGTGCTGACCTCAGGCTTCCCACATCCCTCCCCAGTGGGCATAATGGCTAAACCTCTAGGATGTTTTGAACTGAAGTTTCAGAGGGAGAGGGAATCAGTCCGCCACTGGTTGCCTCACCTGCCACAAGAGCAAAAGGCCGCAAAGGCTCATGGACATACCTATGATCTTCCCTAGAATTCTCAGAAATTCTTCCAGCAGAGCAGCTTTGAAAGCAGGATCCTATGTGAACCAAGAAGGGAGAAGAGCCTCTGGGTGGAGCGCTGCACTGAAGGGGGTTACATGTTTCTTCAGACTGCCATAGCCCAAACACTTCGGTCCACCAGTAGGACAAAGCAGTGTGACAGGGACTACAGTGAGGATAGGGCCCCAAACACTAGGAAAGAGAGAAATAAATGAGGTGAGAAAAACAAGGGGTTGGGGAGCCATAGAAGAGATGGTAAGGCTTAACTAGGGCAGGAAATGTAACTCATCAGGCAGGGTGTTCTAGAAAGAGAAAGCAGCCTATGCAGAGGCCCAGGGGAACACAACCAGATGGGAGCAGTGGGGAGCAGGGGATGGAAGGTGGGTCAATACAGCTGGAGTGGTAACAGAATGGAGAAGGGGCCACCAAAGGGAGCCCTGAAAGCCACTTCATAGACCGTGGACTTTCTGGAAGACACAGAGAGGTACCACTAAGTAAAGGCACAGCTTTGTGAGATTTGCATTTGGGAAAGACGGTGATGGGAGCATGGCAGAGGGGGTACTGGAGGAGGACAAGGGGGAGTCAGGGAGTCTTTTCGATCGTCCAGGGCAAAGAGAAAGGTGGTCTTTGCCAAGGCAGAGACCAAGGGGATGAGAAGAGGAGCTACTGAAGGAAAACTTCTCTGAGAAGGAAGAATCACAACAATATCTTACTTTCCTGGTTTCTACACACCTACCCAGCTCATTAATCCTCACACAAACTCACTGAGGCGAATCTCACCCATGGTGTTTTATTTCTCCAAAAGAAATGAGCTCCAGGTGGTTGACTCAGAGGTAGGAAGCTCCCTCCCAGGGAGACACCACATGCCCAGGCTGGCGTTCTTTCCACTGTGCTGCAAAGCCTGCAACTAACGAGCTTACGGTTCCGAAGCTGCTGACCACACTTAGTGAAAATGTGTGTGATTTGAGAGAAATCCCACTGGCAAGGAGACCAAGTAGAAAGAGAAATTCTCAGGGAAAAAATACTTCCTTCTGTTATTCAGAAAATAATGCCACTCTGCGAGCCATTTTTAGAATGGTCAAATAACCAAAGAATTACACGAGAGATCTATTTTTATTTTGTGGGGTAAAGAAAATTATTTAAATATTATATTTTGTTTTCTATATTTCTCTATGTAGGGTCTATTTTTACCCAAAGATGTTATTTGGAGAAATATATTTATATCTTATAGCCTTCAAGAACATCTGATAGATAGGTAAAAGTTGAATTAGCCTCCAGAATTCTAAAAAGGGGAATCTATATACCTGTTTCTCTTTGGAGCAAGCAATATTAAAATAGCTAAATAAATTAATAAGACATTTGCCTACCTAAAATGTTAATGCAGTGTAATGAAACCACTCTGTGTTCTGCCAGTTAACTGAGAGAGTTTTATTCAGGAAACACCCAGAGCCAGCATGCCAAAGAGGAGTAAACAGCAAAAAGTTTTATCACAAACGCATGATCTTTGAAGAACAAAATCCACTCCCTTGGCAGTCGTCAAAAAGGAAAAGTGTGGGAGTGTTTCCTTCAAAGAAGACCTTCAGGTGATTGCTCTAATGTGGTTAGCAGCGGCTCATTTAATCCCTAAGGGCTGTCCAGCCAGGCCTGCACAATCCAGCAACCCCCTTCCTTATCTGCAGTTTGCTTCCACTTGCAGAAGAAGGAAAACAGAAGAAGATACCTTGATGGTAGCTGATAGATGGTATCCATGAGCAGCTGGTTGCTGTCAAAACTAGAACAAATCCTTTCCCAAGGATGGGACACATTCTTTTGTCCTGCTCCAACACCATGGAATTGACAATCACAATATATAAAACTGAATTTTTAATACCCCAGCCAAATCTGCTCTTCCTCTGGTCTTTCCCAGTTTCATAAATGTCACATTGATTCATCCTGGTGCTCCTTTCAGTAAGCATTCCTTCACTTTCATGTTCAACCAGTTACCAAGTCTCCAATCCATCTGTAATCTCAAGCCACATGGACCACCTGATTCATGATGCCTTGTCCCCACAGCTGCTGGAGAGCTGCAAGAACCTCCCTGCCAGTCCCCCACTTCTACTCTGACCTTCTCTACCCATCGCCACTCAGCAGCTGGAATGGTCTCCCCATGCAAATGAGAACTTACAAATTCCTCAGAGGTTTCCCTTTACTCCTAACACTCTATAGTATGTCCTATAATATATCCGACTTGAGGTCTGGCCCAAGCCCTTTCTCCAGCTTGACCTCACACCTTTCACCCCCACATGTATCACTCTCCAGAGACAATTTCTTCACTTCCATAAATACGCCAATGAATTTCTCACTTCCAGGTCTTAGCACATGCTGTTCGCTTGCTTGGAGTGCTCTAATTCTTTTTTTTTTTTTTTTTAATATTTTATTTATTTGACAGAGAGAAATCACAACTAGGCAGAAAGGCAGGCAGAGAGAGAGGAGGAAGCAGGCTCCCCGCGGAGCAGAGAGCCTGATGCGGGGCTCGATCCCAGGACCCCGGGATCATGACCCGAGCTGAAGGCAGAGGCCTTAACCCACTGAGCCACCCAGGCGCCCCTGGAGTGCTCTAATTCTTGCTCTTCGCCTAGTTAACTCCTACCTCTAACAGGTCTCAACGAAAATATCCAGCTTTCCCTGACCCTTCAATATAAATTTGATTCTAAATTATGGCATTTTTTTCTCAATGTATGTAGACTTCCTTGGCATGTAACAGCAATTTGAATCTACCATATTTGCCATGTGTTTATCTTTCTAATGTCAATGCCTTCTACTATCCTGTAATCTTGGTAAGAGCAGGAACCAGGTGTGTTTTTCTGGCTCACCCATTTCGCCAGCACCAAGCACAGAGTCTAATACAGAGTAAGTGCTCAAGAGCTATTTGCTGAATGTATGGGTAAAGAGATGAGCAAAATCAAGGCTTATGGATACAGTACACAGAGAGTTTTAGTACACAGAGAGTTTTCATTTCATTTAAAAGGCATTAATAATGAATTCTATTTTTTTTAAGGTTAGCAGAATACAGACAATATACGGTTGAGTTAAACTGACTTGTATTTAAACATTGCATATACCATTCAGTAGCTGTATACCATAGGGAAGTTTCTTCCCTCTCTGCATCTTGGGATTTTTACTCCAATAGCAGAAATAGCATAACCTATCTCATAGTAAGTTGAGAGTGCTTTCTGGTTTTTTCTCACAACTTTATTGTACCTTCCAATTTTTCTATTGTTATAATCAGCAAAGAACAAGAATTATTTTAGAAAATGCCTATCTCAGAAGGTTATTGTGAAAATTTTCTACTAACTAGTGATTCAAATAACGTATTAATTATCTACTGTTGAATAAAAAACCATAAACATGAGGGTGTCTGGGTGGCTCAGCCAGTTAATCATCTGCTTCAGCTCAGGTCATGATCCCAGGGTCCTAGGGTCAAGTCCCACATCAGGCTCCCTGCTCAGCAGGGAATCTGCTTCTCCCTCCACTCCTTCCTGCTGCCTGTGCTCCTGTTTTCTCTCTGTTCTATCTTTTCTCTTTCTCAAATAAATAAATAAAATCTTTTTTTAAAGTGTGATATAAAACAACGATATTGGATATGTCTCCGTGGCTCTGGAATCAGAAGTGGCACATCAGAGTAGTTCTGGCTCAGATTACTCATGAGTTGCAGACAGATACAGCCAGGCTGTGGTCATCTACAACCATCCAGTTACGGCTGGAAGATCCACTTCTAGGGTGGCTCACTCACATGGCTGGCAAGTTGATGCTGGCTATTGGTTGGGGCCTCAGGTCCTTCTCTTGTAGATCCTTCTGCAGAGCTACTTAAGTGTCCTCATAGGCTGATGGCTGGCTTCCCCTAGGGTAAGGAATCTAAGAGGCCAAGCAAAGTTGCAATGCCTTTTACGACTCAGCCTTGGAAGTCACAACACTGTTGCTCCCACCATATTCTATTGGTTATGGGCAGTCAGTCCTGATTTGGGGTGAGAGGAGACCCCACTGTAGCCAGAATACTGGGAGCTATGCAACATTTGAGAGGCTGGCTTCCATAGACAGCAAGCGTTCATGCTTACTTTCTCCCTACAAGATGCCCATAAATTTCTACCACTATGTGTGTGATGTGTGACATTGGCAATTGCTAATTGTGGCGTGTCTGGGATTTTTTTTTTTTTAAGACTACTAGGCTTTTGTCACACTGCTTCAGGTAGAGCAAAATGAGTGTCCTTTGTACATTTTCAAAGATATGCCTAAATCAATTTCATATGCTTTCCAAAGTGGTTTCTTGTTTAATTTGCTTTATCTAACTCTCAGCATGCCACCATTTTTGCTCATACTTAAACATTATTAAATAAAATTCATCATCATCTGATGATGAGAATGATTATATTTCTCAGCTCACTACTCCCTGATTTCAATCCAAAGGTAATTTAACTAACAATATCTTTGTAACTGTTATTCTGATGTGGAAGCTGGAAAGTGGAATGCGTAAATATGTAGTAGGAAAGCCTAACACCTTGGTCCCATATCCAATGTCATGTCATTGACTGAAATTAATTGAAATACTTGAGCTCTCTCCTTATTTATGCCCCTTACTAAATAAAATTGATAATAATAGTCCTCATCTTGCAAGCATAAATAGTAATGTCTATGCTAAACACACATAGAACACTAGGTTTCCTCTGGAGATGGGAACTGGCTGTCTGGGGAAAAGAAGTGAGAAGCGTATTTTCACTGTACGCTCTTTTGTATTATTTGATTTTTAAACTATTGATTGTAATATCTAGTCAACATCAAACAAAAAGTATTTAAAATTATTGGAAACAACTCAACTCTTCATCAACAGAAGACTGTTTAAATAAACCAGTTTCCTATCCAGAAAATGGCATCCTAGTTAGCTAAAAAAGAAATGAAGCATTATCTCCATACAGTACTATTAAATGAGCTCCAGGATATATTGCTAAGTGAAAAAAAGCAAAGTATAGAAAAGTGTGCTTAGATAAAAGGGCACACTATAATAAAATACAATAGATAAAATATATTATCTAAAATACAATAAATGGGGCACCTAGGTGGCTCAGTCGGTTAAGCGTTTGCCTTCAGCTCAGGTCATGATCCCAGGGTCCTTGGATTGAGCCCCACATCAGGCTCCCTGCTCAGCAGGGAGTCTGCTTCTCCCTCTCCCACTACCCCTGCTTGTGCTTACTCTCTGTCAAATAAATAATAAACATAAAATAAAATTAAAATGTAATAAAATTAAAAAGCAAGGGATGGCTACCATAATATTTTTAAATAAATGGTTATCTGTGGAGGGGGAAGAACCTGGGTAAAGGTAGTAGGGATGGAAGCTAGACTTCTTGTTTTGTTTTATTTTGTTAAGATTTTTATTTATTTATTTATTTGACAGAGAGAGATCACAAGTAGGCAGAGAGGCAGGCAAAGAGAGAGGGGGAAGCAGGCTCCCTGCTGAGCAGAGAGCCCGATGCAGGGCTCCATCCCAGGGTACCAGGATCATGACCTGAGCCGAAGGCAGAGGCTTTAACCCACTGAGTCACCCAGGCACCCCGGAAGCTAGACTTTTTAAAATATTTTTAGATTTGACTTTGAAACCATGAAGGTATTTTGCATAATTATAAAACAAACTTTAAGTTTAAAAAAGTAATCCCTAAAACTTTAAAGTAAAATAGTACAAATGAACCTAGGTGTCCAACTGTTGGCACAACCACACAGTAAAGAACCCTTTTGAGTGACATCAAAGCAGAATTCCCGGAGTATGAACTGAAGCCAGCCAGCCAGCCAGCCAGGCAGCAAGGCCTTCCCAAAGCTGTGTATGTCCTTCCCAGCTCTGTATTCAGTGATGCAGAGTCCATAGCTTGGAATACCACTCAAGGGTATTTATACCATGGAAATCAGCAAATGCCACAAATAAGTCTTCTGCTTATTTTGGTTTTCTTGCTTCTTTGTTCTCAGAATACTGATTGTTAAACATTTACCAGCACACCACTCAATTTATCTGTACATACCTAGAGACCAAAATAATTACAAAACAAAATTACCACAAATTAGCTTCAATAATCATGGTGTTGGTGTAGTGTTGGTGTTGTTGTTCTGAGACTGTCTTGGAGCAGTACAGGATAAACAAATGAGTCATTATGTTGCTATTGTTAAGAACTGGGATTTTGGAGAGTGGGAGAAAGAAGATAGGAATGTAAGAGATTAAATAAAAGCCCTCCGTATTGGATTTTGTTTGGGAGTATCAGTGTGAACACATGATGAATTTTACTTTATCTAACATAATCATAGAGACAGAACCAGCAAAATCCAAATTGTGGGAACTCTGCGGCAAACTATACAACTTCTTCAACAAAAACGAAAGCAAAAAAAAAAAAAAAAAATCACAAGAAAAACGAAAAAAAAAATGGAGGAGGGTATCTATTGATTAAAAGAGATGTAAAATATATTTAACCAATCTCATTGTATGAACTTCTTTGGATCCTGATTCATACCCAAAAAAAAAAAAAGGAAAGAAGGAAGAGAGAGCATGTGGGAACATGAATAAAAACTGAACATCTGGGGATGAATAAAAACTGAACATCTGGGGATGCCTGGATGGTTCAGTTGGTTAAGCATCTGTATTTGGCTCAAGCCATGATCTCTGGGTCCTGAGATTGAGCCCAACATCAAGCTCCCTGCTCAGCTGGGGATTCTGCTTCTCCCTCTCCCTCTGCCCCTCCCCATCTGCTCCTGCTCATGTTCTCTCTCTCTCAAATAAATAAAATCTTTAAAATAAAAACAAAAACAAAACAGGGATACCTGGGTGGCTCAGTCAGTTAAGTGTCTGCCTTCAGCTCAGATCCCAGGGTCCTGGGATGGAGTCCCACATCAAGCTCCTTGCTCTGTGGGGAACCTCCTTCTCCCTCTGCCTCTGCCCCCTCCCCACCCCATGCACGCTCACGCTCTCTCTCTGCCAAAATAAATAATAAAATCTTTAAAAATATATAAGTAAAATAAAATAAAATAAAACAAGCAAGAAAACTGACCATCTGATGTTACTAAGGATTTTGTGCTGGTTTTGTGTGATGATTGTACATTATTGTGTAATGATTGTATTGTGATTCTGTTTTACTAGCCTAGTCTTTGTCTTTTAGGAATACTCCTGAAATATTTACATATGAAATTATATAACCTATATAGCCTAGGATTTGATCAAAATAATCAGGGGTAGGAGTAATGAGAGAAGCTGTAGAAAAGTAAAATTGGTCATAAACTGATCATCGTTGGAGCACAGTGATGGATCCATGGAAGGTTAATATATTGTCTACTTTCGTATTTGCTAGAAATTTTTGAAATTTTTTAAAGATGAATTCCTACACCCCTATGCCTACTAGATTTTGCTTTCCCCCAAGTTTTTTTTTAATATAAGCATATTTTTATGGTTACTACAGTATATAACACTATATTATATACTTGAAAGTTAGTGAGAAAGTGGATCGTAAATATTCTCATTACAAAAAACAAAAACCTGTAACTCTGTCTGATGATGGATGCTAACTGGACTTATTGTGGTGATCATTCTACAACATATGCAAACATCAGATCACTACATTTTACACCTGAAACTATTGTAATATTATGTCAATTATAACCAGTTAAAAAAACATATATAAGCACATTTGCAAAGAGATAAGTTTCTGTGGATGTGGTTTTACTATCATCATCTACTAAAAATTACTAAGTGCCTCATGTGTGGGCCTCAATTTAACAAAATTCACAAAGCACCAAAGTATAGCCATAAAATCATACTGAATTAGTTAGAAAAAAATCAACTTAATAGAGTCCATGTATAGACCGAAAGGCCTTGGCAGCTATTAACGCAAAGCTTAATTAGGAAAAACACTTTTCAAACAATAAGCAATCAGAACTTCTTACAAAGTCACAAGACTCAAAAGGAGTTATTGCTGGCTGTATAACATTATATAGGCCCACATAGAAAGATTCTTAAAAACATCTGGGATCCAAGAACATCTGCTACAGGTGAGCAAACAGAGCCTCCATAAAGCCATGAAAGAGACAAAACATGCCGACTGACCCGAGGGGCACTTTTATGAATAGCCCATTAGGAGGAAGCATAGAGAGCACTTCTACCCACTGTGCATTTCTCAAGAAAATGAAACCTCAAAAAGTATAAAGAGGCATCAGCCAAAACCATCTCCATTTGCCTTTGGTGTGAAATATCGTCTTCCAATTCAGACAGACAGCAAATATTTAACAAGGAAAGAAGAGAAGCAGGTGCAGAATTTGGGCAATAGGTAACGACTTCTTGCACCATTTTGAGTCATCAGTGAGACATTTAGGTCAGTCACCTTCAGACACAGATAGTGCTTTTGATCACTATAAAAAGTAGGGAGGATTTTAGGAAGAGACCGACTCCTGTCCCTGGCCCCGTAGTTCCAACTAAATAAAAAACCCACACACCACGGCGAGCTGGTGGTGAGAAATGTCGGCCATCAGCCAAAGTAAGTAATGTAAGCAAACCTTGAAAATATCCCGAAGCCAGACTTCAGAAGAGAATGAACAAGGTGTTGACTTTTGGAGCTCCTTGTCGGTGTCCTTAAGGTCTCAAGTCACGTAGGTAGGAAGTAGCGGTTTTCTTTGTGGACATAAGGCAACATCCCTGCAAATGTGTCTTTTGGGCCACCTACATCAGAACCACCTTGAGATGTTGCTAAATACAGACCTCCTAAACAAAATGGCAAGGGTGACTGTGGAATCTGTATTTTGAACAAGTCCCTTGAGCTGTTTTCGTGCTCCCTAAAATTCTGAAATCACAGTACTAGGCCAAGCTTGAATACTGAGTGTTATCGCAGATCACAAAATGCCCTGCAGCAGAAGCAAATGCTCATGACTTTTCTTCTGTGTGAAATCATTTTGTAATCACATGTCTCACATCTACAAAACTTGGTGGGAGGGTAGGGGTAAGGATTACAGATAATTCAGAGTTTCTCTCTAACTCCCTATCCTGTAGCTAGCCTCCTGATTTTTCTAATCTCTGAGTCATTCAGACTAAATGTTCATATGAAAAAAAAGTTACAAGAAGAGATACTGAGTGATTAATTTTATTGATTATCTGTGGTATACAGTATATTCAAACATCTAGGACAAGAGTGCATTCATGATGCCTATTATGGAAAGACTAGAGCTCACTCAGATTAGTGGGTACCAGCAAGAATCTAGAATCGACATGAATTTTCACTATAAGCCATGTGACTTTGGATAGTTCACCTAACCTTTCTGAAAGTGTTCTTCCACTTGAATCAAGAACAGTGAAAATCTCTTACCAGAATGTTATAAAGATTAAATGAAGTACTGTATGCAGAAGCTTTTCAGTATCTACTGAACACAAGTGAGCCTAAATTTTTACAATCATCCATTTCTCCATGCAATTAAGCCTGAGCATCTACTATACACACACACACCGGGCTGAAAGGCACTGTTCTCTTGCCATCAAACACATCAATGTAAAGCTTTATAAGACCATGACAGGCAAGGAGGGGTCTCTGAAGGGGGATTATAGAGAAATCTTGGGCTGGGAGATGGACAAACTGAATGTTATCTTTGTTCTGTGCATCCCACTGGAGGATGGTCAATACAGGCTAATCAATCTCCTGAAATCACTTACCCTCAGGACACTGAGATCTCTATGAAGAATCCTGGGTCAAGATTTCTACTTGGGAAGACTTGTAGGGATCCAGCTTTTAAATCAGCAAGTGACTGGGAGAGAGTATATTTCCCCTCCCTAATTGAGAGATTTAAAGAAGGCAATCAATCTCTCCTCATCAGTTCTCCCTTGCCGGACATTTCTTGACTTCTCAAAAACTGACTGGTGTGTACTTCTGTTTATCAGGAATCAATCAGTGTTGGTGATGTGGCTCTCCACCTGCTCTCTGTCAGTAAGTGGATAGAACTGAGCTGGGCGGACTCAGAGATGCCTGCTTGGTTTTCTGTGATGCCAGATCTCCCCTCTCCATATCCTTTCACACATCCTCTTTCCTCCCCAGAAGCCCTATATCCTCAGTCTCTCCTAGCACAGGGAGGAAACTGATCCAAGCACTAACGTGATTTTGGTATACTTTGACATTTTGCTCCTAATTGTGCTGTGTGCAATTTTAAAGAGGAAACCAAAAGAACGCACTCCAAGGGACAGAGCTGCAGGAGGAAATTTCTGGGAGGAAGCAGAGAGATGCTTCAGGTCCCCTGATGACATCAGTGAACGACCTCACACCTAAGAGCCGTGCTGTTCCAGTCCTGCTCCCTGGTGGTGGTTGGTACTTAGTTACCCCCCATGCCAGGCAGCCGTGCATGCCTGTCATTGTTGGTACATGGTCATTTCTTTCTTCAGGGAAGAGCCAAAACTCAGCATCTTCCATGGAGCCCCCAACCTTCCCACCCACCCCCGGGGTCATTTCCTGATGAATCACTTTGGTTTCATAACATTATTAAGAATGTCATAATTGGGATCACCTGGGTGGCTCAGTGGATTAAGCCTCTGCCTTCAGCTCAGGTCATGATCTCAGGGTCCTGGGATGAAGCCTCACATTGGACTCTGTGCTCAGCAGGAAGCCTGCTTCCTCCTCTCTGCCTGCCTCTCTGCCTACTTGTGATCTCTCTCTCTGTCAAATAAATAAATAAACAAAATCTTTTTTTAAAAAATGTCATAATGGATTGCACCTGGCACAGCTAAGGGAAGCACTGAGAATTTAAGTCTGTGTTGAGGACAATGGCCAAAGTCTCTTTCCCCCTGGAAATTTCCCTAATTCCTCACCTCTTTCAAGGAAGGTTTTGTTCCAATCTCATCTTCTCATGGGGTCTGCCCTGAGCAACCCTACTGAAAGCCACATCATCTCCCCACCCAGTGTCCAGACTCCCAATTTCCCTCCTCTTTTTGCCACATTTGTCAACATCCAAGATATCTTAAAACCTACTTGCTTATTTTGACTATTGTTCATGTCTGTCTTTTCACAAATAAATCCCACGAGGGCAGGAATATTAATTTGTTCATCAATAAAGATACAAAGGTAGTGATCCAAAGGGGCACATGCACCCGAATGTTTATAGCAGCAATGTCCACAATAGCCAAACTATGGAAAGAACCTAGATGTCCATCGACAGATGAATGGATAAGGAAGATGTGGTACATATACAATGGAATACTATGCAGCCATCAAAAGAAGTGAAATCTTGCCATTTGCAACAATATGGATGGAACTAGAGGGTATTATGCTGAGTGAAATAAGTCAATCGAAGAAAGACAACTATCATATGATCTCCCTGATATGAGGAAGTGGAGATGCAATATGGGGGGTTTGGGGCGTAGGAAAAGAATAAATGAAACAAGATGGGACCGGGAGGGAGACAAACCATAAGAGACTCTTAATCTCACAAAACAAACTGAGGAATGCCAGGGGGCAGGGGATATGGAGTGGATGGTGGGGTTATGGATATTGGGGAAAGTATGTGCTATGATGAGTGCTGTGAAGTGCAAACCTGGCGATTCACAGACCTGTACCCCTGGGGCTAATAATACATTATATGTTAATAAAAAAATTTTTAAATTTAATAAAAAAAATTTTAAAAATGCCTAGGGCCTAGGAGTGAGCCTGACACATATAGAATGCTACTAACAAAATAGATTTAATTAATAATAAATAGATAATTAATTTCCCAATTGATTAAAATAATAATTAAATTAATGATAGGATTGTTGCTGGTGATGATTATAATGTTCGTATGCTGTTGATGGCTAAAAGTGTACTGAAAAAGCACAGTGGCTAACTGAAGTAGCAAGGTCAAAGGGAAAGGAGGACCCACTCTGTGCTGGGCACTTCACCGGAATGGGTGCTTATTAATATGACACTCCCCATTCTCCACGGAGTTTCTAGAACAAGGACCTTTCACTGACAAGTCCCAGGCTAACCACCAGTACCTAGGGTCTGGCCTGGGCAGCAGTCAAAGGGAGAGCTAGAGCATAACTTTTCCCCAGGACTCCTAGAAATTCCTGCAGGGAAAAGGAAGTATTTCCCCAGTCCTGGACTTAGAACTCAGGTGCTTCCCCCACCACCTCATCCCCCAGAACATTAGGAAAATCCTAAAGGTTTTCAGAAACTAAGAGTAGCTCTTCATCAGGAAGCCGCTGGGGAGCTCCCACCGGCCCACCTAAAACGGTCCAGCCAGCCCAGATGCAGACCATGAGTCTGTCACCACCTGCCCAATGAGCAGATAAATCAAACGTAGGTCTGGGCTATTAAAACTGCATTAAAAACAATACATATGAGCAAACGGAACCCATGAGACGGGAGCAGGTTTGCTGGAAAAGTCATTGGCTCAGAACAAGCGACTGGGTTTGGCCCCTGCATCTCATCAGACCTTAATCAGCCACAATCACTCAAATCCTGCTTGTCTCCTAAAACCTAAAACAGTAGCATCAGCGCTTTGTATCGCCCTGTCTTCTGAAATAAAAGATGGGCCTCCTGTGGAAAAAATTCTGGAAGGGCAGACACTAAAACTGAACACCAGTTACCTCTGGGAGAAAAGATCACAGTAGAAGAGAAGGGGATGCCTTTAAATTCATTCACTTCTGAATTTTATAAATTGGTCAAAGCAAGCATGTGTTGCTCTTGTAATTTAAAAAATCAATCATGAGTCTTTTTGAAAAAAAAGAGTTCTGGACCCGAGGATACAAGCAAGCTTCTCAGACAGGCGTGCTATGACTGTATGGAAATTCTCTGTGACATGCAATCCCAGCTTGTTCCAGTGGGAAGTGTGGAAAAACATGGATCTCCTCCACCGTGGACACCAAGGCCATGCCATCCCAGGAGCAGCTTAGCCTGTCAAATGGCACTCCAGCCCTGCAGTTCTCTTCTATGCCTTCGCCTCCGTGGACCACATACAAGTGTCCGCTCCTTGAAAGACTGCCGGGGAAGGCAGTCTGCAGTGTTCTCTGCAAGTCAGCCTGCCCAAGATCAAGTTATCCCAGCCTATCCCAAATGATTCCTTGTTTGCAGGACACCCAGAGTCCTGCTGAACAAACTGGCCTAAACCCTTGAGTCCTGTTCCAACAGGATCCGGCAAAGGGATTTGTGAGAAGTCATGGTTGACGGCAAGAGGAAAATACTGCTCAATGAGAATAGCTTTGTCCAGAAGCTGGCTGTGGTGTGTAACCAGACGTCCGCCCCGAGGCAAGGCGGGAGCTGGCTCATGCAATCTGGGCTCCCTAGAACCACAGTGAGCCCCATTCACAAAACCACACCCCATAGCCCAGAGCCTGGAGAGGCTCCGGGCCATGCTGAGGGCACCTTTTCCAGAATGTGGCAACACAGATGTATAACCAGAAAGAGTCTATGTTTCTCCGTGGTCAGTATCTGCAACTGAACTTGAGGCAAGGCTGGCATTGCACAATGACTTGCACAGTTGAAAGGGACCTGGGGTGTATCCAGACGGTGGTTTCAAACTGGGATTCACGGAGTGCCAGGGGTCAGAGCAGGCATCCCAGGGGACCAGGGGGAGGCCAAGGGGAGCTCTGAGCGGCCCATTCTGGATTCATCAAGAATAGTTTATCACTTATCTATTTTGTATCTGGCTTCTTCCCTGTGGATGCCAGACAGCCTTGTGACAGGTCCAACCTTGGCGTGAACTCATGTTCAAAGAAACAGCTGTCCATCAAAATATATATATATAATCTGAGAAGATTCAAATCTATTCTCAGCCTCTTAAAAAAAAAAAAGCCAAAGGGGTGGAATGCATTCTTAATGCACACTAAGAGATCTTTAAAATCCATTACTCCCATTCTCTGCCACTCTCAACATGCCCCGCACAGATGGCAGCTGCTTCCTGAAATCTTACTCTCCTCCCTACTTCCAAAGCCAGACAAGAAACTTTCCATGACATCCAGTATGGCCGTATGGCTAATTCCACCCCACCCCATCACTGTCCCCCTGCCCCCACCACCTCCCTTCTCTGGCTCCCTTCTCCACTGTGTAGCTCAACTTAGCTTTTCTGGCTTCACTGGTGGGATTTGGGTTTCCCCCTGCCCTTGCCCTGTACAGGAAAAGACCAGACACTGGTACAGCAAGCATGAACCCTTCTTCCTTACAAGATAGTACTATAGAGAAAGACGGTGAATTCTAGCACAGTGTTTTGTTTTGTTTTGTTATTCCTGTTGCACTGGGTTCCCACAGAAAAATTCATTCTTAAAAGGATGCGACGGCTCCAGTCCATTCCAAATGGAATCTCTGAGGAAATTCTAACTGGTAATCATTCTGCCTCTATCCATTCAGTGAGAAGGTGTTCACTACTTCACAAAGCAGTATGTGTAACCTGGGGCCAGCTTTCATGTGTGAAAGGTCATCCGGAGCCAGGTCTTTGACAGGGTTTGAGGTTTGCTCAAAGATCCTTCTACCTAAAAATACTTCTCTCCATCAACCGGCCGAAATGTCTCAGTGTCTGAAGTTCCCACATTGACTCCCCAAGGACTGGTTAAATATAAATATATTCTCTAAACCACATAAGCCTTTCAGTCACGAACACCAACCTAGCCAGACAACAGGTGATACCTTGAGATGTGGGGTTAGGGATGAAGAAGAAAAACAATTCCAAAGTACGAGGTGACTAGGAGGCCAGGCTCAAAGAGGACACGCAGCAAAGTGAAGGAGGCCTGAAGTAGTGGAAGGACAGACCCAGAGACACACGTAGTGTTAAAGACCCACTGCTGTGCTCCCCACCCCAGAGTAGCCAGTGGGCACCACCAGATGTGACCATCCAAGAAGGCTTGAGCCACCATCATCAGTCGACACTGTGGTTCCAGACACACTTTCGGTGTGTGGTACCACGTCCTCAGCATCTGCTCCTGACCCAACTATCTTACTAACTTTTCTCTCTTCTCTAACTGCCCAAATTTTGGGCTCATCGCCTGATTCCATTCCAAATACCCCACCCATCTGTGATCCCTGCTCTGTGTCCAGTCCCCAGCACCACCCTCTCCAAGCCTGCCCACCTACCGCCCCTCTTCCTCCTGACCCAGCCCGGTCTGTGCCCATGAGCTCCGGTGCTCCAAAGACTCTCCCCTTGACGAGCCCTCTGCTTCTGTGCTCCATCTTAAACAACTAATCATCAGCTACACCTGGTGTCCCTCACCTCTGATGACTCTAGTTAGCAGTTTCAGCCACGTGCCCCTTTCCTGTCAGATGTCACAAAACTGCACTGCTGAATTCCTTCATTCTCAGGGCTCTCTAAACATTCATTCACTGAATGAACGAAGGAAGGAACAAATGAATGCTTTATGGGATCTGGCCAGGGATGTTGAGAAAAAGACAAACAGAGGTTCCCTTGAGTGACAGAAGTGGTTCAATAATATCAACACCAAAGATATTATGAGGTTAACGCCCATTAGGCATCTGTCCTTAGAGCCCTCTCTGACCCCAATAACCATAGACAGGCATTGTTGTTTCCAATTAGCATCTGTTCCCTTTCTTCTAAGTCTCCTTGGGGATTTTCAATCAAGGCACAGTAACCAAGAAAAAGGCTGACGGTCTAGTTAGACCTCCAAGCCCCTCTCCTCCGAGGAGGTGCATCTTGAGTTGAGTGACCCGAGAATGGAAATAATGGAGCAGATCCCTCCAGAAGGCTGTGCCGCACAGACTGGCTGGCTGGGTAAGAGGCAGCTGGTTGGGTAAGAGTCACCGTGTGGGTACTAGAGTCAGCTTGCCCAAACTGGGATCCTCTATGCATTATACCCGTGTCTTCGGAGAACTCCAAATTACTTAGCTCCTTGCTGCCCCAGCTTCCTTTTTTGTATAAAAGCAATATGCAATGACCATCAAAGGTCTTCTTAGGTTCAAATCAAGATGCAGACTCATAAGACAGCAAATGGTTCTGCGTTTGGCATCAGTTTACCCAGAAGCATATCAGATGTTCTTTAGCACAGGAGTCCTTACAACAATTCACACAGTAGGATTCAAGTACAAGATGCCAAGATCCACATCAGGTGGGACCTGCTCTAGCTGAAGACCTCATGAGTGTCCCCCCATCCTCCTCCCCCTCTGAGAGCTAGTAGTAGCTCTTGTAACAATTCCACGAGGCATAGCTTGCAGGTTCCCACATAAGGATGTGCCAGTTGCAAGAGTCCAAGAAGCCCAAAATGATAGCTCCTTAACAGGTATTACAGTTGCCCCAGCCAAGAAGCCTTTCACCAGAAGCAATGTCACCTAGCAGTACGGTTGACACACACACCATCATGTCTGGTTTTCCAGAGTAAGACTTGGGCAGTCAACCAAATGTCAAATGGTCACGTTGCAGGGGACTTAGGTTTTGTTAACCCTTTCCCTCATAGGTTAATAATGGTACCCAGATCAAAGCATTGTGGTGAGGGTCAGATTAATTAGTACATGTCAAGGGCTTAGAGCAAGGGCTGGAACGAACACAGTATGCATTTGGTCAATGCTAGCTACAGTTGTCTGCTTCTGGAGCTGCCTGTTTTTTCCCCTCCTTTCCAAAATCTGATTATTCTGGTTTTTCTTCTCTTAGCTAAGAGCAATCCTTCCAGTAAATTGAACTTTTGCTTAACTTGACCAGAGCACCTTCCTACAGCAACTGAACAACGCCAGTTAGCCCGGAGGATTCAGAGGAGAAGGAGCCCATCTGAAGCAGGGAGTCTATCTGACCTGACTCTCAGGACCTCTGGTGAGTGCCAGATTTCTAAGTGCCCAAAGGAGAGCCTGAAACGTTCGCTATCCTGCCGGCCCAGAGGGACGTGGAGCCTGACGCAGAGGTGGCTTCCAGTCCAGAGCCTTGTCAAGGGTGCAAAAGGATGAAACCGTGTTCTTCTGCTTACCTTGCTCCGTAATCTGAGGTCTCTGTGTTTACTAGTGACTAGGGAAGAATGTTGTCAGAGCACATGGGTCCAAGCGGAGAGTTGTCTCAGAGTTAAGTCGTTAAAGCAGCTCTTAGGGAGCCGAGAGTGAAAACCCAGGTAAACACAGCCGGGATCCTTCCCCTGTGTGACCCTTGGCCAGAGCACAGACCTCAGTCCAGGGAGGGGCAGCAGACAGTAAATCTGTCCCTAAGGGAGTCGCACCACAAATGGCGTATTCATTTCTTTCTCCGCCCCCTCCCCCTGGTTCAGTGAATAGGAGTGATGGTATCAGCAGATCTGAGCCCCTCCGTGTCACTGAGGTAACTGTCTGGGGCTGAGGCCGGATGACTCACTTGAAGGCAGTTCTCCTCCTGTCTCCTCTTTATGGCCACGGTGTCTGGTTTTCTGAATTGATAATTCCTCCCCTTGTCCCAGCTTCCCCAAGCCTCTTTCCTTCTACACCCTGCAGCAGATCTGACTCGCACCTTCCGGCTCCTAATACTCTGACTAAAACAGGCCGAGAGAGAAACTGAGGTCCTATCCCGCCTGGCTCTGCTTGCGTGACAGTGACTGTATTTCTTGCTCAAGTATGTTTTCAGGCCTCCCTTCTGAATCTAAGGAATGTTGCCTAGGCAATGACTTATTTAGGAAAGGTGAGAAGAGAGATGGATCTGGAAAGCTAGCAAGTGTCTTGCTACAGGCTGACTCCACGGCCATCTTTCCCTTCCAAAGAACATCAACCAGGCACCGTCCCTGGGTCTCCCCTGGGCTCAGACTTCTCTGTGGGCTGGATGAGTGCTTCCTTCATACATCACTGCCCCCCTCTTCCTATCAGTTGCCTCTTTTATTTCAAAATTATTCCCATCTCTTTTTTAATATAAATCCCCATTTATCTTCTTCAAATTCAAAGTACCCATGCAATCCTAAGTTTAATGTGCCATTGTTAATATTTCCTCCACAAACAGAGAACTCTTAGGGCGTGTCAGGCCCCACCATAAGTGTTTTACAAACATTAGCTCAGTCAGTCCTCACCAGAACTCTATGAGCGACAGACTGCTTCATCCCCATTTTACAGATCAGGACACTGAGGTTTGGACTGATGGGGAAGGAATCACACAGTAACTAGTAGAACTGGGACTGAAATCTCAACTCAACTTGAGTTGAACCTGAGTTACCCATGATGGGATTCTGCCTTTTTAATACATTATAAAATAACAACACAACTATTAAATTGCTTCCCTTTTAATTGACATACCACAAGAAACCATCTCGTGCACCACCCGTGGTCCATTCCATGGCCTGAGAAACACCAGCTCAGTGGAAAAACTCTGGACTTTTCCACTACCAATGGCTGTGTGGCCTTGAGCAAATTTTTTGACCACCATAAGCCTCCATTTCTATTGGCAATAATTCCTACTTTACTCCTAGATGGCTCTAGAAACTAGAGAAAATCATGCAATTGAAAGTGCTTTGGGAAATAGTCTTGCCACACAAGTCAAGACCATCCGGTCTGATGATGAATATATGTTTAAAATGAAGGAAACAGTGCCCCAACTTTTTCATTCCCTGGTTGAAAACTCTTTTCACATAAAGAGTAGATCTTTATGTTTTTTTTGTGTTAGGGGTGGTTGTTGCTGTTGCCAATCCAAAATGTACTACGCCATGAAGTAAGGTCTGTTTCTATTATTTCACTACCTGATGACTTCCTGTGTATAACATTCAAATGGGAGCAGCTCAGCCAAAGGCCCATAAAGCCATTTCCTCCACATTTTACACTTAGCCGTGCTAAACATCTGCTTTTCTCGGCCACCTGAGTTGATGAGTTTCACTTTGCACTGCAGTGAGGTCCAGGTGTCAGGCGAGGACCCAGACATTTTCTTCCCTTCTTGCCTCAGGAGGGGTCTGAGTTTATAGCCCCATTTCCCCCTGAAAGAGCTGGTGGGGAGAAAAGGCCTGCAGCTGGGCTTTGTTACCCTCAATCAACAGCCCTGGCATTCTTTTTTTTTAAGGTGGCTGGCAAGGCCCAAAGTTGCATTCTCGAATTTTCAGCTAGGTTGGAGCAGTAGCCATCTGGAAGGATGGATATGAATATAAAACTTAGTGAGGAAACTTTGGGTTTCCCATTTTTGGGAGTTCCTGCTTCTTAAAATTTCCTTGTATCCTTACCCTCAGAATGCATTCTCTAGACTGAGTCTATAAACATGGCCAAGGATCTGATATGTTCCTTTTTGCTCATTATCAATAAATTCTGAAAAAAAGAATAAATAATGTAATGTTCATGGGAATATTCTGATATCCTTGTAAGAGCGGGAAACTGTAATGAACTAGTGAAACCCTGATATCGCAATTGCCTTTTGGGGTCTCCTACCTGATTCCAAAAACCCTTCAGTCTCACAGTATTTCCTTTGAATCCTGTGTCCATTTTCCCCTTGGAAAACACATTTCAGTATAAGAGAGAACTTCATCTGGGGCGCCTGGGTGGCTCAGTGGGTTAGGTCTCTGCCTTCAGCTCAGGTCATGACCTCAGGGTCCTGGGATCCAGCCCCTCATCAGGCTCTCTGTTCGGTGGGAAGCCTGCTTCCCCCTCTCTCTCTGCCTGCCTCTCTGCCTACTTGTATTCTCTGTCTGTCAAATAAATAAATAAAATCTTTTTAAAAAATATTTTTAAAAAAAAGAAAGAGAGAGAGAACTTCATCTGATAACTGATCAATGTTTAAAAAAAAAAGGCAAGATAAATAAATACAGAGGAAAATATGCCCTAAATCCCTCCTGGCTTGTCTCTCTGTCTCTATCAGCCAAACCAGAGCCTCCTATCGTGGGAAGAAAGCAATGCTCTCCCTGAATCAATATGGATTGTATTTTGAAGACCAGAGTATATCAAACAAATGATTCAAACATGATTGGATTTGCACACAGGATACCGTCTGTGTGACATTCCTCCTTGCTTTACAGCTGGGTCCTGCCCATAGTTTGCCTAAGCCATGTCTGTTGATTATCTGACAAGAACAGATCACTTTTTTAAAAAAGGGTCTTGGTTGGCTGTAAACAACCATATTCATTTAGCCGCTTGGGAATTTCCCGTCAATCATTCCTTCACTGCAGAGGTATATTAAGAAGTATTAATTTTGGGGGCACCTGGGTGGCTCAGGGGGTTAAAGCCTCTCCTTTTGGCTCAGGTCATGAAGCCAGGGTCCTGGGATCGAGCCCCACATCTGGCTCTCTGCTCAGTGGGGAGCCTGCTTTCCTTCCTCTCGCTCTGGCTGCCTCTCTGCCTACCTGTGATCTCTGTCTGTCAAATAAATAAATAAAATCTTTAAAAAAAAAAAAGAAGTATTAATTTTTACATTGGTTTAAAAATGTTATCTGTCCCTCCCCAGAGGTTCCAATACGGCTCTTTTTCCCCAACATCGATTTTTCACTGCTGTGCTCTGTCCCCAGGCCATGGGCCCAGAACATCTTCCTGGGCCTTAAACTTCTAGCCCTTAGATTCAGATCCACCTTATTTCCTAGAGATGACTGCCCCAGGCATTGTGTTAGATACCTTCACATACACTCCGCTATTTGATCCCCAGAACTTTAAGAAAAGCAGAATGCTGCCATTTCACATGCAGGAAACCCAGACAGGCAGAGGGTCACCAGCCTTGTGGGGACTGATCCCGGGTCTTCACCTGAGTCTTCCCCAAGTCCCTTACTCTCTGTATTAAATGAACTCCTTTGACTTCTCTTGCCCCTGCTTTGAGCTATCTCAGTTGGCATCACCAACCACCCACACCCCACTTTGCAAGAAGTGTCCTCTTTCTTTCCCATCTGTGCTTGGGAATTCAGCCACTCTGGGCTCCTCCTAGACCTGTCTTCCCTGCATTCTGTAATTGTCTCCTTTCCACTGATTCCCTCATTCTCCTTTCCTGCCACAGCGAAGCTCCTAAAATTCCTCTTCCCATTGCTCAGTTCCCATCTGCAGCTCACCTTCTCAAGACTGCCCACCAAAGGGTCAGCTTTCATTCAGCTGGTCTATCCCTCTGTGTTTACCATGTTCTGATTCCATCAAGACCTCAAGCAAGCAAGCATTTGCTGATCTGTATGCCAAGAAGAGATATATGTACCCAGATAGATATTTTTCCCCACGAATTTTTCAAAGCTCCTCATTAAATATCTTTCCAGGTCTTCTGGTTCTTCTGGTTTCCCTTTAATTGTTAAATATTTCAAGCTACCTGGAAGTAAGAACTATGCCCTCTCATTTTCAGCAGTGGCCCGAGGACATGCATGCAATCCAATTAGAATCAAATAAGAAATAGAATCCAAACCATTCCACCCAATGGAATGCACTCATCCCTTCCACCAAATGGAATCCACTCATCGTATACTCATTCTCTAAATATTGAAATCCCATCACTTCAGGGAAGAGAAGAAGTAAGTAAGAAGAGCCACATTATCTAGGAAACCACAATGTCTTTTATGAAAGTTAGCTAATATTATACAGAAGCCCCACCTTCCATAGAGGGAGGAGAGACAGACGACTGTGTTTGCTCTGTCACACATCTGGGCTGTTAGTGGGAACATAAGGAAGAAAACACTGATACACTGCTGGTCTGAGCGTAAATGGGTCACACTTTTTTTGGAGGAAGATTTGTCAGTATCTATCAAAATAAAAAACACATATACCTAGCAGTTCCATTCTTTTAGAACTGAATCCGCTGATTTACTCCCATCTACACACTAAGAAATGTATGTGGTAACATTCCTTGCAACATTTTAAAAACAAGACAGCTCAATAAATGAAATCATCGCCAAGATGAGATATGTAAAGAAGCAAAATGCAGAACAATATGTACAATGTGCTAATATTTATGGACATGGGGTGAACACACACACTTTCACCTGAAAAGACTACAGACCCATAAACACACACATACACATTTGGATTCTAAAATGCTGTCTCTAGCAGCCTATACCAAGAAATTCTCCTAGCTGTTGTCTTTGGGCAGAAGTATGAGGGACTGAGGGCCTGCGGTAGGAAGGAAACTGATTTTTTCTCTAGATTTTTCAGTGCTAAGTTGAAATTTTGTCCTATGCAAGTATTTAAAAAAATTTTTTTTAAATTTTTAAACAAAAAGAATGTTTTCACTCATTGGGTTACCTTGAACATCTTTTTTTCGCAGTTATGTGTAAAGAATTGCTATAATTTAAACTTTTTTTTTTCCCAGCGAAGTGTGAAGAGTTGCTGGAAGATTTTAGAGGCCTGGGTGGGCTGGCTCTGAATGGAGATGTTTTAGCCACGAATTTGGAATGGAGGGTTTTTCTGCTGCCTCCCATTGGGTTTCAGAACTTTAAATGAAGTGTTCTCTAAAGACGGCACACCTAGTTCATCCATATCCATTAGTCCACCTCATACAAGGGTCATCAGCTATCCCTGGGAGAGGTTTTGCGGGACGATCTGAGTACTCCACAAAGTATTTTTCTGTGCTTCAGGTTCTAGAACACATGGATGTACAGAGGGTAAGCATTGCCGTTCACCAGCCACTCGCGTCTGCTCCCACCCCAGACAAGGAGACATCTGAAGGCCAGTGACTCTTCCCCAGCCACCCCTCAAGCTCTCTATTTTCAACACTCATTTGTGAGTTCCTGGCACCACGACAAGTCCGGGCCTTCTATTCCTGGCTCGGGATAACTTTGTGATCTTCCCTCGGGAGCCCCCTAACCTGGCATCTTCTCAACCCGTCGACCTCACACCCCAGGAGAGAAGGGGAAATTCTAGAGACCAGGATCCCCCGAGCTCCCAGAAGACAGCTGCCGACAGACAGGCTGGAACTTCAGGCAGCCCTGGTCCTCGTAACAGTGGTCACCAGAAAGGGCCATTACAGCAGCCACTGCTGTCAAGTGGAAATAAACTTTTAATAATAAGAATAACAGCAGTGGATGGGTACTTGGGCTTTTCCAGAACAGCCATCCAGGGACATTCCAGCTCTAAAATTCTATCAATTCAAGCAAAAAGTTAACGGTTTCCGCCCCACCGGGGAACACTTGAGCCCTTAATCTCTTTTACTAGCAGCAGAGGACCTGAGAACCCATGACAGCTGACGACCTGGCTGTTGCCTGGTCACCTGCGAAGGAGCGACCACCAGAGAACTGGGGCCCTTCTCTGCCTGTTTTTCTCACTAGTCTTTCTTTCCAACTTTCCCGTAGGTGTGTTAAGTCCAAAGGCATATTTCTCAGAAACCGTAACTCACACTTTCTCTGGTCCCCTCAGCATCCCAGAATGCCAAGATGATTTCAGTAATGCAGTCTCCCTCCTCAGCTTCCACTTCCAGCCTTGATCAGGAAGAGGAGACCAGCGTCTACACTCCCCATCTCATTCATGTACCATCAAGACTCACCTAGGGGAGGAGAAAAACTTCCAGGCCCACAATGTGCATTTATATCTTTAAGCATCTAATCTACTGACCGTTCCTGAAGCTTCATGCAGTCTGAAGAGAGCATAATACAGGGAAAACTTCCACTGATTTTAGGCTGATTTTTCCACTGAACGGACACTTACAAATCACTCTATGTGTCAAACTCTGCCCTTTTCCCGATTCAGTCTGTCATTCTCCTGGTAACTTGCAAGATCTAAACCAGACACTTGTATCTGCTGGGGGGCCCTGATTCCTTAATTCAGCTGAGAATAGGGGGTGTTACCTTCTGTTAATTCAAAGACGACCTATTTTCAATGAATGGTTCAGAGCCAACTTCTCTTTTGAGACTCTGGACGTGACATAAATACAGGGCAGGAAGAAGTCAATTCTCCATTCTGCCTTAACTTTGTTATTGTTCCAACGATTCACATAAGAAAAAAAAAACCTCAAATGCTCCCAAGCTTCAGACATATTTTTGTATGTTTACTCAGAAAGAGCAAGTCTACAGCTCCATTTTCATATTTAAATTAACAGCGGGAGGAAGCTTCTAAACCAATCCAAAGATCTCAGCTATTCTGAATTAAAGCTAAAATTATGAAAACGAGTTAAAACCACAAATGGCGTCTGGCTTTTAAACTCTAATGCATGGATGTAATGTAGCCACACTTTGTGTTAAGAGAGGTTTAATGGTTTTAGAAGAAGTTTTGTGTCTTCTTCTTTCCTCTCCTTCAGACTAACTTGTTCAAGTGCTGTGGCAAAAAGACATGGAGTTTATTATTATTCATAATGGATTTTTCAAGACTTCAAGTGTGAGGGGAGACTAAGAAGCAACCCCTCACGCCCAGCGTCTGCCTATTGGAAGAAGCAGCGAGAAAATGTGAAGGCAGATAGTGCTTTATGATTCAAAACAATGGCTTGTGCCAAATTCCTCACAAAAGGATGAATTTGTGAGGGACACGTTCACCCGCAAGCCTGGAGGCTGATTTTATATATGATGACTCGGGGGAAATCCATGACTCCATAAGTCACATTCCAGGCCACCTCAGACCGATTGCTTTTCCCCACCAATATTTATATCTCCTTCTTTCTCAAAAGCATGGATTTCTTTCCTATTTTTACCTCTCAACTTCAAATCGTTTCTTTCTGTCTGTGCTACAAGGTCAACAAAAACCAGTCAGAGCTGACTTTTCAGATGTTGCATCCCCCGCTCCATTTTTGTGAGAATACTGTGATGAAAGAAAACCATAACCATCCAGGGTTGTTAGCATCCTCCTCTGAGAGAGTTCTTTCCACTTAGAAGGTCCTCTTCTTCCCTCCACACACTCAAGTCCTTCCTTCCCACCCTCCAATTCACATTAAGGATGGTTCTAACAACCCTCCTTCCCCTTTGGCCCACAGAAAGCCAGCCCCATGTGAGCACTCAAAGAATCATGGAAGGGTGATGCTGTGCTCTTCTGCTCTTGAGGGAACTCTAAGTTGTAATGTCAAGACTTTCACACGCCCACAGGATGCAGCTCAAGGTAGGCCGGAGACAGATTGATAACACTTGGTCTTGAGCTTGGTGGTAACTGTTTTCTCCGAGGAGGTGTGTGGGCGTATGCTCTGTGATTAAGCAACTGTCCTTCTCAGCCTGCCATACGCATCCTAAATGCTACCTACACACATTTCATCATAGCTTGTTGAAGCTGTTTAAAGAGGAAGTTATAGATCAGGTGCTTTACCGGAAAGCACAGAGTGTTTCCCAAAAGAAAATGTTACTATTAAGCAATTAAAGATAAATACACGTAGGGAAAAAATTGTCAAAGACTAACATGGACCAAAAGGATTACAGGTTGCCCTCAGTGGAAAGCTAGGCATTGTCTAAGTATAATCTTTCGAGTTTTTTGACTCTATGAAACCTCTGTGTCTCTTATTGACCTTGAGCTATTTTACAACTCTGTAAATTGTACATAACTGACAGTAATGAAAATGATTCGTGTCGATAGACATGCAAATGAATTTTGTTCCCTGAAAGTACCATCGATTTCCCTCCCCTGCTGTGGAATGAGCCCAGTTTTGCATCAGTCTGTAGGTTTAACGCCGCATTATTCTGGTTCTTTGAATTCTCCTCTGAGCGGCGTGTAACATCTTACTGGTTCCCTATTTAACTGTTGACTTCAATGACATCACTAACACATTAACTTTTTGTCTGAGATTCATGGTTTTATTTTACTTAAAAAGGAATTCAGTGGACAGTACAAAATTGTTCTTTACTTCTCTCATTGAGGAACTCATGGAGTTCCCCTCAGGTGGGCCTCAAGAAGCTCCTCCTCTCCGGTCTCCATCTTTGTTCTCTTCCCTCCCCCCACCCCACACCCTTAGAGTCTTCTCTGTCTTTTTACTCATTTATCCCCATGACAGGCTTTCAACCAGCCGGTCCCATCTGAAGAGAGGAGGATAAATATTCTGATTCTTCCATTTCCTCAGTATATAGCAGCTACAGAAAAAACAAACTTGTCTATGGCTAGTACTGATGACACATCAGATCAGAACTCCAGTGTCCTGTCCTAATTCCAATTATCCAAGATCCCCTCCAAGAAAGAGGGCAGGAAGGAAGGACTTGAAACTCCATTCTCCCGCCCTATGTTTCTTTTCTTTTCCTATTAAAAAGGCATGTTGATCATTTGTCTTTCCATGAGCGAAGAGGGTTTCTACTGATCTAGTCTACGCGTTTGTCAAGTTTCTACCATGGCTCTCAGCCAGTCCCTGACATTAATCGAGCATTTGCTATATAATAGGTATTATGCTATTTGCTGGAGATTTATAGACCTCAAAGAGCTCACAGCTTTGAAGACTCACCTCCACATAAGTGTGTAGTTATAATATCATGTAGCCATACAACATTTAATAAACTGTACATTGTCAGCATAACTATCACGAAGATGTCCAGCCTGTGTCCAACTGACACAACTAAAGGCTCAGAAGAGTACTTGGGCCTAGGGTCCTTGACTTCTTTGCATTAAATTTGATTGAACCCAACCACTTCCATACCAGAACCTACCCAAAAACTAAATAGTAGAGATCAAAGCTTTCAGATGGCTAATTATCAGGTTGCTACTCACAATCCAGAAAATGCCAATACTTAGCTTGGCTTTCAAAAATGACAATTCCTAAAATACAGGATTAATAACAGTATCTCGAAGAGCATTTAGGTGGTTGGGACACCGCATGAGACCCGACATTTGCAGGGGCTGGGTGCAGTTCTGTTTGTGGGTGCCTTTCTAAAGTGAGTGGGCAATCTCCCTGACCTCCAAGAGGCTCCCAGAGTTTGCCATGTTTTCTGAGTGATTTTTAAAGTACATTCTAGACCTCCCTCCTTTTCCAACTGTTCAAGCTTCACTGGGCTTTTAAACTTTCTATTTCATTACAGTACAAACAACTCTACAAGCGGGCCTCCTGCTTCTTCCCTCAGGCTATGCGGAATTATTCATATTCAAGGTCTAAAGAGGAACATCAGTATGAAGGAAAAACAGACTAAAGAGTGAAAACAAATTAGCAATCCAAACAGCCCTCTCCGGCCTGTCATGAGAAGGCCTTTGGTGTCTCCTCCCAGAGTCAAGGGGTTTTCTGAGTCAGAGATTAAAGGATACATTTCCAGGGCTCAGAGAACAGACGCTCTGTGAAATGTATATCCTCCCAAAGCAACCAGGACCAATTACGCATGCATAGAACCATGGTGCGCCCTGATCCCGCTAGGAGCCTCCGAAGCCAGAGAAGCCTGGCCCGGATATTTGGTATTCTGCACCCCTTGGGCACAGGCCTAAAAGGGCATTTCATATTTTCCTTCATGCGTGGATAGGGAAAAGAAAGAAATAAGAAGAAATTTAAGTCATTAGGCTATCTTTGGGAGTGTGGTAAAACCTTACCAGAAAGCATTTGGTCTTAACCAAGGTGATCTTCCCCCACAAGAAACATTTGGCAACGTCTCCAAATATTTTTTATTGTCACAGCTGGGGGTGGGAGGTGTTACTGGCATCTAGTCGATAGACACAAATGTTGCTAAACACCCTACCCTGCACTGGGCAGCCCCCCCTGCAAAGAATGATCTGGTCTGTGTGTCAACAGCACTGATGTTGAGAAGCCCTGTCTTAAAGAGACTAAGCATTGAAAACAGAGTTTCTTAAAAGCTTCTCTCTCTCTCTCTCTCTCTCTCTCACACACACACACACACACACACACACACACACACACACACACGGTGCGCTTCATGAATGTGAAACCCATGCAGTCATATAAGGCACCGCCCTCAGAATGGTCCCCAGATTTGAGATCATCCTCTGGTGCCACCATCTTGAAATCCTAATAATTCTGAATGAGAGACCCCACATTTTCTTTCTGCCCTAGACCCACAAATTATGCAGCTGGTACCTTTAGCAAATGCGTGTACATGTGAGACTTGTCCACTGCCTGGAGCAGGACACTATGTCCTCCACTGTACCCTCTTTCAGCACCAACATTTTCCTTCATCCTAGCAGTGTGTGCTCTTGTCCTGTTTTGAAACCTTCTTTGGGGTATGGCAGAGGTGAAACTAGAAAACATACCTGAATTGCAGATTTCAAAATGCCTGAAGACTCATTCCCTCCTTCCCCATCAAACTGTCTAGGATACCCACAGAAGGCACCCAGGAACAGGCCACATTATGTTACGTGTGACATAAAGAGACATTTTCTCAAGGACCCTGGAAAGGACCTGGAGGTTCTGTAGGCAGTGTGCTTTCCTGCAAGGGCAGTAGCGCTCGGCTCCGATCACCCTTGAAGGAATGGCAACACAGGGCAAGCATCTTAATACCGGAAATCAAACAAAATCAACTTTCCCATCTATCCTCTCCTTGAGAGTCTTTTTTTTCCCCATATGTTCTCCATTGTCAACAAACCTGTAATATGCTTTAAGTATCCTATTAAAATTGCAGCCAGTTTCCATCCACCACTTTGCTTGTGAATCCCTTTTCATGTACTATCCCAGGTCCATCAGCAACAATTTAATGTACAGGATGTAACACCCTATCCAGAAAGATCTTGCTCACATTTCCAAACGCGTTCCCTAAAATGTCCTATTTGTGGGATTATCTGTGATGCTTATGTGAGAAAACCACAAGAGCGACAACAAATTGGACAAGTCTGAGAAACCCTGCCTCCAAGGTCCAGGACCCCTTGTTGGAGACCGACATCATGTGTCTCTGCTGCCATCTCCTGGCGAACCATCCCGCACACGCATCTGCGAGCCTCTGCCTCTTGGGAGTCCTCCTGAGCACGTTGGAACTGCACTTACAAGTTAAATGGGCTTTCAAAAAAATATTAAAGCACAAATCACAGCTACTGCCACATTAGTAAACAGTGGAGAACATCGATAATAAGTTCCAAGTTTGCAGGCAATTTGACTTAAATTCTGCTCTGAGCAGAGCAGAATTCAACACCGCGGTGTGTGAGCAGCCAGCCTTGCCTGAGCAGTGGGAATCTTGGGGACCTATACTGAGGACTGTGGGGAAGGACAAGGGAGGGAGTGAGTAGGCTCCCCTAGTAACAGCTTGAGTTCTTTACTGGTTTTTTCTTGTCTGCTCCTAGGAAGGAGGAAGGGGGCCTGCTTTTCCTAGTGAAGTGGAAATAGGGCCAATACCCCTCCTTGGGCATCATCTGAGATGTTCCTGCTTCTCCTTTCCCCTTTGCGCATGCAACACAGACCACATTTGCAATAATAACGATGACGATAACCATGCAGATTCTGCAAGAGCAGGGACTCAATCCGTTCACCCCTGGATTCCCACCAGAACAGCGGCTCATACCAGGTGCTCAAAAGATACATGCTTACCAGAGACAGTCAAAGCTGTCCTTTGCTGATAGCATATTGTATGCCAAGTCTTTTACAGTTCTTATCTCATTTAATCTTTCTAGTAACCTCTGAGATATGTATTATTATCCCTGGATTATTGATACAGGAAGTGATAACAGACCTGCTAATGGTCAGACTAACCAGAGTGGAAATTCCTGTTATGTTACTAGCAGCCCACAGAGATGTGGTGGCATAGTAATTAATAAAATCAGTTACTGAGAAACCACTTTGCACCGGGACAGTGCTCAGTATTGTTTTATTTGCCCTTAACAATAGCTCAATGAGATCAGTTTGACAGAATATAGCCATTTTACAGATGAGGGCCAGAAGGTTTAAGCATTTTGCTGGGCTTCCAACCCAGGGCTGCCTCAGTGACGCAGCTCCTCCTCCCCACATATCTTGCCCCTCAGGATAGGTGTCAGGCTGCGCTCCTTCCCCCAGGAAATCACTGGTGAGAATAACAGTGTGGGCCAGCTCCCGCATGGAGAGCCCCCAGCTGACCAGCTGTGAGATACTTCCCGCCTGAAAGATTCAGCAGCCTGGATACAGAATAGAAAGAAACCTGATGGGACCATCTCAGAAGTCAGGGTGGTTGGTCTACCGTAGACTAGAGTCTCCTATATTGAATGACAAAAGTCAAAAGGTCAGCTGTAAGAAGAAAGCACAGAACAAAGACAGCAACTGGACTCCTCCATTGGGCTGTTCTGTAAAGACTGCAAATTTCACTATTTAAAAAAAAAAAAAAATATATATATATATATATATAGTATCTAAAATAAAGTGACTACACAAAAACAAAAACAAAACAACAACAATAACAAAAAACCCAGGGCCACCTGGGTGGCTCAGTCAGTTGAACATCCTGCTCTTGATTTCAGCATGAGTCACAATCTCAGGGTCCTGGGGTCAAGCTCCACCTTGGGCTCCATGCTCAGCAGGGAGTCTGCTTGAGGATTCTCTTTCTCCCTCTCTCTCAAGCTCTCCCCCTGCTCACATGCTCGCTCACTCTCTCTAAAATAACAAATATTTCAAATTTTAAAAAATAGGACCCAAAAAACCCAACACTTCAAAAAAATATTAAAGCACACAAAACTTGTACACAGATGTTCATACCAACAGTATTTCTTGCAGCCAAAAAAATGGAAACAACCCAAATGCCCATCTACTGATGAATGGATAGATAAAATGTAGTATAGTCATACAATAAACTATTACCCAGTAATAAGAAGGAATAAAATACTGATAATGCTACAGTGTGAATAAACCTTGAAGACATTATGCTACATGAAGAAGTCAGATGCAGAAGGCTACATATTGTGTGATTCTACTTACACAAAATGCCCAGAATAGATAAATTTATAGAGACAGAAAATACGTGAGTGGTTCCCTAGAGTTTGGGGTGGGAAGAGAAACAGATGTGAAGAAGGATGAGGGAGTGACTGCTGAAAGGTACAGGGTTTCTTTTACAATAATAAAAATGTTCTAAAATTGTGTCATAACTGTGGATTAAAAAAACATTGAATCATATATTTTAAATAGGTGAGTTGCATGGGATATGAATTATACTCAGTAAGGCTGTTACAAAAAAAATACAACATATGTGTTTAGAAACAAAACAAATTCTTTAATTATTAAGGGAAAAAACCTCAACACTCCATTGAAAATGATCCAGCCCCTCCCCCTAGTCTTCCTTATCTCGGCAAATGGCACCACACTCTTCCACAGCTAGAAAGCCATGAGTCATCCTTGAATTCTCTTTCTCTTGTACCACCTCCGCAATTCAAGTCCCTCAGCAACTACTGGTCATTCCATCTCCAAAACACATCTCCAACTTCCCCCATTCAGCCCCATCCACACTTCGGCCCCCCTCCCTCGTTCCTAACTCATCCTGCCATCCTCCCATCCATTTCCTATAAACTGCAAGAGTGACTATTCTAAAATGGACATCAGTCTGTGGCTTTCCCAGGCACAGACCCCCTCAGCAATTGCCCACTGGAGGACACAAGACCCACCTTCACAACTGCCCCAGCATTCCATCCTTTATGAGGCTCTAGTTGGACTGCCCTCCCTTCTGTCCCTCAGTTATGCCAAACTCTTTGTTGCTTCTGGGCCTTTGCACATGCTATGCTGTCTGACTGGACCAGCCTTCCTTCAAATCTTTGTGTGACAGGATGTCAGCTACCCTTTAGGTCTCAACTCACATGTCCCCTTTTAGCGATGTCCCTGGTGCCCCATACAGAGGGGTCCCCAGGGTTCAGTTTCATGATCCTTATCAAAATCTGCAATTACCCTTCTTGTCTACTCTTGCCTTGCTCATTAGGACCAAGGTCTCATTTTTTTTTATAAAATACTTATAATTAATAGAAACATCTATGTTAATGAAAGAGTGAATGAAAACCCCTAGAAATCCCTACATTTTAAGATTGGTTAGAGAAGAATCCAGCAAAGATGCTATTTTCCTGCAAACTTAAGCTCACAGTCATGGGGAAAAGCAGGACTCTCAGATCCTAGTGAGACAACGAAAGGTTACAAAGATTTTTAGTGAACTCAAACAAGAACAACAGCATACAAGACAAAGAAATATCTGCAACATTTTACCGAATGGAAATTCATAATATGGGGTGTAGAACAATTAATCCACTCACTTATTCTAGTTTGAATTCAACATATTGGTATTTCCCTCACAGATAATTCCAAAGAGATGTTTATGTATTTATTCTGCTTTGTGTATGGATAACATGAATTAAGGAGGTCTTTTTCTTCTGGGTGTGGCTCTCCATCCCAAATTTGGATGATTTTCTAAAATTGAACATTTGAGTCTCTGAGTTACTTTTCTCAAGTCATGAGTCTCAATTGTTTCAGGATATCAATTTGAAAAGTTGCCCATACTTCAATCAAATGAGGGTCAAGGAATAAATGGGAGGGTGGGGGAAACAGGGTAGTGGGCAGATGTTCTGGAGAACTGTGACTGCCCAAGTCCCTGTTTTTCATCCCTCCACCAAGTTGGGCCTGAGTCCTGATACTGACTCAGGAGGCATGGAGGGAGGGCTGGAGATCTGTACGTTTGCAACCCCAAAGGTATCCTAACACGAAGTCAGAGTTGGAAAACACAGGCCAGGCGCTGTGAAAAGATCAGGTCACCAGCAGTATGAGGATGGTCAAGATTTGGAGCTCCCCAAGAGGAGGCCTTGTCTCGCCGGGGGTGGGGGTGGCAGTCATGGGAACAGGTATTTCAATGCAATCTGATAAATGCTCTGAGCTCCTTCTGACAGGAAGACAGAGAGACCTGCCCCCGGAGTCAGTCATATTTGTTCTGGAAGGATGAGGGAATTTTGAGGACTCAAATGGAGCTAGGGTTCTCTATTGCTACTTGTAATTTTGTGTTTCCAAATGATTTTCAGTGATCTGATCTTGGAGAGAAGCACCCTGTTTTACCAGCCATCAGTATGTCATAGTGTGAAACTGGTTTTAATGGGCCTGTGTAGCTTCAGTGCTGTTTGCTAAAATAATAATAATAATAACGAAAGGCAGAGGGCATCCTGGACCACATCCTATGTGAAGAGAAATCAAGCTCCCATAGTTGGATTGGGGGGTTGCCTGGGGTTGTCCCAGGAGGGGTCAGGGACTTAAAGGTGTGGTAGATAGTTCTGAAGATGAAAGATGATGGACTATAAAGATTAAGTGCTAGCACAGCTGTCATTCAAAATTTCTGGGTTCTGTGAATGGTCAAGATGTCCAGGGAAGTTCTCACAGGGGCATTTCCACGTGGGCAGTGCAAGCTGAGAAGAGCTTGTACTGTCGGCAACATGAGCAACACCCACCAGTGTGCCAGTTTATAGCTTTCAAGGGATCACAAATATATCCTGGTAGTTTTTCATTTCTTTGGAGAATAAAATGCCTAAATATACACACATTCACAATATACACAGCTGTTATAAACCGAGCTATAAATAAATGTAAAGATAAACTGTTCTCTCTTTAGAAGAAAGAATGGAGCTATTCAGATACGCACACATATCTGGTAGAAATCAAGCTGAAGGAGAGGTGATAGGAATGGGTTTTGGAACTAAAAGAATTGGGCTTGAATTGGACTGCACCATCAATTAGCTGTGCCAAGTCCCTCATTTGCTTAGCGTCTCTGATCCTCAATTCCACTATTACAAAACAGAGGTGATCAAAACCTGCTTGAAAGGGGGATTAAATAGATGATTATGTAAACTTCGGTGGTTTTTAAAGTGATGGGACAGGTTCCTGGAGTTTGAAAGTCGTTCTACTTTTGTGTTAAAATTTTATTTAAAGCGGAAACTTAAAAAAAAAAACAAAGAAACAAACTGAAAAGCCGGTAATGGAGAATAAAGCTCCAGAGACAACAGACAGATCAGTGGTTGCCAGGGGATAGGGAGGAGGGAAGGATGTATAGAGCACAGAGGATTGTTAGGGCAGTGAAAATACTCTGTGTGATACCGTAATGACTGGTGTGTATCATGATACATTTGTCCAAACCCCACAGAATGTGCAACGCCAAGAGTGAACCCTAGTGTAAGCTGTGGACGCTGGGTGATACTGACATGTCCCCTGGGGCTCACTGATCATAGCACGTGTCCCACTCTGGCGGGGGCTGTTGATAATGGGGGAGTCTGTGCATGCAGGGGGCAGGAACTATAAGAAAAATCTGTACCTTCTGTTCCTTTTCGCTGTGAACCTAAAATGGCTCTAAAAAATTAAGTCTAAAAAAAGAAAAAAAGTCTGTAGTGACACCCAACAACCTGGCCTGAGTAATAGAGACAACTGTTAGACACATACCGCATTATAATATTCAAGTAAATGCCAAAGGTGAGAACAGTCTGATTGGCCACAGAAACAAGTGTATCAGATACACCAGAGAAGCAAGTAGGCATGCGGGTTAACTTGAGTCTTTTTGGGGAGGAAACGGACAGGTACAAAAGTCATTTTATTTGTAAATCTCCAGTGTGACTTGACCTTTCTCCTTTAAGAAACATTCAGGCCTCATTATCTATTACCTGCCCATTGTCAAATGTTCTCTAGAAAATGACAACCTCTGAACTTTACTTTTAAAAAACCCTCTAAATCAGTCACTAAATGGGAGGAAATTTAACAAAACTTTGTGTATTTACTTAGGCTTTTTTTTTTTAATGGTGTCTCCTTGCTGACACAAGTTGGAAATTTTAACGGCTAGCAGACAGAATGAGGCAACAGTGGCATCTAGTGTTCAACCAGATCCTTTCTGCAAAGTTCCTGGAGGGAGAGACAGCAGCCCCATGGTAATGTGATGGGCACTTGTTACATGTAACCACCCCAACCCGCTGAGATCAGCAAGGTGCGCTCACCTGAGCGTTTACGCGGCTTCTCCTACAGGTGTTCCCAGGGAAAGGGCAGGTAGTCCTACTTCCAGGAACACTCAACATCTCGCAGCTGTAGAGCACACCTGAAGTTAAGGAGTTGGTTCCGTCCGGTCGGCCTCAGCCTCCCCTCTATCCCAAGTTCAAAGACAGGCGATAAGCCTTGAGAGTCCCCGGAGGACAAGAACCCTGGCTGATTGTTGTAACAGCCTTCTACTGAAGAAAACTGAATAGTGCTTGCTAACTTTGGGAAATAATCCTGGTTTTGCATTAACTTTATCCTGAGATCCTGAACTCCTCAATGAAGAAAGAATTCTGGGTGAAACCATTTGACCTATAACATTCTATAAAGAAGAGGCTATCTTTTATCTATACATGCCAGAGATTGTCAAGATTTTTTATATATATATATATATATATATATTTTTTTTTTTTTTACTGGCAGTGGAACTCCTTAGTGGAAGTGAGGTATTTGAGATAATGATGTCATAAAACATAGATTAATTCAGATAAAATAGGTGAAAGGGACACCTGAGTGGTTTAGTCTATTAAGTGTCTCACTCTTGATGTCAGTTCTTGATCTCAGGGTCATGAGATCGAGTCCCTCTTGGGGCTCCTGCTGAATGTGGAACCTGCTTAAGATTCTTTCTCTCCTTCTTCCCCTGCTCCTCCCTCTGCCCCATTAGAGAGCTCATGCGCGCGCGCACACACACACTTTCTCGCTAAAAAAAGAAAAAGGAAAAAAGTTAAAATAAATAAATAAATAATACAATAGGTGAGCTATAGCTTCTCCATTTAAAGCAGGAGTGGGTGGAAAAACTGGATCCCCAGCCACTTGACCTTCTACAACTCCACCCTTTCTCTCCCCTGTCCCCACCATGGGCCACTCCTCTCACATCCCATTCCCTCAGCCCCACCTGATCCCAGCTTCCTAGGCTTCTCTGCAGAGCCCTACTTCCTCCCAATACAGGCCCTTTAATAGGCCCTTTAAGCTTAGATCTGTCTTCTTAGGGTGACCGTCAATAGGAAAACACCTGTAGACCTGAGTGAAAGATACAAAGTAATGAGGGAAAAGTGTAATTTACTCAACAAAGAAAGCTACAGCAAGCAATAAGGCTGCACAGCACTTTGTGGACAGGCAAGCTTTCCCTTCTTGCTACATCCCTGACAGTGCCCCACCCTCCCCCTCACCCCCTTGCTAATGGCCCCACATTCTTGGATGAGGACACCCTCGGATCCATTGAGAAACTCTTGCCTTTCTTCTGGGAGTTTTCTGCCCTTCGGCTCCTCTCTCCAGGACTGCCCACCTGTCTTCCCATAGGTGTAATTAACTCGTGACGATGCAAGCAAAATTCTGAAGGTTACGGAAAAGAGAGCCAATGGTCAGTGTCTCAAAGTCAGTATTCTAGGGGCAAGAGCCCCCTATTAGTCCCATGTTTCAGGCCTGCCTGTGACGTATTCCTAAAACTGTACCACGGAGCTTCTCGATAATTACCCTTTCAATTCATGTCTTCATTCTCTAAGAGGGCATCATCAGGTATCTTTCAAGCTATCCAAACAAAAAGATCAGCATTTTGATGGCTGGAAGCCACTTAGTTCTCTTGATTAGGAAACTAAAATCGTCTTCCAGACAGGAAACTGATAGCCATAGCTTATAACTAAAATGTCATCCATATGGTTTTATCAGAACATAAAATAAGAAAAACTCCTCTTAGTACTTGGTCCAGAGAGGTGTGAGCACTTGGTAAGCTCCATATGAAAAATGGCATTGTCATCCCTACTAAAAGTGTGTTCATGAGAGTTGACACTGAACAATTTCTACAGACAGGATTTCTTCTCTCTACCTCATTTTCGGATTTCTCAACCTTGGCGCTATTGACATTTTGGATCATTCTTTGACAGAGGAGGGAGGGATCTGTCCTGAACACTGTAGGATGTTAGCAGCACCCCTGGCCTCTACCCACTGGATGCCAGTAGCCCCTCCCCCCAGTTATGACAACCAAAAAATATCTCCAGACATGGTCAGATGTCCGCTGGGGGACAAGAGTACCCCCTTCCCCATTGAGAACCATTGCCTTATATGAGTTAACTATTCAATTTTGGCAAAAATCCCTACGTATTCTATAGCTTTATTTCTCCTGTTTTATAGGTAAGGAACCCAAAGTCTGGGTAAATTCCCCAGTTTTACACCACCGAACTCAGGATGGAGTCCAGTAATCCAGCTCCAGAGTACATGCTTTCAACCACTTTGCTACATTCCCCTCTACGCCTCTAGTCCCCCTACTGACCAGGGTCCATAGCAGTCTCAGAAGAGCTGGTAATTTCCTGGACTTGCCCCTGCCTTGTGAGTCTTCTCTTCTGCTGCTTCTTCCAGAGGACTGTCCTGTGAAAAGAAAGACAGAAGTGAAGTTCAATCCCTCATACGTTTGCTCTCCTGTGTGAAACGGTTCCTCAGACCACGTCCACTTAAGAGTTCACCGTCAAGTTGAAGGAGCAGTCACAAAACCAGGTTTCTCTACCTTCATCTCCACTCATGGCGGAATTCCACCTTCCAACCTTTATGTTCTTCCCCAAATGTTGGGGTTCCTGATTCCCTCTGGGACCACAGCTAGAGCCATCACAGGTGGGATCCCAGTGGGTACTGTCTGTGTGGATCTCGTTTCCCCCATTAGCTCATTTTAAACTTCATACCAAGCATTCTGCTCATTTTGCTACAGAAAACTAAAGATCAAAGCTGTTAAGCAACTTACCCAAGGCCATCCGCCTTGTTAGTGACAAAGCTGAAATCCAAATGCAAAAAGCTCTGCTTTTAAATCACTAAGATAACCTGTCCCCTTGGCCAGCTACCGCATCACCAATGTTTATGGTGAAGATGCACCTGCCCACAACTGAAGCGGCCCGTGCCTTTGCTGTTGGAAGCATCAGAGCTGCACGGATGGCTCATTCTTAGGCTGCTGTCAATGCCACCAGTGCCAAACTTCTAGCATTTTCCAGATTCCGGGGAAAGGACAGGCACAGGAAATAGCTTGTTTCATTGTTGTCACTTCTTTTTGTGTCTCCTCACCTTACAAGTCAGAGGTAAGCACGCAGTGATAGTGGAGAAGGAAAACGTCAGTGGCAAATGGAGCTACACTCAGAATGCCAGCCCTCCATCCCTGATGCTCTGTTCTTGAGTTAACCCTGCCTCTTGACTCTCTCTTGCTTCGGGTACAGGCTCTCCTCATTCATCTCTCAGCCACTGTTTCCTTGCTATCTTCCATACGCCAGCCATCCGGTAGGCACTGGGGATGGAGTCCTGGGTGAAGACAGATGTGCTGCTTGCCTGCTCCATGGAGCTTGCAGTCTGCCGAGTAGACAATCATTAATCTAATCATCACAGGAATAGAGTCAAGTCGACAGCTGTGTTAAGGACCATGGAGGAAAACTGCATGATGCTCTAAGATTACATACGCTCCAGGGGGCTCAGTTCATCTGCGGGGTTGGGGAAGGCTTTGTCGATGAATGTCTGTTGAACTGACACATAAAGACCCACAGAACGAAGAGGAGATAAGAGCAGTAAGCAGCTAAGAAGGAGATGGAGTGCAGGTAACCAGAGACTGTTACCGAGAGAATGTGCACCAAGGCTGTGACGTAGGAAGAAGAAGCCGAGCATGTCTCCACCACTAAGGACACCCATCGTCCCTGGCTTGCAGAGTGAGTCTGAAGAGACAAGCAAGGTCCAAAACTGCAGAACCTCATGGGTGTGTGTAGGAATTCTCTTTCTTGAGAATATTGCTTTGGGGGGCACCTGGGAGGCTCTTTCAATTAAGCACCTGCCTTCGCCTCAGGTCATAATCCTGGGGTGCTGGGATCGAGGCCCTGCATCCGGCTCCCTGCTCAGTGGGGAGAATGCTTCCCCCTCTGCCTGCCACCACTCCCCCTGCTCGTGTTCTCTCTCTCTCTCAAGTAAATAAAATATTCTCTTAAAAAAAAATTAAATTAAAAAAAATTTTTTTTAATTTAACTTTTAATTTTTTTTTTTTTTTGCTTTGGACACCTGGGTGGCTCAGTTGATTAAGCACCTACACCGGGATGGAGCCCTGTGTAGGGCTCCCTGCTCAGCAGACAGTCTGCTTCTTCTCCCTCTGCCCCTTGCTCCCCCCATTCTCTCTTTTTCTCTAACAAACAAAATCTGGAAAAAAAATACATACATATATATACACATATATGTACATATATACATATATATGCTAAGCTGGAGGGGACATGAATATATTTCCATTTTTAGAAGATCACTTCCCTCTGAAAGAATGAAAGGATGGCCAGAAGGCGAGGGCTACTTGCAGAATACAAAGGAGAGGACGTAGCTCCCCTGAGGCAGATACTGCTGACTGCACACCCAGCAGCCACATTCCCCTTCTTGCTTACTCACAGGATTTCTGGTTTTGTGCAAAGTGGTAATGTGCCCAGTTAAAATTATTCACCTTCTCAGAATCCCTTTGCTTCGCGGCTGGCCCACTGACTCGGTTCTGGCCAATTCTACTTTATGAGCGGAACTCTCTTCAGGTGGCAGGCACAGCTCCCAGGCCCTTTATCCTTCCGGCCTTCCACCTTCTCCTTCCCTGAATACGGAACCGGAACCGGAAGCCACGTCTGGAGGAAGTCGTCCCCTTTCGCCAGGAGGATTAAAGTCACAAGGTGGGAATGAGGAGCCAGAGGCAAGCTGCGGGCTCCACAGGTGTGGCGTGGACCCTCCATTCCCAGACTTCTTGTTCTGTAAGACAAAGCAGCCCCTCCTGGGTCGGGGTCTCCATTATTCACAGCTGAGCCCAATCCTTCCTTCACGCACTAATCCCTCCAAACGTCTTCCCGTACACCTGGAGCAAAAAACCCTCTGCAGCAACGAAGCAAATTTTTACTTCGAAAAAAGTATCCGGGCTGCATTTTTGTACTTCTGTGATGAATAAAGTGAAAATTTGATGATTTAATTCTTCTTCTTGGCTCCCACTGTTGCCACCATATCTTTTGGAAGAGTAACGAAACCCGTATTTGTGAAGGTTTTCCATGGCTCTATGAAAATGTTTCATCAGGCTTCACTGAAACAAACAATTATTTTCTGTAATGGACTTCTGACGTGAATATACAGGAATGCAGCAATTCATTAGCGGGATTCAGCTGTATCAGGATCAAATTATATTGCAAAATGTAGCGATGCATGCAGCTCCAGAGGAAGACAGCATGGCAGAAAGGAAGCAAATGAATCAAAAGATCAGAGATCCAGGTAGTAGTAAACCACGTGGCAGTTATTTGCTAGCCAGTGTGACTTTGGACAAGTAACCTGAAGTCAATTTCTGCTTTAGCAAAATGAGCAGTTTGGAATAAAGGACTCGTCAGTTCCCTCTGAGCTCTGGAATTTTGAGTCTGGGATTTTTTTTTTATTTTATTTCTTTATTTGACAGAGAGAGAGAGGTCACAAGTAGGCAGAGAGGCAGGCAGAGAGAGAGGGAGTAACAGGCTCCCCACTGAGCAGAGTGCCCAATGCGGGACTTGATCCCAGGACCCTGAGATCATGACCTGAGCCGAAGGCAGAGGCTTAAACCACTGAGCCACCCAGGCGCCCCTTGAGTCTGGGCTCTTAAAGCCAGGAATTAGTCTTGGGCTTAATATCACAGTATGAAGACTTGTATTCGTAAACTCAAAACAATTCATAACAGATCATTCAGTATCTAAGCATAAAATATTAAAAAAAAAACCCGTAAAATATAATAAGCTAGCAGTTTTACTCCTGGAGAATTAGATCCCACAAAATGAATTAAGGAGCCACAGCCGGGATCACCTTTGCCTGTTTTGGATGCCACCATGTGAGACAGTGAGAGACCCAAGGATGAAAGCTGATAACTAGTGGAAACAAGAAAAGCCAATGAAACAGATGTTTTAAACATGAATCAGGTGTTGATGTTTATTTATACCTGGCTGCTGCATAGATTGACATTGTTAAGACGTCAAAGTAGGAGTTCTCCCCATAGGCAAAGGACCAAGGAAACAGACGAGTCACAAAAGAAAGAAAAGTGGTAAACAAGGCTAGCTATGGACTAATTTTCACCCTAACTAATAAGCAGAGATGCAAAATAAATCAACAAGGTAACTTTTTCTCCTTTGCCAGTCTCCCCCCACCTCCACAACCCGGTGTATATTCCAATCGTAACAAAGATACAGTGGAATTATATTTTCAGACACCACTGCTAGAAAGAGCATAAATTGATAGATATCTTTTGGAAGATGTTTGATGTGGTATATAAGGAGTGACTTAAACAATCATTCCCTTTGATTCTGTAATTCCACAAACAACACAGAACAAAGCAATATGCATGAAGATGTTCATTGCAGAGAAAAAGTGGAAACAACCTTGAAATGTCCAAAAATAGATGAAAGATGATAAAATGTGTTACATCTATGCAATGTACCATTAGGTGGCTTGTAAAAATGATGCTCTCAGAGGCTACTTAGTAACAGAAAAATGTTTATGCCCTGTGAAATGTGGTAAACCGTCAGCTCATGTATGTATCTTTGGCTTCCATCATGTTTTTAAAATTTTAATGTAGTAACCAACATTTTAAAACTGATAAAATCTACATAAAAGTCATGTTTGCTTGGATCGTCTCAAAAAAAAATTAGATAACTAGCAAAACAGTCCATTTGCATTCCAACAATCTTTCAGAGCTGAGTAGTAACTGTTCCCTTTATTTTTAAAATTTTTTAAAAGATTTTGTTTATTTATTTGACAGACGGAGATTACAAGTAGGCAGAAAAGCAGGCAGAGAGAGATGAGGAAGCAGGCTCCCTGCTGAGAAGAGAGCCCAATGCGGGGCTCCATGCGGGGCTCCATGTGCTGGGCTGGATCCCAGGACCCTGGGATCATGACCTGAGCTGAAGGCAGAGGCTTTAACGTACTGAGCCACCCAGGCCCCCAACTGTTCCCTTTAGATAAGGAGCACAGAAACCCTTTTGATCCACAGTCCCCACCCAGCTGACCCTTGGAAACATTTCAGTTCATGATCCCTGATCTAAATTAAAAATTGGGATATAAAATTGTACATGTAAATTTTAAATATGCACATAAAAAAGAATGAAATCTCCCAAAATGTTACGAATAATTGTGTTAGAATTATAGTACTACGGTTAGGTTTTTTTTTTTTTTTCTGTTTTAAAATTTGCAGCATGACTTTCAAATTTTTTAAATGGGTTAGAAATTGATCTAAGTCAATGTAATTTTTCATCAAAGATCCAGTCTTTTAGTAAATTTCAGTGTTCTCAGGCATTTAGAAGAGGAAGGTAAAGGCCATAGGTCTCCTCCCTGGTAATCTTGCAACCAGGTGTTACGAAAGTGAATCTTAGCCCGACTTCTCCTAAACATACAGCACTTATTAGCCATGAGCTAAACATTTTCTTCCTGTAACACCAGAGAATTCTCTCTTTCTTTTCTCAAGACCCACAGTATCGAAAGGAAAGTTGGAAAGAAACTTGATACAAGTTTCAGTTTTAGGTAGACACAATGGTACCCTGATAACCAAATCAGGTAACGCAGCCTCAGATCTGTGAAGTAGGAGGACAAAGGTCATATACGGCTTTAGGCCTTGAGCAGTGCTTGGTCTAACAGATTCTTAGCAACATCTTCCTACAAAGATGATGGAGCCAGTGTTTCTAGCTAAACACTTATTAGACTATGACCCATTTCATAAATGGAAAATCATTGCTAACATGCTTTATGCAATTTAATGAACCTTCGGGTATAAATTTTGCTAAAGATCACTGAAATGATTGAACAGCCATTTGGGAAATGGATTCCTGATGAAAATACTTTAAATGCTAACTACATATCTCTAGGATGTATGATGGAGTTCACTTAACACATTTCGCACTGCTCATGCTGAAGAATTTTTTAAGTAAATTGCTACCTAGAAACTACAACTCTTGGTTTTTGCAAATACTTATAATACTGTTGTTCCTAAATTTAATTTCACTAAATGCTTAGATATAGATGAGTAGAAAATCAAATGAACCCCCATTTTTATACTAAATGATTAAAGGATGAGACTCAAGCTAAGACCTGGTTCCCAGACTCAGTTTTCTACGACCCACTCTCTTAACCCCTGATGCTAAAGGATTTGAAAATGGAGATGCCACATATCCTTTTGTTGTGTGTCAAAGCAGAACATGGACCAATATTCTGGAAGCAAATAGTAACACTTCTTGAAACAGTACAAACACTGTTCTGAGTGGCTGCCCCTTTTAACTCTGTTCATGGTAGTGACGTGGAAATTGAGAACACTGCTTTCAGTGCAACTTAATCCAATTTAAACATATTCCTTGTGATGTTAGTAATAGAAAGTTATCTGTAGAAATGAATAAATGTATTACTCTCATGGAAAAGAAGCCAGGGCTGTGCCATGATGCCTCTGTGACCCCTGAAGAGTAATCAGATAAACTGGTTTCTGCTGTTGTCAGTGCAGATCTCTTCCAGAAGCTACTGATATTTAACTGATGCCCCCTAGTGAAACTTAACATGTAATGTCTTAGCTACAGAAAAGTCCCTTTTATGATCATCTTTAAAAACTGTTTAACCACTTATGTTAAATGAATTTATGGATCATGATATCCACACAAAATAAAAAATTTTTTAAAACAATGTCTTAATTTGAAAGCCAAATACATTTTGAAATGATTTGCAATTCAATAATACGTTATTTCAGAAGAAAACTGCTCTGGCTTGGTTTAGTAACCACAAAGTCACTATATATGTGTCATACACAAACGCACACTTGCACATTGTAAATCATTGGCTCTGATAGCGTCACAACCGAATTTCCTGGGGAAAGATTTTGAAATGGAGCAATGAAAGAAGTTATCGGCAAACACCTATGGAGAAGAGAAGGCAGGCAGGATGGGGGGAAATGTTACTGCAATGGAGTCACAACAAAGGCTTCAGCCAATCTAATGGGGGTCTCTGGAGCTGGGATAACTCTTCACAAACCTGTACCAATGAACTTGTCAACAGATACAGGATGTTCCTGGATAGGCTGGGAACCATGGGAGAGGCAGCTGTCATCAGTCGATGGCAGTTCCCAGGGAGACTAATCTGAGAGCCCAGACACTGAGACCACCAGCAGCTGAGGGACTCTTCCAGCCCCCTGCGATGTGCAGATCCGCTGGCTCCTTATGGCAAGTTCTGGGAGGGCCCCCCCCCCCCAAGGAACCTGCTGCATTTCTGTTCTTGAGAAATGAAGAAGGCTAACCAGACAACAGTTAGCCCCACGGCTGCCGCTGGTCTCAAGGTCACACTCATGGTGACCATCATGTCTCTCCTCTAGATTCCTGAACAGTACTCCTCAAAACTCAAGGTCATCAAAAGCAAGGAAAAGTCTGAGTAGCTATTGTAGGCAAAAGGAACCTAGGGGACCATGGAGGCTAAATGCAGTATGATGTCCTAGATGGGATCCTGGAACAGAGAAAGACATAAGACAAGAACTAATATCTGAGTAGACAATGGGCTTTACTTCGTCATGATTACCTATCAACACTGGCTCATCGGATGTGACAAACCTACCACACTAAAGTAAGGTGCTCATAGTGGAGAAAACTCGGTGTGAGGCGTGTAGCACCTCTTTACGATCTTTGCAACTTTTCTGTAAACCTAACACTATTCTAAAACCAAGACTATTTTTAAAAATAACAAGGAAAAAAATTGGATTACTTATGCGTTGGTGGGTCTGATAAAAACCCAGCTCCTGATGAGCAATTTTTCAAATGATGTGTGATTCTTGCCTGCAAATAACATGGCCTTCCCCAGAACCCTAGAGGTCTGTGTTGTTATTCTCCTATTGAGTTTTCCAAAAATTCCACACAGCCTCTTTTCCTGACCCCAAGACTTATATAATCAAAGGTGTCTGCAGGGTCATAGTCTGCACCTGCTTTGGAGCCTTTTCCTGCCCTAGACCTCCCTCAGGGGTCTAAGATTTTCATGTCACCCCACTATCGGGGGTGGAGCAGTAATTCCAAGTGAGAATGTAAAGAGGCCTGCCAAGCGTTCTGATGTCTTCTTAGCTGTGGGAGGTAGAAGATGAAATAACTTGACCTTTCCTTTGGGGAAGATGTTCCAGCAATGCCCTTGACCACTGGATCCCTAAAAACTTCACCAAAGTCAGAGGTCCCCGAGACTTTGTAGGATTCTCGCATCCTCTGAAGTGTATGTCTTTTCTCCATGCATTTGCCACTTTGTACTCCTCAGATCTAATGCCATTAAGATAGATGACCCATGTGATATTCTGCAGAATGACCACATGATACCCATCCCTCTGGACTAGATTGTAGAGGGTGGGAGAGTCTAGCCCGGGAGCAAGTCCATTAATGTTACCATTGTCCATCCCAAGGGAATTCAAACATTTCTGGTCTGCCTTTCTGATGAGTATGGAAAGAACATATTTGCCAGATCAATGGCCACATGCCATGTAGCTGAGTCTGTGCTCATTTGCTCTCACAAAGATTCTGCATCTGGCTCAGCAGCTACAAGTAAGGCTACCACTTGGTTGAGTTTTCAATAATCCACTTTCATTCTCTGGCATCCATCTAGTTTTCAGAGGAGCCAGCATGGTGAATTAAATGGAATTATGATCAAGACCAACGTTCTGCAACCTTTAGGGCTTCAAGGGGAGCACTAATCTCTGCCACCTCCCTGGGTTGCAGTGTTGACCTTGGTTTACTGCATGGCCAGGGGCTGGAGCAGTTTCAGACTTTCCACTAAGCTCTCCCACTAGGATAGTTTTTTAACTCACAGGCCAAGAAATGAATGGTGGTCCTGCCAAGTCCCGAATACATTCAGCTCAAGAATTTCTTCTGGACGTGGGGAGATGACCACTGGATAGATCCATGGACTCAATGGATCACAGTGGGTGAGTTAGACCTGGGCTAGGACTCCATAAATCCCACAGACCTCCATACTCCAAGGCACTCTATCATGATACTCTTGTCCCTGAGTATCTGTGTCAACTTGAACATTGTGTCCTATATCCTTAGAGTGTTTTTGTAAACACTTTTCCCCAGTGTACAGTTATCCAGGGAAATAACCGTAGGTCCTTTTGAGGAAGGACTAGGGAAGTCTTTGCCGTATACACTTGCAGTGGTGTTGCAAAGACCTCCTCTTGGGGATCTAGACCGTCCTCCAGTCAGTAGTTTTTAGATCTGGAAAATAGCCAGGGTCTGGAAACCTAGCAAGAGATCATAACTTTCTGTTAGGGCAGCTGTGCCCCATCTATCTCCTGGTCAGTGTTCCTGGAGATCTTTTGCTGGTATAGCTTGAGCAATATTCTTATTGGTTACCGCTCTATTCCACCTCTAGGGATGCTGTGTTCTATTTACCATCTCCAACTCTCTCTGCAGGCACCCTCAGACCTGGCCACTCATTATGATCCTTATATCCACTTTGCGTCTGGCAATGAAGCACTGCCCCTGGGCCCCTGTTTGCATTGCTATTAGTGAGCCCACTTCTGGAACAGCATCTAGACCACAGGCCTTTCCACTGAGCTCCTCAGTGATGTGGCTGCCCCCTCTACAGTGCATTCCTAATCATCTTGGCCCATGCATCCACTGTGCCTTCTTGGGTGTCCCCTTTAAGAAAACATGAATACTTGATTGTTTACTGCCATAATATGCATGAAACAGGAAATCAGCAAACTCCAGGGTTTCCCCACTGGGGCACATTAAAATAAATAACTTTTATTTATTGGAATAAATGGAAAATTTCCATTCATCTCTACCATCTGACAGCACTGTGCATACATAGATGTACCTTTGAGAACTACTACAGTGGTCAACAGGGAGACATTTACAAAGTAGGAAAACCCTCCAGCCACGAGCACATCTGTGGATCGGATCCTGCTGAACCTTGTGTGAGCTCTGGAGTGGTCCTGCAATCACCCTTGAGCCTGTCATGTATTGTGGTGTCCCCTGGACTTGAGCACAGATCTGCCCTTTGACTGGCTTTAGGACAAGAGGGAGGTCCTTAAACCCATTTGCCTATCAGCTTCTTTACCCTTTATTATAAAGGGATTATGGAAAGAATGATCTGATCCCTCATATTTCTTGGAAATATCACACACATCCAGCTGAAAGTAAATAGAAAAAATTTTTAATTCCCTACAAGGAAAAATTCCTGGATAATTCCATGTTTCTTATACTCATAGAGACATTCTTATCCTTACTCATACGTTACCAAAAATAAAGACAATGTTTACAATTAATTTTCCAAAGATGCAAACAATCTTATCAAAAAAGGCAGAAAGACAAAACACAAATTCCAAGGACAGACATGGAAACAATACGATTTAGAAAGATTTATTGTTTATTTTTTGTTTTGTTTTTACTTATTTGTTTCACTGTTTGTACGTTTATCTCGCAAGAGCCTACAAAAGTGAGGGAAATCGTCTGCAGGCTAATTTTGCTAATTTTAAACAATGTGAGAGAGAAGTGAAGCATTAAATATAAAAAATAAAACTTTTGGCTTACTTACTATACTAGAAAGAATCTTCCTGAAACATGTCAGTTAAATTGATCTGCAATGCATTAATAAATGGAGAACATGGATCTTCCTCTAAGAAATATTTCAAACATCGTGTACACTACTAAAAGAGCTGGTCAGCAAGTTTTCAAGTCACCATCCCCTGGACAAACTAAAGACAAGTTACCCTTTACCTGAAGTCAGAAGAAAAAAGTCTGTAGGAGTAAAAATATTGCCAGTGTTCTCAGCAATCTACCAATACATCTGACAGGTTCTGAAAGTCTACTTGATAATGTGAACCATGATTTATTTCCCGGCAAGCTCCTTGCTTAAGTGGCAAGTAACTTCCGAGGCTGGACTTCTCAGTCTGTGGAGAGAAGCAAGTTGTATTGGCAGCATTGCTCCATCTTGAAAATCCAGAAGACAGTCCTGCAATGATCCTCCGTGTAACAGAGCTGCAAGTCGGAACCGCGGGTCTCTGGGCAAGTGTGACTCTGCCGCTGAGCCGGAAACAGATTAAAGAGAAGAGAAGGAAGTGGAGGTCAAACGTTTCAGTTGATAGATGCTAGCCCAGATAACATACCAAGGCCTTGAGGTCTTGAAATGGATGAGATGCCAAAATGAGGTAACCAAGTATTGATAATGTTAAGAATTGAAGATGCATGTCCCACCACTGAAGACAGAGCTTTTTGACATGGGATCGATCTATCTGGAAGTCCCTTCTGAGCAGCCCTGTTAGATATTCCTATTATCTGCTACATCAGAACCTCTGAAGAATTCTGACTTATACTCAAGATGATGTCTCTGACACCTGCAAGGTTCTGAAGGAGCTTCCAAATCAAAGAAAGGTCACATGATGCCTGGTATTATTTTAGCATTAGCTTATATTACACAGCGATTTTTAAAAATTCAGTAGTCCATATTTAGGCTCAATGATAGCTTTATCAGTCTTATTGTTTTCTTACCTAGAACATCCCATTCTCCCAATAGGCTTGTTGTACAACCAAAAGCAAAATGGGGACAGTGGGTTCTTGAAATCTAATCAACCGGGAAGAAAGATCCCAGTGACCATATCCCTGATACAAGATTCCCAGTGTGTTTCAACACAACCCAAACATTTCTTATCATAACATCCTCTTGATGTTATATGAAGACCAAATATTCCAAACCCTTAGTTTTTTTGTAGGATTTAGAATGATTTCTCACTTAGCTAGCCCTCCACTTGCTTACTGTCTTCTACATGCGTTTGTCCTACTTGGATTGGCTGTTGAGTACCAGCAGGGGGATCCCAATTCTGCTTCCTAGGCTCTCCTTTAGGGACTTGGAAACGGAAGGTAGTGCAGTTCTTTCTGGCCATCTGCCCGGCATGGGACTCCAGGCTTCTTGGGGTAAGTTCGACTGGCGATTTTAAAGAACTCTTCTGCTGCATCAAGAGCAATGAGACGGTCCTGCCGAAGATTTAAACATACAAGTGTGGTCAAGATGGGAACTCAGCCATGTTGATGGGAAGACCAATCTAGTAACAGTACCCAATCTAGTAACAATTGGAAAACCAATCTAGTAACAATACCCACCCTAGAAATAATCATGAACAAGTAAAACATTGTTTCAATTTTTCTCAACAAATTTAGCGATATCCCTAACCTTTACTCATATTACCCAAGAAACATTCCACACTCTAATTTATTAGAGTCCCTTTCAAATTCTTTTTTAATCTTCGGTTATATATATGTATTTTTTAAAGATTTTATTTATTTGTTTGAGAAAGAGAGCACGAGAGGGGAGAAGGGCAGAGGGAGAAGCAGACTCCCCATGGAGCTGGGAGCCTGATGCAGGACTCGATCCCAGGACTCCAGGATCATGACCTGAGCCAAAAGCAGTTGCTTAACCAACTGAGCCACCCAGGCTCCCAATCTTAGGTTATATTAACAATGTTTCTCACATCTCTGACCTACAAATGATTAAAAAAGCTGGCCGCATAGCAGAAGTGGTAGAAAAGTACAGATTCTTGAGCCACAACCTGAGCCTCAGTAGGGCTGAGTACAATCCAGAAATCTGAAAATTTAAAGCCCATCAGGTGGTTCTGATGCTGTCGGCTTCAGGAAACCAGCGTATAAGATGCCAGTTTCGTCTATCTCCTCAAACTGTGGTGTTGCTGGTGGTGCTGGAATGAAGAGTATTTGGAATAACAGAAAAGCAAAAACTTAAAGCAAAATGAGGGCACATAAAAAATACATCCACTGGGGTGCCTGGCTCAGTCAGTTAGGCATCTGTCTACCTTTGGCTCAGGTCATGATCCCGGGGTCCTAGGATCAAGCCCCATGTTGGGCTCCCTGCTCAGGGGGAAGCCTGTTTCTCCTGCACCTTCTTCCCTCCCCCCAGCTCCCGCTTGCTCTCTCTCAAATAAATGAATAAAATCCTAAAAAAAAAAAAGAAAGAAAGAAAAGTACATCCACTTACCACGACAAAGAGGTATCTCTCTGAGAGCTCCCAGCTTGTTGGAAAAATACTGGTTTCTTCAGCCAGTTTTAACAATATCTCCCGAGCCTTCCTTGTGTTTTTAGAATCACTAATGGTGCTGAGTTTCGTCACAGACAACAAAGAGTCGGCTTCCTTTTGAAAACCTACAGACGTTATATGTTAATAAAATAAAAAAAGAAAAAAAAGAGAAAAAGAAAACCTATAGAGACAAAAACTTTACCCCTCCTGTAAATACAGTAGTGATAAGAAACGGCCATCCTGCAGGAGATTAAGAAGATACCCAGGGGTTCCTGGGTTACTCAGTGGGTTAGAGCCTCTGCCTTCGGCTCAGGTCATGATCCCAGAATCCTGGGATTGAGCCCTGCATCGGGCTCTCTGCTCATCGGGCTCTCTCTCTCCCGCATCGGGGAGCCTGCTTCCCCTCTCTCTGCCTGTCCCTCTGCCTTCTTGTGATCTCTGTCTGTCAAATAAATAAATAAAACTTAAAAAAAAAAAAAAAGAAGGTACCCAGATGTGCACTCCAAACAAACGTCAGGAGCCAAGGCCCTGTTCCATGGGCTCCTTCCCAGGTCAGTGTGACTGTCAGGGTCTTTAAAGCTCTTTTGAGATTTCTTCTTGTCTAATTTTCTTCGTTAACTTTTCCCTCGGAGTTAAGTCTTAGATCCTCACCCACTGACAGCTTGCTATGCCCCCCGCCCTTTTTTGGCTCTGAACTCCTCCTCCTACTCCTTCCTCTTCCCCTACCTGCCTCTGCAGTTTGGGACCTGCAAAGTGGTTGTCTCCAGGCTTCTACTTCTCCAAGCCCACATTCCTTCCCCCGAGGCAATAGTCTTGTTAAAATTACTCACCCCAAAATATGAAAGACTCAGAGATTCACACCTGCCTGGAGTAACTCACTTTATAAAAGGAGACAATTAAGTCACAAGAGTGGTGAGTCAAGAGGGCAGGGGTCCATCCCATCCCACTGTAACCCAACGAAGCAATGGGGGCTGACGACAGCAACCTGTGAACAGGTATGAGGCCAAGGTGTCCTGTTCTCTTCCAAGGCAGAAGGACAGAGGACTTCGAACTCAATACATTCATGCTTTAAATACGAAAACAAGGTCATTTTTTAAGGTGAGGGGAAATGTTTACTGTATCATGACTCTAGCCGACTTAAGAAAAACCAACACCCAATGTCTTTTCTGTTGCCACAGGTGTATGTCCCAACTTGGAAGGTTTCCCAGCTTTGAGTCCTTCCGAGAGTCCACACTGAGTTTTGCTCTCTCTCATACAAACAACGTTTCTTTCTACCTGCCTCATCTTCAAGCGCCTCCTAACTGGCCAATCATGCTCATCTAATTCAATCCATGATGTACACCGCCAGAAACATCCAGTGGTAGTGCCCGGGTGCTTCCCCTGCCTGGGATACTCCGCACCAAGCACAGATGGGAGTAGCACATGGCCAAGTATGTCCTCCAGACATAGGCTTGTAGGAACAGAAATATCAGATGTTTATGCTGGAGGATACAAGGAGGACAGTATTGGGACCGTAACCGGTACACAACAGCTCCAATCAGTCAGCTGCTGATGTGTCTTCTGGCCTTTGATACAAAACTCGCAAAAGAAAGGGAAGAGGAATGACCACCCCTGGCTATCTGTACCATTCCCCCAATCACTCTCAGACTCACCTAAATCCTCTAAGATGTGTTTCCATCTATTTCTCACTTCCCTCCGGATCTGCCGCAGGGTGTAGATATCGTAGTTGAGTTTTTGCCACTCCTGAAGGAAAATAAAAACACGGTTTTACTTTTACCCCTCAGCTTTCACTGCTCTCTAATGCCCAAACGGACCCTGAGTGAAACAGGTGGGTCTCCTCTTCACCAGGCTTCAAAACCCTTCTGAAAGGAGAGGAGGGCACGCGTGAGAAGGCGTCAGCAGGAATCTGTCAGCTCCCATCTCCAGGGCCTCAGCCTGGAGCAGGCGATGTTCCCTAAACTCTTCCCATCCCGGTGTCTCAGCCTCAATGTTCTTGTCTGTGAAGTGGGGGGTGATGAAAGGGATGACTACATTCCAGACAGTTATAAAGATTAAAGGTGTAGAATGGCACATACCCACATTCAGTGAGCCCCTACTAAAACCCATGTATGACCAAAGCCATTTTACCCCTGAAGAAACTGAGGCCCAAAGACATTAACTGGGGCATCCAATACCATCTTGGATGGCATCCAATTCCATCCAATACCAGCTAATTGGTACCAGAATTGGTATTTGCATCCAGGTCTGACTCCAAAGTTCATGAGAAATATGGCACATGCCAAGAATTTATCTCTTCCTTTGTTATCAGAGATCAGTAGACCTGGGAATCCCAAGTTTCTGGATTCCCGGCCAAGGTCTTCTTCGCCATATCTCAGCATTGTTCTCTTTTGCTTCAGTAAGATTCGCACAATAAGGCAAATCTTTTCAGGCAGAACTGTTTTCAGAACTGCTGAAAAGCTATCATCCTCAAAACTCCAATCTTATGGGTAGTAGGGCCATTACATTGGTCTCCAAACAGAAACTGAATCTTTCAGGAGCATCAGAATCTTTATTAAGCTAAGTGTTTCTTTTAAATATCATGGGCATTTTTTGTTAAGGAGACTTATCTATACAGAACAGTCATTTTATAGAGTATACTTCTTCTTTTTAGCAAAAACATTAGCCACACAACTGTTCTAATGCACAGCTTCAAAGAACATCGTTCTTAATACTCAATTTAAGACTCAAGTGTGTGATATTCTGACTCCTCTAAGGGCAAATGTTTCGGGGATGACACTCATTTCCCACAGTTCCTGTCGAGCCCGACCTTGCTTGTTGCTAACCAACTCTCATGACTGGCTAAGAGAAATCCATTTAACTGCCATTCACAAATATTTATAGATACGACTTTGAAAAGAAAAAGCAGTGAAATAAAAGGAGTTGTGTTACAACTACATTTTAGATCTCGTATTGAAGGACAGGCCATCAAAAAGGCATTGATTTCAGCCATTTTTTTAGAAGCCAGTAAGTGGGGGAATTTGAGGACACTCTCCTGGTCTTCTGTAGGGCTTTTGTTTGTTTGTTTGTGTTTTTTGTTTGTTTACTTTTTGGACCAAAGGCATGTGTGTACATGTGTGGGCACGAATGTGTGGTGACTGGGGTCTGGGATAAAGCCTGTGCCCTGGAAGAAAGCAAAGTCAACTGAGTCATCTTGGAAATACGCAACCCTGACCCATCTTGAGCATCATGTTCAGGGCGTGATATATATAGTCCGCTACAAAGTGTGTAAATTGGGGGAAAACCTCCAGTATTGTTGTTCTCGTTGGATGGGCCTTATTGTACCACATTGACCATTCAGTGTAGAGCATTCTAGAAAAGAACATGGCTGCTGGAGCCATCCTGCCTGGGTCTGGGTCCCGGCTCCATTATTTCCTGGAGCCTGGCTTTGGGCAAGTTCATAACTGTGTTTCATGGCCTCACGTGCGGCATGGGGACACTGTATTACTGACCTCATGGGCTTATTCTGAGGAGCACGGGTGTTCGTACAAGTCCTGAAAGGGACGTGTGATGCCCATTCTCCTCCAGTCAGGGTGGACACGGTTAAGAATAGTCCTCCAAGACTCCGGATGAGGACTTAGGGCAGCATCTCATTTAGGAAGACCTCCACAAGAAAAAGTGCTCAGCTCTTAGCATCAGGTACGGTTTTATACTTTTCCTGAGAACTGTTTCACCGTTCTGGACACTGAATTTTATAAGTGACCAGTTTCCACTAAGTGAAAATACAGAGTCCTTTCACAGAAAGTTGATAGGGTTTCATAAGCATTTTTTTTTAAGATTTTATTTATTTGACAAAGAGAGATCACAAGTAGACAGAGAGGCAGGCAGAGAGAGAGAGAGGGAAGCAGGCTCCCCGCCGAACAGAGAGCCCGATGTGGGACTCGATCCCAAGACCCTGAGATCCTGACCCGAGCCGAAGGCAGTGGCTTAACCCACTGAGCCACCCAGGCGCCCCTCATAAGCATTTTTGAATGCCCAGAATTTCATGCTCCTTTCTATGTCTTTATTCATGCTTTTTCTCTCTCATCTTCTGGTTTGTACTCTCTCATTGTCTTTTCATGAGTGTTGCTTTGGTCCTTTTGGCTAAAAAGAAGACTGTAATTAAACAAAATATTAGACAGGGCAGTGTTGCGCTGATTCTCAATAAAGCGAGCCCCTCTTAAATGGAAAGTGATGGGGCTTTCAGAAATACTTGATTGGAGAAACCTACACAATCAAAATATCCGCAGATACCTTCTGTCTTCGCACAACCTTAAATTATGTAACTAACCACTAGGTGGCGTCATTAACTTGTGATTCAAGGTCTCTGAGCCACAGTCCTGGGCCCCAGAACTTGTCTGCTCAGCTCAAAGTAGCCAAATCCTATCCTTTCAGAGACCCAGCCTCACTGGGTCATCCAAGTTGAAGACTTTTTTTTTTTTTTAATTTTCCTCCTCTTGCTGCCCATCTATCAGCTCTTTTGCTATTCCTAAATTCCAACACTGCGTGTCATACAAATTCATTCTGTTTCAGTATCTGTTACTCTGATAAAAGCATTTGATGGAGAAGCGACACCATGACATTAAAAAAATCTGCTAAGGACGGATCTCCAGCACCCCCCTCCAACCCTCACCAATGAAGCATCGACCGACTTGTGCATGGGAAGTGTTTGTTAAAATTAATGGACTGAAGCCATGTACTTCCTATATCTGGATTATTACTGTCATCTTTTGACAGAATGGTCATGGGTAATCGCATATGAAAGGATCTGGAAGTTTTGTGGAAAATTTAAAAGCTCTAAAACCAGTAGAAGTGTGGGTAGGGTTTTAACTAAGAATTGGTTTTGGATAAAATGAATGAGGAGGAGAATTTGAATTTGTCTTTAACATATGACCCCAACGAACGGCATCTGAATGCAACAAATGAGAAATGGTGACGGATAGAATCTTACCCACGGCTAAACAAACTACCTCACCTATTCCCTGCTACTGGAGAAAATCAAGTCTTGCAATGTCCTACAATTTTTAAGTTGTCACACTTTGTTTTTAGACAAATAATTTTTAAAATAAAGACTGGGGGTGCCTGGGTGGCTCAGTCAGTTGACTGTCCAGCTCTTGGTTCCAGCTCAGATCATGATCTTGGGGTCCTGCGATTGAGCCCCACATTGGGCTCTGTGCTCTGCCCAGAGTCTACTTGGGATTCTCTCTCCCTCTTCCTCTGCCCCTCGCCCCCCTCTAAAATATATAAATAAATTTTTAAAAAATAACAAAGACCAATTAAATACCCTTCATAAGTGAGTTGAAATTCCAACCCACTAGACATCAAAAGTTGAAGTCTTACTTTTTAAAACAATCTTTTGTTTGTCTTTTGCTAAAACCTGATGTAATACATTGCGGCTTGTCATGATACAATGGCCTGAAACAGTAAGTCAATTAGCAAAGGTGTAATAAAAGAAATAATGCAGAGGGGCGGCTGGGTGGCTGCTAGTTAAGCATCTAATTCTTGATTTCGGCTCAGGTCATAACCTCAGGGTTGTGAGAGGGAGCCCCACGTTGGGGGGAGTTCCACTCAGCATGGAGTCTGTTCGAGATTCTCTGTCTCCCTCTCCCTCTGCCCCTCCCTCCCCACTCTCTCTCTTTCTCTGAAAAAAAAAAAAAGAAAGAAAGAAAGAAAGAAAAGAAAAATGAAAGAGTGCAGATTTGATTGCATAAGACACTAGGGAGCCAAATCCAAGTGAAAGACATGTGACTGAAAGTGTGTTACTGAAGGCACGTAGACCGGATTCTTGAGGTGTTTCTCCTCTCTGGTTGTTGGCCCACAAGATTCAAGCCGGGTAAGAAGGCTGAGGCAATGCAAAGACAGGCAGAGCAGAGGGCTGTACTGCTGTGAGGCTGTGGATGAATGGGACTGTTAAAAAAGTTCTTCACATTTCTTGCTAAAAAAGGCAATGTCTGCATTTAGAGAAATGGACTCAAACAAGAGGCTACATATATTTTAAGTCATCTTAAGCTCTTAGAAACAATTTCAAAAGCAATCAGCTTATCTTTAAGTTATAAAAATGATACGATCACACAGAAGTAAAAACCCAGGGGCGCCTGGGTGGCTCAGTGGGTTAAAGCCTCTGCTTTTGGCTCAGGTCCTTCGGCTCAGGTCGTGATCCCAGGGTCCTGGGATCGAGCCCCGCATCAGGCTCTCTGCTCAGAAGGAAGCCTGCTTCCCTCTCTCTCTCTGCCTACTTGTGATCTCTGTCTGTCAAATAAATAAATAAAATCTTTTAAAAAAATAAAAAATAAAAAGAAGTAAAAACCCAAAGAGAACAGAAGGGTCTAAAATGAAAATGAAAAGTTTGCTTTCCCACCTTCTTTTTCTTGCCTTATTCCTTAGTAGTACATTTGAACATTTCTTTGTCCTCATTCCCCCCACCCCTGCTTTCTTGTTTTCCTTCCTCTTCCTCTGGTAGCTACTTCCATAACTCCAAATATCAGGCTCACATTCCCAATTTCTCACGTATTAACTTGAAACTTTCTTTGTACGGTCTGCCACAAAGAATAATTTAGTTCTTCTGTCTGTCTCTCTCTATCTCTCTTTCTCCCTCTCTGTCTCTGTTTCTCTCATTGCCAGGGAGACAGGAAAAGTGGGGAAACAGATTGCCAACAGTATTTGGACAATCATGATCTTGCCACTGGGGCTGGCACCTTGCTGCTCCCCACAAAAGCCAGGTTCTGCTAGTGAGGAGGAAAGGTGTGATACGGACACCAGGGCAGCAAATATGTATGCAACAAAAATATCTGCCTCAGACACATACTTGATGTCTGCTTCCCTGACATCTATCTTCCCTATCAATCTGCCACCTTTACTCAGATTTTCCTTTGGAGAACAGTTACATTCCCAGCTCTAAAAGTTGGTGCCAGCTGACTTAAGCTAATGCACTTGACTTTGGCTGTATATTAGAATCATGCAGGGAGCTTCTAAAATACCAGTGCACGAGACCCATCTCCCAGGCTGATGAAATCAGAATCCTTTGAAGGGGTGCCAGGTTTGAAATCCAATAACTCACATCAGTAAGCACACCCCCACTGGGTAAGAGATGGACACCTCACCCAGCTCAGCGAAGGAGATGTAGCTAAAACTGCGAGGATTTCCAGAGCGACCAAGGGAGATGTTCTCCCTTCTCCTGCACAATGCAGCGAGAGGGTAAAAAACCTAGAACTAACTAGAACTGCTCCCATCACCATGACTACCCTGAGAAGAGTCAGCCTAAGGAAGAAGTCAACCCTCAGAGGAGGACAAAGGTGAAAGCAGCACAGAGAGAGAGAGAGAGAGAGAGAGCCTAAGGACATTCCCATCTCGGGATCTTATCTCATCTGAAGTCAGTCCTACTTCTGGAACTCTCTGTCGTCCAAGACAATTCCACTTAGGTTGAGACAATGGGAGTTATTTCTCTGGTCCTTGCATCCGAAAGATTCATGTTACAAAGTGCGCTCACAGAGTACATAAACAAAAAGGAAACTATAACTACCATACAAAATATTAGTCTCATGCTTTCCTACCTCTTGCTCCTGGGGGAAAACTTTCAGCATACAGACTTACTTGGCTGGGTGACGTTATGGGTTACAGAGAAGGGGGTGTTAATGGCTCGATCTTTCTGTCCCTAAGTGACTCAGACGATGACACAGATACAACAGCATTACTTTTCTGGGTCCAGGGACTGCTTTACAGTGCCTCCCCTGAATTCTGTCCATCAGAGCGAGCTGCTCACTCGGGCAAGACTGTACTTATAACAGGAGAGCGGCTGTGGCTTATATCTCATCGGCTACTTTCTTCCAAAGATCTGATGGAGAGGGGTCCAGCTACCACTGACTTAACCACTCAAATCCCTTATTTACAAACACACGTAGAATCTTTCTGGCTGGATCTAATGAGCAGTTCAAGCTGACTTTTGATTCATAATAACTTTGAGTCAAGACCTATTCACCATTTGAAACCCAAGCAATAGGATACCCTGGTTTTTGTCTTTCTTGGATGGTCAAAAACCATTTTCAGAAGAAGCAGCTGCTCATATCCAGGCTTAAATCTGCTTCATTGTCTTCACTCCATATCCCAAGATCAGACTATCACCAACTGAACTTTAAGAAATGGTCCTTATTGTATTTGATCTGCAAGAGAGTCTTTCCCAAAGTTTGCATGAGTTAATATTACTTCCTTCATGCTCAACATGCCAGCTCAATTCTGTCAAGCCAGAATTCAAACCTAATTCCAAAGTCCACACACACTTAATTTAAAAAAAGGAAATAGAAAAGAATGACTAGTTATTGTTACTACCTCAACACAGCTTCCTTTTTCTTGCATATTTATTGTTTGCTTATTTAACTTAGGGAATACGATCATATGATCCACAATCCAAAAATAAAGGCCTTGTCTCCCACTCGTCAGGGTATAAACAAGGAATGTTATCAGCTTCTCCTGCACCCTTCCATTTTCCCCCATAAATGGTGGCATACTATATCCTGCACTTTTCACTTAATAGGTTTTAGCAATCGTTCTGTATCAGAATATGAAGTTCCAGATCCTTCTTTAACGTGACTTTCTTTCTCATCTGGTGTAGACAGACACAAAATTATAATAAGCATATATATTTGGGGGCGCCTGGCTGGATCAGTTGGTAGAGCATGTAAGTCTTGATCTTGGGGCTATATGAGCCCCACATTAAGTATAGAAATTACTTAAAAATAGAATTCTTAAAGGGCTGCCTAGGTCGTTCAGTCAGTTAATCATCTGAATTCGGCTCAAGTTATGATCTCAGGGGTCCTGGGATTGAGCCCCTCGTTGGGTTTTGCTCTCTGTGGAGAATCTGCTTGTCCTTCTCTCTCTCTCCTTCTGCCCCTCTCCCCACTCATGCTCTCTCTCTCTCTCAAATAAATAAAATCTTTTAAAAAAAATCTTTTAAAAATGTTTATACATTTGTTTTATAGAAAATGGTCCCCTAAAATTACAATATATTCCTAAATGTGCCTTAAAAGTAAAAAATGCCTTAAGATCTTTTGCTTCATCTTTTTGGCAGAGGTTACTCATCTGCCTTTGGCTCAGGTCATGATCTCGGGTCCTGGGATCAAGTCCCACATCGCACTCCCTGCTCAGTGGGGAGTCTCCCTTTCCCCTCCACTCGTGTGCTCACTCGCTCTCTCTCTCTCTCGCTCTCTCAAGCGAATAAATAAAACCTTTAAAAAAAAAAAAGGCCTTTTGCTTCCCCATCATTCTTTCTAGCATCACCATTAAAAATGATTAAGGACTCCCATGTGTCATGCACCACAGATTTCCCTTCGGGAATTTCCACTTCAATGCAACACTGACACGCCGGCTCTAACAATATTGCCTTGTACAAAAGTTAAACATCTACATCAGGAAATGGCCCAGTGAATGGGACCCCAATACTTTTCCTTGAAAGTGACAGCTTCTTGCTAAAATGAATCCTCTGAACACTGCTAACTGCCATCTCTTTCTTTGTATCTTTGCCCGTTTACATCATCTCATGTTATCTTCTACTTACAACGAAGAGAGATTCTCCAAAGGACAGAAAAATCATACGGACTGCATCTCTAGCATTCCTTCATTTTGTCTGTGGGGGGAAATACCAGATAAGCCAGACAGAGACTGGTAGTGTGGGGGGGCGCATATCTGCCAACAGATTCCCTCACATTTGCTTCTCACAGAGAAGTGTGAGACGGGTGACGCAGACGAGGGTCGTTTTGCAACCACTGAAGGGTACTCAGAACTGCTGATATCATCAGTCTGGAGAAAGGTTTCCAGTAATGCAGGACAGGGCTCGGTGTGGGGGCCTCGTCATTGTTTTTATCATTGAAATGTTCATGAAATCAAAGGCCACGGAGGTAGGAGAGGAAGCTAACACACAGCAGGAGAGAACCAAGAGTTGAAAATATGCAACAAATAAGGCCTAGGAAATAAAACCTACACACTGGAATTGATTAGGACTAAGTGGAGATATATCCTACTGTGAGGTTGAAACAGGGGACACAAGGGACCCGTTTATACAGCAGGTCCGATCCAAGACAGGTCTGGGGTTTGACTCAACTAAAAGCTCCAAATCTGCCCAAAATGGGGCATCTGGTCCGCATTTCTCTTGTGCCAAGCACAGGTCTGGGCTTCCCAAAATAAATAGCACGTGGAGCCGGCCCTAAAGACATGAGATCTAGCCCCCAAAACTAATGTATATTATACTGCCTTAATCATAAACATCTCTGCACTCTGCCCGGAACCCCTGGGGGAGCTGCCTAAAGAGGTATCTTGACCAACAGAGGCACCGCCAGAAGAGGGACAGAGACGAGACGAGATGTTTGGGTCACAGCAGCCTGGATGGGAGATCTGCAAACCACAGGGCTTTGGGAGTATGGTGAGGGCATCCTTCAAGCCTCAGCAGCTGCTGCGTGGAAGAAGGAGTCCTCTTCTTTTCTCCTCTCTACATACACTTAAAATATAGGACTAAGACTTACAGATAGAAAAACCCCCAAGGAGGAAGATCAGTGGGAGACAGAACTGTCTTTTCTAATGAAGTCTTTGTAAGATGATGAGCTCTTCATCACTGGACCTGGAAGGGATAATTTCTATTGGAAATATACCACCGTTGAGCCTCGAACAGCTTGGGTGTTAGGGTGCTGACCTCCTATAAAGTAAAAAATCCATGCATAACTTTTGATTCCCTCAAAACTGAACTACTGGGCACCTGGGTGGCTCAGCTGGTTAAGCATCTGTCCTTGGCTCAGGTCATGATCTCAGGGTCCTGGGATGGAGCCTGGCATCTGGCTCTCTGCTCAGCAGGGAGTCTGCTTCCCCTCTCCTCCCCGCTCATGCTCTCCATCACTATCTCTGTCTCTTTCTCTCAAACAAATAAATAAAATCTTTAAAATGATAATTGAGCTACTAATAGCCTCCTGTTGACTGGAAGATATAGTCGAGTAACACGTATTTTATATATTATGTGTATTATATTCTGTATTCTTATAATAAATTAAGCTAGAGAAAAGAAAGTATTATTAAAATAATATGGAGGGACACCTGGGTGGGTCAGTGGGTTAAAGCCCCTGACTTCGGCTCAAGTCATGATCCCAGGGTCCTGGGATGGAGCCCCGCATCTGGCTCTCTGCTCAGCAGGGAGCCTGCTTCCTCCTCTCTCTCGGCCTGCCTCTCTGCCTACTTGTGATCTCTGTCTGTCAAATAAATAAATTAAATTTAAAAAAGTAATATGGAAAAGAAAATAGGGCCAATGTATTTACAGTACTGTACTGTACTTATCAAAAAAATTCCTTGTGTAAGTGGACCTGTGTAGTCCAAACCCATGCTGTTCATAGGTCAACTGTATATAATTTTAAATGTCTAGAAATGTTATTTCTTTTTTTTAAGATTTTATTTATTTATTTGACAGAAAAAGAGAGAGCAGAAGCAAGGGGAATGGCAACAGAGGGAGAAGCAGGCTCCCTGCTGAGCAGGAAGCCCAATCCAGGGCTCCATCCCAGGACCTTGGGATCATGACCTGAGCTGAGGGCAGAAGCTTGGCCAACTGAGACATCCAGGTGTCCTCTAGAAATGTGATTTCTGTAGGATCTCTCAATATAATGTATTTTTCCTATGTCAGCTGACAAAATCCAAAAGGATCTCAAGGCATTTACAAAAAAGAAGAGATAGGTAGATAGATAGAGATAATAAGTATACAGCACTTACTTCTTCCCAGGCTCTGCTCTAAGCCCTTTACATGTATTTACTTCGGTAATTCCCATAACATGTGTGACTCTGGGAGATGGATAGGATTATCCCATCTCAAGAATGAGGAACCTGAGACAACTTGCCCAGGTGCGCACTAGTAAGTGAGACCTGGGACTTCACATCCAGCAGCCTGACTATGGGGCCAATGCACAGTGCCACTGTCCACACCACCTTCTAAAACAGGAAGAAGGGATGGGTTGGCAGGTGCGAAGGGAGGAAAGGAAAGGGAGGAAGAGCCCAGAAGAACAGCTGATCAGAGAAGAAACAAACCTGAAGCCAGAACAGCTGTGCCCAAGGAGGAACCAAGAAAACATAAAACATAACTGTAAGTCTCGGGAGAGACATTTTCTAGAGACAAAGTATTCCCAGGATGCTACCAAACCCAGCAACATCCTTCTCAAGGGCTGGCTTGCTGGGAAGTTGTGTTCCAGTCCCTCCTTTGGGGACCTCAGAGCAGGCAGAAAGGAACTCGACCCCTCCCACTGGCCTCAACCCTTTCTTCCCCACAGTCCCCCCTGTCCACCTCCTCCCCCTGTCCTCTGTGAGGACAGCCACATGGGCAAAACCATTCCCTCCAAGGCGCAGGGTGTTGGGTGGTGAGGGTGGCCCAACCTGCAAAGATCTGAGATTCTGAGGACCATGGAGAAAAGGTCAATATTTGGCCTGAACTGTGCTTGTCTGCAACAGAGAACCGTGAAACTCCCCATAATTTTCTGAAACTATGCTTCAGGCTCCAAGACTGAGTTAAAAAAAAAACAAAAAAAAAAACCAAAAAAAACCCTGGGTTTCCTTAGACTTTCCGAGAGGTCCTTCCTCTGCTCCCCTCCCTTGCTGCCCTACCTCTCATTCCAAAAGGAAGCCAGCCACATGAAGCTCCCATCCTTGGAAAAGTCCCTGGGGAGTTTGCAGCCCTCTGCCACACTTGCAAGATTACGGGGTTACCCGACACCTTCATGCAGAACCCCGGCCAGGTCCTCCCCAGAGCACACGGGACAGCCACCCCCGGTGAGGGCACTCACTCACGTGATGGGCTTCCTCCTCCCAGACCTCACCAGTGGGCAGCTCTCATATGCCACATTCAAGAAAAAGGGTTTTGGAAGGAATTAGCTCATACTTCATAAAAGGACAGCTGGGTCACTCACTGATGCAAGCAGCCGTGGTCCCCCTTCTCTAGCCCACTCTCCAGGCCCCCTTCACTGCCCAGGCTTCCCTGGGGAGCTTCCACCTGCTGCTGTCCCTTCCTCACCGTCCCCCGCCAATTCACCAGTCCCTGGCAGTCAGCCCCCCTTCAGAGCTGTTACCCCAGACAGTGCTAAATTGCCTTCCCCACCTTCTCAGCTCACTGGTGACCAGTCAGGGGCGGCTCCACATCCCTTCCAAAGGCCTTGGCCAACCTAAAGCATGGATTCCTGATGGCCATCCCCTTCTAACGTGCCTCTCTGGGTTTCTGTGGGAAAGGGAAGAAAGAAGGGTCTCTGTGCAGAGCCCACTGGGTACAGGACACGATGACTCTTCACCCGCCTCCATCCCGACAGTGCCTGGCGTAGAAAGGTCCAGTCTCTCCCTCAGAGTGAGCAGCAGCAGGTCTGAGATTTGGGCTCAGCTCCCTCTCCAGGGCACCCTCTCACTGACCTCCCTCCCCCTCTCGCTTTCTTGGCAGCTCCTGCTTCCTCCTTTGCCTCTTCCTCTCCCACAACTCTGCCCGGCCTCTGCCTTGGGCCTTCCCATCTCCATCTGCCCAGACGATCCCCACCCCCCCAACAATGCCTCAACCTCTCCCATGGTCCCTACTTCTCTGTCGGTCACCCCCGATCTCCTCCTGACCCCACGCCTCTGCTGACGGTCTCCATGGCCCCTTCCCTCTGGCTGTCTCCACGGGGCAGGGCTGCTGCCAGGCCATGCTACAGAACCAGTGAGACCCAGAACCACGCTACAGAACCAGCCTTGGCCGAGGCAGCAACCACCCTCCTGCACCCCCAGCTTGGTTCCCTGCTGCCCGCTCCCCTCAGCCCTGCTCCCCCGGATGCAAACCAGTCGTCTGCTCCCGCGACCTGCTCTCTGCCACACTACTGCCACCGCCCCAGCCTTGATGGGCCTGAACAGCTGCAGAAACTGGTCCCTCTGCTTCCTTCCAGAAGCCAGTGTCTCCCAACCCGCTGTCTTCCTAAAGCTGAGGCTGGCTCATTTCTCCACTCAAACACTTAGGTTGTGCTGCGGGCGCTTACTGAATAAAGCTGCAATTCCAAGCCGGCTCGCCGTGCGCTGACTCTCCAGGCTCGATCCACCACACCCCGCCCCACGAGTGTGCACCTGCTGCGGGACCTCCAGTCTGTTCTCCCATGTGCCTTGCACCTCCGTGCCTTGCACCACGTTCACACACCTCTGTGTTCGAGAGCCGTCTAAATCCTATTCACTCGTCAAGGCTCGGCTCAAATGCCACCGCCTTCAGACACCTTCACCTTTCCTACCGATTGCAAGTAACTGCTTTTTCTTTCGAAATTCCTCAGCCCCTATATGAAAACTGTTGTAGAGCTGTTTACTGTACAGACATTGGAACACAGGTATTCATAATGTCTCCTTCGCTGCTAGACCGTAGGATCCTTGGGTACAAGAACCTGGATTTGGGGCACGTGCGTGGCTCAGTGGGTTAAAGCCTCTGCCTTCGGCTCAGGTCATGATCCCAGGGTCCTGGGATCGAGTCCCACATCGGGCTCTCTGCTCTGCAGGGAGCCTGCTTCCTCCTCTCTCTCTCTGCCTGCCTCTCTGCCTACTTGTGATCTCTGTCAAATAAATAAATAAAATCTTTATAAAAAAAAAAGAACCTGGATTCACCCACGTCTTACACAATCCTCTGTGCACAGCGGTGCCCGCCTTGTGGGTTCACTTAATTCAAATAAATATGACAAGTCACATAAAGGCTGCATTCTGCCGGTGATTCAGTGCCTCTTTTGATCTAGAAACTGGCACTAAATCTCATCAGAAAAAGTCATTTGGGCTCTAATCCATGGCCTTTGTGGACATGGCTGGTTTGTGTGATCAAGATATTTTGATTTCCGTGTTTTGGGGAAACGATGAATTTGAGAAAGGTGAAATTAAACAAAATAATCCATTCTCCTCTAGCACTCTGTACCTGATCAAGCATTTGACATTTCAGAAGTTCTTTTTGCATGTGTCTCTTTAAGTAATAAGAGATGCTGAGGCCGGTCTGTGTGGCAGGTGCCGTCCCAGGCACAAAATCCAGTGTGATAGTTTCGTAGAGCCCTTTCTAGAGACATGTGTGAAGTGAGGCTCTGACAGTTTAAATAACCCAGCTGAGATCTCACAGCTGTTAGCAGGAGAACCTAAAATTTTTTTTTTAATTTTATTTATTTATTTGTCAGAGAGAGAGAGACAGAGAGAGAGAGATCACAAGTAGGCAGAAAGGTAGGCAGAGGCAGAGGGAGAAGCAGGCTCCCTGCCGAGCAAGGAGCCTGATATGGGGCTTGATCCCAGGATGCTGGGATCATGACCTGAGCCGAAGGCAGCCACTTAACCAACTGAGCCACTCAGGCGTCCCAGGAGAACCTAAAATTTAAACGCAAATCTGTCTGACTCCATAACCCATGCTCCTCCTGGTATCCTAAGCTGCCCCTCAACTGGGCCCAAATTTAGCCCATTCTGTTGTCCTTCCCTGTCACCAGCATGGAAACTGGGACACAAGGAGAGAAATGGAACACAACGTGCAGGGACATTCCAAAAGCAGCTTCTGGCACGGCCACTCGGGTCCAGAACAGGGACAGGCCTTCTCCTCTGTTCTCCAGCTACCCCTTGTTGACTCGATCCTCACTGCCCAGCAGTGGGAGGACAGACCAGGCAACCAGATTCCAGTGCGAGCGGCAGGCTGGGGAGAGTGGGCCAGGAAAGGAGGCCACACTCCATTATGCAGAGAAGCCTCCTTTAAACACAGCTGGTTCCGAACAGTGTCAAGTGCGCTGACCCAGGAGGGGCATCCTCTTTCAAGGCTATAAAAGCCTGTTTTCTCTATCCGCCAGATACGGTGTGGAAGTGGGAAAGACAGGATTGTATTTCACTGTTCCTAGACAGCCAGGCCGCTCATCTAGCCCTCTGCCTCCCCCTCGCCCCAAATGGCACAGGATCAAATGACAGAGCTGAGAACCTTGGCGTGTGAAAGGATAAGCAGCAGGGAGATGGACCTTGGAGGAAGGGGCAGTGAGGAGTGGTGGCCAAGGGGGGCCCAGGGACCTGGCACTTAGGTCCTTGGGGGCTTCAGGGCTCGGAGGGCCCTCCAGATGCTCTAAGCAGGGGTTGGCTTTATCGCTTCTGCCTGGACAGCTCATCAGTTTGGAGCATCTGTTGGTGGCTAGCGTCTATGGAAAGGAGCCTTTCGGACGGGCAGGTCAGACTCCCACGCAGTTCTCTCTCTCCAACTTTGATCAGACCCACCTCTTCCGTGACATAAGAACAAACCCTGGGTTACAGATCTGTATCTGGGGCTCCTCCCCATGGACCTTCCAGAACTATCCACTTGCTCTTCCCCTGAATCCCAGGGAAAGCTGGGCCTGGTGGGGTTCATGATACCCCCAAGTCTAGGACCAGCCTGCTGGGCTGACCACCAGGCCCGGAGGCCACACTCCCAGATGTTCCAAGTCTTAAAAGATGGTAAAGTGAAACTTTCTGGAGCTCTGGCAGTTTGACTCTATGTACGCCTCGGAGCCTCAACCCCCTAATAGCATACGGGAGTCACAGCCTGCAGCGCCTTGGAGAGGCACCTCCTTACCCAGATTGCTTTTTTTTTTTTTTTAAGATTTATTTATTTATTTGACAGAGAGAGAGAACACAAGAGAGGGGGAGTGGGAGAGGAAGAAGCAGGCTTCCTGCTGAGCAGGGAGCCAGATGCGGGGCTCGATCCCAGAAACCCCGGGATCGTGACTTAAGTGGAAGGCAGAGGCTTAACGACTGAGCCACCCTGATTGCTTTAATGCAGTCCCACTGCCCTTTGCAATGCTCATGTGTTCTGACCTAGAACTACAGCTAGAATGTTGACCTAGAACAAATGAGATGTAAATGCCAAGCAAAGCCTTTCCAGTTCTCCTTGTTTATTTTCATTCCCCAGCTCTGCCAGGGTTCTGGAAACAGACTGCTTTGGAACCAGAGGCCCCTGACCTAATTCTTTATCTGGTTTTAACTAGATTAAGCCAAAGGATAGCTCCCAGCTCCTGCTGCCGAAGTCTGCCAGCAAGGCCATGGAACCAACTGGGCTTCTGAGCAATGAGATTTTAAATCAGTTCTGTCTAATTTGGGGGGTTCCAGCCCACTCCGGCTTCTGAGTTAGGAGAAGGGCCAGACTCAGGGTGTGATTTGGCAAACGCTGTCAATGGGAAGAATGGGGTTGGTGGGGGGGGGGGGGACTTGGAGTCTGCATGTGACATTGTTATTCCTAATCAACTAGCTGGAACCAGCCCAAAGTCCTGACAGCACAATTTGCTGCTGTCACCAAAAGCAAAGGATGATAAGACTACATTCCTGTTCATGGAGAGCAAAGGGGGACTTTAGTTTCCAGCAAGGTAGAAATGACTAATTCATTGACTTTAAGCATGTACCCACAAGGAAGGCTGTTGCGCCCAAGTACTGAGGCCAGTTTAGATTTAAGTATGGGTTGTTTGAATCCAGGATCTAGAAGACAACGGAGACCCAGCCAGCCTTCAGCGCCCAGCCCAGGCTGTCCAGTTCCTTCGCCAGAAGCCACACGCGGTGGGTCTGAATACAGAAACGCTCTAAGTATAAAAGACACACGGGATTCTAAAGACTTTACACCAAAGGGGAAAAAAGAAAAGAACATAAAATGCCTCATTAGAAGATTTATAGTGATTATATATTGAAATGATAATAATCTGAATATGCTGGGTTAAAATAAAGATATTATGAAATTCAATTTTACCTATTTATTTTTACTTTTTTTTTTTTTTAAGATTTTTTATTTATTTGACAGAGAGGAAGAGATCACAAGTAGGCAGAGAGAGAGGAGGAAGCAGGCTCCCTGCTGAGCAGAAAGCCCGATGCGGGACTCGATTGCGGGACTCAATCCCAGGACCCTGAGATCATGACCTGAGCCAAAGGCAGCGGCTTAACCACTAAGCCACTCAGGCGCCCCCTATTTTTACTTTTTTTAATGTGGCTAGTAGGAAATTTAGAATTACTTGGGGGGGACTTGCAGTATATTTTTATCAGACAGTGCTGATTTACATAATACTAAACCCAGTGGTTTAATTTCAAAATGTGGCAACATTATGGGGGTTAATGAGTCACTGCTCCTTTTATTGCTAGTGTGTCTTTCAGTTTACAAGCATGCTTTCACACCATAATCTCAGTACACGATACCTACACCCAGGTAAATGTTCCATTACTTCTAAAAGACCTTCAAGACAACAGAAATGTATATCATCTGACTGAATAAAAACCTAAAACTTCTCTTTTCAACTGTATTTATTTATTTATTTGGGAGAGAGCATAAGCGGGAGGAAGGGCAGAGGAAGAAGCAGGCTCCCTGCTGAGCAAGGAGCCCCATGTGGGACTCGAGCCCATGAACCCCAGGTGCCCCAACTTAAAACTTTTCCAGAAATAGGAAAGAAAATAATAATACAAAGGTAAGAAATATGCGGGGAGGAAAGTGTTTGATACAAATAATAGCAAGGGGTAAACATAGAAAAACCACACTTGTGAACAAGAGACATCAAGAGAGAATTCACAGAAGGATCAATTAGGAGATAACACCAGCTCTTCAAGAATTCTCAAGGAAACAATGAATGTTGTGTTGCTGTTGCTATCTAGCCAAATTACCTATGAGAAATAATAGACAATGAGAATCCTGGGCCGGGCAGGGTGTGAGGAAAGGGGATCCTTCACTACAATTGAGAGTTATAAAATTGGTGTCATTTTATTTTTTTCACAAACAGTGAAAACCATTGGGCAGTGTGTTTCAAGATATATAAAAATGGGTAAAATATTTACTCCAAGAATTCGAGTTACAAGTATCTATCCTAAGGAAGTATCTCAAATGCAAAAGATGTGAATGCAAAGAATATTCATGAAAGCACAAATTGGAAATGTAAAAAAGTGAAGACAAAAGACCTAAGATACATTAGTCATCAGTGTTAAGGCAGAATATTTATTTACTTATTATAATATATATGTATTTTTGAGACAATTATATATAATATATAGTACATATCTATAGGTGTGTACAGTATAAATTCCATATGTATGTATATACACACAATGTCTCAAAAATAACGAAGAAAAATGTATAATATAGTACACTAATATTTATCTCAGTGTAGAATTTTGTATAGATGATTTTTTTCTCCTATACTTTCCAAATTCTCCACAATGGTTATATACTTCTTTTATAATCAGAACAGAAACTTTAAAATACCTAAGAAGGATTATTTTTAACAAAAATAATTTTAAATTTTAAATTTAAGAATTTTGTTAAAAATTAATTTTAACAAAGCTTCCTTTGTTAATCCAAACTAATGTCTACTTACTTCAAAAATGAAGAAGTCTAGTTATGAGTACCATTATCATTTGAATTTACTTAGAAAAGTATTTACTCTGTTCTGGATGACAACTCATAGACCCTACTCAACTCATATGACTTCAATTAAGTCTGTTAAACTGAAAATCCTGTGGATAAATTTGTAAATACCTGTGTGTGTGTGTGTGTGTGTGTGTGTGTGTGTGTGTGTATTTAGCTGAAAACACTGTTGCCTCTGTGGGGCATTTACTCTGCATTCTGGGATCTATGCCAGCTTTGAAGAGGAGGGGTACAGAAAGTAGGCAGGCAGAGCTAGGACAAGGTTAGGTGTGGTAAAGGAGCCCCAGCAGAGCTGAGATTATCTGGGGATGGTGGGCTTTCGAGGGAGTCAGGTAGAAGCACAAGGGAGAGAAAGAAAGGGAAGAGAAATCTTAAGTTATAATTTGCTTTTTTTTAAACTAACAATCCCCCAAATCCAAAAATTTCTCACTTTTTTTTCAAGCCAGACACTTCTTATTGTAGTGGTGACTCTTTTTTTAAGGAGGATCCATGCCCAGTGTGGAGCCCGACATGGGGCTTGAACTCACAACCCTGCGATCAAGATCTGAGCTGAGATCAAGAGCTGCATACTTACCGACTGGGCCACCCAGGCACCCAGGTAGTGGTATCTTTTTGTAATTATTCTTCCTGCATACCTTATCACCAGGGACCCTACTAATAATTGTCCTTTCTGTATTTAAAACCTGTCAGCTTGTTCACTTCTGCCTGGCACTGAGTCTTGCCTGTCTTTTTCATCTTTGCCCTCCAGGAGGAAGGAGTTAAAGCAGCTGGTTTGTGACCTATTTATTCTTTCGTGTCTGTGTGTGTGTGTGTGTGTGTGTGTGTGTGTGTGTGTGTCTGTGTATGCATGCACGTGTGTGTGTTTGGGGGAGGGGTAAGCCCTATCAAGAAAAAGAAAAGAAGGGGTACCTGAGTGGCTCATTCATTTGGGCATCCAACTCTTGGCCTTGGATCTGGTCATGATCTCAGAGTCATGGGATCAAGCCTTGCATCAGGCTCTGCACTCAGCAGGGAGTCTGCTTTGCTACCCCTCCCTCTGCTCCTTTCCACCTTCCTCCAAATAAATAAATAAATCTTTAAAAAAAAGAAAGAAAAGGAGACTGGTGACCCTGGCAGGTGATCCAATCTAATTTCCTTATCAGCCGAATCTCCTGGTAACTAGAGGGATATCTCCTAGGAGGAAGAAACCTTGTCTACAGAATGCCTTTAACACGATGTCTCAGGACAAAGTGTTCCTTAGACTCAAGACACCCAAAATCTTTGGGGGTAGGGCTCCCTGGAGAATTTCACATATGCTACAAAATAATGAAGGGGCATCACACAGAGCCCTTTCACAATTCAAATGCTTTCCGCAATATGAGGTAACCTGGTGAACTTCATGTAGACTCATCTAGTATTCTGAGTCAGAGGTGTATATCTTGTGGAGGAAGAGCGTCCTAGGATGACATTCTCAAGGTCCCAGACCTCGCCCTGCTTCAGCTGAGCCTCTCCATGGCCTGCGTCTTTGATGCCGGCTGGGTAAGATCTGTGACCCATGTGACTCTGATTTGATGATCTGTGTTTGGCTCACTCCACCCTTCCCCCATCACTTGACTCCTAGTTCTCATTTCTCCATCTTTTTCTCTGTCCACTCTACACCTTCTCCAAGGTGAATTGCTATCCTTTTTAAGACACAGAGCTTTTTAAGACCAACCACTGCCCTGGTCCCACCATGCACATCTCCGGGATATTACAGCCCTGTGAACACAACATTCATATTGACCCCGGGACAAGAGGCAGAAGATGCTTGCTGCCTGGCTCACCTGCCAATGACAACATAGTTCCATTAACAGCCAGGAGTTAGTATTTAAATCCAAGCCTTATAAAATGTTTTTCCTTCCAATTCCAGTATCTCATTCGCTGCCTGCCTCTTACTCCCCTCCAAACTTCAGCTGAGCCTCCAGGGGCACTGGCTCCCCCACTCAAGTGTTTGGGGGTTACTCTGACCGAGCCTCAAGCATGACATAATGCCACAGCCTCGAGCCAAAATAATCACTTACACAGAAGCAGCCCCGTAATTGCCTGGATACTCACGGGTTAACACTTCTGTTTATAATTATCCCTTTACTGGTAACTATTATAGATAGTTACAGGATGACCCTTTGCCAAGCCGGTTAGGAGGCTGCCTTGTGAATCCTGAATTCTGCAGCCATTTCCAGTTTTTAAGACCTTTGCCTAGGCAGCATCTACTTGGTTCTTCATCAACACGGCAGGCTTTCATTAACTTAAACAAGTCCCTACCCCAACTCCTATGCATTGGAAATCCCAGAATGGGAGGGGAAAACGTGGTGAGGCATGAACCCACTGCACATTCAACATGTTTGGAAATTACAGTGTATTTTTTAAAATTTTGACTAATGTCACGTAATTGGTAATTTTGTAGTCATTCCCCCCCCCTCAAAAAATCAGTAAATGAGAAATGTTTTACACCCAAAAAACCAAAAAGACCAGAAGAGTCCCTTGGTTTCTAAAGAGGATCTCTTCTTCCAAAGGATGACAAAGTGAGGCAGGGGTGGGGGGAGTCACAGGACACCTTCTCCAACGGAGCTGGTTACGTGTCCTTCTGGTAGGAAAATCCACACAATCATTCGAGCAAGGACTACTGAGCAGCAAATCAAAGGCCAAGCGTGAATGGCCTCAAGACAGTTAGTAAATGTTTAAGGATTCATAAGACCTAAGGTCTCCATCACAACTCCTCAGCTTTGTGACTGACACGCTATGGCAGCCAAAGACAATACGCAAACAAATGGGCATGTTTGTGTTCCAATAAAACTGGACTTAGAAAAACCAAACACACAAACCTGGATTTGACCTGTGAGCCACAGTTTTTTGGAATATGGAGGAAAAGGTGGCCTAACAGAATGAAATCTACCTGTTCTCTTCTGGGAACTGTCCAAGCCCCATTCCAAGCACAGTGCATGTATCTCGCTCAAAGGACATGAGTAAAGTCTAGCTCCTTACAATGCAGGTGCCCAGGGGTGCAACACTTAATGTTTCTTGGGGTAAAAACCACATCACTGCTCCCTAGTTCACAGGCCTTTAAATATGAGGACTTTGAGATCATGTCCTCCATACCCCCCTCTGTCAGATGAAACAAACAAACAACAACAACAAAAAACCAGCCCAGAGAGATTGAATAGCCCGCCAAATGTCACAAAGCAAATCCGCAGTATAGTCAGGAACCAGTTAGTAGCGTTGAGCCTGAACCCCAGGAACCCTTTCTACAGCGCCATGCTCCCCCTTGTGCTCCGTGAAATAAGCACCTGGTGTCCTTTCTAACAACCTTTCCTTTTAACACCCTGCCAGAGCTCCAGGTGACAGAGTGAAGTAGATGACCTCCAAGCATGGCAGGAGAGTCTTTTTTCCAAAGGATCTCTCACGTAAACCCTAGTATGAAGCATGTTAAAGTAAGGATACCCTTTCCCTCCACCTGGTTGCCCTCAAAGCTCCCGGGGACCTTGAAGGCATCATAAAGTTCAAGGAAACCAAGTAAAGACCGAGTGAAGAGGAAAAGACCTTTGGATACAAGCACAGAAGAACCATGGAGTGAGTGTCCTGACAGGCAGATCAGATGTCATTTTATTTATCACCTGCTATCCTCGCCATGCCTCTAATTTCCAGGACTCTCTCCTCTCCTTTTGAGTCTTGCTCTGCTGCCCAGGGCCAAGCACAGCAGTGCCCCTCCCTCCCAACCTCCCCTCCATATCCTGCAATCTTAATCCTGGATCCCATTTCTTTGAAAAGATCATTTGTGCTGACCTATTAATGATATTGACATGTAAATTAACTTTTACTAAAACATACATAATTATCAGAATTCTGATAAGAATGTATTATTGCGGGGAGCCTGGATGGCTCAGTGGGTTAAAGCCTCTGCTTTCTGCTCAGTCATGATCTCAGGGTCCTGGGATCAAGGCCCACATCTGGCTCTCTGCTCAGCAGGGGGAGCCTGCTTCCTCCTCTCTCTCTGCCTGCTTCTCTGTGATATCCGTCTGTCAAATAAATAAATAAAATCTTTAAAAAAAAAAAAAAAGAAGAATGTATTATTGCTCCCAGATATCAGATTTGACTTTTAAAGGGGATTTTTAGAAGCTCAACAGTGTTTTTGAAATCATGTTGAGTGAGTTCTCCAAAGATGCAAGGGCAGGGGGCTGTGGGAGATGGGAAATCTTCTACCAGAGAGGTTTTAATGAGGTCAGTTTCCTGGTAGATTCACTGAGGGGGATGAGGGGAGAAGAGTTCCAACTTGATTTTAAAAAGAAGTTGAAAACCACAGACATCGCCAAAGCATTGGCCCAAGGTCAAGGTCTCAGTCATGATGCCTACACAGAAGCTATTCTTTGGGTAGTGGAGAACTGCGAGGCATCTGAAATTTGAATCCCTTACAAGGTAACAAGTCCTCCTGCCACAGTTTCACGAGTGGCATGAGACATGGCCAAAACACACCAGACTCTTGGGAGGAGACAAAGAACCCAGCAAGGGCGGTTCAGTACGTTTCATGGAGGGGCTCTAAGCTCCGATTCCAAAGCAGTAATGGGGGGAGGGGCGGTCAGATGATCTGCGCATGTGCAGTAGGCTACATTACACACTACCCACGGGAAAGGTACCCTGAACCCAGGGAACCTGCATCTTTTACAACGAAAAACAGGTCTGCGTGTTCTTTTCTCTGGAGAGAGAATTACCTACCTACACCTCCCAGGGCTGGTCACTATGTAAGCACCCTTGAAAAGATAGTCCAGAAAAACAGGCAGGCAGTGCCTTGGCTCCCAGAGATCAAGAGATCCGTGGGGGAGAGCCTGGGTGGCTCAGTCAGTTAAGCCTCTGCCTTGGGCTCAGGTCATGATCCCCAAGTCCTGGGGTCCAGTCCCACCTCAGCTCCCTGCTCCACGCTCAGCGGGAAGTCTGCTCATCCCTCTCCCTCTCCTTCTGCCCCTCCCTCTGCTCCCGCCCTCTCTCTCTCTCTCTCTCTCATAAATAAGTAAAAATTGAAAGAAAGAAAAAAAGAGATTCGTGTAGAATTCTCTCACATTTAAGGCCAGGTCTGTTCAAGATTCCAAGGAACATGAGCTTCCCAGAATGGGAATAACAGGGGCGAGAGGGAAGGAACAAACCTTGCACAGGAACAAATAAATAAGCATGTTTTACTTGTTTAGTTAGGAAGTGTTCCTCATTCCTCTTAGAACAAAATTCAAAATCCACCCCCCCGCCCCTCCACCCCTGCCTGCCACCCCATGGCCCAGTGTGCATTCCTGCTCTGGTCCTCACTGGCTTCCCAGCGCCATACCTCAAGAGCCCCTTCCCTGCCTCCCCCTGCTGCGGCCCCACAGGCCTCACTGTCCTTGGCAGCTACCACCCTTCTTGCTGCCTGGACCTTCGCACCTCCACCACCCCCTCTGCCTGGCACATTCTTCACAAAGCTCAACGCCCTCCCCTCCTTCAGGCCTCCATTCCCAGCCCAGTTCCCAGCCCAGAGTCACTTTCTGTCTCTTCAGATTGTCTCATTTTTCTTTGAAGTGCTCGTCACAAGCTACTTGGTATGTATCCGTCATCAGTCTTCCTTATGCCCCCGAGGGCAGGCACTTTGTTTATGGCTATGGCCACAGAGGCTACGTCTGTCCACCAAGAGAAACAACAATTTATAATCCTGTCAGTGGTCTGCCTATCTTTATGGGTTGAAGGGCACACGCCACCAAATTCCCTGCATTGGAGTCCAAAGCCCCAGCACCTCAGGCTGTGACCGTATTTGGAGATGGTGAGGAGGGTAACCAAGTTAAAAATGAAGGTATTAGGTGGGCCCTGTCCCTACAAGAAGGGACATTTGCCAGGATTTTGAAAAACAACAATGTCAACTGCTGTCCACTCTTGGAGGCAGAAGTTCCATAGAAAATCATCCTTCTGGGTACCTGGGTGGCTCAGTGGGTTAAAGCCTCTGCCTTCGGCTCAGGTCATGATCCCAGGGTCCTGGGATCGAGCCCCACATCGGGCTCTCTGCTCCACAGGGAGCCTGCTTCCTCCTCTCTCTCTGCCTGCCTCTCTGCCTACTTGTGGTTTCTCTCTGTCAAATAAAAAAATAAAAAAATAAAATATCATCCTTCTGAAATAGGTCATTCAGTATGTACCCTCTCCAGTTTTCATGTGCCCAAAGGTGTTTTCTATTAAATGTCACTTTAAAACAGGTAAGAAGATTGGGGCTCCTGGGTGTCTCAGTCATTAAGCGTCTGCCTTTGGCTCAGGTCATGATCCCGGGGTGCTGGGATTGAGTCCTGTATCAGGCTCCTTGTGCAGGGGGGAGCTTGTTTTTCCCTTTTCCTCTGCCAGTCTCTCTCTCTCTGTCTCTAAAATAAGTAACATCTTTTAAAAATAAATTAACATAACTAAATAAAACAGGTAAAAGTAGAAATACTATGTCATGGAATAAAATGTTAAGGTGAAGAGTAAGGTATCTGTAAAAAGCTTTTTCAAACACTTGGCAGTCAAAGGCCAGGGTACAGCTGGGCCTGAGCCAGTTCCTCCAGAGGACCAGAACCCAGCCTGTGTCAGCTGAGACCTTTACATAACAGCAAGCACAGGCGGCCAGGGAGTGTGTTCTGAGCAAGCGAAAGGAATGAAATGTGGACGAAACCTGCAGAGGTCTGCTTGCTTCCCCTCCTGGGCAAGGGCTTGCACAGCCCTGCTCTAGGTGTCCAGTGGCTGCAGAGTCAGAAGGGATGGGAAGCAGGAGAAAAAAGAGAAGCAAAAACCTTTCAAAACGAGGGCGCAGGAACAGGTGGAGCAAGTGGGATGAAGGACAGTCAGTGTTTGAACATCAGCCCGGGATCTGGCAGCCGGATAGGAGATCGTTTCTCAAATGCCCTGCCTTACCCAACACCGATCAGATGGCAAAGATGACCGGGCACCCCCAGTTAGCTACCCGGGTTCTTGTGCAACTCAGAGCTGTGCTCCATGCTGCCTGCTGCCTGCCGCCTCACGCCAGCGTTCACCCCGTCCCAAGTCAGCCCCTGAGCCCCACAAAATCCTCTGGGACAAGCAGCCATCTGGTTCCTCTGGTGCCTTGGCCTCCACCCAGGGATCCTGCATCCCAAGCTTTGGCAGCGTTTCCAAGGTGGCGAGGCTGCTCCAAGCCCAGTTCAGGAAAGATTGGAAACCACAGTGACCATGTGCATGGACGGCCAGGAAGCCCCACAAATAGCATTTAGCGGAGCAGACCTCTCCGCTCAGAACCCCTCTCTTCTCCTTCATTTTCACCAGTTGGGATGCATTTGCGTTCCCATGTTCTCCTTTCAAATCATTCCCACGCTTCACCTGAATTCCTCTGGTTTTCTCCTAATACCCGCTTCTCTTTAACTTCTGGCTGAGCAGAGCCTACGTGGGATAAATGGATGTTTAACTGGGTAGAAAGAAGGGAGAAAAAAACGTTAGGAATGGGATACTCAGTGGGGGAGAGCCAGGCCTGGAGAGGAGCCAACGCCAGGGGGCACGGCCAGAGGATGACCCGAGGTGAACCTGGAGAGGTCCCCAGAAGTGAAGAGGGGCCCAGAGCGCAGGGAAGCATTCGGCAGGTGAAGGCTGCCCTTCTGGCTGGCCGCGAATGCCCCCACTTCATCCTCACTCGTTATGCAACCCATTCCAAACTCTGGCCTGAAGAGACGTACTACGGTGACTTCCCATTAGGAAAAATGCCACACCTTTGCTGACTTGACACAGATAACAGCAAACACAGTGTAAGACGACAGAGGGCATCTTAGAATTAATTTTTGCACGTTGTCACACTTGGGTGGAAAGAGCCATGCTTGAGCAGTCCTTGGTCGGAAGGTCTCTCTTCTTACAAGCTGTTGCCATTTCTACTTCTAGCTCCGGCAGAGTCCCCCAGACTGTCAGCGACAGCCTGGGACAGAGCCCAGGGCTCCCGGATGAAAGGTCTCGGCCATGAAGCTTGGCCGGTGGTCAGTAAATCCAACTGCAGTGCACTTTCCCTGTCACACTTGGACTTGGTTTCAGAATTTTCTGGAAAGTCACCAAAGCTGGCACCAAATAAAGGGGGGGGAGAGGGGAGAAAGGAAAAAGTGAAAAGGAAAAAAAAAAAGGAAGGAAAGGAAAAAGAAAGAAAATCAGCAGGTCAGCTCAGACTGCAGTACATTCAGCTCTACAACTGAACGAAAATATCATGGTTGTGCTCCAGAAAGACTTCCTCCTGCTATGCTCCTCCCTCGTTCCTTGCTCAACATCGAGCCTGGTTAGGCTGCTAGAGCACCTGATCTTCTGGTTCTTGGTTGAAAGACTTCATTCCACAGCTAGGACTGGCAGCCTGTGGCCCCAAAGCACATTTCCCACATGCTTGTGGCCTCTGACCACGATACATTATTTATGGAAGAAGGAACGAGGTTAATTTTGACTCTGGTCTGGTGAAATGTGCTCCAAGTTCTTTCATTTAATGATGGCAACAACGTGGCGTAAGAGCTTGTGCCCGGCTCTACCTCAATTAATTTGTCATGAGTTCAAGAGGGCATCCTCAGTTTGCATGCCTGAGCCCCGGGGCCTGCCTCTTCTATTGCAAAACCATCCGAGGGCCCAGCTCACTGCTGTGCTGGAAACAGCCTGATCTTGTGTAACCAGGTAGCTAGGGCTGGGGCTCCCAGAGGGAAGGGTGTTTTTACAGGGAGTGTCCTTCTAGAACACTCTGGGGATTTTAAGTCAGAGAAGCAGGAGCTGTGGCCCCCACCAGAACTCCATTTTCCAAAAATAAAAAAATAAAAAAAAAAAGAACTCCATTTTCCCTATGAGTTCAGTCAAAACCAGAAAGCCAGCCAAGTGGTTCTTAAGGAAAGTTCTTCAGAAATCTTGCCGAAACTCCAGAGATGAGTGCATTCCTGCCGGGACGGCCGGGCATGCCAGCAGCCCGGACCCGCACAGGCGCCATGCAATTAAGAGCGATTTTTGGTTATTCTGAGATGAGCAAACCCAACCAAAGGAAGGGGGGGGGCAGGCGTGGATGAGGGGGAAGCAGGAGGTGAAGAAGCCAAAAATAAAGCCCTGTTAATTACCAATGGCAGCAGGCAGGTGGAGAGGAAGGGAGCTCCAGAGAAGGAGCCTGATTGAGCAGGAGGGTCCCACAGTGCTGCAAAGATAAATAGGGACTGATTGCGCCCGCACCGTCTGCCCCAGCCCGTTCTGGCAGGACTGCTCCGAGTTTGCCCCTGCTCCTCCTAAACTGACTCCCATTCTCTGGTCCCCCTCCCTCCCCTTCCCCTTCCTCCAGCACACCCTCCCAACAGCAAACCAGAATGGTGTAGAAAGACCCCGGGGAAACCACCACCATAAAGTGTGCTGTGAAATGATGACTTGACATGAAGTAGGCATCCGTGAAGCGATACAGGCATGTGATCTAAAATTGTTTCAAACGGTACCGAGAGCGTGAAGTTACGGGAAGACACGAGTCTCCTTCCCTGCACGTGCCTCTGCTCCCCAGAAGTCACCACCACTAACAAGCTGAGAGGTAACCTTCCAGAAACTTTCCTACTTAGCTCTTCCTCCAGCAGGATGACAGGATATCTACCTCCTTAGCAACAGAGCATAATTCCCTCCCTCTTGATTCTGTAACTAGTACTTTCATTGGATTATTTTATTTCCAGGTTTTTTACTTTTCTTTTTTTTTTTTTTAAGATTTTATTTATTTATTTGACAGACAGAGATGACAAGTAGGCAGAGAGAGTGAGAGGGAAGCAGGCTCCCCGCCAAGCAGAGAGCCCGATGGGGGACTCGATCCCAGGACCCTGAGATCATGACCTGAGCCGAAGGCAGCGGCTCAACACACTGAGCCACCCAGGTGTCCCGGTTTTTTACTTTTCAAAACAATGTGGCAGAGCCCACATATCTTTGTTTAACGGCATGAGAATATCCATAGATGGATTGTTAGAGCAAAGCTGCGGAGGGAACTGATTTAATTCAGGTTCAATACTGAAGCTACCGCACCTTAAAAAGGATTGCAAACTGGTGAATGGAGCCAGAATGACAAATGAGGAAGCAGAGGCGCTATTCTGATCACAAGGGATTCCATTCTGGGCAACCACTTCCCGTGGGCTCGCTCGTGTCCCCGCCAAGAGAAAAATGCCTGTTTCCCTGAATGCTGCCACAGTCTGTTTGGGCAGAGATTCCTCCAAACTCAATAGCCTCATTGGTTTCTGTGCCCTAAGGGCAGCTTTAGATATTAAATAGTAAAGCAAGAAAATGAGTTAGACTTCAATCGCAGAACAGTAGCTACCAATGGGCAGTAGAAATGATACCATGATGAGACTGAGAAGATAGTCAAGAGGTCTCGTGGCAGAAGATGGGATGGTAGGACTCGCTGGGACTTGGCAGTGCCTTAAGTTCTATTTGCAATCATATGTGCGCTTCATTTGGACAACAGTGTCTGGAGATATTAAATTATTCTAGATTTCTCTTGATTCTACATTCTGCTGCCTGCCCTCCCAAATCCGTGCCTGAGTCCGGTGCCTGAAACTACTGTTACCCTGGGGATGATATTCAGAAATATCTATCTACTACCATCACGGAGCAAGGTGTCCTAACCAAATGACATGAATCATTTGATAGTGGAGGTGAAAGTACCAGGTTACCATGATCACACCTGGAGGACAGGGGTAGTTAGCATAGTGCACGTCACGTACTTAGAGCAGCACCAAGTACACAGTAAGTGCTCTATAAATGCGCCTTGCCATTGTTCTCACAGTCTGATTCCTTTCCACCAAGCTACCTTCTAGTCTGGTCAATGATTTCCCTTACGAATTTTATTATAGGGCAAAGACTGCTGGGACCACTCAGGTATATGGCCCCCCTCAACGGTTATATGCATTTGGGTTTATACAACAGTCTCTTGTGAATTTGGTAACTGTTAGTAAAACCCCCTCGGGATGGGTAATTTTATATGTCAACTTGCCTGGGCCACAGTAGCTAGATAGTTGGTCAAACATTATTCTGGATGTTTCTGTGAAGGTATTCTGGGGCTAAGATTAATATTTTAATTGGCATACTCTCAGTAAAGCAGATTACCCTCCATAATATGGATGGACCCAAACCAATCACTTGAAGGCTTTCATAGACCAATGAGTAATCTCCATGCAAGAAGGAATTCTGCCACCAGACTGCCTTTGGACTTAAACTGCAAATCTTCCCTGAGTCTCCAGCCTGCAGCCTTCCTTATCAGCTTTTGGATTTACCAAGCCTTCACAACTGTGAGCCAGTTCCTTAAAATAAATATCTCTCAATAGATAGATAGATAGATAGACAGACAGACAGCCTAACCGTTTCTGTTGTTTCTTTCTCCAAAGAACTCTAGCTATGCTCATATAGTTCTTCTCCAAAGAACACTCTCTACGTTCAGATAGTTCTAGATGCCCTGAAAAATTCAAGTTCAAAGACCTTGCAAAGCTGATCATCAGATCTTGGGCAGAAGTGACACCACCCATGGTATTGCAAGCCCATGTGGTTTGCATGAACAGCCAACCAGGCTGCCCCACATACACACCCATCACACTGCGCCTAAGAATAGCTGTGAACCTAGAAGTGGGTCCTTTTTATGATGAAAATAGAAAGTAACCTAATGGAAGTATCAACCCGTTAGTTCTCATGCTGAGTTGAGAGATGAGGGATCTAGGAAGAACAGAAAATAATTTTCCTACATTGTTAACACTAAATTAATATCAAGACTTAAAAATATTAGGCTGGAGAACCTAGGTGGCTCAGTCAGTCAAGCAACTGACTCTTGATTTCAGCTCAGGTCATGATCTCAGGGTCGTGAGATCAATCCCCACGTCAGGGTCCCCACTCAGCAGGGATCTGCTTGAGATTCTCTCTCTGCCTCTATCCCTTCAAACCCCCTGCTCGTGCATGCATGCATTACACTCATTCTCTCTCTAAAAAAGAAAAGAAAAGAAAAGAAAAGAAAAATACCCTTTCAGACATAGGAATAACTGAACTATAATTCCAAATCAAACCTGCTTCATTCAACACTAGACACATCATTTAACAAAATTAACCAATAAATCGACACAGAATTTGAGCTTTTGTTGAAACAAATCCTGTATAGAATAGCTTAGACTTTGAAAAAATCATCATACATTGGCGTTTCCTTAAGAGGGAAATAAGTTTGACAGTGTATGTTCTACAAAGTCCTATGGCTATCAGTTTATTTGAACACCAGTTTATTCCTGTTCACATTTAATTAAAGGACAGGGGCCCCTGGATGGCTCTGCTGGTTGAGCATCCAGCTCTTGGTTTCGGCTCAGGTCATGGTCTCAGGGTGATGGGATCGGCCAGTGTAGGGCTGCATGCTCAGGAGAGTCTGCCTCTCGCCTTCTCCCTCTTCCTCTGCCTCCCCACCTGTTGGTGTGTGGTTACAATGTGTACACAAGCCTGAATTACCTCTCTTTCTCTCTCTCTCAAATAAATAAGTAAATCTTTAAAAAATTAATCAATAAATAAAATAAAATAAAATAAAGGAGAAAGAAAATCATTCAACTGTCTGCTCTAAATCCTCAGAACCTGATGGCTTTCCTTCCCCACTCTGTAGTCCACTGTATAGAACTCTGAGTCAGAAACCCATTTCTGCTTGGACACGATCGCAGAAAGTCCCAAAGAGCTCTGGCTCTCTCTTTTTATTTTATTTTATTTTATTTATTTATTTATTTATTTGACAGAGATCACAAGTAGACAAGAGAGAGAGCGGCTCTCTCTTTTTAATAAACAGTCTGTCTACATCAGAAGACTATGGTGAGAGCCTGGTAATGCACGTAGGAGGCACCCAGCCCGGATGACAGGCAGGCGTCTCTGATGATCTCATTTGTTCTAGTGAAAACCAAATTTGACATTGAGTCAAATCTTGTATGATCCCACTAATACAAGGTATCTACAGTGGTCAAATTCACAGAGATAGAAAATAGAATGGTGGTTACCAGGGGCTAGGAGGGAGGTATAAGGGGTAATACTGTTTAATGGGTAGGGAGTTTAGGGTAGGAAGATAAAAAAGTCCAGAAGATGCATGGTGGCTATGCTCATACAGGTGATGGTCGCTCATTGATGTGAATGTACTTATACTGCTGAACTAGCACTTAAAAATGGTTAAAGTGGGGGCACCTGGTTAAGAGTCTGCCTTAGGCTCAGGTCAGGATTCCAGGGTCCTGGGATCGAGCCCCACATTGGGTTCTCTACTTGGAGGGAAACCTGCTTCTCCCTCTCCCACTCCCCCCTTCTTGTGTTCCTGCTCTCACTGTCTCTCTCTCTCTGTCAAATAAATAAATAAATAATCTTAAAAGATTAATCTTAAAGAGGCTCAGTCAGTTGAGCCTCTGACTCTCGGTTTTAGCTCAGGTCGTGATCTCAGGGTCATGGGATTGAGTCCTGTGTGGGCTCCAGGCCTAGTGGAAAGTCTGCTTCAGATTCTCTCTTCCCCTATCCTCTTCCCCTCCCCCTGTGCTCACTTTCTCTCTCTCTCTCCCTCCCTCAAATAACTAAATAAATCTTTTTTAAAATGGCCAAAATGGTACATTTTATGTTATATACATTTTACAATCAAAAAAAGAAAGGTGATCCTATGTCCCAGCTTGTCTAGGGCAGCCCCAATTTCTATCTCTGGCCCTGCATGCTTGGTATTAGTGCCTCTTTTTCCCTCTTAGTTAAGCCCCGTGACTGGGTCCCGAAGTGGACAATAACTAGCATGACAACCCTATGGTTAAATAATTATTTAGTGTTACCGCTAAAACACAGGAAGAGTATAACTTTTATCCCTAAATCTGTCTAATTTCAAAGCCCGTGTTTCCTACCACCTCACACCCTACCATGTATCCAATGATTTCCCATATACATCAAGTTTTCTAGTATTTATTGTTTTAAACCCGCTGCCTTAAATACAGCTTTTTTTTTTTTTAATTTTTATTTATTTGACAGAGAGAGAGAGAGATCACAAGGAGGCAGAACAGCAGGCAGAGAGAGAGGAGGAAGCAGGCTCCCCGCTGAGCGGAGAGCCTGATGTGGGGCTCGATCCCAGGACCCTGAGATCATGACCTGAGCCGAAGGCAGAGGCTTAACCCACTGAGCCACCCAGGTGCCCCTTAAATACAGCTTTGATGTGCTATCTACCTTGTAAGAAAACAACATCTTAATGCTGCTCTCCAGAAATGCTTGTGCATATATATATATAAAAGTCATTACCTGCTCAGAAATGTCTGTAGTTCTGTATATTATATATATATATATTCTGTATGTGTGTGTGTATCTATCTATCTATATACATTTTTTTTTCTTTTAAAGGGTTGGTGGGTGAAGAACAGAAAGGAACTTCCCAGACAGTATGTGGTCCAGTGGGTTTTCAAGCCAGGAATGGGGCCTGAGGTGTAAAAAAGTCCCAAAGCAACAGCATCTGGAGGATGTTACATCCAGTGGCCAGCACAGATGTTGATATTAAGCAAACACCAGAGTCACTGTGTGACTCAGCTGGCACAGGGTGGGTGATGTCAGCAAATACACAGACGGGAGAGGCTACTGGAGGCAGGAAGTCAGCATCCGTTTGGTAAGTTTGACTTTGACCCAAAGGATTCCACTGAGGCTTTTCCTAAGCTCACTGGAAAGAAGGGAGTGGTGTCTTTACACCAACTTCGGGGTCATCCAGACTGAGCCGGGATCCCAAATTCCCAGTCATTCCCTCCAGTACCTTGTACAGATGACTCAAAGTCCCTAATCTCAAGGGTCCGAATGCCTGCCTCCCGGGGCTGCCGTGAGGAATCAGTCTCTGCCTGGGGAGTGGGCTGCTTAGCACACAGCGTTAATACTCACTGTTATCGCCTAGAAAACAGAGGCTAAGACCACTTGATACTCAGATCCTAATAAGAATTTTTATTCTCTCACCCACAAACCCAAATATTCACTAGTAAAATAAGATAGAGTATGGCCGCCTTCCACAATCCGCACGCTCCAAGCTCCCAAACAAAAAGGCCTTTGGGGAAACCCAGAGTTAGCTAGAGAATCGCTTTCATTTTCTACTATTCCGCTCTCTGGGCTTGGCCTAAAGCTTGCGGTCCCATCTCCAGCAGTAGCCGAAGTTCGGCACTTACAGAGAAGCCGGCCGGCCCTTCAGAGCACATCTCAGCCCACGTGTGGAGACCCGGGGAAACTGTCATGCAGAGCCCAGTGGTCTATCCCGGGCTCCATGTGAGTCACAGAGATGTGGCCGGTCCCCAACCCTCCCTCTGGCTTCCTCACATCCTCCCACCGGATACTCCACTCAACTCCTGTGTTCTCTTTCGTTTCAGTACCAGAGCGAGGCCAGGCTAAGTGTATGCTCCAGACACTGCCACCAACCCCTGGGAAGATCTGTGGCTATTTTAGGCATTTTATATGAACTGTTTACAATGCCTGGCAACATTCTTCCAGCAGAATCCTGGCATGCAGGAAGAGCCAACGAGTTATAAACTGGGAACATTTCATGCTTTTGCGTCTACAGTTTTAAGATATAATACCATTTTATGGCTCCGCAGAATCCGGCAGAGTATGGTTTTGATGGGATCACTCCAGCCACACAAGCATCTGACGTTCACGTGGATCCTCCTGGTGTAGAAATCCCACCTTGCTCAGTGACGGAGAGGCAGGCACGGGTCATGAGAACAAACATTCCTGAGCATGTAATGGCTTAAGAAAAATAGGCATAGAATTTCTATCACTGATCCCACCAAATAAACGTGACCAGTTTTGAACCAAAAAAGTACTTAAAAGTGTTTAGAAGATCGATGTGACTTTTAGCATTTATTTTCATAAACAAACGTAAAAAGCCTTTTTTAGCAGAGTAAAAATGTTGACTGTTACTGAACCATCAGAAAGGACATCAAAACACAGCAGTCAGGGAACATTAACCAAAGCAGAGACAGGATGGAAGGGCACAAGATAAAATAGAAGCCTGGGACAGGAGCCTTGACTGGCTACAATCCCCACGGAAAAGCATCACCGGGGAAAGGTGTGCTATAGTACGACCAAGAACATTTCCTAAAAAGAGGTCATGATCCTCATCCTCAAACACAGCTCTTGTCCCCTAGCATCAACAAGTCACAGATAAAGGCTTTGGGCAGATGTGGCTCACTCATTTTGAAATCTACATCAAATTGCAGATAATACCTGTTCCCTTCTCATGATTTCAATCATGGTGTTCACGATATACAATGTCTCTAGATGCACGAAGCCAAGATTCAAATCTTGGCTGCATGTTTTCAGCTCCATGGCCTCGGACAAGTTGTTTCCAAAAGAAATAATAATGGTTCCTACCTCACTGTGTTGCTGTGAAGAGGAGATAGTTAATACGTGCAACGCGCTTGAACAGTGCCTAGAGCTGTTCTCATTATTATTGATATCCTGGGGGACAAGATCATTCAGTATGATTAAAATTAGGTGTCCAAATAAAAAATTAAGAGGCATCGATATCTCATAAACCATTGTAAGCTCCCTAGAACAGAGTGGATTATGTGAAGAACAATTCGTCTAATGGGAATGAACAGAAGAAGATCCTGATTCAGGGGCAGGATTCTGAGGCTGTTCACTATTTCTCATACGTGAAGTACTTTACGGCATCATTCGAAGACAAGAGCAGTAAGTTTTCCACTGCTTGGAGGTCTGCAGATGCATTATTTCTTCTGCTGGAAGTCTGTTTTCAATTAGCTTTTGAAGCTTTTGCAAATAAAAGTGAATTCTATTCGATTTCAGTAATGTCACATTTTACATCCTCTGTCACTGCAAGTAACTTTAAGTTCGGGTTTTGCTTCATTATTTGCTCTGTATACACTGCTTTTCTGATTTTTTTTTTTTTCATTTTGGAGAAACAGTGCAAATTTAGCCCCATCTGCAGCATTTCCTACCACTAGGGGAATGGAGGTAGTGCACACAACTGTTTTGAAATTATTTTTCATTTTTCAGGGAATTCCAAATAGGGACATCCCAACATGGCGATGGCTACTCAAGGAAAACCATAATGCCTGGTTTTCCTTAATACCTTGCTTGAGCTTCTAAACTGTATCATACAAGAATATCTTGGGTTCCTTGTACCTCAGTAGGTAGAATTTGTTTAGGTAAAAAACGAAAACCCTCTGTTTTATTAACATTTGTACCAGTTTCATCCTTTGTGAAAAAGAAAATAAGCAACAGTAATAAACAAGGAATTTCTTCAAACTTAAAACACAATGCAACAGGCTTCCCAACTCCATCTTCTTCATCAACGGTGGGTTCGTTTCTCACTCATACCAGACAACATAACAATAATAATATGTAGTATTCATCCGTGTTGTAAATGTTCCCTGTGTATTTGCAGCCCACAAACATATTTTGTCTAGCTGACACTTTTTTTTTAATGTGAGTTATCACCTAAAACTGTGGGGCACCTGGCTCAGTCAGTTAAGCATCTGCCTTCGGCTCAGGTCATGATCCCAGGGTCCTGGGATCGAGCCCTGCAATGGGCTTCCTGCTCTGCAGGGAGTCTGCTTCTCCCTCTCCCACTCCCCCTGCTTGTGTTCGCTCTCTCTCTCCCTAATAATAAAATCTTTAAAAAATATAAAATAAATAAAAATTTGGACATTTTATATGTAAATTTGGATTTTCTCCTTCCCTTCAAAATCAAAAGTTCTATAGGGTACATGGGTGGCTCAGTTGGTTGAACACCTGACTCTTGGTTTTGGCTCAGGTCATGATCTCAGGGTAGTAAAATCGAGCCCCTCGTCAGGCTCCACGCTCAATGTGAAGTCTACTTGAAGCCTTTCTCCCTCTGCCCCTCCCCTCTCTCTCCCTCTATGTCTAAAATAAATAAATCTTTAAAAAAAAAAAATAGAAAGTTCTGGCACTTCCAGATCCACATTGTCAGCATAGCAAAGAGCTGCCTGGAACTCAGCAGCTGCTCCCTTTGAGCACAGGATAAGCTTCCAATGCTCCCCAGTTCCACAGGCTCAGGGATCTTTCCTAGGTTCCCCCAAGAAGGAGGCTCTGTGGCAATTCCAGCATTTAAATGTACCCTGACCTAGCAATTCTTGTCCCCGAAAATCTATCCAAGATCATGCAAATATATATGGGTACCCACTGCAACACTGCCTCGGAAACCCTGAAACCACATAAAAGTTACTAGGGACTGGTTGAATAAGTGATGGCCAATCCAGGTAAGAGACTATTAGGGACCCCTCCCCCAAAGCAATGAGGTAAATATAGAAGGTCCTGAAATGGACCTAGGTCTAAAACATATGATTAAGTAGAAAAAAGCAAGGTGAGGAGCAGTATGTAATGTGGGGAAAAATGAAGAGATAGATTAATATAAGCTTTTATATGTATTTCAAGTGTTTGGAAGAAAATGTGAAAAAAATTTTTATCCCAGATGCCTTGGAGAGAGGGGGTGCACCAGCTACTCTGGCCCTCTTGCTGTTAGCTGCTTTGGGCACTGTGGGGTCAGAAGAAGTCTATCCTCACCGGCAGAAAGAAACCCTCCCTGGTCAGCCCAGTTCAGTAGGGTAAGGAAGGGAAAGCCAGGTCACACGCTCCTGTCCACATGCTCCAGAAGGGCAGCCAGGCGGCAGGACTTGGCTGGAGCAGCTAGATGACGTGCTTTCGCTGTTACTAGTGGAGGATGGAATTGTGCCGGGGACATTGGAAGCCGGGGACAGAGCAGAACACAGCCGGCTACTTGCGGGGTGTGATATACTGTATAATATACGGTTAAACCCTGTGACAGATGTCTAGCAGAAGCGGTCCTCATCAGCGCTCCACACCCAAGACAGAACTCGCCTCCACAGCCTCTCTAGACTCTCTAGACCACCATCACCCAGGCCTGAAGGACCAGAGGCAACTGTCAGCCCCGCCCCAACCAGATGATCCCCACCCCCACACCTGCTTCTAACCTCCACAAGGCATCCAAGCCAAAACAGAATAAAAAGACACGTGGCTCTTCTGAAAGTTATCACTTCCTGCTACCGCATGATTGGGAGGGGAAAAAATTAAGCAATTAATTAGCAAAAATAAACCCAGATAAGGAACAGATGACCCCCCCCACCCCCTGCTGTGGCCACCTGTCCCCAGCAACACACACACAGACCCTCTCTGGTACTTTTCTTCAGAGCCAGAGTCTGGGGTATTCGATGTCCCTATTCTTCTCAATTACTATAAGATACAAAGTAAAACATGACATCTGTATTTAACAAGGGTATGCACTCAGAACTAACTGACAAACACAGAATTTAGAAAACTCAGTATTATTTGGAAAATAATACCCATCATACTCTATTATATTGTATTACTATACATAGTACCATAATGAGGAAACAAAACATGACTCCCCTGTTGTTTTCTCTCAACTTATTATAGCTTGCTCCTTTTCAATATGCCAGTGTTCCCATACCAATAACTTGGGGATAAGAGTTGATTAAGAGTATTTTCAGCCCCTGTCTTTATTCATTTGTCAAAACCTGTACAATGTATGCTACAACAAGTGACCCCAGATGTAAACTCTGGACTTTGGCTATATGTATCAATACTGTCGGTACCAAATGTACCCCACCCCCATGCAAGATGTTGGTAATGGGGGAAACTGTGGACTGCAGCCGTAGTGGCTGTATTTTCTGCTCCATTTCTTCATAAACCTAAAACTATGCTGAAAAATTAATAATTTTAAAGACTGCTACTACCAAAAAAAAAAAAAGATCAATTTCATGCCTCATCACAAAAATTATGATACGCAGCTGTCTAATCAACACGCACAATTTAAGAAGCTACCAAGAGAAAAAACAAATAAAACTAATTCAGACCCCCTTAATGTACAAACTGTGATAATGCAAAATACACTTCCACCTTCCACTTCAGTCTGAATCTTCTAACTGTGGCTTGCTGAGCAAAGGGAAAAATCACAGAAGCACAGCTAAGCCACGGAAGATGGTCCGCTCTCCTCACCGTCTTCAACAGCACTGTCTCGCTCTCGCTGTAAGCCTTGCATCATCGAGGTCAGAACTAGGAGGCAGTCTCATCTGTGTATCCAGCAGGTCGACCAAGACTAACTAACGTTAGCACCCCCAGGCTGCTAAAACACCGCCCTCGTTCGAACAGCTCACTTTTCCTTTTCTTTATTCCAAGCCAGCCTTCTCGGTCACTGCTTTTTCCGACTGGCCGTTATCATCGGTACCTGGCAAGATCTCGACCGGCGCCCACTTACCTCTGAATCTTTGGCCTGCTGATTTCGAACGACTATCAGATTGTACAGGATTCTGTCGTCATCTGCCTCTGTGTGGGACAGGTCATGGGGCATGCTCCACAAATTCTTGTCATCGTCTCTCGCCAGAGTTGCTCCAAATGAAGAATATGGATTGCTATCACTATGGTGTTTAAAAAAGGGGGTATAAGCCTTTTGTAATATATGTAATGTATATAATGTATACATCATATGCATGTAACATGTAATGCAAATAAAATGTTATACACTGTATAATATATGATGTAATATATAAACATATATATTTCTAATAACAAGGCCTGAACTGTCACTAATAATTAAGCATAGCACAGTAGAATAATTTTTAAAATGACTTTAAAAATGACAGAGAACAGATGTAACCAGACGCCTGGGTAGAGGGGATACTACTACGTTCATCAGGAAATTGAGCCCTGCACATCCCAGCAGTGAAAACCAAAAAAGGAAATCCAAGGGGGCGAAGCGGAATAAAATTCTTGTATGATTAAAAGAAGAAATTGACAAGTGACCTGAAGAGGTGAGCTTTTCATGGGCGATGAGTTCAAGGAAGCACAGTGAACAGATCACAATGGTAATGGACTATCAAATTCCTTACCAGAAAGTGAAGAAACAAATATGCATATCCAAATACTTTCCTTTTTTTTTTTTTTAAAGATTTTTATTTACTTACTTCAGAGAGAGAGAGCAAGCATGAGATGGGGGAGAAGCAGAGGGAAAAGCAGGCTCCTTGCTGAGCAAGGAGCATGATGTGGGACTCGACCCCGGGACCCTGGGATCATGACCTGAGCCGAAGGCAGATGCTTAACCGCCTGAGCCACCCTGGTGCCCTCCAAATACATTCAGTAGACAATGTGGATTGTTGAGTAAGAAGTTCAGTAATCCTATTTTTGTATGTTCGCTGTAGGATTTACCCTCTACAAGGTGGTACCTGAGCTGGGACTTCTGGAGGAGGTGAGCAGCTAAGCCTCACTTAGGACCTGCTTGCACCTGGCCCTGCTGAGCTTCTGTGGGACTGCACAGGTAGGGTCATGTCAGGGCTATTCCCTTCATCTAATTATATGTATGAAGCCCTGACTCCACGTTAATCACAGGGCTCCATAATGTTGTGAACAAAACAGACACGATCCCCATCCTTGGACCTCGCTAGAGCCCAGGGAGGGAAACATATTAATGAATGACCAGGTGACTATAGAGTGAAAAACTGGGATATGTGCTATAGAGCCAGTGGGGGGAAGCATCAGGTAGGCATCATAAAGAAGGGGTTCTTGGGCTTCAAGTTGAAAGTCTAGAACAGAGTTCCAGGCAAATGAAATAACACATTCAAAGGCCCTGGGTCCACTTGTAAAAAGTGGAGCACAAGTGGCAGGGGATCTTGGAAACAAGGTTGGCAGGAGGCCACCATCTGCCTCAGACAGGGGGTCGAGACACTGGACCCGGAAATCCCTCTAGCTGCTGTGCAAAGTGTAGGGTCTGGGACTGGACAAAGAGATCAGAGCGATGGGGAAAGGAGCAACCTATGGGGAACCAGAGGCTGCTTGGCCACATGTGGCTGTCATGTAGGGAGCCCGACACGGCAAAGGCGGAAACGCACAAAGCACTCTTGTTCAGAATGATGAGCCAACAAAGAATCCAGTCAAGAAATGGGCAGAGGACATAAACTGACATTTCTGCAAAGACTTACAAATGACCAAAAGGCACATGAAAAAGTGCTCCACATCACTCAACATCGGGAAAATACAAACCAAAACTGCAATGAGATACCACCTCACACCAGTCAGAATGGCTAAAATTAACAAGTCAGGAAACAACAGATGCTGGCAAGGATGCGGAAAAAGGGGAACCCTCCTGCACTGTTGGTGGGAATGCAAGCTGGTGCAACCACTCTGGAAAACAGCATGGGGGTTCCTCAAAAAGTTGAAAATAGAGTTTCCCTATGATCCAGCAATCGTACTACTGGGTATTTACCCCAAAGATACAAACATAGTGATCTGAAGGGGCACATGCACCCAAATGTTTATAGCAGCAATGTCCACAATAGCCAAATTATGGAAAGAACCTAGGTATCCATCAACAGATGAATGGATAAAGAAGAGGTTAAAAAAAAAAAAAAAGAGGTGGTATATATATATACACAATATATACACAATGGAAAAATGGAATACTATGCAGCCATCAAAAGAAATGAAATCTTGCCATTTGCAACGATGTGAATGGAACTAGAGGGTATTATGCTGAGTGAAATAAGTGAATCAGAGAAAGACAGTTATCATATGATCTTCCTGATATGAAGAATTTGAGAGGCAATGTTGGGGGGTTGGTGGGTTAGGGAAGGAAAAAATGAAACAAGGTGGGATCAAGAGGGAGACAAACCATAAGAGACTCTTAATCTCACAAAACAAACTGAGGGTTGCGGGGTGGGGAGGGGGGTAGGAAGAGGGGGGTGGGGTCATGGACATTGGGGAGGGTATGTGTTATGGTGAGCGCTGTGAAGTGTGTAAACCTGGCGATTCACAGACCTGTACCCCTGGGGCTAATAATACATTATATGTTAATAAAAAATAAAAATTTAATTAATAAAAAAAGAGTGAAATCTTGCCATTTGCAATGACATGGATGGAACTAGAGAGTATTATGCTGAGCAAAATAAGTCAATCAGAGAAAGACAAATACCATATGATTTCACTCATACATGGAATTTAAGAAACAAAACAGAAGAATATAGGGGAAGGGAAGGAAAAATAAAACAAGACGAAACCAGAGAGGGCGACAAACCATAATAGACTCTTAACCATAGGAAACAAACTGAGGGTCACTGGAGGGGAGGTGGGTGGGGGAGGGGGTAACTGGATGACAGACATTAAGAAGGACACTTGATGGAATGAGCACGGGGTATTGTTTGCAACTGATGAATCCCTAAACTCTACCTCTGAGTCTAATAACACTCTATATGTTAACTAAATTGAATTTAAATTTTAAAAATTTTTTTTAAAAAAAGGATGATGAGCCAATCAAAGAGGACGCAAATGAGGTCTCAGTGCCCTAGCCGCACATGTCAAATTCATTCATTCATCCCTTCAGTTGTTGATTCCACAAACATGAAACGGATGCCTGCTGTTTACTGGGTGCCAGGCTGGGTGTTTTGGGGACATGAAAACAAAGAGGACATTGCCCCGTTCTTAGTGTGACTAGAGTGCAATGAGATAAGTGAAATTAAATTTTTTAAGTATAAACAGAATGTCGTAAAACCAGAGAAGGAGTGACAACCTGTGTGATGAGAAGGAAGCTCAAGAAAGGTTTCGTGGAGACGACATCTAACCCAGACCCAAGGAACGCACCACCTGGCGCCAGGAGGAGAAGCCGGGGAAAGGTATTCCTGGCAGAGGGAAAGACAGCGGCAGCGCACAGAGGCCTGAAGGGAGCACAGGCCTGGGGGATTCCAAGCCTCCCCATATGGATACACCACACAGTGCTCACACTGAGGGAAACAGAAGGTTGAGAAGAAGAAAAGGTCACTCAGGGTAAGACCGATGACCGTGCTGGAGTTCGGACTTTACTGTGTGAACTATGAAAAGTTAAGGGGATTTTGGGCCTTGTCAGGTCTGGGTTTTAGACAAAACTCCGGTGGAGGAAGGAACAAAGACATGGCCTAGGAGGCCGTCCCGGGTGTACATGACCTGATCTCTGAGGTCCTCTGTCAGGGGGCCGGGGGCGGGTGTGGGGCAGACAGAGACAGAAGCCCACAAACCAGCCACAACCACAAGGGCCTCTCGATTTATGAGTCATTTGTTAGAGTTACAATGAAGGTTTCTTTGGGGCACAGGAAGGTGGAGTTCTGCTAATAAATACATATTTCACTCTACATGTCTGACATACTGGTGGGGCCAGCGCGAGCAAGGGTGTGGCTGCGGAAGTAGGGCCGGAGTGGACATGTGAGGACACACTCCAGCATCTCAAGAGGTTGGAGCCGTGGCGGGCAGAGTCCTAGCTGATGTGGGAGACAGAGGTCTTTAACTGGCCCCATGCAGAGGAGGCCAGGGTTGACCTTGAGCCTATGGGATGTTCACAGGGAGGTGAATATGGCTTGGGAACAAGGACGGGGCTGGCCATCTTGACTAGGGAGAAATGCCCATGCACTTCCAGCCCCTGGAAGCCGCAGCATCGGAGGACCAGCCTGGGCCTGGGGAGTAAGGAACGGCTTTGGGGGAATAGCTGGACTTCAACAGCAGGAATGGAAGGGCCACTGGAGAGAGCCGGTGAGTCCCAAGGAAGACAGACGGTGATGCCGAGAGGAACTCCAAAGGGCAGGAAGACACTGGAAAGGCGTCCATGATGTGAGAAGTGCTGCCTCTGATGGCTTTCTGCCTAAGCAGATTTTACAGTCATTGATAAAGCCCCGCTGCCTTACACAGAGCTTTGCCTGGGGGTTCCCATGTCCCATCCCTCCTGCGACATGGCTGTCTGAGGTCAGAAGGGTAGGTAACATTATCCCCGTTTGCAGACGCAGACCAGACTTTGGCATCGCTTGACCGTCTGTGCCGGACTGACCGCCAGCTGACAGTCCTCCCAGCATGAGGTCCCCAGTGGGGTGGCTCTAAGCAGCCACATGTCACAGGCTGGAAATCTAAACACGGTGACAGGGACACACCCACAAATGGAGTGGCTCAGATAACCAGTGCACATGTGCAGTGTTCCCCTCTAAACCTCTAAATTCCCCCAGGGCGGCTCCTCCGGGCACGGAGACTCCAGAGGCTCACGGCGGCTGCCGCCCTGGCTCCCGATGCCACAGGACATTTCCCTCCAGGGCCGTGAGACCCTTTCCTGAAACCGCTCTTCAGCTTGTCCCCGAATTTGTTCCACTTGTGTAAGTCTGGACTCTGCAACAGGCTGGAAAGTTCCTCCAGGCAGGGATTGTACTCTGCACTTCTTAACATCCCACATGGCCTGGCAGGAGCGGGCACAGAGGAGGTGTTTGCAGAGTATGCGACGAATGTCTGTCACAAAGTGAGCTGTTAAAGGAAATGTCAGCCACAACTCCCCATTGCCACCTTTTTAAGACTCCCCCCTAAGCAGGAGGTTGAGAAATTCGCCAGTACCCACCTGCGTTATCGGCGATCAACCACATGTGACCATGAGTAATCCAGCCCACTTTCTGCTCGCGATCCCCATTTCAGCCCACTTTCTGCTCGCGATCCACAATGCAGCCCACTTTCTGCTCGCAATCCACAATGCCTTTGCATGTTTTGAGAAGATTTCAACAGGTGCCTCCCTGGCTAGTCCCCTTCCTCTCAAAGCCCATCTCTCTCTCTCTCTCTCTCTCCCTCTTTATCTGTCTTTCACCCCAACACACACACACAAACACACACATGTACACACACAGGAACATGCATAACTCCAGCCAGTGTGAAACACAGTCTCTCCTGCTTCGTCTGCAAACCCAAACACAGCTCCACAGGGAGGACAGCACTGGGCCTGTTCAGAGGAGCTCATGCTCCAGACATGTGGGGCCTCCCCAGTGCTCTCCACATCTTACACTGTCCTAATTAGAAGCCGAGTTGCCCTGGCATCCCTTGAGCTTCGGACTGCCTCGTCCCTGACACCCAGGGGGATGGCATAAAACAGGCAAGAGAATCGAGCTCTTCGGCCCCTGGGCGGCCAATGACTCTGGCCCGTGCTGTTTGCTGGGGCTCCTGCCCTCCTCCTGAGAGTGGAATGTGACCCTAACCCTAACCTGGTCAGCCACACTCTGGTCCAGATGAAAGTGAAGGAGGGTTCTTTCAGAGCCCGCCCGACTCACTGATCCCAGATTCTCTGCTCTGGCATGCGAGACCCTAATTGTTTCTTCTGCACCTCCCACCCCATCCAGGCATCCGTCTGCTTTATTTCAAAACTGTAAACCCTTAAGGTGGAGAGACCAGGAAAAAAAAAAAGAGAGAGAGAAAGAAATGCGTAAAGCAAATGATGGGAGAAGCAGCTTGGGAACCTCTGTGAAGGACTCTGAGGCTTGTGTAAAGAGAATTCAGTGCAAAGTCCCTGAGGTCTGAACCCAAGAAGCTCAGGGAAGACAGAAAGCAGGGAAAGAGGGGGTGCTGAGTCAGGAACTTTGACCTCCCCATCCCCATAGAATGATTTCGAAAAGGTTCTGAAGAAAGTGAGAACAGCTGTTTTGCCCCTGGCCACCATCTGCTGATAATAAATATTTTATTAACCTCAAGCATTTGAGAAGTGGCTCTGAAGTCACATTAGAAACTGAAGTAGTGGGGGCACCTGGGTGGCTGAGTGGATTAAGCCTCTGCCTTCAGCTCAGGTCATGATCTCAGGGTCCTGGGATCGAGTCCCGCATCGGGCTCTCTGCTCAGCGGGGAGCCTGCTTCCTCCTCTCTCTCTGCCTGCCTCTCTGCCTACTTGTGATCTCTCTCTGTCAAATAAATAAAATCTTTAAAAAAAAAACAAAACTGAAGCAGTTTTCACTCCCAACAGGTAGGACAGTTCCACCCCTAGTCCCTCCTGGGGACTCAGTCACTCCTCTTCTCTTTCAAACCATCTGCAGCTCCCAGGACTCAAGATCTGGGAACACCAGGCTCCCTGCCTGAGGCCCGCTGGTGCAAAGTGCTGGCGGCTGCTAAGGCTGCTTACCCAGAGTTTCCAGAGCTTCCCGTGAGTCCTCCCTACCAACAAGACTTTGGAAGGCCTGGAAGCTACTGTGCGCACTGCTGACACCCGCAGCTGCAGTGAGAGGCTCCACAGGTCTCCTCACAAACAGGCCCTGTGGCAGAGGTTGCTGGTGTAAGGCTGAAGCCCTAAAGAGAGTGAAAAGATAAAAATCTCCAATAGGGATGCTGGGTGGGGGGGAACCATTGGTTGAGAGACTGACTCTTGGTTTCCGGTCATAATCTCAGGGTCTTGAGAGCAAGCCCCTTGTTGGGTTCTGCACTCAGCGGGGAGTCTGCTTGAGAGTCTCTCCCTCTGCCCTGCCCTCCCCTGCTCTCTCTCTGATAAATTTTTTTTAAATCTCCAGTAAACAGCAGAAAGTTCTCAAAAAACAGACCCCGAAGGCTGTTTGGTGCCACCCCTTGACTAAGGACTTCTCACTTGATTCCCCACCGAGAACTGGTCTTCCTGCTGAGCCCTGGCTTACAGACTTTCCTTTCCTCTTGCTAAGGAAGCCTCCCAGTGACAGAGCAGGTAGAGCCTAGATCCTCTCCCTCTCCTTCTTTTCCCCCTCCGTCCTTCCACTATGCTGTTTTTCCCTTTCTCTCTCTCTCTGCCCCTCCCTTCCTACCTTCCCTCCCTCCCTTTTTCCTTCCTCCCCTCCCACCAGACACCCTAGCTCTTCCTCACACCTGGCTCATCCGGTCTAAACACGGTTCCGTAGATGCCAGAGTTTTCCTCAGCATTTCGCCATGGAGGTCCATGACTTCCTTCAATGCCGGAGGCACCACTTGCCTCGGTGTGAAGGAAGAAAAGCCCCAACCGGGCGCCCCTTTTCTGGCCCTGCTGCCCGCTCTGCCCCCGCCCTCCCTGCCTTCTGTCTGCTCTGACCAATCTACTTAAAATGGCAAGCGTGCTCTCCTGCCCGTGCTCTCCTTTTCTTTTCCTACACATGTTTATCTTCCAATTTACTTATTATGTTTGCTGCTTCCTCCCCCACTAGAATAAAAGGAGGAGAGGATCTCTACCTACTCGGCCCATGATGATGTATCAAAGTGCTCAGAACAGCTCCTGGCAGGCAGGAGATGCTCAACAAATATTTTCTGAGTGATGAATTGTTGTTTCCCAAGTTCCCAGGGCTGTGAATGGCCGAAATGAGGCTGGAAATCCCGGTCTCCAGACTCACAAACTCTCAACATTTGTTAGCTATTTAAGTTCACGAAGGTGGGGCTCATCGTCTCTCCAGAGGAAGCAGACAATAAGTACACACATTTATGTCAGGTGATGCTCCGGGCCTAGAAGGAATACCAGGTGAATGAAGGGACAGAGGGAGGGGTGGGGGCCTGTTTTAAAAAGGGTTGTCAGGGAAGCTTTTCTGATAAAATGACTTCGAGCAGAGACCTGGATAGAGTGAGGGAGTTACCCACACAGGTAAGTGGAGGAAGAACATTCTAAGCAGGTGGACAGGAAGTGCAAAGGCCCGGAGGCAGGAGCATGCTTGGTGTATCTGAGGACCCAAGAGGAGGCCCGTATGGCTGAAGGAAGAACAATTTCACCTGATGTGCTGACTTCAAAATCAGAGCCTGGTGTGACAGCCCTGAAGTGGAAACCACCCAGAAGTCCCCCAACAGTAGGATGGGTGAGCAAAATGGGTGCCCTACAGAGCACCAAGAACCACAAGTTAAGCGACACACAGCAACCTGGATGGATCTTGCACAGTTTGATGTCATTGAGTCAGCTGAAAAGCAGGCAAAACATGCTGTTCCAGGTGCACACATAGATGGTAAAGCTTTGAAGAAAAGCCAGGAAATGACTATCACAAAAATCTAGATAGAACCTGGGGTGGGGGATACAGGGATAGCCATAGTTATCTCCGGGTTATAAGAATATTCACTTTAGAGTTGTTGTTTATACTATACCTATTTTCATATGTTTTTAGTTTCTTTTTTTAATTTTTTTTTTTTAGATTTCTTTGACAGAGAGACGTCAACAGTTGGCAAAGAGAGAGAGAGAGAGAGGAGGAAGCAGACTCCCTGCCGAGCAGAGAACCCGATGCGGGACTCGATCCCAGGACCCTGAGATCATGACCTGAGCTGAAGGCAGAGGCTTAAGCCACTGAGCCACCCAAGCGCCCATGTTTTAAATTTCTGATATCCCATATATAGACGTGGATTTTTTTTAAGTTAAGGAAAAAAATAATAAGTGAGGGAATTCAGTAAACTCTTAGGAGGGCATTTTAGATACACACTGCGTCGCCAAAATTATTCCCTAAAAAGGGCCCCAAAAGAACAGACTGCACAGTACATAAAAGGCACCAAACAAATATGTACCATAGACTAAAAAAGACTTCAATCGCTAACAAAATAAATTAATTTTACCCACCACTGAAGCAGAATTTATTCTTTAAACAAAGGTGAAGAGATAAGATCCACTTCAAGATCTCTAGAGAATAAAAGTTCCAGGAAACCTAGATCACAGGCTGCGGAAGAGAAAGAAACTTCTCAGGAACTTCCAGTGCCGCGAAGACCTACTCATTCATTCTCGAAAGGGGAAGAGGGACAGCGGAGGTTGCCTGGAAAGAAAACCTTTAAAAGTCATCCCTCTGTGAGCCCTGAGTGGCTGACTTCTTGCTAAAGCATTCACCTCCTCCCCATTGGACCGGAGGCCCCGCTCTGGGAACTGTGCCCTTGACCCCTGCCTCTCTCCCCTCTGGCTTTCAAGAAGGTTAAGCATCCAGGCTTTGCCATAGGTTCTTCGAGCTGGGAGCTGATTTCCTGCAGTAGGAATCCTGTGTGCCTCTGCAGGCGTTTCCTATGAATCATGGTCGGGCTCAGGGCTTTATACCTGCAGATTCTACAGGAAGTTGTGTCCCAGCTGTGTCAGCTCGGGGAGCCCGGCAGCACACGATGGGGAAAGTCAGGCCATCTGGGCCGGCCAGAGAGAGTTCACTGACGCAAACTCTTCAGCCAATGTTTCTTTAAGCCCTTCCAAGGGTAGAAGACAATTTATTCAGCTCGGAGGTCATGTGAGTCCACACTGTGGAATGAAACATCCGCACATGTAAAGGATTATTGTTCCTCTCGAGCGGGTGCTGATTGCCTCCCGAGTGTCTTTAACCCCCCACCCTTCTTTCCCACGGCACCTGCTTTCCCACGGGCAGCCCGAACACAGGAACATGGGCGCCGGCCTCTCGACCCCAGGTTCTAACGAAGCTGCAAACACTATTTCTAGCACACACCACGTTAGCAGCTAGTTGCACATCTCCCTGCGTACGAGGCAGTCCCCGCTCTTTCTACGGTGACGAAATACAATAGGATTTGAATCCCAGCTCAGCCAAGCACACCTCTGAGCAAGTCACTGAAGCTCTTCTGCCTCAGTTTCTTCAACCATCAAGTGGGGATTGCAGACGGCTCCCCTTCACCATTCCCATGTTCGCACACTTACACACTTATTAAAATCTGTCTCTCATCCCAGAACGATGCTGGTGCTGCTTTTGCAGCGTTCAAGGGGCATGTCCCCAGCTCAGCTCCAGCTTCCAGAAGTGTGAATGAACATACTTCTGTTTATTGAAGCTACCAGATTCAGGTGCTTTGCTGTGCCAGCCCTAGGAAACTAACGATACACACCCCATATGTTTCTTTCCATTAGTTACATAAAACCTTGAGCCCAAAAGTTATTCACTATTTCACAGACAAATGATCAACACCTAGCTATTCCAGAACAATCCAAAACAATCCATTGGTCCTCAGTGCACATTGGTTCCTTGCAGTTTTGATCACTATTTACTTTAGGAATACAGGCAGGGCAGGGAAGGATGGCAAGCAGAATGTCAAACCTCCCAAGATGATTGACAAGGTGAGTCTTAGACGACTCTGTCCTAAAATCGGAGTGAAGGGAAGAAAACAAAGACTGATAAAACCTCTGGCTTTCTTCAGCCCTAAAACCTGGTGTGAAGGTCAGGTCTTACGTCCTTTCTCCAGACCTGTTCTCAAGCTTCCCGACAATAGAGATGACCTCACCTCTCTGCTGGGGAAACAGCCGTGGGCAGTTAGGGGTTGGACAAGTGCTTGTGCTTCATATGCCCTGGGCCTTCAGGTTCCTTCCCTGTACCACAGACAGTCTCACTGGCCCTGGAGTCCAAGTCAAACAATTTCAGTGGACACAAGCCCACAGGAGGAGGAGAATTTGCATCAAGCCTGGAACAGCCCTGCAGGATCACAGTCAAAGTCTGATCTCCCAGGGCGCCTGCGTGGCTCAGTTGGTTGAGTCCGACTCTTGATTTCAGGTCAGGTCATGGGTCATGAGACAGAGCCCTGCACTGAGGTCCAAGCACAGCAAGGAGTCTGCTTGAGGCATCTTTCCCTGCCTCCCCCTCTGCCTCTCACCTGCTTGCATACCCTCTCTCTCTTAGAAACAAATAAATTTTTTTTAAGTGTGATCTCACATACAAATGGCTATCAGACACATAAAAAAAATGTTCATTATCGGGGCGCCTGGGTGGCTCAGTGGGTTAAAGCCTCTGCCTTCGGCTCAGGTCATGATCCTAGGGTCCTGGGATCGAGCCCCGCATCGGGCTCTCTGCTCCGCGGGGAGCCTGCTTCCTCCTCTCTCTCTCTCTGCCTGCCTCTCTGCCTACTTGTGATCTCTGTCTGTCAAATAACTAAATGAAATCTTTAAAAAAAAAAAAAAGTTCATTATCATTAGCCATCAGGGAGATTCAAATCAAAACCACATTGAGATACGACCTTAGAATAGCCAAAATCAACAAGGCAGTAAACAACAAGTGTTGGAGAGGATGTGGAGAAAGGGGAATCCTCTTACACTGCTGGTGGGAATGCAAGTTGGTGCAGCCGCTTTGAAAAACAGCATGGAGAGTCCTTAAGAAAGGAAAAATAGAGCTACCTTATGGCCCTGCAGTTGCACTACTGGTATTTACCCCAAAGATACAGATGAAGTGGAAAGAAGGGCCATCTGTACCCAATGTTCATAGCAGCAATGGCCACAGTTGCCAAACTGTGGAAAGAACCAAGATGCCCTTCCACAGACGAATGGATAAAGATATGGTCCATTTATACAATGGAATATTATGCCTCCATCAGAAAGGATGAATACCCAACTTTTGTATCAACATGGACGGGACTAGAAGAGATTATGATGAGTGAAATAAGTCAAGCAGAGTCAATTATATGGTTTCACTTACTTCTGGAGCATAAGGAATAACATGGAGGACATTGGAAGGAAAGGAAAAGTGAGTGGGGGAATTTGGAGGGGGAGACAAACCATGAGAGACTGTGGTCTCTGAGAAACAAACAGAGGGTTTTGGAGGGATGGGGGGTTGGGTGAGCCTAGTGGGTGGGTATTAAGGAGGGCATGTATTGCACGGAGTACTGGGTGTGGTGCATAAAAAATGAATATTAGAACACTGAAAAAAGATAAAATTACAAATAAAACGTCTGATCTCCCCATTTTGCAAAAGAAGAAACTAGAATTTGAGGAAGGGAGGAGAGGCCCAACCCCACCCCCACAAATCCCATAGTTAGTTCATAGCTGAAACTAGGACTCGGGTCTCCTAACTCCCCCTGGGCTCAGTTCACAGGGCCAGGTTGCTTCTACTTCTAGGTAAAAAGAACTTTACCCACAAACGACATGGAAGAAGGGAAGGAGAAAGGGGCCAAAACAGACAGGAGCGAAGGCTACTGATATCCACCAGTTTCTCGTGCATAAATATTCTAAGTTACTTTTGGAAAACATTTGGTAGTTTTCTGAATTTTTTACAATGCAAGGCATGGATTTGGAAGTCTGACAGACACGGATTCAAATTCTGGCTCTCCGACTTACCCACTGTGATGCTGAATTCATTTAAACTCTCTAAGCCTTGGGTTCCTCTTTTATCAAATGGAGGTAAATAACACCCATTTCCTTCAGTGCTGGGGACGACTAACAACAGAAGGTATGCAAGGAAACCTCACTCGTGCAATAAGCTACACCCAGGATGCACCATTTCTAGAAAGTTAAGAAAGAAGCTAGATGCAGTCAGGAGAGATATGTGGGGGCTTCAATTCCATCGCTGCTTTCTTAAGGTAGATGCTGGGTGCATGCGTGTGCTGACTCTATTAGTCTTCGCAGCATTTTGTCTTAAATACATTTTTTAGAAAATTTACACATTGAAATTAACAAGTGAACAGCATGATCATCATTACCAATCCAAAAGGAGCTATTCCGTTCTTACTCCACGTTGAGCACTGTGCTGGGCACAGCCAGGAGAAGTCAGGGGAGCTGGATTTAGTGCCTCTAATCTAGACCAGAACCTCCAATCAAGCTGGGGTTGCAGCCCCCCTCTTAGAAGAGTCATAACCACAAGAGACCTGAGGGGTAAACAGAAAGTAAAGAGATTCCATAACTGCTTGGGGAAACTTTTTAAGGCTCCATCACAGAGGAGACAGCTAAAATGGGCCTGGGGAACAGAGCAAAGCTTAAGAAGTCGGAAAAGAAAGAAGATGTATAACTAACAAATATGGCATTAGAAACCCCACCGGGGGGAGGCCAGCATGACCGGACCGATCACAGGCAGAAACTGGAGAATCAGACAAGCCAGGGAAAGAGGAAGTGTAAAAGCAAGCACAGACAGTCAGCACAGAGGTATGGCTCACACACTGAGGAAAGAACATCAGATTTCTATCTCTTGTGACTTGCAAGAGAGCAATTTTCATGTCATCAGGCAGAGGCCAAAAACCAGATTTCAGCGGCACCTGGGTGGGTCGGTCGGTTGAGCCTTCGACTCTTGATTTCAGTTCCTGTTGTGATCTCGGGGTCCTGGGTTCAAGCCCCGAATCTGGCTCCCTGTTCATCAGGACTTCCAAGTCCATCCATGCCTTGCATTGTAAGGAGCCACTAAGCTCCTTGGGATTCTGTCTTTCTCTCTCCCTCTGCCCCTCTCCCACCCGAAAATAAAGAAATACTTTAAAAATTTTTTAAAAGAAAGAGAGAAACCAGATTTCATGGTGAATGGGTGATAAGGAAGGAAGTGGGTGGGGGGGGGGAGCAATTGACAACTCTTTCAAGACCTTTGTGCCCGACACAGAAGAAAGCAAAGGCTGGTAATTGAAGGGCTTGGCAGTCTCAGGATGAATTTTCAGGCATTTCTAGAAAAAGGAGAAATTCTTTTTCTAGAAACAGGGGAAACTAAGAACTAGAACACAGAGAAACACAGACACAAACCAGACAAGGCACAGGCATTTCCCTTCAGGTATAAAGTTCCAGAAAAGCCAAAAAAAGAACGAGGTCAAAACGTAAAAGGCAAGATCAGATTGGCAAAGGAGATGAGACCGAGTTGCTTTTCTTGAACTCGCGAGAATCCCTGGTGCATTTTGGAAGAGGCCTGCAGGTGACCATGTAGACAAATGACACTTGTCATTCCCCAACCACACCTCTTCCCAGCACTGCTCCCTTGTGGCCTGAAACAAAACTTGAAAACCATTACCTCACCATAAAGGATTTAGTTAGGGGGAGAGCATATAGACAAAACCTTTTTTTTTTAAATACAAAAAAAAGACATAAAGAAGTTCTCCATAAAATAAAAATTAAGACCATCTGGCCCCATGATTTCACCACATCAAGGTTTCAAACCAACCACTTTGGGAAACAGTCTGGCAGTTTGTTAAAAAGTTAAATGGAGGATTCCCGTATGACTCAGCATCCCACTTCTGGGGATATACCCAAGGTCACTGAAAACATACATCCACACAGAAGCTACTACGCAGACGATCACAGCCCCAAAGTGGAAACAACCCACATGCCCATCCGTTGGTGAACAGGTAAATAACACGGAAAGAAGCCAAACGTAAGAAGGGGATTCAGCCTTAAAAAGGAATGAAGTGCTACTAAACGCTACAATGCAGATGAAACTCAGAAACACCATTTTGAGTGAAAGAAGCCAGGTGCCAAGACCACAGAGCCTAACACTCCATTTATAAGCAACTTGCAGAAGAGGCAAATCTAGGGAGACAGACAGCAGATCTGTGGGTGCAGGGATGGGGTGGGCCAAGGAAGGGGGAGTGGCAAGGTATTGCTAAGGGGTGTGGCGTTTGATTGGGGCAGGATGGAAATGTTCTCTCTCAGATAGGGGAGAGGATTGCACAACTTTCTGAATATATGAAAAACCATGGAACTTCCCACTTTAAAAATAAATAAAAAAACAAAAAAGATTTCAAACTAGTCCTCATGATGACTTGAGTAATGAAGAAGATACAGTTACCCATACACACACCTATCACTGATCCATACTTCCATGAACAAGCCCAAGCCGCTCTTCTCAAATGGAGTTGCACTGAGATGATTCCAGGATTGACACTGAGCCACAAAAGACCAGTCCACTCATATCCGCATGCTCAGAAGAATAACAATGATAATTAACAATAAGTAGAATTTATTGGTTGAGCGATGGCTCAGACACTCTGCTAAACACTTTACATGGATTGGCTCATTTCATTTCTCACTGCAACCCTTTGAGGTACATATTGCTGTCCTCCCCATTTTACAGATGAGGAAATTAAGGCGGAAATAAGTTTCATAATTCATGCCCAGTCACCCAGTTGGGATTTTCACCCCAGGCAATCTGACTCACGAACACTAGGCTATTCTGGCCCCAAGTGACTCCGTCTTCTTAAAATTACTTGCAAAATTCTCTGCCTTCCCATGCAAACCAGGGCAGGTGAAGATTTTTAAATAACCAAAACTATTTGTTATTTTTAAATAACCAAAACTATTAACTCGAATAGCAATCTAGGATGGAAAACTGGAAAGACCCAAGACACTGAGAATCAGTACTCTATTCTCGTTACAGTGAATACTGACAAGTTGCACATACAAGCAAGCATGAAATTACAGATTGTTACTTACTTCTTCGTAGACTCAGGGTGGTTGACTAGCTGTCTCCCTGTCCACATTATCCTAATAGTCTAGGTTTCTTGTTGGAACCATCAGCAAGAGCGCACCAAAGTTTGTGCATCGTGTGTACAGTTGTTTCTGTATATAAAGCAGACATGACAGATCTATGTACGTACATGTGCGCTCACTAAGCAGTGAGGGGCAGATGGTAAATTCTAAATCCTAAGTCATGGGAGTGAGAGATGAATGAGCTCAGAGTCATCAAAGAGAACGGCTGTGGGGGTCGGGGGGAGCTTGAGAACCAGCATTTAGCTGGTTGGGGGGAAGGCAGGAAGGAAGGATAAAGGTCATTCCTTGAGGGAAGCTTGGGGGAAATAAGAAGGTTGAATTGTCCCTAGAACAGCAAGGATGCCTGTCTGATTAAATCAAGGCGTGCACAGTATTTAATATACTGGAAAATAAGAGTGGACAGGCAGTAAGGGGTTACGTAAGACCTCATAAGTCAAGGGAAATGTCTGGACTTGACGGAGTTAAGAAAACGTAAATCATGCTTTTGCAAACTTAGGAAAGCTTTATCATGTTAGATGCAGGTTTCATAAGAAACTACCCCCTAGGCGTGACCTAATAGAACCCTCATTTCAGCACAGCCAAGGTACAAAATAAATTGCTTAAAATGACAGCCCAGAACAAAACTGTGTTGCATGGTCCCTTCCACAGAGCCACTAAGTGCACTCACTGCCAACCTGCCTTTCATTCCCTCACACTTCCTAACCAAACCTGTAGTGAGTCAACATCCTAGTGAACAGGCTGTCTCTACAGAAAATAAGCATTTTTTTTTTTTTTTTAGATTTTATTTATTTGACAGAGAGAGATCACAAGTAGATAGAGAGGCAGGCAGAGAGAGAGAGAGAGGGAAGCAGGCTCCCTGCTGAGCAGAGAGGCCAACGCGGGACTCGATCCCAGGACCCTGAGATCATGACCTGAGCCGAAGGCAGCGGCTTAACCCACTGAGCCACCCAGGCGCCCCAGCATTTTTTTTTCTTAACGTGAAAAATATTACCTGGGCTCAGTCACTTATAATTGCCTTTCTTTGGTAATAAAACTGAAGGCACCGTATCCAACTTTTCTCCTGGACGAACTAGAAACTCACGGTCGCCTTTTTCACTGAAATAGGCCTATTAAACACACGGTCTCCGCAGATCCTCCTGACGGGACCCCGACACCAACTTCTCTCCCGCGCTTCCCTTGGCGCTTCCCGCGGCGTCCATCTGGGTCTCCCGCGCCTCCGGGGGTTTGCGCTCCCGGACAAAAATCCTACCCAAGGGACAGGATCTCCAGGCGGAGGCCGAGGGGCTGAGTGGGCGCCTCAGTGCGACCTTGAAACGAGCCCCTCTCCCCGGCTCGAACGGGTACACGGGTACCCGGCTCCGCGCCGCCTGCCGCGGTCACGGAAGCCCAGATCGTGGCCCCGGGGCGCGCACCCACCTGACCAGGGGCTCCTTCTCCGGCGCGGCGGGCTCCTCCAGGCACCTGCACGGGCAGCAGCAGCACACGGTCCTCAGCCAGTCCCGCGGCCCCATGGGGAGCCAGGTGCCCCGTGGCACAGCCACACTGGTACACGGTCGGGGCGGCGAGCGAGCGCGGCTGGGGCGCAGCCACCCGGCCGGCGTCCAGGTGCGGGGACAGTGGCGGCCCGGGCGTCGTGGGCCGGTCCGTGCGCATCACGCCGCGGCCGGGGACGCGGGCGAGGCCGGGACGCCTGCGGGGCCCGGGGTCTGCGAGGCCGCGCGCTTTCCTCCACTTGGGTTTTGTTTGGGGCGCCTGTTTGGCTGGGGCTTCCCCCTCCCTTTCTTTTAATTCCCCGGGTGCCAGTTGGGACGCATGCGTCCCCCAGACGCTCCGCTGCTGCCCTCTCCGGAGGAAGCGGGGACTCCAGGCAGCCGGCTCCTCCGACGGGCGCCCCGGGCTGGGGGAAGGAGGGGGCTTGCCCTCGAGTCACAGGGCACGAGGCTGGGCTGACTCTATTCATACGCTTTATTGGCTTCGCTCCCCGGAGAAATAAAAGGTCCTCCTTCCTACTCCCGTGTCTTCAAAGCAGAGTGGAGGGCACGTTTTTTACCAGGTCAGACCCACACAGAGTAAAAGCTAGCAGAAGAGCGTGGATTGAGACGTTAGCGAAGTGGTTTGTTTGCTTTTGTTTTGTTTTGAAGTAATCCCCACACCCAACATCAGGCTCCAGCTCGAACCCAGATCAGGAGCCCCATGCTCCATGCACTGAGCCAGCCAGACGCCCGCAGAAGAGGGTTTTTTTGAGTACTGCATTCACCGTAATTTTTCCAGTGGTTTTCAAGCTCACCAGCCCCTAAAACACAGCACAGGCAACCCCTATCATTAGTTTCTTGCAATTTTCCAGAGCTCTTCCTGTGCTTATTTATATGCGTATGTATGCTTGTACGAACTTGTAAGTATGTGTACTTCCGTCCCCGTCCTTTTTTTATTTTTGACCCAAACGGTAGCATATCTCGCACATTTGCGCCCTGGCTTGTTCCACTCAGTAGATCGTGGAGACCTACAGCAATACGTGTATATCTTCCTCTGTCATTTTAAAGGTTATTATAGGGTCATACCGATTCCCATGTTATTCAAGCACACCCCTATCTACTGACATTTCCGTTCATTCTGGTCTTTTTTCACTAAAATAATGTGCCAGTGAGCATCCTTGAACTACGTGTTTGGACATGTGTATCTATTGAGTAAATGCGTGGCAGCTAAATGCTGGGTCTTGGTAAGGCCTTTTTAAAAAATTTTAATAGATCTTGCCAGATTGCTCTCCAAGGAGGCAATTCCAATTTCATTCTGACAGGCAACGTGCGAAAGTATCTATTTCCCTATACTCCTGCCAATCAAGTCACCATCTAATTTTTCATCTTTGCCAATCTAATTTATTCAACAAATACTTAATCAGCATCTGTTGTGTGCCAGACTTGTACTAGGTGCTGGGGAAACTGCAGTGAACAAAAGAAACAAAAATCCCTATTCTCTTGGAGCAAACATTCTAGGAGGAGAGTTAGACAAAACAAGTGTTTTCTTTAGTGTGTTAGAAGAAACTGCATGGGGGCTCCTAGAGGGCTCGGTCGTTAAGCATCTGCCTTAGGCTCAGGTTCCTGGGTTCCCAGGTTCCTGGGATCAAGGCCCACATAGGGCTCCTTGCTCAGTGGGAAGCCTGCTTCTCCCTCTCCTACTCCCCTGCTTGTGTTCCCTCTCTCTCGCTGTGTCTCTCTCTGTCAAATAAATAAATATAATATCATTTTTTTTTAAAAGAAGGTAATGCATGCTATGGGGATAAATAAGGCAGGGAAGGAGACAAGAAATGCTAGGGAGGGGTGTGTGTACGTTTGTGGGTGTGTGTGCGTACGTGCTGGGGAGAAGGATGGCGCCTGCAGTTTTAAATGGGGTGGTCTCAGAAAGCCTCCTAATATGGTGACATTTAAGCCAAGACTTGAAGGAGGTGAGCAAGCCAGCTATGATATCACAGGGAAGAGCATTTCAGGGAGGGTGGGGCTGGCCTAAATCCCTGAGGAGAGAGAGAAACTATAGGATGCAGGAGAAAGAGAATTCTAGGGGCCCTGGAGACGTGTAGGCCAGGAGGAAGCGTAATAGGAAATGATGGAATATGGGATTTTGTAGGATTTTGCTTCAGCTTAATCTCCTAGTTGGAGGTGTTTGGGTGGAGGGAGTGATGCGGCCTACCTAGAGGACAGTGGGATCCATTAGCTGCCACCTTGAGAAGAAACTCGGTGCCAAGGCCTGTTCAGGGAGATGCACATGGAAGCCATTCTAACGATCCAGGTGACAGACCAGGGAGGTCTCGGTACAGGTGGGATGGACTCTGGATGGAATCTGAAGGTAGAGCCACCGAGATTTGCTAAAGGATTGGAAATAGAGTGTGAAAAAAGAAAGGAGTGACTCTAAGGTTTCCGGCTGACAAGCTGCAAAAGTTGACTGGCCATTGACTGAGACAGAGAAGAACACAGTGCGGACAGGTGTGCAGGAGTGAGGAAGAGCTAGAATTGACTTTCAGAAGCGTCAATTCTCATGGGCAGTGTGTTAATTTTTTTTAATGTGTTGCTACCCATAAGTGTGTCCTGTCCTGGCTACATGATGAAGCTGAAGGGACTTAGCAAATGCATGTTCATTGACAGGCTGGCTACAGAAGGCTAAGAAGAGTACCAGGAGGTTTCCTTTGACCTTGACTAAGTTGGGGAGACTGGATAAGGACCCATGATGTGAAGTCCACATTACAGAGTAGCTGTTGTTGCCAGGCAGCATGGGGCTGTGGTACCAAGCCCAACACCATGTCATTTATCACCTGCGACTATGACAGCATGGAGGCCGAATGTTGTTCTTGACGGCAAACTTCCTACTGGCTGGAAAAGCCCTTTGGGAGAATGCACTAGGTTTTAAAATTGGATTTTGAATGTGGGTCAGTCCACTTAGGTTCAAATAGAGAGTGGGTAGAGAAGGCTGCCAAATGTGAACTCAGCCAGCAAGAAGATGCTGTCTAGGTTCTAGCAACTACTATTAACGACTGGAGTGGGATTTATTGAGTAGAAAATTAGAGAAGGCTTTCAGCTCTTGGAAAATACAGGTGCCCTGCCCCTTTACTACAAGTCACTTAATTTTTCTGAACCTCAATTTTCTAATCTTTGACATGGATATTGAATCTGGCCCTCCCTAACCAGACGCTGTTGTGAGATTTGAATAAGATAGTTTGAAAACCATGAAGTTCCTTAGAAATGTCAAAGGTCAACACTATTAATCAAATCCAGTAGAGGCCTTTTGGCCAAATGTCTCCTCCAGTATTACTGAGCTGCCCGTGACAATATTTGTACCTCTCCTGTGTGGGGGCATCATTTATGTGGTCTGTTTCAGACAAGATATTTCTAGAAAGCCATGGAACAACATCTGCTTAACAAACAAGATCAGGAAGTCTTAACGGCCTCATTTACTAAGAATTGTATATACTGTTTACTTGCTTTAACAATTACTAATCTCTTTCTTCTAAAATTAATTTTGAGACTTAAAACTTATAAATGAAACGTTCCTCTAGAGAAGTTGAAATATTACAGCTCAAGTTCCTTCTGGCCACAACCCACAGTCTGTTCACCTTCTGCCCTCTCCGGGGTAACCTTGTCATCAGTACGGTACCAAACTTTTTCCAGACACACAAGCACCTGGGTGACCCTGTGATGTAAATTTACATCACGTGTGTGCTGTTATTTTGGGCAGTGTTTTGTTTTAATATAAAAAGGGCACGTCAATCTGCCAGCTTCTTCCACCTAGTCGTCTGTCTTGGATGTCTAACCTTATTAGCACATATAATACTACCTCATTCACAATTTAACTGGAGTGAGTATTCTATTAATCAATTTGCTAAGGATTATTTTGTCTATGTTTTTGCAGTGCTCACCGTCCAGGAACTTAAAAACTCTCCTGATTTCCCTGTTTCTTTCGGTAAATAGGACCTTGGGGAAGAACAATGTTACTAACCCCTCCAGCTACAGCGTCCAGGTGGCTGAGACCACGTTTTGGTGACCTGTTTCCTGTTTCAGACCTCATTCACAGAAGGGCAATGAGCTTTCCTTTTTTTTTAGAGTGATGCTAGATTGTTCCTACCGCCTGAGTTGACGCCAGCACCACCCACCACAGATGGCAACATCCGACATCACCAAGAGCCCCTGGGCACCTGGTGTCGGGGGAGTAGGCAATCTCCTGGGGCCCAGGGTGACTCACAGGCCCATCAGCTGCTTGTTTTCAAGGCAGAACGCCTGGCCCGTGTTGTGAGCTTTCTCCATGGCAGGAAGAACTCTAGTGCCTGCTTTGAAAACAACTAGTCTCCTTTAAGAATTTATTGATGACTCCTGTGAGTTACAGGTAGAGGCATACGCAGGGCAGGACAGATCAGAAAATCACATTCGTAGGCTCCAACAGCATATCGTGATTGCATCCCACAGGAAAGCGAGGCTTGCAACGACATAGTTCAAGCTGATGTCACGCATAGAGTCATTCAACAAATACTTATTGCACCAGGTCTTGGGGATACAATGGTGAATGAGAATGTGGGCTTCATCCATGAAAACGAGGACTTTGGTTTGTACTTGCAATATTCCAGCCCCTTGAGCCGTGCCGATCCAGGGTAGGGACTCTGGAAGGGAAGGACTCTAGAAGGGAATTCTGTATCATAGCATCAAGAAGAGAGCAGCCACATGGTAGGCCCATAACAAATGTGTTAAAGAAATGTGTGAAAATAGAAAAGGGGATGTTGAGTGAGTCTAGAGTTTGCGTGAAGTTATCTTTAATTTCTGAGGAGCCCATTTATGAGCCACCCATATCCAGTAGAGAACTAAGGGACGCTGTCTTCCTTATAGAAAACAACCACCTTCTGAGACAAGCCAGTATTCCAAGCAGACCTCAGCCTCATTACTCAAAGTCACTGAAAATGGACAGCTAACATGCCTCCTGTCTGTGGAGAAGTCTCATCAGGGACTGAAATGGCTGGCTGTCACCAAGATAAAAGTCAGCCAAGCGTCCCTATTGGGTCTCTTGTTTCCATCTCTGCAATATGCCTCGCGTCTCCTGTGTTTTTTTTTAATATTTTATTTATTCATTTGACAGAGAAAGACCACAAGTAGGCAGAGCAACAGACAGAGAGAGAGAGGGAAGCAGGCTCCCTGCTGAGCAGAGAGCCCGATATGGGGCTCGACCCCAGGACCCTGAGATCATGACCTGAAACGAAGGCAGAGGCTTAACCCACTGAGCCATCCAGGCACCCCACGTCTGCTGTTTTTCTTTGACGAAGACCCCCCTCCGATCTATGGTTTGGGTCTGATGATCAATCTACTCCCCTCCCAACCTTCAGACCTTAACCTCCAATGAGGGATGGGCATGTGTCCAAGATGGGCCAATTAGACAAGCTTCCTGAAATTCACATCTTAAGGACAATGGGCCAAAGACAGAAAATGGCTGGAGTGGAGATGTGAATTATTTTCAAACAGCATCCTGAAGAAGTCCAACAGCAATTGCTGTTTAGATGCCTGGAGTTTGTCTGTTCCTGGACTTTCCAAAATCCCGTTGTTCAACCTGTTGAGTTTTCCCATCATTCTGAAGCTTACTCTATCACTTTTCAAGTCAATATTCTTTTTTCTTTTTCTTTTTGCTTCAGGTCAACGAGGGTCAGAATCTGTTGCTTTCAGCGCTAACTCTATACAGTCCTACCGACGAGGGTTGAGAAACGAAAAAGGAATGATTGTGCTCAGAGAAGAATTAGGAAAGACCAGCTCTCTTTTAGGCCATACACAACAGGCCAAAGTTTGATTAAGTCAGGTGAGATTTTTGTCTGTTTCTTTGCTTGATTTCTCCTTCCCGAAGAGAAACAGATAAAGATCTGCCACCCAAGAATCCTTCAGTCGTATCACTCTGTGGTTCTCTATAAAGCAAATGACTTTCCATATTGTCACACTATTTTTATTTGTTACAGTCTGCTGATCAATTTCACTTCCTTCCCTGCCCCCAGAATGCAGACTCAGAGAAAACCTTACTAATCACTCTTCGCTCCTTCAGCTTCAAGCAACGAACATCTTGGCTCTCCTCTCAAAATTTAGTAGAGACTCTTGCAAACAACTTCGTACTTAGGACCCAGTGCTACCCACACTCTTTAATGGCAGCCGCTGGTGCTCTAGTTCACACGCGCTTGTGTGTGTCCAAGGAGTTCTGCCATCCCGAACGGATAGAAAGGACCCCACAAAAAAAAGAGCCAGTCTGAGGGTCTGTCAAGGTCAATGCCCAGCAACTCAGACTACAGGGGCTTTCTGCAGGAGGGATTTCAGAATCCCACCCCACCCCCTAACAATTCAGAAAGGTAATTGATGAGTTCAGCGACGTCTACTCCCAGACCAAAAAGGAAGAGAGAAATTATTGCACTGGTTATAAGTTTCTGAGTTCCCAGGATCCAAAACACCTGCATTAGAATCCCTGGGGAGGCTTACGGAAACACCAGATGCCTAGGCCCTACCGGAGACCTTCGGAATCGTAAGCTCTGGGCTGGGGCCCCGGGCTCTGCTATTCTGCCAGGCTCCCCAGCAGGGATGGTCCTCAGTGGAGGCTGAGGAGGTATTAATGGCACGGCAGTTAAGGGACACTCACTGTTGGGGCAGACCCTGCCCTTGTACAAACAGGCCAAGAGTGAGCCGCCCCGCACTTTCCGGACCCTTCTCCCAGCCCTACTTCCCGAGCTTGGGAATTCTGAGGCACACGGTTACGGACTGAACTGTGTCCCCTCCAACATTCACATGTTGAAGTCCTAATCTCTCGTACCTCAGAACGTGACCGTACTCAAAGGCAGAACCTTTAAAGGGGCCACTGAGGTTCAGTGAGGTCGTCAATCCGACCTGACGGGCCTCCTTATAAGAAGAGGAGATTGGGATGCAGAGACGGAGGGAAGGCCGGGAGAAGACAAAGACAGAAGACCACCATCTACAAGCCAAGGGGAGGCCTCAGAATGAAATCAGCCCTGCTGACACCTTGACCTCACAGCTTCCAGAACGGTGAGAAAGCACATCTCTGCTGCTTCACCCACCGAGTGTATGGCGACCGTTAGGGCAGCTCCAGCAAACTGACACACAGAGGACACCGGAGAACCATTGCCAAGTTGCCAGCCCGGGCTCTGGCCTCACAGCGCCCTCATGTGGCTGCAGTCAGGACGAGGTGAAATACTACCCTGCAGGTTTACAGAAAATAGGAAGCACTCTGTGAACTTCAGCTACAATTATTGTTCTTAAAAAATATACATACTTTTGGATGCCTGAGTGGTTCAGTGGGTTAAGTATCTGCCTTTTGCTCAGGTCATGATCCTGGGGTCCTGGGACCAAGTCTGGCATCTGGCTCCCTCCTCAGCGGGGAAGTCGCTCCTTCCCCTTCCCTTGAGCCTCTCTCCTGCTCATGCGCACTCGCTATCTCCAGCACGCGTGTGCGCGCGCTCTCTCTCTCTCTGTGTCAAATAAATAAATAAAGTCATATGTATGGTTTTATATATATATAAAATATGCATATATAAAAATCATACATATGATTTTATATGTATACATATATATACATATAATATATATAATTTATATATACTATATATAACATATACATATAATATATACATATATAAAAATATATATACATATAATATGTATATATTATATATATATATATATATATATATATATATATATAGGGCACCTAGGTGGCTCAGTCCGTTAAACATCTGCCTTCAACTCAGGTCATGATCCCAGGGTCCTGGGATGGAGTCCCATGTCAGGTTCCCTGCTCAGCGGGGCATCCGCTTCTCCCTCTCCCTCTGCTGCTCCCCCTGCTGGTGTTCTTTTGCTCCCTCACGCTCTCTCTCCCTCTCCTTCTCTCAAATAAATTAAATAAAGAAATAAAATCTTTGGAAATAAATAAAAATAAATAAATACATAAATATGTATTTTTAAATACATAATTCAATCAGATTCTACTCCATCCACTTACACAGCCAACTGTGACCACCTAAAATTATTCAGTTTAACAAATACTCATTGAATGCCTACTTTATAAGCCTGGCACTGTGCTAAGCCTCTTGCAGAATACAAAGATGAAAAATAAGCAGCACTCGTCCCCAGAACATTACTCAGAGCACGTCTACCCCGAACAAAAACTGCAGAATTATGACGCTGATCTTCTGCATTGCCCTGTGCCCCAAGGTGCTCAAACTTTTGGTTCCTCACATTTTTCATGTTGAACTATCTTTTTTTTTTTAATTTTTTTTTTAAGATTTTATTTATTTATTTGACAGAGAGAGAGATCACAAGTAGGCAGAGAGGCAGGCAGAGAGAGAGGAAGAAGCAGGCTCCCCGCAGAGCAGAGAGCCCGATGCGGGGCTCGATCCCAGGACCCTGAGATCATGACCTGAGCCGAAGGCAGAGGCTTTAACCCACTGAGCCACCCAGGCGCCCCCATGTTGAACTATCTTAACCAGACTCACTGAGCTAACCGTACTGTTCCCACAATGTTCCCATTCTAACTTTATTCCTCTAACTCTACTTGCTCCTAATCTGATCAAACTCCACACAGCAAACATGTATGAAGCACTGGCTACACGTAAGGCGACACGCAGATACAAAACAGGAGAAGCCATTCATCCTAACTGCTATATTGGAGAATACATGAGCACCGTCCTTGACTGTGAAAGGCCCCCAAAAGTTTGCTCCAACTTTAAGCCCAGATCCTATCAATCTGAGTGTTCATAAATAACCAATTTATCACAGTGGGTTTTTAGTTTTCCATTCAATTATATTACTTCTTTCTCCGTAGCACTCACAGAGATACAGAAACAGGCCAGAATCCCGCAACTTTTTCTTGCAAGGTGTATGCAAGCAGAAGTACAGGCTAAACCTCCCCATGAAGATTTCACGTCTCCCCTCCTCTAGTGCTCCATGCTGCCACCTGGTGGCTATCCCTCGTAAGGAATCGTAGTTTCTTGGAAGATGGACTAAGGATCTGAAATGGGTTCCAAAACTCGCTTTCTCTACACCACCGAATCAGACTTAGATCTTAAAGGACCTTCTCAATATTCAAATACGAGGCTTCAACGGTCTCTAACCAAACTCTAAACCTGCTAAGGCACTGTTGGGCAGAACGGGGCAGGAGCAATACATCCCCTTTTCTTATCAGCATGTGCCACACATGATTGATTTTTTTTGGTTGTTTGTTTCATTCGATCAGATTATTGTTACTTGATTTATTAGATTGATTTACTATCTTATATAGAGGAAGTAATTTAAATAAGTGGCTGAAACGGAAGTATTTTTGTTTTCCAATTTTATTATTTATTTTGCTTTTTATCTGCTTGGAATAAAAAGTACTTCCAAATCTATCGTGGAAACAACTTGACATAAATCAAAGGGTGGGAGCAAAATTCCCCAGAAAAAGAACAGTCCTTGGTGGAATGTGTTTGTGGGCCACTTTCACTGTGTAAGAATTCCCTCCGATGAATGGCCTAGAACTATCTTGTTCTGCATACAATTGGGGGAAAGCAGGAGTTGGTGTGAGGAATAAGGACTGGAGAGAAACCAGAAGGAAGATGAAGCAGGAAGGAGGGAGGACGGTACCAGAAGAGCACCTGTCCTGAGCTGTGCGTGAAGGAAGGTGGCAGTGAATCCTTCCAGAATAGGACAGCACCGCACGCCAGGACTCAGAAGAGAAAGAGTGAGACTCTTGAACCGATGGATGCTTAATTTCTACTTGACCAAAGCTGAGGTCCCTTTGACTATGTTACAAGTGCCCTTTTCAAAGGCTTTGTGAAGTTGGCCAGCTTAGGTCTGTAAGCTCCACTCCCCCTCACAAGGGTCTTTTCTCCATTAGCTCTGTCTGGGCTGTTTTCAGTACAGAGAGGCCTTTGTCACCCAGGTAGGGATTGGACAGGAGCCACCTTCCTTATCCCTCGCGTCTTCCCCATGTGCCCCATAAGAAGGCGAGGTCTCCTGGTTTTTGTCCATAGGCATAGAATTCTGTTCACCAGAATTCTGTTCACCAGCAATCCCATCCATATTAAATTTATTAAAAATAAAAGCTACAGGGGGGTGAACTTCCAAAACATTATGGTAAGTGAAAAACAGCCGGACAGGAAAGGTCACATTCTGTATGATTCATTTATGTGGCAAATCCAAAAGAAGTAAATCCAAAAAGACAGCTCATCTGGTTGCCAGGGCTGGGAGGACAGGAAATGGGGAGCGACCGATTATTGGATATGGAGCTTCCTTTTGGGAATGTTTTTGAACTGGACCGAGGTGCTGGATGCACAACACTGGGAATGTACTCAATGCCACTGAATTATCTAAAAATTGTTCATCTTCTGGTATGCCAAGTTTGCCTGAATTTTAAAAAATGGGATAAAAAGACCTCTTCCCTGGATGCAGTCCATTATGTTAAAAGTAACCCTCTATCGTAGAATCCTTCACTTTTAAGTACCTGGATGTTATTAAAATATTGTTACTCTGGGGCACCTACGGGGCTCAGTCGTTAGGTAGGGGTCCTGGGATCCCAGGGTCCTTGGATCGAGGCCCACATTGGGCTCCATGCTTGGTGGAAACCCTGCCTCTCCCTTTCAGCCTCCCCCACCTTGTGTTCCCTCTCTCTTTGTGTCTCTGTTAAATAAATAAATAAAATCTTTTAAAAACAACTTGTTACTCCAGGGTGCCTCGGTGGCTTTGTCGGTTAAATGTCTGACTCTTGCTTTCAGCTCAGGTCATGATCTCAGGGTCCACACTTAGGAGTCTGCTTATGATTCTCTCACTCCCTCTCCCTTTGCCCCATCCTCCCTTAAAAAATATATATAGTTACTCTGTCCTCAGGGTAGTGTCATATTATATTAGGTGAGTCAGGTAAAAACTATTTGTTTTTAAAATCAACCTTCCTTGGGCGCCTGGGTGGCTCAGTGGGTTAAGCCTCTGCGTTCGGCTCAGGTCATGATCTCAGGGTCCTGGGATCGAGCCACACATCAGGCTCTCTGCTCAGCAGGGAGCCTGCTTCCTCCCTTTCTCTCTGCCTGCCTCTCTGCCTACTTGTGATCTCTGTCTGTCAAATTAATAAATAAAATCTTAATAAAAAAATCAACCTTCCTATTCAATCTAGACACTTAATGGGAACAAAATTATATATAATTACACATAACAATAGGCAACTCCTTTAAACATGGGAGATAATGTCTATGTGTAGGAATATTTTCCTTCAAAAGGTGTCCGGAGCACGGTGATCCACACGCCATTAAAAGTTTGTTGAAACAGGGACGCCTGGCAGGCTCAGTCAGTGGAGTAGGTGACCCTTGATCTCCAGGTTATGAGTTCGAGTCCCACCTTGGGTGTAGAGACTACTTAGAAATAGTAGTATCTTAAAAATAAATAAACAAATAAATAAATAAAAATGACTTGATGAAAATCGTTCCTCTCTTCTTAGTAAAAACATGAAGAAGTGGATCTGGATATTTTGCTTTACTGTGTTTGGTATTGGGTGACAGAAAGCATAACAGAGTGAATATATTTGTTTGAAGCGAACATGTAGGTGAATTAAACTATACTGAAACAAATAACATCCCTTCATCCCCACCACCACCCACCACTATGACCCAGCATCATCTGGAATTCCAAAAGAAATATAACTTTGAGGTAAAAAGAAGAACCCAAAGGCCATGAAACAGTGAAGATACCAGAACCTTCAAAGAAGGAAAGAAAAAAGAGTTTAAAATATGCTCATACCAAAAATCCCTGTTTTAGACAACTGAGAGCCAAATCACTACCCCTCCCCCACCCTCCCTGATAAAAGAACCACTTCGAAATGCCATTATTTTTCTAAGCATTCCAAATTTGAGAATTTTGTATAAACTGCTTTCTAAATTTCGAAACACATTTAAGATTATTATATAATGAAATACAAAATTTTAACGTTTACCTGAATTCTCAAGAATGCAATTGTTTTTTTTTTTTTTTTTCTCTCCAGTTCACTTACTTCAGACTGAAAAAATTTAAATTTGAGGCATGGGATTTTGAATTCCATACCAGAATCTGGATTTCTGCACCAGACCTAAATAGCCAAGCTTCATGTAAATAGAACATACAACAGTGCTTTGGAAGGAAATAAGCCACATTTGAAGTGTGTCCTGGTTGTAAAACAGAGGTCTGTTTTAAATAAGTTGACTCCCCCAAAAAACCCTAGAAGACTGAAAATGCATAACAACCAACAGAAGATTCTGCACTTGATCTTTCTTTTTTGTTTGTTTTAAAGATTTTATTTATCCATTTGACAGACAGAGATCACAAGTAGGCAGAGAGAGAAAGGAAGCAGGCCCCCTGCTGAGCAGAGAGCCCAATGTGGGGCATGATTCCAGGACCCTGAGATCATGACCTGAGCCAAAGGCAGAGGCTTAACCCACTGAGCCACGTAGGCGCCCCTCCACTTGATCTTTCTAGTCAGTATCTAAATGGGTAACATCTGGCATTCATTGTGTATTAATTTAATCTATATTACCTTGATATACTCTGGATAGTTTGTCAATTATACCTGGATTTGGGAAATTCAAATTTGTATAATGTCAACGTAGTGCATGTCTGAACTTATCCTCAATTATTTTGGAAACTGGAATTCTACCTTAGGGTAGAATTAATTAACTAACTAAGGATCATAAATAAGTGATATATATAAATAAGCACCGTACACCTAGAATAGTTACATTGGCAAACTTGATCTGATATATATTTTTGCCACAGAAAGAACGAAGCTATAAGTAGGGATCAATCTATCTATCTGTGAGAGGGAGAAAGAGACAAGCGTTTCTGAGTATTTGCTCCACAGAAATATAAAACTCAGTGTAGATCACTCAACATATACAATGCTGTGATCAGAGCACTTACAAATAGCAATTCCAATAAAAATACTAGCACAATCAAACTGACACGTTATCTTCTTCACAAATCATGTATTAAAATAATAGGGGGGCACCTGGGTGGCTCAATGGGTTAAGCCTCTGCCTTTGACTCAGGTCATGATCTTAGGGTCCTGGGATCGAGACCCGCATCAGGCTCTCTGCTCAGTGGGGAGCCTGCTTCCCCGTCTCTCTCTGCCTGCCTCTCTGCCTACTTGTGATCTCTCTCTGTCAAATAAGTAAAATCTTTAAAACAACAACAACAACAACAAAATAAAATAATAGGATGAAAGTTGTTTCATGGTGATTTAAGAAAGATTGGGCTGCTGAGTTAGGGCAACAAAAGCAAATGATTTAGAACAGGCAGAAAGTGTAATAAACACTTCCTACCTCCTGGAGGCTGGCATTTGGGCTTGCATGTCTAAACACTCAAACATTAAGCTTCTGTTTTTAGCTCCGGTCATGATCCCAGGGTCCTGGGATCGAACCCTGGTCGGGCTCACTGCTCAGTGGGCAGCCTGTTTCTCCTTCTCCCTCTGCCTGTCACTCCTGCTTGTGCTCTGTCAAATAAATAAATAAATAAAACCTTTAAATAAATAAATACATAAAAATAAAAACTCAATCTTATTATTTCTCTCTCTAGAGTTCTCAGAACTCAGGGGTACTGGTTCATGCTCATAAACCCACCAGGAATTATGTGGTCTAGGCTTACACAAAAACTCTCACAGCGGCTCGACATTCTGATGGGCCAGAGCAGCCCATTATTTCCGCTTAGGCAAAACTGCACCAAAAAATCAGATTTTTTAGACTCCTTTTTGGACATGGACTTGAAGGGAAGGGCATTGGTTTAACGAATTCAGTTCGGAAAGTCTGATGCACCCTTTTCCAAAACAGGTATGCACACACTGAGCCAAGCAAATGTTTGTAGCCTGTGGGCGGGATGTCTGTCTTATGACCAGTTCCTACACTGCCATGATGGACCACTCTCCCACTTTGGAGGGCTCCGTGTTTTTCTGCTCACGTTTGTATTTTAAATCAGATTAAAATGAATTATTACTGTGAAATGACAGGAAATTTTGGAATTTACTCTAAGATACTTAGAAATCAAGTAGGGGAGATAAACAAGGTTGGAAAAACATAGATCATTATTAAATCTGGGTAACAGGTATTATGATATTTTTCTCTTTAGTGTATGTTTGAATGGTTCCATTAACAAAATGTTTATATTATCTCTTGATGTCTTGGTGAGAGTCTGTCTCTCTCAGGATATCACATTGGTCACCGGCTCTACAGTTAGACTCTTTCAACTCAAATCCCACTTTTGCACTCAGTAGGTGAGATCTGGAACAAGGCACTGGGCCTGTTTGTGCCAGTTTGTGCCCGACTGTAAATGCTGCTAGTGATGAAACCTACCGCATGTGGCTTTTGTAAGGGTAAGATGACATCACGCATGGAAAGTGTTTGGCAGCATCTGGCATTTCATAATCACTCAATAAATGTTAGTTATCATTACCTACGACATATTGGTTCTATAGCTCTGTGGGTAATAGATTTCTACTCTCCAATTTGAACTCCCAAGCCAAACACAAAGCCCATTTCTATATACACAGGCTTTGCTTATACAACAAAATACTCTCTTCTGTATCTCACTGAAATCCTCTCCATTTTATTCCTCCAAGTAAAATAGTAAGAACTAAGGAGAATCCAATGAAGGCATCCCTCCTCCCCAACTCCCCAATCTCCATCCCAACAACACAGAAGAGAAGGGCTGCTCCTTCTCACTCCCCACCACAGTCAATTCCACCAACCCCCAATCCAGACTCAATGCCCCACTTGGAAATCTTCCCATGGGGAAGAAATAGACTAGTCCTCTGTTTTCAGCTCATCTGAAAACAAGAAGCTAAAGAAATTTAACAAAATCAGCTTTGGTACATACAGCCTTTACTTCAGAAGGCTAAAATTAAAGGGTAAGAAATTCTGACAATTACTGTGAATCACCTATGGAAGTGACTTTTTTTTTTAAAGAAACCTTTACTACTAAGGTTATGGTAACAATTAGTATCTGAAAAAAGGTAATTCTGTTGAGTTATACTTAAAACTACAAATTCTAACTAAATTTGTGACTCAGTCTATACAGATGAAAATAAGTTTAATGGCCCAAATAGTCAAGAAAACTGAGGAATATTGTTTTTGCTTTGGCTATTAGAGTTTGCCCAAATTTACCAATTGGGTATAATTCCCCCATTCAAGTGTATGAACTCGGGTATATCAATGTCACTGGAATAACTGGACCACTGTCCCTTTCCTGCAACTCTGCATCTTTACCCAACTGGCTTGTGCTGGGGCTAACTGGTAATGCTAAGCAACCAGGATGGGAGGCTGGCCAGAATTTCATGTTATGCCCAGTGCCTGCAGGACAGAATTCAGGTTAAGAGGCAATAATTTTGTACCACCAAATACATATTCTCCTTGGAACCTGGTCTTTTGCTCCCTCTGCCACACCCGTGTACCCCCATGAACCATTGAATGTAACTGCAAACTCTCTCCTGTTTCTCCCCAGTAACCTTTCCTTATAACCAACTAATTCTTCCCCATGTTACCCACTATCCAAGTAATGAATGAGACTATTTTTATTCTGCAAATTTTTTTCATTTGAGGAATTTCCAAACTTACCCAGAGGTAGAGAAAAGAATAGAATCAACCAACATATAATGTATCTGTCACTGGCCTAAACAATTACTATCATGCTTCCAACCTCGTTTCACTTCCTCCCATCCCCTACCCCACTTTTCTTTAAACTGGAGTATTTAAAGATTTTATTTATTTGACAGAGAGAGATCACAAGTAGATAGAGAGGCAGGCAGAGAGAGAGAGGGAAGCAGGCCCCTGCTGAGCAGAGAGCCCGATGCAGGACTCGATCCCAGGACCCGGAGATCATGACCTGAGCCGAAGGCAGCGGCTTAACCCACTGAGCCACCCAGGCGCCCCTAAACTGGAGTATTTAATACCAAATCCCAAATACTGTTTCTTTCCTAATAGGGAAGGACATTAAAAAAAAAAAAAAAAAAAAAAAGGTAACTGCCTGCTATTATCACATCGAATGACAAGTAACTCTTGCATAACATTTGCTAATACCCAGTCCATATTCAAACCTCGCAATTGTCTCCAAGCCATGACAAGAGTCAGTGGTAGAAGCTGGGATTGGAAACCAGGCAGTTGGACTCCAGCAGAGTCTAAGAGCCCTAACTCAGGGAAGGAGAGAGCCCACGGAGCGCTCTGCAGGAACGGGCAGGAAAGGGCAAAATAAACAGGGGGAGAGGATGTAAGGGTGCCTGTGAGCAGACAGGTTGTTCTTAAGGTCAGCAAAGTGGCGTCAATCAGGAGGGAACTGACAAGCTCCAGAAGACCAAGTTTGGAGGCTGCAGATGGAAAAGGGGAGTGGGGGGCTCTCTGGATGAGAGGAGTAAGGACACCCCCCCGGGATGCAGCCCTGATGCGGACAGTGTTAGGACTTGCGGGTCCGCACGATCTGACTCCCACCGACTCCCACCCTGGCAGAGGGCAGAAGTGCCTCCAGCTCCACGCCCCAGCTCAGAAAACAGGGCGGTGACGGGGCTGGGGGCAGAGCAGACACTAACCGACAGGGGGCGCCGGTTACCAAACAAATCATAGCATTGCCCGCAGGATTCCAAATGTCCCTTTGGATAAGCAGAGATTTAAATATTCCTTGGGATAATTGTCGTAAAATAAGCGCTGGATGATCACCCGCTTTTACTCTAACACACCTTTCGGGATGTGGTTTCAAGTCTTCCTGCCAGGTGATCAAATTTCAGCACTTCAGGGAAGTGGATGTGATTTGAAGTTTGGTTCAATAAGCAAAAGGCCAAGGAAGAATCCTTGAGAGGTTTTTGGTCCAAAAAAGGTGATTTTATTATAGCAGGGGGACAGGCCCCATAGGCAGATGAGCTGCACCTGAGTATGGGGGTGACTGGCTATATACTTTAAGTTTGTAGAGGGAGGGGAGGTAGAGATAACATAGATTTCTTTTTTTTTTTTTTTAAGATTGTATTTATTTGAGGGAGATCACAAGTAGGCAGAGAGAGAGGAGGAAGCAGGCTCCCCGCTGAGCAGAGTGCTGGATGTGGGACTTGATCCCAGGACTCTGAGATCATGACCTGAGGCAAAGGCAGAGGCTTTAACCCACTGAGCCACCCAAGCGCCACAAACCCACGCTTTTTAAAAAGATTTTTTAAAAGATTTAAAAAAGATTTTTAAAAAGATCTCTTTTTTAAATTTATTTGTTTATCTGACAGAGATCACAAGTAGGCAGAGAGGCAGGCAGAGAGAGGGGAGGTTGGAAGCAGGTTCCCGGCTGAGCAGAGAGCCCGATGTGGGCTTGATCCCAGGACCATGGGACCATGACCTGAGCTGAAGGCAGAGGCTCAACCCACTGAGCCACCCAGGCACCCCGATAACATAGGTTTCTAAGGAATTTCTGTATGCGCAAAGCAGGGTCTTACAGGACCGTGAACATCTAGCTATTGTCAAGATAATGTTGCTTCTGGTCTTTAACGAATATCCCTGGACTGCAAGCTGTTAAGTTTCATTTAAAGGACATCTGTCTTGCCTTTGTCCTCCTCATCAAAGTGAAACCCTTGTAAAGGAGGAGTGCAAAAGAAATACTAGGAGAAGAAATTAGAGCTCAAGTGGAAACTTGGCAGCCAAGTCTTGGCTTTCAAGAAGGCCCTGTCCGGAGAGGCTCAGGTTCCACAATTAACCACAAGGTGATACTTTTTGAGCCAAGCCTTGGGATAGTGTTGAAAATAAAAGGGGCTGATGGTCACGGGATATAGGCATGTGGCAGCTTCAAAATGCACCCCTTAGGCCTTGGGGAGCATAGTTAATTGCCATCTCGGCCCTAGTAGATTAGTAGCTGCTCTTTATATCTGCTTTTCCCATACTGCTTTTTTTAGTAAGTCCTGTGCCCAACGTGAGGCTTGAACCCACCACTCTGAGATCAAGAGTTTTGTGCTCTATCAGCTGAGCCAGCCAGGTGCCCCTATTCCATTATTCTTTACAGTTTTCCTTACTTCCTATTAGCCAGTCTCTCCTCGCTCCCTTCCCCTGTGGTAGCTCATAGTGCGAGATACTGAATCCAGGTAAGAATTTACCATTCCTGCTCGCAGGGACTCAGACACCAGTCTCCTGGGGCTTATACAAAGACTGATCCACAGGCACAGAATCCCACGCATCAGCATCCAGTCAGGTGTCCCACTTCCCAGGAAAATGTGTGAGACTGCGTCCCTGACCTTGAAACCATCAGTCGTTGCACACACGGTGCTTCTAGAAGGAACCAGCTCCACAGAGGACCAGAACAACCAATGCACAGCCTAAGTGCCAGCAACCTTCTGAAAGGTTGGAGTACCATCTGTCACGATGCCTTTCCCCAAAGGCTTTGGGAGCATTTCTGGGAACCAGTGAGTGGAAGAGGGACTGGTCCTACTTACCAACACTTCCAAAGCTCCACCGTGGGACCTGGTGATTCCCATCCATTTCTGAATCTTGCAGCATTGCAAGTCCTGGTTCCAAAAAAGCCATTCTTGCCAAGGGACCCAGGAAGGTCCCATTGAACTATGAACTGTGGCCGAGTCCAGGGACCATTGGCCTGCCTGTGTGCTGCCACGAGCTGATGAAAAAAGGAGTGTCCCTGGCCAGCAGAAGGAGCAGAGCTACTCCTAGACAGTGAGGACAAGAGTGACCATGTGGAACCCAGGTCATCTACCAAGTGTCTCCTGGTACCCACAGGCCCCACCGTGGTGTGAACGTGTGCATGCAGCAGTCCTTCCCTTTGCCTCCTGCTCACTCCTGTCTTTGTCCCTCTTTCACGGGCGTCACACTTGCTTCACGGTCTGAAGGTCGCTGCTGTCTTCCGGGGCTCCCCGCCTCTGCAGACATCTCCCCCACGTCTCATGCACATCTCATTCTGTCTTGGCACCTGCTTCCCAGAGGACCTGAACTAACATAAGCCATGAACAAAAGGAGCAGCATGTGGGTAGGGGAGATTTTCCACTCGTTTAATGCAATTAACAGAGTTGTTTTTTCCTCTTGATGTCTTTTTCTTCCTGGTATATGCCTTTAGCACCACGATCTTACCTTTTATGGCACTTAGAGCTCTTAAGGGAGGGTTAAATTTGTATGTGGCTTGATTAATGTTCTTCTCTCTCTCTCTTACTCTTGTAAGCTCTGTTGGGGGGCAAGGTCAGTGTGGTTTTTTTGTTGTTGTTTTGTTTTCAGAATTGCACACCCAATTCTTTTTTTTTTTAAGATTTTATTTATTTATTTGATAGACAGAGATCACAAGTAGGCAGAGTGGCAGGCGGAGGGGGGCGGGTGAACAGGATCTCTGCTGAGCAGAGAGCTCACTGTGGGGGTCAATCCCAGGACCCTGAGATCATGACCGGAGCCAAAGGTAGAGGCTTTAACCCACTGAGCCACCCAGGTGCCCCTGCACACTGAATTCTTAACATAACACTGAGCACACTGGGACTCAAAATTATTGAATGATTCAACTTCTTCAGGAATATTCAGTCTCTAGCAAAATTTACTAAGTGTAGTAGCAAGAGAACATTATTGAGAGGACACTAGCATGAAATGTACAGAAGTCCTGGGGAGTAGACTTATGATTCTAGAACATAGATAATGGTCAGCTGTCCAATCATTGGGCTAACAAGAAGATCTCATGAGGAGTGGTAGCTATGTGTCATGCTATGTGGGGTGGCCTCCATGCCTTACATAGAAATAAACACACGACAACATCATGGAGATCTGTGGGGCTGTTTTCGGTCATTGGCATGAGGGAATTTGAAAAGCAAGCCCTCCCTGTCTCTTTATCTTCCACACCAACCTATGTTAGGGTTAACCTGTGGCTTGAATGCTTAGCAACTACGATATTATCATGTCCAGCTGGCCATTTTAAAGTCTTTTCTAGAAGGAAAAGATTTCTGATCTTTCCCTGTGAATAGCACGGACACAAAATGTACAGTTGTGTGTGTCCTCTCAGGGGCGACTCTGCACTTGGGCTCACCCAAGAGTGAGCATCTCTCTCATGCTGCCCCCAGGCACCTAATTAGCCTCACCTTGGTCCCGGCCCCAAGTGGGAGCCTCATAAAATGGCAGATTTGTGGGTCCCTTCCCGGAGCATGGAAAATTACATACAGCTGTCGCCAACTTAACGATGGTTTGACGTGATTTTTCAACTTCACTGTGGTGTGAAAGCGAAAAGACTTTCAGCATAAATTACAGAGCATTCTGCACCCATACAACCATCTGGTTTTCACTTTCAGCACAGTATCCAATAAATTACATGAGATAGTCAACACTTTAGTATAACGTAGGCTTTGTGTGAAATGATCTTGACCAACTGTTGGCTAACAAACGTGTTCTGGGCATGTTTAAGGGATCGAGGCTAAGTGATTGATTTTCAATAAGTTGGGTGTATTAAATGCATTTTTGGCTTAATGATATTATCAGCTAACAATGGGGTTATCTAGACATGACCCCTTTGTAAGCCAAGGAAGATCTGTACTTTGCACTGAGAATAAAGAAAATAATCTACTTGACTTGAAGAGGGAATAAGTCAATTAAAAGACGTTTAATTAAGACAAAAACATGAATGTACATAATTTATAAAAGGCATTTCAGAAGTTGGGATCATTGCCCAAAAAAGTCAACTGAAGGTAGAATACTGAACCCTAATTTGCATCACATTTAGTTTAAGATTTTGGTTTTGCATACAAAAAGAGAAACATGAAGAAAAGGGAATACTTTAGATTGGAAATCAAGACACAAATCAAATACTTCCAAGAAATGCTGCACATGACTTTATTTTCCTTGACTCAAGAGGCTTTATGCAAATCTAACTTCATGAACAAAACAAATCATCCATCGATAATTATCATAAAGCTTTATGGCTCCAAAAGCATGATACCCACCATGAGATATGAATCACTGTATATCTCTAGTTTTAAGAATCATCCTGAGGCCAGAATTTGGGTGCACTGCCCACCTTTACAACCAAATATTAAAACCTTTTTGGGAGATCATGATACCTCTATTATTAATTTGAAATGATTTCATTTTTCAATTAGCTTGCTTAGAAATGAAAGGCATAATCATATGTTAAGCCCCATTCCTAAAAAGGAAATCTTTAATCACAGGCTAAACAGTGTTGTTTGGGGCTTAAACATACATTATTTCCAGAATAGTTTTTGCATAGGCACGATTGATAATATTAAAAGGCAGAAAGTGATTGTTCCCTTCATATTATCAGCTCCTGGAAAGCACCAAAATGTGTTCTTGAGATACTAAGGCATTTGGAGACAAAAGACACATGAAGTTTCCTTAGTTTAGAGCTTGCTTTTACTCTTGAAAGCCTCCTTCATCTGTTTGACAACAGAAAGATCCCCTGCTCCGTCAGGCCAGTTGTCGTGATCTGGTGAGTAAACGGAAAAGCTCACATCAAGCACAAATCTATTAACCTCCTTCATCGTCTTAGTTTCCAGCAGACTCCCTTCTGATTTTTCCTGGTTCACCCCTTTTCTTTTCTCGGCAAGAACAAAGAAATCATTAGGACAACTGGCAAAGGTCTTGAGAAAATCCTGGTTTTGAATTCCCAGCCCTGCCACGTTCTAGCATTTCCAAATTTGGAGAGGTTCCTCCTCCTGAGCCTGTTTTCCTGGGGTGGGGTGGGGGTGGGGTGGTTGCTAACAACATCTGCTCTTCTAAAGTTGTTAAAATTAAGTTTGTCGGCCTATGCAGAGTGCTCGGTGTACCGCAGCTGTTCCACACATACTATTTCTTTGGGAACCAAGATGCTTACTTTGGACTGGGCACACACAGCTGCCTGTGCAGCATCCAGTCCCTCATCCTCTCTTTCCAAGAGCCTCCACCTGCACTGGGGAAATCCATGAGTTTCTGGGGAAGTGGCCCCACTTTGATCTCCGACTGAGCTAAGTCATGCCTCTGGCTACTGGTTGGGGAGGGCTACACACTTCAGCTGGTCCACAACAGAGTAGGTCTCAGAATTCTGCTAGAAATGCTCTAAAACGTCATTCCCCTCCCTTCTCTCTGTCCAGCAGGCTGGGGAAAAAGAAGCATGTGGCTTTAGGGGGACAGGCAGCCATTCTGCAACCAGGAGAGTCCGTCTTAAGAGAAAGCCAACACCACAGAAGCAAAAACAGAGGGAAAAGAAAAAAAAGAAACATTGCCCCCGAAGAGTTCAATGAGCGAATAATTCAAGTCTAGCAGACCGTTCAGTTACGGGCCAACAAATGCCCTTCTTGCTCAGGCCAGTATGAGCTACAGCTAAAAACTTCCTATCTGACAGTTGTCAGATAGGCTATAAATGTGCATTATCTAATTTAATGCTTCGAACCGTTAACCCAATAAATGCTGTAAGTGACCCCGCTTTATAGAAAGGAAAATGGAAGCCTACAGAAATTAATTTTCCCAGATCACACGGCTACTGTGTGACCTTCTACTCCAGGACTCGCCACTCCCGGGCTGGCAATCTTCAAGAAAGCACAGGACAGAAAGCCTCAGTTTTCCCACTCATAGTGGGGTGGGGACAAAAGTATATCTTTTCTTTGCTTTTCTTTTTTAAGATTTTGTTTATTTGTCAGAGAGAGAGGGAGCACAAGCCGGGGGAGCATCAAGCAGATCAGGCAGAGGGAGAGGCAGATTCCCACTGTGCAGGGAGCCCGATGTGAGACTCCATCCCAGGACCCTGGGATCATGACTTGAGCTGAAGGCAGCTGCTTGACTGACTGAGGCCCCCAGGCATCCCTGGGTGGTGGAGGGAGTATATTCTGGAAAAACTGCTTTAGCTGATTTCACCAAAAACTTTTTAAAAATCTCTACACTAATAAATACAGTGTTTGGGGCACTTGGGTGGCTCCGTCGGGTGAGCATCCGACTCTTGATTTTGGCTCAGGTCAGGATCTCAGGATCGTGAGATGGAGCCCTGCGTTGGGCTCAGCAGGGAGTCTGTTTAGAGATTCTCCCTCTCCCTTCACCCTGCTCACTCTCTCTAGTATAAATAAGTACAATCTTAAAAAACAAAACAAAACAGTGTTGGAATCACATAAGGAAAATCTTTCACTAGTGGCCTGGAGAAGCCGCTATCTGGAGTTCCTTTCCCTTTCTAAACCAGAATCGACAAATACCCTCAGCGCCGCCGGGGAGGGAAGTGGTCACTTTAACTACTATCCAAAAAAGGTATTATACAACATGGAGTCGTTTCTGTCTTTCTAACCAGGTGCCTTAAAACCATGATATCTGGGGCGCTTGGGTGGCTCAGTGGGTTAAAACCTCTGCCTTCGACTTGGGTCATGACCCAAGAGTCCTGGGATCGAGCCCCCCATTGGGCTCTCTGATCAGTGGGGAGGCTGCATCCCTCTCTTTCTCTCTGCCTGCCTCTCTGCCTACTTGTGATCTCTGTCAAATAAATAAATGAAATTTTAAAAAAAACAAAAACCATGATATCTTCTGCACATGACCACATTGATGTTACTAGTAATTACTAGTAAAGAAATCTAGATAGGAGGGGGAAATAATAATATGAAGTCCCATACTTATCATTTATTAATGCAAAGAAGGTCTGAAGCCTGGAGTAGACTGTTAGTACACAAAAGAGTAGGGTGAACCTCGGTCCCTGATATGAAACTGAAATGCACATACAGGGGTCTGGAGTGGCCCAGTCGGTCAAGTGTCCAACCCTTGCTTTCAGCTCAGGTCTGATCTCAGGTCGCAAGATTGAGCCCTGCTTTGGACTCCATGCTCAGCAAAGAGTTTGCTTGAGATTCACTCTCCCTGTCCTTCTGCCTGCCCCTTCTCCCGTGTTCTCCCTCTCACTGAAATAAATAAATAAATACTCTTAAAAAAAAAAAAAGAAATACACATGCATTACATCAACCACATTTTGATTTGCTAGAAGCCACTGAACACTCTTCAGCAACAGTGTAAACACCTTTGAATTTTATATTTGTGTGCAACGTCTATATTTGGCCGAGACTCATGAAACTACTGGTTTTGTATATTAAAAATGGTTGAAGAAGGTATTCGCAAACGACACTACAAAGGGCTGCTATCCAAGATCTATAAAGAACTCCTCAAACTCAACACACACAAAACAGATAATCACGTCAAAAAATGGGCAGAAGACATGAACAGACACTTCTCCAAAGAAGACATACAAATGGCGAACAGACGCATGAAAAAATGTTCATCGTCATTAGCCATCAGGGAGATTCAAATCTAAACCACATGGAGATGCCACCTTAGACCAGTTAGAATGGCCAAAATTAATAAGACAGTCAACAACAAGTGTTGGAGAGGATGTGGAGAAAGGGGAACCCTCTTATACTGTTGGTAGAAATGCAAGTTGGTGCAGCCACTTTGGAAAACAGTGTGGAGATTCCTTAAGAAATTAAAAATCGAGCTTCCCTATGACCCTGCAAATGCACTACTGGGTGTTTACCACAAAGATACAGATGAAGTGGAAAGAAGGGCCATCTGTACCCCAATGTTCATAGCAGCAATGGCCATAGTCGCCAAACTGTGGAAAGAGCCAAGATGCCCTTCAACAGACGAATAGATAAAGAAGATATGGTCCATTTATGGACCAATGGAATATTTTTGCCTCCATCAGAAAGGATGAATACCCAACTTTTGTATCAACATGGACAGGACTGGAAGAGATTATGCTGAGTGAAATAAGTCAAGCAGAGAGAGTCAACTATCATATGCTTTCACTTACTTGTGGAGCATAAGGAATAACATGGAGGACACTGGGAGATGGAGAGGAAAAGTGAGTTGGGGAAACTGGAGGGGGAGACAAACCATGAGAGACTGTGGACTCTGAGAAACAAACTAAGGGTTTTGGAGGGGAGTGGATGGGGGGTTAGGTGAGCCTGGTGATGGGTATTAAGGAGGGCATGTACTGCATGGAGTACTGGATGTGGTGCATAAACAATGAATTATGGATCACTGAAAAAAAAATTAAGTTAAATTAACAAAAAAGAAAAAAATAGTTGAATATAGCAAATTCCTATGGTTTCATTCAATATATATCCCTAAGATAATGTAAAATGGTACCGTAGCACCCTTCCCCACCTAATAGGTCTCAGTCTTCTGCTCAGATGTACAACTCACTTATTAGAGGAACAAAGAGGAATTACATCTTAAAAATAGGCAACCTCTTGCCTCTTTTCTATCTCCTCCTTATACATATATATTCATATCAAGAATATTTTTCAAGGTTAAAAATCCACCAACCTATATACACAAGGCAATTTCTTAAAATAGATAAATATGTGCTATGATAAAAAATATTTAGATATTTTCTTTGACTGGGAACATTTCCTTTAAAGATGCTTTCAGGAATATAAACATTTTGTACATGTTTTATGTTCTGTGAGAGAAAACCCTAATCCTTCCTGTAACTGCTTAAAATTTTTTTGAAAATGTGGGCACCTGCATGGCTCAGTCAGTTAAGCATATGCCTTCGGCTCAGGTCATGATCCCAGCGTCCTGGGATCAAGTCCCGCATCAAGCTCCCTGCTCGGTGGGGAGCCTGCTTCTCCCTCTGCCTCTGCCTGCAGCTCCCCCTGCTTCTGCTCTTTCTCTCTCTCTCTCAAATAAAGAAAATCTTACAAAAAGAAAGAGATTTTGAGAACTTGAACCTGAAAAGGCATAAAGTTAGTGATGGTCATTTCTTGCGGGCCCACCTGGTACATTGAAGAGGTGTGTATACAAGGACTGGCCCCCGTCCACATCCACCAACTGTCCGGTGATGAAGGAAGCCGCAGGGGACAGCAGGAAGCAGACCAGCGGGGAGATCTGGAAACAGAAACACACATGCACACAGAAAAGCAGATGCTCCCCACCTGGGGCTGCTTCCCTGCCCAAGGAAACGCATCCCGAAAATAGCTGTAACACACATCTATAGTCCGTGTGCAACCTGACAGAACACAGAAGACTAACTGCCTTTTTCTATTTGAGGCCCGTTAAAACAACGTGACTGCTGTGGTGAGATATGAAGGCGCCCACACAGTGTCAGATAAGCTAGACGTGGTGAAGAAGCTGAAAGCCAACACAGTGCTTGGTTTTTCCCAGACCACCCGGTTCCTGGCACACCTCTCAGCACCTACCATAACTCACTCTCCACACCACCATGTGCCTTTTATGGCTTTGCCTCTGATGTAGTCAATGTGTCAGTGGAACACGAAGCTGGCATCTAGCCAAGGGTCCTGCAGGCTGCAAGGCCAGGAACGGAGACTATAGGAACCTTCTTCGGGAGGAACTGCAGAATCCTAGCACACCCCCTAAAAATTCAGAGGTGACTGATAACCTCAGCAACACCTACTCCCAAAACCAAAAAAAAAAAAAAAAAAAGAAAGAAAAAGAGAGAGAGAGATGATTTCCCTGGATATCAAGAAACTCTCTGGGAGGCTCTTGGCATAGCCAGAGTTTCTCGAAGGGAGATCCCAAATACGGGCAGTAGACGCCTTGGGGACATTTATGGAAACTCCAGATTCCTAGGTCCTATCACACCGGCTCCAGAAAATGGGAAGAGCCTTACTCTGTTCAGAGAGACTGTGCTGGACTAGTGTGAACGTGGCTTTGTGCTGAATTTTGTTTGAAATATTGACTGATGGCTTCCTGTGTTGATCATAAAGTAAGCGCTTCATTAATGTCTACAGAATGAAGGTTCTTCACGTATCTCTTCCTCTAAAATGAGCGGATGTTGCATCGCCCAGCTCCCGCTACAGCATTTTGCCCACAGACGAGGCACTACTGAATTGAAACGATCTGCTAGGTAAAAGATACCTAAATATTCACGATGCCTGGTTTACTTTGGGAGCTCAACACACTGCTAAGCCGAACCAATACAATTTTTATAATTACCAAATGAACGAAGCACTATTGTACTATCTTCAGACAGATTCTTCCTAACTTCCATTTTAACGAAATCCGTTTGATGGTTGGATTTGAGGAACCAAGCAATTCACAAGAGTTTTATCCATCGGTAAACACAATTGAAGACTAGCAACTTATAGCCACTTCCTATGTGGGTAACACCTCTTTTACCTGTTGACTTTCAGCTCTGTTTATTAAAGAGCACAGGGATTTTAAATAAGCAAGCTGGAGTTCAAATCTCAGTACCATGAGCCATGTATGGCTTTAGACGGATTACTGTGCCTCCTTGGCACTTAGTTTCTTAATTTTGTAAAGTGAGTCGGGTCTGCCAAGTGCTGTGTTCCTTTCCAAGAGATGTGGAGGGACATCGAACGAGCTGTGGCTCTTCCTTTGAAAACTATAGCTACAGGGGTGCTTGGGTGGCTCAGTTGGTTCAGCATCTGCCTTCAGCTCAGGTCATGACCCTGGGGTCCTGGGATCGAGTCCCCACATCGGGCTCCCTGCTCAGTGGGGTGTGTTTCCCCCTTCTGTCTGCCACTCCCCCTGCTCATGTGCTCGCGGTTTCTCTCTCTCTCTCCAATAAATAAAATCTTAAAAACAACAACAACAAAAATTACAGCTATGTTCTTACCCTCCTGCCTCTACCCCAGGGACTGTCACTTACTGTCACTTACTGTCAGCTCACTGAATAAGCAGTTCAGCCAAAGGCCTGGTATGAATGTGCTCCGCCCAATGATGATTAGCTGGGGTAATCAGAGTATTTTAGAAACAGGACTTAGGGATGCTAGGACAGTCAAATAGAGGCATCCTCTGGTCTGCATCTCAAAGAAGCTCCCAGCCTCTCCCCTTCCCTTCCCAAGTGAGATATTTGAGGGTTTTACCTCCATCAGTCAAAGCATGATCAGCAAAACCCTGAGTCTTTCCAGGTGATTTGCAAAGATAAGACTATTTTCATTATGATACTAGATCTTTGTCTGTCCTTCTCCCTGTGTTGACATTTGCAGTAATGGTGCCAGAGCAATGGTGGGAAAAACTGCTAGAGCCTCAGTGCAAATTGCGGCAGGAACATGAAACGGAAACTAGAGGTCCTTACACTAGAGGTCACTGTCTTCTTCACGAGCAAGTACACATGGCGGGAAAGGCCGTTTCACTTTAGAACGTCTTTTTTTATTCCATACAAATTTTAGGATTATTTGTGCCAGTTCTGTGATAAAAAGTTGATGATATTTTGATAGGGATTGCATTGATTACGTAGCTTGCTCTAGGCAGCATGGACATTTTAACAATATTTGTTCTTCTAATCCGTGAGCATGAACGTTTTTCCATTTCTTTGTGTCTTCCTCAATTTTTTTTCATGAGTATTCTATAGTTTTCTGAATACATACCCTTTGCCTCTTTACTTAGGTTTATTCTTAGGTATCTTACAGTTTGGGGTGCAATTAGAAATGGGATCAACTCCTTCTCTTTCTTCTGTCCCATTGTTGGTGTAGAGAAATGTAACTGATTCCTGTGCTTTGATTGTATATCCTACCACTTTACTGCATTCCTGTATGAGTTCTAGCAGTTTTGGAGTGGAGTCTTTTAGGTTTTCCACATAGAATATCATGTTAGGGGCACCTGGGTGACTCAGTGGGTTAAGCCTCTGCCTTCAGCCCAGGTCATGACCTCAGGGTCCTGGGATCGAGTCCCACATCGGGCTCTCTGCTCAGCGGGGAGCCTGCTTCTCCCTCTCTCTCTGCCCGCCTCTCTGCCTACCTGTAATCCCTGTCTGTCAAATAAGTAAAATCTTAAAAAAAAAAAAAAAAAAAAGAATATCATGTTATCTGCCAAGAGTGAGAGTTTGACTAGGAGTTTTAGTACTATGTTGAACAGCAATGGTGAGCATGGACATCCATGTCCTGTTCCTGACCTTAGGGGAAAAGCTCTGTTTTTTCCCACTGAGAATGATATTTGCTGTGGGCTTTTCATTTATGGCTTTTATGATACTAAGGTATGTACCCTCCATCCCTACACTGTAAAGAGTTTTGATCAAGCAAGGATGCTGTACTTTGTCAAATGCCTTTTCTGCATTTATTGACAGGATCATATAGTTCTAGTCCTTTCTTTTATTTATGTAGTGTATCACGTTGATTTCTGGGTGTTGAACCAACCTTGTAGCCCAGGAATAAATCCTACTTGGTCATGGTGGCTAACCCTTTTAATGTACTGCTGGATCCTATTGGCTAGTCTTTTGGTGAGAATTTCTGTATCCATATTCAGCAGGGATATTGGTCAGTAGTTCTCCTTTTTGATGGGGTCTTTGTTTGGCTTTGGATCAAGGTAATGCTGGCCTCATAGAAAGAGTCTGGAAGTGTTCCTTCCATCTCAACTTTCTGAAACAGCTTCAAAAGAATATGTATTAATTCTTCTTTATTCTTCTTTAACTGTTTGGTAGAATTCCCCTGAGAAGCCACCTGGCCCTGGGCTCTTGTTTGTTGAGAGATTTTTGATTACTGCTTCAATTTCCTTGCTGGTTATAGGTCCTTTCAGGTTTTTTATTTCTTCCTGGTTCAGTTTTGGTAGTTTATATGTCTCTAGGAACACATCCATTTCTCCCAGATTATCTAATCTGTTGGCATATAGTTGCTCATAATACATTCTTATAATTGTATTTCCTTGGTATTAGTTGTGATCTCTCCTCTTTCATTCATGATTTTATTTATTTCGGTCCTTTCTCTTTTCTTTTTGATAAGTCTGGCCAGGGTTTTATAAATCTTTTGAATTCTTTCAAAGAACCAGCTCCTAGTTTCGTTGATCTGTTCTACTGTTCCTTTGAATTCTATTTCATTGATTTCTGTTATAATCTTTATTATTTCTCTTCTGCTGGGCTTAGGCTTTATTTGTTGGTCTTTCTCCAGCTAATTTAGGTGTAAGTTTAGGTTGTATACTTGAGACCTTTCTTGTTTCTTGAGAAAGGCCTCTAGTGCTATATACTTCCCTCTTAAAACTACCTTCATAGCATCCCAAAGATTTTAAACAGTTGTGTTTTCATTTTCATTTGCTTTCATGATTTTTTTAAGTCTTCTTCAATTTCCTGGTTGACCCATTCATTCTTTAGTAGGATGCTCTTTAGCCTCCATGTACTTGAGTTCTTTTCAAATTTCCACTTGTGATTAAGTTCCAGTTTCAAAGCATTGGGTCTGAAAATATGCATGGAGTGACCTCTACCTTTGGTACTCATTGAGTCCTGATTTGTGATCCAGTATGTGATCTATTCTGGGGAATGTTCCATGAGCACTTGGGAAGAATGTATATTCTGCTGCTTTAAGATGGAATGTTTTGAATAGATCTGTGAGGTCCAGCTGGTTTAGTGTGTCATTCATAGCCTTGTTTCCTTGTTTATCTTCTGCTTGGATCATCTGTCCATTACAGTGAGGGGGGCATTAATATCCCCTACTCTTATTATTGATTTTTTTAAATTTTGTTATTAGTTGGCTCATAAAATTGGCTCCTCCCATGTAGGGGCATAAATGTTTACAATTGTTAGATCTTCTTGTTGGATAGACCCTTCAATTATAATATAGCATCCGTCCTCATCTTTTATTACAGTTTTCAGTTTAAAATCCACTTTGTCTGATATAAGGATTGCCACCCCAGCTTTCTTTTGATGTCCATTAGCACAATGAATGACTTTCAACCCCTCACTTTAAATCTGGAGGTATCTTTGGGTCTAAAATGACTCTCCTGCTGATAACATATCGACAAGTCTTGCTTTTTTATCCAACCTGATAACCTGTGTCTTTTGATTGGGGCATTTAGCCCATTTACATTCAGAGTAACCATGGAAAGATATCAATTTAGTGCCATTGTAAAGTCACTGTTTCTGTATATTGACTGTGTTCCTTTCTGGTCTATGTCACCGTTAAGCTCTCTTGATGTTTAAAGGATCCCCTTTAATATTTCTTGCAGGGCTGGTTTGGTGATCACAAATTCTTTTAGTTTCTGTTTGTCCTGGAAGCTTTTTACCTTTCCTTCTATTTTGAATGATATCCTTGTTGAAAAAATATTCTTGACTGCATGTTCTTCTCATTTAGCACACTCACTGTATCATTCCAATCCTTTCTTGCCAGCCAGGTTCTCTGTGGAAATGTCTGCTGCTCATCTAATGTTTCTACCCTTGTAGGTTATGGACCTCTTGTCTGGAGCTGCATTCAGGACATTTTTTGTCTCTGATTTCCGAGATTCACTGTTTTATACTGAGGTGCTGATCTATTTCTATTGCTTTTAGGGGGCTTCCCTGTGTCTGCTGGACGTGAATGTGTGTTTCCTTCCCCAGATTACAGAAGTGCTCAGCTATAATTTGCTCCAACATACCTTCTGCACCCTCCTCTCTTTCCTCTTCTTCTGGGATCCCAAGTATTCTAATACTGTTTTGCTTTATGGTATCACTTATCTCTCAAATTCTCCCCCACGTGCTCCAGTAGTTGTTTATCTCTCTTTTTCACAGCTTATTTATTCTCTATCATTTTGTTCTGCATCACTAATTCTCTCTTCTGCCTCATGTATCCTACCGAAAAAATTTAGCCTCCATTTTTTATTGGATCTCATTAATAGCCTTTTTTATTTTTACTTATTAGATTTTAGTCCCCCCACCTTTTATTTTCCCAGAAAGGGATTCTCTAGTGTCTTCGATGCTTTTTTCAAGCCCAATTAGTATAATCGTTATTTTGAACTCTAGCTCTGATATCTTACTTATTATTATATCCATACTGATTAGGTTCTTGGTGGTCAGTACTGCCTCTCATTCTCTTTTTTGAGGGGAGTTTTTCTGTCTTGTCATTTCTGCAGAACGTGTTCACTTTTCTATCTGTAGAATAGAATAGAATCAAATAGATTCTATTTGAATCTAGTAATTCTTTTCTTAGATCTCTACTTAAGTTCACAGATGTTCAGAATGAGGTCTCCCACTTCCCGCAATCTTGGACTCCTCACAAATGTGATCATTTGATATTGTATAATGGATTGTGTGTCAACATCCAGAAGTTCTCCATAACACGGTGGGCCAGTTTTTCCAAAAGAACAATAAATTATGTCACAAAATCATGTTTGGGTGAAAGATCTAATCAAAGTGTAAGAAACACTAATGGGTTTTCATGTAACAGAGTACAAGAGATTCATCAACATGGTTTGAGGTCAATCCACATTGCAACCCGTTTTTAAGAAACAGCCACTTGTCAAATATCAAAGAGGAAAATCCACAATTATCTAAAAAGGCCATTAAAACGCTCCTCCGTTTTCTAAATGTACATGTACATGAAACTGGATTTCTTCATATGCTTTAAACAAAACAATATATAGTAACATATGGAATGCAGACACGGACGTGCGCCTCCAGCTGTATTTTGTTAAGCCATACATGAATGAGAGTTAGAAAAGTGTAAAACAAATGCAAAAAATGGTTTTCTTTTGCTTTCCAAAGTACAACTATTCACTAAAAATATTATTTATGTTAACACGTAATGTCTTTATTACTATTATTTTATTTTATTTTATTTTAAAGATTTTATTTATTTATTTGACAGACAGAGATCAGCAGTAGGCAGAGAGGCAGGCAGAGAGAGAGAGAGGAGGAAGCAGGCTCCCCGTGGAGCAGAGAGCCTGACGCGGGGCTCGATCCCAGGACTCTGGGATCATGACCGGAGCCGAAGGCAGAGGCTTTAACCCACTGAGCCACCCAGGCGCCCCATATTACTTTTATTTTAACTGAATTTATAAATATTCCTTAAACTTCTTAATTTTGATTTCTAAACAGCAAATAGAGATAATATAGTTCACATAAACAAAGGGAGTGTTCTGTCCAAAATAAAAATTTAATCATATCACCTCCTTGATTAAAATCTTTTAAAACACTTCTTAGTTTTCAGAATAGAAATCCAAACATCGTGCTTAAAATGACCCATCGAATGTCTGATTTAATAGTATCCTCCAAAAGCTTAATATGCAAAACTATTTTACTTCAAGAAGTTGAGAAAGTTACTCCTGACACAAGAGTGCACGTCTGTGTTCAGGGATGTTCACTATAGAATTACCACAATATTGGGGAGGGGTCAAGATGGCGGAGAAGTAGCAGGCTGAGACTAGATCAGGTAGCAGGAGATCTGCTATATAGCTTATCAAACCATTGCAAACACCTACAAATCCAATGGGAGATTGAAGAGAAGAACAGCAATTCTAGAAACAGAAAATCGACCACTTTCTGAAAGGTAGGACCGGCAGAGAAGTGAATCCAAAGCGACGGGAAGATACACCGTGGGGGAAGGGGCCAGCTCCTGGCAAGCGGTGGAACAACGGAGCACAAAATCAGGACTTTTAAAAGTCTGCTCCACCGAGGGACATCGCTCCAGAGGCTAAACTGGGGTGAAGCCCATGCGGGGTCAGCGTGGCCCCAGGTCCCGCAGGGTCACAGAAGGAGTGAGGGGTGTCTGAGTATCGCAGAGCTCACAGGTATTAGACCAGGGAAGCCGGCTACAGAGACAGAGCCGAGGAGTGAGCTCTCAGCTCGGGGTTACCTTGAACCAGTCGCAGGCTGGGTGAGCTTGGAGTGCAGCTGGAGGCCAGGGAGATGGGAGTGATTGGGCACTTTTCTCTCAGGGCGCACTGAGGTGTGGGACCCTGAGCTCTCGGCTCCTCCAGGCCGGAGAATGGGAGGCCGCCATTTTCATTCCTGTCCTCCGGAACTCTATGGAAAGCGTTCAGGGGACAAAAGCTCCCGAGAGCGAACCCGAGCGGATTACTTAGCCCGGCTCCTGGTAAGGGCAGTGCAATTCTGCCTCAGGCAAAGACACTGAAGAATCACTGCAACAGGCCCCTCCCCCAGAATATCAACAAAAAAAATCTAGCCAAACCAAGTTCACCTACCAAGGACAGCAGCAGAATTCCAGAGGAGGAGAAAGCAAAGCACAGAACTAATGACTTTCTCCTCATGATTCTTTCGTCTGGCAGTTAATCTAATTTTTTTTTAATTTCATTTTTTTTCTTATGCTAAATTTTTTTTAACCTTTACCCTTTTCTTTTTTAACGTTTTTTGACTAGTTTATCTAATATATATATATATCTATATATATACATTTTTTTTCTTTTTCATATTTTTTCTTTATTGTTTTCTTTTTTTAATTTCTTTTTTTTTCTGAACTTCTTTTTATCCCCTTTCTCTCCCCCACAATTTGGGGGCTCTTCTGATTTGGTTAAGGCACACTTTCCTGGGGTCTTTGCCACCCAGCAATTGCACTACTGGGTATTTACCCTAAAGATACAAAGATAGTGATCCGAAGGGGCACATGCACCCGAATGTTTATAGCAGCAAAGTCCAGAATAGTCAAACTATGGAAAGAACGTAGATGTCCACCGAAAGATGAATGGATAAAGAAGACGTGCTATATATACACAATGCAATACTATGCAGCCATCAAAAGAAATGAAATCTTGCCAATTGCAACAACGTGGATGGAACTAGGGGGTATCATGCTTAGTGAAATAAGTCAATCGGAGAAAGACAACTATCATATGATCTCCCTGATAAGAGGATGTGGAGATGCAACATGGGGGGTTGGGGGGTAGGAGAAGAATAAATGAAACAAGATGGGATGGGGACGGAGACAAAACATAAGTGACTCTTAAACTCACAAAACAAACTGAGGGTTGCTGGGGGGAGGGGGTCGGGAGAGGCGGGTGGGGTTATGGACATTGGGGATGGTATGTGCTATGGTGAGTGCTGTGAAGTGTGTAAACCTGGCAATGCACAGGCATGCACCCCTGGGGATAAAAATACATTATTTATTTAAAAAATTTATTAAAAAATTTTATAAAAAATACATAAATAAATATTTTTTAAAATTACCACAATAACAAAAATATAAATGGAATCTAGACATGTTACAGTAGAATCTAATTAAACATATCATGGTATAGCCATAGGCAAGTGGCAGAAAAACACATACAGTAGAATCCCAATCTGTAAAAAGGTTGGTAAATATGGTTCTTTTGGGGTATGCCTAGTAAGTTTCTGGAAAGAAAAACATCAAAATGCCAACGAAAGCTAGTTTAGAATTTAGAAAACTTTTTCTTTGAAGACTTTAATGGTTTTTGCTTTTACATTTAGCACTTCAATATATGTGAAAATTATTTTGTAAATGATATGAGGTAAGAGGCCTAATGTCTTTCTAATGAAACAGCCAATTGCCATAAGACTTACGCTAAATGGTCAATCCTTTCCTCGCAGACTTGAAAAGCTACTTTTATCCTATTAAACTCCTTATATACACATGGTACTGATAAAGGAGTACATTCTGTTCCACTAAATTTATTCTGTTCGTGTCAGCACCAGATACCCTAAACAAGTATGACATTTATAATATGTTTTGATACTGGGAAGGTCAAATCCCCCCCCATTATTCTTTTTCAAAATACTTTTTGGCTGCTTTTGCTTTAATATTTCTCTAGACAAACTTTAGAATCAGTGTGTTTAATGCCAAAATTATATCAAATGTATGCATTAGTTTAGGGAAACTTGATATTATATATTTTTATTGTTTATTATTATTATTTTTTTAAATTTTATTTATTTATTTGAGAGAGAATGAGTGAGAGAGAGCATGAGAGAGGAGAAGATCAGAGGGAGAAGCAGACTCCCCAAAGAGCTGGGAGCCCAAGGCAGGACTCAATCCTGGAAGTCCGGGATCATGACCTGAGCCGAAGGCAGTCGCTCAACCAACTGAGCCACCCAGGCACCCTATTATTTATTACTCTTTTTTATTGAAGTACAGTTGACACTCGATATTACATTAGTTTCAAGCATACAACATAGTATCTCACAACTCTATGTTATGCTACGCTCACCAGAAGTGTAGCGACCCTCTGTCATCAAACAAAGGGAACCATGATTTTAATGAAATTGATTCTCTCTATTGAGGATTATGACATGTTTCTATTTATTCTTTTTTCCTGTTCTTCAGGAATAAATTTCTTGTTGTTTAGAGCTAAGTTTATATCACGTAGTTCCATTTTTATTATTATTATAGAAACAATATCCTTTTTCCATTGTATTTTAAGACTGATATTGCTGGCCTTTAAGAAACCTACTGATTTCTACATACTTAAATCTGGTCACCGTACAGAAACCAAGTATTGAATTTCACATAGTTCTGGAAGTGAAGTACAGAACTTCACCTGATTTGGCTTAGGGTCCTGTGTACCAACAAAGGCCATGTGATAAAATAACATAGCTGAAAAGTGCAATGAAATAAAACCAGGCTGTTCTTCATTCACACTGCTTTCCGTTCTGGATAAAGAGAGCTGTGAGTGTGTAAGGCACAGAGCCAGAAAGTGTAGGGGAAATGGGCTGGTGGCAATGGGACCACTCATCTCTGTCAGCCTCTATCAACTATGAGACTGTGTAAAAAGGACACCAAATGTCACAATATTACAAAGTATAAAGGAAAGCAATTGGAATCAATGTTAGAAATATACATTACCTCCTCAGGAACTCCAATTCGCTTAGCTGGGATTCTCTTAAAGAACCCTCCAAATAAGTCTTTTGCCGATGGACCATAGTTTTCAACAGCTGTCGGGGAATAAATGACTCCCTATGTTTAAGAATAAAAAAAGAACAAAATGAAGTACATAAAACTAAATTTTAAAATCACAAAGACATCAAGGCAGTCATCAACCAACACTAAAAAAGTGGCTTAATAGAAAAGTCAACATTTCTAATACTAATTTTTCTCAGTATCATCAAGGAAGTACAGTTAACCATGATTACAAGTGGATTATATGAATGTTCATTTTGTGAACTCTTCTCCCTGAATAACGAGCCAAGCCCTGTATGTTTCCTGAAAAGATGTGTTCTCTAAAAAATAATTCGACGAATAGATCAGAGAGGCACTTAAGTGGGAAAAGGGGGATAGAGGAGTCTATTGTGTTTTCCACCAGACTTCTCTGATTTGTAACAGAAGCCTGGGCTGTGGTAATGTGAGACATGGAAAATATAAAGGTTTCACGGGTTTTCATTATGGTAAAACCACAGATAAAATATTTGAATCCAATATAAATAAATAAAATTTCAATTATTTGGGAATTCTTTGATTTGGCATTTACTAGTTTTCAAGTATGTTCCCAAGACATTTTCTCTTCACTTCTAATCAATCTTTAACTTGAATTAGACCTTAGTTTTTTCACTCTCTCCTAAAGAAGCATTAAGGAAAAAAAAAAAGAAGCATTAAGGATACACCAAGAAATAACAACATAATCTGGATCTGGCAAATATTCGTTCTCTGAAGCAGGGGTTCTCAGTCTTCATTGCGCATCTGAATTTCCTAGGTGGCTTTTAAAAAGACCAACACGTCAACTCCATAGTAGGGAATCAATCTTACCTTTCAATGTTTTTTAAACATTTCCTGGATGATTCTAAGATACCGCCAAGACTGAGAATCATTGACTTCCTTTCACCTGCTTGACAGTCTAGTCGTAAATCGAAGCATAAGTCTCTCCAATTTTACCTATTTTTAAAAACCTGTGTTTCCTAGTCTGCATGCATATGAACAAATACCTCCATCGACAATACAAAGTGAATCAGAAAAGCACAACTTGTCAACAGCGTTCATATGGAACGTTTACCTACAGGGGCAACACAGTTGATCCTTACTCCACTGCTAGCCCATTCCACAGCCAAGGACTTGGTGAGGTTGTAAACCCCTGCTCTAGCGGCTCCAGAATGCCTGTAAAAGACAAAGCATAACAATTCCGATCAGCTTCCACTCAGTATTTCTCTCCTTAACAGAAGTGACAGGAATGTCAGTGGCCTGTCAGATCCCCACAGATAAGTTCTTGTTGAGTCTGTTTTTGGAGTCTTCGTCTGAACAGTGGGAAAGAAGTGGGTCCTTCAACGTTAAAGCCGAAACACAGGCATCTGATAGTCAATTGTGTGTGACCAGCCCACACAAGATCCTTCAAAACACCATGACCATGAGAGAAATATTTTGAAGATCTTATTATGTAGAAAAATGAACAGATTGGTTATTTTGGGGGTTACCCCAAAATAACCACCCAAAAAGGTGGTTATCGTTTATATCAATTTTAGATGACAAGGCATAAGAAATTCATATTAGGCTAAAAATAGTATCAATAGAATTTCTAGACACACTGAAATTTAAGTAAATTTTAATATATTTTTAGATAGAAAGTTCAAAAAAGGTCTGCATCGATATGGGGTCTTATGCACAATGTACACTGCGGCTTAGAATTTCCAATTATAAGGTCCTTGGCACCAAGTATGTCAGATCTGGGGGCATATCCACTTCTCACTAGAGAGGACCTACAGACCCCAACCTCTTTGGAGAAAACCCATCTCTGTCCCAGTGTTGGCCACAGTAACCTTAGTGGGACTCCAGGCAGAGGACAACCACTTTGTCAGAATTACCCAAGTGATCCCATCACCATCAGGTATGGCCACAACTTCTATTGCTACTGCAAACGGCAGTCCTGGGTCGATCTATAGGACGTGTTCCCTTGCCCTGCCTACCACCCCCAATGCTAAGAGCAGCCCAAAAGCAACACTCAGCTGGAAGGATAATGGGAATTTCCAGGCTTCTCCACAACACCAGAAGTAAGAGGCAGGGGCAGGAATAAACATGCTTACGTAGAATTGCAATGAAGCCCTGCCCCTTCTCTGTCAGGGGGACCTAGAGGTGTTTGTCCCCTTGCACTCAGTGCCCTGATCACCAGGGCCACTACATGAGGTTCTGCCTCTCATCATAGGAAAAGCCTCAGCAGTTATGTTGACCCCCTGAAGAAGAAGCAAGTGGCAGGCGTTCAGAAGCTGGTGCAACTGCCCAAGAGAGAAAGCCACTAGAACTGAGAGACAGAGGTGGAAAACCAGAGACAGAAGTTACTGAATTTCAGCATCTGAACCAGTTTGTTATACATGAGCAAGAGACAGATGCAGGGCAACAGAATACGCCACTCCGAAATGTGACAGTAGGAGCTCCGGACGCGCCACCCAAAATATACAGCTTTGATATATTATTTTGAGCTGTAGGCACTTGAAAAATAGCAAATGCAGGGAGAAGCCTTCTCTGAACTCCCCTTATCTGCCTAAGTATAGACTGGGTTCCCCCAAAAGGAGCTCAATCACCATAAATCCCCTCCCCAAGGGTTTCATCACCCAGGGAAGACTGCCTGTGGTCACCGCTGTATAAAGACTAGAAGTTGACATCACACCCAGACACACTCTGTCACAAGCTACCATACCTCCCATCTATTTTTCCAAGGGGCCCACGCATCTTTCGTAAAAACCATTTACTCTCCTTTACGAGGCCTCCATCTTTCTTCCCCTGTCTTTTCTAAGAGAGTGCTTCAGTCTGAGCTCTAAGCCACTCCTGGAAGCTACTCATTTCTCCCTGGGTATCTCCCGCAGACACATGATGTATACATATGAATAAAGTTGTTTTTGTCTTGTTGATTTGTCTTTTATTGCAGGGGTCTCTACTAAGAACTCAGAAGGGTAGAGGGAAAATTCTCCTTCCTCCCCTACACAGTTTTCTCAAGCTTCACAGAGGAAGAGAAGGACATTCAGTAGAAACTTAACGCAAACATAACAACATGCTGAGATTACATTTCCATACTCAACGATCTACCAGAGAAGGTGACAGAAAAGGGTATGACGTCAGAAGTGAAACTGCTGATGGATGGCAAGGGCATGTGCAGCCGGGGAGCCTGAGGCCCACGCTCTCGTCCTTTCCAGTTAAGGACAGAAGGATGCGGTCTTCCTCCATGGTATTCAGATCTCCTAAAAGTGATACAAGGACTGAAAGAAGTTACTCTGGATCCCAGAACAGCACGTCCTAATCTGCTTCTCTCTGAGGATAAAAAACAACAACAAAGACCAAAACCAGAAAAAACTTTGACAACTGTGAAGGCAAAAGCAGAGAGTTCATTCAATTCCAGAGAGACTTCTAGCTTATCCAGTCCTGTGTTCTGAAAGACTTGATTCTGGTGGGCATTCCTGGGAGGTCCAGGTGGATGAGATGCCTCAATGGACCATGGGGGTTTGAGAAGATTCCCTTTCCAGGAAGAGAAAGTGGTGCCCACTGGAACAGAACAGATACTGGACAATTCAGCTTTGGAGTGATGACTGTGTCACATTAAGTGCTGCCCTAGTCACTCGTCTTCTAAAGGACAACCCCAGAGGGACAGACATTTATTTGAACTATGACTTGACTGAAATTCTATGTTACCATTTCCATGACAGGTCTCACAGCTGTTCTTTCACTGACCAGTTTTCTGAAGTATGAAGGCCTCGTTTCTATATCAGATATGATTTAAAACCTCTTACAATCTGTACTGGAACAGACGGTGAGTGATAAACTGTCTTGAAGGTTGTCACAATGCCTCACTGTCTTCCTCTAATTTATAAATAGGAAGCAGAAGGATGCATGACTCTCCGTGAATACAGCACCAACCAATTTTTTTCAATACTTCTACAACGTAAACAAAAAGGCAAGACAAATGCAGGGTACTAAATGAGAAGAACATGAATGCAAGGATACTTTATCCAGCAAGGCTGTCATTCAAAATGGATGGAGAGACAAAGAGCTTCCAAGAACGGCAGAAACTGAAAGAATATATGACCACAAAGCAAGCCCTATAAGAAATATTAAGGGGGGTTCCATAAAAGGAGAAAAACCCCAACAGTGATATAGAACAGGAATTACAGACAATAAAATCGTATCTTTCAATAATCACTCTTAACATCAATGTTAACATAAGTTCCCATGAAATGGCACAGGGTTGCAGACTGGATAAAAAGACATGACCCATACCTATCCTGCCTACAAGAAACTCATTTTGAACCTAAAGGTACATCCAGACTGAAGGTGAAGGGATAGAGAATCATTTTTCATACCAACAGACCTCAAAAGAAAGCTGGGGTAGCAATTCTCATATCAGAAAAATTAGATTTTAAGCTAAAGACTGCACTTAGAGATACAGAAGGACACTATATCATTCTTAAAGGGTCTTTCCAACAAGAGGATCGAACAATTGTAAATATTTATGCCCCCAACATGGGAGCAGCCACTACATAAGAGACCTCGGCACTCCACTCTCGGCAATAGATCATCTAAGCAGAAAATCAACAAAGAAAGAAGAGCTCAGAATGTCACACTGGACCGGATGGACCTCATACATATACTACAGGACATTTCACCTTAAAATATCAGAATACTTATTCTTCTCAAACACACATGGAACTTTCTCCAGAATAAACCACATACTGGGACACAAATCAGGTATCAACCAATACCAAAGATTGAGATTATTCCCTGCATATTCTCAGACCATAATGCTTTGAAACTGGAGCTCAATCATAAGAAAAAGTTTGGAAGAAATTTAAACACTGGGAAGCTAAAGCTCACCCTGCTTAAGAATGTTTAGATCAACCAGGAAATCAAAGAAGAACATAAATAATTCGTGGAAACCAATGAGAATGAAAACACATTGGTACAAAACCTATGGGATACTGCAAAGGTGATCCTAAGGGGGAAACACATAGCCATCCAAGCCTCACTCAAAAAAAAATAGAAAAATCGCATATACACAAATTAACTTTACACCTTAAGGAACTGGAAAAAAACAACAAATAAAGCCTAAGAGAATATGCAAATGCACAAGAAGAGAAATAATTAAGATTAGAGCAAACATCAACGAATTAGAAACCAGAAATATAGTAGAGCAGATCAACGAAACTAGAAGCTGCTTCCTTGAAGAATTAATAAGACTGATAAACAATTGGCCAGACTTATCCAAAAGAAAACAGAAAGGACCCAAATTAATAAAACCATGAATGAAAGGGGAGAGATCACAACTAACACCAAGGAAACAGAAACAATTATTAGAAATTATTATCAATGACTATATGCCAATAAATTAAGGAACGTGGAAGAAATGGATGTCTTCCTGGAAACCTAAAAACTACCAAGACTGTAATAGCGAGAAACTGACCACCTGAATAGACCCAATAACCAGTAATGATATTGAAGTAGTGATCAAAAACCTCCCAAAAAACAAGAGTCCCTGGAAGATTCTACCAAACAATCAAATAAGAAATAATACCTATTCTCCTGAAGCTCTTTCCAAAAATACAAACAGAAGGAAAACTTCCAAACTCATTCTGTCAGGCCAGCATTACGTTGATCCCAAAACCAGGCAAAGACCCTATAAAAAAGGAGAATTACAAAACAATATTCCTGATGAATACAGATGCCAAAATTCTCAACAAGACCCTACCCATTAGGATCCAACAGTACATTAAAAGGATTATCCATCGGGGCGCCTGGGTGGCTCAGTGGTTTAAGCCGCTGCCTTTGGCTCAGGTCATGATCTCAGGGTCCTGGGATCGAGTCCCACGTCTGGCTCTCTGCTCTGAAGGGAGCCTGCTTCCCTCTCACTCTCTCTGCCTGCCTCTCTGCCTGCTTGTGATCTCTCTCTGTCAAATAAATAAATAAAATCTTTAAAAAAAAAAAAAGGATTATCCATCATAACCAGGTGGGATTTGTCCCTGGGATGCAAGGTGGTTCAATGTACGCAAATCAGTGTGATAGAACACATTAATAAGAGAAGAGATAAGAACCATATAGTCCTCTCAATTGATGTAGAAAAAGTATTTGACGAAATACAGCATCCTTTCCTGATTAAGACTCTTCAGAGTGTAGAGACAGAAGGAAGATTCCTCAATTTCATAAAAACCATCTATGAAATACCCACAGCGAAAATCATTCTTGATGGAGAAAAGCTGAGAGCCTTCCCCTTAAGATCAGGAACGTGACAAAGATGCTCACTCTTGCCACTATTCTTAAACATAGTACCAGAAGTCCTAGCAACAGCAATTAGAAAACAAAAGAAATGAAAGGCATTCAAATCCACAAAGAAGAAATCAAATTCCCTTTCTTTGCAGAGGACATGATCCTTTACGTGGAAAACCCGAAGACTCCACTCCCAAATTACTAGAACTCATACAGCAATTCAGTATGTGGCAGGATACAAAATCAATGCACAGAAATCTGTTGCATTTCTATACACCAACAATGAGACAGAAGAAAGAGAATTAGGGAACTGATTCCATTTACAATAGCACCAAAAACCATAAGATACCTTGGAATAAACCTAACCAAAGAGGTGAAGGATCTGTACTCGAGGAACTACAGAACACTCGTGAAAGGAACTGAAGACACAAAAAGATGGAAAAACATTTCATACTCATGGACCAGAAGAATAAACATTGTTAAAATGTCTATGCTGTCCAGAGCAATCTATACTTTCAACGCCATCCTGGTCAAAACACCAATGGTTTTTTCCAAGTCCTGGAACAAACAATCCTAAAATTTATATGGAACCAGAAAAGACCCTGAACCACCAAGGAAATGCTGAAAAAGAAAAAAAAAAAGTGCTCGGGCATCATGTTGCCTGATTTCAAGCTATATTACAAAGCTGAGATCACCCAGACAGCATGGTACGGGCACAAAAACAGACACATAGATCAGTGGAACAGAATAGAGAGCCCAGATGTGGACCCGCAACTCTATGGTCAAATAATCTTCAACAAAGAAGGAGAAAATATCCAACGGAAAGACAGTCTCTTCAATAAATGGTGCTGAGAAAACTGGACAGCTATATACAGAAGAATGAAACTTGACCATTCTCTTACACGATACACAGAGATAAACTCTAAATGGATGAAAGACCTCAATGTGAGGCAGAAATCTCTCAAAATCCTAGAGGAGAACATAAGCGGTAACCTCTTCGACACCAGCCACAGCTACTTCTTTCAAGACAGGTCTCCAAAGGCAAGGGAAACAAAAGCGAAAATGAACGTTTGGGACTTCATCGAGATCAAACGTTTCTGCACAGCAATGGAAACAGTCAACAAACCAAAGAGGCAACCCACGGAATGGGAGAAGATACTCACAGATAACACTACAGATAAAGGGCTGGTATCCAAGATCTATAAAGAACTTCTCAAACTCAACACCCAAAAACCAAATGATCAAGTCAAAAAATGGGCAGAAGACATGAACGGACACTTCTCCAAAGACAAATGAATGGCTAACAGACACGTGAAAAAACGATCAACGTCATTCATTAGCCATCAGGGAAATTCAAATCAAAACCACATTGAAATATACCTTATTTCATATATACCAGTTAGAATGGCAAAAATTGACAAGGCAAGAAATAACAAATGTTGGAGAGGATGTGGAGAAAGGAAATGCAAGTTGGTGCACCCACTTTGGAAAAGAGTGTGGAGGTTCCTCAAAAAGTTAAAAATAGAGCCATGCTATGCCCAGCAACTGCACTACTGGATATTTATCCCCAAAGATACAGATGTGGTGGAAAGAAGGGCCACATGTACCCCAATGTTCACAGCAGCAATGGCCACAATAGCCAAACTGTAGAAGGAACCAAGATGACCTTCAAAAGAGCAATGGATAAAGAAGATTATTTATTCATAAATACAATGGAATATTACTCAGCCATCAGAAAAGATGAATACCCACCATTTGCATTGACATGGATGGAACTGGAGGAGATTATGCTAAGTTAAATAAGTCAAAAAGAGGAAGACAATTACCATATGGTTTCACTTATTTGTGGAACATAAGGAATAGCATGGAAGTCATTAGGAGAAGGAAGGAAAAAATGAAGGGGGGAAAATCAGAGGGGTAAGCAAACCGTGAGAGACTATGGACTCTGGGAAACAAACTAAGGTTTTAGAGGGGAGGGGAGCAGGGGGATGGGTTAGCCCAGTGATGGGCATTAAGGAGGGCACATATTACAATCAGTACTGGCTGTTATACAAAAACAGTAAATGTTATACAAAAACATGGAACACTATATCAAAACTAATGATGTACTTTATGGTGATTAAGACAACATAATTTTTAAAAAAGGAATAATTATTTTGAGATTCATCCATGTTGTTGCATGAGTTAATAGTTCATTACCTCTTCTTTCCAACTAGTAGTCTGTTATACAGATATACCACAGTGTGTTTAGTCATTCACCCACTGATGGGCATTTGAGTTACAAACTGTCCATGGGAGCCATGAGTTGCTCTTTTGACCTATCTTTTGCCCTCACAATTATTTATTAATTAAAATTAAGGGGTACCTGGGTGGCTCGGTGGGTTAAAGCCTCTCCTTTGGCTCAGATCATGGTCTCAGGGTCCTGGGATCGAGCCCCACATCAGGCTCTCTGCTCAGTGGGGAGCCTGCTTCCTCCTCTCTCTCTGCCTGCCTCTCTGCCTACTCATGACCTCTATCTATCAAATAAATAAAAAAAATCTTTAAAAAATAAAAAAAAAATTTTGTAATTAAAAAAAAATCAGCAGCTCAGACTAAACTCCCCTGCAAAGATTTAATAGAAAATAGACTAGCCCTAGACAGTATTAAGAAAAATGTGCTAAGACAGCAATATGACTCAAACATACACACAAGATTTCCAGATGGCTTTTTTTTTTTTTTTAAGATTTTATTTATTTATTTGACAGGCAGAGGTAACAAGTAGACAGAGAGGCAGGTGGGGGAGTAGGGAGCAGGCTCCCAGCTGAGCAGAGAGCCCGACACGGGGCTTGATCCCAGGACCCTGAGATCATGACCCAAGCCGAAGGCAGAGGCTTAACCCACTGAGCCACCCAGGCGCCCCACCAGATAGCCTTTCAACAACTCAAAAGATGCTCCACAGAGAATACCATTTCTTGACCATGAGAACTGTCCAGAAGTTGAGAACACACATTTTCCGTCAGGCTCTGGGGAACATGTACTCTCATACTTTGTTGGCTAGAAATACCTAAAAGTATGCATGTACCCTTCACCTTCACCCAGCAATCCAACTTCCAAGATATACCCTGAAGATACAATTCCACAAATATGAAACAAGCATGTACAGTGTTAGTCACTGCAGAATTATTTATAATGCAAAATGTAGAAGCAATATAAATTTCTACTAAGTTTGAGATAGTACGTGCATTTGAATAAAGGAATATGAAAAGAAATCAGTAAGTCCCTAATAGTGGTCTACCAAAAATTGAATAATAATAATAATAAGTACAGAGAGAAAGAGGAATGGCTGTTGTAGAAAAGTCATTTTACAGAAGAATATCAGCTAATAAATACAGAAGCAATTATGAAATCAGAAAAATCAACATCTTCCGAATCTTTTTTTTTTTTAAAGATTTTATTTATTTATTTGACAGAGAGAGAGATCACAAGTAGGTAGAGAGGCAGGCAGAGAGAGAGGAGGAAGCAGGCTCCCTGCGGAGCAGAGAGCCCGATGCGGGGCTCGATCCCAGGACCCTGAGATCATGACCTGAGCCGAAGGCAGCGGCTTAATCCACTGAGCCACCCAGGTGCCCCCATCTTCCGAATCTTAATATAGTAAGCGATTCAGGTAAGAATCAACAATGGTTACAAAAATCACAATGGCAAACAGGATATTCATATTCATATCGCCCTGCACATTCCAGATTACATATTAATAATAAAGGAAGTCAGGTCACTGTCTTACTTGGTTAACAGGCTATCTCTGGAATGAGAGGGTACAGAGCACTCAACTTTGTACCTTATGCAGTTTTATACATATGTAAAAACTAGCATGCTTTGTTTTTATAACACTAGGCTAGGTCTATTTCATAAAAAGAAATATTCTATGTTGGAAAAATCTTTAAAAATTTTAATTAAAAAATGGAAGGAATCAGAACTTATAAAAGATACAAAAGAAATCAAAATGAAACAGATATAAAAGAAATACAAAATGAATTTTTTGTAAACCAGATATTTTAACTGCTAAACGTGTGGTTTTCAAGTAGCTTCCTGGCACACTGTTTTTCTCTTTGTTCTATGTGGATGCCCTTTTAGATTATTAAGACTCTACTGAGCCAGGAGGCTAAGTTACTCCACTGATTGACTTTTTTTTTTTAATCTATTTCCAACATAAAGATTTACCAAAATCAGAGTAAGAGTCAAACATGTCAAACTCCATTACGGAATAACAATTTAGCAGTACTGTCTAAAATTGAAGATACATATTCACAGTATTCAAATCTAAATTAATCTAAATTTGTTTCATTCCTACATGTTAACAAAAAAAAATCTCTTCAGACATCGATGACCAGTTTAGTGACATCTGGATTAGGGTTACTGGATAAAATAGAGGACAATCAGTTAATTGAATTTCAGATAAACAACAAAATATTTTAGCATAAACATGCCCCATGCAATATTTGGGATAGACATAATATAAAATTTAATGGGGCCTCCTGTTTCTATTTTCTTGGTAAATCTGGTAAGTCTAATATGCATAGGAATGTTTTGCAAGTACATTTTTGAAGTTCAAATAAAGGGCAATGTTAAGTATTGAGACTGAAACTCATTACAGGATTCAGGATTGTGACTTATGAAATTTTCTCACCCCACTCCCCCCATTCAGAGGACAAAATCCAAAGACATAGGGAAAAAAATGTATATATATATTAAGTATGCTTACACAAATCCTGGAAATCCGTTTCTAATAAGCATCGTAATGTTGACAATAGATCCTCCATGCTCTTTCATCCAGGAGTTGTAAACTGCAGGAAACAGCCAATGACAATCATATGAAATAGCGTCCTGACTCTGTTCTCACTCACTGTCCCACCATCTTGCTTGTTATTTAAAAATTTTTAATTTCAGGGTACCTGGGTGGTTCAGTGGGTTAAGCTCTGCCTTTGGCTCAGCCCTGTCTCAGGCTCTCTGCTCAGCAGGGAACCTACTACCCCTTCTCTCTGCCTGCCTCTCTGCCTACTTGTGATCTCTCTTTCCTGCCAAAAAAATAAATAAAATCTTTAAATTCTTTTAAATTTACAATTCCTTTTTTTTTAAAGCCTGATTGAATATAATTTATATATCCGGAAACTCATCCACTTATGTGTACAATTTAATGATTTTCAATAAATATACAACAAGTCATGCAACCACCATCACAATCCAGTTTTAGAACATTCCATCACCCCCAAAACACTGCTTTGTGCCCATCTGCAGCCCAAGCCATCCCCACACAAACCCTCATCTATTTTCCATTTACATAAACTTGTCTTTTCTGGACATTTCCCATAAATGCAATCACACCATATGTGGTCTTTTGTGTCTGGCTTCTTTTACTTAGAATAATATCTGTAAGGTTCATCCACAAGGTAACGGTATCAATAGTTAATTTTTATTGCCGAATCGTATTCCAGTGAATAGACAGACCATATTTCATTTGTCTATTCACCAGAGGATGAACATTTGAATTCTTTCCACTGGTGGGTGATGAAGAATACAAACTGTTGGGTGGACCTATGTTTTCATTTCTCTTGGGCAAATGCTTAGGAATGGAACTGCTGGGTCATATGGTAACTGTATGTTTAACTTTTTAAGTAACTGCCAAACTATTTTCTGGTGTCTCCACTATTTTACATTTCTACCAGATATGCATGAGGGTTGCAGTTTCTCCATGCTATTATTGCCTAATTTTTTTCTATTATAACCATTCTAGTGGGTATGAAGTGATACTTCACTGAGGTCTTGATCTGATGTCCCGATGACTAATGGTGCTGACAATCTTTGGATGTACTTATCAGCCGTTCATTTATCTTCTTTGGTAAAATATCTATTCAAATATTTTGCTCATTTTTTAATGGGTTTGTTTTCTTAATACTAAATTATAAGAGCTCTTTCTATGTTCTGGATACAAGTCCTTTATCAGATATGTGATGTCCCTCAGTCTGGCTTATCTTTTCATTTTCTTAATGTTGTCTTTTGAAGTGCAAACATATTTAAGTTTGATTAGGTCAAGTTTATCAGTTTTTTTACTTTATACATGGTATTCTAGATGGTGTATCTCAGGACTCTGCCTAAGTCAAGGTCATAAAGATTTTGTCCTTTATTTGTTTCCAAAAGTTATGCAATTTTACTATTTGCATTAAGGTCTAGGGTCCATTTTGTACTTTTGGTTAACTTTTACTTATGCTATGAGGGAAGGGTCCTCTTGCATGTGGATATCCAATTGTCCAGGACCATTTGCTGAAAAGACGATTATTTCCCGCATAGAACTGCCTTGGCCCCCTTGGCAAAAATCATAAATATAAGGGATTGATCACAACTATAAGGGTTTATTTCTAGACTTTCAAATTTGTCCAAAATATCTATTCATCTGTCCTTATGCCAGTACCACATTATCTTGAAATCAAGAAGTATAAGTCCTCCAACTTTCCTGGTGTGCAAAACTGTTGTGGCTACTCTGAGTCCTTTGCACTTCCACATGTATTTTAGGATCTGCTTGTCATTTTCTGCAAAAGTAATAGGGACTGTGTTGAACCTACATACCAATTCGGGAAGAACTACCATCTTAACCGTATCAAGTCTTCCAATTCATAAATTTTGAATGTTTTTCCATTTATTCTGATCATTCATTTCTGTCAGCAATGTTTTGTCATTTTTAAATATAAGTCTTATCCTTCTTTTGTTAATTCCTTAAGTATTTCCTTTTCAATTTTGGTGTTTTTTTTTAGGGGGAGAGAGTGGGAGTGGGGTTGGGGGGGGAACAGTGGAGGGAGAAGAAGAGAGAATCTTAAGCAGGTTCTACAACCAGCTTAGAACCCTACACAGGACTCGATCTCATGAGAGCTCATGACTTGAGCTGAAATCAAGAGTCAGACCCTCAACTGACGAAGCCATCAGGCATCCCTCATTCCTTATCCTTTTTTGAAGCCCCATTTGATATTTAGCCTTCAACTCTATTCATATAAATGAAGACTACGTCAGATGTGTACCCTCAAGACTCACTTCAATAGAAAACTAATTTTTAGAATTTAAGGGCCAGAGAACAAAGAAAGACCCATTCCTACTAAGAGCTTAGACAAAAATAAGAATGGGTTCCCATCATTACCTAAAGCTTTCCAGTGGAGTTCTTCCCAATTCATACTACATGACAGAAAAAGGAGGTAAAGCCCCCAGAAAAGAAGACATAAAATATGGTATTTTTGGACTCTAAGACAATTCTTTCATATTATTCTGAAATTGTTGAAACTGGGATATGTTTTACAGTTGGTGGCTTCTTAGGATACAAATAACACTGTTTGTACTTTCTCAGTAGTACAGAAAATGATGGTGCATTTCACCAAAGATACATTGACTGTATCTTTCAGTCAATGAAATACATTATTTATTTTTAGACAACATAATTGTGTAGCTAAAACACCTGAAAGACTAATCTCAAAAACTGTTAGATAAACTACAAATTACTAGATAAAACCACGAGATGAACTTGAAAAAGTAGTTCTTCCATAAACCCACAATAATCCAGCTGAAAATAACTGGGAAAAGAGCCCATTCAAAACAGCAGGCGTCGGAGTGCCCAGGTGGCTCAGTCAGTCAAGCATCTGCTTTCAGCTCAGGTCACAATCCCAGGATCCTGGGATCAAGCCCTGCATCAGGCACCCTGCTCATCGGGGAGTGTGCTTCTCCATCTCCTTCTGCCCCTCCCTCTGCTCGTGCTCTTTCTGTCGATCTCAAATAAATAAATAAAATATTTTTAAAGATCTTAAAAAATAAAAATCATTAGAAGGAGTCATCCAAAATATCTAGGTATAATCTTGGTAAAAAAATAGGAGAGGGGCTCCTGGGTGACCCATTCAGTTAAGCACCTGACTTTTGATTTTGGTTCAGGTGTTGATCTCAGGGTCATGAGTTCAAGCTCTGTGTTGGGCTCCATGACCAGCATGGAGCTTACTTAAAAAAGATTTACATGACAAAACCCACCGACCTTTGCCAAAAAATATAAAGTAAGAACCCATTAATAGAAAGATGCGCCATGGTGCAGAGATAATATTTCAACATACTGTCAAATTATTGACAGGTTGAATACAATTCCAGTCAAATTCCCCACCAGGAGTTTTGAGGAAAAATCCTGAATATAAAACTCATCTGAAAGAATCAAAGGGGGGCGCCTGGGTGGCTCAGTCGGTTAAGCATCTCCCTTCAGCTCAGGTTATGATCCCAGGGTCCTAGGAACAAGCTCCACATCAGGCTCCCTGCTCAGCGGGGAGCCTGCTTCTCCCTCTGCTTGTGCTCCCCCTGCTGGTGCTCTCTTGCTCTCTGTCAAAAAATAAAATCTTTTTAAAAAAAGAAAGAAAGAAAGAGGTCATGAATAGCCTGAAAAGTCTGAAAATGAAAATAAAGAACTATGTGCCATATCAAATATCTAAAATATATATATATATATGAAAAATAAAAAGATACAAATTTATTTCAATTACCCTACACAGACTTTCTGCTTTTGCTTAAATAGTACTCTGTGTTAGAACTCTGAAATCGGGAGCACCTGGGTGGCTTGTCACTAAGTGTCTGACTTTGGCTCAGGTCATGATCCTAAGGTCTTGGGATCCAGCCCCACATCAGGCTCCCTGCTCAGTGGGAAGTGTGCTTCTCCCTCTCACATTCCCCCTCTTGTGTCCCCTCTCTCTCTGTGTCTTTCTCTGTCAAATAAATAAATAAATAAAGTCTTTAAAAAAAAAAAAAAAAAAAAAAGAACGCTGAAATCATCTTTGTGTTTTTCCCGATACTTCCAGAGCTGTCATGGGAATATTTCTTTAAGAAGTGTGAGGTAGTCTCAGATGCCAATCACAAGTCCAGCTTGTTACATGTGCTTCTGACCAATGGGCTGTAAATCAGAGGTTCCCATGAAACAGCCAGCCACACAAATGGAAAGCTTTATACTACTAGTTAGATGAAGTTGAAAGCTGGAAATGTCTGCAAGATTTTGACTTAGAGATATTAAGAATATAAAGCCTAATCCATATTAGCGTGAAGACCCTTTGGGTTGGAATTCTACCTGTTCTGTGGTTTTCATCACAAAAATGTCTTCGATCGTTTTAACAAAACCCTTGAATTACTCAATGTCAGGAGTTGAATATCATCACCTATGAAATACAAGTTCCGATCCAAAGATCTACATGCATGCTAATTAGTCGTTAATCAGAAAGGATGTGGATTCTGGCATTCTCCCTGAAGATTTGACAAGTTACAAGAGATTAAACAGATTCATTTCTTTAAAACTAAGTGTGAGAGGTTTTGTTGTTGTTTTTTTTTAATTTCAGGAACAACTTCGTAGCTATATCTTTGTACAGATTCTTAATGATTTTCTCATGATAAATTCCTAGAAGTAAAATTGTGAGATCAAACCATACCCATATTTTACAAATATTGCCAAATTACTATCCAGAAAAGCAGCAATTTACATTTCTGGTCCTATCCAAGCAAATCAGGGCAGTCAGTACTGCAGACATGGAGTTTCTGAGCCCCCAACAATTCTCTTGGAAGATTCTCTACGATCTAGGGCACCCAGGTGGCTCTGTGGGTTAACCCTCTGCCTTCAGCTTGGGTCATGATCTCAGGGTCCCAGGATTGAGTCCGGTATCGGGCTCCTGCTCAGGGGTAGCCTGCTTCTCCATTTCCACTCCCCCTGCTTATGTGTGTGCTCTCTCTCTCTCTCTCTCTGATAAATAAATAAAATCTTTAAAGTTAAAAAAAAGATTCTCTTTGATCTTTAAATAAAGACACCTTGCCTTTTTGGGTTATTGATCATACTCACCTGCTTTGCACATGTAGAAGGTGCCCGTCAGGTTGGTCTCAATCACAGCATGCCATCCCTTTGCACTGATGTGTTCTGCAGGAGATGTGAACTGGCCTCCTCCATTGTTTACCAAAAAATTGATCTTACCGTAAACATCTAAGGCGGATTTGACCAAATTCTTCACCTAAAAAAATGTTGAAAGTAAACTGGTTAACAACTTCACTTGCTAGTTGGACTGAGAGCTGGGAGAAGCTCTCTGGGAGCTTCTTCTCTGGGAGAAGAACGTGCAGTCTACCGTCGCAGTAAATGGTATCAGGACCTGTAGCCGAAATCCAGTTAAAATTCCCATTAAGAAATTACATAAAGGGGGCACCTGTCTGGCTCAGTTGGTACAGCATGTGACTCTTGATCTTGGGGTTGTGAGTTTGAGCCCCACGTTGGGTGCAGAAATGACTGATCACTTAAAAATAAGATATTAAAAAAAAATAAAGAAATGACTTAAAGGGCAAAAGGCACACAAAGCAATCTCGCTGAGCCTACATCCCTGTTTAGCTTCCTTAAAGACTGTTTCTTTCCTCTCCTCCCCCAGGAAGTAACACTCAGTACATCATTAGAGAAAGAATCTCTTTTACAACCTCTGCTTCTAGTTAACGTCATCTAAGACCTCTACCACAGGAACATCTGAAGCACTAGTTTTAGGGACCACCACTGTAAATAAAATGAATGAATAAAGGATATAGACATATTTGCATTACCTCCTCTTCATTGCGGATGTTGCATTTTATGGGAGTGACCTGAGCCTGGTTGTTGGGGGGCAGGCTGGCCTTCAGTTCTCTTGCAACAGATTTTAATCGATCAAAGTTACGAGATGCAATGACCACATTACACCCTGAAAAGAAAACAGTCAAGAAATAGTAAACATGCTTTCGTTGGTAAATATGCTTTCACGGGTTGTCTAAATGAAGAAAAAAAAAAAAAGTTCAGAAATTCTTTCATGTGTGCCCATTAAAGAATGGTGAATCGGGGGGGCCTGGGTGGCTCAGTGGGTTAAAGCCTCTGCCTTAGGCTCAGGTCATGATCCTAGGGTCCTGGGATTGAGCCCTGCATGGGACTCTGCTCAGCAGGGAGCCTGCTTCCTCCTCTCTCTATCTGCCTGCCTCTCTGCCTACTTGTGATCTGTCAAATAAGTAAATAAAACCTTTAAAAATAAAATGGTGAATCAGGACTTCTGCCTCAGGTTAGGATCAAACATCAATAATGGAGTTAACCCTCCAGACCAATGGAACAAAAAAACTGGTCAAAGTATAATGCAGAACGGCTTTCAGGCACAAGACAAGGGGTAGCATGGCACAGTGATCTCAGAGAGTGGAAACAAACAGTGGGAGTCCTATGATCATCCCAGCTTGCTGCCTGGAGAGAGTTTCGCAGGTGCAGCCCAGGGAGGAGGAAGAGGAACCACTCAGATTCCAGGACCAGATGAAGTTGGGAGTCAACGGAGGCCAAGAAGGGAATGGAAATGGTGTTTCTTTTTTCTTTTCTTTTTTTTTTTTTTTTTTTTTTTGGTTTTTTAAATTTATTTGACAAACAGATCACAAGTAGGCAGGACCTGATCATGACCTGAGCCAAAGGCAGAGGCTTTAACCCACTGAACCACTCAGGTACCCCGCAAATAGTGTTTCAAACAGGCTAAACCTCATTTGAAAAGGCAATGGGTAAGATACTCAGAAGGGTATGGCCTGAGTGGTGAAGCAAAATTACCCTAGATTAACTAGATTAAAGAATATTCAGGTCAATACTTAACATATAACAAGTCTCTCTTAAAGTATCAAACTGTTGCCACAGAAATAGCAACTTCTGGGATGCAGTTAACACAGAACAAAGCTCAAGAATATTTATTTTTTATTTATTTATTTTTATTTATTTATTTATTTATTAAAAATTTTATTTATTTATTTGACAGACAGAGATCACAAGTAGGCAGAGAGGAAGACAGAGGGAAGCACACTCCCTGCCGAGCAGAGAGCCCGATGCAGGACTGGATCCCAGGACCCTGAGATCATGACCTGAGCCGAAGGCAGCAGCTTAACCCACTGAGCCACCCAGGCGCCCCAAAGCTCAAGAATAGTTAAATGAACATAAAAATAACCAGCATCCAATAAGGTAAAATTAAAATGTTCAGCAGTAATGCAAAGAAGCAAGGAAGTCCAACCCATAATGAGGAGGAAGTAAGTTAATAAAAACAGAAACTGAAATGGCAATGCTGATATCATTAAATAAACCAGTGATAAAGAGAAAAATATGAAAAGTCTTCCCGCGTTTCCTCATTCGGTAATCCATACGACGGGTTCATTTTAAACACATCTATAAAGAATTCCACAGCACGTTTCCACAGGTCTCCTTGTTCCCGACTTCGACCACGTTATCTTTGATTCTAACTCCTCCTTTCAGTTCACAAAGAGTGGTTTCATCCTTCAACGCTTCTGCAGCATCTCTTAGACAGAACTCTTCCCTTTCCCCCCGCGGTTTCAATGTCGCCTACAGGTACAGCCTCTGGGCTTGGCCGGTCCACCTCTCCCAGCCCTGCCGAGTACCTGCTGGCTCCGGAAACCCCCTTAGGCTAGTGTGTGTCTCTGCCGACCTCTTGATCTTAAGTAGCCTGACCCAGAGGGCCCGCTCGCGTACCCAGGTGCAGCAGCTCCGCCGTGATGGCCTTTCCGATACCCGTGGCCCCTCCCGTGACGATGGCCAGTTGGTGCTGCAGCAGGCCTGGCGCCAAGCAGCTCTTGCACTCGCCCCAATCGGCCATGTCTGCAGGGAGGCTGAGTCCAGAGAGCGATAAGGTCACTGTTTCCTTGGTCTAGGAAGGGCGACTGTATAGGGACCGTGCCCACGTGACCGCCCGGGCGCCGCCCCGCCCCCCCGCCCCGCCGCCCCGCCCCGCCGCCCCGCCGCCCCGCCCCGCCGCCCCGCCCCGCCCCGCGCCGCCCCGCCGCCCCGCCCCGCCGCCCCGCCCCGCCGCCCCGCCCCGCCGCCCCGCTCCGCCCCGCCCCGCCGCCCCGCTCCGCCCCGCCCCGCCGCCCCGCCCCGCCGCCCCGCTCCGCCCCGCCCCCCGGCGCCTCCCCACCCCCCACGCCGCGGCAGGTCCCCATCTTCCCAGCCCACAGCTGCTCCCCGGCGGCGGCTGCCCGACTCGGTCTGGGTCCTCTGCCAGACTTTGTCCGCGGCGTGTGTAGGTGAGATCCCTTGTTTGTTGGGTTTTGGTGTTTGTTTTTAAATTTCGGTGCCATTGTGTGGACCGGAGGAAGGGAAGCAGACAAAAAGGGGCGCGTGCTCCATTTCCAAAAATCCCCCGTGCTTTAGCTCTCATGGTTAATTAAGATAGAATTCTCCAGGGCACCTGGGGAAGGAAAGGCTGCAGGCTCTGGCTCCAGTTGCTGTGTGCCTCTGGCACACAGGAAAGGGCCGGCTTAGCTGAAGGGGAAGAAATCTGGCGTCCAGATCCTTTCACCCTCTGCAAGGGACGCTGAACGCTGAGTTGGGGGGGTTGGGGAGTGGGATGCCGTTATGGTTATCCACAGAACCAAAATAATAAATGATTTTCAAAATAAACTCGAACCCACTTCCACCTCATCTCCCTTTCCCCGCCCAGGAGTGAAGGGAAGATGCAACCTTTACCCCATTTGAGATCTAATCCATTTCAGCCCCGCTGCAGAAACTGGGGAATCCAAGAGTGTGTGCTTCCTGCAAGAGCGCTGATGTAGGTATCTGAGATCCTATCACCTGGTTCATTCCTCTAGCAGGGAAGCAAGCATTCGGAGGATGGGGGGGTGGGGGGAGGGGCGTGGAATTTCTCATCCGCAGTTTGATGTCCAGTAGCCCAGGGTTATTATTCAGATTCTCCTCCGCATTGTTCATCCAGCTTCACCCTGTCCCCTCACCAGAGAGAGCTTACACCTGGACTGGCCTACTGAGACTTGGTCTAAGAATTTGGCAGATCTAGGGCATGTGTGTGGTGCTGTGGTCTTAAGGATTCAGGGAACACGCTATTTCCGTCTGCTATCAGAGTACTGTATTTTCACCTACAAGGTATTAAATGATGTAAAAGCAAACAAGGGCCATCCTTTTGTTGAGCCCACCCCTATCTAGTTATTCACAAAGCAAATTAGAAATGGGTCTTGTTAAAAGTGGCATCATGCGGGGCGGGGGGGGGGGGGGGCGGGAGAGGGGGGTGCGGTTATAGACATTGGGGAGGGCATGTGGTATGGTGAGTGCTGTGAAGTGTGTAAACCTGGGGATTCACAGACCTGTCCCCTGGGGATAAAAATACAGGGACGAGGGAGGAGCGTAGCAGGAGGAAGTCTTTCCCGAGCACAACCAGAATATTTTCGTTCAGTTGTAGAGCTGAATGTACTGCAGTCTGAGCTGACCTGCTGATTTTCTTTCTTTTTCCTTTCCTTCCTTTTTTTTTTTCCTTTTCACTTTTTCCTTCCCCCCCCCCCTTTTTTTGGTGCCAGCTTTGGTGACTTTCCCAGAAAATTCTGAAACCAAGTCCAAGTGTGACAGGGAAAGTGCACTGCAGTTGGATTTACTGACCACCGGCCAAGCTTCATGGCCGAGACCTTTCATCCGGGAGCCCTGGGCTCTGTCCCAGGCTGTCGCTGACAGTCTGGGGGACTCTGAGGGAGCTAGAAGTAGAAATGGCAACAGCTTGTAAGAAGAGAGACCTTCCGACCAAGGACTGCTCAAGCATGGCTCTTTCCACCCAAGCGTGACAACGTGCAAAAATTAATTCTAAGATGCCCTCTGTCGTCTTACACTGTGTTTGCTGTTATCTGTGTCAAGTCAGCAAAGGTGTGGCATTTTTCCTAGTGGGAAGTCACCGTAGTACGTCTCTTCAGGCCAGAGTTTGGAATGGGTTGCATAACGAGTGAGGATGAAGTGGGGGCATTCGCGGCCAGCCAGAAGGGCAGCCTTCACCTGCCGAATGCTTCCCTGCGCTCTGGGCCCCTCTTCACTTCTGGGGACCTCTCCAGGTTCACCTCGGGTCATCCTCTGGCCGTGCCCCCTGGAGTTGGCTCATCTCCAGGCCTGGCTCTCCCCCACTGAGTATCCCATTCCTAACGTTTTTTTTTCCCTTCGTTCTACCCAGTTAAACATTCATTTATTCCACGTAGGCTCTGCTCAGCCAGAAGTTAAAGAGAAGCGGGTATTAGGAGAAAACCAGAGGAATTCAGGTGAAGCGTGGGAATGATTTGAAAGGAGAACATGGGAACGCAAATGGATCCCAACTGCTGAAAATGAAGGAGAAGAGAGGGGTTCTGAGCGGAGAGGTCTGCTCCGCTAAATGCTATTTGTGGGGCTTCCTGGCCGTCCATGCACATGGTCACTGTGGTTTCCAATCTTTCCTGAACTGGGCTTGGAGCAGCCTCGCCACCTTGGAAACGCTGCCAAAGCTTGGAATGCAGGATCCCTGGGTGGAGGCCAAGGCACCGGAGGAACCAGATGGCTGCTTGTCCCAGAGGATTTTGTGGGGCTCAGGGGCTGACTTGGGACGGGGTGAACGCTGGCGTGAGGCGGCAGGCAGCAGGCAGCATGGAGCACAGCTCTGAGTTGCACAAGAACCCGGGTAGCTAACTGGGGGTGCCCGGTCGTCTTTGCCATCTGATCGGTGTTGGGTAAGGCAGGGCATTTGAGAAACGATCTCCTGTCCGGCTGCCAGATCCCGGGCTGATGTTCAAACACTGACTGTCCTTCTCCCACTTGCTCCACCTGTTCCTGCGTTTCGTTTTGAAAGGTTTTTGCTTCTCTTTTTTCTCCTGCTTCCCATCCCTTCTGACTCTGCAGCTACTGGACACCTAGAGCAGGGCTGTGCAAGCCCTTGCCCAGGAGGGGAAGCAAGCAGACCTCTGCAGGTTTCGTCCACATTTCATTCCTTTCGCTTGCTCAGAACACACTCCCTGGCCGCCTGTGCTTGCTGTTATGTAAAGGTCTCAGCTGACACAGGCTGGGTTCTGGTCCTCTGGAGGAACTGGCTCAGGCCCAGCTGTATCCTGGCCTTTGACTGCCAAGTGTTTGAAAAAGCTTTTTACAGATACCTTACTCTTCACCTTAACATTTTATTCCACGACATAGTATTTCTACTTTTACCTGTTTTATTTAGTTATTTTAATTTATTTTTAAAAGATGTTACTTATTTTAGAGACAGAGAGAGAGACTGGCAGAGGGAGAGGGAGAAACAAGCTCCCCCCTGCACCGGGAGCCTGATGCAGGACTCGATCCCAGCACCCCAGGATCATGACCTGAGCCAAAGGCAGACACTTAATGACTGAGAGCCACCCAGGAGCCCCAATCTTCTTACCTGTTTTAAAGTGACATTTAATAGAAAACACCTTTGGGCTCATGGAAACTGGAGAGAGTACATACTGAATGACCTGTTTCAGAAGGATGACTTTCTATGGAACTTCTGCCTCCAAGAGTGGAGAGCAGTTGACATTGTTGTTTTTCAAAATCCTGGCAAATGTCCCTTCTTGTAGGGACAGGGCCCACCTAATACCTTCATTTTTAACTTGGTTACCCTCCTCACCATCTCCAAATAGGGTCACAGCCTGAGGTGCTGGGGCTTTGGACTCCAATGCAGGGAATTTGGTGGCGTGTGCCCTTCAACCCATAAAGATAGGCAGACCACTGACAGGATTATAAATTGTTGTTTCTTTTAGTGGACAGACATAGCCTCTGTGGCCATAGCCATAAACAAAGTGCCTGCCCTCCGGGGCATAAGGAAGACTGATGACGGATACATACCAAGTAGCTTGTGACGAGCACTTCAAAGAAAAATAAGACAATCTGAAGAGATAGAAAGCGGCTCTGGGCTGGGAACTGGGCTGGGAATGGAGGCCTGAAGGAGGGGAGGGCATGAGCTTTGTGGAGAATGTGCCAGGCAGAGGGGGTGGTGGAGGTGCGAAGGTCCAGGCAGCAAGAAGGGTGGTAGCTGCCAAGGACAGTGAGGCCTGTGGGGCCGCAGCAGGGGGAGGCAGGGAAGGGGCTCTTGAGGTATGGCGCTGGGAAGCCAGTAAGGACCAGAGCAGGAATGCACGCTGGGCCATGGGGTGGCAGGCGGGGGTTGGGGGGGGTGGATTTTGAATTTTGTTCTAAGAGGAATGAGGAACACTTCTTAACTAAACAAGTAAAACATGCTTATTTATTTGTCCCTGTGCAAGGTTTGTTCCTTCCCTCTCGCCCCTGTCATTCCCATTCTGGGAAGCTCATGTTCCTTGGAATCTTGAACAGACCTGGCCTTAAATGTGAGAGAATTCTACACGAATCTCTTTTTTCTTTCTTTCAATTTTTACTTATTTATGAGAGAGAGAGAGAGGACGGGAACAGAGGGAGGGGCAGAAGGAGAGGGAGAGGGATGAGCAGACTTCCCGCTGAGCGTGGAGCAGGGAGCTGAGGTGGGACTGGACCCCAGGACTCGGGGATCATGACCTGAGCCCAAGGCAGAGGCTTAACTGACTGAGCCACCCAGGCTCTCCCCCACGGATCTCTTGATCTCTGGGAGCCAAGGCACTGCCTGCCTGTTTTCCTGGACTATCTTTTCAAGGGTGCTTACATAGTGACCAGCCCTGGGAGGTGTAGGTAGGTAATTCTCTCTCCAGAGAAAAGAACACGCAGACCTGTTTTTCGTTGTAAAAGATGCAGGTTCCCTGGGTTCAGGGTACCTTTCCCGTGGGTAGTGTGTAATGTAGCCTACTGCACATGCGCAGATCATCTGACCGCCCCTCCCCCCATTACTGCTTTGGAATCGGAGCTTAGAGCCCCTCCATGAAACGTACTGAACCGCCCTTGCTGGGTTCTTTGTCTCCTCCCAAGAGTCTGGTGTGTTTTGGCCATGTCTCATGCCACTCGTGAAACTGTGGCAGGAGGACTTGTTACCTTGTAAGGGATTCAAATTTCAGATGCCTCGCAGTTCTCCACTACCCAAAGAATAGCTTCTGTGTAGGCATCATGACTGAGACCTTGACCTTGGGCCAATGCTTTGGCGATGTCTGTGGTTTTCAACTTCTTTTTAAAATCAAGTTGGAACTCTTCTCCCCTCATCCCCCTCAGTGAATCTACCAGAAAACTGACCTCATTAAAACCTCTCTGGTAGAAGATTTCCCATCTCCCACAGCCCCCTGCCCTTGCATCCTTGGAAAAGTCACTCAACATGATTTCAAAAACACTGTTGAGCTTCAAAAAATCCCCTTTAAAAGTCAAATCTGATATCTGGGAGCAATAATACATTCTTATCAGAAGTCTGATAATTACGTCTGTCTTAGCAAAAGTTAATTTACATGTCAATATCATTAATAGGTCAGCACAATTGATCTTTTCAAAGAAATGGGATCCAGGATTAAGATTGCAGGGTATGGAGGGGAGGTTGGGAGGGAGGGGCACTGTTGTGCTTGGCCCTGGGCAGCAGAGCAAGACTCAAAAGGAGAGGAGAAAGTCCTGGAAATTAGAGGCATGGCGAGGATAGCAGGTGATAAATAAAATGACATCTGATCTGCCTGTCAGGACACTCACTCCATGGTTCTTCTGTGCTTGTATCCAAAGGTCTTTTCCTCTTCACTCGGTCTTTACTTGGTTTCCTTGAACTTTATGATGCCTTCAAGGTCCCCGGGAGCTTTGAGGGCAACCAGGTGGAGGGAAAGGGTATCCTTACTTTAACATGTTTCATACTAGGGTTTACGTGAGAGATCCTTTGGAAAAAAGACTCTCCTGCCATGCTTGGAGGTCATCTACTTCACTCTGTCACCTGGAGCTCTGGCAGGGTGTTAAAAGGAAAGGTTGTTAGAAAGGACACCAGGTGCTTATTTCACGGAGCACAAGGGGGAGCATGGCACTGTAGAAAGGGTTCCTGGGGTTCAGGCTCAACGCTACTAACTGGTTCCTGACTATACTGCGGATTTGCTTTGTGACATTTGGCGGGCTACTCAACCTCTCTGGGCTGGTTTTTTGTTGTTGTTGTTGTTGTTGTTTGTTTGTTTCATCTGACAGAGGGGGGTATGGAGGATATGATCTCAAAGTCCTCATATTTAAAGGCCTGTGAACTAGGGAGCAGTGATGTGGTTTTTACCCCAAGAAACATTAAGTGTTGCACCCCTGGGCACCTGCATTGTAAGGAGCTAGACTTTACTCATGTCCTTTGAGCGAGATACATGCACTGTGCTTGGAATGGGGCTTGGACAGTTCCCAGAAGAGAACAGGTAGATTTCATTCTGTCAGGCCACCTTTTCCTCCACATTCCAAACCTGTGGCTCACAGGTCAAATCCAGGTTTGTGTGTTTGGTTTTTCTAAGTCCAGTTTTACTGAAAAGCAAGCGTGCCCATTTATTGGCGTATTGTCTTTGGCTGCTATAGCGTGTCAGTCACAAAGCTGAGGAGTTGTGATGGAGACCTTAGGTCTTAGGAATTCTTAAACACTATCTGTCTTGAGGCCATTCACGCTTGGCCTTTGATTTGCTGCTCAGTAGTCCTTGCTCGAATGCTTGTGTGGATTTTCCTACCAGAAGGACACGTAACCAGCTCCGTCGGAGAAGGCGTCCTGTGACTCCCCCAACTCCTGCCTCCCAGTGACAGAGCAGGTGGAGCCAAGATCCTCTCCCTCTCCTTTCTTTCCCCCTCCGTCCTTCCACTATGCTGTTTTTCCCTCTCTCTCTCTCTCTGCCCCTCCCTTCCTACCGTCCCTCCCTCCCTTTTTCCTTCCTCCCCTCCCGCCAAATAAATCTTTTTTTTTTAAAGTGTGATCTCACATACAAATGGCTATCAGACACATAAAAAAATGTTCATTATCATTAGCCAACAGGGAGATTCAAATCAAAACCACATTGAGATATGGCCAAAATCAACAAGGCAGTAAACAACTAGTGTTGGAGAAGATGTGGAGAAAGGGGAATCCTCTTACACTGCTGGTGGGAATGCAAGTTGGTGCAGCCGCTTTGAAAAACAGCATGGAGAGTCCTTAAGAAAGGAAAAATAGAGCTACCTTATGGCCCTGCAGTTGCACTACTGGTATTTACCCCAAAGATACAGATGAAGTGGAAAGAAGGGCCATCTGTACCCAATGTTCATAGCAGCAATGGCCACAGTTGCCAAACTGTGGAAAGAACCAAGATGCCCTTCCACAGACGAATGGATAAAGATATGGTCCATTTATACAATGGAATATTATGCCTCCATCAGAAAGGATGAATACCCAACTTTTGTATCAACATGGACGGGACTAGAAGAGATTATGATGAGTGAAATAAGTCAAGCAGAGTCAATTATATGGTTTCACTTACTTCTGGAGCATAAGGAATAACATGGAGGACATTGGAAGGAAAGGAAAAGTGAGTGGGGGAATTTGGAGGGGGAGACAAACCATGAGAGACTGTGGTCTCTGAGAAACAAACGGAGGGTTTTGGAGGGATGGGGGGTTGGGTGAGCCTAGTGGGTGGGTATTAAGGAGGGCATGTATTGCACGGAGTACTGGGTGTGGTGCATAAAAAATGAATATTAGAACACTGAAAAAAGATAAAATTACAAATAAAACGTCTGATCTCCCCATTTTGCAAAAGAAGAAACTAGAATTTGAGGAAGGGAGGAGAGGCCCAACCCCACCCCCACAAATCCCATAGTTAGTTCATAGCTGAAACTAGGACTCGGGTCTCCTAACTCCCCCTGGGCTCAGTTCACAGGGCCAGGTTGCTTCTACTTCTAGGTAAAAAAAACTTTACCCACAAACGACATGGAAGAAGGGAAAGAGAAAGGGGCCAAAACAGACAGGAGCGAAGGCTACTGATATCCACCAGTTTCTCGTGCATAAATATTCTAAGTTACTTTTGGAAAACATTTGGTAGTTTTCTGAATTTTTTACAATGCAAGGCATGGATTTGGAAGTCTGACAGACACGGATTCAAATTCTGGCTCTCCGACTTACCCACTGTGATGCTGAATTCATTTAAACTCTCTAAGCCTTGGGTTCCTCCTTTATCAAATGGAGGTAAATAACACCCATTTCCTTCAGTGCTGGGGACGACTAACAACAGAAGGTATGCAAGGAAACCTCACTCGTGCAATAAGCTACACCCAGGATGCACCATTTCTAGAAAGTTAAGAAAGAAGCTAGATGCAGTCAGGAGAGATATGTGGGGGGGGTTCAATTCCATCGCTGCTTTCTTAAGGTAGATGCTGGGTGCATGCGTGTGCTGACTCTATTAGTCTTCGCAGCATTTTGTCTTAAATACATTTTTTAGAAAATTTACACATTGAAATTAACAAGTGAACAGCATGATCATCGTTACCAATCCAAAAGGAGCTATTCCGTTCTTACTCCACGTTGAGCACTGTGCTGGGCACAGCCAGGAGAAGTCAGGGGAGCTGGATTTAGCACCTCTAATCTAGACCAGAACCTCCAATCAAGCTGGGGTTGCAGCACCCCTCTTAGAAGAGTCATAACCACAAGAGACCTGAGGGGTAAACAGAAAGTAAAGAGATTCCATAACTGCTTGGGGAAACTTTTTAAGGCTCCATCACAGAGGAGGCAGCTAAAATGGGCCTGGGGAACAGAGCAAAGCTTAAGAAGTCGGAAAAGAGGGGCGCCTGGGTGGCTCAGTGGGTTAAAGCCTCTGCCTTCGGCTCAGGTCCTGATCCCAGGGTCCTGGGATCGAGTCCCGCATCGGGCTCTCCGCTCAGCAGGAAGCCTGCTTCCTCCTCTCTCTCTGCCTGCCTCTCTGCCTACTTGTGATCTCTGTCTGTCAAATAAATAAATAAAATCTTAAAAAAAAAAAAAGTCGGAAAAGAAATAAGATGTCTAACTAACAAATATGGCATTAGAAACCCCACCAGGGGGGAGGCCAGCATGACCGGACCGATCACAGGCAGAAACTGGAGAATCAGGGGCGCCTGGGTGGCTCAGTGGATTAAGCCGCTGCCTTCGGCTCAGGTCATGATCTCAGGGTCCTGGGATCGAGCCCCGCATCCTGCTCTCTGCTCCGCAGGGAGCCTGCTTCTTCCTCTCTCTCTGCCTGCCTCTCTGCCTACTTGTGATCCCTCTCTGTCAAATAAATAAATAAAATCTTTTAAAAAAAAATTAAGAAACTGGAGAATCAGACAAGCCAGGGAAAGAGGAAGTGTAAAAGCAAGCACAGACAGTCAGCACAGAGGTATGGCTCACACACTGAGGAAAGAACATCAGATTTCTATCTCTTGTGACTTGCAAGAGAGCAATTTTCATGTCATCAGGCAGAGGCCAGAAACCAGATTTCAGCGGCACCTGGGTGGGTCGGTCGGTTGAGCCTTCGACTCTTGATTTCAGTTCCTGTTGTGATCTCGGGGTCCTGGGTTCAAGCCCCGAATCTGGCTCCCTGTTCATCAGGACTTCCAAGTCCATCCATGCCTTGCATTGTAAGGAGCCACTAAGCTCCTTGGGATTCTGTCTTTCTCTCTCCCTCTGCCCCTCTCCCACCCGAAAATAAAGAAATACTTTAAAAATTTTTTAAAAGAAAGAGAGAAACCAGATTTCATGGTGAATGGGTGATAAGGAAGGAAGTGGGGGGTGGGGGGGAAGCAATTGACAACTCTTTCAAGACCTTTGTGCCCGACACAGAAGAAAGCAAAGGCTGGTAATTGAAGGGCTTGGCAGTATCGGGATGAATTTTCAGGCATTTCTAGAAAAAGGAGAAATTCTTTTTCTAGAAAAAGGGGAAACGAAGAACTAGAAGAACAGAGAGAAACACAGACACAAACCAGACAAGGCACAGGCATTTCCCTTCAGGTATAAAGTTCCAGAAAAGCCAAAAAAAGAACGAGGTCAAAACATAAAAGGCAAGATCAGATTGGCAAAGGAGATGAGACCGAGTTGCTTTTCTTGAACTCGCGAGAATCCCTGGTGCATTTTGGAAGAGGCCTGCAGGTGACCATGTAGACAAATGACACTTGTCATTCCCCAACCACACCTCTTCCCAGCACTGCTCCCTTGTGGCCTGAAACAAAACTTGAAAACCATTACCTCACCATAAAGGATTTAGTTAGGGGGAGAGCATATAGACAAAACCTTTTTTTTTTTAAATACAAAAAAAAGACATAAAGAAGTTCTCCATAAAATAAAAATTAAGACCATCTGGCCCCATGATATCACCACATCAAGGTTTCAAACCGGCCACTTTGGGAAACAGTCTGGCAGATTGTCAGAATGGAGGATTCCTGTATGACTCAACATCCCACTTCTGGGGATATACCCAAGGTCACTGAAAACATACATCCACACAGATGCTAGTACGCAGACGATCACAGCCCCAAAGTGGAAACAACCCACATGCCCATCCGTTGGTGAACAGGTAAATAACACGGAAAGAAGCCAAACTTAAGAAGGGGATTCAGCCTTAAAAAGGAATGAAGTGCTACTAAATGCTACAATGCAGACGAAACTCAGAAACACCATTTTGAGTGAAAGAAGCCAGGTGCCAAGACCACAGAGCCTAACACTCCATTTATAAGCAACTTGCAGAAGAGGCAAATCTAGGGAGACAGATAGCAGATCTGTGGGTGCAGGGATGGGGTGGGCCAAGGAAGGGGGAGTGGCGAGGGATTGCTAAGGGGTGTGGCGTTTCTTTGGGGCAGGATGGAAATGTTCTCTCTCAGGGGAGAGGATTGCAGAATTTTCTGAATATATGAAAAACCATGGAACTTCCCACTTTAAAAATAAATAAAAAAGCAAAAAAGATTTCAAACTAGTCCTCATGATGACTTGAGTAAGGAAGAAGATACAGTTACCCATACACACACCTATCACTGATCCATACTTCCACAAAAAAGCCCAAGCCGCTCTTCTCAAACGGGGTTGCACTGAAATGATTCCAGGATTGACACTGAGCCACAAAAGACCAGTCCACTCATATCCGCATGCTCAGAAGAATAACAATGATAATTAACAGTAACTAGAATTTATTGGTTGTTTGCTATGGCTCAGACACTCTGCTAAACACTTTACATGGATTGGCTCATTTCATTTCTCACTGCAACACTTTGAGGTACATATTGCTGTCCTCCCCATTTTACAGATGAGGAAATTAAGGTGGAAATAAGTTTCATAATTTGTGCCCAGTCACCCAGTTTGGATTTTCACCCCAGGCAATCTGACTCACGAACACTAGGCTATTCTGGCCCCAAGTGACTCCGTCTCCTTAAAATTACTTGCAAAATTCACTGCCTTCCCATGCAAACCAGGGCAGGTGAAGATTTTTAAATAACCAAAACTATTTGTTATTTTTAAATAACCAAAACTATTAACTCGAATAGCAATCTAGGATGGAAAACTGGAAAGACCCAAGACACTGAGAATCAGTACTCTGTTCTCGTTACAGTGAATACTGACAAGTTGCACATACAAGCAAGCATGAAATTACAGATTGTTACTTACTTCTTCGTAGACTCAGGGTGGTTGACTAGCTGTCTCCCTGTCCACATTATCCTAATAGTCTAGGTTTCTTGTTGGAACCATCAGCAAGAGCGCACCAAAGTTTGTGCATCGTGTGTACAGTTGTTTCTGTATATAAAGCAGACATGACAGATCTATGTACATACATGTGCGCTCACTAAGCAGTGAAGGGCAGATGGTAAATTCTAAATCCTAAGTCATGGGAGTGAGAGATGAATGAGCTCAGAGTCATCAAAGAGAAAGGCTGTGGGGGTCGGGGGGGAGCTTGAGAACCAGCACTTAGCTGGTTGGGGGGAAGGCAGGAAGGAAGGATAAAGGTCATTCCTTGAGGGAAGCTTGGGGGAAATAAGAAGGTTGAATTGTCCCTAGAACAGCAAGGATGCCTGTCTGATTAAATCAAGGCGTGCACAGTATTTAATATACTGGAAAATAAGAGTGGACAGGCAGTAAGGGGTTACGTAAGACCTCATAAGTCAAGGGAAATGTCTGGACTTGACGGAGTTAAGAAAACGTAAATCATGCTTTTGCAAACTTAGGAAAGCTTTATCATGTTAGATGCAGGTTTCATAAGAAACTACCCCCTAGGCGTGACCTAATGGAACCCTCATTTCATCACAGCCAAGGTACAAAAATAATTGCTTAAAATGACAGCCCAGAACAAAACTGTGTTGCATGGCCCCTTCCACAGAGCCACTAAGTGCACTCACTGCCAACCTGCCTTTCATTCCCTCACACTTCCTAACAGAACCTGTAATGAGTCAACATCCTAGTGAACAGACTGTCTCTACAGAAAATAAGCATTTTTTTTTCTTAATGTGAAAAATATTACCTGGGTTCAGTCACTTATAATTGCCTTTCTTTTGTGATAAAACTGAAGGCACCGTATCCAACTTTTCTCCTGGACGAACTAGAAACTCACGGTCGCCTTTTTCACTGAAATAGGCCTATTAAACACACGGTCTCCGCAGATCCTCTTGACGGGACCCCGACACCAACTTCTCTCCCGCGCTTCCCTTGGCGCTTCCCGCGGCGTCCATCTGGGTCTCCCGCGCCTCCGGGGGTTTGCGCTCCCGGACAAAAATCCTACCCAGGGGACAGGATCTCCAGGCGGAGGCCGAGGGGCTGAGTGGGCGCCTCAGTGCGACCTTGAAGCGAGCCCCTCTCCCCGGCTCGAACGGGTACACGGGCACCCGGCTCCGCGCCGCGGGCCGCGGTCACGGAAGCCCAGATCGCGGCCCCGGGGCGCGCGCCCACCTGACCAGGGGCTCCTTCTCCGGCGCGGCGGGCTCCTCCAGGCACCTGCACGGGCAGCAGCAGCACACGGTCCTCAGCCAGTCCCGCGGCCCCATGGGGAGCCAGGTGCCCCGTGGCACAGCCACACTGGGACACGGTCGGGGCGGCGAGCGAGGGCGGCTGGGGCGCAGCCACACGGCCGGCGTCCAGGTGCGGGGACAGTGGCGGCCCGGGCGTCGTGGGCCGGTCCGTGCGCATCACGCCGCGGCCGGGGACGCGGGCGAGGCCGGGACGCCTGCAGGGCCCGGGGTCTGCGAGGCCGCGCGCTTTCCTCCACTTGGGTTTTGTTTGGGGCGCCTGTTTGGCTGGGGCTTCCCCCTCCCTTTCTTTTAATTCCCCGGGTGCCAGTTGGGACGCATACGTCCCCCAGACGCTCCGCTGCTGCCCTCTCCGGAGGAAGCGGGGACTCCAGGCAGCCGGCTCCTCCGACGGGCGCCCCGGGCTGGGGGAAGGAGGGGGCTTGCCCTCGAGTCACAGGGCACGAGGCTGGGCTGACTCTATTCATACGTTTTATTGGCTTCGCTCCCCGAGGAAATAAAAGGTCCTCCTTCCTACTCCCGTGTCTTCAAAGCAGAGTGGAGGGCACGTTTTTTACCAGGTCAGACCCACACAGAGTAAAAGCTAGCAGAAGAGCGTGGATTGAGACGTTAGCGAAGTGGTTTGTTTGCTTTTGTTTTGTTTTGAAGTAATCCCCACACCCAACATCAGGCTCCAGCTCGAACCCAGATCAGGAGCCCCATGCTCCATGCACTGAGCCAGCCAGACGCCCGCAGAAGAGGGTTTTTTTGAGTACTGCATTCACCGTAATTTTTCCAGTGGTTTTCAAGCTCACCAGCCCCTAAAACACAGCACAGGCAACCCCTATCATTAGTTTCTTGCAATTTTCCAGAGCTCTTCCTGTGCTTATTTATATGCGTATGTATGCTTGTACGAACTTGTAAGTATGTGTACTTCCGTCCCCGTCCTTTTTTTATTTTTGACCCAAACGGTAGCATATCTCGCACATTTGCGCCCTGGCTTGTTCCACTCAGTAGATCGTGGAGACCTACAGCAATACGTGTATATCTTCCTCTGTCATTTTAAAGGTTATTATAGGGTCATACCGATTCCCATGTTATTCAAGCACACCCCTATCTACTGACATTTCCGTTCATTCTGGTCTTTTTTCACTAAAATAATGTGCCAGTGAGCATCCTTGAACTACGTGTTTGGACATGTGTATCTATTGAGTAAATGCGTGGCAGCTAAATGCTGGGTCTTGGTAAGGCCTTTTTAAAAATTTTAATAGGTCTTGCCAGATTGCTCTCCAAGGAGGCAATTCCAATTTCATTCTGACAGGCAACGTGCGAAAGTATCTATTTCCCTATACTCCTGCCAATCAAGTCACCATCTAATTTTTCATCTTTGCCAATCTAATTCATTCAACAAATACTTAATCAGCATCTGTTGTGTGCCAGACTTGTACTAGGTGCTGGGGAAACTGCAGTGAACAAAAGAAACAAAAATCCCTATTCTCTTGGAGCAAACATTCTAGGAGGAGAGTTAGACTAAACAAGTGTTTTCTTTAGTGTGTTAGAAGAAACTGCATGGGGGCTCCTAGAGGGCTCGGTCGTTAAGCATCTGCCTTAGGCTCAGGTCATGATCCCAGGTTCCTGGGATCAAGGCCCACATAGGGCTCCTTGCTCAGTGGGAAGCCTGCTTCTCCCTCTCCTACTCCCCTGCTTGTGTTCCCTCTCTCTCGCTGTGTCTCTCTCTGTCAAATAAATAAATATAATATCATTTTTTTTTAAAAGAAGGTAATGCATGCTATGGGGATAAATAAGGCAGGGAAGGAGACAAGAAATGCTAGGGAGGGGTGTGTGTACGTTTGTGGGTGTGTGTGCGTACGTGCTGGGGAGAAGGATGGCGCCTGCAGTTTTAAATGGGGTGGTCTCAGAAAGCCTCCTAATATGGTGACATTTAAGCCAAGACTTGAAGGAGGTGAGCAAGCCAGCTATGATATCACAGGGAAGAGCATTTCAGGGAGGGTGGGGCTGGCCTAAATCCCTGAGGAGAGAGAGAAACTATAGGATGCAGGAGAAAGAGAATTCTAGGGGCCCTGGAGACGTGTAGGCCAGGAGGAAGCGTAATAGGAAATGATGGAATATGGGATTTTGTAGGATTTTGCTTCAGCTTAATCTCCTAGTTGGAGGTGTTTGGGTGGAGGGAGTGATGCGGCCTACTTAGAGGACAGTGGGATCCATTAGCTGCCACCTTGAGAAGAAACTCGGTGCCAAGGGCTGTTCAGGGAGATGCACATGGAAGCCATTCTAACGATCCAGGTGACAGACCAGGGAGGTCTCGGTACAGGTGGGATGGACTCTGGATGGAATCTGAAGGTAGAGCCACCAACTTTTGCTAAAGGATTGGAAATAGAGTGTGAAAAAAGAAAGGAGTGACTCTAAGGTTTCCGGTTGACAAGCTGCAAAAGTTGACTGGCCATTGACTGAGACAAAGAACACAGTGCGGATAGGTGTGCAGGAGTGAGGAAGAGCTAGAATTGACTTTCAGAAGCGTCAATTCTCATGGGCAGTGTGTTAATTTTTTTTAATGTGTTGCTACCCATAAGTGTGTCCTGTCCTGGCTACATGATGAAGCTGAAGGGACTTAGCAAATGCGTGTTCATTGACAGGCTGGCTACAGAAGGCTAAGAAGAGTACCAGGAGGTTTCCTTTGACCTTGACTAAGTTGGGGAGACTGGATAAGGACCCATGATGTGAAGTCCACATTACAGAGTAGCTGTTGTTGCCAGGCAGCATGGGGCTGTGGTACCAAGCCCAACACCATGTCATTTATCACCTGCGACTATGACAGCATGGAGGCCGAATGTTGTTCTTGACGGCAAACTTCCTACTGGCTGGAAAAGCCCTTTGGGAGAATGCACTAGGTTCTAAAATTGGATTTTGAATGTGAGTCAGTCCACTTAGGTTCAAATAGAGAGTGGGTAGAGAAGGCTGCCAAATGTGAACTCAGCCAGCAAGAAGATGCTGTCTAGGTTCTAGCAACTACTATTAACGACTGGAGTGGGATTTATTGAGTAGAAAATTAGAGAAGGCTTTCAGCTCTTGGAAAATACAGGTGCCCTGCCCCTTTACTACAAGTCACTTAATTTTTCTGAACCTCAATTTTCTAATCTTTGACATGGATATTGAATCTGGCCCTCCCTAACCAGACGCTGTTGTGAGATTTGAATAAGATAGTTTGAAAACCATGAAGTTCCTTAGAAATGTCAAAGGTCAACACTATTAATCAAATCCAGTAGAGGCCTTTTGGCCAAATGTCTCCTCCAGTATTACTGAGCTGCCCGTGACAATATTTGTACCTCTCCTGTGTGGGGGCATCATTTATGTGGTCTGTTTCAGACAAGATATTTCTAGAAAGCCATGGAACAACATCTGCTTAACAAACAAGATCAGGAAGTCTTAACGGCCTCATTTACTAAGAATTGTATATACTGTTTACTTGCTCTAACAATTACTAATCTCTTTCTTCTAAAATTAATTTTGAGACTTAAAACTTATAAATGAAACGTTCCTCTAGAGAAGTTGAAATATTACAGCTCAAGTTCCTTCTGGCCACAACCCACAGTCTGTTCACCTTCTGCCCTCTCCGGGGTAACCTTGTCATCAGTACGGTACCAAACTTTTTCCAGACACACAAGCACCTGGGTGACCCTGTGATGTAAATTTACATCACGTGTGTGCTGTTATTTTGGGCAGTGTTTTGTTTTAATATAAAAAGGGCACGTCAATCTGCCAGCTTCTTCCACCTAGTCGTCTGTCTTGGATGTCTAACCTTATTAGCACATATAATACTACCTCATTCACAATTTAACTGGAGTGAGTATTCTATTAATCAATTTGCTAAGGATTATTTTGTCTATGTTTTTGCAGTGCTCACTGTCCAGGAACTTAAAAACTCTCCTGATTTCCCTGTTTCTTTCGGTAAATAGGACCTTGGGGAAGAACAATGTAACTAACCCCTCCAGCTACAGCGTCCAGGTGGCTTAGACCACGTTTTGGTGACCTATTTCCTGTTTCAGACCTCATTCACAGAAGGGCAATGAGCCTTCTTTTTTTTTAGAGTGATGCTAGATTGTTCCTACCGCCTGAGTTGACGCCAGCACCACCCACCACAGATGGCAACATCCGACATCACCAAGAGCCCCTGGGCACCTGGTGTCGGGGGAGTAGGCAATCTCCTGGGGCCCAGGGTGACTCACAGACCCATCAGCTGCTTGTTTTCAAGGCAGAACGCCTGGCCCGTGTTGTGAGCTTTCTCCATGGCAGGAAGAACTCTAGTGCCTGCTTTGAAAACAACTAGTCTCCTTTAAGAATTTATTGATGACTCCTGTGAGTTACAGGTAGAGGCATACGCAGGGCAGGACAGATCAGAAAATCACATTCGTAGGCTCCAACAGCATATCGTGATTGCATCCCACAGGAAAGCGAGGCTTGCAACGACATAGTTCAAGCTGATGTCACGTATAGAGTCATTCAACAAATACTTATTGCACCAGGTCTTGGGGATACAATGGTGAATGAGAATGTGGGCTTCATCCATGTAAACGAGGACTTTGGTTTGTACTTGCAATATTCCAGCCCCTTGAGCCGTGCCGATCCAGGGTAGGGACTCTGGAAGGGAAGGACTCTAGAAGGGAATTCTGTATCATAGCATCAAGAAGAGAGCAGCCACATGGTAGGCCCATAACAAATGTGTTAAAGAAATGTGTGAAAATAGAAAATTTTGAGTGGGTAGTTGAGTGAGTCTAGATGTTGAGTGAGTCTAGAGTTTGCGTGAAGTTATCTTTAATTTCTGAGGAGCCCATTTATGAGCCACCCATATCCAGTAGAGAACTAAGGGACGCTGTCTTCCTTATAGAAAACAACCACCTTCTGAGACAAGCCAGTATTCCAAGCAGACCTCAGCCTCATTACTCAAAGTCACTGAAAATGGACAGCTAACATGCCTCCTGTCTGTAGAGAAGTCTCATCAGGGACTGAAATGGCTGGCTGTCACCAAGATAAAAGTCAGCCAAGGGTCCCTATTGGCTCTCTTGTTTCCATCTCTGCAATATACTTCACATCTGCTGTTTTTTTTTAAATATTTTATTTATTCATTTGACAGAGAAAGACCACAAGTAGGCAGAGCAACAGAGAGAGAGAGAGAAGCAGGCTCCCTGCTGAGCAGAGAGCCCAATGTGGGGCTCGATCCCAGGACCCTGAGATCATGACCTGAAATGAAGACAGAGGCTTAACCCACTACATGTCAAACCCACGTCTGCTGTTTTTCTTTGACAAAGACCCCCCTCCGATCCCATGGGTTGGGTCTGATGATCAATCTACTCCCCTCCCAACCCTCAGACCTTAACCTCCAATGAGGGATGGGCATGTGTCCAAGATGGGCCAATTAGACAAGCTTCCTGAAATTCACATCTTAAGGACAATGGGCCAAAGACAGAAAATGGCTGGAGTGGAGATGTGAATTATTTTCAAACAGCATCCTGAAGAAGTCCAACAGCAATTGCTGTTTAGATGTCTGGAGTTTGTCTGTTCCTGGACTTTCCAAAATCCCGTTGTTCAACCTGTTGAGTTTTCCCATCATTCTGAAGCTTACTCTATCACTTGTCAAGTCAATATTCTTTTTTCTTTTTTTTTTTCTTTTTTTGCTTCAGGTCAATGAGGGTCAGAATCTGTTGCTTTCAGCGCTAACTCTATACAGTCCTACCGACGAGGGTTGAGAAACGAAAAAGGAATGATTGTGCTCAGAGAAGAATTAGGAAAGACCAGCTCTCTTTTAGGCCATACACAACAGGCCAAAGTTTGATTAAGTCAGGTGAGATTTTTGTCTGTTTCTTTGCTTGATTTCTCCTTCCCGAAGAGAAACAGATAAAGATCTGCCACCCAAGAATCCTTCAGTCGTATCACTCTGTGGTTCTCTATAAAGCAAATGACTTTCCATATTGTCACACTATTTTTATTTGTTACAGTCTGCTGATCAATTTCACTTCCTTCCCTGCCCCCAGAATGCAGACTCAGAGAAAACCTTACTAATCACTCTTCGCTCCTTCAGCTTCAAGCAACGAACATCTTGGCGCTCTTCTCAAAATTTAGTAGAGACTCTTGCAAACAACTTCGTACTTAGGACCCAGTGCTACCCACACTCTTTAATGGCAGCCGCTGGTGCTCTAGTTCACACGCGCTTGTGTGTGTCCAAGGAGTTCTGCCATCCCGAACGGATAGAAAGGACCCCACAAAAAAAAGAGCCAGTCTGAGGGTCTGTCAAGGTCAATGCCCAGCAACTCAGACTACAGGGGCTTTCTGCAGGAGGGATTTCAGAATCCCACCCCACCCCCTAACAATTCAGAAAGGTAATTGATGAGTTCAGCGACGTCTACTCCCAGACCAAAAAGGAAGAGAGAAATTATTGCACTGGTTATAAGTTTCTGAGTTCCCAGGATCCAAAACACCTGCATTAGAATCCCTGGGGAGGCTTACGGAAACACCAGATGCCTAGGCCCTACCGGAGACCTTCGGAATCGTAAGCTCTGGGCTGGGGCCCCGGGCTCTGCTATTCTGCCAGGCTCCCCAGCAGGGATGGTCCTCAGTGGAGGCTGAGGAGGTATTAATGGCACGGCAGTTAAGGGACACTCACTGTTGGGGCAGACCCTGCCCTTGTACAAACAGGCCAAGAGTGAGCCGCCCCGCACTTTCCGGACCCTTCTCCCGGCCCTACTTCCCGAGCTTGGGAATTCTGAGGCACACGGTTACGGACTGAACTGTGTCCCCTCCAACATTCACATGTTGAAGTCCTAATCTCTCGTACCTCAGAACGTGACCGTACTCAAAGGCAGAACCTTTAAAGGGGCCACTGAGGTTCAGTGAGGTCGTCAATCCGACCTGACGGGCCTCCTTATAAGAAGAGGAGATTGGGATGCAGAGACGGAGGGAAGGCCGGGAGAAGACAAAGACAGAAGACCACCATCTACAAGCCAAGGGGAGGCCTCAGAATGAAATCAGCCCTGCTGACACCTTGACCTCACAGCTTCCAGAACGGTGAGAAAGCACATCTCTGCTGCTTCACCCACCGAGTGTATGGCGACCGTTAGGGCAGCTCCAGCAAACTGACACACAGAGGACACCCGAGAACCATTGCCAAGTTGCCAGCCCGGGCTCTGGCCTCACAGCGCCCTCATGTGGCTGCAGTCAGGACGAGGTGAAATACTACCCTGCAGGTTTACAGAAAATAGGAAGCACTCTGTGAACTTCAGCTACAATTATTGTTCTTAAAAAATATACATACTTTTGGATGCCTGAGTGGTTCAGTGGGTTAAGTATCTGCCTTTTGCTCACGTCATGATCCTGGGGTCCTGGGACCAAGTCTGGCATCTGGCTCCCTCCTCAGCGGGGAAGTCGCTCCTTCCCCTTCCCTTGAGCCTCTCTCCTGCTCATGCGCACTCGCTATCTCCAGCTCGCGTGCGCGCTCTCTCTCTGTGTCAAATAAATAAACTCATATGTATGGTTTTATATATATATAAAATATCATACATATATCAAAATCATACATATGATTTTATATATACATATAATATATAATATATACTATATATAACATATACATATATACATATATATATAATACATATAATATGTATATGTATTATATATATATAGGGCACCTAGGTGGCTCAGTCCGTTAAACATCTGCCTTCAACTCAGGTCATGATCCCAGGGTCCTGGGATGGAGTCCCATGTCAGGTTCCCTGCTCAGCGGGGCATCCGCTTCTCCCTCTCCCTCTGCTGCTCCCCCTGCTGGTGTTCTTTTGCTCCCTCACGCTCTCTCTCCCTCTCCTTCTCTCAAATAAATTAAATAAAGAAATAAAATCTTTGGAAATAAATAAAAATAAATAAATACATAAATATGTATTTTTAAATACATAATTCAATCAGATTCTACTCCATCCACTTACACAGCCAACTGTGACCACCTAAAATTATTCAGTTTAACAAATACTCATTGAATGCCTACTTTATAAGCCTGGCACTGTGCTAAGCCTCTTGCAGAATACAAAGATGAAAAATAAGCAGCACTCGTCCCCAGAACATTACTCAGAGCACGTCTACCCCGAACAAAAACTGCAGAATTATGACGCTGATCTTCTGCATTGCCCTGTGCCCCAAGGTGCTCAAACTTTTGGTTCCTCACATTTTTCATGTTGAACTATCTTTTTTTTTTTTAATTTTTTTTTTAAGATTTTATTTATTTATTTGACAGAGAGAGAGATCACAAGTAGGCAGAGAGGCAGGCAGAGAGAGAGGAAGAAGCAGGCTCCCCGCAGAGCAGAGAGCCCGATGCGGGGCTCGATCCCAGGACCCTGAGATCATGACCTGAGCCGAAGGCAGAGGCTTTAACCCACTGAGCCACCCAGGCGCCCCCATGTTGAACTATCTTAACCAGACTCACTGAGCTAACCGTACTGTTCCCACAATGTTCCCATTCTAACTTTATTCCTCTAACTCTACTTGCTCCTAATCTGATCAAACTCCACACAGCAAACATGTATGAAGCACTGGCTACACGTAAGGCGACACGCAGATACAAAACAGGAGAAGCCATTCATCCTAACTGCTATATTGGAGAATACATGAGCACCGTCCTTGACTGTGAAAGGCCCCCAAAAGTTTGCTCCAACTTTAAGCCCAGATCCTATCAATCTGAGTGTTCATAAATAACCAATTTATCACAGTGGGTTTTTAGTTTTCCATTCAATTATATTACTTCTTTCTCCGTAGCACTCACAGAGATACAGAAACAGGCCAGAATCCCGCAACTTTTTCTTGCAAGGTGTATGCAAGCAGAAGTACAGGCTAAACCTCCCCATGAAGATTTCACGTCTCCCCTCCTCTAGTGCTCCATGCTGCCACCTGGTGGCTATCCCTCGTAAGGAATCGTAGTTTCTTGGAAGATGGACTAAGGATCTGAAATGGGTTCCAAAACTCGCTTTCTCTACACCACCGAATCAGACTTAGATCTTAAAGGACCTTCTCAATATTCAAATACGAGGCTTCAACGGTCTCTAACCAAACTCTAAACCTGCTAAGGCACTGTTGGGCAGAACGGGGCAGGAGCAATACATCCCCTTTTCTTATCAGCATGTGCCACACATGATTGATTTTTTTTGGTTGTTTGTTTCATTCGATCAGATTATTGTTACTTGATTTATTAGATTGATTTACTATCTTATATAGAGGAAGTAATTTAAATAAGTGGCTGAAACGGAAGTATTTTTGTTTTCCAATTTTATTATTTATTTTGCTTTTTATCTGCTTGGAATAAAAAGTACTTCCAAATCTATCGTGGAAACAACTTGACATAAATCAAAGGGTGGGAGCAAAATTCCCCAGAAAAAGAACAGTCCTTGGTGGAATGTGTTTGTGGGCCACTTTCACTGTGTAAGAATTCCCTCCGATGAATGGCCTAGAACTATCTTGTTCTGCATACAATTGGGGGAAAGCAGGAGTTGGTGTGAGGAACAAGGACTGGAGAGAAACCAGAAGGAAGATGAAGCAGGAAGGAGGGAGGACGGTACCAGAAGAGCACCTGTCCTGAGCTGTGCGTGAAGGAAGGTGGCAGTGAATCCTTCCAGAATAGGACAGCACCGCACGCCAGGACTCAGAAGAGAAAGAGTGAGACTCTTGAACCGATGGATGCTTAATTTCTACTTGACCAAAGCTGAGGTCCCTTTGACTATGTTACAAGTGCCCTTTTCAAAGGCTTTGTGAAGTTGGCCAGCTTAGGTCTGTAAGCTCCACTCCCCCTCACAAGGGTCTTTTCTCCATTAGCTCTGTCTGGGCTGTTTTCAGTACAGAGAGGCCTTTGTCACCCAGGTAGGGATTGGACAGGAGCCACCTTCCTTATCCCTCGCGTCTTCCCCATGTGCCCCATAAGAAGGCGAGGTCTCCTGGTTTTTGTCCATAGGCATAGAATTCTGTTCACCAGAATTCTGTTCACCAGCAATCCCATCCATATTAAATTTATTAAAAATAAAAGCTACAGGGGGGTGAACTTCCAAAACATTATGGTAAGTGAAAAACAGCCGGACAGGAAAGGTCACATTCTGTATGATTCATTTATGTGGCAAATCCAAAAGAAGTAAATCCAAAAAGACAGCTCATCTGGTTGCCAGGGCTGGGAGGACAGGAAATGGGGAGCGACCGATTATTGGATATGGAGCTTCCTTTTGGGAATGTTTTTGAACTGGACCGAGGTGCTGGATGCACAACACTGGGAATGTACTCAATGCCACTGAATTATCTAAAAATTAATTGTTCATCTTCTGGTATGCCAAGTTTGCCTGAATTTTAAAAAATGGGATAAAAAGACCTCTTCCCTGGATGCAGTCCATTATGTTAAAAGTAACCCTCTATCGTAGAATCCTTCACTTTTAAGTACCTGGATGTTATTAAAATATTGTTACTCTGGGGCACCTACGGGGCTCAGTCGTTAGGTAGGGGTCCTGGGATCCCAGGGTCCTTGGATCGAGGCCCACATTGGGCTCCATGCTTGGTGGAAACCCTGCCTCTCCCTTTCAGCCTCCCCCACCTTGTGTTCCCTCTCTCTTTGTGTCTCTGTTAAATAAATAAATAAAATCTTTTAAAAACAACTTGTTACTCCAGGGTGCCTCGGTGGCTTTGTCGGTTAAATGTCTGACTCTTGCTTTCAGCTCAGGTCATGATCTCAGGGTCCACACTTAGGAGTCTGCTTATGATTCTCTCACTCCCTCTCCCTTTGCCCCATCCTCCCTTAAAAAATATATATAGTTACTCTGTCCTCAGGGTAGTGTCATATTATATTAGGTGAGTCAGGTAAAAACTATTTGTTTTTAAAATCAACCTTCCTTGGGCGCCTGGGTGGCTCAGTGGGTTAAGCCTCTGCGTTCGGCTCAGGTCATGATCTCAGGGTCCTGGGATCGAGCCACACATCAGGCTCTCTGCTCAGCAGGGAGCCTGCTTCCTCCCTTTCTCTCTGCCTGCCTCTCTGCCTACTTGTGATCTCTGTCTGTCAAATTAATAAATAAAATCTTAATAAAAAATCAACCTTCCTATTCAATCTAGACACTTAATGGGAACAAAATTATATATAATTACACATAACAATAGGCAACTCCTTTAAACATGGGAGATAATGTCTATGTGTAGGAATATTTTCCTTCAAAAGGTGTCCGGAGCACGGTGATCCACACGCCATTAAAAGTTTGTTGAAACAGGGACGCCTGGCAGGCTCAGTCAGTGGAGTAGGTGACCCTTGATCTCCAGGTTATGAGTTCGAGTCCCACCTTGGGTGTAGAGACTACTTAGAAATAGTAGTATCTGGGGCACCTGGGTGGCTCAGTGGTTAAAGCCGCTGCCTTCGGCTCAGGTCATGATCTCAGGGTCCTGGGATCGAGTCCCGCATCAGGCTCTCTGCTCAGCAGCGAGCCTGCTTCCCTCTCTCTCTGCCTGCCTCTCTGCCTACTTGTGATCTCTCTCTGTCAAATAAGTAAATAAAAAATCTTTAAAAAAAAATATTTTAAAGAAATAGTAGTATCTTAAAAATAAATAAATAATCAAATAAATAAAAATGACTTGATGAAAATCATTCCTCTCTTCTTGGTAAAAACATGAAACAGTGGATCTGGATATTTTGCTTTACTGTGTTTGGTATTGGGTGACAGAAAGCATAACAGAGTGAATATATTTGTTTGAAGCGAACATGTAGGTGAATTAAACTATACTGAAACAAATAACATCCCTTCATCCCCACCGCCACCCACCACTATGACCCAGCATCATCTGGAATTCCAAAAGAAATATACCTTTGAGGTAAAAAGAACCCAAAAGCCATGAAACAGTGAAGATACCAGAACCTTCAAAGAAGGAAAGAAAAAAGAGTTTAAAATATGCACATACCGGGGCACCTGGGTGGCTCAGTGGGTTAAAGCCTCTGCCTTCATCTCAGGTCATGATCCCGGGGTCCTGGGATTGAGCCCCACGTCGGGCTCTCTGCTCGGCGGAGAGCCTGCTTCCCCCACTCTCTCTCTGCCTGCCTCTCTGTCTACTTGTGATCTCTGCCTATCAAATAAATAAATAAAATCTTTAGAAAAAAAATATGCTCATACCAAAAATCCCTGTTTTAGACAACTGAGAGCCAAATCACTACCCCTCCCCAACCCTCGCTGATAAAGAACCACTTCTAAATGCCATTATTTTTCTAAGCATTCCAAATTTGAATTTTGTATAAACTGCTTTCTAAATTTCAAAACACATTTAAGACTTATTATATAATGAAATACAAAATTTTAATATTTACCTGAATTCTCAAGAATGTAATTGTTTTTTTTTCTCTCCAGTTCACTTACTTCGGACTGAAAAATTTTAAATTTGAGGCATGGGATTTTGAATTCCATACCAGAATCTGGATTTCTGTACCAGACCTAAATAGCCAAGCTTCATGTAAATAGAACATACAACAGTGCTTTGGAAGGAAATAAGCCACATTTGAAGTGTGTCCTGTTTGTAGAACAGAGATGTGTTTTAAATAAGTTGACTCCCCCCAAAAAATCCTAGAAGACTGAAAAGAAGATTCTCCACTTGATCTTTCTTTTTTTTTAAAAAAGATTTTATTTATTCATTTGACAGTCATAGATCACAAGTAGGCAGAAAGGGAGGAAGGGAGGCAGACCCCTGCTGAGCAGAGAGCCCAATGTGGGACTTGATCCCAGGACTCTGAAATCATGACCTGAGCCAAAGGCAGAGGCTTAACCCACTGAGCCACCCATGCACCCCTCTACTTGATCTTTCTAGTCAGTATCTAAATGGGTAACATCTGGCATTCATTGTGTATTAATTTAATTCTATTTTATCTTGATATTCTCTGGATATTTTCTCAATTATACCTGGATTTTGAAAATTCAAATTCGTAACATGTCAATGTAGTGCACGTCTGAACTTATCCTCAATTATTTTGGCAACTGGAATTCTACCTTAAGGTAGAATTAATTAACTAAGGATCATAAATAAGTGATATAAATAAAAAGCACCATACACCTAGAATAGTTACATTGGCAAACTTCATATGATGTATATTTTTGCCACAGAAAGAACGAAGCTATAAGTAGGGATCAATCTATCTATCTACGAGAGGGAGAAAGAGACAAGCGTTTCTGACTATTTTCCCCACAGAAATATAAAACTCAGTGTAGATCACTCAACATATACAATGCTGTGATCAGAGCACTTACAAATGGCAATTCCAATAAAAATACTAGCACAATCAAACTGACACGTTATCTTCTTCACAAATCATGTATTAAAATAATAGGGGGGCACCTGGGTGGCTCAGTGGGTCAAGCCTCTGCCTTTGACTCAGGTCATGATCTTAGGGTCCTGGGATCGAGACCCGCATCAGGCTCTCTGCTCAGTGGGGAGCCTGCTTCCCCATCTCTCTCTGTCTGCCTCTCTGCCTACTTGTGATCTCTCTCTGTCAAATAAATAAGTAAAATCTTTAAAACAACAACAACAACAACAAAATAAAATAATAGGATGAAAGTTGTTTCATGGTGATTTAAGAAAGATTGGGCTGCTGAGTTAGGGCAACAAAAGCAAATGATTTAGAACAGGCAGAAAGTGTAATAAACACTTCCTACCTCCTGGAGGCTGGCATTTGGGCTTGCATGTCTAAACACTCAAACTTGGGGCACCTAGGTGGCTCAATCCATTAAGCTTCTGTTTTTAGCTCCGGTCATGATCCCAGGGTCCTGGGATCGAGCCCTGGTCGGGCTCACTGCTCAGTGGGCAGCCTGTTTCTCCCTCTCCCTCTGCCTGTCACTCCTGCTTGTGCTCTGTCAAATAAATAAATAAATAAATAAAACTTTTTAAAAAATAATAATAAATAAATAAATAAAAATAAAAACTCAATCTTATTATTTCTCTCTCTAGAGTTCTCAGAACTCAGGGGTACTGGTTCATGCTCATAAACCCACAGGAATTATGTGGTCTAGGCTTACACAAAACTCTCACAGTGGCTCGACATTCTGATGGGCCAGAGCAGCCCATTATTTCCGCTTAGGCAAAGCTGCACCAAAAAATCAGATTTTTTAGACTCCTTTTTAGACGTGGACTTGAAGGGAAGGGCATTGGTTTAACGAATTCAGTTGTGAAAGTCTAATGCACCCTTATCCAAAACAGGTATGTACACACTGAGCCAAGCAAATGTTTGTAGCCTGTGGGCGGGATGTCTGTCTTATGACCAGTTCCTACACTGCCATGATGGACCACTCTCCCACTTTGGAGGGCTGCATGTTTTCTGCTCACATTTGTATTTTAAATCAGATTAAAATGAATTATTACTGTGAAATGACAGGAAATTTTGGAATTTACTCTAAGATACTTAGAAATCAAGAAGGGGAGATAAACAAGGTTAGAAAAACATAGATCATTATTAAATCTGGGTAACGGGTATTATATATTCTTCTCTTTAGTGTATGTTTGAATGGTTCCATTAACAAAATGTTTATATTATCTCTTGATGTCTTGGTGAGAGTCTGTCTCTCTCAGGATATCACATTGGTCACCGGCTCTACAGTTAGACTCTTTCAACTCAAATCCCACTTTTGCACTCAGTAGGTGAGATCTGGAACAAGGCACTGGGCCTGTTTGTGCCAGTTTGTGCCCGACTGTAAATGCTGCTAGTGATGAAACCTACCGCATGTGGTTTCTGTAAGGGTAAGATGACATCACGCATGGAAAGTGTTTGGCAGCATCTGGCATGTCGTAATCACTCAATAAATGATAGTTATCATTACCTACGACGTATTGGTTCTATAGCTCTGTGGGCAATAGATTTCTACTCTCCAATTTGAACTCCCAAGCCAACCACAAAGCCCATTTCTATATACACAGGCTTTGCTTATACAACAAAATACTCTCTTCTGTATCTCACTGAAATCCTCTCCATTTTATTCCTCCACCCAAGCGCCGCAACCCCACGCTTTTTAAAAAGATTTTATTTATTTAATTATGTGACAGATCACAAGTAGGCAGAGAGGCAGGCAGAGAGAGGGGAGGTGGGAAGCAGGCTCCCTGCTGAGCAGAGAGCCCCATGCGGGCTTGATCCCAGGACCATGGGACCATGACCTGAGCTGAAGGCAGAGGCTCAACCCACTGAGCCACCCAGGCACCCTGATAACATAGGTTTCCAAGGAATTTCTGTATGCGCAAAGTAGGGTCTTACAGGACCGTGAACAACTAGCTGTTGTCAAGATAATGTTGGTTCTGGTCTTTAACGAATATCCCTGGACTGCAAGCTGTTAAATTTCATTTAAACGACATCTTTCTTGCCTTTGTCCTCCTCATCAAAGTGAAATCCTTATAAAGGAGTGCAGAAGAAATACTAGGAGAAGAAATTAGAGCTGAAGTGGAAAATTTGCAGCCAAGCCTTGGCTTTCCAAGAAGGCCCTGTCCGGAGAGACTCAGGTTCCACAATTAACCACAAGGTGACACTTTTTTGAGCCAAGCCTTGGGATAGTGTTGAAAATAAAAGGGGCTGATGGTCACGGGATATAGGCATGTGGCAGCTTCAAAATGCACCCCTTAGGCCTTGGGGAGCGTAGTTAATTGCCATCTCGGCCCTAGTAGATTAGTAGCTGCTCTTTATATCTGCTTTTCCCATACTGGTTTTTTCAGTAAGCCCTGTGCCCAACGTGAGGCTCGAACCCACCACTCTGAGATCAAGAGTGATCAAAATCAAGAGCTCTATCAGCTGAGCCAGCCAGGCGCCCCTATTCCATTATTCTTTACAGTTCTCCTTACTTCCTATTAGCCAGTCTCTCCTCGCTCCCATCCTCTGTGGTAGCTCATAGTGCGAGATACTGAATCCAGGTAAGAGTTTACCATTCCTGCTCACAGGGACTCAGACACCAGTCTCCTGGGGCTTATACAAAGACTGATCCACAGGCACAGAATCCCACGCATCAGCATCCAGTCAGGTGTCCCACTTCCCAGGAAAATGTGTGAGACTGCGTCCCTGACCTTGAAACCATCAGTCGTTGCACACACGGTGCTTCTAGAAGGAACCAGCTCCACAGAGGACCAGAACAACCAATGCACAGCCTAAGTGCCAGCAACCTTCTGAAAGGTTGGAGTACCATCTGTCACGATGCCTTTCCCCAAAGGCTTTGGGAGCATTTCTGGGAACCAGTGAGTGGAAGAGGGACTGGTCCTACTTACCAACACTTCCAAAGCTCCACCGTGGGACCTGGTGATTCCCATCCATTTCTGAATCTTGCAGCATTGCAAGTCCTGGTTCCAAAAAAGCCATTCTTGCCAAGGGACCCAGGAAGGTCCCATTGAACTATGAACTGTGGCCGAGTCCAGGGACCATTGGCCTGCCTGTGTGCTGCCACGAGCTGATGAAAAAAGGAGTGTCCCTGGCCAGCAGAAGGAGCAGAGCTACTCCTAGACAGTGAGGACAAGAGTGACCATGTGGAACCCAGGTCATCTACCAAGTGTCTCCTGGTACCCCCAGGCCCCACCGTGGTGTGAACGTGTGCATGCAGCAATCCTTCCCTTTGCCTCCTGCTCACTCCTGTCTTTGTCCCTCTTTCACGGGCGTCACACTTGCTTCACGGTCTGAAGGTCGCTGCTGTCTTCCGGGGCTCCCCGCCTCTGCAGACATCTCCCCCACGTCTCATGCACATCTCATTCTGTCTTGGCACCTGATTCCCAGAGGACCTGGGAAGTTACATTGTCCAAAAAAGTCAGTTGAAGGCAGAATACTGAACCCTAATTTGCATAATATTTAATTAAAAATTTTTGTTTTGCATACAAAGAGAGAAACATGAAGAAAAGGGAATACTTTTTTTTTAAAAAAGATTTTATTTATTTATTTGACAGAGAGAGAGAGAGATCACAAGTAGTGAGAGAGGTAGGCAGAGAGAGAGGGGGAAGCAGACTCCCTGCGGAGAAGAGAGCTAGATGCGGGGCTCGATCCGAGGACCCTGGGATCATGACCTGAGGTGAAGGCAGAGGCTTTAACACACAGAGCCACCCAGGCGCCACAAAAAAGGGGAATACTTTAGATTGGAAATCAAGACACAAATCAAATGCTTCCAAGAAATGCTGCACATGACTTTATTTTTCTTCTGACTCAAGAGGCTTTATGCAAATGTAACTTCATGAACAAAATAAATCATTCATCGATAATTATCATAATGCTTTATGGCTCCAAAAGCATGATACCCACCATGAGATATGAATCACTGTATATCTCTAGTTTTAAAGAATCATTCTGAGGCCAGAATTTGGGTTCACTGCCCACCTTTACAACCAAATATTAAAACCTTTTTGGGAGATCATGATACCTCTATTACTATTTTGAAATGATTTCATTTTTCAATTAGCTTGCTTAGATATGAAAGGCATAATCATAAACTATGTTAAGCCCCATTCCTAAAAAGAAATCTTTTTTTTTTTAATATTTTATTTATTTGACAGAGAGAAATCACAACTAGGCAGAGAGGCAGGCAGAGAGAGAGGAGGAAGCAGGCTCCCTGCAGAGCAGAGAGCCTGATGCGGGTCTCTATCCCAGGACCCTGGGATCATGACCTGAGCGGAAGGCAGAGGCTTTAACCCACTGAGCCACCCAGGCGCCCTCTAAAAAGGAAATCTTTAATCACAGGCTAAACAGTGTTGTTTGGAGCTTAAACATGCATTATTTCAAGAACAGTATTTGCAAAGGCATGACTGATAACATTAAAAGGCAGAAAGTGATTTTTCCCTTCATATTATCAGCTCCTGGAAAGCACCAAAATGTGTTCTTGAGATACTAAGGCATTTGGAGACAAAAGACACATGTAGTTTCCTTAGCTTAGAGCTTGCTTTTACTCTTCAAAGCCTCCTTCATTTGTTTGACAACAGAAAGGTCCCCTGGTCCGTCAGGCCAGTTGTCGTGATCTGGTGAGTAAGCAAAAAGCTCACATCAAGCACAAATCTATTAACCTCCTTCATCGTCTTAGTTACCAACAGACTCTCTTCTTATTTTCCCTGGTTCACCCCTTTTCTTTTCTCGGCAAGAACAAGAAATCATTGGGACAACTGGCAAAGGTCTTGAGAAAATCCTGGTTTTGAATTCCCAGCCCTGCCACGTTCTAGCATTTCCAAATTTGGAGAGGTTCCTCCTCCTGAGCCCGTTTTCCTGGGGTGGGGTGGGGGTGGGGTGGTTGCTAACAATATCTGCTCTTCTAAAGTTGTTAAAATTAAGTTTGTCGGCCTATGCAGAGTGCTCGGTGTACCGCAGCTGTTCCACACATACTATTTCTTTAGGAACCAGGATGCTTACTTTGGACTGGGCACACACAGCTGCCTGTGCAGCATCCAGTCCCTCATCCTCTCTTTCCAAGAGCCTCCACCTGCACTGGGGAAATCCATGAGTTTCTGGGGAAGTGGCCCCACTTTGGTCTCCGACTGAGCTAAGTCACGCCTCTGGCTACTGGTTGGGGAGGGCTACACATATCAGCTGGTCCACAACAGAGAAAGTCTCGGAATTCTGCTAGAAATGCTATAAAACGTCATTCCCCTCCCTTCTCTCTGTCCAGCAGGCTGGGGAAAACAAAGCATGTGGCTTTAGGGGGACAGGCAGCTGTTCTGCAACCAGGAGAGTCCGTCTTAAGAGAAAGCCAACACCACAGAAGCAAAAACAGAGGGAAAAGAAAAAAAAGAAACATTGCCCCCGAAGAGTTCAATGAGCGAATAATTCAAGTCTAGCAGACCGTTCAGTTACGGGCCAACAAATGCCCTTCTTGCTCAGGCCAGTATGAGCTACAGCTAAAAACTTGTCAGAGAGGCTATAAATGTGCATTATCTAATTTAATGCTTCCAGCCGTTTACCCAATAAATGCTGGAAGTGACCCCGCTTTACAGAAAGGAAAATGGAAGCCTACAGAAATTAACTTTCCCAGATCACACGGCTACTGTGTGATCTTCTACTCCAGGACTCGCCACTCCCGGGCTGGCAATCTTCAAGAAAACACAGGAAGGAAAGGCTCAGTTTTCCCACTCATAGTGGGGTGGGGGCAGAATTATATTGTTTTCTTTTCTTTTCTAGGATTTTGTTTATTTGTCAGAGAGAGAGGGAGCACAAGCCGGGGAACATCAAGCAGATCAGGCAGAGGGAGAGGCAGATTCCCGCTGTGCAGGGAGCCCGATGTGAGACTCCATCCCAGGACCCTGGGATCATGACTTGAGCTGAAGGCAGCTGCTTAACTGACTGAGCCCCCCAGGCATCCCTGGGTGGTGGAGGGAGTATATTCTTGAAAAATTGCTGTAGCTGATTTCACCAAAAAATTTTAAAAATCTGTATACCAATAAATACAGTGTTTGGGGCACTTGGGTGGTTAAGTCGGGTGAGCATCCGACTCTTAATTTTGGCTCAGGTCATGACCTCAGGGTCGTGAGATGGAGCCCTGCGTTTCCTTTCCCTTTCTAAATGAGAATCGGACAAATACCCTCAGCTCCGCCGGGGAGGGAAGTGGCCACTTTAACTACTATTGGAAAATGGTATTGTACAACATGGAGGAGTTTCTGTCTTTCTAACCAGGGGCCTTAAAACCATGATATCTGGGGCGCGTGGGTGGCTCAGTGGGTTAAAGCCTCTGCCTTTGACTCGGGTCATGATCCCAGGGTCCTGGGACCGAGCCCCTCATTGGGCTCTCTGCTCAATGGGGAGCCTGCTTCCCTCTCTCTCTCTCTGCCTGCCTCTCTGCCTACTTGTGATCTCTGTCAAATAAATAAATGAAATTAAAAAAAAAAAACAAAAACCATGATATCTTCTGCACATGACCACATTGATGTTACTAGTAATTACTAGTAAAGAAATTTAGATAGGAGGGGGAAATAATAATATGAAGTCCCATACTTATCATTTATTAATGCAAAGAAGGTCTGAAGCCTGGAGTAGACTGTTAGTACACAAAAGAGTAGGGTGAACCTCGGTCCCTGATATGAAACTGAAATACACATGCAGGGATCTGGAGTGGCCCAGTCGGTTAAGTGTCCAACCCTTGGTTTCAGCTCAGGTCTGATTTCAGGGTCATGAGATTGAGCCCTGCTTTGGACTCCATGCTCAGCAAAGAGTTTGCTTGAGATTCACTCTCCCTGTCCTTCTGCCTACCCCTTATCCCGTGTTCTCTCTCTCACTGAAATAAAAATAAATAAATAACTCTTTAAAAAAAAAGAAATTCACATGCATTACATCAACCACACTTTGATTTGCTAGAAGCCACTGAACACTCTTCAGCAATAGTGTAAATACCTTTGAATTTTATATTTCTGTGCAACGTCTATATTTGGCTGAGACTCATGAAATTACTGCTTTTGTATATTAAAAGTGGTGAGGAAGGTATTCCCAAACGACACTACAGACAAAGGGCTGCTATCCAAGATCTATAAAGAACTCCTCAAACTCAACACACACAAAACAGATAATCACGTCAAAAAATGGGCAGAATTCATGAACACACACTTCTCCAAAGAAGACATACAAATGGCGAACAGACGCATGAAAAAATGTTCATCGTCATTAGCCATCAGGGAGATTCAAATCTAAACCACATGGAGATGCCACCTTAGACCAGTTAGAATGGCCAAAATTAATAAGACAGTCCACAACAAGTGTTGGAGAGGATGTGGAGAAAGGGGAACCCTCTTATACTGTTGGTAGAAATGCAAGTTGGTGCAGCCACTTTGGAAAACAGTGTGGAGATTCCTTAAGAAATTAAAAATCGAGCTTCCCTATGACCCTGCAATTGCACTACTGGGTGTTTACCACAAAGATACAGACGTAGTGAGAAGAAGGGCCATCTGTACCCCAGTGTTCACAGCAGCAATGCCCATAGTCGCCAAACTGTGGAAAGAGCCAAGATGCCCTTCAACAGACGAAAAGATAAAGAAGATATGGTCCATATATACAATGGAATATTTTTGCCTCCATCAGAAAGGATGAATACCCAACTTTTGTATCAACATGGACAGGACTGGAAGAGATTATGCTGAGTGAAATAAGTCAAGCAGAGAGAGTCAACTATCATATGCTTTCACTTACTTGTGGAGCATAAGGAATAACATGGAGGACACTGGGAGATGGAGAGGAAAAGTGAGTTGGGAGAAACTGGAGGAGTAGATGAACCATGAGAGACTGTGGACTCTGAGAAACAAACTGAGGGTTTTGGAAGGGAGTGGGGTGGGGGGTTGGGTGAGCCTGGTGATGGGTATTAAGGAGGGCATGTATTGCATGGAGCACTGGGTGTGGTGCATAAAGAATGAATTATGGATCACTGAAAAAAAATTAAGTTAAATTAACAAAAAAGAAAAAAATGGTTGAATATAGCAAATTCCTATGGTTTCATTCAATATATATCCTTAAGATAATGTAAAATGGTACCGTAGCACCCTTCCCCACGTAATAGGTCTCAGTCTTCTGCTCAGATGTACAACTCACTTATTAGAGGAACAAAGAGGAATTACATCTTAAAAATAGGACAACCTCTTGCCTCTTTTCTATCTCCTCCTTATACATATATATTCATATCAAGAATATTTTTCAAGGTTAAAAATCCACCAAGCTATATACACAAGGCAATTTCTTAAAATAGATAAATATGTGCTATGATAAAAAATATTTAGATATTTTCTTTGACTGGGAACATTTCCTTTAAAGATGCTTTCAGGAATATAAACATTTTGTACATGTTTTATGTTCTGTGAGAGAAAACCCTAATCCTTTCTGTAACTGCTTAAAAATTTTTTGAAAACGTGGGCACCTGCATGGCTCAGTCGGTTAAGCGTCTGCCTTCGGCTCAGGTCATGATCCCAGCGTCCTGGGATCAAGTCCCACATCAAGCTCGCTGCTCGGTGGGGAGCCTGCTTCTCCCTCTGCCTCTGCCTGCAGCTCCCCCTGCTTCTGCTCTTTCTCTCTCTCTCTCAAATAAAGAAAATCTTAACAAAAAGAAAGAGATTTTGAGAACTTGAACCTGAAAAGGCATAAAGTTAGTGATGGTCATTTCTTGTGGGCCCACCTGGTACATTGAAGAGGTGTGTATACAAGGACTGGCCCCCGTCCACATCCACCAACTGTCCGGTGATGAAGGAAGCCGCAGGGGACAGCAGGAAGCAGACCAGTGGGGAGATCTGGAAACAGAAACACACATGCACACAGAAAAGCAGATGCTCCCCACCTGGGGCTGCTTCCCTGCCCAAGGAAACACATCTCGAAACACAGCTGTAACACACATCTATAGTCCGTGTGCAACCTGACAGAACACAGAAGATTAACTGCCTTTTTCTATTTGAGGCCCGTTAAAACAACGTGACTGCTGTGGATAAAACTCTTGTGAATTCCCCTGAGAAGCCCTCTGGCCCTGGGCTCTTGTTTGTTGAGAGATTTTTGATGACTGCTTCAATTTCCTTGCTGGTTATGGGTCTGTTTAGGTTTTTTATTTCTTCCTGGTTCAGTTTTGGTAGTTTATATGTCTCTAGGAACACATTCATTTCTCCATGATTGTCTAGTCTGTTGGCATATAGTTGCTCATAATATATTCTGACAATTGTCTGTATTTCCTTGGTATTGGTTGTGATCTCTCCTCTTTCATTCATGATTTTATTTATTTGGGTCCTTTCTCTTCTTTTTGATAAGTCTGGCCAGGGTTTTATCAATCTTTTTAATTCTTTCAAAGAACCAGCTCCTAGTTTCGTTGATCTGTTCTACTGTTCCTTTGAATTCTATTTCATTGATTTCTGTTATAATCTTTATTACTTCTCTTCTGCTGGGCCTAGGCTTTCTTTTTTGGGTCTTTCTGCAGGTAATTTAGGTGTAAGGTTAGGCTGTATACTTGAGACCTTTCTTGTTTCTTGAGAAAGGCCTGTAGTGCTATATACTTCCCTCTTAGAACTACCTTCGCTGCATCCCAAAGATTTTGAACAGTTGTCTTTTCATTTTCATTGGTTTCCATGATTTTTTTAAGTCTTCTTCAATTTTCTGGTTGACCCATTCATTCTTTGGTAGGATGCTCTTTAGCCTCCATGTACTTGAGTTCTTTTCAAATTTCCACTTGTGATTAAGTTCCAATTGGTCTGAAAATATGCATGGAATGACCCCTACCTTTTGGTACTGGTTGAATTCTGATTTGTGATCCAGTATGTGATCTATTCTGGGTAATGTTCCATGAGCACTTGGGAAGAATGTATATTCTTTTGCTTTAAGATGGAATGTTTTGAATAGATCTGTGAGGTCTAGCTGGTTTAGTGTGTCATTCATAGCCTTGTTTGTTTATCTTCTGCTTGGAACATCTGTCCATTACAGTGAGGGGGGCATTAATATCCCCTACTATTATTACTGATTTTTTTTAATTTTGTTATTAATTGGCTTATATAATTGGCTCCTCCCATGTAGGAGCATAAATGTTTACAATTGTTAGATCTTCTTGTTGGATAGAGCCTTCAATTATAATATAGCATCGTTCCTCATCTTTTATTATAGTCTTCAGTTTAAAATCTACTTTGTCTGATATAAAGATTGCCACCCCAGCTTTCCTTTGATGTCCACTGGTATAATGAATGACTTTTCATCCCCTCACATTAAATCTGGAGATGTCTCTGGGTCTAAAATGACTCTCTTGCTGATAACATATCGACAGGTCTTGCTTTTTTATCCAACCTGATAACCTGTGTCTTTTGATTGGGGCATTTAGCCCATTTACATTCAGAGTAACCATGGAAAGATATCAATTTAGTGTCATTGTATTACCTGTAAAGTCACTGTTTCTGTATATTGATTCTGTTCCTTTCTGGTCTATGTCACTGTTAAGTTCTCTTGATGTTTAAAGGATCCCCTTTAATATTTCTTGCAGGGCTGGTTTGGTGATCACAAATTCTTTTATTTTCTGTTTGTCCTGGAAGCTTATTATCTTTCCTTCTATTTTGAATGACATCCTTGTTGGATAAAATATTCTTGACTGCATGTTCTTCCCATTTAGCACCCTCAATGTATCATTCCAATCCTTTCTGGCCTGCCAGGTCTCTGTGGATAGGTCTGCTGCTCATCTAATGTTTTTACCCTTGTAGGTTATGGACCTCTTGTCCGGGGCTGCTTTCAGGACATTCTTTGTCTCTGAGATGTGCAAGATTCACTGTTATATACTGAGGTGTTGATCTATTTCTATTGATTTTGAGAGGGCTTCTCTGTGTCTGCTGGACTTGAATGTATGTTTCTTTCCCCAGATTACGTAAGTGCTCAGCTATAATTTGCTCCAATATACCTTCTGCACCCTCCTCTCTTTCCTCTTCTTCTGAGATCCCAACTATTCTAATATTGCTTTGCTGTATTGTATCACTTATCTCTCAAATTGTCCCCCACGTGATCCAGTAGTTGTTTATCTCTCTTTTTCGCAGCTATTTATTCCCTATCATTTTGTCTTCTGTATCACTAATTCTCTCTTCTGCCTCATTTATCCTACCTAAAAAATGTAGACTCCATTTTTTATTGCATCTCATTAATAGCCTTTTTAATTTTTGACTTATTAGATTTTAGTCCCCTTTTTTCTCCAGAAAGGGATTCTCTAGTGTCTTCTATGCTTTTTTCAAGCCCAATTAGTATAATCGTTATTTTGACCTCTAGCTCTGGCATCTTACTTATTATATCCATACTGATTAGGTTCCTGGTGGTCAGTACTGCCTCTTATTCTCTTTTTTTGAGGTGAGTTTTTCTGTCTTGTCATTCCTGCAGAAAGTGTTCACTTTTCTCTTTGTAGAACCTAGCAAGTCTTTTCTTAGATCTCTACTTGAGTTCGCAGGTGTTCAGAATGAGAAGGGCTCTTACTTCTCACCATCTTGGACTCCTCACAAATGTGATCTTTTGATATTGTATAATGGATTGTGTGTCAACATCTACAAGTTCTCCATAACGCGGTGGACCAGTTTTTCCCAAAAGAACAATAACTTATGTCACAAAATCATGTTTGGGTGAAACAGCTAATCAAAGTGCAAGAAACACAAGTGGGTTTTAATGTAACAGAGTACAAAAGATTCATTGACATGGTCTGAGGTCAACCCACATTGCAACCCATCTTTAAGAAACAGCCACTTATCAAATATCAAAGAATATCCACAATAATCTAAAAAGACCATTAAAACACTCCTCCCTGGGGCACCTGGGTGGCTCAGTGGGTTAAAGCCTCTGCCTTCAGCTCAGGTCATGATCCCAGGGTCCTGGGATCAAGCCCCACATCAGGCTCTCTGCTCCGCAGGAAGCCTGCTTTCTCCTCTCTCTCTGGCTGCTTGTGATCTCTGTCTGTCAAATAAATAAATTTAAAAAAAAATCTTAAAGAAAAAAAAACAACGCTCCTCCCTTTTCCAACTGTACATGTACATGAAACTGGATTTCTTCATATGCTTTAAACAAAACAATATATAGCAACATATAGAATGCAGACACAGATGTGAGCATCCAGCTGTATTTTGTTAAGCCATACATGAATGAGAGAAAAGTGTAAAGCAAATGCAAAAAATGGTTTTCTTTTGCTTTTTAAAGTATAGCAACTTTCAGGGGCGCCTGGGTGGCTCAGTGGGTTAAAGCCTCTGCCTTTCGCTCAGGTCATGATCCTAGGGTCCTGGGATCGAGCCCCGCGTCGGGCTCTCTGCTTGGCAGGGAGCCTGCTTCCTCCTCTCTCTCTCTCTGCCTGCCTCTCTCCCTACTTGTGATCTCTATCTGTCAAATAAATAAATAAAATCTTTAAAAAAAAAATAAAGTATAGCAACTTTCACTAAAAATATTATGTTAACACATAATGTCTTTATTACTATTATTTTAACTGAACTGATAAATATTCCTTAAACTTCTCAATTTTCATTTCTATACAGCAAATAGAGATAATATAGTTCACATAAACAAAGGGAGTGTTCTGTGCAAAATAAAAATTTAATCATATCACTTCCTTGGTTAAAATCTTTTAAAACCCCTCTTAGTTTTCAGAATAGAAATCCAAACATCTCACTTAAAATGACCCATCAAATGTCTGATTTAACAGTATCCTCCAAAAGCTTAATATGCAAAACTATTTTACTTCAAGAAGTCGAGAAAGTTACTCCTGACACAAGAGTGCACATCTGTGTTCAGGGATGTTCACTATAGAATTACCACAATATCAGAAATATAAATGGTTTCTAAACATGCAACAGTAGAATCTAATTAAACATATCATGGTATAGCCATAGGCAAGTGGCAGAAAAACACATACAGTAGAATCCCAATCTGTAAAACGGTTGGTAAATATGGGTCTTTTGGGGTATGCCTAGTAAATTTCTGGAAAGAAAGACATCAAAATGCCAATGAAAGCTAGTTTAGAAATTAGAAAACTTTTTCTTTGAAGAGTTTAACGGTTTTGCTTTTACATTTAGCACTTCAATACATGTGAAAATTATTTTGTAAGTGATACGAGGTAAGAGGCCTAATGTCTTTCTAATGAAACAGCCAATTGCCATAAGACTTACGCTAAATGGTCAATCCTTTCCTCGCAGACTTGAAAAGCTACTTTTATCCTATTAAACTCCTTATATACACATGGTACTGATAAAGGAGTACATTTTGTTCCACTAAATTTATTCTGTTCATGTCAGCACCAGATACCCTAAAGAAGTATGACATTTATAATATGTTTTGATACTGGGAAGGTCAAATTCCCCCCATTATTCTCTTTCAAAACACTTTTTGGCTGCTTTTGCATTAATATTTCTCTAGACAAACTTTAGAATCAGTGTGTTTAATTCCAAAACTATATCAAATGTATGCATTAGTTTAGGGAAACTTGATATTATATATTTTTATTGTTTATTATTATTATTATTTTTAATTTTATTTATTTATTTGAGAGAGAATGAGTGAGAGAGAGCATGAGAGAGGAGAAGATCAGAGGGAGAAACAGACTCCCCAAAGAGCTGGGAGCCCGAGGCGGGACTCGATCCTGGAAGTCCGGGATCATGACCTGAGCCGAAGGCAGTCGCTCAACCAACTGAGCCACCCAGGCACCCTATTATTTATTATTCTTTTTTATTGAAGTACAGTTGACACTCGACATTACATTAGTTTCAAGCATACAACATAGTATCTCACAACTCTATGTTATGCTACGCTCACCAGAAGTGTAGCGACCCTCTGTCATCAAACAAAGGGAACCATGATTTTAATGAAATTAAATTGAGGATTATGACATGTTTCTATTTATTCTTTTTTCCTGTTCTTCAGGAATAAATTTCTTGTTGTTTAGAGCTAAGTTTATATCACGTAGTTCCATTTTTATTATTATAGAAACAATATCCTTTTTCCATTGTATTTTAAGACTGATATTGCTGGCCTTTAAGAAACCTACTGATTTCTACATACTTAAATCTGGTCACCGTACAGAAACCAAGTATGGAACTTCACATAGTTCTGGAAGTGAAGTACGGAACTTCACCTGATTTGACTTAGGGTCCTGTGTACCAACAAAGGCCATGTGATAAAATAACATAGCTGAAAAGTGCAATGAAATAAAACCAGGCTGTTCTTCATTCACACTGCTTTCCGTTCTGGATAAAGAGAGCTGTGAGTGTGTAAGGCACAGAGCCAGAAAGTGTAGGGGAAATGGGCTGGTGTCAATGGGACCACTCATCTCTGTCACCCTCTATCAACTATGAGACTGTGTAAAAAGGACACCAAATGTCACAATATTACAAAGTATAAAAGAAAGCAATTGGAATCAATGTTAGAAATATACATTACCTCCTCAGGAACTCCAATGCGCTTAGCTGGGATTCTCTTAAAGAACCCTCCAAATAAGTCGTTTGCCGATGGACCATAGTTTTCAATAGCTGTCGGGGAATAAATGACTCCCTATGTTTAAGAATAAAAAAAGAACAAAATGAAGTACATAAAACTAAATTTTAAAATCACAAAGACATCAAGGCAGTCATCAACCAACACCAAAAAAGTGGCTTAATAGAAAAGTCAACATTTCTAATATTAATTTTTCTCATATTGTCAAGGAAGTACAGTTAACCATGATTACAAGTGGATTATATGAATGTTCATTTTGTGAACCCTTCTCCCTGAATAACCAGCTAAGCCCTATATTTTTCCTGAAGAGATGTGTTCTCTAAAAGCATAATTCGACAAATAGATCAGCGAGGCAATTAAGTAGGAAAAGGGGGATAGAGGAGTCTATTGAGTTTTCCACCAGGCATCTCTGATTTGTAACAGAAGCCTGGGCTGTGGTTATGTGAGACATGGAAAATACAATGGTTTCACGGGTTTTCATTATGGTAAAACCACAGATAAAATATTTGAATCCAATATAAATAAATAAAATTTCAATTGTTTGGGAATTCTTTGATTTGGCTTTTACTAGTTTTCAAGTATGTTCCCAAGGCATTTTCTCTTCACTTCTAATCAATCTTTAACTTGAATTAGACCTTAGTTTTTTCACTCTCTCCTAAAGAAGCATTAAGGATACACCAAGAAATAACAACATAATCTGGCAAATATTTGTTCTCTAAAGCAGAGGTTCTCAATCTTCATTTTGCATTTGAATTTCCTAGGTGGCTTTTAAAAAGACCAACACCTCAACTCCATAGTAGGGAATCAAGCTTACCTTTCAATGTTTTTTAAATGTTTCCTGGATGATTCTAAGATACCTCCAAGACTGAGAATCATTGACTTCCTTTCACCTGCTTGACAGTCTAGTCGTAAATCGAAGCATAAGTCTCTCCAATTTTACCTATTTTTAAAAACCTGTGTTTCCTAGTCTGCATGCATATGAACAAATACCTCCATCGACAATACAAAGTGAATCAGAAAAGCACAACTTGTCAACAGCGTTCATATGGAACGTTTACCTACAGGGGCAACACAGTTGATCCTTACTCCACTGCTAGCCCATTCCACAGCCAAGGACTTGGTGAGGTTGTAAACCCCTGCTCTAGCGGCTCCAGAATGCCTGTAAAAGACAAAGCATAACAATTCCGATCAGCTTCCACTCAGTATTTCTCTCCTTAACAGAAGTGACAGGAATGTCAGTGGCCTGTCAGATCCCCACAGATAAGTTCTTGTTGAGTCTGTTTTTGGAGTCTTCGTCTGAACAGTGGGAAAGAAGTGGGTCCTTCAACGTTAAAGCCGAAACACAGGCATCTGATAGTCAATTGTGTGTGACCAGCCCACACAAGATCCTTCAAAACACCATGACCATGAGAGAAATATTTTGAAGATCTTATTATGTAGAAAAATGAACAGATTGGTTATTTTGGGGGTTACCCCAAAATAACCACCCAAAAAGGTGGTTATCGTTTATATCAATTTTAGATGACAAGGCATAAGAAATTCATATTAGGCTAAAAATAGTATCAATAGAATTTCTAGACACACTGAAATTTAAGTAAATTTTAATATATTTTTAGATAGAAAGTTCAAAAAAGGTCTGCATCGATATGGGGTCTTATGCACAATGTACACTGCGGCTTAGAATTTCCAATTATAAGGTCCTTGGCACCAAGTATGTCAGATCTGGGGGCATATCCACTTCTCACTAGAGAGGACCTACAGACCCCAACCTCTTTGGAGAAAACCCATCTCTGTCCCAGTGTTGGCCACAGTAACCTTAGTGGGACTCCAGGCAGAGGACAACCACTTTGTCAGAATTACCCAAGTGATCCCATCACCATCAGGTATGGCCACAACTTCTATTGCTACTGCAAACGGCAGTCCTGGGTCGATCTATAGGACGTGTTCCCTTGCCCTGCCTACCACCCCCAATGCTAAGAGCAGCCCAAAAGCAACACTCAGCTGGAAGGATAATGGGAATTTCCAGGCTTCTCCACAACACCAGAAGTAAGAGGCAGGGGCAGGAATAAACATGCTTACGTAGAATTGCAATGAAGCCCTGCCCCTTCTCTGTCAGGGGGACCTAGAGGTGTTTGTCCCCTTGCACTCAGTGCCCTGATCACCAGGGCCACTACATGAGGTTCTGCCTCTCATCATAGGAAAAGCCTCAGCAGTTATGTTGACCCCCTGAAGAAGAAGCAAGTGGCAGGCGTTCAGAAGCTGGTGCAACTGCCCAAGAGAGAAAGCCACTAGAACTGAGAGACAGAGGTGGAAAACCAGAGACAGAAGTTACTGAATTTCAGCATCTGAACCAGTTTGTTATACATGAGCAAGAGACAGATGCAGGGCAACAGAATACGCCACTCCGAAATGTGACAGTAGGAGCTCCGGACGCGCCACCCAAAATATACAGCTTTGATATATTATTTTGAGCTGTAGGCACTTGAAAAATAGCAAATGCAGGGAGAAGCCTTCTCTGAACTCCCCTTATCTGCCTAAGTATAGACTGGGTTCCCCCAAAAGGAGCTCAATCACCATAAATCCCCTCCCCAAGGGTTTCATCACCCAGGGAAGACTGCCTGTGGTCACCGCTGTATAAAGACTAGAAGTTGACATCACACCCAGACACACTCTGTCACAAGCTACCATACCTCCCATCTATTTTTCCAAGGGGCCCACGCATCTTTCGTAAAAACCATTTACTCTCCTTTACGAGGCCTCCATCTTTCTTCCCCTGTCTTTTCTAAGAGAGTGCTTCAGTCTGAGCTCTAAGCCACTCCTGGAAGCTACTCATTTCTCCCTGGGTATCTCCCGCAGACACATGATGTATACATATGAATAAAGTTGTTTTTGTCTTGTTGATTTGTCTTTTATTGCAGGGGTCTCTACTAAGAACTCAGAAGGGTAGAGGGAAAATTCTCCTTCCTCCCCTACACAGTTTTCTCAAGCTTCACAGAGGAAGAGAAGGACATTCAGTAGAAACTTAACGCAAACATAACAACATGCTGAGATTACATTTCCATACTCAACGATCTACCAGAGAAGGTGACAGAAAAGGGTATGACGTCAGAAGTGAAACTGCTGATGGATGGCAAGGGCATGTGCAGCCGGGGAGCCTGAGGCCCACGCTCTCGTCCTTTCCAGTTAAGGACAGAAGGATGCGGTCTTCCTCCATGGTATTCAGATCTCCTAAAAGTGATACAAGGACTGAAAGAAGTTACTCTGGATCCCAGAACAGCACGTCCTAATCTGCTTCTCTCTGAGGATAAAAAACAACAACAAAGACCAAAACCAGAAAAAACTTTGACAACTGTGAAGGCAAAAGCAGAGAGTTCATTCAATTCCAGAGAGACTTCTAGCTTATCCAGTCCTGTGTTCTGAAAGACTTGATTCTGGTGGGCATTCCTGGGAGGTCCAGGTGGATGAGATGCCTCAATGGACCATGGGGGTTTGAGAAGATTCCCTTTCCAGGAAGAGAAAGTGGTGCCCACTGGAACAGAACAGATACTGGACAATTCAGCTTTGGAGTGATGACTGTGTCACATTAAGTGCTGCCCTAGTCACTCGTCTTCTAAAGGACAACCCCAGAGGGACAGACATTTATTTGAACTATGACTTGACTGAAATTCTATGTTACCATTTCCATGACAGGTCTCACAGCTGTTCTTTCACTGACCAGTTTTCTGAAGTATGAAGGCCTCGTTTCTATATCAGATATGATTTAAAACCTCTTACAATCTGTACTGGAACAGACGGTGAGTGATAAACTGTCTTGAAGGTTGTCACAATGCCTCACTGTCTTCCTCTAATTTATAAATAGGAAGCAGAAGGATGCATGACTCTCCGTGAATACAGCACCAACCAATTTTTTTCAATACTTCTACAACGTAAACAAAAAGGCAAGACAAATGCAGGGTACTAAATGAGAAGAACATGAATGCAAGGATACTTTATCCAGCAAGGCTGTCATTCAAAATGGATGGAGAGACAAAGAGCTTCCAAGAACGGCAGAAACTGAAAGAATATATGACCACAAAGCAAGCCCTATAAGAAATATTAAGGGGGGTTCCATAAAAGGAGAAAAACCCCAACAGTGATATAGAACAGGAATTACAGACAATAAAATCGTATCTTTCAATAATCACTCTTAACATCAATGTTAACATAAGTTCCCATGAAATGGCACAGGGTTGCAGACTGGATAAAAAGACATGACCCATACCTATCCTGCCTACAAGAAACTCATTTTGAACCTAAAGGTACATCCAGACTGAAGGTGAAGGGATAGAGAATCATTTTTCATACCAACAGACCTCAAAAGAAAGCTGGGGTAGCAATTCTCATATCAGAAAAATTAGATTTTAAGCTAAAGACTGCACTTAGAGATACAGAAGGACACTATATCATTCTTAAAGGGTCTTTCCAACAAGAGGATCGAACAATTGTAAATATTTATGCCCCCAACATGGGAGCAGCCACTACATAAGAGACCTCGGCACTCCACTCTCGGCAATAGATCATCTAAGCAGAAAATCAACAAAGAAAGAAGAGCTCAGAATGTCACACTGGACCGGATGGACCTCATACATATACTACAGGACATTTCACCTTAAAATATCAGAATACTTATTCTTCTCAAACACACATGGAACTTTCTCCAGAATAAACCACATACTGGGACACAAATCAGGTATCAACCAATACCAAAGATTGAGATTATTCCCTGCATATTCTCAGACCATAATGCTTTGAAACTGGAGCTCAATCATAAGAAAAAGTTTGGAAGAAATTTAAACACTGGGAAGCTAAAGCTCACCCTGCTTAAGAATGTTTAGATCAACCAGGAAATCAAAGAAGAACATAAATAATTCGTGGAAACCAATGAGAATGAAAACACATTGGTACAAAACCTATGGGATACTGCAAAGGTGATCCTAAGGGGGAAACACATAGCCATCCAAGCCTCACTCAAAAAAAAATAGAAAAATCGCATATACACAAATTAACTTTACACCTTAAGGAACTGGAAAAAAACAACAAATAAAGCCTAAGAGAATATGCAAATGCACAAGAAGAGAAATAATTAAGATTAGAGCAAACATCAACGAATTAGAAACCAGAAATATAGTAGAGCAGATCAACGAAACTAGAAGCTGCTTCCTTGAAGAATTAATAAGACTGATAAACAATTGGCCAGACTTATCCAAAAGAAAACAGAAAGGACCCAAATTAATAAAACCATGAATGAAAGGGGAGAGATCACAACTAACACCAAGGAAACAGAAACAATTATTAGAAATTATTATCAATGACTATATGCCAATAAATTAAGGAACGTGGAAGAAATGGATGTCTTCCTGGAAACCTAAAAACTACCAAGACTGTAATAGCGAGAAACTGACCACCTGAATAGACCCAATAACCAGTAATGATATTGAAGTAGTGATCAAAAACCTCCCAAAAAACAAGAGTCCCTGGAAGATTCTACCAAACAATCAAATAAGAAATAATACCTATTCTCCTGAAGCTCTTTCCAAAAATACAAACAGAAGGAAAACTTCCAAACTCATTCTGTCAGGCCAGCATTACGTTGATCCCAAAACCAGGCAAAGACCCTATAAAAAAGGAGAATTACAAAACAATATTCCTGATGAATACAGATGCCAAAATTCTCAACAAGACCCTACCCATTAGGATCCAACAGTACATTAAAAGGATTATCCATCGGGGCGCCTGGGTGGCTCAGTGGTTTAAGCCGCTGCCTTTGGCTCAGGTCATGATCTCAGGGTCCTGGGATCGAGTCCCACGTCTGGCTCTCTGCTCTGAAGGGAGCCTGCTTCCCTCTCACTCTCTCTGCCTGCCTCTCTGCCTGCTTGTGATCTCTCTCTGTCAAATAAATAAATAAAATCTTTAAAAAAAAAAAAAGGATTATCCATCATAACCAGGTGGGATTTGTCCCTGGGATGCAAGGTGGTTCAATGTATGCAAATCAGTGTGATAGAACACATTAATAAGAGAAGAGATAAGAACCATATAGTCCTCTCAATTGATGTAGAAAAAGTATTTGACGAAATACAGCATCCTTTCCTGATTAAGACTCTTCAGAGTGTAGAGACAGAAGGAAGATTCCTCAATTTCATAAAAACCATCTATGAAATACCCACAGCGAAAATCATTCTTGATGGAGAAAAGCTGAGAGCCTTCCCCTTAAGATCAGGAACGTGACAAAGATGCTCACTCTTGCCACTATTCTTAAACATAGTACCAGAAGTCCTAGCAACAGCAATTAGAAAACAAAAGAAATGAAAGGCATTCAAATCCACAAAGAAGAAATCAAATTCCCTTTCTTTGCAGAGGACATGATCCTTTACGTGGAAAACCCGAAGACTCCACTCCCAAATTACTAGAACTCATACAGCAATTCAGTATGTGGCAGGATACAAAATCAATGCACAGAAATCTGTTGCATTTCTATACACCAACAATGAGACAGAAGAAAGAGAATTAGGGAACTGATTCCATTTACAATAGCACCAAAAACCATAAGATACCTTGGAATAAACCTAACCAAAGAGGTGAAGGATCTGTACTCGAGGAACTACAGAACACTCGTGAAAGGAACTGAAGACACAAAAAGATGGAAAAACATTTCATACTCATGGACCAGAAGAATAAACATTGTTAAAATGTCTATGCTGTCCAGAGCAATCTATACTTTCAACGCCATCCTGGTCAAAACACCAATGGTTTTTTCCAAGTCCTGGAACAAACAATCCTAAAATTTATATGGAACCAGAAAAGACCCTGAACCACCAAGGAAATGCTGAAAAAGAAAAAAAAAAAGTGCTCGGGCATCATGTTGCCTGATTTCAAGCTATATTACAAAGCTGAGATCACCCAGACAGCATGGTACGGGCACAAAAACAGACACATAGATCAGTGGAACAGAATAGAGAGCCCAGATGTGGACCCGCAACTCTATGGTCAAATAATCTTCAACAAAGAAGGAGAAAATATCCAACGGAAAGACAGTCTCTTCAATAAATGGTGCTGAGAAAACTGGACAGCTATATACAGAAGAATGAAACTTGACCATTCTCTTACACGATACACAGAGATAAACTCTAAATGGATGAAAGACCTCAATGTGAGGCAGAAATCTCTCAAAATCCTAGAGGAGAACATAAGCGGTAACCTCTTCGACACCAGCCACAGCTACTTCTTTCAAGACAGGTCTCCAAAGGCAAGGGAAACAAAAGCGAAAATGAACGTTTGGGACTTCATCGAGATCAAACGTTTCTGCACAGCAATGGAAACAGTCAACAAACCAAAGAGGCAACCCACGGAATGGGAGAAGATACTCACAGATAACACTACAGATAAAGGGCTGGTATCCAAGATCTATAAAGAACTTCTCAAACTCAACACCCAAAAACCAAATGATCAAGTCAAAAAATGGGCAGAAGACATGAACGGACACTTCTCCAAAGACAAATGAATGGCTAACAGACACGTGAAAAAACGATCAACGTCATTCATTAGCCATCAGGGAAATTCAAATCAAAACCACATTGAAATATACCTTATTTCATATATACCAGTTAGAATGGCAAAAATTGACAAGGCAAGAAATAACAAATGTTGGAGAGGATGTGGAGAAAGGAAATGCAAGTTGGTGCACCCACTTTGGAAAAGAGTGTGGAGGTTCCTCAAAAAGTTAAAAATAGAGCCATGCTATGCCCAGCAACTGCACTACTGGATATTTATCCCCAAAGATACAGATGTGGTGGAAAGAAGGGCCACATGTACCCCAATGTTCACAGCAGCAATGGCCACAATAGCCAAACTGTAGAAGGAACCAAGATGACCTTCAAAAGAGCAATGGATAAAGAAGATTATTTATTCATAAATACAATGGAATATTACTCAGCCATCAGAAAAGATGAATACCCACCATTTGCATTGACATGGATGGAACTGGAGGAGATTATGCTAAGTTAAATAAGTCAAAAAGAGGAAGACAATTACCATATGGTTTCACTTATTTGTGGAACATAAGGAATAGCATGGAAGTCATTAGGAGAAGGAAGGAAAAAATGAAGGGGGGAAATCAGAGGGGTAAGCAAACCGTGAGAGACTATGGACTCTGGGAAACAAACTAAGGTTTTAGAGGGGAGGGGAGCAGGGGGATGGGTTAGCCCAGTGATGGGCATTAAGGAGGGCACATATTACAATCAGTACTGGCTGTTATACAAAAACAGTAAATGTTATACAAAAACATGGAACACTATATCAAAACTAATGATGTACTTTATGGTGATTAAGACAACATAATTTTTAAAAAAGGAATAATTATTTTGAGATTCATCCATGTTGTTGCATGAGTTAATAGTTCATTACCTCTTCTTTCCAACTAGTAGTCTGTTATACAGATATACCACAGTGTGTTTAGTCATTCACCCACTGATGGGCATTTGAGTTACAAACTGTCCATGGGAGCCATGAGTTGCTCTTTTGACCTATCTTTTGCCCTCACAATTATTTATTAATTAAAATTAAGGGGTACCTGGGTGGCTCGGTGGGTTAAAGCCTCTCCTTTGGCTCAGATCATGGTCTCAGGGTCCTGGGATCGAGCCCCACATCAGGCTCTCTGCTCAGTGGGGAGCCTGCTTCCTCCTCTCTCTCTGCCTGCCTCTCTGCCTACTCATGACCTCTATCTATCAAATAAATAAAAAAAATCTTTAAAAAATAAAAAAAAAATTTTGTAATTAAAAAAAAATCAGCAGCTCAGACTAAACTCCCCTGCAAAGATTTAATAGAAAATAGACTAGCCCTAGACAGTATTAAGAAAAATGTGCTAAGACAGCAATATGACTCAAACATACACACAAGATTTCCAGATGGCTTTTTTTTTTTTTTAAGATTTTATTTATTTATTTGACAGGCAGAGGTAACAAGTAGACAGAGAGGCAGGTGGGGGAGTAGGGAGCAGGCTCCCAGCTGAGCAGAGAGCCCGACACGGGGCTTGATCCCAGGACCCTGAGATCATGACCCAAGCCGAAGGCAGAGGCTTAACCCACTGAGCCACCCAGGCGCCCCACCAGATAGCCTTTCAACAACTCAAAAGATGCTCCACAGAGAATACCATTTCTTGACCATGAGAACTGTCCAGAAGTTGAGAACACACATTTTCCGTCAGGCTCTGGGGAACATGTACTCTCATACTTTGTTGGCTAGAAATACCTAAAAGTATGCATGTACCCTTCACCTTCACCCAGCAATCCAACTTCCAAGATATACCCTGAAGATACAATTCCACAAATATGAAACAAGCATGTACAGTGTTAGTCACTGCAGAATTATTTATAATGCAAAATGTAGAAGCAATATAAATTTCTACTAAGTTTGAGATAGTACGTGCATTTGAATAAAGGAATATGAAAAGAAATCAGTAAGTCCCTAATAGTGGTCTACCAAAAATTGAATAATAATAATAATAAGTACAGAGAGAAAGAGGAATGGCTGTTGTAGAAAAGTCATTTTACAGAAGAATATCAGCTAATAAATACAGAAGCAATTATGAAATCAGAAAAATCAACATCTTCCGAATCTTTTTTTTTTTTAAAGATTTTATTTATTTATTTGACAGAGAGAGAGATCACAAGTAGGTAGAGAGGCAGGCAGAGAGAGAGGAGGAAGCAGGCTCCCTGCGGAGCAGAGAGCCCGATGCGGGGCTCGATCCCAGGACCCTGAGATCATGACCTGAGCCGAAGGCAGCGGCTTAATCCACTGAGCCACCCAGGTGCCCCCATCTTCCGAATCTTAATATAGTAAGCGATTCAGGTAAGAATCAACAATGGTTACAAAAATCACAATGGCAAACAGGATATTCATATTCATATCGCCCTGCACATTCCAGATTACATATTAATAATAAAGGAAGTCAGGTCACTGTCTTACTTGGTTAACAGGCTATCTCTGGAATGAGAGGGTACAGAGCACTCAACTTTGTACCTTATGCAGTTTTATACATATGTAAAAACTAGCATGCTTTGTTTTTATAACACTAGGCTAGGTCTATTTCATAAAAAGAAATATTCTATGTTGGAAAAATCTTTAAAAATTTTAATTAAAAAATGGAAGGAATCAGAACTTATAAAAGATACAAAAGAAATCAAAATGAAACAGATATAAAAGAAATACAAAATGAATTTTTTGTAAACCAGATATTTTAACTGCTAAACGTGTGGTTTTCAAGTAGCTTCCTGGCACACTGTTTTTCTCTTTGTTCTATGTGGATGCCCTTTTAGATTATTAAGACTCTACTGAGCCAGGAGGCTAAGTTACTCCACTGATTGACTTTTTTTTTTTAATCTATTTCCAACATAAAGATTTACCAAAATCAGAGTAAGAGTCAAACATGTCAAACTCCATTACGGAATAACAATTTAGCAGTACTGTCTAAAATTGAAGATACATATTCACAGTATTCAAATCTAAATTAATCTAAATTTGTTTCATTCCTACATGTTAACAAAAAAAAATCTCTTCAGACATCGATGACCAGTTTAGTGACATCTGGATTAGGGTTACTGGATAAAATAGAGGACAATCAGTTAATTGAATTTCAGATAAACAACAAAATATTTTAGCATAAACATGCCCCATGCAATATTTGGGATAGACATAATATAAAATTTAATGGGGCCTCCTGTTTCTATTTTCTTGGTAAATCTGGTAAGTCTAATATGCATAGGAATGTTTTGCAAGTACATTTTTGAAGTTCAAATAAAGGGCAATGTTAAGTATTGAGACTGAAACTCATTACAGGATTCAGGATTGTGACTTATGAAATTTTCTCACCCCACTCCCCCCATTCAGAGGATAAAATCCAAAGACATAGGAAAAAAAATGTATATATATATTAAGTATGCTTACACAAATCCTGGAAATCCATTTCTAATAAGCATCGTAATGTTGACAATAGATCCTCCATGCTCTTTCATCCAGGAGTTGTAAACTGCAGGAAACAGCCAATGACAATCATATGAAATAGCGTCCTGACTCTGTTCTCACTCACTGTCCCACCATCTTGCTTGTTATTTAAAAATTTTTAATTTCAGGGTACCTGGGTGGTTCAGTGGGTTAAGCTCTGCCTTTGGCTCAGCCCTGTCTCAGGCTCTCTGCTCAGCAGGGAACCTACTACCCCTTCTCTCTGCCTGCCTCTCTGCCTACTTGTGATCTCTCTTTCCTGCCAAAAAAATAAATAAAATCTTTAAATTCTTTTAAATTTACAATTCCTTTTTTTTTAAAGCCTGATTGAATATAATTTATATATCCGGAAACTCATCCACTTATGTGTACAATTTAATGATTTTCAATAAATATACAACAAGTCATGCAACCACCATCACAATCCAGTTTTAGAACATTCCATCACCCCCAAAACACTGCTTTGTGCCCATCTGCAGCCCAAGCCATCCCCACACAAACCCTCATCTATTTTCCATTTACATAAACTTGTCTTTTCTGGACATTTCCCATAAATGCAATCACACCATATGTGGTCTTTTGTGTCTGGCTTCTTTTACTTAGAATAATATCTGTAAGGTTCATCCACAAGGTAACGGTATCAATAGTTAATTTTTATTGCCGAATCGTATTCCAGTGAATAGACAGACCATATTTCATTTGTCTATTCACCAGAGGATGAACATTTGAATTCTTTCCACTGGTGGGTGATGAAGAATACAAACTGTTGGGTGGACCTATGTTTTCATTTCTCTTGGGTAAATGCTTAGGAATGGAACTGCTGGGTCATATGGTAACTGTATGTTTAACTTTTTAAGTAACTGCCAAACTATTTTCTGGTGTCTCCACTATTTTACATTTCTACCAGATATGCATGAGGGTTGCAGTTTCTCCATGCTATTATTGCCTAATTTTTTTCTATTATAACCATTCTAGTGGGTATGAAGTGATACTTCACTGAGGTCTTGATCTGATGTCCCGATGACTAATGGTGCTGACAATCTTTGGATGTACTTATCAGCCGTTCATTTATCTTCTTTGGTAAAATATCTATTCAAATATTTTGCTCATTTTTTAATGGGTTTGTTTTCTTAATACTAAATTATAAGAGCTCTTTCTATGTTCTGGATACAAGTCCTTTATCAGATATGTGATGTCCCTCAGTCTGGCTTATCTTTTCATTTTCTTAATGTTGTCTTTTGAAGTGCAAACATATTTAAGTTTGATTAGGTCAAGTTTATCAGTTTTTTTACTTTATACATGGTATTCTAGATGGTGTATCTCAGGACTCTGCCTAAGTCAAGGTCATAAAGATTTTGCCCTTTATTTGTTTCCAAAAGTTATGCAATTTTACTATTTGCATTAAGGTCTAGGGTCCATTTTGTACTTTTGGTTAACTTTTACTTATGCTATGAGGGAAGGGTCCTCTTGCATGTGGATATCCAATTGTCCAGGACCATTTGCTGAAAAGACGATTATTTCCCGCATAGAACTGCCTTGGCCCCCTTGGCAAAAATCATAAATATAAGGGATTGATCACAACTATAAGGGTTTATTTCTAGACTTTCAAATTTGTCCAAAATATCTATTCATCTGTCCTTATGCCAGTACCACATTATCTTGAAATCAAGAAGTATAAGTCCTCCAACTTTCCTGGTGTGCAAAACTGTTGTGGCTACTCTGAGTCCTTTGCACTTCCACATGTATTTTAGGATCTGCTTGTCATTTTCTGCAAAAGTAATAGGGACTGTGTTGAACCTACATACCAATTCGGGAAGAACTACCATCTTAACCGTATCAAGTCTTCCAATTCATAAATTTTGAATGTTTTTCCATTTATTCTGATCATTCATTTCTGTCAGCAATGTTTTGTCATTTTTAAATATAAGTCTTATCCTTCTTTTGTTAATTCCTTAAGTATTTCCTTTTCAATTTTGGTGTTTTTTTTTAGGGGGAGAGAGTGGGAGTGGGGTTGGGGGGGGAACAGTGGAGGGAGAAGAAGAGAGAATCTTAAGCAGGTTCTACAACCAGCTTAGAACCCTACACAGGACTCGATCTCATGAGAGCTCATGACTTGAGCTGAAATCAAGAGTCAGACCCTCAACTGACGAAGCCATCAGGCATCCCTCATTCCTTATCCTTTTTTGAAGCCCCATTTGATATTTAGCCTTCAACTCTATTCATATAAATGAAGACTACGTCAGATGTGTACCCTCAAGACTCACTTCAATAGAAAACTAATTTTTAGAATTTAAGGGCCAGAGAACAAAGAAAGACCCATTCCTACTAAGAGCTTAGACAAAAATAAGAATGGGTTCCCATCATTACCTAAAGCTTTCCAGTGGAGTTCTTCCCAATTCATACTACATGACAGAAAAAGGAGGTAAAGCCCCCAGAAAAGAAGACATAAAATATGGTATTTTTGGACTCTAAGACAATTCTTTCATATTATTCTGAAATTGTTGAAACTGGGATATGTTTTACAGTTGGTGGCTTCTTAGGATACAAATAACACTGTTTGTACTTTCTCAGTAGTACAGAAAATGATGGTGCATTTCACCAAAGATACATTGACTGTATCTTTCAGTCAATGAAATACATTATTTATTTTTAGACAACATAATTGTGTAGCTAAAACACCTGAAAGACTAATCTCAAAAACTGTTAGATAAACTACAAATTACTAGATAAAACCACGAGATGAACTTGAAAAAGTAGTTCTTCCATAAACCCACAATAATCCAGCTGAAAATAACTGGGAAAAGAGCCCATTCAAAACAGCAGGCGTCGGAGTGCCCAGGTGGCTCAGTCAGTCAAGCATCTGCTTTCAGCTCAGGTCACAATCCCAGGATCCTGGGATCAAGCCCTGCATCAGGCACCCTGCTCATCGGGGAGTGTGCTTCTCCATCTCCTTCTGCCCCTCCCTCTGCTCGTGCTCTTTCTGTCGATCTCAAATAAATAAATAAAATATTTTTAAAGATCTTAAAAAATAAAAATCATTAGAAGGAGTCATCCAAAATATCTAGGTATAATCTTGGTAAAAAAATAGGAGAGGGGCTCCTGGGTGACCCATTCAGTTAAGCACCTGACTTTTGATTTTGGTTCAGGTGTTGATCTCAGGGTCATGAGTTCAAGCTCTGTGTTGGGCTCCATGACCAGCATGGAGCTTACTTAAAAAAGATTTACATGACGAAACCCACCGACCTTTGCCAAAAAATATAAAGTAAGAACCCATTAATAGAAAGATGCGCCATGGTGCAGAGATAATATTTCAACATACTGTCAAATTATTGACAGGTTGAATACAATTCCAGTCAAATTCCCCACCAGGAGTTTTGAGGAAAAATCCTGAATATAAAACTCATCTGAAAGAATCAAAGGGGGGCGCCTGGGTGGCTCAGTCGGTTAAGCATCTCCCTTCAGCTCAGGTTATGATCCCAGGGTCCTAGGAACAAGCTCCACATCAGGCTCCCTGCTCAGCGGGGAGCCTGCTTCTCCCTCTGCTTGTGCTCCCCCTGCTGGTGCTCTCTTGCTCTCTGTCAAAAAATAAAATCTTTTTAAAAAAAGAAAGAAAGAAAGAGGTCATGAATAGCCTGAAAAGTCTGAAAATGAAAATAAAGAACTATGTGCCATATCAAATATCTAAAATATATATATATATATGAAAAATAAAAAGATACAAATTTATTTCAATTACCCTACACAGACTTTCTGCTTTTGCTTAAATAGTACTCTGTGTTAGAACTCTGAAATCGGGAGCACCTGGGTGGCTTGTCACTAAGTGTCTGACTTTGGCTCAGGTCATGATCCTAAGGTCTTGGGATCCAGCCCCACATCAGGCTCCCTGCTCAGTGGGAAGTGTGCTTCTCCCTCTCACATTCCCCCTCTTGTGTCCCCTCTCTCTCTGTGTCTTTCTCTGTCAAATAAATAAATAAATAAAGTCTTTAAAAAAAAAAAAAAAAAAAAAGAACGCTGAAATCATCTTTGTGTTTTTCCCGATACTTCCAGAGCTGTCATGGGAATATTTCTTTAAGAAGTGTGAGGTAGTCTCAGATGCCAATCACAAGTCCAGCTTGTTACATGTGCTTCTGACCAATGGGCTGTAAATCAGAGGTTCCCATGAAACAGCCAGCCACACAAATGGAAAGCTTTATACTACTAGTTAGATGAAGTTGAAAGCTGGAAATGTCTGCAAGATTTTGACTTAGAGATATTAAGAATATAAAGCCTAATCCATATTAGCGTGAAGACCCTTTGGGTTGGAATTCTACCTGTTCTGTGGTTTTCATCACAAAAATGTCTTCGATCGTTTTAACAAAACCCTTGAATTACTCAATGTCAGGAGTTGAATATCATCACCTATGAAATACAAGTTCCGATCCAAAGATCTACATGCATGCTAATTAGTCGTTAATCAGAAAGGATGTGGATTCTGGCATTCTCCCTGAAGATTTGACAAGTTACAAGAGATTAAACAGATTCATTTCTTTAAAACTAAGTGTGAGAGGTTTTGTTGTTGTTTTTTTTTAATTTCAGGAACAACTTCGTAGCTATATCTTTGTACAGATTCTTAATGATTTTCTCATGATAAATTCCTAGAAGTAAAATTGTGAGATCAAACCATACCCATATTTTACAAATATTGCCAAATTACTATCCAGAAAAGCAGCAATTTACATTTCTGGTCCTATCCAAGCAAATCAGGGCAGTCAGTACTGCAGACATGGAGTTTCTGAGCCCCCAACAATTCTCTTGGAAGATTCTCTACGATCTAGGGCACCCAGGTGGCTCTGTGGGTTAACCCTCTGCCTTCAGCTTGGGTCATGATCTCAGGGTCCCAGGATTGAGTCCGGTATCGGGCTCCTGCTCAGGGGTAGCCTGCTTCTCCATTTCCACTCCCCCTGCTTATGTGTGTGCTCTCTCTCTCTCTCTCTCTGATAAATAAATAAAATCTTTAAAGTTAAAAAAAAGATTCTCTTTGATCTTTAAATAAAGACACCTTGCCTTTTTGGGTTATTGATCATACTCACCTGCTTTGCACATGTAGAAGGTGCCCGTCAGGTTGGTCTCAATCACAGCATGCCATCCCTTTGCACTGATGTGTTCTGCAGGAGATGTGAACTGGCCTCCTCCATTGTTTACCAAAAAATTGATCTTACCGTAAACATCTAAGGCGGATTTGACCAAATTCTTCACCTAAAAAAATGTTGAAAGTAAACTGGTTAACAACTTCACTTGCTAGTTGGACTGAGAGCTGGGAGAAGCTCTCTGGGAGCTTCTTCTCTGGGAGAAGAACGTGCAGTCTACCGTCGCAGTAAATGGTATCAGGACCTGTAGCCGAAATCCAGTTAAAATTCCCATTAAGAAATTACATAAAGGGGGCACCTGTCTGGCTCAGTTGGTACAGCATGTGACTCTTGATCTTGGGGTTGTGAGTTTGAGCCCCACGTTGGGTGCAGAAATGACTGATCACTTAAAAATAAGATATTAAAAAAAAATAAAGAAATGACTTAAAGGGCAAAAGGCACACAAAGCAATCTCGCTGAGCCTACATCCCTGTTTAGCTTCCTTAAAGACTGTTTCTTTCCTCTCCTCCCCCAGGAAGTAACACTCAGTACATCATTAGAGAAAGAATCTCTTTTACAACCTCTGCTTCTAGTTAACGTCATCTAAGACCTCTACCACAGGAACATCTGAAGCACTAGTTTTAGGGACCACCACTGTAAATAAAATGAATGAATAAAGGATATAGACATATTTGCATTACCTCCTCTTCATTGCGGATGTTGCATTTTATGGGAGTGACCTGAGCCTGGTTGTTGGGGGGCAGGCTGGCCTTCAGTTCTCTTGCAACAGATTTTAATCGATCAAAGTTACGAGATGCAATGACCACATTACACCCTGAAAAGAAAACAGTCAAGAAATAGTAAACATGCTTTCGTTGGTAAATATGCTTTCACGGGTTGTCTAAATGAAGAAAAAAAAAAAAAGTTCAGAAATTCTTTCATGTGTGCCCATTAAAGAATGGTGAATCGGGGGGGCCTGGGTGGCTCAGTGGGTTAAAGCCTCTGCCTTAGGCTCAGGTCATGATCCTAGGGTCCTGGGATTGAGCCCTGCATGGGACTCTGCTCAGCAGGGAGCCTGCTTCCTCCTCTCTCTATCTGCCTGCCTCTCTGCCTACTTGTGATCTGTCAAATAAGTAAATAAAACCTTTAAAAATAAAATGGTGAATCAGGACTTCTGCCTCAGGTTAGGATCAAACATCAATAATGGAGTTAACCCTCCAGACCAATGGAACAAAAAAACTGGTCAAAGTATAATGCAGAACGGCTTTCAGGCACAAGACAAGGGGTAGCATGGCACAGTGATCTCAGAGAGTGGAAACAAACAGTGGGAGTCCTATGATCATCCCAGCTTGCTGCCTGGAGAGAGTTTCGCAGGTGCAGCCCAGGGAGGAGGAAGAGGAACCACTCAGATTCCAGGACCAGATGAAGTTGGGAGTCAACGGAGGCCAAGAAGGGAATGGAAATGGTGTTTCTTTTTTCTTTTCTTTTTTTTTTTTTTTTTTTTTTTGGTTTTTTAAATTTATTTGACAAACAGATCACAAGTAGGCAGGACCTGATCATGACCTGAGCCAAAGGCAGAGGCTTTAACCCACTGAACCACTCAGGTACCCCGCAAATAGTGTTTCAAACAGGCTAAACCTCATTTGAAAAGGCAATGGGTAAGATACTCAGAAGGGTATGGCCTGAGTGGTGAAGCAAAATTACCCTAGATTAACTAGATTAAAGAATATTCAGGTCAATACTTAACATATAACAAGTCTCTCTTAAAGTATCAAACTGTTGCCACAGAAATAGCAACTTCTGGGATGCAGTTAACACAGAACAAAGCTCAAGAATATTTATTTTTTATTTATTTATTTTTATTTATTTATTTATTTATTAAAAATTTTATTTATTTATTTGACAGACAGAGATCACAAGTAGGCAGAGAGGAAGACAGAGGGAAGCACACTCCCTGCCGAGCAGAGAGCCCGATGCAGGACTGGATCCCAGGACCCTGAGATCATGACCTGAGCCGAAGGCAGCAGCTTAACCCACTGAGCCACCCAGGCGCCCCAAAGCTCAAGAATAGTTAAATGAACATAAAAATAACCAGCATCCAATAAGGTAAAATTAAAATGTTCAGCAGTAATGCAAAGAAGCAAGGAAGTCCAACCCATAATGAGGAGGAAGTAAGTTAATAAAAACAGAAACTGAAATGGCAATGCTGATATCATTAAATAAACCAGTGATAAAGAGAAAAATATGAAAAGTCTTCCCGCGTTTCCTCATTCGGTAATCCATACGACGGGTTCATTTTAAACACATCTATAAAGAATTCCACAGCACGTTTCCACAGGTCTCCTTGTTCCCGACTTCGACCACGTTATCTTTGATTCTAACTCCTCCTTTCAGTTCACAAAGAGTGGTTTCATCCTTCAACGCTTCTGCAGCATCTCTTAGACAGAACTCTTCCCTTTCCCCCCGCGGTTTCAATGTCGCCTACAGGTACAGCCTCTGGGCTTGGCCGGTCCACCTCTCCCAGCCCTGCCGAGTACCTGCTGGCTCCGGAAACCCCCTTAGGCTAGTGTGTGTCTCTGCCGACCTCTTGATCTTAAGTAGCCTGACCCAGAGGGCCCGCTCGCGTACCCAGGTGCAGCAGCTCCGCCGTGATGGCCTTTCCGATACCCGTGGCCCCTCCCGTGACGATGGCCAGTTGGTGCTGCAGCAGGCCTGGCGCCAAGCAGCTCTTGCACTCGCCCCAATCGGCCATGTCTGCAGGGAGGCTGAGTCCAGAGAGCGATAAGGTCACTGTTTCCTTGGTCTAGGAAGGGCGACTGTATAGGGACCGTGCCCACGTGACCGCCCGGGCGCCGCCCCGCCCCGCCGCCCCGCCGCCCCGCCCCGCCGCCCCGCCCCGCCCCGCGCCGCCCCGCCGCCCCGCCCCGCCGCCCCGCCCCGCCGCCCCGCCCCGCCGCCCCGCTCCGCCCCGCCCCGCCGCCCCGCTCCGCCCCGCCCCGCCGCCCCGCCCCGCCGCCCCGCTCCGCCCCGCCCCCCGGCGCCTCCCCACCCCCCACGCCGCGGCAGGTCCCCATCTTCCCAGCCCACAGCTGCTCCCCGGCGGCGGCTGCCCGACTCGGTCTGGGTCCTCTGCCAGACTTTGTCCGCGGCGTGTGTAGGTGAGATCCCTTGTTTGTTGGGTTTTGGTGTTTGTTTTTAAATTTCGGTGCCATTGTGTGGACCGGAGGAAGGGAAGCAGACAAAAAGGGGCGCGTGCTCCATTTCCAAAAATCCCCCGTGCTTTAGCTCTCATGGTTAATTAAGATAGAATTCTCCAGGGCACCTGGGGAAGGAAAGGCTGCAGGCTCTGGCTCCAGTTGCTGTGTGCCTCTGGCACACAGGAAAGGGCCGGCTTAGCTGAAGGGGAAGAAATCTGGCGTCCAGATCCTTTCACCCTCTGCAAGGGACGCTGAACGCTGAGTTGGGGGGGTTGGGGAGTGGGATGCCGTTATGGTTATCCACAGAACCAAAATAATAAATGATTTTCAAAATAAACTCGAACCCACTTCCACCTCATCTCCCTTTCCCCGCCCAGGAGTGAAGGGAAGATGCAACCTTTACCCCATTTGAGATCTAATCCATTTCAGCCCCGCTGCAGAAACTGGGGAATCCAAGAGTGTGTGCTTCCTGCAAGAGCGCTGATGTAGGTATCTGAGATCCTATCACCTGGTTCATTCCTCTAGCAGGGAAGCAAGCATTCGGAGGATGGGGGGGTGGGGGGAGGGGCGTGGAATTTCTCATCCGCAGTTTGATGTCCAGTAGCCCAGGGTTATTATTCAGATTCTCCTCCGCATTGTTCATCCAGCTTCACCCTGTCCCCTCACCAGAGAGAGCTTACACCTGGACTGGCCTACTGAGACTTGGTCTAAGAATTTGGCAGATCTAGGGCATGTGTGTGGTGCTGTGGTCTTAAGGATTCAGGGAACACGCTATTTCCGTCTGCTATCAGAGTACTGTATTTTCACCTACAAGGTATTAAATGATGTAAAAGCAAACAAGGGCCATCCTTTTGTTGAGCCCACCCCTATCTAGTTATTCACAAAGCAAATTAGAAATGGGTCTTGTTAAAAGTGGCATCATGCGGGGCGGGGGGGGGGGGGGCGGGAGAGGGGGGTGCGGTTATAGACATTGGGGAGGGCATGTGGTATGGTGAGTGCTGTGAAGTGTGTAAACCTGGGGATTCACAGACCTGTCCCCTGGGGATAAAAATACAGGGACGAGGGAGGAGCGTAGCAGGAGGAAGTCTTTCCCGAGCACAACCAGAATATTTTCGTTCAGTTGTAGAGCTGAATGTACTGCAGTCTGAGCTGACCTGCTGATTTTCTTTCTTTTTCCTTTCCTTCCTTTTTTTTTTTCCTTTTCACTTTTTCCTTCCCCCCCCCCTTTTTTTGGTGCCAGCTTTGGTGACTTTCCCAGAAAATTCTGAAACCAAGTCCAAGTGTGACAGGGAAAGTGCACTGCAGTTGGATTTACTGACCACCGGCCAAGCTTCATGGCCGAGACCTTTCATCCGGGAGCCCTGGGCTCTGTCCCAGGCTGTCGCTGACAGTCTGGGGGACTCTGAGGGAGCTAGAAGTAGAAATGGCAACAGCTTGTAAGAAGAGAGACCTTCCGACCAAGGACTGCTCAAGCATGGCTCTTTCCACCCAAGCGTGACAACGTGCAAAAATTAATTCTAAGATGCCCTCTGTCGTCTTACACTGTGTTTGCTGTTATCTGTGTCAAGTCAGCAAAGGTGTGGCATTTTTCCTAGTGGGAAGTCACCGTAGTACGTCTCTTCAGGCCAGAGTTTGGAATGGGTTGCATAACGAGTGAGGATGAAGTGGGGGCATTCGCGGCCAGCCAGAAGGGCAGCCTTCACCTGCCGAATGCTTCCCTGCGCTCTGGGCCCCTCTTCACTTCTGGGGACCTCTCCAGGTTCACCTCGGGTCATCCTCTGGCCGTGCCCCCTGGAGTTGGCTCATCTCCAGGCCTGGCTCTCCCCCACTGAGTATCCCATTCCTAACGTTTTTTTTTCCCTTCGTTCTACCCAGTTAAACATTCATTTATTCCACGTAGGCTCTGCTCAGCCAGAAGTTAAAGAGAAGCGGGTATTAGGAGAAAACCAGAGGAATTCAGGTGAAGCGTGGGAATGATTTGAAAGGAGAACATGGGAACGCAAATGGATCCCAACTGCTGAAAATGAAGGAGAAGAGAGGGGTTCTGAGCGGAGAGGTCTGCTCCGCTAAATGCTATTTGTGGGGCTTCCTGGCCGTCCATGCACATGGTCACTGTGGTTTCCAATCTTTCCTGAACTGGGCTTGGAGCAGCCTCGCCACCTTGGAAACGCTGCCAAAGCTTGGAATGCAGGATCCCTGGGTGGAGGCCAAGGCACCGGAGGAACCAGATGGCTGCTTGTCCCAGAGGATTTTGTGGGGCTCAGGGGCTGACTTGGGACGGGGTGAACGCTGGCGTGAGGCGGCAGGCAGCAGGCAGCATGGAGCACAGCTCTGAGTTGCACAAGAACCCGGGTAGCTAACTGGGGGTGCCCGGTCGTCTTTGCCATCTGATCGGTGTTGGGTAAGGCAGGGCATTTGAGAAACGATCTCCTGTCCGGCTGCCAGATCCCGGGCTGATGTTCAAACACTGACTGTCCTTCTCCCACTTGCTCCACCTGTTCCTGCGTTTCGTTTTGAAAGGTTTTTGCTTCTCTTTTTTCTCCTGCTTCCCATCCCTTCTGACTCTGCAGCTACTGGACACCTAGAGCAGGGCTGTGCAAGCCCTTGCCCAGGAGGGGAAGCAAGCAGACCTCTGCAGGTTTCGTCCACATTTCATTCCTTTCGCTTGCTCAGAACACACTCCCTGGCCGCCTGTGCTTGCTGTTATGTAAAGGTCTCAGCTGACACAGGCTGGGTTCTGGTCCTCTGGAGGAACTGGCTCAGGCCCAGCTGTATCCTGGCCTTTGACTGCCAAGTGTTTGAAAAAGCTTTTTACAGATACCTTACTCTTCACCTTAACATTTTATTCCACGACATAGTATTTCTACTTTTACCTGTTTTATTTAGTTATTTTAATTTATTTTTAAAAAGATGTTACTTATTTTAGAGACAGAGAGAGAGACTGGCAGAGGGAGAGGGAGAAACAAGCTCCCCCCTGCACCGGGAGCCTGATGCAGGACTCGATCCCAGCACCCCAGGATCATGACCTGAGCCAAAGGCAGACACTTAATGACTGAGAGCCACCCAGGAGCCCCAATCTTCTTACCTGTTTTAAAGTGACATTTAATAGAAAACACCTTTGGGCTCATGGAAACTGGAGAGAGTACATACTGAATGACCTGTTTCAGAAGGATGACTTTCTATGGAACTTCTGCCTCCAAGAGTGGAGAGCAGTTGACATTGTTGTTTTTCAAAATCCTGGCAAATGTCCCTTCTTGTAGGGACAGGGCCCACCTAATACCTTCATTTTTAACTTGGTTACCCTCCTCACCATCTCCAAATAGGGTCACAGCCTGAGGTGCTGGGGCTTTGGACTCCAATGCAGGGAATTTGGTGGCGTGTGCCCTTCAACCCATAAAGATAGGCAGACCACTGACAGGATTATAAATTGTTGTTTCTTTTAGTGGACAGACATAGCCTCTGTGGCCATAGCCATAAACAAAGTGCCTGCCCTCGGGGGCATAAGGAAGACTGATGACGGATACATACCAAGTAGCTTGTGACGAGCACTTCAAAGAAAAATAAGACAATCTGAAGAGATAGAAAGCGGCTCTGGGCTGGGAACTGGGCTGGGAATGGAGGCCTGAAGGAGGGGAGGGCATGAGCTTTGTGGAGAATGTGCCAGGCAGAGGGGGTGGTGGAGGTGCGAAGGTCCAGGCAGCAAGAAGGGTGGTAGCTGCCAAGGACAGTGAGGCCTGTGGGGCCGCAGCAGGGGGAGGCAGGGAAGGGGCTCTTGAGGTATGGCGCTGGGAAGCCAGTAAGGACCAGAGCAGGAATGCACGCTGGGCCATGGGGTGGCAGGCGGGGGTTGGGGGGGGTGGATTTTGAATTTTGTTCTAAGAGGAATGAGGAACACTTCTTAACTAAACAAGTAAAACATGCTTATTTATTTGTCCCTGTGCAAGGTTTGTTCCTTCCCTCTCGCCCCTGTCATTCCCATTCTGGGAAGCTCATGTTCCTTGGAATCTTGAACAGACCTGGCCTTAAATGTGAGAGAATTCTACACGAATCTCTTTTTTCTTTCTTTCAATTTTTACTTATTTATGAGAGAGAGAGAGAGGACGGGAACAGAGGGAGGGGCAGAAGGAGAGGGAGAGGGATGAGCAGACTTCCCGCTGAGCGTGGAGCAGGGAGCTGAGGTGGGACTGGACCCCAGGACTCGGGGATCATGACCTGAGCCCAAGGCAGAGGCTTAACTGACTGAGCCACCCAGGCTCTCCCCCACGGATCTCTTGATCTCTGGGAGCCAAGGCACTGCCTGCCTGTTTTCCTGGACTATCTTTTCAAGGGTGCTTACATAGTGACCAGCCCTGGGAGGTGTAGGTAGGTAATTCTCTCTCCAGAGAAAAGAACACGCAGACCTGTTTTTCGTTGTAAAAGATGCAGGTTCCCTGGGTTCAGGGTACCTTTCCCGTGGGTAGTGTGTAATGTAGCCTACTGCACATGCGCAGATCATCTGACCGCCCCTCCCCCCATTACTGCTTTGGAATCGGAGCTTAGAGCCCCTCCATGAAACGTACTGAACCGCCCTTGCTGGGTTCTTTGTCTCCTCCCAAGAGTCTGGTGTGTTTTGGCCATGTCTCATGCCACTCGTGAAACTGTGGCAGGAGGACTTGTTACCTTGTAAGGGATTCAAATTTCAGATGCCTCGCAGTTCTCCACTACCCAAAGAATAGCTTCTGTGTAGGCATCATGACTGAGACCTTGACCTTGGGCCAATGCTTTGGCGATGTCTGTGGTTTTCAACTTCTTTTTAAAATCAAGTTGGAACTCTTCTCCCCTCATCCCCCTCAGTGAATCTACCAGGAAACTGACCTCATTAAAACCTCTCTGGTAGAAGATTTCCCATCTCCCACAGCCCCCTGCCCTTGCATCCTTGGAAAAGTCACTCAACATGATTTCAAAAACACTGTTGAGCTTCAAAAAATCCCCTTTAAAAGTCAAATCTGATATCTGGGAGCAATAATACATTCTTATCAGAAGTCTGATAATTACGTCTGTCTTAGCAAAAGTTAATTTACATGTCAATATCATTAATAGGTCAGCACAATTGATCTTTTCAAAGAAATGGGATCCAGGATTAAGATTGCAGGGTATGGAGGGGAGGTTGGGAGGGAGGGGCACTGTTGTGCTTGGCCCTGGGCAGCAGAGCAAGACTCAAAAGGAGAGGAGAAAGTCCTGGAAATTAGAGGCATGGCGAGGATAGCAGGTGATAAATAAAATGACATCTGATCTGCCTGTCAGGACACTCACTCCATGGTTCTTCTGTGCTTGTATCCAAAGGTCTTTTCCTCTTCACTCGGTCTTTACTTGGTTTCCTTGAACTTTATGATGCCTTCAAGGTCCCCGGGAGCTTTGAGGGCAACCAGGTGGAGGGAAAGGGTATCCTTACTTTAACATGTTTCATACTAGGGTTTACGTGAGAGATCCTTTGGAAAAAAGACTCTCCTGCCATGCTTGGAGGTCATCTACTTCACTCTGTCACCTGGAGCTCTGGCAGGGTGTTAAAAGGAAAGGTTGTTAGAAAGGACACCAGGTGCTTATTTCACGGAGCACAAGGGGGAGCATGGCGCTGTAGAAAGGGTTCCTGGGGTTCAGGCTCAACGCTACTAACTGGTTCCTGACTATACTGCGGATTTGCTTTGTGACATTTGGCGGGCTACTCAACCTCTCTGGGCTGGTTTTTTGTTGTTGTTGTTGTTGTTGTTTGTTTGTTTCATCTGACAGAGGGGGGTATGGAGGATATGATCTCAAAGTCCTCATATTTAAAGGCCTGTGAACTAGGGAGCAGTGATGTGGTTTTTACCCCAAGAAACATTAAGTGTTGCACCCCTGGGCACCTGCATTGTAAGGAGCTAGACTTTACTCATGTCCTTTGAGCGAGATACATGCACTGTGCTTGGAATGGGGCTTGGACAGTTCCCAGAAGAGAACAGGTAGATTTCATTCTGTCAGGCCACCTTTTCCTCCACATTCCAAACCTGTGGCTCACAGGTCAAATCCAGGTTTGTGTGTTTGGTTTTTCTAAGTCCAGTTTTACTGAAAAGCAAGCGTGCCCATTTATTGGCGTATTGTCTTTGGCTGCTATAGCGTGTCAGTCACAAAGCTGAGGAGTTGTGATGGAGACCTTAGGTCTTAGGAATTCTTAAACACTATCTGTCTTGAGGCCATTCACGCTTGGCCTTTGATTTGCTGCTCAGTAGTCCTTGCTCGAATGCTTGTGTGGATTTTCCTACCAGAAGGACACGTAACCAGCTCCGTCGGAGAAGGCGTCCTGTGACTCCCCCAACTCCTGCCTCCCAGTGACAGAGCAGGTGGAGCCAAGATCCTCTCCCTCTCCTTTCTTTCCCCCTCCGTCCTTCCACTATGCTGTTTTTCCCTCTCTCTCTCTCTCTGCCCCTCCCTTCCTACCGTCCCTCCCTCCCTTTTTCCTTCCTCCCCTCCCGCCAAATAAATCTTTTTTTTTTAAAGTGTGATCTCACATACAAATGGCTATCAGACACATAAAAAAATGTTCATTATCATTAGCCATCAGGGAGATTCAAATCAAAACCACATTGAGATATGGCCAAAATCAACAAGGCAGTAAACAACTAGTGTTGGAGAAGATGTGGAGAAAGGGGAATCCTCTTACACTGCTGGTGGGAATGCAAGTTGGTGCAGCCGCTTTGAAAAACAGCATGGAGAGTCCTTAAGAAAGGAAAAATAGAGCTACCTTATGGCCCTGCAGTTGCACTACTGGTATTTACCCCAAAGATACAGATGAAGTGGAAAGAAGGGCCATCTGTACCCAATGTTCATAGCAGCAATGGCCACAGTTGCCAAACTGTGGAAAGAACCAAGATGCCCTTCCACAGACGAATGGATAAAGATATGGTCCATTTATACAATGGAATATTATGCCTCCATCAGAAAGGATGAATACCCAACTTTTGTATCAACATGGACGGGACTAGAAGAGATTATGATGAGTGAAATAAGTCAAGCAGAGTCAATTATATGGTTTCACTTACTTCTGGAGCATAAGGAATAACATGGAGGACATTGGAAGGAAAGGAAAAGTGAGTGGGGGAATTTGGAGGGGGAGACAAACCATGAGAGACTGTGGTCTCTGAGAAACAAACGGAGGGTTTTGGAGGGATGGGGGGTTGGGTGAGCCTAGTGGGTGGGTATTAAGGAGGGCATGTATTGCACGGAGTACTGGGTGTGGTGCATAAAAAATGAATATTAGAACACTGAAAAAAGATAAAATTACAAATAAAACGTCTGATCTCCCCATTTTGCAAAAGAAGAAACTAGAATTTGAGGAAGGGAGGAGAGGCCCAACCCCACCCCCACAAATCCCATAGTTAGTTCATAGCTGAAACTAGGACTCGGGTCTCCTAACTCCCCCTGGGCTCAGTTCACAGGGCCAGGTTGCTTCTACTTCTAGGTAAAAAGAACTTTACCCACAAACGACATGGAAGAAGGGAAAGAGAAAGGGGCCAAAACAGACAGGAGCGAAGGCTACTGATATCCACCAGTTTCTCGTGCATAAATATTCTAAGTTACTTTTGGAAAACATTTGGTAGTTTTCTGAATTTTTTACAATGCAAGGCATGGATTTGGAAGTCTGACAGACACGGATTCAAATTCTGGCTCTCCGACTTACCCACTGTGATGCTGAATTCATTTAAACTCTCTAAGCCTTGGGTTCCTCCTTTATCAAATGGAGGTAAATAACACCCATTTCCTTCAGTGCTGGGGACGACTAACAACAGAAGGTATGCAAGGAAACCTCACTCGTGCAATAAGCTACACCCAGGATGCACCATTTCTAGAAAGTTAAGAAAGAAGCTAGATGCAGTCAGGAGAGATATGTGGGGGGGGTTCAATTCCATCGCTGCTTTCTTAAGGTAGATGCTGGGTGCATGCGTGTGCTGACTCTATTAGTCTTCGCAGCATTTTGTCTTAAATACATTTTTTAGAAAATTTACACATTGAAATTAACAAGTGAACAGCATGATCATCGTTACCAATCCAAAAGGAGCTATTCCGTTCTTACTCCACGTTGAGCACTGTGCTGGGCACAGCCAGGAGAAGTCAGGGGAGCTGGATTTAGCACCTCTAATCTAGACCAGAACCTCCAATCAAGCTGGGGTTGCAGCACCCCTCTTAGAAGAGTCATAACCACAAGAGACCTGAGGGGTAAACAGAAAGTAAAGAGATTCCATAACTGCTTGGGGAAACTTTTTAAGGCTCCATCACAGAGGAGGCAGCTAAAATGGGCCTGGGGAACAGAGCAAAGCTTAAGAAGTCGGAAAAGAGGGGCGCCTGGGTGGCTCAGTGGGTTAAAGCCTCTGCCTTCGGCTCAGGTCCTGATCCCAGGGTCCTGGGATCGAGTCCCGCATCGGGCTCTCCGCTCAGCAGGAAGCCTGCTTCCTCCTCTCTCTCTGCCTGCCTCTCTGCCTACTTGTGATCTCTGTCTGTCAAATAAATAAATAAAATCTTAAAAAAAAAAAAGTCGGAAAAGAAATAAGATGTCTAACTAACAAATATGGCATTAGAAACCCCACCAGGGGGGAGGCCAGCATGACCGGACCGATCACAGGCAGAAACTGGAGAATCAGGGGCGCCTGGGTGGCTCAGTGGATTAAGCCGCTGCCTTCGGCTCAGGTCATGATCTCAGGGTCCTGGGATCGAGCCCCGCATCGTGCTCTCTGCTCCGCAGGGAGCCTGCTTCTTCCTCTCTCTCTGCCTGCCTCTCTGCCTACTTGTGATCCCTCTCTGTCAAATAAATAAATAAAATCTTTTAAAAAAAAATTAAGAAACTGGAGAATCAGACAAGCCAGGGAAAGAGGAAGTGTAAAAGCAAGCACAGACAGTCAGCACAGAGGTATGGCTCACACACTGAGGAAAGAACATCAGATTTCTATCTCTTGTGACTTGCAAGAGAGCAATTTTCATGTCATCAGGCAGAGGCCAGAAACCAGATTTCAGCGGCACCTGGGTGGGTCGGTCGGTTGAGCCTTCGACTCTTGATTTCAGTTCCTGTTGTGATCTCGGGGTCCTGGGTTCAAGCCCCGAATCTGGCTCCCTGTTCATCAGGACTTCCAAGTCCATCCATGCCTTGCATTGTAAGGAGCCACTAAGCTCCTTGGGATTCTGTCTTTCTCTCTCCCTCTGCCCCTCTCCCACCCGAAAATAAAGAAATACTTTAAAAATTTTTTAAAAGAAAGAGAGAAACCAGATTTCATGGTGAATGGGTGATAAGGAAGGAAGTGGGGGGTGGGGGGGAAGCAATTGACAACTCTTTCAAGACCTTTGTGCCCGACACAGAAGAAAGCAAAGGCTGGTAATTGAAGGGCTTGGCAGTATCGGGATGAATTTTCAGGCATTTCTAGAAAAAGGAGAAATTCTTTTTCTAGAAAAAGGGGAAACGAAGAACTAGAAGAACAGAGAGAAACACAGACACAAACCAGACAAGGCACAGGCATTTCCCTTCAGGTATAAAGTTCCAGAAAAGCCAAAAAAAGAACGAGGTCAAAACATAAAAGGCAAGATCAGATTGGCAAAGGAGATGAGACCGAGTTGCTTTTCTTGAACTCGCGAGAATCCCTGGTGCATTTTGGAAGAGGCCTGCAGGTGACCATGTAGACAAATGACACTTGTCATTCCCCAACCACACCTCTTCCCAGCACTGCTCCCTTGTGGCCTGAAACAAAACTTGAAAACCATTACCTCACCATAAAGGATTTAGTTAGGGGGAGAGCATATAGACAAAACCTTTTTTTTTTTAAATACAAAAAAAAGACATAAAGAAGTTCTCCATAAAATAAAAATTAAGACCATCTGGCCCCATGATTTCACCACATCAAGGTTTCAAACCGGCCACTTTGGGAAACAGTCTGGCAGATTGTCAGAATGGAGGATTCCTGTATGACTCAACATCCCACTTCTGGGGATATACCCAAGGTCACTGAAAACATACATCCACACAGATGCTAGTACGCAGACGATCACAGCCCCAAAGTGGAAACAACCCACATGCCCATCCGTTGGTGAACAGGTAAATAACACGGAAAGAAGCCAAACTTAAGAAGGGGATTCAGCCTTAAAAAGGAATGAAGTGCTACTAAATGCTACAATGCAGACGAAACTCAGAAACACCATTTTGAGTGAAAGAAGCCAGGTGCCAAGACCACAGAGCCTAACACTCCATTTATAAGCAACTTGCAGAAGAGGCAAATCTAGGGAGACAGATAGCAGATCTGTGGGTGCAGGGATGGGGTGGGCCAAGGAAGGGGGCGTGGCGAGGGATTGCTAAGGGGTGTGGCGTTTCTTTGGGGCAGGATGGAAATGTTCTCTCTCAGGGGAGAGGATTGCAGAATTTTCTGAATATATGAAAAACCATGGAACTTCCCACTTTAAAAATAAATAAAAAAGCAAAAAAGATTTCAAACTAGTCCTCATGATGACTTGAGTAAGGAAGAAGATACAGTTACCCATACACACACCTATCACTGATCCATACTTCCACAAAAAAGCCCAAGCCGCTCTTCTCAAACGGGGTTGCACTGAAATGATTCCAGGATTGACACTGAGCCACAAAAGACCAGTCCACTCATATCCGCATGCTCAGAAGAATAACAATGATAATTAACAGTAACTAGAATTTATTGGTTGTTTGCTATGGCTCAGACACTCTGCTAAACACTTTACATGGATTGGCTCATTTCATTTCTCACTGCAACACTTTGAGGTACATATTGCTGTCCTCCCCATTTTACAGATGAGGAAATTAAGGTGGAAATAAGTTTCATAATTTGTGCCCAGTCACCCAGTTTGGATTTTCACCCCAGGCAATCTGACTCACGAACACTAGGCTATTCTGGCCCCAAGTGACTCCGTCTCCTTAAAATTACTTGCAAAATTCACTGCCTTCCCATGCAAACCAGGGCAGGTGAAGATTTTTAAATAACCAAAACTATTTGTTATTTTTAAATAACCAAAACTATTAACTCGAATAGCAATCTAGGATGGAAAACTGGAAAGACCCAAGACACTGAGAATCAGTACTCTGTTCTCGTTACAGTGAATACTGACAAGTTGCACATACAAGCAAGCATGAAATTACAGATTGTTACTTACTTCTTCGTAGACTCAGGGTGGTTGACTAGCTGTCTCCCTGTCCACATTATCCTAATAGTCTAGGTTTCTTGTTGGAACCATCAGCAAGAGCGCACCAAAGTTTGTGCATCGTGTGTACAGTTGTTTCTGTATATAAAGCAGACATGACAGATCTATGTACATACATGTGCGCTCACTAAGCAGTGAAGGGCAGATGGTAAATTCTAAATCCTAAGTCATGGGAGTGAGAGATGAATGAGCTCAGAGTCATCAAAGAGAAAGGCTGTGGGGGTCGGGGGGGAGCTTGAGAACCAGCACTTAGCTGGTTGGGGGGAAGGCAGGAAGGAAGGATAAAGGTCATTCCTTGAGGGAAGCTTGGGGGAAATAAGAAGGTTGAATTGTCCCTAGAACAGCAAGGATGCCTGTCTGATTAAATCAAGGCGTGCACAGTATTTAATATACTGGAAAATAAGAGTGGACAGGCAGTAAGGGGTTACGTAAGACCTCATAAGTCAAGGGAAATGTCTGGACTTGACGGAGTTAAGAAAACGTAAATCATGCTTTTGCAAACTTAGGAAAGCTTTATCATGTTAGATGCAGGTTTCATAAGAAACTACCCCCTAGGCGTGACCTAATAGAACCCTCATTTCAGCACAGCCAAGGTACAAAATAAATTGCTTAAAATGACAGCCCAGAACAAAACTGTGTTGCATGGTCCCTTCCACAGAGCCACTAAGTGCACTCACTGCCAACCTGCCTTTCATTCCCTCACACTTCCTAACAGAACCTGTAATGAGTCAACATCCTAGTGAACAGACTGTCTCTACAGAAAATAAGCATTTTTTTTTCTTAATGTGAAAAATATTACCTGGGTTCAGTCACTTATAATTGCCTTTCTTTTGTGATAAAACTGAAGGCACCGTATCCAACTTTTCTCCTGGACGAACTAGAAACTCACGGTCGCCTTTTTCACTGAAATAGGCCTATTAAACACACGGTCTCCGCAGATCCTCTTGACGGGACCCCGACACCAACTTCTCTCCCGCGCTTCCCTTGGCGCTTCCCGCGGCGTCCATCTGGGTCTCCCGCGCCTCCGGGGGTTTGCGCTCCCGGACAAAAATCCTACCCAGGGGACAGGATCTCCAGGCGGAGGCCGAGGGGCTGAGTGGGCGCCTCAGTGCGACCTTGAAACGAGCCCCTCTCCCCGGCTCGAACGGGTACACGGGCACCCGGCTCCGCGCCGCGGGCCGCGGTCACGGAAGCCCAGATCGCGGCCCCGGGGCGCGCGCCCACCTGACCAGGGGCTCCTTCTCCGGCGCGGCGGGCTCCTCCAGGCACCTGCACGGGCAGCAGCAGCACACGGTCCTCAGCCAGTCCCGCGGCCCCATGGGGAGCCAGGTGCCCCGTGGCACAGCCACACTGGGACACGGTCGGGGCGGCGAGCGAGGGCGGCTGGGGCGCAGCCACACGGCCGGCGTCCAGGTGCGGGGACAGTGGCGGCCCGGGCGTCGTGGGCCGGTCCGTGCGCATCACGCCGCGGCCGGGGACGCGGGCGAGGCCGGGACGCCTGCAGGGCCCGGGGTCTGCGAGGCCGCGCGCTTTCCTCCACTTGGGTTTTGTTTGGGGCGCCTGTTTGGCTGGGGCTTCCCGCTCCCTTTCTTTTAATTCCCCGGGTGCCAGTTGGGACGCATACGTCCCCCAGACGCTCCGCTGCTGCCCTCTCCGGAGGAAGCGGGGACTCCAGGCAGCCGGCTCCTCCGACGGGCGCCCCGGGCTGGGGGAAGGAGGGGGCTTGCCCTCGAGTCACAGGGCACGAGGCTGGGCTGACTCTATTCATACGTTTTATTGGCTTCGCTCCCCGAGGAAATAAAAGGTCCTCCTTCCTACTCCTGTGTCTTCAAAGCAGAGTGGAGGGTACGTTTTTTACCAGGTCAGACCCACACAGAGTAAAAGCTAGCAGAAGAGCGTGGATTGAGACGTTAGCGAAGTGGTTTGTTTGCTTTTGTTTTGTTTTGAAGTAATCCCCACACCCAACATCAGGCTCCAGCTCGAACCCAGATCAGGAGCCCCATGCTCCATGCACTGAGCCAGCCAGACGCCCGCAGAAGAGGGTTTTTTTGAGTACTGCATTCACCGTAATTTTTCCAGTGGTTTTCAAGCTCACCAGCCCCTAAAACACAGCACAGGCAACCCCTATCATTAGTTTCTTGCAATTTTCCAGAGCTCTTCCTGTGCTTATTTATATGCGTATGTATGCTTGTACGAACTTGTAAGTATGTGTACTTCCGTCCCCGTCCTTTTTTTATTTTTGACCCAAACGGTAGCATATCTCGCACATTTGCGCCCTGGCTTGTTCCACTCAGTAGATCGTGGAGACCTACAGCAATACGTGTATATCTTCCTCTGTCATTTTAAAGGTTATTATAGGGTCATACCGATTCCCATGTTATTCAAGCACACCCCTATCTACTGACATTTCCGTTCATTCTGGTCTTTTTTCACTAAAATAATGTGCCAGTGAGCATCCTTGAACTACGTGTTTGGACATGTGTATCTATTGAGTAAATGCGTGGCAGCTAAATGCTGGGTCTTGGTAAGGCCTTTTTAAAAATTTTAATAGGTCTTGCCAGATTGCTCTCCAAGGAGGCAATTCCAATTTCATTCTGACAGGCAACGTGCGAAAGTATCTATTTCCCTATACTCCTGCCAATCAAGTCACCATCTAATTTTTCATCTTTGCCAATCTAATTTATTCAACAAATACTTAATCAGCATCTGTTGTGTGCCAGACTTGTACTAGGTGCTGGGGAAACTGCAGTGAACAAAAGAAACAAAAATCCCTATTCTCTTGGAGCAAACATTCTAGGAGGAGAGTTAGACTAAACAAGTGTTTTCTTTAGTGTGTTAGAAGAAACTGCATGGGGGCTCCTAGAGGGCTCGGTCGTTAAGCATCTGCCTTAGGCTCAGGTCATGATCCCAGGTTCCTGGGATCAAGGCCCACATAGGGCTCCTTGCTCAGTGGGAAGCCTGCTTCTCCCTCTCCTACTCCCCTGCTTGTGTTCCCTCTCTCTCGCTGTGTCTCTCTCTGTCAAATAAATAAATATAATATCATTTTTTTTTAAAAGAAGGTAATGCATGCTATGGGGATAAATAAGGCAGGGAAGGAGACAAGAAATGCTAGGGAGGGGTGTGTGTACGTTTGTGGGTGTGTGTGCGTACGTGCTGGGGAGAAGGATGGCGCCTGCAGTTTTAAATGGGGTGGTCTCAGAAAGCCTCCTAATATGGTGACATTTAAGCCAAGACTTGAAGGAGGTGAGCAAGCCAGCTATGATATCACAGGGAAGAGCATTTCAGGGAGGGTGGGGCTGGCCTAAATCCCTGAGGAGAGAGAGAAACTATAGGATGCAGGAGAAAGAGAATTCTAGGGGCCCTGGAGACGTGTAGGCCAGGAGGAAGCGTAATAGGAAATGATGGAATATGGGATTTTGTAGGATTTTGCTTCAGCTTAATCTCCTAGTTGGAGGTGTTTGGGTGGAGGGAGTGATGCGGCCTACTTAGAGGACAGTGGGATCCATTAGCTGCCACCTTGAGAAGAAACTCGGTGCCAAGGGCTGTTCAGGGAGATGCACATGGAAGCCATTCTAACGATCCAGGTGACAGACCAGGGAGGTCTCGGTACAGGTGGGATGGACTCTGGATGGAATCTGAAGGTAGAGCCACCAACTTTTGCTAAAGGATTGGAAATAGAGTGTGAAAAAAGAAAGGAGTGACTCTAAGGTTTCCGGTTGACAAGCTGCAAAAGTTGACTGGCCATTGACTGAGACAAAGAACACAGTGCGGATAGGTGTGCAGGAGTGAGGAAGAGCTAGAATTGACTTTCAGAAGCGTCAATTCTCATGGGCAGTGTGTTAATTTTTTTTAATGTGTTGCTACCCATAAGTGTGTCCTGTCCTGGCTACATGATGAAGCTGAAGGGACTTAGCAAATGCGTGTTCATTGACAGGCTGGCTACAGAAGGCTAAGAAGAGTACCAGGAGGTTTCCTTTGACCTTGACTAAGTTGGGGAGACTGGATAAGGACCCATGATGTGAAGTCCACATTACAGAGTAGCTGTTGTTGCCAGGCAGCATGGGGCTGTGGTACCAAGCCCAACACCATGTCATTTATCACCTGCGACTATGACAGCATGGAGGCCGAATGTTGTTCTTGACGGCAAACTTCCTACTGGCTGGAAAAGCCCTTTGGGAGAATGCACTAGGTTCTAAAATTGGATTTTGAATGTGAGTCAGTCCACTTAGGTTCAAATAGAGAGTGGGTAGAGAAGGCTGCCAAATGTGAACTCAGCCAGCAAGAAGATGCTGTCTAGGTTCTAGCAACTACTATTAACGACTGGAGTGGGATTTATTGAGTAGAAAATTAGAGAAGGCTTTCAGCTCTTGGAAAATACAGGTGCCCTGCCCCTTTACTACAAGTCACTTAATTTTTCTGAACCTCAATTTTCTAATCTTTGACATGGATATTGAATCTGGCCCTCCCTAACCAGACGCTGTTGTGAGATTTGAATAAGATAGTTTGAAAACCATGAAGTTCCTTAGAAATGTCAAAGGTCAACACTATTAATCAAATCCAGTAGAGGCCTTTTGGCCAAATGTCTCCTCCAGTATTACTGAGCTGCCCGTGACAATATTTGTACCTCTCCTGTGTGGGGGCATCATTTATGTGGTCTGTTTCAGACAAGATATTTCTAGAAAGCCATGGAACAACATCTGCTTAACAAACAAGATCAGGAAGTCTTAACGGCCTCATTTACTAAGAATTGTATATACTGTTTACTTGCTTTAACAATTACTAATCTCTTTCTTCTAAAATTAATTTTGAGACTTAAAACTTATAAATGAAACGTTCCTCTAGAGAAGTTGAAATATTACAGCTCAAGTTCCTTCTGGCCACAACCCACAGTCTGTTCACCTTCTGCCCTCTCCGGGGTAACCTTGTCATCAGTACGGTACCAAACTTTTTCCAGACACACAAGCACCTGGGTGACCCTGTGATGTAAATTTACATCACGTGTGTGCTGTTATTTTGGGCAGTGTTTTGTTTTAATATAAAAAGGGCACGTCAATCTGCCAGCTTCTTCCACCTAGTCGTCTGTCTTGGATGTCTAACCTTATTAGCACATATAATACTACCTCATTCACAATTTAACTGGAGTGAGTATTCTATTAATCAATTTGCTAAGGATTATTTTGTCTATGTTTTTGCAGTGCTCACTGTCCAGGAACTTAAAAACTCTCCTGATTTCCCTGTTTCTTTCGGTAAATAGGACCTTGGGGAAGAACAATGTTACTAACCCCTCCAGCTACAGCGTCCAGGTGGCTGAGACCACGTTTTGGTGACCTGTTTCCTGTTTCAGACCTCATTCACAGAAGGGCAATGAGCCTTCTTTTTTTTTAGAGTGATGCTAGATTGTTCCCACCGCCTGAGTTGACGCCAGCACCACCCACCACAGATGGCAACATCCGACATCACCAAGAGCCCCTGGGCACCTGATGTCGGGGGAGTAGGCAATCTCCTGGGGCCCAGGGTGACTCACAGACCCATCAGCTGCTTGTTTTCAAGGCAGAACGCCTGGCCCGTGTTGTGAGCTTTCTCCATGGCAGGAAGAACTCTAGTGCCTGCTTTGAAAACAACTAGTCTCCTTTAAGAATTTATTGATGACTCCTGTGAGTTACAGGTAGAGGCATACGCAGGGCAGGACAGATCAGAAAATCACATTCGTAGGCTCCAACAGCACATCGTGATTGCATCCCACAGGAAAGCGAGGCTTGCAACGACATAGTTCAAGCTGATGTCACGCATAGTCATTCAACAAATATTTATTGCACCAGGTCTTGGGGATACAATGGTGAATGAGAATGTGGGCTCCATCCATGAAAACGAGGACTTTGGTTTGTACTTGCAATATTCCAGCCCCTTGAGCCGTGCCGATCCAGGGTAGGGACTCTGGAAGGGAAGGACTCTAGAAGGGAATTCTGTATCATAGCATCAAGAAGAGAGCAGCCACATGGTAGGCCCATAACAAATGTGTTAAAGAAATGTGTGAAATAAGAAAAGGGGATGTTGAGTGAGTCTAGAGTTTGCGTGAAGTTATCTTTAATTTCTGAGGAGCCCATTTATGAGCCACCCATATCCAGTAGAGAACTAAGGGACGCTGTCTTCCTTATAGAAAACAACCACCTTCTGAGACAAGCCAGTATTCCAAGCAGACCTCAGCCTCATTACTCAAAGTCACTGAAAATGGACAGCTAACATGCCTCCTGTCTGTAGAGAAGTCTCATCAGGGACTGAAATGGCTGGCTGTCACCAAGATAAAAGTCAGCCAAGGGTCCCTATTGGCTCTCTTGTTTCCATCTCTGCAATATACCTCACGTCTGCTGTTTTTTTTTTAAATATTTTATTTATTCATTTGACAGAGAAAGACCACAAGTAGGCAGAGCAACAGAGAGAGAGAGAGAAGCAGGCTCCCTGCTGAGCAGAGAGCCCGATGTGGGGCTCGATCCCAGGACCCTGAGATCATGACCTGAAATGAAGACAGAGGCTTAACCCACTACATGTCAAACCCACGTCTGCTGTTTTTCTTTGACAAAGACCCCCCTCCGATCCCATGGGTTGGGTCTGATGATCAATCTACTCCCCTCCCAACCCTCAGACCTTAACCTCCAATGAGGAATGGGCATGTGTCCAAGATGGGCCAATTAGACAAGCTTCCTGAAATTCACATCTTAAGGACAATGGGCCAAAGACAGAAAATGGCTGGAGTGGAGATGTGAATTATTTTCAAACAGCATCCTGAAGAAGTCCAACAGCAATTGCTGTTTAGATGCCTGGAGTTTGTCTGTTCCTGGACTTTCCAAAATCCCGTTGTTCAACCTGTTGAGTTTTCCCATCATTCTGAAGCTTACTCTATCACTTGTCAAGTCAATATTCTTTTTTCTTTTTTTTTTTCTTTTTTTGCTTCAGGTCAATGAGGGTCAGAATCTGTTGCTTTCAGCGCTAACTCTATACAGTCCTACCGACGAGGGTTGAGAAACGAAAAAGGAATGATTGTGCTCAGAGAAGAATTAGGAAAGACCAGCTCTCTTTTAGGCCATACACAACAGGCCAAAGTTTGATTAAGTCAGGTGAGATTTTTGTCTGTTTCTTTGCTTGATTTCTCCTTCCCGAAGAGAAACAGATAAAGATCTGCCACCCAAGAATCCTTCAGTCGTATCACTCTGTGGTTCTCTATAAAGCAAATGACTTTCCATATTGTCACACTATTTTTATTTGTTACAGTCTGCTGATCAATTTCACTTCCTTCCCTGCCCCCAGAATGCAGACTCAGAGAAAACCTTACTAATCACTCTTCGCTCCTTCAGCTTCAAGCAACGAACATCTTGGCTCTCCTCTCAAAATTTAGTAGAGACTCTTGCAAACAACTTCGTACTTAGGACCCAGTGCTACCCACACTCTTTAATGGCAGCCGCTGGTGCTCTAGTTCACACGCGCTTGTGTGTGTCCAAGGAGTTCTGCCATCCCGAACGGATAGAAAGGACCCCACAAAAAAAAGAGCCAGTCTGAGGGTCTGTCAAGGTCAATGCCCAGCAACTCAGACTACAGGGGCTTTCTGCAGGAGGGATTTCAGAATCCCACCCCACCCCCTAACAATTCAGAAAGGTAATTGATGAGTTCAGCGACGTCTACTCCCAGACCAAAAAGGAAGAGAGAAATTATTGCACTGGTTATAAGTTTCTGAGTTCCCAGGATCCAAAACACCTGCATTAGAATCCCTGGGGAGGCTTACGGAAACACCAGATGCCTAGGCCCTACCGGAGACCTTCGGAATCGTAAGCTCTGGGCTGGGGCCCCGGGCTCTGCTATTCTGCCAGGCTCCCCAGCAGGGATGGTCCTCAGTGGAGGCTGAGGAGGTATTAATGGCACGGCAGTTAAGGGACACTCACTGTTGGGGCAGACCCTGCCCTTGTACAAACAGGCCAAGAGTGAGCCGCCCCGCACTTTCCGGACCCTTCTCCCGGCCCTACTTCCCGAGCTTGGGAATTCTGAGGCACACGGTTACGGACTGAACTGTGTCCCCTCCAACATTCACATGTTGAAGTCCTAATCTCTCGTACCTCAGAACGTGACCGTACTCAAAGGCAGAACCTTTAAAGGGGCCACTGAGGTTCAGTGAGGTCGTCAATCCGACCTGACGGGCCTCCTTATAAGAAGAGGAGATTGGGATGCAGAGACGGAGGGAAGGCCGGGAGAAGACAAAGACAGAAGACCACCATCTACAAGCCAAGGGGAGGCCTCAGAATGAAATCAGCCCTGCTGACACCTTGACCTCACAGCTTCCAGAACGGTGAGAAAGCACATCTCTGCTGCTTCACCCACCGAGTGTATGGCGACCGTTAGGGCAGCTCCAGCAAACTGACACACAGAGGACACCCGAGAACCATTGCCAAGTTGCCAGCCCGGGCTCTGGCCTCACAGCGCCCTCATGTGGCTGCAGTCAGGACGAGGTGAAATACTACCCTGCAGGTTTACAGAAAATAGGAAGCACTCTGTGAACTTCAGCTACAATTATTGTTCTTAAAAAATATACATACTTTTGGATGCCTGAGTGGTTCAGTGGGTTAAGTATCTGCCTTTTGCTCACGTCATGATCCTGGGGTCCTGGGACCAAGTCTGGCATCTGGCTCCCTCCTCAGCGGGGAAGTCGCTCCTTCCCCTTCCCTTGAGCCTCTCTCCTGCTCATGCGCACTCGCTATCTCCAGCTCGCGTGCGCGCTCTCTCTCTGTGTCAAATAAATAAACTCATATGTATGGTTTTATATATATATAAAATATCATACATATATCAAAATCATACATATGATTTTATATATACATATAATATATAATATATACTATATATAACATATACATATATACATATATATATAATACATATAATATGTATATGTATTATATATATATAGGGCACCTAGGTGGCTCAGTCCGTTAAACATCTGCCTTCAACTCAGGTCATGATCCCAGGGTCCTGGGATGGAGTCCCATGTCAGGTTCCCTGCTCAGCGGGGCATCCGCTTCTCCCTCTCCCTCTGCTGCTCCCCCTGCTGGTGTTCTTTTGCTCCCTCACGCTCTCTCTCCCTCTCCTTCTCTCAAATAAATTAAATAAAGAAATAAAATCGTTGAAAATAAATAAAAATAAATACATAAATATGTATTTCTTAAATACATAATTTAATCAGATTCTACTCCATCCGCTTACTCAGCCAACTGTGACCACCTAAAATTATTCAGTTTAACAAATACTCATTGAATGCCTACTTTATAAGCCTGGCACTGTGCTAAGCCTCTTGCAGAATACAAAGATGAAAAATAAGCAGCACTCGTCCCCAGAACATTACTCAGAGCACGTCTACCCCGAACAAAAACTGCAGAATTATGACGCTGATCTTCTGCATTCCCCTGTGCCCCAAGGTGCTCAAACTTTTGGTTCCTCACATTTTTCATGTTGAACTATCTTAACCAGACTCACTGAGCTAACCGTACTGTTCCCACAATGTTCCCATTCTAGCTTTACTCCTCTAACTCTACTTGCTCCTAATCTGATCAAACTCCACACCGCAAACATGTATGAAGCACTGGCTACACGTAAGGCGACACGCAGATACAAAACAGGAGAAGCCATTCATCCTAACTGCTATATTGGAGAATACATGAGCACCGTCCTTGACTGTGAAAGGCCCCCAAAAGTTTGCTCCAACTTTAAGCCCAGATCCTATCAATCTGAGTGTTCATAAATAACCAATTTATCACAGTGGGTTTTTAGTTTTCCATTCAATTGTATTACTTCTTTCTCCGTAGCACTCACAGAGATACAGAAACAGGCCAGAATCCCGCAACTTTTTCTTGCAAGGTGTATGCAAGCAGAAGTACCAGCTAATCCTCCCCATGAAGATCTCCCGTCTCCCCTCCTCTAGTGCTCCATGCTGCCACCTGGTGGCTATCCCTCGTAAGGAATCGTAGTTTCTTGGAAGATGGACTAAGGATCTGAAATAGGTTCCAAAACTCGCTTTCTCTACACCACCGAATCAGACTTAGATCCTAAAGGACCTTCTCAATATTCAAATACGAGGCTTCAACGGTCTCTAACCAAACTCTAAACCTGCTAAGGCACTGTTGGGCAGAACGGGGCAGGAGCAATACGTCTCCTTTTCTTATCAGCATGTGCCACACATGATTGATTTTTTTTGGTTGTTTGTTTCATTCGATCAGATTATTGCTACTTGATTTATTAGATTGATTTACTATCTTATATAGAAGGAGTAATTTAAATAAGTGGCTGAAACGGAAGTATTTTTGTTTTCCAATTTTATTATTTATTTTGCTTTTTATCTGCTTGGAATAAAAAGTACTTCCAAATCTATCGTGGAAACAACTTGACATAAATCAAAGGGTGGGAGCAAAATTCCCCAGAAAAAGAACAGTCCTTGGTGAAATGTGTTTCTGGGCCACTTTCGCTGTGTAAAAATTCCCTCTGATGAATGGCCTAGAACTATCTTGTTCTGCATACGATTGGGGGAAAGCAGGAGTTGGTGTGAGGAACAAGGACTGGAGAGAAACCAGAAGGAAGATGAAGCAGGAAGGAGGGAGGACGGTACCAGAAGAGCACCTGTCCTGAGCTGTGCGTGAAGGAAGGTGGCAGTGAATCCTTCCAGAATAGGACAGCACCGCACGCCAGGACTCAGAAGAGAAAGAGTGAGACTCTTGAACCGATGGATGCTTAATTTCTACTTGACCAAAGCTGAGGTCCCTTTGACTATGTTACAAGTGCCCTTTTCAAAGGCTTTGTGAAGTTGGCCAGCTTAGGTCTGTAAGCTCCACTCCCCCTCACAAGGGTCTTTTCTCCATTAGCTCTGTCTGGGCTGTTTTCAGTACAGAGAGGCCTTTGTCACCCAGGTAGGGATTGGACAGGAGCCACCTTCCTTATCCCTCACGTCTTCCCATGTGCCCCATAAGAAGGCGAGGTCTCCTGTTTTTTGTCCATAGGCATAGAATTCTGTTCACCAGGGGAGGCAATCCCATCCATATTAAATTTATTAAAAATAAAAGCTACAGGGGGGTGAACTTCCAAAACATTATGGTAAGTGAAAAACAGCCGGACAGGAAAGGTCACATTCCGTATGATTCATTTACGTGGCAAATCCAAAATAGGTAAATCCAAAAAGACAGCTCCTCTGGTTGCCAGGGCTGGAAGACCAGAAAAGGGGAGCGACCGATTATTGGATATGGAGCTTCCTTTTGGGAATGTTTTTGAACTGGACCGAGGTGCTGGATGCACAACACTGGGAATGTACTCAATGCCACTGAATTATCTAAAAATTGTTCATCTTCTGGTATGCCAAGTTTGCCTGAATTTTAAAAAATGGGATAAAAAGACCTCTTCCCTGGATGCAGTCCATTATGTTAAAAGTAACCCTCTATCGTAGAATCCTTCACTTTTAAGTACCTGGATGTTATTAAAATATTGTTACTCTGGGGCACCTACGGGGCTCAGTCGTTAGGTAGGGGTCCTGGGATCCCAGGGTCCTGGGATCGAGGCCCACATTGGGCTCCATGCTTGGTGGAAACCCTGCCTCTCCCTTTCAGCCTCCCCCACCTTGTGTTCCCTCTCTCTTTCTGTCTCTGTTAAATAAATAAATAAAATCTTTTAAAAACAACTTGTTACTCCAGGGTGCCTCGGTGGCTTTGTCGGTTAAATGTCTGACTCTTGCTTTCAGCTCAGGTCATGATCTCAGGGTCCACACTTAGGAGTCTGCTTATGATTCTCTCACTCCCTCTCCCTTTGCCCCATCCCCCCCTTAAAAATATAAATATAGTTACTCTGTTCTCAGGGTAGTGTCATATTATATTAGGTGAGTCAGGTAAAAACTATTTGTTTTTAAAATCAACCTTCCTTGGGCACCTGGGTGGCTCAGTGGGTTAAGCCTCTGCGTTCGGCTCAGGTCATGATCTCAGGGTCCTGGGATCGAGCCACACATCGGGCTCTCTGCTCAGCAGGGAGCCTGCTTCCTCCCTTTCTCTCTGCCTGCCTCTCTGCCTACTTGTGATCTCTGTCTGTCAAATTAATAAATAAAATCTTAATAAAAAATCAACCTTCCTATTCAATCTAGACACTTAATGGGAACAAAATTATATATAATTACACATAACAATAGGCAACTCCTTTAAACATGGGAGATAATGTCTATGTGTAGGAATATTTTCCTTCAAAAGGTGTCCGGAGCACGGTGATCCACACGCCATTAAAAGTTTGTTGAAACAGGGACGCCTGGCAGGCTCAGTCAGTGGAGTAGGTGACCCTTGATCTCCAGGTTATGAGTTCGAGTCCCACCTTGGGTGTAGAGACTACTTAGAAATAGTAGTATCTTAAAAATAAATAAATAATCAAATAAATAAAAACGACTTGATGAAAATCATTCCTCTCTTCTTGGTAAAAACATGAAGCAGTGGATCTGGATATTTTGCTTTACTGTGTTTGGTATTGGGTGACAGAAAGCATAACAGAGTGAATATATTTGTTTGAAGCGAACATGTAGGTGAATTAAACTATACTGAAACAAATAACATCCCTTCATCCCCACTGCCACCCACCACTATGACCCAGCATCATCTGGAATTCCAAAAGAAATATACCTTTGAGGTAAAAAGAACCCAAAAGCCATGAAACAGTGAAGATACCAGAACCTTCAAAGAAGGAAAGAAAAAAGAGTTTAAAATATGCTCATACCAAAAATCCCTGTTTTAGACAACTGAGAGCCAAATCACTACCCCTCCCCAACCCTCGCTGATAAAGAACCACTTCTAAATGCCATTATTTTTCTAAGCATTCCAAATTTGAATTTTGTATAAACTGCTTTCTAAATTTCAAAACACATTTAAGACTTATTATATAATGAAATACAAAATTTTAACATTTACCTGAATTCTCAAGAATGTAATTGTTTTTTTTTCTCTCCAGTTCACTTACTTCGGATTGAAAAATTTTAAATTTGAGGCATGGGATTTTGAATTCCATACCAGAATTGGATTTCTGTATCAGACCTAAATAGCCAAGCTTCATGTAAATAGAACATACAACAGTGCTTTGGAAGGAAATAAGCCACATTTGAAGTGTGTCCTGTTTGTAGAACAGAGATGTGTTTTAAATAAGTTGACTCCCCCCAAAAAATCCTAGAAGACTGAAAAGAAGATTCTCCACTTGATCTTTCTTTCTTTTTTTTTAAAGATTTTATTTATTCATTTGACAGTCATAGATCACAAGTAGGCAGAGAGGGAGGAAGGGAGGCAGACCCCTGCTGAGCAGAGAGCCCAATGTGGGACTTGATCCCAGGACTCTGAAATCATGACCTGAGCCAAAGGCAGAGGCTTAACCCACTGAGCCACCCATGCACCCCTCTACTTGATCTTTCTAGTCAGTATCTAAATGGGTAACATCTGGCATTCATTGTGTATTAATTTAATTCTATTTTATCTTGATATTCTCTGGATATTTTCTCAATTATACCTGGATTTTGAAAATTCAAATTCGTAACATGTCAATGTAGTGCACGTCTGAACTTATCCTCAATTATTTTGGCAACTGGAATTCTACCTTAAGGTAGAATTAATTAACTAAGGATCATAAATAAGTGATATAAATAAAAAGCACCATACACCTAGAATAGTTACATTGGCAAACTTCATATGATGTATATTTTTGCCACAGAAAGAACGAAGCTATAAGTAGGGATCAATCTATCTATCTATGAGAGGGAGAAAGAGACAAGCGTTTCTGATTATTTTCCCCACAGAAATATAAAACTCAGTATAGATCACTCAACATATACAATGCTGTGATCAGAGCACTTACAAATGGCAATTCCAATAAAAATACTAGCACAATCAAACTGACACGTTATCTTCTTCACAAATCATGTATTAAAATAATAGGGGGGCACCTGGGTGGCTCAGTGGGTCAAGCCTCTGCCTTTGACTCAGGTCATGATCTTAGGGTCCTGGGATCGAGACCCGCATCAGGCTCTCTGCTCAGTGGGGAGCCTGCTTCCCCATCTCTCTCTGTCTGCCTCTCTGCCTACTTGTGATCTCTCTCTGTCAAATAAATAAGTAAAATCTTTAAAACAACAACAACAACAACAAAATAAAATAATAGGATGAAAGTTGTTTCATGGTGATTTAAGAAAGATTGGGCTGCTGAGTTAGGGCAACAAAAGCAAATGATTTAGAACAGGCAGAAAGTGTAATAAACACTTCCTACCTCCTGGAGGCTGGCATTTGGGCTTGCATGTCTAAACACTCAAACTTGGGGCACCTAGGTGGCTCAATCCATTAAGCTTCTGTTTTTAGTTCCGGTCATGATCCCAGGGTCCTGGGTTCGAGCCCTGGTCGGGCTCACTGCTCAGTGGGCAGCCTGTTTCTCCCTCTCCCTCTGCCTGTCACTCCTGCTTGTGCTCTGTCAAATAAATAAATAAATAAATAAATAAATAAATAAATAAATAAAACTTTTAAAAAAAATAATAATAAATAAATAAATAAAAATAAAAACTCAATCTTATTATTTCTCTCTCTAGAGTTCTCAGAACTCAGGGGTACTGGTTCATGCTCATAAACCCACAGGAATTATGTGGTCTAGGCTTACACAAAACTCTCACAGTGGCTCGACATTCTGATGGGCCAGAGCAGCCCATTATTTCCGCTTAGGCAAAGCTGCACCAAAAAATCAGATTTTTTAGACTCCTTTTTAGACGTGGACTTGAAGGGAAGGGCATTGGTTTAACGAATTCAGTTGTGAAAGTCTAATGCACCCTTATCCAAAACAGGTATGTACACACTGAGCCAAGCAAATGTTTGTAGCCCATGGGCGGGATGTCTGTCTTATGACCAGTTCCTACACTGCCATGATGGACCACTCTCCCACTTTGGAGGGCTGCATGTTTTCTGCTCACATTTGTATTTTAAATCAGATTAAAATGAATTATTACTGTGAAATGACAGGAAATTTTGGAATTTACTCTAAGATACTTAGAAATCAAGAAGGGGAGATAAACAAGGTTAGAAAAACATAGATCATTATTAAATCTGGGTAACGGGTATTATATATTCTTCTCTTTAGTGTATGTTTGAATGGTTCCATTAACAAAATGTTTATATTATCTCTTGATGTCTTGGTGAGAGTCTGTCTCTCTCAGGATATCACATTGGTCACCGGCTCTACAGTTAGACTCTTTCAACTCAAATCCCACTTTTGCACTCAGTAGGTGAGATCTGGAACAAGGCACTGGGCCTGTTTGTGCCAGTTTGTGCCCGACTGTAAATGCTGCTAGTGATGAAACCTACCGCATGTGGTTTCTGTAAGGGTAAGATGACATCACGCATGGAAAGTGTTTGGCAGCATCTGGCATGTCGTAATCACTCAATAAATGATAGTTATCATTACCTACGACGTATTGGTTCTATAGCTCTGTGGGCAATAGATTTCTACTCTCCAATTTGAACTCCCAAGCCAACCACAAAGCCCATTTCTATATACACAGGCTTTGCTTATACAACAAAATACTCTCTTCTGTATCTCACTGAAATCCTCTCCATTTTATTCCTCCACCCAAGCGCCGCAACCCCACGCTTTTTAAAAAGATTTTATTTATTTAATTATGTGACAGATCACAAGTAGGCAGAGAGGCAGGCAGAGAGAGGGGAGGTGGGAAGCAGGCTCCCTGCTGAGCAGAGAGCCCCATGCGGGCTTGATCCCAGGACCATGGGACCATGACCTGAGCTGAAGGCAGAGGCTCAACCCACTGAGCCACCCAGGCACCCTGATAACATAGGTTTCCAAGGAATTTCTGTATGCGCAAAGTAGGGTCTTACAGGACCGTGAACAACTAGCTGTTGTCAAGATAATGTTGGTTCTGGTCTTTAACGAATATCCCTGGACTGCAAGCTGTTAAATTTCATTTAAACGACATCTTTCTTGCCTTTGTCCTCCTCATCAAAGTGAAATCCTTATAAAGGAGTGCAGAAGAAATACTAGGAGAAGAAATTAGAGCTGAAGTGGAAAATTTGCAGCCAAGCCTTGGCTTTCCAAGAAGGCCCTGTCCGGAGAGACTCAGGTTCCACAATTAACCACAAGGTGACACTTTTTTGAGCCAAGCCTTGGGATAGTGTTGAAAATAAAAGGGGCTGATGGTCACGGGATATAGGCATGTGGCAGCTTCAAAATGCACCCCTTAGGCCTTGGGGAGCGTAGTTAATTGCCATCTCGGCCCTAGTAGATTAGTAGCTGCTCTTTATATCTGCTTTTCCCATACTGGTTTTTTCAGTAAGCCCTGTGCCCAACGTGAGGCTCGAACCCACCACTCTGAGATCAAGAGTGATCAAAATCAAGAGCTCTATCAGCTGAGCCAGCCAGGCGCCCCTATTCCATTATTCTTTACAGTTCTCCTTACTTCCTATTAGCCAGTCTCTCCTCGCTCCCATCCTCTGTGGTAGCTCATAGTGCGAGATACTGAATCCAGGTAAGAGTTTACCATTCCTGCTCACAGGGACTCAGACACCAGTCTCCTGGGGCTTATACAAAGACTGATCCACAGGCACAGAATCCCACGCATCAGCATCCAGTCAGGTGTCCCACTTCCCAGGAAAATGTGTGAGACTGCGTCCCTGACCTTGAAACCATCAGTCGTTGCATACACGGTGCTTCTAGAAGGAACCAGCTCCACAGAGGACCAGAACAACCAATGCACAGCCTAAGTGCCAGCAACCTTCTGAAAGGTTGGAGTACCATCTGTCACGATGCCTTTCCCCAAAGGCTTTGGGAGCATTTCTGGGAACCAGTGAGTGGAAGAGGGACTGGTCCTACTTACCAACACTTCCAAAGCTCCACCGTGGGACCTGGTGATTCCCATCCATTTCTGAATCTTGCAGCATTGCAAGTCCTGGTTCCAAAAAAGCCATTCTTGCCAAGGGACCCAGGAAGGTCCCATTGAACTATGAACTGTGGCCGAGTCCAGGGACCATTGGCCTGCCTGTGTGCTGCCACGAGCTGATGAAAAAAGGAGTGTCCCTGGCCAGCAGAAGGAGCAGAGCTACTCCTAGACAGTGAGGACAAGAGTGACCATGTGGAACCCAGGTCATCTACCAAGTGTCTCCTGGTACCCCCAGGCCCCACCGTGGTGTGAACGTGTGCATGCAGCAATCCTTCCCTTTGCCTCCTGCTCACTCCTGTCTTTGTCCCTCTTTCATGGGCGTCACACTTGCTTCACGGTCTGAAGGTCGCTGCTGTCTTCCGGGGCTCCCCGCCTCTGCAGGCATCTCCCCCACGTCTCATGCACATCTCATTCTGTCTTGGCACCTGATTCCCAGAGGACCTGGGAAGTTACATTGTCCAAAAAAGTCAGTTGAAGGCAGAATACTGAACCCTAATTTGCATAATATTTAATTAAAAATTTTTGTTTTGCATACAAAGAGAGAAACATGAAGAAAAGGGAATACTTTTTTTTAAAAAAGATTTTATTTATTTATTCGACAGAGAGAGAGAGAGAGATCACAAGTAGTGAGAGAGGTAGGCAGAGAGAGAGGGGGAAGCAGACTCCCTGCGGAGCAGAGAGCTAGATGCGGGGCTCGATCCGAGGACCCTGGGATCATGACCTGAGGTGAAGGCAGAGGCTTTAACACACAGAGCCACCCAGGTGCCACAAAAAAGGGGAATACTTTAGATTGGAAATCAAGACACAAATCAAATGCTTCCAAGAAATGCTGCACATGACTTTATTTTTCTTCTGACTCAAGAGGCTTTATGCAAATGTAACTTCATGAACAAAATAAATCATTCATCGATAATTTTCATAATGCTTTATGGCTCCAAAAGCATGATACCCACCATGAGATATGAATCACTGTATATCTCTAGTTTTAAAGAATCATTCTGAGGCCAGAATTTGGGTTCACTGCCCACCTTTACAACCAAATATTAAAACCTTTTTGGGAGATCATGATACCTCTATTACTATTTTGAAATGATTTCATTTTTCAATTAGCTTGCTTAGATATGAAAGGCATAATCATAAACTATGTTAAGCCCCATTCCTAAAAAAGAAATCTTTTTTTTTTTTTAATATTTTATTTATTTGACAGAGAGAAATCACAACTAGGCAGAGAGGCAGGCAGAGAGAGAGGAGGAAGCAGGCTCCCTGCAGAGCAGAGAGCCTGATGCGGGTCTCGATCCCAGGACCCTGGGATCATGACCTGAGCGGAAGGCAGAGGCTTTAACCCACTGAGCCACCCAGGCGCCCCCTAAAAAGGAAATCTTTAATCACAGGCTACACAGTGTTGTTTGGAGCTTAAACATGCATTATTTCAAGAACAGTATTTGCAAAGGCATGACTGATAACATTAAAAGGCAGAAAGTGATTGTTCCCTTCATATTATCAGCTCCTGGAAAGCACCAAAATGTGTTCTTGAAATACTAAGGCATTTGGAGACAAAAGACACATGTAGTTTCCTTAGCTTAGAGCTTGCTTTTACTCTTCAAAGCCTCCTTCATTTGTTTGACAACAGAAAGGTCCCCTGGTCCGTCAGGCCAGTTGTCGTGATCTGGTGAGTAAGCAAAAAGCTCACGTCAAGCACAAATCTATTAACCTCCTTCATCGTCTTAGTTACCAACAGACTCTCTTCTTATTTTCCCTGGTTCACCCCTTTTCTTTTCTCGGCAAGAACAAGAAATCAGGGGCGCCTGGGTGGCTCAGTGGATTAAGCCGCTGCCTTTGGCTCAGGTCATGATCTCAGGGTCCTGGGATCGAGCCCCGCATCGGGCTCTCTGCTCTGCAGGGAGCCTGCTTCCTCCTCTCTCTCTGCCTGCCTCTCTGCCTACTTGTGATCTCTCTCTCTGTCAAATAAATAAATAAAATCTTAAAAAAAAAAAAAAAAGAACAAGAAATCATTGGGACAACTGGCAAAGGTCTTGAGAAAATCCTGGTTTTGAATTCCCAGCCCTGCCACGTTCTAGCATTTCCAAATTTGGAGAGGTTCCTCCTCCTGAGCCTGTTTTCCTGGGGTGGGGTGGGGGTGGGGTGGTTGCTAACAACATCTGCTCTTCTAAAGTTGTTAAAATTAAGTTTGTCGGCCTATGCAGAGTGCTCGGTGTACCGCAGCTGTTCCACACATACTATTTCTTTAGGAACCAGGATGCTTACTTTGGACTGGGCACACACAGCTGCCTGTGCAGCATCCAGTCCCTCATCCTCTCTTTCCAAGAGCCTCCACCTGCACTGGGGAAATCCATGAGTTTCTGGGGAAGTGGCCCCACTTTGAACTCCGACTGAGCTAAGTCACACCTCTGGCTACTGGTTGGGGAGGGCTACACATATCAGCTGGTCCACAACAGAGAAAGTCTCGGAATTCTGCTAGAAATGCTATAAAACGTCATTCCCCTCCCTTCTCTCTGTCCAGCAGGCTGGGGAAAACAAAGCATGTGGCTTTTGGGGGACAGGCAGCTGTTCTGCAACCAGGAGAGTCCGTCTTAAGAGAAAGCCAACACCACAGAAGCAAAAACAGAGGGAAAAGAAAAAAAAGAAACATTGCCCCCGAAGAGTTCAATGAGCGAATAATTCAAGTCTAGCAGACCGTTCAGTTACGGGCCAACAAATGCCCTTCTTGCTCAGGCCAGTATGAGCTACAGCTAAAAACTTCCTATCTGACAGTTGTCAGATAGGCTATAAATGTGCATTATCTAATTTAATGCTTCCAGCCGTTTACCCAATAAATGCTGGAAGTGACCCCGCTTTACAGAAAGGAAAATGGAAGCCTACAGAAATTAACTTTCCCAGATCACACGGCTACTGTGTGATCTTCTACTCCAGGACTCGCCACTCCCGGGCTGGCAATCTTCAAGAAAACACAGGAAGGAAAGGCTCAGTTTTCCCACTCATAGTGGGGTGGGGGCAGAATTATATTGTTTTCTTTTCTTTTCTAGGATTTTGTTTATTTGTCAGAGAGAGAGGGAGCACAAGCCGGGGAACATCAAGCAGATCAGGCAGAGGGAGAGGCAGATTCCCGCTGTGCAGGGAGCCCGATGTGAGACTCCATCCCAGGACCCTGGGATCATGACTTGAGCTGAAGGCAGCTGCTTAACTGACTGAGCCCCCCAGGCATCCCTGGGTGGTGGAGGGAGTATATTCTTGAAAAATTGCTGTAGCTGATTTCACCAAAAAATTTTAAAAATCTGTATACCAATAAATACAGTGTTTGGGGCACTTGGGTGGTTAAGTCGGGTGAGCATCCGACTCTTAATTTTGGCTCAGGTCATGACCTCAGGGTCGTGAGATGGAGCCCTGCGTTTCCTTTCCCTTTCTAAATGAGAATCGGACAAATACCCTCAGCTCCGCCGGGGAGGGAAGTGGCCACTTTAACTACTATTGGAAAATGGTATTGTACAACATGGAGGAGTTTCTGTCTTTCTAACCAGGGGCCTTAAAACCATGATATCTGGGGCGCGTGGGTGGCTCAGTGGGTTAAAGCCTCTGCCTTTGACTCGGGTCATGATCCCAGGGTCCTGGGACCGAGCCCCTCATTGGGCTCTCTGCTCAATGGGGAGCCTGCTTCCCTCTCTCTCTCTCTGCCTGCCTCTCTGCCTACTTGTGATCTCTGTCAAATAAATAAATGAAATTAAAAAAAAAAAAACAAAAACCATGATATCTTCTGCACATGACCACATTGATGTTACTAGTAATTACTAGTAAAGAAATTTAGATAGGAGGGGGAAATAATAATATGAAGTCCCATACTTATCATTTATTAATGCAAAGAAGGTCTGAAGCCTGGAGTAGACTGTTAGTACACAAAAGAGTAGGGTGAACCTCGGTCCCTGATATGAAACTGAAATACACATGCAGGGATCTGGAGTGGCCCAGTCGGTTAAGTGTCCAACCCTTGGTTTCAGCTCAGGTCTGATTTCAGGGTCATGAGATTGAGCCCTGCTTTGGACTCCATGCTCAGCAAAGAGTTTGCTTGAGATTCACTCTCCCTGTCCTTCTGCCTACCCCTTATCCCGTGTTCTCTCTCTCACTGAAATAAAAATAAATAAATAACTCTTTAAAAAAAAAGAAATTCACATGCATTACATCAACCACACTTTGATTTGCTAGAAGCCACTGAACACTCTTCAGCAATAGTGTAAATACCTTTGAATTTTATATTTCTGTGCAACGTCTATATTTGGCTGAGACTCATGAAATTACTGCTTTTGTATATTAAAAGTGGTGAGGAAGGTATTCCCAAACGACACTACAGACAAAGGGCTGCTATCCAAGATCTATAAAGAACTCCTCAAACTCAACACACACAAAACAGATAATCACGTCAAAAAATGGGCAGAATTCATGAACACACACTTCTCCAAAGAAGACATACAAATGGCGAACAGACGCATGAAAAAATGTTCATCGTCATTAGCCATCAGGGAGATTCAAATCTAAACCACATGGAGATGCCACCTTAGACCAGTTAGAATGGCCAAAATTAATAAGACAGTCCACAACAAGTGTTGGAGAGGATGTGGAGAAAGGGGAACCCTCTTATACTGTTGGTAGAAATGCAAGTTGGTGCAGCCACTTTGGAAAACAGTGTGGAGATTCCTTAAGAAATTAAAAATCGAGCTTCCCTATGACCCTGCAATTGCACTACTGGGTGTTTACCACAAAGATACAGACGTAGTGAGAAGAAGGGCCATCTGTACCCCAGTGTTCACAGCAGCAATGCCCATAGTCGCCAAACTGTGGAAAGAGCCAAGATGCCCTTCAACAGACGAAAAGATAAAGAAGATATGGTCCATATATACAATGGAATATTTTTGCCTCCATCAGAAAGGATGAATACCCAACTTTTGTATCAACATGGACAGGACTGGAAGAGATTATGCTGAGTGAAATAAGTCAAGCAGAGAGAGTCAACTATCATATGCTTTCACTTACTTGTGGAGCATAAGGAATAACATGGAGGACACTGGGAGATGGAGAGGAAAAGTGAGTTGGGAGAAACTGGAGGAGTAGATGAACCATGAGAGACTGTGGACTCTGAGAAACAAACTGAGGGTTTTGGAAGGGAGTGGGGTGGGGGGTTGGGTGAGCCTGGTGATGGGTATTAAGGAGGGCATGTATTGCATGGAGCACTGGGTGTGGTGCATAAAGAATGAATTATGGATCACTGAAAAAAAATTAAGTTAAATTAACAAAAAAGAAAAAAATGGTTGAATATAGCAAATTCCTATGGTTTCATTCAATATATATCCTTAAGATAATGTAAAATGGTACCGTAGCACCCTTCCCCACGTAATAGGTCTCAGTCTTCTGCTCAGATGTACAACTCACTTATTAGAGGAACAAAGAGGAATTACATCTTAAAAATAGGACAACCTCTTGCCTCTTTTCTATCTCCTCCTTATACATATATATTCATATCAAGAATATTTTTCAAGGTTAAAAATCCACCAAGCTATATACACAAGGCAATTTCTTAAAATAGATAAATATGTGCTATGATAAAAAATATTTAGATATTTTCTTTGACTGGGAACATTTCCTTTAAAGATGCTTTCAGGAATATAAACATTTTGTACATGTTTTATGTTCTGTGAGAGAAAACCCTAATCCTTTCTGTAACTGCTTAAAAATTTTTTGAAAACGTGGGCACCTGCATGGCTCAGTCGGTTAAGCGTCTGCCTTCGGCTCAGGTCATGATCCCAGCGTCCTGGGATCAAGTCCCACATCAAGCTCGCTGCTCGGTGGGGAGCCTGCTTCTCCCTCTGCCTCTGCCTGCAGCTCCCCCTGCTTCTGCTCTTTCTCTCTCTCTCTCAAATAAAGAAAATCTTAACAAAAAGAAAGAGATTTTGAGAACTTGAACCTGAAAAGGCATAAAGTTAGTGATGGTCATTTCTTGTGGGCCCACCTGGTACATTGAAGAGGTGTGTATACAAGGACTGGCCCCCGTCCACATCCACCAACTGTCCGGTGATGAAGGAAGCCGCAGGGGACAGCAGGAAGCAGACCAGCGGGGAGATCTGGAAACAGAAACACACATGCACACAGAAAAGCAGATGCTCCCCACCTGGGGCTGCTTCCCTGCCCAAGGAAACACATCTCGAAACACAGCTGTAACACACATCTATAGTCCGTGTGCAACCTGACAGAACACAGAAGATTAACTGCCTTTTTCTATTTGAGGCCCGTTAAAACAACGTGACTGCTGTGGATAAAACTCTTGTGAATTCCCCTGAGAAGCCCTCTGGCCCTGGGCTCTTGTTTGTTGAGAGATTTTTGATGACTGCTTCAATTTCCTTGCTGGTTATGGGTCTGTTTAGGTTTTTTATTTCTTCCTGGTTCAGTTTTGGTAGTTTATATGTCTCTAGGAACACATTCATTTCTCCATGATTGTCTAGTCTGTTGGCATATAGTTGCTCATAATATATTCTGACAATTGTCTGTATTTCCTTGGTATTGGTTGTGATCTCTCCTCTTTCATTCATGATTTTATTTATTTGGGTCCTTTCTCTTCTTTTTGATAAGTCTGGCCAGGGTTTTATCAATCTTTTTAATTCTTTCAAAGAACCAGCTCCTAGTTTCGTTGATCTGTTCTACTGTTCCTTTGAATTCTATTTCATTGATTTCTGTTATAATCTTTATTACTTCTCTTCTGCTGGGCCTAGGCTTTCTTTTTTGGGTCTTTCTGCAGGTAATTTAGGTGTAAGGTTAGGCTGTATACTTGAGACCTTTCTTGTTTCTTGAGAAAGGCCTGTAGTGCTATATACTTCCCTCTTAGAACTACCTTCGCTGCATCCCAAAGATTTTGAACAGTTGTCTTTTCATTTTCATTGGTTTCCATGATTTTTTTAAGTCTTCTTCAATTTTCTGGTTGACCTATTCATTCTTTGGTAGGATGCTCTTTAGCCTCCATGTACTTGAGTTCTTTTCAAATTTCCACTTGTGATTAAGTTCCAATTGGTCTGAAAATATGCATGGAATGACCCCTACCTTTTGGTACTGGTTGAATTCTGATTTGTGATCCAGTATGTGATCTATTCTGGGTAATGTTCCATGAGCACTTGGGAAGAATGTATATTCTTTTGCTTTAAGATGGAATGTTTTGAATAGATCTGTGAGGTCTAGCTGGTTTAGTGTGTCATTCATAGCCTTGTTTGTTTATCTTCTGCTTGGAACATCTGTCCATTACAGTGAGGGGGGCATTAATATCCCCTACTATTATTACTGATTTTTTTTAATTTTGTTATTAATTGGCTTATATAATTGGCTCCTCCCATGTAGGAGCATAAATGTTTACAATTGTTAGATCTTCTTGTTGGATAGAGCCTTCAATTATAATATAGCATCGTTCCTCATCTTTTATTATAGTCTTCAGTTTAAAATCTACTTTGTCTGATATAAAGATTGCCACCCCAGCTTTCCTTTGATGTCCACTGGCATAATGAATGACTTTTCACCCCCTCACATTAAATCTGGAGATGTCTCTGGGTCTAAAATGACTCTCTTGCTGATAACATATCGACAGGTCTTGCTTTTTTATCCAACCTGATAACCTGTGTCTTTTGATTGGGGCATTTAGCCCATTTACATTCAGAGTAACCATGGAAAGATATCAATTTAGTGTCATTGTATTACCTGTAAAGTCACTGTTTCTGTATATTGATTCTGTTCCTTTCTGGTCTATGTCACTGTTAAGTTCTCTTGATGTTTAAAGGATCCCCTTTAATATTTCTTGCAGGGCTGGTTTGGTGATCACAAATTCTTTTATTTTCTGTTTGTCCTGGAAGCTTATTATCTTTCCTTCTATTTTGAATGACATCCTTGTTGGATAAAATATTCTTGACTGCATGTTCTTCCCATTTAGCACCCTCAATGTATCATTCCAATCCTTTCTGGCCTGCCAGGTCTCTGTGGATAGGTCTGCTGCTCATCTAATGTTTTTACCCTTGTAGGTTATGGACCTCTTGTCCGGGGCTGCTTTCAGGACATTCTTTGTCTCTGAGATGTGCAAGATTCACTGTTATATACTGAGGTGTTGATCTATTTCTATTGATTTTGAGAGGGCTTCTCTGTGTCTGCTGGACTTGAATGTGTGTTTCTTTCCCCAGATTACGTAAGTGCTCAGCTATAATTTGCTCCAATATACCTTCTGCACCCTCCTCTCTTTCCTCTTCTTCTGAGATCCCAACTATTCTAATATTGCTTTGCTGTATTGTATCACTTATCTCTCAAATTGTCCCCCACGTGATCCAGTAGTTGTTTATCTCTCTTTTTCGCAGCTATTTATTCCCTATCATTTTGTCTTCTGTATCACTAATTCTCTCTTCTGCCTCATTTATCCTACCTAAAAAATGTAGACTCCATTTTTTATTGCATCTCATTAATAGCCTTTTTAATTTTTGACTTATTAGATTTTAGTCCCCTTTTTTCTCCAGAAAGGGATTCTCTAGTGTCTTCTATGCTTTTTTCAAGCCCAATTAGTATAATCGTTATTTTGACCTCTAGCTCTGGCATCTTACTTATTATATCCATACTGATTAGGTTCCTGGTGGTCAGTACTGCCTCTTATTCTCTTTTTTTGAGGTGAGTTTTTCTGTCTTGTCATTCCTGCAGAAAGTGTTCACTTTTCTCTTTGTAGAACCTAGCAAGTCTTTTCTTAGATCTCTACTTGAGTTCGCAGGTGTTCAGAATGAGAAGGGCTCTTACTTCTCACCATCTTGGACTCCTCACAAATGTGATCTTTTGATATTGTATAATGGATTGTGTGTCAACATCTACAAGTTCTCCATAACGCGGTGGACCAGTTTTTCCCAAAAGAACAATAACTTATGTCACAAAATCATGTTTGGGTGAAACAGCTAATCAAAGTGCAAGAAACACAAGTGGGTTTTAATGTAACAGAGTACAAAAGATTCATTGACATGGTCTGAGGTCAACCCACATTGCAACCCATCTTTAAGAAACAGCCACTTATCAAATATCAAAGAATATCCACAATAATCTAAAAAGACCATTAAAACGCTCCTCCCTGGGGCACCTGGGTGGCTCAGTGGGTTAAAGCCTCTGCCTTCAGCTCAGGTCATGATCCCAGGGTCCTGGGATCAAGCCCCACATCAGGCTCTCTGCTCCGCAGGAAGCCTGCTTTCTCCTCTCTCTCTGGCTGCTTGTGATCTCTGTCTGTCAAATAAATAAATTTAAAAAAAAATCTTAAAGAAAAAAAAACAACGCTCCTCCCTTTTCCAACTGTACATGTACATGAAACTGGATTTCTTCATATGCTTTAAACAAAACAATATATAGCAACATATAGAATGCAGACACAGATGTGAGCATCCAGCTGTATTTTGTTAAGCCATACATGAATGAGAGAAAAGTGTAAAGCAAATGCAAAAAATGGTTTTCTTTTGCTTTTTAAAGTATAGCAACTTTCAGGGGCGCCTGGGTGGCTCAGTGGGTTAAAGCCTCTGCCTTTCGCTCAGGTCATGATCCTAGGGTCCTGGGATCGAGCCCCGCGTCGGGCTCTCTGCTTGGCAGGGAGCCTGCTTCCTCCTCTCTCTCTCTCTGCCTGCCTCTCTCCCTACTTGTGATCTCTATCTGTCAAATAAATAAATAAAATCTTTAAAAAAAAAATAAAGTATAGCAACTTTCACTAAAAATATTATGTTAACACATAATGTCTTTATTACTATTATTTTAACTGAACTGATAAATATTCCTTAAACTTCTCAATTTTCATTTCTATACAGCAAATAGAGATAATATAGTTCACATAAACAAAGGGAGTGTTCTGTGCAAAATAAAAATTTAATCATATCACCTCCTTGGTTAAAATCTTTTAAAACCCCTCTTAGTTTTCAGAATAGAAATCCAAACATCTCACTTAAAATGACCCATCAAATGTCTGATTTAACAGTATCCTCCAAAAGCTTAATATGCAAAACTATTTTACTTCAAGAAGTCGAGAAAGTTACTCCTGACACAAGAGTGCACATCTGTGTTCAGGGATGTTCACTATAGAATTACCACAATATCAGAAATATAAATGGTTTCTAAACATGCAACAGTAGAATCTAATTAAACATATCATGGTATAGCCATAGGCAAGTGGCAGAAAAACACATACAGTAGAATCCCAATCTGTAAAACGGTTGGTAAATATGGGTCTTTTGGGGTATGCCTAGTAAATTTCTGGAAAGAAAGACATCAAAATGCCAATGAAAGCTAGTTTAGAAATTAGAAAACTTTTTCTTTGAAGAGTTTAACGGTTTTGCTTTTACATTTAGCACTTCAATACATGTGAAAATTATTTTGTAAGTGATACGAGGTAAGAGGCCTAATGTCTTTCTAATGAAACAGCCAATTGCCATAAGACTTACGCTAAATGGTCAATCCTTTCCTCGCAGACTTGAAAAGCTACTTTTATCCTATTAAACTCCTTATATACACATGGTACTGATAAAGGAGTACATTTTGTTCCACTAAATTTATTCTGTTCATGTCAGCACCAGATACCCTAAAGAAGTATGACATTTATAATATGTTTTGATACTGGGAAGGTCAAATTCCCCCCATTATTCTCTTTCAAAACACTTTTTGGCTGCTTTTGCATTAATATTTCTCTAGACAAACTTTAGAATCAGTGTGTTTAATTCCAAAACTATATCAAATGTATGCATTAGTTTAGGGAAACTTGATATTATATATTTTTATTGTTTATTATTATTATTATTTTTAATTTTATTTATTTATTTGAGAGAGAATGAGTGAGAGAGAGCATGAGAGAGGAGAAGATCAGAGGGAGAAACAGACTCCCCAAAGAGCTGGGAGCCCGAGGCGGGACTCGATCCTGGAAGTCCGGGATCATGACCTGAGCCGAAGGCAGTCGCTCAACCAACTGAGCCACCCAGGCACCCTATTATTTATTATTCTTTTTTATTGAAGTACAGTTGACACTCGACATTACATTAGTTTCAAGCATACAACATAGTATCTCACAACTCTATGTTATGCTACGCTCACCAGAAGTGTAGCGACCCTCTGTCATCAAACAAAGGGAACCATGATTTTAATGAAATTAAATTGAGGATTATGACATGTTTCTATTTATTCTTTTTTCCTGTTCTTCAGGAATAAATTTCTTGTTGTTTAGAGCTAAGTTTATATCACGTAGTTCCATTTTTATTATTATAGAAACAATATCCTTTTTCCATTGTATTTTAAGACTGATATTGCTGGCCTTTAAGAAACCTACTGATTTCTACATACTTAAATCTGGTCACCGTACAGAAACCAAGTATGGAACTTCACATAGTTCTGGAAGTGAAGTACGGAACTTCACCTGATTTGACTTAGGGTCCTGTGTACCAACAAAGGCCATGTGATAAAATAACATAGCTGAAAAGTGCAATGAAATAAAACCAGGCTGTTCTTCATTCACACTGCTTTCCGTTCTGGATAAAGAGAGCTGTGAGTGTGTAAGGCACAGAGCCAGAAAGTGTAGGGGAAATGGGCTGGTGTCAATGGGACCACTCATCTCTGTCACCCTCTATCAACTATGAGACTGTGTAAAAAGGACACCAAATGTCACAATATTACAAAGTATAAAAGAAAGCAATTGGAATCAATGTTAGAAATATACATTACCTCCTCAGGAACTCCAATGCGCTTAGCTGGGATTCTCTTAAAGAACCCTCCAAATAAGTCGTTTGCCGATGGACCATAGTTTTCAATAGCTGTCGGGGAATAAATGACTCCCTATGTTTAAGAATAAAAAAAGAACAAAATGAAGTACATAAAACTAAATTTTAAAATCACAAAGACATCAAGGCAGTCATCAACCAACACCAAAAAAGTGGCTTAATAGAAAAGTCAACATTTCTAATATTAATTTTTCTCATATTGTCAAGGAAGTACAGTTAACCATGATTACAAGTGGATTATATGAATGTTCATTTTGTGAACCCTTCTCCCTGAATAACCAGCTAAGCCCTATATTTTTCCTGAAGAGATGTGTTCTCTAAAAGCATAATTCGACAAATAGATCAGCGAGGCAATTAAGTAGGAAAAGGGGGATAGAGGAGTCTATTGAGTTTTCCACCAGGCATCTCTGATTTGTAACAGAAGCCTGGGCTGTGGTTATGTGAGACATGGAAAATACAATGGTTTCACGGGTTTTCATTATGGTAAAACCACAGATAAAATATTTGAATCCAATATAAATAAATAAAATTTCAATTGTTTGGGAATTCTTTGATTTGGCTTTTACTAGTTTTCAAGTATGTTCCCAAGGCATTTTCTCTTCACTTCTAATCAATCTTTAACTTGAATTAGACCTTAGTTTTTTCACTCTCTCCTAAAGAAGCATTAAGGATACACCAAGAAATAACAACATAATCTGGCAAATATTTGTTCTCTAAAGCAGAGGTTCTCAATCTTCATTTTGCATTTGAATTTCCTAGGTGGCTTTTAAAAAGACCAACACCTCAACTCCATAGTAGGGAATCAAGCTTACCTTTCAATGTTTTTTAAATGTTTCCTGGATGATTCTAAGATACCTCCAAGACTGAGAATCATTGACTTCCTTTCACCTGCTTGACAGTCTAGTCGTAAATCGAAGCATAAGTCTCTCCAATTTTACCTATTTTTAAAAACCTGTGTTTCCTAGTCTGCATGCATATGAACAAATACCTCCATCGACAATACAAAGTGAATCAGAAAAGCACAACTTGTCAACAGCGTTCATATGGAACGTTTACCTACAGGGGCAACACAGTTGATCCTTACTCCACTGCTAGCCCATTCCACAGCCAAGGACTTGGTGAGGTTGTAAACCCCTGCTCTAGCGGCTCCAGAATGCCTGTAAAAGACAAAGCATAACAATTCTGATCAGCTTCCACTCAATGTTTCTCTCCTTAATGGAAGTGACAGGAATGTCAGTGGCCTGTCAGATCCCCACAGATAAGTTCTTGTTGAGTCTGTTTTTGGAGTCTTCGTCTGAACAGTGGGAAAGAAGTGGGTCCTTCAACGTTAAAGCCAAAACACAGGCATCTGATAGTCAATTGTGTGTGACCAGCCCACACAAGATCCTTCAAAACACCATGACCATGAGAGAAATATTTTGAAGATCTTATTATGTAGAAAAATGAACAGATTGGTTATTTTGGGGGTTACCCAAAAATAACCACCCAAAAAGGTGGTTATCGTTTAAATCAATTTTAGATGACAAGGCATAAGAAATTCATATTAGGCTAAAAATAGTATCAATAGAATTTCTAGACACACTGAAATTTAAGTAAATTTTAATATATTTTTAGATAGAAAGTTCAAAAAAGGTCTGCATCGATATGGGGTCTTATGCACAATGTACACTGCGGCTTAGAATTTCCAATTATAAGGTCCTTGGCACCAAGTATGTCAGATCTGGGGGCATATCCACTTCTCACTAGAGAGGACCTACAGACCCCAACCTCTTTGGAGAAAACCCATCTCTGTCCCAGTGTTGGCCACAGTAACCTTAGTGGGACTCCAGGCAGAGGACAACCACTTTGTCAGAATTACCCAAGCGATCCCATCACCATCAGGTATGGCCACAATTTCTGTTGCTACTGCATACGGCAGTCCTGGGTCGATCTATAGGACGTGTTCTCTTGCCCTGCCTACCACCCCCAATGCTAAGAGCAGCCCAAAAGCAACACTCAGCTGGAAGGATAATGGGAATTTCCAGGCTTCTCCACAACACCAGAAGTAAGAGGCAGGGGCAGGAATAAACATGCTTACGTAGAATTGCAATGGAGCCCTGCCCCTTCTCTGTCAGGGGGACCTAGAGGTGTTTGTCCCCTTGCACTCAGTGCCCTGATCACCAGGGCCACTACATGAGGTCCTGCCTCTCATCATAGGAAAAGCCTCAGCTGTTATGTTGACCCCCTGAAGAAGAAGCAAGTGGCAGGCGTTCAGAAGCTGGTGCAACTGCCCAAGAGAGAAAGCCACTAGAACTGAGAGACAGAGGTGGAAAACCAGAGACAGAAGTTACTGAATTTCAGCATCTGAACCAGTTTGTTATACATGAGCAAGAGACAGATGCAGGGCAACAGAATATGCCACTCCGAAATGTGACAGTAGGAGCTCAGGACGCGCCACCCAAAATACACAGCTTTGATATATTATTTTGAGCTGTAGGCACTTGAAAAATAGCAAATGCAGGGAGAAGCCTTCTCTGAACTCCCCTTATCTGCCTAAATATAGACTGGGTTCCCCCAAAAGGAGCTCAATCACCATAAATCCCCTCCCCAAGGGTTTCATCACCCAGGGAAGACTGCCTGTGGTCACCGCTGTATAAAGACTAGAAGTTGACATCACACCCAGACACACTCTGTCACAAGCTACCATACCTCCCATCTATTTTTCCAAGGGGCCCACGCATCTTTCGTAAAAACCATTTACTCTCCTTTACGAGGCCTCCATCTTTCTTCCCCTGTCTTTTCTAAGAGAGTGCTTCAGTCTGAGCTCTAAGCCACTCCTGGAAGCTACTCATTTCTCCCTGGGTATCTCCCGCAGACACATGATGTATACATATGAATAAAGTTGTTTTTGTCTTGTTGATTTGTCTTTTATTGCAGGGGTCTCTACTAAGAACTCAGAAGGGTAGAGGGAAAATTCTCCTTCCTCCCCTACACAGTTTTCTCAAGCTTCACAGAGGAAGAGAAGGACATTCAGTAGAAACTTAACGCAAACATAACAACATGCTGAGATTACATTTCCATACTCAACGATCTACCAGAGAAGGTGACAGAAAAGGGTATGACGTCAGAAGTGAAACTGCTGATGGATGGCAAGGGCATGTGCAGCCGGGGAGCCTGAGGCCCACGCTCTCGTCCTTTCCAGTTAAGGACAGAAGGATGCGGTCTTCCTCCATGGTATTCAGATCTCCTAAAAGTGATACAAGGACTGAAAGAAGTTACTCTGGATCCCAGAACAGCACGTCCTAATCTGCTTCTCTCTGAGGATAAAAAACAACAACAAAGACCAAAACCAGAAAAAACTTTGACAACTGTGAAGGCAAAAGCAGAGAGTTCATTCAATTCCAGAGAGACTTCTAGCTTATCCAGTCCTGTGTTCTGAAAGACTTGATTCTGGTGGGCATTCCTGGGAGGTCCAGGTGGATGAGATGCCTCAATGGACCATGGGGGTTTGAGAAGATTCCCTTTCCAGGAAGAGAAAGTGGTGCCCACTGGAACAGAACAGATACTGGACAATTCAGCTTTGGAGTGATGACTGTGTCACATTAAGTGCTGCCCTAGTCACTCGTCTTCTAAAGGACAACCCCAGAGGGACAGACATTTATTTGAACTATGACTTGACTGAAATTCTATGTTACCATTTCCATGACAGGTCTCACAGCTGTTCTTTCACTGACCAGTTTTCTGAAGTATGAAGGCCTCGTTTCTATATCAGATATGATTTAAAACCTCTTACAATCTGTACTGGAACAGACGGTGAGTGATAAACTGTCTTGAAGGTTGTCACAATGCCTCACTGTCTTCCTCTAATTTATAAATAGGAAGCAGAAGGATGCATGACTCTCCGTGAATACAGCACCAACCAATTTTTTTCAATACTTCTACAACGTAAACAAAAAGGCAAGACAAATGCAGGGTACTAAATGAGAAGAACATGAATGCAAGGATACTTTATCCAGCAAGGCTGTCATTCAGAATGGATGGAGAGACAAAGAGCTTCCAAGAACGGCAGAAACTGAAAGAATATATGACCACAAAGCAAGCCCTATAAGAAATATTAAGGGGGGTTCCATAAAAGGAGAAAAACCCCAACAGTGATATAGAACAGGAATTACAGACAATAAAATCGTATCTTTCAATAATCACTCTTAACATCAATGTTAACATAAGTTCCCATGAAATGGCACAGGGTTGCAGACTGGATAAAAAGACATGACCCATACCTATCCTGCCTACAAGAAACTCATTTTGAACCTAAAGGTACATCCAGACTGAAGGTGAAGGGATAGAGAATCATTTTTCATACCAACAGACCTCAAAAGAAAGCTGGGGTAGCAATTCTCATATCAGAAAAATTAGATTTTAAGCTAAAGACTGCACTTAGAGATACAGAAGGACACTATATCATTCTTAAAGGGTCTGTCCAACAAGAGGATCGAACAATTGTAAATATTTATGCCCCCAACATGGGAGCAGCCACTACATAAGAGACCTCGGCACTCCACTCTCGGCAATAGATCATCTAAGCAGAAAATCAACAAAGAAAGAAGAGCTCAGAATGTCACACTGGACCGGATGGACCTCATACATATACTACAGGATATTTCACCTTAAAATATCAGAATACTTATTCTTCTCAAACACACATGGAACTTTCTCCAGAATAAACCACATACTGGGACACAAATCAGGTATCAACCAATACCAAAGATTGAGATTATTCCCTGCATATTCTCAGACCATAATGCTTTGAAACTGGAACTCAATCGTAAGAAAAAGTTTGGAAGAAATTTAAACACTGGGAAGCTAAAGCTCACCCTGCTTAAGAATGTTTAGATCAACCAGGAAATCAAAGAAGAACATAAATAATTCGTGGAAACCAATGAGAATGAAAACACATTGGTACAAAACCTATGGGATACTGCAAAGGTGATCCTAAGGGGGAAACACATAGCCATCCAAGCCTCACTCAAAAAAAAATAGAAAAATCGCATATACACAAATTAACTTTACACCTTAAGGAACTGGAAAAAAACAACAAATAAAGCCTAAGAGAATATGCAAATGCACAAGAAGAGAAATAATTAAGATTAGAGCAAACATCAACGAATTAGAAACCAGAAATATAGTAGAGCAGATCAACGAAACTAGAAGCTGCTTCCTTGAAGAATTAATAAGACTGATAAACAATTGGCCAGACTTATCCAAAAGAAAACAGAAAGGACCCAAATTAATAAAACCATGAATGAAAGGGGAGAGATCACAACTAACACCAAGGAAACAGAAACAATTATTAGAAATTATTATCAATGACTATATGCCAATAAATTAAGGAACGTGGAAGAAATGGATGTCTTCCTGGAAACCTAAAAACTACCAAGACTGTAATAGCGAGAAACTGACCACCTGAATAGACCCAATAACCAGTAATGATATTGAAGTAGTGATCAAAAACCTCCCAAAAAACAAGAGTCCCTGGAAGATTCTACCAAACAATCAAATAAGAAATAATACCTATTCTCCTGAAGCTCTTTCCAAAAATACAAACAGAAGGAAAACTTCCAAACTCATTCTGTCAGGCCAGCATTACGTTGATCCCAAAACCAGGCAAAGACCCTATAAAAAAGGAGAATTACAAAACAATATTCCTGATGAATACAGATGCCAAAATTCTCAACAAGACCCTACCCATTAGGATCCAACAGTACATTAAAAGGATTATCCATCAGGGCGCCTGGGTGGCTCAGTGGTTTAAGCCGCTGCCTTCGGCTCAGGTCATGATCTCAGGGTCCTGGGATCGAGTCCCACGTCTGGCTCTCTGCTCTGAAGGGAGACTGCTTCCCTCTCACTCTCTCTGCCTGCCTCTCTGCCTGCTTGTGATCTCTCTCTGTCAAATAAATAAATAAAATCTTTAAAAAAAAAAAAAGGATTATCCATCATAACCAGGTGGGATTTATCCCTGGGATGCAAGGTGGTTCAATGTACGCAAATTAGTGTGATAGAACACATTAATAAGAGAAGAGATAAGAACCATATAGTCCTCTCAATTGATGTAGAAAAAGTATTTGACGAAATACAGCATCCTTTCCTGATTAAGACTCTTCAGAGTGTAGAGACAGAAGGAAGATTCCTCAATTTCATAAAAACCATCTATGAAATACCCACAGCGAAAATCATTCTTGATGGAGAAAAGCTGAGAGCCTTCCCCTTAAGATCAGGAACGTGACAAAGATGCTCACTCTTGCCACTATTCTTAAACATAGTACCAGAAGTCCTAGCAACAGCAATTAGAAAACAAAAGAAATGAAAGGCATTCAAATCCACAAAGAAGAAATCAAATTCCCTTTCTTTGCAGAGGACATGATCCTTTACGTGGAAAACCCGAAGACTCCACTCCCAAATTACTAGAACTCATACAGCAATTCAGAATGTGGCAGGATACAAAATCAATGCACAGAAATCTGTTGCATTTCTATACACCAACAATGAGACAGAAGAAAGAGAATTAGGGAACTGATTCCATTTACAATAGCACCAAAAACCATAAGATACCTTGGAATAAACCTAACCAAAGAGGTGAAGGATCTGTACTCGAGGAACTACAGAACACTCATGAAAGGAACTGAAGACACAAAAAGATGGAAAAACATTTCATACTCATGGACCAGAAGAATAAACATTGTTAAAATGTCTATGCTGTCCAGAGCAATCTATACTTTCAACGCCATCCTGGTCAAAACACCAATGGTTTTTTCCAAGTCCTGGAACAAACAATCCTAAAATTTATATGGAACCAGAAAAGACCCTGAACCACCAAGGAAATGCTGAAAAAGAAAAAAAAAAAGTGCTCGGGCATCATGTTGCCTGATTTCAAGCTATATTACAAAGCTGAGATCACCCAGACAGCATGGTACGGGCACAAAAACAGACACATAGATCAGTGGAACAGAATAGAGAGCCCAGATGTGGACCCGCAACTCTATGGTCAAATAACCTTCAACAAAGAAGGAGAAAATATCCAACGGAAAGACAGTCTCTTCAATAAATGGTGCTGAGAAAACTGGACAGCTATATACAGAAGAATGAAACTTGACCATTCTCTTACACGATACACAGAGATAAACTCTAAATGGATGAAAGACCTCAATGTGAGGCAGAAATCTCTCAAAATCCTAGAGGAGAACATAAGCGGTAACCTCTTCGACACCAGCCACAGCTACTTCTTTCAAGACAGGTCTCCAAAGGCAAGGGAAACAAAAGCGAAAATGAACTTTTGGGACTTCATCGAGATCAAACGTTTCTGCACAGCAATGGAAACAGTCAACAAACCAAAGAGGCAACCCACAGAATGGGAGAAGATACTCACAGATAACACTACAGATAAAGGACTGGTATCCAAGATCTATAAAGAACTTCTCAAACTCAACACCCAAAAACCAAATGATCAAGTCAAAAAATGGGCAGAAGACATGAACGGACACTTCTCCAAAGACAAATGAATGGCTAACAGACACGTGAAAAAACGATCAACGTCATTCATTAGCCATCAGGGAAATTCAAATCAAAACCACATTGAAATATACCTTATTTCATATATACCAGTTAGAATGGCAAAAATTGACAAGGCAAGAAGTAACAAATGTTGGAGAGGATGTGGAGAAAGGAAATGCAAGTTGGTGCACCCACTTTGGAAAAGAGTGTGGAGGTTCCTCAAAAAGTTAAAAATAGAGCCATGCTATGCCCAGCAACTGCACTACTGGATATTTATCCCCAAAGATACAGATGTGGTGGAAAGAAGGGCCACATGCACCCCAATGTTCACAGCAGCAATGGCCACAATAGCCAAACTGTAGAAGGAACCAAGATGACCTTCAAAAGAGGAATGGATAAAGAAGATTATTTATTCATAAATACAATGGAATATTACTCAGCCATCAGAAAAGATGAATACCCACCATTTGCATTGACATGGATGGAACTGGAGGAGATTATGCTAAGTTAAATAAGTCAAAAAGAGGAAGACAATTACCATATGGTTTCACTTATTTGTGGAACATAAGGAATAGCATGGAAGTCATTAGGAGAAGGAAGGAAAAAATGAAGGGGGGAAATCAGAGGGGTAAGCAAACCGTGAGAGACTATGGACTCTGGGAAACAAACTAAGGTTTTAGAGGGGAGGGGAGCAGGGGGATGGGTTAGCCCAGTGATGGGCATTAAGGAGGGCACATATTACAATGAGTACTGGCTGTTATACAAAAACAGTAAATGTTATACAAAAACATGGAACACTATATCAAAACTAATGATGTACTTTATGGTGATTAAGACAACATAATTTTTAAAAAAGGAATAATTATTTTGAGATTCATCCATGTTGTTGCATGAGTTAATAGTTCATTACCTCTTCTTTCCAACTAGTAGTCTGTTATACAGATATACCACAGTGTGTTTAGTCATTCACCCACTGATGGGCATTTGAGTTACAAACTGTCCATGGGAGCCATGAGTTGCTCTTTTGACCTATCTTTTGCCCTCACAATTATTTATTAATTAAAATTAAGGGGTACCTGGGTGGCTCGGTGGGTTAAAGCCTCTCCTTTGGCTCAGATCATGGTCTCAGGGTCCTGGGATCGAGCCCCACATCAGGCTCTCTGCTCAGTGGGGAGCCTGCTTCCTCCTCTCTCTCTGCCTGCCTCTCTGCCTACTCATGACCTCTATCTATCAAATAAATAAAAAAAATCTTTAAAAAATAAAAAAAAAATTTTGTAATTAAAAAAAAATCAGCAGCTCAGACTAAACTCCCCTGCAAAGATTTAATAGAAAATAGACTAGCCCTAGACAGTATTAAGAAAAATGTGCTAAGACAGCAATATGACTCAAACATACACACAAGATTTCCAGATGCCTTTTTTTTTTTTTTAAGATTTTATTTATTTATTTGACAGGCAGAGGTAACAAGTAGACAGAGAGGCAGGTGGGGGAGTAGGGAGCAGGCTCCCAGCTGAGCAGAGAGCCCGACACGGGGTTTGATCCCAGGACCCTGAGATCATGACCCAAGCCGAAGGCAGAGGCTTAACCCACTGAGCCACCCAGGCGCCCCACCAGATAGCCTTTCAACAACTCAAAAGATGCTCCACAGAGAATACCATTTCTTGACCATGAGAACTGTCCAGAAGTTGAGAACACACATTTTCCGTCAGGCTCTGGGGAACATGTACTCTCATACTTTGTTGGCTAGAAATACCTAAAAGTATGCATGTACCCTTCACCTTCACCCAGCAATCCAACTTCCAAGATATACCCTGAAGATACAATTCCACAAATATGAAACAAGCATGTACAGTGTTAGTCACTGCAGAATTATTTATAATGCAAAATGTAGAAGCAATATAAATTTCTACTAAGTTTGAGATAGTACGTGCATTTGAATAAAGGAATATGAAAAGAAATCAGTAAGTCCCTAATAGTGGTCTACCAAAAATTGAATAATAATAATAATAAGTACAGAGAGAAAGAGGAATGGCTGTTGCAGAAAAGTCATTTTACAGAAGAATATCAGCTAATAAATACAGAAGCAATTATGAAATCAGAAAAATCAACATCTTCCGAATCTTTTTTTTTTTTTAAAGATTTTATTTATTTATTTGACAGAGAGAGAGATCACAAGTAGGTAGAGAGGCAGGCAGAGAGAGAGGAGGAAGCAGGCTCCCTGCGGAGCAGAGAGCCCGATGCGGGGCTCGATCCCAGGACCCTGAGATCATGACCTGAGCCGAAGGCAGCGGCTTAATCCACTGAGCCACCCAGGTGCCCCCATCTTCCGAATCTTAATATAGTAAGCGATTCAGGTAAGAATCAACAATGGTTACAAAAATCACAATGGCAAACAGGATATTCATATTCATATCGCCCTGCACATTCCAGATTACATATTAATAATAAAGGAAGTCAGGTCACTGTCTTACTTGGTTAACAGGCTATCTCTGGAATGAGAGGGTACAGAGCACTCAACTTTGTACCTTATGCAGTTTTATACATATGTAAAAACTAGCATGCTTTGTTTTTATAACACTAGGCTAGGTCTATTTCATAAAAAGAAATATTCTATGTTGGAAAAATCTTTAAAAATTTTAATTAAAAATGGAAGGAATCAGAACTTATAAAAGATACAAAAGAAATCAAAATGAAACAGATATAAAAGAAATACAAAATGAATTTTTTGTAAACCAGATATTTTAACTGCTAAACGTGTGGTTTTCAAGTAGCTTCCTGGCACACTGTTTTTCTCTTTGTTCTATGTGGATGCCCTTTTAGATTATTAAGACTCTACTGAGCCAGGAGGCTAAGTTACTCCACTGATTGACTTTTTTTTTTTAATCTATTTCCACCATAAAGATTTACCAAAATCAGAGTAAGAGTCAAACATGTCAAACTCCATTACGGAATAACAATTTAGCAGTACTGTCTAAAATTGAAGATACATATTCACAGTATTCAAATCTAAATTAATCTAAATTTGTTTCATTCCTACATGTTAACAAAAAAAAATCTCTTCAGACATCGATGACCAGTTTAGTGACATCTGGATTAGGGTTACTGGATAAAATAGAGGACAATCAGTTAATTGAATTTCAGATAAACAACAAAATATTTTAGCATAAACATGCCCCATGCAATATTTGGGATAGACATAATATAAAATTTAATGGGGCCTCCTGTTTCTATTTTCTTGGTAAATCTGGTAAGTCTAATATGCATAGGAATGTTTTGCAAGTACATTTTTGAAGTTCAAATAAAGGGCAATGTTAAGTATTGAGACTGAAACTCATTACAGGATTCAGGATTGTGACTTATGAAATTTTCTCACCCCACTCCCCCCATTCAGAGGACAAAATCCAAAGACATAGGGAAAAAAATGTATATATATATTAAGTATGCTTACACAAATCCTGGAAATCCGTTTCTAATAAGCATCGTAATGTTGACAATAGATCCTCCATGCTCTTTCATCCAGGAGTTGTAAACTGCAGGAAACAGCCAATGACAATCATATGAAATAGCGTCCTGACTCTGTTCTCACTCACTGTCCCACCATCTTGCTTGTTATTTAAAAATTTTTAATTTCAGGGTACCTGGGTGGTTCAGTGGGTTAAGCTCTGCCTTTGGCTCAGCCCTGTCTCAGGCTCTCTGCTCAGCAGGGAACCTACTACCCCTTCTCTCTGCCTGCCTCTCTGCCTACTTGTGATCTCTCTTTCCTGCCAAAAAAATAAATAAAATCTTTAAATTCTTTTAAATTTACAATTCCTTTTTTTTTAAAGCCTGATTGAATATAATTTATATATCCGGAAACTCATCCACTTATGTGTACAATTTAATGATTTTCAATAAATATACAACAAGTCATGCAACCACCATCACAATCCAGTTTTAGAACATTCCATCACCCCCAAAACACTGCTTTGTGCCCATCTGCAGCCCAAGCCATCCCCACACAAACCCTCATCTATTTTCCATTTACATAAACTTGTCTTTTCTGGACATTTCCCATAAATGCAATCACACCATATGTGGTCTTTTGTGTCTGGCTTCTTTTACTTAGAATAATATCTGTAAGGTTCATCCACAAGGTAACGGTATCAATAGTTAATTTTTATTGCCGAATCGTATTCCAGTGAATAGACAGACCATATTTCATTTGTCTATTCACCAGAGGATGAACATTTGAATTCTTTCCACTGGTGGGTGATGAAGAATACAAACTGTTGGGTGGACCTATGTTTTCATTTCTCTTGGGTAAATGCTTAGGAATGGAACTGCTGGGTCATATGGTAACTGTATGTTTAACTTTTTAAGTAACTGCCAAACTATTTTCTGGTGTCTCCACTATTTTACATTTCTACCAGATATGCATGAGGGTTGCAGTTTCTCCATGCTATTATTGCCTAATTTTTTTCTATTATAACCATTCTAGTGGGTATGAAGTGATACTTCACCGAGGTCTTGATCTGATGTCCCGATGACTAATGGTGCTGACAATCTTTGGATGTACTTATCAGCCGTTCATTTATCTTCTTTGGTAAAATATCTATTCAAATATTTTGCTCATTTTTTAATGGGTTTGTTTTCTTAATACTAAATTATAAGAGCTCTTTCTATGTTCTGGATACAAGTCCTTTATCAGCTATGTGATGTCCCTCAGTCTGGCTTATCTTTTCATTTTCTTAATGTTGTCTTTTGAAGTGCAAACATATTTAAGTTTGATTAGGTCAAGTTTATCAGTTTTTTTACTTTATACATGGTATTCTAGATGGTGTATCTCAGGACTCTGCCTAAGTCAAGGTCATAAAGATTTTGTCCTTTATTTGTTTCCAAAAGTTATGCAATTTTACTATTTGCATTAAGGTCTAGGGTCCATTTTGTACTTTTGGTTAACTTTTACTTATGCTATGAGGGAAGGGTCCTCTTGCATGTGGATATCCAATTGTCCAGGACCATTTGCTGAAAAGACGATTATTTCCCGCATAGAACTGCCTTGGCCCCCTTGGCAAAAATCATAAATATAAGGGATTGATCACAACTATAAGGGTTTATTTCTAGACTTTCAAATTTGTCCAAAATATCTATTCATCTGTCCTTATGCCAGTACCACATTATCTTGAAATCAAGAAGTATAAGTCCTCCAACTTTCCTGGTGTGCAAAACTGTTGTGGCTACTCTGAGTCCTTTGCACTTCCGCATGTATTTTAGGATCTGCTTGTCATTTTCTGCAAAAGTAATAGGGACTGTGTTGAACCTACATACCAATTCGGGAAGAACTACCATCTTAACCGTATCAAGTCTTCCAATTCATAAATTTTGAATGTTTTTCCATTTATTCTGATCATTCATTTCTGTCAGCAATGTTTTGTCATTTTTAAATATAAGTCTTATCCTTCTTTTGTTAATTCCTTAAGTATTTTCTTTTCAATTTTGGTGTTTTTTTTAGGGGGAGAGAGTGGGAGTGGGGTTGGGGGGGAACAGTGGAGGGAGAAGAAGAGAGAATCTTAAGCAGGTTCTACAACCAGCTTAGAACCCTACACAGGACTCGATCTCATGAGAGCTCATGACTTGAGCTGAAATCAAGAGTCAGACCCTCAACTGACGAAGCCATCAGGCATCCCTCATTCCTTATCCTTTTTTGAAGCCCCATTTGATATTTAGCCTTCAACTCTATTCATATAAATGAAGACTACGTCAGATGTGTACCCTCAAGACTCACTTCAATAGAAAACTAATTTTTAGAATTTAAGGGCCAGAGAACAAAGAAAGACCCATTCCTACTAAGAGCTTAGACAAAAATAAGAATGGGTTCCCATCATTACCTAAAGCTTTCCAGTGGAGTTCTTCCCAATTCATACTACATGACAGAAAAAGGAGGTGAATCCCCCAGAAAAGAAGACATAAAATATGGTATTTTTGGACTCTAAGACAATTCTTTCATATTATTCTGAAATTGTTGAAACTGGGATATGTTTTACAGTTGGTGGCTTCTTAGGATACAAATAACACTGTTTGTACTTTCTCAGTAGTACAGAAAATGATGGTGCATTTCACCAAAGATACATTGACTGTATCTTTCAGTCAATGAAATACATTATTTATTTTTAGACAACATAATTGTGTAGCTAAAACACCTGAAAGACTAATCTCAAAAACTGTTAGATAAACTACAAATTACTAGATAAAACCACGAGATGAACTTGAAAAAGTAGTTCTTCCATAAACCCACAATAATCCAGCTGAAAATAACTGGGAAAAGAGCCCATTCAAAACAGCAGGCGTTGGAGTGCCCAGGTGGCTCAGTCAGTCAAGCATCTGCTTTCAGCTCAGGTCACAATCCCAGGATCCTGGGATCAAGCCCTGCATCAGGCACCCTGCTCATCGGGGAGTGTGCTTCTCCATCTCCTTCTGCCCCTCCCTCTGCTCGTGCTCTTTCTGTCGATCTCAAATAAATAAGTAAAATATTTTTAAAGATCTTAAAAAATAAAAATCATTAGAAGGAGTCATCCAAAATATCTAGGTATAATCTTGGTAAAAAAATAGGAGAGGGGCTCCTGGGTGACCCATTCAGTTAAGCACCTGACTTTTGATTTTGGTTCAGGTGTTGATCTCAGGGTCATGAGTTCAAGCTCTGTGTTGGGCTCCATGACCAGCATGGAGCTTACTTAAAAAAGATTTACATGACGAAACCCACCGACCTTTGCCAAAAAATATAAAGTAAGAACCCATTAATAGAAAGATGCGCCATGGTGCAGAGATAATATTTCAACATACTGTCAAATTATTGACAGGTTGAATACAATTCCAGTCAAATTCCCCACCAGGAGTTTTGAGGAAAAATCCTGAATATAAAACTCATCTGAAAGAATCAAAGGGGGGCGCCTGGGTGGCTCAGTCGGTTAAGCATCTCCCTTCAGCTCAGGTTATGATCCCAGGGTCCTAGGAACAAGCTCCACATCAGGCTCCCTGCTCAGCGGGGAGCCTGCTTCTCCCTCTGCTTGTGCTCCCCCTGCTGGTGCTCTCTTGCTCTCTGTCAAAAAATAAAATCTTTTTAAAAAAAGAAAGAAAGAAAGAGGTCATGAATAGCCTGAAAAGTCTGAAAATGAAAATAAAGAACTATGTGCCATATCAAATATCTAAAATATATATATATATATGAAAAATAAAAAGATACAAATTTATTTCAATTACCCTACACAGACTTTCTGCTTTTGCTTAAATAGTACTCTGTGTTAGAACTCTGAAATCGGGAGCACCTGGGTGGCTTGTCACTAAGTGTCTGACTTTGGCTCAGGTCATGATCCTAAGGTCTTGGGATCCAGCCCCACATCAGGCTCCCTGCTCAGTGGGAAGTGTGCTTCTCCCTCTCACATTCCCCCTCTTGTGTCCCCTCTCTCTCTGTGTCTTTCTCTGTCAAATAAATAAATAAATAAAGTCTTTAAAAAAAAAAAAAAAAAAAAAAAGAACGCTGAAATCATCTTTGTGTTTTTCCCGACACTTCCAGAGCTGTCATGGGAATATTTCTTTAAGAAGTGTGAGGTAGTCTCAGATGCCAATCACAAGTCCAGCTTGTTACATGTGCTTCTGACCAATGGGCTGTAAATCAGAGGTTCCCATGAAACAGCCAGCCACACAAATGGAAAGCTTTATACTACTAGTTAGATGAAGTTGAAAGCTGGAAATGTCTGCAAGATTTTGACTTAGAGATATTAAGAATATAAAGCCTAATCCATATTAGCGTGAAGACCCTTTGGGTTGGAATTCTACCTGTTCTGTGGTTTTCATCACAAAAATGTCTTCGATCGTTTTAACAAAACCCTTGAATTACTCAATGTTAGGAGTTGAATATCATCACCTATGAAATACAAGTTCCGATCCAAAGATCTACATGCATGCTAATTAGTCGTTAATCAGAAAGGATGTGGATTCTGGCATTCTCCCTGAAGATTTGACAAGTTACAAGAGATTAAACAGATTCATTTCTTTAAAACTAAGTGTGAGAGGTTTTGTTGTTTTTTTTTTTAATTTCAGGAACAACTTCGTAGCTATATCTTTGTACAGATTCTTAATGATTTTCTCATGATAAATTCCTAGAAGTAAAATTGTGAGATCAAACCATACCCATATTTTACAAATATTGCCAAATTACTATCCAGAAAAGCAGCAGTTTACATTTCTGGTCCTATCCAAGCAAATCAGGGCAGTCAGTACTGCAGACATGGAGTTTCTGAGCCCCCAACAATTCTCTTGGAAGATTCTCTACGATCTAGGGCACCCAGGTGGCTCTGTGGGTTAACCCTCTGCCTTCAGCTTGGGTCATGATCTCAGGGTCCCAGGATTGAGTCCGGTATCGGGCTCCTGCTCAGGGGTAGCCTGCTTCTCCATTTCCACTCCCCCTGCTTGTGTGTGTGCTCTCTCTCTCTCTCTCTGATAAATAAATAAAATCTTTAAAGTTAAAAAAAAGATTCTCTTTGATCTTTAAATAAAGACACCTTGCCTTTTTGGGTTATTGATCATACTCACCTGCTTTGCACATGTAGAAGGTGCCCGTCAGGTTGGTCTCAATCACAGCATGCCATCCCTTTGCACTGATGTGTTCTGCAGGAGATGTGAACTGGCCTCCTCCATTGTTTACCAAAAAATTGATCTTACCGTAAACATCTAAGGCGGATTTGACCAAATTCTTCACCTAAAAAAATGTTGAAAGTAAACTGGTTAACAACTTCACTTGCTAGTTGGACTGAGAGCTGGGAGAAGCTCTCTGGGAGCTTCTTCTCTGGGAGAAGAACGTGCAGTCTACCGTCGCAGTAAATGGTATCAGGACCTGTAGCCGAAATCCAGTTAAAATTCCCATTAAGAAATTACATAAAGGGGGCACCTGTCTGGCTCAGTTGGTACAGCATGTGACTCTTGATCTTGGGGTTGTGAGTTTGAGCCCCACGTTGGGTGCAGAAATGACTGATCACTTAAAAATAAGATATTAAAAAAAAATAAAGAAATGACTTAAAGGGCAAAAGGCACACAAAGCAATCTCGCTGAGCCTACGTCCCTGTTTAGCTTCCTTAAAGACTGTTTCTTTCCTCTCCTCCCCCAGGAAGTAACACTCAGTACATCATTAGAGAAAGAATCTCTTTTACAACCTCTGCTTCTAGTTAACGTCATCTAAGACCTCTACCACAGGAACATCTGAAGCACTAGTTTTAGGGACCACCACTGTAAATAAAATGAATGAATAAAGGATATAGACATATTTGCATTACCTCCTCTTCATTGCGGATGTTGCATTTTATGGGAGTGACCTGAGCCTGGTTGTTGGGGGGCAGGCTGGCCTTCAGTTCTCTTGCAACAGATTTTAATCGATCAAAGTTACGAGATGCAATGACCACATTACACCCTGAAAAGAAAACAGTCAAGAAATAGTAAACATGCTTTCGTTGGTAAATATGCTTTCACGGGTTGTCTAAATGAAGAAAAAAAAAAAAAAGTTCAGAAATTCTTTCATGTGTGCCCATTAAAGAATGGTGAATCGGGGGGGCCTGGGTGGCTCAGTGGGTTAAAGCCTCTGCCTTAGGCTCAGGTCATGATCCTAGGGTCCTGGGATTGAGCCCTGCATGGGACTCTGCTCAGCAGGGAGCCTGCTTCCTCCTCTCTCTATCTGCCTGCCTCTCTGCCTACTTGTGATCTGTCAAATAAGTAAATAAAACCTTTAAAAATAAAATGGTGAATCAGGACTTCTGCCTCAGGTTAGGATCAAACATCAATAATGGAGTTAACCCTCCAGACCAATGGAACAAAAAAACTGGTCAAAGTATAATGCAGAACGGCTTTCAGGCACAAGACAAGGGGTAGCATGGCACAGTGATCTCAGAGAGTGGAAACAAACAGTGGGAGTCCTATGATCATCCCAGCTTGCTGCCTGGAGAGAGTTTCGCAGGTGCAGCCCAGGGAGGAGGAAGAGGAACCACTCAGATTCCAGGACCAGATGAAGTTGGGAGTCAACGGAGGCCAAGAAGGGAATGGAAATGGTGTTTCTTTTTTCTTTTCTTTTTTTTTTTTTTTTTTTTTTTTGGTTTTTTAAATTTATTTGACAAACAGATCACAAGTAGGCAGGACCTGATCATGACCTGAGCCAAAGGCAGAGGCTTTAACCCACTGAACCACTCAGGTACCCCGCAAATAGTGTTTCAAACAGGCTAAACCTCATTTGAAAAGGCAATGGGTAAGATACTCAGAAGGGTATGGCCTGAGTGGTGAAGCAAAATTACCCTAGATTAACTAGATTAAAGAATATTCAGGTCAATACTTAACATATAACAAGTCTCTCTTAAAGTATCAAACTGTTGCCACAGAAATAGCAACTTCTGGGATGCAGTTAACACAGAACAAAGCTCAAGAATATTTATTTTTTATTTATTTATTTTTATTTATTTATTTATTTATTAAAAATTTTATTTATTTATTTGACAGACAGAGATCACAAGTAGGCAGAGAGGAAGACAGAGGGAAGCACACTCCCTGCCGAGCAGAGAGCCCGATGCAGGACTGGATCCCAGGACCCTGAGATCATGACCTGAGCCGAAGGCAGCAGCTTAACCCACTGAGCCACCCAGGCGCCCCAAAGCTCAAGAATAGTTAAATGAACATAAAAATAACCAGCATCCAATAAGGTAAAATTAAAATGTTCAGCAGTAATGCAAAGAAGCAAGGAAGTCCAACCCATAATGAGGAGGAAGTAAGTTAATAAAAACAGAAACTGAAATGGCAATGCTGATATCATTAAATAAACCAGTGATAAAGAGAAAAATATGAAAAGTCTTCCCGCGTTTCCTCATTCGGTAATCCATACGACGGGTTCATTTTAAACACATCTATAAAGAATTCCACAGCACGTTTCCACAGGTCTCCTTGTTCCCGACTTCGACCACGTTATCTTTGATTCTAACTCCTCCTTTCAGTTCACAAAGAGTGGTTTCATCCTTCAACGCTTCTGCAGCATCTCTTAGACAGAACTCTTCCCTTTCCCCCCGCGGTTTCAATGTCGCCTACAGGTACAGCCTCTGGGCTTGGCCGGTCCACCTCTCCCAGCCCTGCCGAGTACCTGCTGGCTCCGGAAACCCCCTTAGGCTAGTGTGTGTCTCTGCCGACCTCTTGATCTTAAGTAGCCTGACCCAGAGGGCCCGCTCGCGTACCCAGGTGCAGCAGCTCCGCCGTGATGGCCTTTCCGATACCCGTGGCCCCTCCCGTGACGATGGCCAGTTGGTGCTGCAGCAGGCCTGGCGCCAAGCAGCTCTTGCACTCGCCCCAATCGGCCATGTCTGCAGGGAGGCTGAGTCCAGAGAGCGATAAGGTCACTGTTTCCTTGGTCTAGGAAGGGCGACTGTATAGGGACCCTGCCCACGTGACCGCCCGGGCGCCGCCCCGCCCCGCCGCCCCGCCGCCCCGCCCCGCCGCCCCGCCGCCCCGCCCCGCCGCCCCGCCGCCCCGCCGCCCCGCCCCGCCGCCCCGCCGCCCCGCCGCCCCGCCGCCCCGCCCCGCCGCCCCGCCCCACCGCCCCGCCCCGCCCCGCCCCGCCGCCCCGCCCCGCCCCGCCCCGCCCCGCCGCCCCGCCCCGCCGCCCCGCCCCGCCCCGCCCCGCCCCGCCGCCCCGCTCCGCCCCGCCCCCCGGCGCCTCCCCACCCCCCACGCCGCGGCAGGTCCCCATCTTCCCAGCCCACAGCTGCTCCCCGGCGGCGGCTGCCCGACTCGGTCTGGGTCCTCTGCCAGACTTTGTCCGCGGCGTGTGTAGGTGAGATCCCTTGTTTGTTGGGTTTTGGTGTTTGTTTTTAAATTTCGGTGCCATTGTGTGGACCGGAGGAAGGGAAGCAGACAAAAAGGGGCGCGTGCTCCATTTCCAAAAATCCCCCGTGCTTTAGCTCTCATGGTTAATTAAGATAGAATTCTCCAGGGCACCTGGGGAAGGAAAGGCTGCAGGCTCTGGCTCCAGTTGCTGTGTGCCTCTGGCACACAGGAAAGGGCCGGCTTAGCTGAAGGGGAAGAAATCTGGCGTCCAGATCCTTTCACCCTCTGCAAGGGACGCTGAACGCTGAGTTGGGGGGGTTGGGGAGTGGGATGCCGTTATGGTTATCCACAGAACCAAAATAATAAATGATTTTCAAAATAAACTCGAACCCACTTCCACCTCATCTCCCTTTCCCCGCCCAGGAGTGAAGGGAAGATGCAACCTTTACCCCATTTGAGATCTAATCCATTTCAGCCCCGCTGCAGAAACTGGGGAATCCAAGAGTGTGTGCTTCCTGCAAGAGCGCTGATGTAGGTATCTGAGATCCTATCACCTGGTTCATTCCTCTAGCAGGGAAGCAAGCATTCGGAGGATGGGGGGGTGGGGGGAGGGGCGTGGAATTTCTCATCCGCAGTTTGATGTCCAGTAGCCCAGGGTTATTATTCAGATTCTCCTCCGCATTGTTCATCCAGCTTCACCCTGTCCCCTCACCAGAGAGAGCTTACACCTGGACTGGCCTACTGAGACTTGGTCTAAGAATTTGGCAGATCTAGGGCATGTGTGTGGTGCTGTGGTCTTAAGGATTCAGGGAACACGCTATTTCCGTCTGCTATCAGAGTACTGTATTTTCACCTACAAGGTATTAAATGATGTAAAAGCAAACAAGGGCCATCCTTTTGTTGAGCCCACCCCTATCTAGTTATTCACAAAGCAAATTAGAAATGGGTCTTGTTAAAAGTGGCATCATGCGGGGCGGGGGGGGGGGGCGGGAGAGGGGGGTGCGGTTATAGACATTGGGGAGGGCATGTGGTATGGTGAGTGCTGTGAAGTGTGTAAACCTGGGGATTCACAGACCTGTCCCCTGGGGATAAAAATACAGGGACGAGGGAGGAGCGTAGCAGGAGGAAGTCTTTCCCGAGCACAACCAGAATATTTTCGTTCAGTTGTAGAGCTGAATGTACTGCAGTCTGAGCTGACCTGCTGATTTTCTTTCTTTTTCCTTTCCTTCCTTTTTTTTTTTCCTTTTCACTTTTTCCTTCCCCCCCCCCCTTTTTTTGGTGCCAGCTTTGGTGACTTTCCCAGAAAATTCTGAAACCAAGTCCAAGTGTGACAGGGAAAGTGCACTGCAGTTGGATTTACTGACCACCGGCCAAGCTTCATGGCCGAGACCTTTCATCCGGGAGCCCTGGGCTCTGTCCCAGGCTGTCGCTGACAGTCTGGGGGACTCTGAGGGAGCTAGAAGTAGAAATGGCAACAGCTTGTAAGAAGAGAGACCTTCCGACCAAGGACTGCTCAAGCATGGCTCTTTCCACCCAAGCGTGACAACGTGCAAAAATTAATTCTAAGATGCCCTCTGTCGTCTTACACTGTGTTTGCTGTTATCTGTGTCAAGTCAGCAAAGGTGTGGCATTTTTCCTAGTGGGAAGTCACCGTAGTACGTCTCTTCAGGCCAGAGTTTGGAATGGGTTGCATAACGAGTGAGGATGAAGTGGGGGCATTCGCGGCCAGCCAGAAGGGCAGCCTTCACCTGCCGAATGCTTCCCTGCGCTCTGGGCCCCTCTTCACTTCTGGGGACCTCTCCAGGTTCACCTCGGGTCATCCTCTGGCCGTGCCCCCTGGAGTTGGCTCATCTCCAGGCCTGGCTCTCCCCCACTGAGTATCCCATTCCTAACGTTTTTTTTTCCCTTCGTTCTACCCAGTTAAACATTCATTTATTCCACGTAGGCTCTGCTCAGCCAGAAGTTAAAGAGAAGCGGGTATTAGGAGAAAACCAGAGGAATTCAGGTGAAGCGTGGGAATGATTTGAAAGGAGAACATGGGAACGCAAATGGATCCCAACTGCTGAAAATGAAGGAGAAGAGAGGGGTTCTGAGCGGAGAGGTCTGCTCCGCTAAATGCTATTTGTGGGGCTTCCTGGCCGTCCATGCACATGGTCACTGTGGTTTCCAATCTTTCCTGAACTGGGCTTGGAGCAGCCTCGCCACCTTGGAAACGCTGCCAAAGCTTGGAATGCAGGATCCCTGGGTGGAGGCCAAGGCACCGGAGGAACCAGATGGCTGCTTGTCCCAGAGGATTTTGTGGGGCTCAGGGGCTGACTTGGGACGGGGTGAACGCTGGCGTGAGGCGGCAGGCAGCAGGCAGCATGGAGCACAGCTCTGAGTTGCACAAGAACCCGGGTAGCTAACTGGGGGTGCCCGGTCGTCTTTGCCATCTGATCGGTGTTGGGTAAGGCAGGGCATTTGAGAAACGATCTCCTGTCCGGCTGCCAGATCCCGGGCTGATGTTCAAACACTGACTGTCCTTCTCCCACTTGCTCCACCTGTTCCTGCGTTTCGTTTTGAAAGGTTTTTGCTTCTCTTTTTTCTCCTGCTTCCCATCCCTTCTGACTCTGCAGCTACTGGACACCTAGAGCAGGGCTGTGCAAGCCCTTGCCCAGGAGGGGAAGCAAGCAGACCTCTGCAGGTTTCGTCCACATTTCATTCCTTTCGCTTGCTCAGAACACACTCCCTGGCCGCCTGTGCTTGCTGTTATGTAAAGGTCTCAGCTGACACAGGCTGGGTTCTGGTCCTCTGGAGGAACTGGCTCAGGCCCAGCTGTATCCTGGCCTTTGACTGCCAAGTGTTTGAAAAAGCTTTTTACAGATACCTTACTCTTCACCTTAACATTTTATTCCACGACATAGTATTTCTACTTTTACCTGTTTTATTTAGTTATTTTAATTTATTTTTAAAAAGATGTTACTTATTTTAGAGACAGAGAGAGAGACTGGCAGAGGGAGAGGGAGAAACAAGCTCCCCCCTGCACCGGGAGCCTGATGCAGGACTCGATCCCAGCACCCCAGGATCATGACCTGAGCCAAAGGCAGACACTTAATGACTGAGAGCCACCCAGGAGCCCCAATCTTCTTACCTGTTTTAAAGTGACATTTAATAGAAAACACCTTTGGGCTCATGGAAACTGGAGAGAGTACATACTGAATGACCTGTTTCAGAAGGATGACTTTCTATGGAACTTCTGCCTCCAAGAGTGGAGAGCAGTTGACATTGTTGTTTTTCAAAATCCTGGCAAATGTCCCTTCTTGTAGGGACAGGGCCCACCTAATACCTTCATTTTTAACTTGGTTACCCTCCTCACCATCTCCAAATAGGGTCACAGCCTGAGGTGCTGGGGCTTTGGACTCCAATGCAGGGAATTTGGTGGCGTGTGCCCTTCAACCCATAAAGATAGGCAGACCACTGACAGGATTATAAATTGTTGTTTCTTTTAGTGGACAGACATAGCCTCTGTGGCCATAGCCATAAACAAAGTGCCTGCCCTCGGGGGCATAAGGAAGACTGATGACGGATACATACCAAGTAGCTTGTGACGAGCACTTCAAAGAAAAATAAGACAATCTGAAGAGATAGAAAGCGGCTCTGGGCTGGGAACTGGGCTGGGAATGGAGGCCTGAAGGAGGGGAGGGCATGAGCTTTGTGGAGAATGTGCCAGGCAGAGGGGATGGTGGAGGTGCGAAGGTCCAGGCAGCAAGAAGGGTGGTAGCTGCCAAGGACAGTGAGGCCTGTGGGGCCGCAGCAGGGGGAGGCAGGGAAGGGGCTCTTGAGGTATGGCGCTGGGAAGCCAGTAAGGACCAGAGCAGGAATGCACGCTGGGCCATGGGGTGGCAGGCGGGGGTTGGGGGGGGGTGGATTTTGAATTTTGTTCTAAGAGGAATGAGGAACACTTCTTAACTAAACAAGTAAAACATGCTTATTTATTTGTCCCTGTGCAAGGTTTGTTCCTTCCCTCTCGCCCCTGTCATTCCCATTCTGGGAAGCTCATGTTCCTTGGAATCTTGAACAGACCTGGCCTTAAATGTGAGAGAATTCTACACGAATTTCTTTTTTCTTTCTTTCAATTTTTACTTATTTATGAGAGAGAGAGAGAGAGAGGGCGAGAGCAGAGGGAGGGGCAGAAGGAGAGGGAGAGGGATGAGCAGACTTCCCGCTGAGCGTGGAGCAGGGAGCTGAGGTGGGACTGGACCCCAGGACTCGGGGATCATGACCTGAGCCCAAGGCAGAGGCTTAACTGACTGAGCCACCCAGGCTCTCCCCCACGGATCTCTTGATCTCTGGGAGCCAAGGCACTGCCTGCCTGTTTTTCTGGACTATCTTTTCAAGGGTGCTTACATAGTGACCAGCCCTGGGAGGTGTAGGTAGGTAATTCTCTCTCCAGAGAAAAGAACACGCAGACCTGTTTTTCGTTGTAAAAGATGTAGGTTCCCTGGGTTCAGGGTACCTTTCCCGTGGGTAGTGTGTAATGTAGCCTACTGCACATGCGCAGATCATCTGACCGCCCCTCCCCCCATTACTGCTTTGGAATCGGAGCTTAGAGCCCCTCCATGAAACGTACTGAACCGCCCTTGCTGGGTTCTTTGTCTCCTCCCAAGAGTCTGGTGTGTTTTGGCCATGTCTCATGCCACTCGTGAAACTGTGGCAGGAGGACTTGTTACCTTGTAAGGGATTCAAATTTCAGATGCCTCGCAGTTCTCCACTACCCAAAGAATAGCTTCTGTGTAGGCATCATGACTGAGACCTTGACCTTGGGCCAATGCTTTGGCGATGTCTGTGGTTTTCAACTTCTTTTTAAAATCAAGTTGGAACTCTTCTCCCCTCATCCCCCTCAGTGAATCTACCAGGAAACTGACCTCATTAAAACCTCTCTGGTAGAAGATTTCCCATCTCCCACAGCCCCCTGCCCTTGCATCCTTGGAAAAGTCACTCAACATGATTTCAAAAACACTGTTGAGCTTCAAAAAATCCCCTTTAAAAGTCAAATCTGATATCTGGGAGCAATAATACATTCTTATCAGAAGTCTGATAATTACGTCTGTCTTAGCAAAAGTTAATTTACATGTCAATATCATTAATAGGTCAGCACAATTGATCTTTTCAAAGAAATGGGATCCAGGATTAAGATTGCAGGATATGGAGGGGAGGTTGGGAGGGAGGGGCACTGTTGTGCTTGGCCCTGGGCAGCAGAGCAAGACTCAAAAGGAGAGGAGAAAGTCCTGGAAATTAGAGGCATGGCGAGGATAGCAGGTGATAAATAAAATGACATCTGATCTGCCTGTCAGGACACTCACTCCATGGTTCTTCTGTGCTTGTATCCAAAGGTCTTTTCCTCTTCACTCGGTCTTTACTTGGTTTCCTTGAACTTTATGATGCCTTCAAGGTCCCCGGGAGCTTTGAGGGCAACCAGGTGGAGGGAAAGGGTATCCTTACTTTAACATGTTTCATACTAGGGTTTACGTGAGAGATCCTTTGGAAAAAAGACTCTCCTGCCATGCTTGGAGGTCATCTACTTCACTCTGTCACCTGGAGCTCTGGCAGGGTGTTAAAAGGAAAGGTTGTTAGAAAGGACACCAGGTGCTTATTTCACGGAGCACAAGGGGGAGCATGGCGCTGTAGAAAGGGTTCCTGGGGTTCAGGCTCAACGCTACTAACTGGTTCCTGACTATACTGCGGATTTGCTTTGTGACATTTGGCGGGCTATTCAACCTCTCTGGGCTGGTTTTTTGTTGTTGTTGTTGTTGTTGTTTGTTTGTTTCATCTGACAGAGGGGGGTATGGAGGATATGATCTCAAAGTCCTCATATTTAAAGGCCTGTGAACTAGGGAGCAGTGATGTGGTTTTTACCCCAAGAAACATTAAGTGTTGCACCCCTGGGCACCTGCATTGTAAGGAGCTAGACTTTACTCATGTCCTTTGAGCGAGATACATGCACTGTGCTTGGAATGGGGCTTGGACAGTTCCCAGAAGAGAACAGGTAGATTTCATTCTGTCAGGCCACCTTTTCCTCCACATTCCAAACCTGTGGCTCACAGGTCAAATCCAGGTTTGTGTGTTTGGTTTTTCTAAGTCCAGTTTTACTGAAAAGCAAGCGTGCCCATTTATTGGCGTATTGTCTTTGGCTGCTATAGCGTGTCAGTCACAAAGCTGAGGAGTTGTGATGGAGACCTTAGGTCTTAGGAATTCTTAAACACTATCTGTCTTGAGGCCATTCACGCTTGGCCTTTGATTTGCTGCTCAGTAGTCCTTGCTCGAATGCTTGTGTGGATTTTCCTACCAGAAGGACACGTAACCAGCTCCGTCGGAGAAGGCGTCCTGTGACTCCCCCAACTCCTGCCTCCCAGTGACAGAGCAGGTGGAGCCAAGATCCTCTCCCTCTCCTTTCTTTCCCCCTCCGTCCTTCCACTATGCTGTTTTTCCCTCTCTCTCTCTCTCTGCCCCTCCCTTCCTACCGTCCCTCCCTCCCTTTTTCCTTCCTCCCCTCCCGCCAAATAAATCTTTTTTTTTTAAAGTGTGATCTCACATACAAATGGCTATCAGACACATAAAAAAATGTTCATTATCATTAGCCATCAGGGAGATTCAAATCAAAACCACATTGAGATATGGCCAAAATCAACAAGGCAGTAAACAACTAGTGTTGGAGAAGATGTGGAGAAAGGGGAATCCTCTTACACTGCTGGTGGGAATGCAAGTTGGTGCAGCCGCTTTGAAAAACAGCATGGAGAGTCCTTAAGAAAGGAAAAATAGAGCTACCTTATGGCCCTGCAGTTGCACTACTGGTATTTACCCCAAAGATACAGATGAAGTGGAAAGAAGGGCCATCTGTACCCAATGTTCATAGCAGCAATGGCCACAGTTGCCAAACTGTGGAAAGAACCAAGATGCCCTTCCACAGACGAATGGATAAAGATATGGTCCATTTATACAATGGAATATTATGCCTCCATCAGAAAGGATGAATACCCAACTTTTGTATCAACATGGACGGGACTAGAAGAGATTATGATGAGTGAAATAAGTCAAGCAGAGTCAATTATATGGTTTCACTTACTTCTGGAGCATAAGGAATAACATGGAGGACATTGGAAGGAAAGGAAAAGTGAGTGGGGGAATTTGGAGGGGGAGACAAACCATGAGAGACTGTGGTCTCTGAGAAACAAACGGAGGGTTTTGGAGGGATGGGGGGTTGGGTGAGCCTAGTGGGTGGGTATTAAGGAGGGCATGTATTGCACGGAGTACTGGGTGTGGTGCATAAAAAATGAATATTAGAACACTGAAAAAAGATAAAATTACAAATAAAACGTCTGATCTCCCCATTTTGCAAAAGAAGAAACTAGAATTTGAGGAAGGGAGGAGAGGCCCAACCCCACCCCCACAAATCCCATAGTTAGTTCATAGCTGAAACTAGGACTCGGGTCTCCTAACTCCCCCTGGGCTCAGTTCACAGGGCCAGGTTGCTTCTACTTCTAGGTAAAAAAAACTTTACCCACAAACGACATGGAAGAAGGGAAAGAGAAAGGGGCCAAAACAGACAGGAGCGAAGGCTACTGATATCCACCAGTTTCTCGTGCATAAATATTCTAAGTTACTTTTGGAAAACATTTGGTAGTTTTCTGAATTTTTTACAATGCAAGGCATGGATTTGGAAGTCTGACAGACACGGATTCAAATTCTGGCTCTCCGACTTACCCACTGTGATGCTGAATTCATTTAAACTCTCTAAGCCTTGGGTTCCTCCTTTATCAAATGGAGGTAAATAACACCCATTTCCTTCAGTGCTGGGGACGACTAACAACAGAAGGTATGCAAGGAAACCTCACTCGTGCAATAAGCTACACCCAGGATGCACCATTTCTAGAAAGTTAAGAAAGAAGCTAGATGCAGTCAGGAGAGATATGTGGGGGGGGTTCAATTCCATCGCTGCTTTCTTAAGGTAGATGCTGGGTGCATGCGTGTGCTGACTCTATTAGTCTTCGCAGCATTTTGTCTTAAATACATTTTTTAGAAAATTTACACATTGAAATTAACAAGTGAACAGCATGATCATCGTTACCAATCCAAAAGGAGCTATTCCGTTCTTACTCCACGTTGAGCACTGTGCTGGGCACAGCCAGGAGAAGTCAGGGGAGCTGGATTTAGTGCCTCTAATCTAGACCAGAACCTCCAATCAAGCTGGGGTTGCAGCACCCCTCTTAGAAGAGTCATAACCACAAGAGACCTGAGGGGTAAACAGAAAGTAAAGAGATTCCATAACTGCTTGGGGAAACTTTTTAAGGCTCCATCACAGAGGAGGCAGCTAAAATGGGCCTGGGGAACAGAGCAAAGCTTAAGAAGTCGGAAAAGAGGGGCGCCTGGGTGGCTCAGTGGGTTAAAGCCTCTGCCTTCGGCTCAGGTCCTGATCCCAGGGTCCTGGGATCGAGTCCCGCATCGGGCTCTCCGCTCAGCAGGAAGCCTGCTTCCTCCTCTCTCTCTGCCTGCCTCTCTGCCTACTTGTGATCTCTGTCTGTCAAATAAATAAATAAAATCTTAAAAAAAAAAAAAGTCGGAAAAGAAATAAGATGTCTAACTAACAAATATGGCATTAGAAACCCCACCAGGGGGGAGGCCAGCATGACCGGACCGATCACAGGCAGAAACTGGAGAATCAGGGGCGCCTGGGTGGCTCAGTGGATTAAGCCGCTGCCTTCGGCTCAGGTCATGATCTCAGGGTCCTGGGATCGAGCCCCGCATCGTGCTCTCTGCTCCGCAGGGAGCCTGCTTCTTCCTCTCTCTCTGCCTGCCTCTCTGCCTACTTGTGATCCCTCTCTGTCAAATAAATAAATAAAATCTTTTAAAAAAAAATTAAGAAACTGGAGAATCAGACAAGCCAGGGAAAGAGGAAGTGTAAAAGCAAGCACAGACAGTCAGCACAGAGGTATGGCTCACACACTGAGGAAAGAACATCAGATTTCTATCTCTTGTGACTTGCAAGAGAGCAATTTTCATGTCATCAGGCAGAGGCCAGAAACCAGATTTCAGCGGCACCTGGGTGGGTCGGTCGGTTGAGCCTTCGACTCTTGATTTCAGTTCCTGTTGTGATCTCGGGGTCCTGGGTTCAAGCCCCGAATCTGGCTCCCTGTTCATCAGGACTTCCAAGTCCATCCATGCCTTGCATTGTAAGGAGCCACTAAGCTCCTTGGGATTCTGTCTTTCTCTCTCCCTCTGCCCCTCTCCCACCCGAAAATAAAGAAATACTTTAAAAATTTTTTAAAAGAAAGAGAGAAACCAGATTTCATGGTGAATGGGTGATAAGGAAGGAAGTGGGGGGTGGGGGGGAAGCAATTGACAACTCTTTCAAGACCTTTGTGCCCGACACAGAAGAAAGCAAAGGCTGGTAATTGAAGGGCTTGGCAGTATCGGGATGAATTTTCAGGCATTTCTAGAAAAAGGAGAAATTCTTTTTCTAGAAAAAGGGGAAACGAAGAACTAGAAGAACAGAGAGAAACACAGACACAAACCAGACAAGGCACAGGCATTTCCCTTCAGGTATAAAGTTCCAGAAAAGCCAAAAAAAGAACGAGGTCAAAACATAAAAGGCAAGATCAGATTGGCAAAGGAGATGAGACCGAGTTGCTTTTCTTGAACTCGCGAGAATCCCTGGTGCATTTTGGAAGAGGCCTGCAGGTGACCATGTAGACAAATGACACTTGTCATTCCCCAACCACACCTCTTCCCAGCACTGCTCCCTTGTGGCCTGAAACAAAACTTGAAAACCATTACCTCACCATAAAGGATTTAGTTAGGGGGAGAGCATATAGACAAAACCTTTTTTTTTTTAAATACAAAAAAAAGACATAAAGAAGTTCTCCATAAAATAAAAATTAAGACCATCTGGCCCCATGATTTCACCACATCAAGGTTTCAAGCCGGCCACTTTGGGAAACAGTCTGGCAGATTGTCAGAATGGAGGATTCCTGTATGACTCAACATCCCACTTCTGGGGATATACCCAAGGTCACTGAAAACATACATCCACACAGATGCTAGTACGCAGACGATCACAGCCCCAAAGTGGAAACAACCCACATGCCCATCCGTTGGTGAACAGGTAAATAACACGGAAAGAAGCCAAACTTAAGAAGGGGATTCAGCCTTAAAAAGGAATGAAGTGCTACTAAATGCTACAATGCAGACGAAACTCAGAAACACCATTTTGAGTGAAAGAAGCCAGGTGCCAAGACCACAGAGCCTAACACTCCATTTATAAGCAACTTGCAGAAGAGGCAAATCTAGGGAGACAGACAGCAGATCTGTGGGTGCAGGGATGGGGTGGGCCAAGGAAGGGGGAGTGGCGAGGGATTGCTAAGGGGTGTGGCGTTTCTTTGGGGCAGGATGGAAATGTTCTCTCTCAGGGGAGAGGATTGCAGAATTTTCTGAATATATGAAAAACCATGGAACTTCCCACTTTAAAAATAAATAAAAAAGCAAAAAAGATTTCAAACTAGTCCTCATGATGACTTGAGTAAGGAAGAAGATACAGTTACCCATACACACACCTATCACTGATCCATACTTCCACAAAAAAGCCCAAGCCGCTCTTCTCAAACGGGGTTGCACTGAAATGATTCCAGGATTGACACTGAGCCACAAAAGACCAGTCCACTCATATCCGCATGCTCAGAAGAATAACAATGATAATTAACAGTAACTAGAATTTATTGGTTGTTTGCTATGGCTCAGACACTCTGCTAAACACTTTACATGGATTGGCTCATTTCATTTCTCACTGCAACACTTTGAGGTACATATTGCTGTCCTCCCCATTTTACAGATGAGGAAATTAAGGTGGAAATAAGTTTCATAATTTGTGCCCAGTCACCCAGTTTGGATTTTCACCCCAGGCAATCTGACTCACGAACACTAGGCTATTCTGGCCCCAAGTGACTCCGTCTCCTTAAAATTACTTGCAAAATTCACTGCCTTCCCATGCAAACCAGGGCAGGTGAAGATTTTTAAATAACCAAAACTATTTGTTATTTTTAAATAACCAAAACTATTAACTCGAATAGCAATCTAGGATGGAAAACTGGAAAGACCCAAGACACTGAGAATCAGTACTCTGTTCTCGTTACAGTGAATACTGACAAGTTGCACATACAAGCAAGCATGAAATTACAGATTGTTACTTACTTCTTCGTAGACTCAGGGTGGTTGACTAGCTGTCTCCCTGTCCACATTATCCTAATAGTCTAGGTTTCTTGTTGGAACCATCAGCAAGAGCACACCAAAGTTTGTGCATCGTGTGTACAGTTGTTTCTGTATATAAAGCAGACATGACAGATCTATGTACATACATGTGCGCTCACTAAGCAGTGAAGGGCAGATGGTAAATTCTAAATCCTAAGTCATGGGAGTGAGAGATGAATGAGCTCAGAGTCATCAAAGAGAAAGGCTGTGGGGGTCGGGGGGGAGCTTGAGAACCAGCACTTAGCTGGTTGGGGGGAAGGCAGGAAGGAAGGATAAAGGTCATTCCTTGAGGGAAGCTTGGGGGAAATAAGAAGGTTGAATTGTCCCTAGAACAGCAAGGATGCCTGTCTGATTAAATCAAGGCGTGCACAGTATTTAATATACTGGAAAATAAGAGTGGACAGGCAGTAAGGGGTTACGTAAGACCTCATAAGTCAAGGGAAATGTCTGGACTTGACGGAGTTAAGAAAACGTAAATCATGCTTTTGCAAACTTAGGAAAGCTTTATCATGTTAGATGCAGGTTTCATAAGAAACTACCCCCTAGGCGTGACCTAATGGAACCCTCATTTCATCACAGCCAAGGTACAAAAATAATTGCTTAAAATGACAGCCCAGAACAAAACTGTGTTGCATGGCCCCTTCCACAGAGCCACTAAGTGCACTCATTGCCAACCTGCCTTTCATTCCCTCACACTTCCTAACAGAACCTGTAATGAGTCAACATCCTAGTGAACAGACTGTCTCTACAGAAAATAAGCATTTTTTTTTCTTAATGTGAAAAATATTACCTGGGTTCAGTCACTTATAATTGCCTTTCTTTTGTGATAAAACTGAAGGCACCGTATCCAACTTTTCTCCTGGACGAACTAGAAACTCACGGTCGCCTTTTTCACTGAAATAGGCCTATTAAACACACGGTCTCCGCAGATCCTCTTGACGGGACCCCGACACCAACTTCTCTCCCGCGCTTCCCTTGGCGCTTCCCGCGGCGTCCATCTGGGTCTCCCGCGCCTCCGGGGGTTTGCGCTCGCGGACAAAAATCCTACCCAGGGGACAGGATCTCCAGGCGGAGGCCGAGGGGCTGAGTGGGCGCCTCAGTGCGACCTTGAAGCGAGCCCCTCTCCCCGGCTCGAACGGGTACACGGGCACCCGGCTCCGCGCCGCGGGCCGCGGTCACGGAAGCCCAGATCGCGGCCCCGGGGCGCGCGCCCACCTGACCAGGGGCTCCTTCTCCGGCGCGGCGGGCTCCTCCAGGCACCTGCACGGGCAGCAGCAGCACACGGTCCTCAGCCAGTCCCGCGGCCCCATGGGGAGCCAGGTGCCCCGTGGCACAGCCACACTGGGACACGGTCGGGGCGGCGAGCGAGGGCGGCTGGGGCGCAGCCACACGGCCGGCGTCCAGGTGCGGGGACAGTGGCGGCCCGGGCGTCGTGGGCCGGTCCGTGCGCATCACGCCGCGGCCGGGGACGCGGGCGAGGCCGGGACGCCTGCAGGGCCCGGGGTCTGCGAGGCCGCGCGCTTTCCTCCACTTGGGTTTTGTTTGGGGCGCCTGTTTGGCTGGGGCTTCCCGCTCCCTTTCTTTTAATTCCCCGGTGCCAGTTGGGACGCATACGTCCCCGAGACGCTCCGCTGCTGCCCTCTCCGGAGGAAGCGGGGACTCCAGGCAGCCGGCTCCTCCGACGGGCGCCCCGGGCTGGGGGAAGGAGGGGGCTTGCCCTCGAGTCACAGGGCACGAGGCTGGGCTGACTCTATTCATACGTTTTATTGGCTTCGCTCCCCGAGGAAATAAAAGGTCCTCCTTCCTACTCCCGTGTCTTCAAAGCAGAGTGGAGGGCACGTTTTTTACCAGGTCAGACCCACACAGAGTAAAAGCTAGCAGAAGAGCGTGGATTGAGACGTTAGCGAAGTGGTTTGTTTGCTTTTGTTTTGTTTTGAAGTAATCCCCACACCCAACATCAGGCTCCAGCTCGAACCCAGATCAGGAGCCCCATGCTCCATGCACTGAGCCAGCCAGACGCCCCCAGAAGAGGGTTTTTTTTTTGAGTACTGCATTCACCGTAATTTTTCCAGTCCTTTTCAAGCTCACCAGCCCCTAAAACACAGAACAGGCAACCCCTATCATTAGTTTCTTGCAATTTTCCAGAGCTCTTCATGTGCTTATAAATAAGCACATGCGTATGTATGCTTGTACGAACTTGTAAGTATGTGTACTTCCGTCCCCGTCCTTTTTTTATTTTTGAAACCCAAACGGTAGCATATCTCGCACATTTGCGCCCTGGCTTGTTCCACTCAGTAGATCGTGGAGACCTACAGCAATACGTGTATATCTTCCTCTGTCATTTTAAAGGTTATTATAGGGTCATACCGATTCCCATGTTATTCAAGCACACCCCTATCTACTGACATTTCCGTTCATTCTGGTCTTTTTTCACTAAAATAATGTGCCAGTGAGCATCCTTGAACTACGTGTTTGGACATGTGTATCTATTGAGTAAATGCGTGGCAGCTAAATGCTGGGTCTTGGTAAGGCCTTTTTAAAAATTTTAATAGGTCTTGCCAGATTGCTCTCCAAGGAGGCAATTCCAATTTCATTCTGACAGGCAACGTGCGAAAGTATCTATTTCCCTATACTCCTGCCAATCAAGTCACCATCTAATTTTTCATCTTTGCCAATCTAATTTATTCAACAAATACTTAATCAGCATCTGTTGTGTGCCAGACTTGTACTAGGTGCTGGGGAAACTGCAGTGAACAAAAGAAACAAAAATCCCTATTCTCTTGGAGCAAACATTCTAGGAGGAGAGTTAGACTAAACAAGTGTTTTCTTTAGTGTGTTAGAAGAAACTGCATGGGGGCTCCTAGAGGGCTCGGTCGTTAAGCATCTGCCTTAGGCTCAGGTCATGATCCCAGGTTCCTGGGATCAAGGCCCACATAGGGCTCCTTGCTCAGTGGGAAGCCTGCTTCTCCCTCTCCTACTCCCCTGCTTGTGTTCCCTCTCTCTCGCTGTGTCTCTCTCTGTCAAATAAATAAATATAATATCATTTTTTTTTAAAAGAAGGTAATGCATGCTATGGGGATAAATAAGGCAGGGAAGGAGACAAGAAATGCTAGGGAGGGGTGTGTGTACGTTTGTGGGTGTGTGTGCGTACGTGCTGGGGAGAAGGATGGCGCCTGCAGTTTTAAATGGGGTGGTCTCAGAAAGCCTCCTAATATGGTGACATTTAAGCCAAGACTTGAAGGAGGTGAGCAAGCCAGCTATGATATCACAGGGAAGAGCATTTCAGGGAGGGTGGGGCTGGCCTAAATCCCTGAGGAGAGAGAGAAACTATAGGATGCAGGAGAAAGAGAATTCTAGGGGCCCTGGAGACGTGTAGGCCAGGAGGAAGCGTAATAGGAAATGATGGAATATGGGATTTTGTAGGATTTTGCTTCAGCTTAATCTCCTAGTTGGAGGTGTTTGGGTGGAGGGAGTGATGCGGCCTACTTAGAGGACAGTGGGATCCATTAGCTGCCACCTTGAGAAGAAACTCGGTGCCAAGGGCTGTTCAGGGAGATGCACATGGAAGCCATTCTAACGATCCAGGTGACAGACCAGGGAGGTCTCGGTACAGGTGGGATGGACTCTGGATGGAATCTGAAGGTAGAGCCACCAACTTTTGCTAAAGGATTGGAAATAGAGTGTGAAAAAAGAAAGGAGTGACTCTAAGGTTTCCGGTTGACAAGCTGCAAAAGTTGACTGGCCATTGACTAAGACAAAGAACACAGTGCGGATAGGTGTGCAGGAGTGAGGAAGAGCTAGAATTGACTTTCAGAAGCGTCAATTCTCATGGGCAGTGTGTTAATTTTTTTTAATGTGTTGCTACCCATAAGTGTGTCCTGTCCTGGCTACATGATGAAGCTGAAGGGACTTAGCAAATGCGTGTTCATTGACAGGCTGGCTACAGAAGGCTAAGAAGAGTACCAGGAGGTTTCCTTTGACCTTGACTAAGTTGGGGAGACTGGATAAGGACCCATGATGTGAAGTCCACATTACAGAGTAGCTGTTGTTGCCAGGCAGCATGGGGCTGTGGTACCAAGCCCAACACCATGTCATTTATCACCTGCGACTATGACAGCATGGAGGCCGAATGTTGTTCTTGACGGCAAACTTCCTACTGGCTGGAAAAGCCCTTTGGGAGAATGCACTAGGTTCTAAAATTGGATTTTGAATGTGAGTCAGTCCACTTAGGTTCAAATAGAGAGTGGGTAGAGAAGGCTGCCAAATGTGAACTCAGCCAGCAAGAAGATGCTGTCTAGGTTCTAGCAACTACTATTAACGACTGGAGTGGGATTTATTGAGTAGAAAATTAGAGAAGGCTTTCAGCTCTTGGAAAATACAGGTGCCCTGCCCCTTTACTACAAGTCACTTAATTTTTCTGAACCTCAATTTTCTAATCTTTGACATGGATATTGAATCTGGCCCTCCCTAACCAGACGCTGTTGTGAGATTTGAATAAGATAGTTTGAAAACCATGAAGTTCCTTAGAAATGTCAAAGGTCAACACTATTAATCAAATCCAGTAGAGGCCTTTTGGCCAAATGTCTCCTCCAGTATTACTGAGCTGCCCGTGACAATATTTGTACCTCTCCTGTGTGGGGGCATCATTTATGTGGTCTGTTTCAGACAAGATATTTCTAGAAAGCCATGGAACAACATCTGCTTAACAAACAAGATCAGGAAAGTCTTAACGGCCTCATTTACTAAGAATTGTATATACTGTTTACTTGCTCTAACAATTACTAATCTCTTTCTTCTAAAATTAATTTTGAGACTTAAAACTTATAAATGAAACGTTCCTCTAGAGAAGTTGAAATATTACAGCTCAAGTTCCTTCTGGCCACAACCCACAGTCTGTTCACCTTCTGCCCTCTCCGGGGTAACCTTGTCATCAGTACGGTACCAAACTTTTTCCAGACACACAAGCACCTGGGTGACCCTGTGATGTAAATTTACATCACGTGTGTGCTGTTATTTTGGGCAGTGTTTTGTTTTAATATAAAAAGGGCACGTCAATCTGCCAGCTTCTTCCACCTAGTCGTCTGTCTTGGATGTCTAACCTTATTAGCACATATAATACTACCTCATTCACAATTTAACTGGAGTGAGTATTCTATTAATCAATTTGCTAAGGATTATTTTGTCTATGTTTTTGCAGTGCTCACTGTCCAGGAACTTAAAAACTCTCCTGATTTCCCTGTTTCTTTCGGTAAATAGGACCTTGGGGAAGAACAATGTTACTAACCCCTCCAGCTACAGCGTCCAGGTGGCTGAGACCACGTTTTGGTGACCTGTTTCCTGTTTCAGACCTCATTCACAGAAGGGCAATGAGCCTTCTTTTTTTTTAGAGTGATGCTAGATTGTTCCCACCGCCTGAGTTGACGCCAGCACCACCCACCACAGATGGCAACATCCGACATCACCAAGAGCCCCTGGGCACCTGATGTCGGGGGAGTAGGCAATCTCCTGGGGCCCAGGGTGACTCACAGACCCATCAGCTGCTTGTTTTCAAGGCAGAACGCCTGGCCCGTGTTGTGAGCTTTCTCCATGGCAGGAAGAACTCTAGTGCCTGCTTTGAAAACAACTAGTCTCCTTTAAGAATTTATTGATGACTCCTGTGAGTTACAGGTAGAGGCATACGCAGGGCAGGACAGATCAGAAAATCACATTCGTAGGCTCCAACAGCACATCGTGATTGCATCCCACAGGAAAGCGAGGCTTGCAACGACATAGTTCAAGCTGATGTCACGCATAGTCATTCAACAAATATTTATTGCACCAGGTCTTGGGGATACAATGGTGAATGAGAATGTGGGCTCCATCCATGAAAACGAGGACTTTGGTTTGTACTTGCAATATTCCAGCCCCTTGAGCCGTGCCGATCCAGGGTAGGGACTCTGGAAGGGAAGGACTCTAGAAGGGAATTCTGTATCATAGCATCAAGAAGAGAGCAGCCACATGGTAGGCCCATAACAAATGTGTTAAAGAAATGTGTGAAATAAGAAAAGGGGATGTTGAGTGAGTCTAGAGTTTGCGTGAAGTTATCTTTAATTTCTGAGGAGCCCATTTATGAGCCACCCATATCCAGTAGAGAACTAAGGGACGCTGTCTTCCTTATAGAAAACAACCACCTTCTGAGACAAGCCAGTATTCCAAGCAGACCTCAGCCTCATTACTCAAAGTCACTGAAAATGGACAGCTAACATGCCTCCTGTCTGTAGAGAAGTCTCATCAGGGACTGAAATGGCTGGCTGTCACCAAGATAAAAGTCAGCCAAGGGTCCCTATTGGCTCTCTTGTTTCCATCTCTGCAATATACCTCACGTCTGCTGTTTTTTTTTTAAATATTTTATTTATTCATTTGACAGAGAAAGACCACAAGTAGGCAGAGCAACAGAGAGAGAGAGAGAAGCAGGCTCCCTGCTGAGCAGAGAGCCCGATGTGGGGCTCGATCCCAGGACCCTGAGATCATGACCTGAAATGAAGACAGAGGCTTAACCCACTACATGTCAAACCCACGTCTGCTGTTTTTCTTTGACAAAGACCCCCCTCCGATCCCATGGGTTGGGTCTGATGATCAATCTACTCCCCTCCCAACCCTCAGACCTTAACCTCCAATGAGGAATGGGCATGTGTCCAAGATGGGCCAATTAGACAAGCTTCCTGAAATTCACATCTTAAGGACAATGGGCCAAAGACAGAAAATGGCTGGAGTGGAGATGTGAATTATTTTCAAACAGCATCCTGAAGAAGTCCAACAGCAATTGCTGTTTAGATGCCTGGAGTTTGTCTGTTCCTGGACTTTCCAAAATCCCGTTGTTCAACCTGTTGAGTTTTCCCATCATTCTGAAGCTTACTCTATCACTTGTCAAGTCAATATTCTTTTTTCTTTTTTTTTTTCTTTTTTTGCTTCAGGTCAATGAGGGTCAGAATCTGTTGCTTTCAGCGCTAACTCTATACAGTCCTACCGACGAGGGTTGAGAAACGAAAAAGGAATGATTGTGCTCAGAGAAGAATTAGGAAAGACCAGCTCTCTTTTAGGCCATACACAACAGGCCAAAGTTTGATTAAGTCAGGTGAGATTTTTGTCTGTTTCTTTGCTTGATTTCTCCTTCCCGAAGAGAAACAGATAAAGATCTGCCACCCAAGAATCCTTCAGTCGTATCACTCTGTGGTTCTCTATAAAGCAAATGACTTTCCATATTGTCACACTATTTTTATTTGGTACAGTCTGCTGATCAATTTCACTTCCTTCCCTGCCCCCAGAATGCAGACTCAGAGAAAACCTTACTGATCACTCTTTGCTCCTTCAGCATCAAGCAACGAACATCTTGGCGCTCTTCTCAAAATTTAGTAGAGACTCTTGCAAACAACTTCGTACTTAGGACCCAGTGCTACCCACACTTTGTAATGGCAGCCGCTGGTGCTCTAGTTCACACGCGCTTGTGTGTGTCCAAGGAGTTCTGCCATCCCGAACGGATAGAAAGGACCCCACAAAAAAAAGAGCCAGTCTGAGGGTCTGTCAAGGTCAATGCCCAGCAACTCAGACTACAGGGGCTTTCTGCAGGAGGGATTTCAGAATCCCACCCCACCCCCTAACAATTCAGAAAGGTAATTGATGAGTTCAGCGACGTCTACTCCCAGACCAAAAAGGAAGAGCGAAATTATTGCACTGGTTATAAGTTTCTGAGTTCCCAGGATCCAAAACACCTGCATTAGAATCCCTGGGGAGGCTTACGGAAACACCAGATGCCTAGGCCCTACCGGAGACCTTCGGAATCGTAAGCTCTGGGCTGGGGCCCCGGGCTCTGCTATTCTGCCAGGCTCCCCAGCAGGGATGGTCCTCAGTGGAGGCTGAGGAGGTATTAATGGCACGGCAGTTAAGGGACACTCACTGTCGGGGCAGACCCTGCCCTTGTACAAACAGGCCAAGAGTGAGCCGCCCCGCACTTTCCGGACCCTTCTCCCGGCCCTACTTCCCGAGCTTGGGAATTCTGAGGCACACGGTTACGGACTGAACTGTGTCCCCTCCAACATTCACATGTTGAAGTCCTAATCTCTCGTACCTCAGAACGTGACCGTACTCAAAGGCAGAACCTTTAAAGGGGCCACTGAGGTTCAATGAGGTCGTCAATCCGACCTGACGGGCCTCCTTATAAGAAGAGGAGATTGGGATGCAGAGACGGAGGGAAGGCCGGGAGAAGACAAAGACAGAAGACCACCATCTACAAGCCAAGGGGAGGCCTCAGAATGAAATCAGCCCTGCTGACACCTTGACCTCACAGCTTCCAGAACGGTGAGAAAGCACATCTCTGCTGCTTCACCCACCGAGTGTATGGCGACCGTTAGGGCAGCTCCAGCAAACTGACACACAGAGGACACCCGAGAACCATTGCCAAGTTGCCAGCCCGGGCTCTGGCCTCACAGCGCCCTCATGTGGCTGCAGTCAGGACGAGGTGAAATACTACCCTGCAGGTTTACAGAAAATAGGAAGCACTCTGTGAACTTCAGCTACAATTATTGTTCTTAAAAAATATACATACTTTTGGATGCCTGAGTGGTTCAGTGGGTTAAGTATCTGCCTTTTGCTCAGGTCATGATCCTGGGGTCCTGGGACCAAGTCTGGCATCTGGCTCCCTCCTCAGCGGGGAAGTCGCTCCTTCCTCTTCCCTTGAGCCTCTCTCCTGCTCATGCGCACTCGCTATCTCCAGCACGCGAGCGCGCGCGCTCTCTCTCTCTCTGTCAAATAAATAAATAAAGTCATATGTATGGTTTTATATATATATAAAATATCATACATATATAAAAATCATACATATGATTTTATATATACATATATACATATAATATATAATATACACTATATATAACATATACATATATACATATATATACACATATAATATGTATATGTATTATATATATATAGGGCACGTAGGTGGCTCAGTCCATTAAACATCTGCCTTCAACTCAGGTCATGATCCCAGGGTCCTGGGATGGAGTCCCATGTCAGGTTCCCTGCTCAGCGGGGCATCCGCTTCTCCCTCTCCCTCTGCTGCTCCCCCTGCTGGTGTTCTTTTGCTCCCTCACGCTCTCTCTCCCTCTCCTCTCAAATAAGTTAAATAAAGAAATAAAATCTTTGAAAATAAATAAAAATAAATACATAAATATGTATTTCTTAAATACATAATTTAATCAGATTCTACTCCATCTGCTTACTCAGCCAACTGTGACCACCTAAAATTATTCAGTTTAACAAATACTCATTGAATGCCTACTTTATAAGCCTGGCACTGTGCTAAGCCTCTTGCAGAATACAAAGATGAAAAATAAGCAGCACTCGTCCCCAGAACATTACTCAGAGCACGTCTACCCCGAACAAAAACTGCAGAATTATGACGCTGATCTTCTGCATTGCCCTGTGCCCCAAGGTGCTCAAACTTTTGGTTCCTCACATTTTTCATGTTGAACTATCTTAACCAGACTCACTGAGCTAACCGTACTGTTCCCACAATGTTCCCATTCTAGCTTTATTCCTCTAACTCTACTTGCTCCTAATCTGATCAAACTCCACACAGCAAACATGTATGAAGCACTGGCTACACGTAAGGCGACACGCAGATACAAAACAGGAGAAGCCATTCATCCTAACTGCTATATTGGAGAATACATGAGCACCGTCCTTGACTGTGAAAGGCCCCCAAAAGTTTGCTCCAACTTTAAGCCCAGATCCTATCAATCTGAGTGTTCATAAATAACCAATTTATCACAGTGGGTTTTTAGTTTTCCATTCAATTATATTACTTCTTTCTCCGTAGCACTCACAGAGATACAGAAACAGGCCAGAATCCCGCAACTTTTTCTTGCAAGGTGTATGCAAGCAGAAGTACCAGCTAATCCTCCCCATGAAGATTTCCCGTCTCCCCTCCTCTAGTGCTCCATGCTGCCACCTGGTGGCTATCCCTCGTAAGGAATCGTAGTTTCTTGGAAGATGGACTAAGGATCTGAAATAGGTTCCAAAACTCGCTTTCTCTACACCACCGAATCAGACTTAGATCTTAAAGGACCTTCTCAATATTCAAATACGAGGCTTCAACGGTCTCTAACCAAACTCTAAACCTGCTAAGGCACTGTTGGGCAGAACGGGGCAGGAGCAATACGTCTCCTTTTCTTATCAGCATGTGCCACACATGATTGATTTTTTTTGGTTGTTTGTTTCATTCGATCAGATTATTGCTACTTGATTTATTAGATTGATTTACTATCTTATATAGAGGAAGTAATTTAAATAAGTGGCTGAAACGGAAGTATTTTTGTTTTCCAATTTTATTAATTTTGCTTTTTATCTGCTTGGAATAAAAAGTACTTCCAAATCTATCGTGGAAACAACTTGACATAAATCAAAGGGTGGGAGCAAAATTCCCCAGAAAAAGAACAGTCCTTGGTGGAATGTGTTTGTGGGCCACTTTCACTGTGTAAGAATTCCCTCCGATGAATGGCCTAGAACTATCTTGTTCTGCATACAATTGGGGGAAAGCAGGAGTTGGTGTGAGGAACAAGGACTGGAGAGAAACCAGAAGGAAGATGAAGCAGGAAGGAAGGAGGACGGTACCAGAAGAGCACCTGTCCTGAGCTGTGCGTGAAGGAAGGTGGCAGTGAATCCTTCCAGAATAGGACAGCACCGCACGCCAGGACTCAGAAGAGAAAGAGTGAGACTCTTGAACCGATGGATGCTTAATTTCTACTTGACCAAAGCTGAGGTCCCTTTGACTATGTTACAAGTGCCCTTTTCAAAGGCTTTGTGAAGTTGGCCAGCTTAGGTCTGTAAGCTCCACTCCCCCTCACAAGGGTCTTTTCTCCATTAGCTCTGTCTGGGCTGTTTTCAGTACAGAGAGGCCTTTGTCACCCAGGTAGGGATTGGACAGGAGCCACCTTCCTTATCCCTCGCGTCTTCCCCATGTGCCCCATAAGAAGGCGAGGTCTCCTGGTTTTTGTCCATAGGCATAGAATTCTGTTCACCAGAATTCTGTTCACCAGCAATCCCATCCATATTAAATTTATTAAAAATAAAAGCTACAGGGGGGTGAACTTCCAAAACATTATGGTAAGTGAAAAACAGCCGGACAGGAAAGGTCACATTCTGTATGATTCATTTATGTGGCAAATCCAAAAGAAGTAAATCCAAAAAGACAGCTCATCTGGTTGCCAGGGCTGGGAGGACAGGAAATGGGGAGCGACCGATTATTGGATATGGAGCTTCCTTTTGGGAATGTTTTTGAACTGGACCGAGGTGCTGGATGCACAACACTGGGAATGTACTCAATGCCACTGAATTATCTAAAAATTAATTGTTCATCTTCTGGTATGCCAAGTTTGCCTGAATTTTAAAAAATGGGATAAAAAGACCTCTTCCCTGGATGCAGTCCATTATGTTAAAAGTAACCCTCTATCGTAGAATCCTTCACTTTTAAGTACCTGGATGTTATTAAAATATTGTTACTCTGGGGCACCTACGGGGCTCAGTCGTTAGGTAGGGGTCCTGGGATCCCAGGGTCCTTGGATCGAGGCCCACATTGGGCTCCATGCTTGGTGGAAACCCTGCCTCTCCCTTTCAGCCTCCCCCACCTTGTGTTCCCTCTCTCTTTGTGTCTCTGTTAAATAAATAAATAAAATCTTTTAAAAACAACTTGTTACTCCAGGGTGCCTCGGTGGCTTTGTCGGTTAAATGTCTGACTCTTGCTTTCAGCTCAGGTCATGATCTCAGGGTCCACACTTAGGAGTCTGCTTATGATTCTCTCACTCCCTCTCCCTTTGCCCCATCCTCCCTTAAAAAATATATATAGTTACTCTGTCCTCAGGGTAGTGTCATATTATATTAGGTGAGTCAGGTAAAAACTATTTGTTTTTAAAATCAACCTTCCTTGGGCGCCTGGGTGGCTCAGTGGGTTAAGCCTCTGCGTTCGGCTCAGGTCATGATCTCAGGGTCCTGGGATCGAGCCACACATCAGGCTCTCTGCTCAGCAGGGAGCCTGCTTCCTCCCTTTCTCTCTGCCTGCCTCTCTGCCTACTTGTGATCTCTGTCTGTCAAATTAATAAATAAAATCTTAATAAAAAATCAACCTTCCTATTCAATCTAGACACTTAATGGGAACAAAATTATATATAATTACACATAACAATAGGCAACTCCTTTAAACATGGGAGATAATGTCTATGTGTAGGAATATTTTCCTTCAAAAGGTGTCCGGAGCACGGTGATCCACACGCCATTAAAAGTTTGTTGAAACAGGGACGCCTGGCAGGCTCAGTCAGTGGAGTAGGTGACCCTTGATCTCCAGGTTATGAGTTCGAGTCCCACCTTGGGTGTAGAGACTACTTAGAAATAGTAGTATCTGGGGCACCTGGGTGGCTCAGTGGTTAAAGCCGCTGCCTTCGGCTCAGGTCATGATCTCAGGGTCCTGGGATCGAGTCCCGCATCAGGCTCTCTGCTCAGCAGCGAGCCTGCTTCCCTCTCTCTCTGCCTGCCTCTCTGCCTACTTGTGATCTCTCTCTGTCAAATAAGTAAATAAAAAATCTTTAAAAAAAAATATTTTAAAGAAATAGTAGTATCTTAAAAATAAATAAATAATCAAATAAATAAAAATGACTTGATGAAAATCATTCCTCTCTTCTTGGTAAAAACATGAAACAGTGGATCTGGATATTTTGCTTTACTGTGTTTGGTATTGGGTGACAGAAAGCATAACAGAGTGAATATATTTGTTTGAAGCGAACATGTAGGTGAATTAAACTATACTGAAACAAATAACATCCCTTCATCCCCACCGCCACCCACCACTATGACCCAGCATCATCTGGAATTCCAAAAGAAATATACCTTTGAGGTAAAAAGAACCCAAAAGCCATGAAACAGTGAAGATACCAGAACCTTCAAAGAAGGAAAGAAAAAAGAGTTTAAAATATGCACATACCGGGGCACCTGGGTGGCTCAGTGGGTTAAAGCCTCTGCCTTCATCTCAGGTCATGATCCCGGGGTCCTGGGATTGAGCCCCACGTCGGGCTCTCTGCTCGGCGGAGAGCCTGCTTCCCCCACTCTCTCTCTGCCTGCCTCTCTGTCTACTTGTGATCTCTGCCTATCAAATAAATAAATAAAATCTTTAGAAAAAAAATATGCTCATACCAAAAATCCCTGTTTTAGACAACTGAGAGCCAAATCACTACCCCTCCCCAACCCTCGCTGATAAAGAACCACTTCTAAATGCCATTATTTTTCTAAGCATTCCAAATTTGAATTTTGTATAAACTGCTTTCTAAATTTCAAAACACATTTAAGACTTATTATATAATGAAATACAAAATTTTAATATTTACCTGAATTCTCAAGAATGTAATTGTTTTTTTTTCTCTCCAGTTCACTTACTTCGGACTGAAAAATTTTAAATTTGAGGCATGGGATTTTGAATTCCATACCAGAATCTGGATTTCTGTACCAGACCTAAATAGCCAAGCTTCATGTAAATAGAACATACAACAGTGCTTTGGAAGGAAATAAGCCACATTTGAAGTGTGTCCTGTTTGTAGAACAGAGATGTGTTTTAAATAAGTTGACTCCCCCCAAAAAATCCTAGAAGACTGAAAAGAAGATTCTCCACTTGATCTTTCTTTTTTTTTAAAAAAGATTTTATTTATTCATTTGACAGTCATAGATCACAAGTAGGCAGAAAGGGAGGAAGGGAGGCAGACCCCTGCTGAGCAGAGAGCCCAATGTGGGACTTGATCCCAGGACTCTGAAATCATGACCTGAGCCAAAGGCAGAGGCTTAACCCACTGAGCCACCCATGCACCCCTCTACTTGATCTTTCTAGTCAGTATCTAAATGGGTAACATCTGGCATTCATTGTGTATTAATTTAATTCTATTTTATCTTGATATTCTCTGGATATTTTCTCAATTATACCTGGATTTTGAAAATTCAAATTCGTAACATGTCAATGTAGTGCACGTCTGAACTTATCCTCAATTATTTTGGCAACTGGAATTCTACCTTAAGGTAGAATTAATTAACTAAGGATCATAAATAAGTGATATAAATAAAAAGCACCATACACCTAGAATAGTTACATTGGCAAACTTCATATGATGTATATTTTTGCCACAGAAAGAACGAAGCTATAAGTAGGGATCAATCTATCTATCTACGAGAGGGAGAAAGAGACAAGCGTTTCTGACTATTTTCCCCACAGAAATATAAAACTCAGTGTAGATCACTCAACATATACAATGCTGTGATCAGAGCACTTACAAATGGCAATTCCAATAAAAATACTAGCACAATCAAACTGACACGTTATCTTCTTCACAAATCATGTATTAAAATAATAGGGGGGCACCTGGGTGGCTCAGTGGGTCAAGCCTCTGCCTTTGACTCAGGTCATGATCTTAGGGTCCTGGGATCGAGACCCGCATCAGGCTCTCTGCTCAGTGGGGAGCCTGCTTCCCCATCTCTCTCTGTCTGCCTCTCTGCCTACTTGTGATCTCTCTCTGTCAAATAAATAAGTAAAATCTTTAAAACAACAACAACAACAACAAAATAAAATAATAGGATGAAAGTTGTTTCATGGTGATTTAAGAAAGATTGGGCTGCTGAGTTAGGGCAACAAAAGCAAATGATTTAGAACAGGCAGAAAGTGTAATAAACACTTCCTACCTCCTGGAGGCTGGCATTTGGGCTTGCATGTCTAAACACTCAAACTTGGGGCACCTAGGTGGCTCAATCCATTAAGCTTCTGTTTTTAGCTCCGGTCATGATCCCAGGGTCCTGGGATCGAGCCCTGGTCGGGCTCACTGCTCAGTGGGCAGCCTGTTTCTCCCTCTCCCTCTGCCTGTCACTCCTGCTTGTGCTCTGTCAAATAAATAAATAAATAAATAAAACTTTTTAAAAAATAATAATAAATAAATAAATAAAAATAAAAACTCAATCTTATTATTTCTCTCTCTAGAGTTCTCAGAACTCAGGGGTACTGGTTCATGCTCATAAACCCACAGGAATTATGTGGTCTAGGCTTACACAAAACTCTCACAGTGGCTCGACATTCTGATGGGCCAGAGCAGCCCATTATTTCCGCTTAGGCAAAGCTGCACCAAAAAATCAGATTTTTTAGACTCCTTTTTAGACGTGGACTTGAAGGGAAGGGCATTGGTTTAACGAATTCAGTTGTGAAAGTCTAATGCACCCTTATCCAAAACAGGTATGTACACACTGAGCCAAGCAAATGTTTGTAGCCCGTGGGCGGGATGTCTGTCTTATGACCAGTTCCTACACTGCCATGATGGACCACTCTCCCACTTTGGAGGGCTGCATGTTTTCTGCTCACATTTGTATTTTAAATCAGATTAAAATGAATTATTACTGTGAAATGACAGGAAATTTTGGAATTTACTCTAAGATACTTAGAAATCAAGAAGGGGAGATAAACAAGGTTAGAAAAACATAGATCATTATTAAATCTGGGTAATGGGTATTATATATTCTTCTCTTTAGTGTATGTTTGAATGGTTCCATTAACAAAATGTTTATATTATCTCTTGATGTCTTGGTGAGAGTCTGTCTCTCTCAGGATATCACATTGGTCACCGGCTCTACAGTTAGACTCTTTCAACTCAAATCCCACTTTTGCACTCAGTAGGTGAGATCTGGAACAAGGCACTGGGCCTGTTTGTGCCAGTTTGTGCCCGACTGTAAATGCTGCTAGTGATGAAACCTACCGCATGTGGCTTTTGTAAGGGTAAGATGACATCACGCATGGAAAGTGTTTGGCAGCATCTGGCATTTCATAATCACTCAATAAATGTTAGTTATCATTACCTACGACATATTGGTTCTATAGCTCTGTGGGTAATAGATTTCTACTCTCCAATTTGAACTCCCAAGCCAAACACAAAGCCCATTTCTATATACACAGGCTTTGCTTATACAACAAAATACTCTCTTCTGTATCTCACTGAAATCCTCTCCATTTTATTCCTCCACCCAAGCGCCGCAACCCCACGCTTTTTAAAAAGATTTTATTTATTTAATTATGTGACAGATCACAAGTAGGCAGAGAGGCAGGCAGAGAGAGGGGAGGTGGGAAGCAGGCTCCCTGCTGAGCAGAGAGCCCCATGCGGGCTTGATCCCAGGACCATGGGACCATGACCTGAGCTGAAGGCAGAGGCTCAACCCACTGAGCCACCCAGGCACCCTGATAACATAGGTTTCCAAGGAATTTCTGTATGCGCAAAGTAGGGTCTTACAGGACCGTGAACAACTAGCTGTTGTCAAGATAATGTTGGTTCTGGTCTTTAACGAATATCCCTGGACTGCAAGCTGTTAAATTTCATTTAAACGACATCTTTCTTGCCTTTGTCCTCCTCATCAAAGTGAAATCCTTATAAAGGAGTGCAGAAGAAATACTAGGAGAAGAAATTAGAGCTGAAGTGGAAAATTTGCAGCCAAGCCTTGGCTTTCCAGGAAGGCCCTGTCCGGAGAGACTCAGGTTCCACAATTAACCACAAGGTGACACTTTTTTGAGCCAAGCCTTGGGATAGTGTTGAAAATAAAAGGGGCTGATGGTCACGGGATATAGGCATGTGGCAGCTTCAAAATGCACCCCTTAGGCCTTGGGGAGCGTAGTTAATTGCCATCTCGGCCCTAGTAGATTAGTAGCTGCTCTTTATATCTGCTTTTCCCATACTGGTTTTTTCAGTAAGCCCTGTGCCCAACGTGAGGCTCGAACCCACCACTCTGAGATCAAGAGTGATCAAAATCAAGAGCTCTATCAGCTGAGCCAGCCAGGCGCCCCTATTCCATTATTCTTTACAGTTCTCCTTACTTCCTATTAGCCAGTCTCTCCTCGCTCCCATCCTCTGTGGTAGCTCATAGTGCGAGATACTGAATCCAGGTAAGAGTTTACCATTCCTGCTCACAGGGACTCAGACACCAGTCTCCTGGGGCTTATACAAAGACTGATCCACAGGCACAGAATCCCACGCATCAGCATCCAGTCAGGTGTCCCACTTCCCAGGAAAATGTGTGAGACTGCGTCCCTGACCTTGAAACCATCAGTCATTGCATACACGGTGCTTCTAGAAGGAACCAGCTCCACAGAGGACCAGAACAACCAATGCACAGCCTAAGTGCCAGCAACCTTCTGAAAGGTTGGAGTACCATCTGTCACGATGCCTTTCCCCAAAGGCTTTGGGAGCATTTCTGGGAACCAGTGAGTGGAAGAGGGACTGGTCCTACTTACCAACACTTCCAAAGCTCCACCGTGGGACCTGGTGATTCCCATCCATTTCTGAATCTTGCAGCATTGCAAGTCCTGGTTCCAAAAAAGCCATTCTTGCCAAGGGACCCAGGAAGGTCCCATTGAACTATGAACTGTGGCCGAGTCCAGGGACCATTGGCCTGCCTGTGTGCTGCCACGAGCTGATGAAAAAAGGAGTGTCCCTGGCCAGCAGAAGGAGCAGAGCTACTCCTAGACAGTGAGGACAAGAGTGACCATGTGGAACCCAGGTCATCTACCAAGTGTCTCCTGGTACCCCCAGGCCCCACCGTGGTGTGAACGTGTGCATGCAGCAATCCTTCCCTTTGCCTCCTGCTCACTCCTGTCTTTGTCCCTCTTTCACGGGCGTCACACTTGCTTCACGGTCTGAAGGTCGCTGCTGTCTTCCGGGGCTCCCCGCCTCTGCAGACATCTCCCCCACGTCTCATGCACATCTCATTCTGTCTTGGCACCTGATTCCCAGAGGACCTGGGAAGTTACATTGTCCAAAAAAGTCAGTTGAAGGCAGAATACTGAACCCTAATTTGCATAATATTTAATTAAAAATTTTTGTTTTGCATACAAAGAGAGAAACATGAAGAAAAGGGAATACTTTTTTTTTAAAAAAGATTTTATTTATTTATTTGACAGAGAGAGAGAGAGATCACAAGTAGTGAGAGAGGTAGGCAGAGAGAGAGGGGGAAGCAGACTCCCTGCGGAGAAGAGAGCTAGATGCGGGGCTCGATCCGAGGACCCTGGGATCATGACCTGAGGTGAAGGCAGAGGCTTTAACACACAGAGCCACCCAGGCGCCACAAAAAAGGGGAATACTTTAGATTGGAAATCAAGACACAAATCAAATGCTTCCAAGAAATGCTGCACATGACTTTATTTTTCTTCTGACTCAAGAGGCTTTATGCAAATGTAACTTCATGAACAAAATAAATCATTCATCGATAATTATCATAATGCTTTATGGCTCCAAAAGCATGATACCCACCATGAGATATGAATCACTGTATATCTCTAGTTTTAAAGAATCATTCTGAGGCCAGAATTTGGGTTCACTGCCCACCTTTACAACCAAATATTAAAACCTTTTTGGGAGATCATGATACCTCTATTACTATTTTGAAATGATTTCATTTTTCAATTAGCTTGCTTAGATATGAAAGGCATAATCATAAACTATGTTAAGCCCCATTCCTAAAAAGAAATCTTTTTTTTTTAATATTTTATTTATTTGACAGAGAGAAATCACAACTAGGCAGAGAGGCAGGCAGAGAGAGAGGAGGAAGCAGGCTCCCTGCAGAGCAGAGAGCCTGATGCGGGTCTCTATCCCAGGACCCTGGGATCATGACCTGAGCGGAAGGCAGAGGCTTTAACCCACTGAGCCACCCAGGCGCCCTCTAAAAAGGAAATCTTTAATCACAGGCTAAACAGTGTTGTTTGGAGCTTAAACATGCATTATTTCAAGAACAGTATTTGCAAAGGCATGACTGATAACATTAAAAGGCAGAAAGTGATTTTTCCCTTCATATTATCAGCTCCTGGAAAGCACCAAAATGTGTTCTTGAGATACTAAGGCATTTGGAGACAAAAGACACATGTAGTTTCCTTAGCTTAGAGCTTGCTTTTACTCTTCAAAGCCTCCTTCATTTGTTTGACAACAGAAAGGTCCCCTGGTCCGTCAGGCCAGTTGTCGTGATCTGGTGAGTAAGCAAAAAGCTCACATCAAGCACAAATCTATTAACCTCCTTCATCGTCTTAGTTACCAACAGACTCTCTTCTTATTTTCCCTGGTTCACCCCTTTTCTTTTCTCGGCAAGAACAAGAAATCATTGGGACAACTGGCAAAGGTCTTGAGAAAATCCTGGTTTTGAATTCCCAGCCCTGCCACGTTCTAGCATTTCCAAATTTGGAGAGGTTCCTCCTCCTGAGCCCGTTTTCCTGGGGTGGGGTGGGGGTGGGGTGGTTGCTAACAATATCTGCTCTTCTAAAGTTGTTAAAATTAAGTTTGTCGGCCTATGCAGAGTGCTCGGTGTACCGCAGCTGTTCCACACATACTATTTCTTTAGGAACCAGGATGCTTACTTTGGACTGGGCACACACAGCTGCCTGTGCAGCATCCAGTCCCTCATCCTCTCTTTCCAAGAGCCTCCACCTGCACTGGGGAAATCCATGAGTTTCTGGGGAAGTGGCCCCACTTTGGTCTCCGACTGAGCTAAGTCACGCCTCTGGCTACTGGTTGGGGAGGGCTACACATATCAGCTGGTCCACAACAGAGAAAGTCTCGGAATTCTGCTAGAAATGCTATAAAACGTCATTCCCCTCCCTTCTCTCTGTCCAGCAGGCTGGGGAAAACAAAGCATGTGGCTTTAGGGGGACAGGCAGCTGTTCTGCAACCAGGAGAGTCCGTCTTAAGAGAAAGCCAACACCACAGAAGCAAAAACAGAGGGAAAAGAAAAAAAAGAAACATTGCCCCCGAAGAGTTCAATGAGCGAATAATTCAAGTCTAGCAGACCGTTCAGTTACGGGCCAACAAATGCCCTTCTTGCTCAGGCCAGTATGAGCTACAGCTAAAAACTTCCTATCTGACAGTTGTCAGATAGGCTATAAATGTGCATTATCTAATTTAATGCTTCCAGCCGTTTACCCAATAAATGCTGGAAGTGACCCCGCTTTACAGAAAGGAAAATGGAAGCCTACAGAAATTAACTTTCCCAGATCACACGGCTACTGTGTGATCTTCTACTCCAGGACTCGCCACTCCCGGGCTGGCAATCTTCAAGAAAACACAGGAAGGAAAGGCTCAGTTTTCCCACTCATAGTGGGGTGGGGGCAGAATTATATTGTTTTCTTTTCTTTTCTAGGATTTTGTTTATTTGTCAGAGAGAGAGGGAGCACAAGCCGGGGAACATCAAGCAGATCAGGCAGAGGGAGAGGCAGATTCCCGCTGTGCAGGGAGCCCGATGTGAGACTCCATCCCAGGACCCTGGGATCATGACTTGAGCTGAAGGCAGCTGCTTAACTGACTGAGCCCCCCAGGCATTCCTGGGTGGTGGAGGGAGTATATTCTTGAAAAATTGCTGTAGCTGATTTCACCAAAAAATTTTAAAAATCTGTATACCAATAAATACAGTGTTTGGGGCACTTGGGTGGTTAAGTCGGGTGAGCATCCGACTCTTAATTTTGGCTCAGGTCATGACCTCAGGGTCGTGAGATGGAGCCCTGCGTTTCCTTTCCCTTTCTAAATGAGAATCGGACAAATACCCTCAGCTCCGCCGGGGAGGGAAGTGGCCACTTTAACTACTATTGGAAAATGGTATTGTACAACATGGAGGAGTTTCTGTCTTTCTAACCAGGGGCCTTAAAACCATGATATCTGGGGCGCGTGGGTGGCTCAGTGGGTTAAAGCCTCTGCCTTTGACTCGGGTCATGATCCCAGGGTCCTGGGACCGAGCCCCTCATTGGGCTCTCTGCTCAATGGGGAGCCTGCTTCCCTCTCTCTCTCTCTGCCTGCCTCTCTGCCTACTTGTGATCTCTGTCAAATAAATAAATGAAATTAAAAAAAAAACACAAAAACCATGATATCTTCTGCACATGACCACATTGATGTTACTAGTAATTACTAGTAAAGAAATTTAGATAGGAGGGGGAAATAATAATATGAAGTCCCATACTTATCATTTATTAATGCAAAGAAGGTCTGAAGCCTGGAGTAGACTGTTAGTACACAAAAGAGTAGGGTGAACCTCGGTCCCTGATATGAAACTGAAATACACATGCAGGGATCTGGAGTGGCCCAGTCGGTTAAGTGTCCAACCCTTGGTTTCAGCTCAGGTCTGATTTCAGGGTCATGAGATTGAGCCCTGCTTTGGACTCCATGCTCAGCAAAGAGTTTGCTTGAGATTCACTCTCCCTGTCCTTCTGCCTACCCCTTATCCCGTGTTCTCTCTCTCACTGAAATAAAAATAAATAAATAACTCTTTAAAAAAAAAGAAATTCACATGCATTACATCAACCACACTTTGATTTGCTAGAAGCCACTGAACACTCTTCAGCAATAGTGTAAATACCTTTGAATTTTATATTTCTGTGCAACGTCTATATTTGGCTGAGACTCATGAAATTACTGCTTTTGTATATTAAAAGTGGTGAGGAAGGTATTCCCAAACGACACTACAGACAAAGGGCTGCTATCCAAGATCTATAAAGAACTCCTCAAACTCAACACACACAAAACAGATAATCACGTCAAAAAATGGGCAGAATTCATGAACACACACTTCTCCAAAGAAGACATACAAATGGCGAACAGACGCATGAAAAAATGTTCATCGTCATTAGCCATCAGGGAGATTCAAATCTAAACCACATGGAGATGCCACCTTAGACCAGTTAGAATGGCCAAAATTAATAAGACAGTCCACAACAAGTGTTGGAGAGGATGTGGAGAAAGGGGAACCCTCTTATACTGTTGGTAGAAATGCAAGTTGGTGCAGCCACTTTGGAAAACAGTGTGGAGATTCCTTAAGAAATTAAAAATCGAGCTTCCCTATGACCCTGCAATTGCACTACTGGGTGTTTACCACAAAGATACAGACGTAGTGAGAAGAAGGGCCATCTGTACCCCAGTGTTCACAGCAGCAATGCCCATAGTCGCCAAACTGTGGAAAGAGCCAAGATGCCCTTCAACAGACGAAAAGATAAAGAAGATATGGTCCATATATACAATGGAATATTTTTGCCTCCATCAGAAAGGATGAATACCCAACTTTTGTATCAACATGGACAGGACTGGAAGAGATTATGCTGAGTGAAATAAGTCAAGCAGAGAGAGTCAACTATCATATGCTTTCACTTACTTGTGGAGCATAAGGAATAACATGGAGGACACTGGGAGATGGAGAGGAAAAGTGAGTTGGGAGAAACTGGAGGAGTAGATGAACCATGAGAGACTGTGGACTCTGAGAAACAAACTGAGGGTTTTGGAAGGGAGTGGGGTGGGGGGTTGGGTGAGCCTGGTGATGGGTATTAAGGAGGGCATGTATTGCATGGAGCACTGGGTGTGGTGCATAAAGAATGAATTATGGATCACTGAAAAAAAATTAAGTTAAATTAACAAAAAAGAAAAAAATGGTTGAATATAGCAAATTCCTATGGTTTCATTCAATATATATCCTTAAGATAATGTAAAATGGTACCGTAGCACCCTTCCCCACGTAATAGGTCTCAGTCTTCTGCTCAGATGTACAACTCACTTATTAGAGGAACAAAGAGGAATTACATCTTAAAAATAGGACAACCTCTTGCCTCTTTTCTATCTCCTCCTTATACATATATATTCATATCAAGAATATTTTTCAAGGTTAAAAATCCACCAAGCTATATACACAAGGCAATTTCTTAAAATAGATAAATATGTGCTATGATAAAAAATATTTAGATATTTTCTTTGACTGGGAACATTTCCTTTAAAGATGCTTTCAGGAATATAAACATTTTGTACATGTTTTATGTTCTGTGAGAGAAAACCCTAATCCTTTCTGTAACTGCTTAAAAATTTTTTGAAAACGTGGGCACCTGCATGGCTCAGTCGGTTAAGCGTCTGCCTTCGGCTCAGGTCATGATCCCAGCGTCCTGGGATCAAGTCCCACATCAAGCTCGCTGCTCGGTGGGGAGCCTGCTTCTCCCTCTGCCTCTGCCTGCAGCTCCCCCTGCTTCTGCTCTTTCTCTCTCTCTCTCAAATAAAGAAAATCTTAACAAAAAGAAAGAGATTTTGAGAACTTGAACCTGAAAAGGCATAAAGTTAGTGATGGTCATTTCTTGTGGGCCCACCTGGTACATTGAAGAGGTGTGTATACAAGGACTGGCCCCCGTCCACATCCACCAACTGTCCGGTGATGAAGGAAGCCGCAGGGGACAGCAGGAAGCAGACCAGTGGGGAGATCTGGAAACAGAAACACACATGCACACAGAAAAGCAGATGCTCCCCACCTGGGGCTGCTTCCCTGCCCAAGGAAACACATCTCGAAACACAGCTGTAACACACATCTATAGTCCGTGTGCAACCTGACAGAACACAGAAGATTAACTGCCTTTTTCTATTTGAGGCCCGTTAAAACAACGTGACTGCTGTGGATAAAACTCTTGTGAATTCCCCTGAGAAGCCCTCTGGCCCTGGGCTCTTGTTTGTTGAGAGATTTTTGATGACTGCTTCAATTTCCTTGCTGGTTATGGGTCTGTTTAGGTTTTTTATTTCTTCCTGGTTCAGTTTTGGTAGTTTATATGTCTCTAGGAACACATTCATTTCTCCATGATTGTCTAGTCTGTTGGCATATAGTTGCTCATAATATATTCTGACAATTGTCTGTATTTCCTTGGTATTGGTTGTGATCTCTCCTCTTTCATTCATGATTTTATTTATTTGGGTCCTTTCTCTTCTTTTTGATAAGTCTGGCCAGGGTTTTATCAATCTTTTTAATTCTTTCAAAGAACCAGCTCCTAGTTTCGTTGATCTGTTCTACTGTTCCTTTGAATTCTATTTCATTGATTTCTGTTATAATCTTTATTACTTCTCTTCTGCTGGGCCTAGGCTTTCTTTTTTGGGTCTTTCTGCAGGTAATTTAGGTGTAAGGTTAGGCTGTATACTTGAGACCTTTCTTGTTTCTTGAGAAAGGCCTGTAGTGCTATATACTTCCCTCTTAGAACTACCTTCGCTGCATCCCAAAGATTTTGAACAGTTGTCTTTTCATTTTCATTGGTTTCCATGATTTTTTTAAGTCTTCTTCAATTTTCTGGTTGACCCATTCATTCTTTGGTAGGATGCTCTTTAGCCTCCATGTACTTGAGTTCTTTTCAAATTTCCACTTGTGATTAAGTTCCAATTGGTCTGAAAATATGCATGGAATGACCCCTACCTTTTGGTACTGGTTGAATTCTGATTTGTGATCCAGTATGTGATCTATTCTGGGTAATGTTCCATGAGCACTTGGGAAGAATGTATATTCTTTTGCTTTAAGATGGAATGTTTTGAATAGATCTGTGAGGTCTAGCTGGTTTAGTGTGTCATTCATAGCCTTGTTTGTTTATCTTCTGCTTGGAACATCTGTCCATTACAGTGAGGGGGGCATTAATATCCCCTACTATTATTACTGATTTTTTTTAATTTTGTTATTAATTGGCTTATATAATTGGCTCCTCCCATGTAGGAGCATAAATGTTTACAATTGTTAGATCTTCTTGTTGGATAGAGCCTTCAATTATAATATAGCATCGTTCCTCATCTTTTATTATAGTCTTCAGTTTAAAATCTACTTTGTCTGATATAAAGATTGCCACCCCAGCTTTCCTTTGATGTCCACTGGTATAATGAATGACTTTTCATCCCCTCACATTAAATCTGGAGATGTCTCTGGGTCTAAAATGACTCTCTTGCTGATAACATATCGACAGGTCTTGCTTTTTTATCCAACCTGATAACCTGTGTCTTTTGATTGGGGCATTTAGCCCATTTACATTCAGAGTAACCATGGAAAGATATCAATTTAGTGTCATTGTATTACCTGTAAAGTCACTGTTTCTGTATATTGATTCTGTTCCTTTCTGGTCTATGTCACTGTTAAGTTCTCTTGATGTTTAAAGGATCCCCTTTAATATTTCTTGCAGGGCTGGTTTGGTGATCACAAATTCTTTTATTTTCTGTTTGTCCTGGAAGCTTATTATCTTTCCTTCTATTTTGAATGACATCCTTGTTGGATAAAATATTCTTGACTGCATGTTCTTCCCATTTAGCACCCTCAATGTATCATTCCAATCCTTTCTGGCCTGCCAGGTCTCTGTGGATAGGTCTGCTGCTCATCTAATGTTTTTACCCTTGTAGGTTATGGACCTCTTGTCCGGGGCTGCTTTCAGGACATTCTTTGTCTCTGAGATGTGCAAGATTCACTGTTATATACTGAGGTGTTGATCTATTTCTATTGATTTTGAGAGGGCTTCTCTGTGTCTGCTGGACTTGAATGTATGTTTCTTTCCCCAGATTACGTAAGTGCTCAGCTATAATTTGCTCCAATATACCTTCTGCACCCTCCTCTCTTTCCTCTTCTTCTGAGATCCCAACTATTCTAATATTGCTTTGCTGTATTGTATCACTTATCTCTCAAATTGTCCCCCACGTGATCCAGTAGTTGTTTATCTCTCTTTTTCGCAGCTATTTATTCCCTATCATTTTGTCTTCTGTATCACTAATTCTCTCTTCTGCCTCATTTATCCTACCTAAAAAATGTAGACTCCATTTTTTATTGCATCTCATTAATAGCCTTTTTAATTTTTGACTTATTAGATTTTAGTCCCCTTTTTTCTCCAGAAAGGGATTCTCTAGTGTCTTCTATGCTTTTTTCAAGCCCAATTAGTATAATCGTTATTTTGACCTCTAGCTCTGGCATCTTACTTATTATATCCATACTGATTAGGTTCCTGGTGGTCAGTACTGCCTCTTATTCTCTTTTTTTGAGGTGAGTTTTTCTGTCTTGTCATTCCTGCAGAAAGTGTTCACTTTTCTCTTTGTAGAACCTAGCAAGTCTTTTCTTAGATCTCTACTTGAGTTCGCAGGTGTTCAGAATGAGAAGGGCTCTTACTTCTCACCATCTTGGACTCCTCACAAATGTGATCTTTTGATATTGTATAATGGATTGTGTGTCAACATCTACAAGTTCTCCATAACGCGGTGGACCAGTTTTTCCCAAAAGAACAATAACTTATGTCACAAAATCATGTTTGGGTGAAACAGCTAATCAAAGTGCAAGAAACACAAGTGGGTTTTAATGTAACAGAGTACAAAAGATTCATTGACATGGTCTGAGGTCAACCCACATTGCAACCCATCTTTAAGAAACAGCCACTTATCAAATATCAAAGAATATCCACAATAATCTAAAAAGACCATTAAAACGCTCCTCCCTGGGGCACCTGGGTGGCTCAGTGGGTTAAAGCCTCTGCCTTCAGCTCAGGTCATGATCCCAGGGTCCTGGGATCAAGCCCCACATCAGGCTCTCTGCTCCGCAGGAAGCCTGCTTTCTCCTCTCTCTCTGGCTGCTTGTGATCTCTGTCTGTCAAATAAATAAATTTAAAAAAAAATCTTAAAGAAAAAAAAACAACGCTCCTCCCTTTTCCAACTGTACATGTACATGAAACTGGATTTCTTCATATGCTTTAAACAAAACAATATATAGCAACATATAGAATGCAGACACAGATGTGAGCATCCAGCTGTATTTTGTTAAGCCATACATGAATGAGAGAAAAGTGTAAAGCAAATGCAAAAAATGGTTTTCTTTTGCTTTTTAAAGTATAGCAACTTTCAGGGGCGCCTGGGTGGCTCAGTGGGTTAAAGCCTCTGCCTTTCGCTCAGGTCATGATCCTAGGGTCCTGGGATCGAGCCCCGCGTCGGGCTCTCTGCTTGGCAGGGAGCCTGCTTCCTCCTCTCTCTCTCTCTGCCTGCCTCTCTCCCTACTTGTGATCTCTATCTGTCAAATAAATAAATAAAATCTTTAAAAAAAAAATAAAGTATAGCAACTTTCACTAAAAATATTATGTTAACACATAATGTCTTTATTACTATTATTTTAACTGAACTGATAAATATTCCTTAAACTTCTCAATTTTCATTTCTATACAGCAAATAGAGATAATATAGTTCACATAAACAAAGGGAGTGTTCTGTGCAAAATAAAAATTTAATCATATCACTTCCTTGGTTAAAATCTTTTAAAACCCCTCTTAGTTTTCAGAATAGAAATCCAAACATCTCACTTAAAATGACCCATCAAATGTCTGATTTAACAGTATCCTCCAAAAGCTTAATATGCAAAACTATTTTACTTCAAGAAGTCGAGAAAGTTACTCCTGACACAAGAGTGCACATCTGTGTTCAGGGATGTTCACTATAGAATTACCACAATATCAGAAATATAAATGGTTTCTAAACATGCAACAGTAGAATCTAATTAAACATATCATGGTATAGCCATAGGCAAGTGGCAGAAAAACACATACAGTAGAATCCCAATCTGTAAAACGGTTGGTAAATATGGGTCTTTTGGGGTATGCCTAGTAAATTTCTGGAAAGAAAGACATCAAAATGCCAATGAAAGCTAGTTTAGAAATTAGAAAACTTTTTCTTTGAAGAGTTTAACGGTTTTGCTTTTACATTTAGCACTTCAATACATGTGAAAATTATTTTGTAAGTGATACGAGGTAAGAGGCCTAATGTCTTTCTAATGAAACAGCCAATTGCCATAAGACTTACGCTAAATGGTCAATCCTTTCCTCGCAGACTTGAAAAGCTACTTTTATCCTATTAAACTCCTTATATACACATGGTACTGATAAAGGAGTACATTTTGTTCCACTAAATTTATTCTGTTCATGTCAGCACCAGATACCCTAAAGAAGTATGACATTTATAATATGTTTTGATACTGGGAAGGTCAAATTCCCCCCATTATTCTCTTTCAAAACACTTTTTGGCTGCTTTTGCATTAATATTTCTCTAGACAAACTTTAGAATCAGTGTGTTTAATTCCAAAACTATATCAAATGTATGCATTAGTTTAGGGAAACTTGATATTATATATTTTTATTGTTTATTATTATTATTATTTTTAATTTTATTTATTTATTTGAGAGAGAATGAGTGAGAGAGAGCATGAGAGAGGAGAAGATCAGAGGGAGAAACAGACTCCCCAAAGAGCTGGGAGCCCGAGGCGGGACTCGATCCTGGAAGTCCGGGATCATGACCTGAGCCGAAGGCAGTCGCTCAACCAACTGAGCCACCCAGGCACCCTATTATTTATTATTCTTTTTTATTGAAGTACAGTTGACACTCGACATTACATTAGTTTCAAGCATACAACATAGTATCTCACAACTCTATGTTATGCTACGCTCACCAGAAGTGTAGCGACCCTCTGTCATCAAACAAAGGGAACCATGATTTTAATGAAATTAAATTGAGGATTATGACATGTTTCTATTTATTCTTTTTTCCTGTTCTTCAGGAATAAATTTCTTGTTGTTTAGAGCTAAGTTTATATCACGTAGTTCCATTTTTATTATTATAGAAACAATATCCTTTTTCCATTGTATTTTAAGACTGATATTGCTGGCCTTTAAGAAACCTACTGATTTCTACATACTTAAATCTGGTCACCGTACAGAAACCAAGTATGGAACTTCACATAGTTCTGGAAGTGAAGTACGGAACTTCACCTGATTTGACTTAGGGTCCTGTGTACCAACAAAGGCCATGTGATAAAATAACATAGCTGAAAAGTGCAATGAAATAAAACCAGGCTGTTCTTCATTCACACTGCTTTCCGTTCTGGATAAAGAGAGCTGTGAGTGTGTAAGGCACAGAGCCAGAAAGTGTAGGGGAAATGGGCTGGTGTCAATGGGACCACTCATCTCTGTCACCCTCTATCAACTATGAGACTGTGTAAAAAGGACACCAAATGTCACAATATTACAAAGTATAAAAGAAAGCAATTGGAATCAATGTTAGAAATATACATTACCTCCTCAGGAACTCCAATGCGCTTAGCTGGGATTCTCTTAAAGAACCCTCCAAATAAGTCGTTTGCCGATGGACCATAGTTTTCAATAGCTGTCGGGGAATAAATGACTCCCTATGTTTAAGAATAAAAAAAGAACAAAATGAAGTACATAAAACTAAATTTTAAAATCACAAAGACATCAAGGCAGTCATCAACCAACACCAAAAAAGTGGCTTAATAGAAAAGTCAACATTTCTAATATTAATTTTTCTCATATTGTCAAGGAAGTACAGTTAACCATGATTACAAGTGGATTATATGAATGTTCATTTTGTGAACCCTTCTCCCTGAATAACCAGCTAAGCCCTATATTTTTCCTGAAGAGATGTGTTCTCTAAAAGCATAATTCGACAAATAGATCAGCGAGGCAATTAAGTAGGAAAAGGGGGATAGAGGAGTCTATTGAGTTTTCCACCAGGCATCTCTGATTTGTAACAGAAGCCTGGGCTGTGGTTATGTGAGACATGGAAAATACAATGGTTTCACGGGTTTTCATTATGGTAAAACCACAGATAAAATATTTGAATCCAATATAAATAAATAAAATTTCAATTGTTTGGGAATTCTTTGATTTGGCTTTTACTAGTTTTCAAGTATGTTCCCAAGGCATTTTCTCTTCACTTCTAATCAATCTTTAACTTGAATTAGACCTTAGTTTTTTCACTCTCTCCTAAAGAAGCATTAAGGATACACCAAGAAATAACAACATAATCTGGCAAATATTTGTTCTCTAAAGCAGAGGTTCTCAATCTTCATTTTGCATTTGAATTTCCTAGGTGGCTTTTAAAAAGACCAACACCTCAACTCCATAGTAGGGAATCAAGCTTACCTTTCAATGTTTTTTAAATGTTTCCTGGATGATTCTAAGATACCTCCAAGACTGAGAATCATTGACTTCCTTTCACCTGCTTGACAGTCTAGTCGTAAATCGAAGCATAAGTCTCTCCAATTTTACCTATTTTTAAAAACCTGTGTTTCCTAGTCTGCATGCATATGAACAAATACCTCCATCGACAATACAAAGTGAATCAGAAAAGCACAACTTGTCAACAGCGTTCATATGGAACGTTTACCTACAGGGGCAACACAGTTGATCCTTACTCCACTGCTAGCCCATTCCACAGCCAAGGACTTGGTGAGGTTGTAAACCCCTGCTCTAGCGGCTCCAGAATGCCTGTAAAAGACAAAGCATAACAATTCTGATCAGCTTCCACTCAATGTTTCTCTCCTTAATGGAAGTGACAGGAATGTCAGTGGCCTGTCAGATCCCCACAGATAAGTTCTTGTTGAGTCTGTTTTTGGAGTCTTCGTCTGAACAGTGGGAAAGAAGTGGGTCCTTCAACGTTAAAGCCAAAACACAGGCATCTGATAGTCAATTGTGTGTGACCAGCCCACACAAGATCCTTCAAAACACCATGACCATGAGAGAAATATTTTGAAGATCTTATTATGTAGAAAAATGAACAGATTGGTTATTTTGGGGGTTACCCAAAAATAACCACCCAAAAAGGTGGTTATCGTTTAAATCAATTTTAGATGACAAGGCATAAGAAATTCATATTAGGCTAAAAATAGTATCAATAGAATTTCTAGACACACTGAAATTTAAGTAAATTTTAATATATTTTTAGATAGAAAGTTCAAAAAAGGTCTGCATCGATATGGGGTCTTATGCACAATGTACACTGCGGCTTAGAATTTCCAATTATAAGGTCCTTGGCACCAAGTATGTCAGATCTGGGGGCATATCCACTTCTCACTAGAGAGGACCTACAGACCCCAACCTCTTTGGAGAAAACCCATCTCTGTCCCAGTGTTGGCCACAGTAACCTTAGTGGGACTCCAGGCAGAGGACAACCACTTTGTCAGAATTACCCAAGCGATCCCATCACCATCAGGTATGGCCACAATTTCTGTTGCTACTGCATACGGCAGTCCTGGGTCGATCTATAGGACGTGTTCTCTTGCCCTGCCTACCACCCCCAATGCTAAGAGCAGCCCAAAAGCAACACTCAGCTGGAAGGATAATGGGAATTTCCAGGCTTCTCCACAACACCAGAAGTAAGAGGCAGGGGCAGGAATAAACATGCTTACGTAGAATTGCAATGGAGCCCTGCCCCTTCTCTGTCAGGGGGACCTAGAGGTGTTTGTCCCCTTGCACTCAGTGCCCTGATCACCAGGGCCACTACATGAGGTCCTGCCTCTCATCATAGGAAAAGCCTCAGCTGTTATGTTGACCCCCTGAAGAAGAAGCAAGTGGCAGGCGTTCAGAAGCTGGTGCAACTGCCCAAGAGAGAAAGCCACTAGAACTGAGAGACAGAGGTGGAAAACCAGAGACAGAAGTTACTGAATTTCAGCATCTGAACCAGTTTGTTATACATGAGCAAGAGACAGATGCAGGGCAACAGAATATGCCACTCCGAAATGTGACAGTAGGAGCTCAGGACGCGCCACCCAAAATACACAGCTTTGATATATTATTTTGAGCTGTAGGCACTTGAAAAATAGCAAATGCAGGGAGAAGCCTTCTCTGAACTCCCCTTATCTGCCTAAATATAGACTGGGTTCCCCCAAAAGGAGCTCAATCACCATAAATCCCCTCCCCAAGGGTTTCATCACCCAGGGAAGACTGCCTGTGGTCACCGCTGTATAAAGACTAGAAGTTGACATCACACCCAGACACACTCTGTCACAAGCTACCATACCTCCCATCTATTTTTCCAAGGGGCCCACGCATCTTTCGTAAAAACCATTTACTCTCCTTTACGAGGCCTCCATCTTTCTTCCCCTGTCTTTTCTAAGAGAGTGCTTCAGTCTGAGCTCTAAGCCACTCCTGGAAGCTACTCATTTCTCCCTGGGTATCTCCCGCAGACACATGATGTATACATATGAATAAAGTTGTTTTTGTCTTGTTGATTTGTCTTTTATTGCAGGGGTCTCTACTAAGAACTCAGAAGGGTAGAGGGAAAATTCTCCTTCCTCCCCTACACAGTTTTCTCAAGCTTCACAGAGGAAGAGAAGGACATTCAGTAGAAACTTAACGCAAACATAACAACATGCTGAGATTACATTTCCATACTCAACGATCTACCAGAGAAGGTGACAGAAAAGGGTATGACGTCAGAAGTGAAACTGCTGATGGATGGCAAGGGCATGTGCAGCCGGGGAGCCTGAGGCCCACGCTCTCGTCCTTTCCAGTTAAGGACAGAAGGATGCGGTCTTCCTCCATGGTATTCAGATCTCCTAAAAGTGATACAAGGACTGAAAGAAGTTACTCTGGATCCCAGAACAGCACGTCCTAATCTGCTTCTCTCTGAGGATAAAAAACAACAACAAAGACCAAAACCAGAAAAAACTTTGACAACTGTGAAGGCAAAAGCAGAGAGTTCATTCAATTCCAGAGAGACTTCTAGCTTATCCAGTCCTGTGTTCTGAAAGACTTGATTCTGGTGGGCATTCCTGGGAGGTCCAGGTGGATGAGATGCCTCAATGGACCATGGGGGTTTGAGAAGATTCCCTTTCCAGGAAGAGAAAGTGGTGCCCACTGGAACAGAACAGATACTGGACAATTCAGCTTTGGAGTGATGACTGTGTCACATTAAGTGCTGCCCTAGTCACTCGTCTTCTAAAGGACAACCCCAGAGGGACAGACATTTATTTGAACTATGACTTGACTGAAATTCTATGTTACCATTTCCATGACAGGTCTCACAGCTGTTCTTTCACTGACCAGTTTTCTGAAGTATGAAGGCCTCGTTTCTATATCAGATATGATTTAAAACCTCTTACAATCTGTACTGGAACAGACGGTGAGTGATAAACTGTCTTGAAGGTTGTCACAATGCCTCACTGTCTTCCTCTAATTTATAAATAGGAAGCAGAAGGATGCATGACTCTCCGTGAATACAGCACCAACCAATTTTTTTCAATACTTCTACAACGTAAACAAAAAGGCAAGACAAATGCAGGGTACTAAATGAGAAGAACATGAATGCAAGGATACTTTATCCAGCAAGGCTGTCATTCAGAATGGATGGAGAGACAAAGAGCTTCCAAGAACGGCAGAAACTGAAAGAATATATGACCACAAAGCAAGCCCTATAAGAAATATTAAGGGGGGTTCCATAAAAGGAGAAAAACCCCAACAGTGATATAGAACAGGAATTACAGACAATAAAATCGTATCTTTCAATAATCACTCTTAACATCAATGTTAACATAAGTTCCCATGAAATGGCACAGGGTTGCAGACTGGATAAAAAGACATGACCCATACCTATCCTGCCTACAAGAAACTCATTTTGAACCTAAAGGTACATCCAGACTGAAGGTGAAGGGATAGAGAATCATTTTTCATACCAACAGACCTCAAAAGAAAGCTGGGGTAGCAATTCTCATATCAGAAAAATTAGATTTTAAGCTAAAGACTGCACTTAGAGATACAGAAGGACACTATATCATTCTTAAAGGGTCTGTCCAACAAGAGGATCGAACAATTGTAAATATTTATGCCCCCAACATGGGAGCAGCCACTACATAAGAGACCTCGGCACTCCACTCTCGGCAACAGATCATCTAAGCAGAAAATCAACAAAGAAAGAAGAGCTCAGAATGTCACACTGGACCGGATGGACCTCATACATATACTACAGGACATTTCACCTTAAAATATCAGAATACTTATTCTTCTCAAACACACATGGAACTTTCTCCAGAATAAACCACATACTGGGACACAAATCAGGTATCAACCAATACCAAAGATTGAGATTATTCCCTGCATATTCTCAGACCATAATGCTTTGAAACTGGAACTCAATCATAAGAAAAAGTTTGGAAGAAATTTAAACACTGGGAAGCTAAAGCTCACCCTGCTTAAGAATGTTTAGATCAACCAGGAAATCAAAGAAGAACATAAATAATTCGTGGAAACCAATGAGAATGAAAACACATTGGTACAAAACCTATGGGATACTGCAAAGGTGATCCTAAGGGGGAAACACATAGCCATCCAAGCCTCACTCAAAAAAAAATAGAAAAATCGCATATACACAAATTAACTTTACACCTTAAGGAACTGGAAAAAAACAACAAATAAAGCCTAAGAGAATATGCAAATGCACAAGAAGAGAAATAATTAAGATTAGAGCAAACATCAACGAATTAGAAACCAGAAATATAGTAGAGCAGATCAACGAAACTAGAAGCTGCTTCCTTGAAGAATTAATAAGACTGATAAACAATTGGCCAGACTTATCCAAAAGAAAACAGAAAGGACCCAAATTAATAAAACCATGAATGAAAGGGGAGAGATCACAACTAACACCAAGGAAACAGAAACAATTATTAGAAATTATTATCAATGACTATATGCCAATAAATTAAGGAACGTGGGGGGCGCCTGGGTGGCTCAGTGGGTTAAGCCGCTGCCTTCGGCTCAGGTCATGATCTCAGGGTCCTGGGATCGAGTCCCGCATCGGGCTCTCTGCTCAGCAGGGAGCCTGCTTCCCTCTCTCTCTCTCTGCCTGCCTCTCTATCTACTTGTGATGTCTCTCTGTCAAATAAATAAATAAAATCTTTAAAAAAAAAAAAAAAAAAAAAAATTAAGGAACGTGGAAGAAATGGATGTCTTCCTGGAAACCTAAAAACTACCAAGACTGTAATAGCGAGAAACTGACCACCTGAATAGACCCAATAACCAGTAATGATATTGAAGTAGTGATCAAAAACCTCCCAAAAAACAAGAGTCCCTGGAAGATTCTACCAAACAATCAAATAAGAAATAATACCTATTCTCCTGAAGCTCTTTCCAAAAATACAAACAGAAGGAAAACTTCCAAACTCATTCTGTCAGGCCAGCATTACGTTGATCCCAAAACCAGGCAAAGACCCTATAAAAAAGGAGAATTACAAAACAATATTCCTGATGAATACAGATGCCAAAATTCTCAACAAGACCCTACCCATTAGGATCCAACAGTACATTAAAAGGATTATCCATCGGGGCGCCTGGGTGGCTCAGTGGTTTAAGCCGCTGCCTTCGGCTCAGGTCATGATCTCAGGGTCCTGGGATCGAGTCCCACGTCTGGCTCTCTGCTCTGAAGGGAGCCTGCTTCCCTCTCACTCTCTCTGCCTGCCTCTCTGCCTGCTTGTGATCTCTCTCTGTCAAATAAATAAATAAAATCTTTAAAAAAAAAAAAAAAGGATTATCCATCATAACCAGGTGGGATTTATCCCTGGGATGCAAGGCGGTTCAATGTATGTAAATCAGTGTGATAGAACACATTAATAAGAGAAGTGATAAGAACCATATAGTCCTCTCAATTGATGTAGAAAAAGTATTTGACGAAATACAGCATCCTTTCCTGATTAAGACTCTTCAGAGTGTAGAGACAGAAGGAAGATTCCTCAATTTCATAAAAACCATCTATGAAATACCCACAGCGAAAATCATTCTTGATGGAGAAAAGCTGAGAGCCTTCCCCTTAAGATCAGGAACGTGACAAAGATGCTCACTCTTGCCACTATTCTTAAACATAGTACCAGAAGTCCTAGCAACAGCAATTAGAAAACAAAAGAAATGAAAGGCATTCAAATCCACAAAGAAGAAATCAAATTCCCTTTCTTTGCAGAGGACATGATCCTTTACGTGGAAAACCCGAAGACTCCACTCCCAAATTACTAGAACTCATACAGCAATTCAGTATGTGGCAGGATACAAAATCAATGCACAGAAATCTGTTGCATTTCTATACACCAACAATGAGACAGAAGAAAGAGAATTAGGGAACTGATTCCATTTACAATAGCACCAAAAACCATAAGATACCTTGGAATAAACCTAACCAAAGAGGTGAAGGATCTGTACTCGAGGAACTACAGAACACTCATGAAAGGAACTGAAGACACAAAAAGATGGAAAAACATTTCATACTCATGGACCAGAAGAATAAACATTGTTAAAATGTCTATGCTGTCCAGAGCAATCTATACTTTCAACGCCATCCTGGTCAAAACACCAATGGTTTTTTCCAAGTCCTGGAACAAACAATCCTAAAATTTATATGGAACCAGAAAAGACCCTGAACCACCAAGGAAATGCTGAAAAAGAAAAAAAAAAAGTGCTCGGGCATCATGTTGCCTGATTTCAAGCTATATTACAAAGCTGAGATCACCCAGACAGCATGGTACGGGCACAAAAACAGACACATAGATCAGTGGAACAGAATAGAGAGCCCAGATGTGGACCTGCAACTCTATGGTCAAATAATCTTCAACAAAGAAGGAGAAAATATCCAACGGAAAGACAGTCTCTTCAATAAATGGTGCTGAGAAAACTGGACAGGTATATACAGAAGAATGAAACTTGACCATTCTCTTACACGATACACAGAGATAAACTCTAAATGGATGAAAGACCTCAATGTGAGGCAGAAATCTCTCAAAATCCTAGAGGAGAACATAAGCGGTAACCTCTTCGACACCAGCCACAGCTACTTCTTTCAAGACAGGTCTCCAAAGGCAAGGGAAACAAAAGCGAAAATGAACGTTTGGGACTTCATCGAGATCAAACGTTTCTGCACAGCAATGGAAACAGTCAACAAACCAAAGAGGCAACCCACGGAATGGGAGAAGATACTCACAGATAACACTACAGATAAAGGGCTGGTATCCAAGATCTATAAAGAACTTCTCAAACTCAACACCCAAAAACCAAATGATCAAGTCAAAAAATGGGCAGAAGACATGAACGGACACTTCTCCAAAGACAAATGAATGGCTAACAGACACGTGAAAAAACGATCAACGTCATTCATTAGCCATCAGGGAAATTCAAATCAAAACCACATTGAAATATACCTTATTTCATATATACCAGTTAGAATGGCAAAAATTGACAAGGCAAGAAATAACAAATGTTGGAGAGGATGTGGAGAAAGGAAATGCAAGTTGGTGCACCCACTTTGGAAAAGAGTGTGGAGGTTCCTCAAAAAGTTAAAAATAGAGCCATGCTATGCCCAGCAACTGCACTATTGGATATTTATCCCCAAAGATACAGATGTAGTGGAAAGAAGGGCCACATGCACCCCAATGTTCACAGCAGCAATGGCCACAATAGCCAAACTGTAGAAGGAACCAAGATGACCTTCAACAGAGGAATGGATAAAGAAGATTATTTATTCATAAATACAATGGAATATTACTCAGCCATCAGAAAAGATGAATACCCACCATTTGCATTGACATGAATGGAACTGGAGGAGATTATGCTAAGTTAAATAAGTCAAAAAGAGGAAGACAATTACCATATGGTTTCACTTATTTGTGGAACATAAGGAATAGCATGGAAGTCATTAGGAGAAGGAAGGAAAAAATGAAGGGGGGAAAATCAGAGGGGTAAGCAAACCGTGAGAGACTATGGACTCCGGGAAACAAACTAAGGTTTTAGAGGGGAGGGGAGCAGGGGGATGGGTTAGCCCAGTGATGGGCATTAAGGAGGGCACATATTACAATGAGTACTGGCTGTTATACAAAAACAGTAAATGTTATACAAAAACATGGAACACTATATCAAAACTAATGATGTACTTTATGGTGATTAAGACAACATAATTTTTAAAAAAGGAATAATTATTTTGAGATTCATCCATGTTGTTGCATGAGTTAATAGTTCATCACCTCTTCTTTCCAACTAGTAGTCTGTTATACAGATATACCACAGTGTGTTTAGTCATTCACCCACTGATGGGCATTTGAGTTACAAACTGTCCATGGGAGCCATGAGTTGCTCTTTTGACCTATCTTTTGCCCTCACAATTATTTATTAATTAAAATTAAGGGGTACCTGGGTGGCTCGGTGGGTTAAAGCCTCTCCTTTGGCTCAGATCATGGTCTCAGGGTCCTGGGATCGAGCCCCACATCAGGCTCTCTGCTCAGTGGGGAGCCTGCTTCCTCCTCTCTCTCTGCCTGCCTCTCTGCCTACTCGTGACCTCTATCTATCAAATAAATAAAAAAAATCTTTAAAAAATAAAAAAAAAATTTTTTGTAATTAAAAAAAAATCAGCAGCTCAGACTAAACTCCCCTGCAAAGATTTAATAGAAAATAGACTAGCCCTAGACAGTATTAAGAAAAATGTGCTAAGACAGCAATATGACTCAAACATACACACAAGATTTCCAGATGGCTTTTTTTTTTTTTTAAGATTTTATTTATTTATTTGACAGGCAGAGGTAACAAGTAGACAGAGAGGCAGGTGGGGGAGTAGGGAGCAGGCTCCCAGCTGAGCAGAGAGCCCGACACGGGGCTTGATCCCAGGACCCTGAGATCATGACCCAAGCCGAAGGCAGAGGCTTAACCCACTGAGCCACCCAGGCGCCCCACCAGATAGCCTTTCAACAACTCAGAAGATGCTCCACAGAGAATACCATTTCTTGACCATGAGAACTGTCCAGAAGTTGAGAACACACATTTTCCGTCAGGCTCTGGGGAACATGTACTCTCATACTTTGTTGGCTAGAAATACCTAAAATTTTGTATGCATGTACCCTTCACCTTCACCCAGCAATCCAACTTCCAAGATATATCCTGAAGATACAATTCCACAAATATGAAACAAGCATGTACAGTGTTAGTCACTGCAGAATTATTTATAATGCAAAATGTAGAAGCAATATAAATTTCTACTAAGTTTGAGATAGTACGTGCATTTGAATAAAGGAATTTGAAAAGAAATCTGTAAGTCCCTAATAGTGGTCTACCAAAAATTGAATAATAATAATAATAAGTACAGAGAGAAAGAGGAATGGCTGTTGCAGAAAAGTCATTTTACAGAAGAATATCAGCTAATAAATACAGAAGCAATTATGAAATCAGAAAAATCAACATCTTCCGAATCTTTTTTTTTTTTTAAGATTTTATTTATTTATTTGACAGAGAGAGAGATCACAAGTAGGTAGAGAGGCAGGCAGAGAGAGAGGAGGAAGCAGGCTCCCTGCGGAGCAGAGAGCCCGATGCGGGGCTCGATCCCAGGACCCTGAGATCATGACCTGAGCCGAAGGCAGCGGCTTAATCCACTGAGCCACCCAGGTGCCCCCATCTTCTGAATCTTAATATAGTAAGCGATTCAGGTAAGAATCAACAATGGTTACAAAAATCACAATGGCAAACAGGATATTCATATTCATATCGCCCTGCACATTCCAGATTACATATTAATAATAAAGGAAGTCAGGTCACTGTCTTACTTGGTTAACAGGCTATCTCTGGAATGAGAGGGTACAGAGCACTCAACTTTGTACCTTATGCAGTTTTATACATATGTAAAAACTAGCATGCTTTGTTTTTATAACACTAGGCTAGGTCTATTTCATAAAAAGAAATATTCTATGTTGGAAAAATCTTTAAAAATTTTAATTAAAAAATGGAAGGAATCAGAACTTATAAAAGATACAAAAGAAATCAAAATGAAACAGATATAAAGAAATACAAAATGAATTTTTTGTAAACCAGATATTTTAACTGCTAAACGTGTGGTTTTCAAGTAGCTTCCTGGCACACTGTTTTTCTCTTTGTTCTATGTGGATGCCCTTTTAGATTATTAAGACTCTACTGAGCCAGGAGGCTAAGTTACTCCACTGATTGACTTTTTTTTTTTAATCTATTTCCAACATAAAGATTTACCAAAATCAGAGTAAGAGTCAAACATGTCAAACTCCATTACGGAATAACAATTTAGCAGTACTGTCTAAAATTGAAGATACATATTCACAGTATTCAAATCTAAATTAATCTAAATTTGTTTCATTCCTACATGTTAACAAAAAAAAATCTCTTCAGACATCGATGACCAGTTTAGTGACATCTGGATTAGGGTTACTGGATAAAATAGAGGACAATCAGTTAATTGAATTTCAGATAAACAACAAAATATTTTAGCATAAACATGCCCCATGCAATATTTGGGATAGACATAATATAAAATTTAATGGGGCCTCCTGTTTCTATTTTCTTGGTAAATCTGGTAAGTCTAATATGCATAGGAATGTTTTGCAAGTACATTTTTGAAGTTCAAATAAAGGGCAATGTTAAGTATTGAGACTGAAACTCATTACAGGATTCAGGATTGTGACTTATGAAATTTTCTCACCCCACTCCCCCCATTCAGAGGACAAAATCCAAAGACATAGGGAAAAAAATGTATATATATATTAAGTATGCTTACACAAATCCTGGAAATCCGTTTCTAATAAGCATCGTAATGTTGACAATAGATCCTCCATGCTCTTTCATCCAGGAGTTGTAAACTGCAGGAAACAGCCAATGACAATCATATGAAATAGCGTCCTGACTCTGTTCTCACTCACTGTCCCACCATCTTGCTTGTTATTTAAAAATTTTTAATTTCAGGGTACCTGGGTGGTTCAGTGGGTTAAGCTCTGCCTTTGGCTCAGCCCTGTCTCAGGCTCTCTGCTCAGCAGGGAACCTACTACCCCTTCTCTCTGCCTGCCTCTCTGCCTACTTGTGATCTCTCTTTCCTGCCAAAAAAATAAATAAAATCTTTAAATTCTTTTAAATTTACAATTCCTTTTTTTTTAAAGCCTGATTGAATATAATTTATATATCCGGAAACTCATCCACTTATGTGTACAATTTAATGATTTTCAATAAATATACAACAAGTCATGCAACCACCATCACAATCCAGTTTTAGAACATTCCATCACCCCCAAAACACTGCTTTGTGCCCATCTGCAGCCCAAGCCATCCCCACACAAACCCTCATCTATTTTCCATTTACATAAACTTGTCTTTTCTGGACATTTCCCATAAATGCAATCACACCATATGTGGTCTTTTGTGTCTGGCTTCTTTTACTTAGAATAATATCTGTAAGGTTCATCCACAAGGTAACGGTATCAATAGTTAATTTTTATTGCCGAATCGTATTCCAGTGAATAGACAGACCATATTTCATTTGTCTATTCACCAGAGGATGAACATTTGAATTCTTTCCACTGGTGGGTGATGAAGAATACAAACTGTTGGGTGGACCTATGTTTTCATTTCTCTTGGGTAAATGCTTAGGAATGGAACTGCTGGGTCATATGGTAACTGTATGTTTAACTTTTTAAGTAACTGCCAAACTATTTTCTGGTGTCTCCACTATTTTACATTTCTACCAGATATGCATGAGGGTTGCAGTTTCTCCATGCTATTATTGCCTAATTTTTTTCTATTATAACCATTCTAGTGGGTATGAAGTGATACTTCACCGAGGTCTTGATCTGATGTCCCGATGACTAATGGTGCTGACAATCTTTGGATGTACTTATCAGCCGTTCATTTATCTTCTTTGGTAAAATATCTATTCAAATATTTTGCTCATTTTTTAATGGGTTTGTTGTTTGTTTTTTTTTTAAGATTTTATTTATTTATTTGACAGACAGAGATCACAGGTAGGCAGAGAGGCAGAGAGAAGGAAGGGAAGCAGGCTTCCTGCTGAGCAGAAAGCCTGATGCGGGGCTCGATCCCAGGATCCTAGGATCATGACCTGAGCTGAAGGCAGAGGCCTTAACCCACTGAGCCACCCAGGCGCCCCTGGGTTTGTTTTCTTAACACTAAATTATAAGAGCTCTTTCTATGTTCTGGATACAAGTCCTTTATCAGATATGTGATGTCCCTCAGTCTGGCTTATCTTTTCATTTTCTTAATGTTGTCTTTTGAAGTGCAAACATATTTAAATTTGATTAGGTCAAGTTTATCAACTTTTTAATTTATACATGGTATTCTAGATGGTGTATCTCAGGACTCTGCCTAAGTCAAGGTCATAAAGATTTTGTCCTTTATTTGTTTCCAAAAGTTATGCAATTTTACTATTTGCATTAAGGTCTAGGGTCCATTTTGTACTTTTGGTTAACTTTTACTTATGCTATGAGGGAAGGGTCCTCTTGTATGTGGATATCCAATTGTCCAGGACCATCTGCTGAAAAGACAATCACTTCCCCATAGAATTTCCTTGGCCTCCTTGGCAAAAATCATAAATATAAGGGATTGATCACAACTATAAGGGTTTATTTCTAGACTTTCAAATTTGTCCAAAATATCTATTCATCTGTCCTTATGCCAGTACCACATTATCTTGAAATCAAGAAGTATAAGTCCTCCAACTTTCCTGGTTTGCAAAACTGTTGTGGCTACTCTGAGTCCTTTGCACTTCCGCATGTATTTTAGGATCTGCTTGTCATTTTCTGCAAAAGTAATAGGGACTGTGTTGAACCTACATACCAATTCGGGAAGAACTACCATCTTAACCGTATCAAGTCTTCCAATTCATAAATTTTGAATGTTTTTCCATTTATTCTGATCATTCATTTCTGTTAGCAATGTTTTGTCATTTTTAGATACAAGTCTTATTCTTCTTTTGTTAATTCCTTAAGTATTTTCTTTTCAATTTTGGTGTTTTTTTTAGGGGGGAGAGTGGGAGAGGGGTTGGGGGGGCGGTGGAGGGAGAAGAAGAGAGAATCTTAAGTAGGTTCTACAACCAGCGTAGAACCCTACACAAGCCTCGATCTTGTGAGAGCTCACGACTTGAGCTGAAATCAAGAGTCAGACCCTCAACTGACGAAGCCATCAGGCGTCCCTCATTCCTTATCCTTTTTTGAAGCCCCATTTGATATTCAGCCTTCAACTCTATTCATACAAATGAAGACAACGTCAGATGTGTACCCTCAAGACTCACTTCAGTAGACATCTAATTTTTAGAATATAAAGGCCAGAGAACAAAGAAAGACCCATTCCTACTAAGAGCTTAGACAAAAATAAGAATGGGTTCCCATCATTACCTAAAGCTTTCCAGTGGAATTCTTCCCAATTCATACTACATGACAGAAAAAGGAGGTGAATCCCCCAGAAAAGAAGACATAAAATATGGTATTTTTGGACTCTAAGACAATTCTTTCATATTATTTTGAAATTGTTGAAACTGGGATATGTTTTACAGTTGGTGGCTTCTTAGGATACAAATAACACTGTTTGTACTTTCTCAGTAGTACAGAAAATGATGGTGCATTTCACCAAAGATACATTGACTGTATCTTTCAGTCAATGAAATACATTATTTATTTTTAGACAACATGATTGTGTAGCTAAAACACCTGAAAGACTAATCTCAAAAACTGTTAGATAAACTACAAATTACTAGATAAAACCACGAGATGAACTTCAAAAGTATTTCTTCCATAAACCCACAATTATCCAGCTGAAAATAATTGGGAAAAGAGCCCATTCAAAACAGCAGGCGTCGGAGTGCCCAGGTGGCTCAGTCAGTCAAGCATCTGCTTTCAGCTCAGGTCACAATCTCAGGATCCTGGGGTCAAGCCATGCATCAGGCACCCTGCTCATCGGGGAGTCTGCTTCTCCATCTCCTTCTGTCCCTCCCTCTGCTCGTGCTCTTTCTGTCAATCTCAATTAAATAAATAAAATATTTTTAAAAATCTTAAAAAAGAAAAATCCTTAGAAGGAGTCATCCAAAATATCTAGGTATAACCTTAGTAAAAAATAGGAGAGGGGCTCCTGGGTGGCCCAGTCAGTTAAGCACCTGACTTTTGGTTTTGGTTCAGGTGTTGATCTCAGGGTCATGAGTTCAAGCCCTGTGTTGGGCTCCATGCCCAGCATGGAGATTACTTAAAAAAGATTTACGTGACGGGGCACCTGGGTGGCTCAGTGGGTTAAAGCCCCAGGGTCCTGGGATCAAGCCCCGCATCAGGCTCTCTGCTCCGCATGGAGCCTGCTTCCTCCTCACTCTCTGCCTGCCTCTCTGTCCAGTTGTGATTTCTCTCTGTCAAATAAATAAAATATTAAAAAAAAAAAAAAAAGATTTACGTGACAAAAACCACAGTCCTTTGCCTTGGTAAAAAATAGGAGAGGTGCTCCTGGGTGGCCCAGTCAGTTAAGCAACTGACTTTTGGTTTTGGTTCGGGTGTTGATCTCAGGGTCATGAGTTCAAGCCCTGTGTTGGGCTCCATGCCCAGCATGGAGCTTACTTAAAAAAGATTTACATGACCAAAACCACAGACCTTTGCCAAAAAATATAAAATAAGAACCCATTAATAGAAAGATGCACCAACATACTGTCAAATTATTGACAGGTTGAACACAATTCCAGTCAAATTCCCCACTAGGAGTTTTGAGGAAAAATCCTGAATATAAAACTCATCTGAAAGAATAAAAGGGGGGTGCCTGGGTGGCTCAGTCGGTTAAGTGTCTCCCTTCAGCTCGGGTTATGATCTCAAGGTCCTAGGAACAAGCTCCGTGGCAGGATAGCTGCTCAGCGGGGAGCCTGCTTCTCCCTCTGCTTGTGCTCCCCCGGCTGGTGCTCTCTTGCTCTCTGTCAAAAAAATAATATCTTTAAAAAACAAAAAAATATGTGCATGCTCTCTCTCTTTCTCTGATAAATAAATAAAATCTTTAAAGGAAAAAAAAAGATTCTCTATGATCTTTAAATAAAGACACCTTGCCTTTTTGGGTTATTGATCATACTCACCTGCTTTGCACATGTAGAAGGTGCCCGTCAGGTTGGTCTCAATCACAGCATGCCATCCCTTTGCACTGATGTGTTCTGTAGGAGATGTGAACTGGCCTCCTCCATTGTTTACCAAAAAATTGATCTTACCATAAACATCTAAGGTGGATTTGACCAAATTCTGCACCTAAAGAAAAATGTTGAAAGTAAACTGGTTAACAACTTCACTTGCTAGTTGGACTGAGAGCTTACTCTGGGAGAAGAACTTGCAGTCTGTCGTCGCAGTAAATGGTATCAGGACCAGTAGCCGAAATCCAGTTAAAATTCACATTAAGAAATTACATAAAAGGGGCACCTGTCTGGCTCAGTTGGTACAGCATGTGACTCTTGATCTTGGGGCTGTGAGTTTGAGCCCCACGTTGGGTGCAGAAATGACTGATCACTTAAAAATAAGATATTAAACAAAAATAAAGAAATGACTTAAAGGGCAAAAGACAAAAAGCAATCTCGCTGAGCCCACATCCTTGTTTAGCTTCCTTAAAGATTGTTTCTTTCCTCTCCTCCCCCAGGAGGTAACACTCAGTACATCATTAGAGAAAGAATCTCTTTTACAGCTTCTGCTTCTAGTTAACGTCATCTAAGACCTCTACCACAGGAACATCTGAAGCACTAGTTTTAGGGACCACCACTGTAAATAAAATGAATGAATAAAGGATATAGACATATTTGCATTACCTCCTCTTCATTGCGGATGTTGCATTTTATGGGAGTGACCTGAGCCTGGTTGTTGGGGGGCAGGCTGGTTTTCAGTTCTCTTGCAACAGATTTTAATCGATCAAAGTTACGAGATGCAATGACCACATTACACCCTGAAAAGAAAATAGTCAAGACATAGTAAATATGCTTTCGTTGATAAATATGCTTTCACAGGTTGTCTAAATTAAGAAAAAAAAAGTTCAGAAGTTCTTTCATGTGTACCCATTTAAGAATGGTGAATCAGGGGGTGCCTGCGTGGCTCAGTGGGTTAAAGCCTCTGCCTTCAGCTCAGGTCATGAACCCAGGGTCCTGGGATCGAGCCCCGCATCAGGCTCTCTGCTCAGCAGGGAGTCTGCTTCCCTCTCTCTCTCTGTCTTCCTCTCTGCCTACTTGTGATCTCTGTCTGTCAAATAAATATATAAAATCTTTTTTAAAAATAAATAAATAAATATTCTTGAGCTCTGTTCATGTTAACTGCATTCCAAAGTTGTTATTGCTGCTGTTAGGTTCTTTGGCAACAGTTTCATACTTTAAGAGAGACTTGTTATATGTTAAGTATTGACCTGAATATTCTTTAATCTAGTTAATCTAGGGTAATTTTGTTTCACCACTCAGGCCATACCCTTCTGAGTATCTTACCCATTTCTTTTCAAATAAGGTTTTGCCTGTTTGAAACACTATTTCCAGTGCCTTCTTGGCCTCCCTTGACTCCCAACTTCCTCTCGTCCTGGAATCTAAATGGTTCCTCTTCCTCCTCCCTGGGCTGCACCTGGGACACTCTCTCCAGGCAGCAAGCTGGAATGATCACAGGGCTTCACATTGTTTGTTTCCACTCTCTGAGATCACTGTGCCATGCTACCTCGATGTGGGACTCGATCCCAGGACCCTGAGATCATGACCTGAGTGGAAAGCAGCAGCTTAACCCACTGAGCCACCCAGGCGCCCCAAAGCTCAAGAATAGTTAAATGAATATAGAAATAATCAGCATCCAACAAGGTAAAATTAAAATGTTCAGCAGTAATGCAAAGAAGCAGGTAAGTCCAACCCATAATGAGGAGAAAAGTAAGTTAATAAAATCAGAAACAGAAATGGCAATGACGATATCATTAAATAAACCAATGATAAAGAGAAAAATATGAAAAGTCTTCCCGCGTTTCCTCATTCGGTAATCCATACGACGGGTTCATTTTAAACACATCTATAAAGAATTCCACAGCACGTTTCCACAGGTCTCCTTGTTTCCTACCTCGACCACGTTATCTTTGATTCTAACTCCTCCTTTCAGTTCACAAAGAGTGGTTTCATCCTTCAACGCTTCTGCAGCATCTCTTAGACAGAACTCTTCCCTTTCCCCCCGCGGTTTCAATGTCGCCTACAGGTACAGCCTCTTGGCTTGGCCGGTCCACCTCTCCCAGCCCTGCCGAGTACCTGCTGGCTCCGGAAACCCCCTTAGGCTAGTGTGTGTCTCTGCCGACCTCTTGATCTTAAGTAGCCTGACCCAGAGGGCCCGCTCGCGTACCCAGGTGCAGCAGCTCCGCCGTGATGGCCTTTCCGATACCCGTGGCCCCTCCCGTGACGATGGCCAGTTGGTGCTGCAGCAGGCCTGGCGCCAAGCAGCTCTTGCACGCGCCCCAAAAGGCCATGTCGTCAGGGAGGCTGAGTCCCAAGAGCGCTAGGTTCGCCAGTCTAGGAAGAGCGACCGTTTAGAGACCCTGCCCACGTGACCGCCGGGTCACGCTCCGCCCCTCGGCGCTCCGCCCCCCGGCGCTCCGCCCCCCGGCGCTCCGCCCCCCCGGCGCTCCGCCCCCCCGGCGCTCCGCCCCCCCGCCGCTCCGCCCCCCCGCCGCTCCGCCCCCCCCGCCGCTCCGCCCCCCCGCCGCTCCGCCCCCCCCCGGCGCTCCGCGCCCCCCCCGCCGCTCCGCCCCCCCCGCCGCTCCGCCCCCCCGCCGCTCCGCCCCCCCCGCCGCTCCGCCCCCCCCGCCGCTCCGCCCCCCGCCGCTCCGCCGCTCCGCCCCCCGCCGCTCCGCCCCCCGCCGCTCCGCCCCCCCGGCGCCTCCCCAGCCCCCACGCCGCGGCAGGTCCCCATCCTCCCAGCGCACAGCTGCTCACCGGCGGCGGCTGCCCGACTCGGTCTGGGTCCTCTGCCAGACTTTGTCCGCGGCATGTGTAGGTGAGATCCCTTTTTTGTTGGGTTTTGGTTTTTGTTTTTAAATTTCGGTGCCATTGTGGGGACCGGAGGAAGGGAAGCAGACAAAAAGGGGCGCGTGCTCCATTTCCAAAAAATCCTCGGTGCTTTAGCTCTCATGGTTAATTAAGATAGAATTCTCCAGGGCACCTGGGGAAGGAAAGGCTGCAGGCTCTGGCTCCAGTTGCTGTGTGCCTCTGGCTGGGAAGGAAAGCGCCAGGCTTAGCTGAAGGGGAAGAAATCTGGCGTCCAGATCCTTTCATCCTCTGCAAGGGACGCTGAACGCTGAGTTGGGGGGGTTGGGGAGTGGGATGCCGTTGTGGTTATCCACAGAACCAAGATAATAAATGATTTTCAAAATAAACTCGAGCCCACCTCCACCTCATCTCCCTTTCCCCGCCCAGGAATGAAGGGGAGATGCAACCTTTACCCCATTTGAGATCTAATCCATTTCAGCCCCGCTGCGGAAACCTGGGAATCCAAGGGTGTGTGCTTCCTGCAAGAGCGCTGATGGAGGTGTCTGAGATCCTGTCATCTGGTTCATTCCTCTAGCAGGGAAGCAAGCATTCGGAGGATGGGGGGAGGGGTGTGGAATTTTTCATCCGCAGTTTGATGTCCAGTAGCCCAGGGTTATTATTCAGATTCTCCTCCTCATTGTTCATCTAGCTTCACCCTGTCCTCCCACCGGAGAGAGCTTACACCTGGACTGGCCTTGAAACTTAGCCTAAGAATTTGGCAGATCTAGGGAATGTATGTGGTGCTGTGGTCTTAAGGATTCAGGGAACACGCTATTTCCGTCTGCCATCAGAGTACTGTATTTTCACCTACAAGGTATTAAAATGATGTAAAAGCAAACAAAGGCCATCCTTTTGTTGAGCCCACCCCCCATCTAGTTATTCACAAAGCAAATTAGAAATGGGTCTTGTTCAAAGTGGAATCATGGGGGGAGGGGGGGCGGGAGAGGGGGGTGGGGTTATAGACATTGGGGAGGGCATGTGGTATGGTGAGTGCTGTGAAGTGTGTAAACCTGGGGATTCACAGACCTGCATCCCTGGGACTAATAATACATTATATGTTTATTTTAAAAAAAAAAAAAAGGGAAACACTAAAAGAAAAAAAAGTGGAATCAGACATCACTTCCTCTCTGATCTTCTATCCTTACTCTTCTCTGATCTCCTTTAAGAAATACTTGCCCTGGGGCGCCTGGGTGGCTCAGTGGTTTGGGCCGCTGCCTTTGGCTCGGGTCGTGGTCTCGGGGTCCTGGGATCGAGTCCCGCATCGGGCTCTCTGCTCAGCAGGGAGCCTGCTTCCCTCTCACTCTCTCTGCCTGCCTCTCTGCCTACTTGTGATCTCTCTCTCTGTCAAATAAATAAATAAAAAATCTTAAAAAAAAAAAAGAAACAAGAAAAAGAAATACTTGCCCTGGGGGGGCCCTGGCGGGCTCAGTCAGTTAAGCATCTGACTCTTGTTTTCAGCTCTAGTCATGATCTCAGGGTTGTGAGCGCAGAGCCTGCTTGAGATCTCTCCCTCTCCCTCTGCCCTAACCCACTCCCCACCCTCCTGCACTTTTTTCTCTCTCTAAAAAAAAAAGAAAGAAGGAAGAAACTTGCACTTCTCTTTTGTTGATGACAGATTCCAATTGATACTTATTAAAGAAAGGAAGACACCTTTTCCACATTCTGCTTCCCATTTGCTAGATAGTGCTTTGATTTCAATGACAAAGTATTTTTTTTTTTTTTAAGTAGGATGAGAAATAGTGACTCAGTTCTAGGGCTTTCTTATTCTAGAAAATTCTTTGTTACTTTTAAAGATTCTTTTATCAAAGGTGTAATTTAATGTGATTGGTGATCTGGTTTGGACCTGTGGATTCACAGAGCTCTGCCAGGGTGGGTGCCCATGAGCCTGCATCCACTGCATCCTTTGTATGGCAGCTGCGGGGACTGAGGGATTCCGCAGTCCTCCAGTGAAAAGGCGACTGGGCTGGCTTTAAGCCAGTGTCACCCGCTGAGGATGATAAGGAGCCGTTCCAGGCTGCAAGGAAGTTGCAGTCTGAGAAGTCAGAAAGGCTCTTTTTCACGGTCCAGAGAGTCTGTGATTAAGAGAGACGTTGAGGTCTCTTGGAGAGATCTGTTAAAACAAAAATGCATGTATGTGCTCTTTGCCTGGTCTCTCTCCACGGTCAGGGCTTGAAAGACTGCTAACCCCAAAAGGTCTGGAGGTACAGCAATAGAGCCTCCTTGTTTCTAGATTTTAATTCTGCTTCCGGTTTGAGCCATCTCTTCACAGGACATCCACGCCATGCTACACTGATGTTCCTTTGGCTGAATCAAAAGCTGTCCTACGCTCTGCATCACTGCCTGCTTTGCTCCCCAGGGCTAAAAAGGCATCTCTTGGGCCATGATCCTTCCACACTCCCACTCTGCCATTCCCTATTAGCACTGCCTGCCTGCCTTCGGCTTCTGGGATATGCTTGCTGCTCCCCCAGCTCCCCACCCCTCCCCCACCCCATCTGCCTGGTAACTTCATTCTGTTCATGTCTCAAAGCTGCTGCTGGCTCATACTGACAGGGGCCTGTGAGATTCTCAGCATTCAGCCTCGCAGATTCCTGGTGCAAAAAAGAATGTCTGTGAGGCATCTAGTCACCTTGAAGTAAGAGTCCGGAACTGAACCAGCTTACATAAACAAGACTCTTAACCAGTTCACAGTGTTCTGTCAGTGTTTCCAGTATAGTGGACGGTACAGTTAGCTGTCCCTGCCTTTTTCTTTTTATTTTTAAGATTTTATTTATTTAAGAGAGAAAGAGCATGCATGGGGCTGCATGGCATCATGACCTGGGCTGAAGGCAGGAGCTGAACTGACTGAGTCACCCAGGCACCCCTGTCCTTGTCCTTGTAGAGTTTTCGTTCTAGCATGTAGATATGATGGGAGTGAGAATAGGGCCACCCCTGTTTCCCTATAAACAAACAAAAGCTCAGACAGGGAAGATCCAATTTTATAGCTCTTAACCATACGGAGATGCTCAAGCTCCTCGTAACCCACTACCCTCGCTACAGGGAATTATTTCCTCTGCAGACAAGCCAGATGCTTCTAGGTGATGAACCAGCCCTCAGTGTGAGAGCCTTTCAGGTCAGGTAGGCTGAGCAGTGACCTGAGAGTTATGGCTCACTGGACCATGAAGGAACAGGATACAGTTTAACTCATAACCGAGTCACAGCCACTGGCCAGAGGTTAGAAGTTTCAAGTTGCTGATCCATCATGGCTCCAATCACGGACATCAGTCTGAGCCAGATTCCTTTCTCCTTTACATTAGTGAGACTGTCTTTCTGAGAGGGGCTAATGGTGATTTTTGGTGGTAAAATGGTAAGCATTTTATTTCCTAGCTGACATAGTGCATCTCGTGGTGGTAAATCACAGTGCTAGTCGAAGGGTATGGCCACCCCGGACGGGGGATATGTGGCTCTTCGGGTGACAGATACAGAAATGAGAATGGAAAGCGCAGTAAGGCAGGAGCAAGGCACCGTTCACTGTAGTAATAGTAGTAAGTTAACTTGAAAATGATCATACTTTACCCTTCCGGGCCCAGTTCAGGTTCCATAGAAAGGGAGATGTGACCATATGGGTCACAAGTGGTCACATATGTGGCCAAACAACTCTTCGGGAGTATGGAAATAAAAAACAAAACAAACAAACAAAACCCCTGATTGTTCTTAAATCAATGACACAGGGTGCCTTGATTTGAAGCTTTATAAACCAAAGGTAGCAAAATAGCAGATGATTTATGTTTTGCTTTGTTTTGGTGGTTTGTCTACATGGGAATTTATTTAAATTTGGCCTAATCACAACAATTAAAATCCAGAACTTTAGCAGGAAATTCTAAACAAACCAAGCCAAATGGGCCTGTGTTTCTCTGTGAAAGCAGTTGGCTTGGTGGGTGGAAGAGAGGGAAACAACTTCCTATTTCTGCAAAGACCTGTGGTCTTACGTTTACCATAGCATCCCTCCCCCACTGCCCACACACTCCTTATTGTATAGGTAAACCTGGTGTCCTTGCCATTTATTAGCTTTTTCCAGCCATAATTCATCCATGCAGCTTTCCTGCGATGGACACTACGGCAGAGGCTTCAGAGCTTCCTGGTTTCTCCACCCACCAAATCCCCCAAGTTATGCTGGGAATCTGGCTGGGTTTGGAGAAGGCACTGGATCACGTTTGCTCCCATGCGCACCTGGGAGCAGAGAATTGGGAGCAGACTCTGGGGAAATTATCCATATCATGCCTGATAGTGAGAGGTCCTTCAAGGAGCCATGTAATACCACTGTGGAGGTGTGTGTTTTTGGCAGGGGTTGCGGGGGGGGGGGGGAGGGGGCGGGGAGGGTGGCAGCAGTTAGTGACTGAGTGATTGAAGGGGAACTGGCAGGCAGAAAGCAAGGACTTGAGCCTTTTGTGATGACTCAGCCCGAGAAAGGCCCCATAGCTGGACAGGTATGCTCACTTTGTGGTGTTGTGAATCTTTGGGTACTTACTGAATGCCTAGGAGCTCTTGATTTTCTTTTAATAAAACTCCTTTTATGACACTATTGTCTAACTCCTTACAAGCAGAGAATGAATACTAGCTGTCTTTGTCTGTACAGGCTGCTGTAATAAAAAGACCACATACTGGGTGGCTTAAATAACATACATTTTTTTCCCCATAGTTCTGAATGCTGGAAAGTCCAAGATCAAGGTACTGGCAGATTCAGGGTCTGGTGAGAGCCCGATTCGTAGATGACTATTTTGTTGCTGTGTCTTTACATGGCAAAAAAAGCAAGAGAGTTCTCTGGGGTCTGTTTTATGAGGACACTAATCTCATGTGTGAGGATTCTAACCTCATAACCTAATCACTTCCAAAGACTCCACCTTCTCATACCCTCACTTGGGGGTTAAGATTTCAACATATGAATTTAAACATATGAACTCATATGTTGAAATGAAGATTTTCATTTCAAAACACGAAATGAAATCTTCATTTCAACATATAAATTCAACAATATGAATTTCAACATGTGCAACATGATTTCAACATAGGGATGTAGGCTGACATTTAGCCATGGTAGTACAGACTTTACTGAGCTCTCCAGTGGGTTTCATGGGTGGGGGTGGGGGCGTTGAGCCAACATCAGTTTGATGTCTTTTGTACTGGACAGCTGAGTTTTAGAATTCCTGGGCTACCCCTCGGGAAAATAAAAACTGCTTAAACCACCCATTACCAGGGATGATGTCATTTTATGCTCTAACTTTGAAATGTGTTTCAGGATCTGCCGATGCATCAGGGCTAACAAATTAGAACACACCAAATAACTTTTTGGGCAATTCCAGTATATTAGGTAGGATTTCTGTGTGGCTGCCTTAAGAGACCAAAATAATACTAGATTAAAAGAAGATAAATATTGTGGGGCCTGGGTGGTACAGTCAGTTAAGCCACTGACTCTTAGTTTTGGCCCAGGTCATGATCTCAGTGTTATGAGATCCAGTCCCACGTCAGGCTCTGGGCACAGGGTAGAGTCGCTTGAGTTTCTCTCTCCCGCTCCTTCTGCCCCTTCTGCTTGTGCTGTTTCTCTCTCCAAAATAAATAAATCTTTATTTTTTTTAGATTTTTATTTATTCATTTGATAGAGAGAGATCACAAGTAGGCAGAGAGGCAGGCAGAGAGAAAGGGGGAAGCAGGCTCCCTGCTGAGTAGAGAACCCGATGCAGGACTTGATCCCAGGACCCTGAGATCATGACCTGAGCCGAAGGCAGAGGCTTAACCCACTGAGCCACCCAGGCGCCCCTAAATAAACCTTTAAAAAAAAAAAAAACAAAAAAAAACCCAAGATAAATATTTTTCTCTCATATTACAATCCAGAGGAAGAGGGTTTATGGCTGTTCTAGTGGCTTTTATTCTTTCTGTGTCTGTCCACTGTCATCTCTTTGGGTTGCTTTTGTCTGCCTGGCGAAAGATGGCTCATCAGGTTCACATTCCAGGTCTCAAGAAGGTGAAAAGAGGAAAGAGAGGGCCAAGCAGGGAAGTTGCACACATCACAGCTGCTCACATGCTTTTGGCCAGAGACTAGTCATATGATCACACCTGATGTAAGGGATGCTGAGAAATGTTATCTTTAGGAGGAGAGTCATGTGACCAACAGAATCCTCCATTACTGGAGGTGAAAACAGATAAAATTATACCATAATTTTTTATTAAGTATAAAGGAACTTTTTAATGTCCCTTTCTGTTTTTTAAGATTAAAAAAAAATGTTTTAAGTATTCCCTACACCCAATGAGGGACTCGCATTTATAGCCCTGAGATCAAGAGTCACATGCTCCATCCACTGAGCCAGCCAGGTGCCCCTTAATGTCTTTTTATTAAACTTTTCTTCAGTCTCAGTCTTTGCAAAAATCAGACTAATCTTTAATTACTACCAGTTCAGACTGTTCCCCCAGCCCAAATCATTAATTCAGTCACTTAAAATTTGTTTATTGAACAAACATGTATGTGTTGGCCTACTTATATGGAACTATACCCTAGACCTTATAGTCTAGTAGAGGAGATAGAAAATAAACAAGCAAAATAAGAAAACTTGGGGCACCTGGCTGGCTCCATCAGTTAAGCATCTGCTTTCAGATCAGTCATGGTCCTGGGGTCCCAGGATCAAGCCCCCATGTTGGACTCCCTGCTCAGTAGGGAGTCTGCTTCTTCCTCTCCCTCTGCTCCTCCCCCTGCTCGTGCTCACTCTCTCAAATAATTACATTAAATTAAAAGAGAGAAAGAAATAGAACTTCATTATGGATGTTGTTAAGTCTTATACAGGAAACAGGCTGCTGTGATAAAGAATCATGAAAAGCAGGGTAGGGAGCCAGTTTTAGGCTTGGTGTCAGGAAAGCTTTGGAGGAGCTGACAAGTCAACAGAGACTTGGGAAATAGCAAGGTCCTCCCCATGTGACAGGGCAAGACTGGAGCAGAAACAAGGCAAGGCAGACAGTATTGAAGGCCTCAAGTGGGAAAACATTGGGTGCTCCTGAGGAATGTGTAGGCAACCAGTGCGATTGTAGCATAGAAGGTATATGTGAAGGAGGTGGTATATTACATAGGATGGCAGGATGGAGAGGGGCCACATCATGTAGAGGGGGCATTAAAAATGCCCCCGACATTTTTAAGCAGAAAATGGCATGCGTTTATTTATGTTTTCAAAAGATCTTTCTGGGGCGCCTGGGTGGCTCTGTCGGTTGAGCCTCTGCCTTGGACTCGGGTCATGATCTCAGGGTCCTGGGATCGAGCCCTGCATCGGGCTCTCTGCTTGGTGGGGAGCCTGCTTCCCCCACTCTCTCTCTGCCTACTGCTCTGCTTACTTGTGATCTCTCTCTCTCTCTCTGTCAAATAAATGAATAAAATCTTAAAAAAAAAAAAAAAGTTCTTTCTTACTGCTGAGTGGAGAATTGATTGGAGGACAACAGTAGTAGAAGCCAGAAGACAAGGAGCATTTTTTAGAACCACACGTAAGAAAGGGTGACCTTGGGGTGTCTGCGTGGCTCAGTTGGTTAAGCATCTACTCTTGGTTTCAGCTGAGGTCATGGTCTCAGGGCCCTGGGATCCAGCCCTGTCTTGAGCCCTGCATCAGGCTCCACGCACACAGGCATGAGTGCTCTCTCTCTCTCTCAAATATACAAATAAAATCTTGAAAGGAAGGAAGGAAGAAAGAAAAGCAAAGCAAGACCTCTTAGACAAGAACGGTAGCAATAGAGGTGGGAAAAAGTGGTGGATGAATTTAAAAATTATCTGGAGAATTTCCTTCAAGAGTGGCTTAAAACCAGTTATTTCATGCATGAGAATCTAAGCTTGTTCTTTAAAACCTATTTTTCTCCTAGGATGACCAAGAATTTGTAGTTAGTGGTTGATTGAAGTTAGTGTTCTGCTGTATCACATTTATTAATAATCTTCAGATCTCAGTAGAAGTGAGGGATGGGTGAGGCCTAACTTCCAGAGAAAAGAGCAAAGTCCTATCTCTTCTTTTAATTCTATTGATCAAAGCCTTGGAAACTGGGGGATTTGTTTTACTCTTTCTTTTATGGACTCTAAAAGGAAGGAGAAATGGTCAGAACCTGCTTCTCAGATCAGATATTAACAGCATAATAAAGTGTACAAAAATAGGGAAGATAATTAAGGCTTCCTTTCTTAACAGTTGTATCCCTTTTTTTTTTTTTTTTAAGATTTTGTTTATTCATTTGAGAGAGAGAGCGCATGCACAAGCAGAGGGAGAAGCAGAGGGAGAGGAAGAAACAGACTCCACACTGAGCGGGGAGCCCAACAACAGCTCGATCTCATGACCCTGAGATCACAACCTGAGCCGAAATGGAGAGTGAGATCCTAAACAGACTGAACCATCCAGGCACTACCATTTATATCCTATGTCTGATTAGGCACTTTCACTTCCCCTCTGCCCTATCAGGTCAATAAGGACATATTGAGTGTCTGCTACATGTCTAACCATAGGATCTTCCCACTGGAGGTGAAGAAGTATAAGAAAGGTCCTGATTTCTAAAATTGTATAATCTCCTTGGGAAGATGAATGAAAAATAATGAAGCCATTCATACTCAATGCCAGATGATATGAAATGCTGCAGAATTAAGCACTGAGAGAGCATAGCACAGAGGACAAATGCTACTAAAATAGCACAGAGTAGAAGAAGGCAAAAGAAAGGGATTGGAAACTGGCATTTATGAAGTATCCATCCATCATAGCCATTTCATACTTGAACACTCATTCCATTCTCCCCACTCTTCTGCAACCATAGGACTGGGGTGGGGACAGATGGGTGGGCTGGAGTAGGGGGACATGAGTGAGTGAGTCTGTCTTGAGCCAGGCTTGAAACAGGTGGAGAAGAGTGGAGACAGTGATGGAACCAACATAAGCACATGTGTTGACTAGTCATGTTGTGGGGAAAGGAAAAATTTGCTACTGAAGCCTAGCGTGGGCCATGAATGGGGAGAGCCTCAAACTCCAGATAGACCCTTTAGGTATAGTTTAGTTAGTCATGGCAAGATGGTGATGATTACTGGACAACATAAAAATGATGTATTTTTGTTAATCACCATTTAACATTTTGAGGAAGAATTCTGAAATGGAGGGTGAGAGACCAGGTTGGAAAAAGTAGTATTAGAGGTATATGGAGGTAGTAAACATTCAAGTGAAGACATTATCAAAGAAACTTCATGAATGAGTGGCAGAGACTGATTACTATTGGAGACATAGGAATCCATCTCTAACATGGGAAATGGATTCATCCAAGACAATTCTAAGGGTTTAAGTATAGAATCTTGGGTAAATGCTGGCAGACAGCATGGTCCCATGAATAGAACATGGACTTTGAAATGAGCAAACCTGGCTGTAAGTCCCAGCCCCACTACTACGTAACTTGGAGCGAATTGCTTCTCTAAATGGGAATATAATAGTGCCTACTTCATTGGTTTGCTGAGACAATTAAATAATATGATTATTGTAAAGCACTTAGAACAGCACCTGACACATAGTAAACATCCAATAAGTTTTAGTTGTTACTAATTTTAAGTCCAAATGTCCTCATTTGTAAAATACTATTTGTTTCTTAGGATTATTGTGCCTAGGACAATTGTACCTGGCAATTGTCTGGCACATAGTATTGTCCAAAAAAGTATTAGAATGTAATGAAATGGGAAAACCATATATAAGCAAGTAACACAGAGACTAACAAATGATACAGTAAGCAAATGTTCTTTTATGAGAATAGGCACAACATAAATGTTGTAGGGTTTTTCCTTCTCCATCCCATTCTCCTTTCCCTTCCCCCTTTACCTGCCCTCTTCGTAACATTAAGGTTAAGTCAGCTAGAAATAAAGAGATGAGTTTGATTTAAACATGCATAGCTAGAAATGATGAGATATTTAAGTGGAGAATATCCACTAGGCTGCTGGAAATCCATCTGGAGGATACATTAATTCTTGGCACCCATATTTGGGCATTCTTGGCATAGCGGTGTCCTGCAGAGGTAGGCAGGAAGGCTGCATATTTCAACAGGAGGAAAAGAATATACTGTTGAGAATAGAGGGCAATCCTTGAGAATTGAGTCTCAAAGGGCTGGCTATTATGGGTGGAGGAGATAGATAAGGGAGTAAAGGAGGCCAAAGAAGAATTTGAGAGGTAGCAAGAGATTGAAGACAAAGTCAAAGAACGTAAAGAAAGGTTCAAGAAAGATCTGGAAGTAAGCAGCATTAGGGCTGTGGTATGGGCAGGAAGAATAAGGATGGTAAAATCATCATTGGGGCCACTCTGGTGACTTTTAGGGCTGTATTCAACATAGAAAAGAGTGGGTTTATCACCAAAGGAAAGAGGAATGAGGCTGAGATAGCAGAAACCAAAACCAAACAAACAATAACAACAACAAAAAAAACCCAAACCACACACACACAAAAACCCACACAAAACAAAAACCCATCAACTGTCTACTACAGCCACCACAAATACTTGACTTCTTAATCTTGGTGGGAAAATTCCGGTCTTTTGAAGTTACACAATTCAGGCATAAAACCAGGTTCTCTCACTTTATTTAACAGCGAGCTTGTTGAGATGTGCAAATTAGGTAACATGCATTGAAAATTGAGCTTACAGCCTGGCCCATAAGGCTAAGTAAATGCTCATTTCCTGACCTATTCCTTATCTTTGCACATGACTGACTTGTGTGCATTTGGGGTGTGTGTGTGTGTGTGTGTGTGTGTTAGAAAGGGGTTGGGGAGAAGGGAGAAAAAGATGGTAAAGAGAACAGGACATTGAGAGGATGAACTGATAATGGCGGTGGACTATTTGATAGAGAAGCATAGTTATGAAACAAAGACAAACAGGACATTGCATTAAGTAAGTGGCAAGGTAAAACTGGTTTTTCCACATAGGGACTTCTGGGTTTATTTACAGGCAAAAAGGAATCAGCAAAGGGGGGTAGTTCGAGCTATTAGAATGGAAGGAAGCCAAGGATGAGGAAGATAGAGGATCAAGAGTACAGTTGAGGAACACCGGCTGGCTCAGTCAGAAGAGCATGTGACTCTTGATCTTGGGGTTGTGAGTTTGAGCCCCACATTGGGTGTAGAGATTACTCAAAAAATAAATAAATGAATAAACAAACAAACTTAAAAAAAAAAAAAGGTTGAAGTGGTCAAGAAGAATATCTGCTCCCAGATCACTCTGAGGGAAACCAGGCACTGTCGTGAGAAATCTCAAACAGCCCATGGAGAGGCCCATATAGGGAGGAACTGAGTCAGCACCATGCAAGTGTGCCATCTTGGAACCAGATCCTCTGACGCCATCCAAGCCTTCAAATGAGGGCTGCCCTGTCATCTTCAGAGACCTTGAGACAGAATCATCCAACTAAGATACTCTCACATTTCTGACCCAGAAAAACTTTCACAGGAGAGCCACAAAGTTTTAAGAGAATTATATTGACAGAATACCCAAGGAGTTCAGAGACTGTCCAAAAGCAAAAAAGGTCTTTGGACCCCCAAATTCTGTAGGTAGGAAGCAGACTGAGAAGACGACTCCTCACCCAGCTGAGACACTGGCAGATTACCAACACAGAGTACTGTGTAGGATAATATGTAGTTCTTTTTCTAGACCTCGAAGTTTGTGGTCATTTGTTACAGGACAATAAATAACTAATATACCTTATTCTAAAACATACCTGATCTCGTTTCAGCCTCATGGCAAATAGAACAAAAAAGTACTCTTACTATTCTCTAGCCATAACAGGTAGTCACCAGGAGTAATTTTAAATCTGTTTGACCAACAACTGTCTGTATGAATAAACTTTTGAAAGTCAATTCATCAGTGGAAGCCTCTGGCTTCTGACAGGCAAATTTACTGACCTGACTGACTTCTAGAAATGAGGGTTGGACTCCGATGGGCTGGTTTCCAAAAACATCTCCACTGAGGGAAGTTGTTATCAACAGAACAGGTTTAAAACCGTGTCTGAGGGCTATCTTGTATCATAACTACCAAACAAACCGTCTTAAGGTTTGTCAGGCCATTTTGTACTCTCAAATCATGGGGTTTTTGTTGTTGTTGTTGTTGTTGTTTGGCTTTTGTTTTGTAAGTAAGCTCTACACCCAACGTGGGGCTCTGAGCCAGCCAGGAGCCCTTCAAATCATGTTTTGAGGTGAATCAGGAGCAGTTACATGTTTTGCTAGTAGACACACTGGCTGAGCACCTGTGTAAAATTAGCTGTACTGGAGGCAGGGAACAGACCCTTAAGGTGAATTACCAGGAGATCACCAATTCTTTATATTTCCTGCTTCCTCTAAAGAATTTGAATGGGGTCTCCAAGGGTCATCGCCCTCCTTGCTTACTGATCAAATTGTTCCTCCCACACCTCATCAGCTCACCAGATAGTCATGTTTGTTTCTATAGGAGGCACAAATGCTTCTCTTGACTCCTGTTTTTATTATTCTGTCCTGGGGATCCAGAAATTCTTCCTTTTACTTAACACCAGTCTGTCCCTGTTTGTTTTGGTTTGTGGCCAACCAAACAGAAGACTTAGAACACCGGTTTGCACAAGCCTGTAAAGAGTGATTATTATTCCGTGCATGCGTGATGAACCATAGATATAAGTCCAAAGAGACAAAGGGAAGATCAGCTTTTATTAAGTTCTGAGAGGAAATCGGAGAGAGTTGTTTTGAACACAAGTTCACTGAAGAACAGAGAGTTAAAGGCTGTGGTCGTTTCACATTGGTTGCAAGTAGTGGTTAGTGCCTTGTTGCTGAGGCAGAGACAAATCTTCCTTTTCTTGAAAGCAGGTGATGAAATTCCTATGTGAAAAATGGCCTTAGGGGCGCCTGGGTGGCTCAGTGGATTAAGCCGCTGCCTTCGGCTCGGGTCATGATCTCAGGGTCCTGGGATCGAGCCCCACATCGGGCTCTCTGCTCCGCAGGGAGCCTGCTTCCTCCTCTCTCTCTGCCTGCCTCTCTGCCTACTTGTGATCTCTCTCTCTCTGTCAAATAAATGAATAAAATCTTAAAAAAAAAAAAAAAATGGCCTTAATTGTCAAGAGGGGTACCTGGCTGGCAGTTGGTGGAACATGAGACTCTTGATCTCAGGGTTATGAGTTTGAGTCCCACGTTGGGTATAGAGATTACTTAAATAAATAAGACTTAAAAAAAAAAAGCAGTTGTCAAGATAATTCTTAACTTTCTCTTTCTGCTGGTTGTGGAGGCTGCAAGGAGTGGTATGTGAGTGAGAGCTCCTCTGCCAGGCCTTTCTGAGCCTATTTTAAATGAAATTTCTTTCATTGATTTTCATACTCTCAAGCTCGGATGTTTGTACCCTTACAGTAGGTATAAAGTGGTACGTTCAGAGGTCACCTGCATCATAGAATTACCATGGTATGACTTACCAAGCAGCAATTTTACTAGAGGATTTGCACCAGGGAAAACATTTTTATATTAAATACAGCATCTTAGAAAGTAGAATTCAAAATTTACACACATTCTTAACAAGAAACCTCTAACAGGGAGACGCACACACAGCCTCTTCTTCCAGTCCATTCTCACTGGCTGTCCGTTCTTCTGCCCTGGGGCTCCTTTGGTAGGGGAGCATTGTTTGTGCTTCTTGACACCAGTAAGGCAAACATGCATTAAGGCAAATTCAACGTTCTTATCATTGAGTTCCAAATTCTGACTTCCCTTAGGTGCTTTAATCTTTTTTTTTTTTTTAAAGATTTTATTTATTGGGACCCCTGGGTGGCTCAGTGGGTTAAGCCGCTGCCTTCAGCTCGAGTTATGATCCCGGGGTCCTGGAATCGAGTCCTGCATTGGACTTCTTGCTCGGCGGGGAGCCTGCCTCTCTCACTACCTTTGCCTGCCTCTCTGCCTGCTTGTGTGCTTTCTCTCTCTCTCTCTCTTTCTGATAAATAAATAAATAAATAAATAAAATCTTTTAAAAGAAAAGATTTTATTTGTTTATTTGAGAGAGAGAGTGAGAGAGATCATGAGAGGGGAGAAGGTCAGAGGGAGAGGTGGACTCCCCTGGAGCTGGGAGCCTGATGTGGGACTCGATTCCCGGGATTCCGGGATCATGACCTGAGTTTTAAACTTTCTAATAGGTGGGATCATTGTGTTCTGAATCAGTTTATCTTGGGAAGCCTTTGTGTTCTTGCTTTTTGTGTTCTGAAAAATGTCATAGGCAAGTTCCTTGCCCAAGATGGTGAAGATAGTGATGCTCCTGTTCAAACAGCCTAGCCCACCTCAGGTAAAGATAGGCTGTGAGGACTTCCCATAACCCTCCCATTCTACGGGGACATTTCACTTCTCTCAGTCAACAACTCTCTATTCCAGTCTGGGCTATGTGCCTAGGACACAAAGGTGGTGGAGTTTCATTACCTGCAATCCAGTGGAGAGATATGTAAGAAAATAAACTGTAGAAGACAAGAACTTGGACAAGGGGTAGTCAGGCAGAGCTACTTGCCCAGAAGGTAGCTCAGGCTTTGGGGTAAGAAGTCAGTCCATTGGTATTAAGATGCATTGAGATGAGGGGGAAAGAATGTGTTTTGGCATTTGAAGAAATACGATACAGAGTTGGCCCTGTCACATGATAATGTCAAAGATGCATAATTTTAAGACATGAGATTTGCTTCAAATTGAGTGGCATTTAGAGCCTAGTTCGATTTGTTGTTTGTTTTATTTTTGCTCCCCTGTTTGGGCCAGCCCACTGGACATTAGGACCTCTTCAGACAAATGAGAGGAGAAGCCTCACTGTTGGGGATAAAGAGAAATCCAAGAGTACGCATGTGGGATTGAAAGGAAGGAAATACTCAGAGACCACTGGGAAAAAATGAGGAATTGGAAATTGAGAATAAAAGTAACAGAAAGCTGGCAACCTGGAGTTACTGGAGAGTGGCCTGTCTCCAAGATCCTGGGATGGCAGGATTGTAGTAGAATCTAGCAATTCTTCATTGTAAATACAGTTATTTGTGAATGGAGAATTTATGAGGTTAAGTAGTTCAGAAATTTTCATATTAATAGAAGCTGTCACTACAGTCAGGACAGAAAGATATTTTCCCAGGATAATTTCCAACAATAATGGATGATAACAGGGCCACTTGTCTCCTCTACCAAGTTTAAAACTGAGTTTGTTCAAAGTGCCTGATATCCAGTGGAATATCACCATTTTGCAACTCCTAGTGAATTAGTGGGTCTGGCCAATGATTATCAATGGCTACTAATTTCATTTTTAAAAATGGCCAAAATGCCATTAGGTTTCTCCAGATGGAAGTACAAAACGCCCTCTATAACACTGCCTGGCCAAAACAACCAACCCAGAACATTCCAGCATGAATCCAATCAAGCCTAGTTAGCTACCAGCGTACAGGAAATACGTGGTTCAGAAGAACACCCTGTGGGAATGTCGGCAAAACCTAAGCTGGGAGAATCTGCAAGGTAAATAACTTGCTTTCTTTCACAAAGAAATTGGAAAGAAAGTAATTGGAAGGCGAGCATATGGACCTGTCTGATAGAGTAGTCCCTAGCCACGTGTGGCTATTTTTAAATTGGTTAGAGTTCATTTAAAAAAAAGAAGAGGGGTGCCTGGGTGGCTCAGTGGGTTAAAGCCTCTGCCTTTGGCTCGGGTCGTGATCCCAGGGTCCTGGGATCGGGCCAGGCATTGGGCTCTCTGCAGGGAGCCTGCTTCCTCCTCTTTGCCTGCCTCTCTGCCTACTTGTGATCTCTCTCTGTCAAATAAATAAAATATTTAAAAAAAAAGAAGAAGAAGAAGAAGAAAAGCATTTCCTCAGTTGCACTAGCATCATTCGAGGTGCAATGCAGGAATTCTACTGGACAGCACTACCACACACAAACACGCGTAGGATCCGTGTGCATCACATAGACCTTATTGGGATCCCAATTCCAGAAAATAGACTTTAAACTGTTAAATAGGGAAATTTGAACTGACTGGATATTGGATGATATTAAAGAATTGTTTTAAAAACAATGAGGTGTGATGATGATGATATTGTGGGTATCTTTTTTTTTTCTTTCTAAAGATTCTTTATATGGGAGAGAAACAAATTGAAATAGATGAAATGGTGTCTAAGGTTTGCTTTTAAATAAGTTGCCTATGAATATTTTGATTATTATTGAAGCTATCATCATAGGGACAATGAGGGGTCCTTAAAATTATTCTCTGTCTTTTGTACAGTATGCCTTTTTCCATAATAAAAAGGTTCTCCATTTAGTATGTTTGAAACTGTCTATAATAACATGCTTCTGAGTTTTGTTTTTGTTCTTGTTTGCTGTTGTTGTTTTAAAAAGCATATGAGTGGTGCCTGGGTGTTTCAGTGGGTTAAAGCCTCCACCTTCAGCTCAGGTCATGGTCCCAGGGTCCTGGGATCAAGCCCCGCATCGGGCTCTCTGCTTGGCAGGGAACTTGCTTCCCTCTCCCTCTCCCTCTCTGCCTGCCTCTCTGCCTACTTGTGATCTGTCTGTCAAATAAACAAATAAAATCTTTAAAATAAATAAATAAATAAATAAATAAATAAAAATAAAAAGCTTATGAGTGGGGCACCTGGCTGACTCGGTTGGTGGAACATGAGACTCTTGATCTCGGGGTTGTGAGTTTGAATCCCACGTTGCATGTAGAGATTACTTTAAAAAAAATAAAAGAAGAAGAGCATCTAAGCAACTAGCTGCCTGAATTTGACTAGCTGGGTATTTGCTAATTTCTCCCTGCTTGGTAGCAGCACTGAAAGCATTTCTGTCTTCTCAATGGTTCAGTGCATCCAAATCACAGGCCAACCAGTGTCTTTAAAGGATGTTACATAGACTGTCCTCTCTCCCCACCTCTTTTTACCTGGAGAACAGAAAGGAGAGAGAATCTTTTAAGAGTGGGCAACTATGCATCCTCTCCACTTGTCTCCCCACATGTGATAGGAGAGAACCCAGGAATTTTCTGGGATCTTGGGCTAACAAGAAGCCAAGAGGCATGTGCTTTTCATAGAATACCATGGTAGACGTGGTTGGTGACATTGTGCCATCTTTGGGGAGTTTTCTAAAAGTTCTATTTATCCTTTTGAGTATGGTTGCAGGACTCAGCAGCCAGATGACTGGCCCCAGCCATCCAAATTGTCATGTTTGGTGGGAACGAGAGTAGTTCTTAAATCCCATTTATCTATAAGGCTTCCTCACCCAACTTTCTCATACTCAACATCTCCCAGCTGAACTGATGGGTTTTGCATAATTTATAAGTTTGCATAAATGACACAAATATTATTACAATACAAATAAAATTTTATTCACGACAATCCAATCTTGTACGAGTATTTCCGCAGCTTTCCCAAAATACAGTGATATGAGAAAGAAAGGAAGGAGAAGCCTTTGGGCAAGTTGAGAATCATCTCCCAGACCCCTTTCCATCTCATCCTATTTCCTTCCTGTTGATGGCTTTGCTTGTCTATCTGTCCTGTGGAACTCACTGACGGAACATCTTTGCTTAGCCCCATCCAGGAAGAAGCTCTGCGGTGTGCCAATCGTGAGTTTGTTCAAGGAAGTCAGACTCTTCACAAGGAATAACTAGACGTGAGAAGCAGGATGGGCGAGTTGGCACCGGTAGAAGGTGAGGGCCAGCTCCCAAGCCCTCACCACCAGGGCTCTCTGAGGAAGGCTGTGGCTGCTGCCTTGGCCCTGGATGGGGAATCCACAATGGGTCGCAGGAAAAAGAAGAGGAAAGAGTCCCGCCCTGAATCTATCATCATCTACCGGTCCGAAAATGAGAAACTAGATGAGGAGCCTGGGGAATCAGAAAGTGGAGACCGGCCTAAAGAAGAGGAGGGAGATGATTTCCTAGATTATCCTGCAGATGAAGGTAAGTCTCTGGGGCCACTTACCTAAAGCCACAGGAAGGAATGAGGATTCTCCAGAAGACAGACAGGGATTTGCTCACTGACCTACTTCGACTTATTGATACATTTCTTTTTGTAACATTACAGTCTTCATTCCACAGATCAGCAGTATTTATTAAACATTGACTTTGTTCTTTTCGCAGTGATGCAGAGGAGATCTCCATCCTTTCTGAACTCCTAGTGTAAGCGAAGAGACCGATTTATACACAAAAATTAGTAATACAAGCAGACTGTGCTAATTATTTATTTATTTTTAAGAATATGCTAATTACTTAATACACATAAGATAAAGAAGCAAATAGTTGACTTTTATAATAATCAGGAACATGCAAATTACAATAGCAGTGAGTGGTAATATTCCTGTACGTGTAGGTTGGCCAAAAATTGGGTACACTAGGATAACATCAATGTGAGAAAATAGTTGTGCTATCAACGTACCTCCAGTGGAAGTGGAATTCTGTTTTACCCACTTCGTAGGGACATTTATCAATAACTATTAAATTCAGACTGCGTATCTTACATTCTAGAAATTCTCAGTATCCCATGAAACTTAGGCCCATGGGTGTAAGGATGCATGTGTGGGAATACCTGTTGCTGCTAACGGAGCCATGGAGTGTCCGGACTAAGCATCACCATGCAGCAACAGACGGGTAAGGTAGATCAATTTGTGTAGCTGGATTGTTCTCTAAGACATAGGCCCACAGTGGACAAGACCAGCAACGTCTCTGCTCTTGTGCAGTTTGCCTTCTAGTGAAGGGAAGACAGCCAGTGAACAAGGCAGTCATTCAAAGTTAATTTCAGGGAGTGGTATGAACTGCAAAGACCATAAACCACAGTGATGCGAAATGATTGGTGGAAGATGAGGGGGAGGAGATTGCCTAGCCATGCGAGGACCTCTGGGAAGTGACCCTTGAGCTGATCTGAATGAAATGAACGAGCCGACTATGAAATAGGGCCAAGACCCTAAGATGGAAGCACCACTGGGCTGTTCCCCTATTCTCAGGGAAGACGAGCAGCAGTGGTGGAGAGGTTCATGCTGGGCCTTTCAAGTCATAGTAAGGAGTTTGGGATCTGATTAAAGTGCAGGTGGAAGTCAGTGGAGGACTTTGATGCAAAGGAGAGATAGCTTCTATTTTTAAACCATCATTCTGGCTTCTTTAGAAAGAGTGCATTCTAAGGGGCAAGAGTGGAAGCTGATGAGAGACTGTCCCATCACTGAGGCCACAATAGCACTAATGTAGAAGCCTGGACCAGGGTGACCTCAGGAAAGCTAGCTAGGGAAAATAGGCTGGATTCTTTTTTTTTTTTTAAGATTTTTTTGTATTGGCAGAGAAAGAGAGGCCCCCCGCCCAGGTGCCCCGACAGGCCAGATTCTGGGTCCGATTTGAAACTTGCTGATGGATCAGAGGTAGGGAGTGAGAGAAAGAGAGGAGTCAGCAATAACTCCTAGGATTTTGACAGGAGCAACAGGGAAGGACGTGGTGGTGTCATTTACTATTTAGTGAGATGAGGGAGGTTTTGAGATCATTAGGTTTTGGGTGAACAGTACAACCCTCCTACTTCTTCCAGTGATGGAAGACAGAGTCCAGCCTATGTCTATGGCAAAGTTCCTCATACCCCTCCATGTTACAGAGATGGTGCCAAGACCGAGGCCCAGCAAAGTGGAGAGAAAACTTGAAAAGCAACTTAACCTGCTTCACAGTTTCTTCAGAGCCCACGTGTGTGGAGTAAGAGTCCCCTGGGGGAGTCATAACATCAGGGAGGGAGGGAGGACCACCCACTTCGTCTTCCCACAGTCACTGACTCCAGGACTGTGCCAGGTGCTATAAAAACAGGAACTGTGGTATTCAGCCTCCAGCTCAGATGATGACCCTGTGATTAAATGTCCACTCTTCTGACCTTAACGTCACATCCTTGATGCCCTGCAGGGATGTGGAACATGCCTTTGGACAGCCGCTATGTCACGTTAACTGGCACCATCACACGAGGAAAGAAAAAGGGCCAGATGGTGGACATCCATGTCACACTGACAGAGAAGGAGCTGCAAGAATTGACGAATCCTAAAGGGTCATCAAGGGAGATAACACCTGAAGACAGAAAGGCCTGCCAAATGGGAGCAGATCGTGGGCCCCATGTGGTCCTCTGGACACTGGTCTGTCTGCCTGTGGTCTTTATCCTCTCTTTTGTTGTCTCTTTCTACTATGGCACGATCACCTGGTACAACATCTTCCTTGTGTACAACGAGGAGAGGACCTTCTGGCACAAGATCTCATGTTGCCCCTGCCTCATTCTCTTCTATCCAGTGCTCATCATGGCCATGGCCTCTTCCCTTGGCCTCTATGCTGCTGTGGTCCAGCTCTCGTGGTCCTGGGGTGCATGGTGGCAAGCTGCCCGGGACATGGAGAAAGGCTTCTGTGGCTGGCTGTGCAGCAAGCTAGGTCTGGAGGACTGTTCCCCCTACAGCATTGTAGAGTTGCTTGACTCTGACAATATCTCAGGCAATCTCTCCAACAAGGACCCCACCCAGGAAGTAGAAACTTCCACTGTCTAAACTTCCGACAACTTCTATCCTTCTCTGGTCCTAGTAGCCTATATATTGTCTCCCAATTCCAGGAGATTCTTTCTTTAAATTAAACCCTTTCCCCTCTCAGTCCTGGAAAAGTCTAGCACACACTGTTCTGTTCTACCATCTTGGTGGTTCCAGGAGGGCAGGGAACAGAAAAGCAATTTGTGCCAAAGCAGTCTATCCACAGATGAATTCTTTTTATTCCCTGTCCTAAAATGACCATTTATCTGGGACAGGGAGTGCAGTTGTGTGTTATGCTCAGGAGCTTGAAGATGTTCTGGTGACTGGAACCCAGGGAAGGATGTGACTAAATGTGACAGGGAGAAAAATGAGGCCCAAAGGAGACCAAGCTCAACAAAAAGATAATACGTAGGTAGGAGAGAAACGCTTAGGAACCTGGGCTACCATAGTGCAGCAGAATGTAAAGATTTGAGTGTATCACTTAGATTTTGGTTTAGTGGCATAGAACTCAAATCCTAAAATACCAGTGGTTTAAACAAAGTAGAAGTTTCTTTCTTTCTTATATCAAAGAAATCTGAAAGTTGATCATCAGGGGACCTGATGAAGTCATCCAAACCCTAGGCTTTCTTCCCCTACCATTAGGATATAGCCCTCTTTGTCCTTGTCCTCAAAACCTCAGTGGTGACCACATCTCCAGCCCTCTCATCCATGGTTCTTGCAGAATAGAGGAAGGAGCAAAGACGTGCATATTCTCCCTGTTTAAGGAGACTTCCCAGAAGTCTTGCTCAACACTTCCTGTATTTCATTGGCTAGGCCTTAGTCACGTGACCTCACAAGCAAAAGAGGCTGGGAAATGTAGTCTTTTGATTAGGCAGCTATAGTTCAGGTTAAATATTTGCGTTCTGCTAATTTAAGCAAAAAGGAAACATGGCAATTTTGGTAGGCATGAAAGAATCTCTCCCTCACGGTAATTATTTAAATAAATTCAGATCCCAAACTACTATTTTGTTTTATTTATTTATTTATTTATTTAGGGCTGAATGTTACACAGAGATTTTCTACATAGATACTAGTTACATATACTATGTATATGCTATCAGTAGATAATTAGCATCTCATGTACTTTGCAATTAGTCTGTAATGTCATGTGGTTTCAGGGTTTTTAGAAAGGAAGAATGGAGAGTTGAATACAATTAGTAACATAACTTTTTTCCTGGTAGTGAAGGCAGGACTGAGTTGTAATGTTTAATTTAATCTATATATTAAAGACTGTGTAGGGAGGATTTGCAAACTTCCCCCAACAGGAATCAGTAGCCCTAAGCATGGAGAAGACAGAGTTAGGTTTCTGTTGTTTGGCAAGACCTCACAGCCTCACTCAGTTGGACCTTATTGGAGTTTAACCAATAGTATCTTTGCTGTGCTATGAAAGCGTGTCTTCCTGGCCACCGGGAGGTGAACACCAGATGAATCTAGATGAATAGAATCTGAACTTTTTTTTTCTGTTTAAATTTATTCCTGAGGGTGTCTTTCTAATGTCAAAAAAATCGAATCCCAAGAGATCGAGCAGATTTTGGAGGTTTGGGTCCTCACAAGAACAGCTGGTGCCCATTCCTTGTTCCTGTCTCAGGAAGAAGCTACGTTCAGAATGGCTGTGAATCAAACCGGACAGGTCAGTACCACTCTCCCACAGAAGGCCACAGACATTGGCCTAAAGTATGAGGAACACCCGTTTCAGAAGAACCCCCTTAAAAACAACAACAACAAAAACTATTATTAGTTTCACACAAATCAAAACTCTGCCCAGCCGTTTTGAAAGTAAACTTGGTGCTCTCTGGTGCTTTTGCAGAAATGTAAACAACTGAAATGAAGACAAAGAAAATAAAAATAAAATCAAATTAATTTTGTTCAGATGGTCCTTGAATTTCTCCAAAATTGCTTTGAATGCTACCGTTTGCAGAGAGAGGGTGAGCATGATTGCTGTTCTGTGTATGTATAATGATCTTAATATGGATCCTTATGTTTTGATTCTTCCCACATACCACTCATTTATGGTGAGTCCATTTAGGTGGACTGCTTTCCGCAGATCACATATTTACCTGAGCCTACATCAGGAAGTTGCAACGGCATTTGTCAGATTTTTCTGGGATTAGGGAAACCAATGGCCAAGACCAAAAATAATCATGATTAGGACTAGGGTATGGTGGTGGCTGTGGTGGAATGGAGGAGGATGGGGTGAGGGTGGGGCCTGAGGAATACTGAGATGAGGTGGACATGGCTCTCAGACTAGTTAGACTCACAACCTAGTGGAAGAAGCTTAAATCATTTCACAAGGGCTCTACCAAGGTATATAAAAGCCTAGTCTAGACTTGAGGAAGACTTAACCAAAGAGATCAAAAGGATTCTCATCTTAGCTATCAGCAAATACCTAGAGAATTAATACCATCTATGGACATTCTGTTAGCTCATAGTTGCCTAATCTTTATGGCGAGCATCAAGGAGGACTATGCGTTCCAATGGCTTTGCAGCCATGATACACCGAGCTGGGTAAACCATGTCTGGTCCACAATGATGACACTGCTACTAAGCCATCTTGTCTATTGACAATGAACAGCATTTTCATATCAGTTCAAGTGCAAGAGGGAATAAAACCTTTATCCTCCAGGATTTTCAATAAAATGATGCTAAATCTTAAAAACTTAGATGACCTGAAAGTTTCATTGTGCCCTTCATGGCCACCCCGGACTTACGTTTGGCAGTGTTGCAAAAGCTTAGTAGCTAACGAAGGTCATATACAACCAACGAGAGAGCAGGCCAGCTGAGAACAAAGCACAAGCTGACAACCCACAACCTCCCCTTTCCCTCCCTCCCCCACTCACCCCCAGGTGTGTTGTCTTTGGCATTCCTCTGGCACTCCTGGCTGCCCTAAAGCTAAGGGAAGGCAAAACCAAAGGTTAACAATAGAGATCATGCCCAAGAAGACATGAACTCTCCTTTAGTTTATAAATGTATTAGTGTTTTACGAGAAAAAAGTATTCTTATCCATAGCCTACCTTCCAGAGACCCATAGACTCAATTTGCTGGAGCCCTAACATCACCCAGCCATAATGATATGGGAAACAAGGTAAAAGGGAACATAAATAAAATAAAATTTCCTTATAACCTGCAGCCAAGGACTTGTGATAGGAAGGATATAATGTTTCTCCAGGAAGCTCCCAACTGTCTTACTGTTAGTGCTTTACTAGAGGGAAAAACAACCTTCGTTTGACAATGGCAAGGCCTCCGATACCTTGTAGGTCTTCTTTAGCATCTCAAAGTTCTTTTGAAAAACTTTTTCCTTCTGTCCTCCAACTCCCAAGTACATTATCAGTCACCCCTCACAACCCTGGTGGTGCCCAAGGGTCCTGTCCACATGCTTTAATAAAATAACCTTTTTTTGTACCAAAGACATCTCAAGCATTCTTTGTTGGCCATCAGCTCTGGATCTCACCTATATACATTCAAAAACTACATCACAGTCATAGTGACTTAGAAATCTGAAATGGCTTCCCTTGTATATCAGGCCTTTGGAGATTTTTTTTTTTCATCAACATGAAACATACAAATTTCCTTCACCATAATGAATTTTTACCAATTTGATTTACCTCTTATATAGATAATTAATAAAAAATATTTGAGTTTTAAAAGAACTCCTTGGGTTTGAGTCAAAAGCTTGAAGTGATATGACGTGGGCCAGGAGTGACCAATCAAGAAATAATTCTTGAGACATTTCCCATACAAAAAAGTGTTTTTAGGGGTGCCTGCATGGCTGTTGGTTTGGTGTCTGACTCTTGATTTCAGCTCAGGTCCTGATCTTGGGGAGGTGAGATCAAGCTCTGCGTTAGGCATGGAGCTTGCTTAAGATTCTCTTCCTCTCTCTCTGTTCCTCCCTCCCTCCTCTCTCTTCCTCCCTCCCCCCCCCCACACAGATGGTGCTTACTTCTTTAAATTTTTAATTAGTTAATGAATTAATTATTTTTTAAGAAAGGCAGTCTGCCACATACAGCACCTCATTTGGCTATGTCTGGAGTCTTAGAAGCTTGACTACCCTACGTTCTACTACAAATGGACTCTGAGAGCTTTTTGGGAGGTTCTAGCAAAGGAGCACAGCTCCTTGTACACCCTTGACCGAAGAATGGTCCTCTCTTGCATCTGGAAAGGTCATCCTCTTCAGCTGAGCAGGCAACTTTGGGAGGCAGGCACGTGGAGTGGTGAGGGAGGAAGGGGATACCTGCCTAGCCAGCCAGATCAGCTGAATCAACCCTGGCGATCAATGGGGTGACAGATGTCATTGTTATGCCCGAGTTTTCACGTCTGAGAGACCACCAAGGAGCCAACACCGATGCAATCACATGAGGGTTTATTTGACAAGCTTAAGCTTGGGCCCAAGTATACCCGACGCAGCGGAGTAGGGACTTGGACCCCAAACCAGATTACAGTCAGAATTTTTAAAGGCAGAATAGGGGTGGACTCAGCAGTGGGTGAGGACAAAAGGGGTGTTCAGAAGGGCTGTCAGGGTGAAGAAGACTGTCAGGATATTCGAGGCTTAGTTATTATCTTTTTTTTTAAGATTTTATTTATTTATTTGACAGAAAGAGATCACAAGTAGATAGAGAGGCAGGCAGAGAGAGAGAGAGGGAAGCAGGCTCCCTGCTGAGCAGAGAGCCCAATGCGGGACTCGATCCCAGGACCCTGAGATCATGACCTGAGCCACCCAGGCGCCCGAGGCCTAGTTATTATCAAGCCAAGGCTGTTTTTCCCTCTAATGAGACACTAACGTGAAGACAGTTGGGAGTTTCCTGGTGGAATGTCACATTCCTCCTATCAAGCGTCCTTGTTAGTGAGATTTTGCATTGGGACATTTATAAACGGTGGGAGACTCCTGTCTTGCAGGATTGTGATTTCTGCAAGTTAACTATTTGGTCACACATACTGCCGAGGGGAGGGGAGCGGATGGAGAGGGGGGTGCAAGGTGCCAGCTTTTGCTTTGTCAAGATGTCTGTACTCATGTCAGGGCTAGACTCAAGGTGGGTACAGCCTTGTTTTTCTTGGGCCTCCACAGTCGTAGCCAGATCACCCTCACAGCCATATTTTTTTAAAAGATTTTTATTTCACACACACACACACACACACACACACACACACACAGAGCACAAGCAGTGGGAGCAGCAGGCAGTGGGAGAGGGAGAAGCAGACTCCCTGCTGAGCAAGGAGCCCAACACCAGGCTGGATCCCACCACCCTGGGATCACGACTGAAGCCTAAGGCAGACAGATGCTTAATCAACTTAGCTACCCAGCTGCCCCAAGATGGTGTTTTTATTAAACCCTGGGGAAAGTACCTGTGGTAGAAAGAGTTGTCCAGGCATTGTGAGGAGCTATTCATTACACACTTTTAAGGTGGGAGGAAGGGTAAAGACAAAGGAAGTTTCTAAAAGGGATTTTTCATATGTTAAATGATACATGTTTGCAATCATCCCCCAAGCACCAATATACATCTGTAGGGTTTCAGGACTGAGGGCTTACTAAACTGTAATAAATGACCTTTTCCTAACACTAGCTAACCCTTTCAAGGTCCTGGAAACCTTGCTTCCAAAATTCTTTAGAGACTTATGCTACTCCTAGTCCCCTCCCAACTTGAAAGTATATGTAATCAGTCACCTGTCACAATCCCAGGGCAGCTCTTTCTGGCCACAGGTTCTGACCCCGTGCTTTAATAAATTCACCTTTTTGCACCAAAGACGTCTCAAGAATTTTTTCTTGCACTGGGGTCTGGGTCTCACCTACCCACATTCAAAAAACCCAACCATTTTTTAAACCAGCGAACCCGTCAGGCATTATGATTGATCACCGCCACCTCTAGAACATTCCCTAGGCTGGCCTTCCAAATTAAATCCTTAAGTCTTAATGCTTAATATCCTTCCTTCCAAACTAGCGACGCTTCAGACTATTGGGAGATAGATCCTTCGCAGGTGTTGTTCTGTGCCTCGTGGCCTGTGCACATTCCATTTCCTCTGCAAAGGAAGGAATTGATCCCACTATTGACTGCCTGGAAAACTGTTCTTTCGGCAGTTGGTTCCAATGCCGTCGCATCTGTGAAGCCTTCCTCTATTCTCCCTTTTCAGAAAAAAAACAAACAGGCTTTTAGAGAAGATAAGGGACTTTCTGGATTCATACTCATACTCAAGGAAATCGAACTCCAGAACTCTGACCCAAAACGCTGCAGGGGTGAGTCTCAACACCAGGAAACGGAAACGGTTTCCGTGAAGTCAATTGCTCTAATCTAGTTTTACAGACTCAAGCAAACTCAAGGTCCACAAACCTCTTACGGGGAGGGGTGGTGAGAGTGGGAGTGTGGCTGGGACACGCAGGGACTGCGCATGCTCAGGGCGCCCAGTTTCCCCGCCCCTTCCAGGTTCCGTGGGAAGCGGCTCTTTTTACGACGCTCAGGCTCCGACTCTGCCGGACTTCAGTAGCGGCGCTTCGGGTTCCCGCCCGGAAGAGGCGGCCGCGGTACCCGCGTACCCAACATGGCGCGGTTCGGGAATAAGGTAGTGAGAGCGTGGGTTTGGGCCTTGCGGGTGCAGGGGATCCGGAGAGGGTGGTTCGGGAACAGGAATCGTGGGATCACGGCGGGCCACGGCGGGGTCCAGAGGGCCGGCCGCGCAGAGACAACCTGAGGATCTGGAGTCCGGATACCTGAATTTGAGCCTCGCCCACTCCCCATTCACTCCGCCTCCTTAGCCCTCCCAACCTCTCACTTCCTCTTCACCTCCTTATCCCGCCACTCTCCCCGCTCCGCCTTCCTTTCTTTCTTACTCTCGTGGTCCACCCTTCTCTTCCATTACTTCCTCCACCTCCTCCATTTCTTTTGAGCCTGGGTTTTTAGAATCTAAAGGAGAATGAGAGTTAGCCTTGGTAGACACCTACCTACAGATTTGTAAAACTTCAGAGAGGGGCCGTAAGTAGAATACGTTATCTTAAAATGTAAAGCGGCATGTTATTACCCCTATCATAATCTAATATTTCACATTTATCGAAAGCTTGCTCTGTGAGCCACTGATCTAAACGCTTTTCCTATTTCATGTAATCCTCACGACAAGCCCATGAGGGGAGAAGTATTATCCCCAGTTTACCGTTGAGAAAAATGAGGCATAAAGAAAGTGAAATGATTATCCCAAGGTTATCCGGTCCCTAAGAGATGGAATTGAGGTTTGAACCCAGGCTGTCTCGTTTCAGACCCCTACTGTGTTGCTAGGAACCTATGACCCTCATAAATATACATTATGATGAATTTTTTAAATGATTTTTTCAGTATAGACAAAAAGTGATGGTTGTCTCTGAATGATCACTAGAGGGAACTGTGTTCCAGAGAATTATTTGTTCATCCAAACATCCAAAGGCTAGGCCCTTTAGTAGGCATCTGGTATAGTTAAGCAAGATAGATGTTTCAGCAACTGATCCCTAGTCCCCACGACTCCCATTGGGAAATGTTGATTAAAGCAATTACGAACATTTCATGTTACTTACCTTTTTGTTCCTCCTGTCAGCTGCTGAAAACATTGCCGTAGCTGTATATGGCTGGTGGACTTGGAGCAAAATTCTAACAGCCTGTATTGTTTCCTTGTGCAAATGAAGAGTTGCTATGCTGCTCAGTTTCCATTTCCTGGTTTTCTTAATGCTGCCAGTTAGGAACTTAAAAGTATCACATAGACCATTCTTCTGCTTCCAGAAAGAAGTTCTATATGGTAAAACCCTTTGATGGCCATTTTTTGATTACTTGATTCCTAGTAAAGGACTTTTATTTCTTTAACTTAGAATTTTCTGGTTTGAAAATGTTTTCTTTTTTTAAAAAAAGTTCTCTGGACTAAAAAGACTTAATCTTCTCACTTAGAGTTTTCTGGTTAAAACCGTTTTCTGGTATATTAGATAAATGGACGACATATTTTGGGACTCTTACATTTTTTAAGATTCTTATGCTCAGGGCATAGAAACTGTGGGGTGTAAACCTTATCGTTTGCAAAGGAATTTTGTAGTTTATTATCACTTTTTTTCAAACGTACTATCTTTACTCCAGAAATCCCTTAGTATTAATGCATTATGTTCTATGCTTTGTAAACTAGGGAAAAACTTGACGTCTTTCTTTTCCATGTGTTGTTTGAGATATAACCAAATTTAGAAATCATCTGTAACTTCTCTCATAGGAACGCATCCAGATTTTCCACCCCCACTTTTTTTTATTAGGTAGGCTCCATTCCTAGTGTAGAGCCCAATGTGGGGCATGAACTCATGAGGCTGAGATCAACCAAGAGTTGAACGCTTAACTGACTGAGCCATCCAGGCACCCCAGATTTTTCAGACACTTCTAGAGTCAGGAGATCATTGCTTCAGAAGACTGTGGTTCTTTCATTGATCACTTCTTAATGTTATTTTTCTCCTTTGTATGGCGTCATATTAGTCTTCTTGTAACTTCCATCTGTTGATCCATTCCATCTCATTCTCTCTGACCAGTCCTTTTCTAACACAGCTGCCAAATATTTGGGAGGAACTATCATGTTCCCCTAAATCTTCTCACTTGACTCAAATATCTAGTTTTTTTTCAAATTGTTCCTCACATTGCCTTCTCTAACCTGCGTACCTCATGTTCTGTTGTAATTAATCTTCATAAGATGTGCTCAGAATTGCTCACGGTTTTGTCACCTGTGATCTGATTAGTACAAAGCACAGGTGAGACTCACTGTCAAAGAACATTAACTCTGGAAAAAACCATGGATCTCATCTAGTCCAACAACTGCTTCCTGCCTGGAATTAACAGTGAGGTTAAGTGACAGTCACCCAGGGACTCAAGGCTAATTGGTAATAAAGGTGGGACTGGATCTCAGATCTCCAGATTGCTAATCTACTCTTGGTTTTCCTTCTTTGAATTCAATACACTGTTGATACAACCTAAAAACATGAAATAGGTGTGGGGAATGTAGTGCTGTAGCCATGTCGTATTGGTGACTCATGTTATAATCCACGCTGAAATCATGGGTTGCCATTTGTTCAGGTCTCCTCCAACTCATATTCATTTGAATTCTGGATGCCAAATGTAAAATTTTGCATGTAACTTTTATTTTAGTTTGTTTCGCTATTCCTTTAGTCCCTATGTATGCAATTGCTGTCTAATGACTAGGCGTCTCCATGGTTCCCTCTACCTGTAAGTCCCCATATTCACGTTTGAATCCTGTTCTTCTTTAAGGCTTACGCAAAGATCACATCCTGAAGCCTTTTCTGCCTCCTTACCCCTCCTTTATCTGCTGTACCATCCCCTCCACCATTCTTGGGTAGATGCCCCTCCTGTGTACTTTCTCAGTGCCCACCGCATGCATCTGTCATGGAATATTCTGCTGTTATTATTTGTTTGTGTGTCTTTGTCCTCTACTAGGATATATTTGGTGTCTTAGTCTTCATTTTAGACCCCAGTTTATGAACTGATTCAAATTGATGGGGTATAGCATTTCAATATGTATAGGTTGTAGCCGTCACCTATCGCCACAAAAATGCTTCTTCATAACAAGCTACCCCCAAATCAGAGGCTTAGGAATAAAGCATCTATTCTCATGCTTGTGGCTCTGCAAATCAACTACAGTCTGATGTATTTTGGACTCCGCTGCCCTGGACTTAGCTCTGGCCTATAGGTTGTTTTTAGGTTTGCTCCCTCTGGGTTTATTTTTGGGCTCAGGCTGAGGAACAGCAGCGTCCTGGAGCGTGCTCCTGTCCTGGCTTTCTATTTTTCAAAAAACAGGACTATTTAAAGTTTCGCTGTCATAAACATTTATATGTCTTATATACATTCTTTAAGTAGAACACTTCCCCTCCCTCTGTTCTGTATTCTCTAAGTCTCCTAGAGTACAGACAGGTTCTTTGGGTGAAGTAAGCAAAGGCCAAACCTGTTTTTCTTTTCTTTTCATTTTTAATGACCATTATTAACATTTTTCTCTCACTCTCTGCGGCATTATTTCTAGGCAGCTGTTGTACTGTGTATGGATGTGGGCTCTGCCATGAGTAACTCCCTTCCCGGCGAAGAGTCCCCATTTGAACTAGCTAGGAAGGTGATGACCATGTTTGTGCAGCGACAGGTAAGTTTCAGACTGGTCTTGAGCTTATAACTCTTGTTCTAACCACTTGTTGTCTCCACTTAGTAACGCTAGACACCAGCCTGCTTATGATGTCTAGTCTCAGTATTTTTGGTACTTTATATTTTTTCAATTTTTTTTTTTTTAGAGGGAGGACATGAGCCGGGGAGGGGCAGCAGGAGAAGGAGAGGAAGAATCCCAAACCGACTCCATGCTGAGCACAGGGCCCAGCACGGGGATCCCGAGATCATGACCTGAAGTGAAATAAAGAGTCAGATGCTTAACTAACTAAGCAACCCAGGCACCCTCAACCTCAGTGTCTTGAGGAGTTTTTTAACGTATACTTATGTGCAAGTCCAACTACCACTAGAGCCTGACGTTTTTTCTTCCTTTGTTTTGGCTCCTCCAGTAGATATTATAGTTTTTTATCAGAAACAAGGCAATGTAAAAATGTTTACAAATACAGTCTCTAGAGTCAGGCGGCCCGGGTTTGCTCCATCATGACGTTTACTAACCTTGTAATTTTAAACAAGTACTTCAGCTACTTTGTGCCTATTCCAGTTACCTTTTGCTGATAACACGTTATCCCAAAACTTAATGTCTTAAATTACTTTTTTTTTTTTTTTAAAGATTTTATTTATTTATTTGACAGAGAGATCACAAGTAGGCAGAGAGGCAGGCAGAGAGAGGGGAGGAAGCAGGCTCCCTGTAGAGCAGAGAGCCCGATGCGGGGCTCGATCCCAGGACCCTGAGATCATGACCTGAGCCGAAGGCAGCGGCCCAATCCACTGAGCCACCCAGGCGCCCGACTTTTTTTTTTTTTTTTTAAATTATCTCTCCTGGTTTTAAGGGATGGTTGGGTGGCTCAGTTTACCTTCTTGTGGTCGCTTGTGCAAGGGCATTCAGATGTTGGCTGGGCTGAATCACTTGAAGGCTAAACTGAGCCGGATGTCTAAGACATCTCACTCTCATGGCTAGAAGTTAAATCTTCTGGTGACTATGTGCTCAGTTGGGGGTGTCCATCAGAACCCTTACATGTGGTCTTTCCATGTAGCTTGGGATTCCTACAGGGTGGTGGTTGGTTCTAAGAAGGAAGGTTCTAAGAGTAGTTATTCCAAGAGACCTGCCTATATGGCTTTTTATGACCTAGCTTTAGAAATCCAAGAAAGTCATTTCTGCTGTTAGGAGCCAAGTAAGTCACTAAGACTAGCTCACATTCAGGGGGTTAGGAATGGGAGGTGGGGGTGAATGAGACTCCCCTGTTGATTTCTGTCCCTTCTTCTTGGTATGACGACTACTTTTCCTAAGCCCATGAAGTTCTGCCTTATTCACTGGCAGCTCCTACTCCTCCTGGACACCTCTGTTGTTCTTCTGGCTGCAGCCCTTTTCATTAAGCACTATGACATCCCACCTGTCACCTTTTTTGATTTTCACAAATTTTGATGACCTGGAGTCCTCAATGTGTCAAGAAGAGAATGCCTCTAACCCCATTCCTAGTTTTAGTAATTTGTGTTATTTGCATTTAAGTAATGGTCCTATGTCTCAATGTGTAGATTTTTTAAATTTGTTTTTTATTTTATTTTTTATTCATTATTATTATTTTTTAAGTAGGCTCCTTGCCCAATGTGGGGTTTGAACTCACAACCTTGGGATGGAGAGTTGTGTGCTCTACCAACTGAGCCAACCAGATGCCCGTAGATTTTTTTTTTTAAGAGAAGCCTTTCTTGCAGTTTTTCTTTTTGGCTCTGCCTCTTCCTTGGGAGTCTGAATCTGGAAGGCTGGGAAACGGCACCTGGTGCCAGTCTCATGCTGCATTCAAAATTTCCTTCCCTTTCCTGGCTGAGATTTTGTTGCCGAGCAAGATTACCTTGCTTTAGGATGAAGTCTTGTCCAGGACACAGGTAGAATTCTAGCTGGGCTGCCCCATTGCCAGACATGTCTGAACCTCAATAACTAGGATTTTTTTTTCTGCTTGGTGCAACTGGGAATTGTATCTGGAATTATTAGCATATGGGTACTTTAACAGACCAAACAACAATAAAGAATGATAGAATTCCATCCTCTTCCCATGCAGCATTCTTCCCACTGATGGAAAAGTCTTAGGTTAGGTAGGTGGGAACAGGACTGCCTTTTGTGTCATTGTTTTTTATTTTTACATTTTCTTATGAAATGTCTCAGGGTGCCTGGGTAGCTCAGTTGGTTAAGCGTCTGCCTTTGTCTCAGGTCATGATCCCAGGATCCTGGGATTTAGTCCCAAGTCAGGCTCCCTGCTTCTCTCTCTTGTCCCCATTCCTGCTCTCTCTCGCTATCTCTTCCACTATCTTTGTCTCTCTTTCTCTCAAATAAATAAATCTTAAAAATAAAATAAAAATAATTAAAAAGAAATGATTCATAAAAGAGGCAAATACAGAGAATAATATAATGAAAAGCTATTTTTCCATTATCTATAACTATACACTACTTAAGTTCTGCCACATTTGATTGATTTCTTTTTCTTTTTTTCTTAAAAATAGTTGCAAATAGGGGCCCCTGGTTGGCTCAGTCATTAAAGCTTCTCGGCTCAGGTCATGATCCTGGGGTGCTAGGATGAAGCTCTGTGTTGGGTCCCTGCTCAGCGGGGAGTCTGCTTCTTCCTCTGCCCTCTCCCTGCTCGTGTGTGCTCTCTCTCTCAAATAATTAAATAAAATCTTAAACACACACAGAGTAATTACAGATAAACTTGAAGCACCCTGTGTATCCCTTCCCAGTTCTCTCCTTTCCTCTTTTCCTCAGAATTTGCAGTAATTACTATGCATATTTTATACTTTTGGATGTAAGCATATTCATAAATAATATTTAGTATCATATGAAACTTTCCATAATGTGTGTAATGTTTTTATATGGTACATATAATTCGGCAATTTATTTTTTCTCAACCTTATGTTTTTAAGATTTACTCATCCTGATAAACACGCACAAATTTATTCATTTTTTTCACTGAGGTATATTTTGTTCTATAAGTATTCTGTAGTGTGTTTTTGCATTCTGTGGATGGGTGGTTAGTTTGTTTCCACTTCTCTCCTGTTATGAACAGTGTCCAAGTGAACTCTCTTGAAGTGAATGTTTGGGTCCTTCTCTTCTTGAGTACATGTGCAAGAATTTCTCTATGGTATATATACCAGTGAGTGAAATTGCTGGGATACAGGACATGGACCAGCAGTTATTTTTCTGATCCTCTGGAAAATTGAAACCTTGAGTCGTCATTCCAGAAGGATAGATTAAAATAATTTCAAATTATCCATAATTAATTTTCATTGAGAATTAGAGTCTGATTTGGCTGGACGACACCAAGAGCAGTTACGTTTCCACTCCCCTATGTCCAAATTCTGTTGAAATGAATGATAGTATCTATACTCAGTGAAAGTCTTCTTGAGGTTAGGAATTGTCTATCATCATCCCGTGGACCATCTGGCCTAGTGTTCTGTTGTTGACAGTGACCCAAGGGACATGCCATAGGGAGGTATGGTTGTCTTACTCCCTGAAGGTTAGGTATCTAATGGCTTCCGAATGGTACTCAATGATTCTTAACCTTTTAACGTTCTTTTCTAGGTGTTTGCTGAGAGCAGGGATGAAATTGCTTTAGTCCTTTTTGGTACAGATGGCACTGAGAATGCCCTTGCTGGTAAGGATCAGTATCAGAACATCACAGTGCACAGACACCTGATGCTGCCAGATTTTGACTTGCTGGAGGACATTGAAAGAAAAATCCAACCAGGTTCCCAACAAGCTGACTGTATCCTTTTTCAGCCAGAGAAGACTCTTACGACATTTCCTTTAAACTGGGGAATCATAATCTAGTTTGGTGAGACTCCCTAGAGTCCCAGCTCGAGAATATGGATGTTTTTGGCTCTAGGAACATGGAGGTGGTGTATGTTAGGATTTAATGTGAAATTAATCAGTTTGGATTGGGCCCTCCAGTCACTTACCCTTTCTCTCTGTTAGTGATACTGGGGGCTTAGGAGGCACCATAAGGGGAAGATACCTGTGGGTATATTTGTGTATTGATATGTGTAGAGGGATTGGTGGTGGTGATGGTTAGAAATGTTTGGATGCAGAGAATATATTAGTAGAATAAAGCAGTAGCGTTCTCAATGCTTTCCTGGACAGAGGGTATTTTTGTTGCAAAAATCATCTAAACATATATATAGATAAATAATACCTAAACCGAGATTTGTAATTTCTTCTACAGACGCTATGATTTTAAGGGCTTACTCTTACTTTTGTAAACAGTAATGGTATCCCTGCTCACTGGGAGGTGTTCTTGTGCTGAGTGACTTGCAAATGCTAAATTATACCTCACTTCATCTTTAAGAGTAGACTGTAATCACCACAGATGGATTCTAGAGATAGTAAAATGGCATCATAATTTTTGTCTCCATAATTGGGAATATGGTAGATTACCTTTGGGTTTATTTTTATTTTTCCTTTGATATATAACATATGTGAATATATGTTAGTGAAATAAACTTTGGAAGAAGGGCAGTTTGGCAAGTACTTTTAAATCATCACAGAGTCAGCCTAGAGTCCACAGTTTCAAGCCCTGTGAACCTCACTGGAAAGAAGTTGTGTGTTCTTGGGATAAAGGGACTCTTTAGTGGTATTTTCTGCCCTTAACTAGCCAAGTCCTGGATGCACTCATTGTGTGCATGGATGTGATTCAACAAGAAACTGTGTAAGTGTCTCAACTGAAGAGAGGTGGAAATGAGCCTCTCAGCTAAAATTACATGTTGATATATTCTGTGCATTGTGTGATTCATTGTAATCAAGCCACATGTTTGTGTGGCTAAGAAAACATTTGATAGATTTCAGTGGTCCAGTTTGCCCTTTATTTTTTAAGTTTAAAAAGAGGAAGGGCTATAGTTGATGGGAATGTCTCTGGGAGAAATAAACGTTTGACTTATTTCAAGTTCCTTCCTTATTTGACTTAAGTTAATTACCGGGAACTTTAAAAAAAATGTTAGATGGTATTGTTCATAATCTTACTGAATTAAATGCATGAAACTAATATAACACCATATGTTAACTAACTGGAATTTAAAAAATTAAAAAAAAATTTTTTTAAATTGTAGTATTAAAAAAATTAAAATTTTTTTAAATTAAAAAATGTTTTTAATTAAATTTTAATTATTACTTGTTTAATTGCTGTGCCTTTAAAATGTGGGTCTTTGAATATACACACACCCACCCACCCCTTGACTGTTAGGAAGAACATTTGCACAAAATCTGGGGCTTAGATTTGTATTATCATTTTTCAGTCTCTGTACATTTTGTGTAAAGTCCTGCCCCCGGCCCTGTGAGTGGAATCTGACCAGGGTATTTGGAAAGTGAACCCTTGCAAGGCTGATGTAGTTACTGGGAGAATTCCTTGTTTACATTTTGGCTAAGTGGAGACTGGAAAAAGGGATCCTTTCTAATCACAGTGACCACATCATTAACTGAAGTTAGAGTTGGAAAATTGGGGATTTAATATTTCCATATTGCTCAAAAATTTTGATTATATGTTTCGTAGGTTGTAGTTACTTGATTATATGTTAGTAGGAACTTAACTGAGCATCAATGATACGTGGGATCCTAGAATGTAATCACATTTGTTAACTGTCTAGATTAATTTCTTAGCCTCTTTCTGCTCGGTTACCAAGTATATTGGAGTTTGTGGGTAGTAATTCAAGAGAATGATTTCTTATTGTGATAACTCTGTCTTTTAGAGGAAAGAAGTTTGAGAAGAGGCATATTGAAGTGTTCACTGACCTCAGCAGCCCATTCAGCAAAGATCAGTTGGATGTTATAATCCATAACTTGAAGAAATTTGGCATCTCCCTGCAGTTCTTGTAAGACCATGAGAATAATGTCTGAAGACCAGTCCTGCACTCCCATAACACAGGGAGTGGGGCCCCTTTCTAGAGCGCTTGGTTCCCAGGAGTCTCTCTGTGCTTAGAGTCTAAATATGTCAGATGACTGACTTCAGCAAACGTTCACAAGAGTACCCGCTGTTCCAGGAACCCTTGAGTTTTAGTGATGAAGGGATGAAAGTCACAATGAAATGGGAATTTAGCTCAGTAGCAGATTGTTTGTTGGCTCTTCTTGGACTCAAAGAATTGAGGAAACTTGAGGATATTCAGTTTATCCCCTGCCTATGTAGAGGACTTTATCCAAACAATTCCCAGACTGGTGGTTTCTTTTGTTCAACAGCTCTAGAGTACTCTATTTTGCAGGGAGTAGCTGTTTTTAGGGTAGAGACAAATCTCAACATGAGAATCATTTTAAACGCATAGAATGTTTATCTGTAAGTCTTTTTCAAATCTAAAGGATATGCACATGTATGTAAAATGTAATTTGCTTTTGTGTATTTAGAAATGGGGTATGCAGATTCCAGGCAAAAATGTTCAAAGAAGGGGTGCCTGTGTGGCTCAGTCAGTTAAGCCTTTGACTCTTGATTTCGGCTCAGATCACGATCTCAGGGTGGTGAGGTTTAGCCCTGCACTGGGCTCTGTGCTGAGCCTAGAGCCTGCTTAAGATTCACTCCATCCCTCAGCCCCTCCCTCCACCCCCATCCAGCACTAGCACACACTTTCTCTCTCTCTTAAAAAAAAAATGTTGGGGCACCTGGGTAGCTCAGTGGGTTAAGCTGCTGCCTTCGGCTCAGGTCATGATCTCAGGATCCTGGGGTCGAGTCCCGCATCGGGCTCTCTGCTCGGCAGGGAGCCTGCTTCCCTCTCTCTCACTCTGCCTGCCTCTCTGCCTACTTGTGATCTCTCTCTGTCAAATAAATAAATAAATAAAATCTTAAAAAAAAAAAGAGGTTCACAAAATATTTCACCATTTATTGCAAGACAGAAACTCTCCTTGCCCAATAACTTGAATACCTCCCCTTCCCACCCCAGGCATTTACTTTCTTTATCTTCTGTCCCTAACAAGAAAGTTTGTTTGTTTCTTTGTTTGTTTTTACCACACTGATCCTTCCTGCTGCATTTGAAACTTGTCTTATCTTGTCCTGTTTTTGGTGAAAGCGGAGTGATGGTATACGATGTTGACTTATTAGTCTTCTGGGGACACTCATTTTCCAGATTGAGAGCTATACTGGGAAGCCTCCAGCTCCGAATGGTAAGCCTTTGGCTTCTTTGAAAGGCCTGCCGTGGGGAATTAACCTCTCTTGCATGTATGTACCTCTTAAGACTGCAGAGGGGCATCTCCTTTCTGTAGAACTGTAGAAAAATAGTTCAGAGTAACCCATCAAACTGATACTTGTTAAGATAGTACTTCAGAGAAATTAAGTGCTTTTTAAGTGACACTTCTCTTCGTATTGAGTTGAGGTTTTTGCAGTACTTCAAAAGCCTTGCCTGGCTCCTCTTCCCTGTTCATAATTTCAGGATGCCTTTACATGGTTGAAGCCTACTGCACTTCTGTCAATGTTACTGGAAAGGGCTTTTTTGTCTGAGTGATACTGTAAAGTGTGTCGAAGAAAGAATATAGCCTTGTCGTCTATCCCTGCTTAGTTGACCGGTTGCATTTTTTTCCTTAGGCATTACGCTTTATTCCTATGCTATAAATCTCCAGCATAACAAAGTGAAGTTTCTGGTTTTATTGTTTGATGTATCCCAGATATGACTGCTCGTTCCAGAACAGGCCCAAGAAGCACTGAGTTCTGAGCAGGCTCATTCCTTGGACCTTGTTTTAGTTTCTTCTACTGGCTGTTGTGAAAGTGTCTGTGTGGTCAAAAGCAGGGTAGAAAGAACTGTTACTGTAACTTCTTTTTCCAGGAGAGCCTCCCGACTCTAGATTTTCATCTCATTTCCCTCTTTGTTCAGGTTACTGTGGTAGGAACAGCAATGGCCTGGTACAGAACCTGTGTGCCATACACCGCTCCCTGGAGGCTCTTTATCCAGTATGTCACATAGGACATGTGTGCCTGTCATGCGGAGTGCATGTAGAAAACATTTAAACAGGGAGCACTATTTTAATTACAGCAAATCAAATGGTAAAGAAATTATCTTAAAAATAACCATCTGCATGGGGGTGACCAGTAGGTGACGCTGAGTGAACTGAAAAGTCTGCTCTTTGGATTTCAGGGGGAGTGAGGTCATATGCTGCCTTGGAAAGAACTTTATCTTTTGATCAGGGGACAGTGTTTGCTGTGTCACTCACTGGCTGTGTGGCTTGGCCAAATTGGTTCGCCTTTGTAGCTTCAGTTGCTTTTTAGGACATGGAGATAGAAATGTCTGTTCACTTAATAGGATTAAATGAGGTTGTTTACATGAAAGCATTTAGAAAGTGCCATATACAGTATTACCATAAAATGTGTTTGGTTGGTTGATTTTTCATTTTGTATATTGATTATTGAATATCTCTGTGACTGGTAATCGCAATCTAGTTTTAGTCTCATTTCAAACAACTGGAGTGGAGTACAAGAACAAAATTGGTTTTCCCTATTTCCAGCAATTAAGTGATTTCTGTATGGGAATGCTAGATCTCCAGTAATAAAGGTAACATGTATTTGAGTTTTAAGTATTTTGTACACATTCTATCATTTAATTCTTCATAATAACATTGAGGGATCGTGAAGGGCTATTTTATTTTATTTTTTTATTATTCTTTTTGTCTGCCTAGAATAGCGCCCACCTTTTTCTAGGAAGCAGTCCTTCCTACACTTTAACCTCATGGCTCAGCTGAGAGCCAGCATCTTCTAGTCCCTAGGCTACCACTGCTACCTGGCTTGTTTGAATTTATGACTGATGTCTAGAGCATTAGATACTCAGTCCATTCCTCTTTGGTAGTAGAGCTGAACAGTGTGTGCTCAAATGTGCTCAGAGGCAATGTGGAAAAAGCCAGTCAGAGGGTGAAGCCAGCACGAAGGCACATGGAGACAACACGGAGACAGTGGGAGGGTCAGGTAGTCCTTGAAGTGGTTGAGACTAGGTCCAGTCCTCCTAAGGCATGTGCAACCCTGCACTTCCAATGATTTGGTGATGTAAACCAATGAATTCCCCCCTTTAGCAAACCAAAAAGGCTTCAGTCACTTGAAACTAATAGAATATTGACTAAGTTCAGTAAGTGCCATTTGATAGATGAGAAATTTAAAGCTCTGACGACCGACATGCCCTTTTTTTTCATAGCTAGTGAGCCACAGTCACAGGATTGAAGCCCAGCTTATTTCTTGGCTTCAGAGCTTGTCTTCTTAACTACTGCTGATTTTTTCTTGATAGTTTGCCTTTCCCTGTTGGCAAGGAGGATGGAACTGGGGACAGGGGAGATGGGAACTCACGCTCAGACCACCATGGACCCTCCTTTCCTCTAAAAGGACTTACTGAGCAGCAAAAAGAAGGTATTCGGATGGTGAAAAAGGTGATGATGTCTTTAGAAGGTGAAGATGGGCTAGATGAAATTTACTCCTTCAGGTGAGAAGTGAAAACATCGATTGCAACTTTCAATCGTGACCATGTAAATTTCTCTTTTGATCAGGGCTCCCTAATTAGCTACTCTTGAATTAGCCGCCATTATTCAATAAATGTTCTGACTTTTATTGAAGAAACAGTGTACCAACCCCCATCCCCTTTTCTGTTTGTGTGGTCAGAGCAAGACTTCTGGTTTATTTCCAGGACAGTGTGTTTGAAGTTTGGAAATGTATAGATACTACAAAAGATTTAACAAGTCAAAATGTAAAAGATGAGATAGTAGATTTCTCCTTTATGCCAAGTTTGGGGCACAGTTCTTGGGCCCTTTCTTTTTATTCACCTGCAAAATACATTCCTAATTCTGAAAAGTGGTTTCAGATCTGAAATTGTATCCTCTTAATCTCTGATTTAGGTTTTAAGAGATAGCATACTTAACTCTAATAGACTTTTTATTTTTTTTAAAACCCTTTTAAAAAAAATTTTTTTTTTTTTTTAAGATTTTATTTATTTATTTGACAGAGAGAGAGATCACAAGTAGGCAGAGAGGCAGGCAGAGAGAAAGGAGGAAGCAGGCTCCCTGCAGAGCAGAGAGCCCGATGCGGGGCTCGATCCCAGGACCCTGAGATCATGACCTGAGCCGAAGGCAGCGGCTTAATCCACTGAGCCACCCAGGCTGGTCGGAAAATAGTTTGTTCAGACAAAACAAAACAAAACATCCAAAATATAATGAATTTATAATCTATATCTTATATGTGGGTTTTGTAAAAGCAAAACAATTTTTAAAATGTGAAATCCCTGAAGTACTGTTTAACAGTAAAGCAAACTGCTTTTGCAACCGTTCAGTTAGAGACAATGGGAGAGACTATGTTAGTCTCCATGTTAGTATTCTTGGTTGGAATTGGACATGGATTTATTCTGAGCTAAGAATCCAAGAAGGTTTGAGGAGCCTGACTTGGGAAAAGTAGCAGTAGAACACTTGTGGAACTTCATGTTCTGCAGGAGAGTACTACTTAATTCCTGTTCATCAATAAACACACAAAATATAGGCATTTTGAGCAAAGTTCTAAATTGAAGTAAAAGTTCAGCAATTGAGATATTTTTGAGTAGTTAGGTGATACATACCCCAATTTTTTCTCAGCCATAATTTTAAAGTTTTAATATTTTTAATATATTACAAGAAATACAAACGGTAATCCTGATTTTCTAAATACGTACACCCTTGAAAAACTGTAGGTAATGGGAATTTTAGAAATTGAATTGTAGTTTCCATAGGGGTTGGAAAAGGAATCTGTAAGGAATCCTGTAAAGTGACGTTTCTTATTAGAACACATGTTCTTATTGTACTGTGTACAGATATGCGCTTCTAACTTCCTTCTTTCAGATTTGGACGTGGCTTGCTCTGATGTCAGACTATAGGTCTTAAACCAAGAAATTCACCATTACATGATAAATAGAAATTGTAGGCCTAAACAAATTAATGTTTAAAAAGTTTATTTTCCTATTTCATAGCTGGGAGGGAAATTACCATGTGTTGTCCTCACAATTTGAAGATACTTTGATTTGATACAACAGCCATTATCCACATGTGGCTACTTAAATTTGAATACATTAAAATTAAATAAAGTTAAAAATTTAGTCCCTTGGTCACTCTAGCCACATTTCATGTGCTCAGCAGCCTTTTGAACAGGCATGGTTAGAAATAGAACATTTCTATCATTGCAGAAAGTTTTACTGGACAGCCCTGGGCCAGACTTGTCCTCATCTAGACTTCTGCTTGGGGAGATTCAGGTCTACTACAGAAATGATCCACTTGTTCTCAGATGTTATGTATTAGATGCTAATTTTTAGAAATTCTCCTGGAACTGAATTCAGAACTGACAGTGGTTTTACATGTGACTCAAACTAGTAATGTCCTATGGATATGTTAGATTTGTTTCAGTCCCCTTCATTCCTCAAGAGTCCAAAGCCAAGAAATATCATTAACTTTGTTTGTTTATTATCATAGACTGGAAGTAGCGTACCAGGTAGAATATCTACTGTTTGTTATGGATTATTTCTGAAAATTGGAGTCTTTTGAAACCTCTTTGTCCATAACTCTGAATAATGTCAGATAATTCTCTACCTCTTTGTAGATTTGTTTTGCATTTGCGCCAAGGGAATTGATCTTGGTCTGGATTATATGCCCCCCCCTTTTTAAGATTTTATTTATTTGTGAGAGAGAGGGAGAGAAAGTACAAGCAGGGAGAGTGGCAGGCAGGGGGAGAAGCAGGCTCCCCAGTGAGTGAGGAGCTGGATGTGGGGCTCAGTCCTAGGACCCTGGGATCATAACATGAGCCAAAGGCAGATGCTTAACCGACTGGGCCACCCAGGCGTCCCTGGATTATATGCTTTGAATGTGTTCGGTCACTGGTTTCTTTCTTAGTGAATACAGCAAATTCCAAGTATTTCCTATAATCTTATCTATTGTGTTTGATTAGGGACCAGGTAAAAATAGAATTGATCCTCATTTATGTTTCAAATAAAGTAGCCCTCTACATTGTGTTTGTTACTTCCTAATTCCCCATCTCCATCCAGTAGAGAACTTGGAGTTAACCTGCTTTATCTTAAGAGTAAATATGGACTAAATTCCTTTATTCCCTGGAGGGTCTTTAACTCTCTCCATTGTATATATATATATATGTACTTTTATTTAAGGTGATTGGAATGAAGTAATAAGTTAGAGAGTTATGAGCAGTGATACTTTGGGATGGGACTCACCCTTTAATATCCTGAAGCCAGGGGTTCTTATATCTAAGTCCATGGTTTTCAGGGAGCTGGTGATCCCTTTAAATTGTGGGCAAACTCTAATAAGTGTGCTTTTATCATATCTTCAGCATGTCCTTGGTCTTGAAAAAATCATTAAGAACCAGGGGCTGAGTTGAAAGAGAAGATTGAGTAGGGGAAGATAGAGATGTTCTTTTTCACCTGTCGGTAATGTAATTCAGCTTCTTCCTCCTAAGCCAACTCAGTTGTATTCTGGCTCTCTCCCAACTGGTGATTGTCATTTTCCTGCCATCCCTTGCTGTTCCTCTCATAGTGATCAATGACAACTCACTTTTCATTCTGGAAAATTAACTGCAGCACCCAGCAAAGTTAATGTTTTAAAATTGTTTTTGTTACATGTATATTTTTTCATTGTATATATAATATATATTTACTAAGTGAGAGTTACATATATGTTTATTTTTTATTTAAGTGAGAGTCTGAGACAACTGTGTGTCTTTAAGAAAATTGAGAAACGTTCGATCCCTTGGCCCTGCACACTGACCATTGGCTCCAGTTTGTCTATAAAGATCGTGGCTTATAAATCAGTAAGTGATACTTAAACATTTTTAATTTTTAATTTTTTTTTATTTTTAAGGAATCTCTACACCTCGCATGGGGCTCAAATTCATAGCTCCAAGATCAAGAGTTGTATGCTCTACCAACTGAGCCAGCCAGGCACCCCCCACACCCATATTTTTTAAAGCAATGCATCAGGCAGGCAAATATGCTTATATAAGGAACTGCCAATTCATTTGTGAGTTCTTCACTACCATAATTATTGCCTCTCTAACTGTTCTTGTTCAGCTCATCTCTTTTTAGCTTTTTTATGTAAAATGCATTTAGGATAGAAAATTTTAAGAATCATCTGTAATCCAGATTGATTCCTTCCTTTCTCTTACTTTTTTCTTTTTTTTTTAAAGATTTTATTTATTTATTTGACAGGCAGAGATCACAAGTAGGCAGAGAGGCAGGCAGAGAGGGGGAAGCAGGCTCCCTGCTGAGCAGAGAGCCCGATGCGGGCCTCGATCCCAGGACCCTGGGATCATGACCTGAGCCGAAGGCAGAGGCTTAACCCACTGAGCCACCCAGGCGCCCCACTTTTTTTTCTTTTTTGAAAGAAAATGGAATGTATGAAGTCATGTCACTGTAGCATCATAGCAGAAATACAGATATATACCAAAGAAGTCCAGAATTTTGAAAACTCAGTCTCACCCAGTTCAGTTATTAACAATCTGGCGGTAATAGCATCTGTGAACTAACAAAAACTATTGATTTGTGACTGTGAAATTGCCTTTTGTAATCTCTGTATAGCAAAATAGCCTCCTTTCAAAAATAAGTTGCTTTTGGAATTGCAGTTTGAGTAGGAGTCTGTGATCTGTGCCTCTGTGTGACCTTTCTTGCCTGTTTTCTTTAAATGAACAAACTAAATACATATAAACAAACATCTAAGTGTAGAAAATACACAAAAACATGTGTTTATATATTCAAGTATTCTTTTTATATTCAGGGCCTTAATTCTAAAACACATGCTACGTCCATGAAAACCTTGGAGGGTGCTTTTTTTTTCAGCTCCCATCAAGGCCTGGAATAGAATACAGTCTTCTCTCTCTTTTTTTTTTAAAGATTTTATTTATTTATTTGACAGAGAGAGATCACAAGTAGGAGAGAGGCAGGCAGAGAGAGAGGGAAGCAGGCTCCCTGCTGAGCAGAGAGCCCATGCGGGACTCGATCCCAGGACCCTGAGATCATGACCTGAGCCGAAGGCAGTGGCTTAACTCACTGAGCCACCCAGGTGCCCTCTCTTTTTTTTTTAAAGGAGATTTAAAAAATTTTTAAAAATACTTTATTTATTTATTTGTCAGAGAGAGAGCAAGCAGAAGCAGGGGAGCAGCAGGCAGAGGGAGAAGCAAATGCCCCGCCGAGCAGGGAGCCCAATACAGGACTTGATCCCAGAATCCTAGGATCATGGCCTGAGCTGAAGGCAGATTCTTAACTAGCTGAGCCACCCAGGTGTCCCTCCTCTTCTTTTTTTTTTTTCTAGTTTTCTTTCTGGATTTCCTTATTGAGTTCTGGCTCCCGATAGACGGCTCTCCCTTTTCTCTCTGTTGGAAAACTAGTAACAATGTGTGGTCCCATTTTATGAGTCTGAAGGTTTTGTACAGAAAATGCTTATGTGTATATAAATAATTAATATTTATATGTAGAAGACCCTGGGGGGAAAAATGAAATGCAGGAAGAGTTATGAAATAAGTGAAAATTTCCACAGTGGGCCAGAGCAAACAGAATGGTTTAGCTAGAGTAATTGTTACAGATTTTTTCTTATAAAGCAGAGAATATAGGGGGTTTTCATTTTTTTCATTAGAATCCTTGCTTTCCTTGTTTTCCCTTTATTTTCCTTTTTGGAATTAAGATTGTACAGGAGAGAGTTAAAAAGTCTTGGACCGTTGTGGACGCCAGAACCCTCAAGAAAGAAGATCTACAGAAAGAAACCGTTTATTGCTTAAATGATGACAATGAAACAGAGGTCCCGAAGGAAGACACTATTCAAGGTGCGCCTGTGAGAGAACTGCTTCAGGGCGATGGGAGACCGACTTGGGTTTGTGCTGGTAGTGTTGGCGGATATTTTTCTGAGTTCTAGAGACATGACCATAGGAGGGACCATGAGACACTAGGTCCTGAATTGAGCTCATCTGTCGGGTCCGAGGCAGGGTGGTTCCCAGGATGCACTTGGGTACTCCCTCTGGGATCAACATGTCCTCCAGTGACAAGACTTAATACTTGGTTTTATTTTAAAGTTTGAAACATACTAGCTAAGAGAATACTTCTGTTAATGTGGCCAAAGCGAGGTTCTTTGTTTACTTCCGTGGTGATTATTCTTCTGAGTGCCAATTTCAGGTCTTGCAGATCTTGCCAGCTCTGCTCCCTTCAGGTACTTTAGGGGAATATGGCTTTATGTTCCAAGGTTGTTTACAGTTGTGCTTCACATATGATACATTCGATCTGTGTAGTATGTCTGGAGGGCACCTCTTTCCAGAGGGCTTACAAGTTAGCTGAGAGTGTCTGAATTTTCAAGAGCTAAAATTACAAGATACCAAGATGTTTAAGATAGAAGCCAGTCTTTAGATAAATTCATTGCCAGGCTTTGTGTTAATTTGCAAGCCTTGAAGAAAAGCCTTTCATCTGTGGCACTAACTCTCAGTGTTTGTGTGTAGTGTGGAGGAGAGTGGTTGTGATTCCTTTCTTTCTCCTGCTCGATTATGAGTAGAAAATGTAATTAGTATCCTGCAATCCCTACTAATTCTTTAATTCAGTTCCATATTATAGTATGGTTACAAAATATGAATTTTGGAGTCAGACCTGGGTTAGAATCACGCCTCCATCAGTTACTAATCGTATGATCCTCCTATAATGACTGAAAGAAAGAAGAGGATGTGTAAAGGCATAAGAACAGGAAAGTAGAGGGCTTCTCAGGAACAGCAGGTAGTTGGGCTTCTGTGTCCGCCTACACCGTTTAGTATTGGAAGTGATATCCCATAGACCAGCCTCATGAAACAGGCATCACATTCTTGTTTCCGTTTTACAGATGAGAGAATTGAGGCTGAAAGACACTCATTCATGTATTCAAAGTCCTGCAGCTAGCAACTGGCAGAACTCGAACCCAGGACTGCCCAACTTCAGAGTCAGTGTTTCTGCAGACTGTTCTGAATTAGGAAGGGCTTTGAATGGCAGGCTGAAGAGTTGATGCTTAATCTTGAAAGCAACCTGGAGCTGTTTCTAGTTTGGAGGAGCAGAGTGTCATTGAGACTGTGTGTTAGGAAGATTAATATGATGGAGATAAGGTGCCAGTTCTTTTGGTTACAAGCAAAAAAAAAACCAAAAAAATCAACCCAGCTCTGTTTATTTTAGGCAAAAAGGACATTCACTTATTGCTGGAGCAGTGGAGAGGGAAGAGGTAAACATTGAGTTCAGAGGGCACAGAGGCAGCTTTTATCTTGTCCCTTGGTGCAGCTACCCACATACTTCCTTTGCTTGTCCTCCACTCTCTGCCCCCTGTTGGCAGACAGGCCAAGTAGACCTATGTGTGCAAAGGAATATAGTTTTATGTTGCAGTCTATTCTGTGCTTTTTGCCATGTACAAAATTTAGATATTGATTTTTTCCCTTTCAGTAGATGAACCAGAAAACACAAGGCAGTTTTAATTAGAATTTTCAAGTTAAAAAATTCAAGTAAGATGTCTCGTGACTGGCAAGAGTTAGGAAAAACATTTGGTTTAGTTACCACTATTAGTCATGTGCCATACATTTCCCTGATAATTTTTTTTTTAAGGTTTATTTATCTATTTGAAAGAGCATGAGAGAGCACAAGCAGGGGAAGCTGGAGGCAGAGGGAGAAGCAGGCTCCCTGCTGAGCAGGGAACCCGATGCAGGACTTGATCCCAGGACTCTGGGATCATGACCTGAGCCAAAGGTAGACGCTTAACCAACTGAGCCACCCAGGCACCCCTCCCTGATAATTTTTTCTTGGGGTTTTTGTTTTCATCACCAGCTTTTTTAAAAGACATATATGAAAATACAAATGTGGGTTTTTTTTTTTTTAATTAAATGCGTGGCATCAACAGATTAGCAGGAACAGGAACAGATAAACTGGATCACAGATTCTACCCCAAACATATAAGTTTCTTTGTTTCTTGGAATAAAGGTGCACATGCTTTTCCTTTCCATTTACCCATTTATCCATATAAGTTTCTTTGTTTCTTGGAATAAAGGTGCACGTGCTTTTCCCTTCCATTTACCCAAGGCCAGAATCCTTGAGATTTGATACTTGTTCTCCCCACCAAATACAGAAGACTGTATATTGAAAAGGCACAACTTTCCATAGAACAGAGGCCTTAGAATAGGACTGGAGTTATTTTTAAGAAACTAGGAGCCTGTATTTGTATGAATAACCAAGTAATTAAAAAGGAAAAAACAGTAATATAATCCCAGAAATGAAGTAAATTTAAATGCAGAAAAATAGCCAACTTATCAATTGAATGTTCCTAAATAGAAGAGTTTTGGCTTCTCCCATTAGGCATTTGTATGTCTTCAGCATACATTTTGGAGAACATTTTATTCTGAAAATTTCCTTTGGGCATTTTTCTCTGCGGGTCTCCAGGTTTCTGAATAAATGTGTTCTTGTTATTATGTTTACAAATCACACTTGTACTTCAGTCAACCATAGTTTATCTTTGGAGGATAACTGGTACATTACATTTGCTACATTCTTTCTTCTAGGCTGGATAATCATTAAGGTAACTAGATTGCAGAAGATGCTACTTAAAAAATGTAATTAGATTTTAATCACCTCTATACTGTGTATGTTGTTTCTGTATCTGCCACTCCTTTTTCCCCACTGATCACAAGGGGCAGTAATTTGATTCCAGGGAACAGTATATGAAGGCTTGATCTGGAGTACGCATGTATTGTTAATGTATGCGTAGGGCTAATTTCAACTTGTAGAAAATGAGGCCCCATATGCTTAACAGATGCTCTTCTCTTGTTCTCCAGGGTTCCGCTATGGAAGTGATATCATTCCTTTCTCTAAAGTGGATGAGGAACACATGAAGTATAAATCGGAGGGGAAGTGCTTCTCTGTTCTGGGATTTTGTAGATCTTCTCAGGTATGGTACTTCCTCTTACTTGTTGTCAACAAAAGAAATGAACTTCTAGTGTTATTTGAGAGGGTATGCTTTCAATTGGTTCTTTTATTTATGATGTGTATTTATTTAACTTTTAGATTTGTTTGAGTATAGTTTGGGAATTAGCATCAACTATCTTCAGTTTTTGAATAGAGAAACCAAGACACAGAAAAGTCGAGCAGTCTTAGCATGAATCAGAATATATTCCATTGAGAGTTACTTCTTAGCTTGGCTGTCACTCTTGGCTTCCAGTAGCCTTAAAGAAACACCATTCAGTTCTCTGCTACTGTGCTGCTTTCTCTAAACTGTTGTGTGTAATAGAGTGTTTTAGAGGAATGAAGGTCTGCTTGGGTTTTGAATGACCCCAGGCCTCTTAGAATGTCACTGGTTTATGCTGGGCACCCTTCTCTACACCCAACAAAGAGGTCTAGGATCTGAAGCCTGTCCTTAAGTCATACGTTCTTTAGACACTGATGCAGAGATACACAAAATACATAGCGGGAAATGCGGTAACTCACTGAGGGCCCTGGGCTATCATATACTACTCTAGAAAGGGCTATTAAAGATTCCTGGAGATCTTAGATTAAATGTTCTTAAGGTGGGCAACCAGAGAAAATGAATAAGCATATCTTGTAGCGTATGTTTTCTAAGGCTCTACAGGGATAAAGTGATGTTTGTTGGTTCTAAAGAAATTCAAGTGAGAATTGTAATGAAAATAAATACTACCTGGCATACTGGATTTGAGCTTCTTCGTGTTGCTCTGGGATATAGTCCCTGTATGCTCTGGTGTTAGAATAATTCCACGAGGGTGTGGAGATGTTTTCCATGATATGCCCGAACTTTTGGGTATGTTTTTAAACTTCTTAAGCTGGAAATTGGGAGTACTTACTGAAAGTTGATAGGATTTTAATGGCGAAAATACTTTTTGGAAGTTGAGTTTCTAACAGTTCTCTAACAAATTACACTAAATACGTATTTCTTAAAAATTAAAGTATTCACCTTGGAAGTTCTACAGACTTAAAATTTAGGTTGTTAATGGCAGTGCCTCTAGGTCTTTCCAGTGAAGCAGAACTTTTGTTCAGGCCTGTGTGTAAAAACTGGCCTATTGGGAAGTGGGTCTGCCTAAGTGCAGTTAGCTAGAAAAGACCTATCCAAAACAACTGATCTGAAATCATGACCCAAGTAACTGTGCTCAGTGTCTTGGCTTCAGAGGTGGGAGGGCAGAAGAACACTTGAGGGGCGTTGCCCTGTGCAGCACATGGCATGTTCTTGCAGCTAAGCTCCAGGGTCAGGATTACCTGGAGCAGAGAGAAGTTGATCTTGGTCAGTAGATGCAGGGGGTTGGTTATGATGCTAGGAACTCTTCAGTCTTCATTTCTAAGCAGGTATCAGTAGCACTGCTTTGACCCCTCTGATACCCTGCCAGAGAAGTAACTGAACAAAAAGGGGGACAGGAGGACATGCAGTACTTACTTTTGGTTTCTCATAGTCTCCCCTCCTACAGTATGGCCCCTGCCCCTCTAAGTAGTTCTTCGTTCTGGTCTCTTTGCAGTTTAGCAGTGCCTTGTCTTTGCTCTTGGGATGAAGTCCAAACTGCTTAACTCTGCTCACAGACACTTCACGATTTGATCTTTGCTACTCTAATTTTGCACCTCTTCCCTCATGCTAGGGCGCTGCACCTACTCTATGTCCTTATGTCATTCCAGACTCGATTCACACTAGTATCTCGGCCCAGCACACTTGTGCTAGGCTTTTTTCTTAGTTCCTGTGCATCCTAGAAGTCTTGACCTGGGTGTCACCATTTGCAGAAGCCTGCCTTCACCCTTCCTGACCAAGCTGGGTGCCCTGTTCGTGTGCTCTCAAGGCCCCGAGCTAGAATGCTGCACTCTTGTGCCTTTGCAGTGCGGTTCCTTAATCCTGCAAAACAGTTGGTTTCATATTTGTCCAAGCTCCTCAGGACCAGACTCTGTCCTGTTCATTATTGTTTACAGCGCTCTCAGAACAATGTTTGGCATGTCCTTGGAATTCAGAGATGTATTGTGTTTAATTGAATTGAACCTCAAATAAAAAGTTGTTGCTAGTCCCTATGAGGTTTTTTTTACATTTTGAAGAGAATTTCTTAGTAACTGTGACATAATGGCTATAGGTGTTATTTATTATGGATCAAAACCAACTGTTTTTCTCACTTAACTCTTGTAGGTCCACAGGAGATATTTTATGGGAAATCAAGTCCTAAAGGTCTTTGCAGCAAAAGATGATGAGGTGAGTTGACAGTGGGCCTTTGAGGTAGTGCCACAGAATTGAATGTCATTTTAAGTGAGTTGTTTGGGGCTTTTACGGTTTAAAATGATGTTAATTCCTGCAACAACAGTGGGAAAGTTCACTGAGCTTAACTCTGAAAATGGAGAAATGATAAATGAATTTGTCATAGCGTGAGCACAAGGCCTGAGGACATAATCCTGCCGCTGGAGACAAGGTACGTATTAAAAAGAACATTTGAACAAATGCATTTACATGTGGGAATCTCCTGGTCAGATGTTGAGGAGGCTTGGGGTCAGGGTGACATTTTCATTGTCATTAAGCACCGAACATTTAGTGCTTAGCTTTAGCATCCTGGAGATGAGCGTTAGTGATTCACTGGGCCACTTCCCTCATCAAGAAATTCGTCTTTGTCTTCTTCCCTCTCTGTCTTTGTACTTTTTTCCCACCTCCCCAGGAGATTCTGTTTTCAGGCTGGTTTTTGCCTGGCTAACAACCCATGACCATTGCATCCTACCTGGTCATACCTGCCCTCTCTGTTAATGTTTCCTGTTCAGCCTCCAAGCTGGAACTTGTCCTATCGAGATACTGATCTTAACTGGGATATGGCAGTCTCATGTCTGCTTGAGACCGCCTAAGCAGGGATCCAAGTTCCAGAAATATTTGCATTTGAAGTTAGTAAAGTGGATGTCAAAGGCTTGTTGGGGTGTGGGTAGGGCAGTGGTAGAAGTGATCTAGTCCTCTTTGTCTCCTTTTCCGCTTCTTCTCCTCACTTCTGAGGGGTACCTGGCTGCTGATCTAATAAGTGGCGGTGCCATTTTACTGGAACAGTTAACTTAGGAGAATTGCTTTGTTTCCTGTCAGTACCGAATGGATTTGTCAGAGCATAGTAAGCATATGTGAATCTTAGTTTACATGAGAATCCTTGTTCATGGATTTTTTTTCCTAAGTCGAATCCTCTTGGGAATTACACATTTGTAACATATACTGTTGTCATCATAGCTTGACAGCATTTTAAACGAATTTTAACTCCAGCTTACCATTCCTGCACATAGAAAACTCTGATCACTTCATGTGATTGCCAGTATGTCATAAAGACTCTTGTCAACATTTTTGTGTTATGACCTATGTGATTATATAAACTGGCTAGCTAAGGGCAGCCTGTGGCATGCATCATTCCAGCCCAACCTCATACAGACCCTGTAGATCATTGGGTTACTTTGAGGTCATTCAAGGAAAAAAAAATTCATCTGCTAATGGCAAAGGGTTACTCTTTGGTGTCATTCTTGATGTCCTAGTCAAAGGACAATACTAATAGCGGGAGCTGCTGAGATAGGCAGGGGGGGGTAGGGAAGTTATGTCAGGTGATGACTTCCAAGAAAACTTTGTAGGTCGGTAAAGAAGTAGTGGGGATGTGGGACATCAGACATCATAGCCCCCTTCTTACATTAGAGGATTATCATGTGGAATAGAAATTTAACTAGTTTTCCTTCCAACAGGTGGTAGTTATATTCAAAATAAAGAATTATTTTTATCAACAAGGGTTACTACCTCCAAGTCAATTGGTTTCTTGTGAGACAGTCAGGTCTCTGTTCCTGAATATTTCTCAGCAGGGTCTTTATTTGTACCAGTCAGATTTGGGGGAGGGAATTTCGTCATCATGTGGGTGGTTAAGCTAGATAAGTACTGTTGTTTTTCAACTCAAATATTCTATGACTCTGTCAATAATTCCTTTTGAAAGTAGGTTTTCTCTGGTCATTAGCATGCAGTTTTCTTGTATAGAGCATCTGTACTTGCACATAGTTTGTACTATGTGTGGAGGAGGAGAAAAGGAAGAAAAGGAAATGGAGCTGTAGTTGAGTTTCCCACAGGGGTAGCATTGTGTTTATAGTGTCACAATCATCCCTAACCCCTTCCTTCCTTCCTTTAATATCCCAGTTGGTTCTATCAAAGACACCCAGATAGAAATTTACAAACAAATTGGAAGTAATCTTGTCCTCAGACTCCCATTGTGTGTGCTTCTCTGGTCTCTAATGGGACTTGCTAGACTGTACATATTCTGTATTTGGTACGTATCTCACTTCTGCTAGTAAAGAATGTATTAGCTCAGTGAGATCAGGGACTTAGCCTTTGTTTTCTTACAGGGTCTAAGACTGTGTAGCAAAGAGTAGGCACTGAGTAAATATTCCGTGAATTGAACTAAAAAGGTAATGAATCTGCCACAAAACCTATAGAGGATTTTGATGACAAGGTATTGAGGTCATAGGTTTTTGGTGGAGGAAATGAAAATGTACCTAGCTAACTTGGATAAAGAATAACTATAATAGGGGCGCCTGGGTGGCTCAGTGGTTTAAGCCGCTGCCTTCGGCTCAGGTCATGATCTCAGGGTCCTGGGATCGAGTCCCGCATCGGGCTCTCTGCTCAGCCGGGAGCCTGCTTCCCTCTCACTCTCTCTGCCTGCCTCTCTGCCTACTTGTGATCTCTCTCTGTCAAATAAATAAATAAAATCTTTAAAAAAAAAAAAAGAATATAATACTGAGGAAAGTTCAGACAGTGTGTCTGGGGAGTTATGGAAATGGAGAGACTAAAGCAAATCTAAAATGGCGAGGGTATCAATTTACTGGGCCTTGAGAATAGGTTAGAAGCTCAAGAGACAGATATGGAGAGGGCATTCTAGCTAGGAGGAAGTTTTAAGAGCAGAAAGCTACAGAGGAGGGAGAGTGTAAGACTTGTTTAGGAATAATGGTCAGCTAACTGAGGCTGGGACAGTAGAACCACTGGAGATTCTTTTAAACATTTTTTATTTATTTATTTGAAAGACAGAGAGTTTGCATGTGTACTTGAGCAGGGGGTGGGAGAGGGACAAGCAGACTCCGTGCTGAGCAAGATCCCAGTTGAGCAAGATTCCAGCTCGGAGCTGAATCTCATGATCATGACCTGAGCCAAAATCAAGAGTCAGACGCTTAACCAACTGAGACACCCAGGCACCCTGAACCATTGGAGTTTCTTATGGAAGGGAATGACATGATCAGCTCTGTGAACTGGAGAGGCATTGATGCAAGAAATAGATTAGAGAGATAGATAGATAGAGGTAGAATCAATAAAATTTGGTAAACACTTGAAGTTGAAGGATGAGTTGGGTGGCATTACTGAAGACTTTGGGCTTCTCATTTCGTTGTATGGGAGGTAGAGTTCTTGCGGTAGGGAGTACTGGAGGAGAATGGGGGAAAGATAGTAGTTTAGTTTTGGTCATGAACAGTTTCAATATCTGTGATATACTACCAGCTGGTGGGCAGTGTAAGTCTGGATCTTAGAGTTTTAAAGCTGAATATACAGATTTTTGATTCATCAACTCATGGGACTGGGTAAAATAATTCCCAAGTAAAGTTTCAGAGTGAGAGAAGGTGAGAAAGGCCAAGAACATAATTTCAAGATTAGAGGAAAAAGAGAAGAGTTAGGGGAGGAATGATCCACAAAGTAGAGTAATCACAGAAGTGTATTGTTTCCGAAGCCAGCGAGAAAGTGCAAAGAAAGGGGAGATGGTCAGATGCTGCTGAAAGGTCAAATGAATAGAAAGGGAACCAAGGATTGGCAGTTAGGAGGTCATAGCTGACTTTGGAGAGTAATTTCAGTAAATAAGATGAGAGCAAGAGCTGGATTAGATTGAAGAATAATTGTGTTCTAAGCTGTGAAAACACCAAGACCAACACCATTTGGTGAAAACACCAAATTTCATGAAATTGAGAGGTAAATGGAGAGATATAGATAGTAATTTATGGAGAGAGGGGGCCAAAGAAAGATTGTGTTTAGAAAGGCTGAGACTGGATGGAGTTTATTTGGAGGATGAGGGTATGAATTGAGAGATGAAAGATTGAGGTGATGACAGAGAGGAGCCATATAATGAAGTAAATTAAAGTTCCAGAAGAGGTTACAGTTAGTGTGATCAAATGCAGATGTGTACAGTGTGGCCTTGAAGTAGACAGAGGGGCACTTAAGAAATCTGAAACAGGAATAAGGTGGATAACGATTTTTTTTTTTTTTTTAGGCTCAGGTATGGTTATTTTTCTTTACTGTGTAATCATGTAGATATCATAGTGTAGTTCAATTAAGAAAAGCTATTCTGTTATATACATCTGAATTTATCTGACCAAAATATGCGGGAAAGCATTAATCAATACATGATCAATATATATTGAAGAGACTCAGAAATCAATGTGAACCAGGCATGAATGTCTTTTTAGGACCACTGTTCTAAATGTTTTCATTCTGGAGGCAGCCAGGAAATGAGTTAGCAGAACCTCTTTAACGTCTGGCATGAAAAGGATCCAGAAAAAAGAAGTTAATGTTTTTCTATTTTATTACCAGTTTCAAATTATAATACTAGAACTCCATCTGAGGCTTTGGAAACACTAAAAGTACTCAGTATTTTCCTGTTCGGTCTATATATTTGATCTAGTTAACAACAGTAAGGTCCAAGAGTAATTTTTAGAAGCACAAAACTTACTCAGAACTCAAATTCTTTATGAAAATGCTATAGCACTTGAGCTCAGGAGTTTGCTGTACTGATAATCTGTAACTGCCAACAAACACTTTGATTTTCAGTAGCATTGATAATAAAGCTATAATATAGTTGTAAGCATAGTAGAAGTAACGTATAATTTAACGTATAATTTAAAGACAAAAGGACTTTCTTTTTCTTAGATAACAATCTTATACAGTCTTTTTTTTTTTTTTAAAGATTTTATTTATTTGACAGACAGAGATCACAAGTAGGCAGAGAGGCAGGCAGAGAGAGAGAGGAAGAGAAGCGGGTCTCCGGCTGAGCAGAGAGCCCGATGTGGGGCTCGATCCCAGGACCCTGGGACCATGACCTGAGCCGAAAGCAGAGGCTTTAACCCACTGAGCCACCCAGGTGCCCCAGATAACAATCTTATAAGTACAGGTGACTCTAGAACAGTGGACGAGGGTAGAGAGTGAGGGGGTCTGACACCCCAAGCAGTCAGAAATCCAGTGTAACTTTTGACTCTCCCAAAACTTAACTACCAATAGCCTACTCTTGACCAGAAGCCTAACCAATAACAGCACTTAATATGTATTTTAGATGTTGTGTGTATTATATACTATATTACAGTAAAGTAAGCTAGAGAAAAAATGTTAGTAGGAGACTCGTAAGGAAGAGAAAATGCATTTATAGTACTGTGAAAATCTGTGTGCCAGTGGACCTGTGCATTTCATACCGTGTGTTCAAGGGTCAGCTGTATTTAGGTGTGTTGGGGGAAGTTCACACACGTTGGCTCTGTGTTCATGCAGTGGCTTTCTTATCAGGCAGCAGCAGTGGCACTTTCCTCCCTGCTTCATGCTTTGGATGAATTAGACATGGTGGCCGTAGTTCGATATGCCTATGACAGAAGAGCTAATCCTCAAGTCGGCATGGCGTTTCCTTATATCAAGGACACCTATGAGGTAAAACCCACAGTGCTTTCATGTTCACTCTTTTCCATCAGTTCCTTTATTCCAAACAGTGCTTCTCAGCTCATAATGTGCCTGGGAATGACTTGGGGTTCAGATTCTGTAGGTCTGGAACGCTGCCTGAGATTGTGCATTTCTCACAAATTCTCAGATAAGGCTGACGCAGGTGGTCTGTGAACCACACTTCCAGTTGTAATGAAAGAGCGTAAATGTAAGGAGCTTATTATTAAACCAGATCAGTGAAGGTGACCTGTAACTTTCTGCTTGTCCAATCCAGTGACCTCTCAGTTCTCACCCTTCTTGACTTCGCAGAACCTGATGGGGATAGAGAGCGCCCTTACTTGTACAAATGAAGAGTATGGATAAAGGTCAAGGGTATGATTTTTTTGTAGTCCTTGAAAAATTCAGTTTATTTAGTGTTCTCTGTTGAAAATACAGGCCTATATTCTTGGCGGTCTCCTGTTTCTCAGCGAACTTTCTGTGGTAGAACTGGAAAAGGGAAGGCAAATACCTTGACTTCCCAATCAGCCTTCCAGTCACCGTGACTTTTCTATTTGTTGTATTGGTCACACATTTTGCAGGTGTTCTGGATAATCTTTCTGTTAAGTATTTTTTTATGTTTAATATTCTTGTATCGTTCACAGTTGTATGCAGTGAAAACAGAAATCAAAGCAGTACCAGACTTGACTTGTCTGATTTTTGAAAATACTTTTGTTGCACCACTTGCATGGCATTTGGGACCAGCTTTTATATTTTTTCCATTAATTTGGTTTCTGCTTTTACCTCCTCTCTTTCTCCTTAGTGTTTAATATATGTGCAGCTGCCTTTTATGGAAGACTTGCGGCAATACATGTTTTCATCTTTGAAAAATAATAAGAAATACATTCCTACAGGTGAGTTTATTTTCATTTTGCTCATTAATTGGCTCTAAAGGCAGACTGTCCTTGGGAAATCACCTGTCTGCAGTCACTGATTGGGGCCCGGGGCCTCCACAGGGTGGAATGACTTGGACTCCAGCCGTGCTCATGCTCATACACAGTGGTGATGAAGGTGGTGCATCATGTATTTTCGTAGTGGAGATAGGTTTGCCCTGAACTCTCCAAACACTGTCTGGTTTCCGGCTCTGACTCAGAGCTTGTAGCTAGGGAGCAGCTTGTTGGAAGTGGATGTACATTCTCTAGTGCTGAACCAGTTTGCCCTCTGCTGAAGTGAGCTGACGTGCAGTGTCAGAGCTGTGACTGTAGTGTCCTACGTAAAATATGATGTAACTAACTGAACCGAAAAGTTAAGTTCTGGAAGTTACCTTTTCTTTGTTCTTTCTTTGCAGTTTATACTAACCCTCCAGGCTGCTTTGTTCCTTGATTCTAGGAGTTACTTTGAGCATGATGAGAAAAGGCCTTTAGTATGCATCTGGCAGTGAGTGTCAGGGTGCCGCCTGGAATGGTTCACACAGATATCAAATCCTATCTTAGTCATAGTTTAAGACAGCTGCAATAAAATATCAGAGTGGGCTGAATGTAGAGAATATATATACCAAAAAGAACACAAAATAGTGAGTAGATGTTTTGGTTTGAAAGTTTAAATCTGTGTCATTGTAGGACTAGGGAGTTGTGAGTTGAGTCTCAGAGATGGATTCTCTGTTTTTTTTTTTTTGGTTAGATCCTTGAGGAGCAGTGCACTGTAGAAAAGCCGAGGATCCAGTAGGCCTGAGGGCTTGTATCTTCACCTAGAAATGAGTCCCTCTGCATCATGGTGGGGCCAGGCATGGACTTGAATGTATAGAAGCCTCTACTGTGTTACAATATTATTTCTCTCTGTGTTGATAATTTCAAACATTAAATGAGTAGACATTTGAAAAAGAGAACTTTGTTGAGAAATTATCACATGGACATAAATCATTCGCTTGGGATCTAAAATGTGAAGTATCTTTCAGTCTCTTGATTTATTTTCTGTGAGTTTGCATATTTATTATTTGCATGTTGTCCATTGGGAAATGGATTGTTGAAACTGTTTGACCTGTGCCCCAGTAGATTTTTACGTAGAGGTGTCCTGATGCTCGTTTGACGTAGCAGATAAAAGTCACTGAATGTTCACCCGTGCAGGTGCAGCTTCCAACCTGTTGCCAGGAGGGCTCTGCAATAGTCAGTTTAAGATGGTGATGCCATGCCAGTGTCTGAAACCTCTGGAAAGTCCAAGAATGGGATAGAAACGTATCAGGATAAAAATCTGTAGTATGCTCTTTCATTTTGTAGTACAAGAGATACTTGAAAAGGTGAAGAACGGAAGCACAATGGGCTTTTTAGGAACGGCGTACTCTTTTCTACCTTTTGCCTAATGGCTGTGAATGATCCAAAAACAGCGCTTCAGCTTTTAACAGCTGTATGAATCAGCAGAATGGAAGCTACACAATGGTGGCTTAGTTAGAAGTGTTCTGGAAAGCGTTGCCTTTTATCCCCATTGCCTCAGACTGTGCCATTTTTGTTGCATTGGTAGATTTTTATGGAGAAGCACTTGCTTTCTGTTAGGTATTAGGGGAGAGGTAACAAAGATGTCATGTTTCTGCTCTTAAGATCTTAAGGATCTTACAGTTTGAATGGAGCGGGGTAAGACATGGATGCAGGTGTGCATACGGGCTGTGAGGTCTGTGAGGGGAGAGAGCTTGTTCTGACTTGGGGAGATTGGGAAGGAGTCCACTCCCTTGGGTCTACTGGTGTCTTCCCATTAGGTTTTTCTGTCTTCCTCTTAGTTACCCTGATACAAGTTATAGGAAATCCTTGTAAAGCTTATGTCTCGTCACCAAAGGTATTTTCTTTTTCTTCTTCATGTTTTTCTCTTTTAGCTAGTTACTAATTTTTTGAATATCACTAACTCACTGAATACTGAATATTTTGAGTCTCCATATAGATGTTGGGTTTTGTATGTCTGTGGTGCTTCCTCTGGAACAAACTTTTTGGCTTTTGGGATGATGATATACTGCAGAAGTTCACTGAGTGGACCTAGGAGACCAGCTACTCTAAACAGCTCTTTTTACAAAAGAGAACACCAAGATTCAGGTTAAGTGACTTGCGTAACTAGAGACTACTTTCTGGCCAAGCCCGGACTGTATATAACCTGCTGGTAATCCTGGATCTCTGAATGGAAAGCATTTATTTTAGTGGAGAGCAGCGGAGGTAATCATTTTCCTTTGTGCACTCTGTTTGTGTGTGTTAGAGGCTCAGTTGAGTGCAGTAGATGCCCTGATTGACTCCATGAGCTTGGTAAAGAAAGGTGACGAGGAGGACACCATTGAAGACTTGTTTCCAACCAGCAAAATCCCAAATCCTCAATTTCAGAGATTATTTCAGGTAAGAGAGAAAAGATGAACCAGTCTTTTTTTTGTTTTTTGTTTTTTTTTTAAATGAAAGAGACCTGAGTGAAATGTTGGTGTAATTAGCCAGTCCCAAACAAGCATCTTTGTCCTCTGAGAGCTTCAGTTGCTTTATTTTTTGGAAGAATAATAACCTTTCTCTAAAAAAGATAAAAAATACTCTGAACTGTTAGGAAGAAAGAAAAAAAGTTAGGATGCTTGAAAAATTATTTTTCGGGGCACCTGGGTGGCTCAGTTGGTTAAGAGTCCTTTGGCTCAGGCTCAGGCCATGATCCCAGGGTTTGGGGATTGAGCCCTATGGGCTTCCTGCTCAGCAGGGATTCTGCTTCTCTATCTAACCCTGCCCCCTGCTTGTGCTCTCAGACATTCTCTCTCTCTCAAATAAATAAATTAAAAATGTTTAAAAAGAAAAGTTCTTTTTCTGGAAGAAGCCTAGTTTTTTTTTTAAAGGGAGTTTTTTTTTTAATAAAAAAGCAGATTCTTCTTTTATGTCTTTTCTAGGATTTCCTCCATTTTATATGTGTGAGACTTTGCTTTGTTTTTAATATCCAGATAGTTGGAGAATTTTTGTGAACTGTGTAACAATATTAGAGAAGAAGTTTTTCAGTACCACATCTGTGAAAATTTCATAACTAAAGTTAGCATGGAGATCAGATCAAAAGGTTATAGCATGAAATTATTAAAGAGTATCCACAATATAGAAAACTGTAAAATAGGTATTTTTGAGTCTTGACCTGAAGGAGTTGGAAGGTGGAGATTGGATTAAGGGAACCAGAAGGCTGGTAAGAGAGCTGACTTGTGCTAAAACAGGGGAGGGATGGGCTGAAGGACTATTCCAATCCCAGATGAAGTTGGTGGATAGGCCTTTCTGAACCCCACAAAGCTGACAGACCTCACATGCAGCTTTTTCAGTCATGCTCTTCCCCACAAGGGAGTGGAGGGCCTACTCTTGCAGGGATGGGGAAGATGAGGGAGAGACCACTGATTATCCCTTTCTACTCCTTTCTCAAAGCATCTTTAACTGTCTCAAGTCTGTATCAGGGCCTATTGTAATTTTAAGGGATCTCTTCTCAGAAGAAACTGCCTGTTATTTTGATGCTTACATTTGCTTTAAGTAGTGAATTAAAATCTTTTCTTCTAAAATTAGAATATAAAGCTTAACATGTAAAAGGCTGACTCAGTGACTTCTCCAGTATTCTAAGTATAGTCAAGTGTACACTACTTGTATAAACTTCTTTGGTGTTTTTGTCAAGTGGACTTCAAGACCTGAAGCTCTTTGTCATTTGTAGGGAAGAGAGGAGCAGACTACTTGGTGTGGGAAGCTTGCAAAAATATCTGGAAAACGTCTGATACTTGGCAGATTTATCTCGGGTGGGTTCTGCCTGCCTCAATACGCGTTTATTGGGGTTGATGGACAGATAACAGGCCGTAAGCACAGGTATTTGGTACCTTTCAAAGCTGCAGGCACTGGCAACTTTGATTTTTATGGCTTACCAACCTTGCTTTCTTCATGGGGTTAAGTTTTTAACATGGTCTATCTCTACAAGGAAGTATTACTGCTACAGCATTTATAAATTGAATTTACTTTTCTTTTTTAAAACAAATATTTATTGAGGACTGACATTGTGGCATGAGCTAAAGATAGAATAAGTTCACTGCTTGAAAGGAGCCCCCCTGCCCCCAGAAGAGTGAGAAGAATGGAGATGCAAAACCAATAGGTACAACAGTGATGGGTATAAAACACTGTGGGGAAAAGATTCTTATAAGTGGGTGACTGAAGGGAGACTTCACTGAGGAAGAAAGGGGATGTGTGATGTGACAGCGACATGGCAGGCAGAAGTAGTAGCATGTGCAGAAGCATGGGAATGTGGAGGAGGGAGCTGGACTTGGGGACCCCCAGATAGTTGCACTTGGCAGCAGAATAGGCTGTGTGGGCGATAATGGGAAAGGTGGCAGGTAGATCGTGAGGAGCCAGTCCCCTGGGTGTTACCCTGTAGGCAGTGGGAAGTCCCAACAGGGTTTTGTCAGCAGGTGGGTGACAGATTTGTAGAAATGGTGACAGATTTGCAGAAATGGGATTTGACCGTGACGTGGAGACGGAGCAGAGACCCATTAGAAAAGGTGCAGTGGGCCCTGTGAAGGCCTGAATTAACTAGTGACAGGGAGAGGAGAGAGGGAAAATGTGAAGGCAGAGGAACTCGGAATTGGAGAGAACAGGATCTTAGCTTGGATGAAGAAGTGTGGAAGGATGGCCTCACTGTCAATGACAATGGGGGATATAGAATGAACAGACAGAAAAAGCAGTTTGTGTATTTTTGCAGGGGTTAAATTTGAGCTGTCAGCTATCCCAGTACAGGCACCCAGTGGGAAGTTGGAAGTAGGGATACAGAGCCCAGGAGAGAATTAGGGACTTGAGAGTCCTCTTCATTTGTGTAGAAATAGAAGTGAACGATATCGTTGCATGAGAAGAAAAGAGAATGGAGTCCTGAACACCGATGTAAGAATAAATAATTAGGGATAGACAGAAAAAAAAGGGTTGTTAGAAGACAAAACGAAATGTTCCTGTCACCACCCCCACCCCCACCCACAAAAAGTCAGAGAGGTTGAAAGAACTAGGGAGAAGCTGGTGCCTTGGAAAGCACAGGGAGTGAAGCGTGTCCAGAAGGAAAGAACGACAAGTCAGATGCTGCACACTGGCGAGTGAGGGTGAGCACTTGCCGAGGCCCTTCACTGACCTTGAGGGCCCTTGCTGACCTTGAGGACGGGGGCAGGGGGAGGGGAGCGTCAATCGAGTAGGGGGGCGGGGACCAGTAGTGGCACAGTCCAGTGCTGGGGGAGAAGGCTCCACTGAGGGAGGGAAAGAGAGAGGGGACACAGGAAGCTAACAAGGATGTGGAGTCCAGGAACGTTCCCTTTATAAATGAAACATTTCATAGCTGAGCGAAAATGAGCTGGGAGTAGGGGGCAGAAGGGTGGAGAGGTTAACCATCAATTTGTTGACAACAGGTTAATTTAATTCTAATTTTGGAAAGAAGTGCTGAAAGATACATTTTGGGGGAAGTATACCCTAACACCAGCCTCTTATTAAATCATTGATACAGTGTCGGTAAAATCAACGTATTGGTAGCTTATAAGCTAACCATGTGGCCTGTGGATTTTTTTCCTGGTCTTTTTCAAATTGTAAAAATCACATGAAGTAAAAACAGTTCGTAAAAGAGAAATAAGTTGAAGATTGTAATCTCAGCTCCTCTGCTATTAAAAAGTGTTACTTTCTCATAACTTCCATTTTTAAATGAATTGAGGTTTTTTGAGTGAATGAATTTGATAAGTATCTTGCTTAGTTTTATCTAAAACATATCCTTTGAAAATACATGAGTAGTTGATGCTTTAGAACATGTCCTGTAGGGTGATGACACTGTTTCAAAGAATTGCCTGGAATTCATACTGAAGATCTGGAATATTGTTCGGTGGGGAGGTTGGGTAGGGTATTTGTCCATTGTTTGCCCTAGTTCTTTTCCCAGAAATGTCAGTTGAATATCCCAGAATCTTCCAGAACAGTCAGCTATGTTGGGTGTTGGATTACTGCTTACATCTTGAGGGCTTTCTAAGCTTTGTAGATAATTTAATGACCTGAGGGAGAGCACTGTGAATTAAGAATCATGCACAAGAAGGCTGGGGGTAGATTCACAGGGTTTGGGATCACTTTGGTTTCTCCTTTTGCTTCACATTAAACGAGCTGATGCTATTGTTGCTCAAGGGAACGTTGAGTAATTAGGAAAGAGGAAAATGGGAATCACACTCTGAGACAAATGAATCTACTATGGAGAAGGAAGAGTGTGGTTTGGTGTATTGGGATGAGGGGGTGGCACATGAAAGTTCTAGAGGATGTCAACTTAGACGATATTTACTATTTAAGCTGCAGTTTTTTGTTCTTTAGAATGGATACGTCAGCTTACATTTTCTACAGGGTAGGAAAACAGTGGGGCGGTATGAATCATATACCTTGGGATATGAAACAGTATTTTGAATTATAAGAACTTTTCAGCTCCCTAGTTTTGTTTTGTTTTGTTTCGTTTTCTCCAAAATTACCGATGTTTAAGGCTTTGAAGGTAGGAATAATAGGATTCTTGTTCTCCAGCTGAATTTTGGAATGTTTCTCTAGCAACGGAAAGAAAAGGTCAGTGAATTGATAGTTTCATTTTGCTTACCTCCCTGTACTCCTCCTGTTGCTTACCTTCCTGTGTTCCTTTGGTAGTATTTGCTTTTCTGGGCAGATGCTAGCATCACAGCCAGAAAGCAGTACCAGGGACTGAGTATAATGGTTTGTCTAGGTCTCCACTCACGGGAGCAGGGCAGAACGAGCCCTGGACTCTATGTCAGCCTTGTTCTTGGGGCCGCTTCCTGACACTTGTGTCAACAAATAGAGTCCTAGGAAAGAATCCTTTATTCCTTCCACCAGTACCTGTTGGCTGCTTATCATTGCCACCCACTGTTTTGGGTACCCGATATTCAGCAGTTAACAAGACAAACAAGATCTCTGCTTTTAAGAAGGGAGGTTAAATAATAAGTGAACTGTAAGATTGATGAGATAACTTTAGATAATGATATGCTTTACAAACTATCAAACGGGGACAGGAAATAGCTGGGCGGCAGGATGGTAGTAGAGGGGCTCCTTCATAGAGTGTCAGGTTGAGCCTCTCAGAGGAGGTGATATTTGAGCAGACAATAGAAGGGTGAAAAAGGGCCAACTCCGTGGAGATCTAGGGGAAGCCCTATGAGGCAGAGAGAGCAATAAACACAGGCCCCAAAGGCTGGGTCGCACTGGCATGGGGGTGAAGCAGGAAGAGCCTGGCCTAGTTGGGGTGTGAGAGGGAGGGAGGAGGGAGGAGGGAGGCAGATGAGGGAGGCGCTGTGGTGTGTGTTACTTCTTCAGGTGGGGGAAGGGCTTGGTTTAAGACCGCTTCGGCTTCACAGAACGGTGGAAATGGATTCAGGGAGACCTGTTAGAAGGTGATTGCGGTGCATCCCACGAGAGGAGATGGTCCCCATACAAGAGTGATGGGAGAGCACATGGACAGAAGTGGGTCGACTGATGAAGAAGAGCCCAAACTCAGCACTCTGGGAGGGTTTGGGACAGACCAAGTCTGTCCCGCAGACTTCCTCCTGGGACTCACTGAGCTGGGCAGCTCCGCCTGAGCCCCGTTTCACCCCCCAACACATCGTCATCTAAGATTATGCAAGGGAGAAAGCAGTCTGCTGAGGGGAGCTAGAAGGATTAGACACTTCTGGAATGATGGGTGTTAGGGAGATTCACCTGTTGTCCAGGTGGTAGAAACAGCAGCCTCTTTCTGTAAGATGAGCCTTTTCTCTAAGAGGCCTCCAGCTGATGGCGCTGCCAGGCTCAGAGCTGGTGTCCTGCTAACCCGGGTGCTTCCAAGGCCACGTCTTTGTTCCCTGTTACACGTGGGAGGAATCCTGTAGCCCTTGCAAACTAAACATGCAGGAGCTCTGATCAAAAAAGTGCAGTGAAGTCATGTATGATGTCTACATCTGCGTTTCAAAACCCTTCTTCCTTTTCCACAGTGTCTGCTACACAGAGCTTTCCATCCCCGGGAGCCTCTGCCCCCAATTCAGCAGCATATTTTGAATATGCTGGACCCCCCCACTGAGGTGACAGCTCAATGTCAGATTCCGCTCTCTAAAATAAAGACCGTTTTCCCACTGACTGAAGCCATCAAGAAAAAGGATCAAGTGACTGCTCAGGACATTTTCCAAGACAAGTAAGTACTCGATGTAGTTGCCCTTGACACTGGAGCCTGTGAGACTGCGCAGGTCTTAGAGGACCTCTAGAATCAAGGGTTGCCTGTGGGTCTGTGCTTGAAGGAGGAAACCTTTTGATGTTTGACCCTTGCACTGAAAGTAGTTGTTTCTCCTATCTGTCCATTGTAGATCTATTACCCTTACAAATTCACCTGGAATTTCTTTCTTTCCCTTTCTTTCTTTCTTTTTTTTTTTTTTTCTATCTGGAATTTAGAGCTGTCTTCTGGGTTGTTGATATTTTGATCAGCATCACAGTCTTGGTGATTTATGTTTAATGGGAAGGCTAAATAGTTTTTGAACATCTAAGACTGACCTTTACTGTTTTTAAAGTAGGGTGCTGGGAATGAGAGGACAGGAGTCAAGGTCATAAGGTTTTTCAGTTGGGAGGCTGGCATCCAAGAATAGCAGTGAGACTTTCGGAGGAAAAGTGGAAGGGAGGATGAAAACCTAGCTCTTCTTTAGCTGTGCTCATACCATATCAGTGATGTACCTGGGTATGCCAGGAGGAAGGGATTTGTAGTTTAAGGACTGCAAAATGCTTTTCCTGTGGTCAGGCTTTGAAGTAGCTGAATAAAGTTTTTTCCTTCATCAGATTCTGTTCACAGTCTGTGTCAGTTTCCATTCAAAGCGAAACAAAAACCATAAGAAGTTATGGTTGATGATCTGGAATCATTTGGGTGTATAACATTGATTTTTGCCAGGTGTGGGTTCAGTTATTGGTGACTTTTGTCCCCAAATCAAAATCATCTATTCATTTCTTTAGGTTACATTCTAAGAGTCGGTTATAGACTGTAATTTTTTTTCCCTTTATTCTTTGATTTCCTTCCCACACATGTATCTTTATTGACAAACTAAAGCATATTTGTAAATACCCCATTGGAAGAGTACAGAATAATTTTCAGAAACCATCACAGGGTTCTGTAAAGTATTAAGTTATTGAAATATTTTCCAAGTTGAATAGAAAGCTTTGCGTCTTCTGTGACTCTTTATAAAGGTGAATACCCCAGGCTTTGTTGGAACTGAAAATAAAAAATCATGGCATTGTATATTCTATCATGTGTGTTCCTAACACATCCTGGAGAGGTGTTTCTTTCTCTTTACACAGGACGACTGTCACTAAAAATCCACTTTCCCTCTGCTCTCCTCATCTAGTATATCCCTCTGGATTAGGATTTTAGAACAGCTCTGCGTACTTCTGAGTCCCTTTCTGCCTGAGACAGGTATGCTGTGGTTTCGCTGCAGTCGTGTGGCTGTTCTCTCTCTGTGTATTAAAGCTCTAGTTCATGATCTTGATTACCTTCTGGTATTGTGGGAAAGAAATGGGCTGGTTTTCCCTCCTCTCGTTGATTAAAATGTAAATTAGCTGGTTAAAAAACACACCACGAAGGCCAGGAAGACTGTTGTTCTGTGATTTGATCCCCGCAGTGATTACACCTTCAGCTCTGTTCCTCCTGCTCACTGTTTTAGGAAGCTGGAGCACGCGGGCTGCCTGTGCTCTCCTCCCATAGTGGTTTGCGACAGGACCAAGTTATCCGCCGGGGGCCTGGGAATTATCTCGCTCACACAGACCTACTCACACGCCTGTTCTCAGCCCTTTCTTCTCATAAATCTTCCAGGTTTTTAAGAACTGCAGAAATGACTCACTTAACAAATATTTATTGAGTCGTTCCTGTATTTATGAAGAATGACTCAGTCTCTTCTGCAGGGTTCTTAAACCCCTCAATTTTAATGATGCGGCTTCATTCAGCTTTAGAGGTGGTCTCCCTACCAGGGGAAAATTGCTAACAACGGCTATGTTTTTGTGTCTACTCAGCACCTCCGTATTCACGTATTCATAGTTCCATTGTAGAGGTGAGGGGCTAAGATTGGAGAGTGGGCAAATGCCTGTGAGGAGGTGTCAGGCCAAGACAGGAGTCCCAAGCTGGGAATCACCAGCTTTTATTCCAGCTTTGACACTCTTGATCTGATTTTGGTTAATTTACCTTTACGAGAGTTTCTCCACGTAAAAACAGCCTCATCTCGAGAAATTTTAACCATGAAATTACAGATACTGAAGCTGTTTAAACTATTTGAAAGGAAGACAGGAGTCAGAACCCAAAGCGGCAATAGTATCATTATCCAATAAAACATCAAATATTTGAGAAGACCTAGTACTCATGCTGGACCTATTGAAGCCTGAGTGTTAGGAGTGATTTCATTCATTTCAAGAAGGTGAGAGCACCATCTGACAATGTAGTCCCAAAATGTACTTTTACCTCTAGCATATGAAAGCATTGCTTCTCTCAGTGTTGCTGCACACCCTTGAAACGATAATGTCTCTTGGACAGGGAACTTGAACGTGAGAATTATGACATTGGAGGTCTAATCCTGTTTGTGCACCTAACTCCTATGTGATCTTGATTTCTTTTTGTCTCTGTGCAGCTACAGTCTAAACTTTTCTCCTCTTTTCAAGTCCCCTAAGATCCTCCCCACATACCCTCAGCGACCAGTCTCACCTGGTTACTGGTGTAGACCTCAGACTCCAGAGTCTGACAGTGTGAGTTGGTCGCCTCGCTCTGCAGTGTAACCGTTGGTGCAAGCTGCTTGTCCACCCTAAGCCTCAGTTTCCACCTGGGTAAACAGCGTTGCTGGGAATAGTTCTCATGGAGTTGTCGTGAGGGTTAATTAATATATGCTGTTGACTGCTGGAGGGCTAGAACCCAATACAGTGCCTAACACATAGAAAGCATACAGTGTTGGTGGGGGCACCTGGGTGGCTGAGTGAATTAAGCCTCTGCCTTCGGCTCAGGTCATGATCTCAGGGTCCTGGGATGGAGTCCCACATCAGGCTCTCTGCTCAGCAGGGAGCCTGCTTCCTCCTCTCTCTCTCTCTGCTTGCCTCTCTGCCTACTTGTGATCTCTGTCAAATAAATAAATAAAATCTTTAAAAAGAAAAGAAAAGAAAGCATACAGTGTTGGTGAGGAAACGATTTACAAAATCTTTGTCATGTCCCTGGCATGTTCGAGATGACTCCAATGGTGATAACAGTGTCATAAGGGAGATAGAGGTCCGTAGGTGGAATGCGTCAGTTCTGTGACCCATTTCCTCTAAAAATATACCTGTGCTGCATCTGTCTTCACTTACTTTTTTCCTTGTTTCCTTTTTTCTAAGATTTTATTTACTTGAATGAGACAGTGAGTGTGCATACAAGTTGGGGAAAGGGACAGACAGGGAGCAGCAGACCCTCCACTGAGCAGGGAGCCGAATGTGAGCTCAACTCCAGGACCCTTGGATCATAACCTGAGCAGAAGGCAGACCCTTAACCGACTGAGCCACCCAGGCGCTCCTACTTCCTTCTTTCAGGTCTCAGTGGAAGGGTGTGCCTTGCCCTATCCAAAATCTGTCCCTTTTACCTGTGTCCTGGGATGTCATCTTCTGTCTCATCTGATGCCTTAATCCACTAATGATTTCCTCCCTCTTTCTGTATTTTCATCTTCTCCCTCTGACCAACTCCTTTGCCTCCACACATTGGGATTGTATTTCTTTCCTCTAAGTCAAAATACAATCATGCCCTCAGTTTTCTCCCTCTGATTGCTGCCTGTTACCATCTTCTTTCCTTCTATAAGGTAGGCTTATTGGAAGAAAAGTCCGCACTGCTGCTTTTCCCAGCCCTCACCATTTCCCTGCAATCTGTCTTCCATAAGACACTAACTGCGAAGTTTCCTTCAGCCTGGCGGTCCTTTCCTTTCCTGACCTCCTAGTAGCACTTGACATCGTCAGTTGTTTTCCTCCTTGGGACTCCTATATCTTCCTTAGCTTTAGCGTCTCCAGAATTTTCTTTCCAACATTTGCAGTTTCCTCTAAGATGCCTCTGGGGTCTGCCACCCCCCACCCTCCACCCCGCCCCATCTTAAGTGTTGATGTTCTGTCCTGTGGGACTCCTCCTCAGAAAGAGCTGACATGTATTGGACCCAGGTGTGTGCATTGTAAACATGCCTTACCTGTGTGGACCGTCTTGGCCGTCTTAGGGAGTAGATTCTTTTGTTAACTCCCTCTTAAAACTGAGGACACTGAGACTTCGAGAAGATAAGAAACTTGCCTAAGATCACAGTAGGTTAAATACTGGGAGAAAGGGTTTACATGCAGTCTGACTCCAGAGCTTACCTTCTCAACCATTATGCCATGTTGCCTTAGCAATGCATGTCCCAAGACCTTTTGTTATTTCACATACAGGTTTTCAAAAACTTCTGAGTATCTGTCTATTCTAATATACTTCCATCCTGGGCTCTGGACATCTGAAGTGTCTGTAGATCCTTCGAGTTCAGTGTGTCCAGAAATGACTTCATCATCATCTGTCTCCTTCCATGCTCCCTTCAAACCCTCTTCATGCTTTATTCTGTGTTTCAGTGAATGACACTTAATTTTCAGGGAGTCAATACCTTTCCTTTACTTTCCACGTCTAATTGGTTTACCAAGTTGTGTTAGCTTTACCTCAAACCTCCTCCTCTGCTTCCGGTTAGTATAGTGGCTAATAGCATTGATTTTGCAGTCAAGTAGAGGTAGATCCAAATTGAAGCATTTCCCTTCAATGGTGATAAAAATTGACAAGTAGCTCTGCGCTATTTGAGGTAACAAATTCGTACCTTTCAGAGCCCTATGGGAGAGTGGCTTAGAGTACAGGATTCATTGTGGGCCCCCTTACTGAGTGCTTTAGACAAGGTCACGCACTTTTGAACCTTGGTTTACTCATTTGTAAAAGGTCAGTAATGAGCGCTAACTCTATATAAGGTTGTTGTGAAGTTTAACTGAGGTATTTTATATACGCTTGGTGTAGTAACTAGCCTGTGGTTAATGTTTAAAGAAAAAAAGTTAGCACTTATTTGCATCCCCCACTGCCATTGCCCTTCTACAGGCTCAGTTTAGCCTGCTTTGCTAAGATAAACCCTGAACTGATTTCCGTTTCAGGTCTTCCGTTTCCAATCCATCCTGCGACCTGAGTGATTTTTTTTTTTTTAAATAAATCTGATCACATCAACACAGTGATTCTTAAATCTTTGTGTGTTTGTGTGTGCATATGCTGGACCCTTTCAATTATCTGATAAAAACTATGAACCCTCTGCTGGAGTGGAGTGGGTGGTGGGAGGGATGGGGCGGGTGGGTGATGGACATTGGGGAGAATATGTGTTGTGGCGAGTGCTGTGTATTATGTAAGACTGATGAATAATTATAGACCTGTACCCCTGAAACAAATAATACATTATATGTTAATAAAAAACAAACAACTGTGAACCCTCTCTCCCAGGAAAATGATCTAATATACTAAATTTTGCATATAATTTCAGGTGATTCACATATTCCTTGTCACTATCCTTGGACCCCGATTAAAAACCTTTGCTTTAGTGGCTTTCCATTAGCATTGGCTTACGATCAAACTCTGTTACTCAAATGAGAAAACCTAGTAAGTGGCAAGAAAAGAAGTACTTATTCCCAGTCTAGCTCCCTAGAGATCCACTTTCTTTCCTTGCAGTTTCTGTGTCCATGATTTAGATACAGCAGTTCACCCCTTATCCACGGGGGGATATGTTACAAGACCCCCAGCAGATGCCTGAAACCATGGATAGTACTGAACCCTATCTTGCTAAGTTTTCTTCCTATATACATATTACATAATTACAATAAAGTTTAAGTTATAATTTAGGCACAGTAAGAGATCAACAGCAATCATAAAGAAAACAGTTATAATAATATACTGTAATAAAGGTTCTGTGAATGTGGTCCCTCTCGACTCATCTTTCCTGTGATGCTGTGAGATGATAAAATGCCTGCATGAGACGAAGTGAGGTGAATGATGTAGGCATTGTGACGTAGCATGAGGCTACTGTTGACCTTTGGACCATAAGTCATAAGGAGGATCATCTGCTTTCAGACTGCAGTTGACCGCGGGTATCCGAAATGGTAGAGCAAGACCATGGATAAGGGGGGACTGCTGTTATTTCCTGTCCTCCTTTCTCACTGCTTTCCAGCCTTCCTCTCATGCTGCAGCCCAGTATAGCAACTGGCCATCTTCTTAGAGGGACTTGCTGCTTACCACAGTAGTTTGTTAATTGCTTGTTTGTATCTTTACCTCTTTTATTTGGCTGAATTTCCTGAAAGTGTTGGTTGGGCATTACATTTTGCACATTTACAATCTAGAGCCTAGTGTAGTGGTCAGCACATAGTAACTGTTAGGTAAATGTCTGGTCAAATAGATGAATTACAAAATATGTACATATTTATAAAATACACTAATAAAATGAGAAAGAATAGTAAATTGTCCATGGTTCTGACATCCAATTGCAGCAGCTTTGACTTTTGTATGTCTGCTAGGGTCTTGCGTGGATAATTTCTATCTTCCTGGAGCTCGGCTTCTTTAGATAATTTTGGGATGAGAGTCATTGCCCTTTCCCACTAGAGAGAGACATTATTCATTTAATATACGTTAAATTCCCAATAATGCTGTTAAATGGTTCAGTCTTGAGAACATTAACCATATTCACATTTTCACTACTTTCTGCTTATTGCCTTTACCTGCCCAGTCCTGGAGGATTGGCATATAGGTCTCCTTCCATCGCTAGAACCATATTTTGGAAGGTGTAAGAAATTCTTCATGCGATTCAACCTTGTGTTCTCACAGAACTTAGCATAGCGCTTTTATATATTTACTGCATCTTAACAGCACTGTATGAGGTGATTTTTATTTTTGGAAACTGTTGATGAGTAGTGATATGCTCATGGTACTTTTCATCATAGTGTTTTTCTGAGGAGCAAACTGAAGACCAGTGAGAGGAGTCACTTACTAGACTAGATACTCTAGATATACAAAAATTAAAATACCAATCAATACGTTTAGGGCAGCGTAAAGGGTCCAGGGTTAGTGGAAATAGTGAGACTTGAATCCAGGAGTACTGCATTGCCTGTCTCTTAGGAAGAACTGGTAAAAGTTCACTGAGATGGCCGTGACTTTTTTAAAAGGACTCCAGTTCTGACGGAATTTCATGCTCCCTTGTGCTTGGGCATTTTTCCTCCCATTTTTGCCATCCAGGCTTTGTGTGGTAATTTCTTATTCTACTTGAAGAGCTCTTAATCACTCACCCCTTTTCATGTTTCCTGGTCTCTATCTGTCTTTACTTTTCAAAGGGAAAAAGGCAAGTGGTGAATGGAAAGATGTCAAGTAATAAAAGTTTGAATTCATGTTTGTGAGGCTATAATAATTACTTTAGCCCTTTTATCTCACACTAAGATTCTTTATTGAAATATCATTAAATAAGCCAGCTTATGCCTCATTTTTCTTTGTTTTTAGGATAACCTCTTCAAGACTCATTCTCTGAAGGTTGGGCTTTTGAACAGAAACACACCACGTTTAGAGATACTAGATCTTGGTTGCTAACTTTCCTTCTCATTCAGCCATTTCTCAACAGCTGCTTTCGCCCCAGATTGATTGTCTGGGAGAAAAATTCTCGTATCTCTGTGTTCAGCAGCTTAAGGGAGATTATAGGCAGAGTCTTTGGATTTGATTTTCTTCTCCTTTGCAATTAATTTGTCCTCCTCTTGACTTTAAGGCAAGCTGTAGAAGCCAGCATGTTACTTGAGACAAGATGTTTGATACGGTTCCTTGGAATCATCTTTCCCTTACTACACAGATGCTGTTGGACTGTTAACATATTGCCCAAAACGGAATTAGGTTTATAAAAGAACAAATTAAAAGGCTTTTTTGGAAAGTAGTTTTTTATAGGTTAAGGACTTCTCTAAGAACAAGGTCTTACATATTTAATTAGGGCTGATCTAGTAAAGTTTTGACAGCTGTGAGTAGAAGCTTATAAAGCTGTCGCGTACATGGTGGAGAAGATGGTGGAGAAGACCCAAAGGTCATCCATGTCCATGGAAAGCTAATAGCTATCGATTCTGAGACAGAAGCTAGCAAATGGTTTCTGAAGGGCAAATGGGTCTCTTCCTGAAATGCTGGGTTTCCTTTACTTTTGCTTGCAGCTTCCTCTTTGGAGGGGCCTCTGTGCTGCGGCTACTGATTATGACTTTTCTGGCTCTGTGAGGCAGAGCCAGGGCTGCTCCCAGCAGGCCTTCAGAAATTCTGGGCCTGTGGGTGGGGGGCAGGCTCCTTGTCAAGAAGGACTAAGTGGGGCTGTTGATTTTTCACCCTTGAAAAATAAATGTATACTTCACAGGTCAACCAAGTCTAGTTTTAGTATTATTTATTCTGTTTTAAGAGAAAAAAATCGATTTATTTTTTTTCCAGCCATGAAGAAGGACCCACTTCTAAAAAACTGAAGACTGAGGAAGGGGCGGCTGGCTTTAGCGTCTCCAGCCTGGCTGAAGGCAGCGTCACCAGTGTAAGCACAACTTCCCCAGGGTGCTCCCGCCTTCCTGGAAGGTTGGGACTTGGGGGAGGGAGGAGGATCGCAGCAATTTTTGTTAGTCCTTTAGTAATTTACTTTCTCTGGTGTCTCTAATACATGAACCGTGTACCTCCTTCCCACACCGTTTCCTTTATTGTCAGGGAATGAATTACAGAAGTAGCTCCGTGACCCATGTGCGCAGAGCACGTGTAGCATGCAGCGCCTGGAGTAGCTCAGTAGTAGCACTTCCGGGAGAGAATTTTTGGTTGGCTTTGCTTTGCAGCTTTCTGTTTAGTTAAAATGATAGGAGAAGTGGAGGTTGATGAGAGGAGTCTTAATCTCTGAATATGTAAAATTTAAGAGCATGATTCCTCTCTTTCTTTTCTGATGTATAACTTCAGAACAGGCTTCACAAGTTTAAGATTTTGCCAAACCAGGGATCCTTTGACACTTCATTTAATGTGAGAAGGTTTTGGAACTTGAAGATATTGCCTTCTGTTAAGTGGCATTATTTTGAATCAGTGAATCTTAAAAATTGTCCCTTACTAACCAAAGGCACTAGGAAGGATAGTTAGCATTAGGGCATGCCTTTTTTCCACCCTAAAAAGAAAGGCTCCCAGGAAAACTGAACATCATAAAATGATTTAGATTTTTATTTCAGTGTTTTACAGTAGAGGAAAAAAGATCATGACCGTAGCTGTTCTGAGAGCTTTTCTGACTACTATGCCAGAGCCAACTGGACACGTTAGTACATTTTGTACCAAAGTTTACCAGGGATAATAGAAGCCTGTCATCTTCTCCCCTGTGAACTGAGTAATTCTTTGGACCTGTTAGGTTGGGACTGGAAGTTTTTGTTTTTGTTTTAAGAATTTATTTATTTATTTGGCAGAGAGAGATTACAAGTAGGCAGAGAGACAGGCAGGGGGAGAGAGGAGGAAGCAGGCTCCCTGCTGAGCAGAGAGCCCCATGCGGGACTTGATCCCAGGACCCTGAGATCATGACCTGAGCCGAAGGCAGAGGCTTTAACCCACTGAGTCACCCAGGCGCCCCTGTTTGTTTTTTTTTTTTTAAGGAGAGGGTAGGACAGGGAGGGTGTGAGGGAGAGAATCTTTTTTTTTTTTTTTTTTTTTTAAGATTTTGTTTATTTATTTGACAGAGACACAGCAAGAGAAGGAACACAAGGAGGGGTAGTGGGAGAGGGAGAAGCAGGCTTCCCACAGAGCAGGGAGCCTCATGTGGGGCTCGATCCCAGGACCATGAGATCATGACCTGAGCTGAAGGCAGATGCTTAATGACTGAGCCACTCAGGCATCCCGGGAAAGAGAGAATCTTAGGCAGGCTCCACGCACAGTGTGGAGCCTCATGTGGGACCCAATCTTACAACCCAGAGAACATGACCTGAGCCAAAATCAAGAGTCGGTTGCTTAACTGACTGAGCCATCCAGGTTCCTCAGGTTGGGACTGAAAGATTAAAGACCAGGATCAGGAAGAGGTATATAGTGTGGCATAGTTTAATCTTTGAAACTTTCCCTCCTCGCACTATGGTAAATCTTTACACAATATCTGCTTTTATTCTGGGGGGACATGGGCAGCTTGGGCATGTTTGTATGTTCTACCGGAACTTCAATGCCAGAGAGACCTCAGCAGTCCCCACAAAAGGGCATTTCAGCAAACCAAGTATCAGGCAGTTATTCCTCGTGTCATGTTCAGTGGGGCAAATATATTCTGGACAGACCCCACACCGTAGAATCCTCCCCTTCCTAATTGGTTGGGTGTTTGGATGTACCAGCGTTGTGTCCCATAAAGCCTTCCGGCTGAGCTGACTGGTGACTTGGGTTGTAATACTTCTGACCTCTCTGGAAAGAAATCAGCTTCCAGAAAGAGAGGTAAGTGAAAGTACAGATGGCTGCTCTTTGGCTACAGGAATCTGCTTGCTTTGATCACAACCCCAGAAAGGGAAATGAATAGAAAGAACCTTCTCTTTGTCTTTGGTTTTATTTTATAAGAACAAACTTACTACATTAAGCCATTTCATATTGCCTTGGGTGCTGCAAAAAAGAGAGGTGATCTGTGGGTTTATTGTCCGTGCATGTATTCTAGGTTGGAAGTGTGAATCCTGCTGAAAACTTCCGTGTTCTAGTGAGGCAGAAGAAAGCCAGCTTTGAGGAAGGTGAGTGCTGTGCTATTGGCTCTGCGTTTAAGGGAAGATACATAATTAGGGCGACAGATTTATAATCTAGATTAAGAAGTGTGTGTAGCCTTTTGTTGGTAACCTTATATAGCGGGTTTCTTTCCTGGTGGGCCTTTGTGATTGTTGCTTGTGAGATCATCAGAGCAACATTCTGAGCACAGGGTAAACTCAGCACAGGTCTGCTCAAGCAGGGAAAGAGCTAATCTGTAGGGCTTTTTGTTAAGAAAACTGTAGGCCAGAACCTTAGAGCTTTTGGTTCCACTTCATTGAAGTTCTCTGGGGTCTTGTGAGTGAGCTTGGAATAAAACTTTTTTTTTTTAAAGATTTTTATTTATTTGACACAGAGATCACAAGTAGGCAGAGAGGCAGGCAGAGAGAGAGGAGAAAGCAGGCTCCCCACTGAGCAGAGAGCCCAATGCGGAGCTTGATCCCAGGACTCTGGGATCATGACCTGAGCTGAAGGCAGAGGCTTTAACCCACTGAGCCACCCAGGCGCCTGGGAATAAAACATTAAAAAAAAAAAAAATTGTATTTATTTATTTATTTGAGAAAGAGAGAGCCAATAAAAGTGGTGGGGGGAAGAGTGGAAGGAGAAGGACAAATGGACCCTAAGCTGAGCACAGAGCCCACTGCGGGGCTTGAATCCACAACCCTGAGGTCATGACTAAGCCGAAATCCAGTCTGATGGTTAAATGACTGAGCCACCCACGTGCCCCTGGAATAAAACATTTTTGTGTCATATCTTCCTCTTTTCAGTGACCCATAATTCTTGTTCTAGGCCTAAGGGTTTGAGCCTCTTTACACAAGTCCCAGAATACTCTGTTGCTGCAACTAGATTTGATCTTTCTGAAATTGACTACATCCTCATACTTTCTCTTTATGAATTATAACCCAGAATTGCATTTAGGCTTGGGCTAATTATTAGAGGAACAGAGGGTCTGGGACGAACATTCATTCACTTGACTGTTCCAGTTCCTGTGTTTATTTACTCTTGAAGGAGTGGTGGCTGGCAGTTCTTATCCTGTGGTTTGTGAATACGAGAACATTGTGTTCATTATTGCCACCCGGGGTCAGGCCTGTCTGAGCTGCCTTCTCTGTGTTAATGCAAACATGTGCATAGAACTTCTCTCCCAGCTTCTTGACATTTTAGCAGGGGAAATGACTGCCAAATGTCTAAGATAATCTACAGTTTCTAGTTTGATCTCTGCAGTGCATGGCATAGGTATAGGTTACTTCTCGAGACTCCAAGAATCCTAGCAAGATGCCTCGGCTTGCTGTGCTGTTGCCCAAAGGTAGTCGTGACCAGCTGAGCCCCAGAGTGTACGGTCTCCCCACTGCAAGCCAGCCCCTGAGAATTTCCGGAGGAAGACAAGCTTCGTTACTGTGATACTCTGTATGTGTTTTGAGGTGGGGATAGAGCTTTTTGCCCTGTTAATAGCTGCCATATAAGAGAAAAGCTCTTGAGTTTAACACAAAACAAAACTACATCTCAGTAGATGAAGGGGCTCAAAAATTAAAGTGACAGCTTTCTAGAAGGATTGGTGGACACAATACTTCAGAATTTCTCTTTATCATGTATGGGGGTGATAGAAGGGAGCGTTCACGGCATTCATACCTGTGCTTTTTCTGCTTGGCTGCATATTGTGACTGTGTTTGGAAGAATGCAGAGTCATTACTGTCAGAAGTCAGCCAGCTGTTGTCCTGCCAAAGGCAGGGGTCCTCCCTTTGGATGTGACTAGTCTTTCTGGCTGGCAGGCGTGGTCTCTTTAGGGACTAAATCTGACATGATCAAGAATGTAAAGGCAGCCACTAGTGTCTGCTATGTTAAAGTCATTGTGCCAGCATATTCTGTATGTAATAGCATATGCTGAGCTATTATATTCTTTGTCTCCGTTACCCCACATAGCACTCTTGCAGTCATGTGAGCAAGTGGAGAAGACGGCGGAGCTTTAACACTTGGTGCTAGAATTTTCTGAGAAAAGTCATTTTTTTTTTTGTTTTGCTTTTTTTTTTTTAATTGGAAGAATATTTTGGTAACTGCTTAGGGTAGAGGCTGAGCCTCTGTCTTTGGGCTTGGTGGTTGGCCAGTTAGGGTTCAGAGAAGAGGGAATCTATTAACATCATAGAAGTAGAAAAACTGAAGCTAGTTCAGGAAAGGGGTGAGTAGAAAAGGTAAAGAGAGGGAGTGAACGAATGTATATAAGGACACTGTTCAGCAATGTGTTCCCAGCTCATAACTACCAGTATTCAGTGTCAATAAAATTTTGGATTCCTTGGTTTGAGAACTCTATTTGGGGAAACTGGTAAAGAGACAAGAATTTTGGGTCTGGAATTACTTCAGGCAGAGCAGAGAAAGGACCTGAGAGCATAGGAGACCAGAGTCTGAAGAGCTCATGAGAGGGTAAATTCTTAAGAATTTGCGCACATGTCCAGAAAACAGTGTTTCTCCAGGCCATGGAATTGGGGATTCGAAGCAATCTTATGAAAGTGACAAGGGCAGGTGACCCCTACATGGCATATAAATTACAATAGGTAGCATTCTCCCCATTTTGGGAGACAAACTGCACGACTAGGAGAAATGAACTTCCCCCCAAAATCACAGGGATTCAAATCCATGTCTTTTTCAAATACTGGATTTTTCTATTTAACTGACTGTTTCTCCTGATTCCTAATGCCCTCTTTTCCTACACATTTTTGTTATTTTTCAGACATAATGTCATGTATTTTCAACCTTGTGTCTGTAGGTAGGACTTCTGAGGAGGAGACCAACCTTTTATGTTAAATGTGACTGAGTTCTGGTGCGCTGCTGGTATGTGATGATGGTGTCCCTCTGTTCCTCTGTCTAGGACTGGGTCAGTCAGAGCTCCACAGTGACCTCACAAAGGTGGACTTTCTGCAGAGCTTGTGGGGAAATGAGACTGCCCACCTGTGAGCAACCGATTCTGTTTTGTGATCCTAACCTGGCTTCCCTTTTATCCTTCCTTGCCTTGCTTCAAACTCCAGCAGTTTTGTTTGTTCATTACTTCTCCTAGCTTTGTTCTGCGTGGGTATCTCTACTAAGGCCCTTTGTGGTGAAGACTCACTTTCCCAGATGCCCAAAGTTGTCCCCCAAACTTGAAGCTACCTTTCTGGTATTGTTCTTCTCTGTCCCTGCCAGGAATCTGTGCCTAGGAAAAGGGAGAGAGAAGCTCTTCTCTTATCTCCAGTAGATCTTTTTAAATTCAGTTGCCAAAGGCATGATCAGTAACAGAGAGTAAGATAGCTTTACCCTTAGAACTTGACCCGTTCACCTATTATTATAAACTGAAATATGGGTATAATTTCTTCCTATCTGGCTAAATAGTATAGTCATACCGAGAGTATTGTGATCCTCCCCTTGACGTCAGCAGTCTAAACTAGGCATCTACACAATTTCTTACCGTCTGGTTTTCAGTGTGAGGAATATTTCTTGTCTTAAGCTTGTTGGCATAGAGGAGATGACACTGAGCCCCGGGAACGTGTTCTTTCTAGCTGCTGATGCTTCTGTAAGCTGTCTTTGATTCTCAGGTGCTCTTCTTTTTCTGGTCCCTTTCCTTCACCCACCCTACCCACCCCACCATTCTGTCACTGTAGTTTTACAAGAGAAAAAATCTTGACCACAGCCATATGCATAATCATCATTTCTCAGTGGTGAAAGTAGACTTGTTTCTCTCACACGGTAGTCCTAAGTGCATGAGCGCCCTCATCCGGGATGTCTCTTGTATGCATTTATGGCTTATTGGAAGAACCCGAGTCCAAAGCGTTCTCAGAGACTCCTTGAATCCACGTTATCCCTTTATGCGAACAGTCTAACACCAGCCACTGGAGGAATTCAAACTCCTTGTCCCTTCCCTGCTTTCACTTAGGAAGAATGCTATAATGGTTGAAAGACAGCAAATTAGAGAAGGAGGAAGAGCCACATTATTTCAACCCTCTAAATTCATGTGATCAAGATAGGTCTGAATTGAGATGTACGCACAAAGTATGAGATACTTATGTCAAGGAGCTTGAATGTACCTGGTGTGTCAAAAATAGGTTCTCTGAGGACCTTACGAATCAGAAATAATGGATCTATGGAGACAGAGAATGGAATGAAGCTTTCTTTGTTCCTTGGACCCTGTTTTTGCCACTTAGATTATAGGTTCTGGGCGTCCGGGTGGCTCAATTGATTGAGTGTTTGCCTTGGGCTCAGGTCATGATCCCAGGGTCCTGGGATAAAAACTTAGAAAAAATTTCACTTAAGAAAATACTTGTAGGTTCTGTATTAGGCTTCTGAATAGTGACAGGGTGGTAGAGCTCCATTCCACCCGCCGGAGCTCACAGGAGCATGGGTGGCTTAAAAAACAAACCTGTCAAGAAGAGCTATCCTAAGTGGGACCGGTATGGGCATTTACTATTAGATTTTAGTACAGGGAGCAGGAGTGTGCACATACCCATCTGATTAGGTGATGATCAGTTTATTTTCTAGCTCTGAGGCCTTTCATTGTTTTTTTTACATCTGTTCCATCTCACTCTCTTTGGACCACTTTTCATCCTCAAGTCTTCTTGCCTTTGTGTTCCTGTCTACCTCTTTCTCATTATCAAACAATATCCCTTAGGTATTAAAGGGAGTTTCTTTCTTTTTTAAAATAATTTTATTTATTTATTTGACAGAAAGAGAGAGATCACAAGTAGGCAGAGAGGCAGGCAGAGAGAAGGTGGTAAGCAGGCTCCTTGCTGAGTAGAGAGCCCGATGTGGGGCTCGATCCCAGGACCCTGAGATCATGACCTGAGCCGAAGGCAGAGGTTTAACCCACTGAGCCACCTAGGGTGTTTCTTAAAATTTACCAACACTGGGTAGAAAGTGATAACAGTTCATGATAAAATTACATCATTCATCAAAGCCAAATAGACATTTTTTTTTTTTTCAGTTTTCTTTACTTACATGCATTATATGACTCTGCCACGAGGCAGACCCAAACTGTGGATCCCCAAGAATTGAGATCTAGGAGAAATTTCCCATTGAGGGTGGGTGTGGGTGTATGTGTGCGTGTGTGTTAATGTAATCTTGGGTATGGTTTACGTAGCTTCTCTTTCCAGATAAACGTAGGAAGATAAGAATATAGCCCTTTTCTGTTGTTTTACACAGAGGTGGTGAATTAAAAAAAATAAGTTCTGTCGGATACCTTGAACGTCTTGAAAGAAGGATACGAAATACAAATAGTAACTGAAATTGTAAACATCTTCAGCCCTATAAAGTTCTGTCTTTTTTTTTTTTTTTAGCAGTGTGACACACTTTCTTAGTCCTTTCACAAAACAGCTGTGACATATCTAGTCAGGAGAGAGAAAATACATGATTATGGGTTCTAGAGGCTTAGTCCATACTTCATCTTTTTTATTAAATATGCCATTTGTTCTTCCCAGGATTCCCTTTTGACTGATTTGGTTTTAAATTGTTAAACCCCGGAACTTGACTGTTAGGGTTATTTTATGTCTCATTTATCGATGACAAGTCATATTTGGAAACAGCGATCCGTTTATTTGGAAGTATAAAGGAGACCCGCTACAAGGGTGTATTAGTAATTGAGTAATTGACAGGAAGATTATGCAGCCGTGACCCTGAGGGTCTCACTCGTGGATCTTCACGCGGGTGGACTGAGGCTGGGACTCGTTGACTTTCCACTGATGACTGCACATGTGGGGAGGACACTGGATCTTGTGGCTTAAACTTCTTCACGGGTTGCATACATTTCATTAAATGGCACAGCACTGCCCTGCAGTGTACATTTTAATACAATAAAACTCGTCAACCAAGTAATTAAAATGAAATTCTTTGAATGAAGGCAAAAAGAAGAAAGAAAAAAGACATGACACAGGAAGCAAAGACCATCGTGCACGCATAACCACTCTGCAGATCTTTTCGGTTTTCATCAACGCTCCTAAAAGGCTGCTATCCATTCTTACTCAGCTTTTTAAATTCTTTCAAGTTCCTGTCAATCTGTGAATCAGAAGATGTCTAATTACAGGGTATGGTTCTTGTAAAATGTAGCCTGGCTGTCCGTTAAGAAAGAGAGCCAACTGGTAGCACAAAAATAAAAGGCTGTTTGCTGTGGGTCTGTTGTCAGTGAGCACGGAGATTCTTCTGAGAGCGTTCGGGGAGTCCAGATGTGCTCTGTAGCAGCGCCCCGCCTCCAGCGGTTCGTTCTCTGCTGCCAGGCAGAAGTTCTTGCCTTCAACCTGCTGGGTGGTTTTTTCCCCCTTTTTGTGTTCAACATGGAAAGGGTATTTTCCCCTCTGGCTGAAAATGGGGAACTCACATGAGCACTTACCCCACGTCAGAGCCCCCAGAAGAGCAGAGTCTAGTCTGAAGCCCCACTGAATGTGGGACCCGTCTGCTTGCTGCGATGACCCTGGCCCGCCGGGCTGCGAGGAGGCTGCTCACAGGTGGCTCGCTCGAGACGCGGAGCAATGACGGGTGCTTCCCAGAAAGGGTATGTTCTCCAGCTGGCTGGCGGAGTTCACCCTGGCGCTGCGTGCTCGTGAGCGCGATGTGGGAGGCAGGGAGCAGGGGAAGTACTTCCTTAGGGCACTTCGGCTCTTGCCCTCAACCTCCTATACGTTCTGCGCCTCTTGCTTGCGTGGTGCATGACCATCATGCAGGGCGTTGCACTTGGTTCTCCTTGAATTGGGATGTCCTCAAGATTGCTTCCTACGCCCAGCTGGTTGAAGAAGGAAACTGATTTCAGATTGTGCTGATGTGCAAACTGTTTTAATCAATGACTTAAAGTGACTGCTCGTGGCAAACAACAGAAGCTCTTAACCAATTAAGATGTTTAGGAAAGGATGTTAGGCTTTTGTTAAAATAGTCACTAATCAGCTGAAATCTGTTAAGAGGAGCCTAGAAACAGCTTGGAGTCCCACTTCAATGCCATAAAAGTGTTTGGGCCCTCCCCTTTCAAATTGCAAGCCCAAGGCAAAAAATATGCTGACACAGAAAGAAGTGGCAAGTATAATTTGATACAGTTAGTCCTGTCTGTTAGGCACGCCTGCATGAAACTTTTAAAAATGGCATGCTTGTTTTTTAGGCTAGAAAAAGGAAGGGAGTTTTGTTCAGATGGGGAGCACAGTTTCAGGAGAGCTTGAGGATATTGTCAGCATGGATGCCTTTGGGAAAAAGAATAGTTAACTTTTTTTTTCTTAACAATTTTTTCCTTTTTTTTTTTTTTAAGATTTTACTTGTTTATTTCACAGAGAGTGAGAGTACAAGCAGGGGGATATGCAGAAGGAGAGGGAGAAGCAGGCCCCCCGCTGAGCAGGGAGCCTGATGCGGGACTCCATCCCAGGACCCTGGGACCATGACCTGAGCTGAAGGCAGATGCTGAACTGACTAAGCCACCCGGGTGCCCCAGCTTTTTTTTTTTTTTTTTTTTTTTAATCTTTTGTGGTTTGTTATGGACAGTTGGAGAAAAATCTTTAGTGAATAGTGATTAAAGGTCCTGTTATAGACCGAACTGTGTCTCCCCAAGATTCATACATTAAAGCCCTAACCCTTAATGTGATAATATTGGATTTGGGGCCCTTAGAAGAGGTCATGAGGTTCAGATGACTTCATGAGAGTGGAATCCTCCTTATAATGGTATTGAAGACCTTATAAGAAGAGACATCAGGTTTATGCTTTTTTCTTCTCTCTTCTCTACCTGTCTTTTCTCTCTGCCATCTGAGGATATAGTGAGAAGGTGGCTGACTGCAAGCCAGGAAGAGAGCCCTCACCCAAACCTGGCCATGTTAGCACTGGCCTCCAGAACTGTGCGGAAATAAATTTCTTACATTGAAGCCTCCTTAGCCCGTCATGTTTTGTTATGGCAGCCAGAGCTGACTGCTACAGGTCCATTTTCATTTCCTTTGTCAGATTAAATTGCTGAAATCCTGTAACTTAATCTCTTCATATCTTTCAGTGGTGATGAGATGCAACTGAAACACTGAGGATAGCCTTTGTAGGCCATTGGAGTCAGAAGCCATTTCTCTTGGGAGCGATCTTTTTGACAGTTCCCTTGCCCTTGGATTCTAGTAGTGTTTCCTTGGGGCACTGAGGATAAAATTCACCATCTGAGCTTTAGCAGTTATTCTATCATGGAAACATAGTGGAAGAATCCTTTCCATCTGTGGTAGATCTCCACAGTCTCTCCACTAATTCTGTGTGCTACTCAGTGATCTTTTGTAAGTGATCCACAAGTCTCTCCATTAAGTCTGTGTGCTACTCAGTGATCTTTTGTAAACTTACAAAGTTACAAAATTATGGATCATCACCATAATCCAGTTAAAAACTTTTCCCTCACCCTGAAAAGGTCCCCCTGACCATTTGTAGTCCATTCTTTTTTCCTATCACCACCCCGTGTCACCACTTCTGTTTCTATAGGTTTACCTTTTCAGGAAATTTCACATAAATGGCATCACTCAATCTGTAGTCTTTTGCATGTGGCTTCTTTTACTTAGCATGCTTTTGAAGTTTGTTGATGTAGCATGTATCAGTAATTTTTTTTTAATATTTTATTTATTTGAGAGAAAGAGAGAGGGAACACAAGCAGGAACAGTGGCAGAGGGAAAAGCAGGCTCCCCCATGAGCAGGGAGCCCAATGCAGGGCTCGATCCTAGGATCCTGGGATCATGACCTGAGCCAAAGGCAGACGCTTAACCAACTGAATGACCCAGACATCCTGAGTAATTGATTTCTTCTTATTGCTGAATAATACTCTGTTTTAGGGATGTGCCACATTATGTTTATCAGTTCACTAATTGATGGGTATATTTGGATAGTTTCCAGGTTTTAGCTATTATAAATAATGCTATGAAAATTACAAGTGTTGGTATTTTTTTGTTTTTCTTAGGTGAGAGTGGAATTGCTGGGAAGTTTATGTTTAGCTTTTTAAGAAATAGCCAAACTCCTTTCAGACAGTTTTATCACTTAACATCTCAGCAGCAGTGAATGAGAGTTCCACTTTCTCCGTATCTTTGGTGACACTTGTGTTGTTTTTTCAATTATAACTATTCTGGTGGCGATGTGTTGGCATCCCTGTGTGGGATTTTTTTGCAGTTTCTTAAATACTAATGAGGCTGACCTTTTTTCAGATGGTTATTGGCCATTCATATATCTTATTTCCTCTGGTGAAATGTCTATCTGAATCTCTTTCCCATTTCTTAATTCAATTTTCTTATCGAGATGTAGAGAATTCTATATATATTCTGGATACAGGTCCTTTGTCAGATATGTGATTTGCAAATATTTTCTGCAGCCTGTGATTTATCTTTTCAGTGGCGTCTTTTGAAGTATAAAGTTCTTAATTTTTATTTTCTTGATTATCATTTTTTCTTTTATGGGTTATCATTTTGTAGTCTTATGTAAGAAATCTTTGCCTAGCCAAGTCACACAGATTCTCTTCTGAAAGTTTTAGGTCTATAATCCATTTTGAGTTGATTTTTGTAAATGATTATGAGGGTGAGTGTCCTAGATTCATTATTTCTCATAGGTAACCACTTGTCCCAGCATATCATTTATTGGAAAGACCATCCTTTTCCCATCTAGTTGCCTTGGTATCTTGTTGACAATCAACTGATCGTACATGTAAGAGTTTATTTCTGTACTCTTCAATTCTCTTACACTGATATATGTCTGTTCTTCACTGATACATTATTTTTACTTACTTCAGCTTTATAGTAAGCACTGATATACTATAATATGTCTTTCAATTTTATTTTTTCCTAAAATTGTTTTGACTAATCTAGGTCCTTTGCATTTCCATGTAAATTTTAGATTCAACTTTTCAGTTTATAGAAAAAAGCCCACTGGGTGTTGATAGGGATTGCACTGAGCATATAGAATAGTTAAAGGAGGATTTCCATCTTAACAATATTGAATTTTTAAACCCATGAGCATAGAATATTTTCCCATTTATTTAGGTTTTTATTTACTTTCTCTCCATAGTGTTTTGTAGTTTTTAGTGCGCAAGTCCTGCACTTCTTTTGTTAAATTTTTGTGCATATTTTATTCTTTTTAATGCTATTGTGGTTGGAATTTTTTAAAGTTATTTTTTAGATTGTTGCCAATATATAGGAATTTTGATTTTGCATATTGATCTTATATCCTGCAATCTTATTAAACTTGTTTAATACTTCTAATTATTTCTATATACTCTGAATTTTCTAAAAGATTTTATGTATTTATTGGGGGTGTGGTGGAGAGAGAGATAGAGCACAAGCAGGAGGAGTGGCACAGGGAGAGAGAGAAGCAGACTCCCTGCTAAGCAGGGAGCCCAACAAAGGGCTTGATCCCAGGACCCTGGAAACATGACCTGAGCCTAAGGTAGACACTTAACTGACTGAGCCAGCCAGTTGCCTCTATACTCTGAATTTTCTGCATGCAGATGGTGCTGTCTGCAAATAAAGGCAGTTTTATTTTTTTCTTTTCTAATTTGTATGCCTTAACACTCTTTTTCTTGATTGTACTGGCTGGAATATCCAACAATCATAGAATTATAAAAGTGATTATCCTTGTTTCTCGTCTTAAGGGGAAAGCTTTTATCTTTACCGTTAGTATGATATTCTGGTTTTTCTCAGTCCCTTTATCATTGAAGATTTTCTTTTCTCACTCCTAGTTGGTTGAGAGTTTTTATTACAAATGCATTTTGACTTTAGTCAGATGCATTTTCTTTTTTTTAATTCATTTTCTATATAGAGATGATTATGTTGTGTTTGATTCTTCTATTAATATGCTGTGTTATATTCACTGATTTGCAGTTGTTAAACCAGCCTTGCATGTGGGGATAAATAACAGTCCATCAATGGTATATAATTTTTCTTGTATGTTCCTGAATTCATTTTGCTGATACTTTTTTTTTTTAATATTTTATTTATTTATTTGACAGAGAGAGAGGTCACAAGTAGGCAGAGAGGCAGGCAGAGAGAGAGGGAGAAACAGGCTCCCCACTGAGCAGAGAGCCCGATGCGGGGCTTGATCCCAGGACCCTGAGATCATGACCCGAGCGGAAGGCAGAGGCTTAAACCACTGAGCCACCCAGGCGCCCCTTGCTGATACTTTGTTAGGATTTTTGTACATATGTCCATGAAGGATACTTTTCTATAGTTTTCCTTTCTTGCAACATCTTTGGCCTCAATATCAGAGGAATATTGGCCTTATTGAATGAGTTGGGAAGTATTCTTTCTTCCCCTTCAAGATTAATATTATTTCTTTTTTAAATATTTGATAGAATTTGCCAGTGAAACCTAGGCCAGGGTTCTTCGTGGAACACTTTCTAATACTTGGTTATTTTACACATTATAGGTTTGGTCAGATCTTCCATTCTGTTTAAGTCAGTTGTAGTAATTTATGTCCTTACAAGAATTTGTCCATTTCATTTAAGTTGTTTAATTTATTGGCCTCACATTACTCATACTATTTTTCTCTTAAGTTCTGTGGGCTGATAGTGGTTTCCCTTCTTTTATTCTTGATTTTGGTGTCTTGTATCTTTTCTTTTTCATGGTCAGTCTGAGTAAAAGTTTATGGTTTTGCCTATCTTTTGTAGAAGATCCTAACTTCTGCTCTTATTGATTTTTTCCATTATTTTTATTTTATGGATTTCTGTTCTTGTCCTTTTTATTCCCTTCCTTATGCTCACTTTGGATTTAATTTGATCCTCTTCTTCTCATTTCTTAAAGTAGAAGCTTAGATTATTGCTTTGAAACCTCATTTCTTTTTTAATGTAGGCGTTGAAAGCTATACATTTCCCTCTAACCAGTTCTTTAGCTGCACACCATAAATTGTGATACATCATGTTTTTATCGTCCTTCAGTTCAAATGCTTTCTTATTTCTTTTGCAGTTACCTCTTTGACCTTGGATTATTTAGAAGAGTGTTTAATTTGCAGATACTGGGAGATTCCCATATTTATTTCTGTTACCGATTTTTATCTTAATTCTGTTGTAAGACATAGTTTGAATGGTTTCAGCCCTTTTAAATATATTGGAACTTGTTTCATGGCTTAGCCTATTCTTTGTTCTGACAAATGTTCCATATGCCTTTTAAAATAATGTATATTCCCCCCAAAATAATGTATATTTTACCGTTGTTAGGTCGAGGGTTCTGCAAATGTCAGTCAGGTGAGTTTAGATGATAGTTTATTCAAATCTATGTTCTTGTTGATTTTCTGTCTAGTTGTTCTCCGTGATGTTTTGAGTATTGAAAGTTACTGCCCTTGAGACCTTAGGGACTGGTAAGACCTCTATAATTTTTACCTGACCCTAGCTAAACAAAAATCTGGAGACCGAAGTGAATTTCTGCAGAGTACCAGTGAAGAAAATATTGTCAATTCAGCTAATAGAGTGTATTTTAAATAAAAGTCTTCAGGTATTGGAGTTTAAAAAAACCAAAACTTAGATACATGTATCACAAGATTATGTTTGTCTTTCATAATCCTCTGCTTCATGAGAGCAATTCCTTTACTTTAACACATGACCACCTTACTCTGTACAGGAAAACTATAGGTTCAGGAACTTGTTGGAGCACAGAAGATGATTAGTTGTAAGTAACGAAAAGTCAGTTTACGTTTTAATGATAATAGGGTTTTTTGTTTTTTTTTTAAAGATTTGAGAGAGAGGGAAAGAGAGAGAGAAGGAGAAAGCACTAGTGGAGGGAGGGGCAGAGAAAGAGGCTGAGAAAGAGCAGAGTTTCCACTGAGCACAGAGCCACACTTAGTCTCAGGACCCTGAGATCAGGACCGGAGAGGAAAGCAAGAGTCGACTGTGCCACCCAAGTGCTCTGACAGTAGCTATTTAAGTACCTATTTTCTTAGGTCAGTGCTTACAGATTTGGAAAATTTATACGTTCATTATTCCCACCTTTCATTTGTTTCTTCTTTTGTGCCATTTTTCTCAAGCATGGGTTTATTTTGTTTGATTCATTCTTTGTCTCATACATTGAAAAGAAAATATATGGAATAACTAAGGCTGGATTATCCCGTAATTGTCTCCATTTCTGATTGCTCTTAGATGGACTTTAATGAAGCCAACGAGACTTATACATTAAAACTTGAAATGTATGGGATGGGGGAGGTGAATATATAAACCAGAGATAAGATTTGCCTGTAGCAAATCCGGTTCACATTGGTAGTCTTTCCTGAGGACGGTGGGTAAAATTAAATAATTTGAAGGTCCTTTTTAATACAGCCCTTTAGGTGTATGAGTAATAAACAGAAAGAATGAGGAAAGTAGATGGTGCAAAAAATAAAAAAGAAATAAAAGGATTATGATATAGAAGTATTCTGAGTTTCATCTTCAGTAAATGCCAGCCATGAAAAATGTCTATCCGTTTAAGACTCACTAGAAATAGAAACAATTGTTTATTGCTCCTTAGACTTCTCCTCATTAAAAAAATAAATACATGTTCATTGGAAAAAATCAAATAGTAATAGAGTAGTACATAAAAGTTAAGAAAAGGAAGTCTCCTTCATTGTCCCCTTCTCTTCCAATCCCTCCACAAACTCGTATTCTGTCTTGCTTTCTTAACTCTCTCCCCTTAGGAGTAAGCCTGTTAATCCCTGGCAGTGCTCTGTGTTGTAGTCAAGATGGTTAATATTTTAGGGTGTGCTAAAAATTGGGGTTATAGCCATAGACAGTACATTTTGTAAAACACCCCCCCCCACTACCCACCAAATCCCAGTGGTATCAAGCAACATGATCGAAGAGGAGAAAAAAGAGCTTCCAGCGAAATGGGATGGAGCTGAGTAATTTTAAGTGACGGCAATAAAGATGCCTGTGTGTGCGTAGTCAGGGCAGTGCTGGAAATGGTATCTTTGGGGCACCTGGGTGGCTCAGTTGGTTAAGATCTGACTCTTGATCTCTGCTGGGGTCTTGATCTTGGGGTTGTGAGCTCGAGCCCTGTGTGGGGCTCCACGCTGGGTGTGAAGCCTGCTTAAGATGCTCCTTCTCCCTCTTCCTCTGCCCCTCCCCCCATTAAAAAAAGTGGTTTCTTCTCCTCACAGGCCTGCACACTCCCTTACACAGCCTATTACTCTTTCTGTATACTCCCCTTCCATAGAGCTTTCTTTTCACCATCTCCATATCTGTAAAATTAAAGCGAAGGGTGGTGATAAAAAAAGTTCTAGACTGTCCATTCCCACAACTGGTGGTGACCAGTTGTAAAAATGCAGTGTGGGGGTTTAAATTGAAGGCATTCAAAAAGACATCTTCATTCTGTGAGGTTTTGCAGGAGTAAACCAGTGAGGCTTAGTTGGTTCATCCATTTAGCAAGTGACCAGCATCCTACTATGTGCTAGTCACTGTAACGAAACACAGACAGTAAACAAATAAGAAAATAAATGTCAAATGGTGGTAAGGACTTGTGTTTGTTTCCAAGGGCTTTGTAACAAAGTACCACTCTGGCTTAAAACTAGAGAAGTTTATTTTCTCACAGTTCTGGAGGCTAGAATTCCAAAGTGGAGATGTCAAGAAGGTTGGTTCCATCTGAGGACTCTGAGGGGAATCTGTTCAGTGCCCCTCTCCTAGGTCGTGGTGACAGCTGACAGTCGTTTGTGTTCCTTAGCTTGTAGACACGCCACTCCAGTCTCTGCCTCCTCCTCTTCACAGGGAGCTCTCTCACTCTGTGTGTCCAAAATTCCCTCCTTTTTTTTTTTTTTTTAAAGATTTTATTTACTTATTTGAGGGAGAGAGAGTGATTGGGAGAGAGAGAGAGCACGAGGGAGGGAGGTGCAGGAGAGGGAGAAGCAGATTCCCCATTGAGCAGGGAGCCCACTGCAGGGCTCAGTCCCAGGACTCCCTCAGGATCATAACCTGAGACAAAGGTAGATGTTTAATTGACTGAGCCACCCAGGTGCTCTTAAATTTTCCCTCTTCTTATAGGGACACCAGTCATGATTAGATTAGGGCCCATTCTTATGATCTTGTCTTAATTTGATTACATCTACAAGGACCCTATTTCCAAATAAGGTCATATTTGAGGTTTCAGAAAGGACATGAATTTTCAGAGAATGGTATTCAACTTACGACAGCACCACAGAAAAAAATAAAACAGGATAGTGGGATAGCGAGTGCTGGGGTGAGATGGGCTTACGATTTTATAGAGGATCAAGGAAGACTTACTTTTGGGGTGTCATTTGAATAGAGAATTAAGGAAGGTGGAGGAGAGAACCTAGTGGATATCCCTGGGGAGAACTCTTCAGACAGAGGGAGCAGTATGTTCTCCTGAAGCAGTGTGTTTGGCTTCTTTTAGGAGCACCAGGGGGGCCAGTGTAGCTGAAGTAAAGAAGTAGATGAGATCGGGGCGGGGGGGGGGGGTGGTAGCTGGGTTACATATCACATAGGGCCTCCTAGACCTCTTGCTTTTACTCTGAGTGAAATGGGAAACCACTGAGGAATTCCAGGTAAAGGTTGATCTGATTGACTTTATGTTTTAAAAGTGTCCTGGCTGCCATGTTGAGAATGGGCAAGGTGAAAGTAGACAGATGAGTTCGAAGGCTACTATAGTAATGTAAGTGAGAAAGTGAGAAGAAGTCAGATTTTTTTTTTTTTTAAGATTTTATTTACTTAAAAAAAAAAAAAGATTTTATTTACTTGACAGAAAGAGATCACAAGTAGGCAGAGAGGCAGGCAGAGAGAGAGAGAGAGGGAAGCAGGCCCCCTGTTGAGCAGAGAGCCCGATGCGGGACTCGATCCCAGGACCCTGACATCATGACCTGAGCCGAAGGCAGCGGCTTAACCCACTGAGCCACCCAGGTGCCCAAGAAGTCAGATTTTTGATACGCTTTAAAAGTAGAATTGGTAGGTTTTACTATTTGAATGCAGGGTGGAGAGAAAGAAACAAGCCGACTCCCAAGTTTTTTGGCCTGAGCAACTGGAAGGAATTGCTTTTTACGAGAAGGGGGAGACATGCAAAGTGGGTTATGCAGGTCTGGACTTCAGGAAAGAGGTCTGAGTTCCAAATACAAATCTGGAAGAGGTCACCTAGAGGTGTTCTCTGAAGGCATGAGACTGGATGAGATCTTTGAGAAGGAAGAGGTATTGGTGTTTGGGGCACCAGTGGAAGGGGTCACTTAGAGGCACAGATGGTTCATCCAAGGCAGTGGGACACAAGGCAGTGTGGTACAGATGCAGGTGCGTGACCAGTGTGAGGAAGAATTCATGGACCGGTCTGGCATAACCTGAGCCGTAAGAGGCTGGACAAGAGAGAGCCCAAAGAAGAGTATCCCAGGTGATGCAGCAGCCTGTGGGTGTCCTGGTGCTCTGGGTGCTAACAGGATTTTCCCCAGAAGTAAGGGTTTTCTGTCACTGCTGCTGAGGTGACCGTTGAGCATTTCTGGCCACTTTATACCCCTGTGTAATTCTCTCCTCTTTTCTGTCATATTCTGGATCTATCTCTTCCTTTCCATCCTAACTACCCGTATCCTAATTCAAGCTTTCATTACTTCACCATTGGACAGTTATAGCATCCTATACTAATTATCCTCAACGTTGTTCTTGTTCAACTCATCCCATATGTTGGTACAGATTTAGCTACCCCCCCCTTTTTGTTTTAATTTTATTTTTAAGTAATCTCTACACCCAAAGAACTTACAACCTTGTGATCGAGACTTGCTTGCTCCACTGACTGAGCGAGCAAGGAACCCCCAGGCTTAGCTTCTTATAGCCCAGAGTTGATTAAGGGTCAGCCCTTTTTAATCACTCACCATGTCTTTGAAATGAGTCCCCCATTTCAAGGCTTTCCAGAGCCTGGTTCTTTTCTGCCATTGCAGGCCCCCTTTGTGAACTCTGTACTCAGACCAAACAGTATTCCCTCTCATACCCTTGTGACACTGCCTTTCTACCTCTTTGTATTTGCTCAGGATGTTCCTTCCACAACAAATGCCCATTCTTTTTTCTCACCCCCAAATCCCAGTCTGAAGAGATGCTTGTGATTGAAGAGCTAGTGTATCCTGGGATACCTGAGCCCAGTAATGGTTTTATTGTAATGTGATACATTATCAAAGATGCTGGTGGTCTGCCATCAGTGGGACAGATAACCTCCATCTGCTTTTATGTTCTCTGTATACTGCTAAGTAAGTTTTTTTGTTTCTATTACTGATTTTAACAAAGCAGTGCCTGGGAATGGTAGTAATTACAGAAGAATTAATTCTTGGTTTCTTTGGATCAATTCATAAATCTTAGCCCCACTGAAGGAGAAGTGGGAGAAGAATAATATCTCAATATTTTGAGCTCTAAAATTTACAACTTCACAAAAATCGAAAAAGAGGAGAAAAATGAAAAAAAAAAAAGAGGATCTCTAGGAAAGATGCCATATAAACACAGGGCATCATTATTTATCAGTTTGTAGGAAGATTTACCACATGAAACATAGTTGTTTTAAATTTTCTGGTACTTGATACATCCTTTTAAGAGTGACTTAGATTCTTATGGCATCATAAGACACTGTGCCACCCACCGCCCCATCGTCCACAGAAGCTCATTCAAGCAGTGGCCACCAACCTCTCTGTCCTTTCTATGGAGTCTGAGTCACCACTCACTGTATCTCTTCAGCTGATACATGAATTTCAGTTCCATTCAATTACCAACTTTTAATTGGATCCCACTGCCAGATTGGTCTCCTGTTCCAGAGTGTTTCCTCTTGGCTGCACTGTTACTATGGCTACTTGGTTCCTTCTACTTACTTCCTGCATTAGGTGGATGACATCCACTCTGGTATGAAGCTAGACAGATACTGTAAAATTGCTATAGTACCAAACACCGTCGTCTTGCATTCTGCCTCCCTCCTACTGCCCATCTGGAATGGGATCAAGTCCACATGGTAAGGTTATTAATTCTTCTATATCACTTTTATTTTAGGAAACTTCTCCAAGTTTTAGAGTTAGAAAATTATGGAGACCCTCTTTCTCTACTCCCTAGCCTAACACCTAACACATACCTCCAGACATATGGCATATACATGACATAAAGGAGCCAAAGAAGTCACTTCATTAGATGAAAAAGTCTTCCTTTAGCTTCTTTCTTATGTTAGCATCATGTCCCAATTTTGGACTTTAAATGCACTCCATATTGGAATTGGGGAAATTAGTTACACTTAAAGACCAAAATATGTCTTTTTTTTTTTTTTTTTTTTTTTTTTTTTAGCAAACTGCTGTATGCCCTGTAAATCTGTAAATATGCATTATAACCTTCAGGTTTTGTGGGACACGTTCAGTGGGTCTTCAGTGGTTAAACTGAATGTTGTTAATAAAAAATGAAAAGACCATAGAATGCCATGGAACCCAACCTTTGACCAGGAAACTTAAAATTTTGTAGACCTGAGTTATTTATCTCATCAAGTTATTTAAGATGAGAGCTGTTACTCATCCAGAATGAAGATTTGTTGTAATGTTCTCTTACATAAAGTGACCTTACTACTAGTGGGTTTTCCTGGATACCATTTTTCTAGTTTCTCATTAGCTTGCACTACCACCTTTTTTCTAGAGTGAGCTAAGACCAAGAGACCTTTCTGTGGCTATAAAGTAGGACTCACAGTTAGCTCAAGTAAAAACAAAAATAAAACGTGAGAGATCTCGATCTGCAGGAATGGATTCTGACAATAAAGACTTTGCATTTACTCTGCTCCTTGTGCCTGGGGTTTTAATTTAACACATCAATGAAAAGGCAACATTTAAAAGGGGGGGAACACCCAGCAGGACTTACTTTTATTAGTGCAATTTGTAAGAAATTACTGCATTTAATGAGAAAATCGTTAAGCATGAAAAAATGGGCTGTGACTGAAATTGTGGAGCTTAAATGGTGAGATTTTAATTGGGTTTTTTAGTTATTGGTAAGAAAATAATAATAATAATAAAAAGCTGGCGAAGGCTATATGTATGTTGTTGAGGTGGTCAGCATTTTTTATCCTTCGTTCGATTTCCTGTGCCACTGGTCACCTGTGATACTGTGGCTGTGGTGGTCTCTGTGTCAGGGCCACGGAATGTTTCTGCTCTCAGAAGGGAGGCAGGCAGCTGTCTGCTCAATGGAGAATTCTGGGGCAAATTGTCTCGCACAATAGTTTCTAAAAGGGGGAAGATCAGGGCAGAGGCAAAGAGCTGGACAGAGCTGTGTCTGCTTCACAGTCCAGCTGCTTCAAAGTATGACGTTTGCACATCATTTACGTGAAGCTTATCCTTTTTTCCTAATTCTCGGTTTCTTTTGGTGCCACCCAGTGATTTCTTTTTCCCCCAACAAAATATATTTCATTAAAGACCACAAAACTAAAATAAAACGAGGAATACCAGATTTGCCAGACCAAGAATCACAAGCATTGAGGGCAGATTCTGCCTGGGGTCTTATATATCCAGCCTCTTTTGGAAATAGAAGCAGAAAGGACATTTAAGAAATAAGTCAGCATATATTTTGTCATGGAGAGGAAAATATTTGGGGTAAGTTTTTTGTGCTTCAATTTTCAGAAGATCCTTTGACTTCTGTGAAAGGGGAGAAGCACCATGGGAAGGGTTCAGTCACTTCCGGTTCCTCTGGTTTGTCATCGCTGTCCACGCAGTTGTGTGGCCACTGCGCACTGGGTTTCACAGGCTTAAACCTGAAGGAGAGGGAGGTGTCTGTAACTCTAAAGATGTTTCAAGTAGACATGAAAATCTCTCTCTCTTTTTAATGTAATTCTGGTTTTGTAGAAATACACTTTAAATATATGTATTTTTAAAGATTTTATTTATTTGAAAGAGAGAGAGCACGTGGGAGAGGAGGCAGGAGGGTGGAGGCAGAGGGAGAAGCAGACACCCTGCTGAGCAGGGAGCCCAATGCAGGACTTGATCCCAGGACCTTGGAACCATGACCTGAGTGGAAGGCAGACGCTTAACTGACTGAGCCACCACCCAGGTACCCCCTGTATGTATGTGTGTGTGTGTGTGTGTGTGTGTGTGTGTATAAATAAATAAAATTTGATATATATTGTGTATATCTATTTATATATATTTACTATATATATACAAAATTGGCTGAGAAAAGCTTTAAATAAATGCTTATGAACCTTTTCAGTAACTTTCTATTGAATTTCATTGTATCCTCTCATTAGAAAGAAGAAAAAATAACTCATGTTTTATCTTCCTTTATTATTTAAAGAATTCAGTGTTAATTTTATGTCTCCAGGATATATCCAGTACCTAAAATGGGGCATCCATCCACCCCTGTGGCTTCACAGTAACACTGTGTGGAATGGCCCCTTTCTCACGCTTCCTGTGGGTGCACCAGATCTTGGTGGGGGTGGGGACGGACCCGAACTAGCCCCTACAGGTTGTATTTCCCAGCCTCTCATGACTACTGGCTTCCTACAGGTTTCAGCCCAAAGGAGACCCTGGTGGGAAATTGGTAGGAGGCAAGGAGGGAGGGAAAAGCTGGGGTGTTTCTTCCTCCCTGTCTGTGTTAGGCAGCATCCCCAGTCCTCCATGGCTTCGGCTCCCGTTGGACAGACCCGTGAGTGAGCTCTAGTTGATGCACCTCCCCCTGCTCTTTTCTCCCCCGACCCTGCACTGCCAAGGGGTGCTAAGGGCTTCTTGCTGTTCTGATCTTTGGATGACAGAACCACTCTCAGTTGGCTTTATAGCCCTTCATCACCTGTTTAACAATTGTGCGCATTACGCTTCCTTTGTTAAATGCTCAGAGTGATTTCTATTCTTCTGGTTGGGTGGTGACTGATAGAAACACAGCCTCTACCCACAATGACCAGTTTATATCCTGTAGTAAAGAGCCATAAGCCTGTTGGCAGTCCATTTTTGTTCTAGTTGCCTGTAATAAAACACAGACTCATTTTCTTATCACATACCTGTTTCTTACACGTTTCTGGCTTAAAATGGTCATTGTATTTATGTGTGCGTTTAATTGGTGGCAGACTGGACTACTTGCTTTGAGTTTTGTTTGCCGATAGATATTATTATTTTATTCTCTTAGTTACTGACCTGACCGTATACTTATTTAAGTGCTTAATTTATATCATCATTTTTAAAGTTTGTTTTATGAAGATGCCACTGTCATTGCATAAATCTGTTCTTAACATTTACACATAATTTAACTGCCAACTTCTGTAAAGTGTGTACCCTTTTAATAAGTACATTTCACAGGAGGCATTGAGATAGTGAGAAGGATTAAATTGGGAGATGTCCTGAATGATGCCTGAGTTGAGCAAAATCATTTGAGATGACTTTATAGCCCTTTATAAATAATGTGTGACAGATGAGCAAACCCACTGCTGTTTTGGCTTTGTCCGATGGAGGGGAAAAAACCCACAATAAATGACTTCCTTTCATTCTGTTAGAAACATCTTTGCAGAGAACAGTGGTAGTAAGTAAATGTCAAGTTGGAAACTGACAAGCACATGGCCCGGGGTGTTTTGGCCCCTGTGACTGTACAGTAAGAAGAGAGGTGATTCATTTTGGGGAATTTTCTGTGGTATTGAATATTTTCTCTAGAGGGGGAGAGCATACATTTCAGATTAAACAAACAAAAAAGCCTGCCATTTTCCCTATACATAACAGTTTCATATCTGGGTCGCATTTTTTTAATGCTAACACTAAAGTATTATTGAGACTAATTTTGTGTTATCCACAATCTGTACATATGTGAGATGCTGGGCTAATATATAATGCCCATATTTAAAACCTCAAAATTTAGGCCATTTTGATTTTGAAGACTCCTTGAAATAAATGATAGCCCTTGCCTAAGATGGATGGCCCTTTCAATGGCCATCTTTTATATTAGCTACTAATGAGTATTATTGAGCCTCTGACTAATTCTGAAAAGCATTTTGGTGAATTATAATTGGGGTTGTGATTTACTGAGTATGAAGACTGACAGGCCGTTCCATACCCTATAATTAATGTAGAAGCAGAGACAAGCACCGTGATGATCAGCATTTCCCTTATGTGGGGCGGAGAGGACGGGGGCTTCAAAAGCGTCATCTAGCCAAAGTAGAATATTAGTTTGTCTGCCATTTCTGGATTTTACTTTTATTAAAAATGGCAGGAAAACATGAAGTGCTACCAAACTTCAGAAGGGAAGTCTCGTCCACATGTTATTCAGGATATTCAGGATATTAAAGCATCTTCCATCAGAGATATTTGCTGGTGTTTAAATGGTTCATGATAGTCAGTGAACCACAAAATAGTCTGGATAGACCAACAGAATTCAGAATCATGGGCCAGAGACACAGGCCACGTAACTGATGATTCCTAAAAGGGCGAAATCTGGTTCTTCGTTTTCTTTGGATTTATTGCAACTTGGATATGCTTATCTCCCTGTGTTCCTGAATTTCCTGGAGGAAAAGACAGACAGTCTAACATATAAATCAGAAAACTCAATCCAGATAGGCCCACAAATACATAAGAACTTCATTCTTAAATAGAAAGTAGATCTTGAGACTCCTACTTCCTTTTCTTTATATCCCTTAACTGTGTCATTACTGCAAATGGATTATTGACTTTTGCTTTTGCTTTATTTTAGTCTCCTGAATACTTTTCTCTGTAAGATGGCAACTCTGTGTGTGTGTGTGTGTGTGTCTGTGTGTGTGTGCCATCACATGTCAAGATAAAATGGGTGAAGGAACTGTTTTTTTTTTTTTTTTTTTTTGCAAAGCAGTTAAGTCCCTATTTAATTGATATATGGACTTCCTAAGCTTCAGTACCTAATCCCTTGTGCTTTTTTTTTTTTTAAAGATTTTATTTATTTATTTGACAGACAGAGATTACAAGTAGGTGGAGAGGCCAGCAGAGAGAGAGGAGGAAGCATGCTCCCTGCTGAGCAGAGAGCCCGATGCGGGGCTCGATCCCAGGACCCTGGGATTTTGACCTGAGCCGAAGGCAGAGGCCTTAACCCACTGAGTCACCCAGGTGCCCCGGTCCCTTGTGCTTTTTATACTCTTTTTCTTGCAGTCTTTATGTCATAGTTTAACCGCAACAGATAGCTCTCCTCTTTCATCTGTTGGCATCCATGGTGCCATACCCTCTTGGTTTTTGCCTGTCTCCCTTACCACGTCTTCTTAGCTCCTTTGTTGCCCCCTTTCCTCTCTACAAGCTCTAAATGTTGCAGTTCCCTAAAGTCTTGGTCTTCAGTTCTTCTCCCCTGCAGTTGCTCTAGAGCCAAGTTCCATCCTGCCTCAGGACCCTCACACAGACTGTAGTCTTCTTGGACCACCTGCCCTCCAACCTTCCCCTAGCTGATTCTTCCTCCTTCCCCTCCTCCTATCTGGACTCCATGTGTTGAACCATTTGTTCCTCTTCAGACACACCCTGTGCTTTCCCACATCTTTTCTTCATACTTCCGCTCATTCTGTTTTCTGCTCTATGATGACCAACTCTATTTTTCATTGCTCAGTGAAAAAGCCATGTTAATTCATGAAAATATCTTATAATCGGTCACCAGAGATTTTAAAAATTCACATCAGCTGACATATTTCCATACTAGTCATAGTTCTCTTCACATTTACCTCCTACTATTACTTTTGTATATGTCTTATATCTTCTTGTAGACTATCAGCTTCTCAAAGCAAGGACTTCAACCTCATGTCTTCCACAGAACATACTCCAGGGTCTTCCCTGTAATGGTCACACAGTAAATATGTACTAGGTCGAAGTAATGAAAATACTCACTGCATAAAGAGAAACATTTACATCGTAGCTCACTAGGTCCCTCACTCTCATTTCAAAAGAAATGAGGAGCTGAGTCTCTAGGATTACTACCCATGGCTGATGAAGGCTGTTATTGATGGCTAGTTTGGTAACTCTGAGTAACTTTATGTCTGGCTCATCAGAGCAAGTGGGCTGCTGTAAGTAGTGGAGAGCACAGCCAAACCCTTCTGTCCCCTCACCTCTCCAAGCTGAAAATGGAGAGAGCTTCTCTTGCTTTGAGCTTCTTGTTGGTTTTCCTCTCTGCCTACTAATCAGGGCTTTGTTGTTTATCTTGTTTTAAAAGACTCATCCTGATATCCTTTCTCTCCTTGGTACTGTTGGGTTTTAATTCACCACTGCAGGATACATTGGTAAAGATTTCAGAAATTGCAAGAAAGTGTTTCTTTAATCCCTCAAGTTTGCTAAGTACTTTATTATAATGGAGATCATAATCTCTTAGTTGGTGGCAGAAATGCAGTAGTTACTGGGGATATTTTTCCCTTGCTGCAAAATGATTATATTAAGAAATTCTTGGTCCAGGTTTTTGTTTTTGTTTTTGCTTTTTTAAGATTTTATTCAGTTAGCATGCGAGTGGGGGGAAGGGCAGAAGGAGAGAGAATACCAAGCAGTCTTCCCGCCGTGGAGCCTGACACAGGGCTCCGTTTCATAACCCTGAGACTCTGGCCTGAGCTGAAATCAAGATTGGGTGCTCAACTGACTAAGCCACCCAGGTGCCCCACTTTGCCCAGTTTTTTAATCCTTTCCATAGGCTATAGGATCCTTAGGAAGTAAATTGATGGCACGAGTTTCCTGTTTTTCATAAGGCACTGAACAGTGCTCAGGTCACTGTGATTTACTTAGTGGCCTTGAGCCTTTATAGGCGAGCCTTGAAAGTAGTTTCATTAGTATTGTGCATGTACCCGTTCATAATTGCTATGATGCTCAGATGAGGCTGTGACTGTGGCGTCACCTTGACCGTTCAGCATAAATTGCCCGCCGAGCCAGCAAGTAAGTGGTTTCAGGGCATAACTGAGAGTGAGCCTTTATGCCCTAAGTCTGTACATCTCCTTGGTTTGTTCTATACCAGTTGTTAAGGGTCAGTTTCAATCTGCTCAGTGATTTATATTCCCTAATGACTTTGTTTGTATTTCCTCTACTTTTTTCACACTGAAAAATACTTGTTTGTGGGGCAGCCTCAAGTTGCAACCTATCTTAGAAACAATAACATTATTAATGTTTCTGTAGAATTTATGACATTGCTAGCTGACAGTTATTGTTTATTAAGTATTCATGGCTTGTAGAGTACTGAGCAACAGAGAGAATATTCAGGTTCAAGGGCAGAAGATATGTAGCAATGATTCCTCGTTCTAAAGGGATATTACTAAATTAAGACGAGGGCTGGTCTTTTCTAATTTGACCTCTGATTGGTAGAAGATGGCGTGTCCCTGGCTCATTACTCTTCTCTGTCTGGCACTGTTTGACATTTATCATGAGTGGGATTAGAGGAAAGACTAGAGGATCTATTTTCTGTGACCATATTAGGAAAGACAGTTTGGATTACCCAATTGTCCCCTAAATTCGGGGGAGGGGAGGGATAAAAATCACAATTAAAAAAAAATCATTTAGTGTTAATCCCAAAATGAACATTTAGCTATAATTCTAAGCATTGTAGAAATTACATTTTATTTCTTGACAGATAACAGTAAGTATTACCCAATCTTTTCAAATACAGACTTTGGGAATCAGCATTTTGCATCTCACTTGCCCTTCCCATCCACCCCCTCTCAAAGAAGAGCTTTTGTGCCTACTGACCATGAAGCTCGTGAACCATAGTACATACTTACAGGCACACAAAACATATATTCTAACCAGCATCACTCAAAGCGAGGAAAGTAAATTTGTTGTCTTTTCTAGCAAGTCGCCAACTAATAACTCGCATTGAGCAGTTTCTGGAAACTAACGAAACACCATATTTTATGAAGAGCATGGACTGCATCACAGTCTTCCGGGAAGAAGCCGTTCAGGTAACGCTATCCTTGCTTGTCTTCCTCTTCCTAAACTGTTAGCCATCATCACACGGAAGACATACAGCACCCCACAAGTAAGCACAGGCTTTGCAGATCATTGTTCTCACTGTCAATAGCCGTGTTGGCCAAGAGATGCCAAAATGACTAAGTCTTTTTACTATCACTGTCATTTCTGAGGGGGTATAAAGATGGGTGGGATGACCGGGTTGCTTCATCCCTGGGAGTTAGCTTTTCATGACATCAGAGCCAAGGCTGCATGATTCCTACTTAGGGAACCAGGGAGATTTCCATTGTAGTCTCTGATGACCCACACATTAAAGGACTGGCTAACTATTTTAAAGAAATTGATGGAAAATATATATTGGTTAACTATTGAGAAGGATGTTATGAAGATGGGAGTAGGGATCTGGAATGCCAGGAAAAATTAAGAATGCTGAAAATTAATTACTCAGAACCATACCCTACTTTTGATGTGGGTTTTTGTTTGTTTTATTAGGAATTTTGAGAAAACACTGTGAAAATCTTCCAAATTATTTCTAGGCTTTTATATGTAAGCTCTAGGCAAGAGTGAACAAGTTTAAATTAGAAAGCATATTTTTAAAGTAGGCGCAGTTGTAGTGTATGTTCTCATGTGGGTGCTTAGTAAGTATTGGCTGGGTGAGTGAACAAATTAATTCTTGAGTTGTTTAGGTTCTTACAAACAATGATAAGAAAATGAGAAAACTGTTAAGATTAGAAGATGCAGAAGTAGATGATCCAGATGCCCTACAGATAAAGACAAAATATAAGCCAAGTTAAATCAGTAAAAGACTAAGGATCCTGCAGGTGAAGAAGGATCTGGCAAGTTGGGAAAAGGTGATGAAAATGTATTGCTTTTTTAGCACTGCCCCCATTAGACGGGGCACCCAGTAACACTTCTGTGCCCTGTTGTCGCCAGCTGAAATTACCAGGTCACTGGATTTCTTAAAAAATAAAAATTTTTTAAAAAACGAGAGATGGAAGAGCATCAAAAGAGACCGTGGAGATTTATCAGCCACTCTTAATGTAGAGACCTTTTTATGCTGCAGAACTGTACAACACACACACACACGAAACAGAAAAAGGATTTTATAATTGGGAAAATGTGAATACTGACTGGTCATTTACTCCTGTTAAGGAATTTTTAGTAATTTTTGGTATTTTTTAAAAAGTCCCTCTCTGTATTTTAGAAACTGCATACCAACATATTTATAGCTGACATAATATGCTTGACATTTGCTTCCAGACAATCCCAGGGTTGTGAGGGAAGGTCGGTGTATGGGGAGGCAAGACTGGCTGCTTTGACAGTTGTTGAAGCTGGGTGTTGGGATACTGAGAATTCACTATTTTTGTTTGACTTTGTCTGTATTGAAAGTTAAAAAGCACAGCACTGACCCCCCCAAAAAACTGGTGCAGCTCTGAGCAGCTGTGTACCTTCCACAGATGGAAGGATTTCTGGTTCCCCACAAATCTAGCTGAAATTTGGAATGCCAGACCAGATCTCCCATTTACCAAAGAAGGACATTATATATTTTTCTTATAAATAACGGTGGATTTGGTATACGTAGTGCTTTGTCCTGGGAGTGACTTGTTTCTGTATTTGCTCTGACCTGACGCCCTTCTGCCCCCACATGCCACCCTAGTTTTCAGAGGAGCAGCGCTTTAACGATTTCTTGAGAGCCCTTCGAGAGAAAGTGGAAATGAAACAGTTAAATCACTTCTGGGAAATTGTCGTTCAGGGTAAGTTGTCTTTTGTCATTTTCTCCAAATATTTATGCTGTTTTTTCTAAATCTAAACATAAATTATGTTGTATGATGTGTTACGTGGCAACCTGGTGACTTTCCATGTGGATTTGGGAAAATGCTTAGGATCCAGTGAATGAAAATAACAAGGCTTAAAAGCAAGCTTAATGAGCATAAATAAAAAGTGATAAGTAGTGAACATGTAGGTCCTATCTTAAACTCTGTGCAGCATGACCCATTTCCAAGATGGTACCTTTTCTATTAGCTGGAAGAGCCCGTGTGGGCAAACATTGCCCCCTTTCTCAGATTCTTATACCCTTCCATCCTGCCAGACCCACGGCACTAACACTGACCTCACCCACATTTTGCCTTTCTGCCACCTTCGTGAGCATGTTCTTGGGCTTTCCATATCAGCAGACGAGCATCTTCATGCACCAAAGCCATTCCCTCACTTATTCGCAGAGACCAATGCAAACAACCTAGAAAGAAGGCAACACACACTCTTTCAGTGTTATGCTTGATGTTGGCTTTCCTCCATGCCCTATGCCCGGTTTTTTTCACCTGACTTGATTTTCTTTCAGAACCAAGTATAAGATACTACCTATTAAAAATACCTCCTATGAAAACAATGGTGTCGAAGATTATGAAACTTTTCACTTGACGTAGGGCCTTTAGATTAGTTTGAGCCTGTCTTTCTGGGCAAACTCCGTAAAAAGGAGTTGCATATCTATCTATCCAGCTTCTAAGGGACAGCTTTTCATCACTCAGGCAACTATTTCCCTGACAGTTAATTTTTCAGTCCTTTAACTTCTACACTGGGGAGCAAAAGCAATTAGAATAGGTGGTGAATGGGGCTTACTCAAATCACTCTGGTGTCTCTGCTGCCAGCCTAGTGGACGAAGGAGATTGGTTTTGGTATTTATTAATTGCCTCCAGCATATTGTTGGCTGAAAGGAAACTTACAGGACATACACAAGGTACGCATTTTCTGAGAGCTTATATCCTGTTGAGAGAATACACATGACCTGTGCCATTTCTAGGTACAAATGGATGTTAAATGTATATGCTTTTCTGAAAGTGTATCACGCATCAGCCATTTGAGGCAGAAGAAAATCTTAGGAAGAAGAGAAAACTAAAGGGTAGATTTTCTATCCTTGATTTGCTCTCACTGAGCTAAAATTGATGTATGTGCTAAATGATAGACATAACCATTGTGAGAGCATGTTTCCTTCCAACCTGGGGCCTCTTGCCATTCCATCAGTAGCTAGTAACATTACTAGAAGTCAAAATGTCTGCAGATTCCTATATTGGGTATCTAATGGGTTTGGGCCAAAGTATATAGTCGTTCAGTTATTTATTTACTAAGCTTGTCCATGCCTACATTGATGGGAATTGAAAGATGAATAAAACCCATTCCCTGCCCTTGAGAAAAGTATGGTCCATTAGGGGAGAGAAAATGTGTACTGTAGTTTATACAAGGTAAGACATGATGACAGCCATTTCAAAGGCATAAACAAAGTGAGCTAAAAACTCCGAAGGAGAGATTTAATCAGGGAAGACTTGATGCAGCAGGTAGCACTTGAGATGTGGCCTTTATTTTACAGAGGCTAAGTAGGAAACAGGATAATATAAGATGGAAGGAACAGTGTGAGTTAAGTGCCTTCACGGACTTCATTTCTATAGAGAAGAGCACCTGTGGAGTTTTAAAAATCTCTAATGGGAAGATGGGAGGGGGGTGTGATGGAGAAGAAGGTACGATCAGGATTGATTCTTTGCACTGGGATTTCACTCTGTGAATTACTTTTTAGATGGAATTACTTTGATCACCAAAGATGAAGCCCCTGGAAGTTCCGTCACAGCTGAGGAAGCCAAAAAGGTATTGCAGAATAACGCCATCTTTAGATGAAGTATTGTAATGAATATTATTTCTTTGATGCCCGTTCCTCCTTGAAAATTTTAAATTTTAAGAGAAACTGAATTAGTGTACTCCCAACATTCTTAATTGACCAATTGGCCAGTTCCTTTTCCTTCAACTGCAGTGTTTTTGTAGGAGAAATTGTAAACTCCCTCAGTCTTCCAAAGACTGCGGTCCTGTTTCTAGAACTCACCCGGAACCACAGTGTCATTAGCTCTAGAGCTCCTGAAGTCCTTAGTGCGTACCAAGCATAGCCGAGACCTTGGTAAAGGCTGTGAAATCCAGGTGGTCCAGTGATTCCCACAAGGCCACACTTCAGTCACCTGGGGAGCTGTCATTTAAGAAGTACTGATGACCAGGCCCCATCCCCAAAGATTCTGGTAGTCTGAAATGGAGTTCTGGGGGCAGGGTTTGAGTTCTTAAAGCCCCTCAGGTGATTATAATGTTAAGCAAGATAAAGAGACCCTTGTATTCCAGAGTAAGGCACGTCCAGAGGTGTGTTTAGTAAAAGACTCATGTATTGACACAAGTAGACCAAGGTCTCCCTGTCTGAACCAGATTCAGCTATGAGTCAAGTACATGTGGCTATTGAGTTTAGTGATCTTTCATTATACCTCGGGTTTGTGATGACAGTTAAATAAAATAGAGTACCTCAAGAGTGTATGGTTCAGGCACCTGGGTGGCTCAGTCGTGAGGCATCTGCCTTCGGCTCAGGTCATGATCCCAGGGTCCTGGGACCGAGCCCCACATCAGGCTCCCTGCTCAGCGAGAAGCCTGCTTCTCCTTCTCCCACTCCCACTCCCCCTGCTTGTGTTCCCTCTCTCACTGTGTCTCTCTCTGTCAAATAAATACATAAAATCTTAAAAAAAAAAGTATGTGGTTCATAATGCTGAACTTCAGGTACGGTTTCTAACTGAGCCAGTCCTACTGGGACAGCGCCCAGCAGCTGTCAGTCACGGGCTAAAGCCTCAGCCGTCTGCTAGGCGTTGTGCTGGGTAATAAGATAGCACTCCTGCCCTCTAGAAACTCACTATAGGCTTGCAGAGGAAGATAACGGAGATTCAAAAACTTAACTACACATGCTCACAGAGAGCTTGGTCTGGGCTGGCGGACAGGAATCTGTTAAGGGAGTGGCAGGAACAAGGCTAGAAGTATTCAGCTTAGGGCGAAATTCAGGCCACATTTAAAAATGCCTTACAGTGTCAACTCAAAAAGGCATTTGGCAGAAACCATAGTATTTTTTGGGAAAGAAGTTAGATTATATGAGAATTTGTATTAAATATACTTTGCCTGGCAAAAGCATTTTGTTAGAGAACATATATGGTCCCTGCTTTCAGGAAGTAAAATCCTGGAATTTTAGAAGCACACGCTAACATGCTGATGATTGTCTCAGAAGGGGCTCCACTGTGTCTGTACCCTCTCCCACCAGTCAGTGCTATAAATATGTCAGTACTCGAGAAGATGTCATTGATTTTATTTCTTGATTTTATTTCTTGATTTATTTATTTGCTTGATTTTATTTCTGTTTGTTACTTCATATAATGGCATGATAATATTTCCCCTTGGAACTGGAGTGTATCATTCAGTGCTCTCCAGAGAGAGAGAACCAATAGACTATATATGTGGATGTGTGTGTATGTGTGTGTGTGAGAGAGAGAGAAAGAGAGTAGGCTGGGAAGAGATTTATTTATTTTAAAGAATTGGCTCATGAAATTGTAGAGACTGGCAAATCTGAAATTTGTAAGACAGGCCAACGGGCTAGAAATTCAGGCAAGATTTCCATGGTACCGTCCTGAGGCAGGTTTCCTTCAGCTGATTGAATGAGGCCCACCAATATGACCAAGGGTAATCTTCACTTCAGATCAGCTGATTGTAAATGTTAATCATATCTACAGAATACCTTCACAGCAACATCCAGACTAGGGTTTAGCATCATAACTGGGCACTGTGGTCCAAGCCAGGTGGACACATAAAATTAACCATCACTTAGCATGAAGGCTTATCAATCAGCTTTTGCTAAACAAGTAAAATAAGTCAAGACAAATAATTTTTAGTCATTATTGCATTTTATTTTTAATTTTTTAAAAAGATTTTATTTATTTGAGAGAGAAAGAGAGCTCAAGCAGGGGGAGGCGCAGAGGGAGAAGCAGACTCCCCAATGAGCTGGGAGCCCGATGTGGGGCTCTATCCCAGGACCATGAGATCATGACCTGAGCTGAAGGCAGTCGCCTTAACCGATTGAGCCACTCACTTGCCCTAGTCATTATTGCATTTAAAAAATTGTCACTGAGGTGAGAGTTAAGTACATGTTACTGTTATTGAAGGAAGAGGAGAGCAGCGATCTAAAAAAGGTCGTATTTTTCCTCTCGGCAGTATAGTGCATCTTAACCAAAGGTGTCATAGCTAAGTGAGTCCAGAATAGTAAAGAGGCAAGAAATCTAAGAAGGGATGACGTGCTTCTTGCAAATTGTCTGAGGCTTGTTCTATGCTACAAAGGCAGTGTCTTCTTTGGAGCTTCAGGGCACAGAGCCTAACGGTGGGGAATCGTGCTGCCATTCAGCCGCAGAGAGGACTTCGAGTTAATGACGAGGTTTGGGGTGGTATCCTTGCGTGGTTCCAGTATCAGCAGCACTGATTTCAGTTGGTCATAATTGAAGACAACTCTGAGAACTTGCCACCTTTTTTCTTCCCAAAACATTCATTTTGTTTTTCAGGGGGCAGACATAATCCTTTGTATCGAAAATGTTTTTAAATGGCACCTGTAGGTTTTTGGAGAGAAGTGTGGAAGAGAGTGTGCACACATCGGGGGTGATGGGGAGAATCACTGGGGGCGAGTCTGGCTCAGAGAGCTGGCTCCATGTGGTTTCCAGGAGCGAGGACACGCCTCAGCCCGCTCAGGGAGGGGAAGTCCCTTCTGACAGTGCCCTGCAGTAGATCGCCTTTAAAGGAGGCGTTTGTCAAGTTTGGTCACTCCCCACATAATCAGTTAAGGAAACCTGACTATAATCGAGGTTGAAGAGCAGTACTCAACAGCCCATTTCAAGCCTTCCAAGACACTTACATAAGTTATTTAAAGTTAGCAAGCTGTCAGATTATCTGTATTAAATGTTGATGATTTGAAAGGAAATAATTATCCAGAGATGTCCATTTTAAATGAAAATTAGATCGTAGCTTTACACTTGCACCTCTTAAGGAGGGCCATTTGTCTTTGGTGTATCCTAGAAAATAGAATTTATGACTCTGAGAAAATAGATTTTATGACTGAGAAATCTAGGTAAGTCAGTCCTGCTACAGAAATAGAAATTTCTTCCACGACGTAAGTTTTAAATAGCTATTTTCTTTTAAATTCACTGACCGCTCTCATTTCATTTTGAAGCCTGGACATAACCATGATGCCATTTTCACATTTATTTTTATTGTCGCTATAACCTGTCCGTTCTTTCACTTCACTTTTTCTGTTTCTGTTTGTTACCGTTAGATGCACCATTAGCACTCGGTGTTTGGTAATCTCTGTACTGTTCTCAGGGTGTGGCTCTGTGGTGGGCAGGTGGTGTGCGGCTAATCCTGGCACGTTCCAGGAGCATCTGGGAGGTTCTTTGCCTCAGGCCACCATCGGTAAAACAACTGAACTTGTGGGAGGTTAGGAGAGGCTGATTCATTACTTGAAGTTTATCTTCTTCTTCAAAGAATTTTTTCTTTTCCTTTTTCAAATAAGTTTCTTCTTGCTAACCTGTGTTAGGATTAGAACAGTGACTCTCAACCAAGAATGATCACACAGGGGATGCTACTGACTCCTAGTGAGCAGAGGCCAGGGATGTTGGGAAACAGGACATCCCCCACATCAAGAATTATCTGGCCCAGTACGTTGATAATGATGTTAGGAAGCCCTGGATTAGAAGAATTAAAACAAGCCAGATCCTTAACTCAGGCAGAGGAAATTGGCTTGAGTTGTATATAATTTTATTCAGCTGGAAAGAACTCTAATCATCTTCTAATGGAGTTTTTATTTTTAAAACTAAAGCTTACAGGGAGGCCTGATCTCTGAAACAGAGAAAGGTGCTGCTCCTTAGTCGGTGGGTGGTGGGTACAGCAGGGTGAGACTACCCATGCACAGGGGCTTGGAAGAAGCCTCAGGACCTTAAGGAACAGAACCTGAAAAACACTGATCTAGTCCAAACTCCTTATTTTGCAGATGAAGAAATTGAGGGCCCCGAGAAAGAAAATAACATGGCTGAGATCTCTTAGTAAGTCCCTGGCGAGGAGTCTTGTTCTAGGACTGACCCCGGGTCTTCCATTCTTTTTACTCCATAGTAATAGCACAGAGGGGAGAGAGGACTAGACCTGTGGCTTTGTCGTATTGGGATCACAGGATCCCAAGGGGCCAAGCTGTATCTAAATAATCATTTGATTTGAACTTGGAAGGGGGACGGGTATCTTTTTAGGACCTGTTTTCCTGGTGGCTGCCCAGTCTGGCCTTCTTTATTGTTGTCGACATTGATTTTCCCCCGCAGCCTCATAGGTGATAGGAGTTTAGCAGTCTGGTCATTTTACAGACTCTGTCTAGAGAGGTGATGTTGACTTGTAGTGTCTCCTGGCAAGTTGATGGCTGGCAGAATTAATTAGAATCCAGATCCCTGCAGTCCTAGGACCGTCCTCCTCCTGCCACACCATGATGCCACCTCTCCATGCCTCCACCTTAGAATAAAGAATCATTTCTTGAAATCAGTTTTCTTTAACTACTGGCTTCCGTTGACCCCATGATATTTTTTCTTTGCTCTTTTGCACTTTCCTTCTCTGCCGTAAATCTCTGGTGGAGTTGTTCTGTATGCTGATTCAAAGAAAATCAAATAAGGAAAGTACCACAAATTTTACTTCATATTTGTTTAGAGCTTGATACTTTTTTAAAATTTAATTTTTTGTGTGTATATTCCAAAATTCTTTGTTTATGCACCTCACCCAGTGCTTTTAATATACAATTTTATAAAAATTCTCTTCAGGTAGAACATAACAGGCAATAAATACATGGATCTCAGTGGTGCAACCTGGTAAAGCCCATGGCTGTGGGTGCCTGCCACCCAGATCAAAATACAAAACGTTTACATCTCTCTGGAAGCCTCCCTGTGCCCTTCGCAGTCAGGAACCCCCGGCCCCCAAGGTTACCACTCTTCTGACACCTGTCACTGGAGAGTAGTTTTGCCTGTCCTTAACTTTATTCATCCATGATGTTAGAGGTATTCTTTCTGTATTATGGCTATATACTACTCCCTTTTATGGTTGTACCGCAATGTATGTATGCGTTCTCCTGATAATGGGCATTTGATTGTTTCCACACTTTGGCAATTATGAGTAAAAATGCTGTAGATACTCTTTTAAAGATTTATTTATCTGTTTTAGAGAGAGGGAGAAAGAGAGCAGGGGGAGGAGCAAAAGGAGAGGGAGAGAGAATCTCAAGCAGATTCCCTGCTGAGGTCGGAGTCTGACATGAGGCTCAGTCCCATGACCCTGAGATCGTGACCTGAGCCAAAATCAGGAGTCGGACACCTAACTGACTTAGCCACCCAGGTGCTACTAAAAATGCTATGGATATTCTTGCACATATCATTTGGTGAACATGTGTTGGGCATTTTCCTAGGAATTGGAATATACAGCCTACAATATGACAAAGCAAGTTTTGCATACTTTATTTCATCTGAGGCTTGCTACAGCCCCATGCGATAGGGTGAGTAGTAGTATTCTTATTTTGTTAATTATAGAAAGGTCAAGCAGCTTGCCCAGCGTTACTGAGGAACTAACACAGCTAAGGTTAGGGTTCTGTTCTCCCACACTAAGTTGTAGGATTTCTCTCCTATGTAATGCTGCCTTTATAACACTGAACATTGAACTCAGATGTATGTCCTTTTAGACAAAATACATGCAAACAGACTTGTCCTTCCTGATGCTTTTATACGTCTGAATTATGGGGGAGTCTTTGGAATCACCTGATAGTGTCGGAGTCAGCCCAGTGGAAGCCATGTGATTTTAATTTGGGATTGGTAGCGATCTGAGCATGAGGTGATTGTTAGTTTTTAGTCTTCTGGAGGGATTAGACTGGAAATTTCTATACAGGTGTTATCGACTCCATTTCTCTGCTTGTGTCCAGGATCGTACTTTAGTGTGCTTGCGAAGTAATAGCTCATCCATTTCATAAAGCTCTCCAAGTAAGGACACTCTTTCTTGGTAACCCCAAGTAAATCCTGGTGGTTTGAGGAAGGAGGAGTGTGTCACACAAATGTCCTTTCTGTTTGTTCTCGACTTCTATGCATTGCAGAGGGAAAGAACGCAAGAGAAGATGAGAGCTGGCTCCTGCCCCTTCCTGCTGCATTCAGAGAATCTGCTGCTTTTATTGAGAAAGCAGGCCAGCCATTGAATTCTCTGCCATATCTCTAGCTTCCCGTCACACTGCACAGCCTGCAAATTACTTGCAGTTAAAAACTGATGAAGAGGAGTGATATGTGTAAGGGATCAGCCTTGCCTGGGGCTTTGAGGAGATAATGGATGGCGGCCCAGCTCTTAGCCATCATTTGCTTACGCAGAAGTACAGAGCAGATTTGCCAGGAAAATCACTTGCAGATGTTTAGAACTTGATGGAAGTGAGAGTTTGCTTGCTGCTGCTCCTGCCTTCCTAGGACCTTGGCCTAGTCTCCAAGATGCGCCATTGAGTTTAACTGTATGTAGCGCGGCCACACTGTGCAGACAGCCCTGTCCTCATTTACCTGGCAGCTGTGAAAGGGGCTGTGCGGTGAGGAGGGGATGGAGTTGGGGGCTTGTAGAGGCTGTGTGTAGAGGGATTTCCTGGATTGGGACCTACCATACCTCCTCTTACCAGGGTTGATAACGGATGTGGTGGACAGCAGAACTGCTGAGCCCAGGGAGTTTGTCGGTCTTCAGAGAGTGCTCAGCGGGTTAATGCCTCTGCCTTCGGCTCAGGTCATGATCCCAGGGTCCTGGGATCGAGCCCCGCATTGGGCTCTCTGCTCAGCAGGGAGCCTGCTTCCTCCTCTCTCTCTGCCTGTCTCTCTGTCTTCTTGTGATCTCTGTCAAATAAATACATAAAATCTTAAAAAAAAAAAAGAAGAAAGTAAAAGCCACTTTTAATAATGATAATTAGGATCATAATCTACAGTTTCCTAGATATCTTGGAATCTAGGCTAGAACAGAGTTTAATCTTTAGACATACACCACATGCAAATACATGTGTGAATAATTTATCTGTATTTGGCCCTCAGATATCTTTATTAATCATCAGCCAAAGTAAATAAATAGGATTAATGATACAGAAGCTCCTTTACAGTTGTGCTGCAGACTAGACCTCTCCACCCGCCTTGCTCGCCTTTCCTGCCTCTCATCCCATTGATTCCCAGTGTGGGGCATGGTCCAATTTAAGGTCACCAAGGGGCTATGGAGAGATCCGTAAGTGTCCTTAGAAGAAGGTTAATTCCTTGCTCTCTCAGTCAAAACTGAAGTTAATGAATGATGAGCTGGTTTTGACCGAGGGAAAACAAAGTCCAGGAGGGAGGTTGAGTCAAAAGCAAACCATCATGGCCGTGTCCACCGTTCCAGTTCTGCCAGTACAGCCTCCACTGTCGCCTCTTGTTCCCTGTGTGCGTGAGTTTCTGGACACAAGGGACAGAAGGACCTGCAGCACCGGCTTCCTGAGACTTGCTGCACAAGTCTGCACTTGAGACTTGTGGCACTTGAGCCTACTGTTTAAGAGAGATTTTAGTTCACAGTTCATCAGAGACATATTTTAACCTATTTGTGAGGTTTCAGAGGCCTCAGTGGTGTCCATTGTATCGTAACAGGAATGTACAGGGAAGGCAATTCTTGCCATGTTTTCATGCTGAGGTAGTGAGCAAAGTAGAACTATACCTTTCCATCCTGAGTGGAGGCAGCTGCGGGGGAGCAGAGGTGGCTGGGGGGCTGGCAGGGTGGCTCAGTGTCTGCATGCTCAGTGCACATGGATCCCGAGGAATGCTGACAGGGAGCGGGATGCCCCACCTTCCAGCTCCCCCCTTTCAAAACACTCCTTCAGGTTTGGCTCTGCTGCCATTTCAGATATGATACTGGAAGATAGATCACCTTCGGGAGTTAGATAAGTGGTTCACAAGAACCTAGCTCTTAGATGCAGTGACTACATGCCTTGAGGAAAGGACACCCCACTGCTATCTCCTAGAGAGACAGGACAGAGAGCAGAAGTGTTCAGATGATTTTCAAGGGCACCCAGTACCCTTTCAAAACCTGAAATTCATCCCTAGATCCGTGCAGACTTCAAGTCAAGGCCCTTGCTTTTCTGCACATCTGCTGTTTAGAAGCTCCAGGTCTAGAATACTAATGCTAATAAGCAGAAGCATGCACTAGAAACTTCCTCATCCACCTTCCTTTTCATATATTTCCTAACACTATTTGAAGGATTTCTAGAAAAGGAATTGCCCAGCCTCCTAAAAGCTCCCCCATTTTTGTGTTTCACATCATTTACAGGAAGTCCTTCCTTTTGTCCTCGGTAGAGTTGAGGAATGAGATTCTAATTGCTGAGTTCAAACACTTGATTCTTATGCTCCTTTCAGGAGAGACCAAGACATACTGGTTTGGGAGTCTGGTTCTTTTCCTAACCCTAATGAGCACACATATCCCCTGTGGAAGCAGAAATGGGAATACTGGGTGTCCTCTGCACCTGGTATGGGCCCCTCCATGGGGTCACTGCCTTGGCGAGCTGTGTTGTTTTCTCCCTCTTCACAAGAGGGAGTGAGTGACTCAACTTGGTGAGGAGTGAGTGTGGGCTATTCAACTTCAAAATCATTCCTCTCCTCCAGGGCCAGAAGAAGGCGTGGTTTCTTTGAGGCCATTGCAGTGACACTTTGCTGATGAGTGGGCCTTCTTAGATCTGCCTGCGGCGCTCCTAGGAGACAGTGCCCTCCATCCAAAGAGACAAAAAATGTCACAGTGGTGTCCCTGACTTTCTTTTCACAGTTCCTGGAGCCTAAAGAAAATCCAAATGAAGACACAGCAGCCGTATTTGCAGAAGGTGGTGACGTGGATGACTTAGTAAGTGCTTTTAATACATACCAGGAGTTCTCTGGATTGACATCGCCCGAGCCATAAACACAGCCACAGCGCTGCTTACCGTGGACTTGTTTCTTGTTTGGGTTTTAATTGCTGACACACCAGAAGCTCCCTCCACTATTATTTATTGCCATTATAAATTTAATCAGATAGGTAATTTCATAATGGAAATTCCTGTGCTCCCTGGTTTCACTTATATTGTTCGTTCAGCTTAATCCTCTCCTGTGAAGGACTGGAAAGAGCTGGCGAGGCCATTGCTTTAGTAGCAGAATGTCATAATTTACTGAAATTGCTCTCAACCCAAATAAGCAATACAACATGCAATTTGTGTGGGTTGACAAATAAAAACAGCCTTCCAGAAGCCTAATTCTTGAATGTTCTCAATTAAATTAATGTAAACAAAATCGGCTGATGGGTGTTTGGGGGTTTCTGGACCTTCTCACGCCACGTCTGGGTGCCTGGGAGGCAGTGCAAGTGTTGGCTTTGTTTCCATCTTTCACGTGTGGAGACTTCCTGCCTATAAGCCTCATGTGACAGCTGATTCCAGTAAACACTCTCAATCTTTTTGTGGAGAAGTCCTTAGCTGGTAACGAGACACTTGGTATTTAATGCCTACCATAGGTAGCAGCGAGTCGGTGCGCACGTCCAGCTCTGCCACTGGTGAGGAGAGCCGTTGTTGTTAAATGGTCTCCCACTGGAGAGGCAGTGGTCCAGAGTTGGCTCCTTTCTAAAAGTGTGGTTCTTGTTCACAGCTGGACTTGATCTAGGTCGTGGCTGCGTGGGGAATCTACGAGAGTTGCCATCGCTGTCACGTTGGGAGCTCTGTCCAGAGGACGCCCTTCAAGGGGAACAGGAAGCTCTGGAGATGGTCCCTGTAGGTCATGTGGAAGTGACTCTCCTAATTCTCTGGAATGAATATTTACATATGTAAGGGATAATTTCGATCCCATACACGTTTATAAAGAACCCTTGTTATTTTCTCATCGGTGTATTACTTCTTTTGTGGTCTTTATTGATCTCAGTATATAATGCACGTGCTTCAAAGGTTCTGGAAAATGGATTTCCTCCTGACCTGGTATGTTGGTGAGGACTGCGGCCCCCCTGAAGCTGTCTTGTCCAGAACTATGGCATGTCACTGGTGAGTTCCTCAGTTCTCCCCCAGAGGCGGAGTCCTTGGTCGGCTCCTCCAGCGGCAGTCACAACTGCGCTGATCCAGTGGTGGCAGTTAGTTTCTTACCAGCAGAAGGGTGGGTTTGGGAATTCATGGCTAAGGGCTGGCTCTTTTTATTTAAGCCTTTGAGTCTGCACATTACGTCAGCTGTGTGTATAGGTGGTTTCCTTAAGCAGGGCGGGAGGGGGAGCACCACTTCCCCACGTACTGAGCTGTGGCGGTGCTCTCATGAAGAAATGACACCCTTTTGGCCCAGCCTCTGACATATCAACAAACCCTAAAAAAGAAAACAGAATGCAGAGATTCACCTCCCTAGTTAGGATTTTATCATTTCATTACTGCCTACTTAACAGTCTCACAGAGAGAAAGTATAGTTGTGTTCAAACACTTCTTCCTTAATTTCCCATTCTTTTCCATTTCTACCTGAGTCTCCTTTCCCCTCTGTCTGGGTGATGTTTCCTTTCTTAAAATAAGAAAATAGCAAACCTCCCTTTCTTTTCCCCAGACCTCATTCCTTCCCTGAGTTCTAACTCCTTCCTTGGTATCCCAAACTCCATGGTGCCCATCTCCCCTATCCTCTGCATCCCTGTAAACAGTCACTGCTTCCTCCATTTTGCAAAGGTAATATTAAAGGTATAAATGGCTGGATGTAAGTATAAATAAATGGTTGTCACTCGTTATGAATCATCTGCGAAAGAATTTTTCAGTGCTGTGCTGGGGATTAGAGACCCTCTATGCATTGCTTGAAAACAACCCTCCACAACAGAACATTGTTCAGTCAGCTGAGTTGAGAGAGGAGTGGTTCACTTGAGCCTCTAGGACATCCCCTCAATACTGTGCACACCTTAGCCAGTCTTTTTTTTTTTTTTTTTAAGATTTTATTTATTTATTTGACAGGGAACACAAGCAAGGGGAGAGGCAAAGGGAGAGGGAGAAGCAGGCTCCCTGCTGAGCAAGGAGCCCAATGAGGGGCTTGATCCCAGGACCCTGGGATCATGACCTGAGCCAAAGGCAGCTGCTTAACCAACTGAGCCACCCAGGTGCCCCCACCTTAGTCAATCTTGATATCCAGGTGCCCATTTGAAGCAACCCCCAGGAAGGATGCCATCTGTATCTTACTGTCTAGTTGGATGATTGGAGCCCAGGGGATGTTTGTGACTTGGACAGATCTGAACCATTTCATATAAAGAGGGAAAACTTTGTACTCTAAATTCTATATTATGCTCATCGGATCCACCTGGGGGTATGAATGAGTTCAGTGGGTGTGGCCTGATAAGACTGAATCACTGGTCTTTGGCAGTTTACGAAGTTCCCTCTTGGAGACAGCCCTTCTGTCTCCAGCCCTTCAGACAGGGAAGAGTTTGAATCCTGTTAGTCCTTTAGATCTGATGCTCGCTGATTTGTGTTGCACACTGTGGGATTATTTGTGCTCCTCTTAACCCCACTTTTACCTAAATTATCTGAATACCTGAAGAAAGAGGTGAGTTTAACATGCTAGGGAGAGAAAGGACAAAATTAGCCATGCAGTGTCTGAATCCATGTCCTGTAGGCACAGTGTTCGGGGCTGTGTGTCTTCAATCAGAGCACACTCTCGTGAGGAACAGCATGCGTGATGTTTCAGTTGGGCGCCCCGAGGTCCCATTCCCCTGAGACGAGTTTTGCAGATCTGGAGAACTCTCTGGTGTTCGGCCCGCTGTGACCTGGAGAGGAGCAAGTGGTAATACAGGATCGTCTGCCAGCCACGGCTAGGCCTCAGAAGCCCGTCTGTCCCACAGATGATAGGTTTGCGTGGCGGTCGGAAGTCACGGGCCATCATCCCTGCCACCTTTGGTCTTCTGTGGCACCAACACATACTGACTTAGAGAGGAGGTGGATAAAGGAGGGGACTCCCCACGGCCCCTCAGTCACAACCCAAATGCCCCCTCAAGGGTATGTGCTGCCCTCCTGATAAGAACCACTTCTAAATGTTGGGGTTTGATTGCCACTTAATTTACATATAAAATTAGAATCTTGGAAAATTATTTAGAAAACCATGTTGAGAATAGGCTTTTTTTTTTTTTTTTAAAAACCTAGTCCCTGATGGCTTTGAAAATAAGTGCACACATACATATTTCTGTTTGGAATTTGTACAGTGGTAATAACTGTCTTTGCAGCTGATATGATTTAAGCAACAGATTTTCTGTGTTTGGTCCACTGTCTCCCCTTGGCCCCCTTTGCTCCCAGGATTCTAGGTTCAGAGCCCAAGCTGGTCACTCATTTAGAGTCGCTGCCTGGAGGGGTTGCAGCATGGGTAGGGAAAGACACTAGGCTAGCCCAGATTTGAAATCGGTTCTGCCTCTGGTGCATGCTGTCTGGCCTTTGTCATTGTGCCCGACTGGTTACCAGCCTTAGAGCATGCCTGTGAGCGAACTTTGTAAACTGCAACATGCTTTATTCAGAAAAAGCCTTATGGTCTTGTGAAAACCCCAAATAGAGGGTACGGGCAGAACTTTTGAGTAGGTCTGCCTTCCTGTCTTTATTTCTGTCTTCTTTCTTTTAGAACCTTGAATAGACCAGCGCTAAGTTTAATAATTATCTGTTGCTGTTTTACTTAAGACTTTCTTTCTAGTTATTACATGAAAATTATAGTCTCTGTGTGATTAAGGTCGGGGGGGGCGGTTAGGACCCAGGGTAGGTGTTGATGGGTTGGTAAGGTAACCATGTGTACCAGTTTACTTGGGCATTATTGTCCTGACATCATCATCATCATCATCATAATGCCCTTTTTCACTCTCCAAAGTGGCCTTCTAATAGGGATTTTAGATTATATTGTCCCTCTAGATTTTGACCATATTAAGTTGGTATCAAAACCAGGGCCCAAGGAATGGCCATATCCACCTGCCTTGCGAAATACCTCTTTCCCTTTAATGCCCTGCGGGAACTCAGTACACGGAGCCGACAGCAAAGTGGAAACCAGCACAGAAGAACGCTCAGGGCTTCATCTTATAGCCTGCTGCCTACATCCAGGTCTTGCCCCCAGCCTGCTGCAAGGCCTGGGACAGAGCAGGAACATCGTTCTTGTCTGGCTGGCAGCATGGAGCAGAAGTTAAAAGCCTATGGAGGTTAGTGTACATACAACCTGTTGGGTTTAATGACCCCTAGTAAACACATTCCAGTCACCAGTCACATTTGTAAGTCCTCCTCCCTCTAGCGGGAGAGTATCCAGAGGGTGGTGGGGACACAGGGCTTCCTCCAGCCTACACTGGCCCTTGCATGGAGGTCAGTCCGCCTGATCAGCTGTTAAAATCCCAGCTTGGTAGTGTTGGCTTCCTGCGGTCACTTTGGAAAGGAAGGAAGCACCTCTTTTCTCCATCTGAACCTAACTCCGGACTCGATTTACTTCTGTTCTTTAGAGAGACATAATGCCATAGCGTTTCCACAGTGCTGCATGCTCGAGACTCCTAGGTTTATTAAAGCCTAATGTCAGTAACACTTGATAGCTCTGTGGCCCTAGCAAGTCCCTTAACCTCTGTGAGCAACAGAATAACGGAGTCACCTGTGTTTCATCTATGGGCAGGATGGCCTAGGAGAAGACAGGAAGGACCTTCTCAGTCAAAGGGGGGTTCATATCTATAGCTTTGCAGGGGCTGCTTGAATAATGGGAATGGAACAGGTGCCGTAGGTAGAGAAGAGGCAACCGGACGCATGTCTCATTCCCAGCCTTACAGTTTACATTTCCCAGGCCTGCCTGCCTTTTGCTCTGCAGCATCGCAGGTGGGTAAGTGCTCTGCCAAGCCCCAGAGCATGTGTCTTACTTCATGTCTTAGCTTGGGCGAGCCTCGGGTTTTCTCTCGGCCCTCTTACCGTTTCAGGATGCTGCAGGGCTAGAGTGAGGATCCGGGAGCACACGGTGTGACAGCAGGGTGGGGAGAGACCTACTGGAGGAAGATGACGCCGCAGGGAAGCTTGAGGAAACAGACATGGCAATGGTCATGTTCTAGCTAATTGCCACCCTTTCTTTTGATGAACGTTATAAATGAGGGGGGAGTTGTAGAGGGGTGGTGAAGAGAAAGAGGAGAGATGGCCAGCTGGCAGGAAGGGGGACCTCAGTGATGAGGGAAGCACAGTCGTCCCTAAGGCATCGTATTCTTAGTTCTGTCCGGTGGGGGGGTGTGAGGGAGTCTTCCGCCTCCCCGCCCATTCAGTGAAATACTCACTCCTCACTGATGTGTCTGGAGTCGGTTATTTCAGGGCTGCACGTGAGCTGTGACCTCTGACCTGCTTCAGGGAAGGCAGGGGTGAGACAGGCCGAGAGACATCCAGAGATGACTGGATGACATGGATTCCTTAAGGTTTCAACTTAAAATCAGTCACATGTAGGTGACTTTTAACCCGGCCCCTTCCTTAGGTAACACTGTGGCCCCCAAGCCTTGATTCTGTGGCCAGAAGCAAACATCTGTAACTCCCTTTCAGAAGTGAGAACACAAATGACTTCTGTTCTTAAAAGGAACCGTCCATAACAGCTTGGCACGGAAAACACAGAAGGGTAGCGTGTGTGACACATTTGTTGCTGCTCATAGTTGGAAAGTTTCACTCCAAGCTGTTGGGTGTGAATCTATTTAACTGGGGGAAATAGGGGCACGATCCGACACCTCATCAAGGATGCAGACACATGTTCCCTGAGGCCACGTGGCTTTTGTGTATTTCAAGGGACTCCGACTCTTCCCGCCCTGTGGAGGAATCTCCAGGGATGTATACACATACACACACACAATGGAATATTACTCAGCCATCAGAAAGAAAAATCTTGCCACTTGCAATGACATGAATGGAACTGGAGGGTATTATGTTAAGTGAAATAAATCAGCCAGAAAAAGACAAATACCATATGATTTCACTCATGTGGAATTTAAGAAACAACATGAACATAGGTGAAGGGAAGGAAAAATAAGGTAAAAACAGAGGGAGGCAAACTATAAGAGACTTAAACCGAGGGAACAAACTGAGGGTGGCTGGAGGGGAGGTGGCAGGGGAGGTGGGGTAACGGGGTGATGGGCATTAAGGAGGGCATGGGATGTGATGGGCACTGGGTGTTAAATGCAACTGATGAATCACTAATTCTACCCCTGAAACTAATAGTGCACTGCATGTTAACTAAATTGAATTTAAATAAAAATTTAAAAATAGTAATAATTCCAGACCAAGGTAGTTGTGCCTCCAGGTCCTGCAAGGGGAGAGAGCTGGGACGCTTAGGAGCAAATGTTTGCAGATTGTCCAGATCCAATGGTGGTGGGTAGGGACTTAGGAAAGAAGCAAAGGGCTAGATTTCTGGTGTTCTTCAAAGTCATCTTGGGAGGCAACGTGCTCGTTTTAGTCACCCACTTAGAGCAAACCATCTGCCCTGTTTTGATTCTTATTCACAGGGTTTGGCCAGAGGTGACATTTCAGTGTTTTCTTTTTTTTTTTTTTTGATTAAAAATGTTTAAAGGATATTTGTTTTAATATCAGGATACAGTGATTGCAAAAACCCTTCCATATTCTTTAGGGATATTAGGATCTACAAACAAAACTGCTCTAACCAAGATCATCAATGACATTCTACTTAAAGCTTTAAAAAAGGAGTCTCATTATCCACACGAGATGATTGATATTGTACATTTAAAAAGTACCTTATATGTAGAGTCTTACTGTATCAAGAAGCTACAGTGACACATGTGACAGTAATTTCCTTGCAACTCTGCTAAAATAATCATTTGACCAAACAAAAGGCCTTCTTCAGGTAGGACAAGTATTCACATATTATACAGGAATCTTAGTACCAAGACTCAGACCTTAACGGGACTTCTTTTTAAAAAGTTGTCTGCCTCATAATGAGGCACTCCTTTGAAAAATATAGTCTGAATTGAGACACAAAAGCTTAACATTTAGACTGTGATGATAGAATGCAAAAAAAAAATTATTAATAGAATCATTTCAGTGTTTTCAAACATCAACTATACTCTCAAAAGTTGGAGACCACACCTCAGGTATCCGGAAGGATGTATCATAGGCTCAAAGACAAGTTTTATCATTAGTAGCATAAATGTTTTGGCATAAATGGCTTAAGTTTTCATTTCAAAAGGACCTCGTTCTCAAAGCGGCAGGAGGGTTGCTAGGGCCTGCCATTGTTTAAACAGATGTGTGGACTCTCGTCCCAGAAATAAAGACTCAGCCTCCCATCCCACTATCCATTCGGTTTGGACAAATTAGAGGCAACAAGATCTCTGGGACCCAGAAGCCTGATGAATCCGGCAGTCCATTACATGAGATCTTTTCAAATAGAGTATTTCTTCAAATCCAAAATACCATTAATTATGTTAAGAAAGGGAAAAAACAACAGTGTCCTTTTTAGGCTGTATACTAGTTCTCACAATATTAAAATCTTTTCTTGGGAGCGATGAATAAAGGACCTGTCCCTTGCTCCCCTCACTGCCATCGTAGCACAGATGTGCACGTCACAGAACAGTCTGGAGAACTTCGGACTGTAAGTGTTGGGAATCCCAGCTAACACTGGCTTAAAATTAGGCTTTATTTTCTCTGCTTACGAAAAGGCTGGCACCAGCCGGCAGCTGTGGGGGGCTTCTGTGGCTCAGGAGCGTCTCGGGAGAGACCGCAGTTCTTGAGGCCTTTTCCTCTCCTTGTTCCTATTCAAAGCAGGAAAGAAGGTGGGAAGAGGACAGTTAGCCAACCAGAAGTTTCTATCATTCAGGTCCTTCACGTGCTAGCTCTGAACTCAGGAGAAGTTGCTGTACCTTCTAGATTTCCATTTTGCTAGATGTATGGCGACTGGTGGCTTTGAGATTTAAACTCCATTCACTGAAGTCATACTCCGTACAGAGTAAGCCATTGTTGTTCCCTTTCAGGGCCCCCCAGCCTCCTGGTCACACACACACATACACACACACACGCATGCACGCGCGCGCACACACCCCATCCTGTGTGATGGCCAGAGAGAGAGTCTGCAGAGGTCTCTGAATAGAGCTGCAGCTGGTCCTGCCGTCCACCCCTACACCCAGGCCTCTCCTGGATCTCCATCCCCAGGGCCTCCTGGGGGGCATGCCATGGCCCTCATCACCTGCGCTGTCCCTGCAGCAGGGCGTAGGTGAGTGCCCACCTGCTGCTGTCCCACCTGTGTCGGCCACGGGCCCAAGGCGGGTGCCTGTGGGACCTGGAGAGACAGGGAGGAAACCATACGGACCTGGAATTTCAATTTTGTTGTCTAGGGCTTCATGTGCCTGCAGTCTGGGCACTCGGTGATTTCACAAGTTCTTTTCCATCCGTCCTCCCCCTAGAATTTAATTTCTAACAGAAGTCACAAGTAAGAGCTGAGCCCCGCATCAGACTGACGACGTTTCAGATCTTGCCACTACCACTGCCTGGTCTTAAGACTGTGGCCGTGTTACTCACGGGCTCTTAGCCCTGGTTTCTGAACCATCAGACAGGGTTTGTGGTCCCGCACTGCCAGACTGAAGGAGGAGGACCCCCATGAATGCCTGGCACGTGGTAAGTGCACAGTACATGCCCCCCATTACCAGCCTCTCCAATTTTATGTTCCTCCTCTACACCAGCATCTGTCCGGCTTTCTAATGCCCGGCTGTTGCACTACTGGGCACCCCAGCCCTGCGTGAATCAGGCACAACGTTCAGAGAAACGACTCCATCTCTGTCCTCCCCTTGCTCTGTGGTCTAGGGGCATCCCCTGGCACGCCGTCTGCTTCCTCCTACAGAATGGACAGCTGCCTCTCGAGGAGTGTTGGAGCAGAAGACGAGGAATGGGACGCTCCCTCAGAGAAAGGGCAGCTTGAGTTCTAGATGGGCAGAAACGGGTGTGCACATGTGTGTGTTACGTGTTTCAAGTCTTGGCACCTCAGCAGGTTGGTCACATCACAATGTGTCACTTGGCTCCTTGGTTTAACGACTTTCCTCCCCCATCTCCAGCTCCGTGAGCCCTGGGTCCTCCAGCAGCTTCAGGGTTGGATGCCTTTTATGGGCTATTTTGGTTAGCGTCCCGATAGGGATTTAAGCACCACTCTTGAGCTGCTATGGGCCCCTGGCAAAGGGAGGCAAGGGAGAACACGGCTTTTATTAATAGTGTAGGCCAAGAAGACATTCAGAGTTCAGGACTGAAAGGTGTGTGTGTGTGTGTGTGTGTGTGTGTGTGTGTGTGTGTGAAGGAAGGAAGAGGGGCGACAACAGTTCCTGACTTAACAGGCACCACACACACGTGCACTCACACACTACACCCACAGGTATATGTCTGTGCCCACAGGCACACATCCTTGCACACATTCCCTTGCTGGGCCGCTGTGTTCATTTCTGAGAGCGTCTTGTTATAAGGGACCAGTCCTTGGGTGAGGAGCCCACTGTTCTTCAGTAGGACTTCATCTTAATTACACCAGCAACAACCCTATTTCCAAATAAGGTCGTATTTTGAAGTACTGGGAGTTAGACTTTAACCTTGCTTTTGTGGGAAACCAGATTCAACCCATAAGAGCCACTAAGGTTGGGTATGATGTCTGCAGGGGGCAGACGTGGAGTCAACAGGAAAGAGCGGCATGGTACGGGGAGGAGGTGGGTTGAGTCGGACACACACACAGGCATATGTAAGCAGGGCCTTGGGGGAGTGTTTTTGTGTCTGTTAGCTATCTAGACAGCACCTGAAGGACAGAAGGCACTCGGTAATTTTAGTCTGTATGTTTAAAAAAAAAAAAAAGCGTGTGCGCACACTCATGAGTTTGCTGTTCTTGTTCAATGGGGAGGTAATGTTTGTGCATCCTGTGTGAGTGAAAGGGGTCAGAAGTCTGGATTGTGAAGGATCTGCCATTGTGAAGGGTTTATTGAGAACGTGAACATGAGCCAAAGTGTTCTATAAATGCTGGCGGTTATTGCTGCACACGTGGGTTCATATCCAGTTGTTCGTGAATTTGTACGTGAGGGAGACCGTCATCTAGTCAGTATCTACTCCCAGCCCTGTGGCCCTGTCCTTTCACGTTCGCTCTTCTGCGCATCGTGTGGGATCTTACCCAGGACTGCATCTGGCAAGAAGGGGGGCCTGTCTTGACATTCCGGCTACCCTACAAGCAGGTCCCCATGCTTGTCCCCATCCTCTCTCTGACCTGTGTCCTAGGATCTTTGTCTCCGATATTCAGTTTAGTGAACATGCACTGAGCACCCACAGTCTCCAAAACACCACTGTGTCCCCAGGAGATTAGAACGGGACAGCACACTGCTAGTCCTGAAGAAGTTCACGGAGAGCCAGAATCTGCCCTCTGAGAAAGGCTGCAGGAGGGACCCCAGAGAGCTCTAAGAGTGCTGAAGGAGACATGACGTTCAGTCTTGGTAAACGGGGACACTTTCTGGAGTTGGTGGCGTTTCAGCCGGACCATGAATAGGACAGAATCTAGTAGAGGGAAGAGTGGGGCAGGGTTCAGGCGGGTTCGGGAAGGTTTGGTTTGGCTGGGGGATGCATGATGAACAATGATGGGCAGTGGTGGGAAAATGCCGTCTTGCAAAAGAGAAGTGCGGTCCAGTGGCGTGCAGCAAGGATGGGGAGTGTGCAGGGAGAGCTGTTGGGCAGCCACTGGAAAGCCTGCAGGGAGAGAGTAGGGGTCCAGACCGGCCCCCAAGGAAGTGGGGAGGAGGGGTGGCCGAGAGCCCATCCCAGCGGCAGCCACCAACCACCAGTGGCAGTGGAAGTCGGTCTCTCCCCTCCCCCTTGGGTCCTGACATGGTGGGGAACCAGGGCCAGTGTCAAGGGCATGTGCCCCTCTGCGCCTCTCTGTGCACGTGCCAGGTGGAGTTAGCTTGTCCCCCAGCCTCTTCCCTTTCCTCCTCTCGCCGGGCCACCTGGCTGCTCACTATTCCACCTTGACACACCTGTCCCTCTCCCTCCTACCTCAGCCACAACCTTCTCTGACCTTTCCCCCGCCTTTCAGGGACGTGCTTACAATCTGCCACCTCTGCAAAGCTCTGGTCTGCGCGTCACCTTTCTCTGCCTTTCCCTGCGGTGTGTGGAGCAGAATAAGCACGGGGCTGCCGGCCTGCTCGCCCCACCTCTGTGCACGCCGTCCTGTCCGGGGTCTTGTCCCCTGGGGTCCATGCTTCGTGAGAAGTGGGGTAAGAATCACAGGGGCTGCCCACTGGGGAGGCTTCGGGCAGGGCTGCACATCCCTGCTCCCCGGCAGTGGGCCCCAAACTTTGCTCTACATAGACCCACCCAGGGAGCTCCTAGAAACCCCATGGCCCAGGTCATGGACCGGCTGATTGAATCCAAATTCAGGAGCCAGGCATCCTCGTGCATAAAGATCGCCAACTGATTCCACATGTGTCCGAGTTTGGGCACCATCTCCTGCTGTTTCTCTCCTACTCTTGGCAATATTTGCCTCTAGATATCTGCCTGAAGGACGCTGGCAGCAAGCCTGGCTGGTTGCGCCTTCTTAGGTAGCTCGGAGGCCTTGGTCTTGTGTATCTCAGAGCGGGAGGGCACAAGGTCGGGATTTTTCCTTTGTCTCCTTCCCTCTGGCCTCTCCTCTTCTCTTCCCTTTCTCCGACCCAATTAAATCCTGGCCAGCGAGGCAAGAGTATTCTCCTCCCTGCACAGAATGAAACAACCCCCCACACACCTAAAGAAAGCAGAGGGGAGAGTGCTGTCTAGTCCCTGCCTCGGGCATGTCTGTTCTCACTTCTTCAGAGTCCTATTACAGTAAAGGGAAACTAATGTCTGTTTCCATACTGTCTCCCCTCAACTTTGGTTCCCCAGCAATGATTTTCTTTTTTAAGTGTTGTAATCCTTCCCCTCAGATGAAAGCCTTTGCAGAAGCTCAACCTATATGACAGCTAGTGGTGGGGCTGTTCCCGTTGAAAAGAGCCCTGGTGGCCAGGCAGGGTACCTCTGCACCCCCTCCATGCCCCCGGGGCAGCCTGGCAGCCTCCGAGTAGTGAAGTCACCAGGGGAGGAGAGGGGCCCCTGGGTCTGGAGCTAGCTCCACAGGTCACGCCATCTGTTGGCCCCAAGTTTCTTACCTGTAAACTCAGAATGGATGGCGGGAGAGGGAACTCCCTCCTCCCATACACACTTGAACCAGAGTAGCTCCTTCTCCGCTTTCTTTACTGGGAGGACGCGCAAGATACTGCCTGATCACAGGGCTCCGTGACTTTACAAAGTTCAAAAACACGGGACTACCTGAAGCCTTGAAGGGTACTTCCTAGCTGATTTTCATTCATTTCCTCCACAAAGATTTATGGAGTCCCTACTGTGTGCCAGGCACTGTTCTAGACATATCAATAAATAAAACTGACAAGTATCCCAATATCCAAGACTGAGCACCTTCACTATTCTCAGGGAGCCCCTGGGGCTTTGAACCAAAGGAACAGGTCTCCCCTGTTAAAATTCAGCCCTTGGACCACATGCCATTTCCCTGATTGTCTCCCATTTCCATACGACAAGGAGGCAAACAGACAGGTAAAAGATACGGATGCAGAGAGCTCGGGACTTTTCCTTACAATCGCACAGTGACCCGGTAGGGAAGGCAAAACTGGATCTCTGAAGCCATCTCTTGGTGAGTCCAAGTGTCCTACACGGATGACCCCGCCTTCCTGCCTACCTTCCCTCACCATACTCACGGGTCATTTCAGCCCAGACCCACACCCTGCCTTTCAGCCATGTCCTTTTCACTTCGTAGTAGCAAAAAGCACAAACACCGACTGGAAGCAGCTGAATATATAATTCAAGGTCATTTCTAGGACATCTTCACCTTTGTTCCTGAGAGTAGGTGAGGCTCATGTGACAGGCCGTCGAGAGGAGAGACACTGCCACCCCCTTTCTTCCTGGTAATATGGTGAAATGACGCCCACTCGCGGGAGGACACCATTGAGGATATAGAAAAACAGAGGGGCTGTTATAATGTGTTTTTGAGAATGAAAGTTCATTTCTGGGAGGTTCAAAAGAGTCCAAGTCTCCCTCCCTCCATTCCCTGGTTCCTATTCTGAAAGTGCACCTGTCTCATTCCCATAGCTTAAGTCTTTGGTCCTTAAAAATGGAGACGCTCCTGATAGAGATAATGGTTTAAACTGTTACCAGCTGTTTCTACCCTGGTGTGATAGATTCCAAGTAAATTTTGTCTCAGGGGTAGTGGGAGAGCACTGGGGCCTCAGACACGGGAGAAGAATGACAGAGAAACAGACACAGAATTTTTGTGGACCAAAGGCAACAGGTTGCTCTAGGTTGTGAGGGCAGGAATTGGTACGTACTACGGATTCAAGCGAGAAGCCCAGGTTGGATCTCAGTCCGATATCGCAGGACCTGTGGGCTACACCAAAAAAGAAGTCTGGTGCCTCTGTCCCAGAGGCAGTGGGGTTCGTTCTCAGAGTCCGAGACTTACCTTCTCCTCTGGGTTCTGACGTGGAGGGAAGCAGACCATTATCACAGATAATCGGGGACCAAAGGGGCAGCGTTATTTCTGAGCAGGAAGGCACCAACATCCCCCCAAATGCAGGCTTCTGGTGCCGTGGGCTGAAGAGCTCTGCTTGGGCCCAAGGCCTTACCTTGCAGACTTGCTTCTCACGCAGCCGGCAGGACAGACAGAGACAGAGACGAGAACGTCCCCAAACACACGGGTCAAGAGAAGAGAGGGTGAAACCCTCTTTTCAAAGCCCAATACTCTCCACTCCTGGGAGGAGTGGAAAAATCCATTTCTCAGGAAATGGCCTCCTTGCCCCACTTGGAGAATCCGAGATCTGCCTCACCACTGTGCTTCCGCTTAGTGAGCGGAGGGCTTCTGGAGGAGGAGACTCTGTGGGAACACAAGGGGGAGGAAGGCGATGGGACTGACCCACCAAGACCCCACTCCCTTTCAGGCTTCAGTCAGAAACGACGGGCTCGAAGATGCTCCAGGTAATTACTTGCCGGCCCTGAGATGGCACTTCCTTCGCCAGTCAAAGTTTTAATTAATCACGCCAGCAGATGGGCTGTCATGGACCCCAGCAGCCGGGGTAATGAACTCATTTATTATCGGCCTCCGTCAGTGGGAGGCCACGCAGGCTTCTGGGAAAAGCAGAGAAGGCTCCTGACGCCAGAGCCCACAACATGGGCCACGGAGGGAGAGTCTCTGGAAATGCCCTGGTGATGGACCGTCCACCGGCCACTAAGGAGGGAAGAAGAATGTAGCACGGACAGGGACCGCGGCTCCGGCTGGAGGAAGCGAGCGGAGAGCCTGGTGCTTTGAACCCCGCTATTGAATGGTGCTAGGTTGGCCTGGTCGTGCGGTCCCCCTGCACCACCTGCCTCATGAAGGTAGGGTGGCGTGGGGTAGCCGTGACGTGTATTCTGAAGCAAGGACATGACGGGATGTGTTGACACGCCAGTTTGCAGAGCTCCGGGGTCATGTCCTGTGGACGAGTTGCTGGATTTTATGTCCCGGGTTGTCTTACACGTTCTCCCTAGTACCTGTACCATGTTACGTGTGATGAGTATGTAATGTTATTGAGGAAATGGGTGGATCAATGAATAAATACAGAAGGGTGGAGTGCCCAGCCTGGAGGCTGCCACCATGGGGGACGGGGGGAGGGGAGCTTCTACTGGGCCCATTTTGGGTCTGCGATTCGAAGGAGCCCCTGACCTTACCGACCTAATTCTTGCTTGGGGAGATGACCCCGCGCCTCTGCCAGGACCGAGGCAGACAGAACACACAGCAGGCATGGCCACTCGAATATGGGAGGCCAGGAAACTGGCACAGAGTGTCACAGCCAGAGGGACAGTAGAGGACGCCTACTCCATTCCCTCGTGGCTGAGGAGGCAGAGCAGAGGGGAGGGTTCGCCTAACTAAGGTCATTCCGCTAGTCGGTGGCACTGGGACACCTTGGACCCAGTCCTCCAGGCTTCCTGAATCTCCTTTGCAACCTGCTCACCTGGGTGCCCCGACCTTGGTCCCTCACTGTGCTTAGCCTGCCGTTCGTGTTGGCACCTGTGTTCTGTCGGCAGGGCGCAATCCCTCTAGTCTCCCTCTAGAGTGTGTGGGGGACAACCCCTTTGCCCAGCTCCCCCTCGCCCGCGGTAGCCTGAACTCGGTGGGTGTCGCCGGGCACCAAGCCGGGCAGCCACCTTATGTGTGTTCGCACGTGGAGACAGGCCTGGGCCTCTCTTTGCGCAAAGGGTCTGAGTGTCCGTACCCTGTGGTCCACCTCTCCCTCATTGCTGGGCCCACACAGAGGACACTGAGACTGTCGGTTGGGCCTGTTTCCTTGCTGACCGTCATGAATATTTCCTGGTGTAAGAAAGCCTAATGAAGTGCCTTTCCTCCCTGCTCTGAGATAAAACTCTCTAAAAGAAGCCTTTCCCAGATTTGGCACTCTGCGGCGATGGTACTGGGAGAGAAGAGAGGAACAATTTGTCTATGCCTCCCATGTGCCAGTCACATGCAACAGTACAGCCGGGCGACCTGCTGGGAGCCTGATCTGCATTGTTGGGAGAACGAGGGCACTGCCTTCCACGGACGGACCGATGGAAGCACCTTCTACCTCAGCAGTCCCCTATGGGAGCGCGAGGTCCACAGGCACCCAGTCACTGTCCCAAGTTCACACACGTAGGGAGGGCTGGGAGTCAAGGTCAGGTTTAGGTGGCCTGGCTTCCGAATACGTGCTCTTTGCCACATTCCCTGCGTGGTCTCCTTCGGGGGACAACTCGGTGAGGCACCGTGGTTGCTCCCCCCACTCCCGGCAGAGGAGCCGTGACCCACCGGGGTTTTTCCAGTCAGCCCCCGTAGAGACGTGTTCGCATACGCATGGTATCACTGGAGAACAGACCAAATACTCAGTGTTTTGAAGGCTCTTCAGAACTGGAAGGAGGCTGCGGTTTTGCAGGTTCTGCAGGGATGGATGGCTGAATCCCCGGCACAGCGCCGGGGGAGGAGAGGGGCCCTGTGTGCGGCTGAAGGCCCGGGCCCGGGGACCAGGCCGGTGTAGCAAGGTGTGCCGGGGGCGCGGGGGAAGGGTAGAGCCGCCGGCCTTAGGGGACTCGCAGCTTGCAGACACCCAGACACGGACAGCCGGGTCTCCACAGTTAGAGTGATGGCGAACGTGTGATGATAAGTGAAAACTCGAATCTTTTAGTGCCAGGGATCAGTAGGGAGTGGTGAGGACGGTGGCCGGTGGTGACACATCCCCCTCTGAAAGGGACAGCTGCTGCTCAGTGGTAGTCTTGTGGGACTAGGGAATGAGTGTCATTTTTTTTTTTTGAGAGAAACTGTAAATCTAAATTTTTACATGGAAAGATTTTTAATGTGATCTTTTAATGTGGGCTCCAAAGTTTGAAATTTTAAGTTCACATGCTGCCCCTGAGCTGTGGCTTGAAAAGCCCACCGTGGAGGGCAGTGTCCTGTGGTGCTAGCTCGGGTCGACTTCAGGGTGAACTGAGCGCTGGGGGAAGCCCAGCACTCCACAGCCCCGCAGGACACACAGGGACAGCGGCAGGTGGCCATGGGGCCAGGGCGATGTCCTTTTAGAACTCCATGACCAAGGGGGACCAAGAGGCCCCGAAAAGGCCGACGCAGAATTTCCGCTTATCAGGGTATGGGTGGTTTTCATCTAAATTGGAGGGCCCAAAGGGCTTTGACCGTTCGGGCTGTCCCAAGTGAGGGAGATTAAGTGACTCATGCCTCCTTCAACAGTCCTCTTTCATCCCTCACGATGGCCCTGCGAGCGAGAAGCAGCCGCGTGCTGTTAACAGATTCACATGCGCTAACTGGCCCAAAGGGACACAGTAAATGGGATGGTAAATTCATGCCCAAGTACATGGTGTCCGACGGACCGGGTTCCCTGGCTCAGCACTCAGGAGCCATATGGTTTGGAGCAACTTCTAGTTTCTGAGCCTCCATTTTTTGTCATTCTCAGGGAAGCAATACCTATTAGCTGTGCTGTGGGAGGCCATTATTTAAAGAATGGGAAGTGCGCAGCCCAGTGTCTCTCCCCTAATGAGAACTCGGTGAGCGACAGCCGTCGCTGTGCCCAAGTGCCGGTCTTCAGATGTCAAAGCCTGTGTCGCCATCGTCCGAGACGCGCCGTGAGCGTAAGACGTGCGGGATTTCCAAGTGTCCGGATGAAAGTGAGAACGTAGGGTATGTCGTTCGGACTTTATGTCTTGATTACATGTTGAAATGATAGTACCTTGGATATCGTGGGTCGACTAAAATAGATCCTCAAAACTAGTTTCTCCTGTTTCCTTTCACTTTTCTCATGTGGCTACTAGAAAGTTTGAAGTTCATAGGTCGCTCACGTGAAATGTCTCTTGGGTAGCTCTGGTCTGGAACCTGGAGTCAGAACCTAGGGCCTGACCCAGAGCAGGCCCTCAAGAAACGTGTGCCAATTGGATGAATGAATAGATGACTTCCATAGACTCCTCAGGCCTTTGTCTTCTCACTTGAGTCATATGCCCTGCCTCAGGCTGCCCTGCCCCTACAGGGATGGACCAGCCCGGATTCTCAGCTGTCATTCACACCCCATGTAACAGCGGACAAGGCCCCAAGGCATGGAGGGCCTTGAGAGGAGCACACAGTCAATAAACAGCAGAGCAGAGTGTGGAACCAGAATGTCTGTGCCAGAGACTGGGCATGTAAACACCACCTCATTTTGCCAGGGAGCCCCCAGATCTCTTTAAGCACAGGTTCATAAAGGCAAGTGGAAATTCTCAGGGTGAGACAGAGCAAGTCGTCACATGGGTTCTAGCCAAGCAGTGAGCTCTCAGAAGACGGTGCCATCCCTCCCTCTGAAACCTTGACCCCAGATTAAGGTCAAGCCTGGCCTCCACCACTCACCCCCCTAAGAAACGTTGAGACTGTAACCCCTACAGACAGAACTTGACAGCACTCTCACGCGGGGCATTTTGTCATGACTTTAAGTAAAAGGGCCTTAGGGTGTCCTTGTAATAGTGATAATGGTTTTGAAAAAAGCCAAAAGAGCTGGCAATGGCTCTCTGGAAGTCTCTGAAACCGGTTAATATTATTGATCCAGAGAGGCTGCCAGTTGGCATTTGCTGGATTGTTTCTTTCTCGGAGTTCCGCTGACATACGTACACATACCAATGCCACCGCCGCCGCCACCGAAGCATAGTCTCAGGGCCCAGGGGACCGTGGGTTCTTCAGTAAGAGATTTTGAACAATACGCTTAGAGTCAATTAAAGGCAAGTGTGAGATAGCTACATAATGTCACAAAGACTTGCAGGGAGGAGGGCTGAGGAAGGCAAGTGGCAGAGCCAAGTAAGAAGGACCAGGGTGTACAAGAATGCTGAAAATGGAAGAAAAATGGATGACAGGAATTTTTTTTTTCCAGTGTTGGTCACTTTCTGAAAATGACCTTGAGTCTCTCTGTCCAATTTCTTTCTTTCTTTCTTTCTTTTTTTTTTAACACTTTTTAATTTTATATATTTCTCTGAGAGAGAGAGAGCCCGAGCGGGGAGGAGAGGGAGAAACAGATTCCCTGCTGAGCAGGGAGCCCCATGTAGGACTCCATCTGGGGACTCCAGGATCATGACCTGAGCTGAAGGCAGTCGCCCAGCCAGCTGAGCCACCCAGGTTTCCAACTGTCCTATTTCTTCTTCTTCTTCTTCTTTTTTTTAAAAGATTTTATTTATTTATTTGACAGACAGAGATCACAAGTAGGCAGAGAGGCAGGCAGAGAGAGAGGAAGGGAAGCAGGCTCCTTGCTGAGCAGAGAGCCTGATGTGGGGCTCGATCCCAGGACCCTGGGATCGTGACCTGAGCTGAAGGCAGAGGCTTTAACCCACTGAGCCACCCAGGCGCCTCTGTCCTATTTCTTCTTAAGATCTCAGAACACTTCACAGGTCACACACATTGGAGCCCAGCCCTAAGAAGGTATGTGGGCGAGCTGGTCTTTCCATGGAGGGACAGGGTCAGAGGCTGGTCTGAGAACTCAGAGCTGTCTAGAGGAGAAATTGAAGCCAGGCCTTGCAAGTCGCGTGTGATCGCATACTGGTGACCTGCCATTCCCCAGGCGCTTGGAGACACAAAAGGAGGAAAGAGCCTCCGTTCCCACTCTTGAGGATCTGAGGTGGTGAAAAAGGTTGAACAGAAACACCTAATCGTCAAGGGAACTCAGACCAAATCAAGGTAACAATGAGGTGCTAGTGGACAGAGGGTAGATGTAACAGGACTGCTGGAAACATGGCTTCTAGCAGAAGGTAGAACATGCCTCGCCTGCGCCTTCCCTTCTCGGTGTTGTTGCTGCTGGAGAACTCTTTGTTTGTTGGATGTTTGTTGGTTGTTTGACCAGAAAGAGGATGGAGCCTCTGGATTTCGGGGTATGCGCTTGAGGCCTGGGGCCCCACGTGAGCCAGTGGATACGCTGACTGTCCTGACTGCAGACCAAATGAAGCACCTGGGTGGGGAACATCCTTGAAGTTGCGTTTTAGACTCTGTTTTATGCAAGATGGTAATAGAGAGCTTGGCCAGAGGAAGGAGATTGGACCGGAAATCATCCTTTTGGTCATGGCTATTACTGGTGGCCTGGCCATCTTATGTAATCAGTGGTGTTTAAGAAAAAAACAAAAAACAACAACAAACAAAAACCAAAACCTGCATTTGCCGGTGTCAGGTCTCCCACCACCGTGTTTTGCAGAGCGGGAAGGTGGGGACGGGTGGAGTGGGGGCTGGGGTGCTGAGTGGCGGAAACTACATCTGGCCTGCTCCCTGAAGGTGTCTGCCTGCTGGGAGCCCCTCTTGCCTCCCTGCCGTCATGATGAACGTGACACAGGGAGCCAACGTGGGGCAAGTGGAAGAATGGATTGCAATAAACAGAACGTAGCAACCTGTGAAAACTCAGCAAACAAGACAACATCAGCAGTGAAAGTCAATGAGGCAAACACCATCTGGCCCTGAAAATGAATGGAGCGAGAAAGGATGGCCTCGCCTCCTGGGGATTCGTGCTCCTACTGGGAGTGGAGTCGTGTTCATGTCTGCTTAGACTGGCCGGCGTTGGGGAGCAAGTGTTCCTGCGTTTCTGCAGAGCAAGATGTTGGGGAGAGATTTTTTTTTCTCCTTGGTAATACATCAGGGCATATTTTCACCTAATGGAAACTGTTGGGTGGCAAGGAATCCGAGTAGCTGCTTCGTTTCCATCTCGCCTTGGAGCAGGGGGCAGGGATTTGAATACAGCAGAGTCTGTAAGGGACAGGCACCGCTGGCTTGCGGTCCGTTGGCTTGCACCTGACTGCTTGCATTCACTCATTCATCCCGCCATTCATGCATCCCTCTCTCCCTCTCCTTCTCCCCATCTACCTCCTTAGTACATCACTCCCAAATGTTTGCCAGCGCCTCCTCTCCAGCCTGCCTCCTCTGAACTCTCTTCCATGTGGTGGCCAGAGCCTCCTTGCAAGCCCTGATCAGCTCCAAGACCCCCTGATCGTCAATGACTCCTCACCACGTCCCAAAGCTGGAGCCGCTGCCACCCAGTCTGCCTCGTCTCTCGCTTCCTCATCCCTCTGCACGCTCCTAGCCGACACCGCGTTCATGCCCACCTCTTACAGGCCATGAATGAGCCACCCCGTTCCATGCTTTGGGGTCTTTGCTTATGCAGAACCATTATCCTGGAGCATTTTTTGCCTTCTGTCTTCTCCCACATACCCTCACCTGTATGCCTGCTGATACTTACATATAAAGATGTGACAGTCGTCTCTCCTGTGGCAGGGGCATCACGGGTGCGGCCCTCAGCAGCAGCCACCATGTTCATGCCAAGGCCGTGAGTCCTGTGGGCTGCTCCCGGCCAACAGTGGGGCACAGTGGGTCGTGAAGTCAGTCCTGTCCAACGAGATGTGAAAGTCCTCCAGCAGGCAGCTTTGGCTCAGGGTCTCCTCGTTGGTCTGGCCACACCTTCCTTGAAACTAACTTGATGTCTGGAGCTCTTGCTACCCCTTCCTCTTTTTCTCACTGGTGTGGGCCTGCCCTGTGGTCTGAGAGCTCTTCCTTACATCCTCTGCTCCCCGCACCAGCGAATCCGTGACTCTAATGTTCTCTTTGCACGGACCTGAACTAAGGTACCAAATTAGCATCCCCTCTGCCTTGCAGACTTCCTGAGCTCGCTGGGGTAGAACTGAACCTTCTCTCCTTCACAGCCCCCTCCCACCTTGTGCATACTCTGCACAATTGCACCAACAGCCCTTCCCTGGAATGACCGTTTATATGGCTGCCTTCTCCTCCCAGACTGTAGACCCTAAGAGGCCAATGAGTTCACCTTCTTATTTATCTTGTTAATATTACCGCCTAGCACAATGCCCGTTATATTCCGATGCCCCATAAAGATTTATAAAAGGAATGAATGATTGATCTCTTTATTCAATGATCAGTTCCCATTGTCCTAGACCACGTGTAAGGCAGAGAGATGAATGAATCGCTGTCCCGACTTCAAAGGCGCTCTCAGGGTGGCTGATGGGATCAGCATGCAGATCACTGTTTTATAAATGAGAACGGAATCGCTGCTATCACAATGATGCCAGCAAAATGAGATAAGAACTGGGGGAAACCCGTGAATGATTCTTCCGGGTGGGGGCAGAAGGAGGAGGCAGCAGGGAAGGCTTCCTAGAGAGAGTAGCATTCCAAGGGAGCCACTTGTCACCTGCGGGGTTTATGCACGAAGAGTACGAGGGGACGGTCCTTCCAGGCCAGAGAAACTGCACGCACACGGACACACCAGGGTGCTGTGATGGGGGGCTATTTTGTTCATTTTGTTGTGAAAATTTCCCAATTTTATTATGAAAATGTTGAGACACCCACTTACGCCTTCCCCTCTTGGTGTTGTTGCTGCTGGAGAACTCTTTGATTGTGGATGTTTGTTGGTTTTCTCGGCCTGATTCCCTAGGCTCTCCATCTGCCTCCAAGCCCAGAAAGCAGCCCTCCCCGGCTTTGTTGCCGGCTTCTCCACATCGTCAGTCTCCTTCAGTGACTTTCCCGAGTCACACCTGGCAGGCCCTGAAGCCAGGACTGGCGCCTGGGAGGCCGGACACGGGGCAGACTTCAGGGGCTGTGCCCAGCTGACCTGTCTCCGGGACAGAGGACTGACTGGCTCCTGCGAACAGAGCCCCACAGCTCTGGAGGGCTGGAGCCTAATCTGGGCCTGGGGAGGGGGTTGCTGGCATGGTTTGGTCTGCCCACTGTCATCTGTTATTAGAAGGCACAGACTGGCTGCTTCTTGAAAACTCTTGCCTGGGGAGGATTTGGAAGGCGGGAAAAGAGAAGCAGGGGAGAGGGGGAAAAGAACCCACTAGCAGCCTCCTGGAGGCTGCTGGTCCTGTTGGCCGGCTTTGCCTGCAGCTCTGTTGGGGCAGGGCTGGGCCACTCTCACAGCCACCTGGCCAGATGTCCTCTGTGCTCTCAGCCAGGCAGGCTCTTCTCTCGAATGTTTTCTGGCAGCAATAACTCCCCATCTCCAGTTGCTGCAGAGGCTTCTCCAGAAAACATCTGGTCTGGAGGCCCATGGACAAAGTGAAGGTGGGGGAGGCCACTCTTGAATCCAACTTGAGATCCTCCTTCCTGTCCTTGCCCTCCACTGGATCAGCAAATAACTCTCAATGGCAAATTTCCTTGTGCTCAGACTTTCCTTATCGGAGAACGACAGAAGCACAGAAACTTGGAAGCCCCTTGGAATCCTTTGTCTTGCGTCCCCCTCCCCCTGCAAGGCAGCTCTTCCTCCAAAGCAAGGTTCTCAGCAAGGATGGGCAAGGATTTCCTCCAACGACAAGGCACCTGTTTTCTAGAAGGCTTCTAATCTTTGTTTTCAGTGGTTGCTTGAAATTTCACTCTGTGAAATACATACCACAATTTTTAAAATGACACAAATACTACACGAAGTCATCCTTATTATTAAATGCAAATAACACAAACAGAGGGAAAGTGTGCTCTCCACATTCCCTCTCCCAGAAATAAATGACTCTGATCAGCTTGGTGGTATCCCTTCCATATTTCTCTGGAACACGGCATTTTTAAAATTGAAATGAGGGTAGGGTTCTTCTTTGGTTCTTCTATACATATGAGATCATTGTGCCTGTCATTTTGAGGGTTATATTTTCTGGTTGAGGACATGACTTTGAGCTCTGTCCCTGTCAGTCCTTCAAGGTCTATGACATTTTCTCCGATAGTGGATGGCATCCCATGGTTTCAGTATCTCACACTTCATCACTCCTGTGTTCATAAACACTTAGTTTGTTTTTTTCCCCCCAATTTGTTTAATGATTACAATGATGCCGCTCTGATCCTCATTTCCCAAGCTACTCGAGAAGGCAACATCTGCTACTCTCTCTCCAGGAGGATTCCAAAGAAATAGAATCCCTGGGTTTGAAGGGTATGTGCATTTTAAATTCAATAGAATACTACCAAATGGCCCTCCAAAGCAGCACACTAATTCATCTGCTTACCCACAGGGTGGGGCAGATGGGCTGGCCAGCCTCCCACCATCCATTCTCCTCCCCTTTTCCCTTGGTGCAATCCACAGCAGGAGCTAAAAAAGACAAGTGATCACTTTCCCAGGTTCTCCTGCAGCTAAGAGGAACTCTGTGATACTTTTCTGGCCAGTACACACACACACATGTGCACGCGCACACACACACACGCCTGCATGCACACGCCAACACAAAAGCATCCAGAAGTAGAAGCATGGTTCTGGGAAAGCTTTTGCTCTCCTGATGGGAAGGAAAGATGTGACCAGGGCTGCCCTTGTCCTTTCTCTCTTGCTTTAAGCTATAGCTGCCCACTTGAGATGGTGAGGTTACAGCCTTGGTCTTGGGGGACCAAGAAGCATGGTAATGATGCCAGAGCAGAAAGAGTGCGGCTGGGTCACCTGTGTCATCACTGAGCAGTTGGACAAATGCCAGCAACCACCTACTCGGGATATCTCATCACGGGAAAAACAAACAAACAAACAAAAAAAAACCTTTAATTGTTTAAGATCCCGTAATGCTATAACTTTCCTAAAACGCTGTTGAACAATAAAATGGTGATAGCAATAACTTATTCACTGCCAATTTTATATGCCTTATCTTTGATATCACAAAGATCCTGAGAGACAAATTATCTCTATTTTAGTAAGGAACCAGAGACTGGAAAAGATGAGTTACTTGCCCACAAGGCAAGGGATTCTGGTCTGGTTCTGGCTGCTTCTGTAGGTCCCCATTCATGAAGTGCAGAACCAGTGTGTTCTTGATTCAGTAAGAACAATAGCACTAGCAACAAGGAGGCACACATGGGGGGCCATACTACATATATAGTCAATGTCAAGGATAATGGGAGCCCCTTTGGCATTGACCAGTGGGTCAAGATCTTGCTCCCAGGGTTGCCTCCCAGTTCCTACTATGTATCCTGGCACCCTGGCTCGGTCTTATAGCTTCATACCTGGGTCTTTCCCATTCCTAAACCCTTAAGTAAGAGTTCTGATTAAGGCCTGCTTGCTTTTCTCTTTAGATCCTTTCATTGTGTCCCCCCAAACAATCTCAAAATTTTTAAAAGATGCTGTTTAAAAGAACCCTCTCTGCATGCATATTATCTTCTTATTTAATCATTGGATACCCTGAGCAGATTCTTAAAGATAATTAGGGGAGAATAGTTGTAAACACTGTCATAATGCAAATTTGGGGCCCTAATCAATAGGAGAATGAAGCAACCCATTCTGGTTCCTTTGGCCCCTCAACCAACGTGCCATGGATTTAAGCTAAAGCTTTGTTTTGGGATGTATGGAAATCTTTGTATTCATCAGGTTTTTTTAGTTGCAAATTACATAAACATAGCTTAGACTAATGTAAACAAAAATCCAATTAATTGGCAAATGTCCCGAGAAATCCAGTGAAGAGACAGGCTCAGTCATGGATCCTGAAGAATCTCTCCTGCCCTTGGTGTTGCACATCCCTGCTTGACCTTGCTCCGAAGACAGGTGCTTCCCCTGTGGCAGAAAGTGGGGTCTTTCATTTTCCCAGACTCCCAGGTTCCTAACAACCACAGTGGAGAGAAACAGTGCCTCCCACCAGCTCTGATGGAACAATCCCTTGGAAGACTTGGGTTGGCTTTGAGCACGTGTGCATTTCTGAACCAATTCCTATGGACCAAGAAATAAGATACTTTGGTCATCTTAGCCTGAGTCACAGTCCTGCTGCTATGGCTGGAGTGGGTTTAGGGGTTCAGCCCTACCAAAACCACACATTTTGGGGGAAAGAGGATTTCTGTGCCCTGGATGAACAAAAGCAGCATGTGTCCACCAAAATGACTTGAGGACTGATGGATAACATGAGATAATACTTCAGCCCTGAGGCTTTGAAGGGGGGCTAGGTAAAAGTAATGTCACCATGATTCACTAGGCAGGTGTAGGCTCTCAGCATGTTCAGGGATGTGGCAACTACAGAATTTCTGCAACTCTCTCTTTTTTTTTTTTAAGATTTTATTTATTTATTTGACAGATAGAGATCACAAGTAGGCAGAGAGGCAGGCAGAGAGAGAGGGGGAAGCAGGCTCCCTGCTGAGCAGAGAGCCTGATGTGGGGCTCGATCCCAGGACCTTGAGATCATGACCCGAGCCGAAGGCAGAGGCTTTAACCCACTGAGCCACCCAGGCGCCCCTCTGCAACTCTTTTTTTTCAAAGATTGTATATATGTGTGTGTATGTATGTATGTATTCAGAGAGTTGGGAGAGGGGCAAAGGAAGAGGGAGAGAAAGAATCTCAAACAGAGTCCCCACTGAGCATGGAGCCCAATGCGGGACTCGATCTCACGACCCTGAGATCATGACCTGAGCCTAAATCAAGAGTTGGATGCTTAACTAGCTGAGCCACCCAGGTGCCCTCTACATCTCCTTTTGAAAAGATATAGTAGCCTGTCTTGGAGGGTATAGAGGCTCAACAAGTTACCCCTTGGAATGGCCACTGGCTGGGACAGAGTGGTAATATCCCAAATCCAGCCTTGACACTAAGGCTGCTCAAACCAAGTGACATTCCAGAGCTCAGGGGGCTTGAGAGAAACCTTCCTCTTCTGCTCGTCTCCTCATTACAGGGTGTCCGTCCGTCCTCCTGAGGACATCTGAAGAGCAGCTCCATCAACAGGCCTCGGCTTGGGGTCACTTTCAAGAGAATGCCTTTGTCATACACTTTCTGTGTGTTTTTTTGTTTGTTTGTTTTTGTGTTTTTTTAGATTTTATTTATTTGTCAGAGAGAGAGAGCACACAAGCAGGCAGAGGCGGAGAGAGAAGCAGGCTCCTTGCCGAACTGGAAACCTGATGCGGGACATGATCCTGGGATCATGACCTGAGTCGAAGGCAGCAGCTTAACCGACTGAGCCACCCAGGTGTCCCCACTTTCTGTGTTTTTGTCCTTCTGTATGTGTGCCTTTGGGTCAAATGCATGTACATGGCTGTGATCCACCTGGCCTAAAAATCACAGCACAATCCTCTACCTGCTCAACGCAGATTGAAACCCCACCACTTACAGAGTTTTCCTTAAAAATTATCTCCTCCTGGGGCGCCTGGATGGCTCAGTGGGTTAAACCTCTGCCTTCTGCTCAGGTCATGATCTCAGGGTCCTGGGATTGAGTCCCACGTCAGGCTCTCTGCTCAGTGGGAAGCCTGCTTTCTTCTCTCTCTCTGTCTGCCTCTCTGCCTACTTGTGATCTCTGTCAAATAAATAAATAAAATCTTTAAAAAAAAAGATCTCCTAAAAGTGCTAATTCCCCAGGAGAGGCAGTATTGTTAATTTACTCATTTATGGTTAGTAAGAGTGAGCTCATCAAGCTCTTTCATGAGCAAAGCTTTATTGATGTGAAATGTGGAGCCTCTTACTAGCATCTAGTAACTAGGCAGTGAGATCCTTGAAGATAGTCGTATCTGATCGGCATTGGAGATGTCCACCTCGGAAGAACTTTCCACATAACAGTTTCTCACTACTAGTTTTTATATGAATATTCTTCAAATTACCTTCAAATTCCCAGTAAAGCTATCATATACAGAAATGTAAGCAGTAGTATTTTGGGTGGGAGAAAGAGCCAAGGAGGGGAAATCCTGTCCACCATTAGGGCGGGATTTAACCTAGAGTTAGAGGGAAGGAATCACTGTAAGATGGGACAGAAACCCTGAATTCAGGAGATTCTGGAGATGGGAGCAGGAAGCAACAGAAGAAATATGAAGATCCAAATTCCTAAGAATCCTGCTGAGGGCTTCATCCTTCCTGTAGGCTAGGGGGTAGGGACGTTCCAGCTGAGGTTCGCTGACTATGAGAGGCAGGTGATGCAGATGGTATCTGGGTTATACCCAGCTGACATAGGGCTCATTCATTCTGCTCCCATGCCCCTCAAATCAGGATAAATCTTTTACACATGTTCCCACTTTCCTGAGAGGTAGTATAATGTAGCGGTTAACCGCCCAGCACACGGCACCAGACCCCTAAGGTATAAATCCCAGTGCAACTGTGTATGGCTATGCGACCCCAGCCTGGCACTGGACTTCTCTGTTCCTCAGTTTTCTCATCTGAAAGATGGGCGTAATTGTAGTTGTCAACTTACTGGGTGGTTTGGGGGAACTCAATGAGTTAACATACATAAAAAGTTCACAATGAGTCTCTCGCGAGCACGTGGAGCACCAGCCTGGGACCAGCACCAGGGGCATGGAGGCTGCTCTGTTCTCAGGACTCTTCCCTCTCAGACGAAGAGGGCAGAGGCACAGGGTGAGCTTGCTTCCTTTTCTGCCTGGAATCCCCCTGACCATGGCTCCTCTTCTTCCCTGATTGTTTATTGAGGCTTTAGGTCAAAACTGAGTGTGATGGTGAGGTGTTTGGTACCTGGTTATGCGTTACCTGTTTAAAGAGAAGAGACTCGGCTGGGCAACCAGGGACCAGGGACTGAGAGGGTCATGAAGGCTGTGGTTCCCATTGGGTTGGAGCTTGGGCAGGAGGAAAACCTTTGCCCCATGGGTTCTCATTCCCATGGTGGTCTGTGAAGAGTGGAGAGGAGATGCCACTGAGCGGGAAGAGGCAGAAGGAGGGACTTGTGTTTCCTCATGGTGCCACAGATGGGTTCTTAGCTACGCAGCTGGCCACCGACACAACACAGCCCAGACCTTGGACTCAGATTGCTTTGCGTTATCTTGGAGGGTCATCCAGTTGTCCATGGCTCCCCAAGCACTTCCCAGTTCCCACTTGTCATTCTGCCGATAAAGGTGGGTGGAGATGTGTGAGGGGAAGGTTTACCATTATATCACCGCTATAGCTTCAGCCCCTTACAGGTGAAAATCACTCCTGATTGCTTATTACTAGGGAACAGGGTAATTGAGAAAAGGTGAGGAGGAATAATGCAAGATGTGTTTTTCCCCTGCTTCTTAGCTTTCTCACCTCCACAGTATAATAAATTCTGCTTATAAAAGCACAACATTACTCTTAGGAATTGGTTATTGTTATAGGCAAAGCAAGCTCTTACTCTCTATGAGTCCTTGGATCCAGTGGGCAGAACAACAAAATTAGCAGCAGATTATCTCATAGATTAAAAAATTCTATGATTTTTTTTGTGTGTGTTGTAAGATGGTGACAGATTTGACTGGGGTCCTCCAAAATTTTGTGACTATGCTTAGAGTGTCCAGTCTATCCTCTCTGTACCACTCACTTGGAACCAGGACCAAAAATCTAATTTCCAAATAGGGTATTTTTAAACTTTTTTTTTCTAGAAGGACAGTATTCTGTGATCTTTTATGGCCCTTTGTCCATAAATATGTGGCTGAACTGTGTCCATTGTCCTTTCAGAATTCCCCAGTGCCCAGATAAAGCCAACTTTCTATTACACAGTTATCTATTCAACTACAATATGGTCTGGACAGCATCAAAAATTGATTTTTGGCTACACTCAAGTTTATGGGGTTTTGGTTGCTTGATTTGTTGGTTTTGAGGTTTCTTGGTAGGAGACAGAAATAGTTTATAATTATTTATTCCCGGTTTCTCCAATTTCCACAATTTTTCCGTAGACCTCCACCATGATGACCTCCCTGCATTGGGATGATCCAGTTTTCCCTTAAATTAGTGTCCATTGTCCTGCAGGGGTGAGGAGTGGAGTGGATTGGATTGCCTGGGATTGAATTCTGTCTGATTACGGCCAGTTCCTTCACCTCTTTGCCTCAGCATCTGCATCTATAAAATGAAGGTAATAATGGTATCTACTTCATCGGTTGTTGGAGTACAAAGCGTGTCAATACATACATCATAGTTAATTTAGTGCCTGGCACATACTGAGAGCATTAGGTATTAGCTAGTATCTTGTCCCATGCCTGGGGCCATACTTGCAGATGACACACAGCGAATTCTCTGAAGTCTAGACATTTGTCTGGTGGCATGAGGGGTGATTTGGACATTTGGCAGAGGGCCATGGTCTCTGTCTCTTCTACTCGCTCCTCAGGGTGCATATAAAATATAAAAACCCAGTCCATTCATCTTTGTACCCATAAGTTCCATTTCCCAAGGCACAGGGAATTTACCAGCCTATTGGGTAGAGAAGTCAAAAGCTGACATTTCTTTTCTACTATGATTGATCTGGAAAGCCAGAGTGTGATTATTTCCACCATGCTGAAGGTATGACCGTGTTGTTCCAGGCATTTTACTCATTCAGAATATTTAAAAAAATTTTTTTTAAAGATTTATTTATTTGAGAGAGAGCAGGGGGATGGACAAAGGGAGAAGGAGACAGAAAAAATTTCAAGCAGACTCCCTGATGACTGTGGAACCCAATGTGGGGCTCAATCTCATGACCCTGAGATCATGTCCTGAGTTGAAATCAAGACTTGGATACTTACCTGACCGAGCCACCCAGGCGCCCCTCATTCAGAATATTTATTAAGCACCTAGTGTGTGCCAGGTACTACTGTAGGTGCTTACAGTAAACAAAACCCAAATTCCAGAATGCCATTAGAACTCGTCAGTCATCTCTTGTTCAGTATAGCGTATTCTGGATGTCCCCAGATGGCCGTAGGTTTCTGAGGTGTCCTGTGAATCACCAAAAAAAGATGACATGATGGTCACTAGAGTGACAAGCATATTTTGTTGCATCCTGATATTTTTTGGAAAGAGATGGTTTATCCAACACATTTATATTTTCCACAAATATTGAATTAAACTGGATGGCCCATTCCTAGAACACAGGGAGATGTAGACGTACACTACAAAAGTTACTTTTACCATTTTGATGGTTTTCTCTTGCTTGTATGTTTTCCTTGCACGTATTCTTTGGTCTCTCACCAATTATTATTTCTTTTCTGACCTGCTGGATTGTGAGCTTCATTAGAGGAAGAACCTTCCTAGCTCACATCCCACTGAGGACTTGGCCTGACCGACTGCTGCCCTGAGGCAGAGGGCTCAGGCAAGTTGAAGGGAGGAAGGGTCTGCTGCCTGGTGAGATGTGCAAGTAAGCCCTGTGCCAGAGCCATGCCCTGGGAGCTTTTTTTTCCTGATATTCAATGGAAGACTATCAGGGGAAATGAGGTCTTAACTCACCTCTCTCCTGTGGTTCTCTCAACTTCTCTGAAATGACTCGATGGGGTAAAAAATCTCTCCAGATTTCCTTAAGCACTAATGGTTTCTGCTCCTAGGAGTCCTAGGCAGAAACTTAAAGAGAGTTTGGGAGTTGGTCCTCTTTTTTGACTTGAGGGAATCCATGTGCTGGGAAGCCAGTGAGAGGTCAGAGTCACTGATTCACACACACACCTGCCCCCTCTGGACCCTCAGAGAGAAATGATTTCTTGCAAGGAAGAAGACACCAGGTGCGGAGCCGACAAAGAAAAGAAGGGAATCAAGAAGGAAGGAAAAACTCCCATATGGAAAAGGACACTAATGATAGGGAAAGAAATTTTATTTTCAAGCTTTTAAGAGAATAATACAAACAACAGAGAGTTTTAAAAAACCCTAAAAACTAGTTTAAAAAAGTACTTGACAGTGTCCCTTTAATACCCATGGATGGCGCGGCCATTGTGCATTGACAATGAGAAACTGCAGGTGACCACCCCCCTTCCTGGCAAGGTCCCAGGAACTGGCAGGTGGGCTCAAGGGCAGTGCTCCTTGCAGGGTCCCTGCACCCTGCCTAGCTGCATGGGAGGGACCAGGGAGTTTGTAGCACTGAGGGATGACTGCCCTCCGGGGAGGGTCCCGAGTTACAAGGAATACTTAGATTGGTCTCTACTCCACTCCTTGGGGCATGTCCAGCCAACTTCCTCCCATCTGTTGTAGCAGCTATCCTGGGTGGGAGGTGATCTGCCCTTGGGGGGCCCTGGGTCTCTACATGCGCCAAAGCAGGAGAAGGCATGACATTGAGCATGTCCTGGCCATGGTCAGGGTTGGGTAGTTGGGAAACTCACTCCTGGATTGACAACTTTGAAGGCGGAAGTCACAGCAGGACTGTGCTTGAGATACCCACGGGAAACCTGTACTTTTCTCTAGTTGTGTGTGTGTTTCTTGTAAACATCTTTGAGCCAAACCACCATAAAATAAAGCAACAAGGGCACAAAAAGACACCCATCTCCAAACCTAAGCCCCCTTTGAGCCCCTCTGAAATTGGGAGAAGCCAAAAATTGCCCTCCCTCTGGGGGCTCGCTCCAATACCTCCCTCCCTGCACATGGCCCCAGAGTCCCTAAAGCCATCTGAGTCAGGAATCCTGCCCACCCAGATGAGCCCAGAGGCCACCGATGCTGCCTGTCGTCCTTGCCAGCCCACACCCATCCCTCTCCCTCCCCACCATGGCCCCAAACACAGCCCCGGGAGAAACAAAAGCAAACTACAAACTCGAGGGGGAAACAAGGCAGGCCACAGTGCCTTTCCTTCGTGCACCCTTTGCGTTGTTCCTCCCCAGTCCTCATGCCCACAGGGGCATGACCACCAGCAACTCCCCAGCTTCGCCCTCCCCAGCCCCCTCTTCGCCCAGGTGTTGTGTGCATGGGCACGTCCGGGATTGTTGTCCTTGTGTTTCCTTTCGGTTCCAGCTGAATCACACTTCCTTGTTGAGTCTGTCCTGGAGTTCCTTGCTCTTGTGGGAGATTAGGCTTGACTGACTGGACACCAGCCTCACTCACTCCAGCGCTGACCCTGCCATCCAGGCCCCCCTCAAGGCCCACCGCCCTCTGCCTGCCCTCTGTTCCAGCCCCTGGGGTGCCCCCTGGCCTCCCCGCGCCTGCTCCCCAGACTGCGGCCCCGGCAGGCCCCGGCCCCTTCCTAGCCCAGCCTTCCCATCTCTGTGCATGGTCACGGCCTCCCTTCCAGGTCTCTCATCTCACACTGTCGTGACCCTCATGACGAGCTCCCGGCTCCCGCCCTGGGGGCTCCGCTGTTCATGAGGTCGTAAGTGACTCAAGATGTGCAGGATGGTATAAGCACAGTGGTGATCGGACAGAGGGCCTGAGGGGTGGCTGGCCACCCGGGCAGGGCCTTCCTCAGGGCCCGGGGTGCCCCTGGCCTCCTCTTCCGAGGTGGGGGCATTGGCCTGGGTGGCTGAGGAGGTCCGGGGATTTGTCCTGCCTCCTGACTTTTGGTCCTCCAGGTCTTTCGTCTTGTCATAGTTCAGCACTTTCCACTGCTGGTTGACAGCCTGCCAGCGTTTAAAGATGCGGTACACAGAGGGTCCCTCGTGCACGATGAGACCTGCGGCACCAGGGAGAGATGAAAGCAAAGGCTGAGTAAGAGACTGGAAGTCTCTGCTGGAAAAAGTGTCTCCCTGTGCGTATCAACTGAGAGATGTTGGAGCAAACTGGATTTGTACTGGTTTGATTTGTTCTTTTCAAGCCTCTCTTTCAGCTCTGAGCCATAGGGCTACCATCCCTGTATTTCTAGGCTTGGTGAATCCTCAGAAGGAGAAGGTGGAAGGCTGCCATTCCTAGTTCATGAAATGGTGGCGTGCCTACATGCAATGCCTTTGCCCAGCTCTCCTCCACCCCTCCCACTCCTTGGCTTGACAAAACCCCAAATCATCATCCATTGACGATTTTCCTACCTCTACCACATAGCCGCGGCCCCCGGCACTTGGCAGATGTTGAGTGAACCGTGTACTCTCAAAGGCACCATGAATGGTACCCACAGGCATTCCGTACCTGCCAATTGATGTCTGGAATTCTACTGGTTAACTCTTTGCTGCTTAACAAATAGACCAATGCTACTGAAATACATCCCTGGGAGAGACAACTTGGACACAATTACACTGGCCAGAAGCAGTGTAGAGCCAGAAAGAAGCCACAGCAGATAACCAGGCAGATGAAGATTGATTATATGTCTAGTATGTGCCAAGCACTGGGGCTGGTGCAGTGAGCAGGACAGACAGAGTCCTGCCCTCCGGGAGCTTATATTCTAGTGGAGAGACGTGCAGCAGACTCATAACCAAACCCATGAGACTATTTTAAGCGCTGACAGATGCTACGAGGAAGATAAAATAGGGCTAAATAGGCACTGGCTGCAGACACTGAGGGTCCTGCTTTATCATCAAGAGAAGAGGGTGGCAGGAAAGGCCTTTTGAGGGGAGGTGATATTTACATTGATATGTAAATGATGAGAAGGAAGAAACTATGCAAAGATCTGGAGAGGGGGCATGTTAGTGATAGGAATTGCAAGTGTGAAGGCCAGGAAATGGGAATGGAATGCACATGGGTCAGAAGAAAGGTCAGTGTGGTCAAGGTGCAGAGATGAGTGGGAAGTACAAGGAGAGAGAAGGGGGTGCAGAGGCCAATATGATAAGGCCTTATAGGCCAAGGCAAGGGATTTTTTTTATTTTATCCTAAGTATAATGGGAAGCCACTGAAGGGTTTTAATGCGGGGCAGGGTGATGTGATCTGGTTTACCCTTCAGAAAGTTCATCCTGGCTCCTGTGGAACTGGATGAGGGAAACGAAGAGGAGCAGGAAGTGACATAGTGATTCAAGCAGGAAGGGATGGTGGCCTGGGCTAGGGTTATAGCGGTGGGTTCCATGAGATATCGTGTGGTTAGGACCATATGTAGAGGTAGAGCTCACAGGCTTGCTGACAGGTAAGGTATGAGTCAAGAGAAAAATCTGGACAACTCAGGAGCTTTTGGTGGTGGTGCCATTTGCTAATATGTGGATGGCAGGAGGGTGGGAGGGATGGATTTATGTGGCAGTGGTCATGACTGTATTAGTTTCCTATTGCTGCTGTAACAAGTGACCATATATTTAGTGGCTTAGAACAACACACATGTATTCTCTTATAGCACTGGAGACAGAAGTCTAAAGTGAAGGTGTCAGAGAACTGGTTCTTTCTGGTGGCTTTGAGAAGAGGATCCATCTCCTTGCCTTTAAGTTTCTAGAAGTTGCCTGCATTCCTTGTCTCTTACCTACATGGCTCCACCTCTTTGTCCCAATGTCACATCTCCTACTCTTCTGTCATTGTCTCTTTCTGCTTTGCTCTTATAAGAACACTTGTGAGTGCATTCAATCCACCTAAACAATCCAGAATTCTCCCCCTAGTTCACAGTTCTTAAATTAGTCACATCTGCAAGTCCCTTTTGCCATATAAGATAACATTAACAGTCTGCAGGGATTGGGACCTGCATGTCTTTGGGGGCCATTATTCAGCTGCCACAGTGATTAGTAGTTATATTTTGGTTATGGTGATTTAAAATGGCTGATAGAAATCTCACTGGAAGGTCCAAGTGGGCAGTTGGACATATGAGTCTGAGTTTAGGGAGAGGGCTGGCCTGGAGGTAGAAGTCATCAGTGTAGAGGTAGATTCTGAAGCCTTAGAAATGGCCCAGATCTTCTGGGGAGAGAAGGTAGACAAATAAGAGAAGAGGGCCAATGGCAGATTCCTGGACCTTCTCACGTGTAGAGGTTTGGTCAAGGTAGAGCCATCAAAGGAGGCTCTGAAGGAGCAATAAGAAATATAAACACAAGACCAGCAAGTGTGTAGACCCAGAAGTCTAGAGAAGGATGCATTTCAAGAAAGAATGTGTGCTAACTCTCAGATTCCACTGAGCGGGCAGCTCAGGTAGAATCAGGAGTGGCCACTTAGTAGGCACAGGTTGAGGGAAGATGATAGATGTACAAATCAGATAGTTCTCACCCAGTGCCTCTGTCTCTTCTATGATTTCATCAGCTAAGATGGAAGGGATATGGGAGGAAGTGTTGAAGATTTATGGAGAGAAGAAAAGTGGGAAATGATTATCTTGGAAGGTGGGAAACTAAATTTACAAAGGAGATATGAAATAATTGTCTAACAGTGTTGAGTGTCCCTTTGAAGTTTGTGGCCACAAATTTGAAAAGAGTTGTGTGGTTTTTCTCCATACCTTCAACTGCTTGCTAGGTGCACCTATGGAATGAGAAAGCAGAGTTTAATCAGGATAGACTTTTCCCTAGGCAAGTGAGGCAGGCAAGAGAAGACACAGAATTATGGATGTTTGCAAGGGAGTGGTTATCACACTGGCCCATGGAGTCTGGGCTGAAGAGGAGGACAGTGATACACCAAAGGGGTAAGGAAAAATGGAAAGTGGTAGGATCAAAGCCAAGGGGTCTCTTTGAAGTTACAGAATTGCTAGAGTCAATGAATTATGGGGATGGGATTGGGGGTTGAGGCTCAGAGAGCAGGATGTTTAAATCCAGACTTTGGAAATGGTGTGGTTCTTGGTGATGATGAGGTCTAGGGAATGTCCACTTGAGTAGGGGCTGAGGTGGGCTAGAGGAAAAGACCTGTGGAGTAATGAGCTAACCAAAAAGCTGGACAGATTATCTGCATCAACCATCCTCAATGCTATCAGACCAAATGCCCCCCTTTTAAAACAAATATAATTTAATATCCCCTTTCTTATCTTGAAGTGAAATATGTAAGATAAATAAGCTACCATGATTAAAAAAAATAAATTAATGTGATGCCCTAAACAGATAATGTAAAAAAACCAAAAACACAAGAGAAGTCATTTATAACCGGACAGTATGAATTTCAACACAAATTCTGGGGCACAACTACATTAGAAAACAAACAAAAAATCTCAAAGATTTCCAAAATGTCCCCTAGGGGATGGTACCACCTCTCCTGAGAGCTACTGATCACAGAGATGCTACAGACAGGAATGGCGGGAGGGAGCATATGAACCAGGTGCCCCCAGGAATGTGATGAATGAGTAGGCAGCCAGCAGTCAATAGCATCAAGAAGGGGAAAGTGTCATCAAATATGGTTACATGTACTTCAAAGGGACTGAAGCTTCTGAAGGATAAAGGCAGAGAAGCAGTTTGGAAGTGGTAATGGGGAGGAAGGAGGATGTGGACTTCACCTTCAGGACCCATAGAATACAATATATGGGAGAAAAAGCAGTTACCACTTGAGACAGCAAGAAACAGTGTCCTCAGAAGACAGCTGTTTCAATGAAAGAAACACTCACGGAAGTTGCTAGTGATGGCCATGAGATCCAGAGGAAGGGCTGGGAAGATGGAGCCAGTTAAGGGAAGCACATAAAAGGAAAGGGGTGATTGCCCATACCATGAGGGTGGTCTGGGAGGCTGGGCCCTGTGTTGGGGAGTGAGAAGACTGGGCATTCACCCCGTAGCAACTGTCAGTGGAGGGGAGCCTGCTGGCCTGGCCTCCGGGGGAAAGAGCTGACTCACAGCAAATAACAATGAGTCACTCCAGCCTCCTCAATGTCAAGCAGAGACGGGATGGAAACATCTCAAAGCTTCTCCAACCTTGAACACACTGTGATTCTAGGAGACATGATAGCCACCCACTGCCTCTCTTTCCTCTAATGTGACAAGAGTTCCTGAAATTGCACTCTGGCATCAAGTTTTCCAGAGTTTGTTAGAGAGACTGTCTCCCTGTGGCCCAATTGTTCCTAATCTCTTGGGTCATGTGCCCCTTTGAGGATCTGATGAAGGCTAAGGACCATCTCCCTGGAACAAAAACCACACAGATGAATCTAGGAGTTCATAAATCTCCCTAAGACCACCAATGGACCCCTTGATACGGCCTGTCTGGTACTGGACAAGGAGACATCTTCTCTGCCCCGTTTCATCATCCTGCCCCCACTCACTTCCTTCAACCTTGTGAATACGTGTCCTGTGTTCATTATTTCCACAGGCCTATTTGAGCACCTCAGTGTTCTTTTCCCAGACTATAAGCCCCTCGTGGACAGAGGCCAGGAATGGTTGAGGGTTGGGCAGCCAACACAGTAGCAGGAGCTTAACAAAGCCTCAGTAACAGTGGAGGAGATGGGGCCTTGGGGAAAGAGAAGCAGGATCTTTTGAAGCCCCAAACTAACTCTTTCCAATGACAGCCACTACACTTGATTCTTAATTAGCTTCTTGATCAGACAATTTTACCCTGATTGAAGAGGGTGGCTTAAATTTTTGGTCTGAATGCCGCCTTCTAATTATCTAACTGTCTAGTGTTCAGGAAGTAATTAAACCACTTTAATGGATAGATGGCTGAAGGGGGGAAGGTGCACCTGTTTTTGTAGATAATGCTTGTTTGGCAAAAATGGGAAAAGCACGAACTACCTCATTCACATCCACTCCTGTTAGCTCTCTCTGCTTCTTGATCTACAAATTACTTATTGATTCTTTGGATGGCAGAATAAAAACAAAACAAACAAAACAAAAACAGAGCAAGGTGGGTGGGGCTCATCTGATTGGGACAGATGAAAATAGGCAAGTTGAAGAGATGGGAGAGAAGGAAGATGGGTTGGAAGTGGCAGCAGATGGAGAGAGAGGCTGAAATTAGAATAGGAGGAAAGAAAGCTACTGGTGAAGGGAGGCAGAGAAGCAATAGAAGAAGATAAACCATTAGAATACATGGCAATATGGGAAACTCAGTGTGTTTTGATTGGTCCTTCTCTGGCATTTTCTGTTTCATTTAACAGTGACCTCATAACCACCTCCAAGGTGTCCAACCCTGGACTGTATTTGTGGGAAATCCAGTTCCAGAAGAATTGCCACCTTCATCCCCCTGACATCTCCCCACCTTTGGGGGCAGCTCTTGCTCACATCGCTGGAGGCTCCATAACTCTCAGAACACTTTGCTTGTCATCATCTCTCTTCCCACTGGCCTCCAGTGGACGTGGCCCTTTGCTTAGCCCGTGAGAAGGGAGGCAAGATGGCCACTGTGAGTGGGTGGTCCTGTCTGCTTGGCTCCCCCTGTCCCTAACTCACTGCTGACCTAGCACTCTCAGGAAGTCCTCAATCCTTGCTTGGCATCAGCATCCCAGTCCTGCCCTGCTGAATATTGGCCAATGGCTCTTGCTGTGTCCAAAGCGGTGAGATATCATTTAATTCTATTTAGATATTTCCTGAGTACCTACTATGTGCTTCTCTGAGCACCTGTGATGGAACAAAAAAACTGGTTCTTATCACATAGGGAGTTAACAGGTGAAGGCTAACTGAGAAGTCTGCAGAGAAGCCACTTGTCCCCTCAGCAATGCCCAAATCCTCCTTCCCACCCCTTCTGTCCTGCTGGTATCCTGATTTCAGTGGGAAAAAAGTTACACATAACTGTACAACAGTGCTTCTCAACTTCAGCATGTACCAGAATCCGCCAAGGAGCTTGTTACACCGGGTCCCCGGCCCTACCTCCCGAGAGTCTGAAATCGGTTGGTCTTAGATGAGGCTTATGGATTTGCATTTCTAAGCTGATGCTGCTTGTGTGCCAACCACACCTGAGCAGCCCTGCCAGGAACATGGTCCTTACCTGGCCTACTGCCTCATGAAAGGCTCTGAATTTTGGTCAAAGAAAGAGCTATATGGGGCGCCTGGGTGACTCAGTGGGCTAAAGCCTCTGCCTTCGGCTCAGGTCATGATCCCAGGATCCTGGGATCGAGCCTCATATCCGGCTCTCTGCTCAGCAGGGAGCCTGCTTCCTTCCCCCCTCTCTCTCTGCCTGCCTCTCTGCCTACTTGTGATCTCTTTCTGTCAAATAAATAAATAAAATCTTTAAAAAAGAGAGCTATGTGTACTTTTTTAAAAGATTATTTATTTATTTATTTGACAGAGAGAAACAGCGAGAGAGGGAACTCAAGCAGGGGGAGTGGGAGAGGGAGAAGCAGGCTTCCTGCTGAGCAGGGAGCCCGATGTTGGGCTTGATCCCTGGACCCTGGGATCATGACCTGAGCCAAAAGCAGACACTTAACAACTGAGCCACCCAGGCGCCTGAGGTGTATGTAATTTTTTAAAAAGTTTTATTTGTTTTTTGGGGAGAGAGAGCACAGGGGGAGGGGAGGGCCAAAGGAGGAAAGGGAGAGAGAATCCCAAGCAGATTCCCCACTGAGCATGGAGCCCAACGCGGGGCCCGATCTCACCAACCTGGGATCATGACCCAAGCTGAAACTGAGTCAAGACGCTCAACCCACTAAGCCAGCCCTGCGCCCCAAGAGCTATAGGTAATTTTTTTTTTTAATGCTCTAGTTCCAGATAGGACAGGCATGGAAACATGAGACAGCTAAAGAAATGGATACTTCCCTTCTAGACCCAGAAGACTTTGGGTCGCACAGTTCAGAGGCACCTCGCAGAGCAGACATCCAGAGTTTCTGCCACCTACTAGCCCTATGGATCTGGGCAAGTCACTTCCTCTTCCCAAGCCTCAGGCTCTTCAGTAATGGGACTGATACCTCCTTGCTACGGGGCTGTTAGGAGATTAAAGGAGGTAATGAGCCCTGTGTGCTCTTGCTTGGGGCTATGCCCAAGCCATGTGATACTGATTATTGTGGGGGTGGGAGTGGAAATTACAGGCCGGAAAAAGCCCACCAGTATCTTTTCCTCCTCCTTTATCGCCAACCCTGTTCCCAAGCGCAAACACCTGTTCTTCCGACTCCTAACTGCCCTTCCCAATCCTCAGTCTGAGTCATTGTTTATACATGAATAAGATGCTGGAGCTAGGGGCCAGCTGATTCTGCAGATGCGGTGACTAGCCTCCACTCCTGGCTCCTCTCCCACCACGAAGAGCCTTCCACAGTGCCAGGAGAGGGGTGCTCCCCGCCTGCAGAGTCCCCCGCTGTCACACGGCTGCTGGGCAAGACTTCACCCTGAAGCCCCACCACCGCCAAGCTCAACTTCCCGATGCCACCCCTTGAGGGCCCGGCCCTGTCAGAACCTTCAATGAAGAACCTATCAGGCAAGCGTGGAAAAGAAATCAATCTAACTGGCTAGTGCTGGGGGGCTGGGGGCTAGGAGGTACTGTCCTGAGATGGCATCTGCCGTTCTCCACGGTCACAACTTTGTGCTCCTCACAAGTGTAGCTAGGCTGGGCTCCTGGGAGCCCCTCTGAGGAGGTGGCGAGATGTGGATCCACGGGCCTCCTTTGGTTAGGCTCACCTTGACCCAGATGCTTTGGGTCTTAGTTTGAGTTACTCTTTCAACAATAAAGACCCAAAGACAGACGACAGAAAGCTTTCAATATGGGTGAAGCGAAACCACCTTCCCTTTGTGTTTCTATCCTGTTGATGCCTCGTCCATGTCCAGGGAGGGGCTGTCCCCTTGGAGGTCACTTCTATTTGAATTCCCTTCCCAGCAGGGTCCTTGCTGGACTGGTTGACCTTGGTAAAGCTGGACAGGATGTCTCTAATCACATCAGAGCCAGGACCATCCCGATCCCTCTGCCCACTCAAGGCACTGCGGAGACCCTTGAGAAGACCTTAGCAGGAAAATCATAAGAGCGCTGAGACTCCTTGAACTGAATGAGCCCAACTCAGTAGGACTGGGTAGGGAAGAAAAATATTCCTGGGGCCCCAAGTATCCCTGCATTGGTATAAGCGAGGGATCCATTCCTGGAAGTGTGTGTGTGTGAAGCTATGTCCCAAGAACCTGTGGGGTTTTTTCTGTGGGGGTTATCTAAAAGCTCAGAGCTATCACTATCTGGAAAGATACAGACAGAATTGCATTTCTCAGCCACTCTGGATGATGGTGATGAAGGTCATGGTGATGACGGTGATGGCGATGATAGTCAGTACTTATGGAATGCTTGCCATGTTTTGTCACGCTAAAAGGGCTTTGCAAATATAGTCTACATCTCACAGAAATTCCAGTAGGTAGGTAGTATTATCTCCACTCGACAGAAGAGGAAACTGAGCTCAGAGAGGCTTAGGTGTTGTTCAAAGACACACATGTAATGTACATTAATGGGACATGTAATGGGAAATAAACTTAGGTTCATCTGAAACAGAATAGTGCCATGTGTCTAGGCTCCTTCCTCCTCTATGTTCCAGGTCATGGGCTCCCTGAGAGAGAAGTTATGGGGATAATTTTTTATGGTCTCTATGTATGAGTATACAATTTCTATTTCAGTTCACAATGAGATGTCTTTTGTGTGTGTTACCGTGTTAGAGTGGTTAAGGATATGGGCTTTGAAATCAGATGAAACTAGGTTCTAGTTGTATGACCTTGGGTGATTTACCTCTTAGCCTTTATTATTTTTATCAGGAAAATGGGCATTTTAATAATACCTACATATAAGTTCGTAGGGAGTAAATAAGATAATGCACATAAAACACTTTTAACATTTGGTACATAATCAATAGTAAATTTTAATTATTATTTTATTATCATATTATGAAATAATATGACTTCATCTTAAAGAAGTTATGTTAAAGTTACAAAAGTAGTTTATTTAAGCAAATGTGCTGGAATTCTATAATTAAAAATAGTTCAAAATCCCAGGATTTTCAAAGACTACCCCTGAGAGGTGCCTGGGTGGCTCAGTTGGTTAAGCATTTGCCCTCAGCTCAGGTCATGATCTCATGGTCCTGGGATCAAGCCCCACATCGGTGTCCCTGCTCAGTAGGGAGCCTGCCTCTCCCTCTCCCCCTGCATGTATTTTCTCTCTCTCTCTCTGTCAAATAAATAAATAAAATCTTAAAAAAAAGAAAGACTACCCTTGGAGCTGGGTATTCTTTCTTAGGCTGTCCTAGTGCAGAGTTTCTCTGGAAATTTCTCAAAGACATAGCCTGTGACAGACATGACTGACTGTCCACCAAAACCCAACTCTTCTCTTCCTTAGTACAGAGTTGCCACAGAGAAGGAATGACATTTCAGCACTTTGTACCCATGGGAAGCGGGGTGACCAAGACTACATGTGAGCATGAGTCAGGCTCATGGGTATGGGTAATGAGGGGGAAAGTGTGTGTAGGTTGTGTGTGTGTATGTGTGTGCTTTATCCATCCTTGATTTTAATTTCTATTCACTGGAAATTAAAGATTCAAAAACCTAGGGGACAGTAGTCACAGAATGGAAGGAGCCTGGGTCCCTGAGTCTCTGTGTGGAGGAGAACTTCCACTGATCAGGAACTTCTACTGCATTAACCACTGAAATTATATATATCTGTTGGATTACTCTAAAATACATGTGCTAGGGTAGAGGTCACAGAGGAAAGCAGCTTTGGGTTCAATGGCATGTTTCATGTAATCCCTGAACTGTATTACCAGATTAGGTTCTTTTCCTAACCATAGACCCACTGTCAACAGACGGACATGCCACTCCTGAAGCTGTTCCCATGACTGTGCTATAGGCACAGAAGACAGTTCCCAACAGGTGTCCCTACACTACTTTGAGCCCCATTGGCACACTGGAGTAAATGAATTGCCTCCCAAGGGGTCTCCTTTGAGGGGGGCAGGGCTCATTTGGTGTGTCTGCTTCTAAATCAGTCATCTGCATTTACCGAGCAGTCAGCAGCTCAGCAGTGAAGAGAGGGGGCATTGCATAGGAAGCCCCGGTCGGGGAAGGGAGGGCATGGGTGGAATATGAGTTAACAGTTACTCTGGAGAGTTGGAGAGGCCATATGCATTTAATGGAACCCGGACTGAACATCATCTTGCCCATTTACATGGCTGAGACTTATCAGTTGTTTGGTCTAGCCGAACATGATTGGGAATCCCCCCACCACCACAGTGGTCAACCTCTGAGAATTATGACATTCTCTTATAATGGAATTGACTTCAAAATCCTCAAATGTCAGACCTGGAAGTACCCTGCAAGTTACCAGGTTCAACCGTCTCATTTTATAGATGACTTAACTGAACTATAATAGGAAGAAGCAACTTTCCCAAGGTCACAGAAGTCATGGAGAATCTAGTCTTCAGACCTAGATTTTCTACTTTCAAGTCTCTTCGGGGGTACCAGGCTGTCTTCTCTATATTTTCAGTTTATTAATCAGGGAATTAAAAGGATTGACAGATGGGGTCATTTCTAACCCAAGGGAAGAAAGAAAAGAAGGAATATTTCTACCAGGTGTTTTTTAGTTAACATGAATTAAAATTAAGTTTGGGGCACCTAGGTGCCTCAGTGGGTTAAGCCTCTGCCTTCAGCTCAGGTCATGGTCTCAGGGTCCTGGGATCGAGCCCCGCATCAGGCTCTCTGCTCGGCAGGGAGCCTGCTTCCCCCTCTCTCTGCCTATTTGTGATCTCTCTCTTTGTCAAATAAATAAATAAAATATTTTTAAAAATTAAGTTTGAAAAATCATGTTTTTGTGGTCCTGCCACCCTCACCCTTTGCCCATTTACTATAAATTAGAATTTGAATTTCATGATATCAGAGGGCAGACACCAAGTATCTCTAAATTATAGGAAAGAACTTCAATGAACAGCAGACCGAAGAAGCTTTAACAAAAGATTTTCTATAATTTTGCAAATTACCATATTCCACTGTTTTAAAGATTTGGAACAATCTCAGAAATGTTCTCCTTCTTCTCCCTGACCACATCCCACTCACAAGTGAAAAAATAAACATGAGAAGGATGAGGTCCTCATTTTTGCAGATTTGACTTTTTGGTGGCCAATCTCTTGAGTCTGTGGAGTGAAAAAAAAATGTTTTTGGTGCCAAAGACCTTAATTAATTTGCTCTTGTTAAATCCTAATAATGACCCACTGGAGCAGAGACTGTCCCATTTGTTTGCTGGGAGGCTCTGTCAGCTTTTCTGCTGGGGCAGACAGCGTCGTTAGAGGTGACGGAAGAGGAGCCAGGTGGCAGGAGGACATTCTATGTAATCAGATCTTCTTATTGAGGGGACATGGGTGAGGGAACTAAAAACCTTCAAGAAGAGGCACTGCTCCATATAACAGCAGACTCTCAGTTATGTGAGGACACGGGGTCAGGCTTTCTAGGCTGTGACTGGTTTCTGGTTTTAACAATTTTCACAAACTTTTATTGAGTGCCTACTCCAAGGGGGATCTATCCAGATCAAGTGCCCCCCAGCCTCGTCACTGACATTTATGATGCCTGCTCCTTCCCATACGCCATCGTATTCAATTCTCTCAGCAATGCTCTGAAGATGGTATTATTAGCCTATTTCACAGATGAGAGAAGGGAACCAGAGAGTGGTTACACAAATCACTCAAGGTCCCAAGGTTAGTAAGAAACTGAGCAACATGGGGTCCAGACCCTTATGTAGCATACTCCTGCTGCTCCAGAAACCCACCACCCTGGCTTTTGTGACTCATTCCCTTCCTTTTCTCATTCTCTGCATCCATCTCTTAAGTGTATAATGTTCTCCAGGTCTCCATCCTTATCCACCTACTCTTTGAATGTTCCTTCTAAGTTATCTTGTCAAAACCCACAGCTTTACCCACCTCTTATTGTTGACCCCTAAACCCGTGTTTTATTTATTATCCAACTTCCTACAGTTTTATTATCCACCTGCCTGCAGAAACCTTTCCTTACTTTCCTCCCCCCTCTTCCCATTAGTCACCGATCCTCTTCAGAACTGATCCAGTGCCCTCAAATCTTCCTCTATCCACAGGAAGCCGTAAAATGCCCTTTCCTTCTTTCTACCCCCACAGAGACGCCTTCCTGGCAATGCCTTCCCCTCTTTGCAGCCCATAATGTACTCCCTGTCTCTTACTTCTCTTCTATGGCAAACTGTTTGGTTAGGAACTGCCTCTTACCTCACTGCCTGGATTTTAGGCTTGTGATGGACTTTTCATTTGATGCTTTTGCCAAAGACTTACCTTTGGTTCCCCTTTGCTTCTCCCATCACCAACCCCATTCTCGTGCTCAGCTGTGGTATCCCCATTCAAGCCAGACCCTGGGGTTCCTACTTGCTTCAGAGAAGTTCATACAGTCTTACCTCATCCACATCCTAAGTGCTTCTCAAGGTCATGCCATTACACTTCTTCCCACTGTGCTGTTTGGTACTTCTTTCCCTTTCCCACTGGCCCCTCCCTACCTCTAGTCTTTCCAGCTCTGGTCCATCCTCCCCACCATTGCCTGAGTTACCTCTTTAAAGCACACATACATCTGACCACACTTCTTTCCAGTGTAAAATCTTACCAATGCCTCCCTGTCACCAACAGGGTGAAGTCTGAGCAACTTAGCCCATGATTCATGACACTGTGGGATTTGGCTTCTGCCAACCTCCACATCCCTATGGCCCATTACACACCTTCTCACTCTGGCTCGACGCTGAGCCATACACACCTGCTCGGAGTCTCCCAAGGGTCCCTGGCTCTCTCAAGTCTGTGCCTCTATACATGCTAGTCTTTCTGCTTAGAATGTTCTTTTCCTCTCTTTTGGACAAACTTTGCCCTATCTTTTTGAAAAATAGCTGAAGAATAGAGTTCCTTCCTTCAAAAAGCCTTGCCGGACCCCTCCAAAGGGGGGTTAATTGTTCTCTGCTCTGTTCCATATTTCTCTGTATGTTATAGTGGCTGCCACTGTGCTGTACTTTATTTGTAGACTGGGAGCCCCTTGAGGCAAAAACCATGTCTTGTTCATTACTTTTTTAAAGTTCCCTAGTTTCCGGAACAAAACATTTGGCCAGGAAATTCTACTGAGTGAATGAACATGACCATCCTGAGGACTTTCTGACTCATAAATGACAAATGATAAATGATTAACTTGTCTGCCTTCCCAGTGAAATGTAAGATCCTTGAGAGCAAGTGACTATCTTATTGGGAGTGCCCTTTCAAACAATATTTTTTAGTGATGAATGGGTTCCCTAAATTCATGTTAACCAAGAGATGTAGCTTCCCCTGCCCTAAGTTCCTTCCACCAGAGTATCTCACAAGGAGACAAACCACCCAAATTTCACTTCAATTTCTGTTTTTTTTTTTTTTAGGAATTTATTTATTTATTAGAGAGAGAAAGAGAGAGCACAGAGGGGGAGGGAGAAGCAGACTCCCCGCTGAGCAGGGAGCCTGACTTGGGCTCCATCTCAGGATCCTGAGATCATGACCTGAGCCGAAGGCATTTGCTTAACTGACTGAGACACCCAGGTGCTCCTTACCTCAATTTCTTAAGCCTCTCACTTAGTTGGTGTCAGAATAGCACTGATCAAAAGGGAAGTGCAACAATGGCTAAACTCCAAGAACCTGAATAAAGGACAGGAGCAGCTAGGGCTTACTAAATTTCTTATGGCTCAGCCATTACCCTATGGGTCAAGGTATTACTGGAACAATTTCCCTTCAACATGCCTCCCCATCCAAGCTCTGCATTTACAATTTCACAGAGCAGTCAGAGATAAAATATGCTGTAGAAAGCGCCCTGGAATTGGAGTCCAAGATTTTTGGTCTAATTCTCAGCTCTGTCATTTGTTTAGCTATGTGACCTTGAGCACAATTACTTTAAGCCTTTCCTCACCTGTTAAATATGGATCATAATACTTACCCTGATCATCTTTTAGGGAGACTGTGCCCTTTCTCAACTCTTCTCTGCCCTTGCAGGGGTTTGGTGGTTTGTTCTGTCCACAGTAACTTAGTTTTAGTCTTCACAGTGACATGGATTGGTCTAGAAGTTAGAACTTTACTCAAGAGATGTTTAATCTGTAGGGAAAGCTTGTCTCCCAGAACGGACAACCTTCTGATATAACCAAGTCTAGAGGCCTTGTCCACAACCCTGGACCCAAGCTGCATCCAGCAGAGAACCCAGACATTCCTGGCACCCATCCTAGGCAAAATTCTTTCGTGAGAACCAAAGGCACTTCACTGCACATCAGCCAGGTGGACATAGCCATGGCTGGAGCCAATGTGGTTTCCTGGGCAGCAAGGTGACCATGTCCCATGCTCTGCATTTTCTTGGCATCATGGCAGAGAATATCTGCCCAGCTGGTGTTGGCACCCAATGGAGTGTCTCTTTATGTCCTTTCCATTCTTATGAGTCTTCCCTTAGAAGACTGCTCTGATCAAAGCTAAGTCTATTTTTAAGGATTACTTAAAGCTATAGATTTCATGTTTACTCAGATTCTTTACTGTCTGAGGCCATTTAACAGTCTTAGGGAATAGATAAACTGTTCTTGGTGTCTGAAAAACAGAGAAAGTCCAAAGACTCATTTTAACAGATGGTCCTATTCCTTTCTTACTCAGCCTTTGGAGCTAGCACTCATTTTTCTAGGACTAGACTCATTTTCCTTCTTCGGATGGTAAATTTCTATCCAAGTACTGAATTGTTCCATCCATCCAAGGACCTTGGGTCTATGGGTATGGATTTTTTCATTCAACTTTTTGTTCAACCAACATTTCTTGAGAATACTCACCTCTCCCATTATCACTTCCATCTACTTTCTGGTACGGAATCATCTCTTCCTCTGTCCACTCTGTCACATCATCTTCTTCTACTTTCTTAGAAGCTCTGGATGGGAAATGTCCCTTTTCCCATAGGAATAAGCTAATTGACTGAGTTTTAGAACTGATGACCCCCTTTATAGTAATAGAGGTGCCGCCCTCTGACTCTCTTGTCCATGTTGTTCATTTTTGTGCACTAAGAAGACCACATTGAGCTTCCTTCTGGCTTACCTACCCAGTATCCTTCCACGTTCCAGCTCCTCAGTCTTGCATTGGTTCAGTGAAACAGGTTTGTGTGTCAAGAAGTCAAGATTCATGGGTAGAGGCAGGAGGTGGTAGGATAGAGATGATGGCATACTTGCTCCTTCTCTCAAAACAAACTAGAGCCCGAGTTGCCATTCTGGCTTGTTTCCCTGGAATTCTGAGGAAGGTGGAGTGTCAGCTGTGTTTACAACATTCCCTAGGGTGAAGGTAACCCCTGATTGGTGGCTGCTTTACTATGAATGCCTGGTAGGAGGCTGTAGTTTGGGTGTCCCTGAGTACAGGGACACTGGTAACTGCATATGACTTTTGTGGGTAATTATTGTCAAGGTGGTATTGTGGCTCTCATCTCCTTCTTCCTGAGCTATCATCTGAGTGCTGAGAGATGAGGTCTGGACTAGGATATGGAGTGCAGCAAGGACTCACCTGTAGAACTAAGCTGCAACTGCCTTGTGGAGGCTGTGGCTCCCGTCCTAAATTCCTCTAAGTGAACCTAGTGCCAAGTGTACTCTCCCGTAGTTCTGTGAGTCTAGGTGTCTAGTTGAGGCTAAAAATAAATACACCGCTGGTGGACATTCCAGGCTCCACCTGACTATCCCTACCAGGGAGCCCCTAAGAGGCTGATACTTTATAACCACTTATGTAGTACTGAGTATTTTCCCCCAACTGGCCAGAATACTACAGATGAGAGGTTAAGTAAGGTAGGTAATTAAGGACTAGTAAACTTTACCCTTGAAACCACCAGCATCACTACTGATTATCATCACCAATATCAAAATCATCATCAACACAACCATCCCAAGAATCTGTTTGTGCATTTCAACTCTGTCCACCATCTTTCGCTCTCTTCTTTAGATCATATATTACTCTCTTTTTCATTTTGTCTCCTAGAATTTTCTCCTACAGACAACCTCTCCTAGAAAAACACTGAAATGAGAGTCCTGCTCTGCTGCCTGAGTCAGCCTAAGACAAATCCTTCAGTATCAATTTCCCCATCTAGAAAAATGGGAAGAAAATTATTGCCCCTGGGGAAATGGTCTGACAACTGAATTAGCTCCACTTATAATCAACAAAATGATAGTGCAGTCTAAACTCTTTAAAGGTGAGCTAGTCTACATATAAATATATCTGACCACTTTGGGATGGCACTCAAAGCACTTATGATCCCTATGCAGCCCCCTCTTGTCCAATGGCTATCTCCAGGCAGTCACTGGCTTGTCAGAGCAGAATGGACAGATCATGGTGTGGCTTTGCATCCTGGGAAATTATGTTTTCCTAAAAGCTTGGAAGAAATGAAAACTCTCAATATTTAGCTTACTGTCCCTCTTCCAGAAATTGGGTGACTGAGTGCCATGTATATATGAAGAGAAAGAAAAAAAAGAATTTGAGAGATAGAAATGGGTTGGAGGGAGGGAGACAAACCATAAGAGACTCTTAATGTCACAAAACAAACTGAGGGTTGCTGGGGGGAGGGGGGGAGGGAGAAGGTTGTGGGGTTATGGACATTGGGGTGGGTATGTGCTATGGTGAGTGCTGTGAAGTGTATAAACCTGGTGATTCACAGACCTGAACCCCTGGGGCTAATAACACATTATGTGTTTATAAAAAAATAAAACAATTATTAAAAAAAGAAAAGAAAAGAAATGGACAGGAGGGAGGCAGATGGAGAGGAACCAAGAGGAGAGATGGTTCTGTGGAGCCCTACTCAGAGGGAGACACTATGAGCAGGAGAGACCAGGGTGCCAGGAAGGCCCAAGCAGGGGTGCTAGGTGACTCAGACCCACAGGGAGCAGGTCTGTTTGTGAGGACTCTTCCTAAAAGTGGGCTTAGGTGCACTCAAAGTTGCAGATAGCATCTGCATATGTTCCATAAGGGACACTGAAGACTCCTACTGTCCGATGCAAGAAGATAATGGAAAGAGCACTGGACCACCAATCAGGAGACCTTGCTTCTATTCCCAGCTGAGCAATCCTGAGCAGATCACTTCCTTTCTCTGAGCCCCAGTTCTCTCAACTTCAAAACGGGAGTTGTATGGGTTGATCCCATGATCTCTTCTACAATCATTCATCTCAGTCTTCAAATCTATGAAGCCCTGCATGGCAGGTGGTATTTATGCTCCTCTTTCCCTCCCATGTTCCCTTCAAGGGAGGAGGAATATGCTTCCCTCACCCACCCCCACGCTGATGTTGGACTCTTTGATGACTTGCTTTGGCCCATGGGCTGTGGAGGGGACAGTAAACCAGTATTGAGCAGAAGCTTCGAGAGGCCCTGCAGGTTTCCCCCAGTCCTCCTGTGCTCTTGTACCTAGCTAGAAGGGTATACCCCAGCAGTCCCTGCCCCTTTAGCCTGGGCCCCAGCATGAGGAGCCACTCAGAGAGGGTTGGAACCCAATGCTTAGTCAGAAGCTGAGCCACAGCCATCATGCAGGCCTAGTCACGGGAAATACATGCCTATTGTCGTGAGGCACTGCAGTGCTGGAGTTGCCTATTACTGCAGCCAAAGCTGACTGATACACACATGACAGGAAAGCAAGTCTTGTCGAAGCACACATCAGGACCAGTCAAAAGCCTGCCTGAAGGAGAATGAAGGGCAGCTGGAGAGGCTCCTCCAGGCCCTCCACTGCTCCCCTCCTTCATGCCAGAGCTGTACACTTCCATATGGAGACACACCTGGTTTCTGGCAGCCACCACCCATGCCTCAGTGGGGTAGGAAGGGATTTTGGTGGAGGGGGAACTAAATTAGAAATGCTCAAAGTCAAATTCCTCTCCATTCACAGTCCTCTCTTCCACAGTCCTCCAAACCTGGGCCATCTGTCCAGGTGCCATAAAAGGATGTTTTTAAAAAGGCTGTTGAACTCAGGGTGGATATATTGGTTTAGCTAGCAGAGAGAGGGAGCGAGAAGCTAAGACAAGTATCCAAGTGCCACCATCACTGGTCTCTGGTTGCTATAATCAGCATGTGAGTCTCCAGGCCTCTCTGACGCTGATATTAAAGAAAGAATCCCAAAGAAACTCATAGCATCCTCCCAGCCAAATTCTAGCTATTAGATGTTTCCCTGCCAAACAGAGCAGTGTGGCATATTTGATACAATATACAAACCAAAGCCCAGAGAACACAACTGTGGAACTTCGATGCTAGCAGCATCATGGCCTAGGGGACAACCTGAGACTTCCAGGTTAGGCTGAATGACCAGTGCTTCATGTCCCTGAGAGAAAACCAGGACCTCAGTCACTTGAATGACAGCACCAGAGTTGAAAACCAAAAGCATTTGTGTGGAAGAACAAAAAGACCCAGGCCTCTATCAATCAACCTAACTTAGTAGAAGAGGAAGGAACACAGATTTGGGACTGGTGTAAGGGAACAGGCAGGAATTAAAGTGGAGGGTTTCCAACTTTTTTTCTCAAACACCGAAGAGTTATTTAGAACAGAAATGTATGTAAGTGGATAAAAGTACCAATACTCAAGGTGAAACAAGGGTGAAGATTTGGAGCCTGTCTGTGCTGCATTCCATTGCCCACTCCCAAATTGGTTCCTGAAGCTGTGTGTGGAACATTGGGACTATATAAAGTTTGAAAACCACCAGACAAGAGAAATCTGGGGCATTGTGATCAGCTCATGGAAAACTGAAGAAAAGGGGGGAGGGACCGATATCATGATGGCTGTTTCTGGGCATTTTGCTGGGACGTGAATGGATTAAATGTATAGTCATCCCTTGTCATGGCTTGGCAGCCATGGAGAACACAACAGAGAGGAGAGCTTCCACATTCCGTGTGAGGCAGACAGACTGACCAACTGACCTTTCTCAAGTCTCCTTAGAGGCAAGCCTCCTTATCCTCATCTTCAACTGGGCAAGAACAGATTTGCTTGGGAAAGATTTAGATCTTCATCTTTGGTCTGCCTCCTCCCCCCACCCTCCCCGACACCTCAAATCTAAGTGTTGGCTCCTACTGAGCTTACAGCTCTCAAGCCTTGTGCTTCGACATTTCAGAGAGAGGGATCCTGAGAGATTTGTCTAGCTCACCAGCATATGGCTCTCCACTTCCCATAGAGACAAGCTCCCAGACCCACCTATGCACACCACATCCATGAATCCGTACATCCCATAGCAGATCTGGAAGAGGAGGTCTTGGCGTTGCCATTTTGCTGAGGGACTGAAGGTTGACCAGATAAGCCAAGAGATACTGGCGATGAGGAAGAGGGAACCCAAGATGGCGGCTGCAATCTGAACCTTCTCTATGACCGTCAGAGAGATGGCCTGCCACTGCAAAGAAGACAAGGACAGGTTAGCTGTTGCTTGGATGCCCCTACCCCATTTCCACCCCATTCCCATCCCTCTTCCTTCTGCTGTCACAACCTCTTACCTCAGGTTTTAGATTTAATACAAGGCTTTTTCACAATGGCTCTTGTTCCAACATTCTGAGTTTTATGTTCCCCTTTCAATATGGAGGAAACTGGTATCCCACCAAATGGCCAAAAGTTATTGTAGGGAGGGGGTCCTGGGCAGCCGTGGCTGGGAAGGAAGGCCTTTATGATTGATTGTGATGCAGACGAAGTGAAAGTATAGGCCAGTGAGGTGGTATTCTGGGGCCCAGAATATTCTTTTCAGAGCAACACTGTTTATTTTCACACTAATAGGGCACAGGCCTTTTTTTTTTTTTTTTTTTTTTTTTACTTATTTTCTACAACAACACCTGGCATGTCATTTAATGTAAATGCTAGTGATTACCAATTCAACAGACAAGGAGAGGACACAGGATGTGGGGGAAAGAGAAGAAGAACAGTATGCTTTACTATCTGTGAATGCTGAGATTTCATTTTTTTTTTTAAAGATTTTATTTATTCATTTGACAGAGAGAGATCACAAGTAGGCAGAGAGGCAAGCAGAGAGAATGAGAGGGAAGCAGGCCCCCCGCCGAGCAGAGAGCCCGATGCGGGACTTGATCCCAGGACCCTGAGACCACGACCCGAGCCGAAGGCAGTGGCCTAAACCACTGAGCCACCCAGGCGCCCCGAAAGCACTATGCTAACAGCAGTATTGATGGATGGATTGAAGGCTGGGGTGTGGGTGGGCTTTAACTCTGAAATTCTATGATTCTATGGCTGGCCTCAGTAGCACAGGCCTAAATGTGCCTGGAGTTGGATTTTAGTTCGGGATTTATTCATGCTTTCACTCAACAAATATGTACTCTGCTAGGTACTGGAGATAAAACAGTAAGCAAAAACATATAAGATTTCTGTCCTGATAGAATTTATAGTCTAAGGAACACAGATGATCAAATAATGTATTTACAGCTATAGTTCATCCGGCATAAGTGATGGAGGTACATAGAACTATGACAGCCTTTGATAGGCAGATTCGACTTGTCAGAAGAAGCAATGCTTGTGTTGAGGAGGAGTTCAGGCAAAGAGAGGAGGGAAGAGTTCTCTAGGTAGAGCAGAAAGCATGTGCAAAGGTCCGGTGGTGGAAAATGTATATATATATATATATATATATATATATATATATATATAGTGAGTATGGAAACCTGGAAGAAGACCAGAGAGGGTGGAGCAGAGAGAGCAAAAGGGAGTGTGGGGTGAGACAGCTGGAAAAATAAGAAGAGAAGACCATGTAGAATCTTGAAGAATATGCACAGAATTTTGGCTGTGTCCTATGAGTAAATAGGATGCTATGGAACAGTTTTAAAAAGGGAAGTAACAGGATCCCATTTGGGAAGCTGGAGTGCAGTACCATCTTGTGATTGTCGGGATTTGTGTAAAGCCCAGAGAACACCCCCAGCAGGCGTTTCAGCCTGAACTCCCCAGAAAAATCAGACAACATTCCATCTGCCAACAGTGAGTCCTTCTTCCACACCAAATGGCATGGATGCAAGCACTCATTCTGGCTCCAGGAGGACTGACCAGCAGCTCCTAAGGAAGGGTAACCATTGGAATACATTTCACTTGCTGTTCTAGATGTAGGACATCAGCCTTTACCTTTAATTGTACAGATAGTATCCTATCACAGGTAATTAGGCCTTTCAATTTTCCACTGCTTCCTCCACACTGGGGCTACACAGAGCAAAGGAATTTTCCAGAAGATGGTCTGATCCTACAGACTCCTCTTAAATACTAGACCACAAATGATTCCTCCAGAGCCTGCCTCTCTGTCTGTGAAGAGGGTTCCTGATGAAGCTTTTTGTTTTGACCACTGAGTCATCAATAACCTTCACTTTCTCCTGCTCCAGACTTCAAACCCCCCAAATATAGAGGCACAGAAATTGCCTTAGTCCCTAAAGCCATCCTAATGCCTGGTCCCCCAATGAATTGTAGAACCTCAGTCACCGACCACGGTCTAAAGCATGATGAGAAGGGAACAGGGTGGGGTGCTGTAGACAGGCTCTCCTCCTGTCTGTCCCATGGGAACCTCTAGGAAACAAGTGGGGAACAGAGCTGCAAAGAGCGAGAGAAAAAGACAGCTCTGAGACCTCCAAGGGAGGCTGGGAAGGGGAGAGGAGCTCCAGAGATTCTGCTACCCCCAACACTGGGGCTTCATTCCTAACAAGGTTCTGATCCCAATATCATGATTCCAGTATTCCTAAGGAGGTTCCAATCCCAGTATCCCCCCCGCACTGCAGCACCAAACCGGCTGTATCTTTCGACTCCAGGAAGGGGCACTGAGCAAGGAAGGGGTCAGGACCCTGTTCTGGCTGAGCTCTATTGCAGCTTACAAAGTGTCACCTAGGAGAAGTCAGTAAGTCATAAGGACTGTCAGTTTTCCCTTTCATAAAAATGGAAACAACTGGCCTTTCTCACTCCCTAGAGTACTGTGAGGTTGAATGAAAGAATTCCTTGAAGGGGATGAGCAGCTGTCATTTCCACTCTTCAGTATGTTTGAACAAAAACACAGTGACACATTTCCAGATGGGGTATTCCTTTTTTTTTTCTTTTTTCTTTTTTTTAGGTGGGACATCCCCAATGCCTTCAGCCAAGCCATGCCTATGCACCAAAGGTCAGAGGAGTCAGACCCCTCTGTGCAAGCCCACCCCACCAAGGTAACTGTGAGCAAATTGTCCCTCCACTGTTTCATCTGTGAACTGGGAAGAACAGTGCCCACAGCCCTAGGTTGTTTTCAGTATTAAATGAGATAATATATGTGAAGACTTAGAGTGACTCGCCCCCAGGGAGCACGACTAAATGTTTGTTAATATAACTTTAGTTCAGTTGTAGCAGAGAGAGGGTGAGGAGCATCCAGAAAGCCCCAAGGCCAACCCGAGATTCCTTTCTCCATGGCTTTTCTGCTAGAAACTGAAACTTGCGGATTGTCACTGAGATAATGTACCATGGCGAGTGCTATTTCTCACAACTTTGTATGGGGCTTGGCCCATGTGTTGGAGGACCTGAGACATGGGTGAAGTGCCCCTGCTCTGACAGCAAAGACTTGTCACCCTGGTGCCCCCCCCATGGCCCCCCACTCAGCCATGGAGCCACTTGCTTGCAGGAGGGCCCCCCTGCTGCGTCCCTGACGGTAGGTGCTTCCGCTGGCTGTAGGAGCACGAACTGCTCCACAGCAGCCATCACACTCTTGCCTGGGCCTGAGAAGCCCAGGACACACAGCTGGGACAATCTGGACCACAACCACACAACACTGCCACTAGGCCAAACTACTTCCTTCTTCTGGTGCTATCCGGAAAAGTGCAGTGGCAGTTACTGAGCACACATCATGCATTTCCAGGAGCAACAGAATCAGAGGGAGTCCCCAGAGCTTAGAAACTCACAGCGAAAAGCATGTTAGTCACTTAAATTCATGAATCAGTGTTGTCAACACGGCCATTTGCTCACCATACTTAAGAGATCAGAATAACCTTTTCTTTTTTCTTTCTTTTTTTTACTCCCGGGGATGGGGGGGATGATCCCTAAGTGGTTTTTCATTTTATGAGTCAAGGTCTGGTGCCTGTTTATGAGCCAAGAGGTTATTTTGGGGTGGGCCTGTGGATCCAGACTCTGACACTTTTCCAAGTCTCCAAAGAGCTGCGAAGAGAGCGAACGCAGCCCAGAGGTCATGGAATCAGCAGTCTCACAACCTGCTACTTTAAGACACTTGGAGATTTGAAATGAATGATGGAAGATGGGACCAGCCCCTGGAGAGGCCCCTCTCAATCTGACCCTCCCTCTGAGGTGCCTGGGAGTTTTAAGGCCTCCTTCCAGAAGTGACGCCCCCTGCTGGCCCACAGGCATGTTCTAGGCACGCGCGCGCGCGCGCGCACACACACACACACACACACACACACACACACACACACACACACGCGCAGAGTCATTCCTGGCTCCAGGCTTCTGGCTACCCCTGCACAGGAACCTCCAGCCCCACAGTCACACCACAACCCCGCCCTCCTGGGTCGGCAGAATCCACTCTTCTCCTCCCCCCAAGAAAAGGAGGCGCGAAGCAACTGTGCCAGGCCACTGGTGTGGCGGCTCATTGATTATGGGGCAACCTAATCGGCTGACCCCGCATAGGTGCAGGTATTTTCAGAAGCAAAGTGCTCTCTATATGCGGGTGCACCGCCCGCAGGCAGAGCCCTTGGGTTTGGAGGATTTACGAGGCAGAGTAGGGCCCACCAGCGGCGCTCGGGATGAGGGATGTGTCAGGGTAGGGCCGGAGGGTGGGGAAGGAAGGGGGTACAGCCCTGTCCCAATCCCTGGAATCCGTGTGACAGACCTGCCCCAGCCTGGCCGCTCTTCCCTTGCCTCCGATGGTAGCCCCTTCTCAGTCCCTCCTTTTCCTTCTTCCTTCCATTCTGTTTCTGGCTGACTCCCTCTCCTGTCTCTTCTCCATTTTTCTCTGGCCCCCGTCACAAGGAGTGTGGTCTGTGGGCCAGGAGCATCAGCATCACCCAGAGGTGTTTAGGAACATAGAATCTAAGGCCCAGCCCTGGACTCCTGGGTCACAGTCTGCATTTTAGCAAGATTCCAGGTGAACTGGATGCACCTTAAAGTCTGAGATGGGCCACTGAGTCTGCTCCTTATTTCTGCTTTTTCCTCTCTTAGCTTTCCCTCAGTCTTTCGCCCACACCTCTCACCCTTCATCTTTTTTCCATCCTACTCTCATCTGCCCTCTTTCTTTTATTTTCCTCCCTGCCTCTCCACCCTTCTTTCTTTCCTTTCTGCTTCCATCTATCCATCCATCCACCCACCCTTATACCCATCCATCCATCCATCCTTCCATCCCTCCATCCATCTTCCATCCATCCAGCCACCCACCCTTACATCCATCCATCCATCCATCCATCCATCCACTCATCCATCCATCCCTTAGCTCACTGATCTTGTCTACCATCTACTTCTCCACACCTCTTTCCTTCTAAATCTTCCTTCTGTCTCTGCCCCATCCCTTTGGAGAAAACACAAGAGCTCTCTCATCCCATCTACCCGCATGCCACTGCAATCATGCCCACCTAGCCCATCTTGTTCCTTTTCTCCACGCTAGAGAAACCATTCTCCCACCCCAGTCATACCTGCAGAGGATTTTTTGTGCTTATGGCAATGACGTGGTACTTGTAGTAGCATAGCTCACAGCTCCAGCAGCCCCGCTCGCTGATCCACTTGATGAGGCAGGGCTGGTGCGTGCACTTGACTGAGCCATCACAGCGGCACGGGCTCAGCAGCTCCCCCTGCAGGAGAGAGGCAGAAGGCGATGAGTTCTGGATCTCAAGTCTGGCAGGTGGGTGGCGGCTGAAGTGATGGTTTGGGCCACTGGGGTTGGACAGACCACTCCACTTAAACTGGTCACTGGCTTTGGTGGGAAGCACCAGAATCCACGGGGAACAGGGGAGTCAGGCAGCTTCAGAGCACTCAACTAGCATTTTGGTGCCTTGGCTCCCATTGGGTGCTGCCCAAGTCCTAGGGTGCCTGTGAAATGAGTGGGTCGATTTTTATGGAAGCCCTCTGCCACCCAAAGCCCCCTGTCAGCCTGATGGACTTCTCTGTAAAGGGGTCTCAAACTCTGATGCGCTCAGAGCCAGAAAGACCATGCAAGTGACACAAGGCAGCTAGTAGGGACGGGGGCCAATCTAAGGCCCAGACCCCAAGTTAAAGGGACAGCCACCATTAGCTCCATCCCACTGTACACGAGGGAATCTGGGTGACAGTTTTTATGTAAAGTCTCCCAATAGTGAAATGTCAACAACAAAAGCAAGTCTTCTAAATATATTGTGAGCATCATTTGGTCCAAGTTTGGAGCCTTTGTACTCCCCTGCAGGCCAGCACATGGAGACCCCAGTCCCTCTGTGAAGCCTCCTGCCCTGAGTCCCTGGTTGGCAAAAGCTTAACAGGTGGGGGCAGGGCTGAACCCAGGTACCTAAGAGGTGGGATGTGTATCCCTGCAGGCATGAACTTGGGGCCTGCCTGGGAGTGGATGCGAAGCCTAGTCTGGACAGGTCTGGAAGCAGAGAGACAGAGGACCCGGCCCAGCTAGATGGCGTGAGTGGATCACAGAGATGGGCTTAGCCTCCTGTATACCCTGTGACAACATGTCCATGGCCATGACTGAAGCTGGTGGGCTTTGGCTTCCTGCCAGACCTGACACGGTGGCCTGAAGTGCCTCCATGAGCCTTCACAACCCCTTTCCTTTCTCTCTCCCCTCCCTTTGCCCTCTGTCTCCTCTGTGTTGTCTTTCCCCCTCCCAGCTCAGAGTCCATGGTTTGTGCTTGCTAAATCCAACTGACCCAACTCCTTCATTTACTTTCCTAGAGATTTAAGCAGTTGGGCCCACCCACCTCCCCCAACCTGGGCTTCCTTCTGACTTACTCCAGGGTTCCCTTTCTCCTTACTTCCTATACCCACCTGCCCACCCTCACCTCATTCATTCTGGACCCAGCCCTTCCATCCCTTTCCTGCCAAAGGACCCAGAAGATGGTCCTGAGCCCCGCACTGGTGTGTTTGCAATTTGGTCACTTAAACCGTGTTCCTGCTAATCTGGAGATTCCATCATTCAAGAAACCACATCTTGCTCCCAGTTTTGGATAAGCAAGCACAGAAGCACCTGACCTACAAAACATATTTAATCATGTTCTTTGCCATAGACTGTAGAACCAGCTATTTCCTCCAAAGATGCATAGAATCATCTTTCCCTTCCAATTCACCCCCTGTCGCTCAAAGACCACACCTTGGCCTGGATGAGGTCTAGAATATTCTGATATTGGTCCGTCTGTCAAACTGCTTCTCATCTTCACCATAGTTCCAATGCCACCTCCTACAGGGAGTCTTCTACAGTTGAGCTCAGTGCTTTGATATCTAAGCACCTTTTGCAGAGCACCTTGGGTATATACCTCTTAGAGCACTGAGCACATCCTTATAAGGACTTGTGAGTATGCCTCTCTAACGTTCAGAGAAGCTCTAGAAGGCAGGGATCAGGGGTGGTTCATCTTTGGACCCTATCCCCTCAATGCCTCACCTGACTCCCAGAAGGCCCTCAACAACAGCTGTGTTTGAATGAGTAAATGAAAAAATTAATCAAGTGTCTGCTCAGGTTCCCTGCACTGCCCTGAAGAACGGGGATGAGATGTCTGCTCCATGAGAATGGGAACCATGTCCATTTGTGGACTTCCAGACCCCCGCACCTTTCTCAGTGCCCAGCACTCAGCGTATGTACATGCCATAAATGAACTTGGTAGCAGAAATGCTCAGAGAACCTCATCTCCATAAACCCTTCCCAGTTCCCCGCTCCACTCCTCCAGTACTGACAGGCCCCCTTCACTGTAGCTCCCGCCCTTCTCCTACCCCCTGTTGTAGCACTTCTCCCGTTTGTCTCTGGGTTCCTGCACCATGATCGTTTACAGGGACAATAGCTTATCTAACTTTCCATCCTTAGCACCTAGTGCGGTGCCTGAAGCAGATCCTCCTTGCAGTGTTGATGGCAAAATGCATTCCCATCTCTTTGATGAACAGGAAGTTTTGCTCCCTGAGGACATGGCCAGTTCTGGCACCTGGCGGACAGCCATGGTGCCTGGGAGAATAGAAGAGGCAGGAGATGCCCACATTGCTGGGCCCCCGCCACAGCCTCCCAGGTCTAAGGGCACTGGGTAGTGAGTCGTTGCTGTGTAACTCGGAGAAAGAACAAGGAGGGAGTGAGCACAGAGAGGTGCTGGGGGAGGGGCAAAAGCCCTCATTATTCATGGCAGCCTTTCCTAGGCTCATTAATTCTAACAGGATGAGCTGGGTTTGATTAATCGGGTTGTTAAGCAGCCATGTCAAATTGCCAATGAAGTAGGAGACATGACTTCCGGTCCCTGGCAATGCCGCCAAGTGACAGAGACTCCTTGCTTCCAAGCAGCAGCGGGGAGACAGGGCAGAAAGGGCTCTTGGCTCTGCACAACCGATGACAAGACCTGGGCTCTCCGACATGACTCAGGAAGGGCGACCACACCACCAGCGCTCACAGGGGGCCCCGGACCCCCACACACTATGTGGGGACAGGGACAACATGACCCGGCCTGGTCCCAGTGCCTGGCTATGGGGCCCAGAGGCCAAACGGGTGCTGTCTCCCTGGGGGCTCCTCATCCCCCAGAACCAGACAATGAAGAAGACAGAATAGGAACTCGTTTCAGGTGCTACAAAGATTAGAAAGCAAGGACACCAAAACTGTTGGAAAAGTTTCATTCGGATGAAGGAAGCAATCCAGGATTTGGGCAAAAAAAATAGTAAATCTGGAAAGATGTTATTTTAACCTTGGCATTTACATAAGTTTTGTATTTTATGATCTAGTATATTTTTATGTACATTTGGGAGAAGGGCCATAATTTTCTTTATGTTTAAGGCTTGTAGGAGGCCTTAACGTGGACGCTTTTCTGTCTTTGACTGGTCAGGCCTGTATGTCTTCAAGAGCAGGAGAAGTGGAACTGAGCCAGCGGCCTGGCGGATCAGGTTAGACTTCGTGAAGATGAGCTCTGCAGTCAATTCCGTTAAAAGCTGGAGTATTGGAGCCGGGAAACGGAAGCGGTGAACATCTCTGAGGGCAGGAAGAGGAAGGTTCAATGACCAGCTGCGGGTCACTCAGCTGGCCGGTGGCGTGGCCAGAATGGGAAGCCTGGTCTTTCTGACACCAGACACCAAGTGGCTTACCACCCTGCTCTGTTCATCCCTCCTGGGCCCTCTGTCCCACCCCCGTCCCTCCCACACCCCTGCCTGCACCCTCCGCCCCCCAGCCCCTACGCCAAGTTTCTCATGCCTGCTAGCTGCACATCTGTTTCTTCTCCCTGCACCGACACCAGAACTTGGCACTTGTCTTCCAGGATTCGGGCTGCTCCTGCGTGTCCCACAGAGCCCAGCACATCACAGGTGCGCAATCTGGAGTCTGTGCTGATGGGAGGGGCACCAGGGTGTGGCAGAGCATGGGCCCCCCCACCCCTGGCCCAGCTCCTGAGGCTCCAGCCCTTGGGCTGGGGCGATCATTACCATCTTTTTTTGGGTAGTTTTTATTTTACATTTTATTTATTTATTTATTTATACCATCTTGTCTGCAGAGCTCCGCAAACGCCACACATCAAAGGGGATCATTAACTGAAAAGGGCACCAGACACTCCTCAATGATCTGCTCGGGGCTCTAGGGCCCAGGGAATGACTAAGGCAAGAAAACTTGGGTCTTCTCGAATTCCCCCGCCTCCAAGGGACAGGGTGTGGGGGAGGAATGAAGAGCATGGTTTTCGGAGATGGACTCCTCAGGTTTGAATGCCTTTTCATGCTCACCAGCTGCGCAAACTCGGGCAAGTCCCTCACGCTCTCTGAGCCTTCTTTATCTTTCTGCGGCAAGCAACTCTTGCCCCCTCCGAGGGTGGCTGTAAGGATGGAGTGCCGTCACGCCCACAGAAGTGCTGGAGAGAGCGCCTGGCACAAGTAAGTCCTTCTGGGCAAGTTTTACAATTGTAACTCACGTTTCCATGAGGACTTTAATTTCATAGTTTCTTCCTACTACAGCTCTATTTTATTGCCTACTGGCAAATAGGGGAGGAGGGAGCCATGCCTTCGGTAAAGTTCAGTGGAGCTCCCGAGAGAGGGGAGTCTGCCCCTGTGACATGGGTAAGGGGTCACAACACGGATCTGCCAGCTCGTGGCCCAGGACTGTCTTCTGTGTCATGAGGGGAACGCTGAGAGCACTGGGGGTGGAGGGCGGGGCTCTTCCCTTCCCTGGGGATGCTGAGCAGAAGAGCACGGGCCTCTTGGAGGGGTGAAGTGGGGTCATGCTAGAGGCAGGAGGCAGGACAAGCTGATCCGCAGTCCTTGGCGGCAGCTGAGCTGGTGGGTGGGGAAGAGAACAGGACAGATTCTCCTCGCTGCCAATGACACAGAAAGCTGCAGGTGCAAGACTCCAGTGGTTTCTCCATTCACAGATTTCTTTCTGTTTGTTTCCGGCTTGCTTCAAGTCTTCCCTGTCTCAATCTGAAAGGGCTCACTTCTGGAGTCCTTAGGTTACCTGGTTGCCATGGTAGTGGCAGGTAAGCCCAGATTTCCCCTGCCACCCACACGGGCACTGGGCATTCCTGCCATGGAGCAGAAGGAAACAAATACAGTCTAGTGACGCAAAGACTCCAGCCCTGCTGCGGTTTGTAGCTCCAGAAGATCCAAACAAAGGAGACAACAGGAACCCTAGCCTGGGGGTGGAGCCTGGGGGCATCTTCCTCTACTGATACTCAGGTGGTGGTTAAGAGCTTGGATTCTAATCGTAGGAAGTCTCAGGTATATCCAGACTCTTACAATCTGTGTGACCCTGAGAAAGTTGCTTAACCTCTCTGGGACAAGGATACAGCAGTGAGTGGAACTGACTAAAATTGTCTAGTAGAGACAGGCAGACAATAAAAAATATAAAAAGACTACAAGTACCTAAGATGCTATCATGTGCTATGGAGAAAAATTAGCAGGGGAAAGGAAAATAGAATACCAGGAAAGGGGCAGGGAGATATTCTAAATAGGGTGGCTATGAAAGACCTCACCAAAGGGGTACATTTGTGCAAAGACTTGAAGAAGGTCAGGACAAAAACCATGTGTATATCTGGGCGCTGAATATTTCAGTGCAAAGGTCCTGAGGCAGAAGCATGCCTGGCATGTTGTGGGGACACCAAAGAGGCTGGATTGTCTGGGGTAAAGTGAGTGAGGGAAAGAGGAATAGGAGATGAGTTCAGAGATATAATAAGGATGAAGAATGAGGGACAAATCAGGAGAGGCTTGTGGGCCATTTTAAGGACTTGGCCCTTACTGTGAATGAGATGAGAAATCACGAGCGTTTTGAGGAGAATAATGTGACCTGACCATGTTTGACAGGATCACTTTGGCTGTCTTGAAAACAGACTAGACAGAAGAGCCAAGCAGAAAGACAGGAGGCTGTTGCAGGCATCCGGATGGGTGATGATGGTGTTTTGGACCTGTATGGAAGCAGGGAGAGTTCTGCAAAGTGGTCCATTTCTAGATACATTTTGAAGATGCAAATAACAAGATTTGCCTATGGATTAGATGGGTGGATGAGAGGAAGGAAAACAAGGATGACGCTGATTTTGACCTGAGCCATGAGAACGATGGCGAATTGCTCTCATTTGAGATGGGAAAGATTGAGGGTAGAGCAGGTTTTAGAGGGCAGACTGGAAGCTGAGTTTTGGACATGTCGACTTTGAGATGCCCATTAAATAGGCATCAGAGACTGCAGTAGACCCTAGTCTGGAGTTTAGGGAGCGGTCCAGGTCTGACATACAGATGGTGTTTAAAGCCATGAGCCTGGCTGGAATCACCAAAGGAGCAAGTGTGGGTAGGGGAACGGCGGGATACCATGCCTGCTCCCTGGAAGACGCCAACATGTCAGAACTTGGGAGATGGGAAAGCACTAGGAGAAGAAACTGAGAGGGAAGGTCAGTGAGATGAGAAAGGAACACTCCAGTGGTTTCTCCATTCACAGATTTCCAGGATGTGTGGAACAGGCGTGTTCCAACAGCGAAATAAGAAGACAACATGCTTCCAAAAAAGGGGGCCACCAGCCTTGGTCACATGCTGCTGATAGGTCAACTTGGATGAGAACTGAGATTCAACTATGGATCTGACAAGTTTTCCTTGATTATTCATTGTCTACATGAAATATGAAGCAAAGTCATGGGCTGAGAGTGAAGGTGGGGGAGGTGGTGTTGGAGGTCTGAGAGTTGGTATAAAATAGTCCATCTGGGGGAGTTTGAGAGTGATTAGACTGGAGTAATAAGGTATGATTGCCGGCAGCCTGGAGGGTCCTTTCTATTACTACCTTCCCCCCGATCTGTGAGACTGGGGGAGGAGGGTACTAAGGAAATATATTTAGCACCACGCCTGGCACATGGTAAACTCTTGGCAAATGCTGGCTCCCATGTAAGGGGTTATCAGAGGGGTGATAGCAGCGCCCCTTCTCTCTAACCCCACCTTCACACCTACTTCCAACGTTGACCAATTTCCTTATTTTTTCTCTTCCCCCTTTAAGTAACATTCTCCTATTAATAAGCCTAATGTTATAAACACTTCACAATTCTAACAAAATGTTTTCATTGACATTCTACCACCTACTACCTCCATAACCAAATGAGGCTAATGATTACTTCCCCTGTTTTACAGATACAGAAACCCACTCAGAGAGGCTGTGACTTGCTCAAGTGAAAGGCAGAGGAAGGCTCTGAAACCAGTTCTGTCCATCAGGCTATACCCACCACATCTCTGCCACTCTAGCGTCACCGGCTCGTCTCCTCTTCTCCTGCCCCCAGCAGCCTGTTCCTCAGATCCTTACTTTTCCAGCTCCCAACAGACAGCTGACTTTGTGGGCTCCCCCCATAAACATATAAACACAAAGGCAGAAATCCTTGTCCCCTTTTCCCCTCTCCTCGGAAGCCAATTTCAGGCAGTGTTCACTGGGTAGAAATTGATGTGGTAGTGGGGAGGACAGGCTAACCTCCCCATCACTTCCTTCTCACACTCCGACCCTTGGAAGATCCTCCCCATCTGATACTGGTTAAGTCCAAATTAAGAGAGAGAGATTTTTGTAAGCAGAGTAATAGATTAAAGTTTTCTCTGAGATGTGGTCTAGATTAATAAGGAAAGTTACAATTGCCTTACGATGCTCCACTGGGAAAACACAGAGGACCTAAAGCCTTAAAATCAGAATTTCCCCTCCAGGGTACACCCGGAAGCCATGCGTCCTTGGTTGGGGGAAGAATGGACATAAGAGTAGAAGTAGTTCATTGGGATAGTGGTGAAGAGTAAGGAGCAAGTGTGGGTAGGGAAAGGGAGGAATACCAAAGAAAGGAGGGACTCCCCAATGTCCATTCTTGGATGGACATTGGATAGGATGGATAGTCGACTTGGTAGGGAAAGAAATGTTTTGTACCATTCGCCGCACTCCACATATTTGGAGAACCAGCTAACAGAAAGGCTCATCAATAACACATCCTTCCAACTGTACAGATGCAACCAAACTGGTCCATGATGTTGGCCAACTATGTAGCTATGATCTGGATTGGTGGGGAGGGCTGAGGAGAATGGCGACAAAGCAGGAGCACAGATGGGGCCAGTGCCTTGAAGGAAAACCTGGAAGATTCCAGGCATCTTCTTTTTGCAGGAGGCCAGGCAACAATCTCTTGATTCCAGAGACCTACAAGAGGCCAATGGATCCTGGTATTAGGATCAAGAGAAATGACCTATCATGAAGACCTTCTTACCAGCAAAGGTTGTGGTCAAGAGATGAATAGGAGAGAGTGTGACTCCTCTGCCCTGAACTGTGATAAAGCAAGCTTCCCCCTTATCTATGGAGGCAGGCAAGATGACTTCAGAGATCCCCATGGCCCTAGAATCCATTATTATACACAGATAGGCAATTCTGAATTCTCTGCATGTTGTGCCAGGCAGTGTCTAGGCAGATCTTTGTTTTCTGCCTGGAGCCTTTCAAGCCCATCTTCTCACTCTGTCTCCCAACCAGAGCATGTAGCTTGCCCCGTTCCCAGCTCACTTCCACATTCTGCGGCGCCAGAGCCAAACCTCAGCTTCTGGAGACTAACAGTGTGTCAACATGTGCACAAGGAAATCCATAATTGTTGCAAGATAATTTGATTTTAAAAAGAAAGAACTCTATTACTAAGTAGGGGAAAAAAAAGATTTAAGGCCTTAATGAGCTGTAGTTATCTACACTAAATCCAATTAACCACATAATTATTTCTAGTTCTGCTCTCACACCAGCAGCTTACTTTCACACACACACACACACACACACACACACACGTATAAATCTGCCTCCCTCTTCATGAAAAAAAATCTCCAACCTTCCTGTTCATCAGTTCCAAAAAAGAATTTCAGAAAGAGACAAGGAAAACACACAGACCCAAACCCAACCCTCCAAACTATGGTTTTTCATTTTCATGATAATTATTTTATTCCTGCAATGCTTTTCCCCTTATAATTTAACTGGTATAAGACAAATGTACCTATTTCCTCTAACTGCCTCTAAATTTACTCAACTGGTAGTAGAAGGAAGAACTTAACCTCACAATAATTGAATTTAAATAACATCCAATTCCATAAAGTCAAACATGGTCTGCATAATAAACAAACCACACTTTACAGGGGCCTGCGGGAAGAAAGAAGGTCATATCTTATGTGTATATTCATAACCGTATCTGTATTTCCAATGACCTAAATGTGCAATATACTGTCCGTTTGTCTTTCTGTGTAACTCATCATGGCCATCACCATCGTTTCCAAAGAGCTAAAATTAAAGGCTCATCTTTCCTCAAACCTCTGCCTGACTTAATAGAAAAATGTAATTTCGATAAACCTCAGCTGGCCAGAATGGGGTTATTTGCATATGGCAGCCGGCTGGGCCCGTTTCCAGGGCTCCAGACTCCTAGGTTGAATCCCCGCCAGTGTGCAGGGATTCCAGGTCACGGTGTCCTCTTTCTTTCCCACAAGTCAGGCCAAGCCAAGGGCATGAGTCAATGGCAAGTTAAAGGGCAAGTACTCAATTACCCCCTGGGGTCAGACCTCGTTACTCCCTGCACACTGGCGGAGGGATGCCCAGCTCCTACTGGGCAAAACCTTTGTGTTATTGGAAGAGGTTGTGGTGAAATTCTACAAAAATTACTTTTCCATCATAGTAATTAATATATCACTCTGTGTTGAGGGGATACAGCAGATGTTACAAGTGCAAATGAACTATGAGGATGGGTTGCACCTCATGGGTGTCTTGAATCACAGCCCTAGGCTCTTAGAACTTTCTGTATGGCTGGCTCCTACAAAGTAAAAAGCTGGGTCCTTCCTGGGTGCCAACCCCAGTTCTGCCACCCTCTGGCTGGTGACCTTGGTTTTACGCCATCCAGGCCTTTGTTCCCGGGTTCCCAGAAGTCAGTGTACGTAAGAACCACCTGGAAGCTTGTTAGGAGGCTACCCAGGCTTTGCTCCAGAGATTCTGATTCTATGTGAACCCACTCTTCCTGTCTTGAAGCAAGGTTGGCTAAGTCTCATTTTGCAAAGCCCTCACCAGATACTTTTTAGCAAGCCTTCTGTCTTCTGCATCACTCTAAGACTCTTATGTATACAAAGATAAAAACAAATACCAATAGCTAACAGATACTGAACACTTACTATGTGCTAAGCCCCATAAGCCAGCTTTGACGGCTGAGTTCAAATCTTGGTTCTCCCACTCAGTGGGTGAAGGCCATTGTGCAAGCTACTTACCCACTCTGAGCCCCGCCCCGTCGTCTGCATCTAGATGCATTTCTAGATGCTCCGGCTACTATGGCTGCCTCTCTTAGTAGCTCACACTTACTGAGCATGTGCTGGGTGTGCCCTGTGGTCTTAAGCACTTGCCATGCAGGAAGCTGGATAGCAAGACTATGGTGCCAGCGGACGCAGACCAGCTGGTTTGAATCCTTGCTCTACCATTTACTCCCTGTATGACTGTGGCAAGTCTGCTCAGAGGTAAAGTGGGACCAAAGATACTTCCTGCCTCTCTAGGGTCTCATGAAGATTCACAGAAGTAATGCACAATGAGAACTACCCAGAATGCTGCCTGACGCATAGTGCGTGCTCACTGTAGATCACTATTAATTGTCGCTCATGCACCCACCAAGCCTTGTGGAGTCTCCCCATCCTAACAGAAGGAGGCAGGCGGAAGATGCTGCTGTCTCACACTGTGGACAAGGCATCCCTGCCTTTTGCTACCTTATTAAGCCCCTCACTTTACCACCTTGTAAATGAAGCTCATCAGTCCGAAACCGCTGAGTACCTAAGCTGCCTGGGGGTCTGGGTAATGAGTGGAAGGTAATAACAGTGGGATGAAGGCCAGGAGCCTCCAGGTACTGCTAACTGCCCTGTTATTTTGAGGGAGAGAAGGACAAAACAGATACCCCGGCTCACATCCACCTGCCAGCCTCCGCGTCTCTAAGGAGCCGTCCCCACGCCTCCTTCCTCACATGCCTGTGCTCCTTCCTCCTGTGATAGGGAAAATGACCAGGAGTTAAGCCAGGGGGTTTCCAGCCATCACTCCTCTCTGCCCTCTTTCAGGCAAGGCTGTGAATGTGTGTTCACGGGGCCAGCCGAGGGCTTTGTGATGCCCTTGGAGGCACAGGAAGGAGGGAAAGTGAAAGCGAGGCAGAGAGGCTAGAATGATCTGTGTCACGAAGAGCTTAGCGAGAGAAGGGAAGTAAGGGAGGGCTTTGCCCCATGGTTTCTCTGCCTACGTTGGAAGGAGTAAACACTGACGTGCTTTTCAGTTCTTTCTCTGTATGGGACTTACACTTTTTCTTTGTGACAAGCTTCTTTCAGGTAATTGTCCATTGAGGCTGAAAAGCCCGAAGCCCAGGGAGGGCAGCGGGGCGGTGGGGCACCCTCCCGCCCTGGCTTCAGAGTCTCCACCCCTGCCGGACGGAGGCCTCGCGCCGGGCGATACCCATTTCAGAGTCTGCCGAAAGCTCAGCCCGGTTCTCTTCACACCTCTCAAGGAAGCATACTATTCCTGAAGTCTTGGCTCTGCTTCCCTGTCAGGAATAAGCACGCTAAGGAGAATTTGAATTACTATGGCGTGTGAATAGACTCCGGTCTGTTGACTCCAAGCTTCTGCTAAGCTGCTCCAAGTGGTTGTAGCTTCTGTCATCTTGGCAATTTTACTTTTTGTTTGAAAGAATTCTATATTCCCTACTTCTGGGGCTGGGAAGGGGGTGATCTTCAAAGGTCCTTTGCTTTATCGCCCAGCACCTGTCAGAGGACCTGTCCCCAATCCTGACATATGAGGTGTTCCTGTACAGAGAGAATGCCAGGAAAGGGGGCCCCAGAGCCTCCCACGCTTACCCAGTGCCCTTTTAGATCCATATGGGAAAACCAGTGCAGGGGTGCCTACATGGCTCAGGCGGTTAAGCGTCTGCCTTCGGCTCAGGTCATGATCCCAGGGTCCCTCTCTCTGCTCAGCAGGGAGTCTTCTTCTCCCTCTCTCCCTCCCCTCCCTCCCCCGACTCATGCTCGCACTCTCTCACTCTCTCTCTCTCTCTCTCTCTCAAATACATAAAATCTGAAGGAAGGAAGGAAGGAAGGAAGGGAGGGAGGGAGGGAGGGAGGAAAGAAAGAAGGAAGGAAGGAAAGGAGGGAGGGAAACCAGTGCAGAGAAGCCCAAAGTTCATCGAAGCAGCCCAGGCTTCCACTCAAAGATGGGGGTATGTATGCACCAGAAGTGTTTCCCACCAAAAGCCTGAGGCAATAGCCCATAGTCTCCTTCATTTAAGAGCTGTTCAGTGGCTCTGATTGAGCACCAGCTCTGGGCCTTGGTGCTGAGACCCCAAGATGGTGCCCACCCATGCCACACACACACACAAGGATGTGCTTCCTCAAACCCATCTACAGTCTCAGCTTTTGCCATGGTTTTTTGGCCTGCATTTCACTTAATTAGTGGCTGGTATGGAAAATATCATTTCCTCTTATTTTCCTTTAGCCTTTTTCAGGTGACGAGGTAGTTAGGCAAACAATCAAGACTTTTATAGGATTTCAGTCATTTTCTGGGATTTGGTGATCCAAATCCATGTTGCCCCTCCCCTTAGATTTTGTGATTGATTTAAACTGTGTTTATCTTCCCCTCAGCCATTGTCGGTCAGTGAAAAGTCCCATTTTTAGATCCCCGTCTCATGTCAGGCATCATTTCAGCCACTTTTTTCCAGACCTTCACCAGTTGCTTAAGTTTTTGAGGGAAGTTTTCCTGCTATGTCCCAGACAGCCAAGGATCCTCATGTCCAGAAGCTAAGGGAGAGAAGTTCATATAAAAATATGTAGAAATTTTTTATATATGAAAATTTCCCCCATAACTATGTCCCCCTCATATACATACTTTCCTCCAAATTAGGAACGTGACATACAGCCTATTTTTAACTTGTATCTTTCTAGCCACACTATGTCATCAAAAATGTCTCATGGTGATCCATGATTTCATGGTTCATGTCTGTGATTATTTCCTTAAAAGATAATCCTGGAGGGGATCCTAGGTGACTCAGTTGGTTAAGCATCCAGTTCTTGACTTCAGCTCGGGTTTCCATCTTGGAGTTGTGAGATCCAGCCTTCTGTGGAGCTCCACGCTGAGTGGGGAGTCTGTTTCTACCTCTCCTTCTGCCCCTCCCCCCACTCACGAACTCTCATGCTCTCTCTCTCTCTCTCAAATAAATCAATAAATAAATCTTAAAAAAGAAAAAAAAAGAACAAAAAAGACAGTCCTGGAATGGAATTCCTAATTCAAAGGGCTTGGGCATTTTTAAGGGTGTTGGTACATGTTACCAAACAGGTCTTGCACAAGATGACCCATTTTCCATCCATATCATTACGGTGTGCCAGTACCTCCTGTTCCTGCCTCATATTCAAGGTTTCATCACTAGCAATGGTCAGTGGTACCATGGCTGGGACCCTGAGAAAAAAGGCTCAGAAAACGCAGGTTGTCTGTTCCTTTCTGCCTTTCTTTCCACCAGGGAGGACGAGCAACAAGTGACTGCTGGATTGGGACAGAGTTAAGTCCAGAATTCACAGCAAGGCAGCTGAGGAAATCTTGGAGGAGAATCTCAACCATGAAGGAGAGCCAGTGGGCTCCTGGTTCTCTTAGCCTGGGTGCTGGGCAGGGAGGTCCTTACCCTTCTCCAGAGACCTGATGGACTCAGAATATTCTTGTCAAGAGACTCAGTAGAGCTCAGTCTCTGCGGTGGCGGGCTACAAGTCTAAGACCACTGGGTCTAATAGGCCCCGAAGGTAAGACCCATCACCCGGATAATTGCCCTTTGAGATAGCTAGGTGTGAGTACGTACCCTCACCAGATGTACCGATACCCTTGTGTGAGGTGACTTTGCTGTTAAAGGTGTCATCCGGCCTTATTTTCCCTGCTACAATTTCAGCCTTTTTCTATCTTTTCACAATGAATGGACAATGCACAGGCTTTAAGATCAATCAACTTCTAGCTCTGCCGTTTACTAGCTGTGTTGATTAGCTTCAGCTGCTAACTATGCTCCGGCATATGCACCCCAAAATTTGTGACATTTTTAAAATAACAACCATATATTATTTTTTTACAAGCCTACAAGTTGTCTGAGTCGTTCTGCTGATCTGGTTTGGCTGAGCTTGGCTGGGCTCGCTCCTGCTTATGTGAGCTGGCTAGAGGCTGTCTCATCTAGGACAGCGGCCCTCTGCTCACATGTCTCTTATCATGCAGTAGGACTGCCTGGGCTTGTTCACATAATGCAGGAAGAGTTCCTGCCAGCAAGAGAGGGTCGGCCCAGATGTGCAAGCACTTTTCAAGCCTTACATCAAGTTTGTAATGTCCCATTGGCCAAGTCTTGTGGCCTGTTCCAGACTCAATGTAAGCAAGCATTATCAAAAGGAAGTGACTATAGGGAAGCATAAAGATCTAGGGCCATTAGTAGAATCAATCTATCACATTAGCTCTATGACCTTAGACAATTTCCTTAACCTCTCTGAGGCTTACTTCCAACATCTATAAAAATGCAGAGCTTTTGTAGGATTCCTTGCTATAATATATGTACAATGTCTGGCACATGATAAACATTCCATATGTGTTAATTTCCTTCTCCTTTTCCATCATTTGGACTCTCTCTTTTTTTCCTTAAATGCATTATTTCTATGCGTTACCTTCTATGTTCAAAGCTGCAACATAATAACATTAAACATTATGCCAGGGTCTTCTGTTAAATCTCCAACCCCCAGCCTGTGGCTAACACATTTTCCCTGCTACAATTTCAGCCTTTTTCTATCTAACACAGTATGTAGGCCCTCCATTCATTCCAATCATCTAGAATTTGGATAGTAAGGGAATCTGGGAGTCTCTCCTCCCTGTGTTCTTGGGACAACCCAGCAGTTGTGAGATGACCTCTTGGCTTTCTGACCTAGCTCCAACATCAAAAGTGAAAAAGAAAGGGTTAACACATTTGCATTAACTGATGACTCAGGATAGAGGCAACAAGATGGGGAACCTCCATTTCCTAATTTATAGGTGGCCTTGGGGGTACGATAAGTATCCTGGCCTCTCCTTAGCTAATCAGGCTCCAGAAGAGACATTAATTGCAGCCAGTCCATCCTGCTGGGGAGACCCAAGGCTGCCAGCTCCCTTGCTGGGAATGGAATAGAATTTTAATTGGCTGTGAAAGCATCATGGCAGTTGGCGCATGAAAGAGTTGATCCTCTCCCCTGAAGCAGGTGAGAGAAGCTTTGGGGGGAAAGCCCTGAAGAGGTACATGACAGCAAAGACCAGCCACGTCCAGGGCTCATCCCAGCGGCAACACCACTGGTTCTGTTCCAGGGCTGGACTCCCGCCAGGGTCGAAGACTCTCTCACACTATCCTCGGTGTGGTGAGCACAGAAGCATCAGGCCTGGAACCCCGTTGACCCCTGTGCCCACCCGCTGACTTTCATAAGAGAAGCACTCTGTAGTGACTATCACTTGAGTGGCCAAAAAACCAGGACCTCCTACCTCAGAGAACTCTCCATCTGTAATCTCAGTCCCCCAGTACGTGTGTGTGAACAAGTGTGTATGGGTGCGTGTGCACACATGCATGTGTCCGTTTGAACCAATGGCACAGCATTCCTGTGCTGTTGACTCAGAGCTGTGTTCCCATTTTTTTCACTCAAATAAATGAGTGTGATAATGTCTGGAGAAAACATGTCCTCATGGCAGTGTGTCTGTTTTCTGCCATGGCGTTTCCCAGAACACACATAGAACGTAGGGGTGACGGGATGCTGACCTGTGGAGGTCAGCGGATGTGTCTACGAAAACAAGACAATGTGAACTTGTTAGCATAAACATACAGTGATGGGGGTTGTGGTTTTCAGAGACTCTCGGGCGGGTTCTTTAGCCTCTTCGTAGATTAGTTCTCTCATCAATAAAATGAGGGCAATAGCAGTACTTACCTAATAGGACTGTTGGAAAGGCTAATAAGATGTAAAGTGCTTAAAATAATGCAGAGACTCAATAAGTGGGTTTTCGTGATTACTTCTAGGTTAGGGGAGGGGAGCGGAGCTGTTCATTGACCCAATGTGCTCTGTTGACCTAGTGCCATAATGAACCTGTAGGCAAAAAGTAAAGCAAGAACCCAAAAAGCATACATGCAAAATCAATGCTTTCAGAAAACTCCTTTAGTGAGGTGAGAGCTTGAAAAAAATTTAGAATTTTTAAGGAAACTACCTCATTAATCTTTAAAACCTCAAGCAATTAAACATCATTTATAACTACTGAACAGTTTTGTTTTCATTGTGTATCTTGATTTTTATTATCAATTTTTATTAAAAGTTTATCAAAAATTCGGTTAGGATAAGAGCGATGCATTGAAGGAGACCATTAAAAATGGAATTTTATAATTTATAGAGATATGAAGACAAGCTTCTAAAACCAAAGCAAACCCAAAACCTCAATTCCGTTTCCATTCTCTCTGTGCCCCTCCTGTTCAGACCTCCCATCTCCTTACTGGAGAACAAGACATCTTTGTGGTTTAAGCTCAGAACATAGAAATGAAAATAACCAGAATAAAAGACATGGCCAATACATAGCATCTTCTTTGAAGTGGTGAGAACTTCATCTCCTAAAAACAGCAGATGGAAGTCTGGGACCTTAGGGAAAAAGAGCCCCAGGAACATCGCATTAATTCCTGCCCTTAGAAGATAGAAGAGGCTTCCCAGTATTGGAAATAGCTCTTTCCCCCTCCAAACCTGGTCCCTAGATCATAGCTGGGAGCACAGGCTCCTGGGCCTAACTGCTCCCAGTTGGACCATCAATGTTGGGGAAATTAGCAGGACAAGTCTTTTAAAGAAGTAATTGGTGGCACACATCGGATCACCCCTGCAAAGGATGCTCTTTCTCACATTTGCTGCATCTGTAAGAGATTGATGGTGTCAGTGGAGGCAGACCTTGTTCTTTCTCTGTCCAAGGGACTGAGATGACAAGTGGCAAAGCTAGTGCCTCAGAAGGTGCAGATGCCCACAGGGGATGTAAGGTCAGTACTATCTATTATGTTTTTGTTCTGTTTTGTTTTTGTCCTTTAAATACCCATGAGTTAAGTCTGTCTTAGCCCCTAAAAGAGTGAAAAACACTTATAGACTCCATGGGAGCCATTCAGCTCAGCATGCAAGCATCTCCTGTGTTATTCCTAATGACTCACCAGCCTCTCAGTGACAGGGAGCTCACTACCTTAAAGGCTACCCATTGTATTTTTTAATAGTTTCAACCAGTGAAAGCTTGCTATAGCAATGATAAATATTAGATTGCAAGCTGCAGGAGAACAGGGCTCCGTGCAAGGCATGGTACAGAGGTAGGCCTAAAGATTGGACAATGACCATGTTGTATGGCATGTGCGTCTGTATTAGTGTATGGAGAAGAAAAGGAGATAGGCAGATGTCAGTTCAAATTTGTGTACTGTGGCTGTTTCTGAATGTTCATGTGGTCATGCAACGTGGCCCAAGTGCCCTTTCCTATCATGCCTGCAACAGTTTCCCCCATCCATATCCCATATCCCATATCCCACCTGCCTCTTCAGGAATAAATACCTATCTCTACTCACGATGGGCATCACTTACCTTGTTCTGACTCTAACCCTCAGACAAAGATGCCAGAGGCAAGAAGAATGGAACAGAGGCAGTGAAGAGGAGGGGAACATGAGTTTAAAAAGCCAGTGTTGGGGGAGGGGCACCTGGGTGGCTCAGTTGGTTAAGCATCTGACACTTGATTTAGGCTCAGGTCATGATCTTAGGGCTGTGAGATTGAGCCCTGCATTGGGCTCTATGCTGGACGTAGAGCCTGCTTGAAGATTGTCTCTCTTCTTCTCCCTCTCCCTCTGTACCTACCCTTCCCCACTCCGCTCTCTCCCTCCCTGAAAAGAAAAAAAAGCCAATGTGGGGTGCTTAGGAGCTGGCAAAAGACTCACCAACAAAAGTAATGGAATGGATGGGCAGGACCCCATGGCTCCAGCCAAGCTGGCAGACATCCACATATAAACACTGTGACTCCAAGACAAAGAGCTCTGATTCCATGAATTTTGGCTTCCCACCTCTTGGTCCAGTCATCATAGGCCCATATAGGAATAGAGAAACTTGTACTGGGGGCTGTTCTGGGTTATTTGTTCACGTAGAAGGGAATTAAGGGCTAGTCATTGCCAGCCATCTCCCTGTACCCATGCTTGTCTCTTTTGCCCTAGCCCTTCAGAGTAATGACACAGAATAAACCCTAAAGAATAGAGAGGCAAGGGACCATGCAAGCCTTATCCTAGCATGTCTTCTATCCAAACACTCCTTTCTCATCAGGACATCCCAACACATCTACCTAAACCCACCCCACCTCTTTGACCTAAACATTTTTCATGATGGTCGCCATCATCATCATCATCATCATCATCATCACCGGGGTTGAGATTGTTCCAATGTTACCTTTTAGACCCCAAAGACATTTTGATTCCATGTTTACAACTGCAAAGTTTTAATGGGAATTATATACGCATTGGTACACATTCCTTGAGAATGTATTTTCCAAAGAGAATTCCATTAAGCCAACTTAATTTTTGATCAATCGTTTTTAATATACGGCAGTTAAATTGTTAGCAGTTTTTCTATTTCTCATCTAATGTTATTGAAATGTCTCATTGGGGTAATTCATTTTGTAAGTAAAATGTGTGTTAACCATTCGATTAGCTGGTTGTGGGTCCATGCTAAAATTCGCTAATTATAGCTCCTGTCATTGAAAGTTTTATTTTGTGACCTTTAAAATCCTTCCAAATTTAATTTTTCCTGGATCAAAATTTGCCAATCTGAATTTTCTCAAGAAGTTGTGATCTTCTGCCAGATTCTAATAAATTATAAATTTGACGGAGGGCGATTTTGGCCACTATCAGCTTTCTGGTATTGAATGTTTGTTGATTCTTCACCAGAGTGAAGATGCCCTCCCACATAAGAGAAAAGGCACTTTATTCACTGCCTATTACATGCAGGCATCAAATAAATATGACCTCATTTAAGCTACAACAGTGCTGAGAGGTGAGTGTTATTATCCCTGTTTATACATCAGTGAACTAAATCTGAAAGGAGTGAGGTCGTCTGCCCAGTGTTGTACAGCAGCTATACAATGAACCTGGGAATTGAAAACTCGGCTTTTGAGTATTAAAAGCTTTCATTGTTTCTACTGTATCACAGGAGCGCTCTCTTCATTTATGATCATACTGAGTCTGCTGGCTACACGTACATCTCATAGTACCTTCCACCTTGCGCTGGCCCCGTCTGTCTTTCCATCTGTCTCTTACACACTCACACACACGCACCCCTTGTGCTTTGTTCCAGACTGCCCTTGGACCGCAGGCCCCACGCCCAGGAGCAACATGACTCGTTCTCTCCTCCCTCTCTGGTAAGTGGTCCCACAGTCCCCGGAAGCGCCTGGGAAGCGCTTCTGTTGGCAGCACCTTAGTGGGTCCTCACACGTTCACGTCCCCGAGTGCCCCCTGATTCCAGCTAGAAGCCTGAAGGACATGGCAGGGTGTGTGAGGGTGTGTGAGTGTGTGGGGGGAAGGGGTCCCACCCGGGGCTCGGGAGCAGGTTGTTGCGCAGGAGGCCGGTGCCCTCAGCCTTGTCACTCACAGTGACACACAGGGAGGTGACCACCGGTGGTGGCAGGGGGAGTGTGTTGGCATGTTGTTCTGTTTAGTGAGGAAGAGCATGTCTTTTCAGTGGAGCGCATCCAGGCAGTTTCCTTTTTTACAGCAAATTACAGGGGGATGGGAAGGAAAGGAAATGGAGGGAGGGAGAAAGGGAGCGAGAGGGGCTTCTATTTTTAAACCCTTGCCAGGCATTAGTTCTATAGAAGTTTCTGTGAGGGAAAAAGAAGGGAAGAAGAGATGGGAAGGAGCAAGGGACAGCTGACTGGAAGAGCCAGGTCTAGGATAGTGGTTTCCACACATACGTTTATTTTTTCAAACATATGTTTTTTTTAAGTAGCCAGAAACTTTCCTTCAAATGTATCCCGTGAGGAATGCCACTATTTAAAATAAGGGAAAGGGAAGTTGTCTTCATTGACATGACCGGAAGAGATTCCAGATCCCCATCCACTTGAGCACACAAGGCTCCTGTACTAGCTTTACTGGAAACAGGTTTCAACCAACATGGCGTAGGAAGAGGTCCATCTTTTCGTGAGTTCATTCCCTCATCCATTCATGAAATACTTGTTGATGCCTATTATCTTCCAAGCCCCAAGCGAGGTGGTGGGGGATATTGTGGCGAATGAAACAGACCTGCCCCTGCTTACATTCTAGCACGGGAGATGAACATTCACAAAATAATCGCACGAACAAATGTAAAACTGCTGCTCTGACAAGCCCTGTGAAAAAGAGGACATGGTGTCACCCAACGGGAGGCCACCCCAAGGGAGCCATATGCAGGCTGAGGGCTGAAAGACAGGCAGTAACTACAGGAAGAGGGAAGGGACATGCATTCCAGAGAGAAAGGATAGGAGAGAACATGGCAAGTGTCCCTGTTATTAATTCTTAACCAGGAACCCATCCCCAAAAGCTGGTGGCTTAAAATAACCACCATTTTTACCAATCTCACAGTTTTTGTGGGTCAGAAATGTGGACAGTGCTTGGCTGGGCACTTCTTCTGCTCCATGTGGCATTGACCGAGGCCACTCTGTGGTATTCAGTTGGCAAATGGGCTGGTTCGGAGGACCCAGGATAGCTTCCCTCAAAGGTCTGGGGCTTTGGTGATGACTGGAAGCTGGACTCTTTCAGAACCGTTGGCCCAAACATGGCCACTCCAACATGGCAGCCTCAGAGTCATTAGACTTTGTAGGTGGCAGCCCTGAACTCCCAGAAAGAGTGTTCCAAGAGGCAGAAAGTGGAAGCTCCTACTTCCTTAAGCCCTCGACCAGAAACCAGCACCATATCACCTCTACTCTATTCTATTAGTCAAAGCAATTGCAAAGCCACTTCAAGAAGTGGGAACATGGACCCCATCTCTCAATGAGTGACTGCCAAAGAGTCTGTGGCCATCTTTAATCCACCATGGCAAACATAAGGGATTAAAAGAGAGTCAGCATAGCCAGAACACAGAGTGAAGGAGATCCGTGCACAGGAACGGGGGAGGGAGGGCGGGCAGACCTCACAGGCAGGGCTGCAGCACATCTTTGTGTCAGTTGTACACAGCGCACCTCCAGAAGGCACCATTCCCATCGTAGGCTAGGTGAGCAGAGCCCTTGGAGTCATGTGGTGCACAGCCTATCTGGCCACGCTGACTCCAGGAGCTACACTGGCCCTGGGAACCATGTAAGACTATTGAAAGATTTTGCTGATTGACTCTCAACACTTTTCTGTTCCATAGAGACAATAACCAGGCAGCCTGCAACTCAAACAGCGGTTGGTTTAAAATTTAGAGTTTGGGTCTTTGCCACTCGGAATCTCCTATAGACGGAATGTTGGTGTCCCACCCCCAAATGCATATGCTGCAGCCTCACTCCCAATGTGGTGGTATTTAGGTGGTTGTGCCATTGGTCATGAGAATGGGATTCCTCATGAATGGAATTAGAGCCCTTAGAAAAGATCTCAGGGAGGTCCTTCACCCCTTCCACCATGTGAGGGCACATCTATATACCAGAAGGTCCTCACCAGACACTGGATCTGCTGACACCTTGATCATGGACTTCCCAGGCTCTAGAATTTCTATGAGAAATTTCTATGAGAAATAAATGTTTATTGTTTACAAGCCACCCAGTTGATAGTATTCTCTTATAGTAGCCTGAAAGGACTAAGACAGAAGACTTACCTAGATACACCATCAAAGGTCACATTAGCTCCCTCCTAAAAGCAGGCATGCCCTCCCCTCAAGCTCACCTCCGGCACTGTGGACAAAGAGCTTGTCTTTTCTGAACCACCCTTTCTGGCCAATGGCAAAGGCGTCCTGCTCTGCCCAGTCCACTCTGTCCCTCAGGTGCTGAGTCCTTCCTTGTCTGTCCCAGTTTGTCCAGCACAGGCCCTTTCACACTGGCTCTCTGGCTATAACCAGGTTCTGCCCAGCCAGCCTTCCCTTTTGGGCTCAGCCATTGCATTAGTTCTTTGTGGCACGCTGTGCTCTTGCCCAAGTCCAGCCTGGCTCAGCTTCGACCTGGTGCACTCTTGACCAAGCCGGTGTTGAATGGGCACTTAGAAGAACATGCTTACCAATGGGTTAAGGCTATTACGTACAGCAGTAATTTGAACATTTCATTGCAGTAGAATGTTGTCCCGTATGAATGTATCATAATGCAATTTTGGATTCTTTCTAGTTTGGAATTACTATGAACATTTTATATGCATCTCGACAAGAAGGATGGCCACATGAGGATGGAGAACCAAAGGAAGCAAGGTCACCCTCACTGGCCTGATGAGAGTGCTAGACCCAGCAGCCTTACTGTCAGGCCAGCTGACCCTCCTCTTCCAGGAGCACCCCCACCCCACAGTGTCCCACATGTAGTCCTTCCCATGTGGCTTCCAGCTTGATCAGAGTCAGAAGATTGACTTCCAAATATGGCCCCAACGGTTAATGGTTAATTGTAATTCTTGTACCTGGCAAGTCTTGGAAATTTTAGACTAACCAAAAGATGGGGTCACAGGCCCTCAAAAGAGTCCCCACCAGGATTTCACCCCTACTCTCTGTACTAGGAATTTACCTGGAATAAACATCTGGCCCTAGTTACCATGCTTTGTCTTCTTGTCAACTATTTCTAGTCTTGACTTTAAATTTGTCTCCAGACTTCCACCCTTGGGCATACATGGTCTATTTTTGCTAGTCTCACCCTGACTCCAGTCAGTGGAAAAGAGTCTACTTTTATTTCGTAGACCAAGTTTTGGCCTCTTTTCCATATTATCCTGAGACCCCAGCCTATTGTCCTATAGTGAAAGCCATGTGATCCCAGGCAGGTCATCCAAGCCCTGTAAACCTCTTGGCTTCCTTGTCAGTAAATTGGAGCGAGCAATTAACCCTTGTTCAGCTTTAGCATAATTGTTAAAAGCCTAGCTCTTACAGGTAGGCTCGGGGTTCAAATATCAGCTCTGCCACTTACTAGTTGTCTTAGTCCCTTCAGTCTGCTCTAACAGAATGTCCTAGATTGCGTGGCTTATAAACAACAAACATTTATTTCTCATAGTTCTAGGAAGCTGAGAAGCCCAAGATTGAGGAACCAGCAGACTCGGTGTCTGGTGAGAGCCAGACAGATGGCCATCTTCTCATTGGGTCCTCACACGCTGGAAGGGATGAGCAAACTCCTAGGCTCTGTGTTAAGAGCTCTAATCCCATTCATGAAGACTCCATCCTCATGACTTAATTACCTCCCAATGGCCCCATCTCCTCAAACCATCACATTGGGGTTAGGACTTCCAACATAGGGATTTGGGGGGAACACGGACATCCAGTTGATCACACAAGCAGTGTGACATTGCTCTATGCAAGTCACTGAGACTCTCAGTGTCCTTCCTCAGTGTCCTTACCTGCCAAACGAACAGTACTGAACTCACGGGGTTGTGGGGAGGATGACATGAGTTAATATACAGGAAGCACAAGCAGCACTTGACACGTAAATAGCTAATAAACGTTGTTAATGTCATTAATGCTTTGTCTCACATGATGTTGAAGGGCTGGAAGGAGAGGCCAGTTGCCGTGATCCGTCCATACCGTGTGGCACAGACTACAGGTCCTGAGAAAATAGGGTGGCCTAGGATGGGTGTGCTTAGTCTTTGGAATCTAAAGGACCTTGGTTTGAATTCCACTCTGCCATGGCCATGCGCCCTTGAACAAGTTCCTTGTGAAAATTAATAGAGAAGTAGGTGGCCTGGCTGGCCCACAGAGGGAACTGAGTTCAGGTCAGTTTTCTGTCCCCTCCGTGAGGTGCTACCTTGGCATGAGCAATACCTGAGTACGTTATTCGATGGAGTCCACCCGCTAAGAGTGAGGCTGGCTGGTTCGCAGACAAGGCAGGACTAGAGGAGCATTCGGCCTCAGGCTCAGGTGGGAAGCACGCAGGTGGCCGGTCACACTGAGGCTGGGAGCCGTTCCGCCCACAGACATCACCGGTGCTCATTATGTGACCTGTCACTGTCTGTCTCCTTTGCAAGGCCTTTAGTGCTATTTCCAGGGGAAGGTGTCTATAAGCAATTAATAATGACGAATAATGAACTGAGTGGATTGCCATTGGGGTGGATAGCTAATACCATTCCTGGGCAGAAATGGGCCAGGATTGAGAAGGAGGTGACAAAGGATGAAATGACTCTGAGACCACCTGAGAAGGCCCTACTGTCATGGTGCCTGGAGTCTCTGCAGGGGTGATGTGATGCAAAGCCCCGAGTACCCCATCTCCACCCCAAACTTCACTCAGGGCAGCTTTCTCTTTATCTGCTTTATATATTGGGTTTCCATGAATTCAAAATTTAAAAATTAAGTTCTGCTGCTAAAAACATTTGAGAACTCTTTGAGCACTAAGAACATTTGAGCATTAGTGAAACACAGGAACTAGGTGTATTAAAGATGCATATTTCATTTTAGCCCCCACTTTGGGTTTTTCTGCTTCAAGAGAGAGTGATTTTTAAGTATGTAAATGAAGAAAATAATAATGTGGCTTCCTTACATGCTTATGTCATATTCCGGTTTGTACTGCGCAATCACATTTCTTATTCGACTCTCGCAACGGCTCCGTCAGCTATTCAGGGCCGGGCCTCTTCCTCGTTTGCCAATGAGAAGAAGGGGGCTAGGGGCTCTAGAAGTTTCCCAGGGAGATGAAAACCTGTTTGGGAACAAGGTCTATCAAGCTCTGGATGGTGATGTCAATGAGGATGCTAATCATAGAGCCAACAATTTTTAGGTGCTTATTTTTGTCAGTTCCTGTGCTAAGAACTTTAGATATTATCTCCCTTGGTTCTCACAACGACCCTACCAAGTATGTAATATTATCAGTAAATTGAGGCTCTGCGTCACTGAGTAACTTGCTAAAGGTCACACTGCTAAGAATTCATGCATTTAACTTGAATCCAATCATGTGGAAATGATCAAACAAATCCACATTGAGAAACAGTCTACGCAACCATGGGTCTGGACCCTTCACTCACCAAAAATGTCAATGTTCTGACAATAGACAACGGTAGGGAGCTAGATAGAAAAAAGTCACCTTAAAGGACATTATGGGGACATTGAGGGATCTTTGGATAGAGGTTGTATAAGGAGCTCTTAGCACTGTATCAATTCTAAATTCTTGAGGGAAATAACTGTACTGTGCTTTTACAGGAGAGTAGGCTTTTAGGAGATTCATGAAGACATATTTAAGGGTTAAGTATTATGAAGTTTGCAACTTACTCTCAAGTGGTGTAGGGAAAATTTTGTGATAGATGTACATACCTATATGTGTATGTATACAAGTGCAGGCATATATGTATACACATACTTTCTATATGTACGATGTATGTCCTATGTGCATATATGCATCTATATCTATATCTCTCTATAAACTATCTATCTATCTATCATCTCAATATCTCAGTATCTACCTATCTAAATACATATATCTACCCATCTATCCATGTGGAGAGAGCATACAATATGTCAAAATGATGGATCTGGACAAAGGGTATATAAGTGTCCATTGCACTCTTCTTGCAAATTTTCTATGTGTTTCAGTGTTTTTAAAATTAAAAGTTGGCAGAGACATTTTTTAAAGAAAGAAAGCCAGGCACAGGACTTCCTGTCCTGGGCTCCAGACCTTGCTGCCCTCAACAGCCAGGGACACAGGTTTCCTGTATCTGCCACCCTGCCCACTAACGGTGCACCACCCATGTAACCACATAAGCAGACTGGATGGGAGCACCCTACCATGTGCCCAGGTCTCTCCGAAGTGTGACTAGTGAGCCAGGCCTGCACTTTGCTCCTGGACCCTCCCACCAAGCACTGTCCTGCCCAGCACTTGTCCCTAACAGTCCTCAGAAAAGGCATGTTGCCGGTTGACAGTGGAGCCCAGACTATGACGTCTGTATACTGCCCAGACACTTACATATCATTCATTGCTCTTTAACCCGAGCTAAAAAAGGAAAGCCACACAACACAGCCAGCTGCTAATCCTCAGAGAGCTGATCCTGGTTGTCTTTGGATTATACAACCTGTTTAGCCACTCCTGGCCCCCTATTCCCACCTTCTCCTATGCTTTTCAGAGAAGCGTATGGACATTCAGATCTGTCATGGTTGTTCTTTGTGTTTACTCCCAATGACTGGCATGCGCATAGTATTTGGAGATGGAAAAGAATAGTTATCATGGCCAAAATGAAATCTCTTACTTACAAAGTGCTGTTTGTAAACTTCTGTTTTCTTGCCCTTTGATCCATCCTTACCTCCATACCCCATAAGCATAAAAAATGAAGAGTTGATTCTAATGGCAACATCTTTACAAAGCATCTGGTTCTGAAGATCCCATGGCACTTTACAGATGGTTTCTGGAAAACCTAATTAATCCTCACGGTGTGTCTGTGAGGAAAGAGGTTTTGATCTAAATCTACCCTGAAGACAGAACAGAACAAGATGGGTGGAAATTATAGCAGAAGCAATTGGAGCTAGAAGAGAGGTAGAATTACCAGATGGTATGGACGGGAAATAGATTTCTGTGGCAGCTGGTACATCTCCTTTCCCAAAATATTTTTAAAATAAGAGAGAACTCCCTATAGTGGACATAGGACACTTTCCTTTACATCTCCTGCTCAACCCACATGGTCCGCATAAGGCTAACTTGCCTTCACCACATCCCGATTGCAGTTATCTGCCTGTAACCTAGGCTGACCAGTCAGGGGAGATCGACTCTGGGACACAAGGATTGGTTTAGGAGTGGGTCAAATGACCAAAACCATCAAAGGAGGTCTTCCTAAGGATTTTGCTTAAGTTTTGGAGGAAGACACTTAGTCTGAGCTCATGAGTTATGAGTACAACACAGACTCAAAGATGTCAGAGCCCTTCCTGCTTCTACACGAAGGGACTGGTGTCATGACACAGACAGATTTTTCTATGTGGACCAAAGAATGGAAATTGAAATCTGATTCCCCTGCCATTTAAATGATTTGAGTCAGCCTATAAATACCATGGAAATTAGAAAAAAAATTACTGGTATTAAATTACAAAAAACTAATTGAAATTGAAATTGTTAGAGATAAAACCCGTTGGCTCCAGGCACTCTGCAACTTGTTCCATTCACTTCGGCTTCCTGGCCTTTTAGTTAATACACTTTCTATTTTGCTCAATGCAGTTTCGGTTGGCTTTCTGTCACTTACAACCAAGAGTGCTGATACAGCTCCATTTCCCTGATCTTCAAGCCCCATTCCATCCCATCCCCAATCATACACCCTCATCTCAAATGGCCTTGGTGTCTTCCTGCTTGGAGCTGAGGAACCAGCAGAGAGAAAGGAGAATGATGTCTCCAGGCCTCTCCTCCCCATTTTTTGATGGGCAAAGCACAGAATCATGGGCCTACATGAGACCCTGAAAGGCACCTAACCAGTACCACCACTCAAATGATTCCAGACTCCTCTCAGCTTTGCCATCAGGTGGTCACCCAGCCTTGACACTTGCAGTGAGTATCTCTCCTCACCAAGGCCCCCCTTTGACTTTGGGACAGTCCCAAACATTACAAAGTTCTGTCTTAGAGTGAAATCACCGCTGGCTGGCTGTTATTTCCAGCTATTGGTCTTGTTTTCTGGGGTGACACAGAGGCATTTATTCTCTCTCTTTGCTTCATCATAACCTTCAGGTACATATAGATAGCCAGTCTGGTTTCTGACACTGTCCCTATACCTAGCCATCTTCCGTGGTTTTAAGTCCCTTCATCATGTTGCCATTTTATTAGCGCACCTCTATAGGTATATGCTTAAGGGTGACAAGAGAGGCATATAGGGGAGCTCTTACTTCTCTTTTCTGGATTCCACAGTTCAATGAATGTAGCTAAAGGCCCCATTATCATCACCAAGGAAGGGGAAGGGAGAAGAGGATTCTTTTACGTAAAAATGGTAATATAATGGTTTATAAAGAATTTGGGAAATAGCAAAAAGGAAACAAAAGATTTCCTTTAATCCTACCACCTGGAGGTAAGTGCTGTTACTACTTTATTATTTCTCTTCTATTCGTTCTCCTATAAAAACATAAATACAATTTAAAAATAAAATCTGGAATCAAACTCTGGATACTTCTTAGATTTAAGAACTTATCCAATGTCATTAATTAATGTTATTGGTAATGATTCCAGAATAGTTCATACTGTGACTGAACCATGTCCTTATTATCAAACATATTGGTTTTCTCATACTTTTACTTTAATAAATAACCACATGATATGAGCATTTTAGTAGAAGATACCATTGTAGAAGTAAGACTAGAAGGCAACTGGATAGGAACATTTGTAAGGCTCTTGCTTCTTTTTGGTGAATTCTGCTTCAGGAACATTGCAACCATTCATTCTCCACCTATAGGTTATGAAGCACTTGTCTTACCTCAATCCGGTCAGCATTACATGTAATCTTATGATTTATTATACTGCAGTGAATTTATTAGGAGCAAATGATATCTAACTGTGGTTCCAAGTTGTATCCTTTGATTATTTATGGAGTAGAAAATTTTTAGATTTAATAAAACAGTTCTTAAATGGAGTAAAATTTGTTCCTCTTTTGTGATTTCTTCCATTTTTTCAGAGGTAAATGGTATCTAATTGCTACTTTAAATTGCATTTCCTTGAATATTAGTAAAGTTGAACATTCTTAGGTTCATTACAGTAGTTTTTAAATAGAGTAAAACCAATTTTTTGTGACTTCCATTATTTTTGCCTGGTGTATTACTTTCATAAGCTGGAAAAAACTTAACTGATCCCAAATTTTAAGTACTAAAAGTTATGGGCTCCTTAGGTCTGATCGTAAAGCCTCTATAGCTACTCCACAGTCAGTTTTCCTCTTCTTTTCTTTTTTCTTTCTTTCTTTTTTTAATTGCATGCCATTTTCCCCTTAGGAACCGCACAGGTCAGGTTTTTGTTTTTTTGTTTTTTGTTTTTAATTTTATTTATTTATTTGAAAGAGAGAAAGATAGTGAGAGAGGGAGCACAAGCAAGGGGAGTGTGAGAGGGAGAAGCAGGCTTCCCTGAGCAGGGAGCCCGATGCGGGGTTTGATCCCAGGACCCTGGAATCATGACCTGATGAGCAACCCAGGCTCCCCTGCACAGGTCAGTTTTGAAGGAGTTATGACATGTGTCATGAGATGGCACTTGAAAACTTTAAAAGCACATGTAACTGGGTGGGGGGGGGGTTGTCATCTTCCTCTCACTGGCTATTTCTGACTACCTATCCATCTCTCTCATCTTCATTCACAGCTGTTCTATGTGATCCCTAGATATGGAAGGGATGTAGAGAAATCCAGTTTCTGAGGTTATGGAGTGGGGAGAGATTTTTTCTGGGCTCCCAAAGGCTGATGTGAATATTGTATGAAATACATCAAAGATAACTGATGCCCCTGTCATTTAGATGATTTGAATCAGTCAGTAAATACCATTAATTAAGGGTCCACTCTGGGCTGAGCCCTGAAATAAGTATGATGGGAAGCACTTAGGGCCAAGGCAATAATGGAGAAATGGAAGTCATTGTAGAGAGAGGAGCCAGTGGGGCTGGAAAGCCATGATAATGAGAGCCATTGATTCTTTCCCCCTCCTGCTTCATAGGTTTTGCTTCTGGTTTCCAAATGAAATGGGGATTATAAGAGAACCAATCTGCATTATAGTTGTGCGTTGTAATCACAAGATGCTATTTAGGAACACTTAAATTAGATCTCTAGTTCCAACCTTATGCCAAAATAAATTCTAGATGAATTTAACATTCAACAACTTTTAATGAATGTCTTTTGTGTATCTAGGTTAGACACCAGGTTAGGTGCTGGGAATACAAAACAGACATTTCTGCCCTCCAGAGTCTACAGTCTAGCTGCAAACATTGAGGAAGTAGACAAGTGAAATATATAACTGCGATTCTTGATGAAGCTCATGCAAGAAAACAAAAGGGTGCGAAGAGAAAGAGAAACGGGAGCTGGGAGAACCTTCTTCAGATTCCATAACAAAACAAAGAAAATTCTCTGAGATATTTGCTCTGAGACCTGAGGAATGGGAAGGTGCCACACAGTTGCAGAGTAGACGAAGATCACTCCAGGCGGAGGACAGCTGTCAAAAGACCAGGAGAGCTGAGAGAGCTAAAACATACCAGAAGAAAATACAGATAGATATTTTTATAACCGTGGAATAGAGACACCCTTTCTACATGTGGCTCCAAAAAAAAAAAAAAAAAAAAGCTAGAAACACAGAAGTTCAACAACATCAGAATGTTTAACTTCTTCATGGCAGAAAGCACATAAAAACCAATGGTCAATGAAGCAAAATGACTATAACTTGTATGACAGTTACTATCTTTCCTGTTTAGAAAGTCCTTAAAACCAAGTATCAGAAAGATTCATGCTCCCGAAGAGGGGGGAAAACGTCAAGGGAGTTCACAAAGCCAAGAAACACAAATGGCCAATACAGAGAGGAAAAACTGTTAAACTCCTCTACTAAATAGAGAAGTGCACATAAAAGCAATGATGGTACGCCATTTTCCACTCATGACATTGGCAAAGATGAGTGAGCAGAACTGAGAGGAATAAAGAGAAGCAGTTACTCTATCCCCTGCTGGGGGGATGTACATTGCTACCCTTCAAGAGGACAGGGAGCAAAAGTCTTAAAGATATGCATACCCTGCAAGTCAGCAATCCTAGTTCTAAGGAATTTTTTGTAAGGAAATATCCTCAGTTCCTTAGGAAGATTTAACAATGAGGCTGTTCATTATAGTATATTCTACCATGCCCATAAACCAGAGGCAACCTCCCGAGATTCATTGGTAACAATGGAATACAGCGAAATCATTACGAACGATCTTATAATGATTTCCAAACTTATATTTTACTGACCTGGAACTGTGTTCAAGATGTTAAGTGAAAGATACAGATTACAAAACGGTACTTACGACAGCATTGTATTTTGTTTTAATATATGGTTGTGCGTAGAAATGTCCTTAAAAAGTTAACAATGGTTATCTCTAACAAATGGGAGTCCGTATAATTTTTACTTTGTTTGTGATACTTTTATATGTTGTAGGGTCATTTTGAACAAATGTGCATTGCTATTTGCTCATAAGAAAAAAATAAAGCTTTTCTATTGGGGTGGGTAAGAAGTGAGTCATCTCCATCCCCTTGGGGCAGAAAGGGCAGGAAGATGATCCTGTCTGTTTGGCTTCTCCGGGGCAGGTCTGTTTGATCAGCATCACCTGAGCCTCAGGAACAGGGCTAATCCCCAGGGGAGGCAATATCCTTCTCCAATAACGTTCTATCCCTGGTTTAGACACAGTCACCCCATCCACATAAGCCCCCTGCTCAATGTTTTCTCTTTTCCTGGGAAACAAAGCCCTTTGCTGGCTCTGATTCATTGCCCGGTTGGAAGCTAAGTCACCAGAGCTTCAGACGCAGGTGTCTGGGGTGACACAGTGAGACACAACGCCTCTAGAATAAGGGCAGCCCTTCCGCCTTCGAGGCTGTGAAATGTCAGGCATGATTAGAAAGGTCACTTGTCCTGACAGCTCTCTGCGCTTCCCGGAGAGCAGTCTTCCTGCTGGGAACGTTCTTAATTGTACTCCCTGTGGTGGGGTCCCTTCCTGCTCACTCCCTTATAATAAAGGAGGCCCTATTCTCCCACCAAGTACTTCTCGAACATGGAAAAAAAAAAAGCCAAGGATTGCAAAACCTTGCAAAACAGAGAAGCTCTCTGATTCAAGATGCAGATAAAAAATGAATTTCTAGGAAAAAGCGTTGCATGGTGGAAGAAGGAAATGGCCATCTTAGAGAAAAGAAATACGCAGCCCTGGAGAATGTATGGGGAGCTAGGGGCAAAGGGGTCGGGGAGCAGAGAAGAAAAGAATAAACACACCCCAAAACCATATCCTTAGAACAAGGGGGAAAAGCACGTGGCTCAATAACACTGAAGACGGGGGTGGAAGCTGTCTTCCAGTGGCGCGCTCCTGGCCCCACCCCCTGCAGGTCATGGGTGCTGCTCAGAAATCTGCATTTTAGAAAAGCACCAAGGGTGGTTCCAGCGGCATTCTGTGTATCCCCCTTTGAGACTCCCAGCGTGGAGGATAAGGATGGACGTATTTGAGAGACTAGCTGCTGAGCACATTGGAGGTGTCCCAGAGGGGTAGCAAGTGAAGAATGGGCTGGAGTGGGAGAGGAAGACTGCCTGGAAGGAAGGGGTGGGGTGAGCTCCTGGAGCCCCAGCTAGCCCAGGAGTGGTTTCTGATTCCATTAAGTACACACCTGTCGTGAGTGTTCCCCCAGCAAGCCATCATCTCTAATTGGTGTCTTTATACGGGACCTGCACTCTGGTAAAGCATTGGCTAGACACCTACCCTGTGGCAGAATTTTCAGTGTGTGTACAGCTTGCCCAAGGATCCCATGCAAATGCAGATTCTTGCTCCAGAGATCTGGGGCAGAGCCAGAGATTGTGATTTCTAGCAAGTTCCCAGACAGTGGTTCTCACTTCAGGCTGCCCAGTGCATTCACCCAAGGACCTGTGGGAAATGCAATGTCTGAGTCCCACCGCCAGAGATTTGGATGAAATTGGTCTGCAGCATCTGGATATTTAAAGCTCTCCACTAAGGCCAGTATCCACTCCTCAGGGTACCCAAGAAGGGTCAGGCAGAGGACTAGAGGGGGCTCTCAGCTCATACTCTCTCCTTCACTAAGTGCTAATTAGGCAGATGAATGTGGAAACTCAGTGTACATCCAGATGTAGACTCAGACCTCTGGGCTTCAATATGGCTTCAACTGTATTTTAAATTTGACCAACTATCATAATCATTGATGTATTTTTTTTATTTTTATATTTTTAAAAGATTTTTTAAAAATTTATTTGATAGAGACACAGCAAGAAAGGGAATACAAGCAGGGGGAGTGGGAGAGGGAGAAGCAGGCTTCCTGCTGAGCGGGTAGCCCAATGAGGCGCTCGATCCCAGGACCCTGGGACCATGACCAGAGCCCAAGGCAGACACCTAGCCTAATGAAGGAGCCACCCAGGCGCCCCTTAATCATTGTTGTAAAAAGCACTTCCTAACTCGCAGAGTTCTTTCCCATCATAACTCCTCTGTGAGTTATCCTCCTAACTCCTCTGTAAAGTGAGACGGATTATATCCAAATTATAGGAGGTATGAACTAGAACACTGAGCTTGAGGTATCTCGTTCCACCTCAGACCTACTGAATCAGAATCTGCATTTTAACCGGATCCCTAGGTGATTCGTGTGTGCATTAACATCAGAGAAACACTGCACAGCGCGGACTCCAGTCTCTGGCTGGCTCCTGACTGGTTAAAGCAAATGCTCTTAGGTCACCTAAAGGTCTTTTTTTTTTTTTAATGCAGTCTTTAGCTTTTTAGCACCTCCACTGAAATCACCTGGCACCACCCCAGGTCTCCTGCATCAGCTTCTCAGGGGTAAAATCAGGAATCTTCATTTTCACTGACCCACCCCTAGTGGTTCTTATATTTAGGCTGAAAACTACTACCCTAGAAGGGTAGGGGAAAGATATCACCAGTAGTAAAGTGTTATTTTAGGGGGTGGACAACATTTTTACTCCCTGCGTGATTGGATCTAAATTATCCATGTCGATATAATGGCCTGGAGGGGGTGGGGCGGTATAGGTATGATGTATGGGGGATATTTTCCTTTCATTTCTTGTTGTCTGCCTTCTGACGGCCTCTTCCTTATTGTACTTGCCCCCAGAGCATGGACAGGGCATAGGGCACCACACCGCCCTTTACTCATTGCTCTGCGGAAAGATGAAAGAGGGGTTGGGATGAGTGGAAACGTGAGAACATCAGCCAGGATGAAGTTTTAGGGCTAATCTATGGGTTTTAGAATCTTTACAATTTTTGCCCCATTGGTTGGCCGTGTTATTTTTCTCATCTCGATAGGAGTTTCTAGGGTAATGGGAATGTTTTGTGTGCAGTTAGCTTTCATCATGTCTTGTCAAGGTAGTGCAGCAGGGACGTTGGTCTTTAAAACATCAAATCCAGTTCCTGTGGTCACTAAACACCCTTCCCCCAGTTTGGGCTCTGATATACATCAGCTTTCTGTTCCTTTTCAAACAAATTCTTTTTACACTTCTCCACAGGCAGAGAAAGGAGAGAAAAGATATGACCAGGTCATGTGGTGATGGCATGAAGGATACGAATGGAAGAGGGAACAATGCACACATTGACTCTCCAGCAAATTCCGCAATTGCAGGTCATGTGGTGATGGCATGAAGGATACGAATGGAAGAGGGAACAATGCACACATTGACTCTCCAGCAAATTCCAGCAAATTGCGCAATTGGTAGTGATGGAAGACACGGGGAAAAGCTCAGCCATGGCGCCAGCTGTGTGATACTGAGTAGGTAAAGGAAGCACATGTTAAAATTGCCAGAAAAAAAAACAACTAAAAATTACTGAGGAAAGAAGTTAAAGAAGGTGTAAACAAGTGGAAATATTACTGTTAAGAGATGAGAACTTTGTAGTGTTTCAATGTCCATACTACTCAACACAATCTACAGATTCAGTGCAATCTCTCTCAAAATCCCAATAGTATGTTTTTACAGAAATAGAAAAGACAGTCTTAAAATTCATATGGAACCACAAAAGATCCTGAAAATCCAAAGCAATCTTGAAAAAAAGAACTTCTGATGGAGGCATCAACTTCCAGATTTTGGAATACATGGCAAAGCTACAGTAATTAAAACAATATGACACTGGCTTAAAAACAGATACACAGACTAACAGAACAGAGTAGAGAGCCCAGAAATAATATATGACCATATGTGGTCATCTTCTAAAGAGATAGCAAGAATACACAATGGGGAAAGGATAGTGTCTTACCAAGTAGTGTTGGGAAAACTGGATATCCAACCATGTAAAAGAATAAAATTGAACCTCATTTTACACCACACACAAAAATCAACTCAAAATGGATTAAAGATTTAAATGTAAGACCAGAAACTCTAAAACTTCTAGAAGAAAACATAGGGAGAAAACCTCATGATATTGGGTTTGGCAATGATTTCTTGGGTAAGATACCAAAAACACAAACCAGAGAAGCAAAATTAGACAAGTGGGATTACATGAAACTGAAAAGCTTCTGCACAGCAAAGAAATAATCTACAGAGTGAAAAGATAACATACAGAATGGGAGAAAATATTTGCAAGCCATATGTCATAGAAGGGGTTAATATCCAAAATATGGAAGAAACTCTCATTGTTCAATAGAGGGGGAAAAAAAAAACAAAAACCTAATAACCTGATTGAAGTACTGACAAAGGACTTGAATAGACATTTTTCTGGAGAAGACACCCAAACAGCCAACTGGTATATAAAAAGATGTCCAACATCCCTAATCGTCAGGGAAATGCAAATCAAAACCGTACTGAGATATCACCTCACACCTGTTAGGATGGCTATTATCAAAAAGACAAATTAGAAAAATTGGAATTTTTGTACATCGCTGTTGGTGGGAATATAAAATGGTGCAGCTCCTATGGAAAACAGTATGGAGTTTCCTCAAGAAATTAAAAATAAAACTACCACAGATCCAATAATCCCACTTTGGGGCATATATCCAAAAGAATTAAAATCAGGAACTCAAAGAGATAACTGTATTTACCTGCTGACTGCAGCATTACTAACAATAACTGAGACAATCTGAATGCCTATCAATGGATGGCCCTCTCAAGAAAATGTGGTATATACACGTGGTGAAATATTATTCAACCTTAAAAAAAGGAGGAAACCCTGGCACATATGACAATGGGATGAACCTAGAGGACATTAAGCTAGGTGAAATAAGCCACTTACAGAAAGACAAATACTACATGATTCCACTTATATGAGGTATCTAAAACAGTCAAACTCATAGGAACACAGAGTAGAATCGTGGCGGTCAGGGGCTGGGAGAAGGGGGAAATGGGAAGTTACTGTTCAGTAATGCAAGAGTAAGTCCTAGAGTTCTGTTGTACAACACAACACATATAGTTAAAATACTGTATTGTGCACTTAAAATTTTAAGAGGGTAGATCTCATGTCTAGTGTTCTTACTACAGTAACAACAACAACAATAACATAATAATAATAATAAGGTTACCAGGAAAAAGAAAGGGTTTTGCCAAACAAATGCAACCAGTCCTTGCCATCTAACTTGGGATGCAAGGTGCAGAATAACTGGATGTTTTTCTTCAGAGCATCTTCCCTCCTTGCAGCAAGAAGCAGAGTAGACTCAATAGATTTTTTTTAAGATTGTATTTGTTTATTTGTCAGGGAGAGAAAGAGAACAAGCAGGGGGGAGCAGTAGGCCGGGGGAGAAGCAGGGTCCCCACTGAGCAAGGAGCCTGATGTGGGACTTGATCCCAGGACCCTGGGATCATGGCCTGATACAAAGGCAGACGCTTAACTGACTGAGCCCCCCAGGTGCCCCATCTATGTTTTTAATCTCCAGGCTCTGCAAGTTAGTGCTTACATTTGAGCAACTCATCCCTTACAGAAGGTTACATCAAGGGAGGCAGGTACCTCACCACCTAGACTGTGCAAAATGTAAGGGGAAAGGAGCCAAAGCAGATGCATTGTAATGCATTTGTATTACAAATATATTATATGTTATATTATTTTATATTTTATATTATATTATATTTTTATATTTTATATTTATATTTTTATATTTTATATTATATTATATATTATATTAAATGTATTATAATGTAATACACCTGACATGTGTCTGTCAGGCCAGCTGTGGCTCTATGCGTGGAGACACAGCAGTGAAGAAACCAGGCAGCACCCTTGCTCTCAGGTGATTCAATCCAAAAGGAAGAGATAGATCACAAATAAGTGTTTTAAAATATGTATGTCAGGGGTCATAAATGCTGTGAAGATAGTTACATTTGCATAAAGGGACAGAGAGTGATAGAAGCTACTAGTGGGAAATCAAGGAAGGTCTTTCTAAAGAGATGACATTTGAGCAGTGACAGAATGAAGTAAGGAAATGAACTGTGTGGATATCAGGGAGATCCCCGCTCCAGACAGAGTGCAACTTCACAGGTTCTGCATGGAGCAGGAGAATAAGAAACTCCCCAGGCCCTTCCTGAATCCGGTCAATATAATCCTTGCTCTGTCCTCAGGCTTTCAAGTTAGCCATGCCTGTAGAAAGCACTACAGTTAGAGAAGTACTATGATTTTGAGCAAAGAGGCTACAGACCTTCTACTGGCCTTTTGGGAAACACAGGTTGGATGCCTGATGCCCCCAACATGATCATCCAACCTGGAAGCCCCTATGAATGGACAAGTTGCCAATGCCTTGCTTATGTTCTTCTTCATCTCCCCAGTGCACTGGGCTATGTAAAAGAGAGAATGGAAAATCTGCTTAGAACCTAGGACCATTGTAAAACATAAAGGTAGATTCAGAGAACATAAAGGACTCAACATTGAACAAATCCATAAATTATATCAACTCTTAAGGTATTCTTCCTGTGATGTTTTCTGGGAAATAACTAAGAAAGGCACATGCTACATTTTAGCTTTTTACAGACCACTTCCTATGGGTGCTTAATTCTCTACCTCTCTTATCAGCACCCAATTTAGTTAGTAATAAAAATGTCTACTGATTGAACATTCCCTATGGGTCAGGTTCTCTGATAAGCTTATTACATAACTTAACTCATTTAATCCTACGAGGAAGCTAACATTACCTTATATTGCAGATCGAAGTAACTGAGGCTGAGAGATGTTAATGTCTATTAACCCATTTGCTCAAAATCATACAGCCAGCAAATGGACAACCCAGGTTGAAAATCTAGCTCTAACAGATTCCAAAGCCCTTGATTTTAGCCCCCACATTAGATAGCCTCTTAGAGAAGCTAAGGGTGTATAGTATAGTCTCCTTTCCTTTAAGTAAGATTTTGAAAAATTTCTCTGAAGTTGGGTAATAGTGACGTTAAAAGGCCAGAGATGTAACACACAAATGGAAGTTCAAACTAGTAAGCTGGGGTGAGACAAGAGAGTCATTTAATCTAAGAAATGGACTTCCTAGTGTTGGTATGAGGGCCTTAACTCCCCAGTCAGAACTCCAAGGCTTCCCACAACTTGGACTAAGTACTTCCCATTCTCTCATCCATTCAAAAAATATTTAATTAAATCCCTACCATGTGCCAGGTAACAAATAATAAATACAAACAGAATGATCCCACTCTCATGAAGCTTATGCCTACCTGCAATAGCATCCAAAATAATATGAAATCACAGTGATGGTAAGTCCAAAGCAAGAGAACCACGTGGTGCTAGAAAATCATGTAAGAGGGGATGGTCTGTCCTTGAAACAGTGATGCTTGAGCCAAGATATGAATGATGGCTAGGAATTAAGTAGGCAGAAAAGGAGGGAAAATGCTAATAGAATTATCCAGCCATTTTCACCCTCTCTTCCTCTTAGCTTGCCATGGCAGAAACCTGAATCCCATGAAGTGGAGATGGGACAGTACAGGAAATGGATCCTTCAGGTCTCCTTTTTCCAAGCGAATGTAGCCCTGGGAACACTGAACGTTTTATTCATTGAGGAGAAAGATGAGACAAGGTGACTTGGTGATACAAGACTAAAATGGGGACATTGGTATTTTATCCTTTGGTATATCAGTCTTCTGGACTCCTTGGTGATATTGCTAATCAGGTAGGACTGCCACTGTCTAATGCACTGCATTTATTTGAGCTAGAAAAACATACCCATTCCTCCAGGAAGACCCAAGTCAGGCCAAGACACCTGGCTTGAGGAGTAAAGCATGGATTAGATTTCTACCCTGAGGACCAGCTGCCCCAACTCTAGCCAGACACCCTTGCCCAGTGAACAACTGTCGCATCTGTACATGGTGGAGCTGTGGGCAGATCTCTGCTCTACATGTCTCTGTAACTGAGACAGCTGTGAAACAAGGAGGGAATGGATGATAAAAGTATTGTGCACAATGATGCATGCTTGGGGGGGGTGTGTGTGTGTGCTCATGCGCACCTGTGTGTGTCCTGGTGAATAAAGGGAAATCACCAAAGATGACTAGAGAAGTCTAAAGGGAGTAACAAGAATGAGAACTAGCAAAACTAGCTTGTCTTTGGAAGGTGTTTACCAGAACCAGTAACAAGGAGAAACGTGTTTACAGTAGACAAGGAGAAAGAAGAGGTGGGCATCAAGCCATTAAGAGAGAAGAAAACAAACACCAGGTGATTGGTGATGAGGTGCCTAGACTCAGAGAAGTTGAAGGTTGGTTTGATTGATAGAACCTGGCTCCATTATGGTTTAGAGCAAAAGTTTTTAACTTGGGGTCCATAAATGAGCTTCAGGGGACCTCTGAGCTTCCTGAAACTGTAGTCTTATTTTACACATATGTGTACATGAGCACTTTTTCTATGTGGAGTGTTCTTAGCATCAGATGTTCAACTGAAGGAACCCTGGTCTTGGGATATACAAATGATCTCCACTGGTAGGTCAGAGTATTCTCCGTAAGCATAAAAACATCTTGTCATGAGATGTCCTGTCAGAAAACAAAGCTATTTACAATTAAGGCCAAAGAAGTCATAATTTTCCTTGGCAAAGAGCTACCAATGCTTCGAAGTGCCCTTTCCCAATGGTAACTCTGAGCAGCTTGGGTTTTCTGAATGAATGTACCTAAAATTGAATAAGCAAAGTGTGTTCATCAACAGATGTTTTAATGGGTACTTCAGTAGTTACATTCACATCGTTTCTGCCTCCTCATGCTTACAGTAATTAATTTTCTCTTTCTTTGCAATCATCCAAAATGATTGGAACATAGAACAGAGCAGACGAGAATCTAGACACTGGAGTCCTTCAATGTGGAGTTCAAGACTCTTCCAGTTACCAGCTGGAGAAGTTGTAGGTTATTTCCTCACCGTGAACTTCAGCGTGAACACCGAATGGGGATCATAACAGGGTCTAACTTAGAAGTTACTGTGAGGATAGAATCATCCAATTAATCCACATAAGGTACTTGGCATAGTGTAAGTGCCTCATACAAGTAAGAATTATAATTTACTCCATGCCTCCCTTTGAAAGTTCTGTTTTTACTGTGTGCTTTTAAAAACTGAATATAATTTACATACAGTGGGAATCACAGATTTTAAGTACAGTTCAATAAGTCTTGACAAACCAATGCATCGTTTTTATTTTGATTAACAAAAGTGACGTGCTCTTTCTGATGTCTATTTTGTGAAATGTTTGCTTCCCAAACGTTGACTTATATTACAATATATGATTTATCTATAAAAAAACTCCACCCTCTCTCCCTCCAACATACAGTTTCTAAAATAGCACCTCCCCACCCCCAGACCAATTTAAAACCTGGAAGGAACTTAGTGCAGTCATTTTGCCCCTTCCCCTGCATCCAGGAGAGGCTGTGCATAAATCAATTTTATTTTTAGTTCTCAAAGGAGAGTGTTTCCACAACCGCCCTCAGTCACCTGTTGTAGCACTTGGCAACACTTAACACTAGAAAACTCTGTCCCTGTGCCTCTCTGATTTTAAATGAGTAGTAACCACTAATATTGATAATGCCTTAGCAAGGGCCATGGAGGGAGACATGGGCAGAGATGTGTAAACTCAGCAACATGAGTTCATGTGAATATGTCTTGAGAACTGGGGACTGGGGGTGCGGTACAGAGAAGGAGCACTGCCCAGCTCCAGCCTGCTGGTCATGGGCCAGTTTACAGTCTCTTCTTCAGAATGTATACAGTGTTTTCACATTTACTATCTCATTTGACCTCAAATATACCTGTAAGACAGGTAAGGTCAGCAGGTATACAGTCTGATTTTTATGAGATGAAGAAACTGAGGCTCAGAAATAGTAAGTGACTAGTTCAGTCTATAAGGCTGACAGAACCCAGGTCTGATGGTCCTGTTTCATGTTCCCTTGCTACATCCCAGCTTGATTCCTGGGGCAGTGAGAACCCTTGTGCACATCTCAACGGTTAGGCCACCACCCACAGTTTATCAGTCATTTATGGAAAATGCAGGAAGAGATGAGAGGCAATTCAAAAAGTAAATATGTGGATAAATAAAACTGAATATTGACTGTAAAAACAACAATGATGATATTTTATGGGGTTTAAAAATATTTGTAGGATTTAAATCCGAGATAAAAATTAAAACAGCCAGAAATGCTTCCAATGGATGTTTGTGCCCCTCCCAAACTCACATGTTGAAATTCTAACCCCCAATGCAATGGTGTTAGAAGACGCTAATCAGGTGAAGTGGTGCATCCCTTACTTTCCCCGAATTTAGTGCTTTAGGAAAGGGACCCCAGAATGCTCTCTTGCCCTCTATCTGCCATGTAAGGTACAAGAACACAGCAGTCTGCAAGAGGGTTATCACCAGGAGCCCACCAAGCTGGCACCCAATCACAGATTCTCAGCCTCCAGCAATGTGAGAAATAAGTTTCAGTTGCATATAAGCTCTCAGTCTTGATACTTTGTTCTAGCACCCCAAACCTGAGTAAGATAGTGGTTAAGAGGTTTAAATGTTCTACAATCTGACAATTCTTAGCATTGTCTCAAAATGGAAAATGTACCAATTTATATTAGACTATAGTACATAAAGTTGACCACTAGCAAAATAAAAGGATATATAACTATAAGGCTGAAAGAGGGAAAATACTGTATTAATGCAAATGAAGACAAGAAAGGAGAGGGGGGAAAAACATAAATCAGGCAGGACAAACAGAAAACAATGGAAAGATAGTAGATATAAACCCAATGATGTAAGTAATTATATTAAATATAAATAAGCTAAATACTTCATTTAAAATATAAATATTATTGGGGCACTTGGGTGGCTCAGTCATAGAGTATGCAGCTCTTGATCTTGGGGTTGTAAATTTGAGTCCCATGTGGGGTGTAGAGATTACTTAAAAACAAAATCTTTAAAAATATACATACACATTATCACACTGGATTAAAAAATAAAAGCCCAATTATATGTTCCTTAAATATAGTGACATGAAAGATTGAAAGTAAAGGATGAAAAGTGATAGAATGTCAACACTAACCAAAAGAAAATTGTAGCTATGCTGATATCAGACAAAGTAGATTTTACAGCATAAAGCACTACTAGAGACATTTTATAATGATAATATGGTCAATCTATCAGGGATATATAACAATTCTTAATTTATAGATAACTTACATATAATTTAAAATCTATAAGGAAAATTAAAGTCACCAGGGAAAACTTTAACACATCTCTCTTAATTACACATAGAATAAGCAGACCAAAATAAATCAGTAAGGATATGAAAGATCTGAAAAACCAAATGACAAACAAATTTGAACTACAGATAGAGGTAAAACACTGCTCATACTAACGACAACATGTATGTTCTTATCAAGTGCACATGAAATTTTCCAAATCTGGACACATATTGTGCTGAAAGGCAAATTCTATGAAAATTCCAACAACTGAAATCACTCAGTTTTCTCTGAGCATGTCCAATTAAGCCCGAAATCAAGAACAAAAAAATGACTAGAATATCAGCAAATGTTTAGCGATTAAGTAATAAATTTCTAACTAATCCATGGGTCAAAGAAGAAATCACATGGAAATTTCCAATATTATTGATAGAAGTCTGACATACCAAAAAGA